>NW_028080037.1:10744217-13244217 GCF_014824575.4 Sturnira hondurensis
TGCTCCCTCCCTCAACAGAAACCAGTGGTTCCTGCATCTCCTGGCAGAGTGGAGCGAACCATGTTCACTGAGCTGCTCAGGGGCTTTGCAGCATCAACACAAGAAAATCCCCGAGACAGCACTGATTACCCAATTAGGTGTAATTACACCTAACAAACACACAGCTCCACAGCAATCGGTGCTCTGTCGCCATGGAACTCCCTCTCCTCCCACCCTCCCTGTTTCCATAACCTTCCCGGGACAGCAAGCTCTTGGCCAGATCACTCTGGTCCAGGGTTTTGCAAAGTCAACTGGTCAAAACAGCAGGCAGTCGGGAAGAGTCTGCTCTGAAGACCCCCCAGTGAAATTTAGTCCCGAACTTGATTTCAAACGAGGGGGCAGTAACTCACCATCCTCTGAGGCCAGGAGAAGGAACTTCTCGGACGTGAACACCTGCTTCTTCTCATCCACAATCAGCTGCCAGAAACTACTCAGCTTGGCCTCTGCACGAATCAGGAGCGCCCCCCCCCATGACACAACTCACCACACCCACCAGGGCCTAGGACTGGTCCCCTCTATCCTGAAGCTGCTGCGGCTGGCTCTGCTGAAAGACCCTCCACTGCAGGGACAGGGCACTGCTAGGCTCGCTGTCCTCCCCAGCCCGAGAACTGACCGGTCCTTCTAGCAGCCATACGAAAACCTGCAGTGGCTCCCTGCCGCCCATCTGGGATTCCCAGCCAGTCCAGCACCAGGCCGAAAGACTTGAGGTTCACACGTGGTGCCTGCCCTGCCCTTCCCCCCTTGGGGCCGCTCTGACCCACACTGCACTGCTCCCTCCTGGTTGGCGAAACCCTTCCCAGCCTCTGGTTCCTGGCTCAAATGCTTCCTCCTTTATGAAGCCTTGATACCCAGCCCCTAAACTAAAAGGAATCCCTCCTTCAAAACTGCATTAATGCCACATTTTGCCCTAAGTGACAGGTGTATTTTTGCAGCTCCTCTCTCCCAATAGAGTAAAGCAGCCTGAAACTTGCAGAAGCAGGATCGTGCCCCCGACAGCCCAGTGCCTTGGCATTTATACAGATGACCCGAGACACTGTGAAAAGGACTAAATTTGGCTTCTAATGGCAGGAATAAGCTCAGGTCTGTCCTCATGTAGAGTAGAAGGTGGATTAAAGAAAGCATGGAACATCATGCAGCCACAAAAAAGACTGAGGAGGCTCTTCCTGTGGGCTCCTTTGGAATGTCTCCAAGTTATGTTCAGGAGAGAACATGCCGCCGTGTAGTGTATGTGCCCGGCGTGTCTCACTGCCGGCCCACTGTCTGTGGAGATGAAACCGGTGCCACTGTCCAGGGAGGGGAACTTAGAGGCCGGAAGACGGACAGGCTGGCTAAAAGGAAGCTTTTCGTGTGACACCGTGTAATGTGTAAGCAATGTTTAAAAAGCTCCACTACTAAACCCAGGTCGGCCGGGACATCATCTGCAAGCCCCCGTCCCAGAGCACTGCAGCAACAGGGTGAGGGACAGTGACAGAAGCCCTGGCTGCACTCCTGTCACCCACTGTGACTCTTAGGCTCATCCCAGCAGATGAGCTGCCCTGTGGGCGACCCGATCTATAAAAAGTGGCCAAGCTGATCCCATAAAACCCCAAACACCACAAGACACTCCTCCCGGGGGCTCTGAAAGAGGCTCTCCTCTGCTATCCTCCTGGACATCTCCCGACTCTTACCAGCCTGGGTGTCAGCCACCGAGAGCTTCGAGAGCAGCAAGGCTGCGGCGACCCCTTCGGTGACCGTGGGAACCTGAGTGCTTTGGGAGGCTGCCTTCTCCACTGTCTGGATGAGCAAGGGCAGTAGGTCCAGGGCCTGCAGTAGTGTGTCACCTGTGGAGAGAGTGCCAGGCCCGTACAGAACACCCTGATCCTCAGGAGCGGGAGGTACCTAAGAAGGGAGCTATCCACCCAGGTCTGGGCTGGCTGACTAAAACCCTGTTACCTCGTGAAGCACCATGAAGAACTGGAATCAGAATCTGGGGCTTAAATCAAACTCTACAACCATCCAGTAAGAGCAAGAAGGATCCTTCCTAACCCACAGCACAGCTATTCACTTGATGGGTAAGGAAACAGACCGAGAGAGGCTGAGTTGCCCAGGGCCACACGGCTAGTTTGAAAGACAGCCACACCCAACCTCCCACCTACTGACTCCTTTCTGGCGCTCTCCCCCGAGACCAGACGGCCTCTGGACCCGATTTCCAAATCCAAAACCAACCTGCTGACCTATGAGCTAAGCCTCCTTAAAAGAAAAAGCAGCAACCTGTTAAAACTATAGCTAAACCCATGTTCATTAGTGAACCAGTGCATCTGAACATTTCATAATGAAACAAGTACTTCATCCAGATAATGTCAAGGATTTGAATTCAAGACATGTTTATTTTAAAGGCTAACATTATGTTTATTTTAAAAGCATAGAGCGAAACTAGCTCAAGCTGAAGAGATTAGGCTGGACAAAGTCTGTGCTGCCCAGAGCTCCATCTGAAATCGAGGGTGATCGACACAGCCAAACGGCAAACTGACACGAGGACGGACGGGACAGGGCAGAGGGTGGCCGCTGTCTAGAGGTGGCTCTGGAACTGCCCCATTTCTTTAAACACAACACTTCCTCAGTTTAAACTTTAAAACGAAGGAATACAGGCCTGTCATGGAGGTGGAAATCAGTATTAGAGGTTTTTACCTTGCAATCAAGCTACAGAGATTTGAAAGTTTCCCCTAGCTGTTTGGGAAGGGGGCGGATGCCCAAATGACGGGCCTGTCAGCCCTAAAGGAAGGGCAGAGGTTGTTTTTAGCCGATCCAGAGCGCAGTGTATCTAAACCGGACCTTTTAAATCAGCCCTATCACAATCATCCCTCCATGATTCCAGATACCGCAGTGGCGGGTTCCGTTCTGGGTCCTCTCAGAAAAAAGTTTGTCCTTTAGAGGTCCAATAACGGGGAGAACAGAACCTGTTATGAAGACTGGGCGGGTTCTGGGATAGAAGGATGACTAAGCCGACGCCCCCAGAGGCACAGGAAGAAATAACGCAAACAAGCTGGACAGAAAGGGAAAGCCTGAAACAGTGAGATGCCCAGAAAACAGGGCCGCCTGTGCGGGGGCCTCTCACCTCGGAAGCAGGCCAGCATGCACTGCAGGTAGGCATGCCTCACCGCAGAGGTGGAGGTTTTAAGGCTGAAGGCTTTCTTGAACCATTCGGTAAGCTTCTTGGGTACCTCCGTGGTGAACCGATTACACCAGAGAGCCAGGACAGAGACGGCGTGCACCAAGGTGCCTTCGTGAACTAGGGCGAGAAGCACAAGTCCAGTTAGTCCAACACCTCGGACCTGTGTCAAACCAGAGCCAGCAGCACGAAAAGCAAACGGCAGTACGAGGGAGCGGGAGCAGCGATGCTTCGGGCAGGCGCGCCCTCAGGAGGGGTTCACGGCAGGCCCTGACTGTGAATACCGGGGCAAGCACGAGTCCAGACTGCCCACACTGCACAGAGTTACCTTCCTGCTGGAGGAATGGGATGAACAGCTCGGCCACGGTCCCATTCAGGACTTGACTGGAAGGCCCAGACACCACGTGATGACTGACACTCCCGATCCCTAGAAGGCAGGAGAGCCCTGCTCAATTCCTCTTCAGCACAAAACCACCAACACATGAGTCTTCCTGCCGCTGCCCTCCTCCCCAGCAGCCATGCCTCTCCTCTGGCCACCACTGATCCTCCTTCTGTCCCCCTCCTACGTCCTGCCTCTCACAGACGCCAGGCCTCCCATCAGACTTCAGCAGGGCCCACTCACCAAGCAGGCGGGCAGTAGGGTCCTGGGAGCCAGGCTGGGGTGCCCCAGAATGTCAGAGGGGTCAAGTTCCAAAGGAGGACTTGCCTCACCTAATAGTTACACCTCATCCACTAGCACGCTTCCCAGGGCCTGTGGGAATTCCGTACCTGAGAGGACACCGATCTTCTGGGCCACAATGGTGAGTTTTCCCTCGGAGCCTGAGAGGAGAGGCGGCAACACTCAAGTTCACATCTGCCCCGTTTCCCGAGGGTATCATGTGTGACATGAAGACACAGTTTCTATATCCAGAAGTAGCCCTTCTATGTGAAGCTAGGTTTAAAATAACACTGCTTTGGCCCAAGAGTCTGTTTAGTTTATTCCGTAAAATAAAAGACACATTTTTCATTTTCACCAATAACTTCACTGATATTTTGAGTGTGTCAGCTCTCTCCCACTATTGGCTTATAGTGGGGAGGCCAGGGGCGCTGCCAAACACCGTCCAATGCATGAAACAGCCCCACAGCAAAGAGTTATTTGGCCAAAATGTCAATAGGACCAAGGAAATTCGCAAACCACTTTTGACACGTTCGATCAGTCACAGCACGTTCTCTACACACTGCACAAACTTCTTTCTACATTTCAGTTGCATTTTTATCTTTCTTGAAATAATAAAGCATACTACGCCAAAAATGTGTATTTTGTTCCATCTTCAATATTAAAATGGCTGCACAAAGATTGACCAATTTTTATGTTCTCTTAAATGCACACTGACATGACAGCTGTCACAATACAACCTAACAAAACTGTTTCTAATGAAGTTAAAGACAACTAAGCGCTAGTAGAGTCATCATGTGGAAAAAACTAAACAAACTTTTTGGCCTACCCAATATTTACCAGCTTTTTTCTTCCTGACAAAAAAAATGAATATCCTTACAGAATATCTCAGGAACAGAAAAAAAATATCAAGAAAAACACTTAAAAATCACCAATGTTCCCAAAGACATCAACATTTTGGTATATTTCCCTCCAGTTTTTTTCCACAGTAATGCACATACTTAAAGAAGTCAAACCAAGATCGCCCGACCACACTGCCCTGCGCGTGCCTGTGTAACTGCACGCATTCACCTTCTGCCTGGCACTTCCTCCTGGCCACCCAGCCTTGCCACCAGCAGACTTGGAGTACCGGGTCCCCAGTGGGTCCCAGTGAAGGGGGAATGCCGGGCACCACCCCTCAGCCAGCCCCCGGCCACAAGGCCCCACTCACCTCCGAGGATGGCGAACAGGTGCCTGGTCAGAGCTTCCATCGCCGCAGAGTCACTGCACTGGCGGGCCAGGTTCCGCAGCGCCAGCACGGCCTCGTCCATCAGGCGCGGGCTGTTGGACTTCAGCTGACCTGCACGCACAGAGGGCTGCTGCTCAGGAGCTGCCGAGGGCTCGCTGGCCAGGCTTTTATCTTTGTCTTTGCCAGGCTCCCAACGCTTCAATCCTAGCTCTAATGCTCACTCTGAAGGGCCTCAGGGAAGAAACTACGCGAATGTCATTGAGGTTAAAGCCTCATTTCTAACCTGAGCTGTTCCCTTCCCCATTTTCTATAATAACTGGGACAAGTACAACCAAAGCCGGTGGTGCCATTCTTGGGGCTGGTGAGGGGTCAGGATACTCACTTGCTAGTCCTTTCACGATGTCCAGGGCATACTGGCTGAGGTCGAGGGTCACTGATGCCAGCAGAATGGAGATAGCTAAGGGGGACCAAGTACTAACCGTGTCAGTCTCAGATATAACACTCACTTTGCCCTGCTCCCCACAAATGCCATGAGGCCTGCTGTCTAGCCATATAGAACTGTGACCACGCTTCACCTCCAAATGGCCACATGGGTGGCCACACCATTGTCCCTAAGCTCTGCTATAAGGCTGCATACTGCCCCATCCCAATCAGCAAAACCACCTATACTCTTTAGCAAAATAAAAAAGGGCAGCCCTGGCTGGTGTGGCTCAGTGGATTGAACACCAGCCTCCAGACCAAAAAGTTACCGGTTCGGTCCCCAGTCAGGGCACTTGCCTGGGCTGCGGGCCAGGTCCCCAGCTGAGGACGTGTGAGAAGCAGCCCACTGCTGTTTCTCACACACCAATGTTTCTCTTCCTCTCTCCCTCCCTCCCTTCCTGTCTAAAATAAATAAATAAAATCTTAAATAGAAAAAAAAGGACAGAGACTGAACCCTCACACCCTATGGTTTCAAGTGCCAACTCCACACCCAGTTCTAACTACCTATAGCACAGGTTCTTAACTGGAATAGTCTCCAGAAGGTGCCGGGACCCCTAAAACTGTATGCGGCATTCTAAGATAATTTACTTTTTTTTCCCAAATTTTTTTAAATTTAATTATTTTTCAAGTACAGTTTTCTGTCTATTACTCCCATCCCATCCCACCCCTCGTGCTAAAAATACGGAACGCTTCACGAATTTGCGTGTCATCCTTGTGCAGGCGGCATGCTAACCTTCTCCGTATCGTTCCAATTTTAGCGTATGTGCTGCCGCAGCGAGCACCAAGCTAATTTACTTTTGTACGTTCTTCTGGCAAGAAGGCCGAGAACCTCCAACGTGTCCAGAAAGGGTCCCTGGTCTCACATGCCCCACCCCTCCGCCTCCTGCTGCCAAGCATCGGGGACGCTGCTCCCCGGCACCGCCCGACACTGCCCAACCCGGCGGCAACCTACTTTCAATGACATTCTCTGGGCTCCTCAGCAAGGACTTCTGGATGGTGGGCAGTACCAGATCCTTAAATTCCGGATGCGACATGTATCGGAGCAGAGGGGCACAGTTGTCCTACGAAGAGAGAGGAGTCAGGCACCCAGCCCTCACGGGAACAGACCAAGGATGAAGGACAGTTCCGGGTCACAGCACTGAGAGTGGGGCTGAGCCTGTCCAGGTGAGTAAGCCCCACCTCTCACTCACCAACAGATACTTCTGAGGCTTCACTTTGCTCATCAGGATGTTCTTCACATAGAAGTCCAGCAGGGCATTCTACAGAATACAAAGGCCTGGTTCGACCCTGGCATTCTGAAGTATCTCATCCCTGGCCTAAGAGATCTCTACAGTGGCAATGTCTCCCAAAAAACACAAATCAGTGCCCCAAATTTTATACTGTCAAACACAGAGGTGCCATTCCCCAGTTAGAACCCTTTCACAGCCTTCCACCATTCCTGGAATCAAATCCAAAGGCCACAGCATAGCTCACGCGGCCTGCCTGGTACCCAGCCAGCTGCATCTCACACACCTCTCCACCCCAAACAAGACACTCCAACCCCACTGGCCTCCTCCCACAGGCTGCTTTCTTTGCCCAAAATGCTACTTCTTGCCTCTTGACCATGCTAAAGCCTACCCACCCTTTAAGTTTCTCCGCTGGAGATGTGTTAGAGTCATAATCCAAGTGAGGTCCCAGTTACAGAGTATCATGGCCTCTTGCATTTTCCCTTTATAGTGCTCATCTCAGACATAATTAGGACAGGATTCACAGCTCCCATGCTCACTATTGCATCCCCAACACCTGGCACAGTGCTTGGCACATGGCAGCTGCTCAACTGGGGGAGAATAAATGACCCCAGGCAAAATGAACAGGCAAACTGTCATCTCAAACTACGCCAGGATTCACCCCAGGCCACAGCTGGAGCGAAACCTTTCCAACTTCTCAAAGCATACATCACGGCAAAAGGCTGGGGTCCTGACTGAGAAAACTAACAAGCTCCAGACGAGACCAGCAGCTGGGGCCACCACAACAAAACCAGGTCCCCCCTGCCCTCCAGTGAGCCCACGTGCCTTGTACTGGTTGACCACGTCCGTCTCCTTCTGGCTCGTGCAGAACCGCACCAGCAGCCCCAGCATGCCTGCATAGCTCTGGTTGGGTTCCAGGCTGAGAATGGCTGATAAGTACTGCTCCGCCAGGCCAGGGTTCTGAGGAGGAAGAGTGCAAAGCAGATGTGCCACGTAGCACCGGGGACGGCATGGAAGGAGCGATGCCCACCGCCCGCGGCTGCCGCCTGTCACCTCTTTCCACAGTCTGGTGAGCTTCTTCACAGCACTGTCCACGGCGTGCTTGTGGGAGACACCCAGCACCTCAAGCAGGAGCGAACACTGCACCTCCACCTGCCGGGGCCCAGGGGCTGAGGTCACGGCCTGGCCAAGGCCTCCGTTGCACTGGCCAGGTCCTGGGTTCATGTCCACTAAGCCTCTCCCACTCGGTCCCAGCCACACCCTCCTCCCTCCAACGCCCTGGAATTACACCTGGTCACTCCAGCAGCTCACTAATAAACATCTGTTGAGCACCTATCTGAGTCAGACAATAAAAACAGAGGGAGAACAGACAGTCGTGGTCCCTGTTTTCATGTACCTTATGGTCAAGAGGAAGAAAAGGATGTTAAATGAGTAAACACACAAATGAATATATAATTCCAGACAGGTTCAGCACCATCAGAAAAGAACAAGCGTCCTCTTTTTATGTATTCGTTTACCTGCGTTAACTTTTACTGAGTCAGCACCACAAACACCTACTAGACTAACTGGCAGGCGCTCTCTGCTAGGCACTGAGAGACAGAAGAGGAAGACCAGGCGGTGAGACGACCCCGGCCCGTGTGCGGCTCACGGCAACCCCGAACAAAGCGCACAGTACGGACTCAACTAAAATCTGTCTGGTCATGGCTTCAGAGAACGGATCCACGCACATAAGGAACTTGTAACAGCAGGGTCCTAGGTGGCAGGGGCAGGAGCTGGCATCGAAGCCAGCATATCCTTCAATGCCTGTTGAACTTTGAGCCATTTATTTCTTTAATTAACAAGTATGTAAATTTAATTTTTTAAAGATTTTATTTATTTATCTTTAGAGGGGAAGGGAAGGAGAGTGGGAAAGAAACACCAATGTATGGTTGCCTCTCGTGAGTCCCCCACTGGGAACTGGCCGGCAACCCAGGCATATGCCCTGACTGGGAATCGAACCACAATTGTCTGGTTCCCAGGCCCGCACTCAATCCACTGAGCTACACTAGCCAGGGCTAAATTTAATTTTTAATTAAAATAACAAGCTTGCTGATATTGCACTCAGAACTATATTGCTGTTCCCTCTTTCTGGAATGGTCTAACCTTGACCTACGCTGGGCTGGCTCTCCCGCAGCCTTCAGGTCTCTGCCCAACACAAATCCTCCTCAGAGCAGCTTTCTTTCCACGCCACGCTCCACCGCACTCTCTCCTTCTCCCACTTTCCCACCACAGGACTTCACGGGTTCTCATTTACTTGTGGGCCTGTTTGTTGTCCACCTTCTCCACAAGAGTGTAAGCACCACGACAGCAAGGTCCTCTGTCACACTCCCTGCTGCAGCCCAAGTGCTCAGCACTTAGGAGGCCCCAACCTGAGCAACTGAGTCAACTATAATTTGTCAACATCAGCCATGAGCAAAGCATTCAAGACACAGAAAAGACAGCCATGGTCCAAGCTCCTACGCTTTTGTTCCCATAAACAGGACATTCCAGGGTTCATCCCTCCCACCAACTAACCCACAGGCATACTTACCCCAGATAATGGTCATGAGAATTCACTGGAGATAAGCACAGGAGGGAGCCCATGACGCCTCCTTACAAGGAGGCCTTTTGTTATCAGCGAAACCCCACACTGTGAAGGGAGTCCCATTCCAGCACGTCCACTGCCTGAGAGGTCTCAGTGTCCATACCCTTTAGTCGTCACTGACAGCCACTCCACAGTCGTCCCCAGGTGTGCGCTGGGTGAGCTCCCAGGGACAAGGCCATCAGTACGTCTGGCCAGCTGGCTGCTCTGGGTTTTCTGAGGCCACTTCTCACTTACCTGCACGGCCCTAAGTTCTACAGCCCTGTCCGCCTGGTCTGAGCCCATCTTTGTGACGGCTCTTTGAGGTGGATGGGGTTGGTGGTACTTTTTCCCATTTTACAGGTGAGGAAAGAGGCTCAGAAGTGAAGTACTTGGCCGAATCTCATGGCCAAGACACAGACCCACGACAAGGTCCTCAGAGTTCCTCTCACTAAACTGTGAGACGCCGCCTCTTGCCTTCCACTAAGCCTCTCTGGACATTGAGAAGAACCGCCCAACCTGGCCTGCTGGGCCATCTCTGGTGAGTGAAAGGCAAGGCAGGGAGCGTGAAAGGAGCAGAGAATTTAAGGACCAAAACACCTGGCAAGAATCCCATCCCAGTAGCCAGTCCAACACTGAAATCCAAACACAGGGAATGGGATGATGAGCAAAAAACCCCAAATGCCTTACATCAGTGTTTCACCAGTTTACTTGCACTCTGGCCGCCTGCCCGTCTAGCCTGCCACGTCTTCCACATACGCTAGAAATGCAGGGACCACGTTCTTCTCACCTGTTACCATAGTCCCAGTGCCTAGCACCACGCCTGACACAGAGCAGCTCAAAGACAACTGATAAACAGATGAATGTACTATGTTGCTCTCATGCCCACCCACCAAATCACACACCTCAAGACAATCCAAAGTGCCTGGCCACCCATTGCCAAGACCACTTGGCAGAGTGAACATGCTCAAACATACCCCAACTGTGTACGGAGCTAACCACCATGACTCCAAAGACCCGAGGGACCTACCAGCTTGTTCCAGGTGTCCCCTTGCCGCTTGGCTCTCGAGGGAAAGACAATGCGCACCAGAAGGCAGGTCCAGGACAGGGCCAGCAGGGCGGCCGAGCCGCTGCTCTTACTGCAGAGGGGAGGGCAGGGCAGGCAAGAGGTGAGTGCAGAGCCGCAGCCTCCGCCTTAGGGACAAATGGTCACCGCAAGGCCCTGCTGGGTGGGTAGGACCCGCCCTTGACCTACAACTGAGAACTTGGAACCACCTCCCAGAAATCATCGGTGACAATTCAGGACAAAGGGTGCAGGTCTCATCAGCCAAACTACCATCTTTGTTGTACTCACTACTATAAAACATAACCAAAAAGATGGTTTCTCCCATTCGGTGCCTGGTGGGCATCTGGCTTCCCCTCCTGCCATGCAGGCTCCTCCCTCCATTCCAAAGGCAGACTGCCGGCACCATTCACAGTCGCAGAGGGAAAAGGGACAGGGATGCCCACACCTGCTCGGTGCAGCTCACCTGCATCAGATTCCCCCACGTAAGACTCCACCAAGCCCTGTGAGCCGCCACCTTTAAAACTTACCTGGGGACGCCCGCTTTGGAGCCAATGCCTGAAGACTGCAGGGAGTGCAGAAGGTTCTTCGCAGTGGCTTCTGGGTGGGCCTCAGCCAGCTGCTGGATGGCGGCCTGGAGGGCCCTGCGAGATGCCGCATCTCTAAGGGGAGGACCAAAGGAGATCCGTGAACACATGGGCGTGGGCCAGGGCAAGGCAGCTTGGGCCAAGCGCTGATCTTTTCCTGAGCTTTTCCGAAAAATCAGGTTGCACTGTTTTCCAGAGGATCACAGGCGATGGGATTAGGAAACAACTAGATAAATCTACCTCCTCCAGAAATTCTAGAAGCAACTAATCAAGGGCAAATGAGCCCTAGCTAGCGTAGCTCAGTGGACTGAGCACAGGCCTGCAAACCAAAAGGATGCCGTTTCAATTCCTGGTCAGGGCACATGCCTGTGTTGCAAGCCAGGTCTCTAGCTCGGGGAGTGGGAGAGGAAGCCAACTGATGTTTTCCTCTCTTCCTCCCTCCCTTCCTCCCTCTCTCAAATAAATAAATCTTTTAAAAATGTAAAATAAGGGCAAATGAGCCATTAAGACTGTAAGGGGGACACCTACATTTAAGGAACACTTATGGGCCTCAAACTAGGCCAAGTGCTTTGCACGCGTGACTGATGCATTCGCAGCGTGGCAGGCACTGTTCCAGGCGCTTCATGCTTTCTAACCATGACCTATGAGGTAAGTAATGGCATCATTCTGTCTCCAGGTGAGAAACCTGAGGACAGAGACGTTAAGTGACTTCCCTGGGATCCAACAGCTGGGAAGTGCCACAGCCCAGACTGGACCCAGGCAGTCACACTCTGAACCCTGGGGTCTGTCTGCTACCCTCTACCACCACCTGCTGGCACAAAGTGCTCCGGACTCTGGGCCTTGGGCTGGGAGTCACCTGTACCGATGCAGAGTCAAGCAGAACAGCTTGCAGAGCCCTTTCACTGCTCCCTCTGGCAGATCTGAAACCAAAGATCATACAGAGACTAGTCAATAAAAACCGCTTCGTGAGCATCTGCTTGAGCCAGGCATTGTGTCCGACGTGATCTCTGCCCACTGGACACTCTCTGTTCATTCAAAAGAGAACTCCCAAGAGGAAAAAGCAATGACAAAGCAGACCTTTAGGAAAACACCAGGTACCAAAAAGCTCTCGGTGGACATTTGTTAAATGAATGAAACCGAGGCAATATAAACGGCCTCAAAACTGAACAGGCTGTTGAGCGGAGGTGCTGGCATGCTGGGGCTCGCCTGCTCCTCCTGGACGCGGCTACCTGGGAGTGTTCAGTCTGTGATCATCCCATGAGCTGTTCCTTACGCTACGTGCACTTTTCTTCATGTACCTTCTAATCAACGGTTTTAAAACCTAGGACAAAAATTAAAGTCGTAGGAGGGATCAGAACAGGGAAAAACATCTGTACCTGGGGTATTTTCAAAATGCAGACTCTCAGCCTAATAGGTTAGCAGGCTATGGAGAAACAAAAAGGAGGAGACATACGTGCCGGGTGGCGTTAACGTAAGCGAAGTGCAGGGGTAGAAATGCACGATGCCCGTTCAGGACGCAGGAGGAGGGACCGTACCTCCCAGCACCTCCCTGGTGCGCAAAGGTGCCAGACCCTGCTCTGAGCACTCCCCACACGGCAACCCGCTGAATCCCCATGAGACGTGTCCTTTATGATGAAGAAACCAAGACACATGGAACCAAGCAGGCCAGCCAAGTGAAGAGCAACGCTGGTTGAACAACAGTGCTGAATCATGGACGCCTACCTGGGACAGGTTCTGCATGCCAGACAGAAGCATGCAGACGAAAAGGAGAAGGGTCTGAGTAGAAAGGAGTGTAAGCTGCAGCGTGAGACCAGCGTGGAGGCACCGAGAGCAGCAGGCCCAGGGAGGGCTGGCACAGTGCCTCGCCGTTCCGGGGTGTGCCTGATGGAGGGGGAATGAAGGGGGGCAGGGCCGGTTCCCCCAGGCCCAGAATACTGTATTGGTCCATTGGATTTGGGGCCATTTCAGTAACAAAGGGAAAGAGTGACCAGGATCAGAGACAGGTTGTAGCTAAGAGAACAGTACCAGTAACAGCTAACATACACCAGGAGCTTACCACGGCTGGCCAGGCACTGCGTGAAGCTCCATCCATACACGTTCTTCACACTCACCCCTCACCCCAACCTTGTGAGGGAGGCGCTACTGCTATCGCCACACCTGAAACGAGGAGTCAGGCTCACACAGCCTCTCAGTGGCTGAGCCGTGGCTAGAACATGAGCCCATTTGAGTCCAGAGCCGTGCCCCTCATCGCCGACTGCTGCACCAGAGGCCTGTGACCGGGAAGATCAGGCACAGGACCCACTGCATCCCTAAGTCTCAGGGTTCAAGTACATGGCGGCAGGATTGAGGGGAGCATCAGAGAGGCCTCAGGGCCAGGCTGGGCTGAGCCATGCTGACCAACTGCATCTAGGGTCAGACTGCTCTGAGAAAGCCTGCCACTCCCCCGCCAGACCGAAAATATCTCACCCCGCCTTCGGTCAACTTACTCGGTACCGGCTTCCCTAACAAAAGGAGAAGCCAGAGCGATGGTCACTGCATGATGGCTCCCACTGAGACTCAGAAGATTAGAAAACTGAGAACTAATGGCCTTGTGCAGTGTAGTTAACTTGCACAATCAGCTTGCATATCAAAAACTAGAAACATTTTAGAAATATCATCCACCCTGAACTACAGTATTTCAGGGCGATTGAAGAGTAAAATCTCCCAGAAAGATCTTCACACGCACCCCCCGACACACCCCCATACCCCTTACTCCGTAAAAGGGGGAAAAGTATACTGCCCAGCAGCCCCTTGGCAGGGCCGGCCGCCATGACGGTTCAGAAAGTGTGTGCAGATAGCAACCTGTCACGTGACAGCCTTGCCTAACCAGAACCTGCTGGGAAGAGTGACCAGAAAGACTTCGGAAAGTGCCATAAAAGTCACACACAAAAGCATCAAGACAGGGGAGACTCTCTTAGAAGCTCACAAACACCAACTTACTTCACTTGCACACCACTTTAACAAGCTTGGGTATGTTACCAGGCAACTGCAGATCAGAAGCAGCAAATGAGAACTCGGGCAAAAGAGCAGTAGAAAGTGAGCTCTTGACTAACAAGAGGTGAAAGCTGAAGAAAAGGGAGATCCAACTCTCTACAGCCAGGGCTCTCGGACTTCAGAAACACAGGAATCACCCCGAGCATCTGTTAAAACACAGATGCTGGGTTCCCCTCTCCCCCAACCCAGGGTTTCTGAATTGGTGTTGCTGGGGTAGAGTTGAGAATTTATATCTCAAACCGGCTCTGAGGCGACGCCGATGTTGCTGGCCTAGGGACCACACACCAACAAATGCTGCTTGTTGCAAAACACACCAAAGGAAACTCAGAAACTAATCAGGATGGACTGGCTAAAGGCAAACCAGTCTTACACACCCCAGCAGGTGGTAGGGGTAGCCCTCAGTTACGGTACAAAATCAGCATGACTGTACGTGCCTCACATTTCCAAAAATGTGTTCCCCAGACCCAGAACAGGTTTTCAAAAGAGGTGGGGGCAGGGGGGTGTCCAAGGAAAATATAAAATTTTAAAAAGTTTAATAAAATTAAAACACCTTCCTGGAATATGCTGTGACCCTCCCAGTGGGCATTAACAAACGTGACACCTCCCACACTTATTCGATTTTAGAATCCGTTACTGGACAATCACCTGCTACCATCTTGCTGAGTTCCATTGAACACCGACTGGAAAAATGATACGCCAAGTCATAAAGAAAATGTTTTTGCATCTGGTAAATTACTTAGGGAAGACAGCTGGGCCCTGGCTGGTGTGGCTCAGTGGATTGAGCACCAACCTGAGAACCAAAAGGTTGCTGGCTGGATTCTCGGTTCAGGGCACATGTCTGGGTTGAGGGCCAGGTCCCCGGTTGGGGGCACGCAAGAGGGAACAGATTGATATTTCTTTCTCACATTGATGTTTCCCTCCCTCTCTTTCTCCCTCCTTTCCCCTCTCTGTAGAAATAAATAAATAAAATCTTTTTAAAAATATAAAGAAAGCAAGATTGTTACTATCTTTTAGAACTGTTTCCAATTAAAATGGTTAAAACTGTTCAAACCTTTGATACCTAAATGGATAAACTAACCCAACTGTTACAACAAGCAAACACCAAAAGTCAAGGCAGAATTGGTTACAAGGAGGGGGAAAGAAGGCCATGGTTCTAAACAGAGAACAAGTTATTTTGAAATGGAATCATCTCTAGGCCATATGGGTGGAAAATAAATACCTTTTCCAGCAACACATTTCCCCAGGTCACTAAGGATTTCTCTCCGTTCCTTCACACTGGCTGTTGTCACCTTCCCTGCAAAACGCTTTAGTGTCTCGGAAACCTGTGAAGACCAAGCCCACAGAGAAAGTTTCACTAGTCAGACCCCAAATCGATGAGTGTGTGCATGTGCAGAATTCAGGGAGGAGCTCTCCAAGCCAGGGTTGCTCAGCCTCCACACTACTGACTCTCGGGGCCGAATAACTATGTGGCAGGGGCTATCTTCATCAGCACTCCCGGGAGGTACCAGGCACACCCTAGTTACAGCATCCCGCTCCTTCCAAACTGCCTCCAGGTGTCACTCAACAGATGACAGTGTCATTCAGCAGATGACAGAAATGTTTCCGGCAGGCAAAACCATCCCTCGTTGAGGGGCACTGCTTTAACGCAGCCAGCCAACTGGTCACTATAACTCACTTACACTGAAAACAAAAAGAGGCAAGACAAAAGGCAAAAACCTCAGGACAGAAACTATCTGTTCAGAATTATGCAAATGCTAGTGAGGACCTACTACTCGCCATGTATGTTCCCTTTACATTCTCACACATTAACATGCCACAAGGGGCACACCAGCATCCTGGCAACAGTGGGGCGTAAACACAGTGACAGAAGGGTGAAGAAAGGCTGAGAGTGAATCCCAGCTCTGCCTCTTACTGCCTGTGCACACTCATTCAAATTGTATCTCCTTGGTCTTCAGTGTCTCCATCTATACGATGCAGATAAAAGCACCTACCTCAGGGCTGTTATGGCACACAGGACTACATACATGTGAGACAAGGTGCGCAGAGCATGTACTCTCATCCCACACACAGAGCTGGTGGCTAGTACTACCAACCAGCCTTCAAGGTAGGCAGCAGCGTCCTCATTTCATAGGGGACAAAGGAAGTAACTCTGAGAAGTCAGTCATTGCGCAGCTGGACTGGAGAGCCACCACACCTGCATTTTTGAAACTAAACCTGAAACCAACAGGCCTATAAACTGATGCTAACCAGTCCTTGGCTTTCGAGCCCCATCCCAATCACCACAGCTGCATGCCCTGCACGGGGACATGAGCCTAAGACTCAGAGGAGGACGTTTATAAATGCTCCTCCATATTCTCCAGAGCAGTGTTGTACAGAATGGGCAGGTCATGGAGCAGGGCAAGTTTATACCCAAGTAACTGACACACTAGTGCCACCATCTTTTCAGGTGTATTTCAGACAGGTCTTATGAGTAAAATAAGATTCATGGGTGCAGAGAATAAAATAATGCAATTTTCCTTATACTCCTATCCCTGCTATAATTCTACTGGCAATGAATAAACTCATGTCCAATACTGGCTTCTGCGTAAATGATTTATTGTTTTGTCTTTTGTCTTTCCAGTCATACATGCACATAATCAGAGTCAAAGAGTTCTGGGAGGTTTGCCATCAAGACCAACCCTGATCTTACTCTCTGAGGGCACTCACTCTCTCCAGTTCTGGCTGACTATTTTAGTAGTTATCTCCATACTCCTAAATAACTCGCTGGTGTTGCTACTTCTTTATCTTTCAGTTTTATCACCTTTCTACCATAAGTCTCTTTTGCCCTCCAAGCCCACCACGCAGACCCCCACTATGCTCCCCATATAATTCCTCAGTTTCACAAAACAGGCTAGCTCAGTAGTCAGTGGTAATGTTACATGCATATGGTGTTAACTCCCATCTAATAAACTGTGTTTACTACCCCACACAGCTCTTTAAATTAACCTTCAACTCCATAATTGCCTTTTCCCACCTCACCTCCCTTTGCCTTGTTTTATCTGTTCTAAAAGTAACTCAATCCCAAAATTTCTAATTGTCTAAACCTCAATACATTTCAGCAAATCAGACAGTCTACCAAACTTCAATTCCTGAAGAAGTCTCTCCCGGAGCCTTCCGACCTGCTCCCATTTGGCAGGTAATCCGCTAGAGCTGGGACCCTGAAAACATAATCTTCCTCGTGTCTGGGTGAAGCACAGCCTCCATTTTAATGAAGTCCTTGCCAGTTCGAAAATGTTCTGGCCTCCTACTTGATTTAAGTTTGTCTAGACACTGAATTCTGGGTTGAAATCATTTCCTTTAGGAGACTGAAGACCTTTCTCCACTGAGTTCTAGTTTTCAGTGTTGTGAAGTCCAATGTCCTTCTGATTCTGGGTCCCTTGTGTAAAACCCGATTTCTGCCCCCTGGAAACTTTCAGCATCTTCTCTTTGCATCCAGTACTCTAAAATTTCACATGGACGTGCTCTATTATGAGTCTATTTTCATGCACTGTGCTGAGCCTTTTTGGTCTGGAACACATCCTTCAGTTCAGGGAATGTTTCTTGAATTACTGTCTTGATGATTTCCTTGGAGACCGGACCCCCTGCACTAGTACTCCCAGGAGCCCCATTTTACACTTCCAGAAGAGAAACGTCCAGTCTTTCACAAAAGTGGAGAAAGAAAGCTGGGGCTCTGACTGTATCTGAAAATGGTTGGCAATCAATCCTAATGTAGCCCCTCCTACTCTCCCACACTTCCAGAAGTTAGCTGATACCCCTAATTTCCAATGCATCAGAGATTCCGCCATGTCTGAGTACATGCACTGTGAGTTGGGTTGGTTCTCCTCGTTCCTAAATGTTGCCTTAGTATTCATTTTCTTGGGGTCTGCTAAGTCCCTTCCCACTCACCACTTTCCAGCTTCCAAAAGTTAGCTGCTGTTGCCTACTCCTCATTCCCTCAATCTTTGTGGAACTTTTTTCAAAAAACCTTATTAGTTTTAGTGAGGTTTGAAGAGATGGCAAACACGCACGCAGTGTATACAATCTACTGACTATCGCCATAAAAAAGAGCTCCACTGTATCGCAGGGAATCCTGGCAACACACTAGAATTCCCACACAGCTGTCTTTCCATGACAATATCAATTTTCTGGCTATAGTTTCTCTCACAAAGATGAAAGGGCTTTTCAAGTTCAAGGCTCTTCCTTTCCTTAATCAGAAAATGAAGGTTAGCCGCTTGAGACTCTGTCAGAACAAAACTGAGGAAGGCATACTAAGATCCTTCAGAAGAGTCATTGCCTGGTGATATCAGATGCAAACAGGTTCAAAGTTCACAGGTTTCTCTCCAGAGTAGCATGTCCACTAGAACTTTCTGTGGCAATAGACATTTTCTTTGGCACTGTGCAATATAGTAGCCACTAGCCACATGTGGCTACCCATGCACTGAAATGTGGCAAGAACAAAATCTGAATTTTTTTCATTTTATGAATTTAAACTAATTCATGTAGCTATTTGGCTAAATTAGCCATGTGGCTAATGGCTACCATACTAAACAATATAGCTTTTGAGAGATTTTTTTGGCACTTTAGAGTGTTAAACTTTCAACATAAGAAACAACATTAGAGTGTTCCCCCAACCTAAGAAACTTTCAAAATAACTCAACTTGAAACAAATTACCCGCCCCTTGCACAGGAGACTCTCCATCACCCTCTGGCTTTGGGGCCATCCTATCATAGCCAATTTCCTCACCCTGAAGACCCACGTGAGCCAGGCTGTCCTTTGGACACCTGCTTCTTTCCCCTTAATATCATCTTTTCACTCTAAAAGACAACCACAAAGGAGGCTGGGGTGTTCTCAAGTCCTTCCCTGAAGTACAAGGTACCCAGAGTTGACAACACCCAAGGGTGAAAGACTCTTCCTGGGTATTAACAGATTTTTATTAATCCAACCCTGGACCTAATATTAACAACCAACGTATAAGGAGCTCTACTTTATCTCACTGAGTCCTCACAACCCTATACAATGGATATTATTTTAACCCCATTTGACAGATGAAAATACTAAGACTTGGAGGAGTTAAGTCACTTGCCCAGTGTCTCAAAAATCCACGAGCTGGAGCTCAAACTGTTCGGTATGAATCCAAATACTATGCTGTAAGTCCCTGCGCATAGTAGGTGCTCCATAAATATTTCGATCAATTGTTAAGTTTAAGCAAGAGTTGGCGTTGGCCGGGCTCACTGTTGGGGGTCATCGGAGAAATGGAGTAGAGTCACCAAAAGATGAACTTCAGCTATTTCAGGGTAGGGTAAGTCCCCGCCGGGTTCCAGGTGCCCAAGCCCAGGCCAGAGCCCCTGACTTCTCCAGCCCATGTTAGGTCTGCACCGCCCTAGCCGGGGGCCGAGCCGGATCTGGAGCTGGAGCCCTGAGCGAACAGCCTGTGGCGGCCCGGGGCCGCGCCCTCCGCAGCCAGGGCACTCCCGACCCCTGGGCTAACAACACGTGAGGTCCCACCCGGGGACGCTGTCCTCGCCGGGTCGCTGGTCTCTTGCCCCGCAGCCACCCGCCTCACCTGCGTGTCCGCCGCCATCCTACCGGCTCTGACTCCGGAACCGCTTCCGGAGCGCTTCCGGGTCACGGAGCGGGCCCACGCGGCAGGGCGAGGCTTGCAGCTGGTTTTGCCCGCGGCCTGGCGCCCTCGGGCGGAACGGCGGTCATGGCTGCACGGCCCAGGCTCGGAAGTCAGGCGGACGGACCCAGTTCCCGGGCTCACCACCATCAGAGCCTCCTCCCCAGGCCCTGCTCCTCAGCCCGGTGCTCGGAAGTCAGGCGGACGGGCCCAGACCCCGGTGCCCTTCTCCACCTGGCCTCGTAGGAGATGAGTCTAAGGGATTTGTAACTCAGTGAAACCGCCTTGCAGCCACAGAGTCCGCAGGTCTCATTTTTTGGAGAAACCTAGTCTTTTAGATGGCAGGAAGTGACGTAGGTATAAGGGAGACAGGGAACTAGTGTCTTGGCCTCAAGAGTTTGTTTCCCAGTTTCTAACACGGAGCTGTTAGAAAACAAGGATTCAGGAGCTGAGCTTGTCCAGGTGGAAACGCTGAGTGCTCCAGGGTGGGCGCTTACACCAAGGCTGCAGGGCGGGAGGCTAGGTGGCAGAAAGGGCCTCGTGGTTCCCGGAGTCACGGCTTAGTTATTGGCCCTCTGCTAGCAATGCTTTGGAACTTTTGACCTGAGACCAACTCACAACAAATACATCCATATAGTCACAAATACCCTTGCAACAATCAGATGTTTTATCTCCTAGTAACTGTCACCATCCATTTTGAAAAACCCTGGCACTCATTGAGTGCGTATCTTTAGTAGCATTAAACCTACTCAAGGAATCAGAGGAACCTTGCTCAACTCGTGGCCCACAGCCATGGAGATTCAAGTAGAATTTTAAAATATCCCAGTAAGTTTTTAATTTTTAAAGGATTTTATTTTTAGAGAAAGGGGCAGGGAGAGAAACATCAATGTGGGACACAGATCAATTGCCTCTTGCTCACCAACTAGGGACCAGGCCCACAATCCAGGTTGTCCCCTGACTGGGAATGGAACCAGGAACCTTTTGTTTTGCAGCCTGGCACTCAAATCACTGAGCCACACCAGCTAGGGCAAATATAATTTTTTTTTAAAAGTTACAGTTAAAGCCGGCTGGGCTTAGAAAAAGTATTGGATGTCAGGAGACCATCATTACAGTTACAAAGAGGACACCCAAATGCCAACTCCAAATAAAGCTCTATGGTTTTACCACGGTTTTAGTTTTTCGCATACAATGCTATATATAAAACCTCAAAATACACAAAATGAAGATTCCAGAGACTTTTAAGAGAAGTAAGCCTTTATTTTGTTTCACAAATAAAGCTGGCTGAGCTGGCTGCTTTTTGGTGATTAGTCAAACAGACCAAATCCCATATCCTCGTCAGACTCCTCCGACTCTTCCTTTGCTTCAACCTTGGCTGGGGCTGCAGCGGCTGCGGCAGGAGCAGCAGTGGTGGCAGCGGCCACAGGGGCAGCAGCCACAAAAGCAGATGGGTCGGCCAGGAAGGCCTTGACCTGAACGTAAGGGGGAAAGTTCAGTCAAAATAGGCACACAGTGCCCGTCAGCCCTTGCAGAGAGAGGTCTAGTATAACGAACAACTCCCCGAGACTTCCCTGAAAGTGATCAGGCAGGATGACAGCTTCGCCCGGTGAGCTCAGGCCCAACCCTTACCCCTAAGAGGGATTAACTAACCCCTCTTAGGGCCTCTTGTCATTTGTAAAGTCAAGGAAACACCTCCCCTGCCCCCAACCCCTCAAGTATACTTCGAAAAACCGTATCTGCTAGGTAAAACACAATCATAAAAGCACTCACTCGGCAGGCTGCCATTTACCACCCCCTCCCCCCAACTGCCAGGCCCACCATGCTGGGTTCTCTTTACCTTTTCAGCAAGTGCGAAGGTGTAATCAGTCTCCACAGACAAAGCCAGAACACGCTTGTACCCATTGATGATAGAATGGGGCACCGAAGCAACAGTTGGGTAACCAATCTGCAGGCACACGCTGGCAACGTTGCGGACACCCTGAGGGGGGAGGGAAAATTCCATTTCAGGTGAGGCATCTTAGAGAAAAGATAGTGAAGTCCAAGCAAAGATCAGAGCAGACAGGACTTGCTGGGCTGGCAAAGATCAGTGTCACACAGGATACTTCATCTCATATGAAATGAGCAAGGCAATTCAGACCCAGCCATTTACAAATACTTTTTACCCTTATTCCCAACGTGGGTATTCCCTATACAGTAATGATGGTGATTACTACAAAAGCCACCACTTTATAAAATACATAAACTGTTAACACAACTGCTGAGTTCCATGAGAGAACAATGTAAACCTACTGTCAGATGAGAATTTTTCATCCACTAGCCAAAGTCCCAAAAAGCAGCTTTGAGGGTGATTGCAGGCCCTAGAATAGCCCTCCCTATGTGCCCAGCACTGTTTTCTGAGGCTTTATTTACTCATGAATTTATTCTTCCTCAACACTCTTCTATCATTAATGCCATTTCACAGGTGAGAAAACTGAGGCAGACAGAGTAAACGAATGTCCTCGGTTACATAGTTGGTTTCCATGGAGGGGCCAGGATTCAGCCCCAAGCTAGACATGCTCTCAACCATCCATGTAACAAGGGCCTGGAACAGGCAGCATGTACCTCCAGGAAGCGGGAATGCAGAGTCTCCTCTGTGATGTCAAGCACCTCCGGGTTGTAGATGCTGCCATTGTCAAACACCTGCTGGATGATCAGCCCAAAGGAGAAGGGGGAGATGTTCAGCATGTTCAGCAGCGTGGCTTCGCTGGCTCCCACTTTGTCTCCAGTCTTAATCAGCTGCACGTCACTCTGAAGAGAAAGGTAACGGTTGGCAGTGAACACCTGAACACCCTGTGGAAGGACCGCCACTGAGGGGAGCCCCCACTACTGGCCTGACTGGCATTGGCAAGCCAGGTCCACTCACCAGGATTTCAATGGTGCCCCTGGAGATTTTAGTGGTGATGCCCAAAGCCTGGAAGAAGGAGGTCTTCTCCGGGCCCAGACCAGTGTTCTGGGCTGGCACGGTGACTTCACACGGGGCTATGGCACCAGCACGCGCGGCAGCTGGCACCTGAACAAAGAACAAGAAACGTGGGTTCTCGCTCCACAGACACAACCTGAGAACGGTCGGTTTTACTTCTTTTTTAAATTTATTCTTTATTGCATTTTTTCCCATCACCATTTAGTCCTCATATACCTTCCCCCTCCCTCTCCATGTTTCTTTTAAGGAACCAAAATTGATTAAGGTCTCTTAAGCCAACCTGATTCCCCCCTTACCTTATTGGCCAGCAGCATGTCCCTGATCTCCGTGAGGTCCTCCTTGGTGAACACAAAGCCCACATTTCCCCGGATGTGAGGCAACAGTCTACAAAGAGAAGTTTACAGAGAGGAGGTCAACTTTCAGCACCATTCTTCTCCAGGAGAAGGGAGAAGGGCACAGAGGAAGACAGAGTTGGCCAGAGAATTCACTGACTTCTCCAGAGCCGGGTTGTTTTCCAGATGCCCTCGGATGGCCTTGCGCATCATGGTGTTCTTGCCCATCAGCACCACGGCCTTCCCGCGGAGGGACATGCGGATCTGCTGCATCTGCTTGGAGCCCACATTGTCTGCTCCCACAATGAAGCATTTTGGATAATCGTCCAGAAGTTGCTACAAAAAGCAGACGGAGACAAGCCAAGGTTAAGAGGGAGAAAGGAGAAAAAAACATCCGGAGAAACCAAAGCCCGCAACGGACTAGTTTCCTGGTTTCCATCTCACTCCCGTTCTTCCGAGCTTTTGAAGTGACTCAGATACGGGCCGACGCCTCCCATTCCGAGCCACCTGAGGTGTAACACGGCCAGATTTGTCCGTGACCGGGCTTCATACATTCAACCAGAAAAACTTTAATTGAGGCCTCATTTCTAACGTTTCCCAATTAGAAGATGTGTTTCTGACTCATTAAAGTGGCTTAAGAGAAAAAACACTGTTCCAAGTAAGGCTGGATTTACAGCTTTCAAAACACAAAGTAAAGTAAGTATCCTGAGAACTGACTTGCAGACTCTAGGTCCTGCTAAACCAGCACCTTCAAGACAAATGGGCAAGGGTATAGGCTACGCTCCACGACCCGGCAGCAGCGCTGTCAGGCTTTCTGGGTAGGGAGGGCCCCCTTATTCCAAAAGATAAGTGGGTGTCTTGGCTGACAAGACCTAAGTATGCAGCAACTTGCCTTTTTGGACTGAGGCACTCGCTGCCCCACACCGTCCCAAAGACAGGAGGAGAGGAGTCAAGTATGATGAGCGCTGTCTGGAGGCCAAACCTGGGACTGGCTGCCACTTAGTTATCTCAGGAGGCACGAAAACCGCCTGAGCCTGTTTACCCGCACGCAGGCGGTGGCTCGCAGAACTTTGTAAAGTCATTAGATTAAATGAGATTTGCCCAACGTGGCCCAATCCAGCAGCTGATTGTCCCTCTGAGCCAGCGGCGCAGGCAGCACGTTGGGCGCCTCGACCCACCCGGCACTTACGATGATCTTAAGGAAGTAGTTGGACTTCCAGGTCGCCCTGTCTTCCCTGGGCATCACGGCGGTGCGTCAGGGATTGCCACGCAGGGTTTAAAGACGATGTCACTGAAGAGAGAGAGGGAGCTCAGAAACTCAGACACTCGTCCCCACCGCCCCGCCGGACTCAACGCCAGAGGCCTCTACGGAACCGGCCGCACGTTGAGTGCCCGCCGGCCTGGCTTGGGTTGCCGCGGCCACCACTCGGAGAGCGCGAGCCGCTGCCGAAGCCCCAGGCCACACAAGAATTGATCCCACGAACTCCAAACGTGCCCGGCAAAAAACCCATCCTCCCCGCAGCCAGTCCCCCGGCGCCATTTGGGGATCACACGAACCTCTCACGAGGGCGCCTGGAGAGAGGAAGGCCCTACACCAAGGGCAGTATTTATAGGAGAACAAAGTGGCCAATCAGAAGCCTCAGACAGCGCCCCCACCTATTGGCTGGGGAAGCACGACTGATATCTACAGCCATTGGGTGATATCGCTGCCAGCCAGCCTATGGGAAGCCGTCTCTAAATACGGAAGTTAAGAAAGTTCCGGTTGTTGCAGAAACCTTCTCAGGGCTGCTTCCCTCTGCTGGGCCGGAGCTGCTATTGTGTAGGCGCGAGAATTCACGTTTCCCTTGGCACCGCCCTGTGGCAAACTAGAGTATGACGTGGAGCTGAAAAAGAGTTGCACATGCCCTAGAAAGAGAATGGTCTCTGTCTCCTCTACTCTTGGTTCTTCCCCCCACAAAATCAGAGGGATCATTTAAAACCAGATTTCCTCATCTGCTCAAAAGTCTTCAAAAGCTCCCCATTTTCCACAAAGTAGAAACACTAACTGGCCTACAAGGCCCTACATCATCACCCCCAACCTCTACCCCTATAATCGCATCTCCTATTTTCCTGCCCATTTCAGGGCTCTTGCATCAGCTACTCCGTCTTCCTGGAAGGCTCCTTGCCGATATCCACAATCCTCCATCAAGGCTTGGCTCAACCATCACCGGCTTAGCCAGGCCCACTCTGATAGCCCTATTTAAAATTCCTAAAAAATAATTCACTCCCCTCCCCCCTTACTCTGTTCTGTTTTTTCAATAGCAAGCACTTACGCTTTCTAACCACTATATAATTTATCACATTGGTTTTTGAATGTCTCTCTCTGCAAGAATGGAAGCTCCCCAAGACAGATTTTTTTTAAATCCTCACCCGAGGATATTCGTATTGATTTTTTTTTTTTTTGAGGGAGAGCGAGGGAAGGAAACATCGATGCCAGAGAGAGAAACAACAATCAGTTGGTTACTCTTCCCTTATACATCCCAACCAAGTATCAGCTCTCAACCTAGGTATGTGCCCTGACTGGGGATGGAATCGGCAACCTGTTAGTGTACAGCAAGACACTCCAACCAACTGAGCCCCTTGGCCAGGGTCACAAGGCAGAATTTTTTGCCTTGTGCCTAGCACGCTGTAAGCATGTGGCAAATATTTGTTGAACGTGTGAACGCAGGGTTTGCAGTCCCGTGGCCAGGATCTCCACATTCTGTTAGTTCACATCTATGTCACCTTAGGAAGTGGTTTCACCTTGCTAAGTCTGTTTCTCATTACTTAATCTGTAAAAGAGGGTAATAGTATCCACATTCTAGAGTTGCGAGAATTTCATGAGATATTTGTTAGGACTTAACAGTTCCTGCAACGCAGGAGGAACATTGTGGGAACAATGCAGTAACACTGTTACTACCAATGTTAGCTTCTTTTGTTATACATTCCTTTGACGCTTATTTGAACAATTGTACTACATCCATAAATAGCTCCGACCAGTGTGGCTCAGTTGGTTGGGCATCATCCTGAAAAGCGAAAGGTCGCCAGTTCGATTCCTGGTCAGGGCACATGTCTGGCTTGGTGGTCTGGTCAGGATGCGTTCGAGAAGGCAACCAATCAATGTTTATCTCTCACATCAGTGTTTCTCCCCTTCTCTTTCTCCCTCTCTTCCCTCTCTCTAAAAAATTTAAATACCTAACTGATGTGGCTTAGTGAATTAGTCTTTCTCCTGCAAACCCCAAGGATGGTTCTACCCCCGTCAGGACACATGGCCTGGATTTCTGCCTGCCCCCAGTGCGGGGCACGAAGAAGCCATGGATTGATGTTCTTCCCCCTCTCTCTAAAAATAAATACAATCTTTTTTTTAATAAATAAATATTCTTTAAAAATATTTTTTAAATAAATGAGCTTAGATGCTACAGCAGAAGAGGTGTTTCTCCCTATCTTTACCCTTTGCACTTGACCAAGTTAGAAATCTCTATATTTTGTGATGAGCCAGTTTAGAGAGATGCTGGCGTTACTTTCTGCCAACATCCTGTCTGAACGGCGAGGCATTACTGCATGCTCAGCACTGTGCCAGGTACTTTGCGCACACTACAGTTGTTAGTCTTTGCAACACCCCCCTCCAGGGGCACCGTTTTAGTATTTCCATTTTATGGTTGAGAAAATTCAGAGGTTAAATCGTTTGCCCAAGTCCCTCAATCAGCTAATGATGGCTTCAGGACTGAAATCTAGGAGCAAGTTCAAAGCCCATGGGCCTCACTATGCTCAAGTCCTTTGCAAACCCTGAGACTGTCTCCCCCTAAACATACTTTCCTGGGGATATACATACTCACAGGTACCTTCCCAAGGACATCCCAGCTCTGCTGATACAAGTACTTCCCATTTCAGTACATCAATATAACGGAATGCCATGAAACCATTAAAAACGCAAATCTGTAATTATTGGCATGGGAAAATACTCACAGAGGACACTTGAGTGAAGAAGCAAATTACGAGGCACTGTACTATATATCCATTTCTATAAACAACATAAATGCAACATGGGCTAGAAGAATTAGGCAAGTAATTATCTTTGGTTGAGAGCTGAAGGTAATTTTCACTTCTGAGCTCACTGTGAAATGGGCAGGGTTCAGACTAGAACTCAACATAAGGCATTTGGAGGGCCATTCCAAACAGGAAAACTGAAGCTCCGGGAGGAACAAAGCTGTTCAGGAAGCTCTCGAGGAGGCCGGGGGCGGGGTATGGCGAGAGGAGGAGGGGCAGCGAGCAGGCTAAATTCTGGCTAAGAGCGAGGAAGCCTGCAAATATAAACACAACCACCAGGGGGCAGTAGGGCCCAACCGCCAACTGTTAGTCTGCCCCCTTCACCCCGGAGGGTTCCACACCCAGGGGGTTGTGCCAGCACGTGGTGGGGGTTGAGCGGTCAGTGCAGGAACACAGGCAGAGGCAAGCCTTAGGTTCCTACATCTTGTCTCTGCACTTGCTCAGATTGCCAGCTGCATGTTGGTTCTCCTCTCTGAACCTCTTTCCCCATCTGCAAATGAGTGTAAGACCACACACAGGCTCCAGTAAGGATGCCCTTGGGGAATCCTGCCTGGATCCAAACCAAGCTGTTCCTCAGCCTCCCTGACCAACAAAACTCCCACAGGGAGCCGGGAGGACCTGCGCTCACAGACGAGAGTCCCCGAGGCAGGGGTCCCAACCCCGAGGCTTTCTGCTCCAAGTAAGAGAACTCGGTCCTTGTGACCCTGGGCTGGTTTGGTTTCCCCTTTGGGACTACGGTTTCTCTTCTGGGACTGAGTTGTAATCTCAAACCACAAGGAAAAGGCACTAGCACAGGTCAAAATAGTGGCAAACTTTATTGGCATAAATCACAGGAATTGAAATGGGGAACGGCCAGGTTAAAAGTTTACAGAGAGAAAAATTAAAATCACATCATCAAATAACCACTGACCCAGAGGGTGGACCGCAGAAACCCGTTCCTCTAGGGGAGGGGTCCGGGTGGGTCCTTGTAAACTGAGCAGTAAGGCCTATGGGTAGAAGTGGAGAGGTCAGACCTTTGGAGGGGCCTGGCTGACCTCCCCAGAGAGCCCAGCACACTGGGCCTCTGCTGTGAGGCTAGCAGAGTGGTCTGGGTCGTCCTCACCTTAGACCCCACCGGGGCCCCTCTCTGCTGACCAGGAACCCCAGGCCTGCTGGCTCCTGCTTCATCCTTGGCGGACAAAGCTCCAGGGGCCTCCCACGGCTTCAGGGGGATCCTGGCCCTCTGCCCGGAATCCCCTCTCGCTCCCTTGCAGCAACCTGGGCCCTATGCCCCAGACCTCCAGTTTCCAAGGAGGGCAGGAAGCTTGGGGAAGTGACGCCCAGTGGAATCGACAAGACCAGCGGTCAAAGTGAGACACCAGCCTTCCCCAGGAGGCGGACGGAGCCGCACAGAAGCGGTGAGGAAGCCAAGAATGTCCCGTGGGTTCTTTAGGTCATGGGGGAACAGACGCTCCTAATGGCTCAGCACCCCCAAAGTACACCTTCCCCTTCTCTTCCCTCAGGAACTTGATGGATGAGGTTCAACAATCCTAGGCTCAGAAGGGCAAGACACCCTTAGGCCAGTTTCGGTTAAGACCTCGCTGGCCTGGGTAGTAAGGGAGGGGTTTCAAAATACAGCAGTTTATAAAACAGTCCTGGCGAGCCACGAAGTGAAGGGCGGGAGGGAGCCTCGGGGCTGCGCCCACTTCACCTGCTTATGCTGAGAAAAAATGAAAGGCAATGGCTTCCCCGCCCCAAGCCCGCAGCACGAGGCAAAACCCGGCCCCCCGCCATGGTCGCCCACAGGACCGGTGGCGATTGGGCCAGGAGGGCATTACAAAAAGGGGACGTCTTTAAAATCTCTTCAAAATCGTTTGGATAGAGAAGTAGAAGCAAGTCAGACGATACGAATTCAAACCTCAGTGTAGAAACCTATCAAAGTCGGTACAGTGTCCAGGCACGAGGTGAAACGCCCCGCCTACGCCGTCCCCAGAGACGGAGGAAGTGACTAGAAAACATTATTGCTGGAGAAGCCTGTCTCAGTAGAATCAGAGCAGTTACAGAGGGCGAGGGGTGGTCGCCCAGGCCTGGGGAGACTGGAAGGGCAGGAGCACAAGGAACCTTCCGTGGCCCCTGGGCACTTCGACCCTTGGATGGACGGATTTATGCTGGCATGGTCTGGAGGGAACCGTGTCCCCCGACACTCTCAGAACAAGGCTGATTTGGTCGGAGGGAAACAAAGACAAAAAGAGACCCCATCTGATCCTGCCTGCCCTACCCCTGGCTCCGCTGCCGAAACAGGAGTAAGAGGCGGCTCCAAGCGTGGGGTGCTGGCCTGACCAGGCGGGTCTGTGGTGGGGGGGGGCCTGCACCCCATCTCCGGGAGGAGGAGCTGGCGGCCTGGGGGCAGCCGCAGGAGTGAGAGGCCCAGAGGCTCCGGCAGAGGGAAAGAAAACAGGTGGGACCCTTTGAGGCCCCCCTGCCACCCTGCACAGCTGAGGACACGGGTTCCAGTTACAGTCGGGCTTGGCCCTTCACGCCTGGGCGAGGCCTCTGGGTCACAGTGCAGTGGGGGGGGGGGCTGGGCCAGGGGACAGGGCCGGACAAAGGGACGAGGGCACCTAGCAGAAGAGCTTGAGGAAGCAGTTCTGACAGTAGGGCTTGTCGTTCTGCTCCTTGAAGGTGCCCTTGTTAAGCTGCTTGAGGCAGAAGGCACAGACGAAGTGCTCCGGGTGGAACTTCTTGGCCATGGCCGTGATGCAGCGGCCCGTGATGGGCTTCTGGCAGCCGGAGCACAGCGAGCCTCGCCGCTCGTGGTAGTGCACCTCGCAGTAGGGCTGCCCGTCGTGCTCGAAGAAGCTGCCGTTGACGAAGGGCGTGAAGCACTCCTGCCAGGAGGAAGGGGGGAGATGGAGGAAAGGGGGCTCAGCCTGGGCCAGGGGGCGGAGGCAGTGCCCAGCTCCATGGGCAGGAGACAGCTGTGGTCACCACTCTCCCACTCGTGAAGCGTTCCCTGTGTGCCAAGTACAGCGCTAAACGCAGCATAATTCTCCCAACAGAGGAGGCAACTCCAGCCTGAAAGTTAAGTGACTTGCCCAAGGTCACACAGTTACTAACTGTACAGCCTGGACTTGGGAGACACAGGTCGGACTCCTGGCACCAAAATGGAAGGCTGGAACACTGTGCCCTGAAGCCCTGGGACTGCCAAGTGGGTCCAACTCTGCACCCCGCACTCCTCTGTGGAGATGCACGCGCACACTTAGGCATTAAAGGCCCCAGGGAGTCCTGCAGCGAACAGTGTCTCCCAAACCCATTTGGTCAGAGGGCACTCGCTGGATCCCCAATAACCTTTATGGCCCCCCATTACCTCCCAGATTTCAGTTTGAAAACCAATGGCCAATTCTGCTGAGACTGCAAAACCCTTGCATTATCTCATTTAGTTCTCACACGCCTCCTCCTACACCCCAGGGGCTGCCACTCAGGACGAGGCTGGGGACACAGTCGCCTCGTTGTTGGCCTCTCCCAGCCTCAGGACAACCCTGGCCCAGGACCCACTGGACCTGAAGAGACGTAGCCCCGGCCTGCTCACCCCAGTGATAACCACAAACAAGGCCTCCAAACTGGATCAGAGAGCACAGTGGGGGAGGCCCCTCCGTCCCCACTGCCGGGCCCTCCGGACGCAGAGCCGGGGCGCTGCTCACCCGGCACACAAAGCACTCGGGGTGCCAGAGGGTGTTGAGGGCCGAGATGTAGTTCTCCAGGATGGCCCGGGCGCAGCCGCCACACTTGGGCGCGAACATGTCGAAGTAATCCTTCCGGCAGTAGGCCTTGCCGTCCTTCTCGTGGAACCCTGAGGGGCGAGGTTGGGGGCAGGGTCAGGCCTCCAAAGGTGAGACCCCCAGCTCCAGCACCAGCAGCAGCAACACCCCACCGCCCTGCCCCACCGCCCCGATGCAGAGGCAGAGAGTCAGCCTGCTGCTCCGTACCTTCGGGCCCAAAGAAGGCGCCACACTGGGCGCAGAAGAAGTGCTCGGGGTGCCACGTCCGGTCGAGGGCCGTCACCACTTTCTGCAAAGTGAAGTGCGGGGTCAGAGTCAAGCCGCCGGCCCATGGGGCAGACCCCACCACAGAGACTCACGGGCAAGGCTCTCCTCCCTCTTTCCCACCCCCAGCCGCCCAGCCCGGGAAAGAGCAAACGTCGCCCAGATGGGGGTCCCTCCTCACTGTATTCAGTACCACTGAGAGCTCGAATTTACTGGAGGAGGTGCCAGGCCAGACACCCTCTCTTTGTCTTCGCACGAGACGGGGTCACAGGTTGGACTGTGACGATTACTTTACGTGAAGGAACCTAGGCTCAGCGAGGCTGGGCGCTTCCCTGTCTCGGCCCAGCGGCAGAGAGGGAGCCAGCACTCCACCCCACTGATCTGGGCAGGGCTCCCAGCCTCTCAGTCTTCCCCGAGGGAGCCTGGCGAGGGCGGGAGATGGGACGTGGAGGGCCCGACCTGCATTAGGGCTGTTGTGCATCAGGCCTGGGTTCAAATCCCAGCCCCGCCGTTTCCTAGCCACAGGAGCCCGGGCGTGTGACAGGGCCTCTGGGAGCCTCAGCGGGCACCGCCCCTGCCGCCCAGCCCAGGACTCACGTCCAGGATGGGGCCGTTGCAGTAGTAGCAGCGTGGGGAGAAGAGCGTGTGGTAGTCCTTTTCACAGTAGGGCTGCCCGTCCCGCTCAAAGAAGTTCCGGGACCCGATCTCCTCCTGGCAGTGGGTGCAGACGAAGTGCTCGGGGTGCCACGTCTTCCCCATGGCCGTCACGACCTGAGGAGGGAGGCCGGTTGTGACAGAAGGCCCTGGCCAGCCACGAAGCACCCTGCCCTGCCCTGCCCCCTCCCCACATCACCTGCCCTGCGATGGGCTTCTTGCAGGCCCCGCACACCCCTTTGGCGACCGTGGCGACCCCCAATTTGTTCAGGTCGGACTGCAGGCTCCCCAGCATGCTGTCTAGCTGGCTCCCGGGCTTTGGGGGTCCCCCAGGGGGAGAGCTGCTCCCCGTCTTCCCCTGGGACATGAACTGTGGAGACAGAGAAAGGATGGATCAGGGCTGGGGGCTTTTCTCCTGTCTGGACACTTGGGCCGACAGAGGCTTGAAATACAGCCCCTCCCAGGGGCCTCAAGAGCCCTTGGAGTGGCGGTGGCATCCAAAAGACGTCCCTGCCGTCGGAGAGGCTCAGGGCACCACACTGGCCTGACCGAGGCCAGGGAAACACAGCAAGCAGGACACTGAGACCCCAGCCTTAGCACTGACCCCTCCCTCGTGCCGCCCTTCCGGACTGCTCTGCCTGCCACTCGGAGGCCGGCCAGCCGCCCAGCGCAGCTCTCCATCTGCTCTGTGCTCCAGGCCCTGGGTCTTAAATAGGGGAGAGACAAGGGTGAGACTTTTTTCTAGTTAAGGAAGAAAGAAGAGGCCATGTCATTGGACCATTTCACAAAAGGGAATTTAGGACGAGAGGATCCCCACCCCCCACCCACTGGCAGTACCGAACTCGGGAGAAAAAGTCTCGAGTGTCCCAGGAAGAGAAGAGAGAGAGGAAGGTGAGCCAGCCAAAGGCAGGGGCCCCGGGGAGGGAGGGGACTGAGGCCAGAGAGAAGAGGCTCCCCAGGCACCAGGCCCGGGGACTGCGGGTGAGGAACACGTTTTGGGTTTCCCTTCTGGGGCTGGCTTCCTCAGATGGGCCCAGGCAGGCGCAAGGGGCAGGAGGAAGGAGCAAGCAAGAGAACCGCTGACGTCCTGGGGGCAGGAGCATGGACATCGGGTTAAGTGAGGGTCCGGGCTCAAAGTCCTTCCTCTTGGGAAGGACTCGGGAGCTGCGTTGGGCTTGCAGGTGCACGCGTGCCGCCGGGGCCCCAGGGCCTGCCTGCATCGGGGGGAAGAGCGGGTCCTCATCTGTCTGGCAGCCCACGGACCTCACAGTGTGGCGCGCAGGAAGGGGAGAGAGGGGCCCCTGCACTTCTGCCCCAGCATTCTGGACCCCAGGAGACCAACAGGGGAGAGATGAGGGCCCCAGGGTGGATGGGGCAGGCAGGCTGGGCTGGGGAGAGGAGCAGCTGGCCATGGCCTCACTGCGAGGCTGAAGTAAAGGGACAGGAGGAGGAGGAGAAGGCAGAACAGGGAAGGTTCTTCTCAGGGGAATGGGAGAGCCGGGAGGAAAAACCACCTGGGGAGAAGGAAGGAAGGAGGCAGATGAAGATGGAGGAAACATCGGCTCAGCAAGCAAGGACACGGAGGCGGCATCCCCAGGGCCTTCCCACGCTGACCCGCCCACCCAGACACACCCCAAGCTCCCCTCTGACCAGAGCTGGGAGGGATCAGGACGCCAGCTGCCCTGCTGCGGGCCGGCCCTGGGCGTCTCCCCACTACCTTCTCTACCAGCTGCCCCTCAGCCCGCCGCCCTCGAGGCTGCACGGTGATGACGACGCCCTCCGTCATCCAGTCCTCGGTGGAGGACCCCGCAGCCCCCGAAGCCTCCTCTGCCTCCTGCTGGAGGCCCAGCCGACCCTGCAGCTCTGCAATGAGCCGCTCCTGGGAAGGGGTCCTGCTCAGGGTGGCGGGGTCCAGCCGGCGGCGAGGGGAGGGCTCCCGGGACATGGGGTGCGCGTGGCCCTTCTCCCGGCTCCTCCTGATCACGGAGCGGATCTGAGAGGGGGAGGGGAAGCCGTCACAGCCCCACTCTGGGCTCTGCCGATGCTGCTCTCAGTCCACACTCAGGCGCCGGGGCAAGGGAGGGCTCAACAAAACCGCCAGAGAAGAGCCAAGCTGAGGTGCGGTGGAGGCAGGGGCACAGCAGACTCCCGGCACCCAGCTCCAGGTCGGCACTGACCTTGGGCAAGACAGTTCACTTGCAGGGACCTCAGCTCCTCTATCCCTGAAACAAGGTGAGACGGCTGCCTCGCAGGGTTATTGCTTCTTGTTTATAACCTACTGGTTTGTAGTGGTTTTGGTCTTTTGTTTTGTTTTTGGAAAGGGTACGAAGTTTTAATCAAGCAAGAAGCAAATACTACCAGTAACATCAGCCACGGCGTATTGAGGACCGCGTGCTGTATTCTAAGCACATTCCAGGCATTATCTCATTTAACTCTCTGGACAACCTTGGGGAGAAATGGTCTATTATTACCCTCATTTGAAAGATGAGAAGCTGAGGCTGGTGGGGGGTTGCCCAAGGTCACACAAGCAGCAAGTGTTGGGGTCAGGGTTCGTAGTCAGTCCTACGTGGTCCCAAAGCCCATGCTTTTAACCATTCCAAGTACACAGCCTCGGGTGTCAGGGGAGTTCATCCAAAGGAAAAAGCCTTAAACAAAAAGCGGGCTGTCACCAAGAGAGATTCCCAGGCCCAGGGAGCTCCACCGGTCCCACAGAGACCACGGCCTAGGCCTGGTGGCAGGGTCCCAGGCCACGGTATCTCAGGATTCGCTACTCAGGCAAACATGCGCAGACTGGGAGGTGGCATGCAGTTAGCCAGGAGTGGCCCACACTCAGGCCTGGCAGCAGTGCAAGCTGGCGCCTGCCTGGCCGGAGGTGGAAATCCTCTCGGTGGTCTTGGGCGTGTCCACGACCACAGCATGTGGAAGCTCCGGCTGCTCCCTCGTGGCCTCAGCAGCAGCTTCGGTGGTGCCCTCTGGCCTCCGGTGTGCCTCGGGCCCCTGGGCTGGCCTGACCGGGCTTCCCCTCGTGGGCGTCTCTCCACCTAACTGCTCCGCATCAACTGGGGCAGGGCGGCTGCCCCCTGGCCCCGCTGGCTCTGGCCTCGCCTTCTCCCTCAGCTGTCCACCTCCCTTCGTGAGACTCCAGGTATCTGGGAAGACGGCCTGACGGGCTACAGCCACAGGAGCCGGCTCGGCTACTTCCTGGAAGCTGGGCAGAGCTCCACAGGGAGTCTCGGCCCTTAGTGCCTCCAAAACCCACCGCTGCTCCTGTGTGGCGGCCAAGGCCTCCTCTGGGTCCGCAGGGTTGGCTGACAGCCCTGGGAGGTCTCCAGCCCCCTGGGGACCGGTGCAGCAAGCTCTGAGTAGAGTGTGGCCTGGGGGCGCCCTGGGGAGCTCACTGGTCAGGTTTAGCACATCCCTGCAAACTTGAGCCTGGCTCTCTGCGACAGATGGCCCCCGAGAACCCTCTGCAGAGGAAGACCTTGAGTCGGGAGTGTCAGGTGTCAACCCAAAGCCAGCTGTCACCCCAAGGCCAGCCAGATCAAGCCAGCTGGGGGCCACAGGAGCTAAAAGGCCCTTTCCATGATCATTATCCTCAACGCCAAGGACCTTTGGGGTGTGACCGTGGCCTCGAGGGAAGGGTTTAGGAATGGAAGGCTCTGGAAGAGGAGGAGGAGAAGAAGAAGAAAGTATGTGGTGTGAGGACGGAGCTGAGCTAGGCAGCAGCCCCAGGGAGTTCAAGGCCACAGCCGAAGAGCTGGTCTGGAGGAGGAGAAAGACAAAAGGTAGAGGGGAGGAGAGAAAGAAAGAGGAGAGGTGAGGAAAGAAGCTCACTGCATCGGGCGGGCTGGGCTCCGAGCTCCGAGAGCCGCCCTCTGTGCTGAGCAGGGTGGCTGCAGAGTGAAGCACAAGGCCTGGACCTTGCAGCGGATCCAGGCACCCAGCAAGGTTTTCCTCGGCCCCGTGTCCTTGGCCCCCATCAGACCCGGGCAGCAGAAGCAGCCTCTGAGCAAAGCCCGTGAAGCCACCCCAGGGAGAGTAGGTAAGAGGGAGGAAGACTAGGGAGCGGTGGCCACGGCAGACACGTGGCCAGGGAGGTAGGCCCGGGCCCCATCGGGGAGAATCAGCCGTTCCACCTCTTCCAGCTGTGGTTTGATTCTCAGTGCGGCCCCTCCCAGACAAAAACGCAGCTTCCCCACATCCCCAGACCTTGCTCTAGGCGCGCAGCTAGACCCCGTGCAGCTGCCCGCGGGCAGCACGAAGCTGGCTCTCAGAAAGGAGCACCATTCTAAAGGGCGCCAGGGCGTGGCTCCTCTCAGCCAATGCCTGGGCCCAACAGGCTTGCTTCTGACCTTGGCTGCTCAGAACTGTGGTAGTTCGCCCTCCCTCCCCAGCCCCACTACCACCGCCCCCCCCCCCACAAAACCCCAGCCGAAGAGAGGCTTGGAGGCACCATCAGGGCCAAGAGCACACAGCCCACCGGCTCCCCTTCTCGGGTTCCCTAAGTCATGCACCAAAGGTCGACCCACATGGAAAGTGCAATCAGCAACTGCTGGAGAGTCAGTCAATATTAATCCCCATGGAGGCCCTGCATCTTCTCAATGAAACATCTCCAGCCTGGCTGGCCTGGGGAGGCCCTGGGGGCAGGGGGGGGTGGTGCAGCGCAAGACGCCACATGCAGGACTAGCCTAGTAGCCTGAGGAATTAGGTTTCCCACAGACAGAACTTGCGGGGGATTCAGAGGCCTGTGGAGGAAGAGGGGGTAGGAGAGGAAGCTGGAGAAAGAGGCACGGGGATGCAGAAGCCGGGGGCAGAAGGAAAGAGGACCGGGGCTCCGGGGCGGATGACTTCTCAGGCGCAGGATCCCAAGTCCCACATGACCCAAAAGAGAATGCCCACCCCCACCAAGACCAGCCATCAACACAGGGCCCTTTGTCCTAGGCTCCTGACCCCTGCCCTGGGTGGCTGGGAGCAGGGAGCACCCTGGGGAAGGAATGTCCCTGCTGAGCACTTCTCTGCCTTCACAGGACCGGAGGCAGCTCAGTCCCCACCAGTCAGGCCCGGCCGTCCCTCCCCCACTCCCTGGTAAGGCCAGGGCACTGCGGGGTCCCTGGCTCAGGGCAAGACACCCAAGCTGAGGGGCCAAGTGCCAGCTCCTCACACTGAGGTATGGGAGGAAAAGGACGGGGGAGACAAGGGGCAGGAAGAAAGAGGAGCCTTGGGGCACCTTAAAATCCGACAGGGAGGCCATCAGCTCGTCCAGCTCCCTGGTGGCAGAGGAGGCCGAGATGCGCGTCTGCTGCTGGCTGGGGGTGACCCGCTGCGGGCTGCTCATCTCGCCCTGGTTCACCGTGATGGCGGGGCTGCGGGGCAGGCACGACATCAGCAGGGACCCCGGGGTCCAGCCCCGTGCGCCCCCAGAGCCGCCCTCCCCGCCCCCGGAGATCAAGGCATCAGCTCCGACACTGGGATCCCGCCACCCCCAGCCCGGGGAAGCCCGCCAGCTCCTGGTCTCTTCTGGGCGAGAGGGGGTTGCTGTCAGCCTGGGGAGGGAGCCCGGAGGTGAGCCAACATGGAGAAGAGAGGGCTGCTCAAATGACAACTTTTGCCGGAAGACGTCTCTAGTCCTCCAGCCCAAGTTCAAGCTGGCCAGTTAAACAAGACCGAGCACCATGTACTCTCCTCGGTGCTATATGCACATGTGCAATCGTTCCAATGACAAGGTCACACTGAGAAGAGCTAACTAACACTTAGAAAGCACTCGCCATCCACATCACCTGCTACAAGCCAGAACGTAGGACTGGGTCTCACCCTATTGAGGTGGGTGGCCTTATCCCCACTATCCCACAGCCCTGACCCCATTTTACAGATGGAAAAACTAAGGCTTGAGAGACACTTCGCAAGGGCAGAGCCAAGGTCTGGACCCCACTGTGCAGCTCCAAAATCTGTGCTGACAGCCACTAAGCTACAGGCACCCTCGGCAGGCGTGGCAGCTCACTCTCCTGACCGGTGGTGGCTGGTGGAAGGCAGGAATGGTGTCTCATCACTGTGTCACTCATCACGCCCCTCCCCCGAGTGCCCGGAGCAGGGCCTGCTAGACGACAGGCCCTCTCGGAGGAAAGGGGTGACATGGGGGCGAAGCGGGCACTCACACGGGGCTGGGCACCGAGCTCTCCAGCTCGTCCAGAAGGCTCTCCACGCTGGGCCGCACGTCCTCCAGGCCGCGGGCCCCCTGCCGCTTGGGCTTCTCTTTCACCAGGGGCCCGGCTTGGACGCCCAGCAGGCTGTTATTCTCCGGGAGGCCATAGTGAGGGCTGAGAGCCCCAGGCAGCGGGGGGCTTGAGTTGGCCTCATCTTGGGAAGGGGAGAGAGAAAGCTACTTCAACCCAAGCCCTCTGGGGAGAAGGCAGGCCCGGGGGTCTGGCAGGCCCCTCCCCAGCGACCCAGCCCCACCTGTGGGGAAGTTTGGGGGGTTATGCTGCACAGCGTTCAGCTCCAGCAGCAGGCGGTCAAGTTCAGAAAGGTTGCTGCCCAGGGAGGAGCTCATCATGGTAGGTGAAGGCTCAGCCGACTTCTGCTTGTTGGGGAAGCTTTGAGAGACAAAGGGAAGTCACACTGAGAGATGCTCCGCAGCTCGAGCGACCCCCCTGAATTCTCCAGGAGAATAAGGAGAGGAGATACTGCGTCTCCAGGACCGAGAATGGGGAAGGAATGTGGTGAGAAGAGGGGAGGGAGGAAGTCTTGCCTCAACTCCTCAACTACATGGGGTGACGTAACAGCTGACATATGTATGGAAAAGGCAGCAGATGGCAGCGATAGGGCCACCAGGCCAGTCAAGGGGCATCATGGGCTGGCCGGGAGCCTTGGGGACATCTGTGGTTTCGTCCAAGGAACCTCAAGGCCTAACCTCCACAGGACTGCGGCCATGCCTGAGCCCTGGCCTGGCCCCAGGCTTTCTGAGCAAGAGAAGGCGGGAGGGCAGGGGCTGTGGCAGTACCTGTAGACGTGCTCTTCCTCACCGGCTCGGGGACACGGAGGGCCGACGCTGTCCTGGGGGACGGAGGCACTGGACGTTTTGGCACCGGGCGGCGGGGACTGGGGCTGCAGGAAGGGGAGTGCTCAGAGCCGCCCCGGGCCCCCCCAGAAGGCTGCAGCTCCAGGGAATTTCCACACTGACTGGAGGCAGGTGATTAACGCTTGGTCACTGCCCCTCACGTGGCGTCTGGTGGGGAGGGCCAGACGCTCCCTGCCCTTCTCCCTTTCCCCTGAGCCTGCTGCTCCCCTGGCTCCCCACGCCACCGCCAGACAAGCTGCTTTAGCCGCAGAGCCTCGGGGAGCTTCGGCCTCTTGCCCCCACCTACCTGCTGGTGGATGAATCGGGAAGCACTGGGCTGCCACTGGTCTAACGGGTCAAGGAGCGCACCATTGAGGGCCTCACTGGACGGAGGCGGAGGGACAGGGGGCGGCACAGCAATCTCCTGGTACGTGTGGTTTCCAGTTGGGTAGGAGTAGGGGGTCTCCTCAGACAAGAACACGGGCCTCTTAGAGATGTGGGAGGTGGTGGACTCCAAGTCCTCCAGCAGGGCGTCTGCAGAGAAAAGGCCCAGGGAGCGGGTAAGAAGCAGGGAACCCAGGAACTAACTCCCCAGCAGCAGTGGCCTCCCTGCCCGCACACAGAGTTAACGATAGGAGCACCTGCCCCACCCATGGGAGAAATGACTGGCCTCGGGTCAGGAAGATACCAGCTCAGCCCCGCCTGGCTAAGAACCAGCTCCCAAAGCTGTTCTTTTCACACTGCCCCCAATCTGAAGGCGCTCTGGGGGTTTCCTGGGGCTGCCCTTGAGGCTCTCCTACCTCTGGGAGTTGGGTACCTGCGTCCCCTCCGGACAGGGACAGGGCCATGCAGCTGGCTGGCTGGGAGTCAGAAATGCCTGCCTGCCTATGGAACTCAGGGCCAGGCGGGGAGAGCGGGTGGGAGGGGCCCCACGTCACTGGGAGGGGCCGGGCAGGGCCAGGTCCCACTTCATTTCTAAGAGCTTAAGCTTTCTCAGTTTCCACACTGGGGGAGCCCCTGGGGTGGTACCTGCCTTCCCGACCACCTAGAAGCAGAACCCCAGGCTCAGGCTCCTTTCAGGCTATGGCGTGAGGTGTGTGGGGAGGTGGGAGCTGGGACTAGGCTGCTGCAGTGTTCCCTACCTCCTTGGACCAGCCAGGGTGGAGTGTGGCATGGGGGGGTGGGGGTGGGACGCACAGTGGCAAGACTGCTTGGTAGGCTGTTTCTGCGGAAGCCTGGCAAGCAGCCGGGCCCCAGAGGCTCCAGGGCCCCCCTATTCTGCTTTTACCAGCAGCAGCGAAGGAGCTGAACCGGTCCTCGGGTGCAAGCTTTCGTTGCTCTGGCACAGGGCAGAGGACAGAGGGGCTCTGGACCATCCCCCCCCCACCCCCCCACCCCCCCCCACCCCCCGCCTCCAGATAAGGGCACAGCAGGAGGGGCAGGGGCAGCAACTGCGGGCCTCCCTCCTCCTCACCCCTCCCTCCCAGGACCTCCACCAGCCCCACAACCAGAGAGCCTGGCCCCATGGCCACACCTTCATTCCTGCGGGACTCAGGGGCTCCCTCACTCTCACCTCTCTAGTGACCTACAGGGGACTCAGTCCCTGGCCCTTGGGATAAAAACAGGAGAAATCTGTGGCTGCACTTACTGCCATTTCCTAGTGACAGGCACTAGTGACAGGCAGTGTTGGGCACTTTTGCATTAATGATCCTCCTACTGCCCCGTGAGGTGGAATTCCGATCCTTCCTTCACAGATGGGGAAAGCGGCGTCAGTGGTGGTGGGACTCACCCCAGATCACAAAGCCAGTGACTGCCAGGACAGCCTGACTCCTCCCAAGCCCCAAAGCCCAAAAATCCGGCCTGCAAGAGGCTTCTGTGAGTACCACATGATGCCATTATTTAAGGGGTACAACTTTCCAAAGGATGGGGCCCCAGCTCTCAGGGCTGCCAGGCTGATCCCTCCTTGTGGCCCTGTCCCCCACCCTGCTCCGGCTCGAAGAAAGTAACAGGGAAGCAAGGCCCTCACCAGGCTTGGTCTGAAGGCCCGCACCTCCTCCCAGCTGCCTGCCTGGGTCTCCTTCCCCCAAGGCCAGCCACACCTACCGCTGGCTCCTACCCAGTGGTTCAGAGGGGGAAGCCTGTTCCCAGGCCCAGGATCCCAGGCCCCGCAGCCCAGCCCTGATCTCCCGACTTCCGAGGACGGTCAGTCCACAGCCTCCTCCCACTCCAGGTCCTCTGGAAGAGATCTGACTTCCTCCCTCCAGCAAACCGGAACTAGACTGAGTCAGTGTGTAGGTAACAGCAGAAAAGGAACCAGCGTCTGGGGCCAATCCCAGTGGCCTCTCCGCAGCCACACCTGGCCTGGCTTCACGCAGAGTCCCTGTTTTCTCTGGCCCAATCCAGCAAGGGTGGGGTTCCTCTTTCTTCATCATGGGCGGGGTCAGACGGGAAACCCCACAGGGCTCCCCAGAGCAGGCAACAAGCGCAACCCCTGCGGGCAGCAGGGGCAGCGGCCAGGCTGGAGCCCTCACCTGGGTTACCTCTCTCTCAACAGCACTGGTTCAGATGGTAAAACTGAGGCTCAGCGGCCAAAGCAAGTTGAAGTGACACAGCTTGGACAAGCACTTGGGTTTCTTGGGCCCCAAACACTCAGCGGAAGACAGATGGTTAACCTTCTCCGTCAGACCGTCTGAGGCAGGGATGCCAGGCTCTCTGCACCTAACGCCTTCCCTCGTCACTAGCGATACGGCTCTCCGGCTGGCCTGCTGGTTTAGGGGCTGGATTCTGGCTCATGATTTCAATGGGCTCTTCCAACACGGATACACCTGGTGGTCTGAAGGCGCAGTCCTGCTGTGCAGGGACAAAGGAGCTTAAGTTCTGGAGCTGAACCAGAGCTGAGCTCAAGCCCCAGCCGCTCTCTCCATCATCCATGGCCAGGAAGCAAAATCACGTAGCTCCCCTGAGCCCCCGTTTCCTCAGTCAGCTGGCGAGGTTTACAGGGGGCAGGTGATCTAGCACACACATGAAGCTGCCAGCACCAGCTCTTATTTGCTTTGTGAAATTCAGGGGAAAAAATCCTCCTTCAAAGAGATGAGGGTAGGATGCAAAGTATGAACTTCTCCTACGACTTCTATGGGCAGGGTACGGGCAAGGCACGGACAGGACGACCTCACAGGGAAAAGCAAACTAATAAAGAAACACTGAAAGGGAAATGCGTGTGGACGTCAGGGGAAGGGCACACCATCTTCCAAACTTCTGAATGGGAGAGAGGAACCCCAGGGGGGCCACACAGTCACAGGGTCTGCGGTGTAGCTTTCTTCTCTCGCACCACCCTGCGTCTCTGCTCAGAGAGTAGACAGGGTGTGGTGTCACTGTCCCCCGAAACCCTCTATAAACACGTCAGGGAAGAGAGCTGGAAATACGGGAGGTAGCCACGGGGCCTGCTACCTCCTGGTGGCTGTACGGTGGTCACAGGCCAAAGTGTCCTTCCAAGTTCAGCCAACTCCTCTGCCTGAGTAAACAGAGGTGGCGGAAGGAGGACCACACAGAGGAGTCCACTGGCAGGCAGCGCCCCAGAGGGGGGTCCCCCAGTTCTCAGTTACAGCCACTGCCTGGAACCCACCCCCTGAATACCCTAGCGGTAGGCTCAGAGGTTCCTCCAACTCAGACACCAAAGGTGTCCAGAAAAGGGGGCCGAGGGGAACATGTACATGGTAATGAAAGCAGTCAGGGCTCACTCTTCAGGCTAGGGAAGGCCTCCAACTTCCTCGGCATCTTTCCAGGCCGGACACCCTCTCAGCAACTCAGAGCCACGGGGAATGCACCAATCCAGCTACGGAAGGAAGCTCTGCCTGGGGCTTCCCAGCCCCTTTCTGGAGGAAACCACCTAGATTCTGAAAACTTTTTGCCTCTCCTGGCCACGTGAAGAAGGCCCTGGCACGTCCCTTCCAACGTCTGTGTGGAGAGAGAGGTTCTCCTCTCCGAACTGGGGGCCAAGAGGGGCAAGGACCCTGCGTGCCAAGTCTACAGCCGGCCAAAGGCCACTCAGCTACACCCTGGCGACGAAGGGGTGTAGACCTTCCGCTGCTTCCCGCCAGAGGGCGCTATTGGCCCACCGGCTCCCCGCCGCTGGGAGTAACCGAAGGTAACCTCGCGGAATCACGGAATTTCGGGCTGAGGAAGCCCCTGGAGCCCAGCACCCCCCGCCCCCACCCCCAGGCCCAGGGTAAGATTCAATGCCCGGAAGCTGGGCTGAGCTGGAGGGCCAGAGCAGGGTCCAAGGAGGAGCAGGAGGCAGGCTGGGTGCCAAGCCTCCCGCCGGTGCCTGCGGCACAGTATCATTTGAAGGTGCGACCAAGAGTGACGCAGCTGCGGAGATCCACAGGACTCACTCCCTGGCTGCAGGCCCCGGCTGCCAGCACCACCTCCACAGACGCACCCACGGGGGTGCCTGGCCAAAAGCAACGCTCAGAGCAGCAGCGGCTTCAGGCCCCAGAGTCTGTCCCGGGGCAGGCGGCTGAGCGGCACAGAGCACTTGGACGAGTCGGAGAAGAACAGGCCTTACCCCGGGCCCCAGCCACTGAGCCATGGTGCGTAATCTTGAGGGCCTGTCAGGCGCTGCCAGATCTGCAGACGCGAGTGGGTTAAGACACTGGTGTCAGGCTCACTGCCCCTGGAGGGGACCTAAGGGCAGGGCCAGTCTGCCTGAATTCCAGGACCAACCACCCTAAGGGTACAGGGCAGAGGAGGGAGTCCTGCGGGGGCCACTCATCCTCCCAAGGTTGGGAATGCCCTTGGACTCTGGCTCTGAGGACTCAGGCTGACCCGCTGACACATGGCACCAGTAAGTTAAAGAAAATCAAAGAATCCTCTCCATCGCTAACTTTGACTAGTATATAAAAACAGGTCAGAGCTCTTTAACAAGACTGGCCTTCCTCTTCCTCCTCCTACCCAAGCCCCAGCCACTCCTCAGTATGCAATAAGGACTATCAAGAGGTCTAGAGCTGAACAGGCACCAAGGGAGTGAGATAAAGGTCCATCCAGGATTGGGGGGGGGGGACAGAGGAGGGGAGGGGGAATCCTGAGCCGTTCCCTCCTCCCAGGCTCTGAGCACACTAACCTGTTAGAACTCGCACAGGGGGAATCCGAGTCACACAGACTCGGCTCAGTGACTGAGCTGCCCAGCTGGGCTACTTAACTGTTCTCGTGGGCCTCATCTGTCAGATGGGAATCCCACCCCTTACTCACAGCAATGAGGATCACAAGAGGAAACAGATACATAGTGCTTGCTCAGCACAGCCCTGGAACAGGGCGCACACTCGGTACACGGGGGTTGCTCAGCAGACAGGAGCTCCCTCCCAGGGAGGTGGTTGGACCTGGAGGGGACCGAGAAAGCACCCCTCATCCTACCCAACTCCTGGGGGCAAAGGATGCTGCAATCGTGGGCCGGCAGTTAGGGGCACCATTCTGGGGAAACCAGAGTCACCCTGGAGAAGCCCCCCTGCCAGGGCTCCAGGGATGGGACGGGTAGGTGTGGGGCATCCTCGGGTCCCAGAGGATGTGTGACTCACTGTCGTCCCTGTCCCAGAGCTGGGCCCCCGGGCATTATTCCACTCGGCAGCCCCAGGCAGAACTAGAAGAGACGGGGTCCCCTGGCCGTCCGGAAGACCCCACCTCGACAGGCCTAGGAGAGGCCCGCAGCGAGAACAAGATATTTTCGGGACTCGGTCCCTCGCCTTCTTTCTGCAGGCCAGTGTAACTCAGCTCTCACCGCCCCCCTCAGGGGCTGCCAGTGTCCTGAGGAGCTGACAATCAGAAGGAAGGAGTGGCCATCCCCACAGCCCAGGGCCCACTGTCCATCCCGCACTTAACAGAAGGCCCAGACTCTCAGAGACAGACAGCACCAGCTCAGCAAGGCCCTTCCCCACAGGTCCTGGGTTGGCCCAGCCTTCACGCCTGTCTATCTCGCTCAGAACTCAGAGCAAGGGAGGTTTGGGGCCCCGCTGCCGAGGGCCTGCTGGGTGTCGGTGGCCCCAAGTGTGAAGCTACCCGGCCTCCTCACTGCCGCCTGCGCTCCGGGACTGAAGCGGGGAGCGGGGCTGGGCCCTTCCTAAGGAAGGAGCTATGGAAACAGCAGGGCCAGCGCCTGCGGATGGTCTCATCTCAGCCCCTTTCCTGAAACTCTTCCAGATTAGGAAAGAGAGCAGGAGGAAAAGACGGCTCTCCCCTCCCCCAGCCCCCAGCACAGGAGCGCAGGGGCCCTCAGAGCAGAGGTAATCTGACCCGCAGCAGTGGGGTACTTTTGCTCCGTGAGTGGCTCCCCCGGAATGGGTATATTTATCCTGATAACTGTCCTGGGAGCAAAGGCAGATCTGTGACCTGGAAGGGCCAGTCCACAAGGAGGCCAGACCCGCTCTCCCCCACCCAGCCTGGGGACCCAGGGCCTGGACACTGGCTGGGAACTCGATCTCCTGGAGGGGACTTTCCTGCCAACTTGGGTTCCTGTCAACTGACTGTCTCCTCTCCAAGAATTCAGCTCTAGAGAGCAGAGGCCTTGTCCTGCTCTATGCCATGGCCCCAGCAGCTAGACTGAATGGCTGACTGGCCGAGGGACCGCAAGGCAGAGGGAGACAGGGAAGGAGTGGCAAGCACACAGGACAGCCCGGAGTCCAGGCCCAGGGTGCCTGTCAACAGGTCGCACCAGGCCTCTGGGTCGTCTTCTCTGTCTGTAAGATGGGCAGAACCCAATTCGCCCCCATTGCTGGTAGCAAGCTCTGAGGAAGGGACAACACGATTCCTGGTGAGAGTTACAGATTTGTCTAAATCCAGGACACTGCCATCCCGGGCAGGATCAGCACCCCCTGGGGAGCTGGCTGGGAACCGATCAATCCTGAAGAGCCATCTGAATACTTAATAACCATGCCTGGAGGTTGCAGAGACTCAGCCACCATTCCCTCGGCTGACTCATGCCTCACTCAGCAGGAACTGCCGCTCTCCTGTCACGGCCCTGAAGGAAGTACAGGCGCGGTGACACACCGGAAACCAGGGGAGAAGGCCGGGTCTTCCAATCTGCTGCCGAGGGAGGTGGGAGGCGGCTCGTTCCTTCCCTGGGCTACCCACAGGCTGTGGGGAAGTGGTTTCCTGTTGCCGAGGACCCNTCTAGAGAGCAGAGGCCTTGTCCTGCTCTATGCCATGGCCCCAGCAGCTAGACTGAATGGCTGACTGGCCGAGGGACCGCAAGGCAGAGGGAGACAGGGAAGGAGTGGCAAGCACACAGGACAGCCCGGAGTCCAGGCCCAGGGTGCCTGTCAACAGGTCGCACCAGGCCTCTGGGTCGTCTTCTCTGTCTGTAAGATGGGCAGAACCCAATTCGCCCCCATTGCTGGTAGCAAGCTCTGAGGGAGGGACAACACGATTCCTGGTGAGAGTTACAGATTTGTCTAAATCCAGGACACTGCCATCCCGGGCAGGATCAGCACCCCCCGGGGAGCTGGCTGGGAACCGATCAATCCTGAAGAGCCATCTGAATACTTAATAACCGTGCCTGGAGGTTACAGAGACTCAGCCACCATTCCCTCGGCTGACTCATGCCTCACTCAGCAGGAACTGCCGCTCTCCTGTCACGGCCCTGAAGGAAGTACAGGCTCGGTGACACACCGGAAACCAGGGGAGAAGGCCGGGTCTTCCAATCTGCTGCCGAGGGAGGTGGGAGGCGGCCCGTTCCTTCCCTGGGCTACCCACAGGCTGTGGGGAAGTGGTTTCCTGTTGCCGAGGACCCCTTCGTGCAGGGCTTACACAACAGGAGTGCGCCGCAAGTTGGCTTTCTTTACTGGGTGCCTGGCCTGTGCCCAAGGTCACGGAGCCCAAGTAACCAGAGCCTCGAGAGAATAAAGGCGGAAAGGCAACTCCCAGAGGTCGCCGTGGGTGCCAGGCAGAAGCCGGACCAAGCCGGGCCCCACCTGTACCTCGCACCCGCACTGGACCCCCCACTGATCAGGCTCCCAACCTGATGGGGCTCCGGGAGGTTGATCAGCAGGCTCGCAGGTTTACCCACCTCCCCGCCCCCACCCCAGAGGCACAGAAACAGGTCCAGACCGGCAGGAAAGCAGCCTCTTTTCTGTTGCAAATAACTCACCTCCCAGTCCAGGATCAGCAGGCCCCGCCCTCGCCCAGAGGTCCCAGAACACCGTGAAGGCATTTCATTGGTCAGATTTCAGCCACCTCTTCAGGTCACCCAGAGACTCCAGACTTTTTAAGGTCATGTCTGGGGCCCATCCCACGGCTCCCTCAACGGGTAAAGCACGGCTTTACATACAAAAAGACAGACAGCCCAGAACCCTGAAGCCTCAAGTGCTGGAACTAGCAAATCCGTCCAGTCCAGCCCTGCAGTCGGGGGCTCTTCCAGGCGAGGCCGCCGGCTGCAGAGCAGGCAGGGAGGCGCCATGGGCCTCTCACCCCCGGCTAATCACCAGCAGGGGTTCAGAGGGGATCAGAAGTGAGTCATGTGCCCTGCAGAGGCCCGAAAGGAAAGTTCAAGTTCAAAAGTTTGCCTGCAGCAGCAAGGGGCTGTAGCCTTTCCTCGACTGTCCATCTCATAGCACTAGCCACCCACCCGCTCTTTGCCAGTTAGGTTCTAACCAATGAACACGGCCCAAGGTGGCCACAGAGCAGGTCAGGGCCTCCCGACCTCAAGGAGCTGGGTCATTTCCCTAGCTCTCTCTCATCTGCCTCCCCAGTTCTCCTATAGCACCCCTAATGGTTCCCGCTTTTCACTGGTCCCCAAGTCGCCTCAATTCTTCCTTCACGAGGCCTCTCCCCCTGACTTTCCTCCCTTTCCTTTTGTAACAGGCAGGTAACAACTCGGACTGGCACCTGAACCCACACTCGGCCCCTTCCCGAACTACTCGCTGCAGCGCCACGCTTGGGGCTCTCCACTCCGATCCAGCCGTCTGAATGTCTCGGATGCCCAACGATCTTGCACACGTCCGCCGTCACTCTCGCCTCTCCCACTAGACGGCACGCCCTCTGTGGACGGAGACCTCCCTCCCCCTCACTGGATCCCCAGCACAAGCACCCTCGTAGGCGAAGGGATGTGTGCCAGACGAGGAGGAGTCACAAGGAAGGCCCTGGCACCAACGGCCCCCACTGCCTACAGGATGAGACAGGAACCCCGGGGTTGGCGTTCTGGTCTGGAGCTTCTCAGAACATGGCCCGAAACTAGCCTTTGCCACTTCCTTGGGCCCCCTCACGGCAACCCGCCTCTCCCGCCAAACTGGGCCCCTCCTTCCCTTCGCCGGCTGGGTGCCTCCATTCACAACAGTGAACATGCCCCGCCCCACCTACTACCAGGACGTCCCTGCCTCCAGGGCCCAGATGGAAGCGGGGCACAGGAACCGGCTCAGGATAGACCCAGAATACCTTCTGGGGATCCAATTTACTCGGCTCTTTACTTAAAACAAGCCCGGCTAAATTTAACTGTTAAATTAAAACAAGCAAGGTTATGCAGTCAAATGAAAAATGCAGATGAACTGTAAGATGAGAAGCGGGGCTTCAGAGAGGCCTTCTGCACGTGCACTTTGGTGAGCGATTTTAAGCAGCACCACAAAGCCACCCCTGTCCAAACCGCAGATTTGGCTATCTGCTGGCACTGGGAACAGGGACAGTAATATGGCCGTATACCCTTCTGGCACCCTAACCGACATGGCAGTGTGGCCGAGTGGACAGAACCGGCCTCCAAGAAGTGAGGGGGGCAGGTTCAAGTCTACCACTCACCATTCTGGGCTGTTGTTACTCAGACACCTCAGAGAGCACACAGTGAGGGATCGATGAAAAAGCATTTGAAAGCCACCGTGGAGGCTGGGGAGAGCCCCCTCTGCCCTCCCACAGTGACACAGAGGAGACAGTAAATAAACCCCATCACTGATTTTCCTCTTCCTTTTGGATAGGAGCAGGAGGAGGTGCAGCCAGGGACTGAGGCCAGAAATCTTGGGAGCTGTGACAAGTCCATCACTAACTCAGGCCTCCTAGCTGAGCAAACCACTGACCTCACCCCGCCCTGCCTCGGGTTCATTCCAAGTCCTCCCCGGAGAACATCAGCTGAGCCCAGAAGCCTCTGACTCGCTCCCCAGCAAGGAAAGAGGCAAGAGAGAGAGGTGTCTGGGCTCCACAGCCCACGGCCACAGCCACCCCAGCTCTGCTGCCTGCTGGGAAGTCACAGCTGGGGGAGCCCTGTGGCTTTGAACCTGAAATCCGAAAAACAGAAGGAGCTGCCCAAGTTGCACGGAGGCTCTCAGCCTCCGCCCTCCCCAGGGAGGGAAACCTGGGAGAAGGCCACCTCTGCCCAGCCACTGAGGCTCCGAGCCCAGCAGAGGGTTACAAAGGGCCTCGAGACAGGGCTGCAGGGCCAGAAGGCTCAGGCGGGGGAGGGGGAGGAGCGTGACATAACCCTTCCTGCGCATCTACCAGGACCTTGGCCAAGCCCCATTTTACAGATAAGGACAAAGGCTCGAGGATGTCCAGTGAGTGCACTCTGCAGGCAGGCACAGTCCCCCAGGAGGACAGCTCTGCCTGGCCACAGGGCCTACTTTCCTTCAACAGCCCACGGAGAACGGCTGTCAACAGCCTTTCCTCATTCTGCCTGTCACCACTCTCCAGTCCCCAGAGTCCCTAGAACAATCCAAAAAGGCTGGCCTCAGGGGTGCCTCCCCACCACTGCGTCAGGGCCCTGGTTCTCATCTCCCTCCTCTCCCCCCTCCCTCTCTTCTTCACCCTCCGCCTGGGGCAGGGTCCTGACCCGCCGATGAGCCCCTCCCTACAGGTGGCACGTGGAGCTCGAGGATTCAGAGAAGGCTGGAGCTTCAAGTTCTAGGCCAGCCTGCTGCTGTACGGTCCCCGTGCACGAGTGTTTCCTTCCTGTGACCGGCCTCGTCAGAGTAGCATGATGCAAGACAGGGCAGGCCAGGCACTGACCTCCACCCCCACTTGCAGCCAGTCAGCTTTCTTACTGGATGAGGGACGGGCCTGGGCACAGAGGGGTCAGCGGCTCTTTGGCCCCCTCAGAAACCGGCAGAGGCAACAGGCGGTCAGGGCTCCGCTGAGAGAGGGACGAAGAGAAGCTCGGGCCCCATGTGAAATCGGTGGGTGGTGAGGGATGCCACCACCCGCCTTGAGCCAAACGGTCACAAAGTGCCGACACCTGCAACTCACTTGTTTTTTTGTGTTTTTTTTAAAGATTTTATTTATTTACTTTTAGAGAGAGGGGGAAGGAGGGAGAAAGAGAGGGAGAGAAACATCGATGTATGAGAGACATCAATCAGTTGCCTCTCGCACACCCCCAACTGGGGACCCGGCTCACAACCCAGGCACACGGCACCACTGAGAAGTGAACCAGCGACCTTTCGTTTGCAGGCCAGTGCTCAGTCCACTGAGCCACAGCATCCAGGGCCCAATGAGCTCAGAAGTGCACAGAAACCCAGGTGTGGCCTCGGGAAGAAGGATGGGCAGCCCACAATTTGCAGTCCTCAGAAGTGTCATCTGCAGGGCAGGTCACTGCGCAGCACGAGTTGGAACCGCTGTCCGAGACGGTCAAGAGCTCGGAGACGGGCAGATGGAGAGGAAAAGAGCCGGGGCCGGCTGCCCTCCGCGTCCCACAGCTGACCCTGCATGACACTTTCACTTCCCCAGCGGCGTATGCACCATCCAGCCCTGGCCATCTCGGCCTCACAAGTTTTGGAAGTCAGCTGCTTAGTTCTGGGCAAGACAGAGTTCTCCCAGGGCCACGTGACAGCTGGTGTCACACAGTCCGGCACCTCCTGAGAAAGGGGACAGTCTGGGGAGGGCCCAGTGTGCACACAGGAGCCTCAAGCCTTCTCTCAGGCCCTCCTGCCTGTGCTCACTCCCCCACCCACCCCCAGCCGCTGGTCCCCTTGCTGGCAGGCGGCAGGCCTGGCTGCCCTGAGGCCCTGGCAGGATGCTGTGGCTGATCTACAAAGGAAGGGTGCCTATGGCCACTGCCCTGAGGACATAAATTTCCTTTTTTTAATTTTTTTTAATTTAGATTTTATTTATTTATTTATCTTTAGCGGGGAAGGAGAGAGGGAGAGAAACATCAATGTATGGTTGCCTTTCGTTCATCCCCTACTGGGAGTTGGCCTGCAGGGAACTGGTCTGCAACCCAGGCATGTGCCCTGACTGAGAATCGAACCGAGATCGTCTGAGTTGAAGGCCCGCGCTCAATCCACTGAGCTACACCAGCCAGGGCTTAAATTTCCTTTTTTTAAAAAGAAAGATTTCCACCCTGGCTGGTGTAGCTCAGTGGATTGAGTGCGGGCCTGTGAACCAGAGGATAGTGGTTCAATTCCCAGTCGGGGCACATGCCTGGGTTGCAGGCCAGGTCCCAGCAGGGGACGCATGAGAGGCAACCATACATTGATATTTCTCTCCTTCTCTCTTTCCCTTCCCCTCTAAGGATAGATACATAGAATCTTTAAAAAAAAGATTTCTTTCCTTCCTTCCTTTACAGAGAGGGGGGGGGCAGAAAAGAGAGAGAGAAACACTGATGTGAAAGAGAAACATTGATCAGTTGTCTCCCGTAGGTACCCTGACCAGGGACAGAACCCAGAACCCAGGTGTGTGCCCAGACCGGGAATAGAACCAGCAAACTTTCACTTTGCAGCATGACACCCAAACAACTGAGCCACATCGGTCAGGGCACAAATTTCTCTCGAAGCCCAGATCCTTGCCAACTCTCCGCATTGGGAAACCGGCCTCTTCCTAGACAGGGGAGGGAGCAAATAGAGGCCGCAATCCTCACGGCCTTGGCTAACCAGAGTCACACTAGGAAACCACAAGAGGAAAAAAAAGGAGAAAAGACAGACTTTTCTCAAACAAAAAGCGTCCAGAGAAACCTGAGCTGTCTCGCCAGTGGGGCTCCCATGGAGGGACATCACAGTGCAGAGGAGGACAGGGCAGGAACAGAACCAAGGACCCTGTCATCTCATCTACCTGCAAGAAGCCCACCCACCCTAGCTAGAGCTGAGGCAGAGAGCCAGGCAGATGGATGGCAAGCCTCGTGGGAGAACTGAGCGAGTGGCCTATGCCCTGGGGCTCACTCTGCAGAGAGGGTCCCGGGCCCCAGCGCGGTGCAGGGTGGCTGGCTTGCATCTATGGGGCCAGCTGGTTACACCAGGAGACTGGTGGGGGAGAGGGAGGTATCCACCTCAGTCCTAATTTGGATTTAACTAAAGGAGGCACACTGGAGCTCAGGGAATTCACCCCAGCAAAGCCAGGACAGATGGCAAGACAGTGCCCAGCCACGATGCCAAAAACATCACAGAGGAAGCCCCCCAGGTACACCCACAAAATATTCCAAAAATCTGTTTGGAAGTTGGATTGTAAATAGTGGGGACTGTCTTCTAATAGAAGCCGTGCTTTGAGGGGGAGATCTGGGTGACCTCCACTGGCCCTCAGGCTCTGCAGGATCTGCATGGAATGCTCTCCCACTCGGAGCAGCTAACAAGGGCCCCCGGGGCAGGGGCAGGGGCGGGCCTGCCCGCCGGAGTCCGGAGCATCCAACCCCATCGCTCCCTACGCACAGTGCCTGCGCTGTGCCGGCGGCGTGCTGTGCACTGAGGGGGCAGCTGCCCTGGAGGCTGCTGGTCGAAACTTCCCAAGGACGGACAGGCCCAGAAACCGTATGCCTCTGTCCCCAAACAACCACACAGAAAATCAGGGAGTCTCGTGTGTAACCGGCAACCTCTGATCACAACGCAACTGCCAATGGGGGCCGCCACCTCTGCTGCCTATCTCTATGCCCACACAGGAAGCGGTCACCAAGGAAGCCAGTAAGCTAATCGAGCGCCACCGGCTACTGCCCTCCCTGACACCACTGCTTTTTTCTCCTTTTTAAAAGTGTAAGTCTCGGTCCTGGCAGGTAGCTCAGCTGGTTAGAGCACTGTCCCCAAACACCAAGGTTGCAAGTTCGCTCCCTGGTCAAGGCAAATATAAGAATCAACCGGTGAATGCATCAATAAATGGAACAGCAAATCCATTATCTCTCTCTCTCTCTCTCTTTCTAACTCTCCCTTCCTCTCTCTCTCTAAAACCAGTAAGTTAAAAACTTTTTTTAAAAGTGGAAGTCTCTGTCCCCGTCCACCCCTCCATGCTATGCCTGAACTCTAATGTCTTCTTCCGTGGGCACCGCCCTTGAGAGGCGTCGCCTGCAAGCACACGAGGGGCCCCAGGCCCCCTGCACTGTCTTACTCCACACCAGTGTCCAGGTCCTCTGAGGGAAGATCCCAGGGTCCGCGTGCCGCCCTCAGAGCCAAGGGCAGCTCGGTGTGGAGGTGCAGACAGCAGGAAGTGCAGTGGCTGCCGGCGCTGCCCCTGGGGAGTTGGCGGCAGAGCCCAGGCTGCTCAGGCCCATGAGCAGCCACGGCCAAGTGCACAGTCTGCCCTCCCTTCCACTGATTCTGCGGTTCCTTAACTTCCCGCCCTACCTTTTCGGTGAAATAGGAATTGTAAATGGTTACAGGTTGGCTGGGAGAAATCTTCCAAGGCCTCTTTCAGCAATGAACTCTGATTCTTCTCTTTCCCGAGGGGACTCTGTAGGCAGCAGGGGCGGGGGAGGGACGCCATCAAGACTGCAAAAGAGGTCACCAGCCCGAGCCCTGCGGACTGAACCCCACCCCTGCCACCTGGACATGCTTGTGCTGAGCTGGTCTTAAGAAATGAGCAGGTCTCACACGAAAACCAGGATTCCTGGCTTCACAGGAGCAGTCCGAAGAGGCAGCAACACTGGTCCACTTCCCTGCAGGGCAACCACTGGCCACGGCACGAAATCAAGGTCCCTTCCTGTCTGGCCCACTTCATCCACTCACAGCGCCTGCCTGGCTCCAGCAGGTCCACCAGTTTGCAACCCAAGTGTGGCGTGGACTTTGTAGTTGAACTGGATGAACTGCGCCTCTTTGAGCTCGGTTCCCTCACGCCACAGGGGAGGTAGGGTTCCCGGGCTCGCTCAAGCCATCCGGAGGACCGAGTAAGATAACGTAAAGCAGGCCTGGCATATCACAAGCACATGGTCCATACATATCATCAGTGCCTGCCTCACCAGGTGACTCCAGGTGACGTCCCCGGCTGCCCCAAGGGGTAAAAGAGCACCCAGCACAAGCCCTGAGCAACTGTGGAGGAAGTGTCTGAAAGGTGCCAGGTGGGGGCCCCAACTCTGGCCCTCTGCCCCCCACCTCCATTTGTTAATATACCAGGACTGGACCACTGCTCTCTGCCCACAAGGACTTCGTGGGTAAAAACCTGACAGGCTTGTGCAGGACCCAACTAAAACTGATCTCTCTCCCCCGCTCCAAAGCCATGCCCAAGTTCAAAGATTTGCCAAGCGGAAGCATCCGGGGCCCCCATGGTCTGGGTGTGGGGAGCTCAGTACACAAAGCCAATGGGAGGAAGGGCACTGCCGATCCTCCTGGAGGTCCGGTCCAAAGGCCAGCCTCCCCGCCCCACAGTGCCATCTGCTCTGGCAACCTCGCTCCAAGGGAAAGCCCAGCGACAGACTGGCCAGCGTGGTCCTTGCCGTGCATGCCCGCCCACCCGAGGTCTCTAACTCCTACTTCTGCCGAGGGTCCAGCCTCTGGGGCAGCAGTGACGTGGGCCACCCTGGACTTACTCCGCGGGCAGTCCGGGGCCCTGAGTGTCAGACAGGACGGGCGCCAGCTTCCGCTTGGCCCAGCAACCCAGCCCCCGCTGACTCAGCTGAGTCCCCTACCCGTGGGCATGAGGGTTCCTCATCGCCCTTTCCAGAGCCAGAGAGGCAGAGAGCCGAGGAGGTGGGAACCTGGCATCCACAGAGGACCCTCCCGGGACCATGTGGGCTGCCTGCAAGATCGTGCAAAACGGCGTGCGCGTGTCCCTACGGCACTGCACTCGGGAGACGGGTCAGTTTCAGGGTCTAGACCCCCTGCCTGGGAGTCTGCAAAGGGAAACCGCTGCCGGGACAACACCAACAGCTCACCAGTGGGTCCCCTGGAGACAAGTCTCACGGCTCAGGGTTGAAGTGGCGTCACCTCGGCCTCAGGCCCAGTGACCAACGTTTCTGGAGTGGGCCTGCTGGGCAGCGACCCAGGCAGCACACACTCCCCTCCAGCAAAGCGCCACCGTGGAGGGCGCACGAAGCGAGCGGGCACTGCCTCACTTAGGTGTCCAGGGCCCACCTTGAAAAAGGGCGAGTGCCACACACCTGCAACCACCCTGTCCCACCTGCCTCCTCCAGTCCCTCCCACCCTCTCTGGTGCTGCATCCTTGCCAGTGGTGTCCCCAACAGTGCTGGGCACGGGGGAGACAAAGACATGGGGTCTTCCCCAGGAAGCACTAGGTGGGGAGACTGTCCTAGAAGGCAGGGGCAGAGGTGAGGAGCAGCCTGGCAGACAGAGGGGCTGGAGCTCAGGGCACGAGGGCAGCATGTGCGGGAGAGGCGGGGAGAGGGGGGCCGGAGGAAGACCAAGAGTTACAACGCTCTAAATAAACCTGGCTAAAACCAACAAGAGCTGGTCACTGGGTGGCAGTGGAGAAGGAGGGAGGAGCGCAGGATGCCTCCCACGTCCGCTTCCTGTGAGAGGACGGAGCAGGCACCTGATGAGACAGGGGAGTCAGGAGGAGAGCAGGAAGGAAGGAATTTCGGACACGGGAGGGTCAGGGTGACGAGGGCAGCAGACCACAGGGCTGGCTACACAGGTCGGGGCCTGCTTTTCTTCCCGGGCCACATCGCCTAGGAAGCTCTCAGGGCCCAGAAAGCAGCGGTTCGGGCACCAATACAGGGCTGCCACTCCAGTCTGCTCTCCCCTCTGAAAGTAAGTGGTCCTCCCGGCCTGGCCTCGGGGGAGTGTACACTGCACACTGCCAGCTCCGGGCATCCTCCGAGTGCCCAGGACTACCTGGGTTCCCTCCCTCTGCCCCTCCAGTCTGGTGCTGAAGTCTGCCCCTCCCCCAACAGCTCCCCTCCAGGAGAGGGATTAGGCCAAGTCCATGATCAAAAAACCAAGTTCAGCCCTGGCTGGTGTAGCTCAGTGGATTGAGCGCAGGCCTGCGAACCACACGATCGCAGTTCAATTCCCAGTCAGGGCACATGCCTGGGTTGCAGGACAGTTCCCAGCAGGGGACTCATGAGGGGCAACCATACATTGATATTTCTCTCCTTCCCTCCCTCTTGAAAGACAAATAAATAAAATATTTTTTAAAAATCGAGTTCTGGCGGGTGTGGCTCAGGGGATTGAGTGCCGGCCCGCGAACCAGGGGGTCGCAGGTTCCATTCCCTGTCAGGTGCCTGAGTTGCCAGCTGGGTCCCCTGTGCCGGGTGTGCAGGAGGTGGCCACACACTGATGTTTTTTCTCCCTCCCTTCTCCTCTCTCTAAAAATGAACAAATAAATGAAATATTTTTTAAAAAAACAACCAAGTTTTTCCTGACAAATGAGCACAGGGGTGGTGGGGGATGGGGGGTGGGAAAGGAAGGGGGCTCACTATGCACCCTCTAAGCCCAGGACAATCTCAGAAGCCTTGTGGAAATGCCTTTCAGAACTGCCCAGGGTCCCAGCCCCGCGGAGCCCAGGAAGAGTTTGACAGACAGAGCTCAATATCTGACTGGAGGGTAACAGAAGCCCGAGAGGCTGGCCCCACCTCAGCTGTCACACCAAAGCCACCCCAAACCATCATCCCACTGAGGAAGTAAAGGCTAGCCACTGTGCCCGGTCTTGCGGCTCCAGCCGAGTCTAACTGTAAAATCAGCCGGGAGGACACAGGGCAACAGTTGACAGCCAGGGAGCTGGGCACGCACACACAGGAGCCCCCGGCTGCTGTGCCTCTGTGTGCGCCGCTCCCTCCGCCGAGACCACCCTCCTGTCTCCTTACCAGGCAAGTCCTTTCTTTTCCCTTGGACTTACCACAGTTCAGCTTCCTCTTATGCAACATAAAAATAAAAAGATCCGCCTTGCCTACCTTAAAAAGGGGAATGTGTAGTTTTTATTCTGGAGGACTCTTCTGCAAGAGAATCCCAAATCTTACTAGGGAAATGCTTATTAACTATATAAAGGTTGGCAGTTTAGGGCTTTTTCTAAATGTCAAGATTCCAATTAAGATGCATGACAGAGCCCTGGCTGGTGTGGCTCAGTGGATTGAGCAAGGGCCTGCGAACCAGAGATCGCGGTTCGATTCCCAATCAGGGCACCTGCCTGGGTTGCAGGCCAGTTCCCAGCAGGGGACGCACGAGAGGCAACCATACATTGATGTTTCTCTCCCTCTCTCCTTCCCTTCCCCTCTAAAGATATTTAAAAAATGATGCACAACAATTTCTTCCAGGAAGCCCTCCCTGACCACATTCCCAACACAGGGTTCAAGACCCCTTTCCTTTGAGCTCCCACAGTACTGCTCACTTCCTCTGAGAGCATGTATTAAACCGGTAGAAACTGTCTGTGTAAAAGCCTGTGTCTCACCAGCCCGTAACAGCTCAGCAAGGGCCGGGAGCGTGGCTTTATTGTCTATATTCAAGTCTTCGAACAGGGCAGTGCCTGGCACACAGGTGCTCTGGGCACAACCACTGGATGAATGATACCACCCCCCACCCGAGCCCGTGTGCTGCGAAGATCTGGCCCCCGCCACTGCACCCAAGCCACCTCTGGTCTCCTCAGTGGCTCGCCACAGGCAAACCAGGATGGGGGATGGCCACATACGAGAACGAACAGGGTCCAGGCCCTCCCGGCTTCTTCTAACCCAGAAATCCCCTCTGCTGTGATCTAGTTCACACCACCCCTCCCCCCGCCTGCACCACTCCCAGCCTTAAATATATATATATATGCATATCAAAGGAACACTCCACAAGACTTTGGGGCCACAGCGCAGCAGCCCCTGTGGGCACCTAAGGTTTAAACTCACTGTGTGGCCTGCCTGGCTCCCTGGGGGGGGGGGGCAGTCAGTGAGGGGGCGAGGCCCACAGGAGTGAGGCAGCTGGGAGGGAGTCTGGGTCCCAGGCAGAGTCAGGACCAGGGACGGGATGGCACTTCCACTCGGTGCTGGAGGGGGAGGCAGAGGAGAGGTGTTGGCAAGCGCAGGGGGAATGGCAAGCCCGGTGTCCTGCCACCTCACCTGTCCCAGCTCTCCCCACAGGGCAGCGGGGGCAGGGGAGGCAGGGGACGTGAGCTGGAACATGGAGGTTTTTCTGAAACATGCGTCAGTGGAATCTGTTAGCAACACCAGCCAGGGGCTCTGCAGCTGGGAGTGGCCGGGAGCATGACGATTATCAGGACTGAGCCGCAGTGGGACGGACCCAAGGTCAGCGGTGCCGAGGGAAGCCCACGGGACTACTGGCCGGGGGAAGGAGGAGGAGGATAGGGTTTGGAAGAGAAACTGAAAGGGAGAGGAAGGCAAAAAAATAATGTTTTGCAAACTTTTTTGCTCATTTCTTTCAACTTTAAAAGGCCCTTTTTACAAAGAAACAAAGAACGCCAGAAATAGTAAATTTGTGGGTAAATATAAAAGGCTAAAAATGTGGTCTGAGGTTTATGATATATGTAGACATAAAATTTGTGACAATTACAAACACCCAGAGGGAAAAATGGAAACACACTGTTGTAAGGTCCTTACATCATACATGAAACCGTGTGACATGATTTGAAGATCGATTACAAGTCAAACCATAAACCACACAGCAACCTCTTGGGGTGGTGAACACACAACACAATGTGCAGGTGATGGGCCCCAGAAACCCGTATCATTTTATTTACTTAACACATTTTTGTTCATTTTTAGAGAGAGAGAAAGAGAGGGAGAGAAACATCAATGTGTAGTTGCCTCTCACACACCCCCAGCTGGGGACCTGGCCCACAACCCAGGCATGTGTCCCGACAGGGAATGGACCCGTGACCCTTAGCTTTGCAGGACGACACCCAACCCACTAAGCCACACCGGTCAGGGCCTATATAATTTTACTAACCAATGTCACCCCAATAAATGCAATTTAAAAAATTGAAAAACCATGCAGCAACCACTAAAAATGGCAAACCAATGAGGCAGAGCTAAATAAGCCAACAGCAGAGAGAAAATGGAATCCTAAAAACGATTAAATGAATCCAAAAGAAGGCGGCAAAAGGAAAAAAGACTAATGAACAGACGGTACAAATAGAAACCAAATTTTAAGATGCCAGACACACCCCCAATCACAGATACTTACTTTAAATGTTAGAAGGTCTATATACTCAAATTAAAAGGAAAAGACTGTCAGACTGGATAAAAATGCAAGATTCAATATATACTACTTATAAGAAGCACTTTATTCCTTTTAAAGATTTTATTTATTTATTTTTAGAGGGAGAGGGAAGGAGAAAGAGAGGGAGAGAGACATCGAATCTACACAAGAAACATCAATTTGGTCGCCTCTAGCACGCCCCAGCTGAGGACCCGGCCTGCAACCCAGGCATGTGCCCTGACTGGAATCGAACTGGTGACCTTACAGTTTGCAAGATGATGCCTGACCCATGGAGCCACACCAGTCGGTGCTATAGGAAACACTTTCGATATAAAGACACAGAGAGATGGTTCCTGCTGGTTTGATGTGTATAAAACGATGGAGAAAAACAGACCGCGCTAACAGTAACACGCAGAAAGTTGGAGCGGTTCTGTTAACACCAGACGAGGTAGCCTTCCAGGCAGGAGCGTTATTACCAGGGACAGAGGGGGCATCTCATGACGATAAAAAGGTCAGGACGTAGCATCCTGAATGCACATACATCCGATGACAAGGCTTCAGACCAGACGAAGCAAAAACAGACAGAACTGAAAGGAAGAGGAGACAAACCTACAGTCACAGTTCGAGGTTTCAAACTCTATTTGAGAAAGCTCAATACCAGAGGGGAAGCCCTTCCTAAAACAGCCAGAGAAGAAGTAAGCGAATAGCCCAGGGGCTGAGGAGCAGCAGGACGGAGGGTGGACAGAGGCCCCGGCGTGGGAAGGCGAGGGGACCCTGGGGTTTGCTCACTGAAGCCGAGGGGACTGGGAGGGCAGCCACAGAGTGGGAAAGGGTCCCTTCCTTTTGCTGGAACCCAGACCCGCCAGCTCCCGCCACACTACCCAGCGGCTTTCGGTCCCTGACGAATCTCGGTGGGAGGCCGTGTTCAATTGTTACAGCCCTCACACATGGGGTTGGCTGTGTTCTCAATCACTGCACTCACAAGCACACTGCGATCCGCGTACAAGAATCACACACACGAACACTCGCCAGCCTGTCCCCCTGCCCCGGTCTTTCCCACTGGCCCCGAGTGGCCATCACAGACTGGCAGTCAGAAGGCGTCCATAACATAAGCCAAAGGAGCCACAGTGGACTGGAGCCACCTCTGGACCCCAGTCCCGGCCCGGCCACTCACAGGCGCTACCCCGGACAAGCCGCGCATCCTTTCTGTGCTTCAGCAGCTGCGTCAATAAGGACACCTACTTCACAGGGATGTTGGTGAGGACAAAATAAGGTGACGCACGTGGCAGAGCCTACCCAGCAGAGTAAATCGAGTCAGTGCTGGCAGTCACTATCCCAACTACGTAAACACACAGGCACTGGAAAGACTTCACAGAAACGCATTCAGGTATTCACTGTGTGGGTAGGACTGGGTGGTCACCTCTCAGAGTTTGTAATCCCTGTTTTCTTTGTGCACCTCTGTGGTTTCTACAATGAACATGCATAACATTGATAATCAGTAGAAAAAAAGGTTAAATGTTAAAAGGAACATGAATGTAGTCAGACCTTTCAACAGACATTTTTAATCTAGAAAAGTAACAGACATTCAACAGACATTTTTAATCTAGAAAAGTAAACTTTAAAAACAATGCCAAGATACAAACCCCCAAAGAACTGAAAACAGGTGTTCAAATAAATATTTGAACACGAATGTCCACAGCAGCACTGGTCCCAACAGCCAAAAGGTGGAAACAACCCGAATGTTCACCAACAGATGATTGGACATCCCCACAGTGGAATATTACTCAGCCATTAACAAGGATGGTGCCATGATACACGCTACAACATGAATGAAGCTCAAACACGTTATGCTGAATGAAAGAAGCCAGTCACACAAGTCCATATTTTATATGACTCCATTTATGTAAAATGCCCAAAATAGGCAAATCCACAGAGACAGAAAGCTGATTCATGGTTGCCAGGGGCTGGAGGAAGGAGTACAGGGAAGAGACTTCGCACAGGGTACAGGGTCCCCTTTGGGGGTGATGAACATGTTCTAGAACCAGATGGAGGCAATGGCCGCACACACTGTGAATGTACTACATGCCATGGGCTTGTTCCGGTTATAATAGTATGTGATGTGAATTCATCTGAGTTAAAACGAGGAAGGATGTGTGTATCAACCATATGCACGCTTCTGTGTTTACAAATGTGTAACGAATGGCTGGGAAAGATACACACCAAACTATTAACAATGGTTCCTGCTGCCTGGTGGGGAAAGGAAGGCAGGACTTTGTGCCTTTTTTTCCCTTCTTCCTCTTACAATAAGCATGTATCTTCTTTGACATAAAGACTTTAACAAAAGTAAGTAATATCAGATACAAAATGACAAGAAAAGGTCTCTAGGGGGAAAAAAAAACAAGGCCGGAGGTTACACTGTGGCAGACATGTAATTCTAGAAATGAAGGACCCGGATATTCCCCCAGAAGGGACAGAAGGAGGAAAAAGCACAGGCCTGTTCTACTGCAGTGTCCTGGGCCAGTGCTTTCTCCTCGAGGACCTTAGTCTGTCCATTTGTAAAATGGGTGAGTGGAACCTCATAAGTGATCTTCAAATGTTTTTTTTTTAATTTTATTTATTTTTAGAGGGGAAGGGAAGGAGAGAGGGAGAGAAATATCGGTGTATGGTTGCCTCTGCCAGAAACACACAATGTACCCTGGGTCCCCTGCCAGGAACTGGCCTGCAACCCAGGTATGTGCCCTGACTGGGAATCGAACTGGGATCCTCTGGTTCACAGGCCCGCGCTCAATCCACTGAGCTACACCAGCCAGAGCTTCAAATGTTTTTACATGTTTTCATTTTCAGAGTTTTAAAAAGCCACCAAACTCCGTCTATAGTCATAACCTTCCATGGAAGCCCAACACATAAACAGATAAAAAGTGAGCAGTTCTAACTGAAAAGGTGATGGTTGGAGACAGCCCCCCAACCCCAACCACAGTGGTGGGTGACACTGAGCCCCATCAAGTCCTAGAAGTGCAGCAGGCCGGGAAAGACTGAGTCAGACCAGAGCCACAGAGAAGTAAGTGTTATCTGTCAACCCCCAACAAGACATTCATTCGGAGGAAAACTCTCCCCGGCAACAAAAGTGGGCAGAAGAGAAAAGGGCAGAGCTGGGGGGAAGCCCAAGCCGGTGACTCCTAAAGGAGCTGCTACCAGCAACGCCATCAAGAGCCGGTGACCAGGAAGCCAAAGGTCCCGGGGACAGACGGACTGGGACGGCCCAGGCCCCCACACCTCTGTCAAGGTCAGGCAGATAACAGCTATCTCGGGGTCAGTGTTCCTGCTACTCTAGGGGCACAAACAGGATGTTTGGAAGCAGATGACCAGAAGTGACCACAGGAAGTCATGACAACCACCCCCAGGTAACACTCCTCTTCTCCCCCCAGCTTGTTTAAAAGAAAAAGACGTCAAGTGCTGACTTCCAAAGAGAGAAAAGGGGCAGAAAGTCTTGGAAAGTTCAGAACACAGCAGAAGAGGCCAAAGTGCTGAGACGGGGCAGGAACAGGGCCCCCCACCCATCCCGACAGTGACCTTGCCCCAAAGAGGCAGCTGGGCCAACACTGTCAGGAGGGTGAGGAAACCACACAACTACCAGTGAGCCCAGAGGACTTTCCAAGCTGGGCAGCACGTGACCAAGTGAGCCCAGGAGGGCACCCAGGTGGGGTCTGCCCGCAATGTGGTGTCCCAGGTGCCACCTCAAGGGGCCAGCCAGACTCAACTGTCCTGGCGTTCACCCGTGACAAGGAGCCACCCCAGAGGGCCAGCCGAGCCAGGAGTCCACGGAGAGGCAGGGAGTGAGGGGGCAAGGAGTGGGGGAGGGCAAATCCAGAGGAAACCGGGGGCAGGCCGTGGGACACACCCATTTCCACCGAAGGAGCGGGATGTTCCTGGAAACCGAGCAAGGGAAGGCCTGGCCAGGACTCTCAGAGCCGCTTCAAGCCCCCCACGGGGCTCAGGGCTACACGGTCGTCCCTGTCCGGCCGCTGCCAGGAGCCGCACTGGCCTGGCCCCACCCTGAGAGGCCTCACGGGTGTCACGGGGCAGCCTCCACACCCTGCCCTGACCGCAGGAGGCCTGCAGGTTCTGGGAAAAGCCCGAGCTGCACTGCAAGGGGGTCCCGGTGAGGGCCTCTGCCGCAGCTCTAGTATTAGTGTTCCGTGAGTGATTAGGACGAACCAAGCCACTGAGCAACCTCTTCCCCCAGCCACTTCCTCCTCAAAGCCACCAAAGAGGCTCAGGGGAGATGAAACATCACAAAACCAAATCCCAACGGACTCCGCCAGCCCTGGGGTACGACCGTTTCACCTGCGGAGCAGAGGCCCCAACACCCGACCCCGAGGGGCTAGGAGGAGTCCCACATCACACCCTCCCGGAGGTCACGGAGTCAGATGCCTTCCCGGGGCCCAGCTGAACAGCCAACCAGGTTCATCTGCGTTCAGTGCTCGCCACCAAGGCCACAGCAAACGCGAGCAGCAGCTTTGTGGAGAGGTGACAGTGAAAGTCAAAGTCCCAGAGCAATGCCTAGATTACCCCAAGGAGGAGAAATACGGAGCACTTTAAAGCCATTTCAGGAAATGCACCTGTGTCACAGATCAGGGGACCAAGTCTCGGGGGGAGAGGGGGGAGGTCATCGGTCAGGGTCACACAGCCGGCAAGGAGCAGCACCGATACAGACCCAGGCAGGGCTGACAGTGGAGCCTGCGTTCTGCCTGGGGCACCATGCTGCCCCCCAACCCGCCTGGAACCCAGGGGGTTCCTTGCTCTGGGAGAGACAAAAGGGAAGAAGCTGATCTAGATAAATCGGTGATGTTTACCAAAGTGGGAGGGTCAAGAAGTTAGGGGTTTTACCCGGAAAGAAGTCTTGCAGAAGGAGGCTAAGCGGAGTTCGGAGTTCGTAAAGGCAGAGGGGGAGGGGAGATGCAGGGGGAAGGAGGCTGCCGTGGGCAACGTGGACAAAAATTCAGACTGCAGGCAGAGGTGTAAGTGCTTGGAGCAGTTAGAAGTCAAATCTAACTCAGCGGATACAGTTCAAGAAATCCCCAGACTCCGCAAACAACTGTGTGTTTGCTATAAATATAGGGCAGAAAGAGAGCATTCTCAGAACCTCCCAAATCAGGGCCAGGTAGGAATACGCTCCCGGGAGCTGGGCCCTCTGCAGACAGCAGAGCCAAGCTGAGCGCTGGACCTGTGGAGGCCAACCGAGTGGTGCAGGGAAGAGGGGCGACCAGGGTAGCCAGCTCCGGCTTTTCGAAAGAAATGGCCGCCCCCGACCGGTGTGGCTCAGTGGGCTGGGGGTCGTGCCACAAAGTGAAAGTGTTCGATTCCTGGTCAGGACATGTGCCTGAGTTGTGGGTTCAGTCCCCGGTCAGGGCACGTGAGAGAGACAACCAATCAATGTTTCTCTCACACACATATTTCTCTCCCTCTCATGCTCCTTCTCTTCCCCTTTCTCTAGAAATAAATAAAATCTTTTTTTAAGATCCTGTTTAAAAGAAGAAGAAACGATATACGGATTTTGTAGATGTGATCTCCTGATGCTTTAAATGTTAGCAGCTAATTTGGAATATTTTTAAATATCATTAAGGCCAAGCAACATGGGTCTGCAGGCCAAAGCCAGCCTGTGATTTCTCACCTCTGCCTGGAGGTGTCCAGAACAAAGAACCAGAAAGACAGTGGGTTGGGTGCACAAGATCTAAGATAAAGTTCTTGCACCCTTATCTGTGGTGACACTGGGTGTGTCCCCTTCCTGAGTCCCCTGGGTTTCAGTTTTTCTTCCCCATCTGTAAAACGGGGAAAACTGCCTTCCGCCCCAAAGGGTGGTTCAGAATCATCAAAAATGACGAAGCCCATGAAAATGTTGCCCAAACCTGGAAGTGTGACACTAAGGGCCGGTGGCTTCCCACAGGCCGAGGGACAGAGGGGACAGCAGACAATAGAAGAGCCTCCAGGAGAGAGTGAGAGGAAGTGAGTCGGGTCTTTGCTGGCGTGCAGACCGGAAGACTCTGGACAATGGAATCCACGTCAGGGGTGGAAATATAAACTTAGGAGTTGCCAACACACGGCAAGAAAAGAGGTCACGCAAGTAGATACACTGACCTGGGTACCTGGGAGGGAGACACGGAGCCCAGCAAAAGCTGTGGGGGACGCAAAAGAAATGGCACTTAAGGAAGGCAGGGGGAGATATGGCGACCAAAGGAGGGGAGGTGTGCCTAGCAAAAAGGAAGAAGGGCCCCGGCTGTGTTAAAAACAGAAAAAAGGAGCAAACCAAGTAAGTCAGAAAAGTAAAAACAGAGGACCAGAAGAAAAGGGTCCGGGTGAACCTGCAGATGGACTGATGGGAAACATGGGGTGGGAGGGCGCTGGGGCTGTGCAAGGTGTGGAGGTGGAGAAAGACACATGGGGGGGGGAGCAAAGAGTGAATGGACAAAGAGGGCCTCCTGGGGGTCTGTCTGCTCCCTGCTAGACGCCTCCAAGTCCCTCATCGCGCAGGGCTGCCCGACCTCCAGAAGGCAGGGTTTGGGCCCACTGCACGGCCTTCTTAACACAGGGTGTTTCTACTGTAGCGAGAGGCCCAGTTCTCCGCAGTTCACTCGAGAAAACGCACAGACTGAGGGCCGGCGGAGAATCCAGACGACGGAGGGTCCCCGGGTTGACTGAAAGGCACTCCCCGGAGGCCCCGTCCACCCTTGCCCTGGCTCATCTGGGGCTCCACTGTTTGAAACAGCTGGAAGTGTGCGCCCCACTCTCCCCAGCAAGAACACAGAACAGAACATGGCTGCTTCTGCCAAGTGAGTTCTGAATAAGCTGCATTCCATTTCATTAAAACAATTACCTGAGTCCCAGCCAAGAATTACATAAAGCTTCCTCCCGGCACCACCCCTCCCCCCATAAAACACACATCACGCTGCTTTTGAAACAGGCAGAGTAAGGCCAGGACACACCACGCTGAGGCCACACTAGGAAGATCCCGGGAGCCCTACCAAGCGGCCAGCCCCCGTGTCCTGGGACGCTGACAGGCAGATGTGAGGACCCGAGAGGACCTCCGCACGAAGCACTCTCCTCCCCAGGGCCTGCCAGCTGCCCACGACGTTCCCAGTGGGCAGCAGAGCCCTCAAGGCCAAGGGGGCTGCTGGTGTCCGAGTCCAGCTACTTCTCTCCCACAGATGGGAGACCCTAGCGGCCTGGCTCTGAGTTGGCACAGAACAGGACGAGAGGGACCTAGCTAGGAGTGGGGACTCCAGGAGAGGGAGCCTGAAGTCTGGAGAGCGAGAGGTCCAATCCCCACTGTAAGCGGGAGCCTGGGACCGCTCAGGCCCACGCTGCCCACAGGCTAGTGGCGTTCCTTGGGCCACAGATAAGAGAGGTTTATGACGTAGACTGAATAGCATTTCACCCCCTCCCCCAGGCTCCCGCTGCCCGAGGCTGTTCTCTGCCTTTTGTGGAGCCCGGCTCTGCCTCCCCACCCACGGGCAGCCCCTTCGGAACCCCAGCGCCTCCCTGGCCCGGACCCTGGTTGCCAACCCCAAAAGCACCCCAGACTGTACCTGCCAACACTGGCGGCTCTCTGGCCATGGCTGGCCCTGTGTTTTTTCTGCAAAGGTCATGGTGGCCGGGTGCCCCTAGGCAGCTGACAGTCGCCGGTCACTATCATGCCAGACCTGCTTGGCTCGTGTCTCTGCCCAGCTGACCTTTACACCAGCCGCGCAGTCACTGCAGGCCCAGAGTCACTCACGCCCACCACAGGCAGACGCTTCCGAGCACCCCTGGCCGAACGGCTCTGAGCCCACTGTGGAAAAGCAAGGCTTCCTTCCTTTCTCTAACTTTTTATCATGAAAATACCTAAACACATAGAGAAGCGGAAAGACATTAAAGGAGGACCCATATACCCTCCACCCAGGTTCAAAATTCACATTTTGTATAAAAACATGTGCCCCCCCCCATATATATACAGGGGTGGATCAAAAGTAGGCCTAGAGTCGTGAGTACGCGAAAGAGTTTATTCTCGTACCATTCACTGTTAATTGCGGCAGCATTTCCCATGTGAACCCTAACCCTACTTCTGCCCCACCCTGTGCACACACTCCCCCCCTCTGTTACTACATTATTTAAAACTGAGTTGCCCACATCGTGACATTTCACTCCAAATACTTCAGGGTGTACCTAACAGTAACAGTGTTCTGCCATAAACCACAATACCACAATCACACAAGAAAGGAGCATTAAGAGGCCATCTCTAAGGGAAAAATTGGCAACCAGGGCTCCGAGGGGCTGGCCAACCACACATTCTGCCTGCCACTGGCCCGGCGTTCAGGCCTCCCTGGAGAGGCCGGCCCTGAGCCCCACCGGTTAGGCAACCGGTTCGCTGGCTGGAGGGCTTATCGGGATTCAAACGCATGCTTCAGGCCAGATGCGAGACTTCCAAAGAGACCACGCCTGAAAAGGCAAAGTGGGTGTGGGAGGCTGTGGAGGTCCCGGGCCCCTCCCAGGTGAGGAGACAGCCCTGGGTGCCCCTTACAACCAGCTGCTTGGTCGAGATTTGTGGGAAAACTCAGCTTCCTACTTCTTCCTCTCCCTCTCTTCTCCCACAGGACAGCCTCAGTTCTCCACCCGAAAGGCCGTGGACAACTTCCTCCTGGCAGCCATGTACGAACACTTGAACAGATAGGAGGGTGTTCGTATGCCGGGGACGGGGGGGGGGGGGGGNTGTTCGTATGCCGGGGGGGGGGGGGGGGGGGGCAGGGAGCGTGACAAAGAGACTTCTGATTCCACCCAGAAGGGGCAGAAGAAAGACCACAAAGGACCACCCCAGGTTCTCCTGCACATCTGTGCAGTAGGCTTGAAACTCTGTCTGGAGGGCAATGGGTGACTGGATTGGTAACAGGTGAAGTGAGGCCCTCCACTGAGCAAGAGATACTGCTATAGGTGCCCAGCATCCCATCCTGGGTCCCCAAGAAAGCACAAAGGAGGAGAAAGAAGAAGCCACAGAGTAGAAGAGAAGGACAGATGGGAGCTTCTGAACAGAGAATGGAAAGCAATTGAACCAACAGGCAAACGAGATCTGATCCGGTATCATGAACTGAAATATAAGGACGGGTTACAAGCTCAACTCTGCATGAAAACCTCAGCCCTGGGTTTAACCCCAGCCCTGCCACTCGCTAGTGGGTTCACCCTCTCTGAGCCTACTTCGTCATCTACGAAATGGGTGGCAGTAGTAATAATAGAACCTGTGCCTCTGGTGGCCCATGCGGTTCAATGAAACAATGTAGGTAAGGCACCCAGCACAGTGCCTGCACATAGTAAACGCTCGATGAACATTATGGGAAAGAGTTCTGCAAACACTATAAAGAAGAAAGGTGTTCTACAGAGGTTTATAATTAGTGGAGACAATGAGAATGAAGCTGAGAGGAAGTGCTTTTAACAACTCTGATCTTGAAACAAGGTAAGGGCCCAAGGGAAGCTTCGGAGGGTAGACACACTCCATGCATGATGACTAAATGGAGGAAGAAGGCCCTGGTTGGTGTGGCTCAGCTATCTGGGCAAACCAACAGGTCTCCGGTTTGATTCCTGCTCGGGGCACACGCCTGGGGTGCAGGTTCCGTCCCTGGTCATGGGGCACATGCAGGAGGCAACCAATCGATGTTTCTCTCTCACATCAGTGTTTCCCTCTCTGTCTTTCTCCCTCCCTTCCCCTTTCTCTAGAATCAAATTTTTTTAATGGAAAAAAAGGGCTGCTCAGAGCATCAGTGGTAACTCTGTCCTTCCATCAGCCCCTCTAGCTAAGGGCCCACCCAGTCTTACCAATGCATGGTGATTACTGGGGAAGCTGAAAGAAAGGAAGATGGAGATGTTCCTCTGGAAGACCCCAAACCCACAGTGGTGGGGCTACGGCCCCAGAATCCCAAACCTTTCCACACTAAGCCATGGCTGCCCAGGCAACAGACCGCTGAGCGCAGCAGAAAGGGCACCTGCTAAGAATCAGACACACCAGGGTTTGAATCCCAGCTCTGCCCCTCACTAGCGGAGAGCCCAGCAGCAGCTCTGGCACTGACACAGAGTCCCCTGGGAGCTCATGCCACTCCAGGAGGGCCTCTGCCACAGGCCCAGCAGCTGGGCGCCCTGACCCTCGCCTAACAGACACAGGCACCACACAGGCAGGCAAGCCCGAAGTTCAGACTTTCCATGGAAACAGGGAGGCACCATAGCCCCAAACGCCCCAGGCAACTCCCCTGCTCCCCAGCCCCCCCAGCCGCTGTACCCCTCCAAGGACAATGAGCCACTGTTTTCTGGAGGGTCAAGACTGCTAAGAAACCCAGAGAAGACATGTCCAGATTCCAGCGGTGGCTGGGCACTGCCAACAGCTGGCTATGCCCCTGGGAGAGGAGGATGGCAAAGCTACCAAGGCCTGCCCTGGCCTCTACCATAAGGGCACCCCCCCGCCCACCACCACCATAGAGGCCACATTCTGGGAATGGCCCCCAGGGTGGAAATGTTAAAGGTAACTAGCAATCACTCAGCAGACCCCATGGCTCATCTCCCCAGGTTAGTCATTGATCACTTGTTGCCTTATTATGATGAAAAGTCATAATAAGGACCTGAACTGAATCAGTCTGGGTTCCAATCCTAGCTGCCCCACCACCACCCCCACGGACCCTGCCCGTGCTCAGGTTTCCGCATCTGCGGTAAAATAAAGATAAAACACCTCCCTCTCACAAAGGCTGTGATGAGACTCACCGAGTGCCTCCACCACTGCCTGTCTCCTGTCAATCAGAGCATCACTAGTGGACCCCAGCTGTGGGCACAGGCCCCCAAGCACACCGGGAATGGGAGTGAGGGGCGAGCAAGGAGTCAGGTCAGCAAGTGCAACCAGAGCACACACACCTCAGAGCTGTGGGAACTCTGTCCAGGAAACTCCGGCCAGAGAACAGGGCCAACTCTCAGCCAAACCAACGTCTAAACAGTAATAGAAAAGCCACTCTCCAGCACAAAGCAGAGAACACACAGGGAAAGGCTGTGTTTATGTTTTCCTGCCCGAAGACCTATAAATTTGTAACTTATTAAATAGCACATGGTGAGACTGTCACCAGCAGCTATGGGGAAGGGTGAGTTCCCCAACTTTTTAAAAAAAGATTTCATTTATTTATTTTTAGAGAGGGGAAGGGAGAGAGAAAGAGAGGAAGAGAAACATCAACGTGTGGTTGCTTCTTGCATGCCCCCAACTGGGGATCTGGCCCACAACCCGGGTATGTGCCTTGACTGGGAATCAAACCGACGACCCTTTGGTTCACAGACTGGCACTCACTCCACTGAGCAACACCAGCCAGGGCATCCCCAGTTTTCTGGGGGGGGGGGGGATTAAGACCAAAAAGCAAAGTCCCAACATGGACTCCTGCCCCCTCTGGCCCTGCCACAGGGTGACCACAAGCTCCTCCCTGTTTCAGGGACCAGAGCCTCCCTCAGAGGCCCCCAGCTGAGGGCACTCTCAGGAGGAAAATAAAAACAAGAGGCCTGGCCTTTGTGTCCACCCTAACTAAGGAAAACAGCTGCCAGGAAGAGTGCTGAGCAGTCGGCCAGACAGCTGATGGGGCCTGAGCACAGAGGCGAATTCCTCTCCCCTCCTGCACGCCCCACTCCTCCCACCCCAGGCTCCGGTCAGCCAGGCGGTCAGCCAGGCGTGGCTGGCCCCCTGGGAGCTTAGGCCACCGAGCCGGGCAGCTGGGATCCAAACAACCGGGAGGCTGTGGCAAAAGGCGGCACGAGGCGGCAGAAGTTACAGGTGGCAGCCCTCACCCTGCTGGGACCCTTCCTTCCCGTGCGGCTCGCTCCCTCCTCAGGAAGAAGGGCCTCTCGGTACAAACTGCTGCAGATCTAAGCGCTTCTAGTCCTGGTTGTCGTCTAGCGGCTGTGCAGCCTCGGGCAAGTGATTCAACCTCTCTTAGTCTCAGTTTTCTCAATCTGTAAAAGGCAGGTGATAATGATGGCAGTGCCCCTGAGGGGCTCTTATACAGGGCTGCTGCCAGGACAGCACAAGTGGAAGTACGAGGAGAAGGCCACGGACGCAAGTTTGAAGCCCTACGGTGCCCCTTGCCAGTACTCTCTCCTTCCCTTCAGAGACTAACTCCGTCTCCTGGCTGTACATGGAAGACCAGCCGAAGACAGGAATTCAGGGCTTCAGCTGCAAACCTACAAAGCCTTTCTCCTTCAAACAGCACAGGAACTGTGTAGAAACCTGGAGACTTTCAGATCCTGATTTTAAAAATATCTCCCCGCCTCCTTTCAGCTTACTTATTTTTATGTGAAAAAAATACCTGCCCGGAAGCCATGCCAACCTTGAGTGTGTTGGAAAAGTGGGTGCCAAGCCCGACCCGAAGGCAGACCCACGCTTGGCAGCCATCGCACTCTGCAAACAGGCAGGATCGAGGCACACCATCCCCAGAGCCAGGATGGGGGGTGGGGCAGGGTTGGGGGCGGGGCGGGGGGGGGCGGTCCATGATCCCAAAGAAGCAGCCAGGCAGCAGTGAAGTCCCAGTCCTCCTCTCTGCCCCCCTGGAAGTCCAGTGTCCACAAAGAGCCAGCCTTAGCCTAGTGCCCTGTGCCCTCGGGGGAGGCCCATCAGTGGAGGAATGGATGAATCAATCCCCTCCTCAGAGCCTGCGACAGAGGAAGCACCAATGGTCGCACAAGGCACCCACAGTCCCCAGAGGGAAGACAAGGCTCCTACAGAGAAGACACTCCCCCCCTCCTTACCTCCCCAGCCCAGAGGCCCTCCAGCTCCAGGCAAGAAGGGCAGGAAGAGTGAATCCTCCCTCTCCAGGGTTCACACGGCTCAAGGCATTCCTAGAACCCTGGCACCAACCCCCTTGGCTGTAGTGTCTGGTTCCAGGAGACACTCTCCCTGCCCTAACAGCAAATCAAGACTGGAGTGAAAAGACTGCTTTTGGAGCTCCAATAACACGAAAACAGTACAACTCTGTTCCGGGCATCCTGTCCTCCTTTCCCGTGTGGCTTCCAGCTCGGCCTGGTGGTAGGTGGAGGGAAGGGACTCTGCCAGCCCGGATCAGTTCAAAGACGGCCATACCTTGAGGCCCACTTCCCTCCTCATTCTCCTGGCATTTCATCTCACCAGCGTCTGGGAGTGGGGTGAGAATCCCGTCTCCCAGATTAGTCTGGCCCACGGACAGGAGAGGGAAGTCAGGGAAAGGGCGTGACCAACCCGTGAAACAGGGCGCCCAGACCTGGCGTCGGGGGTTAGTGGGGCACGCGGTAAACTCGTCTTTGTACGGGCGAGGCTCCTCTCTAACTTGCGAGTCTGACTAGTCACCCGAAAAGGGTGAGCTCGGAGAGGTCACCGCTGAAGTGGCAGCGGTGCTGGAGCGGGTGGGAGCGCACCCTGGAATTGAGGGACCGGCCTGTGAATTAGGCAGCTGCTCCCCGAATCGGGCGGTCTGGGGGGGGGCGGGGGGGGTAGCGCTCCGTGAAGTGAGGGTCCCACGGCCGGGGAGGTGATCTGGTCTAGGCAGTGAGGGTCCTGCCCCTGAAGCGGATTTTTGAGGTGCAAGCTGGTCCCTGAGGCTGGTATGGGAGATGGGGGTGGGTTCCCGAGGTCGGGCGTCCGGAGGTGGGGCCGTCACCGAGGCCGGGGGTGGCGGCTGTGAGGACAGCGGCGAGGCCGGCCTGGTCCGGGACTCAGGCCCGGTCCGAGATCCCGGTCGCGAGGAGCCCGGGCCAGCCGGGACCAGATCGGAGACCGGAGCCGCCGAGGGTGAGATCCCCCGGCCCCAGCCGGTCGCTCGCGCCCGCCCGGCCCGGGGCCGCGCGCCCTTCGCTGCCTCCCAACCTCGGCCTCCCGCTCACTCACCGAGGTCGTCCATGGCGGGGCTGTGGGAGCCGGGAACCGACTCGACGTCGCGCTCACTGCCCGTCCCGGGGACACTCCTTTCCGCCCCGCAACTTTTCCGCCGCGAGCTCCGGCCCGGAACGGAACGCGCTGCCGCCACGCGCGCCCGCGCCCGCCGCGCGCCCCGCCCCCGGCTGTCCCCGCGAGCACGCGCGCCCCGCTGTGCGCCCCGCCTGCGGTCGTCCCCGCGAGCATGCTGGCCCCGCCCCGTGCGCACGCTAGCTGGGTCCCCTCCAAGCCCGCGAGCGCGCGCCCAGCCCAAATGGGGGGCGAAGCTGGGCGGGGCGGCGGCGCCCCCTTGCGGCCCAGTCGGCCTTAAGGTCCTCCAGTCGGTCTGTCATCTCCAAGTCACATGCCTGACTTCATCTGGATGACAGACCCATCAACCTGTCTCGGTATCTCGGTCCGATCTGTGTCTGTCCACCCACCAATTGGAGAGTCAGATTTGCCTGCCTGTCTCCCAGCAGATCACCTCCCAGGAGAACCCTAAATCAGTACCAGGCCAGGAACCTTTGGAGGACATTTCCTGGGGTCACCCTCAGGGCCCATGGCAGTGTACCTTGAAGCCCAGCCTTTGGGGTCAGATTCAATCCCTTTAATCTTAAACATGTCCACCCTCTCCAAAGTGAGAGTTTCAAAACTCTGCATGGAGCAGAAGGGACCCCACCTTAGACATTAAAAGAAAAACTACAAAGCCCTGGCTGGTGTAGCTCAGTGGATTGAGCGCGGGCCTGTGAACCAAATGACTGAGGTTCGATTCCCAGTCAGGGCACATGCTTGGGTTGCAGGCCAGTTTCTGGCAGGGGCCAGGTCCCTGCAGGGGATGCAAGAGAAGCAACCCTACATTGATGTTTCCTTCCTCTCTCCTTCCTTTCCCCTCTAAAGATAAATAAATAAAATATTAAAAAAAAAAAAAACTACAGGAAGGTTACAGCCAGCACTAGGCACAGAGTCCCAGAATGCCCACTGCCACCCCAGACCCCAGAGAGCTCCACTCCCACAGACTCAGAAATCCGGTAAATAATAACAGCTCCATTTATTAGGTGCCAGATACCATATAGCTATTACCTGAATTAATTCTCATAGAGGTATTTGTTACTGTTAGCCCTTCCCCACGTTTTGGAATGGGCCATGGTATTTCGTCAGTTTCATACATAAATGAGCTGTAAGCACAGATTCAAGCGCCCCTTCCCAGAAGAATGCAACCCCTGAGCCCCTCTGTGTCAGGCCAGGTCCTACAGGAAGCAGACGTTGAGAGAGAGCTGCTGTTAGGCCTGTGAAAGAGACAGGGGAAGAAGCGGGACTGGGCCAGAAGAGACCCAGGTCTGACGAACGGGGAGTCCCGGAACAAAACGTCAGAGAGGAGTCCTTGGTGGGCAGAAGCGTCTAGGCCCCAGTTCCCCACCATGCTCAGCCACTGGCTGAGGCTGCCCAGGAGAAATGTGGCCTTGGGTCTAGATGCTGTCATTCCTCGAGCTGGAAAGCAAACTCTTTTTTGAAGGCAGAAACAAGAGGTTCGCTCCTGCGGCTGCCACCTCCTCCTATATGAAAAGTCAAGAACCCAGCCCTGGCTGGTGTAGCTTAGTGAACTGAGTGCTGGCTTGTCCACCAAAGTGTTGCTGGTTCGATTCCCAGTCAGGACACATGCCTGTGTTTCAGGCCATGTCCCTGGTTGAGGGTTCGTGAGAGACAACCACACATTGGTGTTTCTCTCCTTCTCTTTCCCCTTCCTTTCCCCTCTCTCTAAAAATAAATAAATAAAATGCTTTTTAAAAATTCAAGAACCCAGACTGCTGCCCAACTAGGCAGTCGCTCTGCGGCTTGCCCTCCCAATGCCTCTCTTCGGACACTCCTCCCAGCTGCACTTTACCCTCCGCGGGGGGATTACCTGATAAGGTCTCTCCCTATCAGGCTAAAAGCACAGGAGGGAGGAGCCCTGTCCATTCCTGCCCACCAAGTATGCAGACTTAGTGTGTGTACGGCAGAAGGTGCTCAATATCTGTTTGCTGAATGGCCGGCAGCTGTCATGCAAACCACAGTCCGTTTCACGCTTTAATAGAAGACACTGAAGATTAAGATTGGGCAATAATTCATTCACTCACCTCGGAGCAGAAGAGCAGGGTCACAGATAATGTTTAAAAATGTGTATGAAGTCTCATCTTCATTCCCCTGCTTCAACACCCCAGTGGTTTTTGTTACCCTTGGAGTAAAATCTAGACTTCTTGCAATGTTCTCAAAGGCCACACGTCAGATTTTGTCTTCTTCCAGTCTCCCCTGCTCACTACAATCCAGCCCCACTGGCCTTCGCTATGTCCCTCGAGCACAGCAAACTAGTTCCAACTTCAGAACCTTTGCAGCTGTGAGCCCCTTTCTGGAATGTTCTTCCTAGATCTTGGCACGGCCGTTTCTGTTCATCACTGTAGTCTCAGTTCACGCATCATGTCTGCTGGTCCTGAACATTTTCTCTAAACTCTTTGCAGACCCTATCGCCGTATCCTGGTTGATGTATTTACTTTCACTTGCTGACATTATGTTCAGTATTTGTTTGTTTGTTTATTATTTGTCTCTCCTTCCCTCACTAAAAAGTCAGCACTCTGAGACGAGGGACTGTGCCTATGTTCTTCGCTGCTTGTTCACCAGTGTCCAGCATGGAGGCTGCTCAGTAAACACTGTTTGAAAGAATGAAAGGCCAAGGACACAGAGAGGAGTGGACTGTGCTGTGGGGTTTCCGTAGCTGCAGGATCGGGATGAGAACCCCAGGATCCTGGCTCGAAGCCCAAACCTCTTTCTTCTGTCACAGGCCCTTCAACAGAGCTTTTCTAGGATGACAAGGCTCAAGGACAGGGTGCTTAGCGGCAGTGCTGGTTGTAAGAGCAAAGAACTGGAAACAACCCAAATGTCCATCAATAGGAAATTGGTTCAATAAATTACAACCAGTTCTACAAAAGAAAACTATGTAGCCACAGAGAGATCGAGAAACAGTTCTAAGATCTAAAAAATTAAAACCAAATAGTATGTGTAACATGGGTGCCTTTGTGGAGAAAAGTGGGAAACAATGTACTTGTTTACGAGATGCCTATACATGCTGGAGGATCTCTGAAAAAAATAAATAAACTCTAGAGTCACCTGGCAAAGGGCAGGGGTGGGGTGGGGTGGGGAAACAGGTGGCGGGGGGTCAGAGAGGGAAGGAGATTTCGCTAAATACCCTCTGGAATCTTTTGAATTTTGAATCACACGTGCAATTTCACCTATTCTCAGAATGAATTGCATTTTCAAAATAAAATACCGCTGCATTGTAAGAATGCTACTGCAGACATCAACATGAATCAACTGCCCAAGAGTAACTCAAATGAGACTTGAAAATGTTTCCTGGAAAAGAGCTAACTCTGACCTGATTTTTGGAGAAGAGGAGGCCATGGGAAGGGCACTCCAGAAGGAGGGGCTGATGTTTGTTTGGAAAATGAATATGCTGTGGGCCCCAGAATAGGGGTGCAAAACTAAGTTTCCAGCCTCCCCTGCTTGTCGCATGGATGAGCCAGGTGACCCAGAAAGTGGGTCCTAGAAGGCACTCCAGCCCTCTGGGGGAAACCCTTTAGGGCCTGGAAGTCCCAAGACAGACAAAGGTTCAAATCTCAGCTCTGCCACCTGTCAACTGTGCATCCCTAGGCATAATACCTCATCTTTCTGAGCCTGTTTTCTCATCAGTACAACGGGCATAAGGTTCTGCAGGTTTGATCCTTAACTGGGCGATTTGTGGCAAGTGGCTTCATTACACTGAGCCTCAGTGGCCTTCATTGTAAAATCCAGATAATAAAACGTTATGTGGATTCAACAACAGCAACCAAAATGCGGAAAAATAACTGAGAAGCTGTAGCTACAAATGGTCATGGGAAAACCCAGGTGAAACTTTAGGGCTAAGACAGCAAAGGATAGATTTAGGCATTTATCCAGCAACCGAAGGGTTGCAGAACCAACGTCATGTACATTATTAGTAATTCTAATGATTATATTAAAATAATCTTTTACATTATTATTTTATTTAATCCTTGCAGAGATCCAATGGGGGTTAAGCCTTTTTTTACAGGCTAGGAAACTGAGACTCATAATTAAAGTCACCTGCCCAATGCCACACAGGTACAAAGTGGCAAAGTCAGAATTCAAGTCCAGGACTGTCTGATTCCAGAATCCATGAGCAGCTCATAAAGGGGAGTATGGGGGTTGTTTCACAGTCCCCTGGCAAGTTCAAGTTCCCCAGCTGACTTGGACACAGCGCCTTGAAAAGGCTTTGCTACTTCTGAATTTGGCGGTGGTGTTGGGGGAGGTCCCTGTCTAGGTCACCCATGGCCCCGCTCAAAACTTTCATGATGCCAAAATAAAGCCCAGCGACTTTCTCTGACCTCTGACCTCATTTGAGGACCAGTGCGACGTGTTTTCTCCCCAGCTCTCCCTTTTTCCTTTCTCAGCTTCAGACACAGAGAATTGCTATTAATTCCCCTCCTGGCTCCAGACCCCTGCAGGTACTGTTGCCCTTGCTGAGATGCATCCTGTCCTCTTTCCTCCTCTGCTCCTGCAGTTAAGAGCTCAGGCACCCTCTCCTCCAGGAAGCCTTCCCTGACCACCTCCCAGGCTTGGATAATTGGTCCCATAATCCCCACCAAAGCATTTAATCATCAGGTATCATTGGAAGCACTTTTCTTATAGTATTTCACAAAATCTCTGTGGCAATGAGTCTCTTCCTTGGTGGCACATGAAATCACTTAGGAACATTTAAAAATGTGTGTGTGTGTGTAGTCCAAGACTAACCTTCAGAAAGTCTGACTTAATTTGATTGGCCTGGAATGCAGCCCGGGCATCAGAACTCCCCAAAGCCCCCCAAGTGATTCTTTTTTTAAAAGATTTTATTTATTTATCTTTAGAGGGGAAGGGAAGGAGAGAGGGAGAGAAATATCAATGTAGGGTTGCTTCTCATGCGTCCCCTGCTGGGAACTGGCCTACAACCCAGGCATGTGCCCTAACTGGGAATCGAACCGCAATCCTTTGGTTCACAGGCCCGCGCTCAGTACACTGAGCTACACCAGCCAGGCCCCCCAAGTGATTCTTGTGCACAGCCAGAGTACAGACCCATGGTCCCCGAGGCAGATGTGATCCCAACACAGCTTTTACAGCCAGGGACCCTGAGGGACAGAGAAGTAAGTGGCCTAAGGTCATGAAACTACAGAACAGTGGGGTGAGGATCTGAACCCAGTGTCACACTTCAAAGCTTCACGGTGGGTAGAAAAGCAACTGGCCTCAGTTAATATTCCCAGGGACAGAGAGCTGTGAGCCAGCTCTTCAGAGATGGATACTGAGCGCCCTGTGCACACAGAATAGTTCTACCCTGAGTGATTCTTGCAGACATCCTGCAGTGACTTAAACACTGAGAAGACTGGGGGCTGGCAGCTCCCTGGCCTGCCGAAGTAGTCCTTGGGACGCAGGCTGGCTCAGATCACAGGGTGGAAGAGCTGGGTGAGGGCCAGCTCCATTGGGGCTAGTGTTTACAGGGACATTTCCTTACACAGAGGAGGGGAGGGGGCCAGGACTACCTCGCCCAGCCCAGCCCCTTCTCCCTGCTGTCTGCCTGGGAAGGAGCTGGAGAACAAACGAATATTAGAACTGGATATGAGTTCCCCCTCCCTCACCCAGGAGAGTCCTGTGGAAACTGCAGAGTACGTCCAGACAGAGCTGGAGGCCATTCCCCAGGGCTCTCCTGCGTGGCTTTGTGGGTGGAACCAGGGCTACAGCACAATGGGGCCTACATGAGGGCACTCGGTCTATTTCTGTTCCTCAATCACAGCTGACACAGCGTTATTCTGTATTCGTTTCGGGTGTACGGTACAGTGGTTAGACAACCACACACTTCACAGAGAGCTCCCCCTGATATTCCCAGTACCCACCTGGCACCACCCATAATTACACTATTATTGGCTATATTCTCTGTGCTGTACTGCATGTCCCTGTGACCACTCTGTAACCACCAATTTATGTCCTTTACCTCTTTCACCCAGTCCCTCCCTGGTTACCAACAGTTTGTTCTAAAAAAATATGAAACACTTTGCAAATTTGCATGCCATCGTGCTAATCTCTGTACCGTTCCAATTTTAGTGTATGTGCGGTAAAGCGCGGCGTCGAGGGGCACCTCTTCAAATGCAAGTGTCCGTGGCCTTGGTGCAGGCAACCTCACCTACAGACATTTCCCTGAGAACTCCCCCACGAATGGGCAAAACTCCCCTAGAGACATCCCGTGAATCGGCAAAGATGCACATCCAAGGGTGTTTATCACGGCATTGTTCACAACCGGAAAAACCACCCAGTGTTCATCCACAGGGGAGTGGCTAACTACAGTACTATACAGCTGTAAGGGGAGAGGGGAGCTGTGTGCTGGCGTGGAAAACACATCCATGATACACTGTTTAGCAGAAACAAAAATAAAGTAGTAGAACTGTATGTAGGGTATACCCCAAGGCTGTTTTATAATTATGTTGACATATGAATAAGCGGACCAAAAAAAAGGGGTTCTATGGAAAGCCACCTCATACGGGGATCTGATCATAAATTCCTAGCTGGGCAGGTCATGGTGCGCAGCCACGCCCCAGGCCTCTAACTTCGTTAGGAAACGGTTTGAAGCAAGCCCTGTCCATTGTTTCTGGGCATCGAGGTTAGCTCACCTTTGAAATTCCCCCCTTCAGTTGCTCAAGAGAACACATAAGCTTAGTTACCCTGAATTCCCATCCCCGAACTGCTTCCTCCCACCTTCATGTAGTTTTCCTTACTTTTCTCCTTAATCTCAAAAGCACAGAAAGAAGCTGCAAAACGCATTCCCAGAAGCATTTGGGATCTTGCTTGCCAGCCGAGGTCATTGGTTTGGCTGAACTAAACTCTTACAAAAATTCTCCCATTGGTTTGGACGGTTCTTCCGCTGACAAATAGAGCAATTTGAAGGGATGATTTTCCTCTCTGCGACTATCTCCTTAAACTGTGGGAACAGGATTACAGCAAGGGGTTTATGGCCGCTTCATACGTGCAATGTTTAGGTTTTGCATACAGACATCCGATCATTTTGTGCACAGAAAAAAAGTTAGGTTGTGAAACAGAAAATGATACTATGTAAAAATCACATGAACCCACTTTACAAGGGTTAATTTTATGTTATGTGAAAGTTTGCTTCCATTGAAAAAAAGAGTAATTGGGACTCAAACTACCCAGCCAAAAGGGAGATTCCAGTCGAGCCAAGAGCAAAAGATCACAGGTATGTTCTGTGACTTTTACTTGTTTTTTTCTTTCCTTAAGCTATTTGTTCACCTTTTTGGTGGTTTTTTCCATCCTTTATTGCATTTGCTTACAAGTGAGTCATTATTTTATTTACTTGCTGTTATGATTCTAAGAAAAATTACACCTACAGAAATCACCAGACCATCATCCCCACAAAAGTTGCCATGGGAGGAAGCCCTCTCTTCTACTTTCTCAGGCCTGTTTTGATAACCAGATTAGCAGCTGAAGTGGAAAGAAACAGTTGGAGTGCATTTCCAGACCACACTGTGAAGTGTATTTATAGCTCCTTGAAACTTCAGCCTCTGGGCTGCACAAACCCGCAACTCTTGCAGTGTCTCCAGGACGCTCCTTTGAACAGTTATCAGTGACTCACTCGGTCCATCACATTTGCTGAGTTCTGACTCGTTGGCTTGTCAGGGGGCACTTCTTGACTTCCTCACACCACAGGTCCTGGTCTCAGGCCCTGATCCCAGGAAACCTACCCTGGGTTCCAGAGAAGAAGGGATGTGAACACAATAGCCAACAGGTGTGAATGAATCAAGGTTATGCCTACTTTTTTTGTTAGATTGGCAAGAAATATAATTTTTGGAGTGCCACAGAATTTTAGTAATTAGTTTATGTGTGCCATGAGATGAAAAAGGTTGAAAATCAGTTATAACAGACTACAGATGGAATGTAAAATGGTGCAGCTGGTCTGGAAAATAATTGGCATTTTTTAAAGAGAGATTTTATTTATTTTTAGACAGAGGGTGAAGGGAGGGAGAAAGAGAGGGAGAGAAACATTAATGTGTGATTGCCTCTTCTGTGCCCCCAACTGGGGACCTGGCCCACAACCCAGACATGTATCCTGACTGGAAATGGAACCAGTAACCCTTCGGTTCACAGGCCGGCACTTAATCCACTGAGCCACACCAGCCAGGGCTAATCAGGTATTTTTAAAACAAAACTCAACATGCAATTTACCATATGGCCCGGGGACTTAAAAACTTACGCTTACACAAAAATGTGTACAAGAATGTTCTTAGCAGCTTTATTGTGATAGCAAAATGGTGGAGACAATGCCAATGTCCTTCAGTGGGTGAACAGTGGAACAAACTCTGGAACTTCTGTACAGTGGAATCGTGGGGGTTCAAACGAGTGTGAATTCCTGGTGCACATGTATGAAAACTTGACCTTCTCCAGTTCATCTGCTGTATGCCATCTGAATTATTCAACCAGCTAGAAGAATGAATGGGGTCAGTTTAGTGAAACACTAAACATATATGCTATGTCAGACTCCAAAAAGCACATGATCGCATTTGTACAAAACTCTAGAAAATGCAAACTAATCTGTAGTGACAGAAGGGAGGTGGGGACTGGGGAGAGACAAATGGATTACAAAACAAACACACATAGGAAACTTTTGAGAGCAGTGGATGTGTTCACTATCTGGACTGAGACAATGGTTTTACGGTTGTACATGTTTCAAAGCATCGGACTGTACACTTTAAGTATGTGCAGTGTATTGACTGTCAGGTATACTCAGTAGGTTTGTGTATGTGGTGTGTGTGTGTTTGTTTTTAATGGGAAGAAGGGTTTCTGCGAGGACTAAATAAAATGAAGCATACTGAGCACTTTGTGTGGGATCTAGCACACAGTATTCAGTGGTCAATAGTTGCTGCTGTTGGAACTTGGCTGGTCTTCCGATGGCTTCATCATATCTGTTTATTTTCTTCAGAGCACTGAAATAATCTGTAATTACCAGTAGTTTATATGTGTGTCCACTTATCTGACCTCTGTCTCAAGACCGTGAGGTCCCTGGACCCCAGTGCCACTTTGAGCCAGTGAATGCTGGTCACCCACTTTAGTGACCACATCCTTTCCTTAGAAGACAAAGGAGTGTTTGGTGGGTGATGGCCTAAGCAAGTCCAGCTAGAACTGTCATGCCCAGAGCTAGGACTCCTGAGGGCTTCCGGGTGGGGACACCCTAGACCTTCCTAACAGGACAAGACTAGAAGCAGTCAGGGTTGAGGAAACCCAGTTCCACAATGGGGACTGAACAAGTCTAACTGTATCCCTTTTCCTTTTGGTCTTGTTAAAAGGAAGCATTTGGATGGGACGCTTTTAGATTCACTTACATGTCTGCAAATCTGTGACACCCCTCTGGAAGACATCGCCTACCTTGCAATGGGGATGGAGGTGGATGCTGCAATTTGCTGAGTTTCTGAGTAAAAACTATATGAAACTATGACAACCAAACAGACACTCTGTACACTGGAAGGGTTCAGGATGGAAGCCTGAAGAAGAAAAATGAACACCCCACTGAACCATGCAAAACCCCTGAAAATCAAACACTTAAAAAAAAGGAACAAAACACAGCCAAGACAATGGGGAACAAAAGGCTAAATAAAGTATAATTACAAAATCAGAAAGAAATAAGCAGGAAATAAACATGCCGCATTTCTCTACAATCTCTCTTTAACACACTTAAGGCTCAGTCTCCGTAGAGACTGTCAAAAATTGCCAGTGCCGACTGTATTTCAAGTCGTCACGGCGGGGTATTGGGAAAAGTTTTCAATTAGCAATAATCGCGCCTCGGATAAACCTCATTGGCTACGATACTGCCACTGCGCAAAGCTGGAGGCCGTAAGCCTGAGCCACATTTCCCGACGGATGAAAATGGCTTTTACACTGAGGGTGAGTAACTGTTAGCGACTTCATAGATCCGGACGCATTCCCGAGCAAGCAGTTATATTTAAGGCCTATCTACACATAAGGCTTCCTGTTGTTGGTCCATCTCGCGTAAAACGTTGAGATTTTGGAAAAGAAAGCACATTCGCTGAGGATGCTGGGGACTTTTATGCAAATCACCGTAACGTCACAAAGATAACCACATTGACTTGAATTTTGAATGAGAAACAGCGGCGAGAAGTCCGCGAAAGCGAGTGAGTCAGAGGAACGCAAGGGCTTAAAAGGGACCAATTGTGAAACGAAATCTGAAAGCTAGCGAGCTCGAAAGAGAAAAATGCAGGGAGAACAAAAGGCAACAAAGAAACAAGCGATTTTTCACAAACCGAATATTTGCGGAAGAAAAACAAAACAAAAAAGACGAAACGAGACATTGGAACAAACAAACATAAAAACTACTGAAAAACTTAATAGTAAAACTTCCAGATAACAAGTTGACAGAAAAGCCTAACAGGCGAAGCTCTTACAACTAAAAAAACCTACATGCGAAGATTTTTTTTTTTTTTCTTAAACCGAAATGTTCAGTCTCCGTAGAGACCGTCAAAAATTGCCAGTGCCGACTATATTTCAAGTCGTCACGGCGGGGTATTGGGAAAAGTTTTCAATTAGCAATAATCGCGCCTCGGATAAACCTCATTGGCTACGATACTGCCACTGCGCAAAGCTGGTGAACACATTCGCTGTGCATCATCCCGAATAAGCAAGATTCCTATTTCAAAAAACCGAGTTTGAGTCTTATGGAAAAACCTTTCATTATTGTTTGAATGAAAATTGTAAAACCATATGATTTCTCAAAAACGCACTGGCTGTTTCTGAAGCGTTCTTATTTTTATGTCACTTAACTAGATTTTGGTGGAGAATGAAGCAAAGCATTATGGGAGGAAGCATGCTAATAACCTCATGCAGAATATGAATTGGAGCAGAAGAGACATGTGCTCAATGTCAGTGTACTGTTCACTAAACTACCAATTCACGGTGTAACTAGCCTCTCCAAAATAAGTTGTTTTTATTATGGTAAAATACACATAACAAAATTTACCATTTTAACCATTTTTAAGTGTATGGTTAAGTAGCACAAAGTAAATTTACATTGTTTGTAACCATTAATGCTTTATAGTTCCAGAAATTTTTCATCATCCCAAACTAAAACCCTACCCATTAAACATTAATTCTCCAAGTCCCCAAGCCCTGGCAACCTCTAAATCTACTTTCTGTCTCAATGAATTTGATTCTAAGTACCTCATATAAGTATCCAATATTTGACCTTTTGTTTCTAGCTTGTTTCATAACCTAATGTTTTTTTAAAGATTTTATTTATTTTTAGCCCTGGCTGGTGTAGCTCAGTGGACTGAGCGCGGGCCTGTGAACCAGACGATCGCGGTTCGATTCCCAGTCAGGGCACATGCCTGGGTTGCAGGCCTGTTCCCCGCAGGGGTCAGTTCCCAGCAGGGGATGCACCAGAAGCAACCATACATTGATGTTTCTCTTCCTCTCTCCTTCCCTTCCCCTCTAAAAATAAATAAATAAAATATTTAAAAAAAGATTTTATTTATTTTTAGAGAGAGGGGAAGGGAGGGAGGAAGAGAGGGAGAGAAACATCAATGTGTAGTTGCCTCTCACGTGCCCCCCACCCCCCAATCAGGGACCTATCCTGCAACCCAGGCATGTGCCCTTACTCAGCACCGAACCGGTGACCCTTTCATTCACCGGCTGGTGCTCAATCCACTGAGCCACACCAGCCCTGTGAACACTGGCACACCAGTACCAGTGTGAGTCCTTGTTTTCAATTCTTTTGTGTGTACCCCAAGAAGGGGAGCGTCTGGCTCATATACTAATTCTACGTAACTCTGGCTCTCACGGCCTGTTTTCCCTCCTCAAGAGGACAGCTGTTAGAAATCACTGTATGGGTTTGTTTCACCCCTTAACTATACTCTCCAAAATACTTTTGGTTTTTGCTACTCATTAAGATGCAAATAGTAGACTCTGAGAAAGCAACATTCTCCTGAACATTTTTTTTTATAAAAAAACTTCAAACACAGCCCTGGCTGGGTAGTTAAACCGGTTAGAGCACTGCCTGAAAGCGCCAAGGTTGTGGGTTTGATTTCTTGTCAGGGTCCAAGAATCAACCAATGAATGAATGAATAAGTGGGACAACAAATCGATGTCTCTCTCAAATCAATAAAATTTTTTTAAATTTTTAAAAAAGAATAAACCAGTGAATGAGTAAAACAACAAATTAATGTTATTTCTCTCCCTAATCAATAATTTTTAAACAAATAGAAAAATTTCAAACACGAAATATTTAAAGCATTGCTCAGTGAATGAATATTCATGTAGTCAGCATCTAGATGCAAAAATGAACATCTTTAAAAGGTCTGTGGCCCTGGCTAGTGTAGCTCAATGGAGCGCGGGCCTGCGAACCACAGGATTGCGGTTCGATTCCCAGTCAGGGCACATGCCTGGGTTGCAGGCCAGTTCCTGGTTCCCGGTTTCCGGCAGAGGACTAATGAGAGGCAACCATACATTGATATTTCTCTCTCTCTCTCTCTCTCTCCTTCCCTTCCTCTCTAAGATAAATAAATAAAATCTTTAAAAAAAAGTCTGTGTACCCTGGCTGGTGTAGCTCTGTGGATTGAGCACAAGCCTGCAAACCAGATCACAGTTTGATTCCCAGTCAGGGCACATGCCTGGGTTGCAGGCAGGTTCCCTGCAGGCCAGTTCCCAGCAGGGGACGCACGAAAGGCAACCATACATTGATGTTTCTCTCCCTCTCTCCTTCCCCTCTAAAGATACATAAATAAATAAAATCTTAAAAAAAAAAAGAAGATTAAGCCCTGGCTGGTGTAGCTCAGTGGATTGAGCACGGGCCTGTGAAGCAAAGGGTTGCCGGTTCGATTCCCAGTCAGGGCTCATGCCTGGGTTGCAGGCCAGGTCCCCAGTGGGGGGACACAGGAGAGGCAACCACACACTGATGTTTCTCTCCCTCTCTATCTCCTTCCTGTCCCCTCTCTCTAAAAATAAATAAATAAAATATAAAAAAAGGTCTGTGTGATGCTGATGTGGTTTATATTTTTCCCGTGGTAAGTACCAGAGTACAAAAAACAGCAGATAAAAAAGAAAACACTAACAATCTACTTAATTTATTTTATTATTATTATTTATTTTTTAGAGAGAGGGGAAGGGAAGGAGAGAGGGAGAGAAACACCATTGTGTGAGAGATACATCAATCGGTTGCCTCTCACATGTCCCCAACTGGGGACCTGGCCCTCCACCCAGGCGTGTGCCCTGACTGGGAATCGAACCAGCAACCTTCCAGTTTATAGGCCAGTACTCAATCCACTTAGCCACACCAGCCAGGGCAGATTAATTTACTTTTTAAATTTTTAGTTTTATTTCTCACCTGAGGATATCTTTATTGACTTTCGAGAGAGAGGAAGTCGGGGGCCGGGGGAGAAACATCCACGTGAGAGAGAAACATCAAGGTTGCGTCCTTTATGCTTCCCATGGAACCCACAACCTACGTGTGTGCCCTGACCAGGGATCAGATCCACAAACTTCTGGTGTGCAGGACCATGCTCCACCCAACTGAGCCACCCAGCCAGGGCTTACATTTAAAAAAATTGATTGATCTTAGAGAGAGAGACAGAGAGAAGGAGACAGACAGACATCGATTTGTTATTCCACTTATTTATACATTCATCATATGTGCCCTGACCAGAGATGGAGCCCGTGTCCTTGGCATATGGAGAACACACTTTAACTAACTGAGCTACCCAGCCAGGACTAAATTAATTTTCTTTGATACAAACAAGGACTAGTCATTAATTCCTGATGTGGTGGACTTGTGGGAAATAAGAATACTAGGGTTATTCAAAGAACTTAGTCCTTAAGAATGTCTTGATTGGGTAGCTCATTGCATCCTGTCAGTGGCCACCAAGGGAAACTGTGTTTCACCAGCTGTCCTGGATGACTTCCTTCTCCGCAGGTGACTGTGAGAAAAATGGAAAACTCAACTAACTTCTCTACAGAACATGAGATTCTTTGGGGCCTAAAAGTCCAATGGTTGTGTATTCCTAGCCAGTTTCTATTAACAATGCTCATTTCACTTGAGAACTAAAAACAACAACATGAGCTTGAAATCTTTCCTAATAAAATTCGGCTGGGGTGGGAGGAATGTCACTTTGGGGCATTCCACGGTTTTGATCAAACACCCATGCGTGCAGGAAACGTTTTGGATGACAATTGCTTTGACGTAGTAAAACTTTCCAGCCTACATTTTGGTCCGTCCTTTCAGCCAGTGGGGACAGGTTAAAGAAGGCACAAAAGGCTGTCATGTCAGGAGGTTCTCCCAGCTGCAGAGACCTATCCAAGCTGTTGCTGAAGACACTGCTCTCAAACGACTAAGCGGAGTTACTTTGCCAGTACTTACCTCCATACCTTTAATGAGAGGACCAGGAGCCAGACCCCGACTCCAGCCTTCATACTGTTCTTCTGGGCTTNCAGCCAGGGCTTACATTTAAAAAAATTGATTGATCTTAGAGAGAGAGACAGAGAGAAGGAGACAGACAGACATCGATTTGTTATTCCACTTATTTATACATTCATCATATGTGCCCTGACCAGAGATGGAGCCCGTGTCCTTGGCATATGGAGAACACACTTTAACTGAGCTACCCAGCCAGGACTAAATTAATTTTCTTTGATACAAACAAGGACTAGTCATTAATTCCTGATGTGGTGGACTTGTGGGAAATAAGAATACTAGGGTTATTCAAAGAACTTAGTCCTTAAGAAGAATGTCTTGATTGGGTAGCTCATTGCATCCTGTCAGTGGCCACCAAGGGAAACTGTGTTTCACCAGCTGTCCTGGATGACTTCCTTCTCTGCAGGTGACTGTGAGAAAAATGGAAAACTCAACTAACTTCTCTACAGAACATGAGATTCTTTGGGGCCTAAAAGTCCAATGGCTGTGTATTCCTAGCCAGTTTCTATTAACAATGCCCATTTCACTTGAGAACTAAAAACAACAACAACATGAGCTTGAAATCTTTCCTAATAAAATTCGGCTGGGGTGGGAGGAATGTCACTTTGGGGCATTCCACGGTTTTGATCAAACACCCATGCGTGCAGGAAACGTTTTGGATGACAATTGCTTTGACGTAGTAAAACTTTCCAGCCTACATTTTGGTCCGTCCTTTCAGCCAGTGGGGACAGGTTAAAGAAGGCACAAAAGGCTGTCATGTCAGGAGGTTCTCCCAGCTGCAGAGACCTATCCAAGCTGTTGCTGAAGACACTGCTCTCAAACGACTAAGCGGAGTTACTTTGCCAATACTTACCTCCATACCTTTAATGAGAGGACCAAGGAGCCAGACCCCGACTCCAGCCTTCATACTGTTCCTCTGGGCTTCAGCTCCTCACAGACTGGGGGAAGTGGTTCCCAAGGTGGTCTTCAAGGTCTCTGCTAGCTGCCCTTTGATTATGTTCTAAAACACTTACAAATGGATCCAGGTCTCATTTAGGTGATGCTACAGAGCTCCAGTTCTCACAGGCTCCACATCAGAAACAACTAGTAAGTTTGTAAACCCACTTGAGGCCCAGGCGTTTCCCCAGATCAATTAAATCTGTCTCTGGCAGTAAAAACTGGGCTTTGTGTTGGTTACTTTAGCAGCAATGAAAAATACGAGATAGAAAACAGCATTGGAAGCCCTGGCTGGTGTAGCTCAGTGGATTGAGCGCGGGGCCTGCGAACCAGACGATCGTGGTTTGATTCCCAGTCAGGGCACATGCTTGGGTTGCAGGCCAGTTTCCGGCAGGGGCCAGTTCCCTGCAGGGGATGCACAAGAAGCAACCATACATTGATGTTTCCTTCTTCTCTCCTTCCCTTCCCCTCTAAAAAGATAAATAAATAAAATATTTTTTAAAAAAAAGAAAATAGCATTGGAGAAGTGGGTAAACATGTTAGTTCCTATATATTGGATTTGACTTTAATTGTTCATTAATATGTAAAAACATCAGTTTTTCAAGTACTTGGGAATGCACTGCTTGACAACCCACAGCAAGGTGGGAACTGGATTCTGCCACAGTGAGTGGAAAGGATCATTAATACTGAACTTGAGAGTGAATCAAATCTAAAACCATGATTAAGGCTTCTATTTTGAGAGAGAATGAACTCCCTAGAGCAGTTTAGGGTATGATTTTGCCCTGAGGACATTGGTGTGACACTCCAAATACTTCTCAGAGAAGACAATGTCCTGGCTTAGGTAAGACTATCGCACCTCGCACCTCGGATCAAGGTTCAAAACCTCTGACCAGGAAAAGCTGACAGAAGAGCATGACTGTGAAACCTGGAGAATTGTGGGACTTGTAGTTTTCCTTGCATTATTGAAGCTTTGTAAACTACATTTCCCAAAATGCAAATATAGCCAGTTAGTCCCAACTGTCGGGCTTTGCGTCCCTTATGCTGTGAAAGGTAAGTGTGCTCCATGCCGGCTGCAGGTTTCTGGAAGTTGTGCAGTTCTTGTAAGGTATTCCATTCCTCCCTCTTGCCCTTTGGTGGGATCTAGGAGAGAGCCATCCTTCTAACAGAGCCTGTTTTCAGGGGGGTTTCCCAAGCCCTTTGGTCTCAGGAATTGGGACTCTGTGTTTGTTTAGCTGTTCGCGCGTTGCCGTGGAATGTCAAGGAGAAGCCAGGTCCTGAACCTAGATCTGAAAATGCAAGCATAAAAGAACGTCTACATTTGGGGCGCGTGTCGCTACAATTTCTGCACTCTATCACGTAATACCAAAGCCTTGTTTTTACAGCCAGAAAGCAGACACGCAAGGGTAAGACATCTTGCCAGGTCTCACTACTCTTTGCTGTGGGCAAGTAGCAGTTAGAAATGGAGGGTAAACTAAAAGAATATGGGAATAAAGAAAAGTGTGTATGTGCTTAATATACTAGCAAAATAAAAAGCCACAACAGTCTGAGCAACAACCTCATGAAGAACTCAAACGTGCTTCCCTTAGCTTATGAAGAACCAGACAATTCTAATATGTAAAGTGGGATGTAGGTTTATGGAACAGAGTTCCCCAAGGGACAGTATTAACTAAAATACTCATGTAAATATATTCCTCTGACACTAAAAAATTAATAAGCCCTAGCTGGCACAGCTTAGTAGGTTAAGTGTGGGCTACAAACCGAGGGGTCACTGGTTTAGTTCCCAGTCGGGGTACATGCCTGAGTTGTGGGCCAGGTCCCCAGTGGGGGCCACGTGAGAGGCAACCACACAATGATATGTCTCTCTGTTTCCCCCTCCCTTCCCCTCTCTAGAAATAAAATATTTTTTAAAAATAAAAAAATAAAAAAATTAATACTAATTCCTTAATACCAAACAGCCAGTTAAATTTTCCAATTGACTCAAAACTGTCATATTTTAAAATTTTGTTTGGCTCAGGACTCAAATAAGGCCCACATACTATTACAGTCTTTTAATCTATATAATGCCCCCATTTGTATCTCTGTATCTCTAACGCTTGCAATTTACTTGTTGGGAGAAACTGATTTGTCTGTCCTGTCCAGTTTCCCATAGTCTGGACTTTGCTGATTGACAAATGGTATCATCAAAGGTCTAGAGACTTCATCAGAGCCAAGTTCAATTTTATTTATTTTTTTGCCAACATCACACCATGGGTGGTGCTGTGCCCTCCAAGAGTGTCGTCATTCTGGTTCTCTCTTTTGTAATGTTGCTGCTCAGTGACTAGATCCTACCTTTGTTTTTCAGCTATAAAAATGAAGTTCTCATACAGTCTCCCTTCCTCCAGCTCCTGGTTACTACTAATCTACTTTCTGTCTATATGGATTTGCCAATTCTGGACATTTTAAAAAATATTTTATTTATTTATCTTTAGAGGGGAAGGGAAGGAGAGAGGGAGAGAAATATCATGGTTGCCTCTGCCGAGGACACACAATGTATCGTGTGTCCCCTGCTGGGAACTGGCCTGCAACCCAGGCAAATGCCCTGATTGGGAATCGAACCATAATCCTCTGGTTCGCAGGCCCGTGCTCAATCCACTGAGCTACACCAGCCAGGGCTGGACATTTTTATGAGTGCAATCATACGATTTTGTCCTTTTGCGATGGGCTTCTTACACCTAACATAATGTCTTCAATGTTTCGCCATACTGTACTATGTATCAGAACTTCATTCATTTTTATAGCTGAATAACATTCCATTGTGTAGACAGACCACATTTTATCTGTTTGTGAATTGATGATTACCTTTGTTTTTTTAAAAGATTTTATTTATTTATTTTTAGAGAGAGGGAAAGGGAGGAAAAAAGAGAGGAAGAGAAACATCAATATGTGGTTGCCTCTTACGGGACCCCTACCAGGAACCTGGCCTGCAACCCAAGCATGTGCCCCAACTGGGAATCGAACCTGCGACACTTTGGTTCAGAGGCCCGCACTCAATCCACTGAGCTACACCAGCCAGGGCTACCTTTGCTTTTTAAAAAGTTTTTAAAACAACTTAAGAAACTGAAAAAAAAACCCAACACAACAACAAAACCCAGTTTCTAAAAAACCAAAAACCCCCAAGCTCACAGATACAGAGAACAAACTGGTGGTTGCCAAAGGCCAGGGGGTGGTGGGATGGATAGAAGTGGTCAAAGGGATAAAATTCTAGTTATGAAATAAACAATGGAGATGTAATATACTGCATGGTGGCCACAGTTAACAATACTGTGCTGCATATTTGAAAGTTGCTGAGAGCAGATGTTAAAATTCTTCATCATGAGACATAAAATATCCTGTAACTAAACTGTGTGTGGTGACATGTAACTAGACTTACTGTCGTGATCATTTCACAACATATACAAATACCGAATCATGTTGTGCACCTGAAACTAGTGTGTTGCATGTAAATTACAGATGAACACCTGAAACTAGCATGTTGTATGTCAATTATAGTAAATAAATAGATAGATTTTTCACATGAGGTTTCTTTCTCCCCAGAATGAGGATGAACTTTGGGTTGACTTTCAGGGCGGCGAAAGGCTGCTGGAAGGTGAACCTCAGCCAACGGTGCTCACATGGACCCATTGGGTTATTTGTGCCCCCAAGTCCTCCCATGGACCCTGAGAAGGTTAAAGAGTTACAACGCTTCATCGCGCTTTCCAAGAGAGTCCTGGTGATGACCGGGGCAGGAATCTCCACCGAGTCGGGGATCCCAGACTACAGGTCCGAAAAGGTGGGACTTTATGCCCGCACAGACCGGAGGCCCATCCAGCACCGAGATTTTGAGCGGAGCGCGGCAGTGCGCCAACGGTACTGGGCGAGAAACTTTGTGGGCTGGCCTCAGTTCTCCTCTCATCAGCCTAACCCTGCACACTGGGCCTTGAGCAACTGGGAGAGATGCGGAAAGCTGTACTGGTTGGTGACCCAAAACGTGGACGCCTTGCACACCAAGGCAGGGAGCCAGCGCCTGACAGAGCTCCACGGATGCATGCACAGGTGCAGGAAGGTCTAGACGGTGTGAGTGCGGAAATGCGGGCTCCATAAGGCAGGGGCCTTGGCTGTCTCGATCACTGTTGTCTTCATTAGACCTTGGGAGAAGGGTTTGGGAGCAAGCTGTTTAATTTGGAGTTGATCTCAGCCAACTTAGTGAGCGAATGGGGAAGGAAGGAAAGCCCAGAAAGGTACAGTAATGAATGGGTTACTGCGCTGGGCAGCTGGAGCTCAATCCAGCAAGGGGCCCTCTATCTACAGCACACTTCAAATTCTCACTGAACGCCCAGGATGCCGGGGTGTTTACCCACCGTCTCCCATCCCTCATTGGTCAGGGATCAATCTTGGGGAATCAACTCCCTAACGCTGACTTTGCTCCTCCAGAGGCAGCTTCCGCTGCCACACGAAGCTGCTTAGAAGACTGTGGGCAGTGGCCTCTAGCCGTCCTGAGGGGACTACCAGCAGAGCTGCAAGGGGACCACAGCAGATGCTGCAAACTGTGCGTCTCCGGTGCACAGACGCAGACACAGCACAGTGGGCACACAGAGCCCCACAAACAGTGCTGGAAGGAACATGTGGAGCCCTGGCAATAGTTTGTAGCTAGCTGGAGACCACTTCCTTATCTTTAAGCCCCAGAGGTCCTCCTGCGAATCGTAAAATATTTATTGGGTGCCTACTACCTGTGGTGTGTGTTGGTGCGCTACTTGGCGTGGAGGGATCGTAACTCGAGTATAAAACTTGGTCTACTTTATATTTGAGAACTTTGTAATCTGCTTGAGGGAGACCCAAAAATAACATGTTTAACGACAAACAACTCTACACACGATTGTTAAATTGGGTGGTCCTTGATAGACATGCTTTACGAGTTTAGAGAAACAGATTTAGTAAAGATTGGAGAAATTGGGAGCTTTTATGGGCAAGGTAAAGCTTGGGACTGGCTCAGATGTGACCAGGCAAAGGAGGGAGAAAAGAGCTTTCTAAATGAAAGAAATTTGTAGAGCCCAGAAGAGACCTGTGGGGAGACTAGTATGAAATCACATGTCTGGGAAGCCTAGCCACAACTCATGGGTGCACCCGAAAATCACACAGTGCAATTTGGGGCTGCGGTGAGACCCAAGAGAAGTATTAGTGGTTTCTGAGGAAGCAGCATGATAAAAATTTAACATCTGAGGAAGGCGACACAGGGTTAGAAAGAGGGGCTCAGGGTCAGCCTGAAGGACCCAGACTGAGGGGACGGCAGGGGAATGACAGAACTAATGACAGCTAGGGGTCCATTTAAAAAGCTCCCCCCTCCAAATCTTTCCCATTTCAAACACCCACCAAAGTAAAGAGAAGACTATAATGAACTCCCATATGCCACTACCCAGACTCAAAGATTTTACATGGCTCCTTATCCTTTCTCTCCATTTCTGCTTAAATATCTTAAAACAGGTCCAACTGATTATCATTGCTGAGGGGGCCTTTTAAATAAAAAAAAAATCAATGAAATCTGATGGCTGAATAGATAGAAATGGAGAAAAGGGGTAACAAGTCTTCCCCAAGAGTTTCAGCCCAAGTAACTGGAGAAATGACAGTGATGGAGAAGTTGGGGGGGGGGGGCGTTGCACAGGTGGTTGAAGACAGAAGGTGAACCTTGACAGCTCCGTCAAGAAGCTTTGGAACTGGCCCTGACCTGCGTGGCTCAGCTGATTAGGCATCGTCCCGTGAAGCGAAAGGTCACTGGTTTGATTCTGGTTGGGGCCCAAGCCTGGGTTGTGCCTTCAGCCCCAGGTCTGGCGCGTATAAGCAGCAACCAATTGATGATCGATGTTTCTCTCCCTTCCCCTCTAAAAATAAATAAACAAAATCTTTTTAAAAAAAGATTTGGAATTGAACTGCAGTTTGGGAGAGAGGGCAGGAGTGGAGTCCTACATGGAGGAGGAAACTGTGAGCACAGAAGCATCGAGGCGGTGAAAACAGAGTTGCTGGGAACGTCACAGGAAAAGAAGCTGGAGGATTGAGCAGCAGAGGAACCACCCACCAGACCACCTTTGTTCTTTCTTTCAACAGCTCTTCTGTGGGCAGTGTTCTAGGTGGTGGGCCCAGGGCAGTGGTCACGAGCAGTGGTCTTGTCAAAAGAGGGCAAGACTCAAAGTTCCTGACCTCACAGAGTCCATGTTCTGGTGATTAGAGAGGTGACAAGAAGACACCATGTCACAGGCACGAAGGGGAGACAGTGTTTTTAAAGAAAGGATGGTGACGGATGGCCACACAGCAGATGAGGACAGCAGGGAACGGAGGGAAAGGCTGGTTTGGGCACTAAGGCAATCATTTGGGAAGGAAGTGACTGTCATGCTAAGGATAAGAATGAGCTGGCAGAAGGCGAAGCAGGGTCGGTTTAGTTAGGAAACAGACGTGCATGTTCTGGAAGGTTGGCAGTGGAAGGAAGGTGAGAAATGGTGGTGGCTACAGAGGTCACGAGAAGCTGTTCCTAAAACTGGGTGACAGGGAAAGGGAGTGAGGATGGAGGGGCTCGGAGCAGTTGGGATGAACTATCTTTGGCAGCCACGTGCCTCCCAGGACAGACCATTCAGTGGGCCTCCTCTTTGGTTTCAGGGTCCTCTGCTTGGATTGTGGTGAACAGACCCCGCGTGGGGGGCTGCAGGAGCGCTTTGCAGCCCTGAACCCTACCTGGAATGCCGAGGCCCACGGCCTGGCTCCTGACGGCGACGTCTTCCTCACAGAGGAGCAGGTGCGGAGCTTTCAGATCCCCTCCTGCGCTCGATGCGGAGGCCGCCTGAAACCAGATGTAGTTTTCTTCGGGGACACAGTGAACCGCGACAAGGTCGACTTCGTGCACAGGCGTGTCAAAGAAGCTGACTCCCTCTTGGTGGTGGGATCATCCTTGCAGGTATCCGACTTGGTCAGGGTGGCAGCCGTCCCCTTTGCCAGTCTCTCCCAGGCTCCCTGTCGGGTCCATCCCTTCCTGCATCTACAGATCTCTTACCTGTGCCTTCTCCTTGTACAGGTGTACTCTGGTTACCGGTTTATCCTCACTGCCCGGGAGGAGAAGTTACCAATTGCAATACTGAACATTGGGCCCACTAGGTCGGATCACCTGGCATGTCTGAAGCTGGATTCTCGTTGTGGGGAGCTGCTGCCTCTAATTGACCCACACTGACCACAGCCTGACGCCCCTGGGCCAGATGGTGGGACTTGCACTCGCATCCTGCTGTTGAAGGTAAATCCCTTCTCAGATAATCGAGATCCCAGTCCCCTTCGTCTGAAAGCATTAAGTGTACAAGGTTCCAGGCTCCTTAATGTGTGGCCATTGTTAATTTACCTTAAGCTTTATTGTTTAGAAGCCTAAATTCTAGGCACATAGCTATTTAAAACTATGTCCCAAAATCTGCGGTAACTTTTCTCCGTTAAAAAAAAAAACAGTTTTATTGAGATGGAATAAATTTCACCCTTTAAAAGTATACAATGGTTTTTAGTATACTCATGAAGTTGTACATGAATTACCACCACCTAATTTCAGAACATTTTCACCATCCCAAGAAGAAACCTTGTACTCATTAGCAGTCATTTTCCACCCATTGCCCCTGACTTCCTGGCAACAACTAACCTCTCTGTTCCTGCCCATTCTAGACATTTCTTATGGCATGTATGCAGCCTTGTGTGTCTGGTGTCTCCACTTAATGTTCTGAAGGTTCATCCACATGGTAGCATGTATGAGTGCTTTGTATCTACTTTATGTAGACAGCTTTATTGAAAGCAAACTCACATATCATACTGTTCATTCATTTAACCTGTACAGTTTTTTTTTAAAGATTTTATTTATTTATTTATCTTTAGAGAGGAAGGAGAGAGGGAGAGAAATATCAATGTATGGTTGCCTTTCATGTGTCCCCTGCTGGGAGTTGGCCTGCAGGGAACCGGCCTGCAACCCAGACATGTGCCCTAACTGGGAATCGAACCGTGATCCTCTGGTTCGCAGGCCCGTGCTCAATCCACTGAGCTACACCAGCCAGGGCTTGTTTTTTAGTATATTCCTAGTAGAACACCACCACTTTTTTTAAAGACTACTTTTTAGAGCAGTTTTAGGTTCACAGAACTGAGCAGGAAGTGAAGAGTTTCCATATACCACTTGCCTCGTACACTGCCACAGTATTTATCATTCACCCACTGAGGGACATCTTAGTTGCTTCCAATTTTTTGTCAATTATAAATAAAGCTGCTATAAACATCTGTGTGCAGGTTTTTGTGTGGACACACATTTTCAGCTCATTTGGGTGAATACCAAGCAGTAAGACTGTTGGATCATATGCTAAAAGTATGTTTCATTTGGTAAGAAACTGTTCAACTTGTCTTCCAAAGTGGCTGTACCATCTGCATTCCTACCAACAATAAATGAGAGTTCCTATAACAGCCCCTTTTTAAAAACTGTTTTAACTGTGCTGTGGCTGGTGTGGCTCAGCGAATTGAGTGCCAGGCTGCAGACCAAAGGGTTGCCGGTTCGATTCCCAGTCAAGGCACATGCCTGGGTTGCAGGCCAGGTCCCTGGTGGGGAGGTGCACGAGAGGCAACCACACAGTGATGTTTCTTTTTCCCTCTCTTTCTTCCCCTCTCTCTAAAAACAAGTAAATAAAATCTTTAAAAATGTAAAAAAAACTATTTTAATTGAATTATATGCACAGAGAAGTGCACATATAAGCAGGCAGCTTGATGAAGATGTAACCCCTACAGCATCTGGATCGAGGAACAGAACATTACCAGCACCAAGAAGTTCCCTTGGCACAAGCGCTTTTTAACTAGTTTCTTAGTACTTTTGTAGAAGTTTAGATGATGCAGATAAGTAAAAAGAATACAAATTACCCATAATTCCACCACTAGATGGAAAAGTTGAACATTCTGGTATAACTAAATCTGTTTTTACAAATACTGAATCATAGTGTTTTTTTAAGACTTTTTTTCAAGATTTTATTTATCTTTAGAGAAGAAGGGAAGGAGAGAAATATCAATGTATGGTTGCCTCTCGTGAGTCCCTGCTGGGAACTGGCCTGCAACCCAGGCATGTGCCCTGACTGGGAACCGAACCGCGATTGTGTGGTTCGCAGGCCTGTGCTCAATCCACTGAGCTGCACCAGCCAGGGCTTTGAACCATAGTGTTTTATTCTATCCTATTATATAGTTGCCATATTTATGTGTCTTAGAAGCTGTAAGTTTTTGAATGGTAGGCTGATGTTCCCAATCACTTCCCCTACCCTACTCTTGGCTTATCTTGGCAGGAATTTGTTTTATTTCCTTTCAGATCCCTAAGGACTCATCCCTCCTCCCTCTAACTAATCGAAGTTCAGAGTGCAGCCTGTAGAGGGCAGCAAACCAACGTCTCTGCCAGCCTGTCTCCTAACCTGCAGTTTCAGAGCCAAGGAGTTGAGATCTTCAGGCTGATGACATTTGCCCCTGAAGAAAGACTTTTTCCGACCAACAGCTTCTCCTGCTAGGAAAACTGCTAAACTGCTTTCACTTCCTTTTTATCTCATCAGGCAGAAGAAATGGCCCAAGAAATATGTAGGTCAGAATGGTCTTCAGAGTAATACAGGGATCACACTGTGTGTGGGGGTGGGGACGGCAGGGAGTAAGGGGGGAAGGAAATGACTTAATTTATAATTCTAAATGGTTAGATGTCTTTAACGGAACCATTTTGGTTTATTTCTTGAAACGATGAACTATGTTATGAATAAATTTCTTATTAACCAAGGAATAAAGGAATCCTTTTAAAAATAGCACACCAGTTGTGGGCTGTGTTTGTACCTTTTAATCAGCTAAAAGCAAATAGGACTTTGTCATGTGGTTCTCTAAGGATTTCTGCTTCGTTACGGCCAGAATGAGACACCTGCCTTGAACCTGGTCTATAGAGAGGAAACAGTGAATTCCCAAGTGGGATCTTAAATTGATTTGTTTTGCTGGGAAAAGCAGTAAGACTTGGGTGAATGCTGCGTTAGCCAGAAAGAATCATTGTACCAGGCGAAAGCTTTCTGCACAATCTCATCAAAAAGTGAAGTGGATGAAAGGATCACAGCCTATTCTGTGATTGTGGTCTTTTGTCTACAACTAGGGCAAGCAATACATGTTCATTCTGCACCTGCCTAGAAAGCAGATTTCAGTTAACTGGGAAAACCCAAGATCTTGAAAACACAAAGAGTTCTTTTCACCTGCACAGCTGTAGGTATGCCCACAGCCATTAATTAATTCTGAAGAGGTGTAAGGTTGTTGTAAATCTCATTCCAGCTTTTTTTTTTTTTGCAGATGGAGATCCTTTTGAGCCAGATTTGCTCAATTATCCATAATCAGTACCAATAATTGTATTCCATCTGGGTACCGGTCTTTCGTGTTTTTTTTGTTTCTTTTTTTACGATTTTTTAATTTATTTATCTTTAGAGGGGAAGGGAAGGAGAGAGGGAGAGAAATATCAATGTATGGTTGCCTCTGCCTCTGCCAGGACCTGGCCTGCAACCCAGGCACGTGCCCTGACTGGGAATCGAACCGCGATCCTCTGGTTCGCAGGCCCGCGTTCAATCCACTGAGCTACACCAGCCAGGGCTTCCATCTGGGTCTTTTGAATCTCAAGCCATTCTTGTCCACAAATCTCATGAATGGTTACAGACAGACACCACATTAAGATACCACGGCTACAAAGATACAACTTCCTGCTCTCAAGTGGCTCACGGAGGATATGCTATTTCCCCCACCCTTATTCTCTACCAGGAAATGACGGAGTCACTCAAAGATTGACAGGGTAGGAAAATTCACTCCATCCCCCATTCCTTTTTGAGGAAATTAAGACCCAGACTTACCTAAGGACACAGTACATAGATTGAGAGCCAGGACTAGAATCCAAGTAGATTTTCCTCCCATTTCTTTTCTTTTTTAAACAACAATGCTTCTCATTTGAAGATGACAGTTAGAAAGAAGTCAGCTTGGAGTAGGAGCAGAAGCTGGCAGCATACCTGACCGAAGAGAGCAGAAATGGTTCAGCCCTGGCTGGTGTAGCTCAGTGGATTGAGCACGGGCCTGCGAACCAGAGGATCGCAGTTCAATTCCCAGTCAGGGCACATGCCTGGGTTGCAGGCTGGTTCCCTGCAGGCCAACTCCCAGCAGGGGACACACGAAAGGCAACCACACATTGATGTTTCTCTCCCTCTCTCCTTCCCCTCTAAAGATACATAAATAAATAAAATCTTAAAAAAAAAAGGAAATGGTTAAATGTGGGCAGTGGGGAGTGAGGTTGCCAGGGAGAGGAGGCAGGCTCTTTCATCACCTAGTGGTGGCACGATTCGTGAAACCAAGTCTCGAGGGCCTTAGGAATGTTCCTCTTTTTTTTTTTTTCGTACTTCTTCCCGAGATGGAATTCTTTCCAAAAAATTTGTCTCAAGAGGTACATGACTGTTTCCTGAAGGGTCTCTCTACTTCACATCTCTAGCTTCCCACCAGCATGGCATTCCTAACCAACTCCAAGTGCCCTTGGTTGGGGTGACAAACAACTTCTGGGGGGCAGTATCGGGTTGTCACTGCCCTAGTTACCTGGTTCTCATTGCACAAGCCTGGCTGTAGACGTGACTTTCGGTCATACTCCCCCTCAGCTGCTTCCATGGTTCTGCTCTGCTATCACCATTTAAGTAAGTAGGAGTCACCAAGGCAAATCAGTATATGTAACACTTGAAAGGTCCTTGCCACTAACTCATGTTTTCTTTCTTATGTTGTCATAAATTGAACATCCTCTTCTCGCTTGTCCCTTAAATCATAGCACTACTGAGCACACGTCCCAAGCACCATGAGAAGCATTTTATAACCCATTAGCTCAGTAAGAATTCAGCTCACAAGAGATGCTTGGGCATGAATACGGGTCTTCAGTGAATGTCAACCTTTTCCTGAGAGGATCAAAGGAAAGATAAGAAATTCAACACTCCTAGGTTGGGCAACTCACATTGCCCTGTACTGAGATGCAGGCCTTTCAGTGCTCAAACCAGGATGAGCTGGTCATCTGGCTGTTAGGAATAGCAGAGACTGCCACCAGACATTAGTTGGTTCCACACGTTGTCCTTGTCAGGATTCAAGATGGCACTCCAAGACCCAGATTAATTTTTTCCATAAATTCTCCTTCATGAAAACAAAACAAATTAAACCTATGCACGAAAGGAGAGTGCCAACTTATGAGAAAAGAAATATAACATGGAATTGAAACTCCTCGGGGACAGATGGACTTGGATTTCCATCCATGTCCTGCTACGTACTAGTTAGGTGAACTTGGGTGAATTGTTTTATGTAATCTTAAGTCTTCTTATAAACGAGGATAATAGTAGCTACCTCATTGGGTTGTTCCGAAGATTAAACAGGGTAACGAAGCATGTGAAGCTCACAGCAGTTCCTGGCACACTGCAAACAAATGTCAGCCACTGTAATTTGGCTGTGAGCGGAGGGCAGGATGGTGGAAAGGCGAGCCGCAAGACCTGCGAGACTTTCCTGCCCGAATTGCTGTTTTAACTAGACTCCCAGGAACCTTCCCCAGAGCCCTATTTCCTTTCTGCGTCCCTGTTTGTTTTTTTTAAACTACAAACGTCTTGCTTGATGCGACAAAACCTTTCTAAAGGAAATAAACTAAAGCCCTGGCTGGTGTGGCTCAGTGGCTTGAGCGTGGGCCTGCGAACCAAAGGATCGCAGTTCAATTCCCAGTCAGGGCACATGCCTGGATTGTGGGCCAGGTCCCAGCGGGGGACACAGGAGAGGCAACTATGCATTGATGTTCTCTCCCTCTCTCCTTCCTTTCCCCTCTAAAGATAAATAAACAAATAATTTAAAAAAGAAAATAAAGTGAATATCCTTCCTTCTCCATTCCCTTGGGAAAATAACTTTTACTAAACATTACTATACTACACAACCAACACTATATGAAGCATTTTACAACTCATTGGTTCACCTGCCGTGATTTCTACAGCCTACCCTACCCTACCCATAATCCTGCACACTATTATTTCTTTTGAAAGATGATGATCCTTGCCCAAATGTCACCTAGGGTGACCAGGTCCGTGCAGCTCTGAGCTCGCTCTCCCTCATTAACGCATCAGAAAGCCGATGGGATCACTGAGCAACTGCGCTTTGGGAGGGAAGAAGGGCAAGGCTCAAGAAACTTCCACAAGTGACCCAAGTTAGATCCTGTAAGACCACACAGGAAAAGGAGAAGCATCCCAAACGGAGAGAACAGCAAATGCAAGCATCGGGGTCAAACCTGCAAATCCCTTTACCTAAAAAAAAAAAATTCCTGAAAGTGGGGGTGGGGATTCAAGTGGGGCACTTGGAACGCCCCAGAGGCCCTTGGCTCCGCGAACAATCCAGCGGCCTCTGCTCGGGCTGGGCCATTCCTCCTTCTCGCCACTGATTTCCAGGACCCTACTTTCCCGCCCCACCCCCCACCTCCCCGGGATAAAAAGCAATGAACGTGCCCAAGTGGAAACGGGGAGGCCTTCCCCAGGGGCCCTGGGGAAGGAGGGGCGTGTGCGCAGGGGATGAGACTCCCAGACAGGGATGAACACGGAGGGAAAGTTGGGCTCAACGTCACACCCACGTGTGTTCATCTTCTCCTCATTCAACCCCCACCCCAGATTCTACTCTGGCAAGGCCTCACCTCCCCAGGACACCGCCTCAAGCGACCCTTACCAATCACCGCGCCTGCGCCGGCCGGCACAGACCCTACACCCAGAGAGGCAGGGCCTGAGCTTGGGAAGCTAGGAGCAATCCCAGGACCCGCCTCTGTAGAACAATAGAAAAAAGGAGCGCGGAGGTCACGTGCCCACAACGTGCCCACAACGTGCCCACAACGTGCCCACAACGTGCCCACAACGTGCCCACAACGTGCCCACAACGTGCCCACAACGTGCCCACAACGTGCCCCACAACGTGCCCCACAACGTGCCCAATCACGGTTTCTATTCCGAAATCCCTCCAGTGGCCGGCGGACTGATGGGGTTGGACGCAGAGGGCCACGTGATTCGAAGAGGTAAATACGGCCACGTGCTTTGTTTCCTCGATGAGGCAGATTGTACCTCCCTGTATCCTCGTTAAACGATGATTTAATCAGCATGTGAGATGCGCTAATCTCTGTGGCTGCGAACACTATGATATAGTCCCAGCGTCAAGTTGCTCTCTGTCCAGTATATTTGTTTATCCGTGTAAATCATCCCAGATGTTCTAGTGTTTCCGTTTCCTGTCATGAGCACTAAGCAGATGCTCGTTGATAGATTGTTAAGGGGATGTTCTCTTCTTGTTGCCTCCTCACTCTATCCGGTGAATTTTGGTCCAGTGTAGTGATGAATCCTAGCAGAGAAACTTGGTCGAGCAACTTAGTGGTGAAGAGCTCTGGGGTTGCCTTCAGGCAGATCTAGTAAAAATCCTGATTATGCCGCTTGTGTGATCTCAGGCAAGTGATTTCTCCGAGCTTTTAGATTCTCGTGTATAAAGTGGGGGTAATAACGTCGACCTCACAAACCTGGTTTGAATATTTAATGAGCTGAGCTGTAGAAAGCCCTTAGCACAGAGCGTTATGCAGTAAATGTTCAAGAAGTAGAAGCTGTTATTTATTATGGCTGCAATGTGAAAACCAGCTTGTAGAGCGTGGTGAAGTCTTTGAAAGGCTTAGAAAAGAATTTTGGGAAACCGGTTTTCCATAGGCGAAAATGGAGGCAGAGAAATCAGAGGAGGAGAGATCTGGTTCGAACTGCAACCAGAGCCACCTCCTCGGGCAGGCAGGCCAGTGGTTAAGAGTGTGTGCTCTCTTGGGCTTCTGGTTTCAAATCCCTTCTTTGCTATTTACTAGATGCCTAGCACTGGGCAGGCAACCTCTCCTATTGAACCTTAGCTTGGAAAAGTAGGATGTGCTAATAGTGTCAAAACTTCATGGGAGACCCAGAGAATTTTGAGACATGCCATCCTCACACACAGTAAATACTCAGTGGTGGTTCATCATTGTTTGGGTCTCATGGTGCTCACATCCTGGACACATCCTGTGTGATTCAACTTCCAAAGCTGGAAGGAATGATGCTCACAAAGGACTAGGAAGAGACTTAGTCATGTTTAGTAGCTAGAGAATAAATGAATTTCCAAACATGAAGCCTTTCAACAACGTGCTTTACTGGAGCAATGTAAAGGTGAAGTGGAAGGTGAAGGTCACAAGGGTGATGCTTTAGAGGGGCTATGCTTAGCTTTTACAGTGCTTCTTGTCCAGGTCCTTGTGCCTCTTGTTGTATGGGGCCTTTGAAAAGCAGATGGCAGCATTGCGGTCACAGTTGCAGATGAAGGCCTGGCAAGGTGTGTTTTTGCCTGGAAAAGAGCAAGAGGACTGAGCCACGGTGGATCCTGCTTTGCACAACCCACGGGCAGGAAAAACTAACTGGGATAATTCAGTCACTATTCCGTCAGTGCAAATTTAGGGTAGACAGATGAAGCAATTAAAATACCAGAATTTCAGATAAACAATGAATGCAGTGTTTGGGACATAGGCTAAAAAATTGTTTATTGTCTATGTCAAAGTCAAATTTAACTGGGCAACCTGTGTTTCATCTTGCAGTCCTAGGTGTGAGTGCTGCCTTTTGAAAAGTCTATTTTGCACCCTAAAATGAGCTCCCTGCTTATAAAACCCATATAGCTGCAGATCTCCAATAACATAGGCAGGCAATTATAAATTATATGGAAAACACTAAACATACCCTTAAGGCAGCAAAGTATTTTAATTTCAACTTACTGAAGTTTAGTGAGCTGATTTTTCTACCTTAAAGCACATATTTAAAAAAATAGATCCCTGGCTGGTGTAGCTCAGTGGATTGGGAACAGGCCTGTGAACCAAAGGAGCACCAGTTTGATTCCCAGTCAGGACACATGCCTGGGTTGCAGGCCAAGGTCCCAATAGGGGGTGTGCAAGAGGCAACCACACATTGATGTTTCTCTCCCTCTCTTTCTCCTTCTCTTATTCTCTCTCTAAAAATATAAATAAAATACTTAAAAATAGAATATTATACAGACATTTAAAAGAATTCAGCATGTCTATCTGTGGAAATATTTGCAAGATATTTTGTTAAAGGAACAAATAATTAGTAAAGCATACAAAATTTGAAGGGATATATATCTAGCTGGTTATCTATGGGTAGTAGAATTTTAGGTGCCTTCCTCTTTCCATGACATGTGTTTCTGTAGAGTCTGACATTTCATTGCTTTGGCCTTGTCTGCTTTTGTAACCAAAAGAAACAGCACAGATAACATTTAAAATGCACATGAACTTCATTATCCATAATTTAACTGTGCAGCTCTGCTTGCCTTCTGCAATCTTATTAAGGTTTTGTTTTTTGCTGCTCCTTTCTTTTAAAAACCACAAATGCTTTCCTTGCCCAGCGAATGTCCATTAAAGCATAAATTAGCGATTAGATGATAAAGTACACAATGAGGTGGTTATTTAGCGAGTTATTGTTAATTAATATGAATAAACATTCTGTGATACAGACTCCTTGACCTGGTTGGGTGGGGAGGGCAGCTGCATTAAAGATAAAGTATTTGCACGCAGACTGGTGTGTCTCAGTTGGTTGGGTGTCATTCTGCAAAGCAAAAGGTCGCGGGTCAGGGCACATGCCTGGGTTGCAGGTTTAGTCCCTGGTTGGGGCACATGAGAGTGACAACTGATTGGCGTTTCTGATGTCTGCATTGATGTTTCTTCCTCTCTCTCTCTTTTCTTAAGATTTATTTATTTATTTTTAGAGACAGGGGAAGGGAGGGAGAAAGAGAGGGAGAGAAATATCTATGTGTGAGCAAAACATTGATCTGTTGCCTCTCTCACGTCCCCGTCCACTGCAGCCCAGGCACGTGCCCTTACTGGGAATCAAACCAGCGACCTTTCGGTCTGCAAGACAATGCCCTGAGCCATATCAGTCAGCACTCTCCCTCTTTTATTCTCTCCCTTCCCCTATCTCTAGATAAATAAAGTCTTTTTTAAAAATAAATTATTTGCAAAAATGTGTGTTTGCGTGTTTCCTCTGGGTATGGGAAGGGCAAAAAGGAACATGGCAGCATGAAGCTGTTTCTCTTTTATGGTGGCGGGCTTCTGGATAACATTTTTCCCAGCACTTTTGGACTTGAATTATGGTTATTCTGATGTTTGCGCAGTAGGGACAATACCCTTCACCTCTCTGAATTGTCTGCTCTTCGGGGAACTGCCTTCGGGAGGCAGCGCACTTCAGCATGACTGCTGCATAGTTTACTGGTTAAAACCAGAGACTTTAATTGAAAAGCAACTGAGTTCAAATGCTGGCCCTGTCACTCACCAGCTGTGTGATTTGGGGCAAGTGACTATTTTCGAGCCTCAGTTTCCTAACCTGTAAAATGGGGTTAATAAAACCTACCTCCCATGCATACCTCACCTAGTACCTCACATGGGATAAGAACCTCATAAATGCTAGTTCTGAACTCTTTTTATGAAATAACTGAGCAGTATAACATGGCAGTTAAGAGCAGAGACTTTGGAGTGGTACACACGTATGTTCAAAAACCAAACACCACTATTTACAAATCATGTGCCCTTGGGCAAATGGCTTAGCCTTCTAAGCTTAGTTTCTTCATCTGTAAAGCAGAGATAATAACGGTACACTTCCTGGCACCAAGAACATAATCAATAAGCAGTAGCTATTATAACTATTGTGTCCCCTCTCGCCTGCCGAGGGCCCACAAACCAGCAAGGGGGTAAACGTACTGCTGCAGGTGATCTCTGTGCCAGAGCATGAGTAGGAGTATGTTTTGGTGTACGGGTTGTCCATGATGGATTTGCAGCTGTCCAGTCTCAGGGCTTGTTCGTAGCAGTTGTCGTGTTTCTGGCAGCACCTGGGGAAGGGTAGGAACAGAGAGCTAAGGCAGGAGTGGGTGCCTGGGCAGCAGGTCAGCCCGCACGTGCTCTCTCGGAACAGGTGGGGATGTGTTTAGCTGACATGCTGCGGGAGTTTTAGGTCCTGTGGCTTGAAAAATTGTGTCTCTATCATTTTTTTGAAGGCGATTTTAAAAATAGTTGCAGGAATACAGTCCATTCTTATGTTTTGTGTTGCAACATTCTGCCACTAGAGAGCAGCAGCACCCACTACTTCACATCTCCGACGTTCCTCTTTATCCCCAATAGGGAGCGTTGGATTCAATGTTCCCTTGGAACATATTTGTTTATATGACAAGAGGTGAAAATACGTTATCCTTAGAAAATATGCAAATCCCCTTTCTGTGCCTCTTCGTGATATCCTTGGCTCGTGCCCTACCCCCCACCCCAGCACCCCACTCTCCCTGAAGATCGGTGACTCACGCGTCCAGCTCGTCCACAGGGTTACCGGATCCACCCAGACCACAGTAGCAGCCGTAGTTATTGTACTCTTCCCAGGGGTGGCTTCCAGGGACCGCGCACTTGATCAGGTTGCGGAACTGCCACACTGCCCGCGGGCTGATGCCGCCCTCTGAGGCGGCGCCCACTGCACGAAGACACAGCTGGAGTTCAGATTCGGCCCGGTGTGCTCTGCCCGCATCCCAGGCGCCCCACTGCCTGCCAGCTCGCTCAGGCCCCACACTGCCCCTCCCCGGCCCCGGGCCCGGGCTGCCCGCTGCCTCCTCAGAAGAGAGCTGGACAAACAAACCTGGCAAAGTGACTACGGACGTTTACAATGAAAACTTAAAAAAAAAAAAACATTTTTAATTGACATCCAATTCACATAACAAAGAATTTACTATTTTAGCCACTTAACGTGTACAATTCAGTAGTTTTTAGTAAATTCACTGAGTTACGAAAACATCACCACTAATTCCAGAACATTTTTATCACTCGCTACAAGAGCACCCTGTACCAATTAGCAAAAGCTCCTCTTTCCCCACTCCCCTCTGGCAAACGCTATTCTGCTTTCTGTCTCTACGAATTTGCCTATTGTGAACGCATCATATAAATGGAACCATACCATCTGTGACCTTTTGTGACAGGCTGCTTTCCCTTAGCGTCATGTTTTTGAGGCTCCTTTATGTTATAACATATGTGGGTACTTTTTTCATTAAATTTTTCTACTTGATTATTTTTTAATGTTTTATTTATTTATTTTGTAGAGAGAGGGGAAGGGAAGGAGAAAGTGGGAGAGAAACATCAATGTGTGGTTGCCTCTTGAGCACCCCCTGCTGGGGACCTGGCCTGCAACCCAGGCATGTGCCCTGACTGGGAATGGAACCAGTGACCCCTTGCCTCACAGGCCCGTGCTCAATCCACTGAGCTTCACCAGCCAGGGCTCCTTGATTATTTTTTAGAGAGAGGGGATAGGAAGAAGAAAGACAAGGAGAGAAACATCTGTGTGAGAGGGAAACATCAGCTGGGTTGCGTCTCCAACGTGCCCCAACCAGGGACTGAACCTGCAGTCTAGACATGTACCCTGACTAGGAGGTGAATCAGTGACTTTCTCGTCACAGAATTACATGCCCCCCCCCCCAACTGAGCCACCAGTATCATCTCTTTGTCTCCTGCTTTGCCCTTTGTTTGGTCTGCTGGGACACTGGAGTCTCTCTAGGCCTCTCCCCTCAAACTCCAGGGCCAAGGAGGGGCAGCAGCTGGTCACTGTTCCCTGTGAGCTGTGTCCAGGAGCAGAGAGAGGCCTGGAGCCTGCTCAGATGGGAGTGGCTGGCTACCCTGGCCCATTTCAGACCCCACTCCTGCTTCAGTTTTCTCTCTCTCTAATCCCATCAGCTCTATGCTTGCAGAGGCCAGATCCGCGTAAAGCTACTGGGCGTGTGTGTGTGCGTACATGCCTCAGACTGGGAGCGCGACTCATTCATTCATCTCAGACCTCAGTCTCAGGCCAGAGTTTGATACCTTGGTGGCTCTGATACCATCGATGTTGAATAAATGAATGAATGAATGAGGTGGGATTTGAATTCCAATGTATCAGATTTCATTTATTCATTTGCTCAACGGTGCAAACAGCCCTATCTCTGTTCTCATGAAGCCCATGTGGGTGAGGTAAAAAAAAATAAATAAAAAAAAAGGAAAAAGATACTAATTGCAAGCAAAGATGGGTTGCTGAGAAAACCTCGTACCAAGGCAATACAGCAGCGAGAAAGAGAGGGGTCTTCTTTCTTAGTCTAGATGGACAGGGGACTTTTTAAGAGGGGTTGTCTGAGTTTAACCTTCAAACCTAAAGGTTAAAAGGTGCCAGCTGGGGTGGGAAGTGGATTTGAGGAAATCCCAGTGTGGGAGCTCTTATGCCCCACAGGAAACTCTGAAGAAAGACTCCAGGTCTGGCCAGCCCTGGGACCCGTGGCCCCCATCCCAGAGGGCTGAGATCTTAGCCGAGGAGGTGGAGGGAGCTGGAAAGACTTGCCTACCTGTGAGCAGAGCAGCCAGCACAAGGAGTTTCATCTCGTTCTGAAGCTCGTGAGAGTGATGAAGGATTGACGGGACTAAAGGCCACCCTGCTTTATAGTCACCCTGAGGCCCCAAGATAAGGCTGTAGTGTTTGCTTTCTCCCTGCTGACTTTGGATTGTCCTTGAGCTTGTCTGTTTTGGGTGACTGACAAGTAAGCCCTGCCAGTAAGAGGTGATGGAAATAGTGGAGATCATTGGTCATCAGTACTTCCTAACGAAAGGGTTTTTTTTCTGAAGTTGCACACCTTGAAATCTTGGCCTTCATACCCACCCCTTGGCGCTCAGCCCAGTTTCATCACTGGGGGTGTGTGTGGCAAAGCCTTCGACCCCGTTGAACAGCTGGGAGAAGAGGACAGGGAAGGAATGACCGCTCCTCCCTGTCTTCTCACGCGCCTGGGTCCGAGCAGGGGGTCTCACTGCATGGTGCCATCAATCACGCACTTTGCAGGTGAGGAAACAGATTCAGAGAGGTGAAGGAACTTGCTCCAGATCACACAGCTAGTGAATGGCAGAGTAGGGTCCGTACAGGTATGTCTGCTTCTGAGGCACGCATTTCATTCCCCCCCCATACCAATATCGGTGTCTCCCCCATTTCCCACTGTGGGTTTGTAAGAAAATCTCCAAAGAAAAACCCCAAAAGTCTTGTAGAATGAAAAAGCATTTTAGAACTGTCCTCTCCAATGTCAGTATAACATTTTGGGGGTGAAATGCACATAGCAGAAAATTAACCATCTTATTTTTAAAGTGAGCAGTTCGGCGGCATACAGCGCCTTCACCGTGTGGAGCGACCACCATCTCAATCTAGTCCCAGAGCATCTTCCCCTCCCCAGAGGGAACCCAGTGCCCATTAGCAACCACTCTCTCAACCCCAGGCACCTGCAGTCCGTTTGTCTCTGCGGATTTACTTGTTCTGGGTGTTGCACGTAATATGTACTTTTTTATAACTGGATTGCTCCGTGTCTTCCCATTGACTTCCCATGTGATCTCTGCAGTGACCCTGTGTCCGTATCTTATTTACTCATTGACTCGTTTTTCTTGAGCAGAATTCCCTCATACCGTCCAACCCACCCTGCCCCATCCTCTCTCATAAGTTTCACTATTATTAATCTCATACTAGTATGGTAGTTTGTTATGATTAATGAACTGTTATTAGAATATTGTTTTCTTTTTTAAGATTTTATTTACTTATCTTTAGAGGGGAAGGGGAGGAGAGAAGGAGAGAAGTATCAATGTATGGTTGCCTCTCCTGAGTCCCCTGCTGGGAACTGGCCTGCAACCCAGGCATGTGCCCTGACTAGGAATCGAACCGTGATCGTGTGGTTCACAGGCCCATGCTCAATCCACTGAGCTACACCAGCCAGGGCTTAGAATATTATTATTATCAAATATAGTATTAATAAACCCAAACCCACAGCTTATTTATATTTCCTTAGTTTTTACCAAATGCCCTTCTTCTGCTCCACTCTCCAACCCAAGGCAGCACATTCTCTTTAGTTAATCATGCCTCCTTAGGCCCCTCTGGGCTGTGGCAGTTTCTCAGACTCCCTTGTTGATGACCTTGACAGTCGGAGGGACAGTGGTCAGGTGTATCAGAGGGGGCTCCTCCACTGGAATGTGTCTGACCCGTGATTAACCTGCAGGGCTGGTGATAGGTTTGGGGGAGGACGTTCATGGAGGCAAAGTGCATTTTCATCACACGGCCCTGTTATGTTGAATCATCTCATCCTGGAGGCACCTCAGTCACTTCCCAGGTGCGGACACTGCGACTGAGCCGGAGGTAGAGCTTCGAGTGGGCGCGACCGGAAATGAACCCACATCGGCCACTTCCCACTGAACCCTTTCCCTGCAGCCTGGGCAAGGTTACGTTGGGAGTCAGAGCAGAATCGAGGGCCTGGTCCTAACGCCGTGGCCTCTGCTCGTGCCCCCGGGATCCCGCCTCGCTGGACTTTTCCCTCGAACATGAACCAGGGCCAAGAAAAAGAGAAATCCATCTGGAAGGGCTTCTCTGTCTCATCTCAAGTCCAGGAGTCCCAGGAAAGGTCCTTCAGCTTATGAGCTAACACCAAACAGCTTTTAGTAAGCAGATGGGGAAACTGAGGCCCAGGAAGGCGAAGCGATTGATTTTCTGCCACCTCTCTCTCTCTCTTCATCGGTTTCTACCTCTGTCCAATACGGTAGCCATTAGCCACAAGTAGCTATTTAAATTCATTGAAATTAAATAATATTAAAATCCACTTTTCAGTTACACAAGCCCCATTTCTTTTTTTTTTTTAAGATTTTATTTATTTATCTTAGAGGGGAAGGAAAGGAGAGAGAGAGAGAAATATCAATGTATGGTTGCCTCTCGTGCGTCCCCTGCTGGGAACTGGGAACTGGCCTGCAACCCAGGCATGTGCCCTGACTGGGAATTGAACCGCGATCGAGTGGTTCGCAGGCCCCGCACTCAATCCACTGAGCTACACCAGCCAGGGCCACACAAGCCCCATTTCAAGTGTTCAACAGCTACACGTGTGTGACCAGTGGCTGTTGTATTGGACAGCGCAGAAATAGAAGGGTTTCATCATCAGAGAGGGTTCTGTGGGACAGCTTGCTGTTCAGGACATCACAAAGCCAGCCTCAGTGCCCAGCCAGAGACAAGTGGGGGCTGTGAGAGGTACTAGAGGGGGAGTGGGGTTAGCTCAGAACCCCACATGAGCCTGACCCATGGCTCTGCCTCTTCACCCTCCAGAATGAGTGAAGGCTGCCTAAGGAAAGGGAAGGGACGGCCAGCAGAATGCCAAGTCCCCCTTCTGTGGGTTCTTTGGGGTCAGGATGACACAGAGGGACGGACACTGGTCCCTGTTGAAGGTGGCCTGAGAAAGGAGGCCCAGCTGGCACTGCAAACATCCTCTAAGGCCAATAGTGTTAACTACCATTTTACTGAACACTAACTATTCCAGGTCCTGTGCTAAGCACCTGGCACAGACCTCTAGAGTAGGTCCAACTGCAAACTCCCTTTTACAGAGAAGACAACTGAGGCTCAGAGAGGTTAAGATACTGTCCCAGTGTTACACAGCAGGACCAAGATGTGAGTTGGATCTGGTGTTTATACTATAATATCACCTCGTGACAGGGAACTATAGTAGTGGGTGGGAGTGTGGAAAGCCCCTGGGGGCCCGAAGGAGGTTTATCCACTTCTCTCCTTCTCTCCCCCCCTCCCTGCCCCCGCCAGCTGGAGGCTTTCCACAAAGGCAGGCTGCACAAATTCCCATGTGCAATTCCTCCGGGAGCTTAGGCAGAGCACCTGGCAGGGGAAGGTCAGGCAGTTACTAGAACCTTCTCTTCCTGGAAAAAGACCTGCTAAATAAGACAATCCGAATCTCTGCAGAGGACACAGAGGTGGCCAAGGAATAGACTTGGCAGGTCACCAGGGAGCCCACCAAGCCCCTGCACCCTGTGTGCCATGACCTCCTGATGCACGCACAGGTGTATCCAGCACAGCTTCTCCCAGCCTGGGAAAAACACACCTTCCAGTGGAAAGAACAGCCAAGGATAGCTTCTTGGCTCCTTCAGGTGACAGCATACCCACACTCCCGCAAGGTCACATCACCCTAGTTCCTTAAAAGACAAGGCTCCTGCCTCCAGAAAATGTGCCAAAGCAGCTACCATTTGGGGGGTGTGTGTGTGTGTGTGTGTGTGTTCAGCCTAACCCAAATCTCCTGGCATAGCTATTAGTTTCCTCCTCTTCCCCTTTTTACAGATGATAAAAGAGGTTCAGAGAGCTTAAGTAACTTGCTTAAAGTCACACAGCTTGAAAGATAGGATTTCAACCTGTGTACCTGGCTTCTTAGTCCAGGGCTGCTAATAATAGTAATAATAATAATAATAATAATAATAATAAATGGTAGCAGCAGCAAACATCCCTTGAAGGCTGTGGCAGGAAAGATACCTTCACACAGGCTGGCCCACGGTCAAGTTCTATTCCACTGAAGCAGCACATACAAGTCTCTGCCAGGGGTGTCCAACCTGCGGCCCTCAGGCCTCATGCAGCCCAGGATAGCTGTGAACGCAGTCCAGCACAAAATTGTAAATTTACTTAAAACCCCAGTTTTGGGGGGTTTTTTTGCTCATCAGTTTTCATTAGTGTTTGTGTTATTTACTGTGTGGCCCAAGACAACTCTTCTTCCTGCGTGGCCCAGAGACGCCAAGTGTGTGGACACCCCTGAATCTTTTTCCACCAAAGCCACCCTCCTCAGCCTCTGGGTTTTTATGACGGACTTTTAACTTTTCCAGCAGCGGCCATTCTCTGCCTCCCTTATCCATCTGGAGAAGGAGTTCTTTACATATTCTGGGTGCTGGCCTCACTCTGGACGGTTCGCAAACCTCTTCTCCCATTCCACAGGCCGCCTTCCTCTCTGCTGTGTCCTTTGATGCACAGAAGTCTTTAGGTCTGACCTAGTCCCACATGTCTATTTTTGCTTTTGTTGCCTATGCTTTTTTAAAATAAAGATTTTATTTATTTATTTTTACAGAGATGGAAAGGGAGGGAGAAAGAGAGGGAAAGAAACACCAATGTGTGGTTGCCTCTCACACACCCCCAACTGGGGACCTGGCCCACAACGCAGGCATGTGCCCTGCCTGGGAATCAAACCAGCAACCCTTTGGTTTGCAGGCCGGCGCTCAATCCACTGAGCTACACCAGCCAGGGCTGCCTATGCTTTTTGATGTCCTTTCCAGTAAATTATTGCCAAGTCCAATGCCGTGAAGCTTTCCTCGTGTTCTTCTAGGAATCTCATAGTTTCAGGTCTTACACTGAGGTCAATTCATTTTGAGCTAATTTTTGTAGATCGCACGAGGTAAGGGTCCAACTCCATTCTTTTTTGTGTAGATTTCAAGTTTTCCTGATTCCTTTTGTTGGAGACTGTCCTTTCCACACTGGATAATCTGTGGCACCCTTGTCAGAGGTCATTTGCCCATATTAGTGAGGGTTTATGGCTGGGTTGTCTGACTGTATTCCATTGGCTCATCTGTCCTTAAGTCAGTACTTCACTGTTTGGATGACTCTAACATTTGATACATTTTTAAATCAGCGTGAACCCACCTACTCTTTCAAAATTGCTTGGCCTATTGGGGGTCCCTTGAAATTCATATGAATTTTTTTTAAAGATTTTATTTGTTTATCCTTAGAGGGGAAGGGAAGGAGAGAAGGAGAGAAATATCAATGTATGGTTGCCTTTCGTGCATCCCCTGCTGGGAACTGGCCTGCAACCCAGGCATGTGCCCTGACTGGGAATCAAACCACGATCTTTTGGTTCACAGGCCCACACTCAATCCACTGAGCTGCACCAGCCAGGGCGCTTTCAGTAGAAATTTTTAAAAAAGGAAAAACAATGTACCACAATACAACAATCACACCTAACAAAAATAAAACAATTTTTAAAGGCCTTAGTCTCAGGATGTCTTTTAGTTTTTTCCAAAATTATATCCAAATAAGCTATGTTTTCTTGTTTGGGAATCAAATATTGTTCTGGGAGAAAAATAAAAAGAAGGGAAGGGAAGCCAGGGAAAGAGGGGTGTCCCTGGCGTCCCTCCATCTGAATGCACAGAGACACCAAACCAAGCACCGTTTTCAAATAATTTATTAGGAATTTAAAACTGAAAATAAAACCTGGAAAAAGAAGTTACAGATGTGGAGAGAAGAGACACCGGAGGGTGGTAACTTGCTGGCTTCAAAACACCATGTAACATCTTTTTTAAAAAAAATTCCCCCAACAAATCAGAAAACGGAATTTCAAGGCCCTGAGCCAGCCCATGGGCGGGCCCAATGGGGTGGGGGTGGGGAATCACAGGAAGGGAGTAGGGGGAAGCTAAATCTCTCATGACTCAGCTCAAATGTGTAGAAAATTAAAAATAAAAACCAATAAAATGCAGCTTCTCTTTTATTAGGAAACATTAAAAAAAAAAACCGAACACGAACAGCCGCGCATCTCAGTAACAAAGATTATTGCTTTGTGTTCTCAGGGCTAATAGGTTAAGCACCTCACACAGACAATTAACTCTCCAAAGGGGGGTTTAAGAATGGGGACTGGGACTGTGATAGGGAAGGGAGCTTAGGTCCCCAGCCTCAGACCTGGGGAGAGAGACAGAGGGGGTGACAGGTGGGCCTCAGCCCTGCCACACCAGCCAGGTCACTCGCTGTTCAGGAAGTCGAACCCTGAGCCTCTTTTTCCTTGGAAGGGGGCTTCGGGGTAAGGGGCTGTCCAGGGGCTCTGGCCATGGGACCATCTTGGTGGGATACTTCAGTGAGAGAATGTGGGGGTTCCCTGAGAAGCCCGTTGCTTTCCCCTGGGGTCCGCCCCTTCCCGAGTGCCCCCTGATGCCCACTCATGGGGGGCTCAGAGCAGAAACCATGAAGGCCTGACCTAGGCAGTTGGCCAGGGGAGACCTTTGGAGAGTTAATTCATTTCCAGCAGTGGCTTTGGGGGAGCCCTTCTCTTTCCTCACCCCTTGCCCCTACACTGGGTTTCCGGGGCGAGCAGGCCCAAGGCCTTGACCCCTAGGGCCTGAGAGAGCGGGCCTGCCTCGGCCACAGATGAGGCCTGCAAGCTTACAGTAACGGTGTCTGAGGAGGGGACAGAAACAAGGGAGGGAGACCTTTGCCTGGTGGGGACAGACGACGCCCTTGCCCCCAAGGGGTCGTAGAGAGGGGGGGCTTCACCTCACAGTATTTACATATGATACAGGACGGGATGGTTCCAGGGGCTCGGCCTGGGCTACGCAGCCCTGTCCTCCTCTCCAGGGCGGGAGGGAGGTGGCCAGGGGCCCACACCCACACAGACGCTTTGTTCTCAGCTGGTGGGGGGCGCCTGGCCCCTTGCCCCCTGCGGCCTGGGGCTTCACATTCACAAACCTAGAAATAGCTTTAAAAAGTTTCTTAAAAAAAAAAAAGGAAAAGAGAAAAGGAGGGAAAATCAGAATAAAAAACCCGGGTTAGGGCTGCAGCCTGTAGCAGGCCCCCTCCGCCCTCACTCTAGCTATGCACAAATACAAAAGCCTTCTGGGGTGGGTCCTACGGGGCGCGGCAGAGAGGAGGGGTGCAGACCCAAGAGCGAAGGACCAGGGGGCGGTGGGGGGCAACTGGCTAATCCAAAATAAATAAAAGCGGGCAGGTGGGGGAGGGGACAGAGGCGGAAGGGGGAAGATTAGTAGGGGAGCCAGACGTTGTCCTGGGGCAGCAGGGCAGGGGCCGGGGGCCCCGGGAGTGGGGGCGGGCAGTAGCGGTCCGAGTCGCTGCAAGGAGAAGGGGCGGCGGCTGCGGCTGAGGTGTCCCCGCCCCCTCGCTGGCTCACTTGTGGTCCTCAGTCAGCTGCAGGCTCGGGCACTGCAACACAGCAGGCGGTTGTGGGTGCCCCGGAGGCTTCCTGCCCCCGAAAACCCTCTGTCCACCCCCCTTTTGGGGGCCCCCAGAACACAGGTATCCTGCCTATATAGGCCTCTTTTCCAAATCCCGTTCTACTTGAGCGTCGTTCACATGCTGTGCACTTTCGGTTCCCATTTGCAAAGCTCTTTCCCCAGATTTTAAATGACTGGATTTATTCAAACGGCACCTTCTCAGAGACGCCTTCTCTGACCCCCTAAAGTAGGTTCCTCACTCACAACTTACAATGATCTCAGTTGATTTTTGTCTGTAGAATGAGAGAGGAACCTTCTGTCTTATACATCCCTCTTTCCTGAAACACTGCTCAACAAATAGTTATTTGAATGAATGAATAAAAAGAAAAAAATTAGCCCCCCCAAATTAGCCCTGGCTGGTGTGGCTCAGTGGATTTGAGCCCCAGCCTGTGAAGGGAAGGGTGGCCAGTTTGATTCCCAGTCTCAGCACATGTCTGGGTTTCTGGCCAGGTCTCCAGTAGGGGGCGTGTGAGAGGCAACCACATTGATATTTCTCTCCCTCTCTTCCCTTCTAAAAATAAATAAATAGTCTTTTTTTAAAAAAGTATTTTATTTTAAAAATATTTTATTTTTAAAGAGAGGGGAAGAGAGGGAGAAAGAGAGGGAGAGAAACATCAATGTGTGGTTGCCTCTCACTTGGCCCCCATTGAGGACCTGGCCCACAACCAAGACAAGTGCCCTGACTGGGAATCCAACCGGCAACCCTTTGGTCCGCAGCCCATGCTCAATGCACTGAGCTACATCAGCCAGGGCTCACCTCTCTCTGTGTGAATGCATCTGTGTCAACAATATTCTGCTTTAATGACCGTGTAATATTCCCCCGTATGTATACACTCACATATTTGACAACTCTTCTTTTGCTGGGCGATGCAGTTACTTGCAGTTTTTAAAATAAATGCCCAGAAGTGGAATTGCTGGGTCCCGGGGATGAACGGTTATAAAACGTGGGCATACACTGCCCGAGTGGCGTTTGGAAACCCTAAGCCTATCTGCACCCTTTCTCCTGCACCCTCCTCAATGCTGGGCGTTAGCAATCTAGAAGAACTCCGCCTGACAGGTGGAACGTGCCGCCTTACTGTTTTCATTTACAGAGTTTGTTTGTTTGTTTGTTTGTTTTATGCAGCAGGGTGAGCAGCTGTTCGTGTTCATTGCCCATTGCTGGTACAAAGGTCTGTCCCCGCACTGAACGATGGGCTGTGTAAAGGCAGGGACAGGTTCTGTGTCCCAGACTGGCCTCCCAGTACCAGCCTCCCCAGTGGCATTCCCACCTCAAGGCCCACCTCCTCACCTCCTGTCACCTGTCTCCTGCTTCAGTGGTACCCATTGGTGAAAGCTGTGGCAATCAAGGGGCCCTGGGAAGAAAAGAATGTGACTCCTAGGTTCCTGGGGGGAGCACAGAAAGCCGGGGGCCTCCTTTTTTTCTCCCACAGGAAAGCTCAGGTGAGGCACGGACCCTTCTCTGGCCCTGTCCATGTTACTTCCCCTGCAGACCCACTGTGGGATCCTCCAGGGCAGGGCTGGGGACCTGCATATTACCAGTACCCTCGTTAAAGTCAGGGTCCCCAGAGCTAGAATCCAGCCTCTGTGGGGACAGAGATGGTGAGTCTTGTTTGCACAATACCCCCAGGCCCCACCTAGTGCCCAGCGCACAGAGAGCAATCATTAAATGCCCACTGAGTGAATGAGGGCCTCTGTCCTCCCCCTTGGTGACATTCTCCGTTCATGATCCCTTGCTTCCCTCTGCCCCTCAGACACGTAAGGCCTTTCCTTCCTCCAACTCTGGGCGTCCTCTGGGACTGGCCACTCACCCCAAGACTGTGGCCGAAGCCGGTGCTGGGGGCGGGGCTGGCAGCGCTGATGTAACTGCTGACCCCTGAGTCCTGGTTGGCTGCCCCATAGAGCTCAGCCATGGGACCGGGGCTGGTGGTCCCCAGGAAGCCCCCTGTGCGGCTGGGAGTCGAACCTGGAGGGGGAGCCATCGTCCAGGGGTGAGAGCCTGGCAACCCAGAAAGAAGACGGTGATAGCCCCGGAGCCTTCAGACCTGCCCTGCCCACCCTGACCTTGACCCTGCCCTCTGCCTCATCCCACCAAGGCTTGTGGGTCCACCTCCTAGAGATCCCTCCAAGTCCATCCATCCCACCAGCCCTAGCCCAGGCCCCCATCATCTCCTGTCTGGCCACGGAGCAGCCTCTTCGCCGATCTCCGGGCCTCCCCTCCCGAGCTCCTTTACACCCTTCCCCACGCTGCGCCTGTCTGCCATTTCCTAAAACCCACATCCCTCCATGGCTTAAAACGACCCGTGTCTCCTCAGGAGACACTGGTTCCTCCGACCTCGTTCTCCCTGCACCTCATTCCTGCGCTCCGCCCGTGCTCACTGGCGGCCAAGCCTTTGCCCCTGCGATTCCCTCTGCTGGAAACGCTTTCCCTTCTCTTTGCTTTCCAATGGAAAGTGAAGTCGTTCATCCTGGATGCCTTCCCCAGAGGCCTGTGAGGCCCTTTGGGAGAATCCCCTGGTACCTGCCTTCCCCCAGAGGAGCAGCATCCTCCTCCAGAATTACTGCCTTTCCAATACCTGATGCCCCCTCCAGCCCGTAAGCTCTGGAGGGCAAAGCCCAGTCTCTTTCCTGCCTGGCTCGCCAGGTGCTCCGTTAACACTGAGCGAATGAATGGATATGGAAGCCCCTCTGAAAGGGGGTGGTGGTGGCTGCCCCCCTCCCTTCTACACTTCTCTGCACCCTCTTCCTCACTTCCTGCACCCCAGGAGGCCTCACCTGTCCCTCGAACCACAGCCGCCGCCGCTGCCGCCGCCGCCATTGGTCCGTAAGCGGTGAGAGGAATGGCTGAAATGAAAGGTATGGGCACTTCAGCGTGGCAGGTGGGGGGGCACAGGTGGGAGATGGAGGCCCCCCAGGCAGGGCCTTAGCCCACCACAGAGAGGCAAGTGCAGTCCCAGGGTCAAAGCAGGAAGAACTCTCAGGCCGCCATCCGTGCCCTGACCCGTGGGGGGAATGGAGACAGGTAGGAGAGCGGGTGGCTGCCCAGGACTCGGCTCAGACTAGGTTTCCCCCTGGACTCAAGGACACGACTGAACAACCCAAAACTCAGAGAGGGCGAAGGTGGGGCATCTCACCCTGAGCTGCCCCCTGCTTCAGAAAGTGCCCTTGGCAACATAGGAGCCGCTAAGCCCAGAGGCATCGGGAGCTCATGTCCCTCTTCCCACCCCCAGTCAACGGAGTGAGGGGCTGATACGGGCCCCAGAAAGCCTGGCCCTTTGCCTCAAAATGCAGCCGATGCCGAGGTGCAGTTCGGGGCCCAGAGCTCCCCGTGTGACCTGGCTGAAGCCGGGCAGCAGCTCAGGCCACAGTTCTGCTTTGCCCCTTCTGCTGCCTGGCCTGCTCCCCTCACTCCCGTTCCCGAGAGCAGGTCCTCGGTAAATTGTGTGCATCTAGGATGCTGCCTCACAGCCACCCCCCCCCCCCCCGACCACCACCAGCCAGCCCGAAATGACCACTCCCTCCTCCAAATCCCTTCAGCCCCTTTTCTCTGATCCCCTCTTCATACACAGGGATCTTACTATTCCTTTGTTTGCTTTCTACTTCCATGCCCACCTCCACAGCACCTGGCACCCTGCCTGGTCCACTATAGGTGTTTAGTAAATGGCCCCTGAAGGAATAGAGGATCCTCTAGGTTGGCTTGAGCCTGGGGCTGGGAGTGAGCGCCCCCTACTGATTGGTTCTGCCACTGCATCCCTTGAGAGGCTACCACTCAGCACAGAGCCAGGGTCTACAGAGCTGGCATCAGCCCTCAGGAACCTCAGCCTCCCACCCCAAGATATGCCCCTTGGGGCTGTTTGAGTCACCCTGACCCTGAACTGAACTGGACCTGGGCTAGGGACACCAGAAAAGGCCCCTGAAAACCCTTTACATGGCCACTGGGCTGAGGATTAAAGTCTAGGGCAGAGGACAGAGCAATTCCCACACAGTACAGGAACTTTGCTGAAGAGCTTCAAACGCCTGGTTTCTTCTCACGCACATGTCACCTCCTCTGAGAAGCCTTCCCTGACCACCCTCATGAAGGCATTCCCCTGCCTCCAACTCCAACGCCTTCCCACATCTCCGTTTTATTTTCCTCGTGCTATTTCTCACCCCCTGAAAGGATCTTGTTTACTTGTTTATTGCTGTCCCCTCCACTAGAACATCAGCTCCAGGAGGGACCTTCTCTGTCTCACTCACGGCTGCACCTCGACTGCCCGGAGCAGCATCTGACATGGTAAATACCTATTAAACGCAGGACAGAAACACCCACGTCTCCTGAAAGCCAGAGAAAAGTTCAGACCCTTGGTCTCTAGGACAGACCTCCTCCCTCGCCAAGACATCTGCAGGGGACATTTCCTCCCTCAGTTCTTTATTTTTTTTTAAAGATTTTTATTTATTTATCATTAGAGGGGAAGGGAAGGAGAGGAACATCAATGTATGGTTGTCTCCCGTGAGTCCCCCGCTGGGACCTGGCCTGCAACCCAGGCATGTGCCCCAACTGGGAATCGAACCCCAATCGTGTGGTTCGCAGGCCCGTGCTCAATCCACTGAGCCACGCCAGCCAGGGCCCTCCCTCAGTTCTTTAAAGGCAGGGGCTGGACTCTGAGGTCTGTTTTTAGGCACCTTGAGGCATTTCCACAGAGCAAAGTCAGCGTGGCCCAGCTGAGCAGGTACTCATCCAACTGTTTAGGATCGCTCATTTGTACAGTAAGTACTTGTTTCCTTCTCTAGACTGCAAGTTCTGTGACAGCAAGGCCTGGTAGAATGTCCCACACAGTAGGTCCTCAACACAGAGTTCGTCAATGAGTAGAAAAGACCGCATCCCTCCATGCTGTCACCCCCATTGCTGGTCAAACCGCACTCTATTCAGGGAAGAGCCTCTATCACCCCCACCTCCAAGGCTCTCTACCTCCCTCCCTTTTCTTCACCCCTTTTCTCTTCCCTCTTCTCCACTTTGGGGGACCCCTGAGCACCCCTTGGAAGGAAGGTCTCATTTAAAGCAGCATCCATCCTCCACACACGGCCAGGTTGGGGGGGAGAGTCTGGGGATGGGGTAGGGGAGAAGCGGGTTGGACACAGAAACCCCTTGCAGCCCGCCTTGTCTGTATACGCCCTGCCCCTCCCCTTGGCCTTGACCCCAGCTCAGAGCTGAGCTGACTGGCCCTGTGAAAGCTCCAGTGGGAGAAATGACTCTGGTGGCTAGGCACCTTCATGTCACTTGCTCAGAAGTCCCAAATGGGCACCCAGGGAGCTGGATTTGCCCCTCAAATAGGTCTCGGTTGGCGTGCGGTGGTTTAAAAATGGGGAGTTTGTTGCCAACACTTGAAAATAACTGGGAAATTCATTTGAAACCAAAAGCCAGGTTTTTGGCTTCTCTTGGAAAATGAGACCTGAACATCCTGGGTCTGTATGCCCTCCTGGCAAAGGTCAGCTCTGGCACGGCATGCAGCCATGCCCACTTGTTTGCCGAAGTCCCCACCCAGCCCCCGTCCTCTGATTTTGAGACCCTGGCTTCTTCACCACTGGGTCCTGGAGCCTGCACGGTGCATGGCACATGGGAGGTGCTAGATAAATATTTGCCAAATGGATGAATGAGTGGCTTTGCCTCCATCTGCCCAGCTTGGCCCCGCGCCCTACCCTAAGGGCTGGCTGGTGCCCAGGCAGAGTCTGCTGCACCCCCACAGCTGGAGGGCTGGCGAGCAGGAGGAAAAGGGCCCACTAACTCCCCCCCGCCCCCGGGAAGGTCCCTGAGTCCTTCTCTGCCTCCCCATGTGGCCTGCGAGGGGTATGAAATCCGAGCGACTGACCTGTAAGCTCGGGAAGGACTGGGGCGCTCGGGAGAGGGGTCCGCTCTACACGGAATTCTAAAATGAAAGGTAAAACAGCTTAGGAAGATGCAGGGGAGGCCCCTCCGGCATAGCCCAGGGAGGACAATTGCACCCACAGGGACACTGGGTAGGGAGACAGGCCATGCACAGGACCCAAGAACTGGGGAGGGGGAGAGCGTGGTCCCAGCAGGCGAGGGCAGGAGAGGAGCCGCGGACACAGAAAGGAGAGATGGAAAGGATAGGCTGGGTTGCCACCTATACCCTGGGCTCGGGCAGAGCTGCAGACACCATGCCAGGCGTTTTTTAAAGGCCTGAGGTTGCACCAAAACATCTCCCAGAATCCTCCTCTTCTGTTTTTTCCCGGGGAAGGAGGAGCTGGGGAAGCAGCTTTGGTGAAAAGCAATGACCCTAGAGCAGGTCAGGCTTGGGTTGGGTGCCCAGCTCCTGCACTTTCTGGCTGCGGTCATCTTAGCGAGTCACTTCTCCCCTCTGAGCCCGCTTCCTCGCCTACAAAACAGGGCATCAGCAGCCCTCCCCCACGAGACTGTTGTCAGGACCAGACAACTTAATGGGAGCACAGGATTCCAAGCTGGGCAGCCCAAGACGCAAATGATGCACACGGGACCCTCTAAAAAATAAGACCAAAGAAAAGGCGGCAGCTTGAAAAAAAATTGATATTTGATATTTCAAAGAAAACAATATGAATAGTCATCACTGGAGAGTTCAGAACTTTGTCGGGCTCCCCGCCACTTATCTGAAGGCCCAGTGTTATTGTAACTTTGAATTACAAATGGGGGTGGTGACCAGCATGCTTTTCCATTGCCTTTCAGCATTTGGGGGTCTCATGCCCTCCCATCAGCCTTGAAAGGCTCAGTGTTGCACATGGTCACTCTGTGGGTGTCTAGGAAGACACAACCAATGTGCCCTCCATCACAAGCCCAGTGCCCTCTTTGGTGGAAGTGGCAACCCTGGAATGGGGAGGGGAGGACAGAGAGGTCGCCCTGGGAGAGACCGGTGCCATGCGGGGCCACGAGGGAGATCCTACCCCCAGCTTCCGGGGAGGGGGTGAGGAGAGGGTAGGTGGGGAGAGGCGCTCCTTCCTCAGACACGCCCTTCCTTCCAAGCCTCCAGCAGGCAGACCCCCGCCCCTGCCATGCAGCCCCAGACACCACCCTGAGGAGTGAGACTGCCTGGGAACCGGGAACATGGTGGCAGCAGAGAGACACTGAACGGGACTTACCGGGGAACTGGTAGGTGTAGCCAGGGGCAAGGCCTGTATAACTCCGGCTGGCATAGGTTGTGGCTTGGAAACCGGGGTAACCTGATGGGACAAGGGGGCTACTGTCAAATGCCTCACCTACGGCTTGGACCCTGATCAGCGGGGAATCACTCATTTCCCCCCTCATTGCATCTCAAGAGTAACAGTCAGTCACAGGTACCAAATACTTTCCACATGTACTATTAAAAGACCTGTTTTACCGACAAGAAAACTGACACTTAGTGGCTACAAATAATCCAAACCCTTGCCAAGGCCCTTCGTGTGCTGGCTCTGGCCTCCCATCCTCATCTATACTCTGCCCCTGGCCACTCTGCTCCAGCCACACCCACCTCCCTGCTGTTTCTCAGATCCACCAAGCTCCTTTCCACCTCAGGGCCTTTGCATATGCTGTTCCCTCTGCCTGGAACACTTGTCCCCCCATATTTTCACATGACTGGGTTCTCTTTAAAAAATAGATTGTTTTTAATCCTCACCAGAGGACATTTTTTTGGGGGGGGGAGGAAGGGAGAGAGAAGCACCGATTGGTTGCCCCCAGTATGTGCCCATCATGGGACCAGGGATCATACACGTGTCCAGACCTGGGACCATATGCATTCAGACAGGAGATTGGACCCCTAACCTAGGCATGTGCTCCAGCTGGGAATCGAACCCACCTTTTGGTTACTGGACAACACTCCAACCAACCAAGCCACACCAGCCAGGGTGTGACTGGGCCTTTTTCATTGTGTGAGTCTCAGCTCAACCGCCACCTCCTCAAAGAGGCCAGCCCCCAAGAGTCCCCCACTACCCTACCCCCTACCCTCTCCTCACCCCGACTAGTTACAACAGTTATCACATCATGGCCCTGGGGATCCTTCTCTGAACATAAGGCAGGATTTCTGTAAGTGCCGATTTTCTGTTTCCCCCGTCTTTTATTTCTGTATCTTCAGCACTGGCATGGTGCCTGCTACTTGGTGTATGTCTAATAAGTATTTGTGGCTGTGAAATAAAAATCACGTCGTGAGTAACAATGGGGTGAAGGGGATTCAAATTCAGATGTGACTGGCTCCGAGTCACTTCACCACCATTCTTACTGTTGAAGGGTTTTTCTGTTTTTACTCTTTCAATGGGGTGAAAAATGAATCACCTTGAAAGAAAACGTTCTCCATGTTCCAGATCAAAGGAGGCTTTGGAGGCAAGATAACTAAATGCAAGACCGGATTCCAGCCCGGATCTTGTTCTGGGGGGCAAAAATGTGCTATAAAGAACACGATGTGGTCAACGGATAAATTCAGATGTAGACTCGATTAAAACACTGTGTCAATAGAAATGTATCGCGTTGACGATTATTATATGGTTTCATGGAAAAAAATCCCTAATCTTAGGAAACAGACAGTGAACCATCTAAGGGTAAAGGGCGGTCATGCACGTCCTTTGCCCTCCCATGACACAGGGGAAAGTCACAAGTGCACGGCATGTGCGCATACATAGGTACAGATAACATACATACACACACAGAGAAAATGGTAAAGCAAGTGATACACTGTTAACAGTGGGTGAATCTGGCGAAGGGGTAAGGATGTTCTGTGCGCTACTTCATTTTTTCAACTCTTTAGACACTTTGAAACTGCTTCCAGATAAAAAGCCCAGAAAACCCCCAAAACTTCAAGAGAAGATCTTGAGCCACTGGGAGGCTGCTGTCCCCATCCACCCACCTGGGATCCTAATCCTGACCCTCTAGCCCACACTATGGCCCCCTCCTCGGAGTTCCCCCAGCGCACATCCTGTCTCTTCAGGGAGCCAGCGAGCTTGCCAGGGACCCAGCACCATCTCCCACCCTCAGTCGTGGCCCCAAGTGTTGCTGATCCTACTCCATTGCCAAGGTTCCTGGCAGCCTTCACCCCTCCCCAGGGCGCCTACCCAACACCCAGATGGGTTTAGGTTCCTTCTTGGGCTCCCACAGCCTCCAGTCTCTCTGTGGTGACAGCTAATTTACTCTCATCCCCACTCGATGGTAACCCCATGAGGATATTAATTGAATGAGTAAGAAGCAGCCTTCTTTTTGCCTTCCTAAAGGCCTTTTTGTTTTTGTAAATGCTGTTCCCTCTGCCTGGCACACTTTTCCCTTCACTTTCCCTCCAATCTCCCATAACCAGCTCCTACTCAAGCCTCATACTCGGCTTAAACGTTATCTTCTTTTCTGGCTTCTTCATATCTTGGTCAAGTTCCCTATGACCCCATGCTCCCCTGGCACCCTATACTTCTCCACCCTAAATCTATTTATGTTCTTAATTATTTGTTTTCCCTGCCAGACCATAAAGGTCCAAGGAAAGTCACTGTTGTACTTCTTGGCACAGTGCCTGGCCTTTATAGTTGCTCAGTAACTATTCTGGATGGATGAACGGATGGATGGACAGGACCAACTAGAGTAGCTGAACTATTCTTCTGGTCACCGCCAGAGGGCAGTACCCCACAACAAAACTGCCCCACCTTTGGCAGGCCTGCCAGACCTGAGATCCTGGGTCCCCACTCCCACCCAGTGACTCAGAGAGGAGGCCAGACCCCAGAGGATGGACAACACCCACGCAGTCCCCGGTAACCCTGGGAGCTGTTCCGGGCAGGAAGAAGCTGCAGGTGCAGGCCTGGCACATACCCAACATGCCAATGCCTAGCATGAAGGCGTCCATTCCATAGGGCATGACTCGAGACCTCCCCCGGGCCGAGCCCGTCGGCGACATCACCTCTTTTGGCTGAGCTTTCTTACATTCCACCTGCAATGAGACCTGGCAGTCAGTTCCTCTCACAGTCCTAGGGTCACCAACCCTCTTGTACCCCGGCAGGCCTTTTTATTGTTAATTTCATAGTTATCATTTACAAAGCACTCACTGTGTGCTAGGTAGGTGCTGTGTAAATGGCTTTGCATGAAACAGCTCAGGACTGCTTACAGCAACCCAATGATGAAGCTACTGCTGTCACTCCCATTTTACAGATGAGGAAACTGAGGCTCGGAGAGGGGAAATTATCTGCCTAGTGACTAGGCTAGGAAGGAGTGGAGTGAGGATTTCAGCGCATGTTTTCTTTCCCCCAACCCATGCTTTTTAACCTCCACAGGACACTGCCTGACTCTCCAGATCTCCAGGGCCTGAGAGAGCTATCCAGCTGGCTCCCTCCCAAGGACTGAGGCCCCTCTGCCTGCCTCCAGAACCCCTGAGCGCCCCTGGCTGGCTCAGCCAGGAACCTCAGTCTCTCTGCATCTCCACCCCATCCAACCCCAGCTCACCATTTTGTTGTTGATTTCATGGAAATGGATTTCACACACTTTCTCCACAATGTCTTCACTCTCGAACGTAACAAATCCGAACCCTAGAGGTCAAACGCGGTGTCAAAACCTGGCTCATGGTCAAAACCCGGCTTGCGGTCAAAACCCAGCCCTGCTCCTCTCCTATGGGTGAGATGCTGAGAGTTAACGAAAGGCTTTGCCTATGCCCAATCCAGGACTACCTCTGACACAGGGTTTCTCGATCCAAATCATGAACGTGAAAACTAAGGCTCGGGGCAGTATACTGACTTGCTCAAGATCACACGGCAAGTCAGAAAGTTGCCGAGCTATGATGCAATTTCACTCAACGTGCCCTTTTCTCTTCCTCAGAGGCTTTCCAAAGAGGGAAGAACACACTCAAACACTTATTTAAACTTACACAAACGTGTACACACCCAAACATATATACACAGTCACACTTGTATAGGTAGACACACACATACGTACACACATACACTGGTGCGACCCCAAAACATAACGGCCCCTACGCACATGTACACAGTCACCCTGATACAACAGATACACACAAATATTCGGACACTGACACCCTCGCATGCAGACGTACACACGCATAACAGCACACAGCCAACTCCCAGAACAGGTTAAAAGGCCCACAGGCCTGAAGCAATTTGAGATACAGCCCTGCCTCCTCCTGGGTGTGCCCCAGGGACTGGAATGGGGCTCTCAGAAGGCAAGGCCTTTGGGAGAAAAACAAGCAGGCTACGCAAACACTGAGGCCCAGATGCTCCCAGGTTCAGGGGCAACGGGGCTGGGGGCTGGGCTCAGCCTGAAGGTGGGGGTGGAGGGCGGTGGCAGGCGCAGGCTGCCTGGGGCTTTGAGTCAGCAAGTCAGCCTGACCCCAGGGTGGCCTGGCCTGAGCTCTGGTTACCAGGACAAGGTAAGCCCCAGTGCAGACGCTGGCTGGGCAGACATTGGGCAGGGTGGGGGTGGAGGGCTCAGATGGGAAGAGTCAACTCCTCTGCTCCTCTCGGGTGTCTGCAATTCTGCAAGTTTCTAGCACAGGAAACGGTGGGACAAAAGCCTTCTGTAAGGCCAGACCCTGGAGAGGATGCAGATCCTCAGGGATAGGATGTCAGGAGGAGAGATGAAAGGGCAGCTGTGACCTGCAGCCCCCTAGCTGACCACAGGCCCCCCAGCCTAGACTCGAAAGGGGGAGGGGCCACACTCACCTCGGTGCCTGTTGGTGGTTTTGTCGAACATCAGCATGGCGTCATCCACCTGAAACAGCCATTTTGTCGTTGGGGGACCCACCAACACCAGGGACCCATGACAGTCCCGAAGCAGGGGCTTCTCGCCCTCTCCCCGATTGCCCAGCTCAGCCTTTATCTTGAACCTGCTTCCAGTGCTGGGGGCTACTTTCCATCTGCAGCCTCACCTGGATGCCACAGCGGCCCCCTTTCCACCACCAGATTCTCAAGGGATCAATCAATCAGCCGGCAACTATCAAGCACCGAATAGGTGCCTGGCACTTTGCCTCATCATCCCCTCCACATTCCCTGCAGGGCAAGAGCCTCATTTTGCAAATTAGGAAATGGGCTCCGAGAGGTGAATTCACCTGCCCAAGGTCACACAGCAAATCCTCGATCAAGTCTGGACAGAGGCAGCACTGAATGGGCGGTGGAGGAGGAAATAGGAGATCAAGACCTGAGATGGGAAGCGAAAGCCTCTTCCCCATCTTCCCCAAAAGGCCAGGAGGACAGCAGCCACTCCAGCCAGTCTCAAGTCCCCTCTCCGGGTACAGATCTTTTCCTCCAGTTGAGGTTTCCTTTTGCTACAGGCTGTAATTAAAGCAAGTAGAGTTCATTGCCTGGGCTGCTTGCCTCCCACTGGCTGGGGGAGGGAAGGGGCTGAGGAAAGGGGAGGGTCTGCACTATCCCGCCTCCCTTGGACCCCAGGCTCTCTTCCTGCTACTCCCTCCAGGCATCCCCTTGGACACAAGGACCGCCAAAGACCTTAGCTTCCCTCCCACAGCCCCACCTCCCCCCCTTTGCCTACATCTGGTGTGTTCTCCGGGCCCTCTTAATTCTTCAGCCAATGTCAGCTAACTCTTGGGGTTAAGCTAAGGTCTGATTCACCCTTGGTGGAAATCAAGGGTTGCCTCCGATACCCCTGCACTGTACTCCAGCTGCTGACCCACCTACAGACAATCAGACACCCAAGGGACGAAGGAACACTTCCTGAAGCTGTGGAACAGGCCCTCTGCCCCCCTCTCCTCCACTCTCTTTCCAGGCCTGTCATCCGCCTCCTCAAAGGAAAGAGCAGCCCCTGACCAGGTGGTCCTCCAGCTCCCACGGGCGCCAGGCTGAACAGGGCCTCTGACTGCCCTCTGGGAGAGCCAGGACCCCACTGAGGCAGGAGGCAGCTGGGTCCTAGAGCACCTGGGAAGGAAATGACACCTCCCTCCCCAGGAAGCTTCCTGCCCTGGAGCCCTGGAGGGCAGGTGTCACCCTCACCTCTGTCCTTCAAGACCCATGCTACATCCCAGTCCCAAATCAGCTTGACTATCCCAACTAGATGGACACTTCAGGCTCGGCACATTGTCCCCACCTCCTTAACCAATGGAAAAGAGAAACCCATAAAGAAGGGTAGTGACAAAAACATGGGCTTTGAATTGGAATCCTAGGTCCTGCCCTTGCTGGTGGGTAACTATGGACAGGTGGCTGTGTCTTCGTGACTCACATGACTCGTCTGTCACATGGGTGTCAGAGCCTCTTATGGGCAGAAGTTAAATGAGATGGTGCACTTAAGACTCTGAACCCACAGTACCTGGATACAGTAAGTGCTTAATCAATAACGACTATTATTATTACATTATTAGGGAGGAGCCTGTGCACAGTCACATGGGGGAGGGAGGGGGCGCAGCTGGAGAGAGCGGCCCAAGGCCACTCACTGCCTTTGCAGGTTTCATCAGGACAGTGCCTGTGACAGCTGTCCCCCCCCCCCCAACCGACTTACTGAGCACCTGGACTTGTGCTCAATGACCGTGTTTTGGATGGATGGGTGAATGAATGAAAGAACTAAGAACCTGCCTCCTCCCAACACTACAGCTTTGAGTTCCTGCCTGACTCACAGACTGATTTCAGCCCAGACCCACAGCCCTGTTCCCTTCCTTCCTCTACCCAATCTTCCCAGCTACCATCCCTGACCTCCCGGAACCCTCAACCTGGGCTCGCGCTGGACAGACCCCTAGTGGGGCAGAGAGGTCCAGGCCAGGGTAGGGAGCCGGGAAAGTGGCTGGGGGCCCAGGGGACCCCCACCAGTGTCCCCTCCTGGGGCCAGCGGAGGGGAGGAAGGCTCCCAGCCCGGTGTCCTTAATAGGCTTTGGTCTCCATGGGAACCCGAGGGCAGGGGGGCTTGGGCGGGGGGAGGGGAGGCGGCTGGGGCCTGCTGACCAGTGGGAGCCGCCAAGTTCGGCGGCCTCTAAGCCTGAGTGGCAGCCATGGCGGCTGACCATTGTTCCCCCCTCGGCGGCGGCCCCTCGATCCGGGCGGGGGGGGGGCCCCCACCGCAGGGCCCTTGGCATTCCCGGCTGTCCCCCTCGCTCCCTGGCAGCCTATTCTCCGTCTCCCCCTGGCCTCCCCGGGCCGGTTTCACATGCCAACGCCGATTTAGGCCCGAACAAAAGACGCGGCCGCTGACGGCTTCTCCTGGGGCCCGGTTGCCATGGCAACGCCGGCCCCGGGGGCAGGCGGCCTCCAATCACAGCTGCTGGATCAGATTAGTGCGAGCTCTAATGCTCGGTGCTCAGACACAAAGACACCCCGCCGGAGAGAGCGGAGCCTGCTGCTTCCCAGGAGCGTCCTTCCCTCTGGGGCCCGGGCCGCCGACCTGCCCTCCGTCCTGGACCTGCGTCCCCACGGGGCGCCTGAGCCTCCGCCTCTGGCCCCCACGCCGCCCGGCATCCCCCGGCCAGGGGACCTCCCAGCCTCTCCCCTTTTACCCTCGAGACAGGGGGCTGGAAACCCACTCAGTCGCCAACTCACATCCCATTTCTCAAGCCACCTTCTTTGCCCTTTGCCTAACAGGGAACTAAAAATACCTTGATGGGAAAGCAGAGCCCCAGCCTGTGGCTGTCTCACGGAGGACTAGGTCAGGGACCCCAGCGCTAAGCACGGCACACCCATGGCATCCTCAGACTAAAACTTGGTCCCCTCTTTACCACCTCGCCATGGAACCTTGACGTTGACACTGCTAACAACCTTTCCGGGGACGCCCTATACTGTCTCATGTCCCCACATGTCCTATTTCACAAACAGCCCAGAAATTAAAGCTGGGTGCACCTCCGAGCTGAGAGCCAATCCTTTGGGCCTGATCTTCAGCACCCCACAATGGGTCGGGGATCAGCACCCACTCCCCACCCCGGCTCCTGCCACAAGCTCCCACCTGTGTAAGCAGGGTGCCGAGTGCCATTGGGAGTCCTATTTATTGCCTCCTTATCGTCCTCACCAGGAAGGAGTGGGGGAAGGTGCAACCGCCTATGGCCGGACAGGTGCAAATTCCCAGGAGGCCAAGGGGGTGACTGGATTGAACTGGCTACAGGAGAGCAGCCTCCCGAGGGAGAATGAAGATAAGCAAGAGAAAAACACAGGCGAAGGGCAACAACAAGACAGCTACTGTGTGGCTTCTGTCCCTGGGGATGTGTCCAGAGTGTGAGGCCCGTAGATAGGCCAGGGAGCCTGTACGGCAGGGTTGGCCTGGCCTCACCCACAGAAAGACCCACCCCTCTTTTCACCTTGTGCAGGAACTGGAATGACCTGGGCTGGACTCTGTTTACTACCAACCAATCCGACGGGAATCTTCGCACCCCCAGCAAGGCCCCCCATTTGACCTACCTTCCCGAACTGCTCAAAATACTGCTTCACGTCCTCCACCGTGGTGTTCACTGACAGCCCCCCCACAAAGATCTTCTTCGTCCGAGTCACCATCTGTTAGCGGGAGAGAATGAGAAAGTTGGGCATCTGAGTCTCGTGGCTACTGCCACCAGCAAGGGCTCCAGCCCTCCTGCCAGGGTGCCAGCTGACAAGCTCTCCGTGGCCCCGGCTACTCAGAAGCCCCCCCCACCCCGCAAGCTCCCCCTTGGACCCCCGCCTCTAGGCCTGTCACAGGCAGCTGTGCACCCCACACCCTGGCTGGTTCCAGTGTGCCTGCCTCCTGCCTCCCTCCCTGGGGTCCGCAATTGGGGAAAATTCCTTCCCTAAAGACCACCCTGGAGAAGAGGGTGGGTTAGTGACCCAGACCTACAGCCTAACTTAAAGACCCCACATGTGTTGGGTCTTTTCCCCCCCTGGGAGAGGCCAAGGCCCAGAAGAGGGTCCCTCTGAACTCCAAGCCGACATTTTCCTCCCCAACCTCTCCCCAGCCCAACCTTTGGCAGCCCTGTGGCCCCAGCCCTGTTTTAGGAAGAACACATGGTCCTAATTACCCCGGGAGCGCATGGCTAATCCATGGCAATTCCCAGCCCCATCCTAACACTAAAGCACCTTCTGTCACCAAACTGCTTAATGGAATTAACCCAATTCCGACCATGTGCTCCCTGGTGCGGCTTCCTTCGAATACCTGCTCTGTAATTGCTTTCGGGCCCTCTGCTGGACCCTTCTAGAGATGCCCCTTTCCTGTCTCTTACAAAAAGCGGTCCCTGGCCCTGACCCTGTGGCTCAGCATCACCCTGCAAAGTGAAAGGTCGCCAGTTCGATTCCCAGTCGGGGCTCGTGCCTGGGCTGCAGGTTTGGCCCCCAGACGAGGCGCATACACGAGGCAACCGATCAATGTTTTCCTCTCACATCGATGTTTCTCTCCCTCTCATTCTCTCTCCCTTCCCCACTCCCTAAAAAATAATTAAATAAAATCCTTTTTTTTTTAAAAGATGCCCCTTTCCCTTTGCTGTGGCAGGAGCGGGGGCACTGTGTGTGACTCAAAGTCCTAAAGCATCTTAGTTCCCACCAACCCCCTCGCAAAGAGGAAACGAAGGCCTCCTGGACAGGGACCTAGTCCTATGACACCTGGTCGGTCAGCACACACAAGAGTCCTGCTCGCTGTTTGTAATCAGCCGTCCTGTCTGTCCCCTACATTCAGCTGCTTAAACGGTAAGATCTGGCTAGTTGCCCTGGGGCCTGGAGTAGAATCTCAGGCTGGTGTCCTGGACCGAAAGTTTTGAGCGCTGTATAGTTCGACTGTGCAGAAATCTGTGTCTCCCACACCCAGAAAAACCTGTCAGAGCCCCAGGGGAAGACAGCGCTTGGGAGGGCAGCCACGGTCACCCAAGTTGAAAGACAACAGGTGACAGACTCCATGGTCCCTTCCCCCTCAAGCCCAGTACCTCACACTCAAAAGGTGGGAGGGTGACTGGGGTCAGAGGCAGCTCCCTGGCCCAACCTAACTCAGCCTCGGGGGTTAAGTCTGTCCTGGATTTGACCCCCAGAGGCACTGGACACAGAGGCTGTGATCTCTGAGGTCAGAATTCAACTCACAGTCCAAACCATGCTGGCTTCAAATACAGGACAATGAGTCCCCTGAGGGGTTCCCCTTCTCCCAACACATGCAGCCCCCTCCCCAGCCCACTCCAGAGCACAGATGGAATGGTGACACATGGTGTCTTCAACCCACAGAGCAAGGACATTAAAAATTCTCCCTCCCCTCATCCCAGTCCACACAGAGGTTCCAGAAGCATCCTTTGTAAAAAGGAATGCTGGGAACATCACTGCCCTCTGTATCAGAGCTCCCTCTCAGACGGAGAAACACCTACCTTAGGCTGTGCTCGCCGAGGAAAGGCCACCTTGGGATCAATCTGAAAGAGAAGGGGCCTTGGTTATCACACTTCAGATGGGTCGCCACACAGCCTTCAGCCCTGCAGACCTCTCTCATCCCAGGACGCAGAGGTGACACAAGCCACCACAGCCTCTAGCAGGAAAGTGTAGTGATTAAGCACTTGGGCCCATGAGCCAGGCTGCTGGGTTCGAATCCCACGTAGACTGCTTCCCAGCTGTGAGACCTTAGGCAAGTTACTTAACCTCTCTGAGCCCCAGGGTCAAGCTCACCTGCAAAAGGGGCAAAGACTAACAACCACCTCAAAGGGTCATCTGCAGGTTATGTTAAGAATGCTTACAAAGCACTTAGCATGGTGTGTAGCATACAGTGAGAAGCTCAAAAAGTAAGCAAAGGCTTATTCCTTTAAGCACCAGGTATATAGAGGGCCTTGCCAGCTTAACTGACTTCACACAGATACCTGTCTAGGTGAGGCATGCAAACTCATACTTTTGAAGTCTTGCAAATGGAAACTCTTTGCTTCAAGATAAGAGTTCATAAACCACCAGCAATGAACTCAGTTGTTCCCCCGATACTATCGGCATCTAACAGTTCTCCTCCAGGGTGCAAACAAACAGCTCCCCGAGAATGCAGCTAGGCTCGGGGTGAGGCGGAGCCCAGGCTTTGGTGACGTGCAAGGGCATGGGACTTGGACTCAGAAATTCTGGGCCCCTGGCCAAGCCTGTGATCTTGGGCACCTACCTGGCCTCTCTGAACCTCAGTTCCCTCATCTGCAAAGTGGGGACAATCACACCCACTTTTCCCAGGGGCAGCTGGGGGAAATCAAATGAGATAACGTGGGTGAAAGCGGCCCTTTGTGAACTGCCCTCCACTGCACAAACAAAGGGGCTATTACCAGTGGGCTACCTTTGCCCTTGGCCATGAACAACCACAGAGGAAAAGCAACACGCACGTGAGGATCCCTGGGTACTCTACCTGTACTTAGAGATGGCAAAAGGCAGGGCCTGAGGCGTTCTGATCAATGCAGAGCCTATGAGGTCGGTCATTCCAGAGTTTCTTGGCACCCACATGGGTGGACACCACTCAGAAGTTCACCAGCCAATCGCAGGCAAGATCTATCTTTTCCCAAAGTTCCTTCCGTTCAAAACTCAGCCTCGGTCAAGGCAACTGGCTCTGGCTCCTCTCTGCCTGAACAGCACAAGCCAGGGACCAGCTTCCTCCAGGATCCCCCACTGGAATTTGCCCACAGAGAAGGGACCTCTGAAGCCCGTCTGGCGCAGGGCCTCCCCTCTCCCCAAGTCCCACGCAGCCCCAGGGAAAATCATTTTCCCTGTCTGAAGGTGGGATTTTGTATCTACTGACAGGTTGTCCTTCTAGATTTCCTGGAAGCAGCCTCCCAGCCACCACGGCACACCTCAGAGAGTCCCCTTGCACAGACCCCAGCAGGGAGATGGTGCCCAAGCCACGACCCGCAGACACCCCACCCCTGACACGCCCCACCTCCGCTCTGACTCACAGCTGGCAACATGAATAAAACCCAACAAATAAATAAAAGGTGAAAGTCAGAACCTAAAATAGACTCCCCACCATAAACCTCCCTCCCACCACCCCTAACTCGGGCCAGAGAGGGCCAAACACAACGCCCTTGCCCTTGAAGTTCCAAATCTCAAAAGGATGCCCCGCTCGGCCTCCTTCCTCCCCTCTCCCCTTTATCAGTCCTCCATTCCCCCACGCCCCAGCCCCAGCCCCTAAATCGCAGCTTCCTCAGCACTGCAGAAGCCATCAGTGCATTCTGAGGACAGGGGATGGTAGGAGAACAGGCAGCTTGATGGCAGATAATCACCAAAAACAATAGGCCACTGTCTCTCCATTCCGCGCTTGGGTCACTCAGTCGGAGCCAAGAAGATCCTTTCAGAGGCCACAAAGTTGAGGCCTGGCCTCGTTTGCTCATTACTGGGAGCAGGAGTGGGAGCCACTAGGCAGAGATAACAGGAGCCGGGGACAGGCGGTAATTTAACAATTTCTTAGGCACAACCAGCTATTGTTGCAGGTAAACAGGAGCCAGTGACTGACCCAGGCAGGGAGGCCCAGGGCTGGAGGAGAGTGGGGGAGTGTGGAGAGAGATCACACTGTCCCGGGTCCCTGGGCAGATGGTCTCCTCACTCACAGGCCACCCCCATCACAGAGGACTCCCCTCCACCACGACTTTCTCCTTTTCCTTCTCCCCTTGAGCCAGGGCCTGGGCCAGAGGCCCCTGCAGGACCCAAGACCCTTCCTGGCAGTGGGACAACAAACTGTTCCAGGACTTTGAATAGCAAACAAGCAGCTAAGGTTCAGCCTCAGAAGGGTGTTTCCAGGCAAGCTAGCCTCCTTCTCCTAAATCCCTTCCTGGGCCCAGCAGGTCTGGGTCTTCCACACAAAGCCAGGAGCTCGTTGACCCAAAATCAGGCGAGTGTGGTGAGGGGGTTCAGGGAGGCTCGGCCAGCGGTCTGGAATGAGGGGGTGCCGCAGAGCCAAATACTAGTTGTAGTTCACAGAAGCCACAGGGTGGGTCTCTGTAGCCCTGACTCACTCAATTTGGGCTAGGGGAGGGGCCTAGCCCCACCCCAACCTCCTCTCTGAGGCGTTAAGATTAGCAAGTATAGGGAGGGGGCGGTCGCTGATTCTCCCCTCACCAAGGCCGGACGGGTTGGGAGGTACAGCATCTCAGGGCAGGCCTGGGTTTTTTCTCCTCCCTTGCCCATCAACTCTAGTGACAAAGTTTCAGAGGCCGGCAGCCCTTCTACTCAGAAAACTCCCTTCTTCATTAAGGACCCCGTCCAACTGTCCCCTGGGGAGAGTCCTGACCCTCTCCTCCGGCGGCCTCCCTCTCCCAAAGGACCCCCGAAGCCCCGAGGGCCACTCACTGTTTTGGAGTCGAGCTCGTGCCGCGATTGCGCCAGCACTTTATCCACCCCCGCCTGGTCCATGAAAGTGACGAAGCCGAAACCCCTGCGCGCCGTAGTGAGGGAGAGGCAGATGGTTACAAGGCAGTGAGTGGCGGTGGAGGGGGGCGAGCCAGGAGCAGGAGGAGGGGGTGAGGGGCTCACCTGGATCTCTTGGTCAGGGGGTCCCGCATCACCAGACACTCCTTCACCTCCCCGAACTGGCCGAAGTATTCGCGCAGCCCTTCTGTAACCACACACCCGCCTTCGGACCAGCCCGGGCCCCGCGCCCTTCCCCCCTCCCCCGTCCTTTGCCCCCGGTGACCCCGGCGCGGCCCCGCCGCCCCCGCGCCCCGCAGCCTGAGCGCTCTCTACTGTCCCCCCCTACCTCCAGCCCTCACCCAGCTCCCGTGGAGCCTCCTGGCGCCCACGGGGGCCCCAGGAAGCTGAGGGCCGAGCTGGGCTGGAGGGGGGACGGCTCCGGCCGGGTTCCCGCCGCTCCGGGAGCCACCTCACAAAAGTTTGAGCCGCAGGTGCGAGCGGAGTTGGCGCTGCCGCCGGCGGGTCCCGGGGGCCCAGCCCACCCCCCGATGCCCCCTGAACCCCTCATCTCTTCCCTCCACCCGCAGGGCCGTGCGCGCTGGGCGATCGCCCTGCACTCTCGGGGTCCCCGGGCGGGGCGCGAAAGAGAGCGCAGAGGCGCCCGGGGTCAGAAGGGCGCGGGGCCGAGCTGGGGTGTCCGGTTCCGGGGCGCCGGGGGTCCAGGGTGCCCTGCCGGGCCGGCGGGCGCTCCCGGGCTCGCTCACCCTGCGTAGTCTGCCAACTGAGTCCCCCGATGAACATCTTGCTGCGGGAGGAGGAGAGACACAAAGGGCCCGCGTGAGCGCCGGGAGCCGGGGCGCAGGGGGCGCGGGCCCGGGCCCCGGGGAGGCCCGGCCCGACCCAGATCGGCCATGTTGGCGGGGCCGGGGCGGGCGCGGGCCGGGCAGGCCGGGCCGGGCCGGGCCGGGCCGTACCAGGGGTCGTGCGGCGAGTCCGGGGAGGCGAGGCCGGGCTGGGGCGCGTCAGTCTCCATCGGGAGCCGCGGGCGGCGCGGGCAGTGCAGCGGCGGCAGCGGCGGCGGCAGCGCTCGGCGCGGGGCAGATGAGGTGCGCGGCGAAGGGGGCCGGACGGACAGGCCATGCTGCCCCCTCCCCCGACCCCGCTCGGGCGGGCGGGCGGGGACGGCCGAGGGGAGGGCCCGCCGGGGGCCGACCTGCCGGCTCCTCCCCCCGCCGCCCTGCGCGCATAAAGCCCCGCGCTCGCCGGCGCGCCCGGGCGCCCGCGGAGGCGGCGGCGCCTGGACCCTGCTCTCGCTGGGCTCCCGGGTCCCCGAGGGTGAGAGAGACCCTGAGTCCCGATGCGGGCTGGGACCTGGGCGCGGCCGCAACCCCCACCCACCCCAGCGCGGGGGCCGGGCCGCGGGAACGCCCTCCCGGAACGAAGCGCTTCCCGGTACCTTCAAGGTAGCTCGGCTCCTGATCGGGGACCCCCCAGTCCTCCCTCTCAGGCCCCCGCTACCCCGAATCTGAGAGATCCTCAATATCCCTGGGTCGGGAGGGAGACGGTCTCATGTCCCCCAGGCCCCTCGCGGTGCATGGGGTGAGAATCCCTCCATGCTGCCAGTCGGAGCGACAAGCCGCCCTCCGAATCCCCCGTAGCCTCGGACCTAATTTAGGGTTCCCTCTCAGGGGCTTTCAGCCCACTCCCAGTGTCCCATATCCCTCAGATCCAACCCGGGGAGCCCTTTCTGTGCCTCGCCTCCCGAGTGGGGAGCCTCCCCCCGCACCCCAGTAGAAACCGTATCAGTTTCCCCAATTACTCTCCATCCCTTGCGGTCCCGAATGAGAATCCCCCTCAGCTCTCCCAAATCCCCTCCGTCCACAGAAGCGCCCCCCCCGCCCGAAGCCTGTGTTCCCAGGTTACTGCCACCCCCACCCCCCAGTATGAGGGGTCTCCACTGTTTCTCTCGCTCCCCGGCTCTGGTCCGCCCCCCGCACACCACTATCTGGGTTCGGTGCAGCCGGTTCCGGCCGCTCCCCGGCCCCTCCCCACCCAGTCCGGGGGAGAGGCCGGTGGCTCCTAGAGACCCCCTTTTCCATGTAGGAGCCTCGAGGCTCCGCGGTGCGCCTTCCCCACTCCGATGACCCCCTTGCAAGCCCCACCCCATCGGACTGGAAGAGCCTCACTGCCTGCCCACTGCATTTGGAGTCATTTCTCTCCGTGCATTTCGATTGGAGATACTGCTCCCGAAGGCCGAACACCTTCGGTTCCCCCTGCTGCTCCCCAGGCCCCCATCTTACGGGTCTCTGAGGTCCCCCCGAAGGCTCCCTCAAGGCTCCTGGCGGCCATCTCGCCCCACGCGAAAACTCCCTCCTTCCAGCCTGGGAACCGAGAGCAAGTCGATGCTGGATCGCCTTGGAAGCCGGAGGCGGCCCTCCCTGTCCCCATTTGTGGCCAAATCCATATCCTCTCCTTCATTTCCCAACCCGGAGTCAAATCAGGAGGCTGAGGCAGCCAGCCACGCCCTCCCTCAACTGAATTCCCAGCCCTGCTGGGGGTCTCAGGGCCACCCTAGCCCCTCCCCCCAAATTCACCTCCCACTCTTTCCCCTCCCCCCTCTACCTTGGATCCACCCCGCGTAACCCCGTGACACCCCTTGATGACATCCCATCGCTTCTCACCTTGACATTCCTTCTCCAGCCAGCCACCTTTTATTAATGTGCAGGGCAGCTCCGAGCAACGCAGCCCTGACCTCTGGAAGGGTGCCCATTCCCCCCCTCTTAATGCACGTCCCCTCCGTCCCCCCCCCCGCCCCCCCAATCACCACACGTAGGAGAACGTGAGAAACTCAAGTTAATGGTTTCCTCCGGACCTTCTGGGAACACGCAGCAGGTATATCCTGCCCCCTGTGTGTGCAACATTATGCCAGTTTGCTTTTTCCTGTTTTCATGCTCCCACTGGCCCCACAGTTTCTCAGACTCCCCTGAACTCGGGTTGGGGGGGCTTCCCCCAATAGGGATGTCTCACCATCTCAATGCAAACCCGAGCATCAGGTGTGTCCTGGAAGAGACACCGGGGAAGGTCAGTAGATAGCACCTTCGGTGCCAGGGAACTGACTTCCTAGTTCTACACCTCCTGTTCCTTGTATGCGAAGTGGAGCCAGTACTGAGGTGCAAGGAGGGGAGAACCCTAAGTGTCCATGAGCATTGGTTTGGTGGCCTGGAGGGTAGGAAACGGGCAAGGGTCATCGGTCCAGAGCCAGCCAAGCCTACGTGAGTAGTAGATTGAGATAGGATCCATTCATTAGTGTCCCCACTCGGGAGGAGGAAGCGTATACTTGTCACCCCCCCCCCCCATCTGAAGCACAGTAATGTTGGCGGGGGACTTAACAGAAGTCACCTCCTACTTCAAGTTCATCTCAGCCTTGCTGCTTTGGGCCACTGGGTGTGCACCAGGGGCAAGGAGTCCTCCTGGGGACAGCCCTCATAGGACAGTGCGGCTGTAAATGCACGATCCTCACCATAAACTGAGGATCTCAGCAGCGTTCAGGAACAACAATCTTCAGGGCAACTGGTCCAGACCCCAGAATTCGGGGATGAGAGAGAGGACGTGGTTCTGGTTCTTTCTGTCTAGTGCTCCATGCACTGAGCACCACTCACAGAATGAAAGAGTAACTCGCTTTATAGGTTTTTTTTTTAATCTCTACAAGAAAGAGGGCAAGTGATTTAATGCCCGAGTACTAAGATGTGACTTGGCACATTTATTCCTTCTGCAAATATTTATTGAACACCTGCTGCCCAGCAGACACTATCTTCAACACTGTGTTCCTAGCACCTACCTTTGTGAAGCTTGCTTTCTAGAGACAGGAGTCAGGTGATAAATAAGTAGATAAATAAAAAAGTAAGATGCCAGTTAGATGTTGGTAAGTGCCATGGAGAAGGCAAGGGGATAGGGAGGGTGGGAGGTGGGTGGGGGGAGAGGGTGAGATGCAATGTCAAATCAGGCAAGTTCACAGGCGGAGGGGTGATTTTTTAGCAAAGGCTTGAAGAAAATGAGGTGTATTAGTCTACTGCATTATCTAGAACGCTCACTTAAGCAGAACATCTGCCTCTCTTGAGTGCAATGTGAATTGATACTGACAATTTGACTTTTCACTGCTCTAAAAACAGTGGTTCCCAAAACTTAATGTGCTTAAAATATCACCCAGTGATTTTTCAGCAGACACAGGGTGAACGGGGGCTCTGCAAACTGCTTTTTTAAAAAAAAAGCAAACAAGCACCTCTATCAGATGAAGCTGATAGCTGAGGTTTTCCCTGGACCACTCTTAAAGAAACACTGCTCTAAAATAGTCTCCTGGACTGACAACAACAACAGCATTATAGGTAAATTATAGTCTGTGTGGTTTTGGTGTTGAGAGTATGTCACTGTGTTCTCATTCTTTGAAAATGCAGTACCCAAGCAAAACCCTGGATTACCCAGAACATCCCATTTCTTGTCCAAGCAGGAGAAGGGAGAATTTATCATAAGCTGGTTAGGAGCCAAACATGTATAATCAGTCTGTTTTCACCCTCCCCCCATTTGGTCCTAATAATTTTTAATACTCTCTCCTTTCCCCAGATTTCTGAACACAACCAGCAAGTGAATGGCTGGGGTAATGAAAGCACTTGACCGAGAGATGATAGATTCACCACCACTGTTTCTGGTTGAGTCTAGAGAAATACCGCTCAGCCTTCCGAGTTTCTGTGTACTCACAGAGTGAGACTTGCTGAAAGACTTGAGTGAGATCACATATTTGAAAGCAACCTAAAATCTCGAAAGCGCTCTGGAAAGGAAAAGGAACTCCAACTGTGCTTTCGCAGATCCAGTTCATTTGGTCCAGTTTAGTGCAGTTCCCTTCAAGAAGTGTGGCAGTGGGAGCAAAATATACATATAGATTAATAGAATTAAGAGTCCGCAAATAGCCCTGGCTGGTGTAGCTCAGTGGATTGAGCGCAGGCCTACGAACCACACGATCGAGGTTCAATTCCCAGTCAGGGCACATGCCTGGGTTGCAGGCCAGTTCCCAGCAGGGGACACATGAGAGGCAACCATACATTGATATTTCTCTCCTTCTCTCCTTCTTTCCTTCCCTTCCCTCTAAAGATAAATAAATAAAAACCTTAAAAATGATATTTTTTAAAAAAGAGTCCACAAATAAACCAGTGCCTTCAAAAAATGGTGTTGGGACAACTGGGCAGCCATATGAAAAAGAATGAAGTTGTACCCTTACTTCACACCATGTACAGACACCAACTCAAAATGGATCAAAGATCTAAATGTCAGAGCTAAAACTTTAAAAAGAAAGATTGATCAATTGGACAGCATTAAAATTGAAAACTTGCTGTGCTCCAAAGGACACTGTCAAGACAGTGAAAAACAGCCCAGAAAAACAGCCCACAGAAGAGAAAAAAAAATTTGCAAACCGTATACTTGATGAGGAACTTGTATCTGGAATACATAAAGTAGTCATACGCCCTGGCTGGTGTAGCTCAGTGGATTGAGCGCAGGCCTACGAACCACACGATCAAGGTTCAATTCCCAGTCAGGGCACATGCCTGGGTTGCAGGCCAGTTCCCAGCAGAGGACTCATGGGAGACAACCACACATTGATATTTCTCTCCCTTTCTCCTTCTCTTCCCCTCTAAAGATAAATAAATAAAATCTTTGAAGAAAAAACAGAAGTTTTTTTTAAAAAGTAGTCATACAACTCAATAATAAAGAGGTAAATTATCTGATTAAAAATGGGCAAAGGACCTGCAAAGCCATTTCTCCAATGAAGATATATAAATGCCCAATAAGCCCACAGAAAAAATGCTCAGCATGATTAGCCATAAGGAAGTGCAAGTCAAAACCACAGTTCGATACCACTCTACACCTCCTAGGATGGCTGCGTTATAATAAAAAAGATAGCCCTGGCTGGCGTAGCTCAATGGATTGAGCGCGGGCCTGAGAACCAGACGATCGCGGTTCGATTCCCAGTCAGGGCACATGCCTGGGTTGCAGGCCGGTTCCTTGCAGGCCAACTACCAGCAGGGAATGCATGAAAGGCAACCATACATTGATGTTTCTCTCCCTCTCTCCTTCCCCTCTAAAAATAAATAAATAAATAAAATCTTAAAAAAAAAAAAGATAATAACAAGCATGGGGCTTATGTGTGGAGGGGTGGAGTCAGGGGAGATGTAGGGGGAAATGCGTACAGGTTTCTATTTGGAGTAACCAAAATATTCTAAAACTGATTATGGGGGTGGTTGCACAATTCTGTGAATATACTAAAAACTACTGAATCGTACTTTAAATGGGTAAATTGTATGGTATGTGTTACATCTTGATCAAGTTGTTACCAAAAAAAAAAATCACTTACCTTTTATAAACTTTTCTCTGATCCTTATGCCTATGCATCAAAATGAATTTACCCTTTTTTCTATCATAGCATCTTGTTTTTAACTTTCATCATGATCGTCGTCATCATCCTCATCCTCATCTGGAAATAGTTAAACACTTTCCATGTACCAGACACTGTGCTAAGCACTTTTCAGGGATTCTCCCATTTCATTCTCCTGTCCATCGTTCAAGGTAAAAGTATTGTATTTTAATTTTACTGACCAGGGAAATAAGTTTTAGAGAAGATAAGTACTTTGTGTAAAATCACATAGTAAATAGGAAAATTAATAGCTAAGATTTATTGAGCAATTACTATATTCCAGGCATTGTACTAAGCACTGCTTCAAGAAACCCATTCCATTCTTACCACTCCATGAGGTAGGTCCCTATTTTCCAGATCTGGAAATAGAAACATTGGGTGATAAGCTGGCTGATAAAGATCAGAATGGTAGCAAATGGGGGGAGCTGAGCCTGGAACTCAAGTCCAATGCCAGAATCTCCCCCGTGAACCACTATGTTACCTTATGTACCTGTTTAATGCAGAACAACCCACTTATTATTTTAGATGGCTCTGGGCTGTCATGCTGGAATGAGAGCTCTTTAAGGGCAGGGGCCCTGTGCTAAGCCTCTTTGCCATCTCCCCCCCCCCTCCATCCTTACCCTCAGACCCACGCTTTACATTAGGTGCTTGATTGTTGCTTATTAGTCACTGTGCCAGGACTGGAGGATGTGATGGTGAGTGAGACAGAAAGCTCTCCACACTCTCACAGAGCTCACCGTCCAGAGACAAACGTGCACGGGGGGGGGGGGGGGGGGTGGCNCAGAGACAAACGTGCACGGGGGGGGGGGGGGGTGTTATGTACGTCTTTTTAACCAAGTCATTTTAAGCACTTCAATAATCCAACACAGTTGGTTGTATTCATATACCTGTTTACAGATGAAAAAACAGATCAGACACCTGAAACGGCAGGTCCAAGGTCACACAACTAGAAAGTACGTGGGGGACAGTCTAAGAAGCTAGCTCCACCTGGTTCAAACATTGTGTTACATTGTCTCCATGTATCCCCCTGACCTGGCAGGGAGGGAATTAAATAAACTATTCTGCTTGCCCAGCTGAGAACACCCACGGTCTGTTCAGACGTGCTGACTCTCCCACTTTCTCACTGTCTGTTCCCAATGACAGCCGGAATCAGTGCGACATGTTGGTGAAAGGAGGGGGGCGAGGGGTGCTCTTGGAGTTCTATAGTTGCAGCATCTGAAGTCGCCCTCTCTTCTGTAACTAACTTTGATTTAGTCTGGTCAGTAAATAACTCCATAATTCTGGGGCTGAAGACAAAGATGCTACAAGCATGCCTCCTTAGTTTTGGGTTGGCTTTTTTTTTTTTAATGTTTATTTTCGGAAACTGAAACTGCAGACCTGGAGAACAGAAACCACAGGTCTGTCGGTGGCAAATGTGGGGGAGGGGGTGCCAGGCCGTTGGCAGGGGCTTCTCATGACACTAAGGCAGATCATAAAGATGAGGGGCTGTCTAGAGGAGGGTCCTCCCTCCCCGGGCTCAGAAACACCCACTTCCTCCAGACCACATATTCAGTGATCCCAGGGATTATCATTTTTTGGAGTCAGTGAATGTAGCAGAAATGAACATTCGACAGGGAGGCAGAAGCCCCGCGCTCCCTCTCTGACCTTGAAGCAGGCTATTTTCCTCACTGAGCCCTAGTTTATTCATCAGCAAAACAGAAGGTAGCCTGACTATTTTAGAGCTGGGAAATTGGTTTCAGTTCTTCTATTGATTAGTAGTGACTGGGGCTGGGCAAGGATAGAAAGCTATGATTGATTAGCAATGTCTGCCATGGATACAGATGGGGAATAATGAAAGAGTCCCATAATATTTGCCCTCCCTAAGAGTATCCCTACATCTTTCCCAGTTTTGGTCTCCTAGAGGCTTTTGAACAAGAAAAGCAAAGATCTGGAGCTATGTAGCCACCCCCAGGGGTCAGGCAGCCAAGGGAAGAACCACCAAAGTGATAGTTTTATTAACAATGATAATTCCTGATTCTGTATGTGGAGAAAGGGTCAGAAAGGATTAACATTAAACCATAAAGCATTAACCTGAAACCACGAACATGGCAGAGGCGGGGTGTGTATTGTGTGTTAACGTGGGTGTGGGTTTTTTCTGTAAGGATGGTTCATCTTAACTGTCAAAAAAATAACAAAAATAATTTGAATGAAACTATTCAAAGACTTTTTCTTTCTTTTTTTTTAAAGAGTTTGAATTTAGGCTCTGTGGCTTCTTTTTTTATGATTTTATTCATTTATTTATTTTTAGAGGGGAAGGGAAGGAGAGAGGGAGAGAAATATCAATGTACGGCTGCCTCTTGTGTTTCCCCCGCTGGTAACTGGCCTGCATCCCAGGCATGTGCCCTGACTGGGAATCGAACCGCGATCGTGTGGTTTGCAGGCCCTCGCTCAAGCCACTGAGCTACTCCAGCCAGGGATAAAGACTTCTTCAAGAACAGTCTTAGCAGCATTATTCATCATAGAAACTGGAAACAATCCAAATGCCCATCAGCAAGAGAATGGATAATTTATGACACTATGCAGAAATATAACCATACATTGATAAAGGAATGGGTGACTGATACGCGAATGCATTTCAAAACCATTATGTTGGACAAAAGAAGCCAGATACAGCCCTGGCTGGTGTGGCTCAGTGGATTGAGCACGGGCCTGCGAACCAAAGGATCAAGGTTCGATTCCCAGTCAGGGCACATGCCTGGGTTGCAGGCCAGTTCCCAGCAGGGGATGCATGAGAGGCAACCATACATTGATATTTCTCTCCCTCTCTCCTCCCCTTCCCCCTCTAAAGATAAATAAATAACAATTTTTAAAAATATTTTAAAAAATTCATCCAGATGTACACTTAAAATTTGTGCATTTTACTTTATATAAATTTTACCTTAATAAAAAAACACAATAATTTACTAAAAAGGCAAACCAGAAAGAATTTAAAAGGGGGCTAAGATGAGAGAGTAGGGAGAGAGTAACCAGGCAAAGAAAAGTAGCTACACTCACAAATCCATTGGCCATCTCAGCAGGGAAATCTGTCCACACTGCAGACCCCCGAGACTAGGCCAGAAAACCATGAAAGAGCAACTTTGGGGGAAGCTAAACAAGAGCTTAGCATTCAGTTTTCAGCATTCCATCCCAATTCCCTAGTGGGTTACATGTGACAGCTCATTAATAATAGTGAAAACAGATATTGACAACTTTGCCGAATTCTTGCCACGTCCTCAGGACGTTGCTGAGCACTTCCCTACATGATCGCATTTAGTCCACAGCCCTCTGTGGTTCGTTCTGTTATGGTCCTCCCATTTTGCAGACCTGGAAGCTGAAGCTCAGTAATTTGGCCAAAGTCACTCCACTCAGAAGCGGCACACAGGGGATTTCTTTTCTCTTTTTTTTGACACTGAAAATAAAAACATCGCTTCTATGGACACCTTTGGACACAATGGCCTTCACAGAACAACAGAAGGAAGACAGTCCCAAGGCATCAGAGTGTAGCATTGCAGCAGACAGGTTAGTGCTGTCCATCCTCATTTCCCCTCCCCCCACCCCCGGCACTCCCCGATCCAGCTTCCTCAAGGGCAGCCATGTCCTCACGGGCCTCAGAAAACTCTCCTTCCTCCGTCTTTCATTGGTATATACTGGTGGACAAAGGCACGGTTGGCAAACATCAGGCCAAACTTGTGGTCCAGGCAGGCCCCGGCCTCAGTGTTGCTCGGCGTGCACACAGCTCACCGTACTTCGGCCAGGTCTCCACCAGGCACCACACTGGGAGGCTGGTCATGGACGCCAACTTGAAGCCAGTGGGACACCAGTCCACACACTGGATGGAACGCTTGGTCTTGATGGCGGCCATGGCAGCACTGGCATCTTTGGGAACCAGGTCACCATGGTACAACAGGCAGCAAGCCGTGTACTGACCTTGGTGAGGGTCATGTACCATCTGGTTGGCTGGCTCGAAGCACGCATCGGTGACCTCTGCTACGGTGAGCCATTCGTGGTAGGCTTTCTCAGCAGAGACGACAGGGGCATACGTGGCCAGAGGAGAGGGGATGCAGGGATAAGGCACCAGGTTGGTCTGGATTCAGCCACATCAACATTCAGGACTCCATCCAACCTGAGGGGAGCGTGGAGGGGAGGACACAGCTGGCTAATAAGGCCATTAAGGTTAGTGACGTTTGGGTGCTCATTATTCAGGTTTCTATGACAGATGTTGGGATGGCCTCGTTGCCAACCACGAAGGCACAATCACAGAGCTCCAGGGTGCTGTGAGGGGCGAGGGTGGAGTTGACAGGCTCAGCTGCAGCTATGGGTTCCCATAGCTTGGACTTCTTGCCATAATCGACAGAGATGTTCTGTCAGCCTGGAGGTGGACCCAGAGTCAGTTCCCCCAGCCAAGGCTGTGGAAAACCAAGAAGCCCTGAAGACCTGTATGCTGATGTCCAGTTTCCAAATTCGGTCCAAGACAAGGTCAATGATCTTGCCAGCGGTGCAGTGTCTATGGGCATAGTTATTGGCAGCATCTTTCCTGACTGTGATGAGCTGCTCAGAGTGGAAGAGCCAGAGGTAGGTATCCACATGAACTTCATCAATGACCCTGGGTTCCAGGTCTATACACACTGCCCTAGGCACATGGTTGCCAGTGTCTGTCTCACTGAAGAAGATGCCGAAGGAGTCATCTCGCCCGTCCCAAAAGGTCTTGTCACTTGGCCTCTGGCCATGGGGCTGGATGCCGTGTTCCGGGCAGGGGAGCTCCCAGCAGGCATTGCCGATCTGGACACCAGCCTGGCCAACGTGGATGCACTGGCTTGTAACTGAGACTCGTAGGGCTCTGCAGGGCTAGAGGAGGCCGGGGGGCTGAGACAGGGACCTTCCACTGACAGACCACCAAGGAGGAGGGTCTGGGGGCAAGGGGGTGGGGGCCACAGGAAGAAGTCGAAGAGGGCATTCCAACGCAGGTTTCCCTGGCTTCCAGCCTGATATTCTTAACCACTACCTCCACTGAAGCTTGAAATGCTTTTCCTTGCTTTAAAAATAAAGAAATCAACGAAGGAGAAAAAGAAGCAAACAGATGAGGAAGAGTGGATTCAAGGCTACGTCTATAAATAGCGTCACTTGCTCCCTGGCTTCAGACGTGCTCTCCTGACGGGGGAGAGGAGAGCTGGGGTGGCACAGAGCTTCAGGCCACCTTACCCGAATGCCCAAGGAAGCCTGCGTCACATGGGAATGTCTTTCCATCAGGAGCGTCCCCATTTCAAAAAGGTTGGGAACGGCTGCTATGGAGAGCCTCGCGTGTCCCCGTCTTGCTCTACAGAGGGAGGAACTTGAGAGAGCCAACAAGAGAGGCGCCTTGCCCAGGGTCACACACCTCGTGCTCGGGGACGCCATCCTTCCATCTTCCCTTCCCACCGACTGAATCCAACATGCCTTCTCCACTGCGGCGGGGTCTTCGGCAGCGTCGAAACCAGAACGCAACTTGCTGCCAGTTCTTGAGGAGTTTACGCTCCAGGAAAGGGACACGTCATATCGAGCCAAGAATGTGGACCTTCGGAGACCTCTGGAGGCCTGTGAGAGGGAGAGGACGGCAGGTGGGAGAGGAGAGGGAAGACTGGCGTTTCAGCTGGATCGGAAAGCAGAAATCAAGGAGTGGGCACGCCCCAAAGGAGAGCCAGGGGGCACCTGCGTTGGCTGAACTGTATATTTCCCATCTGCCCAAATACTACCCTATCTCTACCGTCCTGCACGGTGCTGGGTCTACGTTAAGGCTCCACCATTTTTGGTTGACTGATGCAGAATGGAACTCATTCATCAAAAATGGCAAGAGAAAGTTGCATCCGTTCATTCAACACATATTTGCTAAGTGTCTATTATGTTCTATGCATAGCACTAAGTACTTTACCTGGAACTTGAGTCAAATATATTAACTGTCCCCAGGTCCACCTCCCTCTACCTGACATAACAGAACAATAACAGTAGGAATAGGAGCTATAATTATCATTTATTGCATGTTTACAATATGCCAGGTGCTTTGCTCAGCAATTTGCATTAATTGACTCATTTAGTCTTCCCCCCCAAACCGAGGTAGGTTACATTTATTGTCTTCACTTGACAGAAGAGGAAACTCAGACAGAGAGGACATTTCTCATCTTAAGGCCACACAGCAAAGAACTAGGAAGGTAGGATTTGAACACAGGTACGTTCTAAACCAGAAGGAATCCAAACACTTGTTTCCATATTCTTGCCCACAACCCAAGTCCATGCACCACCTCGTCTGCAAGATGTGTGCAGTTGCATACTTGAACTTCTGGCAGCTGTCGCTGCCCTCTGCCCCAGATAGAAACCCTGCAAGGACTGCCCTGCACAGGTGGGACAAACCAAACCTCACAGTGACCTGTAAAGCCCTTCATGACCTGGTTGCTGCCTCTCCAGCCTCACCTCTCCACACCCTCCCTCCCTCCTTCCCTCTGGTCAATTGGCTTTTCAGAGCCCGGAAATCTCCACTCTCTTTCCCCACTGCAGCCCTTCGAACAGGCTTCTTCTAGCCCAGAACTACCACCCTGCAGCTTGGAGCGCCCTCCCCTCTGCCTGGAGCACTCTTCTGTCAATCTGGAGCACCCTGCCCCCAGCCCGGCCCGCAGCCCCCTTTGCTTATCCTAGAGCACCTTCCTCTTAGCCTGGCCACCCTTCCCCGGCCCCATCCTGCTTCCCTGGTGGGTACATCACGCTCCGCTGTTCCTTCTGTGTCTGGTCACTTCCCTATCATTCCGATTTGAGCATAAATGTCGTTTCCCCATGAGACTTTCTCTGATCAGTTCTCTGATCCTTTATTCCTTTTGCTTTTTCCTTGCTTCTTTTTGTGGCATTTGCCACCGTGTGTGTGTGTGTGTGTGTGTGTGTGTGTGTGTGTGTGTGTGTATTGCTTGGTTAATGTCTGCGTATCTCTGGGTCGTAAGGTTCTTGAAAGTAAGGGCTGTTTTCTTCTTGTTTGCTGTGGTAGGGCTGGCACATGGTAGGCACTTTATAAATCTTGATGGAATGAACAAATAGGTAAAGAACGTGGTAGGCACAGGAGGCCTCAAATCATCACCATCATCATCACTGTTGTTTATTGAGTTCTTATTGCAGGAGAAGCAGCCCCAGGCTATTTCGTCTATGCATTAGATAACTCTATGGTGCACATATATAATGATCATCTCCATTTTACAGATGAGGATTCTGAGATTCCCACAGTGTTACCACTTGGCCAAGGTCATGTGCTTGATTAGAGTTAAGAGAAAGGCCTCAGCCCTGGCTGGTGTGGCTCAGCGGACTGAGTGCCAGCCTGCAAACTGAAAGGTCCCTAGTTCGATTCCCAGTCAGGGCACATGCCTGGGTTGCAGGCCAGGTCCCCAGATGGGGGTGTGCCAGAGGCAACCGATCAATGTATCTCTTGCACATCAGTGTTTCTCTCTCTCTCTTTCTCCCTCCCTTCCCTTCTCTCTAAAAACAAATAAATAAAATCTTCACACAAAAAAAGGCTCAACCCAGGCCTCCCTTGCATTCCACATGTCGCACCCATCAGGCATCTACTGCCCCTGAGAGAACAGGGCCAGCTCATTCTCCCTGCTTCCCTCTTCCGTCCCCTTCTTCTGTTCCTGCAGGGAGGGGTTCTTGCCTTGAATCCTTTAGCTAACAGAATGGATCAGAAGGACTGCCAAGACCTGGCTCTTCAATACCGTAATTGTGACCACTGTTACTATTTACTGAGAGATTACCAGGTACCAGGCGCTGCATTCACTCCTGTCACCTCAACAGAGCCCTGCCCCCACTAGCCTAAGGAGTAAGGACTATGGTCTGAGGCTCAGAAGGGCAACGCCCCTCGCCTGAGGTGACACCACTAGGAATTAGAGAGAGCCAGGCAGGGTTCAGACACATCCTTCTGACAGCAGAGTTTGTGACCCCGAAGAGGAAAGTCAGACCCGGGCTAGAGAGTTCACTCCCATGCCGCATAGCAGCCATCTGGCTGGCTGTCCCCTTAGAAGGACTGCTGGCCTTGCTGCGCCATCAGGACCGGCGGGCCCCAGGGGAGTGAGAGCCCTGGGAACGCTCAAGCTGATCCACCAAGAAAAGACCAGGCCTTCTAGATGTATTTTTTCTGTTTTATCCTCTGAAAATTTCTTCTTTCTTTTTTAAAAATATTTTATTTATTTATCTTTAGAGGGGAAGGGAAGGAGAGAAGGAGAGAAATATCAATGTATGGTTGCCTCTCATGAGTCCCCTTCTGGGAACTGGCCTGCAACCCAGGCATGTGCCCTGACTGGGAATCGAACCATGATCATCTGGTTCGCAGGCCTGCGCTCAATCCACTGAGCTACACCAGCCAGGGCTATCCTAATGGTTTAATTGTATACTTGTAGATATTATGAATAATTAAACCTACGTATATTAGAGATATGGGCTCAAAAATTGTTTCTTCTTACGAATGTATGATCACCCAAATTTGGAGCTCATTGGGTAAGACAGTAAGGACAAGGACCAAAACAATTATCACAGAAAATCTGTGTACAAACAAGTGAAGTTAGGCCCCTGCCTTGCACCATATTCAAAAATTAACTCAAAATGGGTCAAAGACTTAAAACTATAAAACTCTTAGTAGAAAACCTGGGGTAAATCTTCATGGCCTTGGATTTGACAATGGATTCTTAGTTATGTCACCAGAGCACAAACAACAAAAGACAAAAAGAAATTAATTGGACTTCATCAAAATTTAAAACTTTTATTCATCCCAAGGTTTTCACTATCAAGGGGAAAAAACCTACAGAATGGGAGGAAATATTTGCAAATTATATATCTGGTAAAGATTTAGGATCCAGAATATATCAGAACTCTTCCAACTCAATAATAAAACAAACAACCCAATTAAAAATGGGCAAAATTCTTGAATAGATATTTTTAAAGATTTTATTTATATATCTTTAGAGGGAAAGGGAAGGAGAGAGGGAGAGACATATCAATGTATGGTTACTTCTCATGTGTCCCCTGCTGGGAACTGTCCTGCAACGCAGGCATGTGCCCTGACTGGGAATCGAACCGCGATTGTCTGGTTTACAGGCTCGCGCTCAATCCACTGAGCTACACCATCCAGGGCTTGAATAGATATTTTTACAAAGAAGGTATATGAATGGCCAATAAGTACATGAAAAGTTGCTCAACATCATTAGCCATGTGGGAAATGCGAATCAAAGTCACAGTGAAATATCACTTCACACCCATTGGAACGGCTATAATAGAAAAAATTAAGAAAATTACAAGTGTTGGCAAGAACACAGAACAATTAGAACCTTCTGCACATTGCTGGTGGGTATGTGCAATAGTGCAATGCTGTGAGAAACACTTTGCTGGTTCCTCAAAAAAGGAGACACAGAATTACCATATGACCCAGCTTCTAGATATGTACAAGAAAAAATTGAATACAGGTATTCAAACAAAAACTTGTAGTCCTGGCTGGTATAGCTCAGTGGACTGAGTGTGGGCTGTGAATCAAAGGGTCACTGGTTCGATTCCCAGTCAGGGCACATGCCTGGGTTGCAGGCCAGCTCACCAGTTGCAGGTGCGTGAGAGGCAACCACACACTGATGTTTCTCTCACGCTCCTTCTACTTCCCTTCTTTCTAAAATAATTCAATAAATAAAATCTAAAAAAAAAGAAGAAAACTTGTAAATGAATGATCATAGTGGTACCATTCACAATTGCCAAAAGATGGGAACAACCCAAATGTCCATCAACGAATGGATGGACAGACAAAATGCGGTGCACCCGTACAACGGACTGTAATTCAGCCTTAAAAACGAATGAAGCTCTGTACATGCTATCACAGGGATGACCTTCAAAACATGCTAAGTGAAAGAAGCCAGACACAAGGTCATGTATTTTATTACTGCATTTATATGAAATATCCAGAAGAGATAGAAAGCAAGTTGGTGACCGCTAGGGCTCAAGGGAGAAAGAAATGGGAATAAATGCTAATGAGCATGGGGTTTGTCTTCTGGGTGGTGAGAATGTTTTGGAACCAGATGGAAGGGATGGTTGTACAACATTGCGAAGCTACTAAATGCGACTAAATTGTACCCTTTAAAATGGTTAAGTCCCAGCCAGGTGATTCATTTGGTTAGAGCATCGTCCTGGACACCAAGAAGATCACAGGCTGGATTCCTGGTCAGGGAACATACCTAGGTTGCGTGTTCGATCCCAGGTCTGGGCACTTCCGGGAGGCAACTGATAGATGTTTCTCTCACATCGACATTTCTCTCTCCTTTCCTCTCTCTCTAAAATCAATAAACACATCTTTGGGTGAAGATTAAACAATAAAATAAAATGTTAAGTTACATTTAACAAATTAACACGATTAAATTATTATAAAAGAAACACATGGCTGTGATAAGAAAATATATATTTTTTCAAACAGCACACGGTGGTACTAAGTGATCTTTTCCCCAAAGGAAATTAACACTGAGGCTACAATTTATTACCTATTTTTCTTCAAATATTTTCTGTACATGTAGAAATGCACAACACGTGTGTGTGTTTGCACAAGTGGGACCATATCACACCCAGTGCGTTTTTCCCTCGGCAATATCACCCGTGGCCATCCCACATCAATACATTCCTCTTAACGGCTCCATTTTCCGAAAGGCCCACGTCTTTCCTCCTGTCTCCACCCTCAGCGTCCTGAGTTCCAGCTCCTATTCTGCCTCAGACTTGTCTGTGACTTTGACCTTAACTGTTGCCTCGTGACATGGTCTTGTGAGGAGTCTCCAATACCCAGCAGGTGCCTGGCCCCTTGGGCTTTGTGAACGGGAGAGCTACTCACTCCGTCCTCCTCTAGGACCAGCTGAGAGTCCTGAAGACATTTAATGCTCGGGAGTCTAGACGCCCCGTCTTACTAACTGTGTGACCTCGGGAAGCTCCCTAACCCCTCGGAGCCTCAGTGTCTGCGGCTGCATTGAGGATAGGAACAGTCCTGCAGACCGGTACCCGGGAAGCACTGAGAATGGGGCCCAGTTCGGAGCGGAGTCACATGACCTTTCGGGAAGAAAAGGTGGACCAGAGCCCTGGGTCTGTGGCCACCTGCCTTTGGGCAGGGCTCTAATGTGGGGTGCTAAGACAGGAAGGTGAGGCCGAGCTGGGCGGCCCTGGGAACCCGGGAAGGAGGCGAGGCTGGAGTGGAAACGATTAGAATGAGAACAAACTGGCTCCTGAATAGAAGCTTTTATTCCTGCCGGAGAGGGCTTTGTTCCCCAAACACGTGACACACAAAAGCCTCTACTTGAATTCGGGAACCCTAATTGGTTCTCAGGTGGGGGAGGAGAGGGGTGTCCGGATTTAGGGATTCCTTAAAGGGACAATACTATGGAGAGCTGGGCTCAGGGTTGGTTCTTATTGCCAGGGGGAGGGGCTGGGGTGGGGTGGAGGGGGAAGAGCAGGACCGGTGGGGGTGGGGCAGCTGTTCAGAAAGGAGGGGGAGGGGAGAGGAGGGGACGTGGGAAGAGAAGGAGAAACGGGGTGAAACTCTTGGGCCCTCAGTCCCTGGCCCAGTGCCTGGAAAATAGGAGGCACAGAGGGAGGAGGGAGGGAGAGAGAGAGAGGGAGGGAGGGAGAGAGAGAGGGAGGAAGGAAGGAAGGAAAGGAAAGACGGAAGTCCGCATTTCTTACCAGGTGCCATAAAGCCCTCCTGCCTGGCTAGGGCCCTTCCTCTCTCCCTAACCTCTTCCTACCCTCTCTCCCGGTGCTCCAAGTGCACTGCGGCCTTTGATCCTCAGACACACCAAGCTGGATCCTGCCCCAGGGTCTTTGCACTTGCTCTTCTGCCCCCATCGCATCTTCTCAAGGACCACTTCCTCAAGAGAAGACTTCTCAGACCCGCGCTCGACTCTAGTCCATGACCTGACTTCATCACCTTCAAGGCACTTACCACTCACAGAACTTACTTGACTCTCATCAGATTCCAACTCCAGGACAGAATTAAGATGATCTTGGGCTCAGCCATATCCTCAGTGCTCAGCATAATGCTTAACACACAAGAGATGATCAAAAAACCTGAGGCCGGCAGGCTGGCGGGCTGGGGGAGTGTGGGGGTGGGAAGGGGAAGAGTAGTGGTCGTAATAATGCCTGTCACTTCCTGGCACCCGGAGCTGTTGTTTTTAGGGTCAGCTGGGCTCACGCCTCCATTAGAAACATTCTGGCTGAATGACCTTGGGAAAGTTATTTTGTCTCTCTGACTTCACCGTACTCTTCAAAAAGTTCTGAACCCACCTCACAGGGGTGTTACAAGGGTTGAGGAGAGAATTTGAGCACTGGGCAGGGACTGGCATATAACGGGCACCTGATAAACAACAGACATGTTGGTAGAAACACAGTAGATGTTCCTAAAGAAGGCGGAGACGGGACTTCACTTCCCTGAGCCCAGCCACGTGACAGGCACTCTCGTTCTGGCAAATGCTTACAAATACATTAATGTTTGAAGCAGGTTTTGATTGTCCCCATTTTACAGTTGAGAAAACTGAGCCTCAGATTGGTTAAGAGACTTGCCCAAGATCACACAGGTGAGAAGCAACAGTTAGGATTCAAACCCAGCTCTCTCACTAGGCTCTGCCCATACTAACCCATGTGCCCCTTTGACTTGGGGCGCTAGGAGGCAGAAGGGGCAAGGGGAGAGGTTCAGGACCCTGAGGGTGGGAAGAGGCAGAATGAGGACACTTAGGGACCTGCAAAGATGGGGCTGCCTCCGCGCCCTCCATTAGCACCCAGCCTAGGCCTTGTTACACCTCTAGACACAGTCTGATTTCTGGAGCCACAGACTCTGTGCTTCAGGTAGTTATTTGAACACCTACTCTGTGTCAAGCACCGGGATACGGGTATGAACAAGACATAACCCACAGGGCATGAACGGGGACAAGGAGGAAAGAAATAGGAAGCATGGTGAAATCCCTGGTGAGGACAGTCATTTTCCCCATGGCCTGAGGTGGTGGTGTTCACACTTTGTCAAAGCTGAAGGTATTGCCAGGGCCCTTTTCTGCTCCCAGTTCCAGCCTGGGCCCTGGGTGCAGGGGCCCTTTAAGAGGATCGTGTCTCCCCCCTTGCTCCCCCCCCCCCCCCCATAATTAGCCAGCTAAAGAAAGGGCTGGCTGGAAATGGGATTGTGCAGACCCAGCTTTGGGCCCCGAGGATGCTGGATCGGGGATTGTTATGCTAATCGCCTGAGATCAGCATTTCCCGTGCCCTTCAGATGGTAGGTAGCGATGCAGGCCCGGCCCAGCGGCTGTGGCTGCAGTTCTGCCTGCTGCTTCCCGTCCCCCACCCCGCCCCACCTACCCCGTCAGACTCGCCCTGCCTGTCTTCCCGCTTGACCCTTGGCTGGGAGGCCTGGCCTCTCCTAGAAATGTTCAGCCGGGCTCCTTCTACTCTCCAAAGAGAAACCGGGTCCTCAGCCAGCTGCTTGCCTTTGGGTTCGGTGCTACTGGGGGATGCAGGCAGGAAGGAGGAGCCCAGCTTCCCCTTAGGGCCTGCTCCCTTTTCCAGCCATGAGCCAGGGCCCCTGCCGGCCCCCAGCTCTGGACACCACACTGGATGGTAGCTTTGCCACTTACTAACTATGCCATCGTGAGCAAGTGGCTTTGCCTCCCGGGGCCTCACTTTCCTCATCTGAAAAATAGGTTGGTAATAACAGGACCCACCTCAGAGGACTGAAATGAGGAAGGAATGGGAGCAGTCATCTAACATGGACTGAAATGAGGAAGGAATGGGAGCAGCCATCTAACATGCCCTGCTCAGCCATTGCTACTGCTGGCCCAGCGCTAGACAGAAGCCCTCATGGGCAGTACCCACTACAGGCCAGCTCTGTGTTAGATCCTTTCACACGGCATTATCCCAGTTTGCCCTTGGACCACGCTGTGAGGTCATTAGCATCATCACTCCCATTTTACAGACGAAGCAAGCAGGGCTCAAAGGGGCTAACTCACTTCCCCGGGATCCACCTTGAGCTGTTCTGCGGTTTGACATTGACTGTGCGGAAGGTGAGCTTGGTTGGCTGGGAAGATGCTCACATAAATCTATGTAATAGTTATATATTTAAGGTGCGGGGAAAAAATAATAAAACCAGCATTTCAAGTCTACAAATCTATAAATAGTATTGCTCAGGTTAAATATATTGAAGTCCATACAGTGACAATGACAGGTCTGATCCTAACAGCTTTGCTCACGGTAGCCACAACCTGGGGACAGCTGAGATGGCCACCAGGGAGAGAAAGGACGCTTGACTGGGGTGCAGCCGTACCATGGGATCCTCCTCCACTAGCAGCGAAAGGGAACCGACGACTGACCCAAAGCACAACGTGGACAAATCTCACAGACCTAACATGGAGCGAAAGAAGCCCGATTCAAGAAGAGTCCATACTGCGTATCCACGATTCCATTTATGTGAAGTTCAAGTCCAACTGAAACCAATCTACGGTGGCAGAAGTCAGAATAGTAGCTGCCAGGGTCGGGGGGGGGGGGCAGAGGCCTGGCAGGGGAGCCACCCAAGGGACCCTTCTGGGGTGACGGGACTGTCCTCTATCTTGACCTGGGTGCAGTCACGTGGGTGTCAGTCCCATAGGTAAAAATGCACCCAGAGGTACACTTAATATTTGTTCAACTGGGTGTATGTAATGTATGCATCAGCTAGTCATTTGAGTTTAAAAAATAAAATCATTTCAAGAAAAATGGTATCTACATAGTAGTTGAGAGGGGGTGCAGATATGGCCAAAAAGCAACAGCCAAAAACCAAAACAAAGCCCTGGCTGGTGTAGCTCAGTGGATTGAGCGCTGGCCTGCGAACCAGACGATCGCGGTTCGATTCCCAGTCAGGGCACATGCCTGGGTTGCAGGCCGGTTCCTTGCAGGCCAACTACCAGCAGGGAATGCACGAAAGGCAACCATACATTGATGTTTCTCTCCCTTTCTCCTTCCCCTCTAAATATAAATAAATAAGAAAATAAAATCTTAAAAAAAAAAAAACAAAACAAAGACAAAAACCTTCAGCAAATTTAAGTTGGGAGACCCAGCAGATTAAGAGCTGGGGAGAGGAACTTTATTTGCCTTTCCTGCTCATAGAGGACTAGACAAAATACAGGACTCCTAGTTAAATTTGAATTTCAGATTAAACGAAAAATACTTTTTTAGTAGAAGTATGTCCTATGCAATATTTGCGACATACTCACACTAAAAATATTTTTTGCTTTTGTTCGTTGTTTATCAGCAGTTCAAATGTAATTGGGCACCCTGTATTTTTATTTGCGATCCCACCCTCTCTCCCCTCCCGGGATCCCGCCCTGTCTCGCAGCCCGGTACCCACCGCAGGCGGGAGCGCCCTGCGCGGTGCAGTCACGCCGGGCGCAGCTTGGCAACGCCGCCACAAAGGGAGCCCGGGAGGCGGAATCTTTCCACATGCCTGATCAATGGGGGCGCAGAGACGGCGGTGCAAACAGGCCTGAGACAGCCGCACAAAGAGGAGGCCCCTCTGCCACTCCCGCCTCCCATTGATCCGGGTCCTTTGTGGCTCGGACAAGGGGGGTGCAGGAGGCGCTCGCAGGGACTGGGCCCGTTCTTATTAGGGGGAGAAGGTCCGGGAGAACCCCCTCCCCGCTGACCTGCCTGCAGTCCCCACTCCAGTCGGACCCGGCCAGGGAGGGCCCTGTATTCCAGAGCGGTGTGGAATCGGCCTTTGGGGCCCGCCGCCCGGACCCGGCCTTCTGAGGACCCCCTCAGCCCACCCTGGCGGGCCTCCTCTACCCCGCCCCGTTACAGGCAGGCCTTGAACAGTCTTTGTTTATTTTATTGTATTTATTTATTGAGCAAATATTTATTGAGCATTTGCCCCAAGCTGTTCCCACTATCTCCTTGTGCCCAAAGCCATTAAAAAGCAGCCAACTCCTCCTCCAAGTGTCGCCCCTCTGGGAAAGGACCCCCAACCCCTCTCCCACCCCCCAGGTGGGTAGGGAGTCCCCTCTCCCTCTGTGTGTGCCCCCCAGCTCCCTGCTCTTCCATCGTGACGGAAACAGCTAACAATTCTCAGACACTTACTATGCACCTATATAGGCGGGCTGTGCTGAGCATGTGACATCTTGTTTCCTTTTTCCCTCACAACGGCCCTCTGGGTTGGGGCTACTATGATTTCCACTTTCCAGCGGCAGAAACTGAAGCGCGGTATGGTCAGGTGGTCACCCAAGATCATACAGCTTGCAGGTGGCAGAGTGGGGATTTGAACACCTGGACCATCACAGCCTCCCATTCCAGGCTCTTGGCAGGATTCATTCCTGTGTCCCAGCAGGTGCATGCTTGATGTCACATTTAACCCGGTCAGAACATGTAACGCACTATGTTAGTGTGTCTAGTTGCCCGTTTCCTTCTGTTGTCCACGCCAGGATGATTGCGCTGTGGCCTCAGCACAGAGAAGGTGCCCAGGTGCATCTGCTGACCTGAAAGACTGGGTTTGAGAATATTTTGCTAGGCCCTGGGGCTGGGAATTGAGGGGAGGACCTAAAAATGAATGTGATACAGTTTCTGCCCACTAATGAGCTTGAAATCGGACACTCAAACAATAATATAAGAAGGTTTGCAGGGCTCTGAAGTCTGGCACTCAGTGCCCCTCCTCCCCTTTTAGAGGCAGCTTCAGTGAGATATAATTTACGTGCAACAGAATGCACCCATTTCAAGTGTTCAGTTCAATGAGCACTGACAACTGAATACACCCATGTAACTCGCGTCACTGTCAGACATACAACATTTCCATCTTCCCCAAAAGTTCCCCTGTGCCCCTTTGCAGTCAGCGCCGGCCCTCCCTCCTGGTTCCCAGGCAACCACTGATCTGCTTTCTGTCACTATAGGTTAGTTTGCATTTTTCTAGACTTTCACATAAATGAAATCCGTACAATGTGTACTTTCTCATGTCTGCCTTTTTCTGCTCAACAGTCAAGTTCGGAGAGTCATTCATGCTCTTGACCGATCCCTTCGTTTCAAATCCCTTCTCCACTCCTGACCTGGGTCTTCAATGCCTTGATCTATACAATGGGGGTGAACGCCATGAGGGTTGAGGAGAGAATGTGTATGGAGTACATAGGACCTGTACACAGCAGGCGCATAATAAAAGTTCTAGATTAGGATAGCTTTCCAGGTAGACTGCAAGCCCCATGATGTGGTAGGTACCATATGGTTATCAGCATCACCTCTCAGCTACACTATAAGCTCCATGAGGACTAAGACCTTATCCGTTTCGTTCACCACTCTCGCCCAATGGCAAGGGGCTACCATTTATTATGGATGGTGACTCGGGAGGCTCAGAGAGGTACAGCAACTTGCCCAAGATCACACAGCTAGTAAGAGGCAGAGTTGGAATTGAACCCCAGGCAGCCTAATCCTGGGGTCCTTACTTTTTAAAAATTACTATTAGGGCTAAATATATGGGTCTCTGTTGTTAACCGTTATGCCAAACTCCCTCGCGAGTCATTTTTCTCCTTTCCCACAATCTCCCTGACCCTTCTCATTTTGTCCTTTACCGACCTCCCCTTGGAGGCAGCATGATATGAAAAATAACAACCATGCTATGGTCAATATGTGTTTTCTGAGTTTTGTGCCAGGCACTCCTCGAAGCACTTTACAGTGTGAATCCAGGTAATTCCCCAACCCCGCTAGAAAGCGTCCGTGTTTCTCCCCATTTTACAGGTGAGGCGATTGTAGGGTGGCCCGAGAGGCCGTGGTTGCGGAATCAGGACACCCTCCTTGTGGAGTCCAGTTTGGCCACACTCTCCCTGGGGCTTCAGGAAGTGTGCTCCCCACCCTGGGCTGCCATCTCTCTGGACACCTCTCTCCCCTGACTCCTCGGCAAAGTTTCCCCTTCCTGCCCGTTCTAAGTTTCTTTCCCCAGTCCCTCCCCAGGCCTTGGCAGGCCCAAGCTGCAATTTCCAAAGGAGTTGAGTTCCTTCTGGAAAGGGGCTGGGACCGAGCCCCTCCTCTCCAGTCTTTTCCCATAAATACCCCCTGTGTGCAGCGCCCAGGGGCCCCAGGGAGCCAGGCAGCTGACCTGTAATTAGAAACTTGTCTCCCTTCTCCAGCCAGGAGGAGGGAGCGCCCCAGTCCGTAACGGCCATTTTGTTTGTCAAGAATTATTCAGGAGACGGGAAGTGAAGTTGAGCGGGGCCCCTCTGATGACCAGACATCTCAGGCAGTGCCCAGAAGCAGCCTGACCCACCCAGCTCTGTCCCTTTCACCCTTTCAGACCCCAAGAACAAACAACCCGTGGGCCAGGCACATTGACGGAGGAGCTCTCATGGGACTTTGTGGGGGAGGTGTGTTCTTCAGCCTGAGGAGGGTGACATGACAGGGACTTACTCAGGGTCACAATGCTAGGAAGAGGACAACTGAGCTGGGATTTGAACCCAGGAAGGATGCTGGACAGAGGAGGCGGAGGGGAAGAGAGCCCAGCAGGCTGGCCAGGAGAGGCGTAAGGTGCTTTCCTTCCTCCCCTTACTTAATTTCTGGGGTGAGGAAAAGGGGGATGAAGTGCAGAACACTAACTCCTTGGAGCGCCAGCTGGGTGACAGGCAGGCATTATTTTGCACACAGTGCCATCCTCACAACCCTTGGAGGAAGGCGTTATGCTCCTGTTGTAAACGTGGGGACTGAGGTTCAAAGAGATTAAGGGAGGTCATTAGAAGGCACACACAGTTGTCTAGAGGCAGAGCAGGGGTTCAAGCCTAGCATGTCCCTCCGTGGCACACTCCTTTGCCAACATCCTGATGGGTAGGAAGGCAGAGGCACCACGGAATCCAGTCTCTCAAGACCACAAAGACCCTTGGATTGGACTCCGCTTGTCAAGCCTCAGTGTCCACGGCGCTGGGTCCACGTCACTGCCCCAGGATCAGCCCTCTGAGAGCCACGCTCTCTGTCATTGCACACTGGGTCGCCTTTGCAAGGTAGCCCTTTAGAAGGTGCAGAGCTTCCTCTTTGGCACAAAACTGGAAATGCTGAGACCAGCTCGATCTGTAGTTCCCAGAGAAGCCCAGAGGCCAGGATTTGTGGTTTCGCTTCCTACTCTCCGTGGGAGTTTGGGCCAGTTCCTTTCTTACTCTGAGGACCAGTTTGCCCATTGGTGAAGTTAGATGATGATAAGAAATAAATACGGGGAATAAATAAGATAATGCATATAAAGCATTTAGCATATAATTCTTGGCCCGTAGTGAGCGCTCAATAAGAGTTAGCTACTATCATTGTTTATTATTATTATTATTGTTATTGTTATTCCTGATGACAGACTCTCCTTAAGCTTGGTTAAGAGGGGCAAGAACCACCAGATGGTGAACACGTGTCTTCGTCGGGAAACAGCACCCAGTTTCCCCGAGGAACTCTCCCTCTACCAATACCAGTACTCTACCTTGGAGGGAGCTCGGCTCCTGTGATGGAGCCCGGCCACAGGATTGGTTGAAATACAGGCATGTGACCCCATGAGAGCCAATCAGAGGGAAGCCTGAGATTTTAGCTGGATAGAGAGTCTCCTTTCCGCTCCAAGAAGGAAGCCAAGATTGGAGCTTCTGAGGTCTATCTGGTCAGCCTGGCAGGGAGTGAGAACGAAGCCACAGAAGAAGCAAAGCCAAGATATGGCGGGACACGGACTGAAATCTCTGAATGCTTGGGTCCAGTTGTGAGCCACTAAGTCATAATTATTATTAACTATTAATTCTTTGTTTGTATCTTGAGTTTTCTGTTGCTTACAACCAAGAGTCCTGACTAAATATACAAATGCTATTCTCTCTCTCTCTCTCTCTATATATATATATATACACACACACACACACATTCACAAATATATATATGTGCATACATACCTTGGATTAAAATGACAGTGTACATTGAAGACTCACTTCTAATTATTACTTTTGCTTTACAAACTTAGGTCAAGAGAGAACGTCCAGTAAGACTGTAAGATTCACAACACCTAGGTACAAATTATGGGCCTTTAACTCACTAAACTTATACTGTCATGGAGTCACAGACTTAGAGTCATGGCTTGGCTCTAACCACGGTTTTCCTTTCGGCTTTCAGGAAAACATTTAATTTCCACCCTGGGCGTAGTCGATCCCAGCTTCCTTGGGGTGCGAGGTTTCTGTCTGCCTTTTGTCTGCAAGCCGGGTGGCGGCAGAGCTGGTAACTATGTGTTTACAGTTGCAGGGAGAAGCATTAATTGCCTTTCGAACCTCCCATTTCACCCTAAGAGCTCCCTGCTCTCCTGTCTTCCGCCGTCTCCCTTGCGTTTCTTTCTCAGTTGTGTCTCTGCACAAAGATGTCTTCATGAAAATAAAGCCTGACCACCTACAAATCCCTACATCGCCTCTTGCGAGTAGGGCAACGTGAGAGAAACACGTGTAGGCAGCCAGCTAGGTGCGTCCAACAGAGTTTCCAGCTCAGGCTGTCACAACCCAGAAGTTTCTAGGCCAAACAAGGAGGCAGCTGTGAGGCAGCAGGAAGAGCACTGGAAGGAGGCTGAATTCAATATTGGACATCTGGTGTTGTTACTCCCTTGCGGTGCGGCCTGGGGCAAGTTGCTTTAGCTTGCTGAGCCTCCGTTTTCTCGTGTATAAGATGGACGTGCTAGTCCCTGCTTCACAAGGTTGGCTAACATAGCTACTTGACCAAAAGCACTTTTCTCAGGGAAGGCACTTTCTCTGCCCTGTACTTGTCTAGTGTGGGTTCGGAATCATAATCATAATCATAATAAAAAAAACTAGCATTTATTGAGGACTTCCTACAGGCTCGGCGTTATTTCAAGGGGCGTTTAGCCTTACAACGAGCCCTGGAAAGGAGTTCTATTAGACTCCCACTTTACAGGGGAGAAAGTAGAGGATCAGAGAAGGTAAACAAGTGGCTGGAGGCACACAGCTAAGAGGCTAAAGCTGGGATTCGAACTGAACAGTCTCCCTCTGCAGCCTTCTCCTACCCGTGAATACATGGCCCCCCAATGAGGTAATAGAGCCCAGGGAACCCCCTGGGAGCCAGGCAGAGCCAACGTCTGGGATTGCTGCCTTTGATGCAAAATGCGCCATTCTCTGGCCTCCCCGCCCGGCTCACCACTCTGCTCCACAGAGAGCTTGATGTTCCAAGAGCTCAGACCCTACCTACTCTGGGGAGGCACAGTGGGAACTAGGAAATGGCAATAGGGCTTCTGAATCCAAATGCTGCCCTCTCCCCCACCCGACACGCACCCGTGCCTCCTGCGTGTGAAAGGGAAAGAGGAGACACCAGGGAGACGGGTCCTGTGGGAACCTGAGCATGGTCTCCAGGTGCACAGACGTCCCCACAAGCCTTGCTTGGTCACCCTCATGCCAGCAGAGCACACACTTACATGGGCATGCGCCTGTGAGGTCACACTCAGTGAAATCACAGGTTCGTGTGTGCACAGGTGTGGGCCCACCTGCACCTCGGTACTCCCACCTCCACCCAGCCACCTCCTGGCTGAGCTCCTGGGCTTGGCCTTAACCTCCTTAGGCAGTGAGTATGACGGTCAAGTGCACAGACTCCGGCTCCTGACGACTGGGTTTGATTTCTGGTTCTGCCACATACCACCTGTGTGTGTGCCTCCCCGCAAATCCTCTCGCCTCTCTGTGCCTCAATTTCCCCATCCGCAACCAGGAGTAATAACTAGTATCTACTGCCTGAGATTCATGTCAGGAATTAAACATATATGGCACATGTGAACAGCCTTTAAGAGGTTTATCTTTTATTCAGCAAGCCCAGTTCTATTACTCAGCAATAAAAAAAGAATGAAATCTTGCCATTTGAGGCAATCTGGATGGACCTGGTGGGTACTGTGCTAAGTGAAATAGGTCAGACAGAGAAAGATAATTACTGTTAGATTTCACTTATATGTGGAGTCCAAAAAGAAAACAGGCCCTGGCTGACATAGCTCAGTAGATTGACCGCGGGCCTGCAAACCAAGGGATCACGGTTCGATTCCCAGTCAGGGCACATGCCTGGGTTGCAGGCTGGTTCCCGGGGGAGGATGCATGAGAGGCAATCATACATGGATATTTCTCTCCCTCTCTCCTTCCCTTCCCCTCGAAAGATAAATAAATAAAAATTTTTAAAAAAGAACATGATGTTGACTGAAGTACTCAGTAATCGTGTTTAAAACAGAAAGCAAACTTGATGGTTGCCAGAGGGGAGGGGGGAGAGGGGATGGATGGAAACAGGGAAAGGGTGTCCTGACCGGTGTGGCTCAGTTGGTAGGGTGTCATCCCACAAAGCAGAGGGTCACCAGTTTGATCACTGGTTGGGGCACATGCCTGGGTTGCTAGTTCATTCCCCTTTGAGGTACCCACGAGAAACAACTGATCGATGTTTCTCTCTCCCTCTTTCTCCCTCCTTTCCCCTCTCTCAAAAAATAAATAAAATCTTTTTTAAAACTATAAGGGAATACGAGGTATAAACTTACAGTTGAAATAAAGAAGTCGCGAGACGTCCAGCACCGGGAGCATCGTCGGCAATATTGTAATAACTCTGTACCCTGACGGATGGTTGGTAGACACATGATAACCACGTCCTATGGCATATAAATGTCTAATGGCTATGTGGTACACCTGAAACTAATAGGATATTGCATGTCAGCTATATTTAAATAAAAACAAGTCAGGTTCTCTAGGAAGAGAGAACGGCGAGGTGAAGAGTAGCAGGCAGACCTTCATCAGAAGGTGCTCTTGGGCTCAACGCCTGCCGAAAGGACGGGAAGGAGGCGGAGATGGGTAGGGGGAAGAGGGGCCTCGATGCAGCCTGTGGAGCCTCAGCCAACCACACCTGAAGCTCGGAAGCCGAGTTGGTCCATCAGCGTTGTCCGGAGTTGACATGAGGGGCTTGAGTATATTCACCTGTGTCGACCAGTCTGTGGCTATGACTTGCCCTGAGAAGAGGGCATGACCTTGGTACCACGGTTCCCTTTACCTGTGGGAAAGCCACAGGGAGAGTCTCACCTGTGAGCAGCCAGCCATCCACACCTCCCACAGCTGGAGAAACGCGTGCCTCTGTCCTAAAGGAGGCGCAGGGCGCCATGGCATTTACTACACAGCCCCCCATACCACAGCCAAGGGGGCCGTTCTTCCCCTTGTCTCACCTCTAGACTCCCAACCAGGACCCCAGAAACAGTGAATCAAGGAACAGGAGCCTCAGCTTCCCTGGACTTGGGCTCCAGACCGAGCTGATTTCACTTTTGCTTCTATTTCATAGCACCTGATTCAAGCCTCAGGACCCCACTTACTACCTCCTTAAATAACAGGTAATGATGCTGACATCAACAAATGTGCTCAGGAGATACGAACTAGTTCTAAGTCCTTTAAATGGTTCAACTCATTTAACACAACAATCCTATGAGGTGTGTATAATATTGTTATATGTTACAGTGGAGAAAACTATGACACAGAGAAGTTAGGTAATTTGCCTAAGGTCACCCAGCTTGGGTGTGTTGGAACCAGGATTCCAACTTGAAGAGTCTGCTTCCAGACTTAGTCCTTAGCACGTCCCTGTGGTTAGTGGTTGCTGTTAATGTGGATGATGGATACTCATGGATGGGCAGAAGGGTGGGCAGACGGGTGCGTGGAGAGAAAAACTGCCAAGTGAATGGAAAAATCGATGGCTATATGAATGAATAAATGGATGAATGAATACGCAGTTAGATGGCTGGCTGGCTGGCTGGATGAATACATTGATGGATGGTTGGATGGATGGATGGATGGATGGATACTTCATACCCTAGCCCCCTTGAAATTTCCCATCCTCCTAGCTGCCTCCCGTCCTTGGCATCAGAGCATCTGGGTCCACATAACAGGGAATATGTCCCAGCTCTGAGCAAGGAAGACAGGTCTAGATTTCTCACCTCCTGGGGCTCTGGCCTTCAGCCAAGAGCTGACAGGACAGGGTAAGGAAGGAGATCTCAGAGGCAACAGCAGGACCCCAGGCTTCCTCTGTCTGTGGCCCGGGGAGCACATCGCTCTCTCTTTCTTTGTGCTCCAGAGGCCTCCCCTGTAAAGTGCAGTGGTTGGCACTTCTATGCCAGACACCCTACCATCCTTGGAGGTAGAAACTCAGGCTACGGCGTTTAGTCCTCCTCCGCCTCCAGGGATGCTGATTCCCACCCCATTTCTTCCAGGCACCATCTCCTTCTCCACTGCCTGTGTGTGTAGATCCCCCACCCCCACCCCAGAATGTTATCCTTCTCTGGGCATTTTTCTTCTCTTCTTCTGTCCCTGCTTTTCTGTTCATTTGAATACTTCATGCTCCTAACCAGGGGATGGCCGTGGCTGAACATGCACTGGAGCTGCCCGATTTCCTCCCTGTCTGGGCATGTGGCTGCTTAACTGCTATTTCCTTTCCTTTCTTTCTTTTTTTGAGTGATGGACAGGCAGCACCCAGCCCTGGAGGGGTGACGCACGGCTGGGGCTGTGGTTCTGAGAGACTCGGAATCTTATTGGAACCCCAAAGGCCCACAGGAAGGGTTCCCAAGTCAAAGAATTTTGGGGTCCCCACAGTCCCGACTCTGGATGAGCGCCCCGGGACCAGGGAATGGGAAAAATCCCAGCAATCTGGGCTAGGTGCTTTCTCTGAGTGGGTAACTCACATCCCGTTTCTGCCTTAGTTTTTCTATCTGTAAAATGAGAGCTTGACCAGTCTCTACACTCGTGCAAAGTTGATCGGATTGCCTGGTTCATTTCTCAGCTGCACCACTCACCAGCTAACTTCCCTCTGTAAAATGGGGTTCTTCTGAGCTGTAAATGAGATCATGTCTGGGAAGTGCAAAGCACAGAGTGAAAGCTCGGTAATTGTTGGTGTTACTCCAATGTTAGAAAAGAGAAAGTGGAGAGCTGGCAGGGAGAGATATATATATTTATATTTCCAGGTGTGCCCACCCAATCTGGCCACGCCCAACCCTCCCCTTCCCGCCTTTTCTCTCCCTCCAGAATACCTTGTACCCATCACACAGTGAAATGGACAGGACCTCTTGCAGATTGTGGGTGGGGATTTAAAGAGTAGTAGCCCGTGAGAAATGACTCGACAATACTTTTTAGGAGCCTGAAAAAGAGGTGTACCCTTTAGCCCAAGAACACCAGCTGCTGAGATAGAAGGACATTATTAGATACAGAGGAAAAGACGTTAAGTATAAAGTGTTCATCTGGCTGTTTGTAATCACAAAAGCTTGGAAACAACTCAGCAGTCATGAAGAGACGAATGTTTGAGGCGGGGCTTTTCTTGTTTATTTGCAACTCATTTATAATAACATGGAAAGGCATATGAAAATAAGCAAATGAATAAAATGAATAACACCATAGAAAGAATGGTGTTAAAAAATGCCAACACTACTCCCCAAAGAAAACACTGCCAAGAAGCATCCAAAGTGTGTGCGCTAAAATGTAAACAGTGGTCCTTCCCAAGTCCTAGAGTTTGAGTGGTATTTTCTAACTCGTCTACAAATATATCATTTGTGTGCATTTTTTGTCAGTATATTTTTAAGTCAAAAACATGTTTATAAATAAAACCAGGAGAAAGTAAAGCAAAATGTTACCAGTGGTTGTCTCACGGTGCTACAGGGTCTTTCATCAACACTCTGTTCCTTTAATGGGTTTTGTGTTTATTTGTGACATTGTATTTTCTCTAATGAGCACAATTAGAATTATATGTACACACACACATACATATATATATATAATAGCTAACTAAACTACATTATTATTAGCTAGTTTTTAACATTTTACAAATATATGCTCACATCAAAAGAAAAATTCAATCAGTATACAAAGGAATAAAATAAAAAGTAAAAGTTCCTGACCCACCTTTACCCCTCAGTCTCCTTCCCCAAAATGAATGTCAACAGTTTCACGTCTGTCCATGTATGTGGGGCGGTGGGGAGAGGAAGAGGGAGAGAGATTCACACAGTATAAATGATCCTGAAACTTGCTTTGTCATTCAGTGCTCTCGGGGTATCTTTGCATGTGTGATACTCCGTTATCATTGCTGTAAAGCATCCCCACTGTGACGTTACATGATGACTTATTCAATTTATCCTGTGTCAGCTGGCCACCAGGGTTGATGAGGAACACTTGGCTGCTGCCAGCCTTTGCATTTACAAACACCGATGCAGAGAGCACATTTGTCCATGGCATTCACCTTTTCCCATTCGTGTGAGTGTGTTTGTGAAGTAGAACTTTAGACGTGCCATCGTGGGAGCCCAAGGGTTTGTTTCAAGGTGATGGTAGCCGGCGCTGGCCAGGTAGACCAGTTGGTTGGAGGGCCATCCCTCTAGGCCAAGGTTGTGGTTCTGTGAGGGTCAGGCCACATATGAGAGAATCAACCCACGAATACGGAAATAAGTGGGATAACAAACCCATGTCTCTCTCTATCTCTCTCAAAATCAATGAATTACATTTTTATAAACAAAAAGTTTATTAAAACACAGCTACCTAGTCACATAAATGTATCTATATGTAAAACACATGAAAAGACAAAGGAAAGAATACCTCAATAGCTATGCCCAAAGAATTCATGCAGTATGAGCATGCAAAACACACACACACACACACACATAAATGAAAACCTTTGCATAGGAATAAACCATCCAACAGCATAAAACCTAAACATCCGGTGACTTTCTTTGGGGATCATGGTTTTATACTTTGTTTTCTCACTGTTTCCCAGCGAATATGAATTTCTTTTCTAGTCAGGAAACAACATTACAGATATTATGAGAAATGTCTTATTTTCCTCTTTTTATTGATTTTTAAATTTATTTCTTTATTTTAGAGAGAAGGCGGGGGAAGAGAGTGAGGAAAACATCAATTTGTTGTTCCACTTATTTACACATACATTGGTTGAGTCTTGCTTGTGCCCTGACTGGAGATTGAACCCACAACCTTGGCGTATCTGGAGGACACTCTAACCAACTGAACTACCTGACCAGGGCTAAAACATCTCTTTTCTTTTTTACAAAACGCAGTACACAGTCATTGCAATTAGTCAAAAATGAATGTTACGCAAAAATGTTAGTACTGTCCCTCTCCCCCAGATTCAGCCCCCGAGGAAAACAATGTTGGAGGAGGTCTGGTGAGAGAACTCCCACACTCTTTTCTACAGCGTGTTATTTTCACACCGGAAAAGAAAGAATGAGTAAAAGACCTTTTTAAGAAAAGTTTTTGTTGTTGCTGCTGTTAATTTAAAGCCTCCCCTGTCTCTTTCGCAGGCCAGCCCCTCCCTTCCTCCCTCTCTACTGTTTGCCCTCTTTCTGCATCCAAACATCTTGCCCTCAAAGGCATCCTCTTGGGGATCTGCTCCCTGGAGGCACCTGCGCCTGTGCCTTGGCCCTGGTTCAGCAGAAATCAAGGCCAAGCCTAGGAAGCACCCGCCCCAGCCCCAGCCGCACGGGGCCAGCGCGCCGGGCCAGGGGAGCGAGGGGCCCCGGGTCCGGCCAGGCGCTGAGCTCCCAGCGAGGCCTCCCTCCCACGGGGTGGAGTCTGAACCCGCTCCCTCCCGCCCGCCGGCTTTCTCTAGGAGTAATTAAGAGTGAAATCCTCCTCCTGGTGACCCCGGTGCTCCCCGCCCGGGCTGATTTACACATGAAAGGTCTATGGAGGGCCCGGGCTTTCTCCTTTTCACATTCACAATGAGGAGCAGCCTATAAATAAAACCTCTCTGAGAAACAAGAGGCTTCAAAAATGTCTTTGTGCGTGTGTGAGCGTGAGTGTGTGTGTGAGTGTGTGTGTGTGTGTGTGTGTGTGTGTGAGAGAGAGAGAGAGAGAGAGAGAGAGAGAGAGAGAGAGAGAGAGAGGAGAGGGAAGAAGGAGAGGGATCCAGACTGAGTGCCTACTGCTCGCTGTGAGTCAGGCATCAGGCATCAACCTTAGGAGAGAGACTTGAGGGTCCCTGTTTTATAGATGAAGAAACTGAGGTTCAAGGAGAAGCCCTGCCGTGAATTAGTGCCCACAGTGACTTAGGGGAAAAGCAGAGACAGAAAATGGATGAGCATAAGATGCAAATGATGTGCTATGACTCTATTAAGATAGTGGTTATAGGACCGTGTATGTGTTTGTCATAGGACTATAATCTAAAAGGGGAGAATGTGACTCTATGTTAAGCATCTTGCCATAACCTTGACTTTAAAAAGTAAAATCTTGGGCCTGTGAACCACACGATCGTGGTTCGATTCCCAGTCAGGGCACATGCCTGGGTTGCAGGCCAGTTCCCGGCAGGGGACACACCAAAGGCAACCATACATTGATATTTCTCTCCTTCTCTCCTTCCCTTCCCCTCTAAAGATAAATAAATAAAATCTAAGTATTAAAAAATAAAAAAGTAAAATATTATAAAATATATACCAAAACCAAAGACACCAATGGGCCATGAGTGGGGAAGGTCCCCTGGGTGGTTGGGGTTTGTCTGTGCCCTTCCCTCTAGCAAGACTCTCTCCTTACTCACTTCTGTATCCTCGAGGTTGGGGCCTAATGCTGGGGAAATGTAGATACTCAGGAAATGTTTGCTTGCTTAAATGAATGAATAAGCTAAATAATTCCCTCGTTTATAGTTTCTAGTTATTTTTCGCACCTTTAAGATGGATGCAAGTATATGTGCCAAGTGCTAAATGAACTATAACTAGACTTTGAATTCTTTGAATTGAGCCTGTTGTAATTGTCTGGACGTGATGTGAATCTATTTCTCTATAAAGTGAGAAACTGAGTAAACCCAAAGGCTAACTCCTCCCAAACAGCTCAGAAGTCACCTCCTCCAGGAAGCCTTCCAGATCCCCTCCCACTTCCAGATCAGATCAGGAGCCTCTTCTGGGCTCTCAGAGCCAAGTTGTATGCCCATCCCTGTACTGATCATTCTGTACAGATTTGTCTGGTTCTGCATGTCCTTCATGCGAGTATTCAAGTTCTCGGCAGTAAGATCTGTGTTTGTTTTGCTCATCTCTGTGCTCCCAGTGCCTGGCACATAGCAGGTGGGCTATCTGGTGAATAATGAATTAGTGCATTTATTAGTTCTGGTCTGAGGTTCAAAATTGAATGATGCTGGTGTTGGCTGGAGCCAGGCTAAGGTCCAAGGCAACTGGAACGGGCCAGGGGACAGAACCAGGAAATCCCTGTGCAACAGAGATGAGTTGAAAGGCCTGACTTCTGGAGCATGAAGAAAACAATCCTGCTGTGACCCCTGCAGGAAATCCAAGCTCCCTCCTGCACGGGGCAGGGGGCCCAGAGGAGAATAGGCAGACTCTCGAGGGCAGATGGTGGGGGGGGATGGGCAGCACTGGGAACTGGCAGTCTGCCTGCATCTATTTGAGGCTGGGGGTGGGGTGAGTTGCGTGGGGCCCATGAATGTGGTCAGGTCCCGGCTCTTCTACTTCTTCGCTCGTCGAGCAGCCTCACCAAGCCTCATTCTCCACATCTGTGCAGTGGGTAGGGAGTGAGAGTAATTATACCTACTTCACATTTAGAAGGAGGGCAAAGGGCAAAGGGGCAACTGAGGTCAAAGGGCCTGCAATTGTGTAGCTGCTCAGAGAGGGTGTGACACCCCCTAACATTGCTTTTCTTTCTCTCCCATTTCTCCCAGGTGTTATTATTTTTTTTAGATTTTATTTATTTATCTTTTGAAGGAGAGAAGGAGAGAAATATCAATGTATGGTTGCCTCTCGTGAGTCCCCTGCTGGGAACTGGCCTGCAACCCAAGCATGTGCCCTGACTGGGAATCGAACTACAATCGTGTGGTTTGCAGGCTGGCACTCAATCCACTGAGCTACACCAGCCAGGGCTTCTCCCAGGTATTTTTCACCCCCAACTACAGCTGCCACTCTTGAGTCCCTAATACTGATGTTAACTATTCCTAGGGTCTGCTGGGCACCTGCTATGTATCAAGCACTGTCCTGTGCTCTTTACCTGGAGTTCCTCATTTCATCTTCACAGTCACATGGTCAGGCTGGGTTGTCACTATTATTTTCCAGAGAGGAGACAAGGTCAGAGAGATGCAGTGACTTACCCAAGATCACTCAGCCTGTAGGCGGTAAACCTGGGATGTGAAGCATCTGTTTACCTGGAGGGAGCGCCACGGTCCCTGGGAACGCTCGTTCGAAGGCAGATTGCTGGGCCTCACCTCGAAGCCTCTGAGGCTGAGAACCTGAGGCGGGGCCTGGGAATCTGCATTTCTAACGAGTTCCCGGGTGGTGCTGCTCCCGCTGGTCCTGGAGCACACTTCCAGGACCGCGTCCTAATACCAAGGTTTCTCCACTGTCATTATCCCGATTAGGCGTGTAACATCTCGTCCAGACAATTACAGCAGGCTCAATTCAAAGAATTCGAAGTCTGGTTATAGTTCATTTAGCGCTTGGCACATACACTTTCATCCATCTTAAAGGTGCGAAAAATAACTAGAAACTATAAATGAGCAGGAAGAAGGACAGAATTGGCTCTGGTCTCACGGATTACTCAGAGAGATGGCTTTTCGTTAGACGCCATTGTGTTCTAAAGGAAGTATTGTAACTCACTGGATTAAGAAGTCACTGGAGCTGGCTCCCTGGATTAACAGGCACTCGCCTTGTCTACTGCAAAAAAATCCAGAAAGATGCAACGCCCGCAGCAGCTGCCGGACTCATGGCGGCAGTGTGGGCAGCCACTCACTCCTCCTGCTGACGTGGCGCTGTGACCGTGTGTTTACCAAGAGTCAGCGGGGTTGGTTCTCCAATCGGTTACTGTTGTTATTAAATCACATCATTGTATCTGACAAACAGATGACATAGGAGCAGGAAAAGAAAAACCCATGTGTCTGTAGACACAGTTGAATGCTTTGGAAAAACTCTCCGAAAGTGAGTTGGTGCGTGTCATCATAAATTTGTCCAAATCCACAGGACGGACACCACCAAGAGTGAATGCTCATGAGAACTATGGACTTGGGGTGATAATGACGTGTCAGTGTGATTCCTTCCTGTGACAAAGGCCCCACTCTGGTGGGGGCACGTCGAGAGTGGGGAGGCTATGCATGTGTGAGAGTTCGAGGTACATGAGAAATCTCTGCACTCCGTGGTAATGTCGTGAATCTAAAATGGTCTAAAAAGTAAAGTCTAAAAAGAAAGAGAGGAGAAGGAAGGAAGGAAGGAAGGAAGGAAAGAAAGAAGGAAGGGAGGGAGGGAAAGGGCAAAGCCATATCCTAGGAGCCAAATATAAACTTTTGTAAGCCACTGGGGGTGGGAGGAGTTAGTGGCCTAGACAACCAAAGACTATTGGGTAGGGATGAAGGTGAAATGCTAATCATCTGGACAACTAGAACCTTCAGATTTGCATCAACTTGTAAGAAGTCCAAACCCGAACTCCGGGGAGCGGTTCATGCAAGAAAGATGTCGGGGGATGTCACCCAGCTGACTCAGATCAGGCTCAAAGAGAAGGCTTTGGCCCTACATCAAAAGATCGGTGAATTAATACAGAGCAATAGGATTTTAAGTTAAAATGGAATATTTAGGTCCTTTTGTAGTTCACGACGTGGTGATTGAGTGTTCAAGCTCCTACGTGAGCTGCGCCTCCCTCAAACCTCGTTAGGACATTAGCACATTACCTTTCTGACATGGAAAAAAGAAAGAAAAAAAGAATACTTAAAGGTTATATTTTTTTAACTCATTTTCTGCTTCAGTGGCCTTTTTCGGTAAACTTATCAACTACTCCTCTGATCAGGGTGTATGAAAAAAAACCCTACTGTACGTTTTTTAAAAAATTGAAAACGGGGAGGGGATGGTGCAGTTCTTAATTATTTATTGATTTCTGTTTCATCTCTCTCTCTCTCCAGCCAATTATATCTAACTAATATTAGCACTTTGCAGGGTACAAAGCACTTGCAAGTCTATTTTTTCCCTTTCATTCTCACAAGTCTGGGCAGCAGGCATTGTTACCCTCGTCCTCTAGGTTGGGGAACTGAGGCTCAGAGAAGAGAACTAAAGGTTCAAGAAAAGCAACCAGTAAGGCATTCCACTGGGGCAAGAACCACCCCCCCCACCCCCCCCCCGTTATTAGTGGAAGTGCCTAACTACCCCCAGGGCACTGTGTTAGCAAGAGAATGGGAATAAACGCACCAGCCCTTCCCAGCCTGGGCCGATGGTGGGAGGTGCCTTAGGGCAGGAGTTTGGAGATAAGGAATAGAGACCAAGATGGGACTGCAGTTGCATCCCAGCACACAGTAGGCCCTTGGGAAATAGTTGGTGCTTGGTGGACAAAGTGAGGCATGAATGAACCTATAAACAAATGAAGTGAGAAACCTGGAGCCAGACTGCTTCTCTCTCTGGACTCAGTTTTCCCGTCTTTAAGTAGTTGAAAGTTAACATTGTCCTCCTTATGACAATGGACAGACAGATGTAATTTTATACTGTTTCCGGATATTCAGAGACCACCCTTTTGAATGTTTGCATCCATGGAACCCTGAGTAGGGATCCCGTGAATGCAAGGATCTGAGGTTTCTTTCTGCCCCGATGTCAATAATTGCAAACAACAACAACCATAACAGGACCCAGAAGTTTGGGGACACCTACTCTGGACCAGCAACGATGCTAACAGCTTCATCTCACTGAATCTTGTCACGGCTCTATGAGGCAGCCATTATTAGCATTTGGGTTTTGCAGATGAGGAAATTGAGGCTTAGAGGGACTAAACTTGCTCAGGCAACACAGCCAGGAAGTAGGGTCCTTGGTCTCCAGTTGAGCCCTGTGGACACCAGAGCACGGACACTCTCTCACCTCCATTCCAGGGAAGTAGAAGCATAAGCCACGTGGCTCTTTCAAGGCCAAACTCCAGTTGCTGTATTTGGAGAATGTATTGCGATGCTGGCAGCCACTCATTCATTCAGCAGACATGTCTGAACACCTCCCATGTTCCAGGTACAGACTGGCTAACAGGGGCTCATGTTCTTGCCTTCAAGTCCTTGCCTTCAAGCAGCCCACGGTTATTGCATTGTTCCTCCGATGCCTCCCACCCCAGATTCATGGTGCAAGCAGTCACAGTGCAGATTCTCAGGCCCTGCTCCAGACCCAGAATCAGACACTGTGAGGTTGGAGCCTTGGAACCTGTCTTCCCAAGCTCCCCAGGTGACTTATAGACATTAAGGTGTGGGAACTCCTGGATGGAGGGAGAGGTGGCCTAGACCAGCAAAAAAGCAATTCTTACACAGGAAAAAAAAAGTGTATTATGCAGATTATGGGAGTTGCCAAGGAAGGCTTTTTGGAGGAGGTAACCTCTAAGATGAGACCTGAGGGGTGAGCAGAAGTGAAGATGCCAGGGGTAAGAGGGTAAGAGGAAGAGACACAGCCCAGATGAAGCCAGAGCGAGGGCAGGGGGCAGGCGGGGTGGAGAGAGTAACAAAGCAGAATGATGCACCCAAGTGGAAAGAGGCCCCTGGCGCAACCTGGGGGATCAGGGAGACTCTGAGTTTTCCAGTGCTTTCTCGGATACGAGTTTTTCGGCTTCATCTCATCTCAGATGAAGATGATGGGTGTGGAAGGGAATCAGGGCTGGCAGGGAGGAGGTGTGGTCTCCCAGGACCTAGAGCCTGTTAGAAGCCTCTTATCAGCTGGCTAATGGTGGGCGGAAGCCCAGTCTTCCATCCTCTAATCAGGATGCTGTTTTCACCTTCATTGTCAATGCTAAGCCTTTGTTTGTTTGAACTAAGTCTTACTATCTAGTGTCCTTAGTGCCTGCGGTAAATGGTGACATTTGAATAAGTGGAGGGGAATCGCTTTGTAATGGGACCCGGAGAACACCTGCTTCTTAGAGCCACCTGTCCCAGCGGAATTGCAGGTGCTCTTCCTCCTCGGAATGACCCTCATGGCCCCCAGTGGTGACTCAGCCTTGAGTGGTAGTAGGACTCTGGCCAGCCTGGATTCCAATCCCCTCCCAGCCACTTTCTGTCCCCTTCCAATAGCTCAACATCCTCCTGAGACCAAAGAGGCTAATAGTACCCACGACATACAAAGAGCCATTTGGAGAATGGGGTGAAGTTTCCTATGAAATGCTTAAAAGAGTGGCTGGCACACAGTAGGACTTCAGGGAATGTTGGGTATGACCACCTGACTCACCTCCACAGGCTGGCTGGTCCCCAGGCTGGGTTGGGCAAATACGTCTTCAGAGGTCTCACTCTCAAGCAGAGCCCCTCCCTGAAACAACTGGGCACCCTTTCAACCACCCTGGAGCCCTCTCCCATGCATTGGACCAAATGGAAACAATGGAAAGCCAGTATGGCTGGAGTGTGATCCTATTCTCGCTGTCTCCATTTTACAATGAGGAGAGGAGGCTCTGGGAAAGCAAATGACCTGCCCGGCGGCACACACGAAGTGTTGGAGGCAACGTTTGAACCTGGATTTAGTCTGACCAGGAATGCTGTCAAATGGTTTTATGTCGCCGTTTCGAATCAGGGTTCAAGCTCATTCAACATTCACGAACTTGGATGGAGAACTTAAGTCTGATTTAAGCCTGAGAACAGGCTCTGTCACTGGCAAGGTTTTACTAGGCCTCCTCTCACCCCGAGTCACTGTGCCAATATCTGCCAGTTTCAACACAGACAATGTATAGTGTTGGGATCAAAGCTACCAGCCCAGAGGCCACTGCAGGCGTCCAGGGGAGAGAGAACGTGAGTAACTTGGGGGTGGGGGTGGGGAGAGGGGGGTTAGAAATTAAAGAGAGAAACTGACCATCCAAGGCCAGGCTCACGGGCAGGCCAGCCTCCTTCTTCTTCCTCTCCCGCTAAGTCTGCCAAGGAAAACAAGGTCATGGGGGCCATTGAAATCTGCAGTAGCTCTACAGGGTGAGCCCACCAAGCACTCAGACCTTGTAATGCATTTGTATCTGAAGTTTTTACAACAAGCCTATTTTCTTCTGGCATTGGAAGAAGAAGGATAGCAGCAAAATAACAATAGCCATATGTAGTCCAAAAATGTTTTAGAGCAATTAGCATTTATTACTGTGCAGCCTGCCATAAGAAATGCAGGCGTTGGGGGGGGGGGTAGTGATCACCTGGGTGGAGTTTAGGATATAGCCAAGAAGCACATAGGACTGTTAGATTAAAGACACGACATCATACTGTACGTGTCCTAACTTCAAGAAGCAGAATTGCCTTGCTGAAAAGATATTGATTAAGCATCTGGTTTGTGTCAGTCACTACACTGGGCATTGGGATAGAGGAGTAGGCAAGACAGACAAGGTACCTGCTCTCCTGGAGCTCCCAGGCCACTTAGAAGTCAGTGAAGTGACGAGTGGGAAGAGCACTCAGAAGGGAACAGCATGAGGAAAGGCCCTGAGGTTGGAAGGGGCTTGACCTATTTCAGAAACACAAGGCTAGTTCAATGGTTGAATGAGGCTTCCTTGGTAAAGATGGTGGAGACAGGCAGGGATTATATCCTTGAGGACTTTGGGGTCGGCATAAGGCATCTGGGGTTTACCCTAAGGGAGCAGACAGCCACTGAAGGTTTGCAAAGAGGAGGGGTGGGCTGGTAGACCTGCACTGGAGAAGGGCCACCCTGGCTGCTGTGAGAATAGACTGGAACTGTAAAGAGAGAGACCAGCCCAGAGGCCACTGCAGGCGTCCAGGGGAGAGAGAACAGTGGCCACGACTGAGCAGGGATGGAGAAGATCACACAGACATTTCAAAGTAAAATCCACTTGATGGTTCATTGAACGTGAGAACGAAAGAGGAGACAGTGAGAAAAACTGCCTTCTAGTTTGTTAGCTTGGGGACTGGGTGGCGCCATTACAAGGCCACCTACCCAATGACAGGAGATGCCTGAAATTGATAATGTAGTCAGGAGAGCCAGGCATGGAGACAACCATCCAACTCATGTGGTACAACGAAATGAGCTAAAACAGAGATGCTAGCTGGGCCTCTGGGGGCAGGGAGCGGGGACGGCTAGATGCTGGCTGGGGAGCCTCAACAGGCGAAGAGATCACAGTGGATGGAAGAGTTGGAGAGAAGCTGGAGACAAGGAGACTGGAAGGATGATGACGCGTACAGGGTTTGGAGAAGACCTATGAGGCTGACACACAGAGTGAGCGGAGGGGCCTCTGGGAGGCCCTATGTGCCAATCCGAGGAGTCAGTGAAGAGAAATGACTTCGGCTCCAGGAGAGGAGAACCTGGTCCTTCCTGTATTTCAGAAAACCGGTGGTGAGTGTGTGAGAGGCAGTAAATTAGGCATTTGTCTCTGTAAGAAATAGCTCTAGAAGGTTCAGCAGAGAACTCTAGGATGGTAACCCTTGGAGTGAAACTCACCAGCCAGACAATAGGAATTAGCAGGCTTTTCCTTCTTTAAATTTTTATTTTGTGTGTAACTTAACCCATACACATGTATTATCTAGTCAATACTTTAATACTTAAATAATTATTATGAAAAAATGGACTGATTGAAAGCAAAGACTTTGGGGTTATTCAACATGCATTTGAACCTTGGCTCTGTCAGGCTTGTCTCTAGCCGTGTCAATTATTGCCTTGCTGAGGTTCAGGTTTTGCATCAGTAAAATGGGATAACGTTGGGGGTTGTTGGAAGTAGGGGTTTTTTTTTGGTTTGTTTTCGATTTTGTTTTGAGAGAGAGGAAGGAGCAAGAGAGGGAGGGAAACATCCAAGTGAGAGAGAAACATCAGTTGCCTTCTTGTAGGGGCCCTGACCGGGGGAATTGAATCAGCAACCTTCCCCTCTGCAGGACGCTGCCCAGCCCACTGAGCCGTGCCAGCCAGTGCTGGAAGGTTTAAATGAGATAATATATGTCAAGTGCCAGCACTGCAATAAGGATAGGCTAAATGGACCTGTTAGTATCAATAATTAATAACAGTTAGTCAGATGGGCACACCCTCAAAGGAGGTCTCAGCTGACATACAAGGGTGGGTCAGGGGAAAGGGTTTGGAATCAGACACAGCTGAGGTCTGGCGCTCTAAATGAGCACTACTTCCCTAAGCCACAGTGGCCCTCCTAGGCAAAATGGGATGCTAACACACCTCCCTCCACAAATCGGGTGCGGGCAGTTAGTCAATTGCCAAGTCCATTGCCCTGTGAGTTACGTTATGAAGATAAATATTTTCAGGAAGGCCTCTCTCTCTCTCTGTCTCCCAGGCCCAGATGTCCTTTCAGTCACTCCTCTCTGCTCCCCACTGAAGGGGTGTGTGGGGGCGGGGGAGGGTAAGGTAGGGCGGGGGAGTATTTTCCAAGAAAAGAATCTTTCTCTTCTTGTTCTAATCTAGGGAAGCTTCAGGAAAAGTCTCAGAGGCAAGGCCTTAACAAGGAGTCCCTGAGGTCCCGCCCAACTCCCTCCATTCCTCTTGCAGGTTCCGCCCCTCTCTCCTTCAGGGATCCTGAGACCAGACAGCCACGTTGAAGGTCGCAGGCACTACTCATCTCTCTAGGCAGACATGTGGGCGGCGCCCGCACATGTGGAGCCTGCCACCCACAGGGAGAGAGCGGTACTGCAGGCGCGGGCGCCAGAGGAGCCCCCATGCTGTCCAGTCACCTTTGGGTCAATATTGACTCAGTGCCTTTTCTGCGCCAGGCCGCCAGGTGGAAGAGGCCCCTGCCCTGATGGGGCTTACATTCTAACGGGACCAATATCAGCAACGGAAGCGGTAGTAGCAGCTTCATAAACTGCTTTTTGGTGAATGCCTTTGTTTTTACAACACAAGTAGTATATATTCATTGTAGAAATGTAAAAAGAAAATTAAAACTCAGACATAACTCTGGTTATCATGAGAATATAACCCTTACAGTATTTTTCTATGCATTTTACGTAAACGAAAATAGCCCTGGATGGTGTGGCTCAGTGGATTGAGCACCGGCCTGTGGAACGAAGAATCTCTGGTTGGATTCCCAGTCAGAGCACATGCCTGGGTTGCAGGCCAGGTCCCCAGTTGGGAGCACGTGAGGCACAACCGATCTATGTTACTCCCACACATTTCTCTCCCTCTCTTTCTTCCTTCATTCCCCCCTCTCTAAAAATAAATAAACCAGTCTTTTAAAGAAACCAAAAATGTACATGTCATAATATTTGTAGCATGCTTTGTAGTGTTTAACAGCTTTATTGAGATACACTTTTCATATTAAACACTCGTCTTGTTTTTAACTTACTGTAACAATAGGTGATGGATAATAACACGATGTGAATTGCTGCTATTTGTTGAGTGAGGTGCTGAGTGCTTTTACTCACATCACCACGGTCAGTCCTTCCAACAACCTTATTAGGTAAGTGCTATAATTTTCTCCACTGTCTGATGATGAGGTAAAAGTATCTTCAGACCAAAAACAATGCAAGCAGCTCCATGAGATATAAACATTTATAACAGGGTAATTTACCTCCAGGAATGTAGGGTTGGAGCGGACAGACGGCCTACCAATTTGGCACAAAATATTCTCTGCTACCAGACCCCTGTTAGAGTACTTAACAAAAATTTTTTTATATTAGAGAGAGAAATATTAATTTGTTGTTCCACTTGTTTATGCATTCATTGACTGATTCTTGCATGGGCTCCGATGGTGGATTGAACCCACGACCTTGGAGGATAGGGATGACACTCCAACCAACTGAGCTACTTGGCTCGGACATGTTTTCAAAAACAGAATAACTTAGATACTAATGATTGACAAGACAAAGGGACAGAGCATGCAGCACGTGCCAGGTGCCCTACCTCCTGGTGTTTGTGGATGATCACAACCATCACTTGTGTGATATTTATCTCAGTTGTCATGCCAGTCCTCTGTCACTGACAAAAATGTTTATGGCTACATTTTGTGGAACACAGATAATCATCCACTAGAAGGCTTTCATGGGTTTGCTAAACACAGGGAGGTTGGTCACAGGTCACAGCGTGCAAACTTAAAGGCGGAAGAAATCTGGGAAAACAAAGATGGCGTTAGCTTTGTTCACATCTATATGTGCACACCCGTTCTTCGGATGAAGAGACTGAGGCACAGAAAAGTAAGTGATTTGTCCAGAAAAAAGGAGCAGAGCCACATTGTAATCCAGCTCTGCCTGAAAACCTGAGTGCTTAAGCATTTGTTATGGCTGCTCTGTGCCAGGCTGCTTGGGAAGTTAGGGGAATCTGAAAGACAAAAACAAAAACAAACAATGTGTGTGTGAAGGGGTATCACCTGGAGCTCACTGTGGAAATCGAAAAAAAACAAAATGGAATAGTCTTCACACAAGGCAAAGTGAGCTAAAGCACCATCAGGGACCCAGAGGCCTAGGGGCACGGCGTAGCCAGGAAAGGCTGCCTGTAGGAGGTGAGGACTGGGTGAGGTATGTGCAGACTGAGATGGGCAACAGAGTGGGAAGGGCATTTCCGGCCAAGAGGGGCCAGCCTGAGCAAAGCCTCAGGTCTAGACAAGCATAGGAGCATACACAGGAACCAGAAGGGGAAAAGAATCAAGTTCTATGCTTTTAGACAGATGGAAGATGCCTAGGGCCTGTCCTTCAAAACCTGACAATCAGCTAGGAGAGAGGCTGTGGGGGAACCATAGAAATAAGTCGTAGTTACCCTTCCCGGTGCACTCTTCACATGCCAGGTTCTCTGCCTATGCTCTACTGCCATCACCTTATGCTCACAACAGCCCTGGAAGATTGGCAGTTATGAATCCCATTCATAAGTGACGGAGTCTCAGGAAGTGTCTTGGTCCAGGTCCTCCAGGCAGGGACAACTAGGGCCGGGAGACTCAACCCAGGAGGCTCAGCGACCAGGTCAGGTGCTCTAACCTGCACCGCTACATTCTTCTTCCTGCTCTGAATGCCTCTGTCCCACCCCAGAGAAACAGATTGTCACACCCAGGCCCCCTGCGCAAGCCTCTAGGTACCCCACAGCCTGGGAGCTTTCAAAATGCAAAGCTGACCGTCTCTTTCCTTGCTTCAAACCCAAACTCCTCAGACCCTGAGGATAAAATCCTAACTCAGCAAGGCTTGCCGGGTTAAGTTTTTACTCCCTCCCTCCCCTCGCACCTCCATCTTTAAGGCGCTGTTTGGGATTCTGGACATAGCACCCAAATATTTCCTCTGTGGTGATGTCTGTCTGGAACACTCATCTCCCTCCCAACCAAAACTTGTCCCTGACTCACTCGTGTTTATATGGAGAGAGATGCCCGTGACTTTGATATCATCTCCTATAGGAAGCCTTTCCTGGCTGCCCCTCCAAAGTCCAGCCAAATGCCCCTTTGCTCTGCTGCCAGAGACCCTCTACCCACTCTACCCCCTGCATTCATTTTGCGCCAGGCGTTGTGTGAAGGTCCCTCGAATTATTGAAGCAGTGTTGCATAGTGGTTACATGCACAAGCTTTGAGGCCACGCTTCTGGATTTGAATACTGGCTTGATCACTTAAAGGGCTAACAGGCAAAGGACATAACCTCTCCTTGTGCCTTGGTTTCCTCATCTATAAAATGGGGATAAGAATAGCATCTATCTCATGGGAGGGTTGTAATGACCAAATTAATACAGAAGAAGGGCCCAGTACATAGTAAAGGCTTAAGAAATGTTACCTAACCTCTATTAGCCTGTTAAATACTTGTGTTAACTTCAATTCATAGGTGAGGTCTAAGACATGACTTGACTTGCCCATATGAGTACATAGCCAAGTAGCAGACCTGGGACTTGAACTTGATGCCAAGGTCCAAGCTGTACTGCGTCCCACCGTCAAACCCATCACACTGGTTGTAATAGCTGTTTACTTGTCAGTGTCTCCCTCCAGGCTGGGTGTTCCATGAGGGTCACTGCTATCTTGTCGCCTCAGCCCAATGACACATTTGAGATTCTAACTGGATGAATTAATGATGCTGTGCAGCTCAGGCAAGTTATTCAGAGGACTGAGACAGTGGTCACAACACCCTGGCTGCCCCTGCAGCCTGTGTGGAAAAATGCTTCGGTGCCTTCTTCTAGGATTAGCCTCTTGGTGGACAAATATTCCCTGGTCCAGGAACTAGAGGTGCTCTTAGCTGGGAGAAACCACAGCAGAAGTAGCAGGCTGGATGCGCCAGATAAGCTTTCCCTTAAGCAAGCCCTGGCCTTGGCTATGCAGCCTCCCCCAGTCTTGCTCCAATACCTCCCCCATCAGCAGCTGTCCCCGTGTTAAGGTGCCCACCCACCAGCAACCTGCTTCAAGGAAATCAAGCATCAGAGAGAGCCGTAGTGGGTTCAGTGCGAACATAAATATCATCAGCTGCCAGAGAGGATGACGTCAAATCCAGGGCCGGCTGGCTGTGGCCTTGGGGCAGCTCCCTGCACAGAGAGGCCTGATGTCCTCGGAGTCACAGTGGTGGCGGGGGTAGAGGGTGGGGTAGAGCACAAGCCGGGAACTGCCAGCTCAGTGCCCTGAGGGTGCATTTCATGGTTCTGTCATTCTCAAGGACCCCATGTCTTGGAATATTTTTCTTTCTAAACCCACTGAGGTCAGAAATTAAGTAGTTGTTCCTTTTCTTGTTCTGCATTCAAAGCATCCAATCAGCATGAACTTGACGGGGTGACCTTTTGGAGTTGGCCTTGATCTACCCAAAGCAAAATCTGTGTGGCTGTGAGGTTAAAAGAGTTGACTCGAGTCCCAGAATGCCTGGGTCTGCCACTGGTCTACAGCTTTGTGATCTTAGGCAACGTCCCGCGCATCTCAGAGTCTCAGGTTCCTTATATGAAAAACGGGGGGAATAGTATCCATCTCACAAGAGATAACATGTTATGATTAATGTATTTTTACTGAGTGTCTATCCTGCGCCAAGTGCTGGGGTGACACCAGTGAACAAAACATAGTCCATGAAGGAAGGCAGGCAATAAACCAATAAATATTTAATAGGTCAGATGGTGCTAAGTGCTATGAAGATAAGTAAGGCGCAGTAAGGATAAAGTGTCAGGATCAGAAGGAGTTATTTCACTTCGGGATAGTCTAGGAAGGCCTGTATGGTAATATGACTTCTGAACAGACCCCTGGTTGAACTGTGGAAGCAATTCATGGGGAAATCCGGGGAGATACTCTTCAAACAGAGAAATGAACACGTGTCAATGTCCTGAGGAAGGGAAGTACCTGGAATGTTCAAGGAAAAGCAAGAAGGCCAAGGTAGCTGGAGTGAAGTGGGCAAGGAGATGGGTAGAAAGGGTGAGGTCAGAGAGGCAGCAGAGGGCAGGGTGTGTAGGGCCTGGTAGCCCACTGTAAGGACTTTGGCATTTACTTTGAGGGAGATGGGATCCATTGGAACATTCTGAGCAGAGGAGGGAAATTATCTGACAGGTTTTAAAGGGTTCCTCTAGCGGCCATGTAGAGAATAGACTGTGGGGGGACCAAGCAGCAGGAAGACCAGTTAGGAAGTTGTTGCAATTGTCTGGGTGAGAGATAACATCTTTGATTAAATTGGTAGCAGTAAGAAGTGGTCAGATGATGGATGTCTGAAGGAAGAGCTGTCAGGATATGTAAAGGGATTGTAACATGTGGGGTGTTTGTATGTATGCATGATCGTGAGAGAGAGAGAGAGAGAGAGAGAGAGATGACTCCATAGTGTTTAACTTGAAGAATGGAGTGGGCATTTACTGAAGTGGGGGAGGCAATTTGGACACAAAATAAGGGTTCAATAAATATTAGTTATTCTCTGCATTGATGAGTTTGGCTCCCTGGGTTGTCTACACTCGGTGACCCAAGGCTTTGCAAATGTTGAGCATACCTGGCAATAACAGCAGAGGCATTATGCCTGAGCAGGTTCTCTGTGGTGAGCATGATACACAGAATCTTATCCATGTCACCCTGCATGGCATAAGAAAACCCTATGAGAAAAGGAGCATTTGTTGCATTTTTAACACAGTCTAGTCATTGAGCGTTTTCCATTGCCTCCTGTCTCTACCACTAGCATGTAGGCTGCATGAGAGAGAACTTATAGCTCCTGTGTACTAGTGCATGTGCCTGGAACATACTGGGAACAATGGTTAATATTTATCAAGCGAAACTTCATTATTATAGACGGAGGGTGAATAATGTCCTAAGGTAGAGCAGAGTTTTAATCAATATTTGTTGGATAATAAATATTCGTTGGATATTTAAAGGAGTGTTACATTCCCATTTTAGAGAAGAGGGAACAGCGGGTGGCAGAGGAGAGATTTGACTCAGGATTTCCTGATGCTCGGGCTTGGACTCTTTCCATGGCCGCAATGTGGGGCCTCACCTCATATAACTTCTGGCTACGTTTGAATAACATGCAAAACCCCGGGCTACTCAGAGGAAGATCTAATCCTCAATCAGATTGTGAAGCTCTAGTAACATGATCCTAAATTTTTGTCTTCATAAAATGCATGACCTCCAAGTATTCATTTAATCTAACTTACCCAAGGTCACACAGGCTATAAGGGAAGAAAACAAGATATAAACACAGTCTTCCCACACCAGTGTCCCTGTTTATTTCCCTAATCGGGGTTTCTTGACCTGGCGCACAAGGACTCTTTAGGAGATTGCCAGATGTGCTTTACGGTACCTCTTCCTCTCAACATTGTCTGCTAAACATGTGTGCTTAGGAGCAGGTGCATTTGGGGGGGAAAGAGTTTATAGCTTTCATTATATTATTTTTTAAAGATCTTAGGAGGGGAAGGAAGGGAGAAAGAGAGGGAAAGAAACATCCATTGGTTGCCTTTTGCACCCCAGGGGACCTGGCCTGCAACCCAGGCAAGTGCCTTGACTAGGAATTGAACCAGCGACCTTTTGGTTCACAGGCCAGTGCTCAGTCCACTGAGCCACAGCACCCGGGTCCTTTCAGTATATTTTTTAAGTTGCTAATGTTAAAAAAAAATTTACTTTTATCTGCACTTGCTGGTGTGGCTCAATGGATTGAGTGCAGGCCTGTGAACCAAAGGGTCGTGTTGTCTCATCAGTCAGGACACATGCCCGGATTGTGAACCAGATTCCCAGTAGGGGGCATGTGAGAGGCAGCCACACATTGATGTTTCTCTCCCTCTCTTTCTCCCTCCCTTCCTCTTTAAAAATAAATTAATTTAAAAATTACTTTTATCATATGTATCTATTTTTAAACTTTTATTTTTTTAACTTTTTAGTAAAAGGCGAAAGATTTATACAATCTGAAGAGAAACCAGAGTATAACTTTTTAGATGAGTAGGAGAAAAAGGAAGAAATGGGGTGGGGGCAGACGCCAATTTTTGTTTCCCATTGCTTATTCATTCATTCACTCATTCATTCAGCAAATTTTTGTTGAGCACCTGCTATGTTCCAGGCACCATTCCAGAGTCTGGGAGTGTTCCAGTGGGGCAAACTCTTGGCATCAGAGTTTATATGTCTGCTATCAAGGGAGACAGACAAAACAATAAGGTTTTAATTATTATGTCAGGCTCCATGAAAAAAACACGGGGTCAGAGGAGGAGGAGGAGGAGGACTGGCATTTTAGATAGGTGTTTTATGCAGTCCACGCACTCCCACAAAGGGAACGATCACGGACGCCACAATGCCATCTGTAACCTTTCTTCTGCGCTTAGCTTCTACGAGGTGGGGAGGCAGCGAGGGAGTACTGTACATGGAAGGTTCAGGGCGCATGCTCCCTTCAGCTCCGGGGCTCCGAGGTTTGTTGTTTTTTTTTTTTTGAAAAGGACTCAGCGAGCGAGGGAGGGGAGTGCGCAGGATTCTCCGGTTAAAAGGCACCGCCCAATAGGAACTTCATTTGAGGTTGGAGTCCCGCCTCCACAGCTCCTTTTGCTTCCGTTTCCGGCGTTGAGGAGGTCCTGGTCAAAAATGGCAGCGGCTGCTGGGTCCCGGGTGTCCGAGCTACTAGGTCGTTTCCGGCCACAGCTAGCACGGTCTATGTCAAGTGGTGCCCACGGCGAAGAGGGCTCAGGTACTGGGGCTGCGGTCGGTGGGGGCGGGCCTCAGTCTAACTGCAGCGAGAGGGCGCGGGGCTGTGACCTTGGCTTGAGGCTTAGGGGGAGGGGAATGAGACTTGGGCGGGCCCTCACTGCAGGCCCGAGCCGTATTGCCCCTCCGCAGCTCGCATGTGGAGGGCCCTTACCTTCTTCGTTGCGCTCCCCGGGGTGGGAGTGAGCATGCTGAACGTCTTTCTGAAGTCGCATCACGGAGAGCACGAGAGACCCGAGTTCGTCGCCTACCCTCATCTCCGCATCAGGTCCAAGGTATGCCCTTGTATTCTCTTGGAGTGTCTGTTCTCCGTTCATTCCAAATGCCCTCGCCCAAGTTCTTAATTCTCTAAAAGCGTGGATTCAGGGTGTGTATAATTTCTCATTTAATAATACCAAATTTTATTTTCTCCGGTTTTATGGAACGGAACCTGAGGGCAGGGCGGGGGGGGGCGGGGAATGTCTGTCACTTTGCAGTTTCTTCTTTAAAGTATACAGTAAGTGCCCTTGAGGTTTCCTTTTACGATTCATACCACCTTCTGCCTCCTGATACTGTTCTAAAGCAGTTGGTGGTTTTTTAAAACTTGGAGGTTTGGGAAACTTTCTTAGAGTGGCAAAGTCGAACGTGGTTCACCTTCCTAGGACCTGGACCTTTGGCAGGTACTAGCTGCAATGAAGAGACTGACACCTTCAGTTCTCCTTTAGGCTGTATGTCTTCTCAACTATTTTATCCTTTGGCTGTTGATGTAGTTATAACATCATTGGTTTTCTATTATTTGCTGTATTCTTAACAGATCCTCTTCTGGTTCTTTAATGACTGTTACATCATTTAGTCCAGGTAGTACTGGCCTCTTAGAAACTTAGGCTCGAGCCCTGGCTGGTGTAGCTCAGTGGATTGAGCGCAGGCCTGCAAACCAGAGGATCATGGTTCGATTCCCAGTCAGGGCACATGCCTGGGTTGCAGGCCAGTTCCTTGCAGGCTAACTACCAGCACGGGAGGCACAAAAGGCAACCATACATTGATGTTTCTCTCCCTCTCTACTTCCCCTCTAAAAATAAATAAATAAATAGTCTTTAAAAAAAAAAAAGGAAACTTAGGCTCGATTCTTAGATTCAGAAAGAATTGGACTCTTTGAGCCCCACTCCCACCCTTGTATAGTAGCTTTAGAAGCCATAAAGCAAGATTTCTCAACCTCAGTACTATTGACATTTGGAGCTGAATAACTTTTTTAAAATTTATCTTCAGAGGAGAAGGGAAGGAGAGAGGGAGAGAAACATCAATGTACAGTTGCCTCTGGTGTGTCCCCTGCTGGGAACTGGCCTGCAACCCAGGCATGTGTCCTGACTGGGAATCGAACCATGATCCTCTGGTTTGCAGGCCTGCGCTCAATCCACTGAGCTACACCAGCCAGGTGGAGCTGAAAATTTTTTGCAGGGACAGGCTATTCTATTCTGTCAGTTGTAGCATGTCTGGCAGCATCCTTGGCCTCTACACACGGCATGCCAGTAGTACCTCTCCCTGCCCCAGATGTCTCCACATATTGCCCAGATACTCCTGGGTTGGAAACCACTGCCCAAGAGCAGTGCTTTTCAAAGGTAGCATGTGAGTACCTTCTCCCCAGTACCAAACCTCTGCCATACAGGCGATTTGAGGGTTATACTTTCTGATACACCAGTTACCAGGGAGAGGCTTATGAAAACAAACTTGAGTTTGCTTTTCCATTTATCTACTTCAAGGGTTCTCTTGGAAGCTATAAGAGCTCCCTTAAATTATGGTAAGGCTGAAGTATGCCAGGTAAATAGACTGATTTCCATTTAGTTTTATGTATTATCTGTCACTCCATCTGTTTTAAGCAGTTCATGGCGCTGCTGTCTCTGAACTATTTTTTGGAATGCCTAACTGACATCTTCACTCCACAGCCCTTTCCCTGGGGAGATGGTAACCATACTCTGTTCCACAACCCTCATGTGAATCCACTTCCAACCGGCTATGAAGATGAATAAAGAGAACCTGGACCACGGCCCACTGGGGACCACAGCACTGGTTTGGACCATTACTCTGCACATGGACCAGAAAAATACATGGGACCTTAAGCTGACCTTCTTTCCTAATATCAAATGATGACTAAAGTATTCTAATCTTCCATCTCTTTGCTAATAGTAGGAGGTGGCTTAAATAAATAACTTAGTCATGAGCTCAGTTGTATTCATTGGTGGTGTTTTTTTCTTAGAAATGAGCATTAATGTTATTTCTGTTTCTGCAGGGAAGATCTGGGGCTGCTGTTTAGTTTTCAGGTCCAATTCAGGCTTCTTAATAACAGCGCCTCTCCTTGGTCTCTTGTGCCTGGGGTAGGTAAAGCAAAGGAGGTGGAGCTGATCAAGATTGGGTCCTGACAGACATTGCATGGCCAGTAGCTGCTGTTGTTTTTTGAAGATTTTATTTATTTATTTTTAGAGAGGGGAAGGGAGAAAGAGAGGGAGAGAAACACCAATGTATGGTTGCCTCTCACACACCCCCTACCAGGGACCTGGCCTGCAACCCAGGCATGTGCCCTGACTGGGAATCGAACCAGCAAACCTTTGGTTTGTAGGCCAGCATTCAGTCCAATGAGCTGCACCAGCCAGGGTGCGTGGCCAGTAGTTTCATCTAAAAGAGGTATTTGGGATTCTCGAGAGGAAGTGCTCCCTCTGTATCTCAGCTTTCTCCTATCCCATTCCATCAGCATTTGCTGCAGAATACTCCCTGTAATCAGATTATTTTCTCCCCTTGGAGGTTATAAGGGTCGAAAACCTTTGGAGAAATAAAGGTATTATCTTTGAAGTAGCTGAGATAGTTGGAGGATGAAGTCAAAATAGCATGAGGAACAATAAACCAAAATTATTCTCTCGGTAGCAGTTATAATAAAAGAACTGGGTTGGCTTGGAGCTGATTTTATTCTCAAGGCTCAGCCAGACGGTTATGTGGTAAGATTCAAGAAGCTACGAGGTTTTGGTGTTAGCGCACACAGAAAACGGGTACTGTGCAAAAGTGAGACACACAGAAACACAGAAAACCATTTACAGTCAAGAAAAAAGAATGCCTGTTGTCTGTGCCATTTGGTGATCTAACCGCAGCCCACGCTTCCCCGCGGAGCAGTTGCGCTGAGGCCCGGCCAAGTTCAGGACAGATGGACTCATCCTCAGGCAGCTCGCTATCCGGCCCCCCCTCAGCGGGGTTCCAAATAGGCTGTTATAATCCTTGTAAAATGGACCTCAAACAGTCAAAATATAAATGCAGAATGTTTTGGAATGGCATTAGGGACTGGTTACATTAAACTTGGAGTAGTAATTGGTAAAGCATAACAGAACTGAGGCTTTCTTTAAATCAAGTTTTATACTGTGGAACCAAATTAATGAAGATAAATGGTTGTGGGAACTACATGACACCCTAAAGGACATAAGTGCGCACCTGATCCTGACTTTTTGTGTCATTACATAAACATTTTAAGGTACCTGTGTAGCCTACTGTAGAATAAACTTTACAAGTCAGTGAGGTTTCTGTTATGTCATACAACCTAGTTAGATAAATTATAACTTTTTCTTCACCTTTCATTAGAAAACAAAACTCCCCCCAGTGTGTGTAATGGGGTAATAGCTGTTCCATAAAGTGTTCCGAGTACCACAGAGCCAGTAATGCTAGAAACTAAATGTTACAGTTTATTTCATCTTCATGATTACAGACATTACAGGGCAGGGTGGGTAAACAAGGCAAATAAAGCAAACTCCTTTCTCCTCCTGTTTGACCAGATACAGTGTTTTGCCATTTTGATGATACACGGGTTGACTGAATTCATTGACTTAGGCTGAAAAGCTGGCAACAGCAAATCTCTGCAACGAAGGATCTTCCTCCAGCGATCTTAATCACTGAACTACACTGTGAGCTCTGAGTGGTGCTCACTCTTAACATTCTTGAAGCTTTCATGTCTTGATCTTGACACCTCTTGGTAAGGCAGGGAACTAACTGTTAAAGGCCTCCTGGCTAATCCAGTCCACCAGCAATCTTAACAGTTAACTTACTGTATAAAAATAAAACTCCCAAGCATTGACTGAAACTGCTGTCCTGAGACTCCTCTTCAGAGAATTTGCTCCTGGAGAGGAAAGAGGCCCTAATCAACTATTTCCGTGACTGCTGCCCCCCCCCCCCCCNNGTGACTGCCCCCCCCCCCCCCCCCCGTATACCTACTGTCCTTCGAAGCATAACTCAGAAGGTCAGGTGACCATGATCATCCCAACAAGTTTATCGGTATTTACATACAAGTATCTTTAAAGCTGATCCTAGATGAAGCACTGTAACCATAATCCCCCAGAAGTCATTCAGTTTTAGCGCAGTGAGTTCCTGCATGATGCCCGTGAAAGTGAGAAATTGTCCCAAAGTGAAAAGTGATGGTTTGTCACCTTTTACAAGTGAGAGAAAAACATCTAGGAGGGAAACACCGGCCCCAAACACACACCAACTTCTCATTAAATTGATGGCTATCTTCAGTCTTAACACCATCCAGAGCACTCAATTTCCTGATTTGAGCAGTCCATTTTCAAGGTGACTGTCAAGGTCAAGAAGAGCTTTCAGGCTTTTCTCTACCATGGCCCATGAACTCCAGTCCTTCAATGGGGATCTCTTTCTCCTTTATTGCTTTCTGATGGGAGCAGAAAAACATTATAAAGGTCAATGTGAAGCTTATTGGCTTTGAGCAAGCTTCACTTCCTCTATGCAGATAGAATAAAGACAGCAACAACTGGAGTGAGGAAGGGTAGAAGGGAAAACAGACCAATGAAAGGATAACAACAAAAAAGGAAACCATAATGGCTAACAGGTCAGAGAGAGGCTACCACCCTGCCCCGCTCCCAAACAACAGTGGAAAAGTGCCCCACCTCAAAAATCAAGGCAACTTGATTTTAGCGAACTTGGCCTAATCACTTCCGATTTCTGGGCGTGAGTGTTCCATTTTCCAAATACGAACTATGCCTCTTCTGCAAGTTTAAGATGACCACTAAGTGAACCAAAGAATGTCCCCGTACTCCATAAAAAGTAAAGCGCTACCAAACATTTAACTTTGTCATCGGGAGAGCTACCAGGCAGCCTTCGTGGTGACGGCAGGAGAGAGAACTCCGGTCCCCTGCCACTGGCCTCATTAACAAGACTTTTCTCCACCCTCCCGGTCCCAGCCCCCGCAAGATACTAGGCGTGAGGCTGTGACACGGCGGAGAACGCGGGGTCGGGGGTAGGGACGACGGCCGTGGCTCACCTGAACACACTGCTGGTAGCGCTTGAAGAGCTCGGTGCACGGGTCCCCGGAGGCGTCCCCCTTGAGGAACTTCTCGGCAAACCAGCGGTTAAAGCACTGATCATACTCGCGCTTCATGTCAGTGCATCCCTCCCCTACGCTGTTCATGGCGGCGACAGTGGCGGCCCACTGATGTCATCATTCTTAGGCATGTCGCTCGGCTTACGTAGAGCACGGTACGGAAGCCGAGCAGAGGAGAAATGTGGGCGCGAGCTGCGCGGCTGGTCCTTCGAGTCTGGGTGGGTGGGCGCCGGGGCTTCACTTCCAAGGCAGAGCCTCAGGTAAAGGCTGGGAGGTGGGGGTGTCTGCACGCGTGGTGAAACAGCTCTGGAGGCGCAGCATGCTGCACCCGTGACCCACAACCTGTTTTGCCCGACCCCCGCTCCAGGGAAGTGGGCGAATCACCGCGGATGTGATCAAACACCTGGAGCGTCTAGCGCTCGTGGACTTCGGCAGCCAAGAGGCCGTGGCGCGGCTGGAAGCAGCCATCGCCTTCGCCGACCGGCTCCGCGAGGTGGACACGGACGGGGTGGAGCCCATGGAGTCAGTCCTGGAGGACAGGTAAACTCCCGACTGCGGGCCCCCGAGCCTTGCCTGAGGCGCCTCCGCAGCCATTGAGGGTAGCGATTAGTGTCTCATTTCACAGAGGGAGAAAGCTTTAGGCGAGATGCAGGAACTTGCCCACGATCACCCCGCGGTAAGTGCTTTCACTCTTCTCCTTGTTTATGTGTCCTATCGCTCTCGTTTGAATACTTCAAGGCCTCCCAGTGTAACTAGGAACAAAATCCGAACTGCTGGTCATCCTCGAAGCTTCACAGACTCACTGCCTTCCACTCGGACGTACTGCTTTTATCAGTTCAGCCACATCGGCTTCATTGCTGTCTTTCCAACACGCCAAATTATTTCCTTCTCTAGGATGTTTGCACGTGCAGTTCCTTTTTTCTTGGACAGTCTGTCTCTTTGGCAGGTCCTACTTTATTTCCTCTGAAGGGCCTCTTCTGACCACTCTAAATTCCCAATTCCCCTTCCTTAGCCTGTTGGGTTTTCTTCAGATAGTTTTCTTGCTTATTTTTGCTCATTTGCTGTCTCTTGCTATTAGAATGAGTTCATGTCTCATTTGCTTACTGATGAATTCCCGTCTCAAATTTTTATTTTTCAAATTACATATTCTCTGATCTAGTGATTCCCTATGGAAATATCTCTGAAAGTGCATCAAAATGTGTACACAAAGTGTCCAGAGTATGCAAATCTGTTCGTAGTTTAAAAAAAAACCACACAGAAACAATCTAAGTGTCCTCCGTGGCTAAATGCATCATCAAAATACAGTGGGACTATTCAGCAGCTGTTAAAAATAATGAAACAAATAACTACATATGCTGACATGGAAAGGTCATTAAGATATATTCAATAAAGGCACAGTTCAGAACATTGTGTAAAATATTATCAATGCTTTGTGTCACCTATTTTGGGGGTGTATGCATTCAATTTTTTGTTTCTTGAAAGGGCATGCAAGAAACTTATCTAGTTAGTTTTAAAGAAAATGGGAATGCAGAGGGAAGGTTTTTTTCATTTTATACCAAGGGCCAAAACAGATACCTCAGGGTGTAGAGGAATAACACAAGCAGTGAAGTGTAGTGTAAGGCAGGAAGGAGGGGCAGGATCTTTGACAGATTGACTGGCTCAACTACTGAAAGGGCACAGCCTCTACCCACTCTACAATTAATTGTTGCCTAATCTTTTTTTTTTTAATGTTCTTCTCTGAAAAACAGACTTGTTTGCTGTTTGGCACTGCAGCTTTTTAGTTAGGATGGATATGTAGTCATAAAAATAGGGGTAATCTACAACTTTGTCCTAGACTTTGCCTGATGGAATTTTTTAAAAACATAAACTAGTTCAAATGGGAACAAGATTAGTGCCATTAATCAGTGCCAATGGGGACAGCAGACCCACCTGTAACCATAACCTCTGAGTAAACTGCTTGCTGGCTTCCTGTTCTGAACTTGTCTTTGATTCCTTCAAAGCTTTTATTTTGTATTTTGATGCTCAGGTCTATACAGTTTAACTAGTTTGTTACACAAAGTTACACAGCATTTCAAAACAGAAATCTGATGTCATTCTTCTACCCAATCCTTCTCAGGTGGGTATAGCTTAAAAATGAAAGTTTCACCACAGCAGGCAGGGCACCTTTTAACGGGGGCCCTGCCCACCTCTCCAAGACAGTGCTGTCACTTTCAATTCCTCTAGCTCCGCATTTTTTTCTTCAAGGTCTTTGTCTTTACCCATCCATCCCACTCCTGTTTGTTGCCTCATTTCTAACGATTTCAACTGCTGCCTCTTCAAGACCTGCAGCTCTCATGATTTTCAGTAAATGCTGGAATTTTACATGTATTTCATACATCTATTTGAGTGATTCTGGATTCTCTGCCTTTCTACTCCTGTTCATCCACCTTCAGGCAGCGTGTTTGCTATTGCTCACCATGTTCTCAGTATATAGCACTGAGCAGACACTCAGTAAATGTTTGCTGACTGTTCTTTACTAACCTCTTTGGAAAAGTAGGGAACAGAAACACAAGACAGTCATAATTCCCCAAGTCACCTAGAGGGTAAAGAAATGCAACTATTACTCACAGGAGGGTTTGTGGAGATGATGAAAGGGATTTGGGTCTGATAGCTGGAATAGTGACTTGGTATGCAGTGATATGCAGTCTTGCCATAAATTTGGAAACCAGTTTGACTTACGATTCTATTTCAGAGATGTGACATTGGAAGGACTTTCATGTTTTGAACATGTTGCCTATCAATTGGTTTGAATTAAAAAGCATTAGCATGTTTACATGCCAGGCACTAATATTTATATGCATTAACTCAGTTATCACAACCCTGGAAGGCAAATACTAGGATCTCTTATAGATGAAGAAACCAAGGGTCACAAAGGTTATGTAACACACCCCAAGGTTTCACAGGGAGTCAGAGATTTCCAGGTTTGGCACTCAGAGCCTTACGGCTTTACATAAGCCATCCAAAGTCCACCCCTGGAAACTTGATCATCCTCATCTCAAATCCAGAGACTGACTTGGATGACATCTCTGATTGCAGCCAAATACTTCAATGCTTAGGACGTCCCTCAGAGCCTTATTTGAATCAAAAACTCTCCATCAAAATGGTTAGCATCAAACTAGAAAAAAAAATAGGAGGGAGAGAAAAGGCTTGTAGGTGATGGAGGTAATAAGGTGGCGACCACAGTAAGGACTCCTAGCAGCCTGAATCCAGGGAAGGGCAGAAACTGCAACAGCAGAGCTGTCCTACCATCAGCCCAAGGGCCAGCATAGCCGCCTTTCTTTCCTTTGTGGTGCTGTATTGCTTTACATTAAGTGCTTATTATATTTGCATTTCCCACAGTTACTGGTTTAAATATCTATGAGCTTTGGAAGGCAGGGATTTCTAGTTCACAGTTGAAGACTTTCTCAATCAGGATTTCTCCTCTGAACCAGAACACAGATCCAAGTAATTCTCTTCAATTCTCCCGAGGGTAGTTCCTAAGTAATAGTAGCCCAGACATACACTTGATTGTGAAAATGGCTGTCCTACAGTACCTGGGCTAAATTCTCTTGTCGAACTTGGACTGAGAAAGACCAGGTGAGGTAGGCACTTAGTCAATCAATGATTCACAGACACCTAAAGAGCTTATCAATTCCTGTTTAGTGTTTTACTCGTGATTCCGGGGTCAAGAAAAGCTAAGTGACTTGCCAAGTGAAGGGTCTGCATGGCGTGCCCCTCTCAGAGACCCTGGGTTCAGCAGCCTATGATGAAGAAAACAGGGTGGTGTGGGTTTATTCTAGATACAACTTCATCATAAATAGTAATTAGGTGGAAATGTGTGACATTTCAAGGGGTGAATTTTGTTTTTCTGGAAATGTTATGTAGGAAACCTGGTAACGAAATGAATAAATAAATCAGTTGTTACTAGATCAACTCTTGGCAAGCACTATCTCTCAACCTGTTGGTAGAGGTAGAGATTTTCCTCCCAGAGGCCAAGAAAAGTTAGCATCCTGTCTGTCTGTAGGGCGTAGGCAGGTTAAGCATGATTATGGCAAGTAAAGTACCAGTTACACTCTGAATGAGTAGTGGGGACTGAGGCTTATTTGGACAGCACTCACTCTAAAAAGGAGCAGTGCTGTTCAGCATCCACTTCTTACTGACATTACTGTATCTTTTTTAAACATCATTTAATCTTCCAGCAATTCTATGAAGCATTCTACAAATAAGCTGATGCATGGAGAGGAACAGTAATTTACATATGGCCCTGCCTGGGCGGCTTACTTGGTTAGTGTTGTCCTAACATGCCAACGTTGTGGGTTTGATTCCCCAGTCAGGGCACATACAAGAATCAACAGATGAGTGCATCAGGAAGTGGAAAAACAAATCAGTTTCTGCCTCTCTCTTCCTCCTCTAAAATCAATTAAAAAAATTTTTAAAGTAATTTGCATATGCCACGTGAAGGTGGCTGTGGCAAAAACACTCATTGCTGTTGTTTGAATCCAGCTGTGATTTAGGAGCCCACGCACGCTCTTACCGATTTTGTTTTACTGCGCAACAGAAATATAAACTCCAGAAAGTTCAGTGGTCACCTTTATGGATATTTATTTTTGTTCTCCAAGTTTTCTTAAACACATAATTCCTGTATGTATAACAAAAAAATACTAGTGCAACCTTCACTTTTTTTGGAAAAAACTTCAGGTCTGGTCCTGGCTGGTGTAGCTCAGTGGATTGAGCCCAGGCTGTGAACCAAAGGGTCGCTGGTTCGATTCCCAGTCAGGGCACCTGCCTGGGTTGCGGGCTGGGTCCCCAGTAGGGGGCACGTGAGAGGCAACCACACATTGATGTTTCTCTCCCTCTTTCTCCTTCCCTTCCCCTCTGTCTAAAAATAAATAAATAAAATTAAAAGATAACTTAAAAAAAAAACCCTTCAGATCTAGAAAGATCACATAGTTAAGACAATGCCAGATCCTGGAATGGACTCCAGCTGTCTACTCTTCAGACTATTAGTGTTTACCGTGTTTAGCCTTAGGCTAAGTGCCACCAAAAAAACCCCAAAATAAAACAAAACAAAAAACCCCAACCCCAAATACCCTAATCCTTTCTTACAACTTAGCCCTCTAGGCAGCCTCTGCCCAGATGTGCATGTCACATCCTTGCCCCTTTGTCCCACTAGGTCTAGCCCTAGGTCTCTGCCTGACTCAGAACATTAATACCTTGGCCGCTCCCCTCTCAGCGACTGAGCAGACTGCTGGTTTTTCAGCCCAAAGACCTGGAAGCAGGCTTAGACCTCCTGTCATGCACACCTAAACCTTGAAACAGTAGTGAGGCCTCATAGTTATGTTCATCTCCTGTCTGGCTTCACTGGTTTGCCATCTGCATACTTGAACGAAGCCATTAGGCCAGAACTGTGGTAACATCCTGCAAGGGATGCGCTTTATCTCCTCCACAGGTGGCTGCAGTGAAAAGAGCCCTGTCTTAGAGTACCAGAACTCAGCCCAGATCCCAGTTTTACCTCTGAGCTGGTATCCTTAAGTCACTGAAGAGCCATTCCTGACAAGTTACCTGCAAGTCCATTTCCTGTCCTCCCAATCCTGCCAATTTTTGCCCATCCTTCAGCAGTGACATCACTTATTCTGGGTACTCTGCTTTATACCCAGGCTGTCAGGCATCCTACTTACTCCCTTGGCGAACTGTGCTGTTAAGATTTAACACACTGTATTTAAATTGCCTTTAATAACCTATCTCCACCAAAAGCAATTTACCCTTAGTAATTATCCAAAAATATTTAAACATGATCAATCCCGAGGAATAACAGCCACTTACCACACAGGTTGTTGGGAGAACCTAGAGTGTAGACTGTAATTTGATCCAGTGTTGACCACAGATCCTCCACCTCTGAGCAATGACCAGCACTCAAGAATATGCTGCTCCCTGCTCCTCCCACTCCTGACCCTCCCCACCCACACCTTACAAGTCCTGTTCTCCGACAAGGTAACCTTAAGCTTCTGGTTTTATAGATGTCTTTACTTGAGATCCGACAATGTGGTAGAAGGTAACTGTGCTGAAGAACTACTACAAAACTCCCGTCGAGTTGTGGAGGATTATTTCGTGGCCCCCCCAGGTACGTGTTTCCTGAAGTGGTTTAACAAAATTGTTCCACAGTAAACTAAGAACACAGGACGAACTGTGAGGCCCAAATCTGCTATGTGAAAGCACTCTGAAAAGTATAAACTAGAATTAGATGATGGTGGTCAAAAGGTACCAACTTCCAGTTATAAGACAAATAAGTCTTGGAGATGTAATGTACATGATGACTATAGTTAACAGTACTGTATTGTATATTTGAAAGTTGCTGAGAGAAATTAGAAGTTCTCACAAGAAAAAAATGTTATGTGAGATGATAGGTATTCAATAATCTCATTCTGGTAACTGGTAATATATGTATGAGATCATTATGTTGTACAGCTTAAATTTATAGTGTTGTATGTCAATTACATTTCAGTAAATCTGAAAATAACAACACGTATTAACAATTTTAAAAAGTATAAAGTGCATATTGGTGCAGCATTAATGGGGTCAGACTCATCTCTAGGGGCCAGTTGGTAACAAGAATGAGCAAACAGCTGGGCCGGGGAGGAGTGTGTACAGTAGCAAGTCTGGAGTTCAACCTGTTCCTAAAGGGGCAGCTGGTATTCACTGCTTCTCATTTAGTGCCAGGCAAGGATGGGAGCCCATTTCCCCAGAGAACATGGACATCTGGCATTTTGTGTAGTACTTCCCAGATTTCAGGTACTGGCAACCAATTCAAAATTTAAAAAAATAAGACCATGCAAAGAAAACATACCTGCAAGCCAGATGCATCCTGTGAGCCATCCGTTTGCAGCTTTAAATCCACTGCAACTATTTTAGATGGAAGCTTTAAAACAACTCTAGGCCAAAAATGAAATCTAGAACCTTGGGTGGGTTAAATTATTTTTGTCTCCTCTATAGATAAGTGGGTCCTTGGAACTTCTGCACACCTCTAGATATTTGGGGATGGGACTAGCCTAAGCACTCAGGTAGAGATGGCTTCCCAAATGCCAACTTCAAGTTCAGGAGATCCATTCAGAGGAGGACTTTCCTGAGCAGCCTCCAGAAACAAACATCAGCCCTCCAGCTCAGGGGTAACTTCTTTGATCAAGGTCAACTAGTCAAAGGAAAGCTCTGGTTGCAGCAAGGATGGGAAAGAAAGCTAAAAAAATTTGTGAGGTCTACTCTTAACCATGCCTCTGATTCACTAAGCAACCTCAGTTAACTGGAAATAAGATCTCAAAACCCATCTCAGGGCCAGATGGTTGTCACTGTTTCAGCAGACATAGCCACTGATCACATGCTATTCCTAAATGGAACCTTCTGTCAGGCTTTGCTTCTTAGGACAAAGTGAGTTCACAGTCAGTCTTCCTTTCACTCCTGTATGCATACAGATGGCTAATTAACCTGTCTCTGCTCCTTACTGACAAGTGCATTAATTAGGTTTCACCTGTAATTGTGATTCTTTCAGATATTCATGGCGAGAAAAATAGGATAGTAGCTACACTTATTTCCTTTGCTTATTTTTCCATGACAAACCAAGTGATACATTAGCTAAGTAGAGCCAGTTGGGCAGCAGGCTCAGCTATAACATTCTTTTGCATTATTGTTTTGAAACAGGTAATATCCCTTTGCCAAAGCTGGATGAACAAGAGCCCTTCTCACAGAGCTGAGTAGCTATTCCAGGAAGGGGTGTCCTGTGAACACATGGAAGCATGACAGTATTTTGTTATTATGAACACTAAAGTTCCCACTTCCTTCAGTAACCTGAAAAAAATTGATGGTTAAGTATTTTTGGTAACTAACTCTTCTGAAGACAGAATTGGGAAAGATTTAGCCAAAACACAGCAATGAGTTCCTGACACTAAACGAAGTGAAAAGTATTGTCAATTTCCAAGGAAATGTTCGGTTTGGAAGACATCATCCCCCTTTCTGTCCTCCAATGAAGACTGTCCACCGAACTGCACTTGTGTGAATTTTTGTTTCTGTCACCGTTAGACACTGCATCTGATCGTACTCTGCGACAACCTGAGCTGTCCTTTTTAGCTGCTGTTCCATCAACCTGAGCAGTATTTTATCTTTACTGAACACACCCAAATTTGTTCTTGGGTACCCATTTTTTTCCAAACAGACGGCTAACTTTTTGTTAAGGTCTGAAGAGTTATCCAAGTAGAATATAGCTTTGGAACTCCTGGACTTAGAGCCATCCACCACATCACAAAATGATTACATGCAAAAGGGATTATTAGTCACACCTAGTTTCTCTTTCTAAAAACATAAAAGTGGTCCTGGAATAGCTAACAATCTTTATTGTATATCAGAAATTTGCTGAAGGTAGCCCTGGCTGATGTGGCTCAGTGGACTCAGTGCTGGCCTGCGAACCAAGGGGTTGGTTGCTGGTTCAATTCCTGGTTGGGGCACATGCCTGGATTACAGAGCAGATCCCCATCGCAGGGTGCGCGAGAGGCAGCCACACATTGTTGTTTCTCTCCCTCTTTCCCCTTCCTCTTAAATAAATATTTTTAAAAATTTGCTGAGGGTGGATCTTAAATATTCTTACCACATATGGGATAGATATGTCTATGGCATTGGTGGTGGTAGTTTCATGGATGTATTCTTCACCCCAAACCCATTAAGTTGTATATATTAAATAGTTTTTTACATGTCAGTCATACACCAAAGAAGTGTTTTTTGTTCTTTTTTAATATAGCCCCAAGCCTCGTACAAAGTAGATCCCTACCCCCATGATCACTGGATTGAGCAGAATCCAAGATGGTATGGGGGTGGGAGGGAGGTGGCTTTTCAAGTGTTTTGTTGTTTTTAAGCTCACATGGCTCACAGAGAATGAAATGGTGGTCGCGGGGCAGGGGGACAGTTCTGGGACTGTGTAAAAAGGTGATGGGATTAAGTACCAATTGGTAGTTCAAAACAGGGGATGTAGAGTACAGCATAGGGAATCTAGTCAATAATGTTGTGATAACTATGTATGATGCCAAGTGCATACTGGAAATATCGGAGAAAACACTTTGTAAAGTTTATGATTATTTAACCACTATGCTTTACATCCAAAACCAATACAAAATAATACTGAAAGTACATTGTAATTGAAAAAAGAAAACCCATGTGGCAAGGATAAATGAGACAGATTTAGAAAAGTGATAGAACCAGAACTCAGAAATCTTTTTTCTAACCAAACTGCTAAAGCTGACTCCCACTGATCTTTATACTGCTGCCCACTTATAAAAGTCTGTTTTTATTCTTCCCATTCCCTGCCCTATCAGCAATGCTCACTTTTTTTTTTAAGCACCTTAATTTACAAGCTTGGTCTTAAACTGTAAGAGAACCCTGAACCTGCCCTTGGGATGGAAGTTCTCAAACCACTGTAAGAGCAACTAACTTTATCCACAAATAAAGTTATCTGTTCCTGCTCTTTACCAACTGGGTGTAAGTTGTCACTACAACTGAGTGATTTATTCAGTGTGCCTATTTGGTGAAATCTATAAACTTTAATCAAGGACAACCACACATGTCAATTACTAAACGTTTAAAATATATTTCTAAACAGAATGGGCCCACTCAGTCACAGTAACTGCTGATCTCAGAGCAGAACAACCCACAAAGACAACACTGATTTTTCCCCCATAATCAGGGGTGAAAAATATACAAGTTCTTTCTGAAACAAAACCACAATTTCTGCAGTTGAAAATGTTTCACTGCTAATATGGCCCTGGTAGAAATTATGTAGTTTTATTTCCTTAAAAAAAAAAATTAAAAAAATTTCCTAAGACACTAAATCATCAATCTGGAATGTAAATTCTGAGCACAAAGCAGCTCAGTTTGCCTAAAAAATAAAGACAAAGTTCCCATCACCTGTTTCAGTAGGGCCTGAAAGGAGAGAAGTAGTGTGGGGAACCCCTGCTTTGGTATGGAGAGTCGCGGCCTCTTGACCCAGACCGAGACCGTGAATAGCCATAGCTGGTGCTTCTCTCTGGATAAACTCGGATGTAGGAAGTTTCACCCTGAAATTCGAATACAAAGGAAAGGGGAAAATAAGAGCCAGAAGAATAAAGCACACCAACACCCAGCACAGCTGTTTAACAGTAACAGTTAAGGACTGATCACCAACTATTTGCCTGGCACGATGTTACCTCGTCAAGCCCTCACAGTTCTGAGGTAGGTACTCTTTCATAGCCCATTTCAGGAACGCTATCAGCTCTCAATGGTGTGGCTCAGTTGGGCACCATTCCACAAAGTGAAAGGTCGCCAGTTTGATTCTGTCAGGGCACATGCCTAGGCTGTGGGTTGGGCTTCAAGTCAGGTCATGTGCGAGAGGCAACCGATCGATGTTTTACCGTATCTGAATTACTGCCACTAACCGCGAGAACCTAAGAACTGAAAAGGACCACAGAGATCATATACACACACACGGTGCAGCAAAAGTAGGTTTACAGTCCTTTGTATGGAAAATACAATAGTGAAAATGCAAGAATACACCTGTGTTTTACGTATTCACAACTCTAAACCTATTTTTCCCCCCCCCCCCCGTATAGTTCAATCTCCCACTGCTTCATAGGCATCTTTCAATGGGCACCTATGGAAGGAGTTAACCTGTATTCATCATCTTCCAGGTGTCAGAACCTGGGGGTAGATGCTCTAGTTATTTCCATGTTTTTTCCCCTGGCAAGTCTTGTAAGACAGTGCTATTATTGTGACTGTCTTGCATATGGAGGAACCAGGGTTGAGAGTAGCTCAGCTAAGCAGCAGGAATCATGTTTAGGCTGGCATTTTTCCAGGCCTTTTGCCTTCAGCCAGCATTCTCTGATCTAAAGATGCTTTAAAATGAAATAAGCCAGATGCTCTCCCACCACATGAAGGTAGTAATTGGATTTACCCTGAGGCTCTGCTTTGCAGTGTATCTGATCAAGTGCTATTTTGTTTCTGCTCCAAATTCAAGTCTCAGGGGTTAGTCCAGGCCAAGGGCCTTGCTAAACCACACAACCTCCAAGCCGTAAAATTAGGGATTATGTGAATCCTTAGAAAAAGAAATAGCCCTGGCTGGTGTGGCTCAGCAGATTGAGCAACAGACCAGGAAGCAATGGGTGGCCAGTTCGATTCTCAGTCAGGGCACATGCCTGGGTTGCAGGCCAGGTCCCCAGTAGGGGGCATGCAAGAAGCAACCACACATTGATGTTTTTCTCCCTCTCCCTTCCCCTCTCGAAATAAATAAAATATTTTTAAAAGAAAAAGAAATAGGCCTAGATATTCATGTCCCCAGACAACCCTAAACCCTAGAGCAAGTTAGGACAGGACAACCAGAAAGAAAGAAAGTCCAATTGGTAGTCTAGTATGTAGTATCTTATCTTACCCCTATCTTCAAAGGGGTAGTCAGAATCAGACAGATTGAGATATCCAGAGCAGCAGATGTCCTTCTTGAATAGGACATCCAAGAAGGACATCAAGAACTAAGCCCCAAGGGTGAGGTGATCAACCACAAGAAAATAACAAGGTGGCTCAGGTTTCAAAAAGGATCCTGTACTACTTTGGGAAAGAAAAGTGAGGTGACGACTCAGCCCCAATAGCAGTACCTAGAAGGGCTGAGATGATGAAGTTGGCTTGCAGAGCCCAGAGGAGGGACAGCTATAATATTTAGGTTCACTGAGAGAGACCACCAGTTATGAGAGGGATGCTATCACAATAGCTCACCACATTATGTCAGACTGTACCAGTATTCTCTCCAGGTTAAAAATACTATGACTGCAGACCTCTGCTATGACCCTGAAGGGCTTAGTCAAAATGAATTTCCCTGGCTCTGTCCACTAAAGATAGATCTTTAATGGTCATTAAATGGCAAATGCATGACCTGTTGGTACTTCTGCTAGGTCAGCTTTAGGTGCAGTGAACTGGGTACAAGCTCTTCAACAGAAGGTGGGGACCCACCTCATGAGAGCGGAATTTGGTGTCATCCAGTTTACGCAGGGCATATTCCATATCTTCTTTTCTGAGATACTCAACCATCCCCATTCCATCCTTCTGTACATCTGCATAACAGACGTCCCCAGCTTCTCGCATGTGATCCTTCAGGTCCTGCCAGCTTCCTGAAGGAGGAAGTCCTGGGCATGGAGAACATAAGAGGCCACATCCTTCAGCTGTGTTAATTGCCCTGTTTACAGCCAGCAATACCTAAGATCCCTTCTCCATCAATCACTATTTTTAAATCCTGAGGGTCCCCAAATCACAAATCTTAGCAAGGAAGATGAAACTAGAGAAAAGCACTAAAGTATGTGTAGTAAACCACTTTAAGAAACTGGTCCCAGGCTTATCTTCCAGAACAAGCCTTTCCAACACAGCAAGAACTCCTTCTCATTATAGGTTTGCATCTCTTGAGAATTCATAGCCTCTCTTTGTCCTTCATAATTAATATAACACTCTCAAGACTTTGAGTTCTTTTTCCATATGAAATTTATCAATACCAATGATGTCTTGCCTAACTAGGTTCCCAAGATATGGGAATTTGAAACAATCCAATAAAATAACCAAAGTGTAGCAGAAGGTAACAACGCAACAAAAATCTAAGTCTGTTTGCTTTTTTGTAGGTGTGATTAACTGACCAACTAGACAAAATACCTCTTAAAAGATCACCAATATTCTCCAATACAGTGGGGGGAAAGGTAAGACTCAGATGCTAAAACTAGTCGGGAGTCATACACCCCTACCTGGTGTCATGAAAGGGAAATGTGCTCCTGCTCTCAAAGGCTGTGTTACCGTCCACAGCTCAGGACTGCAGCCATTTCCTAATAGTTTTCTAAGCACGATTTCAGAGCAGCATGGAGAGAGAAAAAATATGACATCCTGAAGGAGTGAATAGAGTTCTGGGGTTAAATTAATTAAGAAGGGACACAAGATAGGCAGATACTGATAGTATCACTCTTAAGCACCAATGGGAGTCAGCTGTGACTGTAATATTCACATCGAAGAAGGTGCCAGGTTCCTCAAGACATTTCACTCCACCAGGGCCCTAAAACACCCCTGAATGTAGAGAAGCACCCCAGTTCTTTACCAGTGTGGTAATATTTCAAAAGATGAATAAACCTCAGAGCTTATCATTTAATCACTGGTCAACACTAGACATTTTGTTCTGCACTTTCTAATACAATCCCTAAGCTGCCAAGTTGTTTTTCTGTTTTAACATATGTCCCAAAACACAAAACTGGCGTTTTTCAGGCTCCAAGTTGTTTAAGCCTGGCTCCTGGAATGTCTTTTCTACTAAGTCAAATACCATGGGACATTCCGAAAGAAAACATCTTTAGAACCATCTTCAGTTAAGGGGTTTTTGCCATCAGCTTCCTTTTCAGTGCTAGAAAACTCCTCTATAAGAAACAAGTTTGGTAGAACAAGGTTGCACTACCAGGGCCAACTTCATTTGCAAGATACCTGCCTCACTGGCAAAACAGGCAGGGCTTTAGGCTGTCAGTGTGCATAGGCTGTAAGAAAGAAAGCCCCATTTAGGCCATGCACTGAAGAACAGCTAACATTTCTTGAAGGCCAGACTGTACTAAGTATATTCTACATTCCTCATCTCATTTGGTTTTTCAAAAGAACATACCTGAAACAAGAACTCGGAAATCAGATCTTCTTGTAGGAGGCCCATTCCTACCACCACGGGGCCACCCACTGCGACCCCCATATGTTCTGGGGAACTCCACACGAAGCCGACACTGGCCGTAATCATAACCATTCCTTCCATAAATGGCATCCTCAGCATCTCTGCAAAGAAAGGTCTGGCGTTAGTGCTGCTCAAGAGACTGAACGACTTCCCAGTGAGGGGCATGAGTAACAAGTACCAAAGGAAACCTAAAATGAGAAAATAAACAGAATCTTTGATGCAATACTGCTTTGGTCTGAAGACCTTAAACGATACTGGAATTAAGCTTTACACCTGTCACATACAGGGTTTTCTAGGTATGAAATGGTAATGAATGAGTTAACAGATTACTTATAGGAGGACTAATTCAAAAACAAAAAGGAATAAATTAACTGATAACTGATTTTGCAAGTAAAACAGTATTTCTCTAACTTTGGTGGACAGTTTCTCAAAATGCATACCACACATTAGTCCTTTAATACTCTTTCTCCTACAAGGTCTAATACTATTGAGTCTAGAGAAAGAAAAACCCATTTAAAAAGGCGGCTCAAAACACAAATGCAATTTAGTGTTTTGTGAGACCATAAAACTCTCAAGCATATGCTTTTGGCATGGTTTGGAGAAGTCGTCAAAACCACTATCTGGGTACAGTTTCGCCAAAAAAGAGAGAAAATATCTTTTAGTCTTTCCTAGGGCTCTAGGAAACATAAAAACACCAGTTGATTCTCCAGTATTGGATGGGAGAAGGAATGGCTTGGGTGGACAGAGCTGGAAATATACTAGTAAAAAAGGCATCATTCAGTTGTCATAGGCACATTCATTTATCAAGATTTTAGTTACAAGATTAAAAGCAAGGAAGACAACACTCAGTGGAACCCTGGCTGTATTTATAGTACAGTGGGAGAGAGGCAGAGCTGCTACGGTTTAAAGCAGACTCTGAATAAAAACTGACTTGAGTTCAAATCATTCTTCTGCTGTTCACTAGGAGCTGTCTCCAGGCAGATCAGTAATTTTTTGTATCTCTAAATGTAATTAATATCTTTCTCACAAGGTTACTNATTAAAAGCAAGGAAGACAACACTCAGTGGAACCCTGGCTGTATTTATAGTACAGTGGGAGAGAGGCAGAGCTGCTACGGTTTAAAGCAGACTCTGAATAAAAACTGACTTAAGTTCAAATCATTCTTCTGCTGTTCACTAGGAGCTGTCTCCAGGCAGATCAGTAATTTTTTGTATCTCTAAATGTAATTAATATCTTTCTCACAAGGTTACTGTCAGGATTAAATAACATATTGTGTGTGCACAGCTTTGCTTGAAACTTGGAATCTAATGATATCAAACAATAGCTTTTCTATTACTTTTTTTAAATATACATTATTTATTTATTTTTACAGAGAGGGGAAGGGAAGGCGAAAGAGAGGGAGAGAAACATCAATGTGTGGTTGCCTCTTGAGCACCCCCTGCTGGGGACCTGGCCCACAACGCAGGCATGTGCCCTGACTGGGAATCGAACCAGTGACCCCTTGCTTCACCGTGCTCAATCCACTGAGCTATGCCAGCCAGGGCAGCTTTTCCATTATTAAAGAAATGAGGGCCCTGGCTGATGAGCCTCAGTGGATCGAGCGCCTGTGAGCTGAAGGGTCGCTGGTTCGATTCTCAGTCAGACTATGTGCCCTGCGTGCAGGCCAGGTCCCCAGTATGGAATTGTGCAAGAAGCAACACACACTGATGTTTCTCTCCCTCTCTTTCTCATAAAAATAAATAAATGAAATCTCTGAAAGGGCAGAACAGGGAGGTTCAAATCCTACCTTGATCCCTGATCCCTTTTACCAACTCTCTAAATCCTTCGTTTCCTCATCTGTAAAATATTATTAACAATACCTACCTCTTTAAAGGCTGAAAATGCTAAGTAATACACAGCATGGCATTAAGACACACAGAGACTGCTCAAAAACCACACGGGAAACGTTACCAACAGAGGTGCGACCTTCTCCAGTTTAGGTGAGAAAATGCCTAGTTCCATTTTTTTTTTTTTTTAGGCAAATGGCAATCGACGCCTCAGGGTATGTCCTGCCAAATGCTCAAATGCTCTCCTGGCCCCGCACCTCAGCACCAGACAGACACTTCCAGTCCGTCCTAACCGTAAAGCCTGCAGAGCCCAGCGTCCCCGAGACAAAGCTGGAAAACACAGATCAGGCTCCAGTTTACCCCGAGTTGAATAACCAGCGCAGTCGGGCGGCTTCTAAGAACCTCCAACCGCAGTTTTGAAAGTTCCTAAGTCTTTTCCGGGCCGGGCCGACAAAGTTTGCAAAATCACAAAGACCCCTTTGAACCGGTTCGGGGACGGAGAACTTCCAAATCCTCGCGCCCCTTAGCGTTTGGCCGTGCCTCCCTCAGTAGAGGAGAGGCGTGAAACCAGAGGACGCCCCCCCCCCCCCCCCTCAAGCCAGTACCGGGAGTTTTTTCCAAACCCGGGAGCTTTTGGAAGGACGAGGTCCCGGCCTTGTGGGGCGGGGCGCGCGCCGACCGAGATCTGTTCCGTCACAGAGACCCCTGTCCGATTCCCCAAAGCACCTACAGCCTGGCAGCCTGTGACCCCCAAGACGGCGCGTTCGAGCGCGCAGCCGGGGAGCGGGGGGTGGCGACTGGCCACTCCCGCTCTCCGCCGAGTCTTCCCCCTCTGGTTCCGGGGCCAAGGTCCCCAAAGCCTGGCCCGCTTCCCTTTCAGGGTGCCTCTCCAGCCGCGAGGAAGGAAATGACCATTCGTTCATTCGCACCATCCCTGGGCCGCGGGTTTGGGCCCCCCGAAGGCCCAGCTTTGTGTTTTCAAGTAAAGTGAAAAGAAAGCCCAATAATAATAATAGAGGAAGTGACGCTGGCGCAAGGGACGGCCCGGAGTCCACAGTGCGAGGAGGCCACAGCCTCCACCCGGGGGCGCCGCAAGGGGTCTGTGCTGAGGGGGGAGGGGAGCGCCGGAGGGGGAGGGGGAGCAAGACGAGGGAAGGAGGGAAGGCGGGGACCCGCGGCCGGCGCGCGGGTGGATGGAGCAGGGCCTCACCGGGGGTCCTCGAAACGCACGAAAGCAAAGGGCACGAGGCCGTGCCGGTTCTTGAGCTCGATCTCGCGGATACGGCCGTACTTGTAGAACAGGTCCTCCAAGTCCTTCTCGCGCACGTCTGTAGGAAGGTTCCCCACGTAGATGCGCCCGTCGCCCTCGCCGCCGCGCTCGTCCGCCCAGCCCGACATCCGCACCGCCGGACGCCGCGGGCCCACCGCAGCCCACGTCGCCGCCGCCGCCGCCGATGCCGCCGCCGATGCCGCCGCCGCCTCCTCAGCCGGGGCTCCCCCGCAGCGTCCCCGCGGGCTCGGAGGCGCTCAGCCGCACAGCATTATGGGAACTCGGAGCGGAAGCGAAAGGGTCGGAGGACACAGAAGGAATTATCTTAAAGGGGACGCGGCTGCGAGGATTGCGCGTGCGCTCGGGCGGTCGGCCCCCTTAGGTGCTGGCGGATCCCTGACTGCCAAAAGGGAGGTTGTGGAGTCCAGCTACTTGGGTTTAGTTCTCATAGGCAATTCACTCAACAGTTGCATGGACTCGGGCAAGTGTTTCAACCTCCCTAGACGTCAGTTTTGTGCCTCTCTTGCGCCGCCTACCTCACAGACGTTTGTGAGCACTCACTGAAGTGAAGAGGGTGGAGCTGTCAATCGGCTTGCGGGTCTTCCGGGGGAGGGAGTCAGGCCGCAAGCTCACCCCGCTGCACCAGAAAAAGTCCCGGACCGCTGGGCTGGGCGGGGTCATAGCGGCCCTCAGTTCTCAGGTCAGTAGCCCCCTAGACCACCCTGTTCCCATTTTACAATTGCTTAGAACTGAGGTTGTAAGACGGACAAAGATGGATATAAGAGGGCTGAGATGGGCTCAATAGCTTGGACTTGAAGTTCATGGGAGATAGGGAGGGAATAAAAGGATCATAACTTTGGCAACTCTCGTTATATAGTGCTTCCTATGATTTGTGCTTTTAGTCCCCACCAAGGCCGGGGGGGGGGGGTCCACTGTTACAGGTGAGGAAACGGAGGTCTCAGTGGGGGCAGGATTAGAACCCGGAGTCTGGCTCACACCTTCTGCGATGAGTCCTTCAGGAGCTCCGGTAGGCTCCCACCTCGGGGCTTTTCACATTTACATCCCATAGTGCAGGGCATTGAATCTGGGGATGTTACAAAAGTGAAGCCTTGCATCAGAAGAATCTCGATCTAAAAAGATTGATCATATTAAAAATGAAACCTCTAGGATAGATACAAGAAAGCAAATATAGGAGAATGTTAACTCTAGGACCTAGACGGTGTGTTCACGGAACCATTCTTTATAACTCTCTGTATATTTGAAAATTTTCGTAATCGTACGTGGGGGGAGGTATAAAATGTGTTATAAAATGTGGTCCTGGCTGGTGTGGCTCAGTGGACTGAGAGCCGGTGGACTGAGCGCCGGCCTGCGGAACCGAAGGGTCGCTGGTTAGATCCCAGTCAGGGCACGTGTCTTCGTTGCCGGTCAGGTCCCTGGCTGGGAGTGTGCAAAAGGCAACCTCACACCGATGTTTCTTTCCCTCTCTTTCTCCGTCCCTTCCCCTCTCTCTGAAATTAAATAAATAAAATTTAAAAAACAAACAAACTCTGTTAGCCTGGCTAGGTAGCTAGTTCTGTTGGTTAAAGCAGTCTCCCAAAACACCAAGTTTGTAGGTTCAATCCCTGGTCAGGGCACATACAAGAATCAATCAATGAATGCATAAATAAATGCAACGACAAATCGATGTCTATCTCCCTTTCTCTCTCTAAAATCAATAAATTAAAATTTGTTTAAATGGTTAAAAAAAACTGTTAATGCTAGCATTAGGAAGGGAATAAAACCAAACATCTATTCTGAAGGTAGTTGACTTTAGTTACACCACCTTTTAGTCTTTTTAAATGAAAACAAACAAAAAACATACACATAACTACTGAGTGTATCATCTTTTTGGAAGGTAATTTGAATGGCATACATCCGGCCCCGATAATATACACATTCCTCTTGATCCAGTAATTCCACTTGGATTTTATCGTGAGGAAATAAGATATCGTCACAATAAATTATTTGTGTTCATTGTGTCTGGGAAGAGGAGACTTCCCTACCACTTGAGTTCTTATGGCTGGACCAATAATAAAATTGACCTTAAACCCAGATTAACAGGAGAAAAAACGATCTAATATGTGCACACAGGAGATCATACATAATGATGCTCCCCAGAACGATGAACCAGCCAGCTTTTCTAAACAAAGAAACAATAAACTTGTGAAGAAATGACAGGACAAGGACACTTAGCTTTGTATGCTTACTACTGAGGAATCTACAATGTTGGGTTTGGGTAGTAAATTAGTAAAGGAGTGACAAGGTTTGTGTATGAGGCTTTTGGGCCCTGGATTCCCTAACTCTAGTGATACAGCGTTTCCCCTGGTCCCCTTGCAGCAAGGAGGGCACCTTTATAGGGGAAATTTATTCTGGCAACTCGAGGAGACAAGGGAGGGTCCATGTGCCCTTCCTGCACTGGCTGCTGGTCAAGGAACTTTATTTTAAAGTAATTAATGTCGGACATTTGGAGGCAGCCTTCCCTGGGCCCCTGCAATTTCATTCTGTGAAATTAAAAAAAAATTTAAACTCCTAATTATGAGGGAGTGGTTCAATGCAATGATAATGAATCTTACACAATTACTGAATGATGTTTTGAAAGATATTAAGGTCATGCTAATTTAGTTTTAATTAAAGTGAATTAAAAATGGTGTTTTATACACACACATATATATTCTGAAGGAATTTAGTAAACTGGTTGACACCAGGTGTCTCTAAAGAATGCAACTGTGGGAAATTTCAGTTTAGATGTCATACATTTCTGTGAAGTTGAAGATTGTTATTTCAACTATTTCATTTTTATATTTTGAAAAAATAAAAAAACAAAATTTATGAATTAATTCAGTTCTATACAATTATGTATGTGTATATTCATATCTTGCAACAAGAAAGTATTCAAGATAATAACCTTCCCAATGTTTGTGGCGATATTTCTTGATGGAAGTGATTTCTATATTTTATTATTATTTATGCTTTTCTGCATTCATCCAATTGTCTGTAATTATCAGGTACTACTTGTTTAATTGAAATAAAACAACAGATTATTTTTAAAATAAAACAGTCAGGACTATCGGTTGTATTCTGGAATGTATAAAGCTTCTAGCTATGAAGACAAGCAGGAAAGAGTCCTGGTCCAATGTGATTTTGAGTCTAAGTGCACAGCCTTGCAGGTGCTTACGTATCCTAAAGGCATCCTAACATCCACATACCTCCTCATTTTCAGGGATATTAACAGCACCTTCTGAGTTCTACCACTCCTCCATTATTGTTGCCAGGAAAGATTAAAAAAAAAAAGCTATTGAAGACAATTTGGTATTCTTCCTAGGGAGAGAGATACATGGAATCAGCTAAGTGACCTAATAGGACTCTAGGTGGAAGAATAGTCATGATTCAGCTTGTTTTGTGCACAGTCTTGCTGTATGAAGTCACCAAAGGGATTCATACCTAATGGAGAATATGTTGTGCCCAGATATGGGGATGTGGCAAGTACAGCCTTCCTGATGAGCAGGAACACAGCTAAATGGCTAGGAGGCATCATAAATGCCTAGGAACCACAAAGGTGGGTTTTGTTCCCATGAGCCCAGGTACTAACCTTTGCAGGTCAGAACACAAACGAAGCCAAAATTATTGCTTCATGTTCAAGGTGCCCATTCTCTGCTAAGGCCACAGACCCTAGGCAGGGATGCCCTTTTGAGCTTTTGCTCATCTAGTTATTCAGCATCACCAAGTGCATGCTGTAGTTTAAGCCCTGTATGAGGCGAATGGTGTATGTGTAGTCAAGTTGCTATTCAAACAGTCAATGAAAGCACGGTTGCGATAAGGGTCAGCCTCTGTGAGTCCAGCTAATGCGGTCTTAGAGATTATGAGAAAGGCCTCCAGGAGTATGAGTTCTTTAGGTTGAGTTCTGAAAGACCAGCAGGAAATAACCATAGGGAAGCAGGGAAGGGCTTTTCAGGCAAAAATGACAGCAACAGCACATACGATGGCCCAGATAGAAGACAACATGGCAGCCCAGGGACAGCTCCCACTGCCCTACAGTTTGGCTAGGGCAAGTTTAAGAAGGGAGAAGGAACTGAGGCTGGGGCTTCAAGGCCTAGGAAACCATTTTATGGAGTTTAGACTCTACTGAGGGCAGTGAGTAACCATTGAAGGGTTTTAAGGGATTATGTTGGAGTGAGAACTCCATAGAAGTGATAGGGGAGTTGGGGAGGAGACGGAGAGCAAATTTTACTAGAGGGCAACTGCAGGGCAGTAGAAGAAAGGAGAAGTGAGTGAGCTATGTGACGGTACTGCCATTAGGAGGGAACTTAGGGACAAAGGAGAGGCGATTAAGAGGTCAATGGAGGAAGTATTTCCATTTAATTGCAGTGTAAAGCCTCTCCTGTGACTTCATAGGTTACTTTGTTAAAACTACATTATCCATTAATAGCCCTGGCTGGTGTGGCTTAGGGGGTTGAGTGCCAATCTTCAAACCGAAAGGTCGCCGGTTTGATTCCCCGTCAGGGCGCCTGCCCGAGTTGTGGGGCAGGTCCTCGGTTGGGAGCATGCGAGAGGCAACCAATTGATGTTTCCCTCGCATATCCACGTTTCTCTCCCTCTCTTTATTTCTTGCTTCCCCTTTCTCTAAAAAATAAATAAATAAAGTCTTTTTTTAAAAACCTACATTATCCATTAATGATTTTAGAGTTGGGTTCTCTTTGTCCAGGGAAGATATACAATGTGTTCAGATTAGCCTAAAGGCGAGTGTCGGTAAGAACAGGAATAGCCCCAGATGGCCCAAGTACTAGCAGGTTACACAGTAAAGCAACTTGGGAGTGGGTGCTGGGATACTCCAGCTAGGAGACCACTGCAATCGCCCAAGCAAGAGATGCCAGTGACCTGATGCAAGGTGATAAGAGGTAGAGATACTAATGAGATTAGATATGCCAAGAAGATGAAGTCAGTGGACTTGGACAAAGATTGGACACGGTGGCGGGGGGCAGAGGAAGGAGGGAAAGTCCAGATTGATTCCCAGGTTCCTGGCATGGGGACCTGGGTAGGCAGCGGTAGCATTCTGAGATGAGGAACAAAGCAGATGGAAATGAGCTGCAGGGGATGGATGATGATAAGTTGAGGTACGTGTGGAGGACATAAGAAGGGAGAATAAGAAGTGGGATGGCTCTAGGGTTTTCCTGCCCTCTCCACTGACGACGGAAATCCAGGCGAGTGACCAGGTGGTAGGTGGGCACTGGAGTTAGAGAAATGGGATGGGACTGTCTCCTTCCTGCAGAGAATAAGAGAGTTCAATGAAATTCATCATTCCTAATGATAAGAATGGCATCAATGGGCTCATCTTCCAAATGAAAAGAAGCCTTTGACCTTGGCAAACTGTTAAGAGTTAATGTATTTCCCACAGCAAGCCATTTACTCCCTGGTAGGGAGTTGGGCGGTGCCCTATTAAAGAAATAATAGAACAATTAACAGTGGAGATAAAACATTCTCTGAACCTGCCCCTCTGGTTTTCTTCCTTTCGCTATGACATCAGTCCCCTCTGGCATTCCAGCAAAAGGATTTCTTCTCTGCCAGTCTCAGTCATGACCCTGGCCCTTGGGAGCAGTGGGCAGTAGAGGAAGTGATGGGAGTGGACCAGCAGTGGGAAAATGAGTCATCTCGGAGAAACTAGCCCAGCCTGGCGGGGAGAGCTGTGGGCTGGGTCCCTGTGGAACGTGTTCCTGGGCACAGCAGCATGGGAGCTTTCTCTCTGTCCTTTGCCACTATATTTGTATGCTGGGGAAAATAAAACATCTGCTGGAGAGCGACATAATAAAGCACTTGCTGTGCAGGGGAGGACAGGGAGCAGCAGCAGCAGAGCTAGGGGGTTTGGAGAGACTTCGGAATGGGGGTGCAGAGAGCTTTCAGAAGGCAAATGCCATGTGTGGGAGGATGAAGAGAGAGGATGGAAAAGATAATGCAAAAAGAGTTGCTGCGTTGTGAATATGATTCCCCTTTGGTGTTTTCTTAAGAGACTGCAGAAAATCTTTAGTATTGTTTTACAAATTATTCTTGGATATTACACTGATGGTTTGTTGTTTGTGTGTTTAATGGGGCCAGACAGGCCCAAACCCAAGGGCCTGGTTTTACGGGAGGTTCACCTAAAGTAGCATCCTGAGTTTGTAGTAGCTCTCTTTTGCCAACTTGCTCTATTCTGATGGAATATAGCTTGTCGTATCAGGGCTTCCTTTTCTTGGATTCATGGGTTTCCAGGGTCAGTGAACCACTGCCTAAACAACCAGCCCCCACTCCAACCCTGCAAAATTGTACAAGTTGTGAAGCTGGATCCAAAGTATTGCCTGTGAGCAGGAAAGTCTTGATTCTGAGAGAATATGCGTGCCATGTTACCAACAGAACTTGGCACAATGACGGAAACATTCTATACCTGGGTTCTATGAGGGTTCTTTGCCGCATGTAGCCGTTAAAACACTCAAAGTGTGGGTTCTATAACTGAGAAACTGAACTATTAACTGTAATCAACTAATTTTAATTTAAATAGATAGCTATGACTAATAGCTACCATGTAGGACAATGCAGTTCAACATTTTCAAAGGGGTGTGAACCGTACCCCTGCACCCCCCACCACTGAGACTAATCACTTCCCTTTACAGCCCTTTTGTGTTGGCACATAGTAGGTACTTAAAAAACACTATGAATTTTATTAACTAGTACTTAAAGAAGAGTTACTCTACTTCCAGAAAAAGGGAACTGAGGCAGAAAAGGACCAAATGGGCTCCTAAAGTTCACCAAGTTTGTTTTCTAAGCCCTAAATTCCTTACCCTCAACCCAGCTCTTTTCCCTAAACATTTTCCACTCTGTCACATACCTTGGAAACTTACTTTACAGCGCAGTAAACCAGAAACACAGGCAAATACTTGAAGGAGTGCAAAAAGATCAATGACAATGCTAATGTTTTATGAAAGAGGATGCTTTGATTTAATAGAATCCTAATGTTTTTGGGCTCAAGCCAATTTTTTACTAAGCAGATTTTTAATGAACTGTGTTAATATAATTTAGCAATGGTAGCTTAAGAGTAAACATTCCCACCCTGGCTGGTGTGGCTCTGTGGATTGAGTGCCGGCCTGTGAACCAAAGGGTCGCTGGTTGGATTCCCAGTCAGGGCACCTGGGTTGCCGGCCAGGGGCCCATGAGAGATAACCGCACATTGATGTTTCTCTCCCTCTCTTTCTCCCTCCCTTCCCCTCTGTCTAAAAACAAATAAAATAAGATTTTTTAAAAGTAAACATTCCTTAAAGGTAAAATATATATATGGGAAATAGCTGGAGATTTTTTTTTTAAGTTAAAAAGAAAGAACAGAGAGCCAAGAAGCTTGTAAGCCACACATCCCCCGTGCTAACACATGCACAGCTCCTGAATTTCCTTCTGTCTGGCTGAGGCTGGTTCTTCCCTTTGGACAGCACATGGGCAGGGCTTCTGTGAATGTCACATTGACAAACATTTCCTGCAGCGAGGCAGCTGGGGACGTTTCTTTTGTTATTACGTCCTTCTCATGGGCTGCCAGTTTGTCTGTCTACGGCACACTCCTTGACGGGGTCTGCGGGAGCCTAGGTTTTCCCCCCTCATTGAATGCTTCATCTCCAGCATTGAAGAGCAAAGGGTGTCTTAACTGGCATCTGGGACTTTGGTGGCTTCGCCACTCCTTGCCCACTCAACATTTGTTCATTCATTCAACTTTGATTGAGCTACAGAACATCTGGCTTGGTGCCAGAGATACAACAGTGCCCAGGACCCTAATTCTGCCCTCACACCTTTCACAGGCAACTCAAAAGACAGTTTCAACAAAGTAGGATACGTGCCACGAGAACTACAGGGTGCTGCAGAATCTCTTAACCAAGACTGGAGCGGAGTGTTCAGGGAAGAATTCCCGGAAGGAGTAGCTTCTAAGCCAAGATCTGAAAAATCAGCTGGTGTTAGCTAGGTAAATGAGGAGAAGAAAAGAAAAGCATTCCAGATCAAAGGAAAAGCAAGTGCAAAGAAAGCTGGGAGGAAGGGGGCGGGGAAGCTTGGTGCTTTGGGGAAGCCAAATAGCTCAGCACAGTGAGGACGTGGGGTGGGAGGGAGGGTGTTCTTTCTCACTCTGCAGCCACGAGGGACTTAGGGTGAGAGGCCCTCATGCCCGTCAGAGCCTGGCTGGGCTAGATTATACATGTAAGTTCTAAGTACATCAGCTGCTCAGTGGAAATCAGTATAAGCTGCCTTTACCATACAAATATTTATTGTACATCCCTGAATAGGATGTTTATAAAGGCGATGAGATACTCAGGCAGGGGGGGGAGGGGAGAGCCTGCCGGGAGTACAGCCTCGCAGTCTCTTAGGGGAGCTGTGAATAGCGAAAGGGTGCTTGTTTGGAAGCCAGAAGGAAAGCAGAACAGGACTAAGCAAAAATCCAGTGATCCCGCCCAAGCCTGAGGAAGAAGGGCCACAGGGGATGCTGTGTTCAAAATGCCTCACAGTTATTAATAATAACAATGAGTCCACCTAAAACTGGAGAGGACCTCAAGGTCCATCCTGAGGGAGCTTGTTACATGGGAAAACGTGCAGTTCGGAATACCACACAGACGTTAAAGAGACCAAGTCCGAGCACATGCAGACACAAAAGGATCTCAGGACTGTTTCTGGAACACCTACTGTGTGCACTGTGCTACATGCTAGGGGCAAAGCAGTGGAAGAGACCAAGTTTCTGGCCCCCTGGAAAGAACCCCATCTCCACCCCTTTATCAGCCCTTCAGAATTTGCCTTTACTAGCCTCTCCTTATCTCTTACTACTCCTTATCTCTTACTATCTCTTACTACTTCTCTAGGATTTGCTTTGTCGAAAGCCTGTACTAGGTCTTTGCAGGGGCTACTTCTCCTTGGAACACCCTGTTGCTCCTCTCTGCCTCTCCAGCCTTTTGCCTGGCCACGCCCTCCTAGGCTTTCAGGTCCAGTTTTGTGCAGAGTTGGCGTTCAGTGGTGCCAGGACCTGTGTGACCCAAGCATAGAACTTTCCTCTTAGTTGTACCTCTGTAGGGCCCAGTTACCCCTTATTGCTCCTTTCGTTCCCCTTGTATTTTTGCTGATTTGTCTAAGCACATTCTAGAACGTCTTCATCAAGTTCTGTGTGGCATCTTGTTGGCATTGTAACTGGAATGGTGTTAAATTTGTAAATTTGCATGGGGAATTTTTTATTTTTGCTACGTTTGGCCTTCCCATCCAGAAGCTGGGCATCACTTTCCACTTATTCACATATTTTTCTATTTGTGGCTTATAATTTTTACGTTTATTGAAGTCTGTATGTCTAACAGTGTGCTTTGCTTAATACTCAGTGACTTCCGGTGGCATCTTTTTAAAAAAGAAAGATTTTATTTATTTATTTGTTTTCAGAGAGAAGGGAAAGGAGTGAAAAAGAGAGGAAGGGGAACATTGATTGGTTGCCTCTCATGTGCCCCACAACTAGGGACCTGGCCTACTGCCCAGGCACGTGCCCTGACTGGGAATCAAACCAGTGACCCTTTGGTTCTCAGGCCAGTGCTCAATCCACTGAGCTACACCAGCCAGGTGTAGCTCTCTTTTTATATCACTTCTGACAATGAAGGTGTTGTTTTTCTATACCAGTTTCAATGTCCAACTCAATGTCCAAAAACCAACTCAATGTCCAACAATCTGATTCTGCCACTGCCCAGAGTTTGTGTAGACGCCCTCTGGTTAAGGGCTTAGTCCCTCCCACAAGACTTACTGTCATTTCAGACACTGGCCACAAATGAGGTTCTTAGTCTATCCACACTTCCTCCTGGATGACTACAAATTTGGGGGTTCATATAGACTGCATGTTTATGTATTACCCAAAATTCATATGTTGTCCCAGTTACCACACTGGCCCCTCTGGTCCTCTCTCCCCGGTGACCTTTTGATCATGTGAGCCCCCACCTGTAGTCTTTCAGGGCCAGTGGTGGCCTCAGGACAGAATCCTGTGTCTTAACTGGTTCATAGGACCCTGAAGGTCTGGCTGCTGCCCACCCCTCTCGGCTTATCTCTCCCATTCTCCCCATCACTTCCTGTAGCCAAGTTGGCCTTCCTTCAGTGATCAACCTTCTCCCAGCCTTCAGGTCATTGAACATGGTATTCCTTTCATCTAAGAAGCTCCGTATGTTTCTCCTTAGCCTCAGTTCCTGTTCCACTAGATTGCTGCTAAAATGTGACTTCCCAGGAAAGCCTTCCCTGCTGTCTAGGCTAGGGCAGAGCCCCATTAACAGCTCTCGTACCAGCCTACCTACTCTGTCACAGTATTTGTCACAGCTATAATCACATCATCACGTGCATCTTGTTCAATGTTACCTCCTCCACATGCAAAAACGTAAACTCAGTCCGGACAGGAGCCATGTCTGACTTATTCCCTTCATGTCCCTAGTGCCTAGATTAGGGCCTTGTATCCAGTAGGTATTTGATACCTGTTGAAAAAATGAGTAAGTGAGTAAGAGGCAGGGCAAGAACTCTCAATGTTTATTGTCTAAGTGGCCAAAGCACTTAGGCAGGAAAAATTAAATAAGTAATGGAGTGTCTCTTGGGTTTCTGTCCCTAACACCTAGCTCAGGCCCTGACCCACAGTAAAAATTCAGGGGATGTTGCTAGCTGAATAAGCATTCCCTCTTCCATCTATACGTACTCCTCCCTTGGTGGTGATCTCATCCAATGTGAAGGCTTAAATGTCATCTATAAGCTGATGACTCCTCAGGTTATAGCTCTAGCCTGAACCTTATCTCAGAACTCATATATCCACCTGCATATTTGACACCTCCACTTGGAACACCTAATAGGCATCTCAAACTTAACATGGCCAAAACAACTTTATGTTTCTGTTTTGGTCAGCATTCTCCAGCCCAATGTATTCTTCTCATTGTTCAGGCTGCAAATCTTGGAGTCACGTTTGACTCCTCTCTTTTCCTCATATCTTGTATTAAAACATTTTAAAAATTTTTAAATATTTTATTTATTTTTACAAAGGGTAAGAGAGGGAGAAAGAGGGAGAGAAACATCAATGTGTGGTTGCCTCTTGAGTGCCCCCTACTGGAGACCTGGCCCGCAACCCAGGCATGTGCCCTGACTGGGAAGCGAACCAGTGACACTTTGGTTCACAGGCAACTCAATCACACCAGCCAGGGAAAACTTTTTAAAATTTTTTAAAACTTATTTTAGAGAAAGTGAGGAAAGGAGGGAGAGAAAGAAACATTGATTTGTTGTCTCACTTATTTATGCATTCATTGGCTGACTCTTGTATGTGCCCTGACAGGGGTTCAAACTCACAAGCCTGGCATATTGGGCAATACTCTAACACACTGAGTTCCCTGGCCAAGGCTTCCTTGTATTAAATTAATCAGCAAATCTGTCAGCTGCACCTTCAGAATATATCCAGAATCCAACCACCTCTCTCATCCTACCTCTGCTTGGTCCAAGCCTCCATCACCTTCTGTCTGGACGTTGCAATAGCCTCTACCTGGCCTCTTGCTCCCACTGGCTTCCCTACACTCTGTCCTCTACCTGGTAGCCAGGACATCAAATCTTGACTCAAATGGTGCCTTTACAGAGAGGCCTTCTCAGAAAACTCTATTTGAAATAAGACCCCTTGCCTGTCACCCTTGGTCTCTTACTCTGTTTTTATCCATTATAATGATCAGGGTTTGACATTTTCGCTTGTTATCTTTATTCTCCTGATGAAATATAAGTTCCACGAAGAAGGGACTTTGCCTATTTTATTCTCTTGTGCATTCCTAATAGAGTTCTGGTTCCCCAATTACTATGTGTGGAGAGGGGCAGGGTTTCTCTTACACCAAAAAACAATTCTCCAGACACTAGCTGGGCGCCCTACAATTTCAGCTCAATTCTGACACCCAGAGATTACTTAAGGGTTCAGTCCTATGAGACTACCCCACCCCACCCCTTTCAGACTCTAGTCACAAGCTCAGGTTGTTACCTGTACTTCTGACAGAGTGGCTATAAGTCAGAGGTTCTCATGACCCCTTCCTCTGGCTTGATTAATTTGCTAGAGCATCTCACACAACTCAGAGAAACATTTTACTTACTAGATTACTGGTTTATTCTAACAGGGTGTAACTCAGGAACGGCCAGCTGGCAGAGATGCACAGGGCAAGGCATGGGGACAGGGTGCAGAGCACCCACGCCCTCTCCAGGCTCGTCGCTTTCCCAGCCCCTCCATGTGCTCACTAAGCCAGAAGCTCTCCGAACCCGCCCTTTTGGAGTTTTGTGGAGGCTTCATTACATAGGCTCAGTTGACTAAAACATTGGCCTCTAGTGATTGAGCTCCATCTCCAGCCCCCCTCCCCTCCCTGGAGACTAGCCCCCATCCTGAGATGCCTTCCAAAATCACCTTATTAACACAAGCCCAGTTGTGGTGGGAAGGGGCTGGTTAAAAATAGCAAGACACCCGTTTCACCTTATGACTTTGAAAGATTTCAGGAACTGAGGACAAGAGACCACTTATTATGATAAAAGATGCTCCCATTGTTCTTATCTCTCAGCAAATTCCAAAGATTTGGGGAGCTGTGAGCTAGGAAGTAGGACAAAGACCAAACATGTATTTGTTAAGATAAATCACAATATCACAATCCTCAGAACCCCGAACAGTTCTCTCTCAAAAATCTCTCAGCAGCCCTGGCTGGTGTAGCTCAGTGGATTGAGTGCGGGCCTGCGAACCAAAAGATCACGGTTTGATTCCCAGTCAGGGCACATGCGTGGGTTGCAGGCTGGTTCCCAGCAGGGGCCAGTTCCCAGCAGGGGACGCATGAGAAACAATCATACATTGATATTTCTCTCCCTCTCTCCTTCCCTTCCTTTCTAAAGATAAGTAAATATAATTACTTTTTTTAAAAAATCTCTCAGCAACCACGAAGAAACCCTAAGTTCCCGAGAGTCAGGTTTTCCCCCAGACGGTGAATAAGAATGGAGATGCCAGACGTCAGATACCAACTACCTGTCTCTTTGGGGCCCTAGAATGATTAAGATTTAACTCAGGCCCACTTTTCATATAATTAAAGGGTGACACAGGGTCACCTAGTGAGTCAGGAGAGGCTCACTGACTCCTAGAGCAGAGTCAGGTCCTGCCTCTTGGTCCGAGCCGATGGGTGGGGGGGGGGGGAGCCCGTTCTGTAATGGTTGGATCTCCCATCCCCTCCTGCAAGTAGGCCCGCCTGCCTGGCGTTCTTGACGTGACGCTGTGAGTTTGAGAACTGTGATATTCAGACCTGGTCCAGGTTATCTAGGGCAGTGGTTCTCAATGACCACCCTCCAGGGAACATTTGGTGTTGTCTGAAGACATTTTAAGTTGACAACAGGGCATGATGTACAACTGGCATCTGGTGAATAGAAGGCCAGGGTTGCTGTTGAACACCCTCCGATGCACAGGACAGCCCCACACAACAATAAGGGGTCTCATTCAAAATGGCACCGTCTCAATCACCAGACTGTTCCTGAGAAACGAGGACTATGAACAGTACCCAATGCATGAGTGAGGAAACTGAAGCTCGGGGAGGTGGACTCACTCATCTAGGGTAGAGGCAAGATGTGGACCCAGGGCTGCCTGGTCCCACTGTCTATACTTATAGCCTCTGCTCTGGGTTGTCTGCCAACCGAGGGGGCCTACTAGGCCTCTCTGCTGTGCCTGAATTTACCCATCGCCCCCATGGACAGGAGGCTGTGCATTGAGCCTTCGGGGGTATCTGTGCACTCAGGTGAGGCTTGGCTATTGGCCAAAAGGGAGATTTTCTTCCCTGAGTTGTCCCTGCTTGTCTGGCCTCACTGTCCCCGCACTGCAGTACAGTACTTGGCTCCAGAGCTCAGTTCTCCTGCCAGTCCCAGGCCAGTGCCAGCCCTGCTCCCATCGGAGGAGGCTTCTGTTCAGACCTGGGAGCACTCCCCCATAGGGCCCCTCCTCTCTGGGAAGAGCACTTTGAGTCAGCTCTAGGGGCTGCATCTCACACCTCCTTTCAGGTGAGGGAGGGCTGGAGCTGCTAGGTTGGTGGCAAACTCCTGGTCCAAGACAGGGCTTGAGGTCCCAGGGCAGGGAACAGTGTGATCCTGGGCTAGTGGCAGGGTTGAGGTGGAACAGGCTGTGATTCTTTCTAGCCTGTTTGCGGGAGGGGACAGCTCCAAGCCCTGCAAGGAATCCCTCAGCCTTCTTATGAACAATCCCAAAGGGCCTTCTTAAGACCCAGGAAAAATCTGTTGGCTAAAGTACAATGGTAATTTGTCCAGGAAAGCTCAAGACAGTCACGGACCAAACCAGGGTCAAGTTTGGGAGGAAGCAATGCAGAATAATTTTGAAATACCCACCCTTTTTTTCCATCCATCCATCCACTTGACCCAACATATATTTAGGGAGTTCCTGCCAGGGGCCAGCATACTGAGAGCCTCCAGGGGCACACATCATCGCTGTCTTTGTCTAGGAGGTAGGGCAGCCCGGTTTCCATCCACCATGTGAGACTGTGGAGTCAGACCAGAGTTCAAATCCCAGCTCCACCATTTCCTAGCAGTGGGACTTTGGGCAAGGGACTTTACCTTTCTGAACCTCATTTTCCTTATCGAGTTGGGAGACATCAGTGAGGCAATGTGTCCCTAAATCCTGGCACATAGTGAGATGTCAATACATAAGAGCAAGAGCTACCATTTTTGGGGGGACTTTTGCTAGGTCCTTAGATACATTATTTAATACAATCCTTGCCACCAGCCCATAATGAAGGTATTATCTCCATGAAAAAAATCAGGAATCTGCGTGTCTGAGAGAGTAACTAACTTGTAAGAGGTCACACTACTCAGGCTTTTCCCTGGGCTGTCTGATTCCAAAGCCCGTACTCTCAGAAATTTTGATTCCCTCTAATTTTGATTTCCTGTGGGTAGAAGATGGGTGTTTTCAGGCGCAGAGCAATTAGGAGTGGAACTGAGTGAGCTGCCCAGACGAGATGCTATGGAGCCCCAGATGGGCCAATTCAGTTGGACCTAGTGAAGGGATCTTACATCCATTCCAGGAGTGTGGTTTATTTGAGATTAATGAGCCTTTATCCTTCTTGGGTTTTGAACCCCTTAGTGCATCTGGTAGAAGCTATGGATCCTTTCCCTGGGAAAATGCCTGCAGGAACACTTTACACACAGATTCTAGGGGGCTTGTGGAACCTTTAGAATCCATCTGTGGGCCCCTTTAAGAGCCCGCCTAAGGGCAGCACTTCCCAAATGTGGGACATATATCTCTCTAGTGGTGTCCAAGATCAGTTTAGCAACATGAGAACAAAATGTTTTATATTCTAGTATTTATATTTTAGAGTTACCTTCTGTTTCTGACAACTGAGACTGGTTCTCTATTTATGGTGATGATATAACTTTGCCTTTACAACTACACTTATTTTAAAAAGTAAAGGGAATTTAATGAAAGAAAAACATTAAATCAATACTAGTAGAGGTAGGGTGCAGGTATGGCAAAAATCATGACAATGATTTAGAAAATTCTCTTGGGTTTCTACTTGGTGGACTCATACTGGGTCTCATCTGAACCTCCTGAGGACTCTGGAAGTGACCTATTCTCAGGCTCCCTAAATCTGATCACCCAAGAGTGCTGTTGAGTCTCCCCTTCCTCCCCTTCCTCTGGAATCCCTCTAGTGCCTGTGATGAGCTGAATCCTCCCTGCCGCCCGGCAGAACTACACCAGAGGCAGTTTTCCTGCAGCACGTAGTGCAGGCACGTTGGTGCCATACCAGTTCATTCCTTCGCCATTCGTTCAGCAAACATCATGTGCTTAAGTGGCCAACACAGGCCATGCTCCACGGACTCCCAGAAAGCATGAGACCCTCACTGTGGAAAGAGAAGCCAACCTGTCTGGTGCAATGGGAAGAGCACACATTTGGAGTCAGACCTGGATCTTATAGATCTGGCTCCATAACTCACTGAGTAATCAAGGGCAGGTCCCTTCCCCTCTGTGGTTTTTTTTCCAACACCACTTCTGATACTAAGTGGTTTTTTTTCCTCTCCCTAACACCAAATACTTATTTTTCTTTTAAGGTTTTATTATTTATTTATTTATTAAGATTTTATTTATTTATCTTAGAGGGGAAGGGAAGGAGAGAGAGAGAGAAATATCAATGTATGGTTGCCTCTCGTGAGTCCCCTGCTGGGAACTGGCCTGCAACCCTGGCATGTAGCCTGACTGGGAATTGAACCATGATCCTTTGGTTCTCAAGCCTGCGTGCTCAATCCACTGAGCTATGCCAGCCAGGCCCAAATACTTATTTTTCAACCAATTCTCCAACATCAGCTGGGTGTCCAACAATTCAACTCAATTCAATTCTGATACTGACTCCCAGAGTTAGGGCAGACCCCACAGGCTAAGGGTTCAGCCCCACAAGACTGTCCACACTTCTGATGCAAAAGGGGTTCCCGGCTCCCCTCACTTTGTCCAGCTGACTACAAATTTGGGGGTTCCCACAACATCCTCAGGCTCGATAATTCTCTAGAATGACTCACAGGACAGTATTCTACTTACTAGTACAGATTTATTCTAAAGGATACAACTCAGTAGCAGCCAAGTGGAAGAGATAAAAGGTATTGAAAGTGGGGGTGGGGCCCAGTGCCCTCTCTGGGTGCAGGTGTGCCACCCTCACAGCACCTCATGGCAAGCAGACAGCTATGCCTGGAGGGAGACAGGAGGAAAGGGGTCTCAGGCACAGCTGTTGTGAGGAATAACTGAGTGAATGCAAAACACTTGGTGGTAAGCAACCACTCAATACACAGCTGCTATTCTTATTACCTCATCCACTTTACTCTCAGCATATGTATATGTGCATGTGTGTATGAAAAGTAAAGGCCCCCAAGAGAGGTTCCAAGTTCTGGTGTCATTGTTAGATTCCACAGCTCAGAGCCACACTTCTGAGTCATGCAGAAGCGCTAACGCAACCTCGCTCCCAACTTCTTTCTCAGGAGTGACTCTGTATAGAACTATTTTTTAACTCCTCAAACCCATAATCTGAGTATTGGAAACACGGACCTTGGAAAAGCCTCTCAAATTCTTAATTTAACTGATATACATATATTGTACCTGAGGTTCTCATTATTCCCACTTCTTTCTCTTTGGAGTTGTGTGCCTCTGGTCAAATTGCAAAGGGGCTCTGGGTTCTTGAGAGTAGATGGTCAAGAAGAAAAACGCAGAAGTGTAAACAGAAAGCTCTGGTTAGGTGATTAACCTGATGACTTTATGGAAGTTCAAAAACACATTATAGGCATTTAAGGGTTGGTTCAAAACCTTGCTGTGACTCTCAGGACAGTTCCATAAACTGATAGTTATTAATAAGACCCACTGATTCCTATATGCTACATGATGTTGAGAGCTTTAAAGGCATTACTTTATTTAATACTCCCAACATGCTTATGATGTATTTCCTTTTATACTTACCCCCCTTTACAGGTAAGAAAACTGAAATTTAAATGAGAGTGCTGGGATTTAAATCCAGAGCCGATCCTGCTCCCTAACCTCTCAAGACCTTGCTTTTTTAACCACTTAGTGGTTAGGGTAGTCTGTCTCTGTCTCTGTCTCTGTCTCTGTCTCTGTCTCTCTCTCTCCTAGAGGAAGTATCTCTGAGGGATGCCTTTCTAATCATTTAGGGCACCTCAGCCTTAGAGATAAATCCTCAACCAAGAAACTCCCACACAGGAAAGACTGCCTCATCGGAGCAAGATGCCCCACCCTGGGTACACACACCCAAATCCGCCCAGGTGTGCCCCCCCCACCCCTTTAAAGGAGGTGTGAATTGCCCAGCAGGAAAACCCAATTCTGGGGGGTGGGTAATTCCTTAATTCATAAGGAAACCCTCTCTTATTCCTAAAGAATCTCCGATATTTCTAAGGAGGAGAGGCTACATAATTTGCCGGATCTAAAGCAAAAAAAAGAAAACCCGAGGTCCCTTGCTAAAAAATAAAAAATAACCCAAGAATGAGACAGTAGAGCATTAAATCAAGCCCTGAGATTCCCTCTTCTGCGACTGCACTAGTCTATTTGCCTGGGTAACCGACCAGGCTTTAGAGATTCCCTTTCAGGGAAGCGATTGGCCAGCTCAGTCAGAATCCGTACATCCTTCCGTTCCTGGGGTAAACCCGAGTGTCTATCATTCGAGAACAAATCTTGGGACAATGTCGGTGAATTTGGAATCACTTTCCTGGCTTGCGCAGAATCTTCCCTCGCACCTCTCTAGCCGTTCGGTGTTCTAGATAGCGCGCCCCAGCTCCACCTTCGGGGTGTGTGGGCCTCACCGCGTGCTGCCCATCACCGGGGCAACCGACGCCACGAGCAGTGCATTGTGGTCTGCAACAAAATGCAGAAGAAAGATCCTGCGGGAACCATTGAGCCCATGGACCAATGGGAGAGCCCTAGGGGTTGCATCAAGCCAGTAGGAATGTTCTATGAAGGCGGGCCTTCAGGAGCAGGGTGGAGCCTAGGCACTAGGCGGCGGTGTCTGGTGTGGTGCTCCTTAGATGCGCCACGGCTTCAGTAGCGACGGCTTCTCCTGCCAGGTGTGAGCTTTGCCAGCCCCTCCCCCAGGAGACCGTCGCAGTTGGCCAGCACCAGCTCCTCTGTGAGAATCCTGGGGCTCCGGGGGACTTTGCTACCTTGTTTTATAGCTCCCTAGACTTCTCCCGCGGTTAGTTCTGCGTGGATCACGCTCCCTGGGAAGTGGTCTGGGGGGCGTCATCCCGGGACGGCGGGGAACGGGCAAGGGGTAGGTGGCGCTTTGCAGACACATTCCGTACCCCAACTCCTCACCCTTTGTCTTGCCCCCCGTCCTCCAGGTAACCATGTGCGACCGAAAGGCGGTGATCAAAAATGCCGATATGTCGGAGGAGATGCAACAGGACTCCGTGGAATGTGCTACTCAGGCGTTGGAGAAATATAACATAGAGAAGGATATTGCGGCGCATATTAAGAAGGTAAAGATGGGGCGCTGGCGGGGGGCTGAGGCTAATGCCTTTCAGCGGGAGCGAGTCACAACTTAGTTTCCTCTCCGGGATTATGCATCCCCAAAGCGCCTAGTCGAGATCCTGGAGAGCACGCAGGGCAGCTCGTGTGTAGAGGTTTCCAGAAAGAACGCAAGTGAATTTTGCGCTCCTTTGGGAGGACCAGGATCTCGGCGCCCCAAGTTTTTTTTTTTAATTTATTATCCAGCTCTGACGGAGAAAGCGCCACCTAGCAACGGTTTCCAGGATCGGGGAGCAGCGGTTCCCCGTTCCTGCACGATTCCTGCGCCGAAGATCCATCTGGGTGTTCGGGAGGGAGGAGTGCGTGGGTGTTTCCAGCCAGGCCGGAGGGAGATCTTGCCAGCCTTCCAGTGGGGAGTTTAGCCGCCAGTTGCGAGAAAGTAGGTGGTAGTGGTAGTTGGGGGGCTAGGGATGGGGCTTGGTAAATGACAGTCTGTAGACAGCTGTCAGAACTGCCAGCTGCCCCAGCTATGTTTTCTGGAAGGGAAGGAAGCTGGCAGCCTAAGTCGTGAGAGGGTTGCAGTCCAGAATGGGAAGATGAAAGACTTTAGGTGAAATAGAAAGAAAGACCTTTTTTTGACAAATGCAGCAGTGCGTTCCTGTAGCTTGTAAGAATGTTCTTCTTGATGTAAAAGAGGTTAAATGCTGCATACAATATGAGGAGCCAAATCACAGACTTCTAATAATTTTATAGATAAAGATTAGCTGTGGCCCCTGTCTACAGTAGCCTAGTGAAGAAATTAACACGGGCGTTCTAGTTGGTCCCCAAGCCTCTCAGAGAGGGGAAAATAGTGTTCCTGCAGAATATCATCCTCAAGAGAGATGTGAAAAGGAGGGCTATTTAAATGGTAATTAAGGATAAAATTTGAACCGGTGGCTGTTAGATTCTGCTCCCCACATTCTTTTTATAGGAGCATTGGAGTGCCAAGTGTCTTGTCTCCTTGAATGAAAATTTTGATCCATGCTAATGATGGTTTATATGCTAATTGAGACTTTGTCCTTTTGGAAATCTTTTGTTATCAAGGATACTGGAATGCAGTTAAGGAATGAACTATAATGGGGTACTCTGGGCTAAAAACCATTTTCTGGGATTTAGGAGGTGCGTGACTGACATACAGTAGGGGGACTATTCAGTTCTGTTTACACACAAGAACAAGATAAACCAGAATTGTTGGTGTCACCTATCAGTGAATATTACAGAAGTTACGAAGGTGGAATTACCACGATAACAAAGTGCCCTGTCTTTGAGGCTGCCCTTTCTGCTTTTTACATCCCAGCCGGTTCCCAGCTTAGCTCAGACTGCAAGTATGTTTGCATTAATGCACTATGTAGGCGACTTGGAGCTGGGGAACATTCTTTCGTTCTAAGAATCTGCCGATGCTGGCGTTCCTCATTTTTACCCCTGCAAGCTCTGCCTATCCAGGAGGCAAACTCTGACCTCTGGTTTACCACTAAAATTCTAGTGTTCTTTTTCTCTCCCCTCCCCCACTAGGAATTTGACAAGAAGTACAACCCCACATGGCACTGCATCGTGGGGAGGAACTTCGGTAGTTACGTGACACATGAAACCAAACACTTCATCTACTTCTACCTGGGCCAAGTGGCCATTCTTCTGTTCAAGTCTGGTTGAAGTGAACTGCACCACACCCCCAGTGATCCATCCGAAAACGAGGATTGCAGCCTAAATTCCAAATACCAGAGACTGAAATCTTCAGCCCTGCCTAAAGGAACACCTTGATCTTGAACCTTTATCGTGTTGTTTTGTACAGGGCATTCTCTGTACTCATTTGTTGTGGTTATAAAACAATTAGCAAAACAGCTCACATTTGTATTTATTTTCTATTCCATACCTCTCTGCTCCATGTTCTTCCTTCTCAAAATCCATCCCCCCCCTCCGCAAATAAATCTGTTGAAGAACTTTGTGTTAGTTACAATTTATTCAACTAATCTCAAGTTCCTGAAGGTGTCCATAGCCATTTAGGTTAGTGGGTCCCTGAAGTAAGCTTCTGTGGGATATGGTACACTAACCTATTAAGTGCTCTCAAGTCTGTCATTCTCAACCCATCTGTAACTGTCATGCATGGCAGAGAAATTTCTGGATTGAGTCTTATGCCTAACCTGATAAATGCTGTCCTTAAGTGCTCATTAAAAGATGTTGCCTCAGTGGATTGAGCACAGGCCTGCGAACCATAGGATCGCGGTTTGATTCCCAGTCAGGGCAGATGTCAGGGTTGCAGGCCGGTTCCCTGCAGGCCAGTTCCCAGCAGGGGATGCATGAAAGGCAACCATACATTGATGTTTCTCTCCATCTCTCCTTCCCCTCTAAAGATAAAATCTTAAAAAAAAAATTAAAGATGTTGCTATAAAATGTTCTGGGCCTTAGGCCTCAAGTGGTTGTGATGAATGTGTCATAGAACTCCTTTAGATAAGCTGTCTGTTGGCTGTGGAATGGAAATACGCTGACAACTAAGTTGGGCTAATGAGAAACTTGGTCTCTCTCGGCTATCCCCACTCCCTTTCCAGGCCCTGAAAGGATACTGCGAAGATTAAAGGTGGCTTTAAAAGGAGAAATGAGCAGCAGCCCTCCATGTGATTCGTCCGAAGTCTTTGCAGGCATTGAAATGCATGAGCCTGCTGGGCTGGGCTTTAGCTGCAGTCAGAGACCCAATGAACAAATGTGAACTGAGGTTGTCATTCAAAGACCCAATTAAAGCTGGTTAAGTAATCTTCGTTAAAGGTTTCCTGCTATCAATTTTAGGAAGATGAGGCTTTTAAGACAAGCAAATAGGGCAGACTTTTATTACAGGTAGAAAGGAAATACTCGGGAGGCTGAAACCATCCACAACCATCTTGGGAAGTTGTAAGAGGGCCTGGCTTCCTAGTTACCCTATGCTCAGTATTCACGTGAAGTACGGATTTTTGCTTTAGCTCTTGGATTTGTGAGCTACAATCAGGATTTCTGAACAGCCAGGTTATTGCTACCTGGAAGGGGTGATAGATTTGAATTGATAGGTGATGCTCCATCTTAAGAGCAGCATTAGGTCTGTAACATCCCTGGAAGATTGTTTTCCTTTATTGGTACTTGGGGTTTTAGGAGTCCTAGTGAAGTTGAGCTATTTTAGGACTGGGAACATTTTCAATCTGTTCATGTAAATACCAGCAGCTGGACATTGGGGGTTCTGACTTGATTAGGCCCTTATCTGCTGCCAGGAAGTGGCAGCTTTTCATTTATTTTTTGATTCAAATGTGAGGAAACCACATTGCTGTGAAGATAAAACTGGGTTGATGGTTCACAAAGTTCCTTCCAGTGCCTGCTCCTTGTTAATGTCAAAGGCCCATAGGCATCAGCTGGTTGATTTCTCTTTCCATAGCTGGGAAAAGAAGTAGTAAGCTGAGGTCTTTCTAAGGCTCAGCATTCTGTTAAATGCTCCTGGTTGCTGTCTTTCAGAGAGTTGCATATAGACGCTGTATCTGAGCGCTTACCGGTGACAGGGCAAGATCTTAAGAGTGAAGGTACGTAAATGACCCCTACTGTGCTGGGACAAGAGGCAGCATATTGGAAGCCTTTTCAAATAGCCTTGTACCAAGCTAAGCTACAAGGAACAAACTGCCAGGCAACTCACAGGTTGGCTTCTGCAATTTCTTACTTAGCAAGGCCCCACAAAAACCTTAAGCTCTATGCACATTCAAAACATGCCTCATTTTAACACCAACGACTGTATTAAGGATATAAGAGCCCTGAGGACTGGAGGGGGTTAGGCTAAATAGTTTTAAAACTTTTTTGCTTTAGCCCTGGCTGGTGTAGCTCAGTGGATTGAGCACGGGCCTGTGAAGCAAAGGGTCGCTGGTTTGAGTCCCAGTCAGGGCACATGCCTGGGTTGCAGGCCAGGTCCCCAGTAGGGGACACGTGAGAGGCAACCACACATTGGTGTTTCTCTCCCACTCTTTCTCCTTCCCTTCCCCTCTCTCTATAAATATATAAATAAATGAATAAGAACACATAGATTTAAAAAAATAAAACTCTTTTGCTTTAAAAGCCTTTCTTCAAATGTATTCTGACAAAGGAGCTCTTTATATAAGACTTACACGCAGGAGTTTGCCAGTACATTTATTCTCTCGAGGAGATGTTGAGTTGCTTTCTTCATGTCGGGCACAGAGGGCACAACAGTGGCTTTGGTAGAAAGGAGCACTGAGTGAATGAATGATGACAAATGTATTTCCCTCAGGAAAAAAAATAAATCACAAACGCCAAACAAACCGTAAACTCATTTAGTGGTTCAGTACATAATTCTGGTTGTGGTTGTTAGCCCTCTGATGGGCCTTGGCTTTTGTCCTTCAACCAGTCCTAGGATGAAAGGTTGACTCGGGTACAGTTAGGAAGGTTTCTGGTTCAAGTCATTAATTTCAATGATTCACTGTCCCTCTGGAAGTCAGTGCCAGCAGAGAAACTACAAACACGCTTCAAAACCGCCTTAGTGCTGGTTTTTACTTAACACCACGCACTGCACAGCTGAGAAATAGCAGGAACTGGGCAAAAAACACAGACACAATAATACCTCAGGGAGAAGGCCTGAAGCAGTTCCTGAGGAAAGGTGAAATAAAGTGACAGGAATTTGTTTCTTCCACTTTGAGACTGGTCATATCAGAAATGAGTCCAAGGCACATGCCCCCAGGCGGGGACGTCCTGTTGCTGGTCTCACCAGCCTGATGATCCTTCCGCTGCAGCCTCTGACAGGATGTGAGTGGTTCCCGCTCCAGGACTGTAAAGGAGTTAGAGTTTGAAGCCAGAATGAATGGCCACGATGCCGGATGTTAGACTTTCATAAGTCACCTTCTGAAAGCCTGCATCTTCTATCATCTCTTTGAACTCCTCCTAAAACACAAAGGGAGACACAGAGCAAGGGTCACGGCGACTTCACCTTTAGGGCCTTTGTCGTAAGCTACAAAAGTTTTATACCTGACACGGGAACCGTCGAATACTCTCCACAAGGTACTGGTAGGACTTCCAGTCTCCTGCGATCACTTCTCCCAGGACAGGAATGACCTGGAAGCTATAGAGGTCATAGAGCCTAGGCAAAAAGGCCAAAGATGAAGGTTAGAACATGCCCCTTGGTAAGAAGCAAGAAGGTCTAAGCCTCATAAACTCTAATGCCTATAGGGTCAAGCAAGTAACTAAAACAAGTGAAGTGAGAGCAGTAGGGAGTGGTGAGGACGCGGTCACAGGCATGGTTAGGAAGTACCATAAAAGTGGAGAAGGGGTACTTACTTCTCAGCTCTGACCACGGCCATGTAGGAATATGGCTTACTCAGGGTTGCCCTGTTATCGGTTTCTCAAGTGAAGCTAGAAATCTGGATTATTATGTAGACTTCTGATCTCTAAATATGGACATCTAAGTCACCCTTTTAAGATGCCAGGTGTCAAACAGAAATCTGTGGACAGACTGCAGCCTCTGGTTGCTGGTTTGAGGCTTTCCCGGCCTGGACAATGTTCTTCAGGAGCGGCTGACATCTGAGGGGGTACCACCCCTCGGGGAGTCTGGGGATGAACTACGAGGTTCATGCTTACTGCTTACTGGCTACTCTCTATCCATGCTGGGACGGGAATCCTTGGCTGAACGATGAGAATCATGCCCTGTTAACAATGCCAACCTGGACACAAGGGGATTGTTGACTTGGCTAAACTCCAGGCAGAGAAACCGTCCTCCTGGTTTCAGGACCCGATGGGCTTCCTGGAGTGCCTGAGTGAGAACAGGAACAAAAGAACATTCCTCAGCAGACTCACGCAACTCCGCGAGGCCGAGGCATGTTAGCTTCTGTCCCCAGTGGGGGCCGTGGGAGAGGCAACCACATCTCTCCCTCTCTTTCTCCCTCCTTTCCCCTCACTCTAAAAATAGAAAAAAATAAAATCTTTAAAAAAATAAATAGCCCTGGCTGGTGTAGCTCAGTGGATTGAGCAAGGGCCTGCGAACCACACGATCGCGGTTTGATTCCCAGTCAGGGCACATGCCTGGGTTGCGGGCCAGTTCCCAGCAGGGGACTCATGAGAGGCAACCATACATTGATGTTTCTCTCCTTCTCTCCTTCCTTTCCTAATGATAAATAAATAAAATCTTTAAAAAAATAAAAAATAAAAAAATAAAGAAATAAATAAAGAAATAATAAACTGTCTACAGGACAGGACAGGACAGGTCACAGAAACCAAGCTAAAGACCACTGCAAAGGATATCCCAACCCAAGCAGAAGAATCAGGTAACTGGAGCCTGTATTACAAAAATGAAAACTGATGCTTTGAACACTGTCTTCAAGTGCTGTGGACAGAATATTAAAGTAGAAATAAAGAAGAGTTGCATCAGATCAAGAGCCAGACATTCTCTTCTCTCTGTAGAAAACCATAAATCGACAAGCTACCTCCTGCCACAATGATGTCAGAGTGTCTTTCTCTGTGTCAACCTCAGAAATGCCCCTGAGCTTCTGCAAACTCACAGGATCAGACGGCTTCTTGAGTGAGAGGAAACTGATGAAATACCTGAGCAAGACTGACAGTCTTAAAGATTTAAATACCAATCCAGAGCAACTAAGGCTTCTATGGGGATCTGCTCTGTGATCCTCACCAATTTTGTGACTAGGAATATTGGCAACCGAAAGGACTGAGGCCCCTGACTCTGAAATAGTTATTCCATTCAAGGGCCGAACCTAGAAAAAACCCCTCTCCATCTTCCTTTGTTCATGGTGGAGCCACTCTGGGAGAACTAACACCCTGAGACGCAGCTGTTCATACCCGATCAACGTGTGTCACGTTCCGGATCCCAAAGGCAATGGTGTAAACGTCAAACTTGTCGTCATCAAAGGGCAGTTCTTCAGCATCTCCCAATACCCAAGCGAGTCCTGAAAGAGAAAACTCATTCTCATCTCCATTGGGGAAGCTGCCTCTTCTGCACCCAGAACTGCCAAACCTGAGGAGAGGCGTGTGGGGCAGCCCTGAATCTGCAGTCAGCCAGGCGGAAGTTGGACAGCCTGGACGCCCCGTTTGCAGCTGCCTTCTAAATTGGAGGCAGTTTTAGGGAGCTGAGCCCTGGAACCTGTGGAATCTGATTCTAACGGTGGGCAGTTACCTGTGAGAACTGAACTCTCAGACGACTAGCTGGTGTGGGAGAACTGGAGAACTGTGTGGTGACAGGCAGGCATTACACATTTGGTATCAGAGGTGGTGTTGGAAAACACAGACCTGCCTTCCCCCTTGGATTCCTGGCCACTGTCTTCATGGGTGTCCCCCAATCCTGAGGACTTGAAGCTGGTGTCCTTGACGTTTAGGAGAGGCCCTTCACCCAAGGCTCTGAGTGAAACCTGATGCTTGCTTAGTGATGCCCACCTTCAGGCAGTTTGTATTCACCGAAGTGTTGTGTATTGCACTGTGGTTAGGGGCCCAGATCCTGGGGTTAGACCTCCTGGGTTCTAATTCCAGCTTTACCACTTATTAGCTGTATAACCTTGAAAAAAACTACTCTGCCTCAGTTTCCCCATTTGTAAAATGGAGTAAACAATAGTATCTACTATAGAGGGTCACTGGAAGCATTCTAAGTACAGAGTATAGCGTTGTTATATCGGTTCTATGGGAGTCGGAGAGAATCCAAGTGTCTAGACTGCAAGTCTGGTCATGTATTGAGAAAAAAACTAAGGAAGCCCCATATCAGAGTGGCTATACCCTATAAGGATCCTGATTCAGCTTTAACATTATTTAATTTTCAGCGAATGATACATAATATATTATTTAGAAGGAAGGCTCTGTAGAGGAAGGCCAATGAAAATTGGAAAGCAAATTAGCAATATTTAACAAGAACTTTAAAAATAAGCCTACCCTAACCCTGGCTGGTGTAGCTCAGTGGATTGAGCCCGGGCCTGCAAACCACACGATCGAGGTTCAATTCCCAGTCAGGGCACATGCCTGGGTTGCAGGCCAGTTCCCAGCAAGGGACACACCAGAGGCAACCATACATTGATATTTCTCTCCCTCTCTCCTTCCCTTCCCCTCTAAAGATAAATAAATAAAATCTATTAAAAAAACCCTGACGAGTATGTCTAGATGTTGGAATTATGGGTAACATTTACTTTATTCCTATTTTCCCAAAATTTTGAGTTTAGAAATCCAAAATTTCTCTTAAACATGTCACTTTCCGAACCCATCAAATATCTAAGGCTGCTGACGTCAGAGCTTCCATTTGGGGAGAAAGTGCTACACATAAATGTAAAAAAACACACCCGTAACGGGGCTATACGTGAACATGTCTTTACTCATTAACTCTACATTTATTACAGAACTTCCAGGATCCTCCTACTTAGCTTCAACTATTGTTGCATGGCCTTTCTTCACAAAGGCATTGTTACTGAAGACTGATAAAGCGAGAAGGAACGGGTAACGACAACTGCACTATCTGACATTTAACGGCTCCTATGCAGGTGGGTTTGTCTTCGCAGTAGGAGAGTCCGAAGGGCAAGCTAGGCTACGGAAGAGAGGATTCCAGAAACGAAACAGCGCTTATCATCTCTATCTCTGTTCGCCATGCTTTATGGCTGAGTACCAGCGAGAAGGAAACTCGTTTTTCAGTAGGAGTGAGGAAACATAGCGCCTTTGTCTAAACACATCAGCGGCCGTCTGCCTTCTGGTCGGTGTTGAGGGCACACAAAAGAGCCCTTTATCCCGGGGGCCAAGCGGGCTGCCCTCGGCATGGGCTGCTGCTCTCAAAGTGGGCGGTGGAAGAGAGAATGGAGCTAGAGTAACCACAGTCACTCCTGGTGGGGGAGGGAAGGAGAGAAGTGCTGATGCTGACCTGAGGCACTTTGTTTTCTTTGTTGTCGGGCCTCTCATAATGGCTGCCTGCAGGGCCTGGGCCACGTGGGAGAGGGCAGAGCTGCGGCTCTGAAAAGCTGGGTAAACATGGGGCAGCAGCCCGGATCATTACTTCTACTTGAAAAAATGGGGATGGGGGAAGTAGTACTTCAAAATATTAAAGCCGAATTGGTTTGGGCACAGGCCAGGGTTTTGGGTTCTATCCTTGGTCGGGGCATATTCAAGAATCAACCAATGAATGAGCAAGTAAGTGGAACAACAAATCAATCTCTCTCTCTCTCTCTCCTCCCTGCTTTCCTCTCTTTCTCTAGACTCTATATAAACAAACAAACAAATAAATAATATTAAGCCCTGGCCAGGTAACTCTACTGGTTAGAGCATCATCCTGATATACCATGGCTGCAGGTTCAATCCCTGGCCAGGGCACATACAAGCAACCAGTGAATGCATCGATAAGTGAAATAGCAAATTGATACTTCTCTCTCTCCCTTCTCTCTCTCTCAAATCAAAAAGTAAGACTTTTTTTTTCTTTTTCAAAAATATTTTATTTATTTATTTTCAGAGAGAGGGGAAGGGAAGGAGAGAGGGAGAGAAATATCAATGTGTGGTTGCCTCTCCTGTGTCCCCCAGTGGGAACTGGCCTGCAACCTAGGCATGTGCCTTGACTGGGAATCGAACCAGGATCCTTTGCTTCACAGGCCCGCGCTCAATCCACTGAGCTACACCAGCCAGGGCAAAAAGTAAAACATTTTTTTTTTAAATATATATTTTTAAGATTTTATTTATTTATTTATTTATCTTTAGAGGAGAAGGAGAGAGGGAGAGAAACATCAACGTATGGTTGCCTTTTGTGTGTCCCCTGCTGGGAGTTGGCCTGCAGGGAACTGGACTACAACCCAGGCATGTGCCCTGACTGGGAATCAAGCCGCGATCCTCTGGTTTGCAGGCCCGCGCTCAATCCACTGAGCTACACCAGCCAGGGGAAACATTTTTCAAAAATATTAAAACAAACAGCCAAATGTAAAATGTACACCTTTTTTTTTCTTTTCTCAACCGACTGAGATAAATGCTTCTAAAACATACATCTTTAAGCTAGACCACAGACTGTCCATTTTGTGGTTGCAGGGGTTTCCCGGGAGATACGCAGTCACTCTCCTACCTGCTGTCAAGATTGCTGTGGTTTCGGAGTACAGTAAGTGCTCACTTAACATCGGAGATAGGTTCTGGGAAACTACGACTTTAAGTGAGACAATGGATAATACAACGAGTTTACCACTGGCTCACAGACATAAGCACGAGTTAAGTTCCTACAGCATCTTTCTGGTCACAAAAACACCACCCAACTTCGAAAGTAAGACTCAAAACCCTTCTAATATTAAACACTGAGATCAATGTGAGCTATAGATACATTTAAGAAAGACTAATAAAAACAAACCAGATAACGACTTTCCACCCCGATTATACCAGCTCAGGGCTGCAGGCGCTGGAGCCTGGCCCAGACTCAGGGTGAAGGGAAACATGGCAACTCCACACAGACGGCGGTCCTGGCCAGGAATCAAAGTATTTTTTTCTCATCCACGTTCGAACAAAACGATGTTAACAAAAAACGTTATCCTACGACCTGCCGTACTATTTACAGGTGTTTCTTCAACTGTATCAGTTGGGCCTTCTGAGAAATTGGTGCTCAGATGGAGTGCAAAGGGTTGTTTTATTTTGAGGGTTAGGGGCACCTGGAGAAGACAGACGAAAGAGGAAGACAGACCTTGGTGCTGATCCGATAAAGCCTCAGCCTACCCGACAGGGGGCTCTGGAGCCACCGCTGCCCACGAGTCCTCCTGGGAACCATCCAGGCCCTGGCAGCCTCCTACTGCTCAGCCATCAGCTGGGTGCTGTCAGGAAAGCCTGGCTGGAAAGCGGAGGCAGAACCTGCAGGTGCTAAGAGCTGGAGGCTGTCAGCTAACTATACTCCTGTAGCTGCAGGGCATGTCCCTTCTTTAAGGGCAGCACACCTGCTCAGCTGCCACATCAGTCAAATCACCCTAGTACTGACAGGGGAATGGAGCTGCTCAGGAATAGGACGTTTGGGGTCACTGTGGAGTTGCTGTGTGTGTGAGCAAAACTTCTGTCTCGGAGTCCAGGAGCCGAGATCCCAAGATTCAGCTCCAATGCAAGATCTGCCATTTAAGTCACGGTACTTGAGTTAGATCCGTAATCTCTTTGGGGCTTTGGTCATCTCACCTGTCACGCTGGGCTGACAATCTAATTCTCTGGGTTGCTGAAATAATGTATGTAAGCACATAAGGTAGATTCACCCTCACCAATGATCTTCAACTCCTAAGTTTTTAAAAGCAGGAAAGTAAAGCACTTCAACATTCCCCACATTCCATCTCACTTGGTAAACACACAGACACTTCTGTGTGTCTACTCGCTGTGGGACTTGCCCGTTTTGTATCCTTGAGCGTGGGCTTTCTGCTTCCCAACCTTCAGCATCTCCTTGTTGATGTCACAGACCACGACGTGGGAACCACCTAAGGAGTCCTCTTCATTCTGGTACTGCTGGGCGATTTCTTCCCAGGATAGATTTTGCTGGGCCCTTAACTGCCTCTTCTGCTTTCCCCGATACTGTGCCTGAACATAATTAAGGAACCGGAATGCAATGTCACCTGTGCCAAAGGGGGAACGATAGAAAGATAAATGTAAGCAACAACCCAGTGTTTCCTAAATCCAAAAGAGGCGACAAAGGTATAGAAGTTGAGGAGTGTATGAAAATGAAGTTTGTACTCATCTCCATAGTAACTGTTATTTTTTTAACTTCTAGGATTCTTTCAAAAACTTTAAAGAAATTGTATAAGTAATACATGGACAAATTCTGACCATAAAAGACTCAATATCTTGCCCTGGCTGGTGTGGCTTAGTGGATCGAGTGCCAGCTTGTGAACCTAGGGGTCTCCAGTTCGATTCCCAGTCAGGACACATGCCTGAGTTGACAGTTAGGTCCCCAGTAGGGGGTGTGCAAGAGGCAACCACACATTGGTGTTTCTCTCCCTTTCCTTCTCCCTCCCTTCCCCTCTCTCTAGAAATAAATACATAAAATCTTTTTAAAAAAAGACTCACCATCTCAATATATAGAATAATATATGAAAGTCGCATTCTCTGTCCATACCTTCCCTACATAACAAGTACATAATACTTGTTATGACAAGTATTACAAGCTTAATACATAGCCTTCTAGTCTTTTTCTAGTAATTTTTATGAATGTAATATAAGGGTATAGTTACAAGCAACAACTCTCTCTCCCATCATTTCTTAATCCCAGTTTAGTTCCCCAGAGACCATCCGGCCCAACTTTTTTGGCTCTTCTATAGGTTACAGCTATTTCTTTACTTACCAGATTTATCATGATATCCTGCCCCCATCTCTTCTTGCCTCTATCTTCTCAATACACTCATAGCATTTTTCATAGATACCTTTGTAACCTAGAGTAACAAACTAGTCAATATTTTATTTCTTATCCTATCAACTATAGATGGTATCTCTTGACTCCCTTAAACCTTCCATCCTATGTACTTTGACTCTGTCAAAGCTGGTAACAAATTACTGTGACCAGACAAATACTGTTCAGGCCAAGTCAGTGCTTTCCAGGATGACATTTCTTTTCTTATAATGCTGTTTCCTTGTCTTTGTTTTTCTTATACTATTTGCAAGAAATGAATCCTTGCCCTGGCTGGTGTGGCTCAGTGGATGCACTGCTGGCCTGTGAACCATGGTGGGGTCACTGGCTTGGTTCCCAGTCGGGGCACATGCCTGAGTTATGGGCCAGGTCTTTGGCTGCGGGTGCACAAGAATCAGTTGGTTGATGTAGTCCTCACACATTGATGTTTCTTTCCCTCTTTCTCCCCCTTCCCCTCTCTCTAAAAATAAATACATAACTACTTAAAAAAAAAAAGAGATGCATCCTTAAGTTTTTTCCAATTTGGTATTCTCCAGTCACTTTCTTATGTATTTAAATACATTTATATATACTCATATGAAACAACTTAAAAATATAAATGGGATCATATTATACACTGTTATATGACTTTTTTCCCCTTATTTAATGTCTTTGAGATTTTTCATTAGTATGTATAGGTTTTCCTACCTCTCACTCCCTTAAATAGCTACATATTTCATAGAATGGATATATCTTAATTTAAAGCCATTTCTTTATTGATGGATAAACAGGTTATTTCTAACTTTTTAGTTTACTAAAAATAATGCAGTGGGCATATTTATAGCTCTATCTTTTTAAATATATAGGAGTACGTTTTAATTACATTTTTAAAAAAGATTTACTTACCTATTTTTAGAGAGGGGGAAGGGAAGGAGAAAGAGAGGGAAACATCAGTGTGTGGTTGCCTCTCGCTCATCCCCTACTGGGGACCTGGCCCACAACCCAGGTATGTGCCCTGACTGGGAATCGAACCTTCGACCCTTTGGTTCACAGTCTGGAGCTCAATCCACTAAGCCACACCAACCAGAGCTCGTTACATTTTCTAAATGGGCAGTTACCAGCATGAAGTAATGGTTCTGGTTCTGGTACGCCGGGGATGTAGGCAGCTCTGAGTGAATACTTTCTGTAGCTTTATCTTCGTGCAAGTTTTTTTTTTAATTTAAATTTTCATTTTTTAGAGAGATGGGGAGGGAGAAAGGAAGGGAGAAAAACATCAATGTGAAAGAGAAACAACATTGCTAGGTTGCCTTTTATATGTGTTTCTACCAGGGCTGAACCCCACAACCCAGGCAGGTGCCTTGACAGGGAATCAAACTGGTGACCCTTTGCTTTATGGAATGACACCCAACCAACTGAGCCATAAAGGTCAGGGCAAGTTTTTTTTTTTTTAAGACTTGAAGTATTTTAGATTTTGATAAGATTCTGCTAAACTGTTCTCTACCGAGCAAGATTTTTTATTTGCTTTCTAAGATTCCATTTGGGGAGTGGACCACACCAACAAAGGCCACACATTTATTTCAAACATACGGATTATTCTACTATAATTTATTATACATTATTCTGGTGGTATAATCACGTCATTGCATTGTATTATACATCATTCTAAAGTAATTTAGCAAGCACATTAACCACGTAATATCACCAAGATGCATTTTAGAAGCGCCTGACATTTTTCTCCCTAAATGTCTAGCGTGCACCAAGTAATAAAGGAGGCATCCCCACAAGAAAGAAAATGGGTCAAAGGTTAAAAAAAAGGCAAAAGTCATTTAGATCATGAAATGTCACTGGAATAAAAAAAATGGTCTTATTATTTTGTAATTCTGTGCATTTTTAGAAAAGTGACAGACACATAGCTGATATTCTGTGCTTCTGATTGACATTCAGTTAGAAAGAGAAGAGTAACCCTTTCTTTGAAGTTTATGGATTTTCAACTACCATCTTCGGGCTAATGGCAGGTGGGGCAGTTCATTCCAATAAGAGACACTAATTTTTGTAAAAGGCACTCAGTGGTACCTGAGGACACGAACATGGTCATTACCTGTGCCTCCAGCAACATCGAGGAGCTGGGTCCCAGGAAATGGGTGCATTCTCCAGAGCAGCAAATCCTTCCAAATACGATGGATACCAAGACTCATCATATCATTCATCACATCGTACTTCTTGGCCACGCTTTCAAACACCTGATAGACTGACAGCGAGAAACAGCACACAATTATGTTACTGACAATATTAACTTGGTAAAATTCCTAAGTGAAAGAGAAGGAAGCCCACCCCTGAAATTCCTGTCTTGCTATGGTGAACTCAAGCCATAAGCTTAATGCCCAAATCTACACCTTAATATTGCATCTTTTCAAAAAAGTTTGTATTACTTCATGTCAGAAATCAACCTTTCTACTGTCTTAGTTATCTTTAAGACTACTACTTAAAAAAATTGGTTTCAGAGAGAGAGGAAGGGGTTGAGAGAGAAAGGGAAACATTGATTTGTTGTTCCACTTCTTCATGCATTCATTGCTTCTTCTATGTGTCCTGGCTGGGGATCAAACCCGAAACCTTGGCGTATCAGGATGACACTCTAACTGAGGTTGCTACCTGGCCAGGGCTTAGAGTCACTACTTTGTAATCATGCCATGTACAAACTTGGTACTAAATAGGTTTCTGTTTCTTAGAGGATAGGGGGTGGTGGTGGAAGTTTTTCTAATGGTTATTATAATAAAAGACAATAAAATCCATTAGAAAAACATATGACTAATAGATGGGAAGGCCTCAGCTCACCTCTGCCTGTATCACTGAGAAAAGCCTCAGGTCAATATAGTGGGCAGATGGATGGCAAGATGCGAATCAGGGGCAAGTTACACTGTAGAGGGTCCTCATGAATCATCACAGGATCAAGGCAGAATGTGGAATCTGGGCTAGCAAGAAAGAGAAGGAATTTACTATCCAAGAAACTTTAAGGCACAGCCTCCATTTAGGTTCTTTGCACTTCAGTTTCTCTGCTCATAAGATGAGAAAATCACTGGCAGCCCCTTCCTTCCCTGCCTTAAGGCTGAATTAGGTAGTAACGGGGAGATACTTTGAGTTCCTTAGATGAAATGCAAACCCCAAACACTACTGCCCTCTGCTGAGTCAGCCGACCCTGGAGTTCCCCTTTAACCTGATCTTGAATGCCTATTCTCAACCCTGGGATCTCCAGGCTTGCTTTTTCCTTTTGGGGAATTGAGGGGCACTAAGGTTCAACCTACTGAGTATGAGCACCCCTAGCTTCACATGACTCCAATATGCATGAATTTCAGTTACTGTGTCTTAACACTAGTAAATAACACTAGTCTCCCCCCCAAATATCATTCAGATACAAGGGGATATTAACTGTAATTGCATAAAGCATAAACTTCACTACTGTTTCTTCAGTTGACAGGTTACTATGTACATCACAGCTATGCATCCTGATCAATAACCAGTCATGTCCCTTCTTTCAGTTTGTAAATGGCAGGGCACTATATGCCAGTTTTTCAATTCACCCAGACGGCGAAGCAGGCAGTTGTGTTACCTCCTTATCTCTGTTGTAAACATGGCATTTTACAAAACTGGATAATTAAGAGGAAACTGGCCAACAGAAGTGAGAGTGCAGCGAGGAAATGAAGAGCGATAATGCTGGAAGTGAAATTTAAATGGAATGTCAATGGAGTTACAGGAGAGATGGCTGACCGTGGGAATGCTGATACTGCTGCCACTTGAGAGAGCAGATCCGCAGTCAGAGCTGCGAGATGAACTTATGGACATAAATGAGGATGTGGTTGTGATGAAAATGTTGAAGATGTCACAGATGAAATGATGCCAGCAAAAAATTCCACATTAAAGGAATTCTTGGAGATATTTCATGACAATAAAAGTGAAAGTATAGCCCGGGCTGGTGTAGCTCAGTGGATTGAGCATGGACCTACGAACTAAAAGATCGAGGTTCAATTCCCAGTCAGTGCACATGCCTGGGTTGCAGGCCAGTTCCCAGCAGGGGACACATGAGAGGCAACCATACATTGATATTTCCTTCTGCCCTTCCCTTCCCCTCTAAAGATAAATAAAATCTTTTTAAAAAGTGAAAGTATAAAATATTAGAAAGTAAAAACTTAGAAAGGAGTATGACAATTTGTGATGCATAGAGAAGATGCTCACTCCCTATTATAAATTATATGATGAGAAGGTTGCAAACACTGTTCAAACTACTCTTGGTAAATGTTTTTGCAAAGGAATAAAACAACTTAATTTTCAAGGTTTCTAATTTTTCATTGAAATTTTAATTTAAGAATTTAAACTTAAATTTAAAAATTCTAAATACATTAAATTAAAATCTTAAAAAAATAAATTAAGCCCTGGCTGGTGTGGCTCAGTGGATTGAGTGCGGGCCTGCGAACCACACGATCGCGGTTCGATTCCCAGTCAGGGCACATGCCTGGGTTGCAGGCCAGTTCCTGGTTCCCAGTTCCTGGCAGGGGACGAATGAGAGGCAACCATACATTGATATTTCTCTCTCTGTCTCTCTCTCTCTCCTTCCCTTCCCCTCTAAGATAAATAAATAAAATCTTTAAAAAAATATTCAAAGTTACAGTAGAGTTAGTTACACATTTAGTATGGTTGAGGTGAGAGGTAATACACTCTAGTAATCTTTAAGAGGATGGGAAATTATATTGTAGACTCTTTCTTATTTCCTGGGTGGCCATAGGCTAAGTGAAGGAACCTCTCAGAGCCTCACATTATCCATTGGTAAAACGGACATAACACCTTCCTCATTATAAATGGTACATTTGGAGGGGTTTTTTAAAATATTTTATTTATTTATCTTTTTAGAGGGGAAGGGAAGGAGAGAGGAAAGAAACATCAATGTATGGTTGCTTCTTGTGCATCCCCTGCAGGGAACTGGCCCCTGCCGGAAACTGGCCTGCAACCCAAGCATGTGCCCTGACTGGGAATCGAACCGCGATTATCTGGTTCGCAGGCCCGCGCTCAATCCACTGAGCTACACCAGCCAGGGCTTGGAGGGTTTTTTTCTTTATTTTAAAAAAGGTTTTACTTATTTCCTTTTAAAGAGAGGGGAAGAGAAGGAGAAAGAGGAGGAAAGAACTACCAGTGTGTGGTTGCTCCTCAAGCTCCCCATACGGGAGCCTGGCCCGCAACCCAGGCATGTGCCCTGACCGGGAACTGAACTGGCAACCCTCTGGTTCCAAGCCCACACTCAAGCCACTGAGCTACACCAGCCAGGGCTACATTTGGAGTTTTAAAGCTGTTCTTTTTCTTTTCTATGCCTATGGTACAGTGCTGGGTTCAAAGAAACTTCTCAATAGTATCTAATATTTATCGAACAATTATAAAGTGTCAGGCATGGTTCAAAATACTTTAAGTTTTAATGTATGAAGTAATTTCATCCTCACAAGAACTCTTAAGAAAAAGGTTACTATTATTTCTAGTTGGGAAATTTGGAAGCTGAGGTAGAGAAGATACTTTCCTTTTCCCTTTCTAGAAAAAAAATGACTTTTCCTGCCCTGATCACGTAGGACATGGTTAGAGCATCCTTCCCACACACCAGGGTTCATCCCCGGTCAGGGCACATACAAGAATCAACGAATGAATGCCCAAGTGGAACAACAAATCAATGTTTCTTTCTCTCCCAAATCCATTTGAAAAAAAAAAAAAAGACCCATTCTTCTAGCAAGAGGTAAAGAACGTGGTCTCTGTAGTCAGACCAAACTGGATCGGAATATTGGTTTAATGGTTCCACCCCTTACTATGTTAAATTTGACAAGTTCTTGCTTAACTTTTAAATTTCAGTTTCCCCATGTGTAACATTGGGAAAACAATACCCACCATCAAGACGTTGAAATAAAAATGGGAAATGTCTGCACGGCGCCTGGCACATTATAAACACTAAATTGATGCAACTTAGTGATAACTGCTGTGCTTACTAAGGAGGTGTCCAAGCCCTGCACTCACACGGTCAGACTGAGGGGACTCCTTGGGTGTCAGGAATGCACAAGCTACAGCACCGGAGCTAACGTAACAGGACGTCAAATCAACCCTTAGTTGGGCAGAAGAAACTAGATCGAAGACGATCAGATCCCACCATCCGCCCTCTCGCCCCTTTCACCTTTGCCCCCTTTCTCTTCCTCCGACACGGTCTCAAACCCGAAGTGCGTTTCCGATGCCCGCTTCTCTTGAGACAAAAGCCGTGCACCCAGCAAGCTCCCGGGCCAGGAGCTACGAAGAAGCCCGGGGAGCCGGCAGCCCCGCATCAACCGCGACCACCCACGCCCACAGTTGCTCCATAGAGCGCAACTCCTGGGGGCCGCCATCTTGACAGTCGGGAGACAGCCGCCAGACAGTACGTCACGTTGCATCACTAGACGGCCGACGGCGGCCGGCCGGAGACAATAACAGAACGCGTCCTGAAATCTGATATTAAGGATCCGTGCATGGTTTCTGGAATCCGGAATCTTCCCAAATTGAACACAGAATTTCATCAGGAGGGAGTGGACCTTAGGGAGAGGCTTCACTCACCTCTCAGCGGCCATGTCTGTGAATCATGCTAACCAGTAGTAGTACCAGTACCAACTTGCAAGATAACGAAAACGGTGAAGAACGGGGATGGGGAGTGGGGAGAACTGAGGTCAAGTGTGGTCAAAGGCTAAGATTACAGGTTAATTCTCGCAACCTGTGGTGTGCATAAGACTAACCTGGTTTGATCTTTAAAATGCAGATTACCAGGCCCCAAATACCAGAGATTTTGAATCAGTAAATCTGATAACGGATTTTGGGAATCTTTATTTGAGCAAAGTTTTCGGGTGATTCTGAGGCGAGGAATTTGCAGACCATTGTTAAGGAACATACTAGACAACTCTGAAAAATAAACATCAGAAAGAAAAGCTCTGATATCTTAGGAAGTCGTAATAAATCACCACTCACATTTCCCCTCCTGCTGTCATGCAGCTGCATTTGTAGCTCCATAGAATGGGTGTTTTACTGGCATAGAATGGGTGTTTTACTTCAAACCCAGATTTCCCCGTTGTTTGTTTTTTAATTTTTAAACGGAAAGGGTAGTGTATTGTAGACCAGCTTGCGGGAAAGAGGGTGGAGGTGGTAAGTTTTCCTTGGGTTTCTGTTTCTTTGATTCTTTTTTTAAATGTATGTTTCCTGTAAATATTTCACAAGGAGAAAGCGCCAAGGACCCTAAGAAACTATTTTGAAAATGAAAATTTTCTTTCTGGTTTAATGTAGCCTGACAGATGGGTGGACACCTACCACTTTCTTTCGGAAAAACTGCACTGGGGTTTCTCTTTTCCCGTCTTTAATTTTTACAAGTGATGGAAGGAATGATTCATTTATGTAATCAGAGTTTTCACATCTTTGTTAAAGGCAATAAAAACTCATCAAGGAATCTTAGTATATCATCCTAATCTAGTCATACATGAGAATGAACCTTAGGATTTGAGGCTGTTCTTTCTAAATATCAAATTAAATTTACAGTAGCTACCCTGGCTGGTGTAGCTCAGTGGATTGAGCACGGGCCTGCAAACCAGAGGATCGCGGTTCGATTCCCAGTCAGGGCACATGCCTGGGTTGCAGGCCAGTTCCCGGCAGGGGGCATACGATACATTGTGTGTCCTCGGCAGAGGCAACCATACATTGATATTTCTCTCCTTCTCTCCTTCCCTTCCCCTCTAAAGATAAATAAATAAAATATTTAAAAAGTAGCTAGTCTCTCATTTCAGTATGATCTTTGGGGAGGGGGGAACTCGAAATGGGGAACCAAGATAGGAATTGGCAGAGGGCATTTTAAAGAAATTTAAAAGTATGAGGGTAGCTCAGAGTGTAGCTCAGTGAATTGAGTGCCAGACTGTAAACCAAAGGGTTGCTGGTTTGATTCTCAGTCAGGGCACATGCCTGGGTTGCAGTCCAGGTGCTCTGTTGGGGGTGTATACTAAATGTTGATGCTTTTCTTCATCTCTTTCTCCCTCCCTTTCCCTCTCTCTAAAAATAAATAAAATCTTTTTAAAAAGATTTTAAAATCTTTTTTTAAAAGATTTTATTTATTTATGTTTAGAGGGGAAGGAGAGAGGGAGAGAAACATCAATATATGGTTGCCTTTTGTGCATCCCCTGCTGGTAGTTGGCCTGCAAGGAACCGGCCTGCAACCCAGGCATGTGCCCTGACTGGGAATCGAACCGCGATCCTCTGGTTCGCAGGCCCGCGCTCAATCCACTGAGCTACACCAGCCAGGGCCTAAAATCTTTTTAAAAAGATTTTATTTATTTATCTTTAGAGGGGAAGGGAAGGAGAGAGGGAGAGAAATATCAATGTGTGGTTGCCTCTCGTGTGTCCCCTGCCGGGAACCGGGAACTGGTCTGCAACCCAGGCATGTGCCCTTGACTGGGAATCGAACCGAGATTGTGTGGTTCACAGGCCCTCGCTCAATCCACTGAGCTATACCAGCCAGGGCATAAGTAAATCTTTTTTAAAAAATGAGGTTAGTATCTAATTTTTTGTTCCACTTAAAACTGATAATTTCAAGAAAATGACATATATACTTATTAATGTTTTGTGTAACATGTGATTAATAAAGAGCCAAAAAAGGGCCCAATTATGGGAATTCTAGGGTTTTGTCTATTTATTTGTTCATATTTGACTGCTGAAATTCCACTCAGCTCAAGTGACAACACCTCTGGGAAGTCCTCTTTTACCCCTCCCAACTGTTTGTACTTCTTGGAGTTTCTCCTCTGGACAGCGTTTTGTGTTAGCTTTATTATAGCCTTTATCACAATCTTCTATTGTCGTTTTTTTCTTTTTTCTTCGTGTGAATGAGATAGTAGTCAGTCATTTTTGTTTACAACTGGAACTCTAGGTATTCAAAATTCAATCCTTGTCCCTATGCTTCTTATAGACACCAGAAAAGGTTTCAACCTTGTGTTCCCTATTGTTCTGCAGTGTTTTAGCTATGAGCTGGCTTCCACCCAGTTTCACCATGATTCTATTGCAATTCCTGGGATGTTTTTGCTTAATTTTGTGGGCTTTTTCAAGTTGACTTAGGTAACTTTTGAGCAATAAAGAAAATATGCTACCCACTGAACTTTTTTTTTTCAATGCACATACTAGCCAGACATGGGTTCTCTTTTTATTTTTTTGCAATCCATCTCATTTTATTTTATTATTTTATTTTTAAATTTATTTATCTTTAGAAAGGAAGGGAAGGAGAGAAGGGGAGAAATATCAGTGTATGGTTGCCTCTCATGAGTCCCCTTCTGGGAACTGGCCCACAACCCAGGCATGTACCCTGACTGGGAATCGAACCGCAATCGTGTGGCTCGCAGGCCCGAGCTCAATCCACTGAGCCACACCAGCCAGGGCTCATTTTATTTTATTTTTGATTTAATCTTTATTGTATTCCCCGCCCCCCCATGGACTTGGATTTTCTGGAAAGATTTTAGGTGAGTAATGGAAACAAAGATTGTAATAGTTTTCTGACCACCACCAACTTCAATTTCCTTGGCAGCCTTTATATTCAGTTCCCTTAGCTGGGCCTTGAGGTCCAAGTTCATTTCCAGCTCAAGGAGAACCTGAGAGATCCCAGATTCCAGCTCATCCGGCTTCTCCCCATTGGGCTTCATGATCTTTAGGCTCGAACTGAATGAATATGGCTTTCTCCTTGGTGAGTGCCAGCCTACCCGCTATTCATTTGTTTGACTACCTTAGGAAACTACGAGTATATTTAAAACCTCAATTTTAGTGTTGTTTGGCATTCCCTGTGCTCAGCACAGTGCCTGGCTTACAACAGGTTTCTAATTAAAGTTAGTCTGAGAATTATTTGTTGATCTCTCTAACAGTGTGTGTATGTGATCCTTTGAATTTCAAACTGCTTTGGTTGAAGGGCATCATTTATAATTTTACAAAGTAAGGATGGATGTGATGCGATTGCAAAAATACATATGCGATTTTCCGTCTTAGTTTCCATATCTGTAAAATGGGGAACTGCTTATCTCGTAGGTGAGAATATAACTTACTAGCTGTGTGGTCGTGGGTAAACGATCTAAGCTTTTAAAGACCGTTTCCTTGTCTTTAAATTTGAGTTATTGTGAGGATTAAGTGTGATATAAACTTATAAATTGCACAGCATAGTGCCTGCTAATAATAAGCACTGAATGACAACTATTATTAATGAACTGAAATATTAACAATTATTTATATTAATAAATGACTTATTAACAATGAAATAAAGTATTGTATGAAGAAGTGTTGTAAAGTGATATTAAATGTAGGGTTTTGCGGTTATTGTTGCTATTATAGTTATTAGGTGATAGAATAAGAGCCATTCTATCACCTATTCTATTAGGTGATAGAATAAATTGAGCCATGAGTAAATTGATATTAATTTTAGCACAAGAATTATACATTAAACAATGAATCAATAAAGGAATTCCACAGGTATTCCAATATTAGTAATAGTAATAGTATTCGTTATTAGTAATAAATACTATAAATACTATTATTGTATATTATTAGCGTGCTATTATTAAGGCCTGGACTACAAGTCCCATCATGCCGTACGCCCTCACACACTGAGTGTGGTGAAATTACTAGACCCGGATGAGGGGCGAAAACCACACTTCCCAGAGTGCTTCACTTCCACATCTCCACCATATATATAATCCATCCGGGTTCTTCGAGATGCTGTTTGGCGACTCGTCGCCATTCCAGGAGCTTCTCGGCCTCGGCCCAGAGGCGAGTGTCGGTCGTTGTGTCGGAGACACCGGTCCCCGACACCGAGACAGCCAGCCCTCTCCCCTGCTCCGCGGCGGGAGAGCGTGTCAGTCCGGCCGGCCGGCGGGGCTCGCGCACCTACCCTCGCTTTCCTGTTCCCCGCAGCCTCCGCCCCGCCAGGCCCGGCCCGGACCTCCGAGCCCCGGCCTTCTCCGTCTCGGTCACTGCTGCCAGCGGGTTCGACCGCCCCGCCCTCCGCTTCTCTTCCCAATTTGAGAAGCCGAGTAAGGAAACAAGGAAAAATGTCGCCATGAAGGCCGAGAACCGCTGCCGCCGCCGACCCCCGCCGGCCCCGAACGCCATGAGCCTGGGTCCCTGCCGCGCCCGCTCCGCTCCGACCGCTGCCGCCGCCTCCGAGGCCCCAGTTGATGCCGCAGAGCTCCCCCAACGCCGCCGCCACCGCCTCCGACATGGACAAGAACAGCGGCTCCAGCGGCTCCTCCGCCTCTTCGGGCAGCAACAAAGGGCAACAGCCGCCCCGCTCCGCCTCGGCTGGGCCAGCTGGAGAGTCTAAACCCAAAAGCGGTAAGGGCGGGCTACTGTGGCGGTGGGCGCCGGGCGGGTCCTCGCTCTCTTGTTTGCTGGGTCACACCCGGAGACAAGCTCCGCTTTCTACTAGGGTTCCTATTTTTCTCCGCTTTTCCATGGTTCCCATTACTTAGGATTACTCTCAATGAGCCTTGAACTGCGTGGTTTACGTAAATTCTTGCGCCAATACTCGAAACAGCTCGTGAAGTAGATGTTACTCTTCCCATTTTGCAGATGAGGAAACTGAGATTCAGAAAAGCTGAGGTCGCCTAGCTGGTATGTGCCTGACAACAGGTCATAATACCTAGTTGTCTGACTCATCAGTCCACGCTCCTAAAAACAAAGTTGTTCTACCCTATAGTGTTGATTTAGCATCCGATAGTGTTCAAGTTTAAACAGGGGAGGGTGGGGCCCCAAAACTCTTCAAACTCAAGTCTTACAGTTAATATTCTGGCCCCAGAGCCATCTCTGTTGAAGAGGACTTGTCTTTGAAAAGCTTTGTTTAGCGTGGAGTCGTGTTGAAAAGCACAGTCTTTTTAGGTTTGCCAGAGGGTCTGAGCTTCCTTACCTGCAAAGGTGGAGGTAATGAGAATAAATTAATTTAGAAGACAAGCGAAGGAAGGGCTTACGAGACTACCTGACAGGTATCATGCACTGAATCCACCTCTTGCTTATATTTCCCCGTGTTAGGCTCCAGTTGTGTCCTTTCCCAGGGAAGATTTTGTCGTTTCTGTGGTCATGCCACTCAGTGTTAAATTATGATCATGACGATGATAACAGCTACCATTTACTGAGGGCTTACCATGTGCCCGGTCCTGGGCCAGGCTTTTACCTCTGTTGGGGATACTCCAGTCGCCGACCTGTCCAACAAGGTGGAATTTTCATCTAAAGGAGGAACAAGTTGATAGGCCAGGAGTTTAGGAGTTGGCAGGTCTGGAGTTGTAATTTATGCTGTTTCCTCTTGTGATTATAGTATTAGCAGTGGTAGGAAAATGTTTTCAGTGGATTGGGAAAGTGTCTTAGAGAGGGGAACATTTGGAGTTCAGCTATTTGAAAGTTTTTAGGCTTAAGAAACTGTTACGGCTCACTTGAGTTCAGATTTTACCTGCTGGATATAGCAAACTTCTTTACCAGGGGTGCCGAGGACTTCTAGAGACTGCATATGGACCTCAGGTGGAGACCTGTTGCCAAGATAATAAGTGAATGCTTTAAATATGAGCAGGGGTTAGTGGACTCTCAGGCCATATCAGGGAGTGTCACATAGACTTTTTGCATGTGTGTGGCTTTGTCCCAGATCCCTTTAGAGATCCTTCTGGCCAGTGTTGGAACTGGTTTAGAGTGGTCTGACCATATCTCAGTATAGGTGACTTTACTTTTGCACACTATTCCCAGATGTGAAGTTAAAGGTCGGGATTCTCCAGCTATCTGAATTCTCATCTAATTTTTCTGGGGCTCCTCTTCAAGCTGTTAACATAAAATCATGAGTTAGCTGCAACAAGTGCCTTAAAGTTTATTCTTTAGTAAGGCAGTAGGTGAAAGTTTGCATCAAGCTGAACACAGTAAAATAACAGCAAGACTAAGGCACTTAAGGCATTTTACTCACGGTTCCTGACGTTAAATACTACCCCACAGGATGATGTAGAATTCTGGTGTGTGACCAAAGCAAATAATTACCAGTGGTAACATTTCAAACAGGCTTGTATAGAATAAATAACTGTTGGATTTGTTTTGACTAAAGGGATTTTTGTTTGTTTTTTATTTTTTTAACAAATACTATGAAGCACTCAAAATAGTTGTTCATCTTCTTCATTAAAAGCTTCTGAGGAAGAAAATAAAGCCTCATGTAAAGGACTTTTTCCTGGGTTTTATGAAACGCACAAGTGTGCCTGCCCTGTTGGGTCTGGTCTTAGTTTTTGTTTGGTGTGTTTGTTAGAAAGCTTGGCTGTACCTGCTGTTACAGTGCCCACTTTTCTGACTTCTGCAGAAAGGAAGGTTTGTAGCCAAACACAGAAGGTCTTCATTCATAATCCACTGCTTACATTTAGCAACAAATTCAGAGGTAGAGTAGGAAGAGATTACATTGGTTTAGGAAATTCTGGGTATTGGCCAGTTTTAAGGTTGAATGGAAAGGTTGCTCCCTTCAGAACGCTAAGCTTAGCCTGTGCTGCCAATGCAGGAGTGTTCCCGACCACAACAAAAGGGCAGGCTCAGGTTCAGTGTAATCCCTTAGAAAGGTTTCTCAAAAGCTGACTGAAGTTTTAGTGTGTTTGATTCTGCTGGAAATTGTTGAAAGGACCTCTTGAGTTTCAGAGTATTGAGTCGAAGAACAGGAGGGATAAGTTGAAAAGACATAACTTGCCTTTCTTTTGTCAAAGTAACAAGAACAAGAGTGTTGTTTTTTCTTTTTTAAGAGTTTTTCACTTTCTAGCCCTGGCTGGTGTGGCTCAGTGGACTGAGTGCCAGCCTGCGAACCAAGAGGTTGCCAGTTCAATTCCTAGTCAGGGCACATGCCTGGGTTGCAGGCCAGGTCCCCAGTAGGGGGGCATGCAAGAGGCAACCACACATTGATGTTTCTCTCCCTCTCTGTCTCCCTCCCTTCCCCTCTCTAAAAATAATAAATAAATCTTTTTTAAAAAGAGTTTTCCAGTTTCTTAATATTTAATTTCCTTTGTCTCTTTCTTTACCCTATCACATGTGAAGAAAGAATCTCTGATTTCTACTCCCTAAACCATATGTCTCATGAATGGTCACTGGCTTCCTAGTTAACGTGATTAACGTACTTGAGTCTTTGTTGCTGCGGCTGGTTTGTTTGCCCTTCATGCATACAGGAAATAGGTAAATTTGGCTACTGGGATTTATTTAACCTTTCTGAGGTCAGAGCGGCATACCACAGTTTCTTTGTATTGCCTAATTGCTTGAGACATTGTATTTTTTATTTATTTTATTTACTTATTTTTAGACAGAGGGGAAGGGAGGGAGAAAGGGAGAGAAACATCAGTGTGTGTTTGCCTCTCACTGGCTGTACACCGGGAAACCTGGCCTGCAACCCAGGCATGTGCCCTGACTGGGAATCAAACCAGCAACCCTCTGCTTCGTAGTCTGGCGCTCAATCAAGTCTTTAGAGGGGAAGAGAAGGAGAGAGGGAGAGAAGTATCAGTGTATGGTTGCCTCTTGTGCATCTCCTGCTGGGAACTGGCCTGCAACCCAGGCATGTGCGTGACTGGGAATCAAACTGTGATTCTTTGGTTCATAGGCCTGCACTCAATCCATTGAGCTATTTATTTACTTTTAGAGAGAGGAAGGGAGGGAGAGAGAGAGGGAGAAAAAGATCAACATGTGAGAGACACATCTATCAGCCTCCTCTTGCATTCCCCCAGCTGGGCACCTGGTCCAAAACCCAGGTATGAACCAGACTAGGGAACCAGTGACCTTTCTGTTTGCAGGGCGGTGGTCAGTCTACTGAGCCACACCTGCCAAGGCTAATTGCTTCAAACATTTACATAACATTCCTTTTCTTGGATATATCCCAACAGCATTGTTCTTTAGCATTGTTCTTTGTTCTTTTTAAAAAGATTTTATTTATTTATTTTTAGAGAGAGGGGAAGGGAGGGAGAAAGAGGGAGAGAAACATCAATGTGTGGCTGCCTCTCACGTGTCCCTCACTGGGGTCTTGGCCAGCAACCCAGACATGTACCCGGACTGGGAAATGAACCAATGACCCTTTGCTTTGCAGGCCCGCTCTTAATCCACTGAGCCACACCATCCAGGGCTAATTGCTTCCAACATTTTACATAACGTTCCCTTTCTTGGATATATCCCAACAGCATTGTTCTGGTAGAGTTAAGATATAATTCTAAGATGTTTAACAGTGACTATCCCAGGAATCCTAGAGGTTTGGGAGACATCATTTGGAAACAATGAAAATAAAAAGAGGCAAGAGGGGCTAGGCAGTTTAAATGCAAACAGTGGACCCTGGATGGGAAGGAGGCTCTTGCTCCATCCCCCTGGCCTCCATGGTGGTACTGCCATGGAGGTTAGGGGAAGGTCAGGTATTATGAAGTGGTTATTTTGAGGTTGGTGATATTAAGCACTGTCCTACACCTGTCCTCTTATTCCGGTACCAGAAGCCAGGTTACAGTGGTAATCTTGAAGAATGCCTCTGAGCAGTAAATGGACCTGGAGGTTTTGATGGCTTTAAAAATTGAGTTGAGCCCTGGCTGGTGTAGCTCAGTGGATTGAGCAAGGGCCTGCGAACCACACGATCGCGGTTTGATTCCCAGTCAGGGCACATGCCTGGGTTGCAGGCCAGTTCCCAGCAGGGGACTCATGAGAAGCAACCATACATTGATATTCCTCTCCTTCTCTCCTTCCTTTCCCCTCTAAAGATAAATAAAATATTTTTTAAAAAGAATGCAAGCTGTATTGTTAAAAAAAATTGAGTTGACTCGAAGCTTGTCAATAAAAACCACTTAGAGAAGTTATAAGAATTTCTTGGCCTATTGGCTGGAGTCCTTGATTTATATGGCTTTGTTGGAAATCTAGTGGGTGCTCTTGACAGGAATGATTTATGCAAATAGGCCTTCGAATAATAATGGCATTTGTGTGCCAGGCAGTGTGGTAGGCATTTCACAGAAGTTTTCTTTTAATCCTCATTGACCCCGCTAGGAGGGAGGGTAGAGGATTAGCCCTGTTTTACAAGCAAGAAAACCAAAGCTCAGAGGTGTTAGGTGATTTGTCCAAGTGAATTCTTCAGAAGTTCTAGGCAATATTTATAGATGTACTTTGTATAAATTCACTTAGCAAGCAGGTAACTTACTGGCACATATATCATTCCGGATGTCACCTCTCTCTTCCTTTCATTCAGAATTACTAATTTCAGCTGGATTAAATTTGTTGTCAATTCATTGTGTAATAAGGCCCCATATTGCCCCTCCGGATATGCTTGTCAACCACTCTGGACGATGGGTAAGCAACTTGCTTGTGATTACAGCATGAATCAGCAGCAGAAACTTCCCAGCTGATCTGACCTCTAGGCCGTGCCACCTGTCAGCACTAGAGCTGGAAGTACTGATGGTGCCAAATTATTAACACAAATTTATGGCTTTTAATTTGGTAATGGGAGGGAAGAGACTGAGATATGCTTACCATTACTTGGTAGAGACCGTTCTCTTAGGGAAACGTGGAATAACAGGCACTGGATTAAGTTCTCAAGTCTCTTGTTGATTCTGGGATCCTGAGTTCTGGAGTTGAGCCGTTTAACTAGTGGTCTTATGCCTTTTGGAGTTTGTCTTTTTTTTTTTTTTTTTTAGATTTTATTTATTTGTCTTTAGAGAGAAAGGAAAGGAGAGAAGGAGAGAAATATCAGTGTATGGTTGCCTCTCGTGAGTCCCCCGCTGGGAACTGGCCTGCAACCCAGGCATGTGGCCTGACTGGGAATCGAACCGCGATCGTGTGGTTCGCAGGCCCGCGCTAAATTCACTGAGCTACACCAGCCAGGCCTGGAGTATGTCTTGATAGTAGTTCTGAGCAGTTAGTTGTTCTCAGCTCTGACTGCACATTAGAATTTCCTGAGGACCTTTTTCAAAAATAGAGATAGATGGGGCCCTTCCCTAGTGATTCTTTTGGTCTTGGATGGGCCCTGGGACCCCCGCAGCTTTAAAAGTCTCTGCAAGTGATTCTGTTGTGCAGCCAGGATTTAGAAACCACTACTTTGAAATTTAAAATTTTCAACAGAGAATATACTTCTAGGAATTAGACTTTTTTTGTCTGCTTCCCAAAATTTAAATTAGGTCATCTCATTGCTATCCCCTGTAAGAGAAAGGAGGAGAAATTATACCCCTAAGTTATTTACATGTGTATCCTGGCAAGTTGTCTATAAAAACATTTCAAAAACAGTACTCTAAATTTTATCTCTGGGTCCCAGGGCTGACTGTATTTTAAATCTTTAGCTGCCTGTTGCCTGGGTGTCGAGATAAGAGCCAATTTCTCACTTTATATTTTAATACTAAATTTTTTAAAGAAATTGATTTCAGAAAGGGAGAGGGAGAGAGAAACATTGCTTTGTTGTTCCACTTTTTTCTGCATTCATTGGGTGATTCTTGTATGTGCCCTGATTTGGGATCAAACCTTCAACCTTGGCATATATGCCCTCCCTCTAACAACCAGCTGAGCTACCTGGCCAGGGTCCAACCTCTTTTTTTTTTTTTAATATTTTATTTATTTATTTTTAGAGGGAGGGGAATGGAGGGAGACAGGGAGAGAAACATCTTTGCGAGAGATGTTGATCGGTTGCCTCTTGACTCTTGCATAGACACCCCCCTCACTGCCGCCGCCGCCGCCGCCGCCGCCCCCCCCCCCCTTTGGACTTGGTCCATGGCGGGGAGTCATACCTGCAACCTTTTGGTTTGCAGGCCCGAGCTCAATCCACTGAGCCACATCAGCCAGGGCCAACCTCTCACTTTAGATATCTGACTTCATACCTTTAGGTAAGTGGAAGACAAGATGAGGGAGTTGATTTTAGTAACTAAAATCATAAATCTGTTTGTGGTCAGCTGTTGTAATCTGTTTAAGAAATAGCACTTCGCTGTTCATCAGAAAGAGTCCTATAAGCATTACGAAACTGTTTCCTTGCCAGTGTTGTAATAAGTTACTAAAATGAAAACAGCCCTCCTGCTGAGTTCCAGCTTACTTTCTTGTGCCCTCAAAGTGTAGAATCTGGCTTTACCTAAATCTGTGCAAACTATTAGGTACTTGTCTCAAAAGTATCAGGGTCAAATGCAGGATCATCTGAAACAGTCTTGGGTAATGAGTTTTGGGGAATATGTGGTTTCTGTATATTCCTCATCTCTTCATAAGACCTCATTTGTTCTCATGGTAGAGTTAGCTTGAGGTTCTGTGTCCCCCTGAATAGTCTGTGTATTTGAAGTCTTGGGGTAAACAAATTCCATGGGTTGAGGGCCAGGCAAAATTTGTATGAGATCTGAAGCCTCATGTTCTTTTTTTTTTTAAGATTTTATTTATCTTTTTTGTATTTTATTTTTCATTTTTTAAATATATTTTATTGATTATACCATTACAGTTGTTCTATTCCCCCCCTTCATTCCCCTCCACCCGCACACTCCCTCCCCCACCATTCTCCCCCCTTAGTTTATAACCACATGTCTCAATTTCTTTAGATTCTATATTTCCCCCACTATTCTTGCCCTCCCCCCATCTATTTTCTACCTACCATCTATGCTATTTTCTGTACCTTCTCCCCCCTTCTCCTCCTCCCACTCCCCTGTTGCTAACCCTCCATGTGTTCTTCATTTCTATGGTTCCACTCCTGATCTAGCTGTCCTCTTGGTTTGCTTTTGTTTTAGGTGTGGTTGTTAATAACTGTGTGTTTGCTGTCCTTTCACTGTTGATATTTTTCATCATCTTTTTCTTATATAAGTCCCTTTAGCATTTCATATAATAAGGGCTTAGTGATGATGAACTCCTTGAACTTGACCTTATCTGAGAAGCACTTTATCTGTCCTTCCATTCTAAATGAAAGTTTTGCTGGATAAAGCAATCTTGGCTGTAGGTCTTTGGATTTCATGACTTGGAATACTTCTTTCCAGCCCCTTCTTGCCTGTAAGGTCTCTTTTGAGAAATCCACTGACAGTCTGATGGGTACTCCTTTGTAGGTGACTGTCCCCTTATCCCTTGATGCTTCTAGGATTCTCTCCTTCATTTTAGTCTTGGCTAATGTAATTGTGATGTGCCTTGGTGTGTTCCTTCTTGGGTCCAACTTCTTCGGCACTCTCTGAGCTTCCTGGATTTCCTGGAAATCTATTTCCTTTGCCAGACTGGGGAAGTTCTCTTTTATTATTTGTTCAAATATGTTTTCCACTCGTGGCTGTTTCTTTCCCCCTTCTGGTACCCCTATAATCTGGATGTTGGAACGTTTAGAGATGTCCCGGAGGTTCCTAAGCCTCTCCTCATTGTTTCGAATTCTCATTTCTTCATTCCTTTCTGGTGGGATGTTTTGTTCTTCCTTCTGGTCCATTCCATTGATTTGAGTCCCAGTTTCCTTTCCATCACTATTGGTTTCCTGTGCATCTCCCTTCATTTCAGTTATTTTAGCCTTCATATGTTCCTCTAATTTGTGACTATAATCAACCAGTTCTGTGAGCATCCTGATAAACAGTGTCTTGAACTGTGCATCTGAGAGGCTGGCTATTTCTTTTTCGCTTAGAGTTATTGGCTCTGGGGCTTTGAGTTCTTCTTGCGCCATCTTTTGGGCTGTTCGTGCCTGTTCCGTAGCAGGATTGGAGCCCTAGGTGTTCACCAGAGCAGGGCAACTCAGTCGCTGGGTTGTGACCTTGGTTGTATGTGGGGGCGGGGTCAATGAGGAGCAATGGCGTTCTGTCTGCCGTCTCCCGCCGAGGTCCCCACAGGTGTCCCAGCTGCCACTGTCACCGGGGCCCGCACATTTCGTCCCACCTCACTCGAGTGTGCCACTGCCGTCAGCCCTGGCCCCCTGGGGCCTGCGTGGTCCATCTCACTGTGCAGGAATGTGCGACCATGGTCAGTCTGCCCCACACCCTGACAGGGTCCGGGCTACTTGCGAGCCTAGGTCTGGGGATCTTTCCTGCCTGACTCTGCTCCGCTGCTGGCTCCGCCCCTCTTACCATCCGGTTGAACGGTTAGTTGTCGGACTTCCATATAATTCAATTTTCTGTTCTTTGGCTGTGTCTTTGTTCTCCAAACCTTTGTTGTATTCAAACTTGGTTGTGGTAGAAGGCACAGTGTTTCCACCTATGCCTCCATCTTGGCGGAAGTCTATTTATTTATCTTTAGAGGGGAAGGGAAGGAGAGAAGGAGAGAAATATCAATGTATGGTTCCCTCTCATGAGTTCCCTGCTGGGAACTGGCCTGCAACCCAGGCATGTGCCCTGACTGGGAATCGAACCGCGATCGTGTGGTTCGCAGGCCTGTACTCAATCCACTGAGCTACACCAGCCAGGGCTGAAGCCTCACTTTCTAATTGTTACCACTGATGCCATAACTATTGCTAACTGAAGAAGTTGGTAAAAGTCTGTTTCGTAAAATCTAACTTCAGATTAAATGCTAGTCACTTTCCCTAACCGATATTTAAAGGTAACTGGTAGGAGTGGAGTTGGCAGAGCAGTGTTTTGGTGACTGTCTGTTTTCGCTTTGTGTTGCGGCCCTCTCACATGGCCGGTAGCCTGTCTCAGGCTGTACTTTGGTTAGTTCGAAGAGGATGGCATGCCCTTCGGTTATGCCATGTTGCCAACAAACTGAGTGTGAGGTGCTCGTTGTCATAATTGGAGTGTGTCGATCAGCTCACATTTCATTTCCTTGGAAGACATGCTTCAGCTTGGATTTATTTAGTCTGCTATAAAATAAGTTGGTCATCTTATCTAGAAATAATTTTTCTAGGTCCTTAATAGTTTTTAATTAGCCAAATAATAAGGATACAGAACAACAATAATTCAGTATACTGAAGTCAGACTCTTAGAGAGTGAGGCACGAGTATAGGAATCCCTTTAAAGCTCATCTAAGTGATTCCTACGAAGTGGTAAAAGTTGGTAGTTCCATTTCCCAAAGGTGATTGTCCAGAAAAGCTGTGTTGCTTTTCCAGACATTAATATGCCTATTAATGACATATTTTTATTTATTTTTATAAAGATTTTATTTATCTTTAGAGGGGAAGGGAAGGAGAGAGGGAGGGAAATATCAATGTATAGTGGCCTCTCGTGCGTTACCTGCTGGGAACTGGCCTGCAACCCAGGCATGTGCCCTGACTGGGTGGGAATCAAACTGGTGGTTTGGTTCTCAGGCCTGTTCTCAATCCACTGAGCTACCTCAGTCAGGGATTAATTACATATTTTTAATATTATATAGAATTTTGATGTATTTTTTGGGGAAAATTTTTGCAACTTCTTAATAAATTTAAGTTTTTATTAAAAATATATTTTTAAATATATTTTATTGATTATGCTGTTATAGTTGTCCCATTTTCCCTCTTCACTTTCCTTCACCCTGCACATCCCCACCCACCCACATTCCCCCCTCCTTTAGTTCATGTACTATATACTATACTAAACATATACTATGTTTTTGGACTATAAGATGCCCCCCCGGGGGGGAATTTTTCATATTTCTTTTTTTAAAAACTGGGAAGCTGCCTCTTTCTTTTTATTTTAAACATTTTTTTAAAGCTTTTATTTACTAATTTTTTTAGAGAGGGGGGAAGGGAGGAGAAAAGAGGGAAACATCAGTGCGTAGTTACCTCTCACATGCCCCCAACTTGGGCCCTGGCTTGCACCCCAGGCATGCGCCCTGACTGGGACTCAAACCGCAACCCTTTGGTTCGCAGCCTGCGCTCAATCCACTGAGCTACACCAGTTGGGGCAAATATTTATATTTCTGAGGCTTATGCAGAATCCTCTTGACTTTGTAAACCACCACTCCCTTCAAGTTTGAGGGTAAGCCTAATGGGTTTCTTTATTAAAAGTCCTTCAGCTTCCATTTTCTCTAAGTTTTTGCTTTAAAGCCATTAAATTAGTGTTCAGACTTGATTTGGTCAGATTTCCATGTTGAAATAAGATAACATGGAGTGAGCAAAAGGACAAGAAAATTAATAAATTAGTCTTGTTTCATCTAAAGGCTTGTTTGGAGACCTCTTTTACCTTCAATTATTGAGTTCTGAATGGTTCTTCTGATAGGTTTTATTTTGCCTTTTTTAAAGCTGGTAAAGTTTGGCACATGTTAAGTATGTCTGGCGACATATATTCTTTGTTCAGTTTGGGACAAAATAATCCATGTACTTCAGCTTCCCAGTAGAAAAGTGGGGGAAAGAGTACAAACAAGTTCTTTACACAAAATCCAAATGGTCAACAGACAGAAAAAGTGTTTGTTGCTAGTCATCAGAGAAATTCAAATTTAAAACAAGTTATTTTGATGATTCAATTTAACAGAGTTTTTTTTAACTCAATGTTGTTGAGAATGCAATGAATTAGACATTCTTACAGTATCATTAGGATATAAATAAATTGGTATAATGGTTCCAGAAAGCAACTTGTGGGTGTATAAAAGGCTTTAATGATTGTACTTGATGTGCTAATTCCACTTTGAGAATTTGACATAATTATACTCATAGGCCTCTGTATAAAGAGGCTTCCAATACTGTATTACACTAGTAAGAAAATGCAAAGCCACCTAAATGTACAACAAGAGAGGATGGGTTATATTATTTTATAAGTATGTGGTAGACATTAGTGCAGCCGTTAATCATACTTTGGAAGACTGGATGCATGCAAGTGTTCTTGGAGTAACAGGTAGAAGACAGTGATCTTGTGTACTCGTTTTGTGGAGGATGTGTGGCACATGGATAAAATGAAGAGTAACAGGAAATTAAACCCTGGTTGTAGGTTGGTATTCTGTAAGTATTGGCAAAGATAGATTATTCTTCTGGATTTCAAAACGGAACATGCATTCCTGCAATTGGAGAAGAAAAGCTAGAAATATTTTTTTAAAAGGTATATCACGTGCTGTCTAATATGCTCTTAGATCTTGGAGCTCAGTTTCTTTTGTCAATTTAGTAGCTTCTCAGTTTGATGTCTAGAAAATATGTAAATATTGTTTTACTTTTATGCCTCTCAAATATATCTGCTAGGGCCTAGGGCCTAGGCCAAGCTGTTGCAGTGTAGAATCTAGCAATGTTTTAGTAATTGAAGAAAGAAATGCCTTCTGTCCTGCATCCAGGTAAAGTACTTTTTCCTAATATGTATTGGCTATTCCTTTTTCTATCAGAATGTCTGAATGGACTTTTACAAGAGCAGTGGTGAAGCTCTGTAAAACAGGAAAATGTGAACTGTGACTCTGTGATTTAGTCTATATAGTATTCTTCCTGAGAGGGGGACCCTTTTGGTTTCATCATTAAGAAACAAAACAAAAATACTACCTTACTATGTGACATCTTGAACAAAACACTGATGTTCTGGCCCAAACTCAGCATTCTTGGAGGTTGTGGAAGGGGTCATTTACCAGTCCCCTCCCCCCTTTTTTAGAATTTAAGTAGTAAAGTTAAGAGTTTATTAGTGAAGCAGTGAAACAGAGTAACTACTCCATAAGCAGAGCATCTCCTCTTTACTTTTTTTTTAAACACAATTTTGTTGGCAAGTGGAGAGCAATTGGCCAAGTATATATATGTCATTTTTCAAATAATTCTTTTGTTTCTTGTTTTCAGATGGAAAGAACTCAAGTGGATCCAAGCGTTTTAATCGCAAACGTGAACCTTCCTGCCCCAAAAATGAAAATTTTAGCAACCAGTCCCGTCGCTCCAATTCACAGAAAAGCAAAACTTTTAATAAGATGCCTCCTCAGAGGGGCGGCGGCAGCAGCAAACTCTTTAGCTCTTCTTTTAATGGTGGAAGACGAGATGAGGTATGGGGTTTCAGAAATGTCCTTTCTAGAGCACAGGCATGAGGGCTGATGTTTTTTCCCCCCAAAGTTTATCAATAGTTGTGGGGGGGGGAGCGAGAGGTGGAATTGTAAGTAACCAGAGCAACCTTGAGTAGTTGAGGATTAACTAGGTTTGAAAATACCCTTAAAGGAAGAAGATACAATCATGAATTGTGAGAAATTATAGCAAATGTGGGATTCCTTAACTTATATACTTTTCTTTTCTTTTTTTTTAGATTTTATTTATTTATCTTTAGAGGGAAAGGGAAGGAGAGAGGGAGAGAAATATCAATGTATGGTTGCCTCTCGTGTGTCCCCTGCTGGGAACTGGCCTACAACCCAGGCATGTGCCCTGATGGGAATCGAACCATGATACTCTGGTTCGCAGGCCCACGCTCAATCCACTGAGCTACACCAGCCAGGGCTATATACTTTTATTATCACTCTTGAATTACAGGTTTTCCTTGGAATATTTAGGTAATAAAGTGACATTAATTAATAAATGACGTTTCCCCTGTAGTATCTAGCAAAATGTAAAATGCCATCGTTTTAGTCATAGGTTTTCTGATTTTAGGAGTTTCTTAGATGACCTTCTGTAAGGGCTTTGTATTTGCAAAATTTAGTGAACCTCCTCAGTGCCATCACTGAGGGACTACGTAAATAGGTTACCCCACTGTTTGAGTCTTCTACACTCTAACCTTTGTAGGTAGAACAGGGCTGATTCAGTGGATGCCCTCAGGAAAGGATTTATTCATTTGTCAGAAGTTTACTGTTTGCCTGCGATGCACCACATACCATTTAGGCTTCTGGAATGTAACACTGAGTGGAACACTGTCTTTCAGGTGCTTAGTTTGGGGAGACATTAAATAAACCATTGTATAATAAAGCTGGTGGTAAGTACTTAACTGAATTTTTAAAAAGCTGATCAAGAGGTGGAGGAACAGAGAGTGAGCAGGAGTGCGGTGTTAGGAGGCAGCTGAGGAAGGCCGCTCTGAGGAGGCGGGTTGTGGTGAGGTGCTGAATGAAGCAGGGGAGTGCGCTGTGCAGCTCAGAGGAAGAGTGCCTTAACAAGTGCAAGGGAACAGAGATGGTACTTTTGGGGGGAGGCGGGTGTTGGAGGTAGGGCAAGAAGCTACCACGGGTGGAGAGGTAGGAAATGAAGCCAAATAATGGGAAAGAGGTCAGATCTCATGGACCCTTGAGGACATTGGCTTTTGTTCAGAGAGATGGGAAGCAAGGTAATCCGATTGGGAGTTTTTGTTTGTTTTTCTTGTTTGTTTGTTTTTTGCCTTGAGCTGCTTTGGCAGTGTGGTGACAAGGACCTGATGATCAGGCATAGATTTAGGAAGAATGGGCAGAAGAAAAGAAATGACAAAATGACAAATTCGTACAGCACTTTCTTGTGGCTTTTCTCTAAAGGGAAGCAGAGAGGTGGGGCAGTAGCTTGAAGGGAATGTGAAGTCAAGGGAGCTTTTAAGGTTGGAGAAGTTACAGCATATCTCTGCTGACGGGGCTGTGCATGCGAGAGGGAAAGTGCGGTGCAGAGCAAAGGCGGGGTTCTGCCGGAACAGTGTCCAGAGTTCCCGAGCTGGCTTAAGTAAGAGCTTTGCCAGCTCGTCCACAGTAGAAAGAGGAAGGCAGAGTTCTGGTAGGAGGGCATAGGAGTTCTTTTCTGATTCTTCTTACTGTCTCGGTGAAGTAGATAGGGAAGGTGAGCTGAGAGAGGAGGTTTGGAAGCCTGAAAATGGAGCTGTCTGGGTGACTGGGGGAATTAATGCGGCACAGAAATGTAATGGGATTGTATTACAACTGCTAGGCAGCATAAGGAGCTGCTTTAGGGAGGCTGTCAGTGTGATGTGGTTGTATTTTTCTTTTTTAAAAAAAATGAGCAGTTTTAAAAGTATTTATTTATTTATTAAAACATTTTTATTTATTGCCCAGACCGGTGTTCTGTTGGTTGGGCATCAGCCTACAAAGCGAAAGGTAACTGGTGGTTCGATTCCTGATCAGGGGACCTGATCAGATGCCTGGGTGGCAGACCTGGTCCCTGCTTGGGGCACGTGTGAGGGACAGCCAACTGATGTTTCTCTCACCCATCGATGTTTCTTTCCTTCTCTTTTTCCCTCCCTTCACCTCTCTCTAAGAATAAATAAAATCTTTTAAAAAATTTAAATTTATTGATATTAGGGAGAAAGAGAGAAACACTGATTTGTTAGTTATTTATGTGCTTGTTGGTTGGTTCTTATATGTTCCCTGACTGGGACTTGAACCCACATCTTTGGTGTATTATTGGGACAATGCTCCAGCCAACTGAGTTACTGGTCCAGGGCTGGTTGTGTTCATTAGCCATGTTTACCTGCTCTGGTGCTGGTGTGGAATCGGTGGAGAGCTGGGTGAGTGCAGCTGATGGGAAGGAGGCACCGGGTCATACGGCCTCAGGCAAATGAGGAAAGTAAGTTTGGGGTGTTGGAACATTGGCTTGAAGATCCCAGTGAAGAATTGTTAGAATCAGGACTATAGAGAACAAGGTTGAGAAAGGACTGAATTGCTGGTTGGATGTAGGGTGTTCAAATTAAGGTGGTAGACGAGGTATAGTTGTTACCAGCATGGTCTAGACTGTAGAACAGTGTTGTCTGTTAGAAATGCAAGTCACACATATAATTTACAATTTTCTAGTTACCACATTATAAAAGTAAAGAAACTGGTGAAATTAATTTTAATATATTTAACCCAGTGTAGCTAAAATGCTATCTCACGGTGTGGCACTGGTCACATTTGAAGCACTCAGCAGCCACATCTGGCTGGTAGTGGCCGCCATGGGATAGCACATCCCTAGACAGTGTGCCGGTGGGAGAGCACAGGGCATGCTGATTGGGGGAAGGAGGTCAAGGAACAGAGACGTTAGTGTGTCAGAAGGATGATCAGGGAGAGTGACAGTGGGAGTGAAGATAGGAGGCAGAGAAGGTGGAGAGTTTTGTTGAGTGAGCACAAGCTGTCACCTAAGTTTTGGCCATTGGGAGTGGAAAGCCTGACTAGGGGTTGGCAGAACCGTATGGAAATGAGATTCTAAGGGGCGAGAGGTAAGGCATGATGGGAGTCTTGGGCTTCCTTAGGTGAGTGGTGTAAACGGTGGAGGGGTGTTGTCTCTAAGCTCTATTGTTAAAATAAAAGGACCTTGCCTAACTGTATAGTATGCATTTAATTACAAAGGTTATATATTGTGATTCTATATATAGAGAATGTATACATAGAAGGCCCCTAGTACAGTAGGTATCTTTTGCCCTTTTTATACCCTTTAGATTCTTTATCACATGTGCAAGTGCTGCCTACTAATCTCTGAAGTTGATTAAGTAGCAGAAGCCTTAAATTTGCATTTTCTTCCACCCAATAATTTCTGTTACACATTCACAAGAAATTAGATGCCCAGATATTTGTGCACAAAAATCTGTCCAAAAGCATTATTGTGTTACATGGTGGAAGAGGTATGTACAATCTGTGTCCTACACTGGGGCCTTCTAGTATTCCCTTATAATGTAATGATATATCGCCATTTTAGGTGACTATATACAAATATTTAGTAACATAGGAAAGTGCTTATGACATTAAGTAGGAAAGTGGAATTAGAAAATGCACTAGTTGACTTATAGCAGGTATCTGTACCACTTCAATTTTGGAATATTGAGGACCAAAAAATCCCCCAAATGATTTATTCTTTGTATGCAGAATTTTCTCGTGTTGTTTCTTGCCCCATTCTAAACTGTTTCTGAGTCTGCTGATTGGGTTTATTTCTGGACACAGAGCTAGTCTGCCTACTTGTTCTAATTCTGTCAGTTTTAATTAACAGTGAAGAGCAGTGTGTCTTAGAGAGGAGGTCTCTGATAGGATCCTGAGGCCTGCTGCAGGTAGCAGCTGCCTGCGAGCCACCTCCAGAGTGTAGTTCCACAGACTTGCTTTCGCCAAAAACAAACCAGAGAACAAGTAGGTAACAAGAGTGAGGGTGTGGGAGTCCTATGGGACTGTTGAAAGTGAACTCCGGTAAGTAAATCTTTGTGTTTCAATATAGTTAGGGATGTTTATTTTGTCCTTTTATGGTTAATTGCCACTTAGCAGGGCAGACTAAACAGCTTAAGTAATTGTATGTTTTCCCCCGCTCCACTTCCATCTAGATCTTGGGTAGACTTTTGCATTACCACCTCCTAGAAAGATTGTGCACTTCAAGCTTGTGTTTTATTTAAGTCATAGAATGAGGGGTTGTGCTGGTTTCAGCTGTAGATCAGTAAGTCTCATCCTAATTGAAATGCTGATTCATTTTCATTTTCTCTAGGTAGCAGAGGCTCAACGGGCAGAGTTTAGCCCTGCCCAGTTCTCTGGTCCAAAGAAGATCAACCTGAACCACTTGCTGAATTTCACTTTTGAACCCCGTGGCCAGGCGGGTCACTTTGAAGGCAGTGGACATGGCAGCTGGGGAAAAAGGAACAAGTGGGGGCATAAGCCTTTCAACAAGGAGCTCTTTTTACAGGCCAAGTGAGTGTGGCTCCTCCTAGGAGGAGAGGGACACCGGGCCTCTGGGCAGGGCGCTGAGACGTTTTCTACACTGCTGTGGGGGCGGGGCGGGGTGGGGGGCTTGTCAAGAGTTCTCCCTGCCCCTGTTTTTTCTTTTTCTTCTGCCTACTATTGAAAACCCATTTTCCAAGTGAATGTTCTTGGAACTTAAAAGAATATAATGCTTAAATAAATAAATAAGTGCTAAAATTAAGTAATGCTTTAGTATCATGGTGAGGCAGTCAAAGTGTTACTTCAGAATTGGACCCAGATTTGCATCTTGTTTTGACCTTTGATCTTGGGCGATTTACCTAACAACGTTGAGTTTCAGCTTCTCCTCTATACAGGAGGAAAGATTACTTAAGGGAGAATTGAATGGCAAGTTGGAGTGCTTGGCATACGTTTGCTCAAATACTGATTCCCTTTTTCTTTTTTCGTGGTGTTAGTTACAATGCAAGATTTAACCTTGGATCTGGACTGGAGTAACCATTTAATATTTTATATAAACTGGTACTCAAATGATTGAGTGAGGACAGCCTTTTCTGCTGCCTTGAAGACCAGCTGTGTTCCAGGATTTCTGGGGGTGAGGGAGCAAATACAAGCCTTCCTGCTGGTTGATGGAGCCTCAGTCTGGGTTAATTTTAGTTCAAGGGAGGCCTGTAGGCGGCTTGGCTGGGCTTGAAAGCAGAAAAAACGAAATTCATGGGTTTAGGCTCCTACCTGCTGAGTCTTTGGATTCCCTCCAGAGCCAGGGCTCAGTGCTTCACAAACCATGGCTGCTAATGGCCTGCATTTGATTTCTAAGTGAAGAGATGAAGTTCTGCGGAGGGCCTGTTGGTGGATTCTGCTGATAGTCTTCCTTTTCCTTGTCTTCCTCCCCATTTCCAGCTGCCAATTTGTGGTGTCTGAAGACCAAGACTACACAGTTCATTTTGCTGATCCTGATACCTTAGTCAATTGGGACTTTGTGGAACAAGTGGTGAGTAGCTTAGCTAAGCTATAACCTATTAATGGAAGAGAGAACTAAAGAACGGGACTGTGGTGACACAGCAGCCCTTGGCTGGGTTCACTACTGATTCCCTTTTCTGCATGGCCTTACTGTAGACATTTCCCAGAGATCAGCCCAGTTTGTTTCTCTTGGAGTTCATTTTGTGCTCTCTGTTGGCACAGACTTGTAAGACTGGGGAGTTGGAGGGCTCTGAGCCAAAGGTATAAAAGCGGTCCTATCTACTACCTTCCTTCTCCACGGAAGAAGTAGCCGGGGAAATACATGAGGGGCTCTGGTTACCCTCCTGACCCAGGGTGGACTCATTACGTGGACATTGCTTCATTGGTAGCCATCTGTAGTAATCATCATTAAACCGGGCCTCAGCTTTGTGGCTCCACGCCACTGCTATGTTTGTTTTCTATTGAAGTTACGAGGTCTGGGTATCCCCTTGCCATTCCTAGGTTATATGATGTAAAATATCTTTCAAAATATTAGGCCTCAAAGCCTGGACTTCTATTTCTGTACAATTTTTTTTTAAGATTTTATTTATTTTCAGAGAGGAAGAGAGGGAGAAAGTGGGGTTGGGGGGTAGAAACGTTCATTGGCTGCCTCTCTCGCATGCTCTCACCTGGGGACCCAGCCCGCATGTGCCCCGACTGGGAATCAAACTGGTGACCCTTCAGTTCACAGGCTGGCACTTAATGCACTGATCCACACCAGCCAGGGCCAAATTCGTAAAATCATCTGAGAATGACATAAAGCCTGTGAAACTTAAGTTTTTACATGCATTGGTTTAAATAAATGGAGAGCTATGTGAAGTGAAAGTCTCTGATTCCTCTGTTGAAAATTACTGGTGCATTACTTTTAGATTCTTTTTGTGCCTTTACATATGTATTTTTACATATAAATATTTTTTGTAAATGAGATCATTTGTTGATTTCTGTCTTTTCTTTCCCTTTGCAATAGAACCCCCCAAATACCTGTTATGTAGTTTTATTATATTAAACCATTATGTTTTCCTTAATGATCTGCTCAGAGTACTACTGTACATAAAACTTGCATTGTTGTACAATTGAAGAAGGTGTGTTGAGTAGAGATGTATAGGGATGGGAGAGGAGAGGCTTCAACTTGGGCAGTCCCTAGTCAATTCTGAAAGCAGTGTGACTTGTGGCATTTTGTTTCAGCGTATTTGTAGCCATGAAGTGCCGTCTTGCCCAATATGCCTGTATCCACCTACTGCAGCCAAGATAACCCGCTGTGGACACATCTTCTGCTGGGCATGCATCCTGCACTATCTTTCCCTGAGTGAGAAGACCTGGAGTAAATGTCCCATCTGCTACAGTTCTGTGCATAAGAAGGATCTCAAGAGGTGAGATGGAGATTTTGACTAGATTAAACATCAGTCTGCTAACTCCTTGTCCTGCTACATCTAAATGTCCATGTTACAGTGTTGTTGCCACAGAGTCCCGTCAGTATGTTGTTGGGGATACCATTACGATGCAGCTGATGAAGAGGGAGAAAGGGGTGTTGGTGGCTTTGCCCAAATCCAAATGGATGAATGTAGACCATCCTTTTCATCTAGGAGGTGAGTTCAGTTAATTTTGGAGGCAAATAATCCTGGGTATACTCTTTAAGGCTATCGAATAGCTTTCTAGTGTGGGAAATTTAGCCTTTGGGCGTGCAGTTTTTGGCATTTCCAGATTAGTCACAGGATTCTAGTAGGTTAGGGTGGAGCTTGCAGAGAGTGGCTTAACTCTTGGTTTCAAGTTTGGTTCAGTTGTATGTATTATGTGTATTTTAATTTTTCATTTTACAAGGCCTTGCTGAATAGTATGTGGCACTGTGCCCAGGCTTGGGGATTCTAGTCAGCCATTCCTGGCACCTGTCATCGAGAAACTCAGTAGTCTAATAGAAGAGACAGACCGGTAGCCAGGCAGTTTGGGTGTAGGGTATAGAATGTGACAAGTGCTCGTGGTGGGGAAAGTGCAAGGGGTTGTATTTCCTGTAGGAATGAGCATTGCATTAAAGTGCATTTCAGTTTCTGGGCAAAAGAGATTTCTCAATAAATGTTACATTGAAACAATTGACTCCTTATGGAATAAAGAATGAAAGTAGATTCCTATTTCCTACTGTTAATAAAAATCCATTCCTGGTGGATTGAAGAAGTAAATGTTAAAAATACCCACAACTTTTAAACCTTTAAAAGAAAGTATGGGGCAATGTCTTTATAAATCCTCATGTGTAGCCCTGGCTGGTGTGGCTCAGTGTATGGAGTGCTGGCCTGCAAGCTGAAGGGTTTCCGGTTGGACCTGCTCAGTGCACGTGGTGGGGTTGTGAGCTGGAGGTGTGTGAGAGGCATCTGGTTGATGTATGTCTCACACATTGCTGTTGCTCTCTCTCTGTCTTTCTCCCTCCCTTCCCCTCTCTAAAAGTAAATAAAATCTCTAAAAAAATGAATAAATAAATAAATAAACCTTTAGGTATAGGTGGATTTTGAACCAGGCTGAAACCATAGATGCTATAAAAGAAAAGATTGAGGGATAGAGGGAGGGCGAAACGGAGAAAGGGAGTCAAAGATAGGGTGAGAGAAGGAGGCTAGACTTCATATGGTGAGTACACAATAGAGTATACAGATGTCCGATTAATGTGTGTGTGAAATTTATAAAATGTTATTAACCAGTGTTACCTGAATAAAGTTAATAAAAAAGAAGCCCTGGCTGGTGTAGCTCAGTGGATTGAGCGCAGGCCTGTGAACCAAATGATCGAGGTTCGATTCCCAGTCAGGGTACATGCCTGGGTTGCAGGACAGTTCCCGGCAGGGGACAGTTCCCAGCAGGGGATGCACAAGAAGCAACTATACATTGATGTTTCTCTCCCTCTCTCCTTCCCTTTCCCTCTAAAGATAGATAAATAAAATATTTTTAAAAAAAGATTGATAAATTTGTAATCTGACAAGGTTCCTTAAAGTCAACAGATGATAAATAAACTGAAGGAAAATTCACACATTTAAAATTAGATTAATGTCCAGAACGTACAGGTGTTCTATAAAGTAGATTAACAAACTAGTACAAGAATGGGCTAAGCATATGACCAAACTTTTCCCAGAAAATGATATTGGAATAACCTCCAGATGTCTACAGAGAGTTTACTTTACTAAGAGTTTTGCAGATCAAAATCCCTATTAATCTAAAAAAAAAAAAACCCCGCCCTGGCTGGTGTAGCTCAGTGGATTGAGTGCGGGCCTTCGAACCAGATAATTGCGGTTTGACTCCCAGTCAGGGCACACGCCTGGGTTGCAGGCCAGTTTCCGGCAGGGGACACACCAGAGGTAACCATACATTGATATTTCTCTCCCTCTCTCCTTCCCTTCCCCTCTAAAGATAAAGAAATGAAAATATTTTTAAAAAATTAAAAAAAACCCAACACATTGGGAAGTTGAGGTATTGGCAGGGGTGGGGAAATCGGTACTTTTGGTGGTGGGAGTATAAATTAACAGCCTTTGGTGGGGGATTCAGTAGTATTGAAAATATGCATCACCTTTAATCTAGCATCTATCCTTAAATAGTGCAAAGCATTTGTATTGAGAGTGAATAAGGATTTTTTTAAACCATGAAATTGGCAATAAACTAAATATTCCTCAAGGAACTTACATATTAGAGTATATAGTACTGTGGAACACTATATAGAAAGTAAAAATGATAAGTCTCTGTGTTAATACTTAAAAAAAGAGATTTCATTTCTTTTTAGAGGGGAAAGGAAGTAGAGTGAGAGAAACATCAGTCAGTATGTGGTTGCCTCTCTGGCGCCACCCAGTGGAGACCTGGCCCACAACCAGGCATGTGCCCTGACTGGGAATTGATCCCATGACCTTTCTGTTCGCAGGCTGGCGCTCAACCTGCTGAGCCACACCAGCTAGGGCTAAACTTCTTAAAAAGTGTGGAAAATGTAGGGGAGGGAAGGAAAGGTAATAAATTACTCATGTTCCTTTTACCCAGAGATACACCAAAAGTTTTACCCTAGTCTGGTGTCTGCTTTTTTCCCCATGTACTGTCCTCAGACTTCTTTTTAATGACTACACCATCATGTTGTTAATCACTTCTTTGTTATTGGACTGGTCTTTTACAGCTTTTTTTGATATTATAGACAACACTGTAATCATTGAACATCAATTGACTAAATTTTGACTGCATCTTTGAGTTTCTTAGGATAGATTCCTGATATGATGGGGTCAAAATTATAAATCTTATATTAAGGTTATTGTTAAATTATTTTTAGGAAATCATGCTAAATTACTTCATCTTCACTTTAGAAAAACTGTGTATGAAAGTTTCTCTGTGGCTTCATGGTTGCAAGCCTTGAGCGTTGCACTTTTGTGACCATGCGGGCTCTCCTCCCCTAGACGAGCTGCACGGCCAGTACTCCAAGTTGCTGCTGGCCTCTAAGGAGCAGGTGCTGCACCGGGTGATTCGGGAGGAGAGGAGAGCGCTGGAGAAGCAGCTGGCAGAGGAGAAGCACAGTCCCGAGTCCTGCTTTATTGAGGCAGCCATCCAGGAGCTCAAGGTGAGATGATGCCCTGGAAGCGGGGCGGGATGGTGGGGGCAAGTCACTTCAGCCGCACTTAGAGATAATAGATAAGCATGGCGAGAGTAAAAAGGCTGTGACTTGCTCTGGGCTTTGGTGATGGAAGAGAAGGGCTGACCTAGTGGATTTTAAGCACTCTGGAACAAAAAGGAACATGCCAGAATGACCTTATAACTCACTGAAACACTGGAGTTTCTTAGGTTAGCTGTGTTCACAGTTAAGCAAGGTATGCTTTTTGTTTTCTAGGAAAACACTTGGATGTATTTTTAGAGATGTTTTGTTTGAGGGACCTTGTGGAGTATCACGGCCTATCCAGCAGGGCCTAGCAATGTCTGCTGAGGATTTCGGAGCAGCAAGAATTACCCAAATAAAGAATTCCCTGTCTTGTAACTTCTGCATCAGGGATTCTTAAGCTTTAACAAGCATCAGAATCACTGGTTGTTGGGCTCCACCCTGAAAGCTTGGTTCACTAGGTACTGTTCTTAAATTTACCTCGCTTAAGCTTCATATCTCGGTAAGATAAATACAACTATCACCTTTCACAGACAAGGAGATGGAATCATGGGTTAGGTAATTTGCTTGTAAGACACCTAACTGGTAAGAGACGAACATGGTACCTGAATTTCTGTTTCTCTGACTTCTAAGTCTTCTAGGGCAGGGTCCTGTGTGTTTAATTTTTATTTTCTTTATACAGGGCAGAGCATTTGTTCAAACACATTTCAGGTAGAAGAAAAACTAGAAGTAGAGCTGTCTGAGTGGAGGTGGGTGGGGTTGCCAGGCCCCACCTGCTTCTGCTCTGGGGCACTGCCTCAGCGCAGTTTGTGAAAACTAGTTCTGTGTTCTTGGATTTCTCTTGAGGATGCTTTTGTGTAGGGTTTTACTGTCAGAGACTCTAAACACTGCCATTCTGCTTGAGTACCAGGTGCTCTTTGCTTCCCATTTCCCTTAAAGATAGAGGATTTTAAGTACTTAAACTCTTCCCATTGGATCTTGTTGTCTTTTAACTTTTATTACTGTTGAGAGAGACCGTTGAAAGCCCTTTGCCTTCAAATTTAAGGGTGTTTCCAGAAACTGAGCTTTCTTCTGTCTTGTCTCTGTGGTCTAGACTCGGGAAGAAGCTCTGTCAGGATTGGCTGAAAGCGGAGGGGAGGTCACTGGTGTCGTGGCTACTCTGGAACAACTGGTGCTGATGGCTCCCTTGTCCAAGGAGTCCGTTTTTCAACCCAGGAAGGTTAGTGTGTCCCTTTTTCAGCCCAAATGGCTGCTGTCCCTCAGATGCTGCTGTTGAGCTGGTAGGCGCTGTGTGAGAGCTGAATTTTCTTGGAAGAGGAGACTCTGGGTGTTTCCTGTGTGCTTAGTAGTTCTTTCCCCGGGGGGGGGGGGGCGGTTGTTAAATCAGTAAATTTGATGGCTGAGATAAATATCCAGAGAGCTTGGTTTCTGCGCCTACCTTTGCCACGTGTACTTTCTGTTGACCTAGAATTTGTCCCAACAGGGAGTGCTAGAATATCTCTCTGCTTTTGATGAAGAAACCACCGAAGTCTCTTCTCTGGGCTCCTCTCGTCCTCTTGGTCTCCCTCTGGTAGAGGAAGAGGAAGCAGTGTCTGAACCGGAGCCTGGGGGCTTTTCAGAGGCCTGTGATGACTCGAAGTTAGCAAATGACAATCTTGGAGAGGGGACTGCCTGTACTGAGTCTAACCAGCAGGAGCCTTTCACCAGTTCAGACTTCACACGCCCGAGCAGCTCTCCTTGTTACTACTTTTACCAAGGTGAGGGGCCCTGAGAAGGAGGGCCGGGTTGCCACAGAGATGTTTCAGAGAAATGGCCTGACGCTCTGGGCAGAAGGACGTATCGCCACTAGGCCCTGGGTGCTTAGCCGGGGGGCGCTTAGCCTGGTGCCTTCTAGCCTGGGAGGGAAAGGCAGGCCCGGCTGCCAGAAGGGCCCCGTCTAGAGGACTGGCGAGGACTGTTGTGTGACAGAGCCACTTGTCTGCAGCGGAGGACGGGCAGTACATGTTCCTGCACCCTGTGAACGTGCGCTGCCTCGTGCGGGAGTACGGCAGCCTGGAGCGGAGCCCAGAGAAGATCTCAGCGACAGTGGTGGAGATCGCTGGGTATTCCATGTCTGAGGTAAGGCCTCCTTTAGCGGGGGGCTGGGCCTAGTCAGCCCAGTTCAGTTCACAAACCTTTGGGGCCTTTAGTTTTTGTATTTCTAAATATGTTATTGTCGGTGATGGTGGCTGTGAATTTTTTAAAAGTTAAACGGTGCTACCTTTTACAAGTTAAATGCTGGGATTCTGTTACATCAGCCACCCTGCTTTGTGCTTCATAGGTTATATTACTATGGTTTGGGGATATAAGTGTCTCCTACTTGCATTCCAGATGAGTTTGTTTCTCTTTCCCTGTATTGCTTGGGAGAAATGTCTGAGAAAACAAAAGTCCTTGGAGACTTTTTTAAAAGCTTAGATACCGATGAATTAATTGATGACTTATATATATAAAATTTTGCCCTTTGGGAGTTATCCCTGTATTGATCTGAAATTTGTTATAAGCCTATACTTCTCAGTACTAAACTTTCCATAAAACTTGCTGAAAAAGAAAAAATTAAACTTAAATTGGTGGGCTTCATTTTTTACTCTTTTAAGCCAACCTTTGTGCAGTAGGCAAATCTGCTTTATGTGTCTACCTAGTTATCATTAATTCTGTCAGTGGTTCTCAGATTTTTGCCAACAAATAACTTTTTATTTTCCTTATTCTCGCCCTTCAGTCATGGACTCCAGAAAATCAGAAACAGTTGATCAGCTTTAGATTGTTTATGGCCAGGCTCAATTCATTCATTTGCAGCACAGACCAAAAAAACCACATTTGGTTGCCAAGTCTACCTTACTGTAGCTTAATTGACACTTTGTGTGTGGCTTTTCAACGTGGTGGTAACTTGAGCACTGCTCTTTGAGCTCCAGTGCTGTCTGTGAGTGTGTGTAGACTGTTGGCTGGCCAGGGTGGGGGTTTCTTTCTACTCGTAGAGCAAGGCCTGGGCTTACTCGAGTGTTGGTCCCCTTTCCACTGTAGGATGTTCGACAGCGTCATAGGTATCTCTCTCACTTGCCTCTCACCTGCGAGTTTAGCATCTGCGAACTGGCTCTGCAGCCTCCTCTGGTCTCTAAGGAAACCTTAGAGATATTCTCAGGTAAGAATGCCCTGGCTTTGCTTCTCTTTAGAGTGGAATACAGGAGTTCTTGTGACTAGACACCCAGGGTGGGAGGAGTTAAGGAGCTACCACTCCTTATGGGTCTCCCCATTTGTCTCAGAACCTCTTGATATAGTTTATCGAGTCCATCTGGGGCCACCCATGTGGCCTTAGCTACTAATCAACTGGGAGGAGGAAATGGCCAGGTTGTCCTGGGTCAGTCTCCTCATAACTCGACCAACCCACAGACGACATTGAGAAGAGGAAGCGTCAGCGCCAGAAGAAGGCTCGGGAGGAGCGTCGTCGAGAACGTAGAATTGAGATGGAAGAGAACAAGAAACAGGGCAAGTGTAAGTTCAAGAACTCTTACCTTGAACTAGAACAGCTGTGCATCATTGTACAGAGTCTCAGTGCCTGAGCCCAGGAGTCAGGCTGCTTGGGTTCATGTCCCAACCTGCCACTTATTCTCTTCAGTTACTTATACTGCTTGATTGATTTTAGAGGGAGAGAGAGAAACATCAGTTTCTTGTTCTGCTTATTTAGGCATTCATTCATTGATTCTTGTACGTGCTACTGTGACTGGGGATCAAACCCTTGGTGTATCGGGATGACTTTTAACCAACTGAGCTATCCAGCCAGGGCTTCTTCCTCAACTCTCATGATGAGAGTTGAGAGTACCTCCTTCATAAACTTAATTTGGATTGAAGTGCATGGCACATAGTAAGGAGTAAGATTAAATTCATCCTTGGCATAGTTGGTGCAAAAACCTGGTGGGGGAGAGAATTGGAGATCTGAATGCTGGGGTTAATTGTCCCACGTGCTCTCTGGATGGATCATTAATCTCACCTTTACTCTCTAAGGTGACAGTTATAAATTAGGGTTTTAGAGCTTCTTGTCTACATCCTACTCCCCTGGGGGAGTTGTATGGACTGTCCTCACCTGTTCGAAAAAGATTTGAGGAAACTAAATGGACCTACCATTTTCACCTTTTCTGTACAGACCCAGAAGTCCACATACCCCTAGAGAATCTACAGCAGTTTCCTGCCTTCAATTCCTACACGTGCTCCTCCGATTCTTCTTTGGGTCCCACCAGCACTGAGGGCCATGGGGCTTTCCCCATTTCTCCTCTTAGCAGAAGTCCGGGTTCCCAAGCAGGTAAATAAAGTTGGGATGTAAAGAATGAAGCTGGCCACTAGCCACAGACCTTAAAGTCCTAGTGTGTGAATTTACAACCCTGACATGTCCGGCATGGTGAGGTCTTTAGGTGACTAGCCTTATTTTGGATAGTATGTTCCTGAAGTACGTCAGATTCTTGCATTTGATTCACTTTTACCTTTGGTTGTACTGAATACTTGATGCCTTAGAGAAAAACCTCAAAGCAGCTCATGTGGCAGGGTAGTTACATAGAGATTTTCCCCTGTGACCCTGCTCTTTTATTTCTAGTTTCTGCCTTTGAGATACTCCCCCTGTGTGCTGAGTGTGTTTGTTTGTGTATGTCTCCTTGTAGCGTTGTTATAATAGGTGGTGGGGGGCAGGGGGAGAAATGGTCTACAAAGTCTTCTGGTAGGTAAATGGCTAAATTACAGTATTTATGCTTTGAAATACTTTCCACCTACTGAAGAAGGAAATAGCTTTCTCCATGAACTAATGGGTAGACCTTTAAGATAAAAGGAAGTTGTAGAACAAAACAAAACATGATACCATTTGTGGGTTTAAAGAAAAACCACACCAAAAAAGCATTTCATATAAATGTATAGAAAAATATTGGGATGATTATGTCCCAAACTGGTAATGGTGTTAGACCCTAGGGAGTGAGACCATGGTTGAGAGGTTGTTCAGAGGCCTTTAGTGTTTTAGAGAGAAGGTATTACAAAATTAAACACTTGAAAAAGAGTTGCTGTAATTTTAGATATCATTTCTGCTCTTCGTCCACCTAACATATTGTGATACTTAAATTTATTTCTCTGTCAGGTATTTTAAACAAAATGTCCAAGATCAGAATTTAAAGCTCTGTTACCCTTGTGATCACATGCCCGTCGTGATGAGGAACCTGGGGCTAAGGCAGGGATTTGGTTAGTGGCAGGGACTGGGACTAGAACCTGAATCTTGAGGGCTGCACAACCATGACGCTCTGAAGAGTGCATTTAGCTGAAAAGAGAGCTGCCATCCAAAGAAACACGGAGGACATCAGCCCATCACTCGTGATGTAAAAACTGTTTCACACACTAGCTTTTCTGAAGGTGTGGGCCTTAGTGTATTTACGCAGGAGCAGTTGGGTGGTCCTAGGAACAGAAGCACTAAACCGTCCTGGCTGGCGATGGAGGGGCCCGCTTATAGTGGAGTGAATATGCTTCTCCCTCCCAGTCCGGGTCAAGGCGGTGGGTAGACTTGATCCGTGGGAAACGTAAGGTCAGAAAGGACGGGAGGACTGTTGCCTAGGGAGTATGAGGACAAGCTTGCATCTTCATTCTGGATTTGGTTGTGTGTGTGTTTTGGATTTTAACTGAATATTCCCAAGTCATAGACATCTGATGGCTGGAACACAAAGGCTGACATGAGTAAATTTTTTTTAATCTTTTACTTGGAGCTTTCTCATCTATCTAAAACCAGATCCTAACAATCCAGACCTAGGTCCTGAGAGCTAGCCAATGTGGAAAGCTCATTCACAGTATTTCTTACTGTGTGAATAGATTCCACCTTCCGTGTTACTGTAAAAACTACACTTCTCTCTGTGTAGTGATCATTGGTGTGAATAATAGGCCATATTTTTGGCTTTTTGAGAACATGGCAGAGTTGAATTTAGATCAAGGTTTGCTTTTTGAGGTGAGATTGGTAATTGTCCACACCTGATTCAGGGTTCCCACTTCACTGGGACTTGACTCTCATAATCAGGTCTCTGGTTCCCTTTCAGACTTCCTGCTGACCCCTGTGTCCCCCCCTGGCAGTCAGGGCAGCCCTGCATTCTGCATTGGGAGTCTGGAAGAAGACTCCCCTCTCCCTTCCTTTGCCCAGGTAAATCCTTTGGTTGTGGAACAGGCCGAGAGTGTTTACATGAACTCTACTGCTTGTTCTTTCTGGAAATTCCTGTTGCAGAAGGGGAGGCTTACAGGCTAGTATTTCACTCATTTTAATGATCATGGAACTTTTTTCAGAGGGAGGCTCATAGCTTTAGTCTCAGATATTACTGTGGGTACCAAGAAGGGGGGAAACCAAGAGTAGTTGAGGGAGAGAATCAGAGTTCTTGTGATTTAACAAATCATTAGGTTTCTTTTTTCCCCTTTCCCACTTGGGCAGATGCTGAGGGTTGGAAAAGCAAAAGCAGATGTGTGGCCCAAAACGGCTCCAACAAAAGGTGAGGATGTCCCTCCTGGTAAAGGGGGATTTTGGCCCCTTTCAGAAAGTGTAAGTCTCTGGAGTTGTAACCCTGGTATTTTTTTAGATGAAAACAGCTTAGTCCCTCCTGCCACCGTGGACAGTGATGGGGAGAGTGATAACTCGGACCGTGTTCCTGTGCCCAGTTTCCAGAATTCCTTCAGCCAAGCTATTGAAGCGGCCTTCATGAAACTGGATGCGCCAGCCGCTGCAGACGTCCTCTCCGGTAAAGGCAGAGCTGGGGGCCACCAGCAGCAGGCCTGCGGCCGGACGCTCTTCCCTGAGCCTTTAGGCCCACGTTTTAGTGTCAGCTAACCTTCCATTTGGTGTGTCGTGTAGGAACTTTTTGCCACCTCGGGTTAATCCTTGAGGCTTGGATGTGAAATTCTGAGGAACTCTATCCCCACCCCCCAAGATACAGTAGTGGTGTGTAGATTTTGGAATCCTGGGTTGGTAAAGGGTGGCTAATCGATGCAGAAATTAGGCTGAAAGCCCACCCCCAGGCAGTGGTGTTTGTGATAAGAGTAACACTGACATCTGTGTTGTGCTTCTGTGTGTGCCTGGCATGTGCTAATTTCATTCTCCCATTGGCCATATCAAATGGGCATTACTCTCATGTTACACGTGAGGAAACAGGTCTAGGGAGATAAAGTGTAGGTGACTTGCCCAAAGACAAACACCTGGAGCATGCAAAGGACTGGTGTGTGGGTGGGGCTACTCTGATTGCAGGGCCCGCACTCTTAGCTCCCACTCCCATTCTCAGTAACGAAAACGGCCCAGGGAACAAGGGGACAGCATTCTAAGCTAAGCTCTCTTTCTGTTTCCATTTAGAAGAGAAAGGAGGAAAGAAAAGAAAAAAGCAGAAACAGAAGCTTCTGTTCAGCACCTCAGTTGTCCACACCAAGTGAACCGCCGGCCCAGGCCACCTTCTCCATTGGGTTTCCTTTTTTCTGTGCTTTTGTTTTGCTGCTGTAATTTTTAAGTATTTGAATTCGAACAGATTAGCTCTGGGTGGGGGGAGGGGGTTTCCACAACATGAGGGGGAACCAAGATTTTAAATACAGTGTATTTTCCAGCTTCCCATCTTTACACCAAAAATAAAGTGTTGACACTCACAAGAGATCTCTTCCTGCCAAGGTTTAGTTTGTTGCCAGGTCTTTTTGACCCATGTGTGATTAGTTTTTCACAACACCAGATGAATTTGAGTTTTTTTAACATCCCTTGGAACAGCCCCAGCCAAAGTGTTAGGTAGCACCACTCTGCTGACATCGGGCATCAGGGCATCATGGTTTCTGCACACCTAGCGGTGTGTCTTTTAAAAATAGTTAAATCTTTTCTATCTGTTCAGTTCTCTTAAACAGGGATGGGAATAAAATGGATGTAGGGTACCCTGCTCAGACTGCAGTTCTCCAACTGACATGTGGGACCAGACCTGGGTTGCACTTGCATGTGTGATGGAGGGTTTTGTCTCCTGCACGTGGCCACCGTTTGGCAAGGGAAGTTGTAACTATCAACTGAGGAAGCCTGGGGACCTGCCAACCTTTAAATCAAACTTCTTTCAAGTGATGGTAGCCTGAGTTGCGGGAACAGAGGAGTCCAGCACACCTGGAGGCAGGGCAGGTTTGGAAGCAGTGAGGCTGCCCACCGCCTCCCTGTTGTCTAGAGTAGTCTTTGTTTTGGTTGGAGCTAAATTTGAGTGATGTGAATTCTTTTGCTGCTTAATAAAGTAACCTCTAGGTGTAATAGGATGTGAAGGCAAACAATTGAAATAAATTACCTGCACAAGCAACTCGAGCTTTCTGTTTTATTGAACTTCAATTCAGGTCAGCTAGACCTTATCATAGTTAAAGTAACAACTGCTGTGAGTTTGAGCAGTTCTGTGCTCTCGCAGTAACGTCTTTGCTAGTGTCAAGTCTGAATAAAAAGGGTTCATGAGCTAGGCTTAATGGCTTTAACCTGTCGTTCTGTTTAATATGTATATTTTCATTTTTAAAGATTTTATTTATATTTAGATGGGGGGAGGGAGGAAGAAAGGGAGAGAAACATCAATGTGTGGTTGCCTATCTGGCGCCCCACCCCGTAGGGACCTGGTCCGCAACCCAGGCATATACCCTGACTGGGAATCGAACCCATGACCCTTTGGTTTTCAGGCTGGCGCTCAATCCACCGAGTTAGCCAGGGCTAACTTGCCATTCTTAAAAGGAGGCAGTTTAGAAATCCCAGTTCAGGAACTCTGGGGATGAGGGTGTTCCAGCCTGAGATGAGAGAACACATTGAAGCACAAGTGAAACATCTATCAAATGTGTCAGGGACTTTGAGTGGCATCCATCTTGTTAAGGAGAAAGCAGATCCTAGAAAGGGGAAGATCCTGCTGCCTCCCAGAATGTCGGGTTCCAACAAGTGGGCAAGTGGGCCCGCAGGCTTGGGCACCGCACAGCCTGCACAGGTTCACTCCATTGCTTCAGCCACCTCATCACCACCATCGGAAAGTTCCTCGTCACCGGATTCTCTCTCTAGTAAACAGCTTTTTGTGACAGACTTCTGGATAGCTTCCCGCTCTCCTGGAGAAAAGCAGACAGCATGGATGAAAGGCGTTTTTGAGTGTGACCTCTTACTCAGCCAGAGGTCGGTCACTGCTCAGTGGACACCAGGCTGGTGTTGCTTACCTTCATCAGTGCAGTTCTGCAACAAGATCAACAGCTGCCTCCTGTTGTACTGAATCAGGAACTTCTGACACGTTCTAATTGTACCTGGCACGTGAAAGCTTTGTGGTCAACAGCTTGTGAAAGGTGTCTGCCCCAGACACTCTCAGAGCTAGGGGAAGCATCTTGTTCTCAGCAGGAGAGGAAGACCCACCCATCGGTCATGAGTTAACTCGGAACCTGTTACCTACTGAAAATCAGCCATACCACATGCCCTCCTACCTCCCACGTGTAAGGTGTTGAGAAAGCACGGGTAACGGTGTCCTTTGTTCTCCAAGTACGTGATGAAGGGGAGAGCTGACCACACAAGCTGGTAGAATTCCTTTCGGCATCGAAGTAGCACTACTCCAGTATAGGCATTGAGGTATCGCACTATAGAAGGGGAAAAGAATTCATTTTGGGAAATTGGATTCTCAGAAGCAAGTTAAAAATCTTAGGATAACAGAGACTGTGCCAGAGAATGTTCAAGGCAGTGGCACTTGGGACAGTTAAAAACAGGCTCCTGAAGGAAACATTTTAGGACAGATCATTTACAAAAGGGGGTTAGACAATATCTAGGGCCTTCCACATTGCTCAGAACTGGTGAATAAATTCAGTTTTATTTTTCCAAGAGAGGAAGGGAGGGAGAAAGGGGGAGCGAAACAGCACTCTGTTGCCTCTCACTTTCACCCAAGGGGGGACCTGGCCAGCAATCCAGATATGTGCCCTGACTGGGAATCAAACCAGTGACCCCTTGGTTCACCAGCCAGCGCTCATCCACTGAGCCACACCAGTCAGGGCTCCGATTTTCTTTAACTGTTCTTTTTTAAAAAATAAATATTTTATTTATTTATCTTTAGAGGGGAAGGGAAAGAGAAAGAGAAATATCAATGTATGGTTGCTTCTCGTTAGTCCCCTGCTGGGAACCGGCCTGCAACCCAGGCATGCGCCCTGCCTGGGAATCGAACTGGGATCACGTGGTTCGCAGGCCCACGCTCAATCCACTGAGCTACATCAGTCAGGGCTCTTTAAATGTTCTAATTTACTGATTTGTTAACAATAAACGGGGTGGAGAGGTGGAGACCCATCTTCCTCAGAAAAGAAACCCTTGGCTGAAAAATGGTTCTGTGGCTAGGTTCTTGTAGCAACTGAAAGAATTGTGCCTAAGTGCGTGTAAATACCCAGTATTCCCTGTGGAGCATGGCCGTCAAGAGGGCCCTCTTCTTCCCACTTTACAACTGTGTGTTCTGTACTTTACAGGCCCTATTAAGGGCTTTTCAGGATTCTGTTGGGGTTTTCCCCCCATGTGATGTCAATATAACCAACCAGTCACCTAACAACAGTAACTCTACTACCCTCATTTGTTTCTGACCATCCTATTAAATTTAGTCTCAATTCCCAATATACACATCAAATAGGTACAGGGGACTCCTACCCACAGTTCCACTGTCTTCCGCTCTTAGCTCTCAGCCTAACTTTGGACTCGTCCACAACTGGGGCTCTGGACCCCAGGCGCCTGACGAGGACGACATCGTACGGAGAGGATGGTTCATCAGGCTGGGCAGCTCCGGGGGGTCACTTGTGCCCTTTCTTTCTCCCTCCAGCCCCCAATCTCTCCAAGGCTCCCCGCTTCCTTTCCCCAGCCCGGTCGGCCCGGTTCCCTAGCACCTTCGTACCGGCAAAGCCTATAGAGCAGGCGGCTGCACCGAAAGTCCCGTGCACACGGGCGATCGTGTCCCGTACAAGGCCGCCCAATGCTCGGTCATCCAGACTCAGGCGGCAGCGGGGGTCATCAGACACCACTTCGCAGAGTAGGTACCTGCGGCGGGCGAGAGGGAGGTGAGCGCGGGGCCAGGGTCACGGGCAGCGGGACTGGAAGGGCGCTGATGAGACGCTCACCTGTGCTTGAACCGCACCATGGCGACTTCCGCCCCTGGCTTCCCTGCGCGCTAACTGTAGCCTCCGCAGTCTCGTAGCCACTCAGAGAGGGATGCAGCATAGGAAGGCGGAGCTGTAATGCTGAGAGGCTGAGCCCAGTGTCAGTCTCCTTCAAGCCCGCCTTCATTTGCGTTTGCAGAGCGCAAGCGTACTGCTGAGTTCCAGGCTGCTTTGGTTGGTTCGGTGCTGTACTCCACGTCGGAGCAGTTTGAGACTTTGATGGGTATTTCTACTCCACGCCAGTTTTCAGTACTGCGTAGGATGCAGCTGCTGCATGTGGGTCCCTCGGGGGGACTTTACTTCCTGTAACATTGCAATACAGTTGTGTATGCGCTTGTGTTCTCTCCTTAAAGCTGGGCGATGGAATTCCTGTATTTGCAGGCCAGGGATTGACCTATGAAATCGGACGCTTTCAGATTAGGCTCGATTATTCAGATTATTTTTTTCTATATAGCCAAATATGTTATTACTGTTCGGATTTTTCAGCAATCTTACAGAGGCGGGTGTGTCGTCTCGGCGTTTTTGTGGTTTTGGTTTTTTTTTTGGGGGGGTGTCATATTTTCCAGTTTTTAAACTGAAAAGCACAAAGAAGCAAATAAATTATAACTCCATCATCGAGAGAGAGTAATTTATTATATGGTGTATTTTTCCGCGTTATTTCTCCCATGTGCCAATGGTTCTCAAAGTGCGATGCAGAGACCACGGGGTTTTCCAAAACTCTAAGGTCAAAAAAATTACTTTCATGTCAACAGTAAGATGTTCTTTGCCTTTTTTATTTTCACATTGGACCGTAAAGTTTTCCAGAGGGTACGTGACATGTGCTGATACCACTCTAACAGCTAACGCAATTGTGTATTGTGTTTTAAATATTTCTGTTTTAATAGCCATGGTAAATATCCAGTGTCTATCTATCCCACAAAAACAAATGCTCTTTGGGATCCTCAATAATCTGAATGCAAAGGGGTCCTGAAACAATGAGAACAGTGTGAGATGAGAACTGCTGTCCTGTGCTGTTATCTATTTTTTTAAGAATAGAATCATACTGTTTAGTACTCTTTTGCTGCTTGAAAAACTGTATGTTATTGAGATAGCATCCATAAAGTGCATATAAGTGTACAACTCAATGAATTTTAACATGTGTACAGACTTGTGTAACCACCGTCCAGATTAAGAGCATTTCCAGCTACCAAGCAGGGTCCAATGCCCTCTTCCCAGTCAAAATTCTTTCCAGAAGTAGCCTCTATTCTGACTTCAATTTTGAAAGATTAGTTTTGCCTGTTCTTGAATTTTAGGTAAATACCTGACAACATGTTTTTATGTGTGTGTCTGTCTCCTTTCCCTCAACATAATGCCTGTAAAATTCATTCTCTTCGTTCGACTGTATTTTCATGTCAAATGTTCAGCGACATTATCAGCTACACAGTATTGTATTCTTTGGATGAACCACCGTTAAACTGGTCAACATTTCCGTGATGTATGTTTATATTACTTCCAGAGTTGCTTGTCATACCCAGCACTTTGATGCACACCCTTGTGACTAGGTGTTTATACCTATGCCCGACTATTAGTGGAACTGTCAAGGACTTGGCTGGCCCTGTGAGGTCCACAAAGGGAGGCAGGTTTCACAATTGATTATTTGCAAGATCTGAAATAAGTCCTCAATTTTCCCATCTCATCTTTCACCTCCTTAAAGAAGGGATTCTGAGGAAGGAAGAGGGGCGTGAGGGGAGGCAGAAGAGCACTGGCCCTGATGAGGGAATAGCGTCTGCTTTTTCTTCTCACTCAAGAACAACCTCATTACCTTTTTTTTTTTAAGGTAAGGTCTCGCCAGCGTCCCCCTTTGGCCAGCAGGGGGCGACAGAGGCCTGTAGTGCATAGAGAAAGACAGCCCCAGAGTTCTCCCTTCTCCCTCGCGTCCCTAAAATAACGCCTCTAATACTTCCTGGCCTTCAACTCACTTTATCCCAACATTTTATGGGAAGCAGCTAGGGCTCAGATCAAATTCACACACTCGGTAGGAAGCAGGAGGAGAATTCCAACCCAATGCCATTTGTCTCCAAGGTCCTTGCTCTTACCCACCGTCTGATGTTCTGTGCAGGGCTTCTCTTGTCCACTTCGTGTGAAAGGGAGAGGCTTAGGTTCGAATCCCCTCTTCGTCACTATGCAGTCACATGCTGTCGTGGGGGATTAAGTCGTGCCGGTAGATCTCAGTTTCCTCATCTGTGCAGTAGGAAAATAATGGTTCCGCCCTCGTGGGTGGATGTAAGATTTAAACGAGTTCACGTGGGCGAAACGCCTGGCACGGTAAGTAAACTGTTTTGTTCTTTTATTTCTCTAGCATAGGGCTTGCAAAATATATATTGTTTAAACTTATTTTTATTGTATTTTTTCCATTACCATTAGTCCACCTCATATACACCCCTCTACCCGCCTCCCCCTGCAAATCACCACGCCGTTGTCCCCGTCCAGGAGTCCTTTCTAAACTCTGTTTCGAATGAATGATCCACTCCTTCCCCCCCCCAGGCCCAGCTCCTGGAGGGACGCTCCCTTGGGCGGCCCTGGAACCCCCTCCTCTGACCAGGATGGGCCTCCTGCCGGCCCCACGCGGATCGGGATACCGGCGGTAGCCCCGCGGGTCCCGCGGCCCAGGCGGGCGGCGCCGGCGACGCAGCCGGCTCCCTGCGGTAATTAGCCAGTGCCGGCTACGGCTCCGCCAGCCTCTAATTACACGTCTCCTAATGAGGCCGGCGGCTGTTTGCAATCACCCGGTCTCCGCCGCGCCGCACGGGAGGACGCGGGGGAATCCGCCCAGGAGGCGTGGAGGGCGGCGGCCTCCTCCGGGGCGGCGACCGAGGTGTGCCCCCGCCGTGCGCGTTCCCGGAACGCCGGGCGGCCGCGGGCGGTCAGTCCCCTCGATTCTCTCCTAACCGGGCCGCAGAGCCAGTATGATCCGCAGTCCACAGGTGAGTAAGGGGACTGAGACTGGGAGTGGAGAGCTCACACAGGCACCAACTCAGGCAGGAAGGGGCTCATTAATAGTGATCTCTCTGACCCCCCAGCCTGTCCTTTGAACCGAGTCGGGAACTGCCTGGATCCATGGGGTGTACTATACTACTCGCTGTCACTGCTCCTGGACAGTCGGAGGAAGGTCCCACATCATATAAATGGGAGATGAGGGAGGGGAGCTCAGCAAACGGCCTTTGAGCGCTTCCGCTTCTTCCCATCTGAGGGTTCCCACGCTCAATTTGTGCTTTTGGATCAGACACAAAACCGAGTATTAATTCTGGCAAGGCCTTTAAAGCTTACTTGAAACCATAAAATCACACAACCCATTTTACAGACCAGGAAATCCGGAACATTCCCTAGGGAGGTGGCTGGGGCAACTACTAAAATGCTCCAGTAAGAAAAGGGTGGGAAGCTACACCTGTTAACCTTGTTCCAGGGCCTTCTGGGGAGAGGGGAATCCAGAGTCGCTGGCTTTATTCTTCGTCTTTATCTAACGGGCTACCGTTTATGAGGCTCTTACTAGGTGCCAGGCAGTGAACACTAAACACTTCATTTGTTTGACGTCATTCAGTCTGCACATCAACCCCACGAGGGCAGATCTCAGGGAGGGAAATGACTTGCTGGAGGTCGCACAGTCATTTCCATCTGCAGAAGACCTTTTGTCTCTCCCCAAAACCTGTGCTCTTAACTCCATGCTCTCCATCTCTTCTGGGATGTCTGGGACCTAGAGGGATGTTCAAAGAAGGCAAACCCAACCAGGGTGCCATTCCAAGGTGCCCTTGGCATCTCCAGGGTCCCTGTCAGATCCTGGATGCTGCCGCGGTGGGTGGTGACCGAGGAAAATTGTGTCTGCTTTAGCATTTTGTTAAGCAGCTGCTGCTCATTAGGGGCTCCTGCTCTTCTAATCCAATCAACCAATTCCCTGTAAAGCCTTTATGGGGACAATCTGGCTAAAATTAAACCCTGCAACTCCTGGCCAGGGGCCTGGGGAGCTGCCACCTCCTCCAGGTTGCTGGGGCAGACACAGCCCTCCCTGGCCCTCAGAGCCAGGACGTCACATCGCGCTCCGCCCTCAGCCTCACTGCTCTGTGGACCCTTTTTCCCCCTTCCCCTTGCCTGCTGTGAGAATTTGCTCATCCAAAAATTAATTGAAATTACAAGGGTACTACTGTTTGACCCAGCAATTTCTCTGCCAGGAATTTGTCCTGCAGAGAAATTCTTGTATTTGTGCCAAGTGACAGGTGAACAGGATGTGTCTGGCAGCATTGTCTGCGAGAGCGAGAGGCAGCTTCACATAGCTTGTAAGCTGCAGAGCCAGGATTTGGACCAGGCAGTCCATGCGCTTAACCAGTATCCCATACAGCTTCTATGGCTTTATGTGCTTGGAAAAATTCCAAAAGGGGGCACGAAAACTGTTGATGGTGGTTACCTCTGGTGAGTGGAGATGTAGGTGGGAAATGAATAGAAGGGGGAACTCGTTTTTACTGTGCCCCCTCTTGAACTATTTGATTTTACCAGGTGCGTATGTTAGTTTCATAATTTGGAGGAGTTACTGAGCCCTGGCCCCCAAACTATGTTATTAGTAATCCTCACCTTTGTCCTAGACCGTGGGTACGGTCATTATTCCCAGTTTACAGGCGAGGAAGCTGAGCTCCCCCAGGTGGTCAGGCCAGGCCACAAGGTTAGACATGGCACAGGGGGCTGGCTCTCCAGCCAGTGTTCATACCCCTAATGTATGTTATCGTCCTGTGCTTGGAAGGTTCAGAGGAAAGTGGTTAAAGCGGAGACTCTGGAGCCAGTTCGCCTGGGTTCAAGTTCTAATTTAGCTGCTTACCAATGTGTGACCTGGGGCAAGTCACTTCCTCTAAGTGAACCTCAGTCTCCTCTCTGTGAGGATGAAATGGCTTTGCTCCAGGTCAAGTGCTTACAACAGGGCCTGTCTCAGCCTGGGTGCTCAAGATCCACAGCCTTGTCCTGACCCTTGTCTTCCCCAGTTTCAGGCTCAGAGCGAGTCCCTCTCCCAGCTGGTGGGCCCAGCTATGGCTGTTTCCAGTTTTCTCCCCCAAGGGCAAAAGCCCAGCTACCCTGTGCTCCAGCCTCCAGCGAAGTCCTTTGGACTCGGTTCTCCTGGGTCATCTCAGTGTGGTGGTTGTGACCAGAACCTACCACATCACCAGAACGGGAAAAATGGGCAGAGCAATGGGGCTGGTGTGGCCCAGATCCAGGGCGAGGCTGCGATGGGCGGCCCCCCAGTTCGGGATGTACCCAGCGCCTTCCCACCGCTCATGCCTGAAGGGAGAAGGGGCTCAAAATAGCTGTTGCTTCCCCAGCACGGCGCTAGGCCAGGGACAGGAATAGACATCTGGGGGTGGCCGTCTCAGCTTCCTTCAGGAGCCCTGAGGAGGGGACTGGGAATAGCTAGAGGCCAGACTCCCCCCCAGCATGGGGGAATAGTGCAGCTGTCAATATGCAGCGACTTACCCGTGATGGTTCAGCCCACGGAAAGTGTCACCTCCGTCATGGCTGGCTGGTCAGCAGGTAACTGGCACTGGCCAAATACCAGCCAGGGTCTGGAGTCTTCAACCAACTGGAAGTGCCTTTCAACACTGGCTCCTACAATCCTCTCGGCCCATGGGGAAACTGAGGCCTGGATAGATGGTCATGTGCTTGGGAGCACAAAGCTGGTTAGAAGCCAAGCTCACAGGAAAGGCAGGGCTCTGGGCTTTGAGAGGCAGTATAGAGTGGTATAGAAAGGGTTAAAGGACTCAGACTGTCTGGGCTGCAATCCAGCCTCTACTGCTTATGATCTGCATGGTCTCAGGCCTCAGTTTCATTACCTGTGAAATGGGCACAATAGCAGTACCCAGCTCCTTTACTTGGCTGTGAAGATCAAATGAGTTAATGCAATAGTTGAGTGCTATGATCATGATTATTGCTTCTTACCAGATTTCTCACTCGTTCACTGCTGAGGCATTGGCTGAACACCTGCCATGCGCCAGGCACAGTGCTAGGCCTGCATCAGCATAGCCCACAGTGTGGCAGGAAGAGACCAGCTGGCAGCCTGCCCTGTGCCAGCTACTGTACTAAGCATCTTTATCTGCGTATATCATTTATTCCTTATGACAGCCTATGAGGAGCCATTATTGCGCCCTGTTTTACAGATGAAAGGAGTGAAGCTCAAGAGGGTCCCACAGCCAGGAGGCAGCAGAGCCAGAATCTGAAACCCTGGCTGCCTGCCCACGTAGCTCCTGCAAGTAACCACTGCGTGACACTGTCATTTTTCTGGGGACGTGGACAAGACATTCCGTCAGTGCAGTCCAGGGGTTGGGTGGGAAGAGCTGGGCGCGTGGAGGAGGGCTCCACATTTCCAGCCTTGGCGTTTCTTACTCCAGCCCCCACACACCAGTCCCATGTTAGATGTGAGGTGGCCTCCAGCCCACAGCACCAAATTCCCACCTCCACTCTTCTGGGCTTCTTTGAGTGTCTACTATGTGCTAGGCCCGTGCTAGGCTCTGAGAACACAGAGAAGACTTCATCCCTGCCCTAATTACTTGCAGTGTGGTGAGAGCGACAGGTTTCTAAAATGGCAAGAGCAATTCAGGGGCAGCCGCTGTGAGGAGGGAAAGCGTGGGGGCAAGAGGATGCCCAGAGGAAGTACCTACCATAACTTAGCATGGGAAGTCAGGGAAGGCTTCCTGGAGGTGGTGATGTCTGAGCTGAGGCCTAAAGGAGAGTTAGCTGGGAGAAGAGAGAGGTGGTAGGAAAGCCATGGAGGCATAGCTTGTGCTAAGAGGAAGTGCTGAGGTCCAGGAACTGTGAGTAGCGGGGGCTAGAGGTGTGGGTGAGGGGCTCTGGGGCTGCAGGGACAGACAGGGACAGATCACTCAGCGTCTTGATGCCCACACTAAGGCGCTTGCATACTATCTGGAGGGCCGAGAGAATGAGATCAGGCGCTAGGAGACTCAGGCGAGGATAAACCTCAGGAGAAACCGGCAGCTCTGTGAAGTTTTTCGAGGTAGAACTAGTTATGTATTGCTGCATACTAAATGACTCCAAAACTTTGTGGCTTAAAACCATTTATTTTTCATGATTCTGTCAAGTGACAAGCCAGTTCTGTTTCACATGGTGTCAACTGGGGGCGCTGGGACGGCTGCAAGTTTCCAACATGGCTTCACCCACACGGCTGGTGGTTCGTGCCAGCTAGAAGCTTAGCTGAGGCATGACTGGGGGAACCTCAGTTCACCTTCATGGGGGCCTCTTCTGGGGCTGGGGCTTCTCACAGCGTAGCAGCTGGCTTCCAGAAGCGGAAGCCGACGGGCCTTATGATAAAGCCTGTCCTCAGAAGTCCCAGAGCATCACTTCCGTTGTATCCTAATGGTCGGAGCCCGTCGGTCCCCAGACCAGCCTGATTCCAGGGGAGGGGTAGGTAGTGAGTGCTCTCTCTTTGCTGCTGCTGCTGAGTAGATTATTATATGTACATTTGAGTGGCATTTAGTGCATTCGTGATATAGTGTGACCAACACTTCTTCCTATTTTTAACTTTTTGACATTTTAAAGAAGATTTTATTTATTTCTTTTTAGAGAGGGGAGGGGAGGGAGAAGGGGATAGAGACATTGATGTGCGAGGGAAACATCGATCAATTGCCTCTCACATGCCCCCAACTGGGGGACCTGGCTTGTAACTCAGGCGCGTGTGTGGACAGGGAATCAAACTAGGAATCACTCAGTGGATTGAGCGCGGGCCTGCGAACCAGACAATCGCGGTTCGATTCCCAGTCAGGGCACATGCTTGGGTTGCAGGCCAGTTTCCAGCAGGGGCCAATTCCCTGCAGGGGATGCATGAGAAGCAACCATACATTGATGTTTCTTTCCTCTCTCCTTCCCTTCTCCTCTAAAAAGATAAATAAATAAAATATTTAAAAATTAAAAAAAAAACTAGGAATCAAACTGGAATGGAATCAACATCCTTCTGGTTTGCAGGACGACGTCCGACCCACTGAGCCACACCGGTCAGGGCCTATTTTCAACTTTGTTTATCACCTCCTAAAAACACTCTATACCAGCCCTGGCTGGGTAGCTCAGTTGGTTAGAGAGTTGTTCAGATACACCAAGGTTGCAGGTTTGATCCCCGGTCAGGGCACATACAGGAGTCAACCAACAAATGTATACATGAGTGGAACAGCAAATACATGTTTCTCTGTTTCTCTTTATCAAATGAATCAATGAAAAAATTTTAGGACACTTCATACCTATGCTGCCGTTTCACCCCATTCCCTCTCTCCCCAGCCGCTGGTAACCTGCTTTCTGTCTCTGTAGACTTGCCTGTTCTGGATACTTCATATAAAAGGACTCATACACTATGCGACCTTCTGTACCTGTCTTCTTTCACTTAGCGTCATGTTTTCAAGGTTCATCCAAGTTGTAGCACGTATCAGTTCTTTATCTCTCTTTATGGCTGCATAGTATTTCGTTTCAGGGATAGACCACAATTGTTTTATTCATCTATTTGTTGATAGACATTTGGGTTGTCTCCACCTTTGGACTGTTATGAGTAGTGCTGCTGTGAGCATTGGTAAATAAGTATGTGTTTGAGTCCCTGTTTTCCATTCCTTTGAATATATATACCTAGGAATGGAATTGCTGGGTCACATAGTAGCTCTATGTTTAACTTTTTCAGGGACCACCCGACCGCTTCCCATGGAGGCGATGCCATTTTACACTCCCAAGCAGCATTGTACAAGGGTTCCTACTTCACTACAGCCTTGTCAACACTTACTATTTTCCGTTTTTTTAATTGAAGCCATCCTAGTAGATATGAAGTTGTTTGCTTTGCATTTGCTTAGCTACCAGTGATGTTGAAAATATGTTCATGTGCTTTTTGGCCATTTGTGTATCTTCTTTGCCCATCATTTACTTGGGGTGTTTGCCTTTCTGTGCTAAGGTGTAAGAGTTCTTTATGTATTCTGGATACTAGATCAGATATACAGGGTTTGGCCAAAGTAGGCTCACCATTTTTCACATGGAAAATAACACAATAATGAATCAATGATAATACCATAGTAAAGTCTGTGTCTCGTGTACTCAAGTGTAAACCTGCTTTGGCTTCCCTGTATGATTTACAAATGTTCCTTCTACTGTACAGGTTATCTTTTCCCTTTCTTTTTTTATTTAAGATTTTATTTATTTATTTTTAGAGAGAGGGAAAGGGAGGAAGAAAGAGAGAGAAACATCAATGTGTGGTTGCCTCCCACGTGGCCCCCACTGGACATGGCCCACAACCCAGGCATGGGCCCTGACTGGGAATCGAACCAGCGACCCCCTGGTTCACAGGTCAGCGCTGAATCCACTGAGCCACACCAGCGAGGGCTCTTTTCCCTTTCTTGATCATGTCATTGATGCACAAGTTGGTGTCAAATCTGAGAATCCATTGCCAAATCTAAGGTCACAAGATTTACCCTTAAGTTTTCTTCTAATTGTTCTGTGGTTTTAACTCTTAGGTCATCCATCCACTGAGTTAATTTTTATATACAGAGTGAAGTACGGGTCCAAGTTCTTTTTGTATGTGGTTAAGCTCTATCTTTTGACTGGAGGTTAGCATGCCCTTACAGGGAGGGAAGAATTATTGGGGGTCATCTTTGGAGACAGTCTTGGTGATGAGTTGACTGTGAGGGCTTGGGGAAGGAAGGGGAGAAGAAGGCAGCCAGGGTGGTCCCCACATTTCTGGATTGAGTTACGGGGTGGACGGGGAAGCCTGGGGGAGGAGTAGGACTTAGGCGAAGGGAAGTAGGAGAAGGGAAGAAGAACTTGGTCCTGAGCATGTTGTTTCAGCTCCCTTAACATCTTGGAACCAGGAATATTGGGAATCAAATAAATAGTAAATAAAATATGCAAGGTGCTAAGGTTTTCATTCATTGAACAAATGGTTACGGAATGCCTAATAACAATGCTGGGTGATATTTATGTGGTATTAACCACGGGCCAGCACTATACTTTTGAAAAATGGAGCTATAGTATATAGAACAAGTAGAATGAACACATCTAAAGTGTACAGTTTATTAAATTTTGTATGTGCCACCTTCCAGGTAAAGACGTAGAACTTTTCTAGCTCCCAGAAATCTCCCTCTTAGACACGTTATGTTTAATACAGTGTCTACGAGATAGGAATTACTGTTATCCCCATTTTTCAGATGAGAAAACTGAGGCTTAGAGAGGTGAAGCCAGTTGTCCAAGGGTACCCAGGGGTGGAATCTGGATTCTAAGTCAGGCTTATAGGATTGGACAAGGTTGAGGAGCACCCCAGCCCCTGCCTGGACTAGGCCTGGACTCAAGCCTGATCCTCCTCTCTGGGAGGATCTTGGGAACATTTTCTGGGCCTCTCCTCTGCCTCCACGCCTCTGCCCTCCAAGCCTCTGACCTCTTCTGTCACTCTGCTCTGGTTAAAACTGGCCTCCTTGCTTTTCTCCCAACCTGTCAAGCTCTAACCTGCCTCAGGGCCTGTGCACTCAATATTCCCTCCATCTGGAACTTTCTGCTTCCCAGACTTCCCATGGTCGGCTGGCCTCATGTGTCTCAGTTCAAATGTCACCACCTCTTTACAGTGTTCTTCCCCGAACAGACTGCCCTATTTAATGCTCTCCCCACGAGCCAGCACAGTGGAGCCACATGGCCTGGGTTTGAATCTTACTCCTACTTTTCCCTAGCTGTGGAGCCCTGGGCAAGTGACTTCACCCCTCTGTGGGGTGAAGTGCCCATTTTCTGAGCTGAGAAAGGGGGGTGATCATTATAGCGCCTACATCATAGGGTGTAGTAAGGATGAAATTATTGAACATCTGTTAGCAATGCTTGGCCCAAAGTAGATGCTTTATAAATATTTGCCATTATTCACATAGCACTTTCCCTTCTGAAAGTGGCCTGGTTATTGGTTTGTTCACTTGGTTTTCCCCTCGTTGGTGAAGACGGTGGTTTTGTCTGTGCTGTCCATTGCTGTGTCCCCAGGACTCAGATCAAAGCCTGGCCCACAGCAATAGACACTGGTTGAATAATCAAGTGGGCGAATAAACCAAGCTACCAGACGGGTCTGTCTGCAGCTCTCCCGACATGCTGTGCTTGCTCTCACTTCCTGACCTTTGCGTGGACCTGATCCTTCCCTTTCCTTTGCCTGGACCTGATCCCCGGGGGAAGGGAGGGGAACAACGAAGGGAAGAGAGGCTGGCAGCCGCCCCTGCGGGTGCGTACTGCCCCTGCGCCAGACACCCGCGAGAGCGAGGTCTGGGAGTGAGAATTTCGACTTTCCAGGACTACGATCACCTGTTTCCACCCCCCCCCCCCCCGTTGTTCTGCAGCTGGGGAAACGGGCCCAGAGAAGGGAAAGGACTCAGCCAAGGTCACACAGTGCGCGAGGGCAACGTTCTCCCCACTGTACCCCATATGTCCCACTTGGAGCCTNTCTGTTAGCAATGCTTGGCCCAAAGTAGATGCTTTATAAATATTTGCCATTATTCACATAGCACTTTCCCTTCTGAAAGTGGCCTGGTTATTGGTTTGTTCACTTGGTTTTCCCCTCGTTGGTGAAGACGGTGGTTTTGTCTGTGCTGTCCATTGCTGTGTCCCCAGGACTCAGATCAAAGCCTGGCCCACAGCAATAGACACTGGTTGAATAATCAAGTGGGTGAATAAACCAAGCTACCAGACGGGTCTGTCTGCAGCTCTCCCGACATGCTGTGCTTGCTCTCACTTCCTGACCTTTGTGTGTGCCCTTTCCTTTGCCTGGACCTGATCCCCAGGGGAAGGGAGGGGAACAACGAAGGGAAGAGAGGCTGGCAGCCACCCCGGCGGGTGCGTACTGCCCCTGCACCAGACACCCGCGAGAGCGAGGTCTGGGAGTGAGAATTTCGACTTTCCAGGACTATGATCACCTGTTTCTACCCCCCGTTGTTCTGCAGCTGGGGAAACGGGCCCAGAGAAGGGAAAGGACTCAGCCAAGGTCACACAGTGCGCGAGGGCAACGTTCTCCCCACTGGACCCCATATGTCCCACTTGGAGCCTGTTTCTCACGTCCGAGCTGGATCTGCCTCCCGACGTGGGGCTTGGAGATGGGGTGGGTGAGGAGCCGGGCCCTGCTGCGGGCTACCCCTCACCCCGCTCAGCTGAGGGCACCAGGCCTAATGAATGGACGTGTTCTGATTTACACCGACCTGAGTCGGGCTCCTGATGCCTCCACCTATTCGCCACATGGCCTTGGGCTCTCTGAGACTCGGTTTACTCCCCTGGAAGATGAGGAATTTGAAACCAACTTGCCTCCCCTTCCCCCGGGATTGCCGGGAAGAGTCCTATGAAAAGTTCTCGTGCATCGAGTAATTATTTTCAACTCCCATATGGGGCATGTCTGCATTGAGTTACAGGGTAGGTGGGGAAGCCTGGGGGAGAGTAGGACTTAGGCGAAGGGAAGCAGGAGAAAGGAAGAAGAACTTGGTACTGAGCATGTTGAGTTTCGGCTCCCTTAACATCCGGGAACCAGGAATGCATTTTCTCCCCATTTTCCAGGTAAGGAAGCTGATGCTCAGAGTGGAAGATAAAGTGACTTGTCCAAGATCACACAGCCAGCAAGAGTAGAAGAAGGGATCTGAGTTCAGGCAGGCTGTCTTCTGAGCTCACGTCCTCAGCCACGTGACGCCCCAGGTCTGGGCACACGGTAGGCGCTCAGCAGACGGTCACAGCTGGTGCCCCTCCAACTGGAGCCCTGGGAAGACTTCACCTGCATGCTGGTACCCTCTTCTAGGACAGCAGCCTTCACTGCAAACCACATCTCTTGTTCATTTGCTTTCCCTCCAATCCCTGTTTGCAGACAAGGGCTCTCAGCAACCTCTCTCTGATGGGTTTTCAGATGATCCCCACCTTGATTAGTTCCAGAGTCTTCTTGCAGAAGCACGAGTTATTCTGGGGATTTGATGGCTCCCCCTGGCCGCCTCCGACCTCCCTCCTGCCAGGTGCAAGCACCTCTCTAGTCAACTGCAGCGTTTATCAGATGCCTCCTGGCTGCTCACTTCTGAGCCTGCAGCTCTCAGCCCAGACCCAAGGCCTGACCCTGCTCTCGGCTCCCCTCCTCCCTGCCTTGTAGCCGCCTCTGCCTTCCCCCTAGTTTGCCAAAGTAGGGGACGCCAACTGCTTCCTGATTCTTGACCCCAACTTTGCCACAGAGTATTGGCCCTCCCTCCAATTTTAGGATTTTTCCAGACTTGTGCAAAATCTCACACACCAGTTAAACATGAATATTTCTGGCCAGTGTTCCCACCCCCCTGTCCCTGTTGGAGTCCAGTCCTCAATGTCACTCAGCCTGGGGTGGGAGCCACTCAAACATTCCCAAGGATAATTCTATGTGTATTTTACCACAGTAAAAATTCCTGAGGGGACACAGGATGCCTCCCCTCCTGCCACACCATGTTATATCACAGTGTGTGGGGCTGACGTCACAGGGACGGGGCGTGGGTTCCGCTCTAGCTGTCTGTTCTCTCTCTGCTCCTGGCTCTCCCTTCCAGCTCCCACTCTGCCAGGGCCGCCCGCAGGCCCTGCTTGCTTTTCAAAAATAACTCTTGAATCTCTCACTGAGCTTGTTGGGGGGTGGGCTGCTTCCTTGGTGTCCCAGGCTGCGTGTGAATCCTCCCAATGCAAGACTCCGCCAACTCTGTGCTGGGCTGGGGGGGCGGGGCTGGTCAGCATTTGTCTGGCTGAAGTAGTTCGGATGCTGGTGTCCTGTCTTAGCACTTACAGACCTTCAAGGAAGTGGGGCAAATGGGTCCTTCCTGGTGCCCACAGTCATTCATTCATTTGTTTATTCATTCATTCACCCATTCAGACATTGAACAAGCATCTATTAGCTCCCTTTACCTGCAGACCACACCTCCAGCTGGCCTCTGTTGCTTTTTTCCTTTGTTTCTGAGTCCTTTCTCTGCTCCTCTTTGAATTTCTACGTCCTTCTCTGAAGTAGGGATCTTAATTAATGTGGCCAGTCCCTCCCAGAAGGAAACAGATGGCGTGCTCAAATTGGGTAACTCGAGAAAGGGTGAATAAGGGACTCATTTAGGCGTGAGCAGGGTGCAGGGAAACCGCAAGGCTGCAGAGCCAGGCTAGTTATAGACGGAGGGCTGAGGGGACAGTTTTGCTACCTAGAAGGAGCTGTGTGGACAGAGCCACCTTCACAGAAGCCGTGACCTTCTGTTGAGGGACACAGCCTGCCTGTGGTGTCCTGCAGGGAGGGAGCAGAGGAATAAATATCCTGACTCCCTCCTCCTTGTCCCTTCCCCCTCCTCCTGGGGGCCAAACCTGATTAGGAGCCAGAAATTATGGGAGACTTTTGAATCTGCCAAGGCAGCCTTCCTGGGCACAGAGCAGAGTGGAAGAAGGTGAGTGGTTCTGGGCAGAGTCAGTAGGTGGTCTTTTTTTTTGTCCTTATTTTTATTGGTGTATATATATATATATATATATATATATATATATATATATACACACACACACANGGACAGAGGGAGCGAAACATCAATGTATGGCCACCCCCCCCCCACCCCACCCCCGTGCATCCCCTGCTGGGAACCAGCCTGCAACCCAGGCTTGTGCCCCGACCGGGAATCGAACCGAAACCCTTTGGTTCGCAGGCCCGTGCTCTATCCACTGAGCTACACCAGCCAGGGCTTCTTAGGGTATATTATACATACAATAAAAAACACTCCAGTGGAGATACAGAGCAGTTCCATCTCTCCCCATTTTTTCTCATGCTTTGCAATCAGGGCTCCGGGTCTGCTTTCTGACACGATAGATTGTTTGGTGTGTTCTAGAACTTCATGGAAAAGAAACCATGCAGAATGTTCTAAACAAAATGCAGAATGTTCATAAACAAAAATGTTTATGAGGTTCATCTACATTGTTAAACATATTGGTCCTTCTTTCCTTCCTTCCTTCCTTCCTTCCTTTGTGCTTTGTAGTATTCTACTGTGTAGGTATAGCCCAAGTCCTTAATGTGGTTCTCCTGGTGAGGGACACTTGAGTTGTCTCCAGTGTGGGGCTGTTACGAAGAAAGCCGCTATGAACATCCATAAAAGTCCTTGTATGGACACATGTTTCCATTTACTTCAGGTGAATAGCTGGGAGTGGAATTTCTAAATCACGTGGTAAGTGTCTAACTTAATAGGAAACTGCCAAACGTTTTCAACCTAATTGTGCCGTTTTGCAGGCCCCGCAGGAGTGTTTGCGAGTTCCGGTCGCTCCAGACCCTCACCCGCATTTTTGTATGATGGGCCTCGTTCGTTTTAGCCATTCTCCTCTGTGCTCGGGGGCATCCGATGGCTTCGGTGTGTCCTTCCCTGTTGGCTAAAATTATTGAGCACCGAGCAGTTGAGGTGAGATCCACATACCATGCAATGCACTCACTTGAAAATGCACAGTTCGGTGGCGTTGCACAACCACTGCCTCTCCTGTCCAGACAGCTTCATCGCCCCAAAGGAAACCCTGCATGCATGAAGTCGTCACCCCCACCCCCCTCCTCATAGTCCCTGCCAACCCTCCATCCGTGTTGCGTCTCTACGGATTTGCCTACTCTGGCTACTTCACAGAAATGGAGTCATACAATATGCCACCTTTCCTATCTGGCTTCTTTTGCTTAGTGGACACTTTTTCAGGTTCATTTTGCAGCATGTGTCCGTACTTCATTCCTCCCTGTGGCTGAGTCACGTCCACCGTGTGGATGTACCACCACTCTTCACCAGGATAGACTTATCCCCACTCTCCTGTGCTGTCTCCCCGTGGAGCGGGGGCTGTCTGCCGCTTTACAACTGCTCCAGGGAACAAAGGAGAGCTGGCCTTGCCCGCGTGGAGCTGCAGTCTCTTCTGAACTCAGCACTCTCTGTGGCAGTGATGTTTGTCCATCTCTGACCACGCCAGGGCCCGGTGTGTTTCTGTTCATCTGTCTCCGAGGTTCCAGTGCCTGGCCCAGGGCTCTTAGCTGATGAGGTGAGTTTGAACCTGGGAATTTGAGGAGTTAAGCAGTTTCCTTCAGCCCCCAGTGATGAATGGCGGCCACCATTTATCAAGCACATACTCCATGCCACCCACTGTGGTGAGCACATGTGGTTCCCCCAGCACAGCCTGCGAGGGGGATCTGCATTTGAATGCTGACCCACCCTGTAGATGGCGGCCCTATACTGCCTTTCCAAGTGTAGTTCCCGGTTAGGGTTGGGGTCTTTCTTCTCCATATTCCATCTTCCTTGTCTTTCTTCTTCCAGGGGCATCTGAACAGGACTAGAGGGTGACAGAAGGATGGGCAGAGCCTTGACTTGGGACACACCGAGCATCGCAAAGGACTCTTCGGTTCTTAGCCTTCTGGGTGGGTGCTTCCAGCTTAGCTGAGACCTGGGTCCCTGGGGGGCACCTTCTCAATGCCCCTGTCCCCCAGGCCCCCTCTCCCCGTGTTTTCCTTGGCCCCTCTAGTGCAGCGGGCCGAGCTAGGATCTGCGGGGAAAGGAGCAGGATTTCGGCTAAATATAAACCAGGCTGTTCCAGTTTCCAAATAGAACAAAGGAGCAGGGTGTTAAGTTGATTCTTATAAATAAAGAGAGAGGGAGTGAGAGAATATTTTTTCGAGATGTTTAATAAAATCGTCTTGTTAAAGGCAGGAAAATCACCGGGCTGTGGTGGGAGGGTTTGGAGGAGGACGGGGAGAGAGGATGCAGAATGCTGCCTTCTTCCTGCGTGGAGACTTGCCGAAGTCCTCCTCATTGTGCTGGGGCCAGAAGGAGCGGCTGGGGCTGAGAGGGCCACCAGGCAGGGCTGGGGCAGGAGGGTCCCGAGGAGGAGGAGGAGGACAGGAAGGAACATAAACATCATACAGTTTCTGAGTATTGAGCACCCACTGTATGCCAGGTCCTGTGGTGGATTTATGGCGCGTCTCACCAAATGCCCACAGCTATGGGGTTGGGATTCCCATCACTGGGTGCTCTGGGATCTAGTCCTTGCCCCTCTCACTGACCTCAACTCCTCCCCGTCTCCCTCTGCTCGCTCCACTCCCAGAACTCCAAGTCCACACACCAAACTCCTTCTCTTCTCCAGGCCTAAGTGCCTGCTCATCATTCAGGTCTCAAAATAAGTCGCTTTCCCCCTGACCACTGTATCTCAAAGGGAACTGCCCCCCCACCCTATCCCCCCACCCCATGATGACCCCATTACCATGTTCCATTTTCCTCATTAACATACCACTCCTGAAATTATTTGCTTGCCTATTATGTCTCTCCCCTCCCTCCACCAAAGTGAAAGCCCTATGAAGGCAGAGGTTTTGTCTCTGACCCACTGCAGTGGCGCTGGGGGCTACAGCAGAGCCTGGCGCACGGGAGACATTGCTACATGTGTGTTTGCTAAGTGAATGGAGGAGTGAGTGAGAGTCTGAGAACCGAACTCAGCTGGGAGAGGACAGAGCCAGGAACGAGCCCAGCTTTGCCTGACCCCCGCACATGTGCCCTTTCTGGTATTTTATGAGGCTGCCAGCATGGTGGAGGGGGGAACTCAAGGGAATCTTTCTAGAACCTCAGGGTTTGGGGGGGTTGACCACACACAACCCCGGAGGGTCAAAGGGTGTCAGGGAAGCCAAAATGTCACCATCGCCTTCATCCTTAAACAATGTAAAACTTATGAAACAGAGCTACTTTGGGGGAGCCATGCGATAGTGAGAGCTTCCTATTCAGTGTCCCTCAAAGGATGGTAGCTCTGGGGAGGTGACAGAGGCCTTCTCACCTTAGGAGCTGGAGGGGATGGCTAGGGGTGCAGAGCTCCCTGTGTCCCTGCCTGCCTGTCCCCCTTCACCCATCCCACCTTCACTTCTTCATGTCCACTCACGGCGGCACATCACGGGTGGGGTGGGCTGGGAGCAGCGGCCGTGCGTGTCCCTGGGGCCTCAGGGGACATTGTTATTCCTTTCTGCTGCCATGAGATTCTGCCTCCCTGGGTGCCGTACGGCCTTGGACGAGTCACCTGGCTGTCTTCAAGTCTGTTTCTCCCTGCATAAGATGAAGAAAAAGGAATTTGCTTGTCTCTAACGATTAAAGATACTACTACATTTTATGTCAGGAACCTATACTTCAAGCGCGTGGTAGATAATCAGTAGAATAGAAGAAAGATGTTGTTTTCTTATTATCACTTTTCTCTGGACTATAATCGAGTACAAGAACTATCACACCATTAATTGAACAGTTACCTAATGCCAGGCTCTGGGCTAAGCACTCTATAACGGGCATCTCGTTGAATCCCCATTCTAATTAATTCTACATGAAGTAGGTACTGTCATTGCAATCATTCCCATTATTATGAATGGGGAAAATGGGGCTCCCAGGTGTGAAGTCACTTGTTCAAGGTCACACAGCCAGGAAGTGGCAGATTTGGGACTGAAATCCAGGTAGGCCTAAATGCAGATCTTGGGCTTTTGAATATTAACACAATCCTGCTTCTTAGGAGGGACCAGAGGGCTTCCTGGTGCTCCAGGAGGGAGAGCCTGAGATGAAGGGGGACTGACAAGGCCAGAGAGGTCCATGGTGAAAAGCAGAGGCCCAGCTTTAAATAAGAGGTCAGCAAGGGCACCCGGGGTGGAGTGGAGTGTGTGGGGGAGGAGCAAAGTCGCAGTCTGGGGGGCTGTGGCTCTGAGCTTCTGACTCATTCAGATGGAGCAGCTCCATTCCCAGCTCCTGGAGATGCTATTTATAACCTGCAGGTTCTAGCAGCCTTCCAAGCAGGAAGCTCTGCAGGTACCTGGGGCCTTCTCCCTGGCTGAGGAAGGGCAGAGAAGTGACGGGAGAAGACCTTGGTTGAGCCTCATTTCACCTGGCTCTGGACTCTCCAATCAGCACAGAATTCACGGCCCTGTGGCTCCCTCTGGGCGTGTCCAGCTTGTCCTCAGCACAGCGCCTCGCACCAGAGGGGCTTGCATGAGTGAATGAGTGAATGAATGGCAGTAGCTTCAGGCTTTTGTACTGGGTCAGATCATGTCATTTCTCCGCCCCCAGCTCTCCAGTGGTTCCCCATCGGATTGGAAGTGAAGGCCAAGGTCCTTGCAGAGGCCTACAAAGCACATACACGCGCCAGCTCCTGTTCCTTCTCACCTCCCACCTCCTTCTTGTTCACTTCGGTGGCCTCCTGCCTTAGGGCCTCTGCCCTGTCCCCTCCTCCTGTGACACTGCCCTTCCCCTAGACATGTCTTCCTCCCTCACTTCCTTCAGGTCTTTGCTTAAATGCCAACTTCTCAGTAAGGCCTTCCTTGATCATTCTACTTAATCCTACCCATTCATTCTACTCCGTGTGCCCTTTCCCTCTTTAATTGTTCTCCATGGCACTTGCCATCATCTAATAGTCTATATATATTCCTAATTTACTGTTATACAGTAGTCCCTCCTTATCCCCAGGGGATCCATTCCAAGACCCCCAGAGGATACCTAAAACCGCAAACAGTACCAAGCCCCATACACACTGTTTTTTCCTACATGGACCAAACAATGATAAAGAGTTACTCTGGCATATGTAAATTGCTACTCTTGTGCTTTGAGGCCATAACTGAGTAAAATAGGGTGACTCGAACACCAGCACTGTGGTCCCACAACAAGCGAGATAACCAAGGTGCCTACTGAGTGACTACTGGGTGGGGAACATCTGCAGCGTGGACACACTGGACAAAAGGGTGGTTCACATCCTGGGTGGGTCAGGGCAGGACGGCAGGAGATTTCATCATTCTACTTAGTTTTTAAACTTATAAATTGTTTATTTCTGAAACTTTCCATTTAATATTTTCAGACTCCCGCTGACCATTTCACTGGGATTTTCACGGACTTCCAGTGTGACCTTGGACAGCTAACCTCACCTCTCTAGGCCTTAGTCTATTGGACTCAGTGACCTCTCAGTTTGGACAGTCTTAGGACACTCTCCCTTTGCTTCAGCTCCTAATATTTTTTTCTACAACCTTTGCTAAGAGGAGAGCTGGCCAAGGCCTGGCTTAATATTTTTCTCCCAGACTAGACTTCTCTGTGCAGTGTTCAAGCCACTCTTGTATCTGTGTTAGGGGCTTTGAACAGATGCATTTCTGTGAATGAGTCTCTCCGTGTGTCTGCGAAGCTGGCTGAGATGGGGCATTCGGCAAAATGTCAGCATTGATCCTATTTCTGTCTTCCTGCTTCTTTTGTTTTCCATGGAGCAAAAAGAAGCCATTTCCAAGGGCATGGCAGACCCTCCTCTAATTGATGGAAACATTCACTGCTCTGGAGACCCAAAGGGAGAGCTTGTTGGCTGTGAATCCTCGTACCTGTGGCAGGCTGCTTCCACTTCCGCAGGAGCCAGCTGTGAGAAACCCACAACAGAGCTGCCCACCTTTCCATGAGGGAAGCCCACAGGAGAACTGCAGGCTTTCACTGGGATGCCAGGGCCATTTTTAGATCTCATCTGTTCTTAATGGGAAATGGGTCCAAACTTGTCCAGGTTTTATAGCAGTCCCTGGCGCGTCATTCTCTGTCACCGCCTTCAGGTCTCGGCTCAAATGCTAGCTTGTCAGTGAGGTCTTCCCTGACCATTCTACTTAAAATTACACCCAAACAATACACTCCTCTTTCCTTTCCCTGCTTAATATTTCTCCATGACACTTGGAGAAATACACATGTTATGTGTATTATTAATGGGCTGTGGACTTTATGAGCATGCTCACACGCTATTCATTTAATCACACAACCTCGTCTGTTTTGGCACACCCTCGCCCTACCTAACCTGGCATCAGCAAAGCATTACTACATTTTTGTTCGAATAAATTTTCATTAAGTAATGGGCAGCAAGCAATGATGCCATTTTATAGATGATGAAACTGAGGCTTACTGGTGACAAGACTTACTCTAAAGCCAGGACATGAACCCAGGCAGGCAGCTGGCTCTGAGTTACTCGGGAAGGAGAGAGGAAACTCCTTCCAGGGGCAGCCATATTTTAGGGGAATAAACTTTACTTTTAAAAGATGAACACGGGCCTAATAGAGCTTGGGCATTTGGGAGCCAGAGACACTGGGCTCAAATCTCAGAACTGGCATTTCCTGTACCTTTGGACAAATCCTAAAAATGACAGGCACCCCTGTTTTCCCACCTGTAAAATGAACTCATCAGGCCCAGGACACTCAGCCCCTGGCAGTATTCTGAGAGATATATTACCCCAATGACTGCCACTAGTCGATTCTCAATACATCCCAGGCCCGACCCTTGACCTCCATAACGAATCCTGCTCTCAACCCTACTCGGCCTCCGGCCTTGGAGCAGCCCAGATCGAAATGCGCAGCTGCAACGGCCAAGCTCCAGTGGGGAGAGCACGTGATAAGTAACTGCTCATGCGCAACCGTTGCAAGTCATGTGACCCCATGCCGCGCAACCAGTTGGTGCGAGGTTCACGGGATGATGTGGTTGCTTTGTGATCCTGGGGACTGCTTTGTTGTCACGTAGGCTGGAGCTCCGAGTTCTGGAGCGCTTGAGTATGCGTCTGAGGTGGGAGAGAGATGCGAAAACCTTCTAGAACCCCTAACGAGGCTCCTTCAGCCTTTCCGTTTCTTGAGGGAGGCTCTGCTGGGCCCCGGGCACTGAAGGAAACCCAACCGAGGAAATGGTCCAAATGGCCACCGCCAGGCTGGGCAGCCCTTGCTCGTTTGCGCAGACAGGTGTCAGGCACCGGGGATCGAGGGACTCACAGGCCCAGCTGGAGGAACAGACGTTCCCGAGCTAGTGTAAACCGCGCACAGACTGGAGGGCTGAGTCTGAGTTAGGCTGGAGAAGAGGGGAGAGGAAGCGCCTGCAGACAAATCTGGGAACAGTGGGTGCGAAGTGGGAAGGAGCCTGGATGGTGGAGAGAACTCAGGCGGGAACGATGGCCGTGTGAAGAGCTTTGGACTTGAGCCTAAGAGCAGTGGGAAGCCACTGAAGCCGGGGGATAATGTGATCTTTATAGTCCTGTACTGAATAATATTTTTGCCTTGCTTTCTCATTCAGACCAAAAAAAAAAAAAAGGATTTGAATTCCACACCTGCCGTACTATACTTTTTCAGAAGCAGAGAAGAAGGGAATGGTGGAATATGTATTTATCTCCAGGATTAAATGTGCTAACAGATGCAAATTGCCTAGGATCCTATATGGGGTCTATAAATAGTAGTTCCCTTATCTTTTCTCTGAATTCCATTCCATAATTTCTGCTATTCCAGGAGCACCGGAGGAAACCAATCTCCCCTACAGACGGAAGAGAAATTTCATTGGAAGTGAGCCAGGTGGATGAAAACTCTGAATGGGTTCAAAGATCAAACGGTGACCTGTCTACAAAATTATTATTCAGGTAGTAAGCTTCTCACAATCATACAACATATTTGATTTGTATTCCCTTTTTAAGGAACACATTTATGGCGTAAAATGAGACCAAGGGCCCTTGCTGGTGGGGCTCGGTTGGTTGGCGCTTCATCTTGTACACTGGAGATCGTGGGTTCTGTCCCCAGTCTGGGTGCATATGGGGGGGCGCAGCTGATCGATGTTTCTTGCTCTCTTTCCCCTTCCTCTGTGTCTAAAATAAAAAAAGTTTAAAAATTAAAAAAACACAAGGCCAAGGTTTACAAAGTCTGAGCCCCTGTCTGTGTTGTCCCTCACAGAAAGATGGCCACCTTTCTGGCCACAGAGTAGGCTTTTGAGTATTTGTGGGGTTGATTTAAATACTGGAATTTTTTTTTTTTTTTTTTTTTTGCAAAATCTCAAGCCAGGGGCATCCGTTCTGCAGCTCTCTCTTTATAGTTGTTAACATGAATTTTGATGGCATGGAAAAGCTTGTTCTCTGGCTTATATTTAGCTCATACACACTCTACTGCACAATTATGTTGTAAAGAGGAATTAGGTTTTATCTTGAAGTTGTTATTATAGCCTTGGGTAAAGGTGAACATTAAGAATAACTATAAAGTAGTAGCATATCATATTATTAATTTTGCTCCTTTCCTTTTAAACCGTGGTTGCAGGGCTGGGATCAGACTGACGCATGTGGTAGGTGTTACCAGTTAGGGTTTGTATAAGAAAACAGATGGCATGCTCAAGTTGGAGCATTAGAGGAAGGTCTAATAAAGGGATTGTTTTTAGAGATTTGGGTAGGGTAGAGGGAAACCATAGTGTAGGACCCAGGGGGCTGGTGATAAATATCCAGGGTCTTCCCCAGTCCTAAATCAGCAAGTTGAAGGTTGAAAGAAATTACAGAACCCAGAGAGAGAACTGTGTTGTTCTCTTTCTCTCAAAAGGAGAAGGCTGCTTGGAGAAGGAGCCGAGACCTTTTATCCGAAGGCACAACCACCCTGAGGCGATCTGGCAGGGAGAGAACGGGGGAATGAATAAGTACGTGAAGCTCGTTCGCCTCCTGCCCTGCAGTTCCCGCTGCTGCCTCCAGCATCACAGAAGCTGGAGGGCCAAGGAGCCGGTCCACACAGTCCAGACGGGTTTTGACGGGTTAGCACCCCAGGGTAAAGAGCAGGGTGGATGGAAACTGCATCTAGAGGGGCACATGGAATATCTCTGGAACAGTAGGCTTAATTTCCATGTTGAATGAAGACCCGACATTTAAATCTTGGTATGGTAATGAGACAATGAAACCTTCAGGAATCCCGCTGTGGGGGCAGCTTCGGGGTTCTCATTGGTTCACTCTTCAGATCTTCTGGACATACTGTGGAAAGGATCGCACTGGGCATTTTGAGGGAAGCCTGGTAGCGAAAAAAGAAGCCCAGAAATGTAGTGCATCTCCTCCCTGATGGATGTATCTTTAAGAACACATCACCACTCCATCAAAGTGTACCTGCTTAGTGCTCTAAATAGTAAATGTCACCCCACTGGGCTCAAAGTCAGAGGCTGTTCCCTTAGAAGCAGGAGTTATGTTCAGGCAGCGCACGCAGGATCTGACTCTTGTTTATGACTGGCAGCTGGTCTTTAGGTTCCTTGCCGTGTTGATACCTTTCCGGTGGTGGTTGCATAGTCGTTTTTCAGGCAGGGGGGAACAGAATAGAGTTTATCAGTGTAACTCTGGGAATTGGACTCACTCATGTGAATGGAGTCAATTGTAGTCTCCCATACTCGGAATCCGTGGAACCATTTTCCTCCTTAATGAAGTTCTCTTGGAAGAGGAGGGAACGAGTCACCTTTAGTGACATGACTCTGACAAGCAAATCAATTTGTTCCATTTGTTTCCTCTTTGAAAACAGCAATCCTCGAGCGTTACATAATCTAATCTTCATGCCTCGCTGGTTTGTTCTGTCCTCCTGAGGAATCGGCAGATGGTGCCAATGCGGAGACCCGCGCACACGCCTCGCAGGCCTCCTGTTGTAACGGGAGGGTTGCTCACAGTGCCTGTCTCTTTGCTGTGGGGTCCCTTGCTGGCACTTGTTCCCAGGATCAGCTTGCTCTTTAGCATTCCTCAGGCACCACTGGCTTCTTGCCTTGGGCTCTCAATCCAAGATTAATTGGAAAGGCTGAAAGCGGATAAAAAGAGAACAGAAAGTGAAGTTGAAAGGGCAGAGAATTCGCCAGATCTTTTCTAAAAGCCTTCCTCCATTAAGAGCTGAGTGTCTCTCAGAGAGCATAGCTCCAGACCTCCATCGTCCTCATCCTGCCCGTCCCCCCGTGCATCCTTGTTGCTGGGTTACACGTAGTCTGGGGACAGGGCTGGAAGAGTGGAGCTCTGCTTGCAAAGGTCTCCGAGTTTCTCTCTCACGGTGAGTCACAGACCTGCACAGCCCTGATTGTTCCCCAGGCAGGGCAGTTGCCTGGAACCCACCTCCAGGTCACTGACGTCAACCTCGCTAAAGGAAAGTCATCTCAGAACTCTGCAGAGTGAGGCGGCGCCCAGAAAGGGCCCCGTCAGCCAGAACTATGATGTTTAAATGTCGCCTATCCCTCTCCTTTAAAACCCCCAAAATGGCAGCTTCCAAGGAAGCAGAGGCCCTGCGGACATCCCGTGGTGGGTTTACTTCTGACACCTTGGGCTGGAAATCAGCTGGCATGCCCTGGTGTTGCCTTTCAGTTGGAGTACTGAAGTACTTCCATGTTAGTCGGTAAAATACTTACATCTTTGCATCTTTGCGCTCCCAAGTGCCTCCCATCCCTCTGCTAGGTCTGCTGAGAGGGTCTTATTTTAGGTACTTTCATGAATAGTTATACCTTTTCCTGCAGCAACATGAGCTTCCTTTTCCGAACCTATTTTGTTTCTAACCACGGGGTACCGGGAGGTCTGCTCAGCGCAGGACCAGGCACGGTGCCAAGTGCCGCAGATGTAACCACCCTGCTCACAGACTGCACTGTTGGCTGGCTCTGGTTTTTGATGGAACCCCCAGGCAATTAAAGCATAGAACCTTCCTGCCTGTGGCAAAAACATGCCCGGTCCTTAAAGGTCACATGTACCTTTATGCTAAGCTGGCCATTCAGCATCCAGGTTGTGCAACAGAAATGATCTGTCTGAAGGAGAAAAACAATCCAAGTCATGTAGAATCTTTCAATCCTCTTTCCAAACACAGGGGACTAATTTCTGTAAAACCAAGAATGTTTTGCTTCTTTTCAATGTTTTATTATTTATTTATTTTTAGAGACTGGAAGGGAGAAAGAAAGGGAGAGAAACATCGATGTGTGAGAAACATGGGTTTTCTCTCACATGCCCCCAACCAGGGACCTTGGGGGTCGCTGACTAGGAATTGAACCAGGGACCTTTTGGTTTATAGGATGACACCCAATCCACTGAGCGACAGCAGTCAGAATTGTTTTGCTGCTTTTAATTGGTTCCTCATTCACTGAATAGTAGGTGAGCACCTGCTGTGCTACTATGTGTCAGTCTCTGTGTTAGGTGCTGCAGGTCCACTAGTGAGTAAAACAGACCCAGGCTCTGCTTTCATGGAACTTTCAGTCTAGCGGGGGAGGCAGATCGTAAAGGAGGCCACTGTGGTTAGAGTGTCGTTAGGTCAACTCAATGTCATGGGTTGCATTTCAGCTAATGGAAACTGCATGGATGTAATGGTGACTTCCGGGGTGTAGTATACTGACCTGTCACCCTTGCTAAAGGAAAATTGTCTCAGAACTCTGTAAAGTGAGGAGTCTCCCAGCAAGGCTCCGGCAGGGAGGACCATGATGTTCTACACTCCTCAAGTTCGGGGGTGGGGCTTGTGTATTACAGGAGTAATGGAAGGGGGGTGATCACTTCCTATAACCATTCAGGGTCTCAGGCTGAGAACTGCTCTGGGTTGGGAAGGACAGGGCAGAATATTCTGAATGAGAATGGTGGTGATGATATATTCTAGTATTTGGAGACCTATACGCTGTTTTTAAAAGAAAATGGTAAATTCTGGCCAATCGGTCCTTTGTAGAGGATAGGATTCCTTCATCTATGCTTTTCCTCTTCTTTTGCCCTTGAAACCAGGGAACAAATACAGGATTTGCTAGCTCAGGTGAGGGGCGTAAACCACACCCAAAAAACCATGGATAGCTAATGGCCTGCATAGGAATTGGCTTCTGGCAGCCTGGGCTTCACTCTGGGCTTCAGAGCCTTTACCCACCGAGTCTGGCCACTCTAGTTTGAAAAAGTGTAATTCATCTCCCTAAGACAGTCCAGAGCATTTGGTTCTGCTTGTCAGTATTAATGATTTTTTTCTCTCTCTGTCCTGCTTGCTTAATTTTTCTTATCACCGAGTTATAATTATACACAGTGAAATGTACCGTCTTCAGTGGAGAGTTCAGTTTTGACACACGTACTATCTTGTAATCCACATCCCTTTTCACTTTATTTAAAGAATCTTAGAATCCTCTTAAGTGGTGAACATTTGGGTCCACAGGCAGATTTCTGGAAAGGAATCCCCTATTCAGTCCACTGGCTGCCCCTGCCCCCATTTTTTTTTTATCCAATCCTTTCCCGAGTTCCCCAATCACCAAAGGACTTAAAGCCATAAGAACATTGTGTAATCCCAGCTTTCTGAAACCTAACAGAGCGATTTTGTCATTTGAAAACAAGGGAGAGATTAGTGTGGAATTTGATTCTGACAACAGCAGGAAGGAGCCAGCGAGGTAGAAACGTGGCGGAGAATGAATTCAGGCTCCGCCGTGATGATGCCCCAGAGCCCATTCCAGGACTCCAGGTGTGACACCCGGCCCGGTCAGGAAAGGTCCGCTTTTAAAGCAGTTTGCTCCAGGGGCACAACATTATTCAAGTGAGACTGTTCAGTGGGAGGCCCCTATACATTTGAAGAATTTTGTCCTTGGCCCTGTCTTACTCCTTCTAGATGGATCCTCTCAGAGATGAGACGTAAAGACAGCTAAACACACTGTTCTCTCGAGACAGAGGTAGTCCATGGTGCCAGGCCCATCTTCTCTGTTGCGTTGTCCTTGTCTACGGGGACGCCTTCCCCGCTCTCCAGAACAGCTCTGATTTTGCATAACTTTCACCCAGGGTTATACAGTCTAATAATAATAACATCAATTATTTAATAATTACAATTCGTATAACACATGCAGTCATGTAAGAGGCTTTATGTGAAAATGCTTTTAAAGCTATAAAGGTATATACAGCCCCAAAATATTATTTAAAAATTGTTTCTCAGCCCTGGCTGGTGTAGCTCAGTGGATTGAACGTGGGCATGTGAACCAGACAATCGAGGTTCGGTTCCCAGTCAGGGCACATTCCTGGGTTGCAGGCCAGTTCCCGGCAGGGGCCAGTCCCCAGCAGGGGATGCACAAGAAGCAACAATACATTGACGTTTCTCTTCCTCTCTCCTTCCCTTCCCCTCTAAAGATAAATAAAGAAAATATTTTAAAAGAATTGTTTCTATGTATCAGGAGACTTTGCAGTGATTATAGTCCCATTATATCTTATGGACAGGCAAGCCATTCTCATTTCCACACCCAAGACTTCCTACATCTTAATGATGGTATGTTAAAGTATTGCCTGTATCTTACCTATCCACCAGACTTAAAATCCATAAAGAAAGGCACTGTGTCCTGGCTGGTGAGGCTCACTTGATTGAGCACCAGCCTGTAAACCGAAGGGTCACTGGTTCAATTCCCAGTCAGGGCACATGCCTGGGTTGCAGGCCAGTTCCCAGTTGGGGGCGTGCAAGAGGCAGCCAGTCGATGTTTCTCTAACACATGGATGTTTCTTTCCCTCTTTCTCCTTCTTGTCCCCTTTCTCTGAAAATAAATAAATAAAATCTTTTTAAAAAAGAAAGAAATGCACTATATTTACTTATGCATTACTCTGCTCCCAATGCGTACCACATGCTGGGTACTTAATCATCTTTGTTGAATGAATGAAACTCGTTTCCTCATTGGTTTTGTCTTCACTGTCCTAGTCTACTCCATAATGAATCAGCATTATCTTCAGAAATACAGTTCTGCTCATGTCCTGTATACACTCATAGAACCTTCAAGGACTCTCTCTCATCTGTGGAATAAAGGATACACTCCTGAATGTCTCTCCTTCAAGATCCTTCACAGTCTGGTGCCAACCACCTTTGCAGGCCTGTCTTCCAGCCCTCCCCAGCCCTCCCCTGCCCTCCCCTAAACCACCTAGTGATTCCCAAAGGCATCCTGCAGTTTCACACCCCCGAGCCTTCACTTAGGCTGCCCCCTCTACCTGGAATGACCTTCCTTTTGCCTTCCGTGTTCTGGTGGAGTTTCAATTCTCCTTCAGAATGCAGCTCAAATGTCACCTCTAAGCCTTGTCCACTCCACCAAAGGACCTGCATTGGTGATTCTCTAACCTCGCATGTCATTCCCATTACGTCATGGTGGGTGTTATTCTTATTTATTGTTGTGGCTGTGAGTTCCTTGAGAGCAGGGACTGAGTCTTACTGAAATTCTCTGAGTAGCTCCCGAATCTGATCACTTCTTTCCACCCCCTTCCCCCGACTATCACTGGGGCCCTCACCTGTTCCATGTGACAGCACCTGACTGGCTCCATATTGCCACACTGCCGTCCAACCGCGGACTTCCTGCAGAGCAGCCAGTGATCCTTTAACAGTGTAAACAACCATATGCCGCTGCTCTAGCACAAACCGGCTGGTGGCTTCCCTTCAGACGGGGGAGAAAACAAGGCCCTTGGCTGTCTGGCCCCTGCCCTCCTCCCCTGTCTCGTCGCTCCCCCTCTCCCCCTCGCTCCCTGCATCCGCACTTGTCTCTGCTTCTCAGATGTGCCGAGATGTCCCCTCCTCAGGACTTCTGAACTGAAAGCTCTTTCCCTGTGTGTGCTGGGCTCACCCCCTCCTTTCACCGTGGTCTCTGCTCAAACGTCCCCTTCTCAGAAAGGCTGTCCCTAGTCACTGTCTACAGTAGTCCTCGCCATCAGGCCCTCTTACCTGCTCTGTTTTTCATCGCAGCACCGCCTGCCACCAGTTTATCGCCCCTACTTTCCCACGCATTCATGCAGTTGTGTATTTGTTGCTGAGGATGGAAACTCTTGTTCAGTGTCATGCCCCAGTAACTAAGACGGTGCCTGACAAATAACTCACTCAAGCATTGCTGGATGAATGGATAAATCTTTGTATCCCCGATATCTAACACGGTGCCGAGTTCTAGAACTATTTGTTAAGTGAGTGGCCACATGAATGCGTTTTACAGATGAAGTGGAATCTTGGCCCACACCCAGGAGTGCCCAGGCTCTGCGTGCATGCGTGTCGCCTGTTTGTTCCATGAACATGATCTCGATTCATTTTCTCTAATTTCGTTGCTGGTGGAACCAGGTTCTTTACTTTTTCAGGAACTGGTCGCTGACAGAGGTCTTACCCCAGAATATTTAGGGAGTTTCAGAAAGATAACCCCTAGTGGCACCGCAGGGATTTGCAGTATCCTCAGCCCACTGCCTCTCAGCAGCTCCTGAGGGATTCTGATAAGGGACTTTGTGCATTTGTGGTTGATCCTGTCAAACACCAATTATGCTTATTCCGGGGCTGGAACATGCGAGCAGATTGACCCTACACTCTGAGAGGGTGGACCCTTTGGGGTGCCCAACCCCACATCCCATGGGCCACATGCAGCCCAGAAACAGCTGTGAATGCGGCTCAGGACAAAATCGTAAATTTACTTAAAACCTTTTATTTATTTATTTTTTTGCTCACCACTCTTTGTTACTGTTTGTGTATTTACTGTGTGGCCCAAGAGAACTTTCCTCCAGTGTGGCTGGGAGACGCCAAAAGGTTGGCCACCCTGCCCTTCCTGTCAGAGTGGACATTGTGACGAGGCTTCGGGGCGGCAGCAGCCTGGTAGTTTGTGCAGTGGGCGCCTGAGTGGCTGTGAAATGGCAGTGCAGTCTGAGGGTCAGGAAGCTGGGGAGCGACTGGCCACACTTCCCTTGTTCACTCGGGCAGTGGCTTTCTTCCCCCCTCCTGTTTTTCTGAAATCCTCACCTCTAGGTGTGTAAAGGCATCAGGCAGTGCAGAGAAGGGTGACGCTTGGCATGAGTACAGTGCATGTTGGCCCTTAGACCACCCGTCCTGCTGCTGAGGCTGAGTGGGCACCAGATTTGCCCTGCTCTCCTGCACGGCCAGAGACCAAAACAGGGAGAGGCTGGGAAGGTCTCTTCCCTTCCAGTCACACTCCCTTCCAATCCCAGGTATCCTTTACTAAACCGCAGTGGAAGGTGGGGCCTCCTGCGGTGCGGAGAGGAGGGAACTAGCTTAGCTGTGTGTGGGCCTTGTTCTGAGGGGCCAGGCCTTCTAGGTGTGCGGCGTCATCAGACGTTACCTGGAAAATGTTGCTGTCCACATTTTGCAGGAGAGGTTGAATGCGTTTGCCAAGTGACCCAGATGGTAAGTGGCAGAGCTGGCATTTGAGACTCAGTCCAAGCCTGTGTGAACCCTGGCTGCCTACCAAGAGCAAATTCTCCAACATCTGGAAGGGCATGAGGTGAGGGGGCACAAGAGTGGTAGGGGCAACAAATGGGTCCTACCTGAGACTTGATTATCACCAGGCCCTGCAAATCCAAGCTAATCGGATGCCACCTGGCTTCTCTTCTGAGGACTGAAAATTCTGCGGCTGATTTGCCAGGGTCATCCTGGTCCCCCAGCATGGTCCTGGGGGCTGGATGGAGTGCTTACAGAGTGGAACCCGTCCTCTCAGTAGTGTCCTTGGACGTCATCCTGGCTCCTGTGACTGTGAGCAGTGCTGCCATTGAGTGCCTTCATCCTCCTTGGGTCTTCAGTGCACTGCACCCCTCTCATCCTCAGTTTCGAAGTTGTACCCCCTGGGAGTAACCCCGCCTGCATGTCTGGGGGTTCCGGAGGTTCTGGGTTCCTGTGGGAGCCTCCAGGCATATTATGGGCTAGTTCCGGCGATACCAAGGACTGGACGTCTTTGGGGCTCTTTGCCAAACCCCTTCCCTTGCGCTCCTAGCTCTGCGCCGCAGCGTCCCCTCAGCCACCAGGGGCCGCCCTGAAGCGGGCCTCCTCGAGCGTGGGGCGGGGAAAGGGGCGGGGCACAGCGGTACCTGGGCCGCCCTGGAGACGGGGGTGGGCTCTCTGGGGACAGCCTGCGGACCCCCCCAGATCCGCACTGCCAGGCGCCTGGGAGCTCCGGGCTCCGGGCGAAGAGGCTGCACTGTCACATGGGCGGCGGCGACGGGGCCGCATTTAAGCGGCCGGGGTACGGTGCCCGCCTCCAGCGTGTCCTCGGGCTTGGCTCCCGCCAGGCTCCCCGCTCTCTACCAGCTCGGGGCCCCGCTCGCCGCACCGCGCCTCCTGCGCCCGGCCATGCGAGCGCGGGCCCCGCCGCGATGAGCTCGCACATCGCCAAAAGCGAGTCCAAGACGTCGCTGCTGAAGGCGGCAGCAACGAGCGGGGGCAGCCGGGTTCCCCGCCACGGCCCTGCTCGGGAGACAGGGCTGCCTAGCCGCCGGCTGCCCGATACCTGCCCTGGCACGCCGCTGCCGTCCGGGGACCCCAGTTCACGGAGGCCCCTGTGCTGGCCGGCGCCGCGAGAGGAGGGTGCTCGGGGCAGCAGGCGCGGGCTCCCCCAGGCACACTGCAGGCCCCGGGAGGCGCTGCCGGCCGCGGCGCCCCGACCTTCGCCCCGGTCCCCGCTGCCGCTGGCCCGCGGGCGGGATAGGGAGGAACGGGGGCTGTCTCCGGAGCTCGGTGTCCGGTGCTCGCAGCGAGCCCCGGGTCGCGGGGTCTCTGCTCCAGCTGCCGCGTCTGAGGCAGACCCGTTCCTCCACCGGCTGCACCCCATGCTCAGCTCCGCCTTCGGCCAGGTAAGGGCCGCGCCTCCCGTCCGCGCTCGCTGGAGAAGCGCTCGGGACCCTGCCGCGACTGCGCACCCACAACCTTCCTACTGCTGCCCACGGCCCCCAGTCACGCTTTCCTAGTCCTGCTGCAGCTACGCGCCCTTGCCTGCTGTACTCCTCCCCCGGTGCCTGATTCAGCACCCTGTGCGCTGTCCACGCTCCGGGCCTCTTTTGGGTGAGACACCGCCGCGTAGCCTCTCCACCTGCCACAATGGGCCTATTCTGGAAGGGATGACCTCCACATGTCGCCTGGAGATTTGCAGGGGTCAAGGAGGGGAGCTCTGATCAGGTAGCACCAAACCCACTTTTCTGGACTCTGGCCAAGACCACCAGTGAGCGGCTTATGAGAACAGTGGGTCTGGAGCCTTGGGGTCAAGAGTGGGGCACCTCGGGGCGCACAGCCTTGCTAGGGAATGATGCATCCTAACCATTGCCTGTGGTTGCCACAAAGACGGGGAAAGTTAGGAGAACTAAAATATGAGAAGAGTCTGGGTAGGCATGGAGGGGCTGTTGCTCACCCTGGGACTTCGGGATATTTAGGGCGTTATTGCTTCAGGGGGGACGTTAGGATGGTAGGTAGGCAGTGTGAGTCGGAGGGTGGGGAATTATATCCCGAGACTCCTAGTGTGAGCTGGTGTGCATTCTAGGGTCGGAAAGGTGACTAAGGGGTCTCCAGTGGCTCCTGTGGCTTTCTCTAGGCCTTTCTCTCAGGAGTGCCAGGCCACTGGACATCTGCCCTTTACAAAGAGCCTTGTAGCCCTAATCCAGTTTTGGGGTGTGCTGCTGCTGGGGGGCAGAGGCCCGACAGAAAGGAACCTGTGCACTTCTGAGTAGAGCCAGGATGTCCTTTAGTTCTGAACCCATAATTAAATCAAACTCACTGACACAGCGTTAATATGGTTCTGCTGCAGCCAAGGAGGGGTGTAGTGCAGAGGTCTGGTCAGCCAGTTTGCATGGTGTGTAGTGGAAAGTGGGGGGAGGGGGCTGAGTCTTTCTGTAGCGTAAAGAATCTGTTTCAAGCTCCTGGCTTGCTGTGCTAGATCAGAATTCCAAGGAGGCCGTGTGTGTTTTGCCTCAGATCTGCACATTGCTTTCCAAAATACTACTTCGTAGTGGCCAATGCCAGTGGAGGTCTGACATGAAGGCAGCTACACACGGAGTTGAGTCGCACAGGGTTGCTGTGGTGGTGTGACGGGCCACCAGCGCATGGCTTTGTTCTTGCAGGGAGCTCTCATTAGCCGAGTTTGCTGGAAACCGTTCTCCAGTGCAGAGATTTGGATGCAGAGCTGTGAGAGTTAGTGTGGCAACATGGTGAGGGAGAGGTTCGCTGCAGTGGCTGATGTAGTGGTGGGGAGGTGTGGGGTGCAGGGTGTCGGGGCATTGCTCAGGCTTGGGGAGACAGCAGCGAACAGAGAGCTGGGGTGCTGATTGTGTCTCTGGGAGCTTGCATTTCAGCAGTTTGGAGAGTAGATTATGGATCCAGAACTCCACACTTTCTGGTTATTTTGTTTTCCAGTGACTTGACTTCGTTTCTGGAAAAAGAGCTCTTTCCTTCCAGTCTTGCAGAATTTGCCTACGTGGGCCCTTTGTGGGCTCAGAGCATCTCACCTACCTGCTTTTCTTTCTACCTCTACTTTCTCAGTCATTAAATGAAGAATATTCTCCAGCCCAGTGTTCCGAAATGTCACCAGAGTCATCTGAGTCAGGAAGGGCTGGAAGGTCCCATCAAATATTTACTACCTCCTTATGGAGGCTCTTGCCGAGGGAGCAGCAGAGTTTTTCTTTAAAGCGCTGGTACGTGCACAGCTGGGCTTCCCGCTGACGTCGCCGAGGCATCTGCTTGAACAACCTCGGCAATAGCAGCAAAACCTGGCCTGGGACTTTTGTATTAATCTCCTGCGGCAGGGAATAAGTCTTCCTTTCACTTGTTTTTGCTTTGAGATTTCTGTTCTTTGAGACAGGGTCAGGACCAAGAAGAGGGAAATGGGCTTCTGAATACAGAAACTTTCAGATAGGGTCTTCCTAGGCAAAATACCATCCTGGGGAAGCATATTTGTCATGTTTCCCAAGTTCACGTTAAGTGATCATTTAACCTCCTTGAGCCTGTCTCTTAATCTGCACGGTAGGGACGATAATAGTACCTCAACAGGGTTGGGGGAGATTGAGTGGGATAAGGGTGTATGTACGGAGCTCGCCCAGCGTGTGGCTCAGATCAAAGGCTCCATCAGTGTTAGTTATTGCTGTTATTGCTATTGTTAGTTAATGACCAAGGGCCCTGTCAGGTCATTTTTCTTCTATTTGTGGCAGAGTCGGGGAGAGCCAGGGTTCCCGGGGACACTGAAGATACCAAGATAGACTCCAGCATTAGGGGGAAAAGGAATTAGGATTCTTCCAGTGACCTCACAGAGCATCCTTACTGCCTGCAGGGAGACGGTGTGGTTTTAAGGTTAAACCTTTGGAGAGTGTAGGGCTGTAGGTTCCAGTCTCAGCTCTGTCACTGCCTATTGCTGTGACCTTGGGCCTCTTATTTTCTCTTTTGGTCTGTGTTCATCTAGGAACAAGATTGACAAAAACTACCTTGTGGAATTATTACAAAGCTTCTACAAGATTAAGTATGTCGAGTGGCCTGGCTCAGAGTGGGTGTTGGAAAGAGGGCAACCTTCATTAACATTATTATTCTTGTTCATAGAGTAATTGTCTGAATGAGGGCCTGTACTTTGAAAGCTCTCTCTGAGCCAGGTGAGGAAGGCCATTAAAGGAAGGAGTTGAATGACAAAGGACTTTTTCTAGTACCCTCTTTTGTGGCTAGTTATGGACATGTCACCCAGCTGCCTAGAGAGATGTGGTGTCAGAAATTAACTCAGAATAAGCCTGATAGAACAGTGTTCCTGTTCCATACCCTAAGTTTGGGAAGAAGCACCCCGTGTAGAGGAGACAAATGCGAATAAAGCCCACATCCTCCTCCTCCTCCTCCTTCTTTCTTCCTCTTTTTTAGCTATAGACACGTTTCTTTTAACTTGAGTAGGTTACTCCAGTTCCTAAACTGCTTTGCACATAGTAGGATCACTGTGATCCTCTGTCCTAGTGAGTGAATCAGTGAATGAATGGTTGATGTCCCACCTCTGGACTGCTGCGGTTTCTTAGCTCCTATAGTATAGATGTGGGAGAGAGACACTGATGGTTTGGGTCCTAACAGATTTAGTTGCCCCAGGCCCGTGTTTCCAGGATGAGGGCTGTGCATAGCAGTCACTTCAGCCAGCCCAAATCTCTCTCTATTGCTCTCAGAGAGGGCTGGAAGCCCCCACTGCCTTTTCTCTGGGGCCTGGGAAAGGAGACAGAGAAGGTCAGTTTATGGTAAACATCAGTCATAGAGAGTCCCCCAGGGTGTCTGCATTTGCCTCTAGCTGTTTTGGGGAAGCAACAAGGGTACTTGAGACATTTGTCTAGAGCCCACTTAACAGTTGACAAAGTATCTTCTCATTTTCTTATCTTCACAGCAACCTGTGAAGGTTAGCATTATCTTCCTCCATTTTAGAGAGCACAGAGAGACTCAAGAGAGGGGAAATGGCTGGTGCAAAGGTCACACAGGACCACGAAGTGGTCTGCCCATCAAGGAACCACCTGCTTGTGCCACACCTACTGGTTTGGTGGGAAGTCTCTGAAGTGTGTTTTGTCTTTGTCAAAAGCGACTGCAAAGTACCTCTCAAGTTATGACCCAGCTTTTTCTGAATGTCTTAACTCTGGGCTGCCATCCAAGTTCAAATGCTGGTGATTGAACTGACCAGGGCCAGTGAAGGGCAGCCTCCCTCCTAATCAGGAATAATCAGCAACGGGTTTATCCTTCTTATCCCTCTGATCCCATTATTCCATTCCAGAACTCAAAGTGTGGCTTCCAGGGGCCCAGGCGCTGCAGCCACAGTGAGTAGGGGTGGGAAGGTAGGGCTGCTCCTTGTGCTTTGCTCCTTTGAGAAGCTCCCACCGGTCAGCCCTGTGGAAACTTTCCTAGTAAAGGTCAAGCCATCTGCCCCTCCCAGATGGCCAGTTACCCCTGTCACTCAGGATCAGCATTTTCCCACCTGCTGAGCCCAAAACTAACTTAAGCAAGCTCCAGGTTTGAATCCCTTGCTGCCCTTAAGCCTCAGCATCAATCATCTTCCCTCAGGAATGATGGGGTTTCTTCAAAGTATGTGACTTTATTTATTAACAAATTAAGATCAGGAATTTATTATTCTAATCGTGTTTTCAGGTGACAAAGGAGGGCACAAGGAATACCTTACTTTGCAAAGCCTCTACTTAGCAGTGCTTTTCTGTCTGTAGCTGTGGTCTTCACCACAATCCTCCAGGATGCAGAGGTCAGATATTAGCTCCATGTTGTGATTAAGGAAACTGGGATTCAGAGAAATTGACTCATTTATACAGGCTGTGTGGTTAGAAAATGGTAAACTGGATGTGGGCATTTACCCCACATCCAGCCCTTGGGACTCCATATTTTACATTCTCATAATGTCATGTTAGCATTTACTGAGTGTCTGCTAAGTGCCAGGCGTCATGTTGAGGGGTGTGATTTATACTCTTATTCAATTTTCCACACTCTCCATCACAAGCAAAACCTCTGACCTGCCTTCAAATACCTACATCTAAAGTGAGCAACATTTTAAAGAGTGTGCCAAGGCAAAGTGCGTGACTTCTCCACAGGAGAGGGTTCTCCTGCCTCTAGGTTTCCAAGGACAAGCCATTTCACAAGGTCAACAGCAGGTGCTGTGCTGTGGGATGGCCTGCAGGGGGCAGGAGTCACCAGGTCCGTGTGGGTACCCTGCTGAGTGAATGGAGGCCCCACCTGGTCCTCTAAGACCAATGCTGGGCAGGGGAAGGGACACCTTCCAGGTTCCTGGCACTGTGCCAAGCCTTTGCATGTGTTAACTCATTATCTCCTCAGATAAGCCCTATGAGGGAAGGGTTATTAGAGTATCCATTTTTTAAAATATATTTTATTTATTTTTTAGAGAGAGGGAAAGGGAAGGAGAAAGAGTGGGAGAGAAACATCAATGTGTGGTTGCCTCCTGTGTATCCCTTACTGGGGACCTGGCCCGCAACCCAGGCATGTGCCTTGAGTGGGAATCAAACCGGCAACCCTTTGCTTCACAGGCCCACGATCAATCCACTGAGCTACACCAGCCAGGAGAGTACCCATTTTATCAATAAAGAAACCCAGGCTCAGAAAGATGAATAGGCCCTGGCTGGTGTGGCTCAGTGGATTGAGTGCCAGCCTGCAAACCAAAGGGTTTCTTGTTCGATTCCCACTCAAGGCACATGCCTGGGTTGGGGGCCAGGCCACCAGCAGGGGGCGTGCAAGAGACAACCACATATTGATGTTTCTTTCTCTTTCCCTTCCCCTTTCTCTGAAAATCAGTATAGTCTTTTAAAAAAGAGAGAAAGAGAAGGAGGAACAGGTCTTCAAGGTCGCACAGTAGCTGCTAGGCAGCAGGGCAAGATTTGAACCCAGGTCTGACTCTGCGTTGCAGGCTCTTGGGCTGTGGCAGCAGTTCTCAGCACTGGCTGCAGGTAAGGCTTACCTGTAGCAGTTGGCATCCCCAGTGTCTGGATCCCACCTGTGTGCCTAACAAATCAGAATCTCTGGGGAAGCTGCCTGGTGAGCCTGGGCTACAGCTGGCGTTGGGCAGTCTGCGTTGCACTGTGCCTACCATTCGTGTAGTCAGCGAGAACCGGGTTCCTCCCTAGAACCTGGCCCACTTCCCCTGAGAGGTCTCTCGTGAGCCCTAGCGTTTCTTTCTTCTTCTTTTACAGGTTTTTTTGCCTTTTTAGTTGAATTTATGAGGGTGACATTTGTTAATAAAATTATATAGGTTTTAGGGGTACAATTCTATAATAGATCATCTGTGAGCTTTTCAAAAGAGCCTGCAGATGGCCAGTTTTCTAGCTTTGGGCTACAAGTCTTTCCTGATCTTCCTGAATTAGGTCACATTCTTAGAGTTTTTGTGTTTCCCCTTTATAGTGTTTACCCGGTATGTAATTAAATGTGTTCCTAGCTCTCTAATATCCCTTGCCCACCTGCGAGAATGTAAGCTCCTTAAAACCAGTGACCGTGTTTGTCTTGTTCCCACGTGTCCAGAGCCAGGCACAGTGCCTGGCACATAAATACGGGATATAATGATACTTCTTTCTTCCATTCGAATAATTACTTATAGAGTACCTGCTATGTGCCATGCACTTTGCCATGTACGCTTTACAAGCAAGAGAGGGGAAACCCCATTTTCTAGGCAAGGAAAGTTAAGATCTGGAATGTGAGAAGTCAGAAGCTAGCAGAGACAGAACTTGACCCAGGCTTGCAGATCCTTCCCATTCATTTGAGTCCATTGCTCTTCATGACACTGACCCTTGACCCGAAGCCCCCTCAGAGATGCTGCTTCATGCTCTGTTTCCAAGGAGCAGGACTTTGAAGAAGGCTCTTAAGTTGGCTGCTTGCTCTTCCAACTCCTCAGTGTCTTCACCCCTTTTCTTCCCTTTAGGGGAAAACCACCTCCCAGGCTCCTCCCTCTGTCCTTAGGGACTGCCCCTCCTTCTCCACATCCCCTCCCAAGGTTTGGCCCAAACCAGGCGGCAGAATAACTAGCTCGACTAAACCATTCTGACGCTGACGACCTGACGAGGACGTCCTCAGCAGCAGCACTGTCTTCAGGAGTTAAGGGGGGGGGGACGGGACGGGGACACCACTGTCTTCCCTAGCAACCTGGGAGCAAGCCTGCAGTGCCTTCTGGGCAGCGCCTCCTCTCTTCTGCCCTAAGGGGAGTTCTGACTAGCCGCCCAAAACTGGATGCAAAGTCCCTGGGAGAGGAGCCCTGGGGACTGAAAGCTCTTTCAGTGGCCCCCATAAGGGTTGTTGCAACTGGGGCTGGGAAGAATTCAGCTTGCCAACCTATCTCTGGTGCCCCCTGCTGGGAAAAGCTGGGTGCAGGGAAACAGGGGCACTTCTGTCCTGGGTCGTCTGGCTGGGGCTGTGGATCTCCAGTGTGACATCTGAGGCTCAAGATGAACTGACATCAAAGCTGGAACCTGGAGGAACGAGGAAGAGCCAGTCACCTAAAAAGTTCGTCGTGGGACCTTGAAGACCGTTTTGCAAAGGGAGACCTCTCTGCCCTTCACCCTGGAGGAAGCTGGTGAAAGACCCTTGCTCAGGATGGAGCTGAAGATTAGGAGCAGGTTCAGAGCCCTCACCCATGCCCTCTGCCACTGTGCTCGGTGAAGAGAGCAGTGTTTCTGCTAACTGCTGTTGGCTCAGCTGTGCTTCCAGTCCCTGGAGCCTCATCCCATTTCACCGACAAGGCAAGTGTGAAAAATGGAGCGTGATGGAGACGTCACAAGCTCTCCCAGGCCTGCTCTCACTCCAGCTGCGATTGCCAGGGGGCAGTTTGGATGTGCTTGTCCCTGTGTGCTTACGTCTCTATGTGTGTGTGTGTGTGTGTGTGCTTGCGCGCGCCTGCGCCTGTGTGTGAATGCATATATGAGGCTGGGAGCTGGGAGGCGCTCTGGCTTTGGGGGCCCAAACTGGCCTGATTCCCCTCCTGGGTCTGCTGGCCTAATTCCCAGCTGCAGCTGCCATTCTGGACACCCCCCCCCAAACCCACCGAAGGCAATTTCTCCGCAGATTTGTCAGCTGGGAGAGGAGGGGCTGAGGGAGGGGGAATGGGCCAGAGAGGACTGAACGCTAATCTGGTGGAGATGATCCAGCCGCCCTCTCCCAGCTCCACCGCCCTCTGCCATCAGCTCTCTGGGCTATGCATTTTCTGTCCTCTGCATGTTCCCCTCCTGCCTTCATCTCCTTAAGAAAGTGCCCAGAAAGTTAAACGCACACACACAAACACACACACAATCCACCAAAAAAAAAAAAAAAAAAAACCCAGGAGCAGGCAGACGAGTGAGGGAGCACGCGCGCTGAAGAGGACTCAGATCAGTCCTGGAGGAAGAGCGGCGCAGGCAGAGGGAGGCTGGGGTTGGCAGTGACCAGGACTAAGGTCTCTCAGCCCCCAGGAGCTTCCTTCATGGACCCGGGGATCCTGAGAGGGGCTGCCTCTGCTTAGCATGGGCAACTGCGTCAAGTCTCCTCTGAGAAGTCTCTCAAGGAAGGTATGTTTCTGGATTCCCGTGGCTGGGGGTGGGAGATCCAGAGGGTGGGCAAGGTGGGGCGGGCATCTGAGGCTTGCCAACCTTCCTGCAGGTTCTGTCTAGAGCTGCTTCCCTGTTGTAACCTCGGGCTTACCTCCTACCCCGCTTCTCTGTGTCCCAGGCTCTGAGCTGAAGATGGGACGTGGAGCCGCATGGGGGCTGTTTGGGAATTTGCACCAAGTGTAGGGAAGAACCAGGTGGCTCCTGGGATGTCAAATGGAAAGTGTGGGTCCTGAGGGTGTCAGAGTGGACAGGCCCCTGAAGCCGGCAGGACCAGAGGAGGGTTGAGCTGAGCTTTGGCCTCGCTGCTCTCCAGGCTCCTCGATAGCAGGGCCTGGGGCCTATTCGCCTCCTGCGGGGGTCTCCGACCCTCTCTGGTGGGTCTCCAAGCCCTCAGAGTTGTGGGTTTTAGGTAGATCTTGTCGCCACTGAAAGGAACCAAGCAGAGTATCCCCTGTTACCCTCGATGATTCTTGAGTCAGGTCAGAGACGCTCAGGTAGGACCAGACTGGTTCAGGGAGCAGAATTGTTTCCATTGAGAAATAGGACTTGGACCAAAGGCGTCTGTCTGTGCAGCACTTCCTGTGGTGGATTTAGTGCTGAATACCAGGATGATACCTTCTTGCAAGAATTCCTTCCAGAAAGCGAACGATCATCTCTAGCACATCTTTCATGCAAATCTGGGCTGGCATCTATAGGGTTTTGCTTCAAGCGGACTCTGCCCGCGTTTCTGTCCTGTGTAGTCAGGTCATCGAAGAAACCCCTCGTTTCACTTAACGGAAGAGGGAATGAGGGGGATGCTTCCCTGCCGTGCTTTTGTTTTCCAGACAACGAACTTAACTGCTGCTCAGGTGAAGTGACTTACACAAGGTCTCAGGTTAGCTAATGACACCTCCGCCCCCAGCCCCAGCCTACCTCCTTGGGCAGTTTGACAGCCTCTAGTTTGGGACATTACAGGCTATTCTGCTGCTCATCCTCTTCCTCATTGAGCTAAGCTGCTCACATCAGATTTCCTTTTATCTTTGCTGTTCCTTGGATCCTTCTGAGGATTAGCTGTTTCTTCTGTGCAGCCTCCTCCCATCATCTGTCATCTTTTGCACCAGGAGCGGCCTCCACATTGTTGCAGAGAAATAGAAATTGATCTGAATTAGTTTAGAGGACCACAGAGTGGCTTTTCCCCTGGTTCTGCCCAGAGCTTGAAGAGGTGAATTTAAGAACAAGAATTATCCGCTGGTCCCGCCCCACCCATCTTCCCTTACACAGCAGAGGGCTTAGGAATCAGACTTCTGAGGTTTCCTCTTTCCAGCTGTGTGACCTTGGGCAAGTTACTTGACCTCTCTGGGCCTCAGTTTTTTTAATCCATCAAGGGGAAATACTGATACCCACCTGGTCAGGTGATTGTGAGAACTGAATAAAGTGTTGTGCACACTGCCTGGATTATAGACTCAATGAATGTTAGCTAGTAGCATTATCATCATAGTCAAAATTTTCCACTCAGTGTTCTGAGAAGGTGGGTGGGGGAAAAAAAGGAAAATGGAGCAAGGTTAAAGGTTGCAATAAAACTTACTGTATCAATTTCATGTTTTTAATAAAAGTAACAATTGCTTTTTCATGAATATTTACAATACATCCAACCTCTGTTATCTCATTTTCTTTTTTCCACCAAATAGTTCTCTTGGCTATTTTAGAGAGAGGAGCTGGACTCTGAGATAAAAACTTCCCTAAGGTCACCCAGCCAACTGGACACCAGGCTGGGACCTAACCCCGGCCTGTGTGAATCCAGAGCTGGCATTTCATTTTTTTTTTTTTGCCTCTCCCTTCTTCTTGGTGTCAGAAATGTTATTCATAGACTCTGCAGTCCGACCTTATGCGTCATCTGGTCCGATTCCCACTGACAGCAGCACCCCCTCTCCCACCTCACTGAACGCGCACTCATTCAGCTTCTCCTTGAGCGCTTTCGGTGAGAAGGAGCTCGGGCCTGTCTGACCTTGGCCAGTGTCTGCGGCTAGAAAGCCATTAGGTCATGAGGCCTTCTGGGCCCTCCTGTTCCCATGCCACACTCAGGAGACGTCCGCTCCATGCCAGGGGATGTGGTCCGCCCATGGGTCACCCCCTGCTGGGCTTCCCACTGGTTACGGGGAACTGGTAATGGGGAGAGGCGGCCTGCTCCAGGCTGTCAGGTGCCGTCACTGGCCAGGGAATAACAGCAGCTTCCGGGGCAACTTGGTGCCAGGCAGGATTATGATCCAGAAGCGCCGTGGAAGTTCCCCAGCCACCACAGGTTCATTCTCCGTGGGAGCAAGTTGTTCTCCAGCCTTCTCATGTCTTTCCTGACTGGCAAACATTCCCCCACTTCCTCTGGAGCCAGAAGTAAATGCCTTCTGGCACCCAGCGTCTCTCAAGTTACATCACTGTTACTATCATCATCATCGTCCTTGTCCTTGTCATTGTCATCGCCATGGCAACCCCATGTATTCTGCTTTTACCATGTTCTAGGCACCAGCTCATTCATTTCTCACGAGAGTCCCATGCGTCGCCATGCATATCCCCATTGCATACAGAAGGAAACTAGAGCACAGACAGGTGAAGTGACCTGCCCAAGGTCACAAAGCAAGCAAGTGGCAGAGCTGGAATTGTCCCTAAGACTGAGTCCAAAGCGAGTGTACAAAACTTCCTCTCAGAACTCTGTACTGCCTGCCACTGCCTCCTGCCTGGGTTGTGCTCATTCTGAGCCAAGTGTCCATGTGAGGCAGCTGGAACTAAATGGCTGCCTCTCTCCAAACATCTCCTGAGGTTGTATCCTGGGACTAAGCCACCACGTGTGGTCCCAGGCTTCCTTAGAGCCCGCCTCCAGTCGGGAAGGTCCCTCTGGCTCTGGCCTCACTCTGGCTATGTCCTGGAAGCCTGTGTGAGTGTGGCGGAGGCTCTGAACCCCCTTTGACTTCAAATCAGAATGGCCATTGGTCTTTCTGGCATCCCTTAAATTCTGAGGTTACCTAAGGCTCATCCTTACTGCACTCACTGAACTTGGGCCTTGGACTGGGGTTCTTCACCTTGAATCTTGAGTTGCTACTTCCCCTTTGTGAAACCAGAATACTGTTTCTCCCTCTCTAGGCCTGGAAGGGGCTTAGGAAGGCTAAGGGGAGTCTAGTCTGTAGCCAGCCCCGCAGTGTGGGACTTCCCACAGTGTGGGGAGAGGACACATGAGAGGGCAAGGTTACAGGCAGGTTACTCTGCTGCTCAGCTGGGGCGGGCAGGCTGCCCCTAGGTTAAGATCTTCTCGTGGGTTTGACCTTCTTTGAGCTAGAGGAGCCCGGCAGGAAGAAGAGCCACAGCAAGAAGAAAGGGTGGGGTAGGCAGCTCTGGATTCTTGGGGGTCCCGGGCGTCCTGCGGAGACTGGGGTGGAATAGAATGTTGTGTCTGGATGCTGCTCTTGTCCTGAGGGGGATGGTCTGTGGGCAGTGCTGACTTTTTATAGCTGCATGGGAACCGTCAGGGAGGAGGATGGGTTGGCCCAGGCCTGGGAGCACAGCTATATTCGGTAAGCAGAGAGGGCCCGTGCCTCAGCCTCCAGAGGTCAGCAGGCTGCACCAGGCAGGGAGCCAGGGAAGCAGGAGGGGGAAGGGAGACTTGCTGGTGAAAGAGCATCTAGTCTCGAGGCCACAAACTGGGTGGGATCCGACCCACAGATGTGCTTTGTGTTGGTCTGATGCTTTGGGCTGGAGCTACGTAGTGCTGCCCCTTCAGAGGGCACGCACACGCAGCCTCCATTTAGCCCATCTCCCACCTCTCACACCACCCGCTTCGTTCACGGTAGCTATGGCCCTGTGCCTGCAGCCCCCAATCCAGCAGACCAGCTGAGGCTGCCCTCTGCTCAGACTGTCCTCACTGCCTTCCAGTGGGGGTCCAGCAGGGGTCCAGTGGGGGTAGGGCCAGGAGACAGTTTGGGAACTTAGCCCCAGGGTTTGCACCGGGGCATCGGGACAGTGCTGGAAGTGGACATTACTCCATTTATCTCTCAGTGAAAACTTCCCATTGGTTGGAACAGAAGCCTCCTGCTGCCTGCCTTTCTGAGCCTCTGCATGCACATGAGTGTGATTCTCTGCACATGTGTGTGTCATGTTTGTGTGTGTGTGCATGCACCCGAGCCACCTGGTGGGTACCACACCCAGCTCTCCCTGGAACATCTGTTTCAGCCAAGGACCAGAGACCATCTGTTGGACCAATTTGACGCCTGCTCTCGAGCATCCTGAGGGCTCTCTGACCCTTGCTGTTGGACTCTCAAGGGTCTGCTCTTGAGGACACCTCCTCTAGAACCAAGAGCCCAGCTGGGGCCAGGCGGGCCCTGTTCGTTGGGCAGGGAGGTGATGCCTGCCTCTCTTTTGTGTTTGCTTGGTGCTGGCTGAAGATGCGCCAGGAGGAGATGACCAGCTACAGGGCGGTACAGACGAGTGAGGAGGGGCTGGCGGCTGATGGTGAGCTTCCGGGACCGCTCCTGATGCTGGCCCAGAACTGCGCCGTCATGCACAACCTGCTGGGCCCTGCCTGCATTTTCCTGCGCAAGGGCTTCGCTGAGAACAGGCAGCCTGTACGTAAGTTGGCCCCAGCGGAGCCATGCTTGGCTTGGCTTCATGGGGCGTGAGGAGGTGCTGGGAAGACGAGGGGCTCTGTACACAGAAGCGTGTGTCCCCCAGCAGACACGCCTCAGACCCTAACCTGTGAACCTGACCCCTAAAGGTTCCCACTCGTGGCTGCAAGCACTGGTGAGTCCGCCTCCATCAGCAAGAAGTAACGACAGCAGCTAACATTGCTTTGGATTTTTCTTGAGCACTTAACCATGTGCCAGGCACTGTGGTGAGAGCTTTGGTGCATTTTCTTGTTTAAGACTCAGAGCAGCTCTAAGAGGTAGGTACTATTATCCCATTTTACATATGAGGACACTGAAAGGGAGGAGTAATCTGCCCAAGGTAATAGCTTGTGGGCCATGGAAGTAGGACTCAGACTCGGGGAGTCTGAGTCAGGGCCTCCTGTGCTCGGAACAGCAGTACTGGGTGCACAGCACTGTCCAGTAGAACTTTCTGCTGTTCTGGAAACATCCTGTAGCCTGCGCTGTCCAGTAGAGTAGCCACTAGCCACATGTAGCTACTGAGCACTTGACATATGACTGGTGTAACTGAGGAATTGAATTATTAATTCTGTTTAATTCCCATTCAAATTTAAATAGCCACATGTGGCTATTATATTGGCCAACCTCCTTCAGGTGTCTGAACAGCCACAGGGAGGAGGGGGACAATGATGGTGTTACAGATACAGATGTTTGTAGGTTCCACTTACTGAGTGCCACACGCTAGACACTTCACATGTCTCGTTCCATGGTGCTCACAGAGGCTTTGGAGATGGGTCCTGGTGTTGCCATCTCTCACAGATACAGAGCTGGTGGCTCATGGGAGTGGCCGCCCATAGCCAGGAAGCAGCAGATCTGAGCCTTGCACTCGAGTCAGTCTGACTCTAGAGGCCACGCTCTTCTCCCCAGCCACTTAGGTTGGGGAGAAAGGAGTGTTTGGTGCTCATTTCCACCTGACTTCCCCCCACATTGCTCATGGGCCCCCTGCCACGTGGATGGGCATCTCGTTCCACTCGAGAGCACAGTACACGAATCCCCGCCTCTCTTCACAGAGGAGGGTGTGACACAAGTACCAGCCATCAGGACCAACCAGACCACAGGTCCACTGCAGAGGGACACCTGGCTTTCCTGCCCCTGACTCCGTCTGTACTGGATGTGCAGGGGAGGGTGCAGGGGAGGCTGCAGGGCGGGGGGTCAGCAGCACCCCATTTCTCCAGTTCTGCAGAGCTGGGCCCTGGAGAAGTGGGGAGCTGCTTGAGCCTGAGCCTGCAGGCTGCAGTGGGAGGACTGTTACGTCTGAGCAACGTGTTCCAGCGAGCACTCCCTGCGCCTGCACAGGCACATCTGGGGCTCGCTCCCTTGTACTTCCTGGGGGATGGGCCTTGCGGAAAACATCTTTTTTGGTTACTCAAGATCCAAGTCTGGCTTAGACCCGCTACAGCGGGGGGAAGAGGTGGGATTAGGTAGGGGGTGGAGTGACAACCTGTGCACTGTGCACAGTGACAGGCTTGTTAGTAGCAGTCTGTATGGTTATCTGACAGTCACACACCTTCCGTGAAGCCTGCCCTCAGCCATTGAAGCCTCCTGCGGGACCCGGCGGCTCGCAGGCTGCTCATTCCAAGCACACGTGCACAGTGAACGCCACCTTGCCTCTTAGAGCCTCTTCTGAGCACTGGGTCCTGTGCGCCTGTTTATCCCACAGGACATTGCCTCGGAGCCCCTTTCTAGAAGGTGCTCAGATTTTCCAGGGCTGGGGTCCCTTTCTCAGAGGCCGATGTGGAGTGGGTCGGCAGCAGCTGTTTCTACCCACCCGGACCCTTTCAGCTAGAACAGCCTGTGTGCACAGCTGAGATACCTCATGCTCACAGTGGCACACTTGCATGTCTGTACTTACGACAGGTGTGCTCATACCTGGCGTGCACTTCCTCGGGGCAGGCACACCTGCCCCATGTTCTCCCTGCCCAAAGTCAGGGAGTCGTGTCATTCAGGGAAGAGGAGCCCTGCGGGCCAATTTGGGGGCTTACTAAGCAGGTCCAGCTGGGCAGCCGCGTCTGTTTTGTGCCAATCTGTGTCCCTCCTGGGCAGGCCCGGCAGCACTGGCCCCTCACCAGCTGCAGCTGCCCCCCACCGCGTCCTGTGGGCCTGCTCTTTAGAGACTTCTCTGCCATCTGTTGTGATGCTGAGAACCAGGGTTTCCTTGATTCCCCAAGGAGACTTGGGCACTGCTTGAAGCTTTACTTGTGTGCTTTGGACCCTGGTGGCAGCCAGAGGCACTGGCAGCCCCCAGGGTCCTACGCTGCGTCCTCCGACAGGGCAAAGTGTGGGCTGGGGGTAAAATCAGAGAAGGTAGAGCAGTGCCCAGGAAGCAGGGTACAGACCTAATCCCGCCTCCACAGCCTCGGGGCCTCCTCCTCTTCCTCTCTCGGCCTGCCTGTTTAGTCCCTGCTTTCTCTGCCCTCCAGCCCCTCTCTTCTCCATTACCTTGCAGGCCTCCTTTGTGTTGTGACTTCCCGCAGACCCTGTTTCATTTCCAGGTTTTTGCCTCTGGACCAGCTCTGTCCTCTGACGTATTCTAGTGTCTGAAATAAGGGGCTGGGTGCAGCGTTTCTGTGCCCAGGCTTGATGGGGCTCTTGGGCCTCTGGGCATCTTCCATGACTATGGAAGACGTGAGGGTGCACATTTTCTCCTCAGAGACATGGTCCAGGCGTGCCTCCGCTGCGGCCCTGACGCCTCCACCCAGTGCCTGCTGCCACTTACTTGCATGGCCCTCAGGCTGGGCATTTTGTGACTCTGGGCCCCTCGCAGCTGCTAACAGGACATGTTCTTTTGTTTCAGGACAGATCACTGCGGCCAGAGGAAATCGAAGGTAAGACCTGGCCCTTAAAAGGGTTACTCAGCCATCCCAGAAGCTGAGGGAAGGGAAGATGGGTGGGAGGAGAGGCAGAGACACCTTGGCCTGCAGGGACAGGGCCTGTCAGAGCCAGGCATCCTCAGGGACCAGGGGTCAGAGGGGTGCACCGTCAGGGGCAGCTCCAAGCCAGTGGGCCCTGTGGCTGTCTTTGCCCCCAGAGGCTCTGCAGGTCCCACCCCCAACCACATCCACCTTCGTTTCCTTCCCCAGAGCTCCGAGAGGCCTTCAGAGAATTTGACAAGGACAAGGACGGCTACATCAACTGCCGGGACCTGGGCAACTGCATGCGCACCATGGGCTACATGCCCACCGAGATGGAGCTCATCGAGCTGTCCCAGCAGATCAACATGAACCGTGAGTCCGTCCACGGGCACCTCCTTCCCTGGCCCCACCGCCCGAGCTGCTCTTTGACAAAGCACCTGCCCACGGTCACGTCTCCGTCTCATGCGGCCTTTGGTTAAACCTTGGACCTAGCCCTGGGCAGGTCAAAGAGGGGTTGGTGTTGCCCTCCACCACCTGCTTAGAGGCATGGAATGGTTAGACGGATGGCCTCTTTTCTCTGTCCCCAGTGGGTGGCCATGTGGATTTTGATGACTTTGTGGAGCTAATGGGACCAAAACTCCTGGCGGAGACGGCCGATATGATTGGAGTAAAAGAACTGCGAGACGCCTTCCGAGAGGTCAGGCGGGGTGTGGGTGGGTTGTTAGAATCCTAGCCCCATGGTGGCAACTTGAAAAGGAACCTGAATGCAGGGTCCCAGACCAGGGAAGGGGCTTGGACAGAGAAAGTTCTCTGGGGGAGAGGAGAGATGGTGACTCTGGAGAAGGAGCTCACCCTGGGGATCTGCTTCTGATGGCTTCTGGGGTGTAGCTGCCACTCCCTCCTCCCTGCCCTCTAGTTTGACACCAACGGTGATGGGGAGATCAGCACCAGTGAGTTGCGAGAGGCCATGAGGAAACTCCTCGGTCATCAGGTGGGACACCGAGACATAGAGGAAATTATCCGAGATGTGGACCTTAATGGGGATGGCCGAGTGGACTTTGAAGGTAGGTGGGGCTTGCAAGTTGGCAAGGAAGTGGCTATCCGTGGAGCTCTGCACCGTATGTCCATCCTCCACCCTTCTGTCCTGCCAGCCCTCCATCCATGCACACTGCTCTGCCTCTTGTCTCTGGACCCCACCCTTGGGTGGGGGACCCCACCACCCATCCATCCATCCGTGTCTCTCCATCCGTCCATCCATCTGTTCATCCATCCATCCATTCATTCATCTCTAAACAATTATTCATAGACCCATTTACTCATGCACTGATCTATCCACCCATGCATCCACTCATTCTTTTTCTGTTTTTAGATTTTATTTATTTATTTTTACAGAGAGAGGAAGGGGGTGGAGAGGGAAAAAACATCAGTGTGTGGTTGCCTCTCACATGCCCCCTATGGGAGACCTGGCTTACAACCCAGGCATGTGCCCTGACTGGGAATTGAACCAGTGACCCTTTGGTTTGAAGGCTGGTGCTCGATCCACTGAGCTACACCAGCCAGGGCCACTCCATTCTTCTATCACTCACCCATGAATTCATCTACGTACCTATCTACTGTGTACACCTCTCTATGCATCTGTGCATCTCCATTTGTTCATACATTTATATGTGTGTATATATATATATACACACACACACACACATACATACACACATATATATCTACCTATATTTCTACCCATACTTCATTGATCTGTTCATCTATCTGTATAGTCATTTTCCCATCACTGTCCATCTACGCATCCACCCATCTGTCTCTATCCATCGGTCTGTCCATGTCCCTCCATGGAAGGTATTTTTCTGAATGCCACATACCTCACACTGGCACTTACCTGTATTTTCGGACTATAAGATGCACCTTCCCACCACCCAAATTTTGGAGGAATAATGGTTGTTAATGCTGCTGGTTAGTTCTGTTTACATTTACATTGATGAAATATTATGTTATTTATGTTATTAAATATTTTACCACATTTTTTGCTTCAAAAGTTTTTTTCCTATTTTCCTCCTCTAAAACAGAGGTGCGTCTTATGGTCTGAAAAACACGGTAGGTGAGCCCCTGAGATCTGACCACAGCTCACGTCCCACCTGCAGCTCCTGCCGTTTTGTCACTCCCACTGCTCCTTACAGCTGAACCAAGGCCCTTGTGGTCTGTGAACCTGCTAGGCTTCTGTTGGAACACAGTGTTCTTTTTATCAGGGTGCCTTTTATTCCATTGTTCATATGGGCTAAATTCTGTTCACCCTTCAGTTCCGTTCATCTTTCAAGGTCCTGCAGTGGGACATGTCCCCCAGCCCTTCTTCCCGGGCTCCCCAGATTGAACTTCCTCCTTCCTGGGCCTCACAGCACATCAGGGTCACCTTGTCTTCACACTGTCCCCTACCTGCTACTTGCAGTTGTCCCTCTACTTGACTCAGAACTTTTTCATACGAGGAACCTTGTTTTCTTTCTCTCTGCATCTCCCTTGTAACTCAGTACCTGGCACACCGCTAGTGCTCCATGAAAGGGTTTTTTTGAGGAATCAATAATGATCCTAATAGTTACCCTTTATTGTACACTTACCATGTACCAGTCACTTTACATATTTTACCTCATTTAACCCTCACAAGGACTCTCTAGATTGCACTGTTATTGCCTCATGCGATGAGGAAGCCGAGGCTCAGAGAAGCAATGTCACTTGCCCAAGACTGTTTAACTAGCAGGAAGCAGAGCTGTGTCATCCACCCAGGTCGGGAATCTTACCGGCTGTGCACGTCCCGCTGTGTGCAGCACTGGACACCGTTTGCGGCGCTGCGAGCTGCATGGAGAAGGTGCAGTAAAGCACTGACTGTTCTCCAGACACTGGGTGCTAATCAGAGAGGCTGGATAAGCACGAGCCCGACCAGAACACACAGGTTGGGAGGCCCTTTATGGGGAGTAGTTGTTCTTTAAGGTTGAGTACAGTGTGGCTGGAGGGAGAGAAGGCTTTGCTGCCTCCAGATTGAACATCTCAGGATGTCCTTTGTCAGGTGAGTGCCCCTCACAGGTGGCTGCCCGTCCCTGAGGGCCCAGCACCCCCATTTACTCCTCCTGCATGTGTCGTGCACCTCTGTGCGCTGAGACCTGATCCCTGCCTTGGGGAGCCTAGGACCAGCAAGGAAACAGAAGCCAGCAGTACAGCCTGTGCTGTTGTGGGGAAGTGTAGTGGGCTGTGGTGTGCAGAGGGGGCACCTGTCCCAATCTGGAGGAGGGATTAGGGAAGGCTTTCTGGAGGAGCTTATGAATAAATGGGGCGCTAAGAAATGAGTAGGAGCTACCAGGTGAAAAAGAAGGAAGAAATATTTATCCAAGTGAAACCTGCACGTGGATGTTTTTATAGCAGCTTTATTCATAATTGCCAAAACCTGGCAGTAACCCAGGTGTCCTTCAGTAGATGAAAGGATAAATAAACTGGTCCATTTGACAATGGAACGTTATTCAGAGCTGAGAAGAAATGAGCTATCAAGCCATGAGAAGACATGGAGGAAACTTGAATTCATACTACAAAGTGAAAGGAGCCTGTCGGGAAAGGCTACACACTGTGTGATTCCAACTACAGGACGATCTGGAGAAGGGATCACTACGGAGACAGTAACGGACCAGGGCTTGAGGGGGCTGTGCAGGGAGGGGGGGATGAGTAGGCAGAGCACAGAGGGTCTTCAGGGCAGCGAAACCGCTCTGGGTGAGACAGTGATGGTGGGTACGTGTCATTCATTACATACATTTGTTCAGATCCGTAGAACAGACCCCACCAAGGCTGACCCCTCATGTAAACTGGACTTGGAGTGGTGGTGACGTGCCAGTGTCATTCATCGATTGTAACGATTGTCGATGGTGGGGCAGGAGGTGCCTGTGTGGAAGTAGGGCGTGTACTTTGTGCTTGATTTTGTTGTGAACCTAAAACTGCTCTAAAGGAGAAAGTCTAGTCTGAAAAAAGAAGGGCAAGGGGATGGGCTGCAAGGAAGCTGTGGGGTGAGAGGAGTGGGAGTGAGCCCGTGGCCCTGACGGCGCTGCAAGGGAGAGCGCGTAGTTGGGGTGAGTGGGGAGAGAGGGGGCCAGAGGTGTCATCTGGGGCTGGAAGGGAGAGGGTCTCAAGGTCATGTCAGGATAAGGACACTATCTGTGGGCATCCACGATAATGTGGATGGGGGTCAGGTTTGAGAAGGGGGTCAGATATGCCTCTTAGAAAGCTCGAGCCGGCTGCTGTGTAGAAGGTGGATTGGAGGGGCCACCTGGATGTGGGGGGCGATGGAGTGGGGACCTGAGGAGGTTTGGAGGCAGCGCCCTGAGCAGGCCCTGACCACTGCTTTCTCCCCGCTCTCCTGTGCCCTCCCAGAGTTTGTCCGGATGATGTCCCGCTGAGGCCGGAAGGGCCCCTCCAGGACTGCCAAGCTCCCACAGGCAGGGGGAAGAGGAGCCGGAGCTCGCCTCACCCCGCTGTAGCTGCCGAGAGTCCAAGACGTACTGGCGGACGGGGCCTGCCTGCACCCCCGGGGAGGTGCCCACCCCGGACCCCCACCCCTCTGCACTGTGAAAGACTCGCAATTCCTGCAACTGGAAAGGGGGGCGCCCGCCGACAAAGAGGCCACAGTGCCAAGCCCGCAGAGGTCGTGCAAGGCGCCAAGTGCTGTGCACCCAGCCACCGCTGCTGGCTGGGTGGGCCAGGGAGCCCGCCAGCAGACCCCACAACAGCATGTCTGCCCTGGGCAGAGCCTCCTGCTGCCCTCCTAGCTCTGTGCCCATCCCAGCTCGCCGCAGCCCTCTTATCTCAGAACCAATAAAAATATTCCAAGAGCAAGACAGCTGTGGGGTCTCTGTTTTTTGGACCTGGTTGGGTGACGTGTTTCTTGGGTACCAGTTGCATGCCCAGAACTGGCTGAACATTCGTGCTTTCAACATGCGCTCACTGAGTACCCCTAGATACCCCAGCCACCTCCTCACTGACCTCTGAAGCCAGAACCTAGTACCTTTTCCTGAAGGGAAGACTTGAGGTAGTAGTGATTTACCCGGTGCTCAGCTGGCACAAATAAAGTCAGGTTCTACAGTAAGGCCTCAATGTTTAAGTGAAATGACATAAAATGAAACCAGTTTTATCGGAGACTGTTCGACACAAACAAGAGCTAAATTCCCAAGCATCTCATTATTCCAGGACCTGCTGCATAAGAAAAAGAATGGGCTTTGGGTAAGCATGTAGCAGGCTCTGCCCCACTTCCTGTCTTACTGGCACTTTCATATTGGTCAGGGAAACAGACATGGAATAATCACATTGTTATATGGCTACAAAATGTGATGCTACCATTAAGGAAAAAGGGACCTTCGATGGGGTGTACTGGGGAGGACCGGCCTTCTCTGGGGAGATCTCGGAGGCCCTCCTGAGGAGGTAAGGACAAGGTTTTTGCCCTGGAGGACACCCAAGTGTGTGTGAGGGGACGGATGTAGAGACAGCTGCCGTCCTCTCCTCCGGGCAAGAAGCAGAACTGTAGGGTGGCAAGGCTCTGGGTTTATTTGCTGTGTGTCTTTGGGCCAGTCACGTCCCCTCTCTGAACCTCGGTTTCCTCCAATGTAATGTGGGGATAATAAAGGCTAATGAAGTTCACAGTAAGTGCTCTCAGGGCGTTGTGTTGCACACCTCTAGGGGCCGCTGTTGACATAACTGCAGTGGGATTTTGCCATGTGGCACGATTATTTCACAGCCAATTACAATCATTGTAATTAATTCAGCTAAGTGAAGGGTTGAAGGAGTCCGAAGGAGCAGTCTGTGGGTGGAGGGTGCCCAGAATCTTTGACAGGCATGGGGCATAATCAGCAGGGCTGTGGGACGGAGCCAGGTGTTCCAAGCCAGTGGTTCTCAAATTCTAGTGCATGTAAGAATCTCCTGGAGGATTTGTGAAGCCGCAGATCTGGGGCCTACTCTGGTGATTCTGATGCAGTGTTTGGGGTGGGGTCCATGACTCTGCATCTCTAACAAGCTCCCAGGGGATGCTGACGCTGCCCAGCCTGTGGACCACAATTTGAGTAACAGAGCTATAAATTCCAGACACGTGGGAGGCAGGTGTGCTTCCAGGCAGCCGAGGGGGAGGGGTGCAGAAGACTAAAGCCTGGAAGTGGGAGGTGAGTGGACTATCCCGTGCCCGTGTGTTGTGGCCCAGGGACGGACGATCCTTGTTCTTAGACCTGGCAGGAAGTGTGGGAAAGACTGTGGGCCCTGCCAGAGGCCTGTGTAATCCCCATGTTCCTGAAGGCAGGAGGGCCGAGGGCTCCACATTCACTCAACTAATCCAATTCTGAGGCTAAGCCCTTGGCCCCGTGCCCCCTGGCAGCCTGCAGCCCTGCTGCTCCCGTGCCCACTCAGCTGGGCTCAGAGGCCCCAGATCTCCACTGTTTCAGAAAAGCAGTGTTTTCGCAGGGCCGGAGGAGCAACCTGTGGCAAAGGGCTTCTGTGGGGGTATCAGTTAGCTGATGGGGTGAGCCCCTGGGGCACCATAGGGAGAGAGTGGACTTGGGATATTAGGACACTTCTGTCCTTAGTGTGACCTCTTAGGAAAACAGACACATGGTTTTGATTAAGTGACTTGACGATGTAGCCAAGGAACTGTTCAGAGGAGCCCTCATGCCCAGGACAAGGGGAGGCCCAGGGGCAGGGTGGGCCTCTGCCTCCTCCAAGGCTGAGACTAGAACTCCTCACCTTGAACTTGTCTTAAATTGAGGGGTGCCTAGTAAGATTGATTGAAGAAAGGGCCATGTTACTTTCTGAGACTGAGGCCCATTTTCCCCGAAGGACCCTATCCCAGGCAGGAATTCTTCCTGTACCCCGTACTGCACAACGGCCTGACACCCCCCTCACGGGGCCCTTGCCGTGTGTCATCTTAAAGGAACTCTCCTTGTCCGAAAGGCCCTACACGGGGCCTGGGTCTGCCTCCCAGTGACCTATCAAGTCCAGTTCATTCATACCTGTGTGCAACTGATAGTTACTGACATGTGGCCCAGGATTTATTGAGCACCTATTATGTGCCAGGTCCTGTGCCCAGGTCCCTGTCTTCAAGGAGCTCAGACTCTAGGAGGGAAAACATAAGAAAACAGACAAGTATGATGTAGTAGTACTGCTCACTGGGTTGCTCCCCAAGATCAGCCTAGGAGAAGTGGGGGTACATAAAAGTCAGCCAGTCCAATCTGGCTGGGTGGGGGTGGTGTGGAAGGAACAGATTTGCTGGGGCCTAAAGGACCAGCTGTGCCTGGAGGAGGTGAGGGGAAGAGTGTTTCTGGTTGAGGGAACAGCACAAGCAAAGCCCAGAGGAAAGAAGAACATGGCCCCTTTGGGAAATGAAGCAATCCATCTGCCTGGTGTTCTGGGCTGGGGGGAAATGCAGAGAGAGATGACGCTCATCAGAGGGGCAGGGTTCGATCCCAGCACAGGCCCGGGAGTGTGGGGAGGCTCAGGTGGGACCTCTGAGGGCCTATGTCCTTGTGTGAGCCAGGCCCATGGCAGCAGAAGCCTTGGTGCCCACGGCAGGCTTGCCTTTGGGGCAGGTAGGTCCAGAGGGTGGAGCAAGTCACAGGGCAGCTGAGGGCAGCCTGCGGCACTGTGGTCAAGAACAGGGCTATGATCAAAAGGCAGAGAAAACACATTCTGTGCCCCTGAGAGAAGAACACAACCCATGGGGTCTTGCCCAAAGGATCAGCCTTGAGTCTGATCACGCCTACAGAGCCAGCGGGCAATTGGCAGGAAATTCAGAGGACAGAGGAGCACATTGAGTGGCACTGTATTGCATCAGCAAAATCAGACTGGGAAACCCCCAGATCAAGTGCTCGAGTTCTTCAACAGGCAAATGACAAGAAAAAGTGAGAGACGGAGGGAGGACGTGTAGATTAAAAGAGATTTAGGAGAGAAAAAAATCAAGTTAGAAAAACCAAGTTAGGAAAAATGGGCCTGACTGAGCAGTATTTAGGGTGGAAAAAAACACACAAAGAAACACAAGGCCCGTGAAAGTCCAAATAGCAGTTGCTTTCAGAGAGTGGGGGTGGGGGAGCTGTGATTGGGACAGTCACAGAGAGGGGGTGTCAGGTGAAGTTCTATTTCTCAACTCACTCGGGGTTTTCTTGCCTTACAATAATTCACTGAGTTGTACATTTGTTCTGTATGTTTCTTCTGTTTGTCCTGTTTTACAATAAAAAGCTTTTTTTAAAAGGTGAACTCGGGGGCCAGCCACCTGGATTCAAAACCCGGCTCTGCCACTTATTAGCTGTATCATCTTGGGTAAGTTTTAAAACCCTCTGAGCCTCAGTTTCCTCATCTGGGGATGATGTTTAGGTTGTTCTGAAGCTTGAACAAGTCAGCCTACTCGAAGCCTTTAGAAAAGTGCCTGGCACACAGTAGGCATGATAAAATTTTTTGCAGTGATTATTATATTGTTATTCCCTATTTTCCTGCCCCCCCCCTCCCGTGAGTTCTCAAGCTTCTGGGATCCCTCTCTCAAGGAAAGGGGAAGGAAGAGCCAGCCACCACAGCCTCCAGTGGCTGTGCTCAACGACAAAGTGAGCGCAGCTCAAATCTGGGATCTGGCTCTACGATGCGGGAGTGACCGTCCACACAGAATGGTCCTGCAAGGTGGCCCTGATCCTGCTGGCCGTGCCCGAGGCTCGGGTTGCAGGAACACAATATCCCTTCACCCTCTGGGGTGCCTGCCACCTGCTCCTGTTCCCTTGCTGACGCCTGTCTTTCCTAGAGAGAGGACAACGGGGCTGAGTGTCATGGTCAAGGCGGGAGCTTCAGGGGCAGTGTGAATCTCGGGTCTAACCCCAGCTCTGGCGCAGAAGGGAACTAAGGGGCGCGTGTGCTAAGAGAGTCCCTCTTCCTCTTTGAGCCTCATCACCCATTCATGATAATTATTGCACCTCCCTGGTGGGGCGATTGTGGTGAAGTAATCCAGGCATTACACTTAGTAGAGGGCCTTCACACACACTCTTCTCTCTTCCTGGAATGTTTTCCCCTGTGTTCTTTGAATAGCTGGACCCTCCCCTGTTCTTGGGACTGGGATTAAATATGTCTCTGACTCCCCTATTGAAGAAAGGAAGCCACAGCCGCGTCTCACTTATATTCTTTAGAGCACCTATGAAAGTTATGACCTGATATAGTTATTACATCATGATCTATTTCTGCTTGCCTGCTCACTGTTTGATGCCCCCATCTGCCCCTAGAATGGAAGCTCCACATCGCCAGAGGCCACTTCTGCATTGCTCACTGTAGTGTTTCTCTAGCGTCTAGTAGGTACTCAGTAATTATTTATCGAACACATGAACAAAATCCACGAATATATAAATGAACACATTTGTTCACCTCTCTATCGTGAGTTTTTCCTGATGGGCCTTCGAAGGACACCGTGCGGAGACCTCGTTGGGCTTACCCTCTGCTGTGTCTCCCGAAGCCCCTCACTTGGCTGGGTGCTCAGCATCGCACAGTCGGTGGGTGCTGGCCGGATGGGTGTGCGCTGGGGGTGCAGAGGGAGGCAGCCATTTGTGACTGCCGCCCTCAGGTGCGGGAAGGGCTCCAGGCCCGTCCCTGGTGGCCTCCTGACCTCAGATCTCCCTTTGCTCTGGTGCCCGGTCTTTTGGGACCATTTCCTTGTGCTGCAGAAGCTTCAAAGTTGCAGGCAGGGCCATGGAATAGGACAGAAAAGATTGGGAGTCGGACCGACCTAGGTTCTATTTCTTGATCAATCGTTTACAATCTCTGGGACCTTGAGCCTTTTGGTCTTAGCTTTGGTTTTCTCATCTATTCAAAGGGAATAACACCACCACCACCACACCTGCTTGGAAGACTTTTAGTGATCAAATCAGGTAACAGGAATGCCCATGTGGGTCACGTACACGTGTGTGTAGTCGGGTACACGTGTGTGTTGCCACTAGTTTCAATAGCTACAAATGCTTAAAACAGCCACGGAGAACGGAATCCTAGGGTGAAACTGGAGTTCTGGAGAGACTGCTGAGTTTCTGTCACCGTTCGTTCTTCCCATCTTTCTTAACAATAAAATTCCCACTTTCCGTGACATTTAGAATCAAGACTACATTTCCCAGCCTCCTTTGCTTTCTAGCTGTAGCCCTGTGACCAAGTTCTAGCTCATGAATAGAAGCAGGTGCATGCAATTTCTGGTAAGTGTCCTTAAAAGGAGAGACCTGGTTTCCCTTGCCTTTCTTCCTCCTTTTTTGCTAGCTGGGATGGGACCCTGAGGCTTGGAGCTAGGGCAGCCATTTTGGACCAGGAGGAGGAAGTCAGTACTGAGGATGGCAGAACAACCAACTGAAGGAGCCTGGATACCCCTGATACCTGCTGGAAGACACCCCAAAAGCCCTGGGTTGCCTTATTCCACACTCCTTTAAAAGAGAGAGAGAGAAACTCCTGTGTCATTACAGCCATCATTATTTTGAATTTTTCCTGCAGTTGCAACCAAATTTAAATGTGACAGACTCTCCAAAAAGGAAGAGTTCGCACAGGCCAGATGAGTTTTATTTCTAATCAGTAAACACTTGTATACCACCAGCTGTGTTGCTGGCATTCTGTGAAGCCCTTCCCAAATACTCACTTGTTAATTCTCATTGTAACTCTGTGAGATAGGAACTACTATTATTCCCACTTCACAGGTAAGTCTTGGAAACTTCATGGGAAAGAGGAGAGAGACAGTTCTTGAAATGTTCGCTTTTCGGTTCCGGCGTCTGTTAATTCTTTCATTCAACAAATATTAACTGAACACAGGTCCTCTGCTGAGTGTTAGGAACAGGGACAAAAAGTCAGATTTGGCGACCGGTCTCCTGGAGCTCACGGTCCAAGCTGCATTGTCCTGCACGGTAGCCACTAGCCACGTGTGGTTATTGACGTTTAAATTAGTTAACATTAAATAAAAATATAGCTCCCTAGACATACCAGCCACGTTTTGTATGTTCAGTAGCCACGTATGCTTGGTGGTTACTGTACTAGATGGTACAGCTATGGTGTATGTCCATCACGGCAGAAAGTTCCAGCCTAAAGGGACAGCTGACAGACGGGCCATTTACCATCCAGTGGCCAAGCTCTGGCTACTCTGTTTCTTCCTGTTGCTCCCCTAATTTGCCCAGTTCTAGGGAAGGGAATGGAGAAAACAAAGCAGCTGCGTCATTAATTTGTGAGCTATTGTCAGTTTCATGTTACGTCCTTTTTATTCCTTATCTCACCCTATTTTACAGATGAGGAGACTAAGGTTCAGAGAGGAAGTGTGACTCACCAAGCTTGCCCCTGCAGTAGATAATAGAGACTGTCCTTGGTGTTCTTGATCTCACAAATTGTATCCTTAACACACTTAAAGGAGTCTGGGAGATAATGAGAACAGCTAACATACTGAGTGCATATCATGGTCACCTAAGTCACTCTCCTGAAGTTCGCTTTACATGATCTTCATCCTAACTTTGGGAGCCTGAAAATTCTCCTCACGTCCTTTGCAGGTGAGGAAACTGTGGTGCAGAAGGGAAGTGATTTGCCCAAGGCCATCCAGATGGGAAGATGCTTGGTGTTTCTGTCCTTGTCCTAGGCAGTCCTAGGCCTGGCTGGCTTCTTCCCTGTGACTCACATCCTCCTGGGGGAAGTAAAGAAATCCAAGTCCATTCGCCCTCCCATGAAGTTCGAGACCCAGCCAGGTTTCTCTCGGTTCAAGAGGCCCACTTGGCACCAGGACCGGGCAACACGGTAGTTCTCTGACTCTCTGGGTGGCTCTGGTCCCCTTGCTGTCTCACTGCTGTAGGCCCTGGGCTAGAAAACTTGGCTCTGGTACCACACCACCCACTTTTGAGTCCAAGGGCTGGCAGGGCGGGTTTGGTAGTAGCCAAGGCTGGCCTCCACCCCCTTTCTGTGTTTACCTTTTGAACTTTTATTGTGAGCTTATCTTTAAGGGGGAAAATATTTCATAAACTTAAAATAGGCAAGACAATTAATAGCATGCTTTGTTCTTCTGATCCTTATCTGTACAGGAAGACACACCCCTTTTCAGTTTTGTGGGTCAAGGTGAAACCGCCTCTGGGGGCTCGCACGCAGCTGCTCGTTTTCCACGTCTGAACCAGGTTCCCTTTGGCTTTTCCCAACTTCTTGGCCTGAGCACTTCACCGAGGCCTTTGCTATTTACCAAGTGCTAGCATTACACGCTATAATTATTTCTTCTGACATGATTAATAGCCGTTGCGTGCTGAGGGCGTTCCTATAGGCCAGCCACTCTGTTAAGGGCTCCTAACACCCTTATATGGTGGGTCTTCTTATTTGTATTTTATAGATGAGGAAACTGAGGCCCAGGGAGAAGAAATATTGTATTAGTTTCAGGTGTACAACCTAGTGGTTAGACAACCATATGCTTTACAAAGTGTTCCTCCTGATACTTCCAGTACCCAACTGGCACCACACAGAGTTACTGCAGTATTATTGACTGTGCTCCCTATGCTGTACTGTACATCCAGGCTGCTTCTGCTTTTCAACTATTATGAATAATGTTGCTATGAACATTTGTGCACAGGTTAATGTGTGAACATACGTTTTCATTTCTCTTGGGAGACATGGAATGAAATTGCTAGGTCGCATGGTTGTATTACCTTCTCTACTCATACATCCATCCTTTGAAATAGGAAGTATCACTATGGCTTTTGCAGTTGAGAAAACTGAAGTTCAGAGAGGTATGTTACTTGTTCAAGGCCACGCAGTAGGTGGTGGAGCAGGGCTTGGAACCCAGGCAGTCTGACTTAGATTCCACGCTCATCCTGCCTCCAGGGTCTCTGAAATTTCATTTTACCTGAAAGGTAGCCTTGTCCACAAGCAGCTGAATCTCAAAAATAAAGAAAAGCTCTTTGGTACAAGGATGACCCAGGCAGGTATAGAACTTAAGCCCAGTGGGTGTTAGTCAGGAATCTTGTTCACTTCCTTCCAGTGACCAAGGATCTGGGGGGCCAAGAGAAGGCTTAAAGTTAAGGCCTTTTGAGGAAGGTTTAATCCACTCCTGTTATAGTTTTCTCCTGAACTAGACTGTCTTGGAGATAAAATAAACCTGAGTTTCTGGAGGAAGTGAGTGTGTGGTAGGACAATGGGCTCTGAAGGTAATCTGGTGGTTGGGAGTAGGAAGCCCCCATAACCTCTGCTCTGAGAGCTATTCAAGCTCTAAATTGCCTGGCTCCTCCAAAAAATGAGTTTTCAGAGAGAAGAAAGTGGGATTAGAAGCCCAAGTGCAGGGCCCCAGAACAGTCCCCCAGGGAAAACACGTAGCAGGAAGCACGTCCAGATCCTTGCAAAAAGGGAAAAAGTAGAACCAGGAGGGGACAGACCAAAAGCTACTTCTGTGTGAACCTGGGGACTAGGGAAGGAATTCTGGTGGCTCAGTAGATTGAGTACCGACCTTCGAACTAAAGCATCACAGGTTGGCTTCCCCTCAGGGCAGTCAGGGCACATACCTGTGTTGTGAGCTAGGTACTCACTTGGGGGCATGTGAAAGGCAAACAATCTATGTTTCTCTTTCTTCTCTCTCTGAAAAATAAATTAAATTAGACCCCCTGTTGATGCTCTCCATTTCGGCACCCCATTTCGTTCCTTCGCGGCACTCACCATCATTCTAAATATTTGAATCATGGGACCGTGATTCTCATGCAGGATGCCTGGTGTGTTTTTGTTCACTGCTGCACAAAGCTCGCTGCCTGGTGCCCAGTAGTCAGAGTTGTTAGAGAAAATGCAAAAGCCTCATTAAATTTGAATTTTATTTATTTTATTTTTAACTTTGTTATTTATTTTTAAAAGATTTTATTTATTTACTTTTAGAGAGAGGAAGGGAGGGAGAAAAAGAGGATGAGAAACATCAATGTGTGAGAGATTCATCCATTGGTTGCCTCTCACACACCCCCAACTGGGGAACCTTACCGGTAACTCAGGTGTGCCCTGACTGGGAATCAAACTGGAGACCTTTTGGTTTCAAGCCAGCACCCAATCCACTGAGCCACACCAGCCAGGGCTAAATTTGAATTCACACATCGAATTATTTTTTGGTATAAGCATGTCCCATTTGTTTACCCTGAGATTTAAATTTAAGCTTTCTGTATTTTATCCGCTAAATTTGACAACCTTAATTTGTAGGGTTTCCATAAATGGTTGTGGAATAAATAGGTAAATGGGATTTTGCCTTGGCTGCACCCTAAACTTGCTGTGTGACCCTTTGGGCAACACTGCCCCTCTCTGGGCCTGTTTTACCATCTTAAAAGTGGGAGTTCCAGCAGCGACCACAGCGCAGGGGTCGCCAGTTTGAGAGGACGTTGAGAGGACTGTCACACAGCAGATAGGGTGCTCTGGTCCTCCTAGCGCGGACGGAACAGACTGGGTCTCCAAACTGGCTTCCACCCGCCACTTTTCTCTCTCCCGCTAGAAGCCCCGGACCCGCCCCCTCCGACGCCAGGCTGGCCTGAGGCCGTTGCCATGGAGACAAGGGTAGCCTGGAGGCCCTCCCCCACTAAGCCACGCGTTTCCGCTGTGTTGGAGCCTTCTGATTGGTTGGTCATCTGGACTCTACCACCAGGCCCGAGCCCGCTAGAGCGTGGGGGCGGGGTCTTGTCCCCGTGGGAGTCCTGTTCTCAAGACCAGTGTATGTGGCTTTCTATAGGAGGATGGGTTTCCTGATTCACTCAGGGACAAAGACTCTGATGTTGGAAGATTGTCCATTGCTTCTGCTAGAGCTTATGTTCATGTCTCTCTCATAAGGTGAGGGCAAGTCGGCCACGCCCCCTCTGGAGCCCATTCGATCCTAGAATCTGGAGCACCGGAAGTGCTGGCAACGTGTCGGTGCGCTCTACCCTAAACGTTCCTCCCTCGGCCACCTTTCCTATTCAGCTGCAAGATTCCGGGGCCGCCTGGGCGCTGCACCCCGACACTTCCTTATTGAAACACCATTTCAACCGAACTCCGAACCTCTGCGCGCGTTCTCTCTTGTGCCTGAGGGTTGGGCCGGCGCCTGAGAGTAGCCACGCCCTTCCCCACTCCTGACAGCCAATAGATGCACGAACCCCGGCGAGGTGTTGGCTAATTAATGAGGACCGGACGCTGATTGGCTGCAGATCGTGGCCGGGGGCTGGGCAATGAGATAGGTTGTTCCCGAGGTGGGAGGTGGTAGCGGTCGTTGAGAAGGAGGCCTGAGATCGATATGTCCCCGGCGGGTGAGACAGAGCGGCCCGTGGCGCTGTTTCTCTGAGCCCAGGGCGGCCTGGAGGCCGGCTGAGAACGAGGGTTGGAGGAGGCTGCCCCCGCTTTGGTGGCCGCCATGCTGGGGGCCCGGGCGGTTGAGGGAGCTGCTGTGGCGCTCCTGCGACTGCTGCTGCTGCTGCTGCTGTTGCCGGCTTTCAGCGGGCCGGGGCTCGGCATGGTTGGCTTGGTGGAAGCCGGGCTGCCCGAGAGCGTTATTTGGGCAGTCAACGCGGGCGGCGAAGCGCATGTGGACGTGCACGGGATCCACTTCCGCAAGGACCCTTTGGAAGGCCGGGTGGGCCGAGGTGAGAACCTCTCGCGGAGCCGCGGGATCCCAGGCCTGCCTTGCCGGGTGCAACCGGCTAAGGGCTGCGGGCCCTGAACCCCCTTCTTCGACCCCTGGGGCCACGTCTCTGGAGCAAAGTTTCTCTCTGCAGTTTCCACAGGGACCCAATCACAGCTCATAGCCTGGCACTGGCTCGAGAAGGTAGCAAAAGCCATTGAGGCACAGAGTTAGCGAGAAGTTACAGTTGGACCTCGCATCCTGCATTTTCCTAACTCCTCGCCTCCACCCGAGCTGGGCAAAAAGTAAAGACGAGGGCGGCCTATTGCCACCGCGAGGCCTCACGGTTGTAGGTTTTCGGTGTCCCTGGCCCGGGTGGTTCTCTCCGCTCAAGTCAGTTCCTGGTGGAATTTTGCCGACCCCAGACATCGGCCGCTTTCCTTACTCGTTCTGCAGGAGTGGGGCTTGATACTTAGCCAGAATAGAAAGGAATCTTTGAAGAGGACGAGCCAGAAAAGTTTGATCACAGTCTCCTTTCCCCGCCCCGCTTTGGAGCGAGGGCTATGTGTGCTTAAAAGTAGAAGCTGCAGGCCGCCCCCAGAGGATGGTTTTATCGAAATTATCCTGCTCTGGAGGCTCGTGCTGTGTCCGCTGGGTCATCCAGCCTAAGTTCTGAATATGTTGAGAGTGTGTAGAACTTACACTAAGTGGTCCAGAGAGGTATGATTCCAGCTTATGGGAAAAATGATTTTGACTTAACTGATTGAGCAATAGTGGTTTTTGCAGAGCTGCACAGTTCTCTCCAAGTTGGTGGAATAATTGCCAGGAGAGCTGGTTAAAAATGCTACTCCCTTGTCCCAGACCTAAGAAATGAAACCCAGGTTTCTGTACCAGAGGCTTCTGATGTAAGTCATCCTCAGGCCACACCACTCTTTGGGCAAATCTGCTCTAGACTTTGTTTCTTCTCTAAGTACTATTGGAAAACAGGTTTAAGAAGGAGTCCCTTACTTCATAAGGTTGGATATGCCGTATGCTGGGTACAGAGGCTGACAGATTGGCAATATGCCATCTCCAGAAGACTAGGAGACAGACTTTCTCGAACTCTTTCTTTCCACGATGCACGATGCCCAGATTAAACTCTTGTCTTGACTAAAGTATTTAACTGGACTATTCCAAGTTAATTACAGTGTCTTGGGATTTGCTATATTCTATACCCACAGTATATTAGGGAGTCTATATATGTGAGGGTGTTGGGATAAAGAGCTGTTTTCTGAAGTTCTGTGTTTGTCTTGGAATTTATGTAGCCCTGGCATGTAGGTCTCACTAGGCTGGGTTGAGCTGAGTCAGGGGCCCATCTTTAGCAGCTGTAACAGCCGCCAAAGCCAGACTTCCTAGCAGGCAGTGCTACTATCTCCATCTGGACCCTTCCTCTTTGTGAGCCTGGGCCCTTGAGGAAATTAGAGACCAAACGTTTGTGGACTTTGCCTCCTGAGATAGCTGTGGTGAGGACTGTGTGCAGATGGTTCCTTTCGTTGAAGCAGATACCAGGCTTTTAAGTCCGTTGTACAGAGGAGGAAGTTAGGACCACACAGGTTTGGTTCCTCACTCCTCTCTTGTTCAGAAACCCTGGTTTTAATTTGCTGGTACACGTGGTGGGGTTTTTTTTTTTTTTTAGAATTTGTATTTATTTATTTATTTATTTATTTGGTTTTTGGCCTGATCAGCAGTGACCAGGCTCCCTATCCTTGGGTTATTGGCCCATGTTGCAGTTCCTTCTGAGTTCTTTTTTGTCACAAGTAGAGTTACACGAGACCTAACAAAGCTCAAGGGTACTGGAGTCCTATCCCTGGCCTTTGAGCCAGTCTGCCGTTGGAGGTTCCCTGCTCCAGTCCATCAGTTTGGGTTGGAACTGGAGCAGTATTAAGGTGTGTGTGAAGAGTGGAAGATGCTTTGCTGTTGCTGCTTGGACCAGCCTGTTGCAAATATTATGCTTCTGGGTGCCTGAGAGGAGCATTTTGCTGGCATTAGGTCTGGGGCTGAGATGTGATTAAGCTTCCACTCTCAGGAGGCAGCTCTCTAGTTTCTTCTGTGCTAAGGAGTGTGGCACCACCCAGGGAAGCGCAGCTGTTCACGCTGCTTTCCTTCTCTGGCACTGTTTGGATAAGGGCGCGCCAGCGATTTGGAGACCTGTGCCTCGTGTAGCTATTCACACTGATTGCAGTAGAAGCTGTATGCTTATATCTTTTCCCACATGCCTGCGATACTGTTTCCAGCGCGTTAAAGAAAGTTCATTTTATGTTGAGCGATTCCAGGTATTTGTTGCCAAGTTAACCCAGATAAGGGTTTGGCCTGCTTTTGAACTTGCTCACTCTTTGTAGTGTCTTTGTAGTTCAGCATTCATATCACTGTGAGTGGCCCAGGGCACCTAGTGGCTTTAGCATTCAAAGGCGCTTGGCAATGTTTATTGAACTTCACCCGCGAGGATACTTAGTGTTCACAGGAGATACTGACAGCCTGGGAAAGGCTTTCTCAACCTGTGCGCTTCAACAGATGAAAGTACCATTACGGAGAGTGGCTCAGAAGCGCTCGATTTGGGATTTTGGCATGCCGTACATTTTGGGTTCTTTTTAACTGGGTGCTTCTGAGTTCCTCAGAGAAGACCTGGTTATTTGGCCCGAGGGCATAGTGCCTGGCTTGGTTTTAGGAGAGGCAATTTTCTCTCTGTAGAAAGGTGACCTGCTAATGCTTTGTATTACCTGGAAGAACTTGCTTGACCTCTCTCTGTGCCTTATTTTCCTTAATAAAACTTCTCGTGCTTCAGAAATCAGTGACATGAATCTGAGAACTCCCTTGTCCAGATAGGTTAAAGTGTCTCTATCTTTTTCTTTGCTGGATGACCTTTTACAGGGAATTAAAAGTAGGGCAGAAGAGGGCTGCAGAAGGGAAAGAGCTGGCCAGGGGCCCGAGCCTGTCACATTACTAATTCTGTGGGCCTAAGGATGACCCTTTTCTGGGTAGCTCTCCTTTTGGCCGAGGAAGGATTTGGCCTTGGTGAGATAAGAGCTTGAAAGATAGGATGCCTGTGGTTTGCTTAGGACACAGATTTGTGTAGACTCCTGCCCTGATACTGTCACCTAAGATGCAGGCTTCACCTGCAGGCCCTCTAAGTAGCAGAAGTTCACGGAGAATCCGGGTAGGCGATGCCCCCATTTTCCAGGTGAGAAAACACCCAGAGGAAATACTTCTCCTGAATCCCATGCTCTAGGACTGAAATCCTCGTCTCTGTCACTCTGAAACCTGGGCTGGCTACTCCCTTGTCCGGGACTAAGAAGCAGTGGGCAAATGTAGGCCCCGAGACCCGCTTCCTCCGTGGCTGTCTGAGCTGTGGTGCGCCGNCTGGATGACCTTTTACAGGGAATTAAAAGTAGGGCAGAAGAGGGCTGCAGAAGGGAAAGAGCTGGCCAGGGGCCCGAGCCTGTCACATTACTAATTCTGTGGGCCTAAGGATGACCCTTTTCTGGGTAGCTCTCCTTTTGGCCGAGGAAGGATTTGGCCTTGGTGAGATAAGAGCTTGAAAGATAGGATGCCTGTGGTTTGCTTAGGACGCAGATTTGTGTAGACTCCTGCCCTGATACTGTCACCTAAGATGCAGGCTTCACCTGCAGGCCCTCTAAGTAGCAGAAGTTCACGGAGAATCTGGGTAGGCGATGCCCCCATTTTCCAGGTGAGAAAACACCCAGAGGAAATACTTCTCCTGAATCCCGTGCTCTAGGACTGAAATCCTCGTCTCTGTCACTCTGAAACCTGGGCTGGCTACTCCCTTGTCCAGGACTAAGAAGCAGTGGGCAAATGTAGGCCCCGAGACCCGCTTCCTCCGTGGCTGTCTGAGCTGTGGTGTGCCGACTTTGGCAGTGTGCTGTGCACACTTCGCCTGTGTTCTAGAGGAATCTGTCTGGCTGTGCTTGCATGAAGGCACGGGAGGGAAGAAAAGAAATCCTTGCTGTTGCTGTGCTTCTCGGGACTTGGGCACATTCAGCTTTGCATGTGGCAGATCTCTTGGGCAGGCCACTTGGGCTTCAAAGGGAAAATATTTAAAGGTAATTCCCAGGTTATCAGTAGTTTTTGTTTTTTTTTTTTTTCACATGGCTGCGTTTTCTTGGGGGACTGAGACTGCCAGAGATTTACATTACTGTCAGTTTCTCACTTTTTCCACTTGGCAAGGGGAAAACAAAACAAAGCAAAACAAAACAAAAAAAAAAACACACCACGATTTCCCACACAGGCACAGAATTTTCTGTGTATCTAAAAAGCAAATCTAGTTCATTTTCTAAATTTGTAAGGATCACGGTCCCTCACGGAAGAAGGAAATTCTTAGAACTCAGTTGAATGAAAAATAGCAGCCTTTTCATCTTGGTAGGTGTATGCCCCAGCGTCATGTCACGTGAGCCCGGGAGAGAGCCTGGGGCCTGCTCGCAGTACCTCCTTTGTAGTGCTGCGCCTCTTTGATTTCGGGAGAGAAGTAGGAAGAAGAAATGCCCGGAGACAAAAGTGCACCGAGTTTCCTGTTACTTTGTCTCATTAGCGCATCTGATCTCAGCCTACTGTTAGGCTTACAGGAACTGTTAATAGTTATGTTTATTTTTGTGAGGGCTTGACCTTAGCCACTGGGTCTTTCCATTGCCTTTTTATCTCCAGATTCTCTCTCTCTGTCTCTCTCTGGGAGTTTGGATGATTCAGAAGATAATGTCCAGGGATGGTCACTCTCAGACACCTCCCAAAGGATCTGGGGGCCCAGGGTCACCAGAGTCACTGTGCGGGATGGGAGGGTGGCCTTGAAATCTGAATTCTGAGCTGGAGGTGAACCAGGCCTTCAGAAGGTAGATGTATGGAACCCTCGGAAGTCTCCTGCATCCCCGGGATGAAGGAGTCGGAGAGGCCCTCCCCGAAGAAGGAAGCGTGACCACTCACCTCTGGGGCTGGAGTGCAGTGTCTTGTGTTTGAGGACAGACCCCGGTTTAGTTCGTTAGGTTTCGGGAAGACACACCTCATGCTGCATCGTCTCCTACTAAGTTTGGGGGAGGACCCGGGGCCGCAGGGGTTTTCCACTGTTCTGATACCAACCTGAGGCAAGTATCTTTTTGCTCTTACCCCGCCTTACCCCTTGTCAGTCTGTGAGATGGGAGGGCCGCTGCCCCAGAACTTGGTAGTCTCAGGCCAGAGGTGCCCGTGGGACCTGGGCAGGTTCTCTTTCCCCGCCGGGGTGGCTCTAGCCCTCCCTGGGGAGAAGCGCGTGGCTTCATTGCTTTGCAGGAACCATGTTAGGTGCTGGTGGTACAGTAGGAAGTTTCGTCCTTTTTGTTTAATGGGGGGGGGGGGAACGTTCAAGNGGGGGGGGGGGGACGTTCAAGAGAGGAGGTGAGGCTGACTTGTGTGAGTCTGTGGGAAGTAAGGTACTTGGACCTAAAGGAAACTGGAGAGCATCGCACCCTTCTTGAGAGCCTTCAGACTTTTTCAGTGAAAAATCATAAAAGCAACTAAAGCCGGGCAACTTGTTTGTGGTAAAGACAATGAAGAATGACTTCCCTAACAGATGCCCTGTTTTCTAGACTTGGGAGCTTTTCTGAATAAGAAGAAAACATTCTTTGAACTTAATCGGCTTGTAGAGTTCCCGACCATCCCCCTTGTTTTATGAGGTTTCTCTGAAGTGCCCCCTCACGGGGGAACCAGGCGGCTGGGGCATAGTGCTTTGTTCTAATAATGAGCTAGACCTGTTCTCTTGAAAAAGCCATTTCTAAAAGAAAAACTTTAAGAAAATCCCGTTCTGGGGGTTGCTCTAGGGGTTATGGGAGCTGTTGGGGTGATTAGGGTTCGGTCGCTTTCATTTTTTCACTCTGGCTTAGTAGTGGCTTTCTTGCCTTTGTGTCTGGTCTGCTGCTTGGAGGCTGGCGCAGAGGGGCCGGCCCCTTCCACTGGGGGGTTATTAGCACTGCCCTGGAAAGGCCTCTGGCCATTCTGGGGTCCCTGCTCTTCTTTTATGTTTTGCCTCTGATGTGATTTCTCTTTATCTTTTGTCCCCAGCCTCTGACTATGGCATGAAACTGCCAATCCTCCGTTCCAACCCCGAGGACCAGATCCTGTATCAGACAGAGCGCTACAACGAGGAGACCTTCGGCTACGAAGTGCCCATCAAGGACGAGGGGGACTACGTGCTGGTGTTGAAGTTCGCCGAGGTCTACTTCGCACAGTCCCAGCAGAAGGTGAGGCCTGGCTGGCGCCCCGCCCCCCTGACCAGTGCGACGGCGCCACTCTTGGACAGTCCTCCGAGGTGGGCCCGAGAGCGTGCAGACCTCCTCAGGAGGGAGGGACGCCTGGCCTGTGAGGGGGAAGCTGGGTTCCTTTTGCGGCTAGAGAAGCCGTGTCCCACTGCTTGCGAGGCTGCACTTGCCCAGAGTTCGGGACAGAGGACTCTTCACAGCAAACCGACCCTGTCCATCGAGGCCCTTTGGGTTATCTTTCTTCTTGGTGTCTGCACCTTCTTGTTTTTTGCCTTGTTCTTTTCCTGTCCCTTCTTGTGAATTTCCTCCTTTCCGTGTTGAACTTTTTTGTTTGTTCCCTAAGGCCAGTATGAGGCCTCCTTGAGAGTGAGGGAACATGGACTTCATATGTCTCAGATGAAGGACTCCAGCTACCCTGGAGTATATCCAGCCCTGTTATTCCTTAAATTGCTTTTGAACTTGAAGCCCAGGCAGGTGTGTTTGTCCAGCTGCCGAAAGGGCCCGAAGCTAATGGTTTTGACGCTGTCTCCTTTTTCTGTCTTGGAAGGTATTTGACGTGCGATTGAATGGCCACGTTGTGGTGAAGGACCTGGACATCTTCGATCGTGTTGGGCACAGCACCGCTCACGATGAAATCATCCCGATGAGCATCAGAAAAGGGAAGCTGAGTGTCCAGGGAGAGGTGTCCACCTTCACGGGGAAACTGTACATCGAGTTTGTCAAGGTATCGCCCTTATTGTGCCCTCGGTGCTGAGGGAGAGCTCACGAGAGTGGGGTTGGGGGGCGGGGGGAGGGGGCGTGTGCTGCTGTGTGGGGCTGATTGCTGTCTCCTGTTCCCTCCCGTGTGGCCACAGGGGTACTATGACAATCCCAAAGTCTGTGCACTCTACATCATGGCTGGGACGGTGGATGGTGAGTCATTTTCAATCTGCTTTTGGACTTGGGCTGAAGGATGTGGTTGAGAAAACCCTTGGGATAATTTAGCTGCTCAATATTTTGGGAACTATTACTTGAAGCCAAACTGTGGGGGCCCCAGGGTCGGGAGGCTGGGGATGGTGTGTAGCGTGGTGCTGGGGATAAGCTCTGGAGCCAGATCTGTGTTTAAATTGTGTTGCTGCCATTTAACCCACCACGTGGTTTTGGACGAATTCCTTTAACTTCCTTGTACATTGTGATGAATAGTGGCACTTGTTGGTGTGCTCCGACCCTCGTAGTCGTTTGGAATTGTCTAAAACTTGTCCTTATTCTGTGTCTTTAATACCTATTTCCTGGTGGGGGGGGGCACAAAAGGAGGAGTTCTTCATTGTTTTGGTCTGCGCCATCTGCTCCGTCTGCTCCCAGATTCCAGTATTGCTAGGCCGCACTGGGCAGAAGTTCATTTATTATTGTCTCCTTGTCCTTGTGACCCAGCCCCAGGGTACGTTTCTTTCTCAAGGTTGAGATTATGCTGGCTGCCAGCTTCCCAGGCGAATTTTTGCAGAGAAAGCTAGTGTCTCCGTGCCCTTTTTCCCCCATTCCACCTCTGTACCTTTTCCCAACTCAGCCTGAAGGCACTGAGGGTTTCATCTGTTGTCTTGACGTCCCCCACATGCTAATATGACGACACCCAGGAAGGTGTCTTGCAGCCCACAGATTCACGGTTCAAGCCCCTGAGGAGATAGAAGAGGGGTAATGTGTGTGAGAGCCCAGGGCTCTGGGCTTCGGCTTTGCCTCAGCTGCTTTGTGAATCAAAAGAGAATGTGGAATTATGGCAGGGAGGAGGAGGGGTTTGGAAAGCTCAGGTTTGGGTGTTGTGTTATCGTCCCTGTCCAGTCCGTCCTCTTGGGGCCCTGGAGAAGTAGGACTGGTAGGGGAGAGAGTGACCCTCCCCGTGTGCAGGCTTTTACTACTTCTTAGCCGAATCTAACGAAGGCTGATGTATTCCGCAATCTGCCGTTCTCTGGGCCAGAAGCTACTTCTGCTCCTTCTGCCCCTTCCCGCGGCCCCTGGTTAGGTCATAGCGTCTCTTTATTGTGACTCATTTACCGCGTTTCAGGGTCTCCCATAAATGCTGCGGGTCTTATTAAAAGGTATCCTCCTTCTTGTGTCAGATGTACCAAAGCTGCAGCCTCATCCAGGATTGGAGAAGAAGGAGGAGGAAGAGGAGGAAGAAGAATACGATGAAGGATCTAACCTGAAAAGACAGACCAATAAGAACCGCGTGCAGTCAGGCCCCCGCACGCCCAACCCCTATGCCTCGGACAACAGCAGCCTCATGTTCCCCATCCTGGTGGCCTTCGGGGTCTTCATCCCGACCCTCTTCTGCCTCTGCCGGTTGTGAGAGCGAATCGCCATCCAGAGCAGGGTGGAGGGGAGTGGGAAAGAGACCAGACGTGATGGTTTGGTTTCTGTCTTTTTCACAGTGATTAACACAAACAAACAAACTAAAAACACCACAAAAAAATTAAAGGAGATAAAAAGAGGCAGAGCGAGTAGAGAGCAGCTCTCCTTCACCACCACCTGGTCCCAAACCTGCTCAGTCCAGGGCCTCTGCTCGTGGACGGCCCCCAGCTGTCTCTTTCCTCTTTGAGGTGCCGCGGGTAGATGGGTCCTACCTGGTCAGGGATCCTCGTCTGTTTACCTAGTGGAAAGGACGCTGAACTTGGAGCAGACCCCGTTTGTAGGGTTGAAGTTAACAGCAGGGACAAAGTCGTCTTGTTACCTGAGAAGACCAGCATGGGAGTTGGGTATGTCCTGAACGCGTGTCCAGCTGCCCTGGGATTGAGAGCGGGTGTGGTTTGCGTGTGTGTGAAGATGTGTACTTCGTATGATACAGATGAAAACAGAAGGGGGGGTTTTAAAAAAAAGAAAAGTAGATACTTTCCTACTTGGAAGCCTTTCTGGTTTTAGCCCGTTGACGGTTCCAACTTCCTGTCTCAGCTCTTTGTCGTCGCCTGCTTCCCTGGCGCGGGCCGGTTAGAGGGCTGTCTAGTATCCAAGACGATTGGTTTATGTCAGGTCCTCAGATTGCCTCCGACTTGTTACCACAACAAATCATTTTGATTCCAGTTTGTGTTGGGGACTTAATTTCTTCTCTCTCTCTCTCTCTCTGTTTGTTTCTTCATCTGGCTCATTTGAATCCTCTCTCAACCATCTCACTAAATTATTGCCAAGGGGAGAAGACATGAGGACTTGGGATTCCCTCTGCTTGAATGTCTTATCATCTGCCACTTCACCTTGACGGTACCTCCCTCCCTGGATCTCTGAGCCAGCAGCAGGAAGACCTGACCCAAGCAGTCCTTGCACTGGCCCCTTTGCAGGGTCTCGCTGCCCGGGGGCAGAGATGCTTCCCAACCTGCAGCCACAGAACACTTGACCTTAACAGTCTCTTCTGGTCTTTGGATTAGAAAAGGCTTATGTAAGCATAACTTAGGAGCAACCTCAGAGACTTGAGCCCCACGAAGTGACTGACCACTGTTGAGAATGTCTGGTATCTGATGCTCATTTACTCCTCTGTCCTTTTATGTCACAGTTCAACCAGTTCTGGGTCCTGCCTATCCCGAGGAACTGGACTGACTGTCTGTACCTGGCCCAGGGCCGCTGCTCGCTGGTCTTAATAATATGCCCCCAGTCCTTTCATTTTCCTCTGCCAGTAGCAGTCAGGTTCTTGGTGTGACAGCAGGGACAGATTTCCAGGCAGCCGTCATCCTGGCGTGGCTCTGAAGCCAACCGTAGTATCTAAGTGTCCGTCTTGAATTCCCTGGGAAGGTTCCTGCAGAAAGTGACTCTTCCCTGCTGCCCTGGCTCTGGTCACTGTCCTCTGTTTCCCAGCTGCAAGGAGTTTCGTGGGTGGAAGGCAGCAGGCCTGGCTTCTGCTCCGGCTGGAGCAGCAAAGACTCTCAGGCCAGGGCACTTTTGTAAAGATGTTTGATTTCGAGTTGGGCTTTTTTTGGCTGTGTTTTGTAAAGAGCTCCATCTGTTTGAACGACTTCTTATGTGACAAAGTAAGTAGTCCTCGTGCTCACGTCCTGGGTTTTGGCTTTTCATGAGTGAGCCTGGCTCGACATTTCGTCCTCTGACTGTCGTGGTCCCTTATTTCGGCTGTGACTTCAGCCTCAGTACTAGGCTGTTGAGTCAGGCAGCCGGGTGGTTGTGACCTAAGGCCGAGATTGGGAAGGTGGAGTGCTGTACAAAGCTCCCTGCTGAAAGGGTGGCATAAACTCCATCCTGGGACCACCTGCCTGGGGCAGCGGACGTCCTGACTATTCATTGGGCTTCTGACAGTGGCTTCGGCTCCCATTCTATCACATCTCATTCCATCACAACTCCCCAGAGCTGTGGGCTGCGCCCAGGACAGTTGACCAGCCAAGAAAGGAAGACTCGCTGCCTCCATTCTGCCTTGCTAGTTTGCCTGGGTCTCACTGAGGAAGGAGGGGTCCCCACCTCCTCACCTCAGCGCATCCCTTCAGTGACTCAGAGTCTCAGAAGGAAACTCTGGCTCCTGGGGCCATTTCCTAACGGTACTGTAAGCCAAGCAGCTTAGTTTCTGCCTCTGTTTCCAAGCCCACCCTTTTCCCCGGAGCTCGGGGGTAGGGATGGGCACTTTCCTCTTTGGTTGTATCTGAAAGGAAGGAACATCTTTCTTTGGCTGACAAAAACTAAAGGGGAAATGAGGTAACAGGAAGAAATGGTGGGGGCTGGGGTAGAGTCCCCTGGGCCAAGGGCAGGTCACAGCTGGCTCACAATGCTGAACTTGAAAGCTTTTTTTTTTTTTCCTCCCAGATGATATAGGTACGCGAAATTTAGGTTAAAGCGGTGGGATGGGGCACTCTGTATTTTTGTATTGTGTGGGCTAAGAATTACTCAGTAGTTCATCTTTTGCTTTTTGCACTGTTCGTTCCCACGCCTGTATTTTGAGCTAGTGCTAGGGCAGAGCCTGTGTGGTAGGGGGTCTGTTGGGGTTTGGGGTTCAGGGTGGGGAGCAGGGGCCTGGGCTCTTCTCCTGCATCTGCGCTCTGCCCTGGGCTTTTTAGGGCCCCTGAGACCAGCTGGCCAAAGCTGAGAACAGTCAGCTGGGGTGGAACTCCTTTTGTCAGAAGCGTGGCTTCCCTCGTGGGCGGACCACGCAAAGGTGTCTGCTGAAGAGGGCCAGAGAGTCGGTGGTGTCGCTCTGATTTGGGTCAGGGGCCAGCCGGCCTCCAGCGGGACTTTTTGGGGCTTCTCTCATGCCGAAACATTGTACCCAGGAAAGTCTGTGGGACCATGTCCCCTAAAGTAGACCCATTCTTGGAAAAATTCTCCTGTTACGGAGAAGCTGCTCAGTGGATACGCCAAGCTCTGGTGACTTGAAAGACTGTCATTGTTGAGTGTCACTGGTGTCAGACTCCTGGGAGGACCACTCGGCCTGCAGGGCCACCTGTGGTTTGAGAGCGTGATCTTAATTCTCTTGTTCCTGTTGTTTGCCTAAGATACCGGCCTGAAATCCGGGATCACATGCAAGTCTCTTAGGCTTTTAAGAGAGAGCGCCGTGTTTGAGTTAAGTTTACCTTCCTCTTTCTGTGCCTGGGAACTGTGTAATCCAGTTTCAGAATTGTGATTTGACTTTATCTTTTTGAAGAAGCTTCCGTTTTAAGGAATTTCTCTTCCTTCTTACCCTGCCTGTACCCTCTCTTGGGAAGGCCTGGCCAACGGGGCTTCTAGAATCTCAGTCGAAAGTCAGAAAATAGCAGCAGTCCATTCCCTCTCGCAGCACTTACATACCTTTCCCTAGAAATGGCCCACTTGAGAAGCCCAGGGAAGGAGTCAGCAGGCTCTCTGCCTTCCCTGGGGGTCGGGGAAGGACCCACCCGGGTCAGCACAGTGCCTTTTCCTCGCCTGCTCTGAGCCAGGGTGGGCATTCCCTCTGATTCAGGTCTGGGCAGGGGTCTCTCAGTCCCTGCCCTGGGGCTGCTTCCCCCTCCCTTCTTCCCCTCCCCCTTGGCTGGCCAGCTCTGACCCAATCCAAGCGTCTTCTTGCCCCGAGGAGCCTGAGTGGCATCAGGTGGCACCAAGGAATACTGTCCTCCATGCCTCTCCAGAAGGACTGAGGAGAGCGGGCGAGCTTTCTGAAGGGAGAGACTAACACCAGATGCTTCTGTTTAAAAAGGGGCGGAGGGAGAGGCTGGGGGCCTTCTGCTGCGGCTCCAGGGGGAGAAGCCGGGGCTCAGCAGAACCGGGAACACCTAGGGTCCATTCAGAAATCTTAGGAGAAATCTGCTTCTCTTCTATGGAAAGATGTAATTAGGGATCAAAGAGCTCTAAGAAAATTGCAAAGAAGCCTTAATGTTCGAGCTTCAGAGAGCTCCGTGGTTTTTCCCTTTCAGTCTGAGCTGCGAGTCTTTCTGCCTTGAGGCCGCTCCTGGCACGAGAGGGCTAGGCTTCCTCGTTTTGTTACAAGACAAGATTGGCACCGACAGGTCAGCTGCCCAGTGAGGGCGGGTTTCCCCTCTGCACATGGGTGGCTTGCTGCCGATCCGGTTTGTCCTTCCCCAGCTGCCTTTTGGCTAGCCTACTTTGGGTTGCCACATCTTTTTTGATAAGAGCAGATGATCTGAGGACTGGCTGGGTTGGCAGAAAAAGAGCAGGATAGATCTCCTGGGATGGGCTCCCCCCAGGAGTATAAGAGCAAGGAGCCAGGATTGTGCTGGCAGCCAGGCAGGCAGTGGTGCCTGGCAGGGTTGGCAGGGAGGGCCTTGGCGCCGCCGCTCCCATCCAGGCAGTCGTGGGGGTGGGGGGGCACGCAGCACCAGGCAGAGCAGAACTCCGTTCTCGCCTCTATTTTGAGCTTCAGCGCTTTACTTCAGTAGAGAAGAAACAATAACAAACTGAAGTGCGCGCTCCGTCTTTCCAAAGGACAACTGTCGGGAAAGGAGGGCTGAGTTGCCGGGTGGGAGGGGAGAACTGGCAGGGAGGAGACGGTTCGGTGAAAGCAGGGATGAAACATTCTTGATTCCTCATCCCTGACGTGTTGTAATCCAGGGAATGAAAAGAAAATTTGACCCTGGGTTCGTTTCCTCCTTGGGTTTTTCTTCCACCAAGTTCTCCCACGTTGGGGCCACCTGCCTGTTCTGAGCTCAGGGCGGCCTCTTCAGTCATCCACCCGCCTGGCTTGTCTGGGAGCCCACCCCGCCCCTCCTGATGGGTTCTGGCTGCTCTGTTCTGTATACCAAGTGCTGGAGAATAGTGTCAAGTTCTTAGTAGCCCTTCGTAGTTCCTGTTCTAGATCCCCATCCTCTCCCTGCAGAGGCTAAAGTGACTCTATAGCCACAGTGCACGTTTACAGCGGCGCAGTGAGATGGACTGAGGGGCTTTGACCCTGGCTGGCCCGGGAAAGCAGTAGGGGTGGATAGAGCTGTCTTTCCTTCTGGGCTGTCTCCACCTGTCCCTACCCCCTTCCGTGCCCGACCCTACTCCCACCAAAAAGAAAAAAAATCAGGATGTTTTTCACTGTCCATTGCTTTGTGTTTTAATAAACAATTTGCAGTGACACTCTGTGTTGGGATTGAGTTTGACCTTGATTGCAAAGAGGTGAGGTGATGGGGTGGGAAAAGGCAGACCCAGGTGTTCACTTAGCACAGGGTGCATTTAGCCATATAGCTCTTGCTTTTCTTTGCACTGGGGTGTTTGGTTAAGGAAGTGAAACTCTGTAAAACCGTGCCTGGCCAGTTAAACCAACAGCACATTCAAGGAAAAGGAAACATTTTGTTTTGTTTCCACTTTCACTGGAACACCAGGCCATGGCCGACTGGCTATGAGGCAAGCCGAACCTGGCTGCCTCTCCTCATTCCCTCGGCTTCCACCACTGCCTGTGGACACAGGACACATGGGACAGGTTTCCCTGCTTCCTTCTTTTCTGGTGCGTTGCCAGCGTTGAGTACGCATTGGGAAGGGGCAGAAGGAGCAGGAAGGATTTTCCTCCCTGTAATTTATCTGTCACATTTTACAGCTGAGGGAGAGAAACTCCACAAACGCTTCAGTGACTTATCCCAGGCTAGTCAGTAAGCAGGGGGCCAGGGCTCACACCTAGCCAGCCTGCCTGCCTGCGAAGCCCGTGTTCTTTCTAAAGCCGTCAGAGTAATACAGCTACCCTTCACTGAGTCCTTGAAATGGGTAGGTGGAAGTGCCAAGCACTTTTACAGATGTTACCCCCGTTTAATCTTCAACAAACCAGTTGGTATTAGCCGTTCAGAGGAGAAGTGACTTGCCCAAGGCCACACAGCTAGCAGAAGGCAGAGCTGGGATTTTACTCAAGATTGCTCCCAGTCGTGACTCTTCCATTTCCCCACGATGCTCTGGTGCCCACCTGCTGTACCCCTCCCAGCAGGAACCGAGGCTGCTGGTTTGGGAAGAGGGAGGAAGAGCTGGGCCGGCCTCCCTCAGCCATCCCTTGAAGGGCAGAATTCAGCGCTGAGCTCAAAGAATGAGGCCAGTGTTAGTGGAGTCTGTTCTTGGGGCCCAAACAAGCCAGAAGGCCCACAGAGCCTCTTTCTTAGCTTTGAGCCCATCTAGAACTGGAGTTCTGGACTAATTCGGGTTCAGCTGTTGCTATTTCAAGGCGCTCTGCATTGGCTGCCAACTGGGGAAGGGACCTGAAGAAGCCCTGCTCTAGGGAGAGCAGGCAGGGAAACCGTCTGGCAGAAGATCTTGGGCCGCATGCCGGGGCCTGGGTTAAGCCACTCCGTGGGGCCAGATCTTAATCTCACTGAGGAAATCAGGCTCCCGGGCGGCTGGAGCCCGTGCGTCGGACCTTTCCTCACACTTAGTGTCCTAGCCCCCACCCCCCACCCCCGACAGAGGAAGGGAGATGAATTTTTCCAGCATTTACTGGAAAGCTGTTGCTATAGCGGTGGTCAGGGGTCAAGGGTAGAAAGGAGGTGGGGCAGGGAGGTTCAGGAGCGGCCCCCCCCCCCAGCTCTGCAGCAGCTGGAGTCGAAGGGCACCTCACTGCCACTCTGGTCCAAGAAGAGTTGACTGTGCTTTGTTGCCAGCCACTTGAAGTAGTAAAAAATACCCCCACTTGCTTTGGCTTTGGCCTTGTACTAAGACTGACTCTCCTGGGTTTCCTCACAGCTTCCACTTGAATCCGCCTATGGCTTCCTCAAGGCCCGGTGCCCAGCTTGCTTCCTCTTAGCTCTGACTGAGTGTTCTTTTCAGTCATTGCACTTTCCAGTCCAGTGCTATGGCTTCTCCCTGACCCATGGACCTGCCCTCAGCAGAGTGGCCCTGGGGAAAGAGGCCCCTTAAATACATCGCCTTAGTGACCATTCATCAGATGCTGTCCCAGGTGTTACCCTCGGGCTTTTATTGCTGTTTTTTTTATATCCTCTTCACACCTCTAGGGAAGACCGGGGACTAGCCTGATTTATAAACGAAACAAGGGCTCAGAGGGGATCAATGACCTGCCCAGAGTCCCCTGGCTGGTAAGTGACAGAGTGAGTGAGGACTGGAAATCGACTCCGTCTAACTAACTACAAAGCCTGTGCTCTAAACGCCAGGACGTGCTGTTTTTAAAAAGGAACCTTCCAATGTGGATGACTGATGAAGCTGGGTGACGTTTACATGGAGGTTTATAAGAGTCTTGCTCTGAGAAAGAAAGTAACCTTTTAAGAATTAGCGATACAAAATGCATAAGTACATTTAGAAAAAAAATATGGGGTGCAAAGTGTGAAAACTCATCTTTCTCATTCCCACTACTCCAGTCCCTGGAAGATAGTGCAGGTGAGTTTGGTGTGTGTCTTTCGTTGCACATACACGTTTACATATATTAAACATGTATTTACTCTGCACACGTGCAAGTGTTTCTTTAGAATTCCATCATGGCCCTGGCTGGTATGGCTCAGTGGATTGACTTCGGGCCTGTGAACCAAAGGATCTCGGTTCGATTCCGAGTCAGGGCACGTGCCTGGGTTGCAGGCCAGTTCTCAGCAGGGGGCGCAAGAGAGGGAACCATACATTGATATTTCTATCTGTCTCTTCTTCCCTTCCCCTCTAAAGATGAATAAATAAAATCTTAAATTAAAAAAAATTCCATCCTGGAATTACTGGATCAGACAATATATTCATTTAAAATTTTGAAAGTGCTGCTATCAACAAGGCTATATGAATTTTCACTCACCAGTCTTATGCTACGACTTTGGAATGTGCCAGAAATCCTTTATGGAAACAGGTGGTATAAAAATAATAAATGCATGCGTTTTCAGAACAGCCCTTGGTCAGGGAAAGAGGTGACTTGTGCACTAGGGGAATTCTGGCTCCCAGATGGGGCTCACAAGGGCCGCCCGCAGCCCCAGCCAGGAACCACAGAGGCCATGCGTGCGTGCGTGCGTGTGTGCGTGCATGCATGCATGCGTGCTCAGGGAGGCAGTCGGAGGGCACCTGAACTTTCCAGCCTCTGCAGAAAAATCCTCTCTGATAACCTTGCTCCACTTGGCTGCACCAGCTCCGGGCCCCACCTGCCTGGCCTGATTCAAGGCAGGCTGCTTGGCTGCTTTGGGACTGCCCTGGAAACAGGCACTGTCACACCTCTCACAGTGACAAAAGAACTGGTAAAGAGAGGGACTCGCAGAGCACCCAGCCTGGTGAAAGGGACGCCAGCCTTTCTCCTCCAGTCCTCCCAGGTCGAGCCCTGGGGAGCCTCGGGGTTGTTACTGAATGTGGTAAATACCAGTTTTCCTTTTTCCTTCAAATGGGGTGTCAGTGTACGTACTTCTCTTAAAATTTTTTTTAATTTTTACATTTTTCTTCATCTTTATTTCTTGATTTACAAATTTACAATGTGTATAATTTGTCCTCCAGATCATCAACAATGTTATCAAATGATTAAGTTCTGCATAAGAACACTTTTTTAAAAAGAGCCTTTTGACATACCTTGGGAAGAGTGGAAGTGACAGTCCTAATTTTTCCTACTCCTTTTTAAAAAGGTGATGAAATACATTTTCTCTTTGTGTGTGTTTTCTGCTTTCTTAAAGACACAGTCTTTTTCTCTTAACCACAATTCATGGGTAATGACTAGACAGAGGACAGGCCCCAACTCCCTTAGAGGGCAGTATTTATTTATTTATTTCTTCAAACAGAAAAAAGTGATTGAGATTGAGGTTGCTTTTAAGTTTAGGAGAAAATAAGAGCCTCTGCCTTCCAGAAATAGGTCCTAAGATATTTTATGTGTGTGTGTATATATATGTGTATATATATACACATATACACACACACACACGTATAAATACAGCAGCAGCCCTCGATCACATGCTTGTCACGGTAAAATAGCACAGAAGTAGCTCCAAATAGTGTCACAAATAGACCCCCCTGTAGTGCCTTCCAACCTTCTGATACTCTCCTTCCCAGAGGGAGCCATGGTGAACACTCATATATATCTAAACCCCTTCCTTTGCAGTGCCAGATACACATCTGCATATTTATATGCTTTTTACTTTGAACAAGTGGGATTCTGTTTTCCTGCCCCTCCTGGTATATCTTTGAGAGACCTCTCTATACTAGTCCATACACATGGATCTCATTCTTTTAACAGCTGCATAACTTGAATACAACTGTAATCGATGATAATTTTTTAAATGCTACAGATGGTCCTGAAGTAAAAACCTTCATGCTTGCTTGTAGGCTAAGTTCCTGGGTATGGGATTGCTGGAAGAGGGGTCAGTACACTTGTTACCACTCCTAGAAAGAGAAAAGCTGGGGTCCAGGTAACTCTAGTCCTGGTGCCCTGAGAACGAAGGTCCAGGGAGCAAACGAGTGGGAGGGGGCTGCATAGGAAACCCCCTCTTGGTGATTCACTATCAAGGAACATACTACAAGTTTTGAAAATTTTTCAGTGACCACTCACTGCTGAGTGGTTTAAAAAGAGTTGTTCACCAAGCGCAAGACTTTCATTCTTTGTACACCTCTATTAAAATTTCCTGAGCCCTGGCTGGTATAGCTCAGTGGATTGAGCGAGGGCCTGTGAAACAAAGGGTCGCCAGCTCAATTCCCAGTTGGGGCACATGCCTGGGGGCCATGTAGGAGGCAACCACGCATTGATATTTCTCTAACTCTCTCCCTCCCTTTCCCTGTCTAAAAAATAAATAAAATCTTAAAAAAAAATTTCCCGAACGCTTTGGTAAGTGCTGCTCAGTGGTAATCTCTCAAAGACAGGTCAGCATCTAGATAGTGCCTTAGCCACATACTGTCCCACCAGGCTGGGCAAATGGACTGGAGTCAAAGTTGGTATTTTGTCCGGGAACCAGGCTAGGCCTGTCAACCCCTCCCAGGCTCCTCCCATCAGGTGAGAGGGACCCAGCAAGTCCTGAGGCAGGAGAGGGGAGTTTCACTCTGGCCTGTCTGACGGGGAGGTGAAGCCAGACCTGGCAGGCACACCGCATCAGTCAGGCGCAGGCGTCCAACACGGAAGAGTGTGGATCCAGAATGCCTAGAGGAGCCACTTGGTCCGTGAGAGGGCAGCCTCCCTCCACCCCTACCTACCTCCAGTTGGTGAAGTCATGGTTAACTTCCAAGGTTCAGTGCAGAGGTCACTCCTGTGAAGCCTCTTCCTGATCCCCCAGCCCCTTCCTGTGCACTCAGGTAAGCACCTTTGCCGTATGAACCTCTGAAGGCCGTCAGCACTCTGGTTTGTCCCCTGGTTCATACTTAGTGGGCTGGCCCAGAGGAAGGGCCACGTGACAAATTAGGTACTTCACAGTCTTACCAACAAACTGGGAACTTCTCCATAGCAGAATGTTGTTCTGGCTTTCCTTCTCTCATTCATTCATCCAATCAGTAATCACCATTGGCAACCCACTACCCAATACAGTGGTGAAAATGGCAGACTCAAATCCCTAACCTCGTTCGTTTTATGTTCCCTGTAGCCCAGCCCAGTGTCTAGCCTGAAGTATCGCACAGTAGTAGCTGGGAATGACAATGTAATTGGAAAGCTGCCTTTGTATAGCAAGTACTTTTTAACTTTTGTGTGCTACAGATTTAAAAAACATTTTCTCAAGAGGCCTTGTCCACAGCTTGTATGACAATCATTCGACCGTACGAGGTATTTTTAAAAACATCTGGGGTGATTTGGTGGACCTGATCGGCTACGAGGGTACTGAGTTCGCAGACACGCCTAGTGCCCACCACCTGGCTGGAACAGCTGGCGCAGGGCGGTCAGGCACGGCCCGCTGGCCCCGCCTCGCCCCTCCGGGGGGTCCGCCCGGCCCCGCCCCCGCTCTCCATAGTTACGGCGCCCTGGAGGCGGCGGCCATCTTGGCGGCGGAGCGATGAGCGGGTCGAACCCGAAGGCGGCGGGCGCGGGGTCGACGGCTGGGGCCCGGGGGCTGGTGGCTGGCAAGGACGAGAAGAAGAAGGCAGGCGGCGGCGTCCTGAACCGGCTCAAGGCGCGGCGGCAGGCGCCCCACCTCGCAGCCGACGACGGCCTCGGGGCAGCGGTCACGGAGCAGGAACTGCTGGCCCTGGACGCCATCCGGCCCGAGCACGTCCTGCGTCTCAGCCGGGTCACCGAGAGTGAGTGCGGGGCCGGCCGCGCCCTCCCCTCGCGCTGGGACTCGGGCCCCTTGCAGTTTGCAGCGCAGCCTGCCGCTCGTCCCGGGGTCCGCCCTGCCACCTTTCCCTCCGGCCCACCAGGCCGCGCTGTCCCCAGTGCCGTCGGGTCGGGCCTGCGCTCCCCACCGCCACCTAGGCGGGGGTGGGAAGGTGTTCCTCTTGAGCTTGCCTGCATCCCCCTGAGCCTGTCTGCCGTTCAGGCTGGGCCGTTCCCCTTCTCAGCTGGACTTGCTTGAGTACGGGACTCCTTAGCTTAACCGCATCCTCCAGACACCCCCCCCCCCATCTTGGGAGCCCCCAAGCCATTAGTGAAGTTCCTGCTTAGCTGGCTGCCTCACCCTGCTTCCTCGCAGCTCCCGCAGCCCAGACCCTACCTGCCTTCTCTGCGTTTCCCTCCCTGCGGCCCCTGCCAGCCCCTCCCCCCTTTTCGGCCCGCCTCGGCCCCCCACCCCTGGTGGCCCCAAGGGTTGCCCCTTTGTGTGCAGGTGGGCTCTTCCTTCCTCAAACACATTGCCGGGGCATTTCATGCAAATTTAAAACAGTACCACTGCTTAAAAATAATAATAAAGTTTCGGTTTATGTACAACATCTTAAATGTGAATCCTGCTTTTGACACTTGTTCGAGTGAATTAAGAATTACGTCAGTTTCAGAAGTGCGTTTCTGGCAGAAAATGCAACCACCCTTCACCTTTTCAACGATACAAAGGAGGGTAGGAAGAAATGTATTGCCCACCCCTAACCCGGATCTCTTCCCCTTTTTCTGTTTTCTTCCAAGCCAATCCCTGGCATGACGTCCTTTCTCTTGTTATTTCCCTGCAAGAGTTTACAGTCACCTGGTTAGGCCCTGCTTGCTCTGCCCCTCCCCCCACCCCTCCAGCCTTCCGACCCTGCAACACCAGCTCTCCAGCGATGGATCTGAGGCTGCTGCAGCGCTACCTGCTGAGTTGCTTTAGTTGTCAACCCTGGGCTTTTTATTGGTACTTTGGGCAGCAGGTGGCTGCCCCAGTGATTTGGAGATGAGAGCCTGGGGGGCGGGTTGGTCCAGACTGTATAAAAGGAAATTCCTATCTCCTAAAATAGTTTTAATTTGATTCTGGATATTCTGATTCCCCATTTTTCATCACTCTTTTGGGTTGGGACTGGGCTTTGCGTACCTGAGTATATCTTCGGAAGGTCTTACTGTTCACTTTCATTGAAACGTGAAAGAGCCGCTTCTGTTCTGACTCTGGAGGTAGAGAAGTGCTGCTCAACGCCTGGTTTTTTAAACCTCGTGCCTTATCCTGATACCAAGGGTGAATTAGGCCGTTCCCATGCCTGGCCTGAGCAGCAGTCCTGGTAGGCACTCAGGTGCTGTGTGGCAGCTTGGGGTTGGTGGTCTGCGGCTCACTAGAGAAAGCCACAGGTCAGAGCTTGGTGACCTTTGGATTTTGTTATTCTTCTTAAAATCTGTTCTCCTTTAGCAAATTATTTATTTTTAAAGATTTTTATTTTTAGCCATGGCTGGTGTGGTTCAGTGGATGGAGTGCTGGCCTGCAAACCAAAAGGTTGCTGGTTCGAGTCCTCATCAGGGAACATGCCTGGGTTGTGGGCCAGGTCCCCAGTAAGGGGCGTAGGAGAAGCAGCCACACATGGATGTTTTTCTCCCTCTCTTTCTCCCTTTCCCTCTGTCTAAAGAAATTAATAAATAAAATCTTTAAAAAAATTTTTTTAGTTATTTTTAGAGAGAGGCGAATGGAGGGAGGGAAATATCAATGTGTCTCTTTCATGCCCCCCAACTGGTGACCTGGCCTGCAACCCAGTCCCTGTGACCTGACCCCAGGAATCTAACCTTCGAGCTTTGGGCTGGTGGGACAATGTCCAACCCCTGGAGCCCCACCAGCCATGGGAGCAGGTTATTCAGTGAGTGCCCTCTAAAAATACAGAGCTGATTTCAGCCTTCTTAGGAGTCACAGAAAAACCAGTCGCTCTCGAGTTTGCCATCTTACTGGATGGAGAGACAGCTGGTAAAACTTGAAACGACTAACAAACAGGTGAAGTAAGGTGAAGTGCCCCGATGAGTTGTGCAGAAGATGCTGTCAGGAGTTACTGCAGAAAGAAAGCTGAAATTTTCTGTGATCGATAGATACTCTTTTGAGTAGCTGCTCAGGTAGTTGTGGGCTTTACTTCACTTTGGCCTAATGCCCTCACCGCCAAATCTGCCCCGCCACCTGTGTAGGTGTGGCCCACCATCTGGCCACCTGATTTTGTACAACCCACAAGCAAAAAAAGTTCTTCCACTGTTAAAGAGTTGGGGAGTGGGGAAGGAAGATCCTGCAACACGTGGTTCTATACAATTCATGTGTCAGTGTCCATAAATGGTTTGACTCCAGAACAGCCCTGCGCATTCACGGATGTGTGGTCTGTGGCTGCCTCTGCACTAAGTGACAGAACCTGAGTGGCAGCAACGCCTCACTGTTCTCGACCTGGCCCATTGCAGAAAAAGTTGGCTGATCTCTGCTTTGTGGTGCTTTGGCAAACAAGTGCTGTGTTAGCCATGAGATTAGCATAGGTATTCCTAAATGAATTGTAAGAAAAGTCTCTTTTGTGCCATCCAAGTTGATAGATCACAAACAGTTTGTATGCCATTTTTGAGGTGTTTCCAAGGAAATCTTTTTTTATTCCTGTGTCTAAAACTGTTGTGATCATCTTTTGTCCATACCCCACCTATGGTCCTTTTTTCTTTCTTGGATCCCCTAGCTCTCTTCACACACAACTTTTGCTTATAACATAAGAAATGCTTTTGTATATATTTCAAGTAAATTGTGTAAGAAAAAAAAACCCTTGAGTTTGCTTCAAAACTTGAGAAGTGAATGAATGGTCATTTTGGAGAATTAGTTAATGGCATTGATCTTTCTCGATCTCATTTTCAGATTATTTGTGTAAACCGGAAGACAACATCTACAGTATTGATTTCACCCGCTTCAAAATTCGAGATTTGGAGACAGGGACGGTGCTTTTTGAGATCGCCAAACCCTGCGTTTCAGGTAGGCCTCTGTATTGTGATGGTCACACGGCCTTGGGAGCTTGAATTTCTGTGTGCCACTGCATCCTGTGTCGTGGACTCGGCGTGTCCTACTTTCGTGACCTCTTCCTGAAGCTGGGGCTGCTGAGCGTGCTGGGTTGAAGCTGTGTTGAGAGGCTGCAGTTGGTGCTGGTTACTGTGTTCCACAGCCTTCTGTTTATGTTGCTCATGTCATCCTCACTCCTCTGGGAGGAGTTACTGTCTCCCTTCTACAGATAAAGGAAGCAGGCCCAGAATTTCCAAGTGGCTTTCCTAAGGTCCCGTGCTCTTTGATCTTACTGTATTGCCTTCACTTAGGAAAGGAATCCTTGCAATTAAACCGTAATGAGAGCAGCTCACCTGAGCCTTGAGTCTTGCGGACACTAGAAAGGTGATACTGTGCATTCCAGTCCAGATCAGGAGGTGGTTCCACCCGGATTCTCACTCTCTTTCCTTTAAACAGTGACTCCTGTTTCCCAGTAAGTCCTGGTTTGGATTTTAATCTTCACCATCTTCTGGGTGAACAGAAAGCCTGGGTCTATGAACTCATCTACTTGGGATTCCTTAAATTAGCCTTGAATAGTCCCTTCCTGGGCTTGTGATGCAGCTGCAGGGTGATTCATTCCTGGCTGTTGGACTACACTGTCTTCAGAGCGAATCACTGGAGATGTAGTGCCCCCTGGAGCTAGTCCTGAGAACACCAGGACAGATAACCCTTCAGAATGTCAACCTGTGGGCTATGTTAACACATCTTTCTGCAAAAAGCTTTTCTCATCTGGTTTACTACTCAGAAAGAACGTGTAAATTTGGTAACTCAAAAGACTTCTGAGAGAGTCTCAGCTCAGGGTAACTTCATAGTCAAGGTTAGAGCCCTGGTCTCCTCAGGCCGCCCAGTGTTCTTTATGCTGCATCATCTAGTACTGACCAAGGCACGTAAGGCCCAAGCTGGTGGGCACTCAGTTTGTTGGGGAGCGTCAGGGCCCAGGGTCCTGGGTCTGGATTTCACATCCCTAAACCACATGTCTTAGTTCTTAGGATGGTTCAAGGACTCTGGGACTACTTCCCGTGTGCAGATTTGAATTAAACTGGGCTCAGAGTAGTTATTTCGGTACAAAACTGAATTGTCGCAAGAATGTCAGCTTCAGATACTATAACTATGCCTTGCTTTTTAACTGTCCAGTCTTTGGCTTTAAGGGTCTGGATCCACTTGGAGTGTGCTCACAGGGAGGCAGTTCCTCCAGCTGCGCCTGTTCTGAGAAGATTTGGTCTGACCCTCTGGGTCACAGGGTTGCGGTCAGGGCTCCAGAGTTTTTGGGCGCAGACCCCACTCAGGCCTGTGGCCCATTGCTCTTGGGCTTTCACAGCCAGAGATGTTCGATGCTAAAAACACCTCTCACGTTGTACCCATGTTCAGCCTAGACCTCAAGAAAATGCCTTGCTGGACACTGGGTGGCTACTAGAGGGAACTGTCTTTGTTCACATTAGGATGGCTTTCTGATTCATTCTGCAGATGTCTCCTGGGTTCAGGAATGGACGAGACCAGAGACCGTCATTACCCTCATGGACCCTCATTCACGTCCCACACATCGTTGCTAATCTACTTCCCCCTTTCCCAGGTCCATGTTGGGCCTGTTAGGGCCTGGAACAGGCATTAATCCACGGAAGTATAGTACTCCAAGGCTGTAGGTCAGTGCCTTCCATTTAAGGGACAGAGCTCTTCAGGGGTTTGCCTTTGCTGCGGTCAGAAATGTCGTGCTCTCTGAGGGAGCCTTCTGACTGGCTGCAACTGTCATGGTTTCATCCTTTCCATTAGTGGCCAGCACATCGACTTGGTCAACAGGACTTCGGCCAGATGGACCTGGATTCAACCCTCTGCTCCCCATTTGGAGGACTTTGGACCTGTTCCTTCACCTTCCTAGGCCTGAGCTTCCTGATCTGTAAAGTGGAAGTGATAATAACATGTCACAGGGCAGCTGTGAGGGTTCTCTGTAGCGTGTAGCACAGGACTGGCATGTAACAAGCGCACAGCAAACGCCGGCCACCTCCCACCCCCACCCCGCCGTTGGTGTTCGTGCTGTTAACTGATTGTGCAGTTCGGACTGGTGGTGCGAGATGGTGCACTTAAGCCCCCGCTCTGTGCACTTTCAGACCACGAGGAGGACGATGAGGAGGAAGGTGGCGATGTGGACATCAGCGCAGGGCGTTTCGTCCGATACCAGTTCACACCAGCGTTTCTCCGGCTCCGGATGGTCGGGGCTACGTGAGTACCAGTGTTTCGGGAGGGGAGCACATCTGCGTGTTTACGGAGCAGAATGTTCTCTGTTGGGTTGGCTGGAGAGGAGGGAGGGGGCACAGTGGGACTGACAGATTCATTTTGCAGGGTGGAGTTCACTGTGGGAGACAAACCTGTGTCAAACTTCCGGATGATCGAACGGCACTATTTCCGGGAGCGCTTACTGAAAAACTTTGACTTTGATTTCGGCTTCTGCATCCCCAGCAGCAGGAACACCTGTGAACATATCTATGAGTTCCCCCAGCTTTCCGAGGATGTCAGTACGTATCCCGATGGGCACAGCAGTCTAGATCCTTGGGCCAGAAGGAACGACCCTTGAAATCCACCTGGTCTGGTGCCCTCATTTTGCAGAGGAGGGAGATAGTGACGCAATGCATCTCTAGTCATTTAACCCCAGGCTTCTCATTTCCTGTTGCTCCTGTCACCGCCTGTATGGAAGCATGGAAGGTTTTAATAATACAGGACATCCCGTTTAGACGCCTGCTGTGGGAAAGAGAGTGGCTGAGGGAGATAAGAGGTGGCCAGACAATTCCTGGGACTCTGGTGAGATAAAGCGCCTCTCCCACCCGCTGTTATTCGTGGTTTCCCGCTGGGTTCTCGGCCTCTGCTCGCACTCTAACATTTTCCTTAGTCACAGCTAGACAGGCAACTGTGGGCTAAATGAAATGGAATCATAGGTCTGAGGACCCCCTCTTGCCTGTTCCCTGCAAGCAGAAGATTGACCAGATAAACTACTAGAATGGAGCCAGCAGGAAGTAGGGACTGTTAGAGGCGTTGGAGCAGGAGGAGCCCCGTGGAAGCAATGTCTTACGAAGGCACCAGAGAGAGCAGCTGAGGCAAAGGAAGAGATGGACCTCTGAAAGGGAAAGAACAGGCTTTTTTTTTTTTTTAAGATTATATTTATTTAATTTTAAAAAGAGGGAAAAGGAGAGGCAAAAAAGGGAAATAGCCATCAGTTGCCTCTACGCCCCAAATCGGGGCCTGGGGACCTGACCTGCAACCCAGGCATGTGGCGTTGTGCCTTGGAATTGAGCTGGTGGCCCTTCTCAGTGTGTGGGCCGGCACTCGGTCCACTCAGCCACACCGGCCAAGGCAGAACAGGCTTTTGCAGTTTCTGTGACTTTGGTCTAGCTTTCAGGTTCGCTTCTTCATTTAGTAATTAGGGGAAATTGCTCCAGAACAACGAAGCTGTGAGTGGGATCTGTGTCTAGTGGTAGAATTTGGTTGTAGGGAAGGAGTTACGTATACTGACTAGTTTTCTCAGAGCCCTGGGTCCTTAAATTTGTCATGTTCTGACAACCAGGTACTCCTGGTGTGGCCATGCTGGTCCCAGGGAAATGATGGCTGAGACTTGGGGAGGGGTGTTTACGCCTGCACTGGATCGTGGTTTGAGCCCTGTTCCCTAAAATGGTCTGGAATCTGTGGACTTGCAAGAGAACATTATAGATTTCAAGTTTACCCAAGGCAAGGTAACTTTTCCTCTTGAAACCAAATAAGCTGAGGCCAACATTCTATGTAAACAAAATAACTTTGGCCTGGGTAAGTTCAAAAAATTTTTTAAACAATCAGTTACCTTTTTAGGATTGTACTGAAAAGTAACATTTCCTCCAGGGGACTCAAAATAGCATGTAATAATTAACTCCAAGCTGGTCAAAGGTAGTGCCTGTTTAGTTAGCTTAACTTTCCTGCAGGGTTAAAGAGGTCTGGGCAACTGCCTGAGCAAACGGTGGAAGATTTAAATCTGGATCTCAGGACAGACACACCTTTTTCTGCATTATTTCCAAGTGAATGCCCTGAGCTGTTTCTGGAAAAGGCTCCTTGCCCCTTCCCCCCTGCACTCATGTTCACTGAGGATTCCTCCGGTTGCCAGGGGTGCTTGTGGGCAGCGACACAGTGAGGCACAGCTTTTTGTATTGGGACCAGGATGTCTGGGGGAACAGACCAGAAACACAGAGTTAATAAATTGCTGTAGTCCATGTTGGCAAACAGGCAAGCACATTCCACTGAGTGCTGACTCCGAACCCAGACCGGGGATGACCGAGGTTGGAGATTCATTGCATCTGTGTGTTTAAATGGTATCATGTTCAGTTTTTTTTTAATTTATTGATTTGCGAGAGAGGGAAAGAAACATGCATCACTGTATTCTTTCACTTAGTTATGAATTTGTTGGTTATTTCTTGTGTGTGCCCTGACCTGGGATTGAACCTGCAACCTTGGCATATCGGGACAATGCTCTAACCATCTGACCCACCCAGCCAGGGTCTCATGTTCAGTTTCGAGCCCTCTGTGGTCCCCAGTTCTCTCCAGCTGTCAAGGGCTGGCTCTCTCTGTTCTGACCTCACTATTCTGGGAGAGTGTACTCACATTTTCTGGAAGGACCAGCTTACAAATTTTAGAGGGAATACTAAGTTTTTGCCTACCTAGCCCATGGGGGAGCCCATATTAAGTTTTTGCTTTTCTCCTTTTCATGACTTGCAGTTCGTCTGATGATTGAAAATCCCTACGAGACCCGTTCTGACAGCTTCTACTTTGTTGACAACAAGCTGATAATGCACAACAAGGCCGATTATGCCTATAACGGAGGCCAGTAACGGCGTGGGCCTGGACAGGGGAGGCGCCGTGCTGTGGCCTGTGGTCCTGGCACACGGAAGTGGTTAAAGCTGCTGTGTGGCAGCACACACCTGGAACCTGGCCCCAGGAAGCCGAGGCTGGGGTGGCAGTTGCCTGTGCTCCAAGAGAGGTGCCAAGCAGTACTGTGTTTCCTTCCCCAGTATTTTTCCCCCTTTTTTCCCTGCCCCTTAGGCCACAGAGGTACTGTACAGTAAAGTAAAAGATTAGGTTAAGGTTCCTGGAATCCAGATAAAAAAGAAAGTTTATTTTCACGTAGTCATAGCTGCCTACTGGCTGTCCGGCTGTCCTGACAAGCTTGGGTCTCTGTGCCTGGGAGGGGAGGCGCTGGCTGGCCCGCCTGCAGGTGAGTAGCCCCTCTGTAGGTTCCCAGATGCGGTGGGAAGCTGCAGGGTCAGCCTCTCCAGGCATCTCCTCTTATTTCCTGTGTTGCCATCAGCACAGTCTGACCTCAGCCTGTGCATAGTTGTAAACCAGTTGGAAAGAAACTTGAAAGGGTGCAGAGGGAAGGAGGGGTGCGAAGAGGTGAGGCACTTGGGCTGGATACGGCTGCCCACACTGAAAGATCTGTTTTCTGGAGAGGCTTGCTCACTGTCTGGCTTCCAGGATCCTCAGCCAGCCCCATGGGGCTCCAGCGAGGATGCAGCCTGGCAGTGCCTTCCTGTGCTTGTTCAGGAGGAGAGATGAGCAGGAGAGAAGAGCTCAGTCTGCTTTTATTGCCTCCTAATTTTTGAGCATCTTGGGAAATAGAATGTCGGTTTGGCTCTTGGAACAGTAGTATCTCTCAAGGCCAGAGCAGGCGTCATTGTATTTTAATTTCCAGGCTTCCTTATGGGAGGTTCTGTGAAGAGTCGGCGGTGGTCCCAGCGTGTGTGATGTGCCGCTAGACCTCTGACAGTGTGCAGTTCAGGCTCTCGGGGTGACTCTGGCTCGGGTCCGGGCTGGTGCAGCTCCGAAGCAGCAGCTGTGTAAAGGAGGCTTTTGATTTTCTCTGCGCAGCATAGCCTAGGGGATTGGCTTTTGATGGGGTCTTGCCTCTAAAACTTCGCAGATTTCTCACGTAGGGGGATTTTTCTATCTACCTTTCTACTGAAGTAGTTCAGAGAACCCTCCTGGCAGGTCGATCTGAATAATGCATATTTGATCCTTCAGACTTTTGGGGTCTGAGGCCCTCAGCCTGTTTCAGCTGTGTGAGTCAGAGAGATGTGTTCTCAGAAAAGCTTCCTTGCACAGCCCACCACTTGCGTCCCCAGGCCCTTGTCGGACAGACTCTCCTCTCCTCCCTGCGGCCGTCTGACTGTGCAGTAGCCGTAGATGGTCCGCCCAGAGTCCCTGAAGGTTGTTGCTGTGGCCAGGACTTAGCATTGACAGGAAGGTATCAATAACTGTAGGAAGCTCCCGGCTACAGGAAAGCTGTTTCCCAAAGTGCTTGGGGGGAAGGCCGTGTGGGGCCAGGGAGAGGGGCCAGCATGTGGCCAGAGAGCCCCTGTATTCACTGACCAGTGTCACTCGTGGTTTGGATTCTAGAGTATGATGGTTTTAAACCTCGGCCCAGTGCCTTGTGCCAGGCCAGGGTCTGGGCTGTGCCAGATGCCAATGGCGTTCTCTCCAAGAAAGCCCTAGATTAGCCCTGGGTGCCGGCACTGGATCCAGCCGCTGAGGGAAGGAAGACCCCAGGCACCCTGCACACCAGGGGTATCTCAGAACTGGAGCGGACTGCAAACCCAGGTGCCTTACACGGGGCTCTGTCCCCTCTGCTGCTGGGGAAGGCTGCTTCACCCTCGTCCCTCCCCACTGGTGGGCAGGCATCAGCACTGCTCCCGTGCTGTTTCTCATTGGGGCTCCTCCAGCACGTTGTTCCTGTTGAGCTTCAGAACAACCCCTCTGTCTGTACAGAAGCCTGATCGGGGCTTCTATTTGATCCTTAATAAGCACCTCAGATGTGGTTTCTGGAGCTGCCCAGAGCTCTGCTCAGTAGCGCGTCTTGAAACTGTGTCCCAGGGCAGTCTGCGCCCAGTGTACCACGGCTCTTACTGGCAGTGTTAGCCTTTGTGCGGAGGAGGGCCAGCAGGGCAGAGGGGCAGGCTCGAGTCGTGCTGTGTCCTCTTCCCCTGCAGCTTGCCTTAGTCTCCCTGGAGACCTTTCTGAGGCCAAGTGCTCAGACTGCCCCGCATGACAGGGTTATGCCATCTTCTGTGCCTGAAGGTCTAGTGGTCTCTACCTGCGACTCTGGGTCCTTGTGTCCAGCTACTCAGGAAATCTCGAGAAGCATTACCACTCTGGGGTGTTAACCAGGGTGGGTTTGAAATTTTGTACCTGAACTAGAGAGAGAATCGGAAGCTTTCTCTGAAAGTATCTAAACCAGTCAACAGTGGAATCAGAACAGAAGCCGTGTTAGTGAGGAATTGGACTATTGGTAGCCATTATTTCGTGGGTGATATGTTGGGAGGAAAAAGCTCCCTGCTTAGGAGCCCACACCCTCTTTTCAGAGCTGGCATCCGAGAGGCAGCTCCCAGAGAGAGCACAGTCCAGCAGGTGGCTGGCCGCCCAGCCCACAGGGCCCGCTGCCTGTGCCCCTTCCTTGCCTGTTTTGCTCTTGTCCCTCTGCCTTGGCACCTCCTGGGGGAGAGCCGCTCTTTTCCTGTGAAGCCTTTGGGCTAAGACGTCCCAGCTGCCCCAGAGACAGTCCCGGTTTGTTTTGTTCTGTGTTCTAAAGAGTCAAGAGGAACCAACAACATGCATTTGCTCGAAGTTGCCTTGCAGAGAAGGCGGTGCAGCCTGAAGACACCCACCATCTTCGGCCTCTGATTCCCGGATACGGGCAGTGCTTCGAGTCTGACCGTAGACTAGTCACTTTCGAAACGGCAGTCACTGGGGAACCTTCCACGTCTTTTTCCCGTTGAAGTGGAGCTCACCGTGGAGTGGATTTAACAGGCTGTGCCAAAGGTGCGGATAGGGCGAGTCTTACCGTAGTGTGTTCTCCCGCCCTGGTTGGCTCCCAGGGTGCTCTCTTTTTTCCTCTGTAAAGACACTTTCTTCTGAGGGTCATTGTCACTGGGTCTGGGGAATGGGGACCGTCTGTCCCCAGAATCACAGCACAGACTCCCCGTGTTGTGGAACATCTGAGCCACGGGCAGATTTCCCGTGTTTTACAGAAGATCGTGTAGAGGCACCGAAGATGTGAAAGTCTGTTTTTCCTGTAAATCTGTTTTCACAGACGACGAGAAACGTCAGTGACCCGATCTGTCCCTCCTCCTCTTTCCGTTTCACCGAAGGACCTCATTCGTTGTTTTTTTTCTGTTTTGCTAACTGGGTTATAACCAACAAATGAGTACAGAGAACGCCCTGGACAAAACAACACGATAAAAGTTCAAGATCAAGGTGCTCCTTTAGGCAGGGCTGAAGATTTCAGTCTCTGGTATTTGGAATTTAGGCTGCAGTCCTCGTTTTTGGATGGACCACTGCAGGTGTGGTGCAGTCCACTTCAACCAGATTTGAACAGAAGAATGGCCACTTGGCCCAGGTAGAAGTAGATGAAGTGTCCGGTTTCATGTGTCACGTAACTACCAAAGTTCCTCCCCAGGGTGCTGTGCCAGGCGGGGTTGTACTTCTTGTGAAACTCCCCCCTTTTTTTCCAAATTACTACGGAAGGTTTATTTAGTGTTACAGAGGTGGTAGAAGTGAGCCAGCTGGGCTGTGGAAGCCCAGGAAACAAGTTCCAGAGGCTGAAGCAGGGCCTTAGGAGAGAGAAAGGCAATGGGAAGGTGCCCAGGAGCAGGAAGACACGCCAGGGTATACAGATGATGTGTTTTGGAATTATGCGCCTGAAACCTATGTAATTTGTTACCCAGGGCCACCCAATAAGTTCAATAAACAGGAGAAAGATGACAACACAAGAAGGGGAGAGGGCTTCCCATGTGGCTTAGTGTGGGCTGCGGCACCCTTCTCTACGTTATATTTCTCCAGTGCCTGAGTAGCACATTCCATGGAGTCCTGTTGCCTCTCCTCTGATACATTGACATTTTTGATCACCGCCTTGTGGGCGCACGTGGGAACAGCGGAGCAGGGCTGGCTGACTGGCCGGCAGGTCTGCTGAGGAGGGGCTGGCGAGGCTCAGCCCACACTGCTGTGGCGCAGCCTTCTCCCTCATTCCAGTTTTCACTGTCTTTGTGCCCAAAGTAAACTAGATGACTTATTTGTATAAAACTATTTTGCCACAAGAGACAGAAATAAAAGAAAGATTTTCACAGTATGTGACTCTTGTCACATCCGGACTGGGCCCTTTGGTTGCTGGGGGAGCAGGTGTGGGACAGGGTGGCCTCTTTGCAGGTAGTTTGAACAAGGCTGGTTTAGGGTGATTGGGGAACAGTATTGGGCTTTAGGTTTAATTTTTTTGCTTTATTTTGCTGGGGGCCTTTGAGAATTAAAAATTTCTATACATATCTAAAAGTTAAGCCCTGGCTGGTGTGGCTAAGTGGATTGAGCACCAGCCTGCCAACTGAAAAATTACAGGTTCGATTCCCAGTCATTGCACAAGCCTGGGTTGTGGGCCAGGTCCCTGATTGGGGGCCCGCGAGAAGCAACCTGTGGATGTTTCTCTCACACATCAAAGTTTCTCTCCCTCTCTCTAAAAATAAATAAAATCTTTTTTAAAAAAAACCTTAAGCTGTGCTTTAACTACAGTAAAATTCACCTAGTTTAAGAGTACGGTTTGATGAGGGTTGACAAAGGCATACAGTTTTATTACCCCCATCATGGTCATGATACAGGGCATTTCTGTCACCCCCAAAAGTTCCCTCAAATCCCTGGTGTCTGGCCAGTTCTTCCACCCCAGCCCCTCAAAATCCTTGTTGGATCTGTCTTGGAGAACTTGCATGCCTTTCATATGAAATGTATGTCAGTGTTTAAGGTCACAGATAATTCAGTTTTATTAAAAGAAAACAACCCTATGGTCATTTGAGGACTTAATTGCTTTTAGAGACAGAAACATCAATGGGAGAAAGAAGCAGATTGGTCCTTCCCGTCCACAGCCTGGATCAGGGGTCCTGCCCATCCCAGGGCCACCTGCACCTGGGATTGAACCTGCAGCTTAGGCATGTGCTCTCACTGGGAATCAGACCTGCAGCCTTTCGGTTACAGGAGATGTTCTTTAACCAACTGAGCCACACTGGCCAGGGCAACAGTTCAGTTTTAAAATATGTCTAGTTTAAATGGTCTGGGGCACCTGCAGCGAACACTGGCTTCTGTCCATAAATACCACTCACTCCTTTCCCACTTTCCTCTCCCCAGGGCCAATGGCCCTGTGGGGTGATGGAAAGGTGGAGAAGACCTTATTTGTTTGGCTTTACAGTACTGTGGACTAGAGGAGGCTTTTAAATTTAAGCCTTTTTTTTTTTTTTTGAGGGAAGGAGGGAGAGAAACAATGTGTGGTTGCCTCTCACGTGCCCCAACTGGGGACTTGGCCAGCAACCCAGGCATGTGCTCTGATTGGGAATCGAACTGGCAACCCTTTGGTTCCCAGGCCAGCACTTAACCACATCAGCCAAGGTTAAGCCTTTCTTTTAAATGAGAGGTAACATATTAAACGACTTTGCTGTATCTTTTGACTCATCTCCAGGAGGTAGAGGAAGGTTTTGGCAGGAGACAAATTTTTTTTTAATAAACAACAGAAATTTACTTCTCAGTTGTAGAGGCTGGGACATTTCATATGAAAGGTATGCAAGCAAATCTGGTGTCTTCTTGCTGTGTCTTCACATGGTGGAAGGATGGCAGAAGACCATTTCTGGCTTATGGGTTAGTGCTGGGAAAAGATGCCTGGGGGAGTTATGGGGGGAGAAAGGCAGCGGGAGGGATGTGTGGTGCCTGGGAGGGTCTGGAATTCTGACTCCCACCTGTGCCTGGGGAAAACCTTTGTCAAGTGAAATTGCCATAGCTTCTTGGGCAGCGTGAAGGTATCCGGAAGAGGATGCTGAGGACCAAATGCATGGCACTATGAGGCAGTGTCCCCTGCTCCCAGGCTACTCTGTCCCACGATTGGGACTAAGACAGATGGGACTACCGTGGCACAGGGAAGTGGCAGTGCCCCTCCACCTTCACAGCTTATGGGGGAAAGAAATCTTTCCAGTAACCCAATTCTCAAGGCCTAAATATCAAGCACCAGAGCAAGACAAAACTCTTTGCCCCTCTTGGGGTTCACAGACTACTGGGGGACTCGATAAGATTTCACATGCTAAGTGTCACGAATATAAAAAAGCCAACCATGGCTAAAGAGTGCGTGGGAGCTACACTAGCCTCCTGGGATTAGAGCAGGCTTCGGTGAATGGGATCTGAAGGAAGAACATTCCAGCCAAGAGAACGGGGATGACAGAGGCCCAGAGGCTCTAACCGGCTAGCTGTCCTGCAGCTGCCGCTCGCCTTTCCCATAGTATCTCAGGAAAAGAAAAAACAAACAAAAAAAAATTATGAGGATCTTACCTCCGAGACGTCACAGACATCAGACACCAGACTGGTTGGTTTTATCTCCACGAAGCGAGGCGGGGGGCATGGGAGGGGCCGCGGCAGGCCCCGCCCCCTAAACTTGAGGGGCGGGGCTCGTGACGCGCTAGGGCCCGCCCCAGCAGCCGGAAACCGCCTGCGGGGGAAGTCTAGGAGATAACCCTGCGCCTTCCCCGTCCTCCATGGCCTGCGCCGCGCTGCGTGTCCGGGCCTACGGCCCCATCCGCAGAGGTGAGTGTTTTCGGACTCTGTACAGCGGCGCCGCGGCCCGAGTCTGGCCACGTGGGCGGGGCCCCCACTGAAACATGCGTGGCCTTTGCCCCAGTTCGGTTGCATCTCGCGCCTGCGCAGCCGGGCCCCAAAGTGACAGCAGCTGTTGCTCAGACGCCCACCCCGCAGCCCAGTCAGTTCTCAGGGCTGCGGCTGCATTTTCTCCCCTCATTTCACCCCCCAGTAGAGATTCAGGGTGCGTCCTTCCAACGGAGCCAAGCTTGGGATTGAAGCCACAGTCTGAATCTATGACCTTGGGCAAGACACACAGACTCCACCAGCCTCAGTTGGCCCCTGTGTAAAATGACCACAGTAATATCTTACTATTTTTACAGAGTTGTAAGGATTAGATCACATGATATGTAAAACACTAAATACAGTGCCCAGCACAAAACATCACCCAGTAAATGTTACCTCCTTTCCCATGTTACCATTTCTCTCCAGCTGGAGCTTCCGTGACACCCACGGCTAGGGCTTCCTTTGCCTGGTCAGACCCAGTCGCCCTGGGCAATAACAAGAAAGGGAACCCTCACTGAGACTGTCTATTCCAGGCCTTGTGCTAAATGCTACAGTTAGTATCTTTTAACCTCCTATCCCCAGATACTCAAAGCTGTTGTCCTCCACGCTGAATGTTAGCCCGAGGTTTGAGGTTCCGTGAAATTAAAACCCTTGCCTAAGGTCACAGAGCTGCACTCTGACTGTTCTCCTCAACATTGTACTGAAGACTGACTGGGAGGGTGTATGTGAAGTGTTTAGCAAGCATTGTAAACAGTTACTGTGGGGGTTCTCAACAGCAGCACTGTTGATTGGCATTTTGGGCTGATAATTTTTTGTCATGGGGACTGTCCTGTGTATTGTTAGAATGTTTGGCAGCATCCCTGGTCTCTAGTCTCTCCATGCCATTTCCCCATGCAGCTGTGACAACCAAAAATGTCTCCAGACATTACCAAATGTCCCTTGTGGGGGGGCAAAACCATCCCTGGTGACAGACCAGTGAGTTAGTGGATCACTGTTATCGTAATTGTGCAAGACCTTGCGTGCCCCTTCCTCGGACCCCCACTGTTCCCGCCGGCAGCTCTCCGGCGTCAGTTGCACACCATCTACCAGACTGTGGAGCTGCCCGAGACATACCAGATGCTGCGCCAGACATGCCGGGACTTTGCTGAGAAGGAGCTGGTTCCCATTGCAGCCGAGGTGGACAAGGAGCACCGCTTCCCTGCGGCTCAGGTGAGAGTCTCAACCTCACCCGCCCACAATGGAGGTCTGCCCGTGGCTCCTGGGTGAGTGGTGACAGGGACAGCCTGGGACACTGAGATCCAGTCAGGGAACCCTAACGCAGGTCTGGGGACCCAGGAAATGCTCTGAAGTTTCCCTTGTCCAGAATGAGGTCTGTAGCAGGACTGAACTTCTGGAATAACAATAATAATGGTGAATGGTTGACATGCTTACTCCATGGCAGGCATTGTGTTAATAATAATATTCAAAATGTCAGCTTCTTGCCATGTGCTAGGCACTGTCTTCGGGCCTTGGGAAATGTCTGCCCATGTTTCCCAGAGCCGTCCCACGAGGTGAAGGTGCTGTTGTTGTGTACCCTAAGGAACAGTTGATGCAACTCAGGTTGGTGAGGGGGCTAGAAAACATGGCCAAGGTCGTGCAGCCAATGAGCTGCGGGGCTAGGGCTTGCATCCAAGTCTATCTTCTGCTAGACTAGGGTCCCAGTCAGGATTGTCCCTCCCCTGCCATTGTGTGTCCTCCATTTGTGTCAGTCCATCTGGGATGGCAGGGTTAAGATGTCCCTGCTGGCCCTGGCTGGGCAGCTCAGTTGGTTAGAGCATTGTCCTAGTGCACCAAGGTGGTGGGTTCAATCCCCCATCAGGGCACATAAGAGAATTAGCCAGTGGGTTGGGCATCATCCCACAAACCAAAAGGTTGCCTGTTTGATTCCTGCTTAGAGCATATGCCTGGGTTGCAGGCTGGGTCCCTGGTTGGGAGTGTGCAAGAGGCAACCGATTGGCATTTCTGTCACCAGCGCCAGCAGGAACATCTTAAATCTGTAATCAAGGCAAGTGAAAATCAACACCACTTTCTCCCCCCAAGCCCTGCTTCCTGGAGGCAGTTGGTTTCAGCTGTTTCTTCTTGAAGCCAGGTTGGTTCTGCTATGCGACATATTTCTCAGGCTCGCAGAGGGTAAGGAATTTGTTCTGGGTCAGAAGGGCAGAGCTGGGCCGTGTGCTGAGCTGGTTAAAACCCTGGCGTCATTGCTCGGTTTCAGTCCCAGCTGCATCACGTTAAGCTCTGAGCTCCGCTTTCCTCACCTGTGACAGGAGGCTGACTCAGCACCATTCTCACAGAGAGACACGGAAGTGTACAAAGCACTTAGGCAGAGTTTGGCACATTGTAGGCACTTGATGGTTCACCATTATTGTTATCGTTCCTCCACATCAGAAATCCCAAGCTCTTACTGTTTGTTCATTCTCTCACTGCCTTGGGAACACAGCAGTGAGCAAAGACACACAGTCTGCCCTCGTGGTCAGGGAGAAAGACCTTCATCAAAATGAGCACAATAGGGAGACTTCTGCCAAGATGGAGGCATAGGTGGAAACACTGTGCCCTCTCCCACAATCAAGTTTGAATACAACAAAGGTTTAGTAAACAAAGACACAGCCAAAGAATAGAAAATTGAACTATACGGAAGTCCAACAACAACAAACCGTTCAACCGGGACTGGTAAGAGGGGCGGAGCCAGCAGCGGAGAGGAGTCGGGCAGGAAGGATCCCCCGACCCAGGCACACCAGTGGCTGGGGCAGCAGTGTGGACCCAGTGAGGGTGCAGGGCAGGCTGACTGCGGCGGTCACACATTCGCGCGCAGAAGATAAGCCAGCAGAGCGGTGAGCGGTGAGACGGACCACGCAGGCCCCAGTGGGCGAAACCAGTGAGTACACAAGGCGACGGGCGGACCGAAGTCGAACGAACATTCGCGAGCAGTGGGACGGACTGTGTGGCCTGGAGGTGGCGGGAGGTGGCAGAGGGGACCGCATTGCTCCCCTTTGACCCCGCCCCCACATTCAGCGTCACAACCCAGCAACTGAGTGGCCCCGCCCTGGTGAACTCCTAGGGCTCTGCTTCCCATACGTAACAGGCACGAACAGTCCAAATTATGGCTCCAGAGGAACTCAAAGCCCCAGAGCCGATAACTCTAAGCGAAAAAGAAATAGCCAGCCTCTCAGATGCACAGTTCAAAACACTGTTTATCAGGATGCTCACAGAACTGGTTGATTTTAGTCACAAATTAGAGGAACATATGAAGGCTAAACTAATTGAAATGAAGGGAAATGCACAGGAAACCAATAGTGATGGAAAGGAAACTGGGACTCAGATCAATGGAGTGGACCAGAAGGAAGAACGAAACATCCAACCAGAAAAGAATGAAGAAACAAGAATTCAAAAAATTGAGGAGAGGCTTAGGAACCTCCAGGACATCTTTAAACGTTCCAACATCCGAATTATAGGGGTACCAGAAGGGGAAAAGAAACAGCGACAAGTGGGAAACTTACTTGAACAAATAATAAAAGAGAACTTCCCCAGTCTGGCAAAGGAAATAGACTTCCAGGAAATCCAGGAAGTTCAGAGAGTCCTAAAGAAGTTGGACCCAAGAAGGAACACACCAAGGCACATCATAGTGACATTAGCCAAGATGAAAATGAAGGAGAGCCCTGGCTGGTGTAGCTCAGTGGATTGAGCGCGGGCCTGCGAACCAGATGATTGCGGTTTGATTCCCAGTCAGGGTACATGCTGGGTTGCAGGCCAGTTCTCTGCAGGGGCCGGTTCCCAGCAGGGGATGCACGAGAAGCAAACATACATTGATGTTTCTCTTCCTCTCTCCTTCCCTTCCCCTCTAAAGATAAATAAATAAAATATTTTTTAAAAAAGAGAAAATGAAGGAGAGAATCCTAGAAGCATCAAGGGATAAGGGGACAGTCACCTACAAAGGAATGCCCATCAGACCGTCAGCGGATTTCTCAAAAGAGACAGGCAAGAAGGGGCTGGAAAGAAGTATTCCAAGTCATGAAATCCAAAGACCTACATCCAAGATTGCTTTATCCAGCAAAGCTTTCATTTAAAATGGAAGGACAGATAAAGTGCTTCTCAGATAAGGTCAAGTTCAAGGAGTTCATCATCACCAAGCCCTTATATGAAATGTTAAAGGGACTTAGAAAGAGAAGATGAAAAATATGAACAGTGAAAGGACAGCAAACTCACAGTTATTAACAACCACACCTAAAACAAAAGCAAACCAAGAGGACAGCTAGATCAGGAGTGGAACCATAGAAATGAAGAACACATGGAGGGTTAGCAACAGGGGAGTGGGAGGAGGAGAAGGGGGGGAGAAGGTACAGAAAATAAGTAGCATAGACAGTAGGTAGAAAATAGATAGGGGGAGGGCGAGAATAGTAGGGAAAATATAGAATCTAAAGAACTTGAGACACATGGTCATAAACTAAAGGGGGGAGTGGTGGGGGAGGGGGTGTTCAGGGTGGAGGGGAATGAAGGGGGGGAATAGAACAACTGGAATGGTATAATCCATAAAATATATTTAAAAAACAAGACAAAACATGCCCTGGCTGGTGTGGCTCAGTGGATTGGGCGTGGGCCTGCGAATCACACGATCTCGGTTCAATTCCCGGTTGGGGCACATGCCTGGGTTGCAGGCCAGTTCCTGGTTCCCAGCGGGGGGCGCACGAGAGGCAACCATAGATGTTTCTCTCTCTCTCCTTCCCTTTCCCTCTAAGATAAATGAATAAAATCTTTAAAAAAAAAAACAAGACAAAACAAAATGAGCACAATAGTAGGTGACCTTCCTGCTGCATAAGCATTGCAGAGGAGAGGTGCGGGCACAGCGAGTGTGTGGTGACAGGATTTGACTCAGTGAGGGCTGAGGTGGATAACACCTAGTTGATAAACGTCATTACCCCCAGGGAACAGCATGAGCAAAGGCCCTGTGGTGGGGAAGGGAGTGTGTGCAGTGTGCTGAAGGGACTGAAAGAATATCACTGTGGTATGACGCTGCCATACGTTTCACCTTGGAGGCTCCTGAAGGCTTCCTGTGCCTTCTGCCTGCTCCCTGGCTGTGGCTGCAGACAGAGGTGATGAGCTAGTGCGAAGTGTGGGGACAGGATGGCCCGAGTGCATGGTGCTGTCACTCATGCCTTAGCTGAGGCTGGGTCTCAGGGTCTGGATTCAGGGATCGTGGGGGGGATGGGTGGGTGGGGCCACAGGCACTGGCTCAGGGGCAGGAGGGTTTGGGGCTCTGAGGGCGGGCACTGGCTGCCAGCTGCTAATGCTGCAACATCCTTTCCTGAGACCAGGTGAAGAAGATGGGCGCGCTTGGGCTTCTGGCCATGGACGTGCCGGAGGAGCTGAGTGGCGCTGGCCTCGACTATCTGGCCTATGCCATCGCCATGGAGGAGATCAGCCGAGGCTGTGCCTCCACCGGCGTCATCATGAGTGTCAACAATGTGAGTCCCCCCCCAATCCTGGGGCCCTTGGGCAGGCGGTCGGGGAGGGGCTGGCACGCGTCCCAACATGTGGACCGTGGTTCCCAGCTTCTGGCCTCCTCTGGACTGGGTCCTTCAGGCTCCAGAGAGAGCAGGCCTCTCGGTGGGGCCCACAGGAGGGAGGGCAGGTGTGCCTGGGCTGGAAGGCCTCTGACTGCTCCCCTCTGTCCCCACAGTCCCTGTACTTGGGGCCCATCCTAAAGTTTGGCTCCAAGGAGCAGAAGCAGAAGTGGATCACGCCTTTCACCAGTGGGGACAAGATTGGCTGCTTTGCCCTCAGTGAACCAGGTGCTGCAGTAGTAGGACAGCCGTCTCCGGTCCCCTCCCCTCAGAATCGGGGTGACAGAGTCAAGCTGTCCCTGGGGAGAGGCAGGAGCTGGGGCCTGTGCCGACCTGGGTGGTCACCTCAGCAAAGCTGGGAGGGACGCTTGGCCCTGGGGTCCCTTTGGCCTGAAGCTGCCCAGCTGCAGCACACCGCCCTCCCCCCGCCTTTGCTCTGAATGCTTAGGGAGCTGGTGTGGCCTTGGAGCTTCCTCTCGGGGGCAGACCCTGACTCTTTGGAGCCTGACGGTGCTCACCAGTGGGGGGCTGGGGCTGGGTTCCCTGCTGAGTTGGCAGCTGTGCCCTTGGGTGGCAGGGGGTAGAGGTGGCCCTGGATTCTGAATCTGCGTATGGGGCAGGGAATGGCAGCGACGCAGGAGCCGCCTCCACCACTGCCAGGGCAGAGGGTGACTCGTGGGTCCTGAATGGCACCAAAGCCTGGATCACCAATTCCTGGGAAGCCTCAGCCACGGTGGTCTTTGCCAGCACCGACAGGTCCTTGCATAACAAGGTGGGGACCCCAGAGATGGAGCTGGAACCAGTGAGGCCTCTGGGCTACAGTCATTTCATAGTTTCTAGGTCCAAGTCTCCCTGGCCTGATGGAGCAGTTTCTGCTCTGGGGCACTTTGGGGTTTCCCTTTTCCTCTCTTCCCTGCCCTTGGCCTAGAGCTGGTGTCTGCACCTTCCTGCAGGAGCCAGCAGAGGGCGGCCTTCGGGAAGTGGCGGGAAGGGCTGGGGCTTGTGTCTGGTGTGGTTTGGTGAGGGGCGTGGCCTGGAGCAGCCTCTGGGAAAATCACTGCCTGGGTTTTCTGCTCTTTCAGGGCATCAGTGCCTTCCTGGTTCCCATGCCAACGCCTGGGCTGTCCTTGGGAAAGAAGGAAGACAAGCTGGGCATCCGGGCCTCGTCCACGGCCAACCTCATTTTTGAGGACTGTCGAATACCCAAGGACAACCTGCTGGGGGAGCTGGGGATGGGCTTCAAGATTGCCATGGTGAGCCCGGCAGCGGGAGTGGGGGCCCTGGGTTGAGGCCCTGGGGCCCAGCTGGCCAGCCACTGACCGGGCGGTCCCCACAGCAAACCCTGGACATGGGCCGCATTGGCATCGCTTCCCAGGCTCTGGGCATTGCCCAGGCCGCCCTTGACTGTGCTGTCAACTACGCCAAGAACCGCAAGGCCTTTGGGGCGCCCCTCACCAAGCTCCAGGGCATCCAGGTAACAAGATGGAGACTTCAGCAGCCCAGCCTGGGCCCTGGAGGGAGGGCACTGGCTTTCACTGCTCCCACACTCGCCTCTCCTCCCTCGTGTCCCTTGAGGGAGGGAGGGGCAACTACTGACTGGGGGTTTGGGGCCTGGTTGTTGCAGTTCAAGCTGGCGGACATGGCCCTGGCCCTGGAGAGCGCGCGGCTGCTGACCTGGCGCGCTGCCATGTTGAAGGATAATAAGAAGCCTTTCACCAAGGTGCCTGTAGGAAGGGCTCTCCCCCAGCACGGGCCCTCTGGTGGGCTGAGGACTGAGGGAGCAGTCTGGGCGGGGCTACTGCTAGGGGCTCCCCCCAAAGTAAAGCTTCTGACCCCACTGTTCCCTGTGGTTAGGAGGCAGCGATGGCCAAGCTGGCTGCATCGGAGGCTGCAACTGCCATCAGCCACCAGGTGAGTGTCCCTGGTGCACGGACAGGGTGCCCGGGCGAGGCCCCAGGGGTGAGGAGAAGTGCCAGCCACCCCTCCCCCGGCCCACCCTTTCATGCGGCCGATCCTCCCCCTGTCTGTCCCCACATCAGGGGCTCTTCTCCCTCCTGAGCCCCTGCTTTTCACCGTAGGCCATCCAGGTCCTGGGCGGCATGGGCTACGTGACAGAGATGCCAGCTGAGCGGCACTACCGTGACTCCCGCATCACCGAGATCTACGAAGGCACCAGCGAGATCCAGAGGCTGGTCGTCGCAGGGCACCTGCTCAAGAGCTACCAGAGCTGAGCCCCTCGGCCGGGTGGACCACCACCCCACCCAGTGACCTGTGACCCAGCGCTGTGACCTGTGCCTGAGGGCCCCCACCTGCAGCTCCATTTCTTGGCCTTGCTCTCCCTCCTCACAACTGTGCCTTATTTTCTTCATCAGGGCCATGGGAAGGGCTAAGTGAATGCTTTGGGGCTCCCTTGCTCCCGTGCGCCCTGGAGCTCAGCCAGAGACCCAGTGGGCCTGGGTCTTGGTGGTGTCTGTTTTTTTCCCTGAGGCTGGGGGCCCAGGAGGAGGAGGAGGAGGAGGAGGTTGGGGCAAGAAGGAACACGCCTCGGAGTAGCAGAAGCTGTGCTCTCTCAGGCCCGCGGCTGCGCCATTAGAAGCACCGTGACATGTTCTTTGTGATATGTCAACATGTACTGTTGGCTGGTCTGGTTTGGGCTTTGGGATAGTCGAGTGTGGGAACTGAGTAATAAAGCATACCTGTCTTTGAGCCTTGTGTCTGTGCGCTGCTCGGGGGAAGGGGTCCTTTTGTCGACTTTTCGACACGCTTTTGTGTGAGTGTGTGTGTGTGCATGTGCACGTGTGCAACTGCAGGCCCTGCAACAAGGGGGTCTGTCTGCCCAGGGAGAGCCCCAGAGCTCCAGTCGGAGGCAGGGTTGACCCAGGTCACACAAGTGAAGAGCTGGGTCCAGTGGGCCTGGGCCTGGGTCCAGGTGCCAGATGGGCTGGGGAGGAGGCCCCAGGGAAGGAGCAAAGCTGGTTCAGAGCCCCATGTGAGGAGATGGAGACTTCAAACGCCTGTTTTGCTTACTCTCTGAGTGGGCACAGCGGGCCAGCACTGAGTCTGTGAGTGAGGGCCCTTGCCTGAGGGCTGGCTTTGCTCCGCGGCGCCTCTGCAGCCGGACCCCACGCACCTCATCTGTGCGGTCCAGCGAGGTGAGTGCAGGGACAACAAGAAAAGGAGAGCAAACCCAGATTCCCAAGGAGGTGGGCACAGCCCTCCGGGAGCAGGAAGGGTAGGGGCTCACCTGTCATTGCTGAGGTCTCTGGAGGGGAAGACAACGGAGAGATGACCCATGTGAAGCCACCACCCAATGGGCACCAAACACTGGCCATTACCGTGTATGGGTTTCCATGCCAGGCCCTGTGCGGCCGCCTCTCATCACCCTCCCCCCCACACACACCCCCGACTCCTCTGTGGTCAGCCATTTGCCCTGGGGGCACAGAGTGGCCCCTGCTTGCTACTGTCATTGGCCCCTCAAGGCCCAGGAACTTTCCAAAAGGTAGGACGGCAGACCTGACCACCTGACCAGGAGAGGCCTGGCCCTGAGCAGGGAGAGCTGCTTCCCACCTGGCTATGTCCTGCCTGGGACTAAGGCTCAGTTTGGGCTCCCTCTGCTTCCCTCTGAGCCTCAAAGTCCCCTCCCGCTCCACGATACCTGAAAGAATGCCCCAAAGGCAGCTGCAGCCCTGCACCTGTTCCCTCACCCTCCTCAGGGCCAGGGGGCCCCATGCAGCCACCTGGACATTCCCTCTTCAGGGAGTCAGGGGACTCAGGAAGTCACCTTTATCTGCTCCCAGGTGAGGCGGCTCAAACCTGGCTGCTCCTGGGGAGAAGCCCTTAAGACCTCCCAGCTTACCTGGAGCGGGAGGAGGCTCCGGTCGCCAGCCTCCAGCTGCCCACTCCACCCCCTCAGGGCTGCACGCTGCAAGGCTGGCCTTGACCTCCGCAGGATCAGAGACCCCAGCAGGCGGTGCCCTCACGCCTAAGCAAAGGTTCCCTTGCAAGGGGCTCGCTTGGCACAAACTCTGGGCCAGCACCTGGCCTTGAGAGTCCTGGAGCGGGGCGTGGAGGGCGGAGGGCCCTGCAGGGCAGGAGGAGCTCCTCAGGGGAATTGAGGACCTCATTTCCACCACCTGCAGGCAGGTGCTCACGAGGTGGCCGGGTGGGGCGTGGTGCACAGGTGGGGTAGCTTTGAGAATGAGACGCTGCCCCGTGGTCGTGGTCGGACTTGGCTCCAAAGGTCCTGCAGAGCCAGGGCAGCAGGCCGAGGGCTGTGCCTCCTCCTGCTCCAGGTAAGCACCTTGCTGACACCCTCTGTGGGGTTCCTGGGGGTCCCTGTCCCCGCCCTGGGCTTAGGTGCCAGCAGAAGGTGCAGGGAGCCGGATGGGCTTCAGGGCTTCTCCCCAGCAGCAGCCAGGTTTGACCCACCTCACCTGGGAGCAGATGAAGGCCTGTCGCTGCCTGAGTCCCTGACCGGCGGCTCCATGAGGCCTGCGGGCCCAGAGGAGGGTGAGGGGACAGTTGTATACGAGGATGCCAGGAAGAAACAAAGCGGGGAGTCGTGAACTTCCCCTTGATTCCCAGGTCCCCTTGAGAAGGAGGGGGTGGGGTGGGAGCCCTCACTGTGGAAGAACACAGATTTTAAAAATGGGACCACGGAGTCTGAGGAAGGCCCTGTGTCAGGGAGACAAGGGCTAGAGACAGTTTTCCTGAGACTTGAAGCTTATACAGTTTTGGAGGGTTTCTTTCTTTTTTTAAAATTTATTTATTTTAATTGTTGTTCGAGTACAGTTTTCTGTCTTTTACTCCCATCCCAGCTCACCCCCCCAGTGCTCCCCACCTCCCTCCCATTCCCACCCCCCTTAGTTTTTGTCNCCCCCCCCCCCCCCCCCCCCCCCCCCCCCCCCGCCGAAGGTTCTCTTTAAGGAGAATCAGAGATACTGTGAAACTTGATAGCCTTGGAGAGGAGCTCAGCAGCCTCCCCGTAGACCGCTCACCGACCTGGTGGCGGCGAGTTCGACTTGAAAGCACAGGTGGATTTTCTTGCTCTGTGCTTCGGAAAGGCCTAGAAGAAATAATAATAATAATAATAATAACACCCTATAGCAAGGAGCCCACCAGCTGCTTAGAGTTTGTTTTCTAAATACTGGGTTGGCCAAAGAGTTGGTTACGTTTTTTTCTCTATGACGGCCCTAGGAGCGCTTAGTTAGTGGTCTTGAACTTCATTCGAAACGATTTTGTTAGACTGTATTGTGCCAGCTGTCACGTCAGCATGCATTTTAAAAAAAACATATCAAAATCGGTGAATTTTTGCGAAGTCGTTTTAAAATTGAAGATGGAAGAAGACAGGCAGTATTTTTGGCATGTTGGCTTGGCCAGAAATCTGTGTGGTTTTTTTTCATAAAATCAGACACATTTTTCATTTGCACCACTAACTTTATTGATTTGGGTATTTTGAGTATGTTGGCTATCGCCGGCTATTGGCTTCTAGTGGGTAGAGGCCAGGGGTGCTGCTAAACATCTTCCAATGTATAGACAGCCCCACCCACAGCAAAGGATTATTTGGCCAAAATGTCACTAGGACCAAGGAAATTCCCAAAGCACTTTGGAAACATCCGATCAGTCACAGAATCTTCCTTCACTGCGCGAATCTTTTTTTGCATTTCCGTTGCATTTTTACCTTTCTTGAAATAATAAAGCATAATCCACATGATAAAGCATGTTAATTTAAAAACAAACAAACAGCCCTGGCTGGTGTAGCTCAGTGGACTGAGCACAGGCTGCAAACCAAAGGGTCTCCAGTTCGATTCCCAGTCAGGGCACATGCCTGGGTTGTGGGGCCAAGTCCGTAGTAGAGGCCATGTGAGAGGCAACCACACATTGATATTTCTCTCTCTTCCCCTCTCTCTAAAAATAAATAAAATCTTTAAAAAACAAACAAAAAAGCAAAGAAGGACAGTCACTGACCCAGCAGGACGGTCACGCAAATTGGGAAGCTCACCCGAGGTAAACTGCTTGTCTATGGACCTCGGTGACAATTGGCCAATCGTCTCAATGTCTTTCATAGCAATTTTTTAGATGTTTTCTGAAAAAAGTTTCATTTATTTTTAGAGAGAGGGGGAGGGAGGGAGAAGAGGGGGAAATCATCAATGTGAGAAAGAAACATGGATTGGTCGCCTCTCACATGCCCCCAACTCGGGAACCTGGCCCGAAACCCGGGCACATGGGTACCCTGACCAGGGACTCAAACCAGCGATTTTTTGGTTTTTGGAAGATGCCCAGCCCACCAAACCACCGCAGCCAGGACCTTAGCAATGTTTTCTCAAGGTCCAGGCTTCCATGTTGTATTTATTTGGTCTCTTGTTTCCTTTACTTGAGGATAGTTTCTGAGACTGAATTTATTGGCTGTGACATTGACATTTGAGGCGTCCAGTCCCTCAGGTTAGATTAGTCTCATCGTTTCTCCGTGATTAGATGTGATCAGTGCATTTCTGGCAACGATAGTGCCGTGAAGTCCTTATTTTATTCCTGACTTCAATGATTAGTATTTAATCTTTTTCTTAATCAACCTGAGGTTTATCAATTATTTTTGTCTTTCAAGAGAACTTTTGACTTTAGTGACATTCAGCATTGTGCTTTTAATATTCCTTAAATTGGGGTAAAATTGACACACATTCTTCGTTTCAGGTATACAACCTAGTGATTCAATATTGATTATACAGGTGGACCTCGTTTCATTGCACGTCCTTGACTTAGCCTCTCAGATATTGCATTTTTAACAAATTGAAGGTAAGAGCCTCCAGTAGCAAACGATCATGACGCACTTTATTGGGGTAGTATTGTGAAATAACCACCAGAATAAGTCTGGTTAACATCCATCACCCCACATAGGTCCAGGATTTTTGTCTTGGGACAACTTGTAAGATCTCTTAGCAACTTTCTTTTTTTAAAAATATTTTATTTATTTATCTTTAGAGGGGAAGGGAAGGAGAGAAATATCAATGTATGGTTGCCTCTCATGAGTCCCCTGCTGGAGACTGGCCTGCAACCCAGGCATGTGTCCTGACTGGGAATTGAACCGTGATCATGTGGTTTGCAGGCCCGCACTCAATCCTCTGAGCTACACCAGCCAGGGCTCTTAGCAGCTTTCAAATGTGCGATGCAGTGTTGTTACCATGACGAAGCTGTACCTATCCTCCCCAGAACTGTGTTTTCAAATGAATTTTATTTCAGAGTTGTGTTTCCTTCTGCTTTCTTTCTGGATTCAGTTTGCTGTTCTTTTTCTGCCTTCTTGGGATGAATGTTCATGGATGTTTTTCAGCCTTTTTTCCTAATAAATAAGTTTAAAGTGATAGATTTCCCTCCAAGCATGGCTTTTGATTTATTTCATAAGTTTTGATATATTGTGTTTTTCATTACCACTCAGTTTTCTGAATTCCATTGTGCTCTTCTCCTTTGACTTACCCGTTATCTAGAAGCGTATTCTCTGACGAACATGGTTTTCCTCTATATTTTTTGTTACTGAATTTTTTAAATTGCACTTCAGGTGCCCATACCATAACATTGGCCATTTTAACCACTTTTCTTGGGGAGAAAAGCGCAATTCAGTGGCATTGAGTATGTTGACAGGGTTGTGGGGTCACTGCCGCTACCCAGGCCCTAAACGTTCCCGCCACCCCCGAAGGAGCCCTGTGAGGAGTGAGTGAGTCCACACTCACCCTCATCGTTTCGGTTCAGGCCTGTGAGGGATATCCCCTCCCCGTCCACTCTCTCTTCCTCCCTGTCGGTCACAGGGGGCCACCAAAGTATTAAATAAGAAAGCATCGTATGTTGAAAACGTAGCGTACTTTCTTCCATCTTCAATGTTAAAATGGCTGCACAAAAGCTCCCCAATTTTGATATATTTTTTGAAAACATGCGCGCTGATAGGACCCAATGCAGTCTAGCAAAATTGCTTTGAATGAAGTTAAAAACAACTAAGCTAAATGAATACACTAAACGAACGGTTTGGCCAGCCCGATGTTTTCTTGTCCCATTGCCCACACACCCGTCCATCCGCCCACCTGCCAGGGTTGATTTGCATCCCCACTTCATCCGAGATGCTCTCACGGGACTCCTTTGTGCAGTAAATGTTCTCAGAGCCCAGAACGCCTTTGTCTTCCTGCCCCTGACGTCACTGTGGACGAGTCTCATGTGGACCCTATTTTCCTTTCACGTTGTTGGTGAACTGCTCGTTATCTCTAAAAAGCCTTCCATTGTTTCTCTCTTTACCTTTGGTGTTCTTTTTTTTTTAAATATATTTTATTGATTATACCATTACAGTTGTTCTATTCCCCCCCTTTAATCCCCTCCACCCGCACCCTCCCTCCCCCACCATTCTCCCCCCCTTAGTTTATAACCACGTGTCTCAAGTTCTTTGGATTCTATATTTCCCCCACTATTCTCGCCCTCCCCCCTATCTATTTTCTGCCTACCATCTATGCTATTTTCTGTGCCTTCTCCCCCCTTCCCCCCCTCCCACCCCCCTGTTTCTAACCCTCCATGTGTTCTTCATTTCTATGGTTCCACTCCTGATCTAGCTGTACTCTTGGTTTGCTTTTGTTTTAGGTGTGGTTGTTAATAACTGTGTGTTTGCTGTCCTTTCACTGTTCATATTTTTCATCTTCTTTTTCTTATATAAGTCCCTTTAGCATTTCATATAATAAGGGCTTGGTGATGATGAACTCCTTGAACTTGACCTTATCTGAGAAGCACTTTATCTGTCCTTCCATTCTAAATGAAAGTTTTGCTGGATAAAGCAATCTTGGCTGTAGGTCTTTGGATTTCATGACTTGGAATACTTCTTTCCAGCCCCTTCTTGCCTGTAAGGTCTCTTTTGAGAAATCCGCTGACAGTCTGATGGGTACTCCTTTGTAGGTGACTGTCCCCTTATCCCTTGCTGCTTCTAGGATTCTCTCCTTCATTTTGGTCTTGGCTAATGTAATTATGATGTGCCTTGGTGTGTTCCTTCTTGGGTCCAACTTCTTTGGCACTCTCTGAGCTTCCTGGATTTCCTGGAAGTCTATTTCCTTTGCCAGACTGGGGAAGTTCTCCTTTATTATTTGTTCAAATACGTTTTCCACTCGTGGCTGTTTCTTTCCCCCTTCTGGTACCCCTATAATTCGGATGTTGGAACATTTAAAGATGTCCTGGAGGTTCCTAAGCCTCTCCTCATTGTTTTGAATTCTCATTTCTTCATTCCTTTCTGGTGGGATGTTTTGTTCTAACTTCTGGTCCATTCCATTGATTTGAGTCCCAGTTTCCTTTCCATCACTATTGGTTTCCTGTGCATCTCCCTTCATTTCAATTAGTTTAGCCTTCATATGTTCCTCTAATTTGTAACGTTGTTCCTCTAATTTGTGACTATAATCAACCAGTTCTGTGAGCATCCTGATAAACAGTGTTTTGAACTGTGCATCTGAGAGGCTGGCAATTTCTTGGTCGCTTAGAGTTATTGGCTCTGGGACTTTGAGTTCTTCTTGTGCCATCTTTCGGGTTGTTCGTGCCTGTTCCATAGCAGGATCAGAGCCCTAAAGTGTTCACTAGAACAGGGCAACTAAGTCGCTGGGTTGTGATGCTATATGTGGGGGCGGGGTCAAAGAGGGACAATGGCTCTCACTGGTATTGCAGGTCAACTAAGTCGCTGGGTTGTGACGTTGCATGTGGGGGCGGGGTCAAAGAGGGACTATGGCGTCCTGTCTGCTGCCTGCCGCCACGGCCCTCACCGGTGCCACAGTTGCTGCCGTCACTGGGCCCACGCGTTTCGCCCCACCGCTCGCGAGTGTGCCACCGCCGTCAGCCCTCGCCCCCTGGGGTCTGCGTGGTCTGTCTCACTGTGCGTGAATATGCGCCCGCGGTCTGCCCCGCACCCCAACTGGTTCCCGTCTGCCTGCGCGCCTGGGTCGGGGGCCCTGTCCTGCCCGACCCTGCTCGCTGCTGGCTCCGCCCCTCTTACCGTCCCGTTGAACGGTTAGATGTAGTCGGGCTTCCGTCTAATTCAATTTTCTGTCCTTTGGTTGTGTCTTTGTTTCTCCAAACCTTTGTTGTATTCAAACTTGATTGTGGGAGAAGGCACAGTGTTTCCACCTATGCCGCCATCTTGGCGGAAGTCCTACCCTCGGTGTTCTTAAGTTTGACCATAACACACCCGGAGGTGGGGTTTTCGTCCTGGAGCCTGTTTATCACCGAAGGAAACTTTGCCTTGAGCTTGCTTTCATTTCACAGCATCCTCGGATGGTATTTATTGAAACATTTATCTTTTGGTTTGTGTATTTTTTCCTTTTACGCACTATTGTATGGATGGTGATATTCGGCTTCTGGCTTCCATATGTCTTAGCATTTTCTCCTACATTTCCTATCTCTTCATTTTCCAGTGCCTTCGGGAGGACGCTCTCAACCAGAATCTTCTGTTTTACTATTTCCCCCGTGCAGTTGTCCAATTACAGTATTTATTTTGTCTCTTCTCTTATTTCATCTATGGTCCCTTTCCATATGCAGTAAGTTCCACTTAGTTCTCAGCATAACTGCCTGGCCCCGCTGTACCTGGCCACCTCTTCGCGGGCCATCGCGATGTATGTTTTGAGTTCTTGTTCTGTTTCATTCATTCTGGTTCAGTTTGTCTCGCCCTCTCTCTTTTTTTTTTGTCTATTTATTTTTGCTTTTGAACCCTCAGTCCCAGAGGGTCTCAGCAGTTGTGACAGACAAGAGCGTGTTCTCCTGCTGTGTTTAAATAGGCAGAGGGCTTTGCTGGGAGGGGCAGAAGGAGCTCAGGACAAGGCCACCAGATGCAGGAGCCTCAGCCCCAGTAGCGGGTTTGACCCCGGCTCCCGCCTTCCCACCGAGTGGCTGCGCCTCCCTTGAGCAGAAAGATCTCTCCCCTCCCCCACCCCTGCTCCCACCCCCCAAGAGTCCCCCCCACTAGAGAGACGAGAGATTGCTGGTGGGGGCCAGCCAGCCTGTCTACACAAATTCCTTTTTTTAAAAAACAGAGTGGTAATAAATATGTGTGACGTAATATTTATCATCTCAACCACTTTTCTGAGGACTTCAGTGATAGATAATTCTGTGGACGGAAATCACCGAGCAGCTACTCACTCACCCCCCTACAGCTCTGTCGCTTCTTCACAGACTGAAAGTCTGCGTCTGTTTGACAGTAACTCTCCATCCCTCCTCCCTTAGGTCCTGGCAACGGCCCCACCTTGGTCCATCGCTGCGCAGCTGACGCCTGGGGACCTCCTGTAAGTAATGACCCAACATTTCTCCTTTTGTGACCAGTTTATTGCACTTGGCATCATGTCCTCAGGGTTCATCCGTATTGTTGCTTGTCTCAGAATTTCCTCCCTTTTTAGGGCTGAATAATATTTCTTTAGAGACATATAACCCATTTTGTTTATTCGCTCATCTGTTGGATTTTTTGGCTTGTTTCTGCCTTTTCAGTATTGTGACTAACACGGCCATGAACACGGGGGTACCAGTATCTGTTTTAACCCCAGCTTTCCATTCTTTTGGGTTTATAGCCAGAGGCAAAATTTCTGGATCATATAGCAATTCTATATTTAACTTTTTGAGGAATCGCCATCCTGTTTTCCATAGCGGCTGCACCATTTTACATTCCTACCAAGAATGTACAAGGGTTCCAATTTCCCTATATCCTCTCCAACACTGGTTATTTTGTTTGTTTTTTAAAATAATAGCCATCATAGTTGGGTATGACATGGTTTATCATTATGGTTTGGATTTGCACTTACTTAATAACTAAGGATGTTGAGCATCTTTTCATGTGCTTATTGGTCATTTGTATATCTTCTTTGCAGACATGCCTATTCAAGTGCTTTGCTTATTTTTGAATTTGGTGGCTTGGGTTTTGGGTGTGTTTTTTTAATTGAGCTATAAGAGTTGTTTCTATATTCTGGGTATTAACCTGTAGTCAGATATGTAATTTGTAAATATTTTCTTCCATTCTGTGGGGTGTCTTTATGCTCTGTCGATAATTAGCTTGCTAATATTCAAGTAGGATTTTTGCATGTGTATTCTTGAGTATGATGGATCTATAAAGTTCCCATATTTTTATTCTGTCCTGGTGTCAGGGTTATGTCATCATTGGAGAAGAGTTAGGCTATTTCCAACTTTTTACGTGCTCCGGAATCGTTTACTTAGCAATAGAATTTCTTTAAAGAACTCTCAATAAAACCATCTAGGCTTGATATTGTATTTTTCCATAAAAAAATGAATCGTAACCTGTAAGGTCCACACATGTGAAGTATACAGCTCTGTGCGTGTTTGCACACGCCTACGCTTGAATAACCAGCATCCAGGTGAGAATCTAGAACATCCCCTGCGTGCCCCAGGGCTCCCTTGTGCCCCCTGAGTGCTCGGGATCCTTCCAGGTAACCACCATTCTCATCCCTACTGTCACAGATTGGTCCTGCCTGCGTTCAAGGTGCGTAGAATACGATGGTTTGTCATGAACCCCCTGGAGTCTAACTCTTCACTCCATGTGTATGTGTCTCTGAGATTTACCCACGATATTGAATTATGGTCAGAAGTTCATTCTTTCTTTATGGCTATATAGTCATTTTAATAATATTCCACAATCCTGGCCAGCAACTTAGCTGGTTAGAGTGTCATCGCAATATGGCAAGGTTGCAGGTTTGATCCCCGGTCAGGCCACATACAAGAGCCAACCAGTGAATGCATGTACAGGTGGAAAAGCAAATTGGTGTTTCTCTCTCTCTCTCTCTCTCTCTCCAGTAAATAGAATAATAATAACGTGCCACACTCTATTTACCCATTCTACTGTTGCTGGATTTGGGGGCTGTTTCCAGCCTTCGTGGGTGTTGTAAATCAAGCTGATGTGAACGTCCTTGCCCACGCCACACGGTGGACACAAGCGCTCAGTTCCGTTGGTTGCAGGCCAGGGACTGGAACTGCTGGTCTCAAGGTGCGCGACCCTCAGTAGCTGCTGCCCAACATCTCCCCCTAGCGGCTGCACGTCGTTCCCCCTCCTGCCCACTGTGTCAGAGGGTTCCAGCTGCCCCGCAGCCTCACACTGGACACTTGTTCAGAGATGCCATTTTTTAAGGACAGGGGCAGGTCATTTTTTAAAATTCAGTTTTAAGACATTAATTGTTCGCCCTGACTGGTGTGTTGTGCATTGTTCCACAAAGCAAGAGGTCACTGGTTTGATTCTGGGTCAGGGCCCATGTCTGGGTTGTGGGTTCAGTCCCACAACCGGTCAGGGCATGTGTGAGAGGCAAGACTGATGTTTCTCTCTCACATTAATGCTTCTCTCCCTCTTCGCCCCCCAAGGTCATGCACTCTTGGTGGTGCACATGCTGTGGGTTTGGACGAATGTATAACAGCATGTATCCACCCTTATCATCTCATACAGAGTACTTTCACGAAGGGCAGATTTTTTTAACTTTCTGTTTGTTCTAGACGTGGGGAGTCTATCCTGGTTCTTTTTTCCTGCCTTCTCTAGGATCGATTTTGCTAATTTATGTTTTCCTAGCAAACAGACCGTGTAAGTGTGCGGATCTTAAATTTCATCAGCACAACTCTTAGGTTTGGGTATGTAGTGCTTTTATTTTATATTCATTTTTCCTTAAGTTACAATGTGTAAAGGTTAAATAGTATTGCAAGGCTGTAACAAAACTCTCAGTCCCCTGCCTCCCCCATCCCCAGACTCTTCCAGTCTTTACTCCTTTTTGCTCTTTGAAACTAAATGAGGGCTGGTGTTGATATATGTATATTATTCTTTTTCTTACAGCTCTTAGATTCTATACGTCCATGTCCCAGTTAAAAAGGGTGAGACGCTAGCATTCCTTCCCCAGCCCGTTCTCCTACCACCTCTCCCTCCACAAGCTCAGTCCAGTCGGGTCACCATTTCTGGCTTGGGCAGGATTCGGGGTTGACCTTACTGTGACAATGTCCCTTATTGTCGTCACAGCTGAGGCAATGAGTGGTCCCCCCACCACCACGATGTTTTCTTTCCTGGAGTTGGTTAAGTGCCTCATTTTCTGTGTGTTTGGTTCTGCATACGTATCACTTATTATTTCCCCCAATCTCGCCAAACCGTGAAGAAAAACTCTTCTGATTCTATTTTCTGCCCGTTCACACATGTCACACATTCTGTAGGTTCTGTCCCTTCGGAAGGCTGCCTCTTGGTCCAGGACCTTCAAGAAGCAGCACCCCAAGATGAGATTAAATGTGCAAGGCTTCTTTTTAAGGGGGAAACACCTGTGTGAGAGAAAGTAGGGGAGCCACTTCAGGATGGGAGGGCCATCAGACGGCGATGTAATGACACCTGTGGATGAGAGCAGAGGTCAAAGTCAGAGGGAAGCGCCCTAGTCGGCCATGCTGCCTAAGGAAGTTTTTGCCAAGGCGGCAAGGAATCCGCAAGCCCCCCCTTGGCCGTCAGAGGAGTCCTGGGCCTCCCAGGCACCCGCCTGCCTTGGTGTCCCTGTTTCTCATGCCCTCGGCTGGGAGACGCCTGTGGCTTGCCAGGCTCAGCAGCTGGGGCTGTCGTTGGATTACACGCCCACGTGCTGGAGGTCAGCCAGGCACGTTTTCCATTCTGTCTCTCCACACAGGTTTGGGGAGTGGTGACCCTCAAGGGCACTTAGGAGGTTAAAAGGACAGGGGCCGGGGAGGGACTGATGGGGTGGGCGAGGGGTGGAGGCCTTGTCTGGCTGGAGTGAGGGCGGTGTCATTCAGGCAGAGGCAGAGAGGGACCCGGCTGTTAAAGGTGGTGTTCAAGGAGAGCTGCTTCCGGTCACATCTTCCGCCCCGCCCCCCACCTCGTGGTTAGGGACTGAAAGAAGACGCGTGGTTATTCAACCACATTTTAATGTCTGTCTTGTTTCAGTTTCTTGCCTTGCATTTTGCTCTATGTTTGTTCCTGAAGGTTCCTAATGGTGCCAGATTCTAATATTTTCATTTTTAATGATGGAAGTAATGACCGAAGACACTGTCACCAAGTGTGAGAAATTTCCGACGGGCCGGTGTTGGGCCCTAGCTGTGTGAGAGTAGCCCCGGTTCACAGTCGGGGCTGGGTCGTGGAATACTCGGTGGGGGCTGGAGTCCTCAACTTTACAAAACTTTGGTTGTGCTTCATGCTTTTACCAAAATTAGGCTCAGTTGGATGTGAACTATCATGTCCTTGCTTTCTTAGAGTGCATATTTTCTGAGATCTTAAGTGTTTACTTTGGACGTCTCTGAGTCACTTCTGAGTGGTTGGACTTATCCTTCTGGCAAACAGGAGTTTTTTCCTGAGTGAATTTATGCCACCGGCCTTCGAACCGGATTTGTGATCTTAACTTTCGCCTTTTTCACACGATCCCCCTTTTTATGCTCCCTTCTAGTTTTCTGTACTCTTTATTTTGGGCTGTAATGTCTTCCCCCTGGGTAATTTGGGAAACTAAGGCATTCTTAGTTTTTCCAGTTGCTGTCTTTAGCTTTAAATAATGTACTTAGGCCCCTGTTTCCAGTCTCTGCTCCTCAGAAATGGGGGGTGGGGTGGGCTGGGAGGGGGGATACCCCCGTCTCCCAGAAGGGGCACCCACCATGCACTTGGGCTTCCTGCTCTGCATTCCATGCAGGCTTCTGCGGGCCCGTCCCTGGGTTTTGTCCCAGCCGACGGTTACGGCATCATGTATCCTCATTCTGGAGTGATGACAAGCCACCTCTTTTATGACCTTAATCCCCTTCCGTGGGAAAGAGGAGGAGGTGCGCCTGTCTTGCTCCCTCTCCACCGCAGGAGGGTGTGTCTGGGTCGCAGCCTCGCCCAGCCTCGCCCAGCCTCGCCCATCCCCCCGGGAAGCACAGGCCAGGAGCCCAGGCTGTCGGAGGCCTGGAGTCCCTGATCATCAATGACAGGGCTTCCCTGGGGACACGGACCCCACCTGGTGTACATGCAGTGGCTCTGGTGGCTGTTTCCCACTGCTTGGCAAAATTTTCTTTTAGGAAAGTTTTTTAATTACTTCATGCAGACACAAATTTAAAAACACAAACTGAAAAGAAGCACGCATGCCCTGACCATGCCCTGACTTCGGTCCACTAAGGGAAAGGCTGCATGTTCCATTCCGGGTCAGGGTGCATGTTGGGGTGGGGGTGGGGGTGGGGGGCGGGTGCAGTCGCTGGCTGGGGGATGTGCGAGAGGCAGCCGTCAGATCTTTCTCTCTTAAAAGAAAGGACATGTCCACAGGGACATCAGTCTAACTTCCTGCCCTGCTTCCCCGTGGAGCAGTGACTGTCCCCGCGTCCTACCTTCCCACAGACGCCTGTGCAGGGGCGGTGGCTTCTGTTGGCGTCACGCTCCCGTAAACAGGCCCACCTGTCCCACCTGCTCGGCACGCACTCGCCCGTGAACGCGGGATCCGGAGGGTCACCTGATCTCACTTCTCACAGACCTGCCTTGTGCTCTAGCTTCCCCGTGTTTGTTTGCGTGGTCGTGCCAACTGAAACCCCACACAGGGCATCCTTGGCCCGGGGCGAACGTGGCGTGTGTGGGCTTCTATTGCCCGTCTTCTCTTCCGATTCCCAGAGCAAGCCCGAGTGGCTGGCACTGGGAGCTGCAGATGCAAGTCAGACCTTCAGACCTCGTTCTATCTTCTTTGTTTCTTTACTACTTCTTCTTCTTCTTTTAAATATCTTTAGAGGGGAAGGGAAGAAGAGAGGGAGAGAAATATCAGTGTATGGTTGCCTCTCGTGTGTCCCCTGCCGGGAACTGGACTGCAACCCAGGCATGTGCCCTGACTGGGAATCAAACCTCCATCCTCTCTGGTTTGCGGCCCATGCTCAATTCACTGAGCTACACCAGCCAGGGCAAGTTCTTTTTTTTTAATTAGATATTTCCACCTCTGTCTCTATGCGCTGCACTTTGGATAATTTCTTCAGCTCTCTGCAGGTGTAGGAATTCCGCTCCATCTATTAAGTCCATTATTTAAATTCTTCTGTCGTTATTGTTTTAGAATTTGTGAATTTATTTTTATAGCTAAAAGATTTTAAGGATAATTACAAGCACAAACATATGTAAGATAAAAAATGTGACAATGTCACTTACATAGTTGATTTGGGGAATCATGAGCAAAATTCATCCCTGCACACTCCAGAACATGGGTTTCTGAATCACCATTTTTTCCCCTTCAAATTCCTATTTTCTGCTGATTTCTTTCATTATTAAGTAGAATGATTGTTTTAGGTTTTTGGAGGTGCACTTCATCCTATTAAGTTCCTTTCTATTGCTTATTTGCTGAAAGATGTTTATAATGAATGAATATTAGATTTTATTAAATGCTTTTTCTGCATTTATTTTTTCTCTATTCTGTTGATATGAATGACATTGAGTGATGTTTAAAAGTTCATCCAAACTTGTATTCATGAAGTAAACCCCATTTGGGAATGACGTATTAACCTTCTTGTATGTCGTTGGGCTCAATTTGCTAAAAGTTTAAGATTTTTCTATGTTTGAGTTCATGAGGATACCGTGCTTTCTTGTAGTCTGGTCTGTCTGGTCTGGGCGTCAGAAATGCTGCCCCGTGCGGGAAGCGTTTCCTTTTTGTGTTTCTGGGGAAAGGTTGGAGACTTACTAATATTTCCTCCTTAAATATTCGGCAGCACCCACCACTGAAGATATCTAGGCATGGAGTTTTCTTTGTGGGAGGGTTTTAAACTATACATTCACTTTAATAGATGTAGGACTGTTTGGGTACCTGCTGCCTCTTCATTGAATGGCGGTAGTTTTTGTCTTTCAGGAATTTTCCCATTTCAATTAAATTCCCATGTTTATTGGCATAAGTCTTTTCATAATATCCTACACACATATAATATCTATATATATATACACACATGTAGATTCTGTATAGCTTTCTATACCTACAGAATTTGAGGTACACCCCCACTCTAACTCCCGGTATTAGTGATATGTGTCTTCCCCTCCCCAATCAGTTTGGTTGAATGTTTATGAATTTTATCAATCTCAAGGAATCAGCTTTTGGTCTAATTAACTTTTCTCTAGTATATTCTTATATTTGATTTCATTGCTATTGGCTATTACATTTATTTCCTCTTGTGCTTACTCTGTGATTACTTGGCTTTTCGGGTCTAGTTTATTGAGGAAGAAAGTTAGGTAATTTATTTGAGACTTTTCTTCATTTCAAACATGAGCAATTAATGTTACACATTCCCTCCAAGCACTGTTTGGCAGGAGCCCACAAATTTGGCAGGCCTGGTTTCCGTTCTTTCCCTTCAAAATGGTTTTCTTCTGAGGGTTTGTGTGTGTGTGTGTGTGTGTGTGTGTGTGTGTGTGTTTGATTTCTCCCCTTTTGATCTAATGGGTTATTTAGAAGTTCATTGTTTAGTTTCCAAATATTTGAGGATTTTCTGGATCTTTGTGATTTTTAATTTCATTTCATTTGGTAGAAGACATATTTTGTATTATTTAAGTCCTTTTTCATTTATTGACTTCTTTTATGGCTCAGAATATGGTCTATCTTTTTTTTAAAGATTTTATTTATTTATTTTTAGAGAGGAAAGGAAGGAGAGAGAGAAATATCAATGTATGGTTGCCTCTGGTGTGTCCCCTGCCAGGAACTGGCCTGCAACCCAGGCATGTGCCCTGACTGGGAATTGAACTGCGGTCGTGTGGTTTGCAGGCCCGCGCTCAATCCACTGAGCTATACCAGCCAGGGCAGAATATGGTCTATCTTGGTAAATGTTCTTTGTGCCCTTAAAAGGAATATGTATTCTGTTGTTGGTTGAAATGTCCTATACTATTAATTAGGGTCAAGGTGGTTGATTGTGTTAAATCTTCTATGTCCTTGTTTTCCATTTATTTGGTCTATAAATTAGTGAGAGAAGGATACTGAAATCTCAAATATAATTGTAGGTTGGACTATTTTTCTCTTATATCTATCAGTTTTTTCTTCATGTACTTTAAAGTTTATTGTTAGCTATGTAAACATTTAGGATTAATATGTACTTCTGATAAATTATCCATTTTATTATTAAATTATCTGTTTTATTCTCAGGAATGATCCTTGTTCTGAAATCTGTTTTTTTTAAAGATTTTATTTATTTATTTTTAGAGAGGGGGAAGAGAGGGAGAAAGAGAGGAAGAGAGGGAGAGAAACATCACTGTGTGGTTGCCTCTCACGTGCCCCCAACTGGGGACCTGGCCCACAACCCAGGCATGTGCCCTGACTGGGAATCGAACCAGCGACCCTTTGGTTCACAGGCCTGCACTCAATCCACTGAACTACACCAGCCAGGGCTGAAATTTATTTTGATATTAACATGGCCACTCCAGTAGCAGGATATATGTGTATTTTCCACCCTGTTACTTTTCATCTCTGACTTAATACTTATAGTCAGTTTCTCATAATTGGGTCTCAATTTAAGAATCCCATCTGAAAATCTCTGCCTTTCAAGTGGAGTGTTTGGAGCATTTAAATTTAATGTGACTGTTGATAGGTTTGGTTTTAACTCTGCCATCTTGCAATTTGTTTCCTGTTTTTCTCATCTCTTCTTTCCTTCCTTCTTCTGAGTCATTTTTATAATTCCATTTTATCTCCTTCCTTGGCTTATTTCTTATTTTACTGGTTCCTCTAGGATTTACTTCTTTCACTTACCACATTTTACCTTCAAATAATATTATACCTCTTCCTTCACACATAAGAATGTTAAAACCATGTACTGATACTTCCACCCCTGCTCCCCGACTTTGTGTCATTGCTGCTAAACATTTTACTTTTATATATAATGAAGTCCACAACATCTCATTGCGTTTACTTAAAACAGTCAATTATCTTTTTAAAAATGTAAAGTATAAAAGTTTAAAAATCCGTATTTACGTTTTTGCGGTTTCCAGTGCCCCTCATTCCCTGAGGTACCATTTCTGGTGTAGGTACCATTTCTGTCTGGGGTCATCACCCTGCCTGAAGGAATCCCTTTAACAGCTCTCATAGTGCCGGTCTAAAAATGATGAATTCCCTCTGCTTCTGTGTGTCCGAACTGAAGACATGTTTATTTCACCTTCTGTTTTCTTATTTTTTATTTTTCTCTTTTGTCTATGTAGAGAATACATGGCATCATATTTATCATTGTAACTATTCAAAAGTATACAATTCATCGGTATTTATTAAGTATATTCACAATGTTGTATCATTGTTGCCTTCGCACACACCTAAAACTTCTCTGTCACCCCAACAAAAATCTGTACTTACTGAAAATGTGTCTCCTCCTGTCTCTTCTCTGGCCACTGACGGCCTCTGGTCTTCTTTCTGTCTCTCTGAATTGGCCTATTTCAGGTCCCTCATGTAAGTGAAATCACACAGTATTTGTCTTCTTCCGTCTGGCTTATTTCATTTAGTATGTTTCCAAGGTTCATCCATGTTGTAGCATGTATCAAAATTTCATTCCTTTTTATGGATTAATATTCTATTCTATGTATTGGGTTGGCCAAAAAGTCCATTTGGTTTTTTCCATAAAATAACAGACACATTTTTCATTTTCACCACTAACTTTATTGATTTGGATATTTTGGGTATGTCAGCTCTCTCCCGCTATCAGCTTCCAGTGGGTAGAGGCCAGGGGTGCTGCTAAATGCCCCATAAGGCACCTTCCAGTGCATAAGACAGCCCGTGGGAAAGTTATTCCGCCAAAAGTCATCAGTACCGAGAGACTTTGCAAACTACTTTTGACACATTCGATCAGCCCCCGTATCTTCTCCCTACACTGAGCAAATCATTTTTTTTGCATTTCAGTTGTGTTTTTATCTTTTTAAAATAATAAACATAATATGCTGAAAATGTTATCTTCTTCCATCGTCAATATTAAAATGGCTGCACAAAAATTCATCGATTTTGATAAGTTTTTAAATGCATGCCGATATGACAGCTGTCACGATACAATCTAACGAAATTGTTTCTAATGAAGTTTAAGACACCAAAGTGCTAGAAGAGCGGTCTTACAGAAAAACCAAATGACATTTTTGGCTAACCCAATATATCCTTAACTTAAAAAAATTTTATTTGTGGGAAGGAAGGGAGACAAGGAGAGAGGGAAACATAGATAGGTTGCCTCTTGCCTCTGCAACTCAAGCATGTGCCCTGACTGGGAATCAAACTGGCGACCTTTTTGTTTGCAGGATGACACTCAGCCCACTGAGCCACACCAGTCAGGGCTACATTCTGAACTTTTAAAGCCTACCTAGAGTTGATATTTTACCACATCACAAAAATATAAAAATACTGCAGCTGTAGAAGTCCACTCACCCTGCCCACCTGTATTTTTTATACAATAGTTGTTATAGGAACCACATCTTCCTACATTACCAACCCCACTAGGCAGTGTTAACATGTTTGCTCAGTTATATGTACATTAAAGAAATTAAGAGAAAAGTCTTTCATATTTGATCTACATATTTGCTATTGCCAGCTGCATTAAGGATTGGCTTAGCTGAGTGGTCCTGGCCTGAGTGGTTTCTTGTGAGATTTCTATCAAAATATTGGCCAGGGCTGCAGTCATTTGAAGGCTCGACTTGGGGGTTCTGCTTCCAAGAACTCCCACATGGCAGCAATTTGATGCTGGCTGTTGGCTGGCAAGAGACCTCAGGTCCTCACCACATGAACCTCTCCATACGGCAGCTTGAGAGTCTGCATGACGTGGCATTTAACTGCCCTACCCCGCTGTGAGTGGTGCACCAAATTAAGATGGAAATGCTGTTTTCCTTTTTGCAAATTGAGATATAATTCACATACTAAAAAATTCAGCCTTGAAAAGTATACAGTTTTCAGCCCTGGTTGGTGTGGCTCAGTGGATTGGGTGCAGGCCTGCGAACCAAAGGGTCACTGGTTCAATTCCCAGTCAGGGCACATGCCTGGGTTGCAGGCCAGGTCTCCAGTAGGGGGCGCATGAGAAGCAACCACACACTGATGTGTCTCTCCCTCTCTCTCTTCCTCCCTTCCCCTCTGTCTATAAATAAATAAACAAAAAATAACATCTTTAAAAAAGGTATACAGTTCAGTGTGTTTTTAAAATATTCACCAATTTGTGGAACCCTTTAATTCCCAAATACTCTCATCATTCCCCAAGCAACTGTTAGCCGTCACTCCCACTTACCCTCCCCATCGCGTCCGATGACAACCAGTCTCCTTTCTGTCTCTGTGGGTCTGCCTATTTTTGACATTCTATACAAATGCAACCGTATTTCACGTGGCCTTTTGTGACTGGCATCTTTCACAGCATTAATGAGGTCAGGGTTCATCCCTGCGGCTGCAAGTGCCGGTGCGGTGTGTTCTTTTTCATGGCCGAAGAATGCCGCAGTGATGGGCGGTGGTTTCGTTGGATCTGCCAGGTGATGGACATTTGGGTTGTTTTCATTTTTTTGGCTGCTATGGAAAATGCTACTGTCAACACCCGTGTACGTTTTTGTGTGGATATACATTTTCAGTTTTCCTGGATGTATAACTGTGTGGGGAGTTGTCGCGCTGTATAGTAACTCCACTTTACTTTTTTCCAAAGCAGCCACCCCATTCTATATTCCTACTTGTAATGTATGGGAGTTCTGATTTCTCCTCCTTGCTAATCATTTTTTGTTTAAATTGTAATCATCAGTCCTGGCTGGTGTGGCTCAGTGGATTGGGTGCCAGCCTGCAAACCAAAGGGTCACCGGTTTGATTCCCAGTCGAGGTGTGTGCTTGGGTTGCTGACCAGGTCCCCAGAAGGGGGCATGTGAGAGGCAGCTACACATTGACGTTTGTCTCCCTCTCTCCCTCCCTCCTCCTCTCTAAAAAAATAAATAAAATTTGTAAAAAAATTGTAGCCATCATAAAAGATGTGAAGTGGTATCTCATTATGTTTTTCATTTACATTTCCCTGATGGCTAACATTGTACAGCATCTTTTCATGTACTTACTGACCATTTATGTATCTACTTTGGAAACATATTCAAATCTCTTGCCTATTTAAATCAGTGAATTACTGTTGAGTCATAAGAGTTCTTTGTGTATTCTAGATCATACATTTTTATCAGATACATGACTTACAAATAATTTCTCCCATTCTTTGGGCTGTCTTGTCACTTTCTTGATTGTGACCTTTGATGGAGTCATTATCCACTTTTTTCTTTGGTTGCTTGTGCCTTAGGTGTTAGCACTAGGAAACTTTGGCCTAACCCAAGGTTATGAAGATTTCACACCTGTGGCGTATCTGCTGTAACCCAGCCTTGGGAATCACACGCTGTCACTTCATACTCCCGTGGTCACTCAGATCAGACTAAGACTGTGTGTGTGTGGGGGGGGGGGGCACCGCCTGCAGAGCATAACAAGTGCCAGGAGGCATCACCAGGGACCATTTTGAAGTGACTTCACCGGTTGTATTACCACTTCCTGTAATTCTGAATTCCCATCTGATGTCACTTCCCTCTGAGCCTGAAGAACTTGCAGCAATGCCCGTGGTGCTGGTCTGCAGCTGGCGGATCCTCTTAGTTAGAGTTTATGTGAGCATGGCGCTGTTCCACCACTTTTGAAGAATGTTTCCACTGGAGGCACAATTCTGGGTTGACATGTTTTACTTTCAGGCCTTCAGAGATGTCATTGCATCGCTGTCCAGTCTCTTTGCTTTCTGATGAGTTTGTGGTGGTTCGCACAATTATGTTGTCATTCTGTGTAATGTGTCATTTTTACCTTGCTGCTTGCAAGGGCTGCTATTTTTAGTTTCTCATGGTTTCGCTATGAAGTTTCAGGGTGTGGTTTTCTTCGTATTTATTCTGCTTTGGCAGTTGGCTGTAATTGTTGAACTTTTCTCAAATTTGGAAAAATGTGGCCATGACTCACCTCCCCCCCCAAAAAAAAGTCTTCCTCATTCTTTCTCTCCCCTCTTTCTGGGATTATAACTATGTATGTTAGATGGTTTGATATTGTTCCACAAGTCAATGAGGCTCTGGAAATTTTTCAATCTTTTTTCTCTCTCCATTCTTCAGATGAGGTGGTTACTGCTGTATTTCAGGGCTTGGGAAACTCTGGTTGCCGCCTGCCGTGCCCCCCGCCCCCCCGCCGCCCCTCCCTCGCTGCATCCGCCAATGCCCCTGTGTTTACAGCTGCACTCACACTGCAGTGGCGGCGCTGACGGGGGCGTGAAGAGACCTGTGACCCCTAAGGCCAGACGTGTTTACTGAGTCTTTACAGAGGAGGTTGACAGCCACAGTTTTTCCAGCTTAGTCATTCTTTAATCTAATATTCAACGTTCTATTAACCCATCTATTGAATTTATTCCAGGTATTGTATTTTTCTGTTCTGGAATCTTTGTTTCATTCTTTCCGTTACGGTTTCTCTGCTGCCAGTTCGGACGCGTTCTTTCATTATAAGCGTTTTTCCTTTATGTTCTTGAGCATAATGTAATAATAGTTGCTTTAAAATCCGGAGTGTTGATTCTAACATCGGGGGCATTTCAAAGTCAGCTTCCATTTCTTGCCTTTCGAGTATGGATTGGGTTTTCTTGCAAGCAGTTAACTTGGCTGAACTCAGACCTAAAACTGAGTCCCTATGGTGGGTGGCAGCTGAAATTTCTTTAGTAGTTGTTGTTTTTTAAATCTGGTTGAAATCTGACCTATGTATTTAGAGATCACAGATTTGGGGTGAGCTTGTCCACAGAAGGTAGGGTCCCCTCTCTTCCCTGGGATTTATTCCCTTACTTTTTAGGTGCCAGGGTCATTCCGAACCCATTCCTTTGGCTATGGAAGCCAGTATGGTTGCAGGTCTCTTTTTAAGGGCTCCATCTGGTGCCAGAGGGGGCCTGTCTTCAGGCAAAAGCCGGAAAACTGGGTGCTCATCGGTGCCATCCCGTCCCACTGTCAGCCGCCCTCGGCTTCCTCGGGGCTCAGGCTGCTCTCTCTACCTTAACACAGTTGTCACTTGTGGACCGACTGGTGGATGGGGCTTCCTTCCCCAGTAGCCGAAGAACCTTCTCTGTGGCCCCTCAGGAGACATTTTCATCTATAAAGTTGCACTTTAGCAGGAGGGCTGCTCTCACAGCCCACTGTTGCTGGAGGTCAGAACAGGCACTGACAGCTGATTTCACGGCGTGCTGCTCTGTGACAACAGTTCATGACTTTGACACTGACATCTGGTCGCTGCAAGCACCTTAGAGAGAGTGTGTTTGGTTGTGGCCTGCCGGGAGGCATGAGTGCCGGTGCGCAGCCCATTGCCGCAGCGTTACTGGGATGAGGGTCTCTGCACAGCTGGGCCAGTGCGAAGCTCAGGCAGCCAACTCCAGCGCACCCCCTGCCTCTGGACAGGGCGGGCGGTCCCCCACTTCCCAGAGGACTGTGCAGTCCTCCACTGGTGCAGAGGCTGAACGAGTCATGTTCGCAAAATCTGGGTGTGATTAGCTTCTGACAACCTGGGCAATGAGCTCGGGCTCTGGAGGCCGGAAGTCCTGGGGGCACAGCTGACCTTGAAATTTGGTTTTCCGGTGGCCTGTAAAATAGATATTAAATCTGCTCTGCCTGGACCACACCAGGAACTTTTGTTACTAACCCAGGATGACTGACCACTATTTTGGCCCATAACAGGGATGCCCACCGGGCTTGGGAAGACCAGGGTCAAGGCTGGGCCCACCATCTTCATTTGCTCTGGGCAGTGATTGGACTTCAAATGTGTTGGTGCTAGCAGGCCAGTGTTCTGGAGTGTTCCTCATCACGGAGTGTTCTGTGGTGAGGAGGAAGTGCAATGGTCAAGGTCGCAGGCCAGTCAGTTTCAGGGCCTGGGGAGCTCTTTGGTAAACTGGCAATGGTATCAGGCAGCACTTTTGTGAGGTGTGCCGATGTCAGACTCCCCCACCCAGCTTCCCTAAGTCGAACTTCCCATCCTAGCCCTCTGAGCTCCCTTTGGGTCCTAGCTGCTCGCTCCTCCCCCTTGCTTGGCATTCTCAAATTTGCCAAGTCCTGCAGTCAAGTTCTCAGCCATGCTGTCAAGAGAAAAGGCTGGACAGGGCTGGGCCTTGGGCAAAGGCCGGGGCCATCCTTCCTAGTAACTATGAGACCATCCCTTTGCTCATCTGGGGTGGGGCCGTCAAGCAATTACCAGTCTGCTTCGTCAGCGATAACCTGGGCGCTGACTTCTCCATCTCCGCCCAGAGCTGAGAACCCTCAGGATGCCATGCTCACACCTGCATTACCCTCTGTCCTCCCCGCCCAGCTCCTGTCCCCTTCTGTCCCTCCCCCGTCTGGCGGGCTGACCTGGGCCAGGAGGCTGAGAACCCTGCTCTTCATTGTAACCTAGGCTGCGAGTTTGGCCCACTGGGTCTTTGGATCCAACAGTGCCCGAGAAAAACCCAAAGGTTGAGAATGCAGGTCCTGCGATGGCCAACGGGCTGCTCTGCAGTGTGGCCGTGACCAGGAGCAGGCCTCCCATGTGCGTGGAACTGAAAGAGGGTAGAGATAGTGCTCATCATGGAAGAAAGTCAAACCCTTGGGAAAATGCCGTCATTGTCCGTCTGTGAAACTGGGCTAGAGGTTGACGTGGGGCTGGGCGAGCTGTTCAGGATCCATTAGACGGACCCTGCTCCGGCTGTGACCGGCAAGGGCACCTCCGGGGCCTCTGCCCTGCACTGGGGTCCGTGCTCGCTGCGAGCCTGCTGCTCGCTCCTAGTTGTGAACAATCCTCACAGGCTCAAGCTGACCCGTTAACGCCGCCGGCTGCAGGAAGGCCTCAGGGCACTGGGATGTGGCTCCTTGACCTGACCCGGGGTGGGGCACAACGGGGCACCTGGGTCCTCCCCAAGGATCTGTGGTGGGGGGGTGGACATGCAGACGTGGGGAACCTCTGCACAGGCTCACCCACCAACCCCACTTTGTACCAAGTCCTTCAAGTATTGTGAGGACAATGTCAAGACCCTGGACTGGCCGAGGTTTATGGTGAAGATCCTGTTATGCCTTATGCCTGAAGACCCACCTGCTTCGGAAGTCTGGATGAGGATTCACCTGCCAGCCCTCCTTTCAGCCCTGAGTGGGGAGGGACGATAGGCACGACCCTCAGGGATGAACTGGAAGTGTTACAGAAGCTCCTCTGGCGATCTGATCAAGTGAGCGTGCACATCTGCTTAAACTGGATTATTTTAATTGTACTCTGACTCTACGGAGACCGGTAAACAGTGTGCAGAGCACACGGAAATGCAGACGACCAGTCAACACAATGTTGGCAGTACCCAACCTTCACTTAATGCTTTAGATGAGGCACCCCATCCCCACGCCAGAGTAAGAAATTAAGGCTCAGAAGGGCTCTGTCACTAAGCCAAGGTCACAAGAGGCCACAGGAGGTGTAAGTGCTGCCCAACACCTTCACGCTAGACCATCCTGTTCCCCCGGCTTCAGACCCCCGCTCAGTTCTGCGGTAGTGGCTGCCACAGAATTCGTCCATCGTCTCTTGGTCTGCTCTGACGATCGCTCAGGTCACCAGCCGTGGAGCCGACCTCACTCCACCCTCTGCACCCAATGCAGCAATTCCCATCGGCTCTCCTGGCCCGGGCCCAGGCCACTCTCGGCCACAGGTCACATCAGCAAGGCAGGGGCTGATGGATAAACACCACAGAGACCATGGTGAGAGCCAGACTGCAGCAGGGAGACCCACTAGGTGACAGCTAATGGTGCAGGCCTCGAGGGTGTGAGTGACGATAGCTCAAAGGGCCGGAGCTGTGGGAGGTGGGAGGGAAAGGAGGGCAGGGTGAGTGGGGTGTGGGTGTTCTCCTTCCACAGAGTCCTGGGTGGGCTGGGGCCCGACGTGCTCACAGCCTCCGGGAGGGCAGCACCATCCCTGAGGTCAAGCTGGAAGACTGTGACTCATCCCGGGATGCTTTGTCACCTGAGAGGTCAGGACTGGCCCTCCCGGTACTAACAAGGCCTCAGTCTCTTTAAAAAAACAACATATCATCTTTATTATCTTTTCCATGACCAGTTAGTCCCTTTATGCCCACCCCCTGCTCCCAGCACTCCCCACTCTGTCGTCCATGTCAACGAGTCCTTTTCCTTTTCGCTCAATCCCTTCCCCCACCCCCCGCCCCACTGTCACCTGTTCTCCATCTCTGAGTCTGTCCAGCCTCCTTTTTGAAATCCAGTTTCTACTTCAACCACAAAGGCTGAAACTTAGGTTCACGCGTTGCCTCCTGGCGAACCCGGGCAGGCCGAGCGAGCTCTCGTTAGCAAGCTGACGAGGAATGAGGCTGCGTGCAAGGCAGGGAGCTGGCACCCACAGCGCCGAGGCTACAGTGCTGGCACGTAGCCCCCTCGCTGCCCTCTGGACACCCACTTCCCGTCCTGCATTCCTCACGAGGCGGCAGCCACGACCCCCAGCCTCAAGTCTAGCCCCCATTCCTTTGTCGCCTTGGGTCTCTGAGAATCCCAGGGCTCTGTGTGCGCTGCCTGGAGCCAGCCCCCAACCTCCTCTACTTCTGGACTCTGTTCACTCCCGACCGCTGGCAAGTTTCACAGGGTCTATCCAACAGGGGACAGACTTTTTGGAACTTAGACTGACTAGGGAAGATCCAAATTAAAGGAGCCATAAACTGAGGCTGTACCTGCCACATGGATTTTTACCACCTCGACTAAGAACTTTGTAGCACACTGATGTGACCGCCACTGCAGAGCGCCTGCTAACCCCAGGCTAAGCAGCGGAAGACTTCCGGTCTGTGTGACGTAGACACGTGCGCACTTGGATATAAACGCTGGCCTGTGTCCCCCACGGGAACCAAGCTGGCCCTGCACCAAGGGTCCGGGAACCACGCTCTCCAGAGACACAGCGTTCCCGTCTCTGCTGCTTACAGCCGGGCCAGGTTGTGGGGACAATTGCCACCTTTCTCCCCATGTCTTGTGCACGTGTTAGCACCGGAGCAGGGGCAGGACGGCTGGCTGTGTCGATGGGGGCACCTGGGGCCCGACAGAGCTTCAGCTGAAAGGTGACTGACGGACCTGAAAGGGGTGGGGAAGGTGTGCTGTGCCGGGGGCGGCTCCACACACCTGGGAGGTCGCGTTCAATCTTGCAAACAGAAAGCAGTCCAACTGCACAGAAACACTTTCTAGATTGGAAAGCTCTTACCTGGCTCGTCCCTCCCAGCAGAGGGCAGTGGCCCAAGTTCCATGGTCAGACGTGAGCACTGCAGTACAGGCCCCCATGTTAGGAGCCATTGTTCTTGAGGACAGTCCCTTGCTGGGAACTCCCAAAGAAATGTGACTTGGCCGGAGGGAGGAGGTGGTCCGGGCCGGCGGCGCTGGGAGACCAGCCCTGCCTGCGCAGCCTCTACGGAGGGCTGCATGGCTGTCATTCTTGACGCACACGCTTGACGGCGACACAAAACGGTGATGTTCCGAGGCTGTGGCGTTAGGCTTCATGAAACACAAGTGTCCGCAAACACTGCCTGTGGCTGGCAGCCACATGAGCTGCTGTGCAGACACAGCGGATTCTATTTTTAATTTTATTGGCAATAGAGCTCCCGTCCCTCCACCCACACAGAGAGCCAGTCCTCCTCCTCCTCTTTTGGTGGCTGACGTCCTTACCTGTGTAACCAAGGCCTGCGCGGGCAGGCTCCGCAGGCAGTTCGGACAGAGCCTACCCTTCCCCAAAACCCTCCCCGTGCCGGTCTGAGCTGTTCCTGCTTTGGGAGCCCTGATGCTCTTGCCAAGAAAAGGCATGAGCTGTATAATAACGGGAACAGAACTGGCTTGGTTTTGGACAAACTTTGCTGTCGTACCTTCATTAGCTCAGATTAGCAAGGAGGAGGTCACCACGAGCAAGAGCTTCAACATGGAGTGACTCTGGGGGCAGGACCACGTCTGACCAGTGAGGAGGGAGGGAGCCCATGCTGGAAGTGTGTAAACACGCCTTTCCTAATGCAAAAGACTCCTTAGAAAACCCCAATGTCAGGAGCTGAGGAACCAGGAAAAATAAGACGAGGACATGGCGTATCAGGCAGGGGCATGGAGAGGGAAGACCAAAGGAGATACTGAAAGCATGCACTTCCACCGTAGCCCCAATCCCACAGAAGAGGGTGCGGCTTCTGGAACTGGGGGCAGTTCTTGGGGGCTGGCTGGCTGCGGTTAAAGGGGCACGTTTGCAGTTGCCCTGCCCAAGTTTCAAGGACTTTGAAGACCAGCAACTTGAATCCCAATTACATTTAGGAGTCCTTAGTGTGGGTATTCTCTGCGACCACCCCATCCCCCCCCCCCAACCTGCACAGAAATGAGAATAACACAAAATTATACTACTTCTGTCTGGAAATTTAGTTTTTGGATGAGAAGTTAGAAAAATTAAAATGACCAACTGCAGGATAATACCGCTAATCATTACTGCCACCTGCTTCAATCAGAGTCCTTCTGGAAGACTCCCGCCCTGCCCCCATCAGCCATTTGCACCCCGGAGGGCCAAGGAAGCAGCAGAGCGGTGAGGGAGGGGCATGTGCGTGGGCTTCTGTCCCCAGCAAACCCAGAGGCTGCCTGCAGCTCTGTGGACAGCAGAAGCTTCAGCTCCGTGGCATCTCTAGGACCGACCCAGAGCTACAGGCATCCCGGCTGGAGACAGGGTCTTCCCATCAGCCTTCTGGTGCACACAGCAGGCAGGCGGTGACGGGAGTTCTGGTACCAACAACCGAAAGTGAAGATGAGGGGACAAAGTCTAGAAAGGAGTCGTTTATTAAAAAACAAAAACAACCGAACAACAAAAAAAACGAACAGCCCTCAGTAGGATTCGAAGACACAGAGGTTTGAAGAGCGCACAGTCCTGTTTGCTGGACACTCCCAAAGGCGTGACACGCACAGCCGCGAGCCCCACCCTCCGTGCCTTCCAGCGACAGGAGCTGCAGCACGCCAGTTTACCGCACGGGACAAGACAGAGAAGTGCCACAAGTGTAGGGGGAAGCCAGGACACGGGTCCTCCTCCAGCATCTGCTGTCCGGCCGTGGGCCAACCCCAGGCATCTCTCTGCCTCCGAGCTGCAGGCAGCTTCCCCCCCAGGCTGGGGCTGCCCCACCAAGGGCAATCGGACGCCACTCCCACCAGGCACCCCCAATACACTGGCTCTGTGGCACGGACCACCGCACAGGTCAGATTCTACAGGCGCAGAGCAGCTTGCCCTTCCCACAATTCCTAGAATGCAGAGTGCATCTCAGAGGAGCACTTGACATTTGTCCCCAGTCCCCGGGTGTCACCACAGGTAAACCAAGACTATAATCACAAGAGCAAGGACAGGATTGTGTTGTTTTTTCTTTTTTTTTTCTTAAAGGAGTGAGGGCATGGAAAATACAGCACACCGATGAAACAAAAATGCCAAAAAAATACAAAAAAATAGAAAATAGAAAAATGTATTTACAAGTAGTACATTACTATGATCAGAAAGCACGAAGACGCCTGCTGCTATAGTACATGCATCAGTTCGAGAAGGAAGTACTGAAAACCCTGCGGGAGAAGCCTGTGAACACGAAAGAACAGGGCCAGGAAGGTGTCTCTTTCATCCCTAATTTGCTACACTGATCGGAACCGAACGGGAGTCCCCTAGAGGCCGTGAGTATATCAGGACAATACGATACTGGCTTTTAACTGCGTGTTTGTTGTGGAGGGAGAGACGGCAGCTGATCCGTACACGAGGAAGCCCGAGGGAACGGCGCTACATGCTAACGATTACAGCAAGCCCTGTCTGCTACACAGCATGATCTGAGCAGGTTTTAGGTTCTGTTTATTCATACATATCTATGTGTGTGTGTGTGGATGTATAAAAACCGTGCCCTCGTTCACTGCCAACACAACATCTGGGCGGACACGAACTCTTTACAGCAATTCTTATGTGTATGTTGTAAGAAGTCACTCAATGTCTGTGGATTTAATAAGTCACTTCACACCACAGAAAATATTTAATAAATCCAAAAAAGGAAAGAAGATTATAACGACAGAAGAGCTTCTGTCTCGGTTCTCTGAAACTGAGTCCCCCACAGGAAACTGGTCCCAAAGTTCTTGAGGGTTCACTGAAGAAACTTCGGCTTGCTAACGTTTTTCATCCTTTAGTGTTCCAAAGGCAGAGAGCGATCCTTGCCGTTGTCAGTTTGAACAGGCCTGTCCCGACCCTCTCAGGTTAACAGTCTGGGGCAGATCCAGAGATGCGGGGGAGGAAGGAGCGCTGGGGAGGGCCTGTCCCTCCAGCAGGGGCTCCCCCCTCTCTGCCAGGGCGGGAGAGAAGGGTCCAAGCTGGGCTCCAGCACCTCGCTCCCGCAAACGAGCTCCCCGCAAACGCAAATCCAGTCACTCGTCAGTTCCTTAAACAGGTACGTCTCCGAGTACCAGGCCAACTCTAAGAGGAAACAAAACCAGGCGCTGACAGTAAAGGACTAAGACGGCCACTCCGGTCGCACTCTGCGGCCCATCATACTTCCAGGAACCGGGAGCTGCTGGACTTGGAGTGGAAGGGCTCCGACCACATCCGCCGCAGGTCGCCCTGGGAGAGAAGGGACTTTTCTAAGTTACAGGTTTAAATGCAAGACACACACACCTGCAAGTCTTGCCTGGTTCTTGATCTCAGGCTGCTGCTGCGGAAAAGCAGGGAACACTCAAATTTTACTCCCTGAACCGTAACCCACCGTTCTCTAAGGTCCCACCCAGAAGAGCTCCTAGGTCCCTGGAGCAGGGAAGGGCCTCTACTTTCTCTATTCTGGGACGAGTTCCATTGTTAGGAGTCAGGTGATTTAGGCAAGGCGATCTCCCTGTGTCCGTTCCCTCATCTATAATATGGGAGTTGACAGTAGAAATCTTGTAGATAAGAGAATGCTCTAAGTCTAGATTTTTTGTCATTCCTATTTCCAAACTTTAGTTTTTTTTAGATTCCACGGTATCTATCCTTGTCTTATTTCACTTAACATTAACACCCTCTAGGTTGAGCTTTATCGTTGCAAATGACAAGACTTCACTTTTTTATTGGTTAATAATCCGTTGTTACACAGATTTCTATATACTGACATACATCTTTATCCATTTATCTATTAGTGGACACCTAGGTGGCTTCCCCATCTTGCTGCAACAGACACAGTGGTGCACACATCTTTTTGAATTAGGGTTTGTTTTCTTCAGATAAACCCACAGAAGTGGAATTGCTAGACTGTATGGCAGCTCTACTTTTGATTTTTTGAGAAATCTCCATACTGTTTTGCATAGCGGCTGCGCTAATTTACATTAGTACCAACAGTGTGCACTACAAGGGTTCCCTTTCCTCTACACCCTCCCCAGCACTTGGTACTGATGGGTGATGGCCATTCCGACACGGGTGAGGAATTATCTCGTTGTGGTTTCATCTGTATTTCCCTGATGATCAGTGATGCTGAGCACCTTTTCCCAGATGTCTGGGCCATCCGTATTCAAGCCCTCTGCCCATTTTTCAGTTGGATTGTTAAGTCGTACAGATGATGAATTTTGGATATTAACCTCTTATTGGGTGTATAATTGGTGACGATCTTCTCCCTTTCAGCAGGTTGTCTTTTCACTCTGTTGGTGTCCTTTGCTGTGCAAAGACGTTTTAGTTGGATGTAGTCCCATTTGTTTTCTTTTGTTCCTCTTGCTGAAGGACATATATCAAAAAAAGATACTGTTAAGACCAATGTCAGAGTTACTGCCTATGGTTCTTTTAGGAGTTTTATGGTTTCAGGTCTAACATTTAGGTCTTTAACCATTTTGAGTTGATTTTTGTGTATGAGGTAAGAAAGTGGTCCAATTTCACTTTGTTGCATTTATCTGTCCAGTTCACCACTCATTTAGAGAGACTGTCTTTACCCCGTTGTGTATCCTTGTGTCCTTTGTTGTAGATTAAGTGACCACGGATATGGGTATTTCTGCCATTTTTGTATATAACTGGTGTTTTTTTTTTAAATGCCAGTACCATGCTGTTTTGACTATTGTAGCTTGGTAATAAAATTTCATATCAAGATGCATGATACCTCCCACCTTGTTCTTTCTCAGGATTTCTTTGGCCATTCAGGGGGTCTTTTGTGGTTCCATACAAATTTCAAGATAAGTTCTAATTGTGAGAAGAACGTCTTTGGTATTTTATTAGGGATTACACTGACTCTGTGTGCTACTTTAGGTGGTAAGAACTTTTTAACAATATTAACCTCTCCCATCCAAAAGCAAAGTGTATTATTCCATTATTTGTATCTTGTTTAGTTTTTTCTTCAATGTCTTATAGTTTCAGAGAATAGGTCTTTCACTTTTTTCTTTACTCTTTCTGATGCAATTATAAACAGGCTGTCTTTCCTTCTCATGGTTCAGTACTGATGTACAGAAGCGCAACCATTTCTGTACACACCCCGCAACACATGAAGTTATGGGTCAGTTCAAGTTTACTGGTGGAGTCTTCAGGGTTTTCTATGCACAGTATCACCGAGTTTTATTTCTTCCTTTCCAATCTGGATGCCTTGTGTCTCTTTGTTTTGTCTGACGGCTGTGGCCGGGACTTTCAATCCTAAGTGGAACAGAGGTCATGGTGGGCATCCTCGTCTTGCTCCTGATCTCAGAGGAAGAAGGACTTTCAGCTTTTCCCCACTGAGTACGATGTTGGCTGTAAGTTTGTATGGCCTTTGTTACATTGAGAGATCCTACTCCTTTATCCACTTCACTGAGGGTTTTATCATCCAAGGATGTTTAATTCTGTCAGCTGCACCTACTGAGATGATCATCTAGTTTTTATCCCTTATTCTGTTAACATGATGTGGCACACCGATTCGTAACTATCCTTGGGATGACTCTCTCTTGGTCATGATATACAATCCTTTTACTGTACTGCTGAATTTGGTTTCTAATATTTTGTTGAAAACTTTTATATTTGTTTACAGAGTGTAATGAGCTGCCATTTTATTTTACCTTTGGGGGGTGTTAATGTCTTTATCTGGTTTTGGTATCAGGGTAATGCTGGCCCATAAAACGAGTTTGTCAGCATCTTCCTCTTCAATTTTTTGAAATAGTTTAACAAGTTTAATAAGTATTAATTTTCTTCTTCCAATGTTTAGTACAATTCACCTATTAAAGCCCTCTGGCTCTGGACTTTTATTTGTTGGGAGTTTTATTTTCTTTAATTACTGCTTCAATTTTATTGCTAATATTTCAGTCTGTTCAGAGCTTGTATTTCTTCCTGGTTCAGTCTTGGGGGTTATGTACTTGTGGAAATTTATTTCTTTTAGATTGTCGTATCTGGCATAACTGTTCATAGTATTCTTTAATGATTCTTTCTAGTTCTGTGGTATCAGCTGTAACTTCTCTTTCATTCACGATTTATTTATTTGAGCTTCCTTTTTAAAATTTGGGCTTATAAACAGTTTACTTCTATGAGTTCTGGAGGTCGGAAGTCTGGAACCTAGGTGCCGGCACAGCTAGGTTCTGGCGCGAACCCACCCTGCTTCTTTTTGTCTTGATGAGTTTGGCTAAAGATTTATCTATTTGTCTTTTCGAAGGACCAGCTCTTAGTTTTATTGATCTTTTCTACTGTGTTTTAATTTCTACTTCATTTATTTCCACGCTGGTCTTATTTCCTTTCTTCTACTCACTGGGGTTTTGTCTGTCTAGTTCCTTCAGGAAGACCTGTATATTGTAACGAGCTTCCCTCTGAGAACTGCTCTTGGTGTGCCCCATCAATTTTGAAAAGCTGTTTTTATTTTCATTCCCCCCCCGTAGTTATTTCTTGTTTTGTGCCACTGTAGTCAGAAAAGATGCTATGACTTCCATCTGGTGCTGAAGCTGGATCTGTGGCCTAAGGTGTCATCTGTCCTGGAGAGTATTCTATGTGCACCTAAAAAAAAGTATCTTTTGCAGTTTTTGGATGAAACGTTCTATAAATGTCTACTAAGTAATCTTGTCTAGTATGACATTTAAGGTCATTATTTCATGACTAATTTTCTGTCTGAACAATCTATCCATCGATGTGAATGGGGTATTAAAACTCCCCCACCAGCCCCGACTGGTGCGGCTCAGTGGGTTGGGTTGTCCCGCAAATGGAAAGCTTGCTGGTTTGATTCCGTCAGGGCTCACACCGGGGTTGCAGGCTTTGCCCTGGGTACTGGTGTGCGAGAGGCAACCCATTGATGTATCTCTCTTCCTCTTGCTCCCCTCTCTAAAATAAAATGAAATCTTTTAAAAACTCCCCTATTGTATTTATTAATGTGAATTTCCCCCTGTATGCCCACTAATAATTGCTGTGTAGGTTTAGGTGTTGGGTGCAGAGATACTTACACTTATAGTATCCTCTTCTTGGATTATTAGTTATGTAAGGTCCTTCTTTGTCTCTTCTCACATTTCTTGTTTTAAAACCGATTTAGTCTGGTATTAAGTATTGCTACTCCAGCTGTCTTAGTTTCTATTTACATGGAACCTCCTGTTCTAACCCTTCACGTTCAGTCCGCCTTCAACCTGGAATGAGTCTCTGCCCGCAGCCTACAGGTGTTTGGTTTTCTCCTGAATCCATTCAGCCACCCTGTGTCTTTCGATTGGAGCATTTAATCCATTTACATTTACTGATAAGTCTGCACTTATTGCCATTTTGTTGACTTTTATAGTTTATCCCCTATTCCTTTCTTCTTTTCTTGATCTATTCCCTTGTGTTTTGCTGAATTTTGTTTTGCTTTTTTAAGGTTCATTTCTCTTTGTTCTTCGTGTACCTTTTGTAGGTCTCCGGTTACCATGAGGTTTATGCACACCCTTCTTCATATACAGCAGTGCGATTTAGGCTGATAGGTGTTTAAGATCAAGTGTATTATAACAAGACTGCATTTTTACTCCCCTCTCCATGCTATATATGTTCTTGATGTCACATTTTAGATCTTTCTGTGTTGTGTATCTCCACACTACTTATTGTAGTTCTAATACTTTTTTTTAACCTGTGTAGTAGCTTTTGTCTGATTTGCTGTATTCGCTAAGTATCTGGCAACACTGAGGTTTCTCCCCTTCTCCTACTTGGTATTTCTGGTTACAGCCTTTCCTTTTCTCCTTACAGACAACTCTAGCATTTCTTGTAAAGTTGGTTTAATGGTGATGAAGTCCTGTGGTTCTCTTTTGATCTCTCCTTCAATTCAGAATAATTTTGCTGGGTAAATTATTCTAGGTTGTTGGTTCCTTTCTTATTTTTCTGTTGCTTCCTTCAAGATCATCCCTGTAAGCTTTGCCATTTTAATTGCAGTGGGCCTTTGCGGTTCATTGTGTTCGGAACTCTGTGCTTCCTGGACGTCTGTTTCCCTGCCCAGGTTAGGAAAGTTTTTAGCCATTAGTTCTTTAAACAAAGTTTCTGTCCCTTTCCCTTTTCTCTCTGGGATCCCTAATAATGCAGACATTCGAGCCCTTAATGTTGCCTCAGAGGTCTCTAAACTATTCTTGTTTACTTAAACTCCTTTCTCTTTCTGCTGTTCTGAATGGTGGGCTTCTACTACTCTGTTCTCTGGGTCACTGACCACTCTTCTGCATTAGCTAATCTGCTGCTGACCCTCCTGACGTGTGCTCTCCCCACAGTTACCGCAGTTGTCAGGGCTGTTGGTTCTTTCTCTTACTGATGTTCTCCCTAAGTTCTTCCACTCCACACTTAGGTTTGGTGAAGGTCCTTGTGACCATTTCTTTGACTTCATCAGGCAAACTACTTCTGTTCCCACACCTCCCCACCCCCAGGGATTTTTCTTATTCTTTCATTTGAGAAATATTCCCTTGACTTAGTGTTTGCTTCAATGAATTACAGAAAACAGCTGTCTCTCCTGCTCTGGGAGAGTGGTTTTAGGCTGAAGCATGCTCTGTGTAGCCTGTGCATGTAGGGTGGTTTTGGCAGGTCAGTAGGAGCTGAGCAGGTGCTGACGCTGTCGGGGAAGTGGCCAACTGAGCTGGAGCAGCGCCAGACAGGGAGGCCAGGTGTGTGTGGTAGTGCCCTGTTGGTCCTACCTACTCCCTGTGTTCAGGCAGAAACAGGCTCCGGTGATGTGTACAGAACACACTGCAGAGACCTTGCAGGCAGGCCCAAGCACCCCTGCCCATCCTACGGAGGCGAAGAGGGAACACAGACAACAGTGCTCACCCTCTGACCCCAGAGAACTCCTGCACTCACTCGTCTTCTCGATAGAGGCTCTGCCTGGTTCTCTGTGCTGACAGGGGCCCTGTGCGGAAGCGACCTCTGGGCAGGCTTCATGTGCCAGGTAGTTCTGGAAAGCCACCTGGCTGGGCGGCTCCTTACAGCACCTGTGACGCTGAGCCTGCCTGGCCGAGCAGCGCACTGGGGAAAGGCCAGGTGGGCGTGCCGGTACCTGCTGTTCCTGCCACTCCTATTGCCACTCCGCCATACAGAGTAGTAACGAAGCTTTGGGTGGCAACAGGGCACTGTTTTTAAGGGGAGCAGGGATTCTCTGCAGCTGGGCTCTAGGGGGTTCAGTTAATCATCCATAAGCAGGTGGCGTGGCAGTCTAATGCATTAGCATTTTCTGCCAGTGGCTGCAAGAATCTGGAAGAGCATGCTTTAGTAAAACTAAAGAACAAAACCCCAACTTCAAGATCAAGAGCTCAGGGGCTTCAGAACCACCTCCAGCAAGGAGGATACACACCAAGTTCCCAACCAACGCCAAGTTACTGCTTTCACAGGTTTATGACCCCTCCTCTCACCTTTAAATAGGCCATCGTGAGGAGTGGCAATAAGGTAAATGGCACCAAGTAGAGAAGGGCAGGCTGGGCTGCTCGGTGAATGCGAGACGCCACGGTAGCCGTGAGCAGACCTACGAGGGTAGAGAAGCGTCTGTGAGTAACTCCAAGGGGCCAGCTCAGAGACAGGGCGTGGCCGCCGCCGGACGCCTGCCTTGGCAGTCTCAGGATTGTACAGCTCTCATGTGACAGAGCCCATGCAGCGGGTAGGGTATAAAATGCCCAGCAGTGGACCTTTAAAGTTGAAATAGCAGTTTAAAAGAGGACAAAAACAACCCTGGCTGGTGTGGCTCAATGGATTGAGTGCAGACCTGTGAACCAAAGGGTCACCAGTTCAATTCCTAGTCAGGGCACATGCCTGGGTTGTGGGCCTGGTCCCCTGCTGGGGGCGTGCAAAAGGCAACCACACACTGATGTTTCTCTCCTTCCCCTTCCCTCCCCCTCTCTCTAAAAAATAAACAAATAAAAATCTTTTATTAAATAATAAAGACAAAACCAAAAACTCTAGAATCCTGAGGACCCACGCCCCGCCCAACTCCTACCCTGTGTGCTGGTTCCCAGGCCAAGCCCTCCCCTCACCCCCGAGTGTGCCTGGTCTCCCTCTGTCTGCTGTCGTCTGCGATACGTGATGTTAGATGAGGAGGCAAAAGACCTGGGTTCAGTTTCAGCTCTGCTGCTTACAGGAGCCATGTAGCCTTGGTCAAGGCATTTCTCCTCTTGGAGCCGCCCCATCTATCTGGTGGGGATACCACCATTTGCCCGGCCCCCCTCCGAGTCCCTGGACTGAAATGAACCCGTGCCTATGAAAGCACTACAAAATCAGGGAAGAGCTGATGCTGAGCGAGGCGCCCCTTTCCCACTCACTCCACTGCACACGCTGTAGCTGCAAACAGGCTGCCGCTATGCCCAGCTCAACGGCAATGCCTGTAAGTGAGCTGGCTAGGTAAAAAACAGCCTGGGGTGAGTCGAGGGGACAGAACAAAGGAAAAAAAATACACACGACAGCCATTCAACTCAAGCTGAAGACTGTTAATTAAGCATATAGACTGACCCACAATTATCATGTGGTAGGTGTTCTCGACTTTGAGGCCAAACCACAAGCTTAACTACAGCGTCCTTTGGACCGAGAGAACTGGGCTGGCCAGTGCAGACAGCACCTGTCACCTCACGGGCTCTGTAAGTGTTTCCTTTGCGGCCACTGTCTGTCAACAGCCACCAGTCACTGTGCCTTCCAACACCTGCCACTGGGAGACCTCAGTTCCAGGGTGTGGAGGACAGTGGGAGAGGGGCCCGAACACAGGTTCTGGCTCTCTCTTACCTACGAAGTATCCAATGAGGGTGCAGTGGAAGTAGGAGACCTTCTGCATGCGTCCGGAGATGTTGGCGGGTCCGGAGGTGCCACAGGAGTCGCCACTGGCCTGCTTTTTGTAGTTGTCGTAACGGAGTACAAAGCACAACAGGAGTCCGGGCATCACAATGTCTCCGATGCCCAACATGGAGAAGTGACTGCCTGTGGAGCTGGAACACAGTGTCACAGGTCAGGGAGGCCGCACTCGACAATCCCATCCTCCTCCTGGGCAAGGTCTGTCAGCTTTTTGAGACGTCAAGGAACTTACCTGAATGGTCGACGGAAATCTCTACTGGCTGAACACTAGTTTTTAAGAGATGCTAGTTTAGAGGTGGAAAACCACAGAGCGCTAGCAACAGAGGTCTTCGACCCAGCCCCGCCCTGCTCCGGGGGAGCACTTGCCGGTGGCCGCACGTGACCTGCTCATGCAGCGCCACCTCTAGGAAGGTCAAGCAATTCACTGTGTCACACATTCACCACTGAGACTTCAAATAAGCACCTAACTATTCCCAGACACAGAGATTAAAGCAGCACATTAACTTTTCCAAAGTTATATTACCAGGAACTGTATAATTTAAGCACTAGGACGTATTTTTGCAAATGTCTCAGAAGTACAAAGCTCCACAATCTCCTGCTGTTCTCTCCAGCCAACGTGAAAGTATGTCAACAGTAGCAGCGTGACTGCCTGATCATGTTAATCAGTAATAAAAAGCAGCACCTGTATCACTTAGTGCTACACCTTTGCGAGTGGAGTCGATGTTCTCCTTTGTAAGACAGAGCTGCCAACTCACAACCCTGTCTGGTCCAGGACTAAACTGCTGATGACAGAGACAGGTTAATCCAGGGACAGGAAGGCAGAGTGTCCCAAGGCCCAATGTGTCAGTCCTACCTCGGGAAAACCAGCTTTCCAGGCAGAGACAAGCGAGGAACATCGCGTCCGACGTTGGGCCCCAAGTGGAGCTTCCGGGAAAGAACATCGAGAGGATTATCAGCCGGCTGGGTGGCCACCTTCACCATGACGTTGCTATTGAAGATGTAGGCGGAGAAAAACACCTGCCAAGTGGAGAGTCACCTTTAACAGAGGGAGCTGGAGGCGACGTGATTTCAGCATCAGCTCTCCTTGCTCTGAAGAGTGGAGTCTCAGAATGCCACAGGCTTTGAGGAGAAAACCTTTGCTCCCAGGGCAGAGAACTTTGCTCGCTCCTTCTTTCTGCCCTGTCACACACATCTCCCCTGTAACATGTCTGCAGAAACGAAGGCTCAACCGCCCTCCCACACGCCAGCTCAGGACTGGAGGGGGTGGTCCCAGATGGGAGGCACCCCACTAGCCAGACTCCAGCCACTCAGACCCCAGTTCAACATGAAGGAGAGCGGCAGCTTCAGGGCAGCAGACCTTACCCAAAAGACATCGTAGATCAGGAGCCCTGAGAGAAGCAGGCAGGAGACCTTGAGGCTGGGCAGGCGGACGAAGGCGATCATGGCGACACAGAGACCCATGGCCAGTGCTGGGGAGGAGATGGCAGTCAGTGTGCAGTGCAGGAGCGTCCCCTTTCCACGAGCCACGCAGCTTCTAACCTCAACACAGTTGTTAGGTCCCCTCGAAAACCAGGCCTAAGCTCCCATCTAAGCCTTTACGTCCTACAGTACAAAGGGCCCACCTGAGCCCAGTCTGGCCTCCTGATATTTGGGGAAATCCCTTTCCCACACTACTAAGTGCTTGGCTGTGTGAGACCCAGGAGATTTTCTACTGTGATCAAGTGGCAGACAGGCGCAGCCGGGGCCTCCGGGCCCCTACGACCCCTCAGCACTGCAGATGCACCATCCTTGCTCCTTGAATGTTAACGCGCCCTCTGTCACATGCCCTTTTATTTACTCAGGGACACTGGTCCAGCAATTCATTCCTCTCTATCTTGCCTTATTTTTTTTTTCCTTGTACTTCTCAAAATCTGAGACACGATGACTCCTTTTAAACAATTTTCTCTCCTTACAACTAAAATGTGAAGTCCTCAAGGGCAAGGCTGCTCTGCTCTGAGGCCACTCGGATGTGATCACTCTACTCGATACATACTTATGTCCGTTCACGCTCTACCCAGAGACCCGGTCCTGGGCTTCTTTCCCTGGAAAATTCATCCTCATTCTCTCTCTTTAAATTTTATTTATTTATTTTTTTTAGAGAGAGGGGAAGGGAAGGAGAAAGAGAGAGAGAGAAACATCAATGTGTGGTTGCCTCTCATGTGTCCCCTACTGGGGACCTGGCCTGCAACCCAGGCATGTGCCCTGACTGGGAATTAAACCAGTGACCCTTTGCTTCACAGGCCTGTGCTCAATCCACTGAACTACACCAGCCAGGGCCTCATTCTCTTTTTTAATAAATATTTTATTTTTAGAGAGGAGAAGGGAGGGAGAAAGAGAGGGAGAGAAACACCAATCGGTTGCCTCTCATATGCTCCCCTACTGGGAACCGAACCCACAGCCCAGGCATGTGCCTTGATCAGCAACTGAACTGGCGACCTTCACTTTGCAGAATGATGCCCAACCAACCGAGCCACACCAGTCACGGCTCATCCTCATCCTTAAGGAGGCCAGGACCGAAAGCCCTTCCTCAGGGAGTCTTTCCTTAATCTGGCCTGACCAGATTAAGTTGTTTTCTCTGCATCCATTCTCTAATAGTGTGATTATCTATACATAAGCAGTTTATCCCTAAACCAGCTGTTCCTAGTGGACAGAAACCATGGCTTATTTTTTCTGTGGACTCCCAGCACTTGACAGAGTAGACAGAATTTGCTGAATAAATAAAAAATTATGTTCTCTCAACTTCAAATTAGTCTAAGGAAAGTAAGAAAAGCAAGTAAAGCCATATTACAGATGTATACCATTTTATTAGGTTTGGTGAACTGCCGGTGTGTGTAACGAAGTGGGGAGATATAGGCACACCCAAGAGACGTGGATTTGGTTCCAGACCACCACAGTAAAGTGAGTACCACAATAAAGTTACATTCTTTTTGCTGGTGGAAGGTCCTGCCTTCAATTTGTAAAAAATGCACCATTGGTGAAGCCCAGTAAAGCAAAGCATAATAAAAGAGAGGCTACGCCTGTGTAACAGTCTGGCATGCCTTGGGTACTTGGGTACATCAATTTGACTAATATTTAACGAGTTCCTACTGTAGGAACTCAAACAGAGGAGAAAAATAATTCCCACCCCACGACAGTAGTGAAGCCACGAAGAAAGCCTCTCTCTGTCCCCCCGACTCGGTCATCAAGCGCTCGCAGAGCTGCTCAGGAGCGTGTGCTCTGCAGAGACACGGTCGAGACGTGACTGCTGACTTGATAATAATCTAGGATGCTCATTTTACTAGGGTCGCCTTGAAATTTTTAATAAACTTATAAAAACAGAACCAAACTAGTAAAACATGCAAATCCATGTCATTTCAAATGAATATAATGAACTGTATCACTCTGTTAACGAGTTAGGGCCAATTAGGCTTTGCAAGGACTGAAACATTTCAAGGTGCAAAGGGATGACTGAAGCATGCTGAAGGCAGGAAGAAATGTACACTTAAGGCCGATGGTACAACCAACCCACACTCATGTTTTCAATAACGGATTCCCAGTACAATCATCATAGGAACAAGTGCTTGGCTGTGTCCTCAACACATAGTCAGGACACTGGCGGGCATGAGCTCCGCCGCGTCAGGAGCAGCATTGGCCAGTGGTGGGCGCAAAGCCCCTGGGACAGAGGCTGGGAACCAATGGCCAGAGAGCAGGTCAAACACGTGTCTGGGCAGAAACTCTGGCTGGGTGATGGGGTAGGGTAGCAACAGGTGGCCTGCTCAGCAACTCACAAGTGAACACGGAGAGTGCAAAGCATCAAGGAAACCGGAAGAAATGAAGGCCTGCGGTGGCCAGACAGGAGGCAGGAGTGGGCGGGCAGTGGGGGTGGGAGAACGGACTGACGACACCTGAGAGCGGTGTGGAAGCCCACTGGACAGACCAGCAGAAGGGCAGGCTCCCAAGGTTCAATGTCTATGCCCCCAAGACATGCAGGTGACTGCTCCATCTCAGAGCTTTTCTGTTCAATTTACTGTTCAATCAACGGAAACCAGCAGGAACCTTCATCGGTATTACGGTCTGAGCATCCACTCACTGCTTTTATCACCCATCTTATGCTCTTCCACACACCCGGGTCGAACCCAAACATGGAAAACCAACTGCTCAGTGACAGAATTTTCTGTCTCTAGGCCAGTGATTTTCAATCCTCTTCATCTCATGGCACTCATAAACTACTAAAATTCTGCAGCACACCAAAAAATATATTTTGCCTACCTGACAAAAAAAAGGTGTAATTTTGATTCATTTACACCCGAAAGCTATTGTTGTGTTGGCTGTTGTCATTTTTTTATTTGACAGTCTAAGGGAAAAGGGTCCAGTGTCCCTGACTAAACAAGTGTTGTGTGTTTTAAAAATTCTTATGGCGTACCATTATGCCTGCTGCAGCGCACCGGCTGAAAATCACTCCTCCAGACAACGCCATTCTATTCCTAAGCTTTCTTTATTTTATTTTTATTTTTTTAAAAAGATTTTATTTATTTTTAGAGAGGAAGAGAAATATCAATGTGTGGCTGTGTCTCTCATGCCCCATACCGGGGGACCTGGCCTATAACCCAGGCATGTGCCCTAACTGGGAATCGAACCAGCGACCCCTTTGTTCCCAGGCCGGCACTCAATCCACTGACCCACACCAGCCAGGGCTATTCCTAACCTTTCAAACAAAACACTCTGGGTTCATTTTCAACTCACCACAGTCTTTCATCATGTACACTCAATTGTGGCCACTTTGGGCGCCACTATCTACTGTCACCGAAAACCTTGGTCGTGCTTCCCCACTTGCTCCCCACGGCCCTTGTGAAACACCAGCCCGTCCTTACCCTGGGTTCCCCACTCTGATGGATCCAGTCTGTTATAAAGCCACTCACCCTCAGGCAAACCTCGCACCGGAGGGTGCTGTGCCACACAGGCTCGGCCTCTGTCCATCTCCCTTTGTTCCCAATTCTCCAACCTATCCCTCTCCCCATCGAAGTTGAGCAATAACCTCCATCCACACCCACCAGGTCTCCCCACTGCACTCGAAGAGCCGTGTCTGAAGAGGCGGAATACATGCTTTTTGCCACTTCAGAGAAGGTTCTTAATGTAAGTCTGTTGAATGAATCTCCCAGATGCACACTGCCACAAGCTGTGTTTTATTCCTGAGAACACTCAACTACTCATCTAGTGTTCCTCTCTTTTTCATTCTTTCATTCATGTAACCCTGAAAAAAAAATACCTTAGCCGAAAACGAAGGGAGATGGTAACTCTCCAGTGCCCTGTGCTGCCTGAGGGACTGCCAAGACTCTAACAGTTTTATTAGCAATGTTATCTTTGGTTAGATGTAAATTAAGCAACAGTGTTAGGGAAGTAAATTATTAATCTTAGCCCCTTAGCTGTAGTTACTGTCAATTTATTACTGATATGACCTCCGTATCACCTTGTCTTCCACAACCAGTAGGGCTAAGGACAAAGACAATGACACCAAACTGAGCTTAAATGTTCTTGAAAGGGGTTACGTAATCTGTGAAGTCTTTGCTTGCTTCTAAGATCTCTAGATAGGAAGGCCCTATAGGACTAAGCACCAGAGTCTAGCATTTTATAACAAAAATATCAACTGCTCGATTTCTGGCACTGAACATTTTCTAATCATAGCTTAGTAGCAAGTGCTGTAGAGTGAAGGGCTGGGGGCTAGACATATGTTAAGGCTCTTTTATTCCCCGAAACAGTCAGGGAATGGCGACTGTGAACTTGGCTGAACGATCCCTGAACATCAGGTGTGTATGCACAAGATTCACCAGCTTTTAGCCTAATACAGCACACGACCTATTGGTCAAATTCTCTCAAGCAGGGGTGTCCAACCTGGAGCCCATGGGCTGGCTGCATGCGTCCCAGGATGGCTACGAATGCGGCCCAACACAAAATCATAAACTTACTTAAAACACTGAGACTTTTTTGTGATTATATGTCGTAATGTATTTAATATATGGCCCAGACAGCCAAAAGGTTGGACACCCCTGCAAAACTTTCCCAAACTTAAAAGGTTAATTTACCAGATGAAACAGATTTTAAAAACCTCTAGATTTAGTTCAAGAAAAACTCTGAAGCGCCTCCTTAATATCAATGTTTCTCGTTATAACCCTGAAAACATACTTCATGCCTAGCCCTAAAACCACCACATGTATTGCTTGCACACTAAACTAACTTCGAAGAACGGGCTTTCATTAAGAAACACGCATTTTAAAAAAACCTTCCACTCCCAAGTTCCTGCCTACCAGACGATTTCAGATTCTGCGGAGAACTCGGGCAAGATAAGCTCTCCACTGGAGAGGCATGTATTCAGAACATTCACGACCAGGGCCAGAAAGCCACAGACTTTGTAAGAGCAGAGAACACGTCAGACGCATGCCAGCCGGCATCAGAAACAGTGAAAAAGCTCGAAGGCTCGCACCTTCCTGTTTGTGAGGGAGGACTCTGCTTGTTCACAAGGTCAGTTTGCCCACTGCAAACTGGGAGGAAGAAGCTATTCTCAGACCAACACTGGAAAATAACAATGATGATAGAAAATGAGGTAAAAGTCTCCTAGTTAGGACCAGTTAAGGTTTATGGGAGCCTCACTGAACAGTCAGGGGCATTTCGATCATTAGGTGGATTTCACAACGGAAATGTACTCCCAATGTGGTGTTCACTGGGAAAACAGTCTGTCCTTCACTGCCAATCTCCTAGCGACTCTATAGAATGACGTAGCGGAACGTGCCCATCAGAGGGTCTTACAGGGAGCTGCTCCTCCCACTTTTCCTCCAGTGAGTCTAAGTAGCGTCTTGCAGAAGAACAATGGAGAAAATTCTGCTGCCTTGCTCTAAAATACCTTTCAGATAGCCATTGTGAATCAGTTTACCTTGAGCAGAATGTCATCTTCCGCTTGCCAACCTTTTCTTTTTTAGTGACACACTACTAGTGAGTGAGTTTTTTCCTGCACACTGCTTGAATAGGGTAGAGATAAGAGTATAAAGAACAGACTGCTTGCTGTTTTGAAAGAGATCGGATCTTTTTTGGGCCAGCAGCTTAGTGAACTTAGAACCCTTAGCAAATCCTGTCAACAGTCACGTGTGTCTGGACACAGGAATAGAGAGTTCCGTGGAAGCAGAGCCACCGCAGGTGGCAGTGGGGCTACAGGGAACCTCGGAACGCCGGGGCCTGAGAGCCTTCGAGGTCCTTCAAGCATCACCTGCCATCCTATGGACTCGGAGTCCGCTAGCACGGAGACGCAACAGTCCTGGCCTGGGGATTACTGTTTTATATCTACTCCAGTTCAGCACGTAGCGCTGTGCCTCACTTCACACAACATTTGCGTAGGTGGAGTTAAGTGTGCCCGATTTATATCTGTGCTATTTTTAGTTAAATCATTCTCCTGCAATAACCAAAAGTTCATCTCCGGAGAAGTTAAGCACACATACCTGCCAATCTATCACTCTCAGTAGCGAGTATATATAAATCAGGCCTTTCCCTTCCACCACAAGCTGGGCGAGCAACTTGTGCGACTTCAGGTGTAATGTCTTTTTTCAACTTTTTATCAATCTCCAGAAGCACTAAAGTATCAAACACATAAGTACCGAAAGCACTGATACTTGATTTAGAAAATTTAGCAGTACAGCACTTAAAATTTTTAAACACTGTACTTCAAAATACTTATATACCCAGTGTACACTCAAGTACTGAAGCCAACAATCACAGTAAGTTTTTAGAAGGCAATATATGATGCTAAAATAAGACCAAAGCTCAGGATCAGCACAGGTGAGTCACTGCAGGGTCCAGACACCGGTGACTTGGACGCTGCTTCCCATTCTGACCGCCAGGGGTCTGCACACGAGTCTAAAGGACACCCAGACCTGCAGCCGCAAGGAACTGCTTTTGACTTTGAATACTTGGTACACGGCAGGCACTCCAAAAAAAAAAAAAAGCATTAAACAACAACTATGATAACAAATGACATACTCAAAATTGTGAATATGTTTATAAAATTCTTAAGATGGTCAAACAGTAAAACTGAGAGTTGGTCTTTACAGGTACAGAGTTCTATGAACTGACAGATCTGTGCAGCCACCACCGCCCTCAGGCTATAGACAAGGTGGGTCACCCACAAAATCCCAGTGCCGTTTCTTATAGTCACAGCCTCCGCTCCATGTAACCACTGATGCATTTATTCTCCACCAAGAAATATATTTAAAAACAAGTACATCATGTTTCATATGTTTTTAAGTGCTTTTTCTGTATGTATTACCTTTCATTAAAATGACATATACCACCTTGGCTGGTGTGGCTTGGTTGGAACTTCATTCTGTAAACCAAAAGGTCAGAGTCCCAGGCAGGGCGCATGCCTAGGCTGCAGGTTAGCTCCCTGGTCGGGGCATGTGTAAGAGGTAACCGATAGATGTTTCTCTCTCACATCGATGTTTTGGTGTTCCCCCCCCCCCCAACCTTCCCCTCTCTGGGGTCAACGAGCACGTCCTCGGGTGAAGATTAAAAAAAAGAAACCATTTAAATATAATTTTACAGAGCTGCCAATCCATTCTACAGTCTGTTCCCTACTAAGATGCAGCTTCTTAGACTTTTTCACTAACTATCTTAATGCATATAAATTTCAAATTCTTCCACTGGTTAAAGTAACTTAATGAGAAAAATAATCTCTTGAAATAGAAGGATAAGATTTTAGCTTTCCTTAGGGTTTAAAATTTCTTCTTTGTTAAGACTATGTTATTGATTCTGGTTTGCACGGAAAAAAAGTTTAAAATCCTTTTTGTTAAATTCTATCCAATTTGACCACGAGCAGAACATCCTTGGTTTTCAACTGCCCAGAAGAGGCAAACTCAGACAGAAAGCAGACGGATGGGCGACTGGGCCTGGGTGGGGAATGGGAAGCGACTGTTGAGGGGTTACCAGTGTTGCAGGGTCGGGGGTAGACGCGCACTACGACTGCTCGTACGTGCAGCTCTGTGAACGCACTAACACCTGCTGAGATGTGCACTTTGAGTAGGTAAGTTGTATGTGGTGTGTGAATTGTATCTCAAAAAAGCTCTTATTACAAAATATCTTAAAAATGTGAGTGAAAATAATAAAAACCTCAATGATACGTAACACCATCTTTGGATTCCTAGTACTCACGGTAATCAGAAGCAGCAGAACTAACGCAGAGAGAGGGGAGGGAGGACAGAGAACTGGAACTACTCACAAATGGTATTAGAATTCTGACTTTTCACACGGCACACACTCACCGTCCATGAGGAGCCAGTGGCCTGTGAGGACCCAGATGAGGACGAGCATGACAGACAGGGAGAACGACAGCAGCTCCGCAGCGGTGAAACGCCCACAGCACCCAAAGGAGATCCTGGAAAACAGGGCGCTTACTGGGCCTTACTGTGAAACAGCGCGTTGCACTCCGCCACCAAACTCTCCTTTGGCTCGTCAAGGCCGAGTCCATCAGGGCCCAACTCGAGCAGCAGGCAATCGTCGAGGTACCCGGCTATAAAAACACCCAAACCTCTTCGCAGTAAACTACGCAGGGATCAGATAATTATATTTCTGAACGCGTTTGATAATGTACTTTTCATCCCAAAATATCCATGCAGGTGTTTAGAAGTTTGAAGTGGCAATATCAATCTTTGGAGATTCTAAATGTAGGGGAAATCCTATTCTTACGAGGAAAACACTGAGGAAAATGAATAACAACTCATTTAGCAAAGAAGAACAAATACTTAGAGTAAATCCATCTGCTCATCACTAAGTCCTGGGAAAATCAGCTGCCCCCAGTGCCTGGCCTCTCAAGTGCACACAGCCTCTCGGTGGCAAAAGACTGGTGTCCACGAGCGCCGGCTTTCGGAGGTGAGGCGTGGATGCTGGGGTCACACCTAAGCGGTCGGTTTACAGTTGACGAGCCAGGTTACCAAAATGAAAGGCGAACAGTGCCCGAGGCAACCACTACTTTCATATCCTATTAACTCACCAGGAAAGGAATGAAAGCCCCGCGTTCAAAGGAAACGTCTCCTCTTTCAATAATCTAAGTAGGAAGCAAATACAATGACTCTGACTTCCTAAGACTGGTTTGTATTTCATCTGCTATGAAAAGGTACAAAAGGAAATACTACCTTCCAGTTTTAAAAATCAAACATCTCACTTCCCAGTTTTCTGGCATTTTTTGTGCTCCAGTCAAAACAGGAAGTTTAGACTCCCAATAATGCTAACAAGCATGGAAGAAAAATATACAAGTGTATAATTTAGAGAAAACTGCCAAGTCCTTACTTGTTCTGAGGTGAACAGGGTCTTGTTAAATACTGGCACATCGGGAGAAGAAGAAAAGCAAAAGCTATCGTTGCAAGAACTACGGAAAGAAAATGTATGGTTAAATTCTGTTGTTGTGGCTTTTTTTAACATCATAAAAAAAACGACATGACCTACAGAAACAATCATTTCCTAGAATACTTTTCTCAACAAGTGAATACCATCCAATTAACCAGAGAAGAAAACACCTTCCTTTAGCAGGGCCCACATAACCTCTTTAGAAAACTGATTGGAGGTAGGAGGAAGCACAGGCGGTTTTCCTCATTCTCCTCTATCACAGAGCGAAGGCTGGCAGCGGGCAGGCCAGGGTCTGTCTGCCACCACGTCCACCGGTTTGCCCACATATCCCACATTCCCGTCACTGCCCAGCTTCCGAACCGAGCAGAGAGCTAACAGTCGAGTCATCTTGATTAGCTATCAATGTTTCTCTCGGTGGAAATGTCAGTAGGGTTTCCGATGACCACTCTGCCCACCTGGACTTCTGGTGACCTACAGCCGAGGTGACCCTACGGTTGTGTCAGAGAGCTCCTGCGTTCTCAAGCCCCTGGCCCTGGCCCTGATTATGTTGGCATGTGTGCCAGTGGTTCCAGAAGAGTGAGGGGAGGAGAAGCCAGACTTGGGAAGAAAAACTTGACAGATGGCATGATGTGCAAATCTTAATTTTTAAATGATAAAAAATGGTGAACACATTTCCTTTCAGGTTAGTGTTAAGAGCAGCAAAATTCATTTACCTGCTGTACATATTGTAAAAACTACTTGAACTGAGTCAAAGAAGAAGAACATTACTAGGAGAGAGACAGATGCTCCAATCGGAAGGAAGAGGGCCTGGGTAGAGTCAATCGTTTGGATACCTGAAAGAGAGAAAGGGACATATCAACCGCTTACGTAACAAGCACCACGCCACACAATGCAGATCATTAATTCATCAGAATGCGGACAGTTCTAGGGATGAGAATGTAAGGTACAGATTACCGAGGCCCCCTAAATCTTTCTTTCCCAATGAGATTATGAACTCCTTGCTTGCCTCGCAGTGCCTTCATTATAGTAGCTACCCCAAAAATACTTGAATTGAGGTGCTAACCATCTGGATAACAGGGGACCAAAACCAAAACCAAACAAAATCAAGAACATTCAAAGGTAGTAAAGATTCAGATTCATCTATTTGAGTACATTTGTGGTCTTGTGTATGGGCCTGGTAAAAGAGGTAGTTTAAGGCCACGGACTAAAATTACTGCTGCTCATGGAGGAATTTACTGTACTAACGTTCACTCTTCCCCTCTGTGGGGAAGAGTTGAGGACTAACTTTGGGGGAAGGGGAGGATATGAAAACAGCAAATCAGAAAAACTACAGGAACATCTTAAGGAACAAACAGCGTTTAGCATGGTGGCTCTCCATTCTTAGCTGCTCATCAGAATCACCCGAGGAGCTTAAAGAATTACAATGCCCAGGCCCAACTCCCGATTAATTAAAATGAAATCTCTGGGGATTAATAGGCCCAGCTAAAAACTCTCCATACAATTTTATTTTGCATCCAGTGTTGAGAATCATTAATATAATATTTGGTGGAAAAGGTAAACATAACCACTGAATGAAGAAATCACTAATTTTATCTTGTGCGTGATCTGCTTCCAATGAACCCTGTTATCATTAAGTGTGTGAGAGGCACTAAATAAGAAATTTTCATTAGCCATTTGTGTCTATTTTCCCCCAGTACCATACTGTTTTGATTACTGTAGCTTTATAAAATAATCTGAAGCCAGGAAGTACGTATGATACCTCTGGGGTTTTTTCCCCCTCCACTGTCAGGATTGCTTTGGTTGTTTGGGGTCTTTTGACACACACATCAATGGAATAGAATGGAGAGCCCAGAAATAAATCCAGACATATATGGGCAACAAATCTGACAAATGGGCCAAAAATATACAATGGAGAACAAACAGCTTCTTTAATAAATCGTGTTGGGAAAATTGGAAAGTCACAAGCGATACAGAGAAACTAGACCGTTGACACTGTAACACAAAAAATAATTAAAAATTAATTAAATACTTGACTGTAAGACCAAAAACGAGCCCTGGCTGGTGTAGCTCAGAGGATTGAGCGCGGGCCTGCGAACCACACGACCGAGATTCGATTCCCAGTCAGGGCACATGCCTGGGTTGCAGGCCAGTTCCCAGCAGGGGACTCACGAGAGGCAACCATACATTGATATTTCTCTCCTTCTCTCCTTCCCTTCCTCTCTAAAGACAAATAAATAAAATCTCTAAAAAAAAGACCCCAAACAACAAAATACAAAGAAGAAAACACAGGCATTAAACTTATGCTTGGCCTCAGGTTTTGTGAACCTGACCCCAAAGGCAAGGGAAATAAAAGCGAAAAATGAATGACTGGAACTACATCAAGCCAGAAGATTTATGCACAGCAAAAGAAGCCATCAACAGAAAGGCAACCAACTGAATGGGAGAAGATATTTGCAAATGATACCTATGATAAGGGGCAAATATCCAAACTATATGAAGAACTCACACAATTCAGTAACAAAAAAAGTAAAAAACCAAACTCTGATTAAAACATGGGCAGACAGCCTGAACAGACACTTTTTACAAGGGGGACAAAGATGGCCAACAGACACACGAAAAGATGCTCAACTTCACTAGCTAGAAGGGAACTGCAAATCAAAACCACAATGAGATGCCTACCACCTCACACCTGTTAAAATGCCTATTATCAATAAGACAAGAAACAGCCCTGGCTGGTGTGGCTCAGTGGACTGAGTGCCAGCCCGTAAACCAAAGGACTGCTGGTTCAATTCCCAGTCAGGGCACATGCCTGGGTTGGGGGGGTGGGTCCCCAGCAGGGGTGCAGGAGAGGCAACTACACATTGATGTATCTCTCCCTCTTTTTCTCCCTCCCTTTCTCTTTGTCAAACAATAAGTAAATAAAATCTTTAAAATTAAAAAAAAACAAGAAATAACAAATACTGGCGAGGATGTGGAGAGAAAGGAACCCTCATACACCACTGGTGGGAATGTAAATGGCTCCAGCCACTGCAGAAAACTTTATGGAGTCCCTTAAAATATTAAGACTGGAGCTACCATAGTACCCAGCAATTCCTCTTCTGGGCAACTGCCTGAAAAATTTGAAAACATTTATTGTAAAGATATAGGCACCCCTGTTTTTTGCAGCACGATGCACAACAGCCAAGACATGGAGACAACAGGTGTCCTCTGAGGGGTGGATGGATAAAGATGTGGCACTAACATACAGCCATTAGAAAGGATTAAACACTGCTATTTGTGACAACATGAATAGATCTTGAGAGTACTATGTATGCTATGTGAATAAGTCAGAGGAAGATGAAAACCATATGATTTTACTCATATGTGGGATATAAAACAGAAAGCAACAAGTGAACAAACAAAAACAACACACTCCAGGACACTGACAACAGTGTGGTGCTTACCGGCAGGGAAGAATTGGGTGGGGAGAGGAAGAGGGCGAATGGGTCACAGGTAAGGTGACCAAGGAGACCCGACTGTGTGGTAGCACACAGTGCAGTATACAGATGACGTATTACAGAGCTGGCCTCCTCCAGAAGCTTATCAATTACTTACCTTAATAAATGTATTTTATTATAAAGAAATATTAGTAGCAAAAGCCTCTCCACTAAATGAAGGCTATGAATAAAATATGCAACCAAGATGAACACAACCAGACAAAAAGGCTGTGCAATCGTGAACCAACAAACATTTAAAACTTGCTCTTCAGCATTTAAATTTACCTGTCCCTGAGGAAGCTATTTAGAAATTTTGGTGAAATAAAATATTAAATATTTTTATAAAACAAAAGTTGCTTCTTATTGATTGGGTGGATGAGCTGAGTCACTCACTTAGGAATGGGGCATTTCAATCCAAGAGCAAAGATCAACAGGTCAAGACAGACAAATGATCGAGACGAGGTCTGTCCTGAATCACAGAGAAACCCGTTCAGCATGGCCAAAAATCACGGACAGGGGCAGGTTTCGAACCTTAAAGAGTCCCATGGACAGTTATGAGACAAAACTATAAAACCTCCCAATTTCTCTTAGTTTTCTTTAAAGACTATGTATTTTTAGAAAGAAGAGGAGAGAGACAGGGAAATAAGAGAGGGAGAAAAACATCAACCGGTTGCCTCTCATACATGCCTTATGTGCCCCAACTGAGGCATGTGCTCTGACCAGGAATTGAACCGTTGACCTTTCTCTTTGCAGGATGACACCTAACCAACTGAGCTATACCGATCAGGGCTGACTTTGTTTTTGAGTGTTCTAGGACAGTTCAAAGAAGAACTAGAGGAAACGACAGAATTTCAGGGGCCTTTAACAACAGAAAATAATGATTTTTAAATGAATGATTTTTATAATATGGTAAGAAACAAAGCATTTAAAAATCTATAAATGTTAAAGTACACCCCCTTCTCCTGTAAAGCAAAGCATCACATTCTGCAGATTAATTACTATATTTGTTTATAATAAATCTAAATGTAAGAGATTCATTCTGCAACCACAATGCACAATGGAATACAAAGAACCCTTCCAGAATACGAGCTAGATCGCACAGACTTGTTTTTACAAAGCACAGGTTTTAAGCCAGGGGCATTACACACCGCTCCCGTTAGTTCTGTAGAAGGGTGCCGGAGAGAGCGCACCAGATGGTGATGTCACAGGCCCGTTAGGCTCCTTTAGCTGCTTGTAATATGCCACCTAAACTGAGGCACACAACTTCCACACTGCACTTCCGAAGGGTCTGGGGAAAATGGTCCTGAAGGGGAGGAACTATTTCTCAGAAATTTTAGCCAAAATCCAGTGACTTAAAAAAAAAAGCAAAGCAAAGCAAACAGCAGCCATAATTGGGAGAGTTTAAGTGCAGCTGCATGATCTTTAAAGCCAAAATCAACATAAGGAGAAGGCACCGTAACAATTAAAAATTATGTACAGAGACATTACTTTCAGCATTCATGGAACATGACTACAGGCTAATCATGTGTCTGGCCATGAAACAGACATTGGGCAACACACCAGTGTTGCTGACAATTGTTAAGAAACTTACTGATTTTGTACCCTCATGAGAGAAGCATGCTTTTAACCAAGTATTATTTGACTCAACACCTATTATACAGCAGGCAACATGAGGAATTTTACAAAGTTTAGAATCTAGGTGGGGACATAAAGATGTATAAACTGTATCTCTATTAATAAAGAGAACTTCAACTGTGTATCTCCATCAATCTTCGTAGTTCAAATAAATTATATGGGAAACGCAGTAAAGAACTTCTGAATGTTATGTAATGGGGAGTGGGGGGGCTTTAACAAAACCACTTAATACAAATTAAACAAAGGATTGATAGGCCAGGGTTAAAATCTCTATATGTGGACTTCTCGGGGCAGATGTAGTGATGAAATGGAAATTAGAGAAAGATGAGAGAAGAGGACTGGGAGGGCCCCTCCCCGTCTGAACTCTTTCCACTGGAAAACACAGCGCACGTGCGGAGAAGTACCTGAACTGGAAGTTCAGAGCGCAGAGAATCAGAACACAGCCAACACCTCCCAGGTCCAGAAACAGAACCCTGCCAACCTCAGAAGTCTCTGCTGTGTCCCTCCTAGTCACTACACTTCCCTCTTTCTTCCAAAGCAGTGGTCCCCCCATCACCTTTTTGGCACCAGGGACCAGTTTTCATGGAAGACAATTTTTCCACGGACGGGATGGGTGTGGGTGGATGGTTCTGCCATGATTCAGACGCATTACCTTCAAGCTCACCTCCTGCTGTGCGGGCCCCTGACAAGTCCGGACCAGTACCGGTCCACACCCTGCTCCAAAGGGTCACCCGCCTTTTATTACACTTTCTTCTTTGCTTTACTTTGTTTTCTACCCGAGTATGTACTTTTAAATACTAATACGCGTTTATTTTGCCTGTTTTTTAAACTTACTATACACATGAAATTATGTAATACTGTGTTTCTGTCTGGCTTCTTTCACTCAACAATGTGCCACTGCGCACGGCTGTAGTGCACTCGGTTTCATGTCCTGATTCTTATCTATCGTGGGAACAGGCAACTGCAACCTTTAAGAGATCTCTCTCCTACTCACTTTCTCCTTCAATCAGGTCAAAACATTCTCGCCAAAATCTTAACACTAAATTCATACCTCCCTTTTCTTAGAACTTTCCCCCTATTCCTACAATGTGATCATCGAGAATTTCAATCTCTTTAGCACCCTCTGTGTCCCTCCTAGTCACTACACTTCCCTCTTTCTTCCAAAGCAGTGGTCCCCCCGTCACCTTTTTGGCACCAGGGACCAGTTTTCATGGAAGACAATTTTTCCACGGACGGGATGGGTGTGGGTGGATGGTTCTGCCATGATTCAGACGCTAGCACCCACACAGTCTCTTGTATTTCTATCCATCTTTCAGGCTATTATTTCTTTGCTTTTTGATAAATGCACCCCCTTTTCCACGCCATCCCTTCAATCTGGAATGGAGTCTTGCTGACCTTCTAGTCAAGTACTGACCTTCTCTGCAAAGGTGGCCTTTTCCTTTGGTCATGTTGACCCTAATAATATGGGAGTGAGCTGCATTCTAGCCTAATCTGTGCTTATCTTTTTGGTATCCGTGGCCCAGATTAGGCACTGAAGAAATATATTTGCTGAGGATAATTCAGCAAGCATAGGAGGGAGATTTTAGAAAATAACCATTTAAATAATCACACACTACTCTTTTTTAAATTTATTTATTTATTTTTAGAGGAAAAGAGAGGAAGAGAGGGAGAGAAACACTAATGTATGAGAGATACATAGATCGGTTGCCTCTTGCCTGCCCCCAACCGGGGACCTGGCCCAAAACCCAGGCATGTGCCCTGACTGGGAATCAAACTAGTGCCCCCTCCATTCGCAGGCCAGTGTTCAATCCACACCAGATAGGACTACTATTTTTATTTATTTATTGTTTTTAATTGTTCAAATACAGTTTTCCGTCTTTTACTCCCACCCCAGCCCACCTACCCAGTCCTCCCCACTCCCTCCCACAGGACAACTATTCTTTAGACACTGATTAAGAATGAGAAATTTAAAAAGTGACGTTCCAGGTAACTTCTTTCCACTTCATGGACTGACTCAACCATTATTTGAGGATAAAACTGTACTTATTTGTATTTCTCTTCGGTTTCTGTGATGCAATTTATACAACAGGTTTATAACCTGGTTTAACTACATCATTTGTGTACATGCTATACAACACAGAACTTTTAAAGGAGTTTCAAGAGTATAAATACAAAGCGATTTGCCCTGACTGGTGTGGCTCGGTGGGTTGAGCTTCATCCTGCAAACCAAAAGGTCGCAGGTTTGATTCCCCGTCAGGGCACAGGCCTGGGTTGCGGACCAGGTCCCTGGTTGGGGATGTGTGAGAGGCAACTGATCAATGTGTTTCTCTCACATGGATGTTTCTCTTCCTCTCTTTCTCCCTCTGTTCCCTTCTCTCTAAAAATAAATAAACAAAATATATATTTTTAAAAAGCATAAAGTGATTTGGCTTAAAATGCTGATAGATGATAAACTGCTATGCAATAATTTAACCTGAGAATCAGATCTTGACACTGGGTTTTACCTGGTGCTGGTAATCCACTGGTATAGTATTTTACCTCATATAAGGGCCCATGTCATAAGTTTAAGAAAAAACTCGTATTTAACTGATTCTACTTACTGTACTCTTCATGCCCACTTACACTGCTGAAGACAACACATTTAACGGGGTGAAAGCTGGGCAGGGACAATTTCACTGATGGGATAATATAGTAACTTGAGAAAATGAAACATTATTAAATGGTCACCAATTTAACTTCCAAGATCCTCCATGACATTCTATCTCATTTTACATCAGATCCCTAATACTTCCTCCCTGTTCAGTGGGGATGCTAACTCTAAAAGTCACACTCGCTCTCCCCGCTGCGTTTGTTACTACATTCTTCCCACTTGGAATGAGGAATTCTCCACCAATCCAAGTTCACTGTCTCAAGTCAAACTCAACCTCCTCTAGGAAACAAAGTCCCTTTCCCTGACCCTCTGCTGCTCACCCTGACTTGCCTTTCTCTTTACTCTTTACACATGGATGTCGAAATGACTTCATCTCTAGTGCTAACTCTGGCTTACTGATAGGAGATGCTGTTCAGAAGGATTCTGAGGCCATGTTATAGTATCTCCTGTAGGAATAGAATGGCAAGTGGTATTTTTAATGTCTGCCTTAGCATCTTATGAACACCTTGGAAAGCATTTTGGTCACAAGGCCATGTGACAGCTTGGGAACCAGCTCTTGCACTTCTGCACCTTTCAGCATACCTAACAGACTGCCACGTGCACGGTAAGTTTCCAATCTCTGTCTCTTAATTCAAAGCAATTCTCCTTGTTTCTAATTTAATTCTCTTTTTATAATAAGCATTACCAATCTTTTATAACTACATCGAGGTATAATTTATAAAATTCACCCATTTTAAGAGGATAATTCAATAATTTTTTGGTGGCAAATTTACCAAGTGTGAAGCCATCACTCAGAGAGACTCCCTCATGCCAGTTTACAGTTAACTCCTCTTCCCACCCCTAGGCCCAGGCAACCACTCACCTCCTCTCTCCACATATATATTTGCCTTTTTGGAAATTTCATATAAATGGATTCATTCAACATGTATTCTTTCCTGTCTGCCTTCTTTTACTTGACACAGTATTTTAAGGTTCATCCATGTCACAGCATGTACTTCATTTTTTTTTACTGCTGAACGGCACTCCATATACAGACAGACTGTGTCTGTCTATTCGTTCACTAGCTTATGGGTCTTTGAGTTGCTTCTACTTTTTGGCTATTATGAATAATGCTGTGGAATATGCGCCATAAAGCACACTTTTGTTTTTTCAGACGTGTTCTTGTAAATTCTAAATATCAGAAGAGATACAGTGCTTAGTTTTGCAAATATTTCAAGCAGTTATCTTTAAGAGTCACTGAGTGAGTTTACGATCAACACATAGAAAATGATCAGCCTCGACAAAGTATTTACATGAAGTTATAAATACTGGCAGATACTAATCTATCTTGCTTATCTTTAAGAAGATAAAGAACCCTCAGTAGCCAGCTTTTAAGGCATGAGTTAAAAGCAGTACACAAGGAATCAGTAGTTCAGATTCAAAACAAAGAATTTAACAAATTATACCAGACAGATTAGATTCTGTTACACCACATAAATTGTGAACCCAGAGAACTAACTGCGGTTATAGGAAGAGTCAAATTGTAACGATTACATGTATGAAAGTTAAATGACATAAAGTGCCTTACTATTATTGCTGCTGTTGCCATTGAAAGACCCGGAAGAATTGCTACTGTCTTTCTCTTTATCTTGATTTTCAAAGTCCATATTAAGGGACCTGTGGAAAAAATTGTATAGGTTAAGTTTTAGTTTTGCTTAAGAAAAAAGGTAGTTAGAAAAGTCAGTAACAAAACAATATTTAAAAATGCTAAGGTATCAGGAGAGAAACAGGTCATTTTTGAACAACTGCAAAATAGTTCTTGCCACATTTCAAAAACAACCTACATTCCCTCCAATATGTCAGTGTTCGAGAGTTTTAAAAGCACTCCACTGTGGCTGAATCCTCCAGCACATCCTTAGTTACTTCCTTCTGTTACAAATACCTGGGAGGAGAAACGCTGGGTCAAAGGGCAAGCACAATTTTGAGACTATTACACACTGCACAACTACTTCCAGAGGGGCTGCACCAAGTCGCGCTGTTTCCCTGCACCTTGCTGGCCTTCGTCCAACAACAAGCATCCATCTGCACTTCCACTCTATCTAGACCGTTCCAGGTGCAGGAGAAGCGCTGAACAGTGAGTCAAACAGACCTTCCACTGAAAAAGAGGGAGACTGACAATAAACAAGAAAAGTAAGTTAAACACATGGTTTATTAATAGAAAGAGCTAAGGGAAGAAGGCAGGAAATGAGGAGATTAGGTTTGAAATTTTAAATAGGGTGGGCAGGGCAGGCCTCACTGGTGTGACTTCTGAGTTAAGACCCGAAGGAAGTCGTTATCGTCAAGCTAGGGGGCTAAAAATGCTGTTTCAATTTAGAATTCTTCCACTCAGAACAGTTTTATGAACATGAATTTGCCTATTATTTACATAACAAATCAGTTAATTAGGTTTTTTGTAAGAAATTTAGAACACCAGTTTGTCAAGACAGAGGCCATTTGTGAGAGCAAATGGCGTGGAAGTAGCCCTGGAGCTGAGGAACAGCTTTGATTGTTGGCAGAATCTGCGAGTCCACGGCCTTCTGATCACCCTTGCGCCGTTCTGTAATCTTGTGTTTCTCTTCCTCGGTGTCGAGATCTCCCCCTCCTGGCGTCTGGGCTTGCGCAGCTGCTGCTGCTAAAGTGAGCATCAGTGAGATGCTTGGGGACTTTCACACCACTGATACCAGTTTTGGTGGAGATGGCGATGACAAATTTCTGATGTGTTCTATCTACGTGGAGGAACTTGATTAAGGGACTGAGGTCAGTCACAAGCAGCAAGGCACTGTTCAGCTCCTTCGGGAAAACCAGGGAGGACGAGAAGGGTCCTGGAGAGATGCTGGCCCGGGTTCCCCACGCGCTGACTGAAGGGCTTCCTGCCACAGCTCAGCAGCTTTTGAGGCACGTCTTCAGTAGCAGAGTGAGTAGGCATTTTGCAGAGTTTTAACCCCCAGGTGGTTTTGTAACAGTAGCAAGAACGTTTTTTTCTTTTCAATCCTGGATTTAGCTGTGGAATAGTTCCTCTCGCATGAGGCCCTTCAGGAATACCTGCCAGTTCCTGAGGACAGGGTTTCGGCTGCAGTGGGGCTTCCCCTCCTTAGGCATCTTGGCCTTGAGGTGAGCCTTCGTAGCCTGGCCACCAGCATCAGCCTTCTTGGCTTCAGGATTTTTCTCCTTAGTATCCGGCTTCTCGGTTTTTTCACATGTCATCTTGCAAGATGAGAAGGAACCCATTTATTTTTCTCTTTGTGAACTACCTGTTCAAGTCCTTGGTGCATTTCTGATGTTCCTCTGAAGGAGGGGTTTGTGGGAGTCCACATGGTGAAAAGACCTTCCTGCGATGCTGGACCGCTCTGTATCTGCAGTGACCAATGTGGCAGACATTAGCCACATGAACGCTCAAAAAGGGGGGGAATACGACTGAGGCACTGAATTCTACGTTGTTTAATTTTAACTAATTTGAATTTAAATAATTTGAGAGCTAAAACTATAAAACTCTTACATGAAAACAGCGGCAAATCTTTGCGACTTTGGATTTGTTCAAGCCGTTATTTTATCATTGCTGATTTTCATTTGTATTGCGAGGGGGGAACTAAAATCTTCAGCTACATTTGTGGATTTATTTCTCTTTGAAGTTCTATCAGCTTTTGTTTCAAGCATTTTGAAGATCTTTTAATAGATGCATAAACACTTGGGATTACCGTACCTTGTTCCTTGACTGACCCCTGTATGGTTATGAAACAACCTTCTCTGTGCAGTATTTCCGGCCCGGGACGTTGCTTTGTCTGATTAATACAGCCACTCATTCCAGCTTTCTTTTCATGAGTATAAGCGTGGTTATCTTTCCCCAATCTTTCACTTTAAGTCTTTTTTTCTGGCTTTATATCTATAGTATGTAACTGGATCTTGCTTAAGGAAAAAAACAACAACTCACCTGGGGATATATTTATTGCTCTGGGTTGGGAGAAGGGGGGGCAGAAAGAGAGAGAAACATCACCCAGTTGCGTCTCATTCATGCCCTGACTGGGGACTGAATCAGCAACCTTTTGGTGTATGGGAAAACCCTCCAACCAACCAGGGCTGAATCTTGCTTTTTAATTCAATCTGAAAACTGCCACCTTTTAACTGGGGGCTGTTTAGGCCCATTTCATTTATGAAATCACTGCTGCAATTATGTTTGATGCTACTGTGTTGCTATTTGTTGTGTATTTTTTGAGGTTCCCATCTATCTGCCTTTTTTGATATAGACACAGAATTTTTTATGAATCTGTTATCTTCTTTGTTGTCTTGTTAGTCATAACTCAATTTCAAGTTGATCATTACAAAGTTCACAGCTTACATTTTTAACGCACACAGTCCACCTTCAAGGTACAGTATACTACTTCACAGTCGAAAACTTTACAGTAAATTTATTTTCTCTCTTAACCTCTGTACTACTATTGCCATGCATTTTTACCTGTTACAATATGAACTCCATAATTTAATTTTTGTTTATATGATTATTTTTAAACAGCACTAAATAAGAAAAAAATCTTTTCTGTTTATCAATGTAATACCATTTCTTGATCTTCACTCCTTTGTGCAGCTCCAGACTTCCAACTGACACCATTTTTAATCTGCTCGAAGCACGCATGTCCTTCGACATTTCTTGTACTGCAAGTCAGGTGGTGATGAATTCTGCCAGGTTTTGTGTGTCTGAATACACATGTACCTTGTCGTCAAGTCTGGAAGGTATTTTTGCTATGGAATGCTACGTTGACAGTTTTTCCTTCTGTGCTGTAAAGCTGCTGTTCCACTGTCTTGTCACTTGTACTGTGGTCAAATGAGAAATCTGATGTCCATCCTTCTCCTTGTTCCTGTGTACAGAACATATCTGGCCCCTGCCCCTTCTTTCCCTGGCTGCTTTTTAGATTTTCAATTTTATCATTGGTTTTGAGCAATCTGATTATTAAGTGCCTTGGTATAGTTTCCTTCATGGTTCTTGTGCCTGGAGGTCATAGAGCTTCTTAGATCTGTGGGTTATAGTTTTCTTTTAAAGCGTGAAAAAATTTTGGCCACTCTTTCTTCAAGTATTTTCCTGTCCCTCCCTTTCTTCTCCTTTCAGCGACTCCAGTTACCCACGCATTAGGCCACTGGAGGCTGCAGTGTGATGTCTGATAGCTCAAGAATACTCTTCCATTAACACCTTTTTCTCTTTATTTCATTTCGTACAGTTTCTATTGTTATGCCTTCAACTTCATCGATCTTTTCTTCTGCAATGTCTACCTGATAATTCCATCCAGTGTGTTGTTTTAATCTCAGATATTATTTTCATCTCCAGAAATCTACTTACCTTTCTGTACATATGCAATACAATTACACCATCTGTTCTAATGGACTTCTCTGCTAATTCTAACAACTGTGTCAACTCTAGATTGGTTTTGATTGATTGTGCTCATCACTGGTTACATTTTCCTTCCTCTTTGTTTACCAGACATTTTGAGTTTAACTCTGTCTCAGTATTTTTATGTGCCCTGGCCTGGTAGCTCAGTTGTTTAGAGTGTCGTCCCAATATGACAAGGTTGTGGGCTTGATGCCGAGTCAGGGCACATAGAAGAATCAGTGAATGAATGCATAAATAAGTGCAACAACAAAGCAATGTTTCTTTCTCTCCCTCTTCTGCCCCCTTCCTCTCTCTAAAATCAATAAAAAGTAAGTTTAAAAAGTATTTTTATATTGCTACTAGCTGCTTGATTTTTTACAAAGATTTTATTTATTTCTAGAGAGAGAAGATGAGAGGGAGAAAGACAGGGAGAGAAACATCAGTGTGTGGTTGCCTCTCACACGCCCCTTGATGGGGACCTGGTCCGAAACCCAGGCATGTGCCCTGACTGTGCCGTGCAACCCTTAGGTTCATGGGCTGGCACTCAATCCACTAGCACACCAGCCAGGGTGATATTTTTATAATACTATAAATCTTCCCGAGCTTTGTTCTGTGATGCTGTAAGTTATTTGGAAATAGTTTAATTTGTTCAAGCCTTGCTTTTATGATTTATTAGGCAGGTCTGAAACAGTGTTCAGTCTCGGGTAATTATTCTCTACTACTGAAGCAGGCAGGACCTTTCTGAACACCTTCCCCAATGCCACATGAATTAGAAACTTTTTCGTGCTGGCTGATGGAAACAGGTCCTTTCCCCTTTAATACTTACTTTATCTTTCCTGTCTTAACTCATTCCTGGCATGCATGTACTGACCCGCACTGACAACCGCCCAGGGGCCTGCAGGCAGACCTCTTTCGTATTCTGACTATTTGATTCCAGCTGCCTCAGTCTCTCCGGACCCTCAACTCTGTCTCCTTGACTTAGGCAATCCTTCTCCTTGTACCACAACCCAGAAACAATTTTTAATGCTTGTTTTAAGTTTATTTTTGACAACAAAAAATGTGTACACAGATGATTTCTGACTTTATGGTGGTTCAACTTACAATTTTCTGACTTTACAATGGTGCAAAGGGAAACACTCAGTAAGAACCAGCTGCTCTCCAGCCGCATCAGAAGACAGATATTGCTGAGCCTGTGGCTGTCACAGCCCTGCCAACCAGCCATGAGTTTTAGTTCAAGGCTTCAGCCGTTCTTCAGGCCCACACTTTCAACTGCATGTGAATGGCGTACACATAGACAAACATTCTGCTTTCACTTCCAGTACAATATTCAATAAATTACGTGAGATATTCAATGCCTAGTATAAAACAGGCTCTGTATTAGATCATTTTGTCTAACTGCAAACTAACGTAAGAGTTCTGAGCACATTTTAGGCAGGCTAGGTAAGCTATGAGATTTGGTAGCTAGATGTATTCAATTCATTTGTGACTTACAATATTTTCAACTTACGATGGGTTTATCAGGACATAAAGTCAAAAGTTAAGTCAAATGTGTCTGTATATTTAAAGTATACAACATGTTTTCATATATGTATACACAGTGAAATGATTACCACAACCAAACTAATTTACATACCCATACCTCTCATAGTTGCCTTAGTGAAATCAGGTGTACAATACATTATTAACAACTACAGTCACTATGCTGTACTTTAGGTCTCCAGAACTTACTGCTCTTATAACTGAAAGTGTGTACCTCCCCTTTACTCCTGCGCATCAGCCTTTGTTCACCACTATTCTATTTTCTGTTACTATAAAGTGGACTTGGGGCCCTGGTCAGTGTGGCTCAGTTGGCTGGAGGGTCATCCCGTGACAGAAAGGTTGCAGGTCTGATTTTCAGTCAGGGCATATACCTAGGTGGCCAGTTTGATCCCTAGTCCAAGCACAGAAGCAACCAATCGACGCTTCTCTCTAGCATCGACATTTGTGTCTTCCCCTACCTCTCTCTCAAAAAGCAATTACAAATATTCTCGGTTAAGGATAAGAAAGAAGGGAAAGAAAAGAGGGTGGACTTGGGCAGAGGGGCTGGGGACCATCTTAAGACAACTTGAACTGTTTGTCATTTCTCAGGGTCACTGTCCTTTTTTGTCTGATGACCAGTGTCTTGCAAATCCTTGTTTCAGCTGGGGTGGTAAATCCAGTTTCTATTACTCCATCTTCCCCTGCCCCAACTCAAGAGCGTGCCTTGCCTATAAGCTGCCTGAGAAATTTTAGACCAGCCTCATATTATAATTCCTGGGTCCCATCAAAAAAAGCCCCCTTTTAAGCCTTTCACTTTTCCTCCCAGTGACTGTTCTCTCCCTCTTTCAATGCTTTCCTGTAGGTCTGTCAAACTCTTTGGGAACTTACTGCTAAGATGAGTAATAGTGCTATGTTTCTCTGAGCAGCTGGGAAGATCAAGGGGAGACAGGTGTCAGCTTCAAGTAATGCAGGATGTCTAGGAAAGCTCAGCTAAGGGATGGCAAACATAAGGGCTCCTAATTCAAGGATTTGTTTGGTTTTTAGAACCTAGTTTTACTCGATATAGTTTCCCCTTCTGTACTTGAAATGGGAAGGCCCAGTGGGAAATAAGTAGACCGACCACTTCACAAATCTTTTATCTGGTATTTTATGATCTACTTCTCTTACGGAGCTTTCTAGCTCAAAAACGGCACCGCTTTTGGATCTAGGTCGGGCCATAAAACTTGAGAGTCATCCGTGACTCTTCTCGCTCATACACACTCTTATGTCCGTTCCATCAACAACCTCGTCCTAAGTCTGCCAATACCTCATTCCACCGCTGACAGCCGAGCCAAAGCCGTCATCATTTCTCGCCCACAGCAGGCAAGTCTCTCCCAGGTTTCCCTACTGCACTTTCCCTCTGACCCAAAAAGTGAACTCCCGTGGGAACCCAGAATGCTCTTTCTACAACACAAACCAGACTATGCCACCCCTGCTCTCAACTCTCTGTGGAAGGCTGATTTTTCCAACTGCACATGAACATTCTCCAGGATGGACTGTATGCTAGGCCATAAAACAGGTCTCAACAAATTCCAAAGGACTGAAATCATAAAAGGTATGCATCTGACCACAATGAAATTGAATTAGGTTGTTGAAATTCCTTTCAACAACAGAGAAATTTGAAATACCTTCAAATATTAAGAAATTAAGCAACACACTTATAAAAAACTAGTGTGTCAAAAGAAAAAAATCACTAGATAATTTAGAAAGTATCTTGAACTGAGTGAAATTAAAATATAAAATTTGTGGAATGCAGATAAAGCAGTACTTAGGAGGAAAATCTGCTGCTTTAAATGCCTATGTTTAAAAAGAAGACAAGTTTCAAATCCATTAACTTGAGCTTCTACCTTAAGGAGCTGGAAAAAGAGGCACAAACTAACTCAAAGCAAGCAGAAGAAAGGAAATAATAAAGATGAGTGCAATTCAAAAACACAAAACAGAAAGAAAAATCAGTGAAACCAGGAGTACCCAGTAGTAAAACCCAGTAGTACACGAAGCAGGAAAAAACAACAACACAAAGTCTTCCCAGCCCTGGCTGGTGTGGCTCAGTGGACTGAGCACCGGCCTGCGGACGGAAAGCTCGCTGGAGCGATTCCCAGTCAGGGCACATGCCTGGGCTGCAGGCCAGGTCCCCAGTTGGGGGCATGTAAGGGATAACTGACGGATGTTTCTCTCCCTCTCTTTCTTCCTCCTCTCTCTCTAAAAATAAGTTTAATAAAAAAAATATTCCCAGACTTTAGATGGCTTCACTGGTGAGTTCTTCGTATATGCATTTTTAAAATACCACAATTTTAATATAATCTTTTTCATCAGAAAACAGAAGAAGAGGAAACACAAATGTATTCAATGAGGGCAACTTCAATGTATAATTAAAGGCACTATGATTTCCTTTTTTGCAGAAAATACATTACTGAAGTACAGAAGACATAAGGTACTGGACTAAGGCCCTAACCACCGGGTTCCAATCCAGACCTCATTACAAATGAGGTGTGTAATCTTTACCCAGTTACCACATCTTGTTGAACTTCAGTTTCCTCATTTGTAAAATAAGGAAGTTCACCAGCAAACCCTTTTTTCCATTAATATAATTCTTTGGTACACTTACAGCATAAAATTTTGTTTAAAACCGGCATCATCCTAGGTCGGTATAACCTACCTGTAAAACAGTATGACAACATCCAGTAACAGCCAGCTTATACTCTCTAAAGTCTTTCCAGTTTTGGATATTTAACTTATATAATTCAACCAAATGCAAAAGAACACGTAAAAAGATGGTCACCTTAGCAACCCACATGTCCAACAGGAGTGGAATAAGATAGTAACACAAAGAAATATCAAATTACTAAAAATCAGTGTATCAATGATTGTGGAAAATGTTTTTGTTAGGTGAAAATAATCAGAATATAAACAATCTAAACTGTGAAAATGTATGCAGCATGCAAGTACACACCAAACAAAAGGTCACACACATGTACTAATGAAAGTACAAATAATGTCATTTAGTTTTAATGTGGGTGAGATGCTGTAGGGACTTAACTCTTAGCCTACAATAAAACTAGCTTCGTTATACTTCATTAAGTCATTTCACTTAAAGTCACAGAACCCGTTAATGGCATTAAATGAATATTTACTGTAGTATTAGAGTTGTGAATCTAAAGATTTTTTAAAGTTACCAAGTCCTGCCCTGATTGGGTGTGGCTCAGGTGGTTGGAGCATCATCCCATACACCAAAAGGTTGTGGGTTCCATTCTGGTCAGGGCTCACACCTGGGTTGCTAGTTTGATTCCCCAGTCAGGGTACATACAGGAGGCAACTGATCAATATTTCTTTCTCTCACTTTCTTTCTCCTTCCTTCCCTCCCTTCCCTCTTTTAAATCGATAAACGTATCACTGGGAAAGGATTGAAAAAATTAATAAATAAAATTACCAAGTCTTTTGAAATGTTGATGCAGTATATATACAAAGAGAAGAAATTAGAAACTTGTCCAAAAGATGGGAATACAAAATATCAAGATTATGTGATAAGGTTCTAAGTGGCTCTGACTTGATTATTACTTCCTAAGAGTCATTGTGAACCTAGGGCTCTCAATACAAGTCTCAGTGATTAAAACTTTTACCAGCTGACGCTGGAATTACCAGCAGTACTGCACTTGTTCTAATCAGTGTTGAGATAAAGCCTGTGATTCTGCTAAGTACCCATTATGATCCAGCTATAATGCCCGATAGTTCAAAGTCCTTACACCATTTATCACCATCACTCTCTTTCAAGTTCTCAATTTAAAATTTCTCATGTGGCCATTTTTAAATGCATCAGCCACAAAACTATTTGAGTTATACAATCACTAAAGTTTCTCTCAAGAAAGGATAGTGAAAAGGGGGGTGGGTGGGAAGTGCCTAGCTCCCGACTGCTGTGGCTGCCTGCTAGGACAAGGATTTCAAGAGGATCCAGTCTCAGCATTCCCAAGCTCAACAGAGAAAATACTTGGTAAATGCTAATGTCCATAATTCTAATAAGTTGAACCATAAACTATTTCTATACGTCAAAAAAAAAACTGAGCTACTTCATATGGCTCAACCTACGTCAATGCCTCCGTATTATGAAAAACACTGTGCTCCTTAACACTGTGCAGAGTCATTGTCAAGGAGCCTCCCCTTAACCTTCCTAATGAGTGCACCTGAGAGTCATTATTTTCAGAACCAGAATGTAGGCAACGCATGTTTGCATTAAAATCCCAAAGTCACCCTGGCTGGTGTGGTTCAGTGGACTGAGCTCAGCATCGATTCCCAGTCAAGGCACACACCTGGGCTGGGGGCGTGAAAGGCAACCGATCTATGCATTTCTCACACATCCATGTTTCTCTCTCTCTCCCTTCCCCTTTCTCTAAAAATAAATAAATAAAAATTGCCAAAGTCATATAACCAAAACCAAGTGTTTTAACAGCAGCCTCTAAAGACTAAGTACCAGAATTACTCCAGTTTAACCATTTACGTTTGGGTGCTAACGCTTTCACGAACACCTCCACTGACGCTAGTCCCGCTGTGGGAGCATCTTACCTGAAACTACCGTAGACTATCAGCAGAATGGAAATCAGAAATGTAGACACTTGACTGGAATCCACCAGGGAATAGGCCCTAGAGAAATAAAAGAAAAAAAGTCAATCCCATAGCAGCAAGTCCTCATAAAGATCCACAAACCCCACTGTTTTATTTCATTTTTAATATGAAAAAGGCATAAGTTAGCATTAACAGAGTAACAATGAAAATGTTTGTTAGTTAACACTCACAGGATGTTGAATGATACCATTTCTCTACAACATACAATACACACTTGTAGCAACCATACCCAGTATCTACCAATTCTGTACTAATGATAAAAAGTGACCAAACTTTTATCAGTTTACACCTGAATGACCAATAGCATTTCACTGGTTTTACTCGGTGATGCTGTAAAACCTCTCTCTCTCCTGAATTCCATTTCCTTCCTGTAATGGCCTACTGGTTCTCTCCACCTCAGGGTCCCACAGGAAGTTCTTCAAAGCCAGCACGTCTGACACTAAAGTCATTGGTCTTCCTTTCTTCATACCTGGTCTTTTCAAGGAATGGTATCATGATTCCCTCAGTTGTCAAAGCCAAAATCTCCTGTGTTCTTGACAGCCCTTCTCCTACATCCCACATTTAACAGCCAGACCTGCAACCTCCACACCAACCCCCACACCCCTCACTCCCCCAATTCTCTCAATCCTACCGCCAATTCCTTAGCTCCCTTCCATGGCCTGACTGTCAGAACTCACTGCCCATTATCGTTTGTTAGGGGTTTTCCTAAATAGACTGTTGTTCATTTCAGCAAATGTCTGACGATGCCTCTGTGCCAGACGGACACCCTGCTAGCCACTGGGGGTAGAGCAACAAACAAGGCTGTCTTGGCCCCTGCCTGAAACGTCTCTCCTAAACAAATAATAAAATCTCATTCTAAGAAATTAAAAAAACAAAAAATTAACATAAGCAAGTGACTGTAAGTGCGAAAATGTTACAAAGGAGAGAGAGGCAATTACAAGGTACTACTAGAAAATATATTAGGTAGATCCTAACCCAAAATTGGGGGGGGCGGGGGGTGCTTTCCTTAGGGAGGCAGATGAATGAGAGAGACAATGAATTAAATAAGACTTGGGGGCTGTCTATGGGAGGTAGGAGAGGAATCCCAGGTTTCTGCAGAACAGCTGGCGGATGGCTGGAGCAAGTTAAAAACTAGGTTTCAGGTGTTGAGACAGTTGGAGGTCACCTGTTTTGAAGACTGCTGAGAGGTCAAGTATGATGAGAACTAGTGTCTACTGAATTTATTTAATGGGAAGTCACAGGTACCCTTAGCAAAAACAGTCTTAGTGATGGAGAAGGGAGTCCGACTGGCACCGGCTGAGAGGTTCAAGTTAAGGAAATGGAGATAGATGTCTGAAAAGTGTAGGGAAGAGAATGGCCGCTGGAGGGAAATGAGGAGAAGGGAGGTTCTACACTTTTTAAACACAGGAGACACTAGACCCCTTTTCTGTATGCTGACTGGAAATGACCCCAGTGAAGCGGGAAAGAATAATGAATGTGGAGGACACATTTCCCTTTATCTGTCTAAAAACCAGGATACATAATAAAATGTCATGGTAAGTTATTTTGGTCTATAGTGTCTTTTTATCTTTAGTTATGAGAGACATATAACTGGACTACTATGGGTGAAGTGATACGATTTAAGGTTTGCTTTAAAATATTCCTGGAGGGAGGGGAAGGGGTGAGAGAGATAAACACACTAAAAAGGCACAGTTGCTTGTAAGTCTTGAAGCTGGAAACACAGGTGCATGGGAGTTCATTATGTTCTTTTTTATTTTGAAAACTTACATAATAAAAAGGTTGAAAAAGCAAAACCTTTTTTCACAGCAAAGTCTTTGAGATGGTGAAATGATGAAGAGAGACTTGACTTTGGGTGGTGAACCCACAATGCAATACACAGATTATGTATTGCAGAGTTGCACATGTGAAACCTGTATAATTTTATTAACCAATGTCACCTCAATAAATTCAACTAAAATTTTTTAAAAATAAAGCTTATCAGTAGATGAATAAAGGAAAGTGTGTGGATGATGTAGACAGGGCTTATCCACCAAGAGATACTTCGGACAATGTATTTCGTGCATTAGGAAAATCGATCCAATCAATTTACATATTTTTTGCTTTGACATAGTCTTTGCACATATCTTTCTAAAATCTAAAAACAAGTGACCTCTGTTTAGAAGAAACATATTCTCAATTAAAAAAAACCCTGGGCCCTGGCAGGTCGCTCAGTTAAGTTGGAGGGTCGACCATACACCAGAAGGCTGTGGGTCTGCTTCCCTGGTCAGGGCATGGATTGGGGGGGGGGAGCAGCTGATCATCTGTGTTTCCCTCTCACACTCCCCTTTCCCTACTTTCTCTCTCTGTAAAATCAGTGAAAACATACCCTCAATGAGGATTAAAAAAATTAGGGGGAGGTCATATAGCCCCATGGCACAAAAATCCAAAGTACATTAAAAGATACACACTGAGAACTCTCACCGCGCGCCCACCCAATCTAGAGAACCAATTCTCTCAGTGTCTGTAGAGCCTCTGGAGTAAGGGTGTAAGTAGATGACTCCTCACCGTTCTCACTACGAAAGGCAGAGTATGAAGTACTCAGCTCTGTACTCCCCAACCCTGCCTTTCACAGTACAGCCTAGACACCTTCCTGTATCAGTATCAGTACGTGGAAAAACTTCTTTCTTTAAACATTTGCATAATATTCCATTGTGTGGGTACACCATGTTGTTTTTTTTAAAAACAGATCTCTTAGATGGACACTGTGGCTGTTTCCAGAAACTCTGTAACAATCAATTTTGTAATAAAGAGACTTGTAAACGTGCCTGCACTGCACACATGAGATTACGTATCTTTGTAGAATTAAGCTCCCTAAAATTGGCATTGCTGGACTGAGGAGAAACTGCACTAGCAACTGGACGGATGCGGCCCAACCACCGCGGAGGTTAAACCCTTTCCCACTCTCACGAGCAGTGGGCCAGAGTTCTAGTTTCCCCAAGTCTCGTCAACTGTGAGCACTGTCCAACTTGTGAATTTTTACCCATGTGACAGATGAAAATCAGTATCTCGGTATGATTTTCATTTGCATTAATTTTCTGATGTAATTTAAAAATTAAGTTAATTAAAGATTGAGCAGCTTTTCACATGATTAAGGGCTAGTAGGCATTTTGAAAAGCAATTAAAATTTTGTCCCAGACTCCAGAGCTATAAAAACAAGCATCGTGTGCCTCCCCCCCCCCCTCCCCCAGGCCGGGAACTCCGGCTGGCGTTTTACTCGAATGCCCTGGCTTTTCTGTGCCCTCTGTATTCTGACATACAGTGCTATTACCTCCCCAAATTCGGTGTCTAAGGTCTAACACTAGTGTTTATTCTTCACTGAAGAGACTCTGGAGACTTGCAGCTTAACACTTCTGAAAGTCTGGGAAAAATTTTTTTGTGAAACCCGCTGGCCCTCCCTCGCAGATCCTCTGTGCATGTTGGTCTCTATGGCAGTCCGTCTTGTAGTCACTGACTTCCTTCAGTTTGTTTTTGAAGGTGAGGGGGCGCGACTGTGTGCAAAACACCTGACGAAGAGGCTGATCAGGGCTACCAGGTCTTATCGCCATATCCTGGCAGTAAGCATGCTACCCCCTGCAGAACTAAATGCACCGTTTCAGAAGAAACCGCTCTAATGTTTAACAGTTTCTTCTAGACTAAACAGGTGCTTTTGTTTTTATTTTTCAAGAAAGTCCATATAAGAAAATCAGGTTAAAACTGACTCCTAATGTAAACTGTATGAAATATCACATAATTAGAAGTTAGAACTTATTTCATGGTATTATTTCGATGTCCATATATTTTCAATTCTAACTAGCATTACAGAAGTTTTACAAAAAAGCCTCTTAAAAAAACTTCCTAGAAAATACAGAACATGGACTGAAATTAATTTTAAGTCACTATCAATTTTCATTTTTTTAAAATCCCAGAAGTAATTATGTGCATTGTAAAAATTCAAACAACAGTAACTACGTAAAGCGAAAGTCCAGGTGCCGCCTCTCTCCGCACTGCCCCTTCCTACCTGCAGGCGCTGTTTACAACCAGGCACGTGCACCTACCACACGAGCTGTGTGTATAGAATGCACACAGGAAAAATGCAAACACGCCTGTTCTTCTACAACTTGCTCTTTTTAAAAACTTAACTATGTATCAGGAGCAATTTTTTTTCTACTGCCTTACCTTATTGGCCTTTTGCTATAAAATTAAGACATGAGCCCTGGCCAGTGTGGCCCAGTGGATTGAGTACTACTAACCTGTGAACCAAAGTGTTGCCAGTTCGAATCCCAATCTAGGGCACATGCCTGGTTTGTGGGCCAGGTCCCCAGTAGCGGGTGTGTAAGAGGCAACAACACTTTGATGTTTCTCTCCCTCTCTTTCTCCCTCCCTTCCCCTCCTTCAAATAAATTTAATTAAAAAAAAATTAAGACATGGAAGACTTGACAATATAAGAATGCATTTTTTTAATATATTAAGAGATCTTTTAGGTTCCATGAACAAAACTAGTCATTCTCATGTCTGTATTAATAATAGCAGTATCTACCAATGTTCCACACTTTTTCACTGAACTTAACCTTCTGAATTAAGAGGGTAGATTGTTGGTGTCTAACTTCAATAGAAATAAATGGATTTAGAGAGGACAGGAACCTTTTTATTGTCTTTTTATCAAAGGCAAGCCATGGAATCCCACAGGTCAAGATGGCGTGCGTCTCACGCCATTGAGCATTCAAAGCCCCTGTGAAAATAACGTTAGAAAGAACTGCACCTTGTGCTTTGGCTGACGCACTCTGACAACCATTCTAGCCAACAGGGATTATAAAAATGCTGACGCTGTACATAATATTACATCTGAAGTGTGTATAAAATCATTTTTGGAAAAGAACATCTGCTTAACAAATGTGAACTTATTAGTACATTTTGTTACTAACATCAAATGGGTTAGAATATTTTGCTATCCTAAAACAACTTTACAATGTAGTTTTTCTTTGAGAAAAATTTACCAGGGAACTTTCTGCCACTTAAAATTCTCTAAGTTTAGGGACTTACTGGCCTAGATGCCTTATATTTTACGAATCACTTAAGTAGATTTCATTGGAGGCTACCTGTGTCAAGCTAAAGTATAAGTACACATACTTCACTACTAAGTCTTTAAAAAGCCCTGGAAACAGAAGGAACTATCCACTGTAAGCCGATGATAAGCCTAGGATGCACTCAGAAACACTAGTTCTCTCTCACATCAGTTGTGTTAAATAATACGCATTCAGCTGTTTCAAAAATGTCTGAAGGTTTTCACTGCTAATAATGACGGTGAAGAAGAAGGCCTGGCCCATGCCTCTCTCTATACTTCCGTTTGCCCACACAAAGAATCGAAGATTCACCAACATTCTGGAAGTACACAGAGATCCTAGCATTTTACTACAGATTGGGGTCTGGGCTCTGGGGTAACACTAGAAGGTAGGCAGGAAGGGAAAGGTATTCCAAAAAAGAGAGTGAGTGGATAGTCTGGCCGGTTTTAGAAGATCAAAGCCTAGATCTGATTTATTTCACAGCCTCCACCCTATCCTACACACCTGAAGCAAACCATCACCAGAAATGTGTCTTCTCTCGGGCTCTCTTACTGAGGTGTGTGTGTCCAGACATTCTAAGTGCACAGTAAAAAGAGAACGACACTACGCTCTGAAGTAAAGGAACTCTCACTAAAAGGCAGAAAGAAACGAAATACATGCATTTGAGACCATACCAAAATCAGGTTAGCCAAATGTACTAAAACAGACTTAAAGACTTTACTAGTGATATATGAGCACAGGCCACCACTTCGACTGAAATACCATATGTGGTCACTACAAAAAGCACTCATTCTTTAACTGCTGTGCTGGCCAAACAGTCTGTTTAGTTTTTTTCCATAAAAGATACATGTTTCTTTTTCACCAATAATTTTATTAATTTGGATCCTTTGGAGTATGTTGGTTCTCTCCCCCGTGGCATAATACTGTCTTCAATGTCCTGACTGATCACTACCAACTTCGGGTGCTGGTGAACCCAACCATGGACCATTGTCCAGAGAGAAATCTCCAGCATGAAACTTCACAAACAACTTTTGACACATTTAGTCAGTCACAGCATCTTCTTCGTACACTGCACAAATCTTTTTTTGCATTTCAGTTGCATTTTTACTTTTTTACTTTTAAAAATATATTTTATTGATTATGCTATTACAGTTGTCCCATTTCCCCCCTTCGTTCCCCTCCACTCTGCACACCCCCTCCCACCCACATGCCCCCTTTAGTTCATGTCCATGTGTCTTAAGTTCTTTAGCTTTTACACTTCCCATACTATTCTTGCCCTCCCACTGTCTATTTTCTACCTACCATCTATGCTACTTATTCTCTGTACCTTTTCCCCTCCTCTCCTCCCCCCACTCCCCTGTTGCTATCCCTCCATGTGATCTCCATTTCTGTGGTTCTGTTCCTGTTCTAGTTGTTTGCTTAGTTTGTTTTTGTTTTAGGTGTGGTTGTTAATAATCTTGAATTTGCTGTCATTTTACTATGCATGTTTTTTATCTTCCTTTTCTAAGTCCTTTTAACATTTCATAAAATAAGGGCTTGGTGATGATGAACTCCTTGAACTTGACCTTATATGAGAAGCACTTTATCTGTCCTTCCATTCTAAATGATAGCTTTGCTGGATAGAGCAATCTTGGATGCAGGTCCTTGCCTTTCATGACTTGGAATACTTCTTTCCAGCCCCTTCTTGCCTATAAGGTCTATTCTGAGAAATCAGCTAACAGTCTGATGCAAAGTCCTTTGTAGGTGACTGTCCCCTTATCTCTTGCTGGTTCTAGGATTCTCTCCTTCATTTTAATCTTAGCTAATGTAATTATGATGTGCCTTGGTATGTTCCTCCTTGGGTCCAACTTCTTTGGGACTCTCTGAGCTTCTTGGACTTTCCGGAAGCTGTTTCCTTTGCCAGATTGGGGAAGTTGCATTTTTTACCTTTCTTGAAATCATAAAAGCATAATATACCAAAATGTTGCATATTTTCTTCTATCTTCAATATTAAAATGGCCGCACCAAAGTTCACCAATTTCGATGTGTTCTTTTTAATACACACTGGTAAGACAGCTGTCACAATACGATCTAACAAAATGGTTTCGAATGACATTAAAGACAACTAAGCACTACTAGAGCCATCTTAGTAGTAAAAAACAAATGAACTTTTTGGCCAACCTGAGACAAAGCTACCAGAAATTTCTCACATATACATTATTGATTCTACACCCTAAGATTCTTAGAACCATACTGGATTTTAGTCACTGCTCTAAAATCACATGTCTATTTCTAGCTGCTTTACCAGCAAGTGCTTATAACACATACCCCGCTAAAAATCATGCCAAACCGAGACACAGAGAGTACTGTTCTCTAACGTGTTCTATGTGTCAGCCTTCCAGCTATACAATGACGGCATTCTTGTCCACCCCACGAACCAAGCAACTGCTATTCTAACTCTGCAGACATTGCCTTAGACCGGCCCTTTGTAAACTTTTTGGTCTTGAGACCACTTACACCCTTAAAATAGAAGACCTCTAAGAGCTTTTGTTCCTTTGGGTCAGAGGTATGATATTTATCTTATTAGAAATAAAAGTATCCACAAAGTCACTTAAACATAATAAAACCATTGCATGTGAACATAAATAACAATTTAAAAAGAAAGTATTTATTTTCCAAAACACAAAATAACTTAGAGAGATGAGGAGTGTTCCTTTACTTTTTGTAAACCTCTTTAACTTCTGGCTGAAATAGAATATAGCGCAATTCTCATTATCTGCTTCTGCGTTCAGTCTGCTGCCCTACATTGTTCTGGTTGAACTCAATAGGGAAAGGGGGAAGGATCAGCCTTCCACAAATGAGCAGGTGGCAAAGAGACGGGATTTTAGTAACCTTTCCTGTTTTTTCTCCTCACCAGAGGACATGCGTATTGATTTTAGAGAGGGGGAGGGAGGGAGAAAGAGAGGGAGAGAAGCATGGATCAGTTTGCTCCTGTACACGCCTCGACTGGGAACTGAACCTGCAAACCAGGCATTTGTCCTGACCGAGAATCGAACCAACAACCTTTCACTTTATGGAATGACATCCAACCGACTGAGCCACACTGGTCAGGACTTAAATAAACTCATTTTTAAAAAGACAGGCCAAAGCTCAAGAGCAATGTGATTAAAAATATTTTTTTCACAAATTTTTCACTTGTTAAGTCCAAAATAATAAAGTCTTATTAAAGTAACAATGGATAATTTATACTATAATCAAGCCAATTACTTATTTAGGTTGAAAAAAGATTGTAATACGCTGAAAAGGAAGTTGTCAGAAAAGTCCCCAATTCAGTGAACTAATTTGCTATAAAAAGACCTGAAATATTCAAGAGTAATATTTTGAGGGTTATAAAATATTAAAACATCTATTTATTGAGGATCTTAAAGGAGTTTGGTTTGTGGAGAGGGAAAAAGAGTATGAAGGGGAGAAAAATCCAAGAGGAATATAAGTCACAGTCTTAACCTTCTGAAAAGAGCGCACAGGTACATAGAATAGTATCAGTAGAACCAGGGCTCTCTTGTTTCAACAGAACTAGACAGAGAGTAACTGAAAGATTATGTTGTTTAGTGAGCAGGTTAAAATACGGTGGACCCAGATCCTAGGTTTGTCTGTAGGATTTGTCTGGAGTTTCAACCTCATTTAGAATCACTACTTTCATTCATGGAGTAAAGCAATCAGGTAAAAACTACTCTGTGTACATGGAAGGTGCAGAAGAGACAGGACTCGTGGAGACCAGACGGTATTCCCACAGGCACGAGGCAACAAAGCCTGGGCTAATCGGAAATGGAAACAGAGGTGTTAATACAGTTATTAACTACATTTTGAAAGAAAAAACAATGAGAACTCATGACACACTGGGCAAAGCAAATGAAGGAGGGACAAGAATCAAAATTTCTATGAATAGGATAAATGCTGACTGACCACCTAGCCTGCTAACAGTGGTGGGCACCCGATGGGGCACCAAAATCCCAACTCAGGTACCTCACATATGCAGCAGAGGCAGTGGGTGTCACACCCAAGGCAGAGTCCTCTGAACACAGACCACCACCACACAGAGGCATGCTCACCTCATCAACCCGCCCCAAAGCACCAGCACTCAGCAACATCCTGGCACTCCGCGTCCCCAAACACAGAACTGAGATGCTCTGCTGTCTTGACGTTAAAAGCCCTCCCATCTCACAGAGCCTGGACTCCACGCTGGCACGGCTCCATCCTTTGACAGTGAAAATAGGAGGTGCACAGTCAGGCCCCACACTGCTATCAGACACCATGGGTCGGGCTGGGCGGAGGAGGGCAAAGGGGGAAAAATTGGGACAATGTAACAGAGTAACAGTAAAATTTTTTTAAAAATACATAAAATCTTTATTAAAAAAAAGAGGTATGTTCCCACACTCAGCATTTCATCTCTGGTTTCATTTTCCTAAAAGCTGAGAGCTTAAAGCTGAGGAAGCTACTGTGGATTCCCACTGAAAGCTTCTTCCTCTGAAGGGAGAGCCAGTCCTGTTTCCTACTGTGGTACTGTCACCCAGAGACCAGAATTCTCAGCGGAAACCACCTTTCAGGGCTGGTCTAATTCCTAGGAAACTACCTCGGCACAGACCAAACACAAACCCCCAGCAGCACTTGCCCTCATACCACCAACCTTCTGAAATCTCAAACCGTAAATTTCTGAAAGTAGTTCTAAAGCCTCTCAGTTTAACAGACCAGTTCATACATGTACAGTGCTGTGCTACGTGCTTTAAGCAAATTAGCTAATACTCAAAATAACCTGTGACAAAGTTATCATTATTGCTATTCCTATTTTATACATCTGAAGTTAGTACTTATGATAATGTTCATAAAAACAGGAGCTAGTTAGTGTATCTTACGAAGAAGCAAGCACCAAGTACCTAAAATTTGGTTTGAGTGACAAATATTTAGGCAGTATACTAAGGAGTGTGACATTTAATTAATCCCCAGAAGATTATGAGGAGGAAAAACAACAGGCTTTCTGAATTCGGCAGGTTATCAGGTACAGACTCCAGGGCAGTGCACACACGCACACGTACTTTCTCCCAACAGCACTACAGAAAGACACACGCGACCCTGCTGTGGACCCTGGCTGGATAGCTCTTCGACATGCACGCTTCCTTCCTGTGCTGGCAGAACCCCGACTTGGACCGGACCTACTCCCAGCTCTAGCTGGGAATATCTCGAATCCTGACCAGAGATGAGCACGCGACCCAAGGCAAACCACTCAGGACCAGTAGCATCTGACTGGGACTTCTGTTTATGCCATCAGTGAACTTGTACTTTCCAGTCCTAAAAACGCCTCATTATTATGAATACTTAAACCACTGGGCTTTATGTTCTGTCATTTGCATCCAAACATTCAACTAATAAAATTTTTAGTGTGATCCAAGAGCAAATGTGATATTAGAATTAAAGGCATTACCTTACCAAAGTACCTAGCCACCATTCCAAGAAATCTGACTGACTCAAAAACCTTCATGAGATTTCCTCAACTCACCTAAATGTAAGTTTTTCTCTTTCAATATTCAAAACTGGAAAAGAGTATAGCATTGCTAGTATCATGGCTGAACAGTTCCCCCCCCCCAGTATGTAGATATATCTGATACATTCCGAGCCCTGGCTGGTGTGGCTCAGTGGACTGAATGTCGTCGGCCTGCGAACCAAAGGGTCTCAGGTTCAATTCCCAGGCAGGGCACATGCCTGGGTTGCAGGCCAGGCCCCCAGTAGGGGGCATCCAACAGGCAACCACACATTGATGTGTCCCTCTCCTTCTCCCCCCACATCTCTCTAAAAAGAAATAAATAGAATCTTTTAAAAAAGGCGTTCAGTGCCCGACAGAATAACAAAACAAGACCCTTCCCCAGGTTGTCTACATAAGACCCACTTCAGATCAAAAGACACACACAAACTGGAAGGGATGGACAAGGATATTTTGTGGGGCAAAAAAGAAAAACTGGGGCAGCAATAATGTACCAGACAAAACAGACTTTGAAACAAAGGCTATACAAGAGACAAAGAAGGACCCAGCGATTCCACTTCTGGGTATTTATGTGAAGAAACCCAAAACACTAAATCAAAAAGTATATACATCCAAGCCCCTGGCTGGTGTAGCTCAGTGGACTGAGCAGAGGCCTGCGAAGCAAAGGATCGTGGTTCGATTCCCAGTCAGGGCACATGCCTGGGTTGCAGGCCAGTTCCCAGCAGGGGACGCAGGAGAGGCAACCATACATTCATATTTCTCTCCCTCTCTCCTTCCCTTCCCCTCTAAAGTAAATAAATAAAATCTTTTAAAAAAACTAGTTTAAAAAAGTATATACATCCATTATGTCCACTGCAGCATTACTTACAAGAGCCCAGCTATGGAAGCAACCCACGTGTCTAACAAGGGAAGAACTGGTACAGAAGTGTTGTATGCATACAATGGAATATTATTCACACACACTAAAGAATGGAGTCTTGCCATCTGCAACACAGGTGGACCTAGAGGTATTATATGCTAAATGAAATAAGTCAGAGAAAGATAACTGCATATGATTTCACTTATATGTGGAATCTAAGAAACAAAATGAATGGACAAGCAGAACAGAAACAGACCCCTAGACACAGAGGACATCTTGACCGTTTGGGGGACTGGGTGGACAAGATGAAGGGACTGAGTATAAATCGGTAGTTAGAGAACACTCACGGGGATGTAACGCACAATGCAGGGAACGTAGTCAATACTGCTGTAATCACTGTGTGGTGCCAGGGGGGTACCAGATTTATCGGGGGAATCCCTTTGCAAGTTACATAGATGTCTAACCACTTTGTTATAGACCTGAAACTAATATAATATGTATGCAAACTGTAATTAAAAATTAAAAATAACAGAAAACAAAAACACAGTGGGACTCTGACCAAAATAATTGAGAAGTACTAAATCAGAAATAAATGACTTGACTGTATAAATCAGAAGTTCTGATATATAAAACAAATTGTGTTAACTGGCCAAGTCCCAGTCTGTACTTTATACAATTAATCCAATGTTACAAAAGCAAGTATCCCTTGTTATCTAAATCTATTCAGCTTCCGAGTCTGGAAAATGAAAGGCCAGACACCAGTGATTACTGAATTTCCTTTGGTCAGTCTTACTATACGACTACCTAGCAATTACGACTTCTTTATTCAAAGCAAAATACACATCAATATACCTTCTGCTTTTATTACTAATCAACAGTCTGAATCACAGAACTATTTTGGCTTGCACATTTAAATATGCACCTGTACTACTAGACATTTCAGGCAAAATACGACAATTATGATGTCCTAGGCTTCTATCATGCCCCAGTACTATAATATCAGTTGTAAATCTAAGGATCTGCAGGCTGCATTAATTCTGTTCACCAACACAGGATGTCTGCATCTCCTCTGGTAGACTCCAGCAGTACAGGTAGAAAATAAAGCACAGCTGTAAACTGTGAGGGCAAAAAGAAAAGAAATGCCCAATTTTTGAAATGATGGGTGAGAAGCACACACTGGAAGTTGATATTTTTAGGTAGCGTAAGAAAGAGAAAAGAGCCATAAAAGTTCCCTTAGGATCCACATGATTGATAAAAGTAACAGTGCCAACAAGACACCACAAAAAAACATCTACAAACAAATGTAAGAAACTCTTGTCCGCAACTTAAGATAATGGCAGAACATTATACTACACACCAAGAAGTTACGGAGGGCAGAGAGGAAGCATACTGAGAGCTTGTAAGATGCTCCTATAAAAATGTTTCGGAATAAATTACTTTTCAAAAATAGAGAAAAGGGAAAAACACAACGTTAAAGACAGAGCTCTAAAACAGAAATAGTGGAAAAGCACCAAGAAGGCATTTTTTAAAATACAGAAGAAAAAGACCTACTGATCAATTATTTGGAAACCGCAGGAGGCAGTAACGCACACATACACACCTTCAACTATGAGTTTTGCACTATTTCCAGCTTGAAATATATTAAGTTACAGCTTCAACCATCCTCAGGACTACAGCTACAGGCAGGACACCATTCGCTGGCATTCACGCAGGAATGGATCACAGTCCTCCCAATGCCCACCTGGGTGTACAGGTGGGAGACACACATACATAAACTATATAGTGACATTTCTTGAGACATGCATTAGGAACAAAGTATATGTTTATTGGCCTGTTCTCTCTTAGAACACAGCTACCTACTACACCTAGTCTTGACATGATCCCTTGGGATTTCAGAGTTGTCTATAACCCCTATCTCCTTCCTCACTTCTCTCCTTGGCCCATTCACATCTACTGCACTGAGAATGCTCTTGTACAGATCACGAGTGACTCTCAAAGTCAATGTTCTTGTTGTTCTTATTTAACTTGAATTCTCAGTAGCATTCGTCAGTTTCCATCCTCCTTGAAATTTTCAACTTTCGGTTTCTCCAGAGAGAAGATTGTCCTGTAGACGAAGTGAATGTAGTCACATACAACTCCCCTCTGGAAAAGCAGCTTCCTTTTGAATCACCTCAAAGTAAACTTCAGGGTACAAGCTGACCCTCACGTCCAAAAAGCTACATGCCTGGTCTGTTGGGTACTTTTATAGGCTGCTTCCTTTCTTTACCAAGTTAGGCTGCTTGAGATTTGATGTAAGAAAGAACCCTGAGTGGCACTTCCCCAAAGAGTGTCACACGAGAACTGCTCCAGGTATTGTTAAAGATGCCAAGCAGACGCTTCCTTTGAACAAGTAGTGTCTTAACATTTAAAGAAAATTAAACAGGTTTCTTTTTTAATGCTTGACTTCTCAGAGCTCATAATATGCTAATTCAAGCTATGAATTTCCAAGAGAGGGATTTAATATGCAGCTTTTCTCAAGTTTTCTTGATTGAAGGTTCCATTTATTCTCAGAGAACTATTAATGGCAAAGAGCCCTCTTTGGACTCAAAAATACCTGTGTCCAAATTCTAACTCTGCCACTTGTTAACTATATAATCTTGGATCAGTATCAGTTCCGTTTTCATTCCTGGGATTACTATTCCTGTGTGAATGTCTTTTAATTTAACTGTTCGCTAAGGTAGCCACACTCAAAAGCTCATACCTTTGGACTGAATACTGGATGATAAAATGAAAAGGAAGTAAGTTAGTAGTATCAAGGTACATTATTTAGTGAGAAAAGCAAGATACAGGACCATAGTTTGTATACTAGACTCTAGGTAATCATTCAACTAAAAAGAGATCACACAAAAGAATGAGGTTGACACATTTTAAAAAATGGACTTAACAGATCAAAGTCATAAACATTAAGAGTTGAAGCTATAAAGCTGTTTTCTGGTGGCAGTTCTCCTTCAGAGAAGGCCCGTAGGCAGCAACCATGGTGCCCAGCCAAAATGGCACGATCCTAAAGCCCCAATTCCACAAGGCCTGGCAGTGGGGCACTGCCACGTGGTTTCACGAGCCTGGGTGGAAGATCTGCACAAGCAAGGCCCAGCACGCCAGACCCATCCAGACCATAGTGAGACACCCCCACGGGGAGGTACCTACCACACCAAAGCCAGAAGGGGTTGCACCATCCACCAGAGGGGACCACTGGGATCTCAGAGGATCCTCAGAGGCAGAACAAGTCCACCGAGGCCCCGCAGGGCAATGGGCAGCAGATGAAGGAGTACTGCTCCAAGCTCATCCTCTTCCCCAGGAGACCCTCAGCCCCCAAGAAGGGAGACAGCTCTGCTGCAGAACTCAAGTTGGCCACCCAGCTGACAGGACCAGTCATGTCCACAGGGGACGTCTACAAGAAGGAGAAAGCTAGGGTCACCACAGAGGAGAACCTGAAGGTGTTGGCCAGTCTTCCCATGGCCCACACCAATGCCCAGGTCGTTGGCATCTTGGCAAAAAAGGCTAAGGAAGCTGCAGAACAAGATGTTGAAAAGACAGAAGTGCTGTTGGCAACTTGTGATTTAAAACAACAACAAAAGACACTATGAAGCCCTCAGAAGAAAATGTAAGGTAAAAGCTGTTACCCTCCATTTGGCAATGGTGCTTCTTGGATATGACACCAAAAGCACAGACGATGAACAAAAAAATAAACTGAGGCTTCATTAAAATTAAACACTTGTGTATACAATGAAAGGTGGTGATTGTTATACAACAACATGAATGTACTTAATGCCACCGAGCTGTACATTTAAAAATGATTGAATGGATTAAACAAGATATATTAAAATGTCTTTTAAAAACAAACAAAAAAGGTTGAATGGAAATCTTTGTTTTGTGTATTTCGCCAGAATAAAGAATAGAGGATTATATAAAAACATGTACTTTCACACTTACATTTCTAGAAGGACAGAGAGAAAGCTGGGTGTGTTTTCTTGGAGAGGAGTCAGGAAAGAACACAATGTAACAAAGAGGGGTTGAGTACAGTGGTCTGCTAAAAACACTAAAAACTGATCTATGATATACTCAATGGTATGGAAATATATTTAATATTTTAACATTTAATATTTTGATGTAGTTCTGTATATTAATAGAAAAAGCAGGTAACAATGAACTATTTACCATTTAATGTTACTTGCTCGTGTGCACACACCTCAGAAAGAGTCTCAGAGGTGACATCAGACATCACTGAAGAAAGAAGAGACTAATTCAATAAAAAACACGGGCATAGCTAGATTCCTACTTCATCTATACAGAAAACTTCATTCTAGATGTGATATTTTAATCTAAATCTACCTTAATTTAGACTAACTTCCATATTTAACCTAGGTTCCAAATTTAAAAACTTGTGTATTTGAGACAAAGTATTCACCCTAACCCACCATTCCTATTTAGAGGGAAGAAAATCAGAGAATACCTTTAAAGACTCAGGCTGGAAAAGGATTTCTTATGACACGGAAGTGTTCACAATAAAAGAGATGGACACCAAAGAACCTATGCACCCCAATGTTCATAGCAGCACAATTTACAATAGCCAAGAGTTGGAAGCAACCTAGGTGCCCGTCAGTAAATGAATGGATCAAAAAACTATGGTACATATACACAATGGAATTTTATGCTGCAGAAAGAAAGAAGGAGCTCCTACCTTTTGCAACATCATGGATGGAACTGGAAAGCATTATGCTGAGTGAAATAAGCCAGGTGTTGAAGGACAAATACCATATGATCTCACCTCTAACAGGAAGCTAAACAACAAAGCAAACAAGCAAGCAAAATATAACCAAAGACACTGAAATAGAGAACAGGCTGACAGTGACCGGAGGGGAGAGGGGAGGGAATTTCAGGGGAAATAAGGGAGGGATTTAGAGGAACCTATATAAAGGATACATGGACAACAACTGAGAAGGGTGGAAATGGGAGGGAGGGGGGAGGATGGGGGGTGGGACGGGATGGGAGTAATAGACAGAAAACTGTACTTGAAAAATAATTAAATAAAAAAATTAAAAAAAAAAAAAATAAAAGAGATGGACAGATTCAGGCCTAGGTAGAAACCCTAGGAACTCTTAAATATGAACACAGCAATATGCTCAAGAATGTTCACAGCAGAGCTGAGCTCTTTGAAAGAGCCCCAAATTGGAAACCAAAATATCCATCAACGGTATAAATAAATTATAGTAAATACATTCACAGGATGGGATATTATACAACAGCAGGAATGAGTAAAACAGCTGAGACAAATCTTGGAAACAACAGTGACGGAAAAAGAGCCAATTATAAAAGACAATATATACCATCTTTATTAACACTCAACTTTGTAAAAACTAAAGCAGAACTAAAAAACAAAAAAGAAATTAAAGCAAAACTAAAAAAATATGCTGTACAGTAAAACACAAAACATGTAGTAAATGTAAACTTGGTTTTTTTAAATGCAAGGGAACAATGGCAGTGCCCCCTGGGAGGGAGGACAGAGGCCGAGCAGGAAGCAGGGAGCACACAGGGAGCTTCCCCGGGACGGGAAACCCTGTAGCTCTTTAGTCGACTGGGGAAGTCCATGAGTGTGTGTTCGTGACTTACACGCACAGAACATATTCTCTGTAGATATTAAATACCACATAAAAATAAAGACACAGCATGAAACTCTGTTTTTATGTAAAAGATGATCTGCAGTTTCTATATCTATCCTTCCCAAGAGGATAACAAAATGTTACCATGAATTTTCCAGGTAAGTTAAATTTTAGGGAATTATAATTTTTTAATTATTCCTTATTCAAGATTTCTGATTTTCAACAAACAAATTTTTGTGTAATTAAAAAAAAATCAACAATCAGCCCCAGCTGGTTTGGCTCAGTGGATTGAGTGCCAGCCTGTGAGCCAAAGGGTCGCCGGTTCGATTCCCAGTCAGGGTACATGCCTGGGTTGTGGGCCAGGTCCCCAGTAGGGGGCAATGAGAGGCAACCACACATTGGTGTTGCCCTCTTTTTCTCCCTCCCTTCCCCTCTCTCTAAAATGAATAAATAAAAATCTTTAAAAATAAACCAACAATCACAAGTATACATGTATTTTTCAAAGAACTGAAAGATATGCAGCAAATTTAATGAAGATTTCTGGGGGTTGGTGGGATTCTGAGTGGTTTTCTTTTCTTTTTGTGTTTATCTACATTTTCCAAAATTGTGCCAATAAAATATGTACTAAAGTTCCATAATCTTTTGGCAAGAAATGTTTCAGAATCCTGATTTTTTTTGTCTTTTAGAAAGGCAACACCCTGCCTTTAGGTAGCACTACAACTACTTACCATTCCCAGCAGGGTCTCAGGCAGCACCCATAATCAGACACAAATATTTCTTCAGTAAAGCGAAGAGTCACGCTAAGTGGAATAAACAGGTACTATAAAAAACTTCGCATCAGTTAAGGGCTTCTGTTTTCGCCACCAGAGGAACTCTAACGTAGGTTTTACCACCAAAGGAGTGGAATTATTTAGTTCATAGGACCAAAGAAGAGGTAAAGCTTCCTTCCACCTCTGCCCCCACCGCTCCAACCCACTGGCGCTCAGTCACTGCAGACTGTGCACTCGGCTGAAAACAGGCAGAAGAGCCCTTGAATTAGTATTTTATCATTCCCAAAATTCAAAACATTTCAAACTCGACAACTAAAAGACAGAATAGAGTATCTCTTAGTAAGGTTAAGGCTTTCAAGCACATTTCAAAACGAAGTTACTGATGTAGGACAGATGGAAACCAAGGGAAAAAATGAAGTTGATTATTTGGAAATTATCAAAATCATAATGTACATCAAAAACTCAACATAGCCAGCAAATAAGCGGTTGACCCAAAAGACAGTACTACCATATTCTTTCACTTCATAATTGAAGGATTTCACATAGCCTTCAAATTCAAATTCACTTGCAAATCAGCCCTCTGTCCACACTATCACAAATTCCAAGAGTTCAAAGATGAATGCTGTAGGATGTACTATGTAAATTAAGTAGCGACCCTTGTTCTCCTGGTCAGAGAATACCATTTATAGACCCCCCCATCCAAAAGCACATGAATATTCCATTTATGATAACTGCATGTCAGTGGAGTTATCATAAATGGAAACAAAACCAGAACAATAGTCGATGAAACATTTGTGAGCATATTAAGAGCATCCAAAAGTCAGTAACACTTAATGCAATGATCAAATCTGGTGAAATTTGTGTCTAAATACACAGGTCCCCATATCGAGTATCATGGGGATACTGGTCAGTTTTCTCCTTATCCCTAACCCATCCTTGAAGTAATGACCTAGAAATGATAATAGACACCAGAGGCCACAATTCAATTGCCTTCAGAGGCCCAGTAAATAATACAAACTAGTGACGTAGAAGTTCACCATACAACAACAGAAAGTGGTGGGAACTGAGGCAAATTAGAAAATGTAAGCTATAGGCCCTGGCTGGTGTAGCTCAGTGGATTGAGCACCGGCCTGCAAACCAAGACGATCGAGGTTCGATTCCCAGTCAGGGCACATTCCTGGGTTGCAGGCCAATTCCCGGCAGGGGCCAGTTCCCAGCAGGGGATGCACAAGAAGCAACCATACATTGATGTTTCTCTTTCTCTCTCTTTCCCTTCCCCTCTAAAGATAAATAAATAAAATATTTATTAAAAAAAAGAAAGAAAATGTAAGCTGTGAGTAAAGGTACTTAAATATTAAGGCATTTTGACCAAATTCAGTCCCTCTAGTACTGGCTGGTGTAGTTCAGTGGACGGAGTGCCAGCAACTAAAAGGTCGCCAGTTCGATTCCCAGTCAGGGCACATGCCTGGGTTGCAGGCCAGGTCCCCAGTTGGAGGTGTACAGGAAGCAACCAACTGATTTACCTCCTGTGCACCGATGTTTCTCTCCCTTCCCCTCTCTCTAAAAATAAATAAATAAACATCTTTAAAATAAAAAATCAAATGACTGACTGGGACACCGTCTATACAATGGCCCACTGACATCTTCCTCTCAAAGTTCTCTTAATTACATTTGCTGGCATCTGACGCAGGAAGTGCCAGCCACCTCTAACAACACTGTAAACTCGGGGAAGAGAGAGGATCCTGTTATCACAGTGAAGCCCAACAGGTACAGTCATTCGTTCGTTAGACAGATCAAATCTGCAACCTTATTCTGACTACGTAAGCTACGTGGTTAGACAGTACAAGTAGCATGTAACTGGTAAGTACAGGCCAACCCAGACCCTAAACATCCAGAACAATCAGAATTAAGGGCCAAGCAACAGCAGTTCCAACAGATTCCTTTCATCTGCTAAGGACTATAGAACTTAGTAATACGGCCAATTTTTTTCTCTTAACCTCTACTCATCACCAACAAATCTGAGCTGTTAATGAGCTTGCTTCCCTGTTCCCCTCTAAAGAACCCCCTCTACATTTTTTTTAAAAGGGCAGTTAACAACACAAAATTTAAAGAACAGGTGGACCAAGCACTTGTCTGTTCTTACTAAAGCTAAACAGATCACACACACATGAGAACAGAAGCTCTTAGACCTGCAGGACGGTGTTATTCAATATGGGAGCTGCTGGTCACATACAACTAGTGAGCTCTTCAAACGTGGCCAGTCTAAACTGAGAAGACATTGTCCTTAAAAAATAATGTAGCCCTGGCTGGGCAGCTCGGTTGGTTAGGGCATCATCCGAATATGCCAAGGTTGTTAAATCCCAGTTGAAGGCACATACAAGAATCAATCAAAAAATTATGAATACATAAACAAGTGGAACAACTGACTGAATCAATGTTTCCTTCTCTTTCCCCCATCTTTCTCTAAAATCAATAAATTTCTTAAAAGAAAAAGTATTTCTTTTTAAATTTTAATTTTATTATTTTTAGAGAAGTGGGGAGGAGGGGAGAGAGGAAAAGAAACATCAGTGTGGTTGCCTCTTGTATGCCCCCCTTCGGGGACCTGGCCCACAACCCAGGCATGTGCCCTGACTGGGGACCAAACCAGTGACCCTTAGGTTCAAAGAAGAGCACTCTACTGAGCCACACCAGCCAGGGCAAAAATACTTAAAAAAAACAACACCACCAAACCTAGTTGGCTCCATAGCTCAGGGGTTAGAGCACTGGTCTTGTAAAAAAAACAAACCTATTATAAAATACTGTGTTAGCAATTTTTGTATTGATTGCATATAATCAATAACATGATTAATGTTTTTTATATGCCGGGCTAACTATTTTAAAATTAATTTCAAATGTTGCTTGTTACTTTTTAACGTGGCTACTACAAAACTTTAAATTCATATGTACCTTTTATTCTATTTCTATTATACACAATACTACCCCAGAAAAGGTCACACTTTACAACTAATTCCTCTAGTGATCACCTTCTTGGCAAAGAAGAGATACGGAGGACGCCTTCCTCCCCTGCCCCTAACACTCACGAAAACTAACAGAAACTTCAGTCATCCAACTGAGTCGGATCCTCAGTCCAGAGGTCCAGGATCCTACAAACCAACCCACTATTTAAAACCAATGCTTCTTTCTCTGTAAACCCTTAAATATAAGCATTATATATATAAAAAACACACACACTAAGATGGCTTTAATAAAAAACATGGACAGTGACAAATGGAGAAATATAACATGTTACAGTGTTTTGGCAGTTTGGCAGTTCTTCAAAATGTTAAGCACAGAGAAATCCCATGTGCCAGCAAATTCACTCCAAGAGAAATGAAAACACACATCTGCACAAAAACTTGTACATGTATGTTAACAGCAGCATTAGTCATAATAGACCCAAAATAAAAACCCAAACATCCATTGATCTTTGGTGAATGGAAAACATGCAGAGTGGTCTATCCATGCAGAGGAATATTACTCAGCAGTAAAAAGGGACGGCACACTCATACACGCTACAACATAGATGAACTTGAAGTCATTCACCGAAGTGAAAGAAGTCAAAAGACCATACATTGTTATTCCATTATAGGACATAGATGAAGAACCCAAAAGTATGTTAGTGGCTGCCAGGGGTTGGAGTAAAAGGGGGAAAAGGAGTAATTATTTGCTAATAGGTATAGAATTTCTTTGGGGATAAAAATGTTCTAAAATTGATTGTGGTGATGGGGGCAAAACTCTGTGAATGTACTAAAAACCATACAGGATTGTATACTTTGAGGGAACTGTGTAAGTATGTGATTTATATCTCAAAAAAGCTGTTTAAAAAAATATAAAACATTATGGGTCTCCTGCAGGAGAATAAGAGAGGCAATGAGTTCTGCTTGGAGGTACCTTTGAGCTTGCGGAGTAGACACTATTGGCAAACCTCACCTGCCGGAGTAAAACATTTTATGGACAAGAAGTTATCCTTGAGCCACGGCCAAGTGGCTCAGTTAGTTGGAGCATTGCCCAGCACACCAAAAGGCTGCAGGTTTGGTTTCTGGTCAGGGCACATACCTAGGTTGCAGGTTCAATCCCTGGTCAACCCACGTATGGGATACAACAGATCAATGTTTCTCTGGCTCTCCCTACCTCTTTCTCTAAAATTAATAAACATACTCTCGAGTGAGGAATAAAAACAAAGCAGCTAGTGTTGAAATTAAATGGTGGCAGACATATCCAAGGAATACGGGGGATTTGATCCCTTTATGAATCTTATGACAGATGAATGTGTAGAGATGGCAACTAGTGGGCAACAGAATATTGGAATGGTAGCAATATGAGTAAATAGTTCCTCATGTTAGAAGCCTTGGAACTAATGTAAAGAATGACTGTGTTCACCTGAGAAATCAACTGCTTCCACATGTCCCCTCGCCACAGCACCTGTTTTACTAACAACATAAAAAACAAATTGTGTAGCTCTGGCTGGTGTAGCTCGGTGAACAGAGCACAGACCTGGGAACCAACGGGTCTCTAGTTCGATTCCCAGTCAGGGCGCTGGTGGGGGATTGGGGGGGCACAGCCACACACTGATGTTTCTTTCCCTCTCTCTCTCCTTCCCATCCTCTCTCTCTAAAAGTGAATAAATCTTTTTTGGAAAATCAAATTGTGTACATCTTCACATTGAACTTTTGTTAAACAAACTTGTAGTGGTCAAAAATATATACAGTAAAAAATTAGAGCCCTGGTAGGGTGGCACGGTTGGTTGAAGCGTCATCCCCAGCACCAAAAGTTGGCAGGTTTGATTCCCAGTCAGGGCACATGCCTGGTTGGGGGTTTGATCCCTGGTCAGGGTTGGAGGACATATGTGAGGCAACAGATTTTGATGTTTCTCTCACATACGGATGGCTGTCTGTGTCTCTCCCCCCCTCTCTAAAATCAAAGCATGTCCTCAGGTGAGAGCACAATAAGTAAACAAACAAACAAGCACACGTTAGGCCAACTTTTTTAGTTGCTCCTTTTTGAATAATTACTACAAAAGAGACAAGAAATAAGTTAAAAAAAGAAAAGTCTTTTAGAGAGAGGAAAAATATGAAGTCAAAACAAGTTTGTTTTTTAAAAAATATTTAACTTTATAAACAAAAGCTTAAATACAAATATGAATTTCTGAAATAACGAGAGAAAACGTCACGTTGCTCAGAAACTAACTTCCATATAGTTCAATAGCTCACAACTCAAAGGAAGTTTTCTGCAAAATATTTACGTTTGAGTATGTACAGAAATTTTCCCAGAAAATCATTTTTTGATAATTAAAAAAAAAAAAGCAGAGCTTGTCCACTTAGAAAATAATAAGTCACATATTTAACAAGCATTTGTTCTGGAGATAAAGTGTAAGTACACTCATCGGCAGCAGTCAGACGGAGGTCAAGGTGGAAACGGACGCTGGAGATAAGTGAAGATTCCTCTAAAGGGCCTATGGTCCTTTGTAAATGGTGCCCTTGGACGTGCAGTTACAGGCTGAGCCACTTGCTTCCTCTAAATGCTGTATAACTATTAGGATATCAGGCAAATTGGGCCATAACACTTGACCCAACTTAACGGTAACAATTTTACATCGTATTTTCTTCAAAGAACAAACAGATGTTAGGCGAGCATTTTCTCCTCTATGTGCCCTGGCATATTTTTAGAGAGATAATCTATTCTAAAATCCAACATCTAGAAAATCACAACCAAAATACTGATTACTTTTTAAAAATCTGAGCACCTACTATGTGTAGGTCCTTGCACCATGAAATTAATGACTGACCCTATCCTTACAGAGTTAAAGGTGGGAAGACAGCCACATAAATGTATTCAATACCAGATCAGAAAACCGTGCGTGCTGCCATATGATGGGATTAGAGAAAGAACTATCAGAAGAGTGCTCTCCCCCTGTCGGGCCAATCAGAATGCTGTTATGGAAGGTGAATCTTGAAAGATGGGCAAGGCTTCACACTGAGAGACTTGGAAGAAAGGCCAACCAGGTATATGAGTATATTCATATACCTTGTGTCATAAGGTATATGAGTCAGCTTAAATAAAAAGGGAAACAGTGATTAACCAAGTTTGGCTGAAGTAAATATTTTAAAGAAAATCTAGGGAAGTACGGTTACAAGGCCAGGTTGTTTTGAAAGTCAGACTGAAGCGGTTGGACATTATAGCGTAGGCAATTAAAAACCCCGAGAACATCCAAGTACAATACAATCTGAACTAGTGACTGTAAGATCAAAATGTACACACCAAGCATTCATCCCCCATTAAGCTCTCTTCACAACTCATGACAAATCTATGATTTTTTTAAAGTAATAATCTCTAAATTTAAACTAAAGCTAAAAAAAATCCCTTTCCAAGATCAATTTCTCCTCCTCACTGGCTTCAAATACACAATTCTCTCCCTCATCAGGAAAGAAAACAAAGGACCCTATGACCCTGTTGTCTGTATCAGCCATCCTCTCCTTCTGTCTGTCTATCACACCTCACTTCCCAAACAAATGGCAAGTACAGGGAAAAGGATGCCTGGATTCCTTCATGACCCAGCCTTAACTTGGCTTTCACCCTCACAACGATCTGTATTCCTGCACTTTCAGCAACGACTTTCTTTGTAGATTCAGTAACATGCATTTTCTTTTCTTTGAACCCTGCAGCTTTTCACATCCCTGCCCCTAAAAATTCTGTGCTTTTTCTTTCATCATCATTGCACTTTCCTAATTATTGTACCTCTAATAGAGCTTCCTTTGACTCTTCTTTCTCCCATTTTTCAATTATTTCCTAAACTCAACTTCCGGTCTCCCATTCCCTCCTCTCTACACACTCCCTCTAGGTTAAGTGACTTTATCTCAAATCTTTACCTCCAGCTAGACCAGCTGCAGCCCCACATGGCATATCTGTAATAAGACTAGATTGAGCACCTAGAGAAAAGTTGTATCTGAAATATTTTTAAGGTATTAGATCTTAATATTTTTAAGGTATCAATGCTTGCAATAATCAATGGCATGGTTTAAAAAAGTCACTCTCTAAAACTAACTTTTACTTCTACCAGTAAGTTGTACGCTTAAGGGTACCATTTACTTCTCTACCAGTAGTCTTTTGCAAGCATTTTTGAGAAATGAATATAAATTTCTAGAACTTTATAAAGTCAAAGCATATAGTCAAAGTTTTAAAAGTCAAGGGTATCAGGTAAATCCAGAATATTTAGTCAAATCAGGAAGGTCAAACTAGACAACTCTGGGCAAAAATTAAGACAAAGAAATCATACAAAGTTAAGCACTGGTCTTAGGTCAAAATGTCTACATAACCAGGTACTTTGCTACCCATGTCCTAGTTAGGTCAAAAGTGAGGCCCAAGCCTGAGGCCCTCAGATAAAGGGAAGTGGGTGTGCCTGGCAGACCTGGTATGGAGTAAGAAAACAGATAAGAAACTGCTAACAGCCCTTCCTTAGGCCTCCTAAGGTGGAAAAATTTCCTGTGCATCCCAAAGAAAACCAGGAGATTAAGATTATGCACACCACTGCTCTTTCCTCATTTGGGTAACTTTTGAGGGAAATTACCTCAAAACATCAAAAGAAGAGTATCTTATGAAAATAGTTAGTCTTTATTAAACCCACGATATTTTGTTTTACGGAATGCAGCAATGGACAAAGAAAGGTATGCCTATAAGAGACAACTTTATTACATTTCACAGACAACACTGTGACTCAATGACAATTTGCAAAAGTATTTCTATTTCTTCTTAAACGGCATCAATTGAACATGTTACTAGAACTCTCACTAGATTAGACATGTCAAAGTCTAAGTGCTGGTTGAACTGTGAAACACGAAAAATCACTGCTTTAGTGAGGAACTCTGGCTAGAACCCACAGCTTTAACGATGCAGAGAACAAACAGCTTGCTTTCATCCAGTACTTCGGCAATTACAGAGCACTCTCCACCCAGCATCCACTGACTCCTCACAACCACCCTGCGGAGTAGGACAGGCATAACCATTGTACAAAACACAACACTGGGACTAAGACAAGACGAGGTCGCGATCAGAGATGACAGTCACCCCCAAACTAAAGATACCCTGATTCCAAGAAACCAGAACAGAATCATTCTCATATCTCAATAGTTCAAATAAAAACTTAATGAGCAGCAGTGACAAGGTTAAACACCTGTATGCCACAGAATTCAGAAGTGTATAAATAACTAGAGCACGCCTTTACTTTAGTGCACTTTTTTTTTTTTAAGATTTCATTTGTTTATTTCTAGAGAAGGGGCAGGGAGGGAGAAAGAGAGGGAGAGAAACATCAATGTGTGGTTGCCTCTCACATGTCCCCAACTGGGGACTTACCTGGCCAGCAATCCAGGCTCGTGCCTTGACTGGGGATCAAACCAGAGACCCTTTGGTTCACAGGCCAGCACTCAACCCACTGAGCCACACCAGCCAGGGTACTTTTTAAAACACCCTTTAGTGGTTCTTCACTATCAACACTAGAACTTCGAAACAGACATTATCAGATTTTCCTACCAGGTTAGGGTAAAACCCACAAACCAAGAAATGGGATTTTCTACTAGATCTCTACTAGGCTAATGCTTACTCATTAGTCTAGTATCTTAAAAACATTTTCAAACCTAACTTTTTCATAGCAACTCAATCTAGTCTTATCACAACAAATAATACATCTGTTTTGTTTTAAGCTGTGGCCTAAAACCTACTGACAAAATCTGAGAGGTAACAATTCACCACAAGGATCACAGGGACTGACTGTAGACTTTTCCTACAGAACTGAATGTGGTCACCTGGAGCCCCTCTAGACACCTCAGAGGTTAAAATTCCAGAAGAGGGGCACTTGGCCTCGGACCCTTAAGTGAGGATTAGAAAATATGCTACAACTACTCAAAGTTGTAAATGTTTCTTGATTTACACACACAACAAATAAAACTAGTATTTTCCTTTAATTCCTAAGAAGGGACCATAAAACTTCAGAAACTATGGTACAGAATTTTAAAACCAGATTATCCTTATGGCTGCATTGCCAGGAATATCAGTCACATGTCTCAGGTGGCAAATGCAGCTGACTGAAATAAAACAGCATTTGCTTTCCCACTCTTCTCGGAGCCTCCGCTGGTTCTTTGTGAGAGGGTGTGACGGAGCGGACGAGAGTGACATAACCAAGTGAGTTTTCAATGCTGAAGTAAAGTGCAACTACACAGCACACACCACCCACCTCCCAATTCGGTGGTACTCATCTCTAAAATAAATGATCACAGAAAAACCTATTTTGAAAGACGCATGAATGTTGGGCATTTTAATTCATGATATTACTTGACAAATGGCAGACTGGTATTGTTATAAACACTCCAACTTTTTTCCCCTAAAGGCTTTATAAGAAACACCAAGGAAAATTATTTCAATACAAATTCATGCTCTTAGCTTTGGCTAATTTTAGTTTGAATCACACATTGCCAAAACATTATCATAGCACTTTAACTATAAGCAAAACATGTTCTAAAAATAATGAGCAAATCTAAAGTCTATGATTTGCTAGACACACATTTTCCACTAGTCTTTCTCTGAAAAACTTTCATCAGAAGCAATGATCACACAATTAGATATGATTACGACACAGGGAAATAATGACATATGACAATAACCTGAAAGTAGAAGTGATTTCCATTAGTTCTAGAGGTATTATTTTTATTTTCAGGGTTAGGGCTATTTGCAAATACCTGATAGGACAGTTTCCATTATCACAATATATCACCTTCGTATAATGCAATCCTTAGACTGTAAAATAGCAGCCCAGGGGCAAGCACTCTCACTCACTTTTAATAAAAACAGAATCTTTTTAAAAAAATTTTATTCATTGATTTTACAGAGAGAGAGAGGGAGGGAGGGAAGGGGGAGAGGGGAAAGGGGGGAGAGGAGGGGGCAGAGAGGGAGAGAAAGAGAGAAAGAGAGAGAGAATATGTCAATTTGTTGTTCCACTTATTTTTTAAAATATTTTACTTATTTATTTTTTAGAGGGGAAGAGAAGGAGAAAGAGTAGGAGAGAAACATCAATGTGTGGTTGCCTCTCATGTGTCCCCTCCTGGGAACTGGCCCACAACCCAGGCATGTGCCCTGACTGGGAATCGAACCAGCGAACCTTTGCTTCACAGGCCCATGCTCAATCCACTGAGCTACACCAGCCAGGGCTATTGTTCCACTTATTTGTGCATTCACTGTTGCTTCTTGTACATGCCCTGACCAGGCATCGAACCTATGATCTTCGTATATCCGGACGACGCTTTAACAAACTGAGATACCCAGCCAGCGCTTAAAACAAAGAATCTTCTTCTTGTGTAACTTTTAGTTTGTTTACTGTCTGCCAGCCTCTCAGACACAGAGAAGATGAGACCATGAAGAGCCTTACTAAGGAGTTTGGATTTTATTCTACATGTAGCCAAAGGCCACTGAAGAGTTTTAAGCAAAGGACACATATGATCTGACCAGGGTTGTCAGAAGGCCACTGAGGAGAATGGCCATTGTATGGAGAATGGAGGGAACCCTGTGAGGAGAATAATAGGGACCTCAGGCAAAAGAGGGGAGAGTACTGCTAGGCTGTGGAAATGGAAGAGACTCAATGTCAAAGTCTTGGGGTCACAGCCTCAACTTTGAATCTCTTTTTTTTAACACCCTTGGGTAAGTTACTTCAACTCTTTGGAACTCAGTTTCCTGACACTGCAATGCTTACACAGCCCTAGAACAAAAAAAAACAAAATAAATTACGCTACTTTGGTAACAAAATTCATTTGCATGAGGTTCACATACATTAACGTCCTTTTCCTCCTAAAGAAACATTAAACCTAAAATCAGTCATTTTTAGCAAGGTTCTAGTGCAGTTTCGTACAAGTGCTGCACCGACTCCTTAAAGCGACAGGTCCGTTTCTCAGAGAAGTTACACTAAAACAACTGCTCATAAATATACATTGAACAAGGTGTTTTTCTCAAATTAGTAAGTCTACTTGGCACCTTCGATTTGTTTTCACATGCCTTCTTTCATTTCCCCAGTATTTAAGAGTAAAAAGAATACAAACAGCCCTGGCTGGTGTGGCTCAGTGGATTGAGTGCCAGCCTGTGAACCCAAAGGTCCCTGGTTCAATTCCCAGTCAGGGCACCTGCCTGGGTTGTGGGCGAGCCTGAGGCAACTGATCCACGTTTATCTCCTTTCTCCCTTCTTTCCCCGCTAAAAATAAATAAAACCTTTTTGTTTAAAAAACAAAACAAAACCACAAACCACACACAAGCAGAATCTTGTAGTTAAATCGTAATAAAGATTGTGGTGTTTGCTACCAATTATTATTTTTTGCTACCAATTATTTTAATTTCTCCTGCCAATAGCGTTTATTTAAAACTTAGTATTAAGTGATGGCATTCCTCATCCTTACAGCACTGAGACACCGGAAAATTAACTTCCCAAAAGCTCTCTTTTACAAGTATGTAGATTATAAATACCTGTAGCTTCCCTTATGCTTAATTATTCCTTCAACAGAGGATCAACCACCCTAAAAATTTCCTACGATACTCATTCACTCAGTACGTACCAAGGAGGAGCTGTGGGCAAGACAACAGGCTAGGCACTATAGGAGGACCAAGATTAATGTAACAACATCCTTATCCTCTGGGAGTTTACGAACCACTGAGGAGATTAGGTGCTCACAGGTGAAAAGGGAGGAGTGATGCAGACAGAACTACAGGTATTAAAAATAAAGAGATCAGCCCTGGCTGGTGTGGCTGGCTCAGTGGATTGAGTGCCAGTCTGCGAACCAAAGGGTCCTTGGTTCAGGGCACTTGCCTAGGTTGTGGACCAGGTCCCCAGTAAGGGGTGCATGAGAGGCAACCACACATTTGTGTTTCTCTTTCCCTCCTTTCCCCTCTCTGAAAATTAATAAATAAAACCTTTAAAAAAGAGAGAGATCATTTTTTGTTGGGGTGGTCAGAAAATGCTTTATGGCTAGTGGAATCTGAGCTGGACCCTTGGGTAACAGGACTTTGACAGAATTTGCCAGGAAGAAAGCAACCACAAGAGACCAAAAAGCAGCCCTGGCTGGTGTAGCTCAGTGGATTGAGTGTGGGCTGCGAACCAAAGGGTTGCCAGTTCAGTTCCCAGTCGGGGCACATGTCTGGGTTGCAGGCCAGGTCCCCGGTGGGGGCCGCGTAGGAGGCAACCACACATTGATGTTTCTCTAACTCTCTTCCTCCCTTTCCCTGTCTAAAAATAAATAAAGTCTTTAAAAAAGAGAGAGAGACCAAAAAGCAGCATGAATTTATGTTTAGGGGCTTTTTTAAAACTAAAAAGTTAAAACTTGTAAAAGTATACAGAATAAATTCATGAACCTACATGCACTCATCACTGAGATTCAACAATTATACAGTCATGACCAATTTTTAAAAAATATTTTACTTACTGATTTTAGAGAAAGGGAAAGGAGAGAGAGAGAAACATTGGTTTGTTGTCCCACTTATTTATGCATTCACTGGTTGATTCCTCTATGTGTCTGACCACACCACCCTCTTGCAATGATGTAAGAACTTTCATCTCAAAACACGCTAAAGCTACATGTCAGGGGCTAAGCATTTCGACTCCTAGAAGCTGTGAAGCAGATGAAGGGAGCTGAGACCGAAAGAAATATGTCAGTAGGACAATTCTTGTAAACTGTCAAATTTCACAAAATACCCTCCCCCACTGGTATGGCCATCCAACATCACACAGAGGTAGTGTGTGGCCAACGCACCTGGTAAGACTCTGTCCCTACTTCTTGGCCACAGTGCTCACCCTGTCAACAACTCAAGGCCCCTACACAGCACAGGGAAAACAGAAGGGCAGCCATCACGACTCTCAGCTGGGCCCCGATGGGTGAGTTACCACGGGACAGGAGCACCTTCATCTTGGTTTCTTACTCAGTCTGTGAAAAGCTCCAACTGCAGTCTTGTGTTCCGTATCACCTGCTGTTGAGAGGCAGCTCACTGCTGCTGAAAACTATCAAATTAGTTCACATGTTTTTTTAAAAACACATATGCAGTCACCACTATTCACAAAGATTTTAATTCTTCTTTAGCATTACTTTCTTTCAATATTGCAGTTATCTTCTTGAGATTGTACACACAACTCTTGACACATCACTTAAGTTCACTTTTAATTACTACCTTCAACCACCAATCCTCTCCCTACGCGGAGACAGGAGCTCTGGACTCACTGACCCCAGCCACCACCAGCCATTCACTCAGTTAAGACCTACTTCCAACCAGTCTTTATTTTCAGACAGGACCCATTTCTTTGCGGTTTCCCTAAGATAATTATAACACTAAAATACAGCACTTCAGTTTGTCATGTGCTTTGTAGTTACCCATTTAATCCTTACAGCCTATGAAAAGGGCAATTCCTTTATCCATACGAAAAAGAAATGGAGAACTTATTATCTTGACTAGTTATAAAGCAGGTTACAGGTGACCTCCAAGCCAAGTCCTCCAATTCCAAACACCAAGCTCTTCTCCCTCCGTGATGCTCCTCTCTAAGGGAAAGCCTACAGGTCCGTCCCAAACCACATTTGCTTCAAAGAGTAAACCACCTTTTGAACCATCTGCCATCATCCCTTTTCTTGCTTCCTCACCCTCCAATTTCCACTCTTCACGGATACCATCACCATTCTCTTAAACTCTCTTGCAAATATTCCACTTTTTGGAGGCCTTTGATCTCCCCAAACGCTCGTTGGCACTCCCTTCTCAGGACAGGGATGTTCTCACTTCATAAACTATTGTATACAGCACTCTTCTCAGTCCTTAATAAGCTATTTAATAACTTTTAAAGTGCCATGAAAATAAACCTAACTTTCAGATTCTCCATCTCCACACCTGACCAGGACGCCACGCCACTCTGAATTCTGAAGAACAGAGTACCAACCTTTAACAGATTCTGCCCATGCCCCACTATCGCTGACTTTCTTTCCATAAGTTGGTTATCCAAAGTGGCTCCCTTTCCGAAGTCTTCATCAGGGACTCTCTCCCTTCCCTCTCCATCCCGGCGCTAAGCAGCGGCCCCAGGTGAGGCGGCTCCTCCTTGCTCACAACTTCCAAGTTCGGCCTCATCACCTGTTCTTCTCACTCAACCCACCTTTGCCCGGGCCCGCTTCTCTCCACCCATTCCTCCTGCCCACGAACCACAGGCTCAAGACAGTTCCGGGGTGTTCATGGGATTCAGCCTCCCATCCGTGGGCTTCCCGCCCCTGGGGTCATGCTTCCCCGCACCTTCACCTGCTCCGCCCAAGACCAGATGACATCCGCCGCGGCCACCGCCTCCTCCTCCTTCTCCATCCCCCTTCTCGGACGCCGGGTCCCTGGTCGCGCCGCCTCCCCGGAGCACCAGCCGCCCCCTCTGGGGGGAACGAGGGGGGCGTGCACCCCAACAGGCGGCCCCCCCAAACACGCACCTGTTCCTCCGCCTCCTCCCCCCCGGCCGGCCGCCCCGGCGTCCCGACCCCCGCCCTCGCCGCACGCCTGCTTTCCGAAGTCCGGCACTCACCACGAGTAGGTCTGCTCCGCCATGGCGCTGACTCTCAAGGGCTCCGCTGCAGGCTCTGGCCCGGCCCGGCGGCAGGGGAACGAACGTGCAGCGGGCTCGCTCGGGCCGCGAGCGGAAGGCGCGGCCGCGGCCCGGCGCTCGCTCCCTTGCTCGCACGGCGGGCGGGCCGGGAAGGCGGCGGGCAGGGAGAGGCCGGCTCCGAGGCGGCCCCGCTCCTTGGGCCCCGGGGCGGGGCGGGCTCCGCTCTCGGCCTCCTTCACCGGCGGCGGCGGCGGCGACTCCGCTGCGGCTCTAAACCCAACATGGCGGCGGCGGCGGCGCTGAGAACAAGGGGGCCCCGGGGCGGGCGGACGGCAAGTGGGCCCCGCGCTCAGTGCGCGCAGGGCCGCAGGAGCGCCGTGCTCGGGCGGCGGCGGCGACGGCGGCCGGGGGACATGGCCGGCGGGCGGAGGTGACGGCAGCGGCGGCAGCAGAGGGGGGCGCTAAGCGGTGAGGCGAGGCCGCTCGGCTTACACCCGCGGAGGGAAGGAGAGGAGGGGGCGGGGGCTAGTCTCGGCCCCGCGCGTGTCACGTGCCCAAAACACGCTCACGTGACTTGAGCGCCCCGCCTCTCGCGCCCGGCCCATGCGCGGAGACGTCGGTTTTTCGGTTCGAGGCTACTGCTGTTGCTCGCACAGCTCCTGGGGGTTGGGCCTCCTTCTGGAGCCTGGTGCCACCCCCCTCTCCACGCGGAGCCATCGCCTCAGCATCCCTTCCCTTCCTCTTTCCAAGGGGCTACTGCAGCTACCAATCAGGAGCCCCGATGAGTATCCGTTGGCTGCCACTCAGCTGTCATCCGTCAATCAACGGCTTACTGGCCACGGGTCCCTAACTGTCAGTCAACTGCCAGTCCTCAAGCAGAATGCTGCATCCTTTCGTTTGTTCGTTGGTTCCGTTTATGCCAGCAAATATTCAGAGCAACCAAACTTACTGCGCCTAGGCTCTGTGTCAAGTCCTGGGGGCGAAGGGGCAAGTCAAATACTCCACTTGCTTTCATTTCATCAGTCAACAGTTATTTATTGGGTGCCAACTCATTCTGCTGTACCTCGGCCTCTGAGAGCTTATAGTCTAGAGGACCCTAGACATAAACTAGGCTGACAAAATAAATGAAGATAGTTTCAGATGGTGCTAAGTTTTATGAAGATGATAACACCAAGTAATAGGACAGAGAATGTGTCGGGCTGAGGGCTATTTTTGATCAGGTGGTCAAGGAAGGCATCTGGCTGAGTAGGTGATGTTTGAGCTGACACCTGAAGGATGAGAAGGAGCTGGCCATGCAAGAGCAAAAAGCTCAGGGAGACTGCCCATCTGGAGTACTGGAGGCAGGCACAGGAGTAAATATACTAGAGCTGGACCAGAGACCAAGAAAGGGAACCTGGGGCTTAGGGGGAGAGAGGAGGGAAAGTTGAATTGTACCCCAGGGTACTGGGGAATGCTTCTCTAGGAATGTGTGAGGCGGAGGCTTACCAGGAGAGAAGGCCTTCTAGGAAGAGAGCTCTGCATGAGGCCAGGCCTGGAGATGTGAAGGTTCAGAGTGAACTTGTATCCAGAATTGGGGGTGGATGATTTGTGCTGGTCAGTGTTGAGAGAAGAGGCAAAAAAGGTGCATTGAGGACAGACTTTGAAGCGCCTAGCCAATTACTATGTTCATGAATAGAAATGATCAGTGCAGCTCCAGGTTTTAAAAGCACTCTTGGGCAACAGATAAACTAGCCCCCTGGACCCCCAAGCTCCACATGGGGGAGCTTGAAACCAGCATACTCAACCTCTGCAGCTCGTCCAATTTCGGGCCTGGATCTAGCTCTGCTCCAGTTTCCCAGGGCCTGCCCAGGCTTACGGGGAACACCACACCCTGAATCTATCTCCAAATGGATCAGCTGGCCATTGCCCATACATCTGCCACTTGCCTGTTCCCCTAGGGGAATCCTTTAATGAGAAAGCCAAGTACACTTTTCTTTCAGAAGCAGTCTCTCCTTCCTCCTTCCCCCAGTGCCCAGTGCCAGGATGAGTCAGGTTCACCATATTTCCTGAAGCTCTACTAGCGACCACTGGGAAAGAGCCAGCTGATACGATCAAAGTCCCCAGAGGGGGTTGAGGCAGGGCCCCAAGAAATTACCGAAGTATCAGAGACCCTCCCCTGAGCATTCACAGAAAGATACCAGCCCTCAAATGTCTGCTTAGCCACAAATGGCACTGGATGTGGAGATATGGGGAAATGGGAAGGCAAGGAACCTAAATTCTTGACATTAACTTAGCTCTTAACGACTTTGCCGAGCGCTTTTACAGAATTCCAGCTGTACCCTTGAATATGACACACAGTCATTCTGAATCTCAAAGGGGCATGAATGAGTCTTCAGACCCCATGGGAAAAGCCAAAAGCTGTTGGCACCAAGTGGCTTTGGGAGGGTTGAAGCTTCTTCTCTGGAGAGCTAAGAACAAAACAGACCAGACAGGTCGCTAATGAAACAAAAAAATACACTGAGCCCCTAGGCAATTTGCTTGGGCTTCAGTTCCAGTGAGTCACCAAAGGCAAAGCCAAGTGAAAATTTGGTAGTAGGTGGATGGATGGGACAGGAGATAGTGAGGAATGCCAAGGCCTCCTCAGGAGCAAAGGAACAGCTTTTTGCACTGAGAAAAATCTGGTGGAAGAAAGAAGAGAGAAGGGCTCTGAGCGAAGGTATGGTGTCAGAAATGAGAACAAAGATTTTCTTCTCTTCATCTAAACAATAGGCTCTCCAAGTGTCTCTTGGGAAAACAAATGAATGCACACCGTATGGAAAGCCAAACAGCTCTGGCTGGTGTGGCTCTGTGGACTGAGTGCCAGTGTGCAAACCAGAACGTCTGCAGTTCGATTCCCAGTCAGGGCACATGCCCAGTCCCCAGTTGGGGGCACGCAAGAGGCAACCACACATTTATGTTTCTCTCCCTCTCTTTCTCCCTTCCGGTCTCTCTAAAAACAAATAAATAACATCTTTTTTTTAAAAAAAAAAAAAGGAGCCAATGGCATTTGGCAGAAGTGGGAGATTGTCCAGGACACAGAAATCTATGTCCATGGTCACAGGAAGACAGAGTGTGAGCCCAGAGACTGGTGGCTGGAGTATCTCAGGCTAAGGTTGCCCACAGGTAGAAAGCACCTCCAGGTCTTGGTCAGGATCTCTGCAAGCTTCTGAAGTCCCCCCGGAAGGTCAGGCTGAAACAAATCTTAAGCCTGTGGGTCGACTGGAGGCAGGCCAGCCTCGGGCACTCAGAGTGACTTTTAGTCCCTCCACCAGCAGCACTCAGCTCCAAGCTGCATCAGTCCCAAGTGTATCTATGGTACCTCTGGGCCTCAGTTGATGAGTCAGGCGTGCTTGGCAGGAGATAAAGGCATTGCCACCCCCCCACCCCTCAGCCCCACAGGTGAGAGGGCCGCAGCTTGTGCAATGTTTGTTGAAAGAGACAATGGAAGTTCCTCTAATTATCACAAAGGTAATTATAGCATCGCTTCTTCTACCAAGTGTGTCTAAGAGACTGGGGGCATCTCCCTAGGACGCATCATCTGCCTTAGGCACAGACTCGGGGGAACAGGCGTTGCCAGGTCTGGCTGGGATGCCTGAGCTCTGCTTCTGAGAGGGTCAAAGGCTCATGTCTGGCAGGTCCCCAGCTCTCCCTCCAGTCCTTTTCTCACCTCTGTCCTCCATTTCCCCATACACACAGGCACTCCGCGGTGAACTGCTTGTAGCTTCCCCAGGGGATCGTGTTCTTTTTTGCTTCCAGACCTGTGGCCCAGCCCAGGAGGCATTCCTATTACCTTCAACGGCTGCTCGTAATTTTGAAGCATGGCTTCCAGGAAGTCTCGCTTGACCAAACCTTGGCTGGTTGGGTACTCCTCCCCTGCACTCCCACGGACCCCTGAATTTCCACTTAGCACAAGGAACTGCCTGTTTACATGTCATTCTCTCCCACTGGCTGGTGAAGGCCTTGTGGAAAGGACTGTCTGTGGCGTGTTGCCAATTACATCTTCAGCGCCCAGAGCAGAACTTAGAGTCGAAGCTCAAAGACTGTGGATTGAATGCTTGAGTGAGCAAGAAGGCGAACCAGGTTTCAGAACAACTGGTTTCGCCTGATATGCCCATGATTACTTACATCCTTCATCTCACATTCAGCCTCCTCTCCCATGCCCGCTACAACTCCCTCCCCGACTTGGAAAGAAAATTGCTAAGGGCAGAGAAATCTCTGTCAGAGACATAATGGGAAGACAAGATCCGAAATCAGGTATATGGTGAGCTTATTGGGCATGAGGCCACTTCTACAGTCTTTGATCATGGGTTTTTTAATTAGAATGCATTTTAATTAGAATGTTTAGTTCATTTACATGTGATGTAGTTATGGATGTGTTTAAGATTAGTTCTACCATCTTGCTGTTTGCTTTCTACTGGTTCCATCTTTTTTGTTGCTGTTCCTCTGTTCCTCCCCTCCTGCCTTATTTCAGGTTAACTGAATACTTTTTGGTATTGCAGTTTAATTCCTCTGTTGTTTTTTTTAGATATACCCTCCTTGAATTGTATTTGTGCAGTTGCTCTAGAGATTACAACATGGATCTTTAACTTATCCCAATCGACTTAAAATTAATGTTTTACTAATTCATAAGAAATATAGGAACTTCACAACAATTAGCTCCTCTTATTCCCACTCTCACCTGTGTGCCATTGTTATCGTATAAGTTATATCCATCTGTGTTGCAATCCCCACAATACAAGGTTATAATTTTGGCCTTTAAACAGTCACATGTCTCTTAAAGAAATCAAGAGAAGAAAACACATATATAAAGTTTGTATAGCCCTGGCTGGTGCGGCTCAGTGAATTGAGCACCCGCCTGTGAACCTAAGTGTCGCTGGTTCGATTCCTAGTCAGGACACGTGCCTGGGTTGCAGACCAGGTCCCCAGTAGGGGGTGCATGAGAGGCAACCACACATTGATGTTTCTCTCCTCTTTCTCCCTCCCTTTCTCTAAAAACAAATAAAATCTTTAAAGAAAAATAAAGTTTTTATATTCACTCACATATTTACCATTTCAAATGATTTTCATTCCTTCCTAGAGATCTGAATGTCCATTTGGTGTCATTTCCCTTCAGCCAGGTGAATTTCCTTCTCATTGGAATAATACAGAACATTTCTCATAATGCAGATGTGCCGGTGACGAATGCAGTTTTTGTTTATCTGAAAATATGTCTATTTTGCCTTCATATTCGAAGCACATCCTCTCTGGATGCGGAAATGTGGTTTGAGAGGGTTTTGTTCCTTTCACTACTTTAAAACGTTGGTTTGTGAGGTGCTTGCCTCCACTGTTTGCAGTGAGAAGTCAGCTGTCATTTGGATCATAGTTCCTCTGTTTATAATGTCATTTTTCTTTCGCTGTTTTCACGATTCTTTTCTTTATCTTTTGATCTCAGCATTTTGATTATGCTGTACTAGGTGGGGTTTTCTTTTCTTTTTTTAATATTTTTATTTATTTATCTATTTATTTTTAGAGAGAGAGGAAGGGAAGAAGAAAGAGTGGGAAAGAAACATCAATGTGTGGTTGCCTCTCATGCGCCCCCTACTGGGGACCTGGCCTGCAACCCAGGCATGTGCCCTGCCTGGGAACCAACCCAGCAACCCTTTGCTTCACAGGCCCATGCTCAATCCACTGAGCTACACCAGCCAGGTCTTTTCTTTTTTCTAATCCTCACCCAAGGTCATACCTACTGGCTTCAGAGAGAGGAGACGGGACAGAGGGAGAGAGGGAGAGAAATGTCGATGTGCAAGAGAAACATTAATCGGTTGCCAATTGCCTCCTGCAAGCCTGCAACCAGGGGGCCTAACCCACAACCCAGGCATGTGCCCATGACCAGGAATCAGATCAACAACACCTCAGCTTTCGGCATGACACCTAACCCACTGAGTCACACCAGTCAAAGCCACTGAACTTTTTGAATCTGGAAATCCATCTTTGATTAAATTTCATGATCCTCAGCAAATATTTATTTGAATATTTGTATGCCGCATTCTCCCCCCTTTCTTTCACTGCCCTTGAATTACATATGATACGTAGATCTACTAATGTTGTCCCATAGGCTCCCCCCATGAGGCTCCACCGAATTTTTTTCAGTTATTATTTTTTCCCTCTGGTCTTCAGAATGAGTCATTTCTATTGATCTCTCTTCAAATCCACTGACTTTTCTCACCTCCCTTCATTCCATTAAACATATCAGGTTTATTTTCCATTTCAGTTGTAGTACTTTTTAGTTCTTTAAATTCCATTTGGCTCTTTTTTATAGTTTCAATTTCTCCTCTGAGAAATTGATTTTGTTCCTTCCTTATGACTCTACTTCCCTTTAAAGCCTTGAAAATGTTTGTAAGAGTTGCTTTAAAATCCTTGATGCTAATTCCAACGTACAAGTCGTCATCTTTGAGAATGAATTTTGAGTAGGAATCAGTTTTCTGTTCCTTCATGTCTAGCACTTGTGTGTGTGTGTGTATGTGTGTGTGTGTGCGCGTGTGTGTGCGTGCTAGACATTATCAATGATACATTGGAGGAAACTTGGATTCTAAGATGTTCCTCTCAAGATGTTAATCTTGTTCAAGCCGGCAATGAACCTGGCTGGACTCAAACCCTGAACTTTGTTTTCCCTAAAGAGAGGGAGCTGAAATTTTTGATTGGGTCTTCAACTTCCAGCTGCTGATTTCACTGGCACTTCCTGTACCTATACGTAATTCAGTAGGTAGCCGAGGCCCGGACATAGTTTGCGCACCCAGCTTGGAACTGGTCTCCTTCACAGCTAATTTCTTTCTGGGATCTCCTTAAAATCCCAGGAATGTGCTTGGAATTCTGAACTCTTGACTCTTCAAACCAGTCAGACCAGCGCTTCCCCCACCATGCCCCTGTCTCAGGCAGATTAGAGAGTGCCTTGGGCAAAAAGTCACAAAAATGCAAATTGGATTTACTGCAGTTCCGGTCTTTCAAATGCTGACTTCCCTCCCGGTTCTGCCTGCTGTTGGATGTCCTCCCAATAATGGGAGGAGAGGGTTTTTTCTGTTGGAGAGGGTTTTTGTTGTTCAGATTTTATAATTCTACTCGGAGGTAGGGTTCTTCTTATCAAGCTACTCTGCTATCCCTTTCTCTTTTTTTGTTTTGTTTTTTTTAAGATTTTATTTATTTATCTCTAGAGTAGAGGGGAAGGGAAGGAGAGAGGGAGAGAAATATCAATGTATGGTTGCCTGTCGTGCGTCCCCTGCTGGGAACTGGCCTGCAACCCAGGCATGTGCCCTGACTGGGAATCGAACCACAATCCTCTGGTTCTCAGGCCTGTGCTCAATCCACTGAGCTATACCAGCCAGGGCCTATCACTTTCTCTTGTGTCCTTTCACCCTTTCATTCCTCAGAGTGGCCCCTTAAGGTCACCATAATCAGACCCCATTTCTAAGCTGAGAAAACTGAGGCTTTGAAAAGCGAAGCCATTCGCCCAAAGTTACGCACCTAATTTGTGGCTGAGCCAGGATCTGAAACCAGCCAGGTGATATAAGCCTATCTGTGCTGTACTTAACAAGCATTCCTAAACAGCTTCAGGGTGGTTTGGGATTGCAGCCCACGGGAAACCGGTTGAGGATGGAAGGGTGTGAGAGCCCTCAGGACCCGCATTCAGCCAGAGCAGTCATTGTCAACCCACAGCCTCAGAGTCATTTGAGAAACGATGGAAAGTAGAGATCGTAGGCCCCATCTACTGGATTAGGATTTCTAGCGTTATGGACGAGGCATCCATGGTTCACACTGTTTCTGGATTATTCTAACGCCCAGGTGGGGCTGCACACCATCAGTATTCCTCTGTCACCTGAAGCTCAGGATTCTCACTCTTCCATCAGGCTTCACCGGGGTAGTGACTTCAGTGCTGAGGTTTAGACCCTGGGCTCTGGAGTCCTGCCAGCCAGCCTCTTAGCCCATCTTGGCTTTGTCACTAGTTAGCTGCGTGGCCTTGGGCAGGCAGCCCCACCTCTCTGAGCCTCCTGCTTCCTCCTCTTTTAAATGGAGACAATGAGCAAACACACCAGCCGCACAGGGCTGATGTCAGCATGTGAAGCATTTAGCACAGTGCCTGGCCCTTGAGAAATAACACCTACAGGTCTTATGGCCATACTGTCCCTCCGCATGTCTGTGGTCACGGCCTCTCTTACATTTCCAATCTAAACCTAGCTAGCTTCTAGAGTTAAACTATACCTCTGTCCTCTGAGGTGTTTCAACACACTCCGCTCCCAAAAGTTAACCACCTCTATCCTCGCCACCTGAACCGAGTCCCTCTGCCCTAGTGCGGGAAGTGCTTGAACTCGAGCTCCGAGCCCAGAAGAACTTAGGCATGACTACGATGCCCTGGGCGTCAGGCTGTGCCACTCACTTCTTGCCTGCGAGTTGGACCTTGTGGGCCACACCGTCCGTAAAGCCCTGAGCGGCAACTTTGAATGCCAGGGTGGGGTGCAAAAATCAGGAGACCAGATTCAAATTGTTACAGCCGATGGCCTGAGCTCCTGGGAGTCAGGCCTGAGTCAGAGTTCCCGAAGCAGAAGCCAGGCCTGACCGAGCGGACCCAGGGAAGGCAAGCTTCTTACAACCCATTTCTAGCCACCCAGACAGCGTGGCCCCCTGTCTGGCAGGCTTGGCTTCAGGATTCCTCCCCAGGGAAGCTTTCCTGCAGACCTAGGCCACACCCCACAGTGACTAGACAGGGCTGCAGCTCCTTGGCCAGCCAGAGCGCTCACTCAGCCTTCAGCCTCTGTCAGGTGCCTGGGTTTCGGTGAACGCCGAGGACCAGAGGGGTTCCCAGAGCCGGGACAAGTTCCGGGGAAGGAAGGGAAGAGGACCCCCTATTTATCGGGGGCCCGCTGTGTGCCAGGGGCTGCCCATTCTCCCTCTTACCTCAGCCACTGTAATGGCATCCGTTTTCCTCACCACTGAATCCCCAAAGCCTAGCACAATAACTACTCAGTAAATATTTAATCATGATAATAGTGAAATAGCTACCATTTATTGAGTGCCTATTACATGCCAGGCACTGTTCAAAGTGCTTTCTATTTTTCTTTTTTTTAAATCTTTATCTGAGGACATTTTTAAATTGCATTTAGAGAGAGAGGAAGGGAGAGAAAGAAAGAGAGAGCGAAACATCAGTGTGAGAGAGAAACATCAGTTGGTTGCCTTCTCCTACGTGTCCCAACCAGGGACTGAACTCAAAGCCTGGGTATGTGGCCTGACGGGAATCGAACCTGCCACCATTTGGTTTGTGGGAAGATGCTCCAACCAACTGAGCCACACTGGCCAGGGCCTCTTTCTGAATTCATACAATATTTGCTGTGTTTAAAAATCCGGTAACCCTGTAAGGCTGGACTCTTCATTCCTATTTTACGGAAGAGGAACCCAAAACACACAGCAGGGAAGGAGTTGGTGGAAGGGCAGACAGTGGGGCCAGGCTTCGAATCCACGGGGGTGTGGCGCCCTCCCAAGTGGAAGGGAGGGTCTGGGTTCCAGTGAATGAGACAGGGGCCCAGAGGCAGGAATCAAGTGGGCTTTAAAGGAGGTACTTCGGAGGAGACAGGAGCAGAGGCTGGTGAATGAGTGGTGGGGGCCGCTGCCAGCTGGCTGCCTCTTGAAATGAGTGTTGCAAATGCTGAGAGACAGCCCCCGGCCACTCGCCAGAGACTCGCTGACATCGCGTCCACAGGGCCACACCCCCTTCCCACAGGAAGAAGCATAATGAAGCTTAAATTTCACCGTGGCCACTGAGGGGCATGCAGGTTCAAGGGGTGTGGCTGCTGCCTCCTCATCACAAGCTCCATTCCCTGGAGCGTCTCTCTCTCCGGTCAGGTTCTCTCCTGGAGGCCTAGTGTGAGGGCAATGTGTGTGTTTGTGTGTGCGTGGGGGCGGGGGGGGGTGTGAGTCACAGGTGACACTCCTCCCCTACAGCCAGGGCCTACCTGAGCAGGTAGGAGCGAACAAAGCACACACCCATACACTTAGCCTCATTCCAAGGTGGGACGGCTGCGGTTGTCTGACTGAAGGGGCCCAGACGCTGACCTGCCCTCCTGCGCAAACGATTTGGTGGCCCTGATTTCTCAGGTGGGACAGGGGGCCCCAACAAGGCAAAGCCTGGGAGTGGTGCCCAAGAAACTGTGCCCTCTGCCCCTATGACTCAAATGACCAAGCCTGCCCTGGTCACTGCACTCAGCTCAGCCACTCAGCCGCATTACCCTGTTTTCTTGATAACACACAGCTCTATCAGTTTACCCTGACTTGTCCAATCCCTGGCATGTTATCTTCCCCACTGCCCCGAAGCCCTTGCCTGTGGCCGCTCTCTGTGTACCTGGGACACAGCGGGACCCAGAGCAGGCACTGAATAGGTGCAGGTGAGCCTCGAGTGTAAATAGGCCACAGGTGCGGCCACGCCTACAGTCTTGGTGTTCCGAGACCCTCCAGGTGGGCAAGCAGGACGTCCTGTCTTGGACGTGGGTACTCCTCCCCAAGTTGCTGGTGGTGTTCCAGGTTCTGACAGGGGCTGTGGCTCTTGCTGCTTGGTCCTGCTGCTTGCAGACCCGAGGCCCTGTGCCTGAGGTCTGAGCAGCTAGGCCACTTGCCCTCGGCCAGCCTCCTTCCAGGGCGTGCCTGCCTGACTAGGCTTTCACTGACCCTTCCATGTGGCCAGCCCCCTGCAGTGTTTCCTGCTGAGCTCCTTCAGAGAGGGAGATCCCTTGGCAGAGCTGGGGGAGCCCCACGTGAACCCCTTCTTGTCTTCACACCATGGCCTTCTCCACCCCGGAGCAAACAAGGCCCACGTAGGGATGAAGGGCAAACGCAGCCTCAGATGGTTCCTGAGACACGGTCCTCCCCAACCCCCAGGCCCAGCCCTCAGTCAGGCCCCCTCTGCCAGGTGTCTTTCTGCTGCGACTTTCTGGGAGGCCCCTTTCCCCACTTAATGTGGCTTCCGCTGCCCCTGCGGAGCCTGTTGGGCTGGTTTGAACCTGTCTGAATTCCAAGTCCCAACATGTAGACAGGGTGTCAGGTCTTTTCTGAGAAGTCCATGGGTCCCATGCAAATCGGGGGGTGTGGTTGGCCACATTTCAGGGGGTGTCATGCCCACCTCCCCATACCTGATGCTCCATAGGTATTCAGGGACTCGTCTATTTCTAGCCCACAGGTCCCTTTGCGGGGGCGGGGCACCATGGCCTGATTGCTTAGCCCTGGCTCAGCCAGAACATCCTACCCCAGGAACCCTGCTCATCAATCAAGAAGCCGGGAAAGGAGAACGTACATTTTCCAAGCACCCACTATGAGCCAAGCGCCTGCCGGGCCCTTCCAAATTTAAGATCTCCCAGTCACCTGAATCTTTAACAAACTTTTAGTGAACACCCACTCTGGGTCACACTTCATTGATGTTATGTTTTTGACAACATTCTCCTGAACTATTTCCATTTCAGAGTTCAGGAGACTCAGGGTCTGAGAGGGTGAGGGACTTTCCCAGGGTTACATGGCTAGGAAATGCCCCCCAATTCTGGGACCACCTCACCCTGCCACATTCTGTCCCCTGTTGTGGCCTTAAAAGACACACGCTCCAGGAAAACAGACATGAACTACAACATGCTACTCACCTAAACCAGGGGTGCAAACTCCAGCACGTCCTGGACCCAAGGAGGGCATTTCCATGGGGGAAGCCGCCCATGTGTATTACAAGAGGGATGAGTGGAGACTGTGGGTAACTGGAGCATCTGTGACGGGGCCTGGCAGCCAGCAGGTCCTTAATATTTTTGGAATGAATATGTTATATGGTACCTATCCAATGCTACATGTAAAAACGACTTGTAAATGAGAAAAGAAACCATACCTAACAATCACCGGAGGTTACTGTGTGCCAAGTCCTAAGCTGACCATTTTATGTGATCTCTATGAATCCTCGCAAATCCTCATTAGGCAGATGAGGAAACTGAGGCTCAGAGAACAGGTCATGTGCCCAGGGTCATAGCTAGAACAAGGCAGAAGCAGAATTGGAACACAGCAGAGACACGAGGCTGGAAGTAACCCTGGATGTGAACTGGGGACAAAGTTGGACTCCAGAAGCGGTGGCGCCGAGGCGCGGTCACAGAGGGGAGAACGCTGTGCTCCTGCAGGGCTGTGTTGTTTAAGAGCTGGGGTGGGCTGGGCGGGGTCCGGGTTTTACCTGAGAACGCTGAAGCCACGCGGAGAAGGCTACAGGTCCCAGCATGTAGACATGTCATGTTGCACTCAGGTTACAACGTACTGGAAAATGCTGAGGTGGCAGCTGAGAGCCCAATAGACTCACCTCCCCCAGTCTAACCAGAGGCCCAGGGTGGGGGGCACGCTTCGTGCAGAAGGACGCCAATAAGCCATTGAGTGCAGGCTTCTAAACCTGAGACCCTCCAAAGCCCAGCACTGTGCCGTCCCCCCATTCTCTGAGAAGCATAGACTTTGGAGCAGGCAGCTCCTTGACGTGGGTTCCACCCTTGCTACTGACTCTGCTTGTCCCCCCAAAATATGTTTCAGGGCAGCAGGGACCCATAGAGGGCTATTCCCTGTCCCTCTCTGTCCTCCTAAGTAACCCATCTTCAAAATATATCCCAAATGTAGCCGTTTTCCTTCACCAGGTCCAAGTCACCCTTTTCCTCCTCCTCCTCCTCGTAGCAGCTTGAATTGCAACTCACATTAGCTAAGGTTCTCCAGGGAAACAGAACCAATAGGTTATAGATATGGATGCAAGGAGATTTATTATTCCAGGAATTGATTCACGTGGTTATGGAGGCTGAGAAGTCTCACGATCTGCCATCCGCAAGCTGGAGGGCCGGGCCGGGCGAGCCAGTGGCATCGTTCCGTCTGAGTCTGAAGAACTGAGAACCAGGGGTGCTGATGGTGTAAGTTCCACTCTGGGTTTAAAAGCCTGCGAACCCGGTGCACCGCTGCCCAAGGGCGGGAGAAGATAGATGGCCCAGCTCAAGCACGAAAAGCAAACACACACTCCCTCTGCCCTTTTGTTCCGTTCAGACCCTCAACAGATAGTCTGACCCTGAGCAGGGACATCTGCTTTGTGCAGCCCACCAATTCAAGTACAGGTCTCTTCCAGAACCTCGCCCCACCACAGATACACCCAGAAGCAATCTTTTACCGGCTATCTGGGCACAGTCGAGTTGAAACATGAAATTAAATGTCCCAACCTACCAAAAAAAAAATAATTCACTCTTTTAAAGTGCACGGAATTCAGTGGTTTTTAGTATAGACGCCAACCTGTGAAACCAACGCCACGTTATAATTCCAAATCATTTTCCTCACCCCCGAGTGCCACTCCCCATTAGCGGTCATTCTCCATCCCTGCTGTCTCTTCCCCAGCCCTCAGCAACCTCTAACCTACTTTCTGTCTCTATGGAGTTAGCTCTTCCGGGCATTTCACATAAACAGAATCAAGCAACATGTGGTCTTTTGTGCCTGACTTCTTTCACTTAGTTAGCATCGCGTTTTCAAGGTCCCTCCACCTTGTAGCACAGGTCAGAACTTCATTCTTTTTTATGCCTGAGTCTTCCACCGTATGGCTATCCCACACTTTAGCTGTATATTCATCAGCGGATGGCCATGTGGGTTGCTTTCACTTTTTGGCCATGACGAACCATGCCGCTATGAACATTTGTATAGCTTTTGTGTGAACGGCCATTACTTCTTGCCTGGACCAGACCACTAATCTCCTCGCTGAAGTTCAACCCCCTGCCCTTGGCTCCCAGGGGTCCATTCTTCTTACAGCAGGAAGAGGAAGCCTTTGAAAAGAGAAGTTAGGTCATGTCACTCCTCCGTTCTAAACCTCCAGCGGCTGCCGGTTACCCTGGGGAGAACACTTAAGACGCAGCACCGTCTCCTCCCAGCCTCCAGCCCGCAGTGACCCACCATCGTCTGTCCTTCTGCTCAGTTCCTCAAACGAGCTGCCCTCCTTCCTATTTCCACGCTAGGGGATTTGTCTTAAAGCTGCAATTTAGTAGCTACTGGTGCCCCGCCCAGATCCCTTTCCCCAGCCCACAGCCCTTCTCAGCCACAAGGAGAGCGTAAGCTACTGCTCCCTTCCCCGGAGAACTGGCCCCATCCAAGGCGGAGGGGGTTGTGGCACCCCCTGCTGCTCCCCTACCCCAGACCCTGCAGTAGATGACTGATATAGGGACAGGAATGATCTTAAGCTCTCCAAGGGCATGAACGGCATCTGCCTCATTTTCTACCTCATCCTCATTCCCCGGCACCTTGGTGAAGGACATTCCTTGCCGCACTTATTATAAAACCAAGAGATTGGAAACAATCTAAATGTCCATGAAAGGGGAATGATTAAGTAACTCACAGAACATCTCTACAACTGAATACTATATACCCCTCTAAAAAGGAACAGCCCTGGCTGGTGTGGCTCAATGGATTGAGTGCCAGCCTGCAAACTGAAGAGTCACTGGTTCGATGCCCAGTCCCAGCACATACCTGGGTTGCAGGCCAGGTCCCCAGTCGGGAGGCACGGGAGAGGCAACCAATCGATGTTTCTCGACCTTCTTTCTCCGCTCTCTAAAAATAAATAAATAAAATCATTTTTGGAAAAAGGAACAAAAAGGCAGATTTGTACAGATTGATACGGCACAATCTCCAAAGGGCATAGTTCAGTGAAAAAAGCCATGTACTGCACAGGACACATCGTAGGCTGTTTTCTGTTAGAAAACGTATGTACTAATCATGCACGAATTTTTTACAAAGTGGGAGGTCGGTACCCCTAACCTCTGTGCTGTTCAAAGGTCAACTGGATGTTCAAGGGACAAAGCTCAGGGACGTTGAGAGGAACACAAAAATGTTAGCACCCAAAAAGTGAAATCACACAATTCATACATCCAATTTAAAAAAAAAAGAAAGGCTACAGACCCTTTAGCTTGCTAATCCTTAGAACATCGGTTTTCTCCATGGAGAGAAAACTGGATGCCTAGGAGATGGGGTGAGAAGGAAACCACAATCAGTACCCTTTTGTCTTTTGAATTTTGTACGTTGTTTATACCTTCTCTAATCAAAGAATATATAATATTTACTCAATTTTGAATGAATGAAGAGTGGGGTTTGCAAAAGAGACCCTCTTCCTGGTGCCGGTATACGAACCAGCAGTCAGCCCCTGCTGGTGTGGCTCAGTGGACTGAGCACGGGCCTATGAGCCCAAGGGTTGCTGGTTTGATTCCCGGGTAGCAGGCCTGGTCCCCAGGGTGGGGCATGCGAGAGGCATCCCGGGGATGTTTCTTTCACACCTTGATGTTTCTCTCCCTCTCTTCCTCCCTCCCTCCCTCCCCTCTCTCTAAAAATAGATGAATAAAATTAAAAACAAAAACAAAAACAAAAACAAACCACGGGTCAGCCGAGCTTGCTTAACCCAGTGTCGCTTGATTTCATAGGTTCACATGCAGTCAGCAGCTCGGGGGGGGGGGGGGGGGAGGGGGGCGGGGGGGGGCGGGGGGGCACTTTCCCGACAACACGTTACCGTTACCGTGAGGTCAGGAAGTCAGCGAAACCTCGGGGCATCCGCCAACTACTTGGGACACAGCGCAGGGCAGTAGAAAGAGCGTGGGACCTATTTAGCAATAGGTATTTCCAGAGTCCAAAAAAACCATGCAAATGTTTGACCTAGAAATTCCATGCTGAGAATGCATCCTAAAGGGACAGTTAAGGATTATGCATAAAGGTTTAGCCGTAAGGATATTCACTGAAGGATTGCTTATGACAGCCGGGGGCGGGGGAGGGATGGAGAGAACAGCCTCAGTAATGGGAGACTGACTAAGTGAATTAGGCTGCGTTCCCCAAAACATGCACGTATTCCTTAGGCAGTTTTAAAAAATTGTTCGCAGAAGGAAAGAAAATTCTGCGGATTTCTTCTGATGTTTCTCTCTCTCTCTCTGTCTTCCTTCCCTTCACTCTAAAATCAATAAGCCTGTCCTCGGGTGAGGATAAAAAAGAACATTTAAAAATGATTTTATTTATTTATTTTCAGAGAGAGGGGAAGGGAGGAAGGAAGGGAGGGTAAAATGAAGGGAGAGAAATACTGATGTGACAGAGACACATCACTCCCTTGCCTGTCACACACCCCCAACTGGGGACCTGGCCCGCAACCCAGGCATGTGCCCTGAGCGGGAATTGAACTGGTGACTTTTTAGTTCACAGGCTGGCACTCAATCCACTGAGTCATACCAGCCGGAGCTATTTATTTCATTTATCTTAAGAGCAAATGAAAGGGATGTGTAGTGTCAGGCAAAGCTTGGTTCAAATTCCTGCTGTACTCCTTACTGGCGGCGTGACCTCCATCTACTTGACTCGCCTTTCTGGGCCTCCATTTCCTCATCTATAAAATGAGTCAACTACCCAGTATCCTGTGTTAGCTTTGGTAACAAACAACCCCGAAAATCTCCCTGGCTTAAGGCAACAAAGGCCTGGGCGTCTCTCAGGAGAACTCTGCCGCAGACATTCCTGGTTGGGGAGGCTCTCTGGCCTTCTTCCAACTCATGGACTCAGGGATCGGGTTCCTTTCCATCTGAAGGCTCCACCATCTTAAACTCCAAGTTCCCTTCCATGTGAACAAGACAGAGAGCACGGAAGATTGGAAGGGATGTTTAACGGCCAGGCCTGGTGGAGGGACGCACCCCCCTGCCCACACTCTGTTGGCAGCAGGAGGCGCCAGGCCCTTTCTCTGAATTCAGAGGGGGCTGGGAAGTGCAGTCTAGCCAGTGCCCTGGAGGGGAAATAGCCGTGTCTCCGGAGCACCTCTGGGGCTCCTCTGAATGAATGAGCGAACTGCAAGATGGTGGTGGTTAGTGGGCACTCAAATGCACCAGCTGCCTTCTCCTCCTTCCCTTCCCTTTACAACGGATTCTGTGATAGGTGTGACTTCCCTGTTTCTTCAAACACCGACATCCTCCTGAAAAGTTTGGTGTAAATTGAGCCCAGATATTTCTGCTTGGTGAGGGAGTGGGTGGAATAGATTAGAAGGCAGGGTGTCCACTTAGAGGAGCCCTGGAGAAGAGATCATCTCCTCCATCTCACCACGCTCGTCTCATCCCGAGAATCCTTTAAAAAGAGGGAGGTCTTACCATGTCTCTGTCTTCCACTTAAAACCTTTGGTGGTTCCCCATTGCCTTATGGGCCAGGTCTAAACTTCTCACCCCTGCAGAGAATGGCCCCGCTTGTCTACCCAACCTCCTCTCTTACACCCCTGTCTGGCTTCCTGGACAGTGCCCACACGTCTTCAGTTTCCAGAATGTGCCTCGCTGCTGTCTGCCTCCAGGTTTTCCGCACCGCTGGAATTCCACTCCACACCCCTCTTTGCTCGCCCAGAACTCCCTCAGGAAAGTCCCTCTCTCTGACTTCCCCCCAGTCTGGATTCCGTTCCACCGCTGTTTGCCTGACTCTCTCTGCTTTTCATCCAAGGTGATGATCAAATTTTGTGATTGAATATCAGTCTCTCCCAGAAGGAGAGACTGTAAGCTCAGAAGGGTTGGGTAGTATCTGTGTCATTTACCACCGGGCCCAGTGCTTTATTTTCCTTGTCGGTGAAATGGAAATGAGAGCCGAACATCTGCTATAATTTATGGACTGAACATCTGTGTCCCCACAAATTCATAACTCGCACGTTCTTTTTTTAAAGATTTTATTTATCTTATCTTCAGAGAGAGGGGAAGAGAGGGAGAGAAACATCAGTGTGTGGTTGCCTCTCACCCACCCACCACTGGGGACCTGGTCCGCACCCCAGGCATGTGCCCTGACTGGGAATCGAACCAGCAACCCTTCGGTTCACAGGCTGGCGCTCGATCCATTGAGCCACACCAGCCGGGGCCACAAATTCACATTTGTGAAGACCTCGTGTGTGGTATTTGGAGACAGGGCCCCTATGGAAGTAGTTGTAGTTAAGTTAGGTTAAAAGTGGTGCTCTAATAGAGAAGGTTGGTGTCTTTAGCAGAAGAGACAGCAGAGAGCATTCGCTCTCCCCCTCTCTCTTCCTCCCTTCTCTCTCCCAGCACACGAAGAAGTCACATGAGGCCACAGTGAAAAGGCTGCTACCTACAAGACAAAAGTAGAGGTCTCAGAATGAAACCTACCTTTCAGGTATCTTGACCTTGGACTTCTATCCTCCAGAACTACAAGAAATAAAATTTCTGTTATTTAAAAGCCACTCAGTATTTGCTGTGGCAGCCCAGATGGATTAAGACGTAACAGAACTCACCTACATTGTTTTTTTTAAGGGCTAATAGTTAATACCCACAAAGCACTTTAAGCTGTGCCTGGCATGCCCTATGAACTGTTAAGATTGTCACATACCACACGTAAGTATTTGTGGAATGAATACACAAATCTATTTTGCAAGCTTAAGTTGTTACAGATTGGGTTCCTTAAAGGGAACTCACCTGCATTATTATCCCAGTACATTCAGACGTAGATGAACTCCTGAAAAAGGGACTTTATAAAAAGCAAAAATAATGGATTTCTAACAAGCAGCTGGTGTCTCTCGGACTCTTTTTCTTTTCCCAGAATGTCCACCAGAGGGCTCCTTGAGCTCTTTTTCCATCCAAAACACAGCTGGCCGCTGGGAATCACCCCGGCTGCAGGAAGGAACAGAAAGTTGAGTTGCCTCCACCGGCTTACTCCATGAAAGGGAACAAAGCTAACACAATCATAGGTGTGACCCGGTGGGGAAAAACACTCGGGCCAGGGTGAGAAGGAGCAGTGTGGCACGTTAGTTTCACTGGTCCTTGGCCGGAGTCTTGATGACATCTCTGACCCTCAGTGTCCTCACCTGGAAAATGGAGCCGTTTCTACCAGGCATACAGAGCTGTTGGGAGGGCAAAATAAGGGCGTTTTTAAATGTTCTTTGGTGCATGGAAGGAATTTCTATAGGTGGCAGATAGGCTAACACAGTGCCGCTAATTCCAAAGACTGTCTTTAATTGTCTGTAGCCATAACAAACGTAGCCATAACATAACATAATGGTCTGTAGCCATTGTCTGTCTTTAATTGGCTGTGGGGATACAATTCTGCTTTAGGTTCAGCCCAAAGATTATTTCGCCCAGTTTTAACATTGCCTAGATTTGAAGAATAAGACATATGAAGCAGTTTCTCGGGGATGGCAGCTCTCCCTCCACTTTAAAGGGGCTCATTCCATTTATATTATTACTTGTTTTAATAAACCGTAGGTAGAAGTACGAGACTCCCAGGATCTCAGCCTTTAATTCAGTTCTGACAGTAACTACGCAGGATTAGCCCGGACCCCACTGGTGTGGATGAAAAAAAGTTCTATGGAAAGTAGTCTCACAGGGTGATCTGATCATAAATTCCTGACTGGGCAGGTCGTGGGGGGTACTCGCTTCCCAGGCCTATAACTGCGTCAGTGAGAGATTTTAAACCAGCCTGTCCCTGGTTCTTGTATATCTAAGTTTAACGTACCTTTGAACTACCAGAAGGAATGTCCCTTGAAAAGGGTATTAACCCTCAAGAGAACATACAATCTTGTTAACTACCCTGTCATCCAATTTCCACCTTGCTTTCTCCTGTCTTCCTTCTGTCCCCTCCTGAAGTTCAAATGCATAAAAGAAGCTGCAAAAACTGTTATTCCTTGGAGATCTTGCTCCATGGCATATATTGTCGGTTTGGCTCAAATAAAGTTTTTATTATTTTATTTTATTTTATTTTATTTATTTATCTTTAGAGGGGAAGGAGAGAGGGAGAGAAACATCAATGTACAGTTGCCTTTCGTGCATCCCCTGCTGGGAACTGGCCTACAACCCAGGCATGTGCCCTGACTGGAAATTGAACCGCGATCCTCTGGTTTGCAGCCCTGTGCTCAATCCACTGAGCTACACCAGCCAGGGCATTCAAATAAAGTTTTTAAAAATATATTTTATTGATTATTCTATTACAGTTGTCCTATTACACGCCCCCCCTTTATTCCCCTCCACCCTGCACACTCCCTCCCACCTGCATTCCTTCCCTTTAGTTCAAGTTCATGGGTCATACATACAAGGTCTTTGGCTTCTACATTTCCTATATTATTCTTACCCTCCCCCTGTCTATTTTCTACCTACCATTTATGCTACTTATTCTCTGTACCTTTTCCCCCCTCTCTCCTCCCACTCCCCCACTGATAAGCTTCCATGTGATCTCCATTTCTGTGATTCTGTTCCAATTCTAGTTGTTTGCTTAGTTTGTTTTTATTTTTAGGTTCAGTTGTTAATAGCTGTGAGTTTGTTGTCATTTTATTGTTCATATTTTTTATCTTCTTTTTCTTCAATAAGTCCCTTTAACATTTCATATCAGAAGGCCTGGGTGATGATGAACTCCTTTAACTTGAACTCATCTGGGAAGCACTTTATCTGCCCTTCCATTCTAAATGATAGCTTTGCTGGATAGAGTCATCTTGGATGTAGGTCCTTACCTTTCATGACTTGGAATACTTCTTTCCAGCCCCTTCTTCCCTGCAAGGTTTCTTTTGAGAAATCAGCTGACAGTCTTATGGGAACTCCTTTGTAGATCACTGTCTCCTTTTCTCTTGCTGCTTTTAAGATTCTCTCCTTATTTTTAATCTTGGGTAACTTAATGATGATGTGCCTTGGTGTGTGCTTCCTAGAGTCCAACTTTTTGGGGATTCTCTGAGCTTCCTGGACTTCCTGAAAGTCTATTTCCTTTGCCAGTTTGGGGAAGTTCTTCATTATGTTTTCAAAACGTTTTCAATTTCTTGGTCTTCCTCTTCTCCTTCTGGCACCTTTGTGATTTGGATGTTGGATTGTCTAAAGTTGTCCCAAAGGTTTCTAAGCCTCTCCTCATTTTTCTGAGTTCTTGTTTTTTCATTCTCTTCTGGTTGGATGTTTATTTCTTCCTCCTGGTCCAAACTGTTGATTTGAGTCCCAATTTCCTTCCCTTTACTCTTAGTTATGTGTGCATTTTCCTTTATTTCACTTATCATAGCCTTCATTTTTTCATCTAACTTATGACCATATTCAGCCAATTCTGTGGGCATCCTGATCACCAGTATTTTGAACTGTGCATCTGATAGGTTGGCTATCTCTTCGTTGCTTAGTTGTAATTTTTTCTGGAGTTTTGATCTGTTCTTTCATTTGGCCATATTCTTTTTGCCTTGGCATGCCTGTTATGTAGTGAGAGGCGGAGCCTTAGGTGTTTACCAGGGTGAGGCAACCCAGTTGCTGGGTTGTGACGCTGTATGTGGGGATGGGGTCCAAGAGGGAAGGGTGATCTTGCTCAACTCCCTGCTGACTTTCAGTCACTTTCCCCACTTCCCACAAGCAAACTGGGCCTTTCTGGTGCTGGTTCCCCGGGTGGGTTTGTGTATGTTCTAGGACCCAGTTAGTCTCTCCAAGGAACTCTCTTGTGAGCCTGGGAGTTTCTCCCATGCCTCAACCTGCACAGGTTTTTTTTTCCGTCAGAGGTTTTGAGGCTTTATTTCCCCACACTGGAACCCTGGGTTGCAGGGTCTGTCTCACTCCCCAGTTGTTCCTCCCAGTTTATCCACACACAAATGTGGGACAGCCTGGTCCTCCAGCTGCCACCTTGCCATGAGTCCTCTCCGCCCAAATGCCCATCTCTGTCCCTCCTACTGGTCTGGGTGAGTGTTTCTTCTTTAACTCCTTGGTTGTCAGACTTCCATATAACTTGATTTTCTGGCAGTTCTGATTGTGTTTTTGTTTTGAAATTTGTTGTTGTCCTTCTTTTTATTGTGTGAGGAGGCACAGTGTGACTACCTATACCTCCATCTTGGCCAGAAGTCCCAATGTCAAATAAATTCTTTTTAAAAATTCTCTACAGGTTTGGACATTTCTTTTTTTAAATTAGTATTGAATCTTTATTGTATTTTTTCCCATGACCATTTAGTCCCCTTATAGAGGACTTCCCCCAGGTCTAGGCAGGTCACATAGTATAACAAAAAATGTTGCGTTCGCTCAATTTTACAAGGGTTTAGGAGCTCTGAGTCAGGAACCAGGGAGGAAGCCCAAATGTCTATTTCTTGTTATACGACACCACCCCCGGTTACCACGTCTGTGGTGGGGCATCTGCCCTGGTCTGTAGAGGAGGGTGCTCTCCCTTCAGTCAGTCCGCACCCCGTCTGGGAGAGACTGGAGGGCAGGACCAGTCAGGTAGAGGTGGAGGTGGAGGACCTTACTGCCCCTCTCCCTGCCCCTCCCCCTGCAGGCTCTGGGTCACTTGGCTCTCTCCTCCCAGGACAGCCCTTCCCAAGGCACCAGGGGTCATTCCCACCCCTCGCCCACCCAGGCCCAGGCCTGCCCACAGCTCCCCCCTCTTCCCATCCCCAGCACCACCCTTGGGACCCCCTGGGTCTGCGCCTACTTTGGTAAAAAGCCCCTCTACAAAAGCCTCCTGAATCATCTATGTGAGGTGCCCGCTCTGTCCTGCCAGGAGCCTGATGGATTTGTTCCAGGTGTAAAGCTGAAGTAGCACCAGGGACAAGCCTGCGTCCCACCCTGTCCTCGGTCTCTGGGTCCCCTCCAGTGTCCCAGCCTCCCTTGTACCTCTCCACATAGAAGCACAATCACATGGGTTTGGATCGTTTGGAATTTTCATTGGCTCTCAGCCTGGCATGCAGATGGGTGCAACTGGAATACCGGGTCCCGAGAACACCGGGTCAGCCTAACTGACAAGAGGGGTCTTGTCACTTCATATCCTCACAAAGGCTTTGTTTCCAGTGGGCGGGGCCCAGGAACACGTTTTTCCCGAATTGCGGATGTGCCAGGTTGAGGCTGTGATGACTAACCAACATTTGTCCATCCATGGGATGTCTGCCAGCAGTGACTGACTGGCTTTAGCGAGACCCAGGCGTTGGCACTCCCTGGTCCCACGAATTCAAGTGTGTGGAAGCCGGTCTGGGGGAACTCAGCAGGGTCAGGAACCTCAGCCTGCACCTGCGTCTGGCCCCTCTGCTGCTTTATGTACTCACTCAGCTGAGCGGTCTACTTTCCCCTGCAAACTAGGGGCCCTTTTCATGATTCCTGTCGAAAGATGTTGTAGTTTTGCTCCCATGAGGCTATTTCACCCTGGGGCTTGGAGCCAGGCTCTGGGGTTCAAATCCCAGTTCTGCCCCTTCCCTAGGTGGGAGACCTTGGGCAAGTTGCTTAACCTCTCTGCGCCTCAGTTCCCTTATTTGTGAAGTGAGAATAATAAACCTACCTCATAGGGTCGTTGAGAAAGTTAAAGGAACAAAAAAGAAAAGTTAAAGGAGAGTTAAAGAGCTCTGCGTAAACCCTTAATGCAGGGCTTAGCATGTACTAGGTGCTCACAACAGCGGCTCCTTCTCACGGGACGCAAACTAACATTGAATCAACCGCCTGCTTGCTGTGCAGACACAACTGAGGTTTCACTCGCTGAATTCCCACGACCACCTGGTTAGGCCCACAATGCCCCTACTTCCCAACGAGGAAACGGAGACTCGGGGTGGCTAGAGGACTTGTTCAGAGTCACACAACTAGGTCGTGGCAGAGCCTGACACCGTTTGCGCCGGCGAGTGCCACCAATTAGCCCCGGGCTGAAGAGGGAAGTCCGGGCTGATGCCTCTGTTTGCTCGCTTTGACCCGTGCCCTTGTATTACAGTGCGTCTCTTTGGATTTCAGCTCAGTCAGAACCGGGTTATCCGTCTTGTAAACTCTTGCAGGGCCAAAGCCCCATCTGAGCCATCAAATCTCTGCCACTCGACTTCCTTGATCCTGAGAAAACTGCCCGAGGTGTTTGTTCAGAGAAGAGACTGTCTGGCATTTCTGCTGGAGTCTGACTCAGGAACCATGGAGTGGAATTTAAAACCTGATTCTTTTTTAAAACTCCAGTAACTGGAAATTCTTCGGGTAAAGCAGGTTTGGAGCCTTCTGCTGTGTGGGATTAGAGCTCCCCCTGCCGGTACAAAGAGGATGACAGACAGAGTCTGTCTCTTTACTCGCCCCTTTTTCCTGCAGGTGTTTTCCTTGCTTTGTGATGAATCCCGGTCTATGGAAAGTCACCTGACAGGGTGATCTGATCATAAATTTCCAACTTGGCAGGTCAGGGTGGGTAGTCACGCCCCTAGGCGTATGAGTTTTTTCAGTAAAAGGTTTATCTTTAGCTTAAGTAAGCCCTGTCCATTGTTTCTGGGCATCTAGGGCAACACACCTTTGAAATAAGCAAAACCACCAAGAAAAACACACAATCTTAGTATCCTGTCATCTGATCCCTGCCTTGCTTTCTCTCACTTTCATGCAATCTTCCTTGATTCAAAATGCATAAAAGAAGCTGCAAACTGCCATTCTAAGGTTGCGTTTGGGATCTTGCTTCCCAGCGATTGCCGTCAGTTTGGCTCAGACAAAATCTTATAAAAATTCCCTACGGGGTTTGGACGTTTTTACAGACAGCCGCAACTCTTTGTTCTGCCCTGAGGGTCACTATGAGCCCAGATCAGAGCTAGGCAGGGGTGAGGTCAGTAAAATGAAGGCCAAGATTCTCCCTTCTCCCGAAATATTTAAAATTTGGATTGACAAGACACTTTCAGGCACTCATGAGAAAAAGGTAGGGTAAGAGTAGTGAGGCTGGGAGGAAGAATAGGAGTTTGAATACCGGTGGGCCTTGAGGATGGGGTGAGGGTAACTGAATTCCAAGAGTGCTCTGAGATTGGCTGACAGCACCTTCTTGAGCACCCTCTTAAGGCCAAGGAGAAGCCTTATTCCTTTCCCGGACGTTGTCTTTGCAAACATCTGCTCGCCCGGTAGGAGAGAATGATGGCAAAGCTCAGGGCTATCTTTGACTGCATTCCTACGGGGTCCAAGGGATCGACTAGGTCTACAGTTCACAAACTTGGCGCCAGGATTTTTGAATGGAACACAGCGACCTCTGTCGGCCACCTCAAGGTTGTTCGCAGTTTGAATGTCAGGTGGAGCCCCGCCCTTTGGGTGACGTAACAACTTTGCGAAGCTGGGCTCATGGCAGTTGTTCTGCTGAAAAGCAAGTATCCTGCCAAAATGAGGAAATAAAGGTGGCGACGTTCAATCTAATTCCAGGATCTGAGCAGTTGTGTAGTGCTTATGATTATTTAAGAAGAAATTAAAATATGTTTTCTTTCCATTGATTTTCAAGCAGCATTTTCAAGCAGCATTTTCAAGCAGCTACTAAGTTGTTAGGACATGCATACTTTGTAGTTGTTTTGACCTAACTACTTACTGAATGTAACTGTTGCTTTGTGTGGGAGTGGGAGGTGCTGTGAAAAAAATTACTGCAACGCCACAGGCACCTAGAACTCAGACAGCTGGGGGGACCCCTGCATTGTACTCTTTACAACTTTCCCAAAAGCTGCCTCACTTGAGTCTAGGAGATCGTATCTCTGTTTTATAGATGAGTCAGAATAGACCTCATTTGCCTGAGGCCTCCCAGCATGGGGTTTGGGATGTGCGTGGGGTCAGTGACATTTAAACCAGGTCCTGTGTGACTCTCAAAAAGGTGAACTGCCACTCCCCACCTCAGGTCAATTCAGGTTTGTCCCCTGGCTGTGCAGAGGGCAGGCTGGGGGTTGGGGCCAGCTCTTTCCGTTTGCCATGCCCACCATCTGCGGAAGAGCAGAGTCGGGCTCCTGAGGTTCCCTCCCCTTCATCTCAGGACCCTCCTCAGGGGGCTCGGACAGTAGCCTCTGCGTGTACTGGGGCTGGGGACTTCTCCCCTTAAACTCCCTAGAGGCTGTGCCCCCCACCCACTGCTGGTGCCCCTGTCAACCAAATCCACCTTCAGTCCCAGAGTCATCTCACCGGCTCAGACACTGGCTGAAGGAGTCAGTGAGTTCGAAAGTTGTGCAAAGGTTCCAGGCCCCACCTTTCCTGCTCTTCTGGGTGAGAAGTCACCGAGGGGCGGCTGCAGGCAGCAGGCAGCCTCCTGGCAGGAGATACCAAGCCCTCAGGGGACCCGTGAAGCCACCAAGAGGCAGCACACAGCACCCTCCCTGCCTGGACTGGAGAATTCTGTCTCAGTAGGAAGCTGCCTGACCCCAAAGCCACTTGCATTGGAGGGAAAAGAACTCATTGGAGGGAAGGTGAGGTCCCACCTTCCCAAGGGGCAACTGCTAGCGTCATCGGGTGCAGGGAGGCTGCCTGGCTCTGGGGAATGCTGAGCAAGCCATGTAACCCCCCTGAGCCTCTGTTTCCTCCTCTGCAGAATGGGAATAAAAGCAGTACCTACTTCCTAGGATCAATCTGAGAATTTCAATACATGACTAAAGCTCAGCACACAGCTACAATACACAGTTAATGCGCAACGACATTGTTAGTCACACAGCAAATATTTATTGAGCATCTACTATGTATGGAGGAGGCGCTATGTTGGGCACTGGGGATGCTGCAGTGAACAAGACAGACACAAGCCCAGCCTTCAGAGGCTTTGTATTGTAGCAGAGGAAGCCAGACCCTAAACAACAAACATAATACATAAATTAGACAGCAGTGCCATCCAGCAGAAGTACAGTGTGAGCCACGTATATAATTTTAAGTTTCTTGGTAGTCCCAATTCAAAAGTTTTTTAAAAAGGTGAAATTAATTTTTCTAATTTTTAATTTAAAAATAAAAATTTGTTTTATTGAGTCTAGAGAAAGGGGAAGGGAGAGAGAAAGAGAGGTAGAGAAACACTGATGCGTGAAAGAAACATCAATCCACTGCCTCTTGCGTGAGCCCCAGCTGGAGACTGAACCTGCAACCCAGGCGTGTGCCCTGACCAGGAATCGAACCCATGACCTTTCGGTTTGCAGGATGATACCCAACTAACTGAGCTAACCCGGCCAGGGCTAAAAATGGTTTAAACATTTAAAATTATACCTAATATATCCAAACTATTATCATTTGAACCAGTGGCACTAGCCATGGTTCAAGTGCTGAGTAGCCACATGTCGCCAGTGGCTATCATAAGGTGCAGCACAGCTGTCCAGCATGTTAGGTGAGGGCCCAGTGGGTTGAGTGCTGGCCTGAGAACCAACGGGTCACTGGTTTGATTCCCAATCAGGGCACATGCCTGGGTTGTGGGCCAGACCCCCATCTGGGGACTCATGAGAGGCATCTACACATTGATGTTTCTCTCCCTCTCTTCCCCTCTCTCTAAAAATAAAGAAATAAACTATTTAAATAAAATGAAGATGCAATTCAGGGTAAGGGGGATTGGAGCACCAGGTACAGGAGTGGGCAGACTGAGAAGGCAGACTGGAGCTGACTGGAGGGAAAGAGCTGTTTTCATAGCTCCCTGACCTCTCCTGGCTGCAGGGGCCAATGGCACCCCCCCCCCCCCCTTTCTCCATTGCCAAGCATGAACCAGGTCCGGCAGACCCCAGAGAGAAGTAGACCCTCTGGGCATGCCCCAGCCCGGGGACCGCCTCTCAGCATCACCTTGCTCACACCTGGGTGCACCCCTTGTTCTGGGGGCGCAGGTCCACCTCAGGGGGCGTACGCGGAATTTTGTCAAGGCTTTGACTGGGAGAGGGAAGAGGTAGGTGGGCGAGCATGTGAAAATGAGTTCTTGCTCAGGGCTGGGATTAGGGAGAGGTGAGTAAAAGTGGGAGCCTATCTCTCCTTAAGATTTTGTGAGTTTGTGCATCACAAGTATTTGCCATTAATTTAAAATATATTTTACAGATTTATGAATCATAAAATTCATCCCTTTAAAAGTACATAATCAGTGGGTCTTAGTATATTCAGAGTTGTATAATGTCACCCAATCAATTTTTTTCAAAGATTTTATGTATATATATTTTTAGAAAGCGGGGAAGGGAGGGAGGGAGGGAGAGAAACATCACATATGAGAGATGCATTGATCAGGTGCCTCTCACACACCCTGAACTGGGAACCTGGCCCACAACCCAGGCATGTGCCCTGACTGGGAATCGAACTGGCAAATTTTTGATTTGCAGGCCAGCACTCAATCCACTGAGCCACACCAGCCAGGGCCACCCAAATCAATGTTAGAACACTTTCATCATCCCCAAAGGAGCCCCTTACCCATTAAGCAGCTACTCCCTGTTCTCTAACCCCCACCCCCCATCCCCTGGCAACCACAAATCTACTTTCTGTCTCTATGGATTTGCCTATTCATATAAAAGGGATCATTCAATATGAGTCCTGGCTTCTTTAACTTAGCATCATGTCTTCAGTGGTTCATCCATGTTGTATCAGCACCTCCTTCGGTTTTATGGACAAATAATACAACACTGCATAGATAGACCCCATTTTATTTATTTATTTTTAGAGAGGGGAGAAGGAAGGGATAAAGAGAGGGAGAGAAACATCAATGTGTGGTTGCCTCTCATGCTCCTCTAACTGGGTACTTAGCCCGCAACCCAGGCACGTGCACTGACTGGGAATTGAACCAGCAACCCTTTGGTTTGCAGGCCAGCGCTCAATCCACTGAGCCACACCAGCCAGGGAGGATGGATTCTATTTTGTCCATCCACTTATACACTGATAGATATGTACGAGTTTTCTACTTTTTGACTGCTGTGAACATTCGCATGCAAGTTGTGGTGTGGGCAAGTTTTGGTTTTGCATTCACTTCAATTTTTAAATGCATTGCATTAAAATACATTATTTTTCTTGATTACTCAGTTTTTTGGTGCCCCCTTAAAATTCGCAGTCAGATGCCTGACCGGCTTTACCCTATTCCCATTCTGAAAGTCTCATCCCTTGCTAGCTGTGCGCCTTTGGACAAGTTACTTACCCTCTCAGGACCTCAAGCCTCAATTTCCTCCTCTGTAGAATGGGGATAATTCCTATACCTACTCACAGCTGATCAGGGACACAATGATGCGTGTTTCACGCCTGTCACTGTCCCTGGTACACAGTTGACTGAAGTCGGTTTTGCCCATGGAGAGCCTGGTGTCAGGCCTGAGGGGGTGGGTGGGTCCCAAATGGATGTGACCTTTCCCTGCCCTTGAGGAGAGCTGGCCCACCTGCCTGAAACTCCCTGCTACTTTCATTTCCAAGAGAAACCTGCTGTTTTTCTCTCCTGCCTCAGCCCAAACCTCCCTACAACCAGGTCCTTGGGGGTGGGCCCCGATGCTGCCCGGAAGGCCCCCTCAGCTCCCAGCTGCCCGGGGGGCCCCCACTGCCGCCTCCCCCACCCTGTGCTCTGCCCACTGCCCTGGAAGGCCGTGGCTCCCTGTCCCTATGCGGCCATGAGGCCTGCACTTTGCAGGGCTGAAGTCCAAAGTTCAGTCCCTTCGCTAAGCACACGGATAAATATGAACCTTGGAGAATTTCCCCAGCTCCAATGTAAACAGAGCGGGCAGGGGCCCTGGTTCACTGGCCGCTGGGGCCAGGGTAGGGGGTTGGGGGTACCCACAGGACTTGGCTAGTGGGGTTTGGGGGGGCGTGGGTGCAAGGAGCCTGGTTTGTGCCTGCTTGCTGGCCGGCTAGCGAGCAGACAGCCCACGAGGTGGGGGGAGGTGGCCTGCTCTGTGGCCCCGGGGCCTCGTGGCCCAGTGGTAGTGGAGCCATGGTTTCTAAACTGAGCCAGCTGCAGACGGAGCTCCTGGCGGCCCTGCTGGAGTCGGGCCTGAGCAAAGAGGCGCTGATCCAGGCGTTGGGCGAGCCGGGGCCCTACCTGCTGGCTGGAGATGGCTCCCTGGACAAGGGGGAGTCCTGCGGCAATCGGGGGGAGCTGGCGGAGCTGCCCAATGGGCTGGGGGAGACGAGGGCCTCCGAAGACGAGACGGACGAAGATGGGGAAGACTTCACGCCGCCCATCCTCAAGGAACTGGAGAACCTCAGCCCCGAGGAGGCGGCCCACCAGAAAGCCGTGGTGGAGAGCCTGCTGCAGTAAGGACCCCTCCCATGTCCCCCACTCCAAAGGGACCCGAGGGGCCTGGCCTCAGTTCCTGGCCAGCCCTGTGGAGTCCCGAGTTCCATGAGCTGTGACCTTCAGCGGAGGTGTCAGGACGGGAGACCGGGACCATAAGCTCAGGGGGGGATCTTTGCTCGGAGGCTGGAGCCCCGACCTGGTCCTCTGCAGACTCCCAAGTCCCGAGTGAGCCGAAGCTTTCAGCAGGGTCCTGGGGAAGTGGCCACATGCCCCAGGGGAGCCCCAAGATAGGGAAAAAGCAGGGGACTTTGTAAATCAAGTGCCTGGAGAACCAGAGGGGGTGGGAATTTTTAGCTACGGCCATTCTTTCTACGCCCCGAACCCTAACTTCCCTGGTAAGCATTCAGATGGCAGGCTTCTGGGCCAGGAAGTACTGCTGGGGAGGGGGGAGGGCAAAGTGGGTTGTGGGGGCCCCCCTGGCCGCCTGAAGACACAAGCAGTCAGCCAGGTGATTCTTACCTGAGGGAAGTAAAGCCTCAGGGCGGGAGCCTCCCTCCTCACCAGCCGGCGCCATTAGAGGCCTCCACATTGTGTACCCCCATCCACTGGCTGGCTCCCCATCTCTCGGAGAACTGAGTGGGTACGTGCCCGATGCCTCCCCTCTCCTCAGCAGAGCTAACCTGGTTACTAATTACCCACAGGCTTTATTATTTCTCTTTTGTTTTATAAATTTATAAACGGCAAAAGGCTCTGATAAGGCCTGTGATCATTAACTTGTAGGGATGGCGGCCTGCGGAGACCTGGGCCAATGAACCTCCTCCCACCGGCCCGGGGTGGGGGATGGGGAGCGCAGGGGTGGAGGTGGGGAGAGAGGGGCTAGGGGCCGCAAGGGCTGCCCCTCCCCAAAGCCTCCTGAACCTCTCCATCCACGGGGCGCCCCGTCGAGGTCTCACGGGTGCAGTGTCGGATAATGCTGAGATGGACCCTGAGAGGAAGTTACAGATCAGTCTGCTTCCCAGAGGAGGAAACCGAGGCCCAGAGAAGGAAGTAGCTTGTTTAGGGCCACCCAGCAGCGACTTCGCCCCCACTGTTTAGTGCTCCGAATCACCAGGCCTCGGGGGCCAGGGGCCAGGGGGCAGGGAGCAGGGCTTCTGAGGAAGAGTCCCAAAGACGGGATTCCAGGGGCACTATCTCTTTTCTGTCCAAGGTCCTGATCCCCGTTGGGGGTGGGGGAGGGCTAGATCCCCGCCTCGCGGAGTCCTCAGGGTCTGCCAGGCCTCCTGAGGGCCTGGGCAGGGGGCAGGGGGGCAGACAGGCCCCTGACTTGGCAGGAAGTGGAGGGCAAAGGCCCTGCTGGGCTGCAGGGGAGGGGCAAAGAGTCGGGCATGGCAGACCCAGGGCAAGGGCGGCTGGGAGAGGATGGGGCTGGGCCAGACCTGCTCAGGACCCCAGAGGGGACTGGGGGCTTTCAGGTGGGAGTGAGGGACAGGGGGTGCCGAGGGTCTTTCTTACCTGGCTGGCTGGGGCCTCTTGATCAGCAGCCCCTTTGGAGGGATGGTAGGTGGGGGGAGGCTTGATCCACAGCACTTGAGGGGGGAGCAGAGGTCAAAGTGCTCCCTGGGGACCAGCAGAGGTGTAGAAGCTGAGGGAGAGAGGGGAGACATGGAGGAAGAGAGAGGACATTAGGGGAGACAGAGAGAGGCGTGAAGAAGCAGAGCTCAGCAGAGGAGTCGAGGGGAAAGAGGGGCTTACACGTAGTGGGGAAAGGGGCTAGGGAGAGAGTGAGGTGCCCCAAGCTGAGAGGAGGCTGGAGTGCTCCCGCCCAACCTGATTGGGTTTTCTTTAATGCTAACAGCATGCTATTTACTTTCCATTTAAATTTGAGATGTTGCTATAAATTATCAACCAGCTCCTTGTTCCTGCGGAGTTTATAACTAACTACCTGGGTTACTTATTGTTCAGGTAACAAAAGGGATCTGAAACCACCCTGAGGGCAAAAAGTGTGGCCGTAGTCTCAGGGCACTGGAAGGAGAGGGGTGGGGGACCCCTGATGAAGGCCTGGGCGGTGGGGGAGTTTGAAGCTGGAAAGGATGGTTCAGAGGCAGGACTTCTGTGGAAGCCACTGCTCCGGTGAGGACAGTGTATATGAAGAGGCAGAGTGGCTCCTGGGCCCCAGGTCTCCCCAGGGGCCCTGTGCATGTGACCACAGCAGATGTCCACCCCTGGTTCGCTGCGTGACCTTGGACACGTCTTTTCTCTGCTTCCTGCCTCCGTTTTCCTACTTACTGGACAATGAGAAAAATTCACACTCCCTGCCCTGGCTCCCTGGCCTCTTCCTGAGGGACTGACCTCCCTCCCTCACTTTCCTCCAGCCACACCGACTTCACTGATTCCTACCCCAGGGCCTTTGCACATGTTGTTCCTTGTGCCTGGAACCCTCTACCCACAACCCATTCCTTCTCCTCCTTTTGCTCAAATGTCACCTCCTCACGGAGGACCTCCCTGACTGCTTCATCTGAAGGTAGGCTCACCCCAGTCACTCTTCAATTAACTTCTTTCACTTTATCATTCCTTATCATTCCTTCCTCTGTTTTCTATCTCCTGCCATGAAAACAAGCTCTTCCAGGGCAGGACTCCTGTGGCCTCACTCACCACTCTTACCCCTGCTCTCCAGCCCTGTAGGTGGCACACAGCATGAATGAATGAGTGACTAGGATTCTCTGAGGCCCTGGGGACCTACCTGCTGCTATGGCCCAGGGGGAAATCTGTACCCGGGGCTCCATCCTGGGTGTCTTCCTAGCTCCTCCCAGTCCCTGAGCAGTTCAAACCTCAACCTCCTAGGTCTCTGATCCTCTCCTTTGGGCAGTACCAAAGCAAAGAGACCCAGGAAGATGGTGGCCACAGTGGGACAATCTGACATCCCCGACTGAGGCCAGCCTGCCTGGGTTCGAATCCCAGCTCGCCGACTCTAGCACAGGCAGGTGATTTCACTTTTCTGAGCCCCAGTTACCTCGGCAAGGTGGTGATAAGAACAGGGTTAAGTCGCCTGATGACATGTAGGGTATATATGTAGTAAGTAGAGTAAACGGTTGCTATTATGAGTCATCCCATTTGACAGATGAGCGAATGGAGGCTCAGAGAGGCAAAGTGACTTGTCCCAGGTAACTCTTGCAAAGCAGTCATGCCAGGACTTAGACCCGGGTCCTGCCAACCCCACCCCCTGTACAGCACCCTGGAGGCTGCATGCCTGCCCTTGATGTGCTGATTTCCCTTCTGGTCCTCTGCAGTCATTCTGGCTGTTCGGCTTCTCCATCAAGTCGCCTCCCTGCAGTACTCCAGCGAGCATGGGGGCGTACAAACGTGTCAAACTCGTTTCCTCCTCCAGAGAGATATTTACCGTTAGCTCTATTCCACAGCTGAGGAAACTGAGGCACCCGGAGGCTGAGCAGCTTCCCGAGGCCACCCGAAGTAGTGGAGGAGCTGAGACTCCCACTGAGACGGATGGCCCACACTGAGAGCTCAGTTCCCCTGCACACACGTGGGTGGGCCTTCAGGGTGGTCTCCCAGCTCCACAGCCTTGGACGCACTGAGACCCCAGAGCCCAGCGAGTTTAAGTCCCAAATCCTTAAACATCAAATTGAGCCCAGAATGGGTGGGAGGCAGATGTGGGCGGATCTTGCCCTGTGCTGGGCCCTCTTCCCCTGCTGTGGAGCCAGGGGGCCCAGGACTACGTTGTTGGTGATGAGTGTAACTGTGTCGTTCTGCTTGTCCCATCTTTGAACCGCATTCAGTTCTCCCAGGAGCATGGAGGCAGCAAGGGGTTGCCGGCATGGGTTTCCGGCCCTGTTCCAGCAGTGGGGAGCAGTGGTGGGACTGGAACCCAGTTCCCTTCGATTTTCTGGCCTGTGAGAGCAAAGGCTGGGGATAGCTGGAGACTTGGTCTCTTAGTTCTGATGTGGGGAGACTGTCCCTGAACGGAAGAGCCAGGTCCTTGGAGCTGCGTGTGTGAGTGTGTGTTGGGGGTGGGGAAACAGAGGCAGGGAGACACGGAGACCACATAAGGGTCCGGGGGACAGTGGCAGTACCAGGAGGGGCCGTGCGGAGAGGAAGGCTGGGCTCAGTCTCTCTGGGGAAGAGAGGAGGTGGGGGGGCGGGGTGCTGAGAGAGTGATCGCAGCAGCGGGAGGTGGGGCGCAGCCCAGCTCCAGGGTCAGATAAACTTGTTTGCCGTGGAGCACGAGGCTGGACTTCGCCCTGCCCTGCCCTCCCAGCTCTAACTGGCTCCCAGGGAGCCAGCGTGGTGGAAAAGCCAGGAACCCAGGAGACCCTGAAAGCAGGGAGGCAGTGGAGCTTGGGGAGAGGTCTGGTGGAGGGGGGAGGGGTGTGTGCAAAGTGAATCCTGGTGAATTCATTCTGACAAGTGAGGCTGCCTGAACCTCAGTTTTCTCACCTGTGAAATGGACATAGGCGTAGCACTGACTTCCTAAGGTAATTGTAGGATTTAAATGACAGGCTTTGGACACCGCATCTGGCTCACAGAAAATACTCAGGAAACATTAATTTTCTGGGCTATTATGTGCATGCAGATGGCATGTGGGTGTACTGACTGCTGACCGATTTCAGTGCATCTGCCCCTACCTTCCTTCCCTCCCTGTCCAGATGGGAACTGCTGATAAAAATGGAAGAAGTCAGAGGGCCAAAGCCGGTGAAAGGCTCTGGGTTCCGGAGTCTCAGATGGGCGCTGTCAGGGGGACAGGCAAAACTGGTCCTCTGAGAACCAGGAGAAGGGCCTGGGGAAAAGGCAGTGTGGGGTGGGAGAGTGGGTTTCAGAGCCCTGCAGGGCTTGTTTGCTTTCAGTATTTTAGAATTCCGTTTTAAATATTCTCTATGCATATGTCAAATGTTAGGCATCATGTTTTATGATTTAAAGAGTATGGGGGAGTGACAGAAAATGGCCCCTCGCTCCATCCTCAACACCCCCTTCCCCTCCCGAGGCCACCAGCGTTGCCGCGCCCTCTGAGTCCTTGCCCTCTTTCATGCAAACACAAGCAAATGTGTAGGAATCTTTTATCTCACTTTAAACTCCACGCAGAGAGCAGCCCAGCAAGCCTACCAGACGAACCCTGCCCCGTTGGGCGCACGGAGCGCTTCCTGGATGGGCTTTCGCGGTGGCTCCACTGGAGGCGCTGCGCTTCCTCCGCATGGTTTTGCCGGACGCTTAGGGGGTTTCCGATCTCTGGCTGTGGCCACGTCTCAGGGTGATGCATCACTTCCTACACATGCCACTTGCCACACGGGCATGTATCAGATATCTCGGATTCTAGAACCCACCACTGATTCAAGGGTGTGAGAAGGCAGGCTCTGGAATCTGGGAGACCGAGGTTCAAATCCTGGTTCAACATTGGAGCAGTGAGCTGCTTTTCTCTGCCATGTATTCGTAACAGGGGCTCAGGACAGAGTGAGGGCTAGACGGAAGGGCTGAGACAGAGCAGGAAAGGAAGAGAGAATCTGTGTAGTAGAGGCGACCTGCCCCATCCATGCCTTCTGCAGCAACCAGAGGACAGGAACACGACCCAAGGACGGCCTCAGATACCCGAGTCTCTCTAGGGAGAGACTCCCGGCCCAGAGAGTGGGCTTGTGGTCCTCCGACACGCACACTTTTCTTACAGCAAGTCCTCTGAACGCCATCCCATGACTTTGTTGTAAACCATACACCTGCCCCGGTGCTGGGGGTAGACTGGCCGGGCCACTGCCTGGGGTTGAGTGCAGAACGTCGGGCGCTTTTCAGCCCCTTGTGATTGTATCCAATAGGCGAGCTTAGAACTGAATCCCTTCAGCTGGGATGGGGACTCTGCTGGGCTGGCCCTGTGACCTTGGGCAAGGGATGCAAATGACACAAGCGCTCTTAGCTTCAGTGGCCCAGACTGCAAAGTGAGAGAATCACATTTCTCTCCTTTTTCAGACCTATTTTTTTTCCCAGTAGGTCTCCCTCATCCATCCATCCACCCTCCCACCCACCCTTCCACTTGCCCACTGGTCCACTCATCTACCACCTGTTTACCCATCCATGGTGTACCTGTCCATCTGTCCACCCATCTACCCATCTATCCATTCACTCATTCATTCATGCAAACACCAAGGACGTAATGTATGTCAGGCCTATTTTGGGAGCTTTACAGTCTCTCTCAGTGGATCAGACACAGTCCAAAGAACCTTTCCAGGTGGGATAACAGGTCTCAAAAGGAGGCGCAAAGGTGAGAACTGTCCCCATCAGGCCTGTGCTGCTTCCGGTGGGAGTTTGTTCATAGGTCTGTGTGATCATTTCTGAACCTTTACCTGTTCTTGAGTCTGTGTGGGGCTGGCTGGGGCCTGTGACCATGTTTCTCCCATGTCTGTGTCCCCATGGCCACGTGTCAGTGTCCCTGTGTCCCGGCATGTGTGCTCCTGAGTCAGGGTGCAGGCCCTGGACTCCACACCTGCTTTCACCCACAACCCCTACCCCCAGGGTGAACGGGGGTCCTAGCACCCTGGGCCCCGGCAAGCAGGCCCTGACCTTGCCTTCCTCCCAGGGAGGACCCGTGGCGTGTGGCGAAGATGGTCAAGTCCTACCTGCAGCAGCACAACATCCCACAGCGAGAGGTGGTCGACACGACCGGCCTCAACCAGTCGCACCTGTCCCAGCACCTCAACAAGGGCACCCCCATGAAGACGCAGAAGCGCGCCGCCCTGTACACCTGGTATGTCCGCAAGCAGCGAGAGGTGGCCCAGCGTAAGTAACAACCAACTGCAGCCCGTCTTCCCTGGCAGGCCCGGGACTGTCTGCAGCCTGAGGGTGGGGGCTGGAAGCTTCACCCCCCCTACTACTCAGATAGGCAGACTCAGGGGAAGTCAGGGGGACTCAGCCAGCCTTTATTCCCTATTCTGTGCACGGCCCTCTGGGGGGTGGAAGTCGGGTGGGTTTTGGGCATCCAACGGTGAATAAACTGGGCCCCTGCCTTCCAAGCCCTGTGTGGTGGACAGGGGAGGAGGTCATTACCATACAGTGAGACATGTAATGTAACATGGTAACGAGAACAGCAGGAGCTATAGTTTACAGGCCCCCTTTGGTGTGCTGGCTCAGTGCAGAGGGCTACAGGAAGTATACTTCGAGGTGCTGAGCTGGAGGTGGAACAGAGAGTAATTCTTTCTTCCTCAGGGTGGCGAGGGCATCAGGAAGGCTCACACCAGAAGTAGGACATTTAGACTTAATCTTAAAGTGTGGGTCGAATTTTGACCCATGGAGATGTAGGGAAGGGTGTTTCAGGCAGAAGGAACAGCATGCGTAAAGGCTCAGAGACGAGGTACCTGCTTGGGGAATCATCCACTGCAAACCCAGCACGACCTGGGCGCACTATCTTTCAGGGGAGAGTGGATTTCCTCACTCAGGCCTCATACCCCACCGGAGTGCACTTTCATACTTTTGAGCCCGTCTATGTACAAAATAACTTCTACTGTTTCTTTTGATTAATTATACAGGTTTTTAAAAGGCAATACACACTGTTTAAAAAAAAAAGAAAACAAAGATTTTACGATAACAGTTTGATGACCTTCTAAAGCAGCCACTGGCATTCTCAGTCTTGCCAGCATCTTTCTAGAGGATATACTAGCCAAATCCATGCATCCTGGACTCAGAATCTTCCTCCCCTTTCATAAAACTGCCCTGTCATTTGTCTGTCCCTTACCCTTGGTGGCCTGCTCAGGGATAATCTGATGGACTAATTTCCACGAAAGTGGAACCAGCTGACAAGGGCTGGTGGGTCTCTTCTCTCCTGGCGAACGCTGCTCTTTAAGCTTCATTTCCAAGTCTGGCATGTTGAACACAGCTCTGAATCTACTCAGGAGATATGACTCAATTCTCCTGCTCTACTGTACAACCCTATAACATGTTTCCTTTTTTAATCCTTACCTAAGGATATGTATTTTTTAATTTTTAGATTTTACTTATTTATTTTTAAAGAGAGTGGAAAGGAGGGAGAAAAAGAGGGAGATAAACATTGATGTGTGAGAGATACATTGATTGGTTGCCTCTCACATGCCCCCAGCTGGGGACCTGGCCTGCAACCCAAGCACGTGCCCTGACTGGGAATCGAACCAGAGACCTCCAGGTTTGCAGGCTGGCACTCAATCCACTGAGCCATACCAGCCAGGGTCCAAGGATATTTTTTTATAAAAACTGATTTTAGAGAGAGAGAGAAAGGGGAATGGGGAGGAAGAGAGAGAGAGAGAGAAACATCAGTATGACAGAGAACATTGATCAGTTGCCTCCCATACATGCCCCAATTGGACACTGAATCTGCAATGTAGGTATATGCCATGACCAGGGATCGAACCCACTATCTTCTTGGTGCACAGGATAATGCTCCAACCAACTGAGCCACTCAGCCAGGATAGAAATTACTTTAAAAAAATTTTTAAAGGAAAAATAGTGAGCCTCCCTGTACCTTACCTGTAAAATGGGATGGCATACATGTCAAATGTGACAAATGATGATGCTTACCTGGAGCCTTGTGAGATTCTATCCTGGCTCTGCAGAAAACCATGCAGAGGTTGATTAGTAATGCCTGCCTTGGACACAGGTGTACATGTGCTGTGTATCTGTCATCTCTGGATTAGGTGATTTCTAAGTCTAACTGTACACTCCTCTGGCCCAGCAAGCTCCCTGGGCATGAGAAAGAGTCAGGAGCATGGTCATGACCTTGGTCAGACGGGAAGGTGGGAGTGGCTGGGGCCCTGCTCACAGCTCTCTGTGCCCACAGAGTTCACCCATGCTGGGCAGGGTGGGCTGATGGAGGAGCCCATGGGAGATGAGCTGCCGACCAAGAAGGGACGGAGGAACCGTTTCAAATGGGGCCCGGCGTCCCAGCAGATCCTGTTCCAGGCCTATGAGAGGCAGAAGAACCCCAGCAAGGAGGAGCGAGAGGCATTGGTGGAGGAGTGCAATAGGTAGACGGGCTGGCAGTTAGCAGAGTGGGCTGTGGCTGGGCAGGCAAGGCTGCGGAAGGGGAGGGCGGCTCTCCGTCTTGAGGGGGGCACCCCAGTTTCCACTCCTGCTCTGTGTCCAAAGCCTAGCTCTGTACCTGGCACACTCCCCACAACCCAAGCAGCTCTTGCGAGGACGCTCATCTCATTCATCCTCACTGCAGCCCGATGGCAGTTCTGTCACTTTATGACTGGAGACTCTCAGAGAGGCTGTCACTCATGCAAGGTCACACAGCAGGAGTGGGACTGAAGCCCAGGTCTGCTAGCCTCAAACACTCAAAGAGAGCCCTGCTCCTCCAGACTCTCCCCACAGCCTCAGGAGAGGGTTCCTTTGTGCATGGCCGGGGGGCTCACAGGTGGCTATTTCTGCAGGGCTGAGTGCATCCAGAGAGGGGTGTCGCCATCCCAGGCACAGGGGCTGGGCTCCAACCTTGTCACAGAGGTGCGTGTCTACAACTGGTTTGCCAATCGGCGGAAGGAAGAAGCTTTTCGGCACAAGCTGGCCATGGACACTTACAGCAGTCCACCATCGGGGCCAGGCCCGGGCCCCGCGCTGCCCTCCCACGGCTCCCCCGGCCTGCCCCCATCAGCCCTCTCCCCTGGTAAGGCCCACGGTGAGTGCTGTGTGGGCAGTGGGTGGAGGGAACCAAGGGGGATGTGGGAGAGTTGGGGAGTACCACCCAGGTGGCGAACGGTGCCCAAACCTCTTAGCACTTCAGTTTGGGTCCACTCCATTCTATTTACACTACTCTATCCACCCCACTCTTTGCCACTCAGCTGATACATCTGTCACCCATTCCACTCCTGTCTATGCACCCCATTCCACCCACTGATCTGGGTCACTTCAGTTCGATCCATTCATTTCAGATGAAATCCACTCAACTCATTTCAGGTCAACTCAATTCCGTTCTATTCCATTCAACTCACTGTAACACAGTTTGTTCCTTTAAACTTGGTTCAGTTTAACCCAATTCAATTCCCAATTGACTCAGTTTAAATATAATTCAAGGAAATTCAGTTAATTTTGTATAGCTCAGTTCCATTCAATCTAATTCGATTTGATTCCATTCCATTCAACTCAAGCTCGATTCAGTTTAGGTTCAATTCAAATGGATTCAGTTTCATTCAACTAACTCCTGTTGAATGAATGCAATTCATTTCTATGCAATGAATGCAATTTCTTTCTATGCAATTCAGTTTGCTGCAGTTGAATGTATTAGCTTCAGCTTTTATTTTTTATTGAGCACCTATTGCATGTCAGGTGTAGCCCTGGGCAGCAGGGCCATGGAGCTAGTAAAATGCAACCCTTGTGTTCGGGGGTTGGAAGTAGTCAGCACAGGGCCTGGGGGGAGGCAGACATGCAAGCGAAGTTTGCTGGCTGCACAAAGAAGAATGGGGCAAGGGGCCGAAGCAAACCAATGCAGTTTGGAGCGATGAGGGCCCTGGAGGCAGGCAAATGGGGTGCTGAGGCTGGCTATTGCTCCCGCCCCAGGTGTGCGCTATGGACAGCCTGCAACCAGTGAGGGGGTGGAAGTGCCCTCCAGCAGTGGCGGGTCCTTGGTGACAGTATCGGCACCCTTGCACCAAGTGTCTCCCACAGGCCTGGAGCCCAGTCACAGCCTGCTGAACACTGAAGCCAAGCTGGTGAGTGTGCCTCCCCCTCTTCCCCTGGCTGGGAGAAGCAGTCCCTAGGGAAGCAGTGGGGGGCCCTGCTGTCACTCAGCTTGGCTTTCCCTCCAAGGTCTCAGCAACAGGAGGTCCCCTGCCTCCTGTCAGCACCCTGACAGCACTGCACAGCTTGGAGCAGACGTCCCCAGGCCTCAATCAGCAGCCCCAGAACCTCATCATGGCCTCCCTTCCCGGGGTCATGGCCATTGGGCCTGGTGAGCCTGCCTCCCTGGGCTCTACATTCACCAACACAGGCACCTCCACCCTGGTCATTGGTAAGCTGGTGGGATGGGGAGCATCTGGGTGGGGCCCCAGGACCTTTGCACTGTGGTGGAACCCAGGGCTCCAGGGAACCTAGTTAGACCTACTTCCTGCTGACATAATAAGCCAGAGGCTCAGAGAAGGGGAGTGACTAGCCAGGGCCACCTCAGTTAACAACAGGTTCTAGTGCAAAGGTACCTCCTATCTGTCACAACTCCTCCCCCAACCCACTAGCTCTGGGGGGCAGGGAGGGCACCCCAGAGGGCCTGGGGAGGCAATGGATGCAGTAGCGTGGCTGACCCTGGGCCCTCCTGCTCCAGGCCTGGCCTCCACGCAGGCACAGAGTGTGCCAGTCATCAACAGCATGGGCAGCAGCCTGACAACCCTGCAGCCTGTCCAGTTCTCCCAGCCGCTGCACCCGTCCTACCAGCAGCCACTCATGCCCCCTGTGCAGAGCCACATGGCCCAGAACCCCTTCATGGCCACCATGGCCCAGCTGCAGAGCCCCCACGGTGAGCACGGCGGGGGGGATAATCTCCGTGCATGTATGCTGTGTGCGAGTGGATACACATCGGGGTATTCATCAGTGTTCAAGGTGCACACCCATGTCCGAGGACACGGGTCACAGTCTCTCTCTGAGCCCTTGGGGCTGTATGTATTTCGGAATTCACTATTTTCAGATTTTTGAAAGGTATGTTGGTGAACACACCATATATTACATAACTCTCCCAGCTGGGTTTGGGGTTACACTCTCAACAAGCACCATGATTTGATTTCTGCAGCAAAAGGTAGAATTCCACCAAGTAGATTTTTTTATGGGTCATACATACAAGTTCTTTGGCTTCTACATTTCCCATACTATTCTTACCCTCCCCCTGTCTATCTCCTACCTACCATCTATGCTACTTATTCTTTGTACCTTTTCCCCCTCTCCTCCCCTCCCACTCCCCCACTGGTAACCCTCCAGGTGATCTCCATTTCTGCGGTTCTGTTCCTGTTCTATTGTTTGCTTAGTTTGCTTTTGTTTTTGTTTTAGGTTTGGTTTGTTAATAATTGTGAGTTTGTTGTCATTTTACTGTTCATATTTTCATCTTCTTTTTCTTAGATAAGTCCCTTCAACATTTCATATCAGAAGGGCTTGGTGATGATGAACTCCTTTAACTTGAATTTATCTGGGAAGCACTTTATCTGCCCTTCCATTCTAAATGAAAGCTTTGCTGGATAGAGCAATCTTGGATGTAGGTCCTTACCTTTCATGACTTGGAATACTTCTTTCCAGTCCCTTCTTGCCTTCAAGGCCTCTTTTGAGAAATCAGCTGACAGTCTGATGGGAACTCCTTTGTAGGTAACTGTCTTCTTTTCTCTTACTACTTCTAAGATTCTCTCCTTATTTTTAATCTTGGGTAACTTAATGATGATGTGCCTTGGTGTGTGCTTCCTTGGGTCCAACTTTTTTGGGATTCTGAGCTTCCTGGACTTCCTGGAAGTCTATTTCCTTTGCCAGATTGGGGAAGTTCTCCTTCATTATGTTGTCAAATAAGTTTTCAATTTCTTGGTCTTCCTCTTCCCCTTCTGGTACCCCTATAATTCAGACATTAGAACATTTAAAGATGTCCTGGAGGTTCCAATGCCTCTCCTTGTTTTTTTGAATTCTTGTTTCTTCATTCTTTTCTGGTTGAATGTTTCTTTCTTCCTTCTGTTCCACACTGTTGATTTGAGTCCTGGTTTCCTTCCCTTCACTCATGGTTCCTTGTGCATTTTCCTTTATTTCACTTATCATAGCCTTCATTTTTTTCATCTAACTTGTGACCATATTCAACCAATCCTGTGAGCATCCTGATCACCAGTATTTTGAACTGTGCATCTGATAGGTTGGCTATCTCTTGGTCGCTTAGTTCTATTTTTTTCTGGAGCTTTGATCTGTTCTTTCATTTGGGCCATATTTTTTTTGTCTCGGCATGCCTGTTACGTAGTAAGGGGCGGAGCCTTAGGTATTCACTGGGGCAGGGCAACACATCACTGTGTTGTAATGCTGTATGTGGGGGAGGGGTCCAAGAGGGAACAATGGTGCTTGCTCTGCTCTCTACCGGATTTCAGTCATTTTCCCCTCTTCCCCCAAGCAAACTGGGCCCTTCTGGTGCTGATTTCCCAGTAGGTGGGTTTTTGTACATTCTAGGAACCTGTTGGTCTCTCCAATGAAATCTCCTGTAAGGCTGGGAGTTTCTCCCACTGCCTCAACCCCCACAGGTGCTTTCAATCAGAGATTTGAGCCTTTATTTCCCCACCCTGGAACCCTGGGTTGTGAGGTCTGCATGTGAACAGGGGACTGCCTAGTTTGCAATCTGCTGCCTCGCCGGGTCCACCAGCCTCCCCGGTCCTCCAGCCGCTGCCTGTCTCTGCCTCTCCTGCTGGTCTGGATGAATGTTTCTTCTCTAACTCCTTGGTTGTCAGACTTCCAAACAGTTCGATTTTCTGTCAGTTCTGGTTGTTTTTGTTTTTAAATTTGTTGTTGTCCTTCTTTTGGTTGAGTGAGGGCGAACAGTGTGTCTGCCTATGCCACTATCTTGGCCAGGTTTACCAGTTTATCAAAGGCTGTGATGAAGGACACAGATGACCGGCCAGATGGAGAGACACAGGATGAGGTCTGGGAGAGTCCTGAGCACGGGAGCTGTTCCCGTGGAGTTGGGGTGTGTCGCCCTCCTGGTGTGTGGTTGTGTTCACTGACCCAGAAGCTCCATGATCCCCTACTGGTGGGATTTCATGGCGTTTCCTCACGTGAGCACAACTGATGATTACCAAGTAGATTAATAAAGACGTAAATAGCCTCACATCAGACTCAGGTCGGAGTCTGCCACCGAACAATTGTCCTAGGTGCTGGTTTTCAGATCTTTTTGGAGTTTGGGACTGGGGATAAGGAACTGTGGACCACTGTACACCCCTGCGAGTATTTACACGTGTGACGGGGTTGGCTAGGGTTTTGTCTGTTGGTGTGAGACGTGTCTGTTTTGGGGGGGACAGCTGTAGGTGAAACTTCAGGTTACATTTTGGAGAGGCGTCCTGGAGGTGGCGATGGGCTGGCCTCTGCCCTGCTCACCCCCCAGGGGGCACCGCCCTGCCCCACCCCAGGGCTGCACTGAGTACAACGCACCTGCGCCTTGTTTTCCCTTTCACTCCCGTTGCCTTCAGGTGGTGGGAGGAGCTGGGTTTGGGTTCTTGGCCTTTCCTGGGCTTCTCTCCACCCAGCCAGGCTGAGCAGGCCCTGGTAGTTGGGGAGAGAGGCCAAACCCTCTATCTGGAGCTCCGTGTTGGAAATCAGCCCTGAGTCCCATAAGGCCATTTCCCAGGCCTCGCACCCTACTTCCCCCAGAGCACCCAGCCCTGAGGCCACCCTGGGAGAGGTCTGGCCGAGCCCAGGGTGCCACATCTGTGTCCTTCTCTCTCTTCCTCCGTCTTCTCCCTCCTGCACAGCCCTTTACAGCCACAAGCCAGAGGTGGCCCAGTACACCCACACGGGCCTGCTGCCACAGACCATGCTCATCACCGACACTGGCAACCTCAGCGCCCTGGCCAGCCTCACCCCCACCAAGCAGGTAAGGCCCAGGGCTGCCCGGCCCCTCCCTCAGGCCCGTCCTCAGAGAACCCCCTGGGGACTCAGGAGGCTGCTCTATTCCCCAGGTCTTCGCCTCAGACACCGAGGCCTCCAGCGAGTCTGGGCTTCACACGCCAGCATCTCAGGCCACCACCATCCACATCCCCAGCCAGGACTCCGCTGGCATCCAGCAGCTGCAGCCTTCCCATAGACTCAGCGCCAGCCCCACAGGTGCGCAGCCTCGCCCCGCCCTCTCCTTTGCTGTGTGGGCAGCACGTGGGGCACACGGGGTGCGGGGCAGGAGGCAGATTTGGGAGGGCACCCCGTGCTCCCCTGAAGTGAGTCAAGAGGGGTGTGAAAAATGGGAGCATCTTACAGAAACATCTCATGACCTGGTTAAGGAACAAGACGAAGTCATGGAAGAGGAGGAAATTGGGGGGATGGGGGCCACACGCGGCTCATGGGTGTGCTGGTTTGGTTTAGGGTTTAGCACTTTTTGAATCGTTGCCAACATTTAAAAACTAGGGGCTTTCACAAAGAAATCCAGATTTCTCTGGGAAAATTGGAAGGACTCACGTTCCCACATAGTGACAGAGTGTGGGCTTACCAGGCTACGTGTCCTACTCAACCCATTCATTTCCCACCCTCTACAGTCTAAGTCTGCAACCTATAAGGTCACAGTGCAGACCAGGCACTTTAGAGCCAGACTGCCAGGCCCCAGGGCCCGGGGCTGCTCCTTACTAAGTGAGTGACTTTGGGCAAGCTGCCCGCCCTCTGTGAGCCTCAGGTTCCTCCATGCAGCTCTGGTAGCTGCAGAGACAGTTACCGAGGGATTCGTGGTCCAGGCTCTCTGCTTTCCCCACGAGGCATGTTCATTACCCCCATTTTACAGGTGAGAAAGCAGACACTTGAGGTGAGGGACTTGGCCTGCTCTCTTTTAACCACCTGATTCGGCCAGGCTTCTTCCGAGACAGAGAAGCAATGGAAATACATGTACATTTAAGGAGCTGNGGGGGGGGGGGGGGGGGGGGGGGGGGGGGGGGGGGGGGGGGGGGGGGGGGGAGCTGATGGGTCCAAAAGCTGTGGGGCCAGTCAGTGGGTTGGCCGTGCAGGCAGGAGTGGACACTGCAGGTCCTGCCTAGGCTCCCGAGGCCTTCAACTGATTGTGCAAGGCCCACCCACATTATGAGGGGCATCTCCTTTACTTAAAGGCAAGCGACTGTAGGTGTTAAAACAAAATGCCTTGCCAGCAACCCTTTGATTGGTGTTTGGGTCAGTGACTGGGCACTATAGCCTAGCCAAGCTGACGCATGTTGCCGGGGCTTCTCCCACATTCCCACTAAAATGGCCCGGGGAGGCTAATCTCTGGGTGGCCCCAGAGCCCAGCTGGGGGCTAATAAGACAAGGTCCTATCTCTCCTGTCCCAAGCACCCCCAGGGATGAGTGGGAGGGGTCAGCATGAGCTTGGCAGGCGGCCAGCAGCTTCATTTGCCTCCGCAGTGTCCTCCAGCAGCCTAGTGTTGTACCAGAGCTCCGAATCCACCAACGGCCACAGCCACCTGCTGCCGTCCAACCACAGCGTCATCGAGACCTTCATCTCCACGCAGATGGCCTCTTCTTCCCAGTAACCATAGCAACCGCCTCCCAGGGCCTGGCACCTGGAGCGTGCACGGCCTGCTGGGGTTGGGGGTGGGGTGGCCAGAACATCTGAGCCTGCACAACTTTTGCTCCCACGGAGCTGCTGCCCTTCCCTGGAAAACTGTGCCTTGGTCCCCACGCATCGCTGCCAATGTCACAGAGGGAGGGTCCCGAGGTGCCCCCATCTGAGCAGAGCTGCTTCAGTGCACAAGGGGGCCTGTGGGAAGCTGGAAGCAAAGCCTGATCCTGGCAGGGCATGGGAGGGGCTGTTCCTGCCACTCTGTGTAAACCTTGTCCCTTGGAACAGAGTGGGACAGGCTTGGGACTCTGGTGCCCCCAGCCTGGGCCTGTGGAAAGCCCCAGCACCTCAAAGGGGACTGCCAGCCACTCTTCTCAGGATACAAGCCTCTATAGCTGTGACTCACTCAGCTCTGAGAGTGGCTCCACCCTGTCACCTATGCCCTGTCCAGGCCACTCCATCCTGTCCCCCTTCCTGCTATCAACCCACATGCCCACTGGAACCCCCCCATGCCCGTAACTGAGGGGCTACCCTGCCGGAGGGCCTGCGGCTCAGATGCTGATGGCAAAGGCACAAGGGGCTCTCCAGCTTCCCTCATCCGGAGCCATCCCTTCTCCAGGACCTCATGACCTCCAGTTTTCTGGGACATTCATCACCTTGTTCCCAAGCATCATGCCTTCTGATGCCAGCCCGGCTTCTTGCCTCTGCTGAGAAGCCCCCTCAAGGCTAGGAAGTCATTCTTGCTCCTGTGGGAGCCTCGCGACTCCGTACCTGGTGCTAAGTCCTGGGGCGGCAGCTCCTCTGGCCTCTGGGGCCACGCAGACCCTCTGCTGGTCAGGGGAGAAGCTGCTGAGCTCAGAGGGCAGCAAGGCCTGAGCAGCTAGCAGAACAGAGATGCACAGAGAGGTGACCCCAGCAGAGTGGCCGCCTGTGTAGACCAGACTGATGCCTGGAAGCCTGGGGGCCTGGATGGCTGAAGGATGGGGAGAGGTCCAGGCGGATGCAGCCCCAAAGAGCCTGAGAGTGTAAACCCAGGGCTCTGAGGCTGCAGCAATAACCTGGCCCTTGGAGACCACCTCCGTCTCAGGGCTGAGGCAGCGTTGCAGCCCCTGCAGTCTGCAGCCAGCTAAGGGCAAGCCTGTACATTATTTAACTTTTAGTAAAGTAAACGAGGAATGTGTTAGAAATTTCTTGCTCGTCCACACGTCGCCCGGATGGGTTGGGTAGGCAGAGGCAGGCCAGAGGTGGGAGGAGAGACAGGTCCAGCATACACACTCCCACACCCCACCTGCCTTTCTAGCTCTGCCATATCCCCAAGGCAAGGCAACAAAGCCAGAATTTTACCTTCACCTTGACCTTCTACTCTTTGCAGGACAGCCCTGGTGTACAAAACCCAGTCCACAAGTGCTGTGACACTTAAAGTCTTAAAGCTGGGGTGCAGAAACCCACCTCAGATGCAGGCAGGTGGACTCTCCTGCGGGATGTTTTATTTAAAGTGTCTCATTAAGACTCAGCATTGACCAGGAGACAGCCCCTAAGTTGCTTTGTCACCTGTTCTGTCTGACAATTTATTTTTGATAACCTGTTGGGACACGATTGTGTAGCATGTTCACAAACGTGGACGGAGAAAATCCTGGAAAACGAGGGGATAAAAACTTCTTTTTCAATGTTATATCTGGTCTATGTAGCACAGAGGGAGAAGTACAAACTGTTTGGGCCTTGGCACCTCAGGGACCCCTCCCTCATTTCCTTACAGCTGTCCCCCACACTAGGCTGAGGGGGCGGGGAGAAGGAAAAGGTCTCCCTTCACTCGTCCCCTGCAGACAGCACCGGGGAGATGGGGTTTTGCCACTCGGCATCAGTCCTGAATAACTGGAAGGCTCCTTCCTCCCAAGACCATGGAATGTTCTGGTACCACAGGTCTGCCCCAGCCCCCCCCAGGGAAGCACAGGAGGTCAGGCTTTGCTTGAGCTTCTCACTCTACAACCATGGCTTTGCCCTGACTCTTGGGCAAGCCCAAATCATGGGTCCACAGTCTGGGCTCGCCAGCCGAGCCCCTGGAAAGGCCCATCACAGTGGGTGCCTCGTCACTGGGACTGGCTGGGTCAGTTTGCAGGCACGGCTTCTGCACTCTTGGACAGTGGGCACAGGGAAGCCTCACTGGCCTTCTTTGCCTTTTTCTTCTTCTTCTTCTTCTTGGTCCCAAGTGACACATCTCCATTGAACTTGGCTGACTCCTTTTTCTGCTTCCCGACTGTGGCCTTGCTTGCGGTGCTGGTGGCTGTGGTCAAGTCCACACTGGCCTCCTTCTTGGCTTTCTTTTTCGACTTTTTCTTCTTCTTCGTCTCCTTTTCCACCTTCACAAGGCCATGGATGGCGGACTGCTGGAGAATGTCAGAAGCTGACACAGCTGCCTCCCGGCACCGCTGCCGCTCCTCATCACTGTCCTCGCTGCTGCAAGGAGAGGGCAGTCTGGGTCAGCTGGGACGCAGCCCCAAAGCTGTCGCCAGAGAGAGGCCACAGGGGCAGGCAGGAAGAGAGTCCAGGCTCAGGAGTGAGGCAGACCCGGGTCCGACACTGGCTTCTCTGCCTCCTAGCCAGGTGACCTCTGGAGTAACCTCTCTGATCCTCTGTGTCTTCATCTACAAAACGGGGATCTTCACGGACCCCAAGCCTCACAAGGATGCCCAAGGGGTGAAGCATTTGGCACAACACAGGTGCTCGAAAAGCAGTAAACCTCCAAAGCCACCCCTGGTTGAACCTCTTCCCCTCCCACAGAGGGTACCATTTCTGACAGGAGCTCCCCGACGGGGCTCCTCCTCGGCCTGGACCTACTGAGGTCTGCTTGGCTATTCTGGGACACTGGCCAACACAGAAAATGGGCAAAAACAAGGGAGGAGAGGGTATGCGACCTCACCTGGAGCTGGAAGGCAATCGCTTTCGGCGGGGCTGGGGAGCAGCTTTCTTCTCGGGGCCTTCAGGGACAGAGGTAAAGAAGAGGCGGAAGCCTGAAACCCAAAGGGTCAGAGTCAGCACGCCCAGGTGCCAAGGTGCCCTGCCTGCTGCCCTCAAGGCGCTCCTCGTCCAGAGGCGAAGACCCCGGACCCGCCCTGTCTGACCACAAAGTGACGCCTCATGTGATGACGGGCATGCTTGGGAACAGCTGGGGCCAGAGGACGGGGCGCTGAGGCTCGGCAGCTGCCAAGCCAGGTCAGCAGTGTGGAAGCCAGCAGGGGCCTCCTGCCTAAGGAAGCTTCAAAGTGGCAGATGAGTTTGGCACGGGACAACAGGCTCAGACAGGTGAGGCTGTGCGGCGTGGAGGAGAGGCGCTCCTGCTCAGGGCCAGACAGGCGAGGGCAGCTCAGGCCAGGGCCTTTGTGCCTCAGAGCCCCAGCGTCCCTTCCAGTGCCCCCCCAGGGGAGCGTCATCATTTTCCCTGCCTTGGAGCAGGCTGCATGGATGAGAGACGGTGATGTAGCATCTGTCTCTCCCAGCCCCAGACACACGGCAGGTGCTCAGTAAACACGGCTGGTACTAAGCGTAGCTACTCACCATCATCCTCCGGGGGGGCTTTCCGTGCCTCAGCCTTTGCTGGCTCCTTTACAACCTCGGAGATGGTAATGGAGCTAAGGGAAGGGGAGATGGTTGATGGAGGATGAGATTTGGGGTACCGACAGACATTGAAAAAATTTTTATTTTACTTTTTGATTTTAGAGAGAGGGGAAGTGAGGGAGAGAGAGGAGGAGGGGAACATTGATGCAAGACTGTGCCCTGACCAGGGGACCGAGCTGCAGCGCAGAAATGTGGCCGGACCAGGGGTCAAATTGGTGACCTTTCGGTCTGTGGGACAATGCTCAGCAAACTGAGCCACACAGGCTACGGCTAAAAGTGTGAAACAATTTTTTTTTAAATGGAGGGGATGCGGCATGTCATCTTAAATGCAAAGGCAGACAGCACACTGGCCTGAGGCGCAGGCCAACCCTGTAGCCATACCCTGCCGAACAGCCCCTGCCAGCCCACACTGCTCTTCTTCATTTGCTCACACCCTGCTTTATTCCAGAAAACGCTGAGGGCTTTTAAGATACTCACAGCACAACAACATGAATATAATTTCAAGGAGGGAAAAGAGAAAATAAACGCAGGAGGGACGGAAAGAGCCCAAGTGTGCTTTGGAAGTCCTGTACGCTCGCAGAGAAAGGACACGCATTTTACCCCCCCACCCCCACCCGGGAGCTTCCCGACAGCAAGCAGGAAGAGGGGTGTGGGGCCAGTCTGGAGAGAGGGTTCAGAGGCCTGCTTAAAGAGCAGAGGGGGCCTGGTTTTAATTTTTTTATTTTTAATTGTAAAAACAATTTGAGATAGCTGTAGATGGATATGCAGGTCCAAGAAAATATACAGATGCCACATGCTCTTTGCCCTGTTTCTCCCTATGGTAACACTGGGCATAACGCCACTCAGTATCGTGGCCAGAACGCTGACACTTGATATAATCCATTGGCCTTATTCAGACTTCAGAGGGCTGGAGTTGTGGGTTTTTTTAAATTTATTTTATTGATTATGCTATTACAGTTGTCCCATTCCCCCCCTCCTCTTTATTCTCCTCCACCTTCCAAACTCCCTCCCACTTGCATTCCTTCCCTTTAGTTCATGTCCATGGGTCATACATACAAGGTCTTTGGCTTCTATGTTTCCTATACTATTCTTACCCACCCCCTGTCTATTTTCTACCTACCATTTATGCTACTTATCCTCTGTACCTTTTCCCTCTCTCTCCTTCTCCCACTCCCCCACTGGTAACCCTCCAGGTGATCTCCATTTCTGCGGTTCTGTTCCTGTTCTATTGTTTGCTTAGTTTGCTTTTGTTTTTGTTTTAGGTTCGGTTGTTAATAACTGTTGAATTTGTTGTCATTTTACTGTTCATATTTTCATCTTCTTTTTCTTAGATAAGTCCCTTCAACATTTCATATCAGAAGGGCTTGGTGATGAACTTCTTGAACTTGATCTTACCTGAGAAGCACTTTATCTGCCCTTCCATCCTAAATGAAAGCTTTGCTGGATAGAGCAATCTTGGATGTAGGTCCTTGCCTTTTATAATTTTGAATACTTCTTTCCAGCCCCTTCTTGCCTGCAAGGTCTCTTTTGAGAAATCAGCTGACAGTCTGATGGGAACTCCTTTGTAGGTGACTGTCTCCTTTTCTCTTGCTGCTTCTAAGATTCTCTCCTTATCTTTAATCTTGGGTAACTTAATGATGATGTGCCTTGGTGTGTTCTTTCTTGGGTCCAACATTTTTGGGATTCTCTGAGCTTCCTGGACTTCCTGAAAGACTATTTCCTTTGCTAGATTGGGGAAGTTCTCCTTCATTATGTTGTCAAATAAGTTTTCAATTTCTTGGTCTTCCTCTTCCCCTTCTGGAACCCCTGTAATTTGGATATTGGAAAGTTTAAAGTTTAGGAACCTCCTGGAGGTTCCTAAGCCTCTTCTTGTTTTTTTAATTCTTGTTTCTTCATCCTGTTTTGGTTGGATGTTTCTTTCTTCCTTATGGTCCACACTGTTGATCTGAGTCCTGGTTTCCTTCCTATCACTATTGGTTCCCTGTACAGTTTCCTTTATTTCACTTTTCATAGCCTTCATTTTTTCCTCTAACCTGCGACCATTTTCAACTAATTCTGTGAGCATCCTGATCACCAGTGCTTTGAACTGCACATCTGATAGGCTGTCTATCTCTTGGTTGCTTAGTTGTATTTTTTCTGGAGCTTTGATCTGTTCTTTCATCTGGGCCATTTTTTTTGTTTTGACGTGCCTGTTATGTAGTGAGGGGTGCAGCCTTAGGTGTTCACCAGGGCAGGGTAACCCACATCACTGTCAGTTACTGTCACTTCATCGTGATGCTGTATGTGGGGGAGGGGTCTGAGAGGGAACAATGGTGCTTGCTCTGCTCTCTGATGGATTTCAATCACTTCCCCCACTTCCCCCAAGCAAACTGGGCCCTTTTGGTGTTGGTTCCCCGGGTGGGTGGGCATGTGTATGTTCTAGGACCCTGTTGGTCTCTCCAATGACCTCTCCTGTGAGGCTGGGAGTTTCTCCCAGCATGTCAACCCCCACAGGTGTTTTCAATCGGTGGTTTGAGGCTTTATTTCTCTGCGCTGGGACCTGGGGGTTGCGAGGTCTGCCTCGCCCCCCAGTTGTTCCTCCCAGTTTATCTGCACTCGAATGTGGGTCTGCCAGCTGCAGTCTTGCTGAGAGTCCTCTCTGGCTGCCCATCTCCGCCCCTCCTAACAGTCTGGATGAATGTTTTTTCTTTAACTCCTTGGTTGCTGGACTTCCAAACAGTTTGATTTTCTGTCATTTCTAGTTGCTTTTGTTTTTAAATTGTTGTTGCCCTTCTTTTGGTTTTGTGAGGAGGCTCAGTGTGTCCACCTATGCCTCCATCTTGGCTGGAAGTTCCCAGAGGCCTGGATTTTGAATTCTGGCCTTGTCATTTACTAGCTGTGTCCCCTTTGGCAAGTGACTCCACCTCTCTGAGCCTGTGCTACCCATCTGTACTCTGGGAGTCCCTAGGTCTTAGGGCTGTCACAGGATTAAGGGAGACAGTGGGTACCCAGCACTTGCACAGAGCCCGGCCACAGCAGGCAGTCAGTGGATGGCAGCTATGAGGACAACTGCTGCCGTCATGACCCACGTTTCACAGGCCCTCTGACCAAAATAAACCACCTCTCCAGAAGCACAGAGCAGGGAGAACTGCCGAGACCAGCAAGCATGCTCTGGTAACTGCTGACAGAGGAGTCACCGTGCACCACAGAGAATGATGCTCGTGACACTGTCCTCACAGCTGACACAGCACTGCACTGGGCGCTCTCCCCTGACTACCTCGCACATACGCCCAGGGCGGGCCCAGAAATCCCAGACAGGAAATTGGTCTGAGAAGTCGCACGAGAGATGATGCCGCCCAGGTGCCTGATTCTGACACAGTGTCCAACACAATAGTCCAATGTCGGTCCCTCAGGTATGTCTGGTAATGTCTGTAGACAGTTTTGATGTCACAGCCACTGGGAGAGTGGCAGCAGGATCTAGGGCGTGGAGGCCCATGACGCACAATACAGCCCCCACAGCCAAGAGTCATGCAGCCCAAAACGCCAGTGGCGCTAAGGCTGAGAACCCTTGATCGCACACGAGGGACCAACTGGAGCATCACTAGGTCTCTCTGGAAAGAAACACTGCTGGGAATATCCTGACCCTGGTCAGTCAACTTCCTGCTGGCTTTCCACCTGCAGAAGCGTCCAGTCCAGGGCCGGGTGGGTCTTGTTTGGCCTGAAGCCAAACGGTCACCAAGAAAAACTGCTCCCACAGCTTGAAGTGCCAACTGGCCTTCTCAGACGCATTTCCCACATTCCTTAATTGGAGAACTGGGACCATGTCTCAGCGTCTCAGGCTGTGGACCTGTGGCACGACACCCTGGGAGGGCTTACTTGTCCTTTTTGATATCCACTTCCCAGTGAAGGACACTGGCTTGAACATCCTCACCTCCCTTTCAAAATCTGCTCTGCCAATCAGGGATGGGTCTAGACCAGCATAACCAGAGACGTGTCCCAGGTTACCTTATCAGTCTTCCAGAAACAGAGGCACTGCAGCCTAGAAGTTGAGTCTAGAAACTTCTGGCTGAAGAAAGTCCACACTTCTCTTTACTGCACGTCTGCTCAGAGCCTTGGGTACCTAGTATGAACCCCAGTCTCCATGGGCACAGAAGGGTGTGCGGACTGCAGCATCTCCCAACTTCTGTGTCCTCAGAACCTTTTCCTAGTCACACTGTGGACTAGTCTTCCCTGGGGCCTATTTTAGCAATGTTGACCTAGACCTGGACAAGTTGTATTCTCAAGCGTGAGAAAGAGAACTGGTACAGGGCCTGACACACACAGTTCTGCGGTTCCCCTGCCCATTCAGGAAGGAGCTCTTGCTTCTCGGGTTCCCCTCTCATCCCACTGCAGCGGGACCACACAGTGCTTAAGAGCAAAGCCTTCGGAGGCAAACACACCCGGGTTGAGTCCCCACCTCGGCTCCTTATTCCCTGTGACTTCAAGAAAAGGCTTTTCCTTGCTAAGAGTCTCTGTTTCCTCATCTAGAGAATGAGAGGGCCTTCGTGGCCAGGTGATTATGAGTGCCATAGGTGACATATGCCACCGTGCTGGCCACAGCGCCTACTTGCGCTATGCAAGCTCCTAGCTAATGTAAGCCATTACTGTTCTTACTCAAGAGGGTAGAAAAAGAAAAGGTACACTTTTAGTTACCTGTCCAGCAGGGCTCCTAGCTTCTTGGCGACGTGGGCTCGGAACTCGGGGGTGGTCTGAAGCTCATTGCCGTCTTGCTCATGCTCATCCACCTTCTGCCTACAACATACACAGAAGGGCCTCACTTGCTGCCCGCTCAGGAGTTGCCCTGTGAGGGCAGGGACCACACGTGTCCTGTTCGCCCCGCTATCCCATGGTCTAACCTAGCATTGACACACAGCAGGGAGTCGATGTTTGTTGAATGACTATACGAACTTGAACCCAGAGTGTACAGTACCTGAGGCTCGGCTGGGTGCTTGGCAACCGACTGTTCACAGCATCTGTGGAAATAATGAAAATCTGAGGCATTTGAGGAGGACGTGACAATAACGATACCTGTTGTGTGCCTGGCGTGATTTTAAGTGATTCACAGGGATAACTCATTGCATCTTCCCAACCACTCCATCAGAGGGGTGACCGTTGTCTCTATGTGGCACAAGAGTAAACTGTAAAATAACTCAGCCAGAGTCAAACAACCAGTAAGTGACAGAATTGGGATGAGGACAGTCAACTAGCTCCAGAGCCCTTCTCTTCAGCGCCACGCCGAGCAGGCAAGTCCAAGGTTAATTTGATTCCCGCATTTATTGAGCTCCTACTAGGTACCTACCTCGCTGTGTGCTAAGTGCTGTGGAGGACAGAGAAGGTGGCTCCACAGCCATCACACCGATCACACTTTTCAAGCCAACACACTGGGGATTCCTGGCCTGGTGGCCATTCACCCACCAAACACTGGAGGGTGTTCTAGCAGCTAAACAACTTAGACGAAGATCTCGGCCCTCATGGAGCTTACATCCTAGCTAGCAGAGAGAGATGACAAACACACACACAGAATTATATATGTAAAATTAAGTACTAAGTATAGGGAGAAAAACACCTCAGGGGAGGGAGGTAGGGAGTGCTGGGCAGGGAGGGGGTCACTGATAGGTGACATGTGAATAGCAATGTAAGGGACAGGTGAGGGAAGAAGCCAAGTGAACACCCATGGAAGTCTTCCAGGTGGAGGCATGAGAACCTGCAAAGGCCCTGAGGCAGAATCTGTCTGGTGTTTTTTGGAGTCAGCAGGGCCGGTGTGGCTGTGGGAGAAACAAGAGCTCGTGGGGGCCAGTGTGAGGACCTGGGCCCTGAAGGAAGGGAAGGGCCACTGGAGGTTTCTGCACAGAGGACGTACCCACACGCATGTATGATTTTACAGAATCCCTCTGGCTGCCACGTGGAGACAGAGTTAGTGGGGCGAGGCCAGAAGCAAGGACTTTGCTGCAATAAATGAGATGTTACAAAGTGGCAGGACCCTGGATATTCGTATTTTGAAGATGGAGTCAACACGATTTTGCCGCTGGACTAGACAGATGGTGTGAAAGATGAATGGAAGGTTTTGACTTGAGTAATGGGACAAAATGTGCTTATATACTTAAGGGGTTACCTGAACAAAACGGACACTTGGTAACTCTGGACCCAATGCAAGGCCACAGTATTAAGCAACTCCAGAAAACACAGTTGGCACTGTGGTCTGTGCCCATGTTCTCTGGACCACAACACAATACAAAGGGCCTGGTGGTCCTGAGGTCGGGAATGTGAAACCCTGGAATGGACAGTCTTTGCACACCTGGTCATGGTTCTTGAGCGTGTAATCACAAGGGAGAAGGGCACTTCCTCCATCCAGACTACAGCGCAATAGTTGTGAGGTGCTGTTATGCCACAGAAGCAGGGTTAGACTCCAGCCCCAGAACAGAGTTCAGTGAAGCCCTGCCTCTTCCACTGACCAGCCGTGTGACCCTGGGCAAGTCCCTTTCCCTCCCCCAAGCCTCTGTTTCCTCATCCACAAAATGGGGATAAGATAACAAAACTTCCAGTTAGTGTGAGGACACAGTGAAGTTTTATACTGCTTTGAACACTGCATGTTCACCTTCTCCTTGGCTTTGTGAGCTACTGGGGCACACGATCTACCTTTTTAAATCTTTATATCCCCAGCTCTTGGCAATGGTGTTTTGCCAAATGTTTACATACCTTTATTTAAGTATATGTTCTCCTAAAATTAATTTTCAAGCTGAAAAAAAAAGGCTGGGATCTCTTAAGAATAAATAAATAACATCTTTAAAAATAATAAATAACCCTGGCTGGTGTGGCTCAGTGGATTGAGTGCCAGCCTGTGAACCAAAAGGTCGCCGGTTCGATTCCCAGTCAGGGCACACGCCTGGGTTGCAGGCCAGTTCCCTGGTGGGGAGCACGTGAGAGGCAACTGATCAATGTATCTCTCGCACATTGGTGTTTCTCTACCTCTCTTTCTCCCTCCCTCCCCCCTCTCTAAAAAGTAAATACAATCTTTAAAAATAAATAAATAAATAATAAAAAGGATTGAGAGTTGGGCAGGAGGGAGAAAGCCATCCATGTCGCAAAACCAGCTACATAATTGCTGCCGTTTATAGGGTCCTTACAACGTGCAAGTGCTGCAGATGCGTCACTGCAGATGCGTCATTGCAGAGGCGTCATCGCAATGACTTCTCAACCTGGTGGGGTGTTTACCTTTTACAGATGAGAAAGTTTAGGTGCAGTGAGATTTCAGTATCTTGCCCAAAGTCTCACCACTAGTGAGTGATGGAGACGGAAAGGCAGATCTGTGTACAGAACAGATATGAAGAGAAAACTACAGGATTATGGTGCCCGGGGGGTGAGAGGGTACAGTATGGTCTGGAGCCTACCTATGGGAAGCGCAGTGTGGCAGGACAATGAGGAAGGCAGACAGGCAGGGAATGGATCGCCAAAGAGCCTGCAAGTCCGCCTCAACAAGGGGGGTGGGGGGCGGTTAACCATGCCTGGCAATGGCCTATGCTGGCAGTCTGGTAAAGTCTTGACCCCTTCTTAGAATAATGTCCTAAATGAATAAAATAAAACACATAGCCTGGCCGGGTAGCCCAGTTTGTGAGAACGTCGTCCTCATACACCAAGATGGAGGGTCCAGTCCCCGTTCAGGGCGCATACAAGATCAGCCAATGAATGCATGGATAAGTGGAACAACAAATCCATTTTTCTCGAAAATAATTAACACACACACACACACACACACACACACAGTATTACAAGAAATCCAATGATATTGAAACAGTAAAAATACAAATCTGGCATACTAATATATATGCTTTTTAAAAAATGCATTATATAAGATCTAGAGATTCTTTAGATCTAGGGACTACAAACGATCATAATTTTTAAGCAGGAATGAGTGTAAATAATTCTCCCCAACATTTTATTGTGAATAAAATATTTTCGCGTATCTGCAAAGACGGTGATGGGACATGAAAATCTGTAACTTTTGATAGGACAAAATAACAGGTATTGTCCAAGTCACGTGTGGCTTGTGGCTCATACAAGACATGGGAAGGGATGCCAAACTTCCAAGAGGGGTTAATGAAAGGAAAGATGAAACACTGTTCCCGTTCCACATTCATGTACCCTCTGGATGACGACTCGGTACCCCGATGGTGAGGGGTTTTACCCTTATTCCGGGGCACCAGGGAGTCCCGGTCAGGGCCGTGCTGGACACCCGCTCCCTGGCAGCCCCAGGGTGCGAAATGTGCTGCGGGCGGGGAAAAGCTTTAAGTGAGAATCCACAAAGTGGGCTGTCCCAGTCATTTCGGAGAGGTAGCGGGCTGCCCCGTGTGCGGTAGCGATGATGGCCCAAAGGGGGCTGAGTCAAAAGACGTTCGGGTGCCTCAATTTCCCTGACTGGGACAATGAAACAACCCACACTGCAGCCGCAGCTCACGCTTTGAGGCCGAGCCCCATCTAGTCCTTGCACATCCCTCTCTCCGGCAAAGAAGTCGAGTCCCGATGACTCCAGCCTCCACATCTATCCTCTCGGGCCCCACGGGAAGATCCCGCGCCCTCCGGCCAGACTGAGGGAACCCAGCCCCCTACCGGTTCTTTTCCTTTCCGGCCCTCTCGGGAGCTGCTGCAAGCCCCAGGCCGGAATGGCGGCCTCGCGGCACCGCGCCAGCTCCTCCGCATCGCTGCCACTGCTGCTGCTCTCCAAATCGCTCATGGGACCGCGGGGCGCCGTCCTCTTGAACCGCCGCAAAGGATGGTGGGGAGCGCCCCCACTAGCGATACCCCTCGGCGACCGTACCTGGGAGTGGAGGAGCGCAGGGCATTGTGGGGATGGTAGTTCTCAGACTCAGACCGCCAACGGCCATTGAATTGTCCTGGGAGCTTCCCCAAATGTAAGAATTTAGAAGTGCCACAGAGATCATCTGCTCCACTCCTCTCGTTTCTTTTTAGATTTTATTTATTTATTTTCGGAGAGAGGGGAAAGGAGGGAGAAAGAAAGGGAGAGGAACACTAATCGATTTCTTCTCACATGTCCCCAGATTGGGAAGGGGCCCGCGGACCCAGGCATGTTCCCTGACTGGGAATTCAATCCGCAACATTTTGATTTGTAGGCCAGTGTTCAATCCACTGAGCCACACCAGCCAGGGTTCCAGCCTTTTCTTGATGAGGAAAATGAGACCTATGGAGAGGGAGAAATTGCCTAAGGTCACACAGGGGGTTAATGCCTAAAATCCCAGGGTTTGGTTTCCATGCAGTTTCAATATTACTCATTTATTCCAGGAATTCCGAAATCCACCTGGGAATCAGAAACAATTTAGGCAACCCGTTAAAATATACATTCTTGCGCCTAACCAAAAACTAACCAAATCAGAATCTCTTGGGAGGTGGGACTCAGGAATCTGCATTTCCTCAATATGCTGGGGTCTGGCTTCCACTCAGTATAATCTGCGAACCAGCAGCATGCACAATACGCAGGAGCTTGTTAGAGCCGCAGAGTCTTGACTTCAGCTTAGCCCTGCTTAATCACAACCTGCAGTTAAATAAGTTCTTCAGGGTGTACAGCGAAGTTTGAGGGGCACTATCCTGGGAGATTCCCATGCACAGCTGGGTTTTTATAACTGTCTTACTCAAGCTCAAACCTCCAGCTTGTGAATCATCTGTGTCTCTCTTTTTTAACTTGGTAAGCAAGCATCAGGCTTTTGGGGGTGGGGTGGGGGGAGGTCTATAATGTGAAACAACTTCTCATCTGTTTTTGTTTTTACCCTCCCATTGTTATAAATAAATTTCAGTGGCCAAACCCCAGATGTGTTCCCCCCCCAACTGCTAAAACCATTCTCTTCCACCTGGTATTACTATAACACTTGGAAAAGGTTATAAATGTTGTTCCTTAAACAACAGAAAAAGTCCATGGAATTTTTTACAGTCATCCTTGCTCTCCCAGACTGCTTTTCTCTTTCTCAGCGTCTCCAGTTTCCACTCCCAGATTTGAGACACTCAAAGGGTTGAGCAATCACCTCTAGGACAAGCATTAGCACCCATGGAACGAAATGAAGATCATCCAAAAGCGAATGAACAAACTTTATTTATTCCCAACTTGCTATAGCAAGGGGACGCTATAACCAACATCCCCTGCATTTGGCAGAGACTCGAAGACAGGCAATGGGAAAATTTTCCAGTGGAAAGCCGAGAAGTCCTCAGGTGTGGGCTCTGATTAAAGTTGGTGGCATAGGGAAGCTGGAGGCGGGTTGTCTAGAAGCAGGACTTTATCTTTTGTGATTGCTGGAGAGTTTATTTGGCTTTCTCTGGTTGGTCCTGAGTTGGAAGGCGCAGGGTAGGGGAGAGATCAGAGAAACTGGCAGTTATTGACTTAGTCCTGACAGTTTGGGGCTGATGAACAGGTGATGATTTGGCTTCCGAAACTAGTGGTTACAGAGGTTGTGGGTCAGAATTCTCTTGTCCTATATGGTCTGGTTGTTTGTATCTCTAATCTTTCATACCCTTTCTCATTCCTCCACTGGCAGGCGGGGCTAGGCTAACTTTGCAAAAGTGGTGAAGACATGCGACCTCCCCAGCAGAGAACTGGAAGAAGTGATGGACAGGATGAGTCCTGGATGAGAAGGCAGAACCGCACAGAGAGGTTTCCCAGAAGGAACTAGCTGCGTACAAGTGGAACCTTTTTGACTCTCCTCTTGGAGAGGATCAGGGTGTCGCTGTCCTCGATACCATAGCTCCTGAATGCCAACCAATCCTGCAGGACCTGGCCTTGGAACTCCAGCTGTTGCTGATTTCGGAGGATCCCCTGCTTGTCTTCAATCTGCTGTTTCAGGCTCAGGATGAAGCTCTTGGGGTCGATGGCGTAGGCGTGGCTCCCACCACCCGGAATCTTCACAAAGACCAGGATCTCGGAGGCGGTGGTCTCCAGCAGAGAGATGCGAGTGTCAGAGAAGATCCCGAAATCAGCCAGGGAGCTGTAGCTGTCGAGGAGCTGCCTCTCGCCGCTGGGCTGCTGGAAGGTCAGACGCTGCTGGCTGGAGTAGCCCTTCCTCCGACGGATCTTCTCCTTAACATTCATTATGGTCTCATGAGGGTTCACAGTGAGGATTAAGTCGGGGTAACCCCACTGCTCCACAGTCACATTGATGTTTCGTGCGCTCTGCAAGGGAGAGAAGGGGGGATTGAGTCCACACTCCTCTCTCTTACATGTGGAAATTCCCTTCACCTGTCCTCCTCTTTTCTTTCTTTTATAAGTTTAATTTAATTTATTTTTTTCTTTAATTGATTCTAGAGAAAGGGGAAGGGAGAGAGAAAGAGAGGGAGAGAAACATCAACTGGAAAGGGAAACATTGAGTGGTGGCCTCCTGCACGCGCCCCAACTGGGGACTGAACCCACAACCCAGGCATGTGCCCTGACTGGGAACTGAACCTGCAACCTTTCGTTTTGCACACCATCCAGGGCTGTCCTCATCTTTTCAGCAGCAGCAGCAGCAAACATTTAGGGAGTGCCAACCACCTTCTAGGCCCCGTGTTGGGTGCCTTTTACTGCAGCCCTATGAGCGGTTGATTCTCCTATTATCCCATTTTACAGGTAAGGACATTGTGATAAAACAGGGTGAAATGACTTACTGGACACCCCAGAGGTAGTGAGGAACAGAGCGGATGTTTGAACCTGCTCCAAAGCCTGTCTTCCCCAACGAAGAAGCCACACTCAAGGACCTAAGAGTCCCAGGTGGCTGAAGAACCCACCTGCAGGGTGCTGGGCAGGGCCGGCCCTCTATCTGATCTTTTCTAGAAGGAACAGAGGCCCAGCATGCTCAAGTCTTTAGGTTTTTCAAGATAAAAATCTTTGCACAGTGCTGTGACTGGTCAGGAAAAATCCAAAGGCATACACTTTTGAGCCCAACCATGGGCATCATTTGGCTGGTGGGCTCAGTTCGTAGTCTCTGTGCCTTCTTAAGGAGCCTCTGGTGCTCCTTCTGCTCTTGCTCCTAGCAGGTCCGGCTTTTGTTCTGGAACGTGCACCAGCCCTTTGCCCCTAACCCCCCACCCTACCTTTTACCTGGACGGAGCGCCCTCCGTTCTGAGTGTCTATATGCCTCCCTGGCTTTTAAGTCCCACCTCGGGCCCTGTCTTCTTCAAGGAATCCTCTCTGGTGACTTCGGAGATAACATTTATTTCCCATTTCCAGAGCCCTACAAAGACCTGAGTGTCAGTCCGGTTGCCTCAACTGCCTAGGTCAGTTGACTTAACCTCTCTGAGCCTCAGTTTCCTCATCTGTTAAATGATGATAATAACACTTGACATTTCTACTTTACAGAGCGATCCCTGGACAAGTGCTTTGTAAATTGAAAAATACAATGTGATGGAAATAGATTCTTATGGCCCTTGCTTGTACTATTGTAACCAGGTGCAGCCAGGGAGAGCCCCAAATAGGGATTTGTAATGGGGTCCAGACCTCAGGATGTCCAGGAAATATTAAATATATATACACACATATATATGTATACATATGTGTGCATATATACGTGTATATGTGTATATATACATATACATATACATATACATATATTCCTCACCTCCCACAAGTCTGAACTGGGGGATAGGACACATGGAGCAGGGCCATTGAGAGTTGTTCTGCATAGCAGCAGTTTTGCAAATAACTTCAGGCATGGTCATTTAACATACCTATAAGGTTTAACTGGTTTCATGGATATGTTAAATAGCTGTGGCCATGCTTTGAGCCAGGGGGATGGGAGTGACTTCCACTCAGGATATAACTGGGAGGCAACTCCCCCTGGTTACAGCGCCTGTGTGAGAGCTTGGAGATGATTGGCTCCACGCCATGGGGCCACGCTTACCGGGACTTACTATGGCAGCCAAGAAAGACTGGAAAAATGTGGGAATTCTGGCAGGTGTAACTGATTGTGGGAGGAGTCTGAAATGGGGCTGCAGAGGAAGATTGGCTCGGGGATTTAAGCCCAGGCACAGCAGTCATGCTGGATGGTTGGGACCATGTGGCTTTGGTGAGAGTCAGGACCACGTGGCTTTGGGGTGCTCTCTTTTGCCGTGTGGCTTAGGAAGCAGGAGAGACCTTGCTGGGAAGGAAAGGGGTGAAAGGATTCTTGCTGGTGGGCCATGAGAAGGTGCCATGTGGTTTTGGATTAACTGGAGATTGTGGCGGTGACACCGCAGATGGTGCCAGAACCGAGGGTCTGCCTGGGCCACGGACTTGTACTTCTTTCCCTGAGATACGGTACCCCAGATGGGGCAGAGGGAGAAGGAAGGGCTGTGTGCGTTTGTGGGTGTTCTGAAGGACTTCAGTATTTTAATGAAGACATTAAGTCATTACTCTCAGTCTATATAACTTTTTAAATAAATAATTCCTTTCCTTTTCACCAATCTCGGGCATTGAGAGACATCTTTCCCTGGCAGTGAGCAAGGCGAACCTAGTATGGCGGCGGTGGGGTGGGGGGACTCCCAGAGCCCAGGGGAGAGTCCATTTGGTAAAAGTATATCGTTCACCGCCCCAGGTCTGTTCTGCAACACTATAGGTTTGGCATCACATTATATCATCTGCCACTGAGATTTTTTTGTTTTCTGAGTATGCTCTCTGGTCATTCTTTCTAGTAGGGTTTTTTTTTTTCTTCCCCAGAGTTTGGAGCAAGGAAATGTGTATTGATTGAGAAGGCCTAGTTCGAGAACACGAGATAACTTATTCTCCAATCCATTTAAAGACAACTCCAAGTTCAGGTACCCTTCAGCAGCTTGGGTGAGTTTGTTTCAGAGACTATTGCCCTTGTGCCCCCACCCCCGACCTACCCCAAGCCCCGAGCTGGCACAAAACAGCTGGCTGAACTGACTTGCCTGGGGTCAGTTCAGGCAAGGAATGATTGGAGTATGGGACCTGATTATCTGGTAGGGATGGGAAGAAGAAAAGAAGGGAGAACAAGAATTTGAACATAAACGTGAGGCTCAGAGAGTTGAATCATTTCCCCACGTTCACAGAGCTGGTGGGTGGTGCAGCCAGGCCCCAGACTGCCTGACTCCAATGGCCAGTTGGCTCCACCAGTGCAGAAATAATTAAGTAACCACTATGCATTAATCTCATTCTGGACTCCCGAGGTAATTCTGGCAGCAGCCTGGAGAGGAGCGATTACCATCACATTCCAGCTGGGGACTGGGTTCTCCTGGTTGTCATAGCAACAGTCCTGCTTCAGGCACTGGTTGGCCCTCTGAGCAACTATGTCCCATCTGTACCCTTCTGCCACATTGTAGGTAGGGTCAGCCGGATCCAGGATGATGGGCCTGCAACAGAGGGAGAGGATGCCAGAAAGTAGGCTTCCAGACATCATCTCTTTAAGGCCCTGAGCATCTGTTATGTCCAGAGGCCCCGATCTTCAGTCCAGGAGTCCCAGAAACATGGCTGGAGAGTGACAGGATAGAGGCAATTAAATTCCCAAGAATTTCTTTGGGGGAGAGTTCTCTAGGTGTTTTTAAGGAATTTTTTAAAAAAATTTAAAAAAGATTTTATTTATCTATCTTTAGAGGGGAAGGGAAGGAGAGAAGGAGAGAAGTATCAATGTATGGTTGCCTCTCATACGTCCCACGCTGGGACCTGGCCTGCAACCCAGGCATGTGCCCTGACTGGGAATTGAACCACGATTGTGTGGTTCGCAGGCCCACGCTCAATCCACTGAACTACACCAGCCAGGGCGTTTTTAAGGAATTTTGGTGATATGTGTGTGTTTGTGGGAAGGGTGAGATGCCAAAGGGCATGCTGCAGCAGTAACAGATGACCACTCAGGTAGGTGGGCCTCTTCAGTTCAAAGACTTTGTTTTGCAGACAGGGATACCTAAGTTAGACGCTAGAGCTGCCAAAATGCTTTGGATGAAGATAACAGCACCTCCCCCGAGGTGCTGATATTAGAGGCACTGGGCCGAACACCAGTGTGAATTGACCTACTTTAATCCTTACAACAATCCCATAAGGTAGGGATTAGTATCCTTGTTGCTGTCACCCCCATTTTACAGATGAGAAAACTGAGGCACAGACCTCCTAAGTTCTCCAAAGCAGCAGATGGGACTCCTCAACAGGGGAGAGGCTAAGCCGTCTCCATGTGTCTCTCTTCTGTATAAATAGTGAATGGATATTTTAAAGAATACAGACTTGGAGGGAGGCCAGGAGGCCTCCTTGGGTGGCTGGCGTGGCCACAGATGTTGGATGCCAAGCCCACGATAAGAGCTGTGACTTCAGAGGAAGCTGTGACTTTATCTGACAGAATGTGATCGCAGGCAGCTGGAGCGAACAGAACACTTTGGGCCCCGTGCTTGCTACTCTCAACATCCCTGGCTCCCTGAAATTACCCTGTCAGGTAGAAGAGGCAGGCTGCCTTAAGGAGTGGGGGTCCCCTGACCCACCAGGGGCCCAGTACCTCTCTCTTTGGAATTGTTTCCTGACACAGTCCTCGATGATTGGGTTCTCGATCGCGTAGTGTCTGGTCCAGTAGATACAGAGCGACTTGTACTTCTGCAGTAGTTCCATCACAGTGATGAGGCCTTCGTCCAAACTGAAACTCTCATCCTCCAGTGTGCCCATTTCCCAGGCGTAGATGGTCAGCAGCTCGAGGGCGTAGAGAGGGGGCAGCATGGCCCTGGGGCACTTGGCTTTCACATACTGTTGAATGAGAGAGGAAAGGGAAAGAGAGACCCCAAGATTCTGTGTCAGGATGCACAGGACAAAAAACTGGAAAGTCCGAGGTCCTGCCTCAGCTCTGCCATCACCAGCTGTTAATCTCAGCCAGGTCAGCTAGCTTCCCTTCCTGGCCTTAAATGCGTTTCCCCATTTTAGAATTAAGGAGCCGGGCTAGTCCAGTTGGTTTCAAATTGTGCTTGACATAAGTCCTGGAATGGAGTTGTGAAGCAGTGTCCCGAGCAGTGAGCAGGATCCCAGCCTGCACAGTCATGAAAAAAGGAACTTAGAGTCGCTTTGTGACTCTGTAGCCATCATTCCGCCATATCTTAAAGGGATACACAATTTCCCTTCACATTTTGTTCAATTACAGTCGACATTCAGTATTATCCTAGTTTTGGGTGTCGGCTGGATATTTTTGAAATATACTTGGTACCTTGCAGACATGCATGGGAAATCTAAAAAGCAGCTGCTAGGAATATATTCACTCGGTAATAATCATAAAATGCAGGAATGCCACCATTTGGAGTAGGAATCAGTGGGGGGTGAAATTAAATGAATCTTTCTCTTATTAGAAGTCCTTAATGGACTGAGATGAATGTGCAGATGCACCCGTGAAATTGGTTAGCCAGTACTAGACTGGGTAATTTGGCATTACAAGTACGTGTGTGCTGAAATTCTGTACCTTCCTCATTTTTCCCCTTCCTTCTGTTTTTCTTTCTCTCCCCTCACCTCCATTTCTCCTTGAGGCAGTTTGCTGAGATGACAGGTCTGGCCTCAGCATTTTCTTCCCCTCTCCTCCATCTCCTCTTCCTGCCCCCAGCCCGGAAACCTCCTCACCTGCAGGTACCAGTGTTTTACCAGCCGCAAGAGGCTCTTCAGCTTGGTTGGCCGATGTTTCACGAAGTTTCTCTGCAGCTCGCAGAAGGAAGGAGAGAGATTTCCAGGGTAACCACCGGCTTTAATCAGACTCACATAGACCTCAGGATGTGGCTCAGAGTTGGAAACAGAAGGCCCTGGGGTGGGAGGAAGCAAAGGGAGAGGGGTGAGTGGCCTGGGCCTGGAGAGCCTGCTTATTCCCTGGAGTATTTCTCCGGGGGAAACCTATGAGGATAGCCTACTAGAAGGAAGAGGGTAAAGAGAGATCAAAGTGGGTTTCCTAATTCTTAGGACACTCAAGGACTATTGTCTTCCCATCCTGTGCCCAACACTCTCCCTTCATCTCTGCTTTGGATTTCTCAGATTTATTTGAACCCCCCGTCACTGTAAGGGAGGACCATGTCCAGGCGAGAAAGCTGGGCTCTGCGAATGCCTTTGCTGAGGGGTGTGCTGCTGCGGCATGCATCACGCGTCACGAGTCACGAGTCACGAATGCTCCCTGCCCACTTGCTCTGTGAGTCTATTTGTAATGTGATGTCCCATCTCTTCCCCACCAGCATTTCCTGGGACTGCCTGCTCTCCAACCCTTGTCTCAGGGACTGCTTCTGGAAAGGCCCAAAAGATGACAGTCCCAACTCCACCCTGAACCTGTGGTAGGTGCTACAGAGTCACCCAAGGTTACTCTTCTAACTCCTTCTCCTCTGTCATCTTGCCTTCTCTTGCAATCATATATTTATCTGCGTGATTCTTTGAGAAATCTGTGTCCCAATCTTGAGCCACGTGACAGCCAGAGTTGGGTCAGCCCCATGCATTGCAGTCACCAGCCCCCCGCATGACAGAGGTTGAAGGGGAGAATGTGGCCATGAATGAGAACTGAGGCAGTTGCCGGCCTCTTGGGAAGGGCAAACACATGAGTTGGGTGGGCTTCCTCTCCCCTTACCCAGGGCCCTGTAGGCAGGCACTATGGTGACAGTGACGAGCTCCGCAGTCCACCTGGTCTGGATGGTGAAGGTGAGAGCATCAGGGACTCCCTGCGACACCCCAAGGACCTCAAGTCCAAGGGCCAGCAAGTCCTGGCAAGTCCACAGCTTCTTCCTGATCATTCTCAGAACAGCCTGGTGGTGCCTGGCCTCCTGCTGGAAGCTGCGGAAGCAGCTCAGAAACACCACCAGCTCCACCTCCGCGCTGCTCCTGAGCACTGTGCCGTTGCCAAAGGAGCCCACCTGCAGAACACAGAGCCCTGTCACCCTGAGGCCGCTCTCTGTGCCAGGTGATCCCTGAGGTCTTCACCACAACCCTAAGGAATGGGTTAGTACCCACTTTTTTGTTTGTTTGTTTGTTTTAAGATTTTATTTATTTTTAGAGAGAGGAGAAGGGAGGGAGAAACAGTGGGAGAGAAACATAGATGTGCAAGAGCTACAGAGATTGGTTGCCTCTAGCACGCCCCCAACTGGGGACCCTGCCTGTAACCCAGGCATGTGTCCTGACTGGGAATCGAACCAGCAACCTTTTTGGTTTGCAGGATGGTGCCCAACCCACTGAGCCACACCAGCCAGGGTGGTACCCTTTCTTTACAGGTGAGAAGACAGATGTCCAGAGGATAAGCTGTAATATGCATTGAAGGGGTTAGGAAGGAAAAGGAACCCTCATTCACTGTGGGTAGGAATGTAAGCTGGTACAACCACTATGGAAACCAGTAGGGCATTTCTCAAAAAATTAAGAAGTGAGTTTCCATATAACCCAGCAGTCCCTCTTCTGGGTGTCTACCTGAATAACTGAAACACACTTGTTCCCAAAGATATAGGCACTCTATGTCCGTTGCAGTGTTAGTCACCGTGGCCCGGATGTGGAGACAACCAAAGTGCCCTTCGAACGAGGGTTGTGCTAAGAAGATGTGCATGTATCCAATGGACCACTACTCAGCCCTGAGATAAGATGAGATACTGCCATTCACAACATGGATGTTGTGGATCCAACATGAATGGATCTTTAGAGTATTGTGCTAGGCCAAATAAGTGAGTCAGAAAAAGCTGCGAACCACATGATTTCACTCGTGGGATGTAAAACTGAAACTCATAGACACAGACAACAGCATGGGGGTTACCAAAGGAAAGGGGGTGGGGTAGTAAAGGGTAAAGGGGGCCAAATACACGATGATGGAAGATGATTTGACGGTGGGCAATGGGCACACAGTGCAATATATGATCATGTATCATGGAAATGTACACTTGAAACCTATATGACCCTATGAGTCAATGTCACTTCATTAAATTTAATGATAAAGAAGAGGATAGGCCACTGGCCCAGGCCACAGGGGACACAGCCTGACTCCAGACCCCACGCTTCTTATTTATTACACTCCATTCCTCTGAGACTGTCTTCTCACCTGCAGAGTTGTGTCTGCTCCAAGGAAATAGGAATGCTTACTCCCCAAGGTTTTTTTAGGATCTGGGGGGTTGGCTGTCTGAGTAATTTTGTGACATTAAAAAGGGGAGTGCAGAATTGCCTGGTGGATAAGAACTGTGGGCTGTGGAATGGGGTAGCCTGACTTTGACCTTGACTCTGGCTGGCCCTTGCTTTCCAGCTATATGATCATACTGAACCCTCCATCTATAAAATGATGGAACATGAGTCATTGGCTCCCTTGAAAGTTTAGATGAGGGAGTATGTACCTAAAGCTTGCTGTAATGCCTGGCACGTGGAAGTTGACAACATGTTTCTCTCCCTCCTCTTTATCTGGCTGACTCACCTCATTCCTTCTGCTGCTTGGGATTCACTTTCCCCATCTGAATGGAAGGAGCCTGAGCTGGACGATTTGGAAGGGGCCTTTTTGATGTTCTGAGATCCTGGGCTTGCTTCCCTGTTGCTTCCGGCATACAAAAGCCCTACAACTCTCTGGCCTTCCTTCTTTCTCACTCCAGTTCAGGAGGTGGAATTGCTGGGGCATGAACGAACAGCCAACTCAAGTCGGCTCCCCCTCCCCCCCAGTGGGTGAATCACTGCAGCTGCTGTGGGTTGAGCACTCATGTCCGGCATTCCTGAAAGCCCTTTATGCATATGAGACCTTATCATCCTCCCACCCACTGACTGAGGTGGGTACTAGTATAGTTATACCCAAAGTACAGATGAGAAAACTGAGGCAGTGGGGGTTCATCAACTTGCCACGGGCTCCTTGTCAGGAGTCAGAGTCAGTTATAGAGCCAGAACCCAGGGTGCTATTCTTTGCCCTCTTTCTTCCCTATGACCCTCGTCTATGAGCCAGACCCCGTTTCTGAGAAGGCAGAGCATCTGCCATCTTTTTTCTCCCCACCTTTTCCATTCTCATTCTCTACTCGCGTTTAGACTCAGTGTTTCTGCCCCATAGGAGAGGGTTGGGGTTGGTTCCCTGTGTGTGGACAGAGGCCACATCCCACTGAAGGCCTTTCCCAGTGATAAGAGACAGAGAAGAAAGAACATTCTTCCACTGGCTTCAGGACTTGTTTCAGTTCAAACCTGCTTAAACCCAACTCATTCAAGGGCAAGCATTCACTCATGTGGGCCAGCCCAGCTCATCCAATTTTCAGGGTCGGCAGGGGGAGCTTGGAGGCTGAATGAAGTATTATTTCTCACTGGCTACTGCTCTTCAGGTGTTTCTATTATTGCACAGTTTCAAGGAGGAGTGGACATGGTCTGTAGGCAGAATTTGAGAGCTGGGAAAATGTCATTTCCTGCTATCCACACTCATTCTGTTTGTAGCATCCTCCTATTGGCAGGCTTCCCCCTTCCATCCGCTACTTCATTGTCACGGTTGTCAAGGGGGTGGTCTGGGAGGGTCTGCTTGACTCTTACTGGTGCCCAAGACCGAAGAGATAGCTTAGGCAAGAATTTATAATGATACTTTTTTCTGGAGGATTTACTATGTGCTAATCATTTAGCCTGCTTCCCCATTTGCTTGATGAGGCAGAGATGTAGCTGCTGCCCTTACCCCCATTGCAGACGAGAAGGCCGAGGGTTTTAGAGCTATGATGGTAAATCTGCAGGCACAGAGCCAGTAAGGGAAGAAGGCAAGAATCACACTTAGGCCTGTCTGACGTCAAATGTGTGGTTTCTCACTTCTAGATCCTTCCCTGAGGCCCCTGGAGATAGATCTAGAGTGCTGAGCTGGAAACCAGAATTTGGGGGTTGTGGGGGAGGGTTCTTAATGTTAGTCTTGTCTTTGCCACTGCTTTCTGTGTGACCTTGGGACGTCTCTTACCCTCTCTGAGCTTCAGTTTCCTGCATGTTTAAATGAGGGATTGACTGAGGCTGTTGGGTTCTCCATGGTCTTTCTAGTTTGACCCTCTTGAATTTTGATCCTAGGAGGTGACACGAAGCAGCTGGAGGAAGGGCCTGGAGCCTTGGCTGTGGAGTCAGAGAGGCCCTGGTTCAAAGCCCAGCTCTACCACTAGCTTGTGATATTGTGTAAATTACTTCAACTTTTCTGCGCTTTCATGAAGAAAACCTTTTTACTATGGAAAAAATTTAAACATAGAAAGAAGATACAATGGATTTCTATATCCAGTCATTTAGAGTTAACAAGTCTCAACTCCTTACCATATTGGCTTCGTCTAAACCACATTAAAGTAAATTACACACACCACGAATCTGTGTCCCTAAACACTGGAGCATTTGTGTCCAATGAAAGAGAACATTTCCGCCATAACCACAAAACTATTACACCTAACAATACCAACAATGATTCCTTTATATCACCTGATATCCAGGTCATGTTAAAACTTCCCCAATTGTTTCTAAACAACATTTTGTGGGTGATCTATTCACACCAGGAGCCCATCAAAGACCTTGAGTTGCATTTGATTATTATGAATCATAAGTCTCTGAACCTCCCCTTTGCTCATCTGAGAAAGGGGAAAGGAATAGTATCTACCTCGCAGGATGCACAAATTAGAGATAATGTATATTTAAGGGGTCCGGCTAGAGCACCCCAAAAACTGAGCGATTATTAGCTTCCTTCCCAGATCGTTCTGCTGGAGGCAGCAATATGTTGGGCTGCAGGCAACTAAGGTGGGACGTCCTGAGCTGTCAGCAGTATGGGCTAGGGAAGCGGAGGCAAGAGGTCCCCAGAAACCTCAGGAGGAGGATAAGGACCCTCCTTCTGGGCTTGCCCAGCCCTGGCACGGGGCTGGAGAAGACCAGTCTCACCTTCACCACCTTCAGCACTTGCACCTCCTGGTCCAGCCCATCTTCCCCCTGGAAGGTCTCTGCCCTCAGGAACTGCTCCACAGTCCGCACAGCATCCAGCACCTCTTCTTTCCACTCCCGGTTGGGCTGCAGCCACTGGGCCACGAAGGAGTCCAGCCTGGAGGCAGGGGTGCCATACAGCTCCGGGGACAGTGCCATCTCTGTCCGAGCATAGCACTGCTAGACACATATATAGCTACACACCCAGCCTCTGGCATCCTTTCCCTTCTTTAAGGAAGCTCCTCCTCGGTTATCCTCTCGAACCCTGTTGGGATAAAGAACCATCATGGGGAGGAAACCAGGAGTGACTGGGCTGATCTGGGGCTCCCTTCGTGGAGACGGGTCTTCTCGCTGTGGCAGAGGTGCCAAGAGATACCGAGCCACGATTGGAATGTCCGGGGCCACCTTAACAGGCTTGGCTTCTGGCCCACCTTTCTGCTATTGCTTTCGATTCTCCACTCTTTGAGTTTCCATTCGATGACGTTTGGAAACTGAAATTGGCTTGAGTTTGGCCCTTAGAGGAGGTGACTCTCCCAGTAGGTAGGAGTTGGATTCCACTGTATCTGTCACCCAGTCACCCCACCTCGACATACAAACTGAGGTACAGAAGGAGAAGGGGCTTGTCCACAGTTGGGATCAGCAGACAGAACTCTCAAGTCAGACAGGACAGATTTATTTATTTTTTAAAATTCAAATATGTTTCACTTTTTTTCTGTTATAGTGTACATTCATTATTATTTTGTATTAGTTTCAGGTGGACAGCACAGTGGCTAGACAATCATGCGCTCCACAGAGTGTTTCCCCTGGTGGTTTCAGAGCCCACCTGGCACCATACGTGGTTATTACAACATTACTGACTGTACCTCCTATGCTGGACTTTACATCCCTGTGACTGTTTTGTAACCACCAATCTGTACTTCTCAATCCCTTCACCTTTGTCACTCAGTCCCCTAACCCTCATCCCTTGTGGCAACCATCGGTCTGTTCTCTGTGTCTGTGAGTCTGTTTCTGTTTTATTTGTTATTTTGTTCTTTAGATCCTACATGCAAGTAAAATCATATGATATTTGTCTTTCTCTGACTTATTTCACTGAGCTTAATGCCCTCTAGGTCCATCTGTGTTGTCACAAATGGTAAGGTTTCATTCTTTTTTATGGCCAAGTCATATTTCATTGTATATATGTACCACAGATTTTTAAGATGTATATATCTAATCTTTATTGTGTTTTTTCCATTAAAACACAAATTTTTTAAAAATCCACTTGTCTACTAATTGGCTCTTGGGTTGCTTCCATAGCTTGGCTATTGAAAATAACACTGCAATGAACATAAGTGTGCATAGATATTCTTTCAAATTAGTGTTTTGGGGTTTCTTTAGATATACGTGCAGAAGTGGAGTTGCTGAGTCACAAGGCAGTCCCTTTTTTTAGAAAAAATTTTAAATATTTATTTATTTATTTTTAGACAGAGGGGAAGGGAGGGAGAAAGAGAGGAAGAGAAACATGAATGTGTGGTTGCCTCTCTCATGCCCCCACACGGGGGACCTGGCCCACAGCCCAGGCATGTGCCCTGACTGGGAATTTAAATGGCGGCTGTTTGGTTCCCAGGCCATTTGCTTGGCATTCAGTCCACTGAGCCACACCAGCTAGGGCCATTTTTAATTTTTTTGAGGAACCTCCATACTGTTTTCTACAGTGGCTGCACCCATCTGCATTCTCTTCAACAGTGCACAAGGGTTCCCTTTTCTCCACATCCTTGCCAACACTTGTTTGTTGATGTACTGATGCTAGCCAATATGGCAGATGTGAGATGATATCTCATTGTGGTTTTAATTTGCATTTCTCTAATGATTAGTGACATCAAACATATTTTCATATATCTATTTGCCATTGTTTGTCCTCTTTGGAGAAATGTCTGTTCAAGTGCTTTGCCCACTTTTTACATGGGATTGGGTTTTGGTTTCGGGTCTTTTTGTGTGCGTGTTTATTGAGTTATATGAGTTCTTTATAAATTTTGGATATTAACCTCTTATCAGATATATCATTGGAGAATATCTTCTTCTATTGAGTGGGTTGTCTTTTTATTTTGTTGACAGTTTGCTGTACAAAAACTTTCTAGTTTGATGTAGTTCCATTTGTTTATTTTTGCTTTTGTTTCCCTTACCTGAGAAGATATATCAGGGGAAAAAAAATGTTACTAAGAGAAATGTAAAAGAGATTTTACTGTCTATGTTTACTTCTAGGCATTTTATGGTTTGAAATCTTACATTTAAATGTTTACCCTATTTTGTGTTTATTCTTGTAAATGGTGTAAGAAGGTAGTTGAGTTTCATTTTTTTTGCATCTATCTGTCCAATTTTCTAAATGCCATTTATTGAGCAGACTCTCTTTACCTCACTATAGGTTCTTGCCTTCTTTGTCAATTATTAATTAACTATATAGACATGGGTTTATTTCTGGACTCTCTATTCTATTCCATTGATTTATTACATCTGTTTTTATGCTGGTACCATGCTGTTTTGATTACTATAACATTGTAATATATTGAAATCAGGTAGTATGATACCTACAATTTTGTTCTTTTTTCTTGAGGTCACTGTGGTTAGTCCAGGTCTTTTATGATTCCATAAAAATGTTTGGATTATTTGATCTAGTTCTGTGAAATATGCCACTGGCATTTTGGTAGGAATTGCATTGAATCTATAGATCCCTTTGGGTAATGTGGACATTTAAGCAATGATAATTCTTCTGTTTTGTGAGCATAGTATTTGCTCTATTTATTTGTATCTTCTTCAGTTGCCTTCTTCAGTGCCTTATAATTTTCCAAGTACGAACCTTTGACCTCTGTGTCTAAATGTATTCCTAGGTGTACAGGTCTTTGACCCCCTTGGTTAAATGCTTCCTAGGTATTTTATTTTATTTTTGATGCAATTGTAAATGGACTGTTTTCTTAGTTTCCCTTTTTGCTAGCTTATTATTGGTATGTAAAAATGCAACTGATCTCTGGATATTAACTTCATATCCTGCTACTTTACTGAATTTATGTATTAGTTCTAGTAGTTTTGGTGGAAACTTTAAGGCTCTTTATAGAATGTCATATCATCTGCCAGACAGAACAGACTTTAATTTCCAGTTAACCTTTTACAGACTCCTAACCTCTTTGACTCTCCCATAATTTGTCCATAAATGGGTCTAATAATAACACCATGCCCCACTGGTTGTCATGCAAATTAAGTATAAGAACATTGAGTGGAGAAAGCACTTGGTTAATGCAAGTATTATTCATTTACTAATCATCTATTGAGTGTCTTCTAGGTGCCAGCCATTGTGTTAAGAAGACAAAATAAGATGCGTTCCTGCCCCAAGGGACCCCTAGATCAGTGGAGGAGACAGACAAGAGACTCTGAGAGTGATGTGTGCCGGGCAGAAAAAAGGGCATGGGGACCTGGTGGAAAGCTGGGCAGAAGAGTTTCTTTGTTTTTTTAAAAAAATTATTTATCGACTTGAGAGGGAGGAAGAACAAGGTGAAAGGAGAGAGAGAGATTGATTTGTTGTTCCACTTATTTATGCATTCACTGGTTGCTCCTTGTATGTGCCCTGACCAGGGATCTCAGGCCAAAGCAGGCACAGGTGACTCTCTGGTCACAGCCCCTGAGCTCCAGTCCAGCTGAGCCACAGTCGCCCTCTGCCTGTGGGAGGCAGCAGTGCTCCCCCCCCACCCCCCCGTGAGCCACCAGGGCAGAGCCTGTTCCTGTGTGGCAGATGCTGGCGGAGCCCCGCCCAAACCTTGCTGACACAGGTGGGTAACTTCCTCCTGCTGGTGGGACAACTGAGAGGCACATTCCACTGCCCCATCCCCAGGCCCCCAGAGGACACCTGCTCATCAGCACCCCTAACAGTGCACCGCCACCCGAATAAACCACTTGCCCTGGCGCCCTGGACTCAGGCTCTGCTTCTCGGGGAGCCCAACCCAAGACACCCCTCCTTCCTACCATCACTGGCTCAGAGGAGGTGGATTTGCTCAGAGCATCCGTTGGCCCCTTGGGTGTCCCGACACAGTGAAGAGACACACCCTGTGGGGTCAATGGACCCGGCCTTTCCCCCTCCCATGACTGAGGACTGGTCAGATGGCCACTGGCCAGAAGGAAGATGTATTATTTGGGGTATGGGTTGTAACTCCCTCCTTATCTCCTTTCAGGAGTGGCTTCTTGTCCTGTGACTGCTTCTTGACCCTTTTACACAGTGAGATAGTGTAGCTTAGAGTCACAATGTCTGGGATCCCTAATAACGAATCTGAGACTGGAGGAGGCTCTGTGTCTATTGCACTGACTTGGGTCATTGGTGAATTCCATTGTAATGTTAGTAATAATTGGCAAGTTCCCATCCGCTAGTCCACTGGGTCATTTTTTTTGGAATCTCATGAGCACTTAAGCAACTCCCCAATTTGGGTTTGGGGCTCCTGTGCTACACATCCCTTTGTGAAATGGGTCTGCAACACACTGACCACCAAGTCGATGGGATGTCCCAGTGATTCTCCCCAGCTATAGGCTGTGCCCTACTGACTTGAGATTTTTTTTTCTCTTTAGTGAAATTTGAGGACTATTCTGAGACTTCTGGTTGGCCACTGGCTATGTTACTTCTCTTCCACAATTCCAGTTCCGCACGCCGCCAGCATCTCTCGCTGAAGTCAGAAATCAGCCTCATCCCAGCAGCCCGCTCTGCCCAGTCTAACAGGTCACCAAGCCCGTCAACACAAATCCCGGCAAATCTCTTACATTTGTTCCCTTCTCTCCATCCCCATTGCCACCAGCATCTGGGGCACCTTCGTTGCCCACACAGGGACCGCAGTGGTGTCCTACACGGGTCTCCCTGCCCTTAGTCTTGCCCCTCTGTCTTATTCTCCACATCGCAGCTAAAACACCGTTTCGAAGATTCAGATCTCATCTGCCGTTCTCTTGCTTCTAAACCCAAGCCCTGTATCCTGGCGTTCAGTGCTGGTCAAAACCTCGCCCCTCCCCCAGTTCCCTTAAAAAAATACCTTTGCTAAGGTCAAAAGCATCCCAAACACTAAAGTCCCCTTAAATTCATGGTGATTGTCCTCATTTACAGCTGAAATCCTTCTTCCAATGGGTCCTGCCATCCTTATTTGGAGTTAAGAATCCTGAAAGAGCAAAACACATTCCTAGGAGTGAGCTATGTTTGCTATTTTCATGTTCTGAGCCTCCTCTAGAGAGATGTGTCGTTTGTACTTGGGTAAACTGCGTACCCTCACTCCATCATCCATGGCTTCAGTGTGCTAATAATAAAAAAGCAGGTCCGTCTTCTACTGCACATCGGAACCAAATATGACCTCAGTTTCCAGAGATCAACATGCAATGTTGAGATGCAACGTAAAATCTAATAATGTGCCCTGGCTGGTGCAGCTCAGTGGATTGAATGCTGGCCTACAAACCAAAGGTTTGCTGGTTCAATTCCCAGTCAAGGGCACATGCCTGGGTTGCAGGCCAGGTCCATGGTCGGGGGTGTGTGAGAGGTGACCGCACATTGGTGTTTCTCTCCCTCTCTTCCTCTTTCCCTTCCCTTCTCTCTAAAAATAAATAAATAAAATCTTTAAAAAAAAATAAATAAAATCTGTAAAGATAAAAAATAAAATCTAACAATGTCAGTATTCCTTATGTGTTTACACAACTGTAATATAGAATAAATTTTCATGAGAACAAAGTCATTGTACAACTCTAAAGGGTTAGTGGCAGGGTTGTGACGGGATGATGGAGCTGTCACTGGGTCTCAGCCTCTGTGCTCTCTGCTACCTTCCCTCCAGCGGTCTCAGAGATTTAGTGACTGCAGTCAGCACCACGATGCAGTCACTGACTCCCCAGCCAACCAGCTCAGCCCCTCTCCAGATGGAGGTCTTGGTCACTTAACAACATGCTAGGAGTTCCCCGTGAACGTGAATGTTACACGGCAGATGCTGGTTCTAAGGAAAACCTTTCACCAAGACTCTAGCAAGGAAGGATTAGAGAACCTAAGTGGTTGGGGGCAAAGATACACGCAAAAATGCCACCAAAGCAAATGACCTGCCACCTTGACTTCTGTTGTCACGGTTCAGCTCTTGTGTTCATTTGATAATGGTGTATGTTAAGTTTCTTGTACAATTTCAGCAGAAGGAAACTATTATTGCAATCACTGAAATGGGAAGATGGAGAATTCCCATTGACCTGGGGACTTGATGATACAAACACAACAAAATTCCTCAATCAGCAATAGAAAGAAGGAAAGTAATTAATTACACACAGCACATTCTCTCTTTTTTAAAAAAGATTTTATTTATTTATCTTTAGAGAGGAAGGGAAGGAGAGAAGGAGAGAAATATCAATGTATGGTTGCCTCTCGTGAGTCCCCTGCTGGGAACTGGCCTGCAACCCAGGCATGTGCCCTGACTGGGAATAGAACTGTGATGGTGTGGTTCGCAGGCCTGCACTCAGTCCTCTGAGCTACACCAGCCAGGGCTACAGCACATTCTCTTTAAACAATTGCTTATTCCCCTTTTGTTTCGTTCTTTTTCTTTTTCTTTTTGTGTGACCGTTTCTTTTTCTGTTGGGCATTCAGGCTGCTTTCTTTTTAAAAATATATATTTTGCTGACTATGCTATTACAGTTGTCCCATTTCCCCACTTTTATTCCCCTTCACCCTGCACACCCCCTCCCACCTGCATTCCTCTCCTTTAGTTCAAGTCCATGGGTCATACATAAAAGTTCTTTGGCTTCTACATTTCCTATACTACTCTTAACCTCCCCCTGTCTGTTTTCTACCTACCATTTATGCTACTTATTCTCTGTACCTTTTACCCCTCCCTCCTCCTCCCACTCCCCCACTGGTAACCCTCCATGTGATCTCAATTTCTGTGAATCTGTTCCTATTCTAGTTGTTCACTTAGTTTGTTCTTGTTTTTTCTTTAGGTTCAGTTGTTAATAGCTGAGTTTGCTGTCATTTTACCATTCATATTTTTTATCTTCTTTTTCTTACATAAGTCCCTTTAACATTTCATATCAGAACGCTTGGTGATGATGAACTCCTTTAACTTGACTTTACCTGGGAAGCACTTTATCTGCCCTTCCATTCTAAATGATAGCTTTGCTGGATAGAGCAATCTCGGATGCAGGTCCTTGCCTTTCATGACTTGGAATACTTCTTTCCAGCCCCTTCTTGCCTTTAAGGTCTCTTTTGAGAAATCAGCTGACAGTCTGATGGGAACTCCTTTGTAGGTAACTGTCTCCTTTTTTCTTGCTGCTTCTAGGATTCCCTCCTTATCTTTAATCTTGGGTAACTTAATTATGATGTGCCTTGGTGTGTGCTTCCTTGGGTCCAACTTCTTTGGGACTCTCTGGACTTCTCAGCTTCCTGGACTTCCTGAAAGTCTATTTCCTTTGCTAGACTGGGGAACTTCTCCTTCATTATGCTGTCAAATAAGTTTTCAATTTCTTGGTCTTCCTCTTCTCCTTCTGGTACCCCTATGATTCAGATGTTGGAACGTTTAAAATGGTCTGGAGGTTCCTAAGCTTCTCCTCATTGCTTTGAATTCTTGTTTCTTCATTCTGTTCTGGTGGAATGTTTCTTTCTTCCTTCTGGTCCAAACCACTGATTTGAGTCCCAGTTTCCTTCCCTTCACTCAAGGTTCCCTGTACATTTTTCTTTATTTCACTTTTCATAGCCTTCACTTTTTGTTCTAATTTGCAACCATATTCAACCATTTCTGTGAGCATCCTGATTACCAGTGTTTTGAACTGTGCATCTGATAGGTTGACTACTTCTTTGTCACTTAGTTGTATTATTTTTTGGAGCTTTGATCTGTTCTTTCATTTGGGCCATTTTTTTTTGTCTCAGCGCACCTGTTACGTAGTGAGGGGTGGAACCTTTAGTGTTCACTAAAGGTGGGTTGCCCCACTCGGGGCAACCCACATAGCTGTGTTGTGACGCTGTGTATGGGGATGGGCTCCAAGAGGGAATGGACACTTGCTCGGCTCCCTGCCGGCTTTCAGTCACTTCCCCCACTACCCACAAGCAAATTGGGCCCTTCTGGTGCTGGTTCCTAGTGGGTGGGCTTGAGTTACGTTATAGGACCCTGTTGATCTCTCCAACAAACTCTGCTGTGAGGCTGGGAGTTTCTCCCGCTGCTATCTCAACCTGCACAGGTGTTTTCAATCAGAGGTTTGATATTTTATTTCCCAGTACTGGAACACTGGGTTGCGATGTCTGTCTGGTTCCCCAGTTGTTCCTCCCGGTTTATCCACCCATGAATGTGGGACTGCCCAGTCCACCACCTGCTGCCTTGCTGAGAGTCCTCTCTGTCCGGCTACCCGTCTCCGTCCCTCCTACCAGGTCTTGGTGAGTGTTTTTTCTTTAACTCCTTGGTTGTTTGACTTCCCTACAGTTTCATTTTGTGGCAGTTCTGGTGTTGTTTTTTTTTTAATTTTTGATTGTGCAAGGAGGCATAGTGTGTCTACCTATGACCCCATCTTGGCCGGAGGTCCTGTTGTTTTTAAAGATTTTATTTATTTTTTAGAGAGAGAGGGGCAGGGAGGGAGAAAGAGAGAGAAATATCAATACCTGATTGCCTCTCACGTGGCCCCCATTGGGGACCTGGCCCACAACCCAGGCATGTGCCCTGATTGGGAATCAAACTGGCAACCTGGTTTGTAGCCTACACTCAATCCGCTTAGCTATGCCAGCCAGGGCTCCTTTTGTTTCTTTTGCTCATAGTTTTAGCAAAGAGAATTTGACATAAATAGTTAAATGATGGGCAGCAGAAGAAAGAAGAGATAAAGCTATGCACTCAATATTCCACAAAGTATTAGACTACATGATTTTGAGGGTCCAGCCCACTTTTCTAAGACACTGTTTTTCAGAATAATATTCATAGCTAACATCTCAATCACTTGCAATATATGATGTCAGTTACATGCATTCAATCCTCATTCAATCCTCTAACAACTTAGAATTCAAATCTCTTTTGGTCATCTCCCTATCTTCATGTGCTGAGGCTTAGAAAGGTGATTTGGTGGCCACCAAGACGGACTGTGAGCCTGTCACTATACTCTACCACACTCATCTACTTTTAATGACACAAGGAACCCATTAGGATGGACTGCTTGACTTGTCATGAAACATCTGTAAGATTAGCTAATGATTCAAGTCCCTGATCTTATTTAGACAGAAGCTTTCTCCTTCCTCATTTCGGGTGGAGGTTCATTGCATGCCCTACTTTCTACTAGTTACCAGGGCAGGTCACTACAAAGGAAATCTACCAGCCTAAGGGGACTATATTAGCATCCCGTTGTCACTATTATTTCTCTTGATGGCATCTATCAAAAGTTTGAACTCCATAATTCTCTGTGATTATTAAATATCTGTCTTCCTAAGTAGACTGGAAGTTATATATGAAAGCAGCGGAGTTTATAGGCACTTAATTTTTTCCCCATAAATGAAGACACTGCTCTTTGGGGCCTCGTGAGTTTGAGTATAACCATCTGGTGTTGACAGAGTGCTTTTCCATCTCTCTCTCTCTCTCTTTTTTTTTTTTGCCTCGAACATTCACTGCGAGGTAGCTATCAACATAACTCCAAATTAAGCCTTAACAAGGAGGTGAGGCAATACGTGAAATGGGGAAATCTAGGCATTCGGAACTATTACCTGGTCAAATTCTAGTGTTTGGGCCAAACACTCCACTAAGCTAAATTTTCTCGTTTATTCACACACACTGAACATAATATGCTACTCTTCTAGGCTCTGGGACAGAGCAGGGAGCAAGAACAAAATGTAAAAGTTGAATGGTATTGAATGAAGAGGGAAATGAAGGAAGGAACGAGAGAGGGGAGTGTGTACAGAGAGAGGGAGGGTTGCAATTTTAGAAAAGGAGGTCCAGGTAAGGGCCCCCAGCGAAGGTAACATTTATAAAATGGGAATACAGTGTCTATTTCAGAGGCTTGTGACGAAGATTTAATATCAAAATGCACGGATTCGTAAAAAATTTTCCGTAGGTCCAAAAGGTACCTAAACGACTTCTAAGGAAAGCGGCCTGGGGCCCAGAGGAGGGGGGAACGTTGGGTGTAGTGGAACGGTGACAGACGTGGACATTGCCCGGCACAGAATACAGATCTCGCTGGAAGTGGGCGGGGACGACAACTTGAAGCTGGAAGAATACGGACGTGGGCGGTACCACAGTTACCCCGGTAACGGCGCTCCCGCAGCCAGCGGTGGGGGGGGGGCAATGACGTAAGGCAGTACGCGAGTGGAGACAGGGGTGGGGCTTCCGGCGGAAATGGGCTCTAGCTGCCAGTAGTCCGGGAAGATGCTGTGTGTATTGTGGAGTGGGCTGTGCTTTGGCTTGTGTAGCCTCCTGGTGGGACAGGTGGAGGCCCCGAGCCCAGTGGAGCCGTCGGAGCAGAGTCGGCCGTACGCGGTGCTGCGTGGGCAGAACCTGGGTGAGCGGCCACGGGCTGACAGACAGCTGGATCAGGCCTGCGGTTTGGCCTCTTGGGGCAGCAGGAGCCTGGCGAGCGCGGGGCGGGTGGCCGGGGATGTGTGAGGGCTGGAGATGCAGGTGCGACCTTCTCCGAAGGCGTGGGGAAGAAGGCCCGAGCTTTACCGCTCTGTGCAAGCCCTAGTGCACGCTAGGCTCTCGGTATGTGCTGCTTGCATGAATGACCTTCGAGTCCGGAGACCAGGGTCTCAATTTGGGTCCCCTCCTCACTGGCCATTTGGGCGCAGGCGAGACCACAAGGGTGCATAATGTAGTATATACTTCACCCTCATCTTCTTTCTGAATGAGGGTAATAGTCATAGTATTAACGGTAATTGACATTTGTTGCTCATTTCCTGTATACCGTGATTTATGCATAAAGCACTTTGTATACGTGATTTCATTTAAGCCTCACGGTAAATAAGGAAGCGATGTTTTTCAGCTGTGTTTTACAGATACGAAAAGTGAAACTCAGGGAGGTTAAGCTCTTAGTCCAAGATCACACAGCGGGAAAGTGGTGGCGGCTAGTACTAGAACCTAGGTTTTGTTTGGGAGTATCTGCAACACATACATCCATGTATACATACATATAGGTGTACATGACTAGGGAAGGGACCCTGGAGCTTAGAGCTTGGCAAACTTCAAAATAACTGCATGTTGTTTGGCTGAAGTCCTTTCACTGTACCTCATTGGTATATCTGCACACCTACAAAGTTGCCATGTGATACCATTTCTGGGTTATCTGGACTCTATGTGAACTTCTTGTCTGCTGTGTGTTGCCCACTTACTGTGTACCTAGCGCTTGGCTAAGTGGTTTGCACACATCATCCTGCTTTGTCCTTTAGAACAGGGATTGCCGGTGTGGGTGCTATTGACACGTTGGACCAGATCGTTCATTGTTAGGGTGGGGAGAGTGGAGACCCTCTGGCCTGCACATCTTAGACATTTAGCAGCATCCCCAGCCTTTATCCACCAGATGCCAGTGGCATACCCAACTCCCAGTCCAGGGAGTCAGAATTCTCTCTTGGCATTACCAAATGTCCACTGGGGTTAAAATCCCCCTGGTTGAGAATCACTGTTGTAGAATAGTACTACTCACAGGGTGATCTGCATGCCAGTGGGCATCTGCAGACGGCTGGCTGTCTGCGAGACCACCCCAGATGCTTCTTCCACCGTCATACCTACTGTGGCCACCCCTCCCCATCCCTGCCACATTACAGTTTTCTTCAAGGTGCCTCTTTGGGCTGCATGAAACGCTCTTACATGTTTATGTTCTCCACCCCAAATTGATGGAGACTTCCAGAGAAAAGGTCTGTTTGTGGCTGTCCCCACCCCCCCCCCCCCGCACGTGGCACTGAGTGGCATTTGTATGTCATCACCAGCGATCGGATGACTTACAGAACCTGGAGCGGCCATTAGGAGGTAATCTGTATTCCTTTTGCAGTGTTGATGGGAACCATTTTCAGCATCCTGCTGGTGACTATGATCCTTATGGCGTTTTGTGTCTACAAGCCCATTCGGCGTCGATGACAGCTGAGCGCACGAGCTCTTCGACAAGTGTTTGGGAACAGAATCAGTTGTGTTGCACACGGGTCACTGGAGAAGTTGGAGTTTGAACTTCCCTGCTTGGAAGTGCCCTTTGGTTTGGACAGTTGGTAAATGCTAAATGATTTAGAAAAAACATCTAGCAGTTATTTTTTCCTAACACTGTAATGCGAATAATTGGCCATTGAGTCTGCTTCTCAGTGTTTCTTTTTATATGTGGCTACAATTGTTAAAAGTAAGACCTAAAGCTCAGTGTAAAGATGGAGTGCTTACGAGAAAGAAAACACAGCAACCTGTGTGAGTGACATAAAAACCACATTGGAAAGGACTAATCATTAATATTTGAACATGTTAAGAGGAAGGAATAACATGTAGACAGACATTCCCAACTTAGGAACCATTTGGCGGCAAATGGGTTAAAAATCACAAATGTTTTTAATTATACTGGATTGGCCTGGAGCACTCCCGGCAAAGCACTCAGTGTCAGCCGGGGGAACTTAGGCCATTGCTCTTTTAGCCTCGAGCTCTGCACTTAGATGCCCCCACTGAAGTCAGGGTCAAATCAGGTAGGCCTGTGGTCACGTGTACCCTTGGGCTGGAAGGCCCTGGGCCCTGGGCTTGGACTGAAAATGTTTCTAGTTGGCCACCCGAGAAAGAACAACATCCAGCCCAGACATATGGATCTCCTTTGTACTGCACTTAAATCTTTCCAGCCCTTGGCCTAAAACTTATGGCAGCTCTTCAGAGTTGGAATTGACTCGGCAGGAACTCCTTCTTTTCAGCCCCGGGTGGGGAGGACTCATCCAGCAGAAGTGCCTGTTCACCGTACCAGGCAGAGTGGCGGGTGGGTGTGTGTTTACACAAATTTAATTTCACCTTTGAAAATGCTGCTGTTTGTTTGCACTGTTGGTGAACTGGATTTTTCCCCTGTATTGAAATGATACTTTCATACTTATAAGGCGGATATCAGTATTTATTTTATTTTAAAGGTGCTAGGTTTAATTTTGTTATTAATTTGAAATGCTTACCTTGTGCTCCATTCAAGCACAGCACTGATTTTTTTTTTAACAACCCGCACTTAATGTGAAATAATTGATGTGGAATCTTGTAACTCTTTGACTTAAGGACTTTGTTTGTAACCCTAACATTGAGCCATTCAAATGTGAACTGTTGTGTGCTTTGCAGCAAATGCCAATTAAAATTTAAAGTAAAATCTTTTATTCTGTTACTCCTAATTATGTTCCAAGCGTTTAAAATGCAAGTGTGTTTGAATCTAATTTACTCTCCTAAGGAAGCACTGTGTGGCATTTTAAATTCATATATGTGAAATAATACAATTTCCCCAAGGCGAGGTATTATTTCGGAAAACTGAGCCAGGATTAATCTCTCAGGCTGGGCCAGGGAATCTGAAAACCTGGATTCTTGTCCTAGCTCCAGTTACAAACAGGCTTATTAACTTCAGAGCCTCAGTTTCTCATCTGTGCATTGGTGACATACAGTTTCTTATTTAGGGGTGAAGGTGAAATGATTTGGAAATGAACACAAATGAAGGTGGGGTTACTGCAGTCAGCCTCTCCCATAGAATCTGTGGTTACTGACTGGAAGGAGGGGTGGGTGGGATTCTGAGAGACTGGCAGAGCCAGAGTTAAGTCCCATCTTATCTGGAATGCTGCATTTTGATGTGCTGCCAAAAGGTTATTGCCATTTTTAGGATTTCGAAAGGAAACAGTGAAAACTTGCCAGGCCTGTAAACCTTGTGACCTGCTATTTGTTTACTAGCCAGGTAGTAGGATCATGTTCATTTTCTGAAAAAAAAGCATGCAATAGTTATTCTCTGTACAAATCCAAAGCCCAGCCTACAGCCTCATTCAAATGTTACCTTTGGTTCAGTGGGAGATTTCAAGCTAAAGACAAATAATCTCTGTAGAAAGGGGCTTAGTACAAAGAGACAAGTGAAGATAAAAACATCAGTTCTGGGGGAGAGAAAGAGGAGTCCCACCATTGTTAATATAATGAGAATGGTTTGCGTGACATCGATATAACCTGGCAGCCAAGGAGACTGGACTGGAATGGACATGTGTGAACAATGACAACTTCACTCTACTAGTCTGGGGGCGGTAGATGCCATTGAATGAGCCTGCATACTGTGGCCGTCAAATTCAAAATGACTGAACGAGTAGAGCAACGAATCTGCATCAGCTTTTGTGATAAGCGTGAACCTTCCTCTGCAGAAACCGTTCAGATGACTCAGAGAGCTGCAGCCAGGGGCAGCTGGTGACGGGCAGCTTCATCGCAACAGCCTGCCTGCTGATGGGTCGTGTCTCGTGCAGAGCTTTTCCATGGAACATCAAATCGCCCAGCTGACTCAGCACCCCCATAGCCCAGAGCTGGCGCCCTGTGACTTCTGGCTTTTCCCAAAACTAAAATCACTTTTGAAAGGGAAGAGATTTCAGACCATGAATGAGATTCGGGCAAAGACGACGGCGCAGCTGATGGTGATTGGGAGAGCCGTGTGAGGTCCCAAAGGGCCTACTTTGAAGGTCCCTGAGATGTCGTCTTATGTATAGAGTTTCTTGTATCTTTAATATTATTTTTCATAGTACGTGGCTGGATACTCTCTGGACAGACCTCGTATACTGAAAACCTTTACGTACCACAGACTGACCGATTAGTACAAATAGAATTATACAAATAGAATTATTCAAATAGATTTTCCCGACCGTCTTTGAGAGTACAGGGGAGGGCAGTAGCTGAGCTCTAGACTTTGTAAACAGAACTGTACTCAGCCCACATGCTGAGTATCCAGATGAACACATATGATTTACACCAATCATAAACATGAGTTATTTTAGCAAATACTAATCTTAACTTTCTTTAAAGTGGAGGTAATGAAGTCTGCAAGTGCTGCTTGAGATTTAGGAGCTCTGGAGTCTTATGAATATATATTTTTCCCAGCTGGGTCTCAGTGTTAAATCACACATATTTCTAGACATGGGCCAAACCTCCGTAGTACAACTTGTCTTTGACGTCACTGTGCAGCAAGAAACTTAAGTTTTTGAATGAAATAATCCATAGGTGTTGCATCTCAACTAGAGTAACAATTTTCCTCCTACTGCCCCGCTGGCTCAAAGGATCGCTGTTTACTTTCCCCGAAAGCAAAGCAGTGCCTTCATTTTCCCAGAAATACCAAGGCCAGATTTCTGGAACCAAACTTTTTTTTTACTAGTCACTGCCTTGTTTGCTTTAATACTAGCATATTGGGTGTAGGATAAGTCTGGAAGCCCTAATTATCGTCTGAACTAATAAGAACAGCCTCAAAAAGCACTCTGGCTTCAAAGGCAAGGGCGTATTCGGTCACATTGGAGTTGTTAATTTGGTTTGGTTTTCCTTGCCCCACAAGAGCCAGTCCATCGCCAAGAGGAAGGCTGCGGAGGTCTCGAAGCAGCCCTGGCACTGGCTTGCTTTAGATTCCATTTGAAACCAGCAGCACTGGGCATGTGGGCTGTATGATGGGGAAGGAAGGCCGAGAGGGGTATGTCACCTGTGATACATGACTGAGTGGTGGGAGGGCATTTTAACGCTCCAGTAACAAAATGGGAAGTGTGGGTTCAGTCGGTGACTAGGAAAACAGCGTGAAAGGAAAAAAGACTCGAAGGCCGTCTAGGATACCATATCAGGGTCCTCTAAGGAAGCAGTCTTTATTTGCATTTTAAAGGAGAGTGAACATATACATGAAAAACGCTGCAGACAGGCTGACAAAAAGCTCAGTACCTTTTTAAGTAACTTTCCTGGACAAAGTCATCAGGAAGCAGAACAATGGAATGCAAACAAGAGAATACCTATGGTTCACCTTCGTAAACAATGTGACTAACTGCAGCCATTCCCAAGACCTGTCCTCACTCAGGGTAAATACTAAGTAAACAAAATGCCAAGGTACATACTTGAAACAAATGTGATGCTGCATATACTGGCCTGGTGTGCAGAGAAGGAATTTGGATCAGACCATGACAAGAGACAGATGGTTATATAGAATCAAAAGTACATTTCTTGCCCTGACCCGTGTGGCTCAGTTGGTGGGACGTTGCTTGCAAAGCGAAAAGTCACTGGTTCAATTACCAGTCGGGGCACAGGCCTAGGTTGCTGGTTCTTTCCCAGATTGGGGCACCTATGCCAGGCAACTGATCCATATTTCTCTCCCTCTTTTATCCCTCTCCCTTCCCTTCTCTCTAAAAATAAATAAATAAAATCTTTTTTTTTTAAAGCACATTTCTTTTTGGCTAGGAACGTTTCACTGGCAATGCTAACTGTGTAATACAGATGTTAACTGGAACAGTAGCTTTGCTTCTCTTCCCCTCCCCAAAGAAGCCCAACAGATAGGAAACTGACGGGAAACAGAGGAGGATATTGTTTACCAGAGTATTTCAGTGCAGCCTGCGGGAATGAATACACAGAGGCGGCTGGAGCGAGGGCACCCTCAGCTGTATTCTCCAGGGTTCTGTATGTCCCGTGACAGTTATTTACAGAAGGGTTAGACAAAAATAGTTAATTACTAAAGGTATCCCAAAAAGGCCTGAGAAAATCTGGTTAAAATGTATAACCTTGTATTGCTACTGATGGGTATAGCTTTTATATCTTTTAAAAATAATAAAAAGATTCTGTTAAAAATATATATTTATCCAGAAAGATGTTGATTTGAACTCTAAAAAGCAACATGGAAGCATCACTTTCCCTTTTGGATGCAGAGCCATTGGGTTCCCTTTGTAGCTCCCTTTCTGACTTCCACCCCTTCTTCTCAAGTGAGCCGAGGGCATGTACTCGGAGGGTCTTCCTGGGCCTCTGTGGGGAAATCCCACACCAGAGAACGCGTGGAACACACACACTGGTTTGGTTCTGAGCTGTCTGCTATTTTGGCCGGCCCGCCCACTGTAAGCTCAGGTTCTCCTAGCCGTTCCTTTGGGGCCGGGATTAAGCTGCTTTGGATTTGACCTGGAGGATCCTGCTCTCAAAGGAACGTGACAAATTCAAATCAGATCCCTCAATAAGTGAAGTGAGGTGGTTTGAAAGTATTAGTAACTTTTAAGGCTAAGGCAACACCCGTGGTCACTAGTATATCTTAGTTTGACGCACATAGTTAACCCTCATCTCAGGGATCCTGTGCACCTCTCCTCTCCGACGTTAGCTGGGGAGGGGCGGAATGGCACAAGGTGCAGATGGAAGAGGAACAGGGATGGTGTCCTAGCAACCCTGTATAAAGGTAAAAAGAAAAAAGAGCAGATCCGCACAGGTGATCCATTTCTTTGGAGAACTGTAAAGTACCAAAAATTCTCATAAACCACAAAGGCTGCTGCTCTCGTGTATAAAAGCACCCTGACTCTGCAATAACTTGTTTTGTTATCACTCCTTGGTAAAGATTAACATACAAACCTGCGGGGATTGGGGTATTTGTCTAAAGCTGGTAGAAAAAAATGTGACCTGCAAGCCAATATAGCTCATGGAAAGTGACAAGGCTATCCTCCCCGTAGCCTGGAGATGTGGCCTGCCCATCCCCAACCCCTTCACTGGGGAGTGTTGCAGACAGACCAGGGAGTGCCTGGTCCTGCACCTCTGCGTAAAGAAGGGGGCAGCTGCCATCTGCTGTGCACAGGGGAGGCGCAGCCTCTCGGCCTCAGGGCCCTGGCATTGTAGCACCCATGCGCGCAGCCCAGAGCCCCTGCTTTGTGCAGCCCTTGGGCAGAAAGGTCTATTTCTCAGTGAGAGACAGCTGTAAGACTTGCTGGAGCTCCGCCTCCTCTTCCCGGAGGCGGAGCTCCTGCTCCTCCAGCTCTTTGGCAGAGAGCTCCATGGCCAGCTGCAGGTCGCTATCAAAATGGCTTGTCTCACTTGAGGCACTAGGGCATAGGCCTTCGGAGCTGGTGAGGAGGCTTTCCTGGATGGCCCTGGTTGGAAAAAGAGGGGGGAAAACAGTGATTATCATCATTGCCATGGCGGCAGCAGCAGCAACTACATTTCATAGCTGCTTACCAAGTGCACGCTGTGCCAGGTACTTGACATGCACCGTGTGCATGATGCCATTCGATCCCACCTAACTCTGGGGTTATATAATATACTCTGGGTGCTGTATACAGGTGAGAAACCTGAGGCCCAGAGAGGTTAAGAAACTTGCCCAAGATCACCCAGCTACTAAGTGATGGGCATAGGAATTGAACTTGGGTCTAATTTGTAGCAAAATCCAAATTATTCAACAGGTTTTCATACATGCCCAAAGTTTTTTAAAAAATGCTTCGTAAAACAAAGCTTTTTGGCTTCCACCCTTAAAAAAATCTAATTATTTCTGGCTTTTCCCCAAAATGTCATCATTCTTAAAATTCTATAAACTTCCCACTGAGGGGATAGAGACCCTATGGGATCACACACAGTCTTTGCAGATCAGACCAATCAGAAAATGTTTATTTCCTTGCGGCCTGTCTGCCAACGGCACTGGCCAGTGAAAAAGTCAGCAATTCTATCACCCAATTCCTGGAAACTCAGCCACAGAAGGAAGCAGGAGAGCTACCTAGTCAAGTGTCCCCCGCCAGGTACCGTGTCACGCATGCAAAGTGCCCGTGTCAACCTCTGTAATCATCGGGGTTGTGTCAGTTACCTCTCATACTGGGCATCATAGGCATGTGTCTGGCTGATGCTTCCATTCGAAGCTGGTCCTGAAAGGTCCTAGGAAAAACAAATGGTCAGGATGTGAATACCCTTAGAAGGAATAGGTGTGATAGGGATAAGGAAATGAAAGCAGCGAGAACAAAATAAAAAATATTTACAGGCTCATTATTGATAGTGCTATGTAGAAAACGAATAGGGACTTGGATTATCTTTGAAATGATACCTCAGTGCCAGGTAGTATATGGTACACCACCTTGCTTTATAGCTTTTCACACTTGACACAAAGTCAGTCCATTAAAAGCAGCTAACCTTGGGCAGAGTTTAAATGAACAAGGCAGGTGCTTCTTTTAGAGCAAGGTGAGAGCACACCCTTTGGTATGGTCATACACCACATGAATAAGGTTTCCGCCAATGGGGGGCTGTGTAGGTGACAGTGGTGTGCCATGCAGCCTAGTTGTGTAGCAGGCTATGCCATCTAGGGTATGTAAGCGCGTTTTGTGATGTTCGCACAATGACAAAATCACCTAATGATGCATTTCTTAGAATGCACCCCCATTATCCATCATTAAACAGTGCATAACCGAACCTATCGTCTGTGACTTTGGCTACTCCCCTTTGCAAAACTATGGTCAACAAGGTTTATGTAGGTATTGGAGGAAAAGATACAGAAAAAGAAGGTGTACTGGACTGACAGTGATGTCCGGGGGCTGCGCCCTCTCCCAGGGGGCCTCTGAAAGGGCCCATGCCTGCTCTGGGGTCTGGCCCTTGGCCCAGCGGCCCCAGAAAACTAAATGGCTCTAAGAACAGCCCCATGGGAAGGCAAGAGTGGGCCCGCATGACTCAAGCTCTGAGACTTGAGAATAAAACCAGAATGTCCAAGAACGAGCCTGAGGAAGCCACAGGAGGGGACAGAAGGAAGAACCAAATAAGAAAACAAAAGGCAACTTGTTCTTAATGCTGGTCTGTCCTGTTCTTAGCTCTACTTTTAGCTACAGACTCAAAGAGTTTGGGATTACACCCTTTATACCAGACTAAAACATGAGGAACAAAATTCATGAATCGGTCAACACTTTCATCACGCCCTTACTGAGCAACCAAACACAGTGACTGGTCTTCCCTGAGGAGGAGGTTCAGGTTAAAATCCACACACCTTCTTAGGGGGCGGCTGACACACAGGTTAGCATTCTAGAGAAAACAGGACTGTGCAAACGAGCACGGTTTACTGTTTCAGGGCCACACCATCAGGGCGCACACCCCAGAGGACACAGTTATCGGCTACACGGGTGAACACAAGGACAAAGGAAGTCTGTCGGGAGCCATCCTGGGAGCGCCGCTGACGGGGCCCTGCAGACTGTACGAGAGATGTGTATCTCACACAGGGTGGGGCAGGAGCAGGGTGACAGCTGTTGACACGGCATGTCACACAATAAATAACCCAAGAGTAAGCTGTGTTTCGTGTACTTACAATGTAAACCTACTTTTGCCTCACCCTGCATAATAACCTTTTGGAAATGACCAGGTGTAGAGAACATAAAATGGTCTCTGCAAATACCACAAATAGGCCAAGGTTGTTACTCAAAGTAAGTCTTCTAGGTCAGCTACACACTGAGGCCAGTGTGGGCGAGACCCCCTGCCATTCGTTCTGATAAAGGCACCTGGCTCCTGCTAGACTCCAGCAAGCTCTGCTGGATGGCGAACTGCATGAGGTCGTAATCTTCGTCCTGCAAGTGCACATTCTTGCCGTTGTCTTGAACGTGGTAAGACTCAGGGATTTCAAACACGGACTGATCGACCTCGAAGTCTGCGGCCGGGGAAGCTGGAACACAGAAGGCGGCGGGTCGGTGCCCAAGTTCGTGACATAAACCTCCACTTCACCTTTGGAAATGCGTTTTTTAAGTTAAAAAAATATTACAATGATTAAAAGTTTGCTAGTATGTGAGAGAGATTTTGAGGAATAACCTTGACCAACAAAAGTACCAGAATACTGCTTTTCTCTTTTTCCTTACTTTTTAGTAATAAAATTAATGCAGTCATTAAAAAAATTCAAATAACCCTAAAATGAAAAGTGAAGATCTCTCTCCCTACACCCTTTCTCCTACACCCAAATTCCAGAGGTAACAGTGACTTGTGTCCTTGAGGAATGTGATGTGTATATACACACAGTACCATCAATGTGTCCCTTTATTTTTCCTTTGTTCATTATGAAATGCAGTGAACATATAAAAGACATTACATACATATCTGTCAACTTAAAGTAAAAATGATAATATAGAACACCTGTGTAGCTTTCAACTAGCCTAAGACACAAAACACATTTTACCACAATTTTTAAAAACCAAAGAAATTCAATTATATTTCTATATACTAGGCAAGGAGTAACTGGAAAATAAAAGTTAAGAAAATAAATCCATTTACAGTAGCATCCCAAATATGAAATGGACTGATGGCCAAGGAGCCTGAGAACCCCTGGGGGTGGTGACAGACATGCTCCCCACTTTGACTGTGGTGCTGGTTACATAAGTGTAAACAGTTGTCCGAATGCATTGACCCGTCACACTTAAAAATGAGAGCATTTCAGTGCATACAGACTGTATCTGAATAAAGTCATCTTTTAAGAATATGCTGTGTTCTTGCCCTGGCTGGTGTACCTCAGTGGATTGAGCTCAGGCTGCGAATCAAAGGGTCGCTGGTTCGATTCCCAGTCAGGGCACATGCCTGGGTTGTGGCCTCTGCAGTGGGAGCCATGTGAGAGGCAACCACACACGTTGATGTTTCTCTCCCTCTCTTTCTCCCTCCCTTCCTCCTCTCTAAAAATAAATAAATAAAATCTTTAAAAAAAAAGAATATGCTATGTTCTTAATGCACGTAGGGTCATATATATTCTGAAATTTGTTTCATTTAATCTAAACTAAGTCTAAAGCTTTCTTGATTCAGCACAAACATCTATTTGACAAGATACTCCAGTTTCAAACAGAATAATAAGTATAATGACTAAAGGGATGCATTTTTTAAGTTAATCACAAAACCCAACGTTCTTTTACCTGAATTGGCCTTGCTGCCTTCCACATTTTGAGACGCAGTTTCTTCAGCAGTGCTACAGCCATTGACATTTCCAAAGGTAATCCGTGCATTTAAGACATGAAACAAGGGGATTTCTAACAAAATAAAAGCTTTTATAAATAACTTGACTGAGAAGAATGATGATAGCCATCACTTAGGGGTCAGCTGTAAGCACTCACTATACGGGTAGCATGCCGAGTACTTTTTATGAGTGGGATTTCATCCAGTCCTTCCCAACACAGACAGGAAAACTGGGGTTCCAAGAGGTTAAATTAAGCAACTCTCCCTAGATTACAGTGAGTGAGTGAGCAATCGAGCCCGAGTTCAAGGGTCATGCATGTGCAACTATCCAAAATGTAAATTCCTCACAAGTCCCATGTATTGTATATGGTATCAATATTATGCATACTACTTCGGGCCCTAAAACATATTTATGTGTCAAAGGCATGCGGTGTCAATTGTCCTAACTACCTAATTGGAAGTTCCACTTAAGGTCTGATACTGAAACAAGGACTACGTCACATTTTATGCCTTTTACACCTGTCAGCGCCTTCAATAAACAGAACGGAGAGTTGGGGCCTCTCCTAATTTTGATATGTACAAGGACCAAGAACCACGACACTTGTTTAAGCCAAATCAGACCAGAGCACTCTGACCACCTCTGCTGTGCCTGCCACGTGCTCTTTGTGATTAAAGGGCCCCATTTCCCTGCAGCGCAGTCTGTCACCCACAAAAGGGGCAGAATCTGCAAGTGCCCCTGTGGTTCATTTAAAGGTACCTATTTTGACAGGAAACCCAGGCGGGAATTCCAATTTGATGAAATCTCTCAGTCTTGCAAAATGAGCGCTCGTTCTGGCCATCAGGTCAATGATGGGAATGACCTGCTCCACGAGGGACAGAGGGAACTCCTCGCACATCCACAGCGTTGCCTTGAACCTGCGGGGTTTGACGGAGAAGAGACGGGGGCCATCACCACCAGCTGCCTTACTCCACCGTCTCCCCAGTCACCTGACGTCTCACTTCACAGCTATGACGGGACTAGACAACAAGGAATTCAGGTCGCTCTGGAATCCGGCAATCAGGGAAGTGCCCGCCACCACAATCTGCAAGAGCCTTCGTGATAGCAAGCACGAAGAAATAGCTAGCTGGTGGGAGCCATTTCATCGGATCTGCTGAAGCGTGCTGGCAGTAAAACAAAGAATTCTTATATCCAATCTATAATCTAGTACGATGGTCAATCTACTGTTAGCTTTTGTCAAGTAAAGTAATTTAAAAATTACTTTCAAAGGACCGGGACAGTGGAATGACTGAAAGGGACACCACAGAACAGCGCGATTCCGAAACACACAGGAGTCCACCAGCTGAAAACGGCCATTGAACTGCTCTTACTTCTGTGTGCGGATTGTCAGCTCTTTCGGCCTCCCGATGTCCCTGTCCCTCAGGTCAAACTCTGCGTCGAAGTACTCGTCGGGCGTGATGGCCGTGGGGTTGTTGGCAGTGGCGCGTTCCGTGGTGAGGTCCTGCCGAGCCGGAACGCAGGGGACTCAGAAATGCCGAGTGAGGCTCGCCGGTGGAGGCGTGGGGCACTCAGTCTCTGAGGGGGACATGCTAAGCAGCTACAGAGCGGGACGTTCGAGTCACTGACACGTTTTAATTACCTTACTGCACAGAACAAGAAAATCTACAAAGGTGTTCCCAGACTACACGGCAAGTCTAAGGGGTTTCTCCATTTCAAAAATCTCTCTCCACTCTCCTTTGTATTTTTATCTCCTGATTATAAAAGACGGGGAGAGAACTATGTGAAAGCTCGTGAGAGCTGAAGGACTTGGAGTTTAAGTCCCAGCCCTGTCATTCTCTGGCTCGTGACACCAGAGAAAGGTGGTTTCATTTTCCTGACCCTCCCTCAGTGACATCCTGAATTAAAAAGTCCTGAATCCTTTTTAATTTCCATTTTTATGGAGAGGGCCTAGTGTATAACATGTAAGAGAGAAAGCACCCGATTTCCATAATCGCTACCCTTCCCCTGAAAGTCTTTATTTTTAAAGACCCACTCATGGAGTTCTCCTCCAGCAGAGTGTCTCAAATTCCAGCTGGGGAGGACTCGTTAGCCTTTACAAAGGGAACGGGCTGTTCGAGATGCGGGAAATGCCATCCGGGCACAGAAAAGTTATCGCCTGTCAGTGGCGCTGAGAGCACGCTGCTTCAACTTACCCCCTGAGCACCGAACTGATGCTCCACGGTTCCCAGCAAAGATTCCAGAGGGTTCCTGTCCGCTGCAGGGGGAAAAGTTTAATGTGTGATATCACACTTTACTTGCAACTGCAGGAAAAGATTCTCGCCATATCTTAAAGTCTCTGATTCAAGCTACCTGCATCAGGAAATCCATTTACAGGCAGGCTCATAAAATCATCCACACCAGCGAATTTATTCTCTGCAGGGCACTTTTTATTAGGATCTCTAAACTGGATGAGCAACAGTCACAAGGATGAAAGCCGAACAGTGGAAAGAGGTTGGATTTGGGAGTGGGCCAGATCTGGATTCCAATCTCATCTTGGTTGGTCACCGCCCATGGCCCCCAGGCCCCAGTTCCCTCCTCCGTCAAGCCGCAGGAAGTTTAACTGTGGCAGTTACAGTTAACAGTAGCGGTGGTGGTAGTTGACAATGACTATGTGCTAGCTACATACTGCGGGCACTGCTCTAAATATTTAAAGTAGCAACTCATCGAATCCCCCCAATAACTCTAAGGAAGGTCTAGGAGCACCTCCATTTCATTTTTGAGAAAACTGAGGCACAGGGGGCCAGTAACCTCAGAAAGCCATAGAATGGAGCTGGGAAATGGCCACCACGTACTGGCAATGTTTTGGCTCAGAGCCCAGGTTCTTTCATCGTGAAACTTTGGACCAAATCACTTATTCCAGTGATAAATATTCTCCAGTAACTTTTTCTACTTTTTCATCCAACAACTGTACTTTATAACACATAAACAAGCCCTCATGAATGGCTTTAATTACAAAGGAACCCAACGAAGGAGATACATGTCCAAGAATGAGTCAAACTAAGGGCATTTTTGTAAAAAGGAGTCAGGGTGAGGATTAGCACAACCAATCCCATTAACCGCCCCCCCCCCCAGCCAGACAGCGCCAAGAGATGTTCTCTCTAAGCTTAAAAAGGTGTGGAGGGTTACCTTTGTATCTCTTTTTTTCTTCCTCGGTCAGATGTTCTGTCCGTATTTTGGTTACCACGCTCACATTATTTACTGTGTAAACCTTGAGAGATGTGTGCAAGAGAAAACAGTGACACAGGGAATCACAACCCCAAAAATAAGCATAGCAAGAGCAAGAATGCTAAAGCCAAAACAAAACAAAAAAATCCAGCAAAATAAAAATGAGAAATGGTCATCATTAGGGTCCTTCAGAGAAAATACACAAGCGATCAGCTTAGAAATGCATCAGCAGTCACTTTGCCTCTCTGAGAGTTTTAAATACTGAGGAGTTAACAATGACAGGTTGCGTCTCCCTACAGACCCTTCTTGTTGCTAACCGCTACCAAAGCATGCCCAGCACTTAAGGCCCCCCTCCTGGATTTCTATGGTGCCAAGGCATCCAAGCCTGTACTGAGTACTTCTACTGATTTCCGGTCATCTTGTCACAGGGCTGACTTAGCCATCTGCTGGGCAGAAGGAAAAAGGAATGAACACAAGGTTCTCCACACTGATCATCTTTATAACCAGCACGTCACTATTTTAAAAAGGGATGCCGGATGTTGACAAAAATTACTGTAATGACCAGAGTGGATGCTCTGTTAGCAAGGTTGACGGGGGGTGTCTAGAAAATCAAATATCATGGTGAACAGAGAGTTAACTGTATCTGCCATACGTTCAAAGGTTCAGGAAACACACACTCAGCGCTGGAACTACCGTTCCTGAATGTATCTTGCTGACATAAGCTTTCTTTGGGGCTCAGAGGTCACCAGAGGATCCTGCCTGGCTCCTCCCCCCAGAGCCATCAATCTGTGCTGGACCGCAGGACCAAGGAAGGGCCAGGAGACAGGGCTGTCCAGAGGACAAAATGCCAGCTGTCGTCTCCACTGTGTTCCAAGTTCACTAATGTCACATAAGTGGGCTGTAAGCTAATTGATTACAACTAGGCTAACAAAAAAAAAGGGGGGACTCATAAAAGCCACTTTATGATTCTTTTAAAAAACCCACTCAGGTTATTAAAAAAGATGAACAATCATGTTAAGTCTAATGCTTTCTCTTTTCTTTCTCCCTCTCTTTTCGATCATTCCTACCAGAACAACTGGTATCTGTCCTCATTTCTCTGCAACACTGTTTCTCTTCGGCATGACTAGAGACCTCCTTGGGACAGTCTATCCCATTTTCTAAAAGTCAAATAAGATAAAAAATCCAAGTGACAGACACACTAGACAGTCCTTAGTCCCCAGAGCATCTCCATGGCACAGATGCATGACAAAATCTGAACAGACTCCTCATTTGCACAGAAGCTAAATTGCTATATTAAATCTTATTTTAAGAGTTTCCTTTTACCTTTGCTTCGTAACCATTAACAACTTCTGCTTTATCTGTCCTCCAGCCCCAGAATCCGGATTTAGTTCTGATAAAAAGTGAACACCACAAATTTCTACATGTACAACATGCCATTCAGATTTATCCCTGCAGCCTTTACAGTTTCTTCCCCCAGCTTAAGTTACTGAAGGACACCTGGAAATCACAGCCCAATTGTCCACCAAAGGATGTTATCAATGACAGGTGGCTTAAGCATCCCCCGCCCACCCACCCCCAACTATTAATCAATTTGCCTCACCCCAGCATAGAAAACCTCTGTTCTTGGCTTCTTTACAAAAACTGCCAGCACAGGTGACAAAGGTGGTGACATTTATCAGACAGCTGTCCTAAAGAAGTGCGTGAAGATGACCAGTGTCCCAGGGCTCGCTGCAAGGTGGTATCTGGGTCAGAGCATTTATCTGGGTCACCTTAACTATGGGCACAGATGTCAGTGGCTGGCCGCATAAGCAGCCACATCTCAGCCAAGGAATTCTAATAACAAGGAGGCAGAGACCATTTCGCTCCTCGGGAGAGAGGGAATGGGGCAAGAATTCGTCACTGTGGCAAGCAGCTTGGAGAAACCACTGATACCTGCAAAATGGCCTGGGAGTCAGTCACACATTTTATCAGGCTTGGTGCAGCAGTGAGAAAGGATGGTAAGAACAGTTTCCAGCCGGGCCTTTGATCCCAGCTCTGTAGAACTGCTTTTAAAGTAGCCCTGCATCCCAGCAGCAAGTGCAGCATTGGTACAGTGCCCGAAAACCCAGTTATTGCACTCCACACACTGCTGGAAAAAATGCATTTAGGAACCAAGAGTAGCCAAGAGGCTCTGATTCTTTTTCAAAGCACACACCCTGGGAAATGCCACCACTCACAGGGGAGTCCAGCCAGACTGCCCCTCTGTCCCGGACCTCACGTCCCAGCTCCTCTGTGACTGCTGCACTTGGCCCCGTGCAGGGCAACTGCCTGCCCTTTGCTCTGACCCTGGAGGGAAGTAGGACATCACATAGGAAGCTCCAGGAATGGCAGTGTGTCAGCCAACTCACCACGAAGGCAGGCAGTCATTTGCATACTGTGTTCCCAAAGAGTTTGCTTTTCTAGCAATGGGATTCGGGAGATGAAATTAGGCCAGACGGAGTGTAAGGAGTTTGATGTTTGCATTGCAGCCACTCGGAGAAAGGGCCCAAAGCTGTCATTTTCCCATTACTTGTTCATAATTAGTACAGCACGACCCTTGGAGGGAAAGAAAGAAATCCTAAAGGGATTACACAAAGTTCTAGCTACGTCCAAGGGACATTTCAGAAACAAAATAATCCTGGGATGCAGGGGGCTGGGGGGGGTCACACCTAACTGATTAATAAACCAGAACCCCCTCTTGGTTACTGAGAATTGAAAACCGAGATACTCCTTTTGGTTAACAAATTCAGTCCTCGGTTCCTTGTCTGCCACTAAGTCACTCGATACTGCAGTGGGAAGTAACCCTTTCCTGGCACACAGTCGTCCGAAGTACCAAAAGATGCCCGGGTCTGCTCCACGTTGTCCTTCACGTGTGCTGGCAAAGCAGAACTGCGTGTTTCTCCCTGGGAACCACCATGCTCCTCACTCACCTCCTGTCCATCATGCTGACTATTCCACTTCCTTTTCCATTCCCACTCTCTGACAGGCTAGCTTTGTTTGTTTTTCAAAAAATAAAGAACTGCCCTGGCTGGTGTGGCTCAGTGGATTGGGCTCTGGTCTGCGAACTGGAAAGTTCGACTCCCAGTCAGGGCACACGCCTAGTTTGAAGGCTGGGTGCCAAGCTGGGGGCGTGTGAGAAGCAATCAATAGATGTACGGTATCTCTTGCACATCAATGTTTCTCTCCCCCCTTTTCCCTCTCTCCTCCTCTCTTTAAAGATCGATACATAAAATAAATAACTTATTTTGATAGTTCTTCAGTAATGATGCAAGACACTGAATTCCATCCAGTAGAGGCATCTCCTTTGGGGTAATCTGAACAAGTACCAACCCAGATGGCAGCACCCACTAATCGGGCACCAATTCCTTCACAGAGTCCGTCCACTGCTCCGCCATCTTGACCAGAAGTCCTTGGACAGTTTAGTTTCTAAGCCCAGTGTCTACAACCTAGTTTATAAGCATAATCGCACTTGATTAACTCTACATGCAGAGACATCTGAAAATGGTAAGGGAACATCCAGCTTTCCTCTTTTGCCATTTTCACCTCTGCCTGTCCCCACTGAAACCACCTCACCAAAGGCCACGTCGCAAGTGCTGTGGCTTGGAAGCTGCTACCCAATTTGGGGAAAAGCTATTGTGGTGGAAGGGAATGTTTTGTCTAAGGTGAGCAGAGCATAATCTTTCAGAAAAGAGAAAAACCCAATCTGCAACCAGAGGGTACATATTAGGCCAAAATTTATGCAGGAAGGATGTTAGTTTGTAAGCGTCAGCCCCCAAGTAACAGATTAGAAAAAAGAAATGGATGGAAATCACTACCATATCTTCCAAATTCAATCAAATGAACGCTCATACCTCCAGTAAGAAGTAGGGATGCAGCCCTGGCTGGTGTGACTCGGTGGAGTGAGTGCCAGCCTGTGAACCAAAGGGTTGCTGATGATTTGATTCTCAGTCTACAGCGTATGCCTGGGTTGCGGGCCAGGTCCCCAGGAGGGGGTGCTTGAGAGGCAACCACACATTGATGTTTCCCTCTTTCTCCCTCCCTTCTCCTCTCTAAAAATAAATAAAATCTTTTTTGAAAAATTATTTAAATTAGAAAATTTAAAAAGAGAAGCGGAATGCAGTTTTTCAACGTGGAAAACCTCACACTCAAGAGTGCCTGAAATCATTACTCAATGCCTGAGAAGCTCAATAATCACGTCATTTAATTCTGAGTACCACAAAAAAATTAGCAGCTATCTTCTAGAAATTCTCAGCAACCCAACGTCAGGAGCAAAACAAGGATTAGCTTGAACCATCTGAGAAACCTGTGACCACACCAACGCTAAACGTGACTTAGTCCTCAGGGCAGAGGGAACATGCCCTCATTTCTCATCTGCCTTCCGTGGGTAACAGCCAGTCACCGTCACACTCTCTTCACAAACTGCATTTGGGAACAAACGACTAGCACCTCTGCTGAGCAGCCACAGGAGACAGTGGCTCTTCTCATGACCTCTTAGGGTCCTGGACCTCAGACACTGCAGCCCTAAGTCCACTGCTTTTTTTTTCCCCCAGTGGAGGAAACAGACACCTGGGGGATGAAGCCATGCCCAGAGCTGCGGGGGTGGTTAGCAGCCCTGCTGCTGATGCTCAATTCTTCCAGTTCTTGTCACTATAGCAGGGATGCGGCGGCGAGGGCAGGCTCCTCCGTCTTCCAGCTTTGCGAACAGGGCCCCGAGCGCAAGGGCGCTCCCAATCTGCAGAGGCGCATGCCAAAGCCTGGAGATATCTTCCCAAGACCTTTACTGGTGAAGCCTCAGTCAGTCCCTAAACCTTGCTGTCCCTGGAAGACAATGGCTGTCAGCTGGGGAGGCCGGTGAGAGAAGGCTGGTGAGGGGGCACTGGTCCTGGCTCAGTGGGGTGTCCCCACCAAACCAGCAGCACACCTGGTGTTTTGGTTTTCTCTTCTGCTACAATAAATACTCTCATTCCACTGCTCGATCTAAACTACACGAAAAGGGCACTTAATCAGTCTTCTATTTGACTACCCAGAAAACTCACAGTTTTGTCAATACATTTTGTATTGGAAATGAGAAAGAAAAGAAAAAGGAGGGCAGTTAGTATGCTTATGAAGAGAAAAGGAAGCCTAAACCCAGGATAACTCCGCCCACAGTAGCCTGTGTTACGTGGCTTTGGTTCCCAGAGATCGGATGTGACGTCCTAGGCAAACACTGAGGGCTCCCACAGACTCCCCTGGTTCGGCGTGGTCTGTGGTGGAAGCACTCAGGATGGCACCCGCAACAGTGTCTACTTTTCTTCCGAAGGCCCCACACACCTCTGCACAGCCCAGAGGCGGGAGACCAGACACAGCGACCCCACTCGGGTTAACTGAGACCCAGGCCTCTCTGAAGTTTCTTCAGGTAGAATCTGGAACAGAACTGAACCCCCTCCAGGCTCTCGCTCTAAACTATTAAGCCTCATAGCACCGGAGCTGGGAAGTGAGAACTCTATTTAACTATATGAAATGTGTGAATGTGACTAATAATCAGTATTATCACATTCCAAAGTGGATCGATTCTAGCTTCTGGAAAGTTCCATGGTTTAGGAATTAGGGAGCCTTGTGGACCCCAAACACCAAAACAAAAATAAAACTCAAGTAAAATTCATTAGAAAAGGCCCATAAAAGAATATGAGGACATTTCTGCAAGACTCAACCAATGTGCTGTACAAATGGCACAGGAAGGAGGGTGTCAGCTATGGTTTCCGCTTGGTGACAGCAGAGACTCACTTTCAAACACTCCTGCTTAAACTGCCGTATTAGAAAAATCCCAGTCCTCCCCCAACTTCCAATCAACACACACGTGCCACTAACGATGGCAGTAAGGAATGAGATAATAAAATGCAGAAGCCAAGTTCGTACCTTTCAAAAGCAATATTTTTAGTATCGAGGCTGGTGTTAATGACTGGGCTTGTGAGCCGCCTCTCAACTTCCCTGCCTGTTGGCTTCATCAGGTCCAGAGTGAGGCGCTCCATTTCCTGTGAAAGGTCAAAGTGCTCCGTGGTGACCACCTTGTCATCATGGTTGACTTCCATCAACTCTGCCCAGTTGTCTGTTCATGGAGACAAGGGCACGATTAAGCAAAATGCAAGCAAGATGCAAAAACCAGAAAGCCTCATGTGTTAAATGCACCATCTTTCCAATTTTCCTCCCCGGTACCGTCTGCTAAAACCTAAAGACTATTGGTTGTCGATTGCCTACTTGCACAGGAATTACCCGGCCAACATTCCCCAACTAATAGTAGGCTCTGGGCCATCTTCCCCAAAGATACAGACTTTCAAAATAATGGCCATTCTTTGTTAATAGCACATTTGTCTGTGTACCTCTTAAAATATATGTCTAGCCCTGGCTGGTGTGGCTCAGTGGATTGAGCGCTGACCTACGAACCAGGTCTGCTGGTTTGATACCTGGTCAGGGCACACGCCTGGGTTGCAGGCCAGGTCCTTGGTGTGCAAGAGGCAACTAAATGATGTATCTATCTCTCATGCATGGATGTTTCTCCTTCTCTCTTTCTCCCTCCTTCCCCCTCTCTCTAAAAATAAATAAATAGATAACTCTTTAAAATACATGATTACAAAATATAAATTATTTATGCACAACACTGGGTGAGCCATGCCATTTCTCACCCTCCATAAGGGGGAGGGAGTCATGCCTGATTATGGAGGGAAAATAAAGAGAAACAAGATAGAGGCTTGTACCAAAATGCTCAGAGACATGAGAACATCTATGTCAAGAGGTTAACAATGTTGGGTGGTGAATAATACACAGAAAAGAACTACACAGATAAGAAATAAGACAGGAATTGAGAGATGGGTAACTAAAAAGAATAAGAAAAAGATGCCCAGGGAGGATCAGATAAGGCACATGAATGTGAACTTGATTTATGGTTAAAAGTCACTCTAATTTAGCATGCGCAGCGATTACTGCAACGGCCTCACTCACCTTCTCCTTTAAATATGAAGCTACGCCTCCCTCTTATCCAGCTCATGTTCTCAAATCCCAGCAATGTGATATCGACGCGCAGTTTGGCACCACTTTTCCAAATGCGACAGACGTCGTTCGGGCATATTCTGGAAACCAAGGGCACTGAAGAAGAGAAGTGCGACGCTGAGAAAGACCTGAAGGCCAAGCGGGACCCTGGCCCAGGAAATCAGGATTCTGACTTTAATGAAAGGATGGGAGTAGCAAGATGGTGGCTGTCACACAGAACTGGACTTGGCCATTGATACAGGAAGTCACTTTACAGCTCTTTGTAAGAGTGAAGATCTATGCTATGTCTTGTCCAGAGGAAGCTCTAAATGAATTCTCAATCACAAAATGAGCCTCTCTCATTGCCTGCCATCACAGCTAGAGTGTGTCCATCTGGCCTTCTGGTTACACAGGCTACTCTTGCCATATGGCTGTGACCTACCACACTGTCATACCCACCATTCAAAATGTCTACAATGTGCTGCCTTTTAACAAAACCTGAAACCAGAGTGCTTATTTGCAGTAGAAAAAACTGCATTCATTTCATAGAAGAATCTGAAGTTCTCTCTTTTTTTTTAAAGATTTTATTTATTTATCTTTAGAGAGGAAGGGAAGGAGAGAGGGAGAGAAATATCAATGTATGGTTGCCTCTCATGTGTCCCCTGCTGGGAACTGGCCTGCAACCCAGGCATGTGCCCTGACTAGGAATCGAGCCGCAATCGTCGGGTTCACAGGCCCGCGCTCAATCCATTGAGCTACACCAGCCAGGGCTGAAGTTCTCTTGTTTTAGAGTTTTTACTTCATTTCAGTGTTCCATTACAAATCTGACTCCTTGCCTGAAAGGGAAGTCTGGAAGTGAAAACGGCTGAAAACTGGGGGTTAGGAACTGTCGTGAACTGATCTACAAGAAATAAAAGTAGAACATCTACGAAAATGACTGCTGGCCAATTTGCCTTACATCAGATTTTGGAGAAATACATGCATTTTGTAATATAACAAGCTATTCCAATATTCATTTCATCTTCTTCCTTAGAATACCAAGTTTAAAAGACTCAAGCTGAAACACATACGGGAATAAGTAAATTATGGTAAATCTTACTAAGACTAGAAGGTAGGCACCCAAAGCATTAACAGTAGTTCTGCTTAAGTGGAGTTATAGGTGACTATTTTTTATTTTTTATCTATGCATTTCCTACACTTAAAAAAATACGTGTAACTTTTATAAAGGAAAAATAAACCTATATTCAGGCTAAATAAATTTGGAAACAGAAATAAATGACAAGCCCGCAGCCACTCACCCCAGCTGGTGAATTCCCATTTCATCTGCACATAAAAATCCGGAGTCTGAAGGGCAAAAGGGTAAAAGAAATTACCCGTGGTACTATTCACTGAACACAAACCTAGTAAGGGGAAACAGGGTCTTTTAATGGCGGGGGGGTGGGGCAGGCAAGAGAACCGAGAAAATAAGAAGAAACACACATTGCAAACCCATCAAAGTAATCGCTTACTTTATACTCAGGCTGTGATTTATTCTTGGTATCAAGTGTCGAGACAGTTAATAAAGTTAACTGAAAGCAATACGGTTGGAGGGAGATAAAAGTCCAATCTGATTTAAGGGCGCAGTCGGGTTCGTAACAGTGACTGAAAGAGGAGCCTGGGAGGATGGATGGGCTTAAGGACGGCCAGGCAGTGTGCAGAGCAGGCTGTTCAAGGAGAAAGGAACGTCTGTTCACACGGGGAACTTGACCGTAATGGGCTCTGTGTTCCGGAAAAGTGCTTCACATTTACCGGACCACTCTGTGAAACCAAAGAGGCAGCCAGGCCTCACTTCCCCAGGAAGTTGACATTTTCCTCCGGTTAACAAAAGACTTTTGCCCCCACTTTCAACTTTTAAAAGTGGGCGTTTTGAAGGTTTGCACCACCACAGCAATGCTGTTTAAGATGATTTTCAGACCTACCGTGAATTCTTAAAGAAGGTTCTTGGGAGCTACTTAAGTGGCAACTGACTTAATATCCACAGTTACCATCCAAGAAGAGAAATGCTAGATATTCCGGGTGTTTTTCTGCTCCCTCCCACCTCCGAGGTTTTGTCAAGGTTTTCATAAAAGTACAAGGCAGGAAGATCAAGAAACTACCCTGGTTTGACATGACGGGCCCAATGATGGGCGATGGCCCTCTCCGAGGACAGTGGATACGAGAGAGGGGCAGGTTATGAGACAATGTCAACAGCCTTTGGTGCCAATAAGCACGCAGGTCATTCACGGACGGTCTTTAACTTTAAGCAGAGAACACAGTTCAATGCAGTGCTCTGTTATGGAGCAATACAAGTAAAAAGAGAGAGAGAGAAAATCCCTTACACTGAATTTTTAAAATGAGGAGTGACTCCATGTTAAATGTCATTTTCTGTTTCGTCAAATGGATAAATGACGTTTTTAGTTCCTCCTGCAGTGAGTTAGATAAGCAAACGATAAATCCAGGTGAGCATCATAAACTCAAACACACACCTATTTTAAAAACACTGCATATAACTGCTTCATTTGTCAGGGAAGGTGTCTGTGCGGTATGTGGAAAATTAGTATCTTTGGCAGGATGTAGTTTGCATGTCGTAGAAATGTTTTTTGAAAGAGTACTCAGATAATGAGCAGTAGCTTGCCTAATTTCTGGCAAAATTATTTCTTTTCTTAATGAACTGTTCATTTTTCTCAAGAAATTTGTTCTGATTAACATGATAAAGCCGATAGTGAACAAATATCTTTGGAAGTATTTGGGGAAGCTCACTTCTGTGCTCCAATTGAGAATAAATAAGGTGAAAACTGAACCACTGAAGCATTCTCGTCTCCTGCTGCCCTGAGAATATCATCCAGGGTTGACTGGTAAGATGGTTTTTGTAGGTAACAAAAATTATTTTAAGAATGGCAACCATCATCCAAATAACCCAGGAGCCTAGAGTAACTGAGCCCATATACTTTAATTCACAAGACTGGGAAACCCCCCAAAAGCCAAAATGTGTACCTAAAATAAGGCAAGAGATTAGAAGTCACAAAATACCAATGGCTAGAAGTGACAGGAGTGACAAGGAGAAGGGGCACGCAGACCTCTGGACCTCAGGAGAGCCTGAAAACCCCTGTCCATCCACCGATGGCCAACATGACCATGCCAAGATGACCTCTGCTTGGGATGCTACTTTTAAGAAATCAGGCACCTTGACAAATTAACCATTTGACATTCATTTGTCTTAGTTCTAACTTTCAAGTAGCATTTCAAAGGGTAAGGCTAGTGACCCAGAAACATCATTTGTGGAGGGCCTCCGACTTTTAACAAGCTGGAAAGCAAGAGAGAATGCTGTTTAGTATTCCATACGTCTTACTCCTGATTCATAAACCTTCCCCGGAAAGCACACAAGAATGCCACAAACTGTGTCTCCAGCTGCTGTACCAGCGTTTAACTCAAAGGAGGGCAATACCATAGGGTGACGAGTACCTCCAGAATCTTCTGGAGCAGCTCGGGCACTGCCTCGAGGGCTGTGGACGTGTGGTGGTAATCTCGGTGCTGCAGGACCGTGTGCACCATCTCGGGGTCCCCAGTGCTCACCGCCTCGTGCAAAACTGGGAAATGCAAAGGTGGAAGGAATGTTATCGCCCACTGTTCTCGCACTTGCCGACAAATTTCAAAGCCAGACTGAAAAATGTCTCTAGAGGTCAAAGACTAATGTTTGCTTCCTGGAGGGAGAGAGGCTACTGTCCCATGTTATCAGGTACAACCATGACTTCTGAGCCACACCAGCCAGGGCTTATTACTAGCTCTTAAGTAGGTAAAAAGAGAAGAGTATTCTTAGCTTCTCAATCAAACTCCTTTCATCCTCCCCTCATCCCCCTTTCTTACCACTGGTCATGAAACCCTGCCTATGTCTTCAGAGAGCTGGTTTTCACTCTGTGATCACACCACTGTGGGTACACAGAGGTCGGGCAGGCAGGGCTCATGCTGGGACGCATCCCGGGTCAGTCAACACAAAACTACCCTGACCACGAGCATGAGAACTTGCTCAAAAGGTGCAACGCCAGGATTTCACTGGAAGGGGTCACTTCTAGACATAATTTCCTTTTGATTTTTCCTGTCCCGGTGGAGTCACTGGAGTCCCCATCACACGGCTCGGGGGGGGGGGGGGTTCTGGCCTCCCCAGCTGTGTGTGGTGGGAAGGGTCTGTGCTGAGAGCCGCTTTCTAGAGAAGGAGTGGCTCTCCACCAGGGCTTCTGGCCCAGGACACAATCCCGGCCATTGTGCTGCCAGGGATCAGCCAGCAGCATCCAAGGCTCTCATCTCCTCGCCCTGGCCCCAAGTCCCAAGACAGAAAGAGTCTTAAGATAAAGATGACTCTGAGGACAATGGTGATTGAGACTGGTCTTTATTTGGAAAGAAAAACTAAAACAAAAGGCTTTAAAAGATCTTTAAGCCCTGGCCAGGTAGCTCAGTTAGTCAGAGCCTTGGGCCAACACACTAGCATTGCAGGTTGATCCCCAATCATGGCACAAACAGTAATTGACCGATGAATGCATAAATAGTGGAACAGTAAATTGGTGCTCACTCTCCCTCCCTCTTTCTCTCTCTCTCTCTGTCTCCCTCGCTCCCTCTTCCTCCCTCTAAATAAATAAATTTTTAAACAAACAAATTTTTAAGTAAATAGCCCTGGCTGGCATAGCTCAGTGGATTGAGCATGGGCCTGCGAACCAGATGATCGCGGTTCGATTCCCAGTCAGGGCACATGCCTGGGTTGCAGGCCAGTTCCTTGCAGGCTAACTACCAGCAGAGACGCACAAAAGGCAACCATACACTGATGTTTCTCTCCCTCTCCCCTTCCCCTCTAAAGATAAATAAATAAAATCAAAAGAAAATTTTTAAGTAAATAAATAATTTAAAAAGCATACTTGCCTGTCCACCCCTCGCGATTTTCTTTGGTAACATCAGCTTTATGCCGGAGCAAGACTCTAGCTGACTCCAAATGTCCCAAAGACACAGCAAGATGCAATAAGGTCCGACCTCGTGGATCCACGGCCTCCACATTCTGCAAAGTAAACGCTGGATTATTATTTCTATAATCAGAAATATTATATAAAAATGTGCCAATGTGTTTGAGAGATCATATGAGCATAAAAACAGAAAACAGTATTTATATATTAATCACAGCAACATATGGAAAAAGAATGCTTGCGTGTGGGCACATATGAGTTTGGGGGCTATCAGTACGGATGATAGTTACCGAGTTCTTCTTTCTATAGAGTTAAATGCCTAATAAACAAATATGGGCTATAAGCCTCAGATCACCAACAACCACACTCAAATTAAGTCTAAATAAGGCTTTCTTGAGGTACACCCACCCTATGAAATGAAACATAGGGGATTTCTTAAGCACATATCAGCGTTCAAGTGTAGAACAGGAAGTACAGGCCTTTCATCAAAACTGAAACTACAGAAGATAACTTCGCTTGGAATAGAACACCACTCTCACTGCCATGTATTGAGCTCCAAGTGGCCTGAAGTAGCTACATCCATGGATCCTATGGACAAGGAGCATGATCTGCCAGGCATGGATGTGGACATATTTATAGATAAATGCACACACATACACACACAGACACACAATCAGTCCATTTCCCCTCAAGGGTTTCCTTCCAGGTGCTGGACATACCCATTTAGCTTTTCCTCTTCCTTCCTATGCTGGCCTGCCTTCCGGCACCCGGTCTCCAGAGCTAAGAGCCTGCTGCTCTGGTGCGAGCTCAGTGTGATGGCTGGGCCCTGCCTCCCCAGAGCAGCGCTGAACTTTCTTCCAAGGACACCATAAACTGCCATGGACTTTTGGAATATACAAACTTTAAGTGCCATAATACTTCTTAGAACATGGGCTTTGTCTTGATTTGAGATGCTAGTTTTTGGATATGCATTAACTGTAGCCTCCAAAGATATCTAGAACATCGCACTTATTGGCTGCAGGGAAGGAGGGTAAGCAGCACCAAGGGTAAAAATAAACTGCTCTGCCCTGACCAGTGTGGCTCAGCTGGTTGAGTGTAGTCCTACAAAATGAAAGGTTGCCGGATCGATTCCCAGTCACAGCACATGCCTGGATTGTGGGCCAGGTCCCCAGCTGGGGGCGTGAAAGGCAACCACACATTGATGTTTCTCTCACACATCACTGTTTCTCCCCCTCTTTTTCTCCCTCCCTTGCCCTCTCTCTAAAAGTAAATAAATAAAACATTTCTTAAAAAAGAATTTCACTTAAAAAAAGAATGAAGTACTGATACATGCCACAATGTGGATGAACCTCAAATACATCATGTTAATCTGGCTGGTGTAGCTCAGTGGATTGAGTGCTGGCCTGCAAACCAAAGGGTTCCTGGTTCGAATCCCAGCTGGGGCACATGCCAGGGCTGTGGACCAGGCCCCCAGTAGGGGGGCATGGGAGAGGCAACCACACGTTGATGTTTCTCTCCCTCTTTTTCTCCTTCTCATCCCCCTCTCTAAAAATAAATACATACAATATTTAAAAACATCATGTTAAGTTAAAGAAACCAGACACAAAAGGCCACATGTTGAACAATTCAATTTATATGTAATGTCCAGAATAGGCAAATCTATAGAGACAGCAAGCTTAGTGGCTGTGTAGGCCTTAAGGGGTTGAGGGAAATGGGGAGTGATTACAGGGTTTAGCGTTTCTTTTGGGGGTGATGGAAATGTTCTGGAATTTGATAGTGGTGATGGTTGTACAATTCAATGAATATACTAAAAAAACCCTGCATAATGAACGTCGATGGGTGAATTGCATGACAGGTGAATTATATCTCAATAAATATACTTAAAAACCAATGTGCGTATGTGTTTTCTGTAGCATATAAAACTGTGTCATCGATATGTTGACATGAGTTCATTCCTCTTGAATTTCAGTTTGCTCTCTTGTAAAATGAGAGCAATAAAGAATGAGTTCTTACAAGGGTCAAGACACAGTGCCTAACTGCATTAATAAGAATTAACTCTTATCATCATACACCCACACTATTCAGTTTCATATAAGCTGTCACTTTCTTCCTAAAAGGGATTTGTTGAAATTTCATTACAGTTGATAGTGAGCGTTAGGGTCTTCAACTCATTACATGAGTTCAGTGAGTACGAGCTTTCAGAATTTCAGTGGTATTTCGCTTTCGAAGCCAATCGTTTTTTAAGTTTCTTCAGTCCTCAGTTGCACCAAATTAAAAATTCCCACCCCTTTTAACTAGAAGAGTGCCCCCCTGAAAAGGAAAGGAATGAGATTTCCACGCGTCTCCTTCCCATTTGGTAATTTAAGCCCGCCAGCTTTTCTTGTCGGAGGCTCCTTTACCACCCTCTGTCCTCCGAGGCAGTGAAGGCCGAGTTTTGAATGCAGGCTGCAGAACTAGGCACCAGGCCGCTTCTGGGTCCCCCCGCGGCCTCTGTGAACTACCCAGCCCCTCTATGCCCTGGTACCAGCATGAAGTAAGTGCTTTATAAACTATCCCCGCCGCCTCTCTGGGGGCAGCTCAGGCAACCGCCCTCACTCCTGGGCAGTCTCAGACTGCTCTGGTCCTCTGCAGCTGTGGCCTGAATTAGTTCCCCGACTCCAAGTCAGCGGGGGAAGGTATCCACAGGCCTGGTGCCCTAAGGCGAGCCTGAGCTCCTGGGGGCCGAGAGGGAGCACCTGAGAGCAGGCTCTAGACTCTTTATCTTGGATGCCCGGCTGCTGGCTCATCAAAGGCCTCCAGCCAACAGGCACTGACTTGAATGTGTGCTCAGGGGCCTCACCCAGCCTTGCCACAGGCTGGTGTGAGCACCCCAGGGTGGTTCCCTGTCGGGCTCCGAGTATTTCTGCTGCCTGGGCCACTCCCTTCCTCTTGCCTGAGTTTCATGCTTTCACCCACTAACTGGGGGCTGGCCTGACAGCCAGACCTCATCTGCTACCCTCTACCCGACCCGGTCCCAGGGTTTTCCCTCCCGGGTCTAAGGTGTGCTGACTGACCTTTGTATCTGTCCCCTTTAATTTCCTTCGTTCATTCCCCCAGCATTGGTGAGAAGGCCAAAGATGTTTAACAGACCTCTCTCCCTAAATGACAAATGACATAACCAGAACACAAATCATTTCAACGGCACCAAACAACTTCAAGGCCCCGATGAATATTAAAGGCAGTAAAGCCGACAGGTTAAAAGGCACTTAATAATTAAGTGCCCCTGCTGAGCCAATGTTGAAAACTTGGAACAGTCTCATAGTCGACAAAGTGAGCTACTAAAGAGCCAATTCCAGTTACCAGCAAGACGGTGGGTTGAGGGGCTGATCCACACACACTCAGAAGCACGTACTTATCAGCTTCATCTGAATAAACTCGATTCTTTCTGTGCTGCTGTTGCTGGAACAATATAAAATTCTTACAGCTACCAGTGTGCCTGCTTCAAGTCTCACTCGTGGAATGGAAGGAATGAAGGAATGGACAGCAGAAACGTACTGGCAAATGAAACATTAAGTGAAACAGCGGGTTTTACGGCTGGGGTAGTAGGAATTTTCTTGGTGTTAATCATGCAATCGATACGTGTTCCTTGGAGAAAAACTAGGACATACATAAAAGAAGCTAAATATGGAGGATGACCATCGGAACAGCAGCCACTATGGCAAATGGTTCTGTGCCCATTTACTCTGTGCCTGCATCTTCAGACGGGCTCTCTGCCTTATTTTTCCACAATCCTGAAATGAAGGCACTTTTAGTCAAAGAAGTATAGTGAGGGGGTTAACAATACAGGATTAGGGCAGAGTCCAACCTTCTGGGTTCACACCCTGGTTCGGCCACTGGCTAAGTGTACAAGGGAGCCACTCAACCTCAGTTTCTTTTTTTCTTTCTTTTTCTAAAAGATTTTATTTATTTATCTTTAGAAAGGAAGGGAAAAAAGAGAGGAGAGAAATATCAATGTATGGTTGCCTCTCCTGAGTCCCCTGCTGGGAACTGGCCTGCAACCCAGGCATGTGCCCTGACTGGGAAACGAACCACGATCGTGTGGTTCGCAGGCCCTCGCTCAATCCACTGAGCTAAACCAGCCAGGCCTTCAACCTCAGTTTCTTAATCTGTAAACTGGGGAACTACATTTTAACCACCTCTTCCCCAAAGGGAACAAGTGTGCTGTGAAATGCTCTACAGAGATAACCACCCACAAATTCAAACCCAAATAACTAGCAAGGGTGGACAGTCTTCCTTGTCCTCCTCGACGGTGGAAGGTGTTAAGGACAACTTACTCCAGGAAAGTCTGCCACAAAATTACAATTTTCTCATCACAAGAACCCTTAACGTTTTCCTAGTTAAGAGTCATAGAGAGCTTTCAATGAACATTTTTTATCACAGCTTGCAAGAAAAAGAGGTAATTTAACTGTGTCGCATTTTTAGATTATAGACCAAGACTTTGTTCTTATCCAACAAGTTTTCATACCAGTACAAACTGCAGTTTATTTAAACTCTCTTCCTCACCTCCAATGGCTAGAAAGTGGGCTGTTTTCAGAAGTCAGTATTGAAAGAGTGTGGTTTAATGATGACGATGAAATGCTCTATCAAATAATCGGATGTGAGTTCGGAGACTTTGTAGTTTATCTCGCTCTTTCACAAGAGGCTGGACAGCCCCCATACTGAGGAAGTGCAGATGTACAGTGCAGCTGACCTAAAAACCAGAACTGTCCAGTCATGTTTAAAGGGTCCCAGGTGAGACTCAGAGTTAAGAGCAGAACGAGGGAGGACTCCCTCAGTAACAGAAATGGAAGGAACCCATCAGGTATACCGGGATGCCTAACGGTGAATCATTCACTCCGGGGGCCTGATGTCATGAAGACCTGGGACTACAATAAAACTTTATTCTCCTTGAATATACTTTATTCATGAGAGAATAAACTTTATTCTCTCAGGAATGGAAAAAAAAAGAGTGACTTTTGACTTCCAGTGGGTGTTCAGCAGATTTAAAAATGACCACCAATGGTCCTTTCGTCTAAATTTCCTTGACAACTGCAGTGTCAATTTTGATCTCTTAAAAAACTAGGGGGTGAAATCAACGTGAACAATTATACCAAATAACTATAAATCCTTATTCTAGCTGCTAAGCTCATTAGTTTGCAATCTGGAGGCACCAATAACTCCCAGAATTGTTGAGATGTCTTTAAAGCAGGGCTTCTCCCGCAAAACGCTACTGACATTTTAGGCCACATAATTCTTGATTGTGGAGAGCTATCTTGTATACTTGTGTAGGATGCTGAACATCGCCCCTGGCCTCTCCCAGATCCCAGTAAGCACCCACGCCCCACTTGTAACCACCAAAAATGTTTACATTCCCGATCGGGGGCGAGTGTCAAACTCACCTCCGACTGAGAACCACTGCTTTTAAAAAGATGGCAATAAATAAAAGACAAGGAATCATTGTACCTTAGAACAAGAAGGGATTTTAAGGATCGGGGCACCAGTGATTCTCAAACTTTGGGATGCATCAGTCTCCCTGGGCCGGAGAGGAAAAAATGCCTCGCCAAAGTTCAGAGTTCACAGGGCGAGTCACAACCTGGACTGCAAACCCAACCAAACCCTTCCTTACAAAAAGGGTAGGTGGGGTGAGGGGGTGTGTATTGTTCTTGCGTCTTTGGGATAGGGAGTGGAACCTAACTGGTTAAAACCGTGCGCTCTGCAACAAGCTGGCCAGTTAAAATCCCGACTTGGTATTTAATAGGTGGGCGACCATGCGCAAGGCACATACTCTCTGGGCGCCTGTTTCCCTTTCCGTCGAACGTAATCATAATAGTACCTACCTCCTAGGACTGTTGCAAAGTCAGAGTTAAAGCCCTCGGCACAGGGCCTGGCACACGGCAAAAGCTCAGCCCCATCCTGTTATGATTACTGCCCCACGACTGGAGAACTGTAGGGGTCTGCGTAGCCCCGACCGTACAGGGCTGGAGAGGCACTCCGGGGGGCTCCAGGGCTTCGGAATCCCCCCTCCTTCCCTCACTGGGGGGGCGGACCCACGCCCCGCCCCTCACCTGGCCCCGCAGCTCCTTCTCCAGCTGTCGGTAATCGTTGTTCCAGACTAGGAGATGCAAAGGGAAGTGGGCGCTGATGTCGCCGGCCGAGGACATGGCGAGGAGGCCGCAGCCCGGCCCTCACCGCCTGCTCGCCAAGCCTCAGCCCCCGCGGGGTCTCCGGAGCCCGCCCGGCGGCCGGAGAGGGAGCGAGAGGGAAAGAGGCGAGCCAATGAGGGGCGCGGTACGCAGCCCAGCGGCCTAGTGGGTGAGGTGTGGGGAGCGCGGGAGGTCCGGGGGTCGGGTCAGGGACCCGATCGACCGCGCCCACCCCGCGCCCAGCTGCGTTGCCGCCCGCGCTGACAGCTCGCGAACCGACTTCTGGGGACCGAACTGCCCCAAACGGGGAAGTGCTGGGAGCGAACCATCGCACTCCACGGCGGGGGGAGAGGCGACACGAGCCACACGGAGACGGGATAACCCAATTCCTCCCACCTCCAACTCCACAGCGGCAAACACGGTATAATCCCCAAAAAGATTTAAAATTTTCTCCCTTAGTCCAGGATCTGGACATGGAAACTCAATCTACCCATCTCCAACCTTTTTCCTCTTCTCCAGCCCCTTTCCCCTTCTCCAGCAACCTCATATGGTTCAGTCCACAACTGGGCTAATTCCAACGACTTTGCGGTCAGGGGGGTGACAACAGGGCCTGGGCCAAACCATTCCAGCTCCTGACTCCCTTGCAGCCTTTTTGGACGTGGGCAGATGCTTCCGTGATTGGTCAGAAGCCACTTTGGAAGTGGGCAACACCATACAGTTTTGAAGAGGGAACTGTAAACCCTCGGAAGTGGCATTAAATACTCGCATCAAACGGAGTTAGTTCTAGCTCATGGTTTCTCAAGGAATGGGCATTTTTGAACCAGAAAATCCTTTCTGTGGGGGTTGTCCTGTGCTTTGTAGGATATTGAGCAGCATCTTTGACCTTTCTACCCACTGGATGCCAGTTCCACTCCCCAGAAAAATCTCCAGTCATTGCCAATTGTCCCCTGGAGGAGGGAAATCGCCCCCAGTTGAAAACCACTGTCCCATCTAAACTCCAAACTAGGTTATAATTCAGTTAACTATGGTGGTGATTTATTCCACATATGAGTGTCACTTTGTGAAGCTAGCTGTTTGAACTTTGGGTTATGGAGAAGAACTAATAGATAGTACCCAGACTTGACCACAGTCTTCAAATATTAAGTTCATTCATTGATTTTCAACCTATGACACTATAGCTCCTTGATTCAATGGGGAACCAAGTCAATTTACAGCTACTCACCAGCCTGAGCTTTCTGCACAGCTGTCTACAACTAGACCACATAAGTGGGTGAAGTTATTTAATGCATCCAGAAAGCTTACCCTCTGCCTCCTCTGCTTGTGCACATTCAGCTTTTCAGCTGCCTGCAACAACAGCTGTTCAAGGATTTTGGCTGAATCCATTCTCTGCGTGTGTTGAGTCCACCATCCAGAACAGGATGCAGGAGAAGCAGGATAGTACCCAGGGAGGCTGTAACTGTGAACTATTGGGAATTAAGTGGTTATACCCACAACACACGTTTATCAGAATGGAGAGATGGACTGAAGGCCAGAGCTTCTGAGACCTCTTCGGGGGCTTCCTATCCTTTCAGAAGACCTGTGCCACTTAATCTTCTTTCTCTTCTTTACCCCACATTTATTGAACATCTCTTTTATTTATTAGTTGGAAAACATCACAATGGCTGCTTGCCAGAGTGCCTAAAGTCAAAACCATACCTGGCCCATAAGAGGCATACAAGTATTTGCTGAATGGAGCTCATAGTTGTGTTTAGACATGAGGAATGAGCGAAGACAACAAGGTTGAGTTGGTAAAACTAATCTGAGTTAAAATGGAGTCTGTATAGTTAAGTAGACAAAAGTGGTCCAGACCAAATGGGCTGAAGCATGAGGAATAGAATACTTTAACAAGCTTGAGCTTGAGGCCTTAAAATTTTGAACTTTTCAGTTATGCACCAATGCCTATAGATAGAAATTCCTATAGATAATCCTCTGAAGGACTTAGGAAGGAATGAAGAATTTAAGACCCTTAAATAAATCTTTGTCACTTATTTGTAGTCAAAGCCTCCTGCCTCCTTCCTGCTCAATTGACACATGTAACAAACACAATAAATATTTTTTAGCATCTGGACCACTTCTCTCCTTCACACTGATTAAATTCATCTCATTGTGTTTACCTCACAGTATCCTCCAAATTACTCTGTTATCTATTCATATTCTCAAAAAAACAAATGAACTGTGATTAGAAAATAATAGTGATACCAAATACCAATAATAATAGGAGCTACTATTATTGAGGGCCTACTATGGGGCAGGCACACAGCACTTTTCTGTGGATTATTCCATTTGTCCTTAGCTAAATAGTAAATAGTTTTGCAGGTCACACATGCAGTTTGTTGAATATTCTTCTTCCTCTTCCTCTTTTTCTTCTTTCCCATATTTTAAAATTATAAAAATCATTCTTAAGTAGCAGGCCATATAAAAGCAAATCGAGGTTTAGAGGTAAATAATACATTATTTCCATTTTGCAGATGAGACTGAAACTGCAACCTAAAGAAACAGCTAACAAATTCTTATTTTATTGGAGGTCTTATTCTTATTATTTTATTGGAGGTCTACTGCCGTAGAACGTAAGATTCATGAGAACAGAATAGTTGTCTTCTTTGCTCATTGCTGTTTCTTCACTGCCTGGAACAATAGGTGCTCAGTATACAAATTTGTTGAATAAAGTCAAGAATAAATGAACTTGGCCAAAGTTATATTAGTAACTTGACTACTGTCTGTCTCAGTAACATTGTGGATACAGAGTTCTGGTCACTAGATTTTGCTGCTTTCTCTAGTATTAATCAGTGCTGGGACGAAGTGACTCTCCTCTAGAAAAGGAGACCCAAACCGAAGATTAATAAGCAGAACATAGACGCTACCGTACACAGCTGCCCTCACTCAAGATGGCGACGAGGCAGCGTGCCCTTTCCGGTCACATGATTGCTCGACGCCAAAGCGCCCCTCCCCACGCGTGCGTGTTGCGCCGCGGCTGCAAGGCGCTGAGGGGAGAGGCGCCGCCGCCAGCGCTGCGGTGGGGACCCGTTAGAGCGGAAGAGCTACAGCCGCCGCCACCGCCTTCGCTGTCCCGGGGCCTCAGGTGCCCGACAGGTAGGAGGCAGGAGCCATGTCGAAGCGGCTCCGGAGCAGCGAGGTGTGCGCTGACTGCAGCGTGCCGGGTGAGTCCCACCGGCCGGGCCCGCTCCCCTCTGCACTCCCGACTGGGACCCCTGCCCCGGGGCCGCCCCCACGGGTCAGTCTTGCTCCCGACGGCCAAGCCCCACACTCCATGGCTGGAGTCGCGACTCGGAGGAACGCGGACAGCCTTGGGGCGGGAGCCGTCCCGGGCCTGTCAGAGCGGGGCGGGTAGGGGGCCGCCGCCCTCCCCTTCCTCTGGTCCCTCTGGTCCCTTCTCTCCCAGGCCTTGCGGAAAGGGGGCGGTGTCGGGGCTGGGGCCGCTTCTTCAACAGGAAGGGGCTTGGGCAATGCACAGGAAGGCCAATTACAGAAGTAAAATGCGAGCGTCCTCCCAGCTGCGGTCCCCAGAGATGCAGGTGACACCTCCTCTGCCCCCGGCACCCCCAGTCAAGCCAGAGCCCCGCCGCTCCGCCGGGGCCCCCTGTCCGGAGTGGGCGCCCGTCGCCGCTTCCCTCCACGGTGACTGGCCCGCAGACCCAGAGACGATTTCCCCGCTCCTGACACCCCGGCTCCCCCTCCGGTGGAGGGAGTCTCCGGGGCGCCGGGGGTCTGGCACGCGCACCCGGCCCGTAGGAGTCGATGCATATCTCAGATTTTGACATCTAAACGGCCAGAGTTACAACTAGATTTTGCTTCTGGGTGACCTTGGGCTGGTGACTTCGTTCGGCCGAGGCTTGATTTCCTCCTTTTTCCCGATGGGGATAATCAGGAGTAACCACAAGCAGTGATTAGGAAGATTCAATGACTGTTCCTAGGATCGCCTCATTGAAGTACTTTTTCCTGTTCCTATTGTATTCTTTTAGTACAGGACTTTTCTAGCCCCCTACAGCTAGGTGAGTTCTAAATGGTACGTTAATTACAATTTACAAAAGGAACACAAAGTCACTGGGCGTTCAGGCACTGTAGGCATTTGGGGGCGTGGGAAGGCCAGAACCATTCCTTCCAAGTATAATTTTCAGATTTAGAGTTCAGGGCCACTTTAGCAGTCGGAACTGAATTGACAGGTGTCTATGATGTTTTCGGTTGCTTGGATTTCTCTGCTTTGAATTGGAAGTAATTCAAAGGTAAGATGGCTTCCTTGGCACAAAAGCGTCCAATAAACAATCTTAATGAAGTCCTTGAGCAGCAGTGTTTTTGCAGCTGTTCTGAGCTCCGTCCTGTCATGTGGAAGTGCAGGTCGATTTTAAACAGTACCGTGATAACTTCTAACCTCATGCGGTTATTTGTAGTGCCTATGATGATGTTAACCAGTTTTCTTTGAAGACAGGGAGGGGGTGGAGGAGTTTAAAAAGATGTTTTATAAACCAAGTTGGTGTGGATTATACCAACTCCATTGTATTGTCTAAAAAACTTTGTTTGTTCCACTTCCTTATTTTCTTGCTTGTTTTCAGTTGAACTGTCTGTGAATGTGTTCGATTCATATGAGTTTAGAGTCAGACTTCCTCTTGGATCGCATATTCTTTAGTTCTCAATGGACAGTATGGGGGCAGAGGAAAACTTTGGCTCCATTGCCGCCAAATGGAGCCAAATACTACCTTGCACTCATGTAGCGTTTTGTGCATTTCAGAACATTTTCTTGTTCGTTTTATCGTTTTGGTTGTCTTATGTGCCAAATCTACAGAGACTTGAGTCACTTCCTTCCTGTTTTGAATATAATTAGGCTACCTTGAAATGTTCTGCAGACTTGAGCAGCCAGGAATTGGTGCTGCTTTTTTGCGAAACCCTAGTGAAAGAGGTACCTTTATGGTTAGGGATCTCTTTGAAATTTTGATGAATGCTAAGGCCTTTGCCCCAGAAAATGCATGCACACTTACTCTTTCATACAGAATTTATGTTAAGATTTCTCAGTGGGTCACAGACATTTCTGAAGCTTGTTTTATGTGTTCCTGGAACCCAAGTTAAGTAGCTCTGGCATTAAGCTTCAGATACACTGGGAGGGTTTCACTCAATGACATTCATACAAACTCGATTTTGCTGTGTTAACATTCTAATATTCTTTTCATGGGATTCTGATCTGTGATGTGCAAATGATGAATTGAGAACCTTGCCTAATGGGTGTTAACTCCTTGTTGTCTTGTTCCGTTAATGTACTGGAAGAATATTGTGAATCTGCTGAATAGATGTGTGAAAACCAAAGCTGTGATTCAAAAACAGTCTTTTTTTTTCTTGTCACTAGTAGTGGTACCCCCTTGCAAAAAGCAAATTTATGCATCTTTGTAGGAGGACCCTTCATCTTGAAGGGTTTCTACTCTGCTTTTTGGAATGGCATAACAGTACTGAATTACTTGGTTTCTATTCTGTTTCATGGCAGACATTTAACCATGATCACATCTTTGTAAATATTTTACTTTTTCTCAATGAATCTAGTTCATTTTAAATATATTCTACTTTGAGTTTAACGGAGACTTTTACTATAGTAATACAGTCTTCACATGAAACATTCAACACTTTTAAGTGTTAACAATCAAAAACTTTCCCAGTGGTCATGAATTTCAGTAGGGTCTTGAAAATATCTGAATGGTACTTAGAAAATAATTGAGAAAAGTTGTAACAGTTAACATTACTGATTACTTACTATATGCAAACAACTTTACTTTTTAATATCCTCACTATCCTGAGATGGGTTGTTATTCCCATCTGATCCATGGTGAGGATGCTCAAAAAAAGAAAGAAAGAAAGAAAGAAAGTAACCAGCTCAGATCATTGTGTGAGAAGCGGGGAGTTGGGGTCAAACCCTGGACTGCTTGTCTCCAGAGGCAGTCCCCTTACCCACCACATGCTCTGACTCCTTGGATTCATCTTTGATTGAAATCCCATAACTTTTCATTACTTGGTTGGAAAGGGTTTGAATAAACTGTTAAAAATGGTAAAGATGGTGCCCGTGCATTTTAGAGATTTTGTGGACATTGGAGAATTTTTAAATATAACTCTCAGACCAGGCAGCTTGAGTGGCACCTGTTGTCACTGCATGATGAGTCTGATGAATTGTAGGTCTATCTTTTTGTTTGTTTTTGTTTCTAAGTATTCGGTTTACTTAACCCAGTGTGAATTATTCTTACCGCTTATCAGTGTGAATTATACCTCTTTCAGTATAGGTGTCCAATGAAGTTCTGTGGGACTTCACAGGAAAAAAGTAATACACCGAAAGTATTACTTGTTTTTATATCTTTGCTTCCATGAAGCTGCTGTGATTACATATCTGTTCTTTCAGATCAGTTGCAAGATTAGACTCAGTAGTTTATTAAAACAACAAACGGATACCCTGGAACATCCCCCTAGTGGAGGGGGCCAGGTTTCCCAGTCCTCCGAACTGCAACAGCTGAGCACTTGGATAGTTTTGTCGCTCTCAGCTTTCTGCTAAGCAGATGGGCATATAGATTTGTAGCAGCCTTTCTGCCATTTTCTTCTGCTAATGCTATGTGGATTATTCACTGTCATAGTGATATTGCCTTGCCATCTGTGGAGATGGATTTAAAATGATGCATCCATATCCTCTAAGCTTGCTTCTCGGGTTGAATGAAAGAGCATGTATCTTAGTTAACAGATCCCATTAAGACTTCAGACTGTGGCCCTGAACCAGAAAGGAGAGAGCTACTTATATAGGGCTCCAACTCATGTTCGTAGCTCAGTTAACATTGTGCCCAAGCAGCCAGGAAAGGTGGTCCCGTCAGACCAGCTCAGCAGCTTGATATGTAGTTGATTGCCATACTAAAACAATAAAAATGTCTTGTTTTTCTGAAACACCACACCTCAGTCACCTGTTGCCATCTGGCAGCGAAGCAACCAGCTGGTATCCTTGCCACTGAGATTTTTTTCCCTCCCAGATCCTTCCTGGGCATCAGTAAATCGGGGGACTTTTATATGTGACGAGTGCTGCAGTGTCCATCGGAGTCTAGGGCGCCACATCTCTCAAGTACGGCATCTTAAACACACGCCGTGGCCTCCGACATTGCTTCAGGTAAAGGAAGAATTCTTCTCATGGTTTGTAATTTGCTTTTAGGGCTCACTGCTTTAGCAACTAAAATTTCTGCTGCTCCTCAAATCGTACAACAGTGCTTGGATCACCATTGCCTAGAGGTGCTGTGACTGTCTTCAATTCCTCACACAGGCATTGAGATGTCTTGGTCCTGCTTCACTGCCGACTTTCTAGAATGTCTCCAGAAACTGTTTTTAAACAGTCTGTGTTTTCCACATACAATGATGGATGTTTCTGAAAGCTACAGCCTTAGAAACTTTTTGTTGCATGTGGTTTTATTTGGGGTCCAGTTTCATGTCATCTGTACTTCTATTTTGGGGGATACATTCTTCAGGTTCTATTGGAACTAAGAATTAAGCATGTGTTTCCCTTTCCTTTGTCTTGAGTACATATTTTACTAAATTTACGGCAGCTGTACAGCCTGTTCCATATACATGCCCGAGCAAACCAAGGGACCAGACAAGTGGGTCCGGGTCTCTGATGTCACAGTATCTGCACGACTGGGAAAAACAGATGGGCCGTGTCAGTGGTCACACTTTGAAATGCAAGTGGGAGGTAGGGCTTAGTAATTGCTTTTACTCACAAGTTTCTAACAGCTTATTCTCATGCGCAGGTGGTTTTTTACTGCTCTCAGGTCTGTGTTTACAGATTTTATTAGAGGACCTGAATCAAGTCTACAGATGAGTAGTTTAAGATGCTGAGGGTGACCCTGAAGCAGCAATTCCCAAAGTATGGCCCATGAACCACCAGTGGAACTCAAAACAGACGTAGATAATACTTCAATATTTATTTCGGCAGTTGCATTGTTTTAGTGTGTAGAAGAAAACTGTAATAGCACATCAAACCGTAACTGCTAGTACAAGTTTTAAAAATGAGTGGATTGAAAGGAAAATATAGAGTAGATAGTCTAGACGGTACATGGGTTGTTAAGAATCTTACACAAAGTATTTGGATAATCAGTCTTGGGAAACACTGCCTCAAGTGTCAAACGCCTCTTTCTTCATAATCTGTAAGAACAGTATAATCCAACCCATTTAGCTATGTAGCTATCCTACTGGTCAAACCTGAATTCTACGTACAGTACAGGTTCATCTTTCATGCTTTAAATCCGAAACTAATGGTGTGCACACTTTGCCAGTCATGCTAGTGTTTGTAACGAGGCTCTGCTTTCCCAGCTCGGTCACTGAGTATTTGCTTAAAGAAGTTAAAATATGGTTTTTCTACTGTTTGGTTTTAGATGGTTGAAACCTTATATAATAATGGTGCTAATTCTATATGGGAGCATTCTTTGCTGGACCCTGCCTCTATTATGAGTGGAAGACGTAAAGCTAATCCACAGGATAAAGTACAGTGAGTGGAATGTTTATAAATACTTCTGTTTCTCCATAACACAGGGGGCCCACTGAAGGAGTGTAGATATTTTTGTCTACTGTCTACAAGGGCAGTGCAAGAGGTGTTTACCGGAATTGTTCATTGAGCTCTTTGCTGTTAGAAATGCAGAACAAGGCCAGGCACGGAACGGTCTCTTTTGCATGGTTACCCAGTACAAGTCAGTGGTTTCTCCAGTTTGAGACTAAGGTTTGAAGGCTGTTGGTGTAATCAGATTTAAGCCTAGGTGCTCACACAAGAGGTTGTCAGACCAGAAAGCTAGGTTCTGGGCGCTGGTCAGCCTGACGGCTTGCTGTGAGACGGGGTGAAGTGCTGCTTCCTCACGAGGTTGCTGGGTTAGTTTCGAAAATTGCACAGGGGAAGAAAGCAGCTATAAAAAGTAGGCATTCTGCAGTCCTGCTCATTACAGTGACTGATACATGTTTTCAGACTTCAAGTTTCACCCACTGCTACAAACCTATTTCAGTACTCATTTTATTCTTGAGTAGGGGATGTGGGTCCTAAAAAATGGGGAGTGTTGTATCTGAACTGCAAGCGAACTATTTTCCTTCTTGTTTCCCAACCAGCCCCAACAAAGCAGAGTTCATCAGAGCCAAGTATCAGGTGTTAGCGTTCGTTCACCGCTTGCCCTGCCGGGATGACGACAGCGCGACTGCCAAAGACCTTAGCAAGGTGGGCCACACCTTTTAAACCTCTGAAACTGTTGGGTGAAGCGATGTGGAGTTTTGTTTGGACAGAAAACACTTTAAAAGGAAAAACAGAAAAAGCAAAAACTGCTGTCTGGTCACTAAATAATTAATACTAGCTTTTTGTCGCAATTGTGTTTGTCTTTAATGTTAACTCAGATGGCGGCCATTCATGCCAGTAGAGGTCAGGGTGCAGAGGAGTAGAGAACTACTTGTGTTTTTCAGAGGTAGTTTGAAAATTATATTTCTCTAAGTTTTTTGTTTTATTTATTTATTTTTTAAATTAGTTAATTAATTAATTAATTAAATATCTTTAGAGGGGAAGGAGAGAGGGAGAGAAACATCAATGTATGGTTGCCTTTCCTGCATCCCCTGCTGGGAGTTGGCCTGCAGGGAACCGGCCTGCAATCCAGGCATGTGCCTTGACTGGGAATCGAACCTCGATCATGTGGTTCGCAGGCCTGTGCTCAATCCACCGAGCTACACCAGCCAGGGCAGTTTTTTGTTTTATTTGGAGATAGGGACCCTCTCAGTTTCTAGAAGGGACTAGAAAGTTTGTGGGATTGCTTTAGGTGTCTAGGTAGTATACTGAGTAGGATCTTCAGGAAATAGGGTGTGATTTAAAGCTATGATACACAGGATGGTTTATTATACTTGTAAAATGAGTAGATGGTTTTCTTTATTGGGCCTTTGCCTGTTTTTGAGAGATGCTACAAGAAACACGCATCTCTGTTTTCAAAGCACTTTTAGCGAATGCTCGCACACAGCATGGGCACTCACAGTTCAGAGTTTTAAACTTTGTGTAGAAATGTTTATTTCTTTGTTTCTTGTCATTTCCATTGAGTAATAAGACGTGGTATTGGTTTTTTACCATGGTTTTTAAAAAATAAAATAAATTAAAAAATAAGGCTTAGATACAGGTGTTAGAGTAGATGTCTTTATTTTTTGTGATAAGGATTATGGCATTTTGACAATCCGAGGTTAGACACGGAGGAAGACACCCATCTTCTAAATGTGTAAGCGCTTGTCTTCAGTGGTGCAGAGTTTGGTACCCAGCAGGCCTGGTTCCCACCCCGAAAGACTTTCTAGTGCGTTGTATACAAGGCCAAGAGCAGTGTTGTACCGAGGGTGCAAGCAGCATAAGGCAGAGCCCCGCAGTATGCACACTGTAGGACATGAAGCCCTAAAGCCCTAGGTCAAATAACAACAATAAGTAAGGATAGTTATTATTATAATAACAGCTATATTCTTTGAGCATTTCCTATGTACCAGGTTCTGTGCTAAGCACTTTGCTATGTTACTGACTCCTTATAGTAACCCTGTGAATAGGCAGTGTTCCTATCACGATTGTAGAGATGAGGAAACTGAGGTTCACATTGCTTAATAAACCTCTTCAAAGTCACGCGGCTTGAAGGGTGTATGGTTTGAAATTCAGGTCTGTCAGACTTCAGAGCCATGCTCAGCCACCTCCTTACGCTCCCTCTCACTCAAGGTACAATTGTGCCACTTAGGTCCTGCATTTGGGCAGGTCAGCTTTACCAGCCCTAGTTTCCTTATCAGTAAAATTGGCCTAACCCCACCTTAGCACCAGGGCTGGCTGTGACCAGCAAGGAAGGACTGCTTCATCCACCTCACTGAGCTAACTATCGTTAATACAGCGTATATTGAAATGGTCTGCCAGCTGCTCCAGTACATCACTCTTTACACTGTTAACAATATTCTTTTCTGTTTGTGTGTTTTTCAGCAACTCCATTCAAGCGTGAGAACAGGGAACCTTGAAACCTGTTTGAGGCTGTTATCTTTAGGAGCACAAGCCAACTTCTTTCACCCTGTAAGAAAGCTTGAACTGATCCACCTGTTAAACTGAAACTAAGTGGGTTGTGTTTGTGTAGCTTTTTCTTTATTTAATTTGCTTTTTTGTCTACTTTTTATTAATGATTCTTAGGAAAAAGGAAACACCCCACTCCATGTTGCCTCCAAAGCAGGACAGATTTTGCAGGCAGAATTATTGGCAGTGTACGGAGCAGACCCGGGCACACAGGATTCCAGTGGGAAAACTCCTGTTGATTATGCACGGTCAGAGACCTGGGTTCTTGTCCCTTCTCTCTGTTTCGGCTTTCGTATGTTGTGTGTGGTTCATCAAGTTGCTAAATTGTGTGTGATTAACATTTAACCCCATTAAAGATTTACATTCAGTTATTTTGCAGATGACCTTTCAAACGAATACGAGCTCAGAGTGTGGCAAAATCAGGGAAGGTAGAACCATAACCCGTTTGCTTAGCTTCCAGTTTTTCGTGTGATCCTTTATAATGCTACGTTATTTGAGCCGTAGTTAGAGTCCAAATCAAGTACTAAGAATGGCGGAACCCATTCCTCAATTTTTAAATATTTTTAGTCATTGCTTGAACTTTAAAAACAAGTGTGTTCGAGTAGGTAGATAATATGATTAAACAGTTATAGTAAGATGTTAATTCTAGTTTTTAGGTAGTGGACAACTATGTGCCTTTTAAAAATTTTTTCTTTGTTTAGAAATTTTGTGAAATGCTGGAAAAATGAATAAATGAGTTTGTAAGTTGATCTTAAATATCATTTAAATGACAGAGGGTCGATCATCTTTCCTTCTTTTTCCAAATTAACTTTATTAACTGCAAAGCACTCGTATTCTGTGCAGTAGAGGATAAAATGGGTGAAATGACAAAACTGCCGTCCCAGAATTCACTGTTCCGTAGAGGAGGCAATGCAGAAATGCACGAAAGAGTTAAATGGGCAGGATAATGTGGAATTTGTTGCCAAAATGGATAATTGGCCTTAAAAGGCATATATAGGTTCTTCATTGTGGCCCATATCATTAAAAAACTTCCTTTCGGTGGGTCAGAGCGGGTTGGGTTTGGGTGTGTGACAGAAGAGCTCAGACATTCCAAGTGAGAAGGAAGACGTGAGTCAAGTTCAGGAGGGAGGAGTGGGCAAGGCGTGCTTGCCACAGCAGGGGGCCTGACCGCAGAGTGCAGAATGTGTCTGGAAACATAAAAGCTAAGGGATTGAGAAATACAGTATTTCAGCAGATCTAAGACTCCCCTCTTTGTACGGGTTATCATTATTGTATATGCCACTAAAAAAGAAAAAACTTGGCTAATTAAATGATAAGGTACCATCAATCGTAGGATACTTCTTGATTTCACCGATGTTAAAAAAAAGAGGAAAACTTATTTTTGATTTATGTGCATCACATAAATCAAAGATAGGTTAGAGATTACTTTGTAGTTCTTTGATGATAGGAAAAGAAACTGAGAAACTAGACCTTACCTTTTAGAAGGAGAGCCATCAGTGAGCCATAATGATATTTATTATGACTTACCTTGGAGTTTTTTTGACGGGTACTTTGCATATAATCATCTCTCGATGTTGTGATTTATATATAACCAAAAGGACTTAAAGCAGCTTATATATTTCCTGAATGAAGAACGGTAAACTTAATATTTTCTATTATGGAAATTGAAGATAAGGGGGTGAAAGTAGCTGCAGGTGTGGATTGGGTTGGTCTCTCTCTGAATGGAAGACGTCATGTGGTTGCTAACCTTTGACCCAGAGTCAGGCCGGCTCCATCAGAAGCATCTAAGGAAAGGACCTTTACAATATTGGTGTCCACGCTTATCCCGTCTGTACTGGTTCAGAATATCCGAGGAGGGGTCCTTATTATCTGTATATTTTTTAAAGCACTCTAGTTAGTTTTCGAGGACATCTACCTTAGACCATTTGTTAATTTTGTCTTTTACCTCATTAGATGAAATGTTTCATCCCTCTCATAAGTTGTCGGATTCCTTATTAAGTATTCTGTCTTGTAAATTTAATAAAGGAGAGGGGATAGTTCAAATTGTGAAGACAGTTTATAAATGTGGGAAACAAAGTAGACCTTGACAGTTTACCTCCCACAGAAAGGTTGACTATTCTAAAAAGGCGTGTTTGATAAACCGCTCAGGTGTCTCAGGAGGTGTCTCTGTGCTTTTCTATTCTAGAGCCAGTGGCTGGTGCGCCACATAAATGGCACTTTGTTTTCTCTCGGTAGGCAAGGAGGGCACCATGAGCTGGCAGAACGCCTCGTAGAAATACAGTATGAGCTGACCGACAGGCTGGCCTTCTATCTCTGCGGCAGGAAACCGGGTGAGTGAAAGGAGGGCGGCCGCGCCACACCTCCATCGGGCAGTGTCTGGGAAGACGAGCGGGGACACTGCTACTTACGACCTCTGCTGCCGCCTGTCCCCCAGAAAACTGTGAATAAGGGCTTCTGTTTGAAGGGATGACTAAAGCGTCTTGGTGAGATGTCAAAGGTGTTGGTCAAGTCATCTTGAGTTTTAGTTTTTATAACTTCAGTTTTTATAGAGTAGTGACTATCTGAAGCATCGAAGAGCATAATTGAACCAAAACTGAGTGTGCACCACACAGTTCTTGTCTCGTCAACAATAATGGGACTAGGAATGGGAGAGCAAAGTAATCCCTTGTGGTTAGTTGAAGAATTCTACTATCTAAGGAATGGGAAACAGTCTGGAAGTGAACTTTGCCTCTAGCCGCCTTTATTTGTGAGGTAGAGCCGGGGTCAGCAAACCATTGCCTATGGGCCAGATCCAGTCTATGACTTGTTCTTTTTTAGATAAAGTAATATTGCAAGATAGCCATGCTGATTCCATATAGTGTGTGGCTGCTTCTGCACGAGAGCAGCAGAGTTAAGTAGCTTGAGTAGTTGTGACGGAGACTGTATAACCACAGAGACTAACATATGTATCTGGCTCTTTGCAGAAAAAGTTTGCCAACCCCTGATGTAGAATATGTACGTGCATGTGTACAGTGGTTCTTCCCCCGGGTTGTGCTCAGAGTTAGGAGCCCCTGGTGTGGTTCCAGTTCCTGGTGTGATGGAGTAAGCACACCCCACCCTGTCTCTTCTGAATATAATTAAAAACCCTGGCCTAAGTGCATACAGTAGCTATTTAAGGACTCCAGCTGGTAGATTAGGGAACTCAAAGTACCATCCAGCTGGTGGTGAATGTTCTGTTTGTTTTACTTCTGACATGGCCTCCACGACAACCTAAAACCTGGGACTGTGTAACAGATGCCAAGTAGCCCTCTCTGACTGACGAGGAGCAGGCAGGAGGACTCTTACAGGACAGAGAGGTGGGGGGTTCCTTTGGGGTTTCCCCCCTTCTTCCTTTTTCTCCTGCCCCGGCCCCAAGGCACTCTCGTGGCTACAGTCGTGGCAAAGCAGTGGCAGCGCGGGTGCCGAAATCTCTGGCCAAGGGCATGAGGGGAATCCTGATTGCTTTATGTTTCTTTCTCTTCTCTCACCACTTGGCCCAGGAGGCAGAACCTAGTCTGTTGCCTGCTGAAACAAACAAAAAAATGAACATTGTCCATAAGACTTAAAAAAGACTCAGAGTCTCACAACATAATAATATTCAGGATGTCCGGGATACCATTCATAATGACTTGGCCTGTGAAGAACCAGGAAAGCCCAAGGACTGTAAGGGGGAAGGTAGTCAGCAGGCACCAACCCCAGATGACATAGTTGTTGGAATTATCAGACAAAAGTTTTAAAGCTCTTAAAAGTATGAACATCTTGAAACCAATAGAAATATAGGAAGTCTCAGCAGAGAAACGGAAGATGTACAAATGAACCAAAAAGAAATATCAGAACTGAAAAATACAATTAACTAAAAATTTAAAACTCACCAGATAGGCTAAATAGCAGACTAGAGATGACAAAGAAAAGAGCCAGTGAATTGATGCCCTGGCTGGTGTGGCTCAGTGGATTGAGTGCCGGCCTGTGAACCAAACTGTACCTGATCCAGTTCCCAGTCAGGGCGCAGGGCATAGGGCCAGGTCCAGGACTAGCTGTGGGCCAGGTGCCCTGTTGGGGGCGTGTGGGAGGCAACCAGTTGATTTATTTCTCACATATCGAAAGGGAGGGAGACCTCTCCCCCTCTTTTTCCTCTCTCTAAAAATAAAAATTAAAAACCTTTAAAAAATGAGATGTAAAAAATGTTTATTTAAATGCGGATTTCTCATCAGAAACCATGGATATGAAAAGGAAATCAGTATTTTTGAAGTGCTGGAAAAAAAGAATTGCCAACCCAGAACTCCATTTTAAGTGAAAATAACCTTCAGGAATGAAGGCAAAATACATTTTAAGATGAAGAGAAATAAGAGAATTAGTTGCTGTAACAGATGCTAAAGCAAGTTCTTTGGGTGGAAGGGAAATGATACTAGAAGGAACCTTGGAACTTCAGGAATGAAAGAAGAGTAACAAATGACAAATACTTGGATGAAAATAACAGACTATTTTCCTCTTAACTTTTTAAAAAAGATTTTATTTACTTTTAGAGAGAGGAAGGGAGGGTGAAATAGAGGGAGAGAAACATCGATTGGCTGCCACTCGTACACATCCCAACTGGGGACAGAACCTGTAACCCAGACATGTGTCCTGACCAGGAATCGAACCAGTGACCCTTCACTTTGCTGAATGACGTCCAACCAACTGAGCCACAGAAAAACCTGTATGTGAATGCTTATAGTGGTTTTATTCACTGGCATGAGGTCAGTGTTTTCCAGAAGCTGGATGAGGATGGAGTCAGCTAGCATTGTAGGAAACAGAGCCCCTGCTGGATCTGCCAGGACCCCCTTCCTCAGCCCTGGGTGTTTTATACTAATGGATTGATTTCAAGGTGGGCCTCGAAAGCTCAAGGAAGATCCACCCCCGCCGCATGGAGAGCTAATGGAAAGCTACTCGGAGCTAATTCGGCTCCCCCAGTGTTCTTTCCATGCCTGAAAGTCATCGGTTATACTGGGGATGAACAAAGCATAAGGATAGGGTGACCGTAGGCTTTCTGCTGAATGGTGTCTGGGCTTTGGTACCAGAAGGAAATGAGTATTTACGATCCTTGCCACTGGCCAGATCTTCGGGGATTTGTAGCCAACCTGGCAACCTCTGTTCCCACACATAATTCATAACGATAGGAAGATACTAAGTGCAACACATAAGTTGAGAAAATAATGGTGATATTCCTTTACAGATCTTTCCAGTATTTATGTGAACAAAACTTTGGCTTGGTTTCTGTTTCAGATCACAAAAATGGACAGCACTTTATAATACCTCAAATGGCCGACAGGTAAGGTCATTGAAAGACCAATTTTATCTGTCACTAGTATTTCCTTGGTTGTATAGTGTTTAAGTGTATAATATTATGTGTTTAACAAAGCCCATACATTTTTCTCTTTTATGGCTATACAATTTGGAAATAAGACGGCTGTAAGTAAACCACTGTATAAAACTTAAGTTTGAAAGAGCACAAGTAACAAATTTACTAATTAGAAAATTGGAGTCAATGATATTGTCAGTGTAGCCCGTTGTGACAGTGTATTTTATCTATGGATTATATTCAAAGACTATTCCTTTACCATAAAAGACTATATCTTTGTCTATAAGAGGGATTGGCAAGTTTTTTTGTTGTGGAAGGCTAGACAGTAAATAGTTTAGGCTTCGTGGGCTCTGCGGCCTCTGTCACAACTGCTCGACTCCACCATTGTGGATGAAGGTATCCTGGGACCCTACGTAAGTGAAGGGCGTGCCTGTTTCATTAAAATGTTGTTTTGGGGTACTGAAATTTGAATTCATATGTAACTCTCACAAGTTATGAAACACTCTTCCTTTGGTTTTTAACCACCCATTTAAAAATGCAAACACTATTTTTAGCTCCTGGGCTAAAAACAAAGTGTGGGCTATAATCTGCAACCTGGTCTGTAAGGTCAGATGAGTCGAAGGTTACAGGAATGAACCCTTAATTTATCTTTGCACAGATACTGTCAAGAGTTTATGAAATGGTTAATTGCCGTTCCAGATGTAATCGTACCATTCTGGTTCTTCACATTCTGCCATTTTGGTATTCTGTCATGCTTTTGTTAATACTTCAAGAGTTATGGCTTTCCACATTAGCTTTTGTCTTTTAGTTAGTAGGCAATGATTTGCCTTTTAACCATAATACATGATTATTTCTAGAAGGAGTTACTTTCACCAAGTTGTTCAAAGTTTCCTCATAGAGTCTATTGAGCTATTGATTTTTGGCTCTGATCATGTCATGAACTTTAATTAGTATCGTGATCCTTTGGCTAGAAGGATCCTCAGATCCTTCTACAGAGCTCATGCAGATGATTTTATTTATGTCCTTATTAGCTTTGTACATTTTCTTAGCAGCCTGGATTTATCTGAATTGGCAAAAGCTGCTAAGAAGAAACTTCAGTCTGTGAGTATCTATTTCCTAGTGAACTCCAGTGCGGGAACTGTACCCTGTGAATACCTGTTTTTGTCTCGTTACCCATTGTACCAGCTGGGCTGTTTCACACTCTCAGATGTTGTTGAGTCAGAAGCAGACCATTGAGTGTGTGGCAGTGAAGACTAGAAGTACTATTAAGTTCAGTGTATGCAGTTTATTGGATCTGCTTCAAATAATGCCATTTTTCTCAGTCATTGTAAATGTGAAGACTGTTCCTTTGACATTAGGAAGCTGTTTCTCCTTGCAAGAGTTCCTTGTTTCTCCCAATGTAAATGAGTAAGTGGGACACAGTTCTTGGGATTACTTCCTATAGTCTTATACAATGCTAGAGATTGATAAAAGCAGGTGCTGGAACCGCACGTACCATTTTAACACTTGCGTGTCCTATGCCATTCCATCAGAGCTGTATAAATTCATGCTTTTAAAAGCTGGTGGTTTTGCCACGGGTGAGTGCTCAGAGTTTGCCCAGTTCTGCAGGTCAAACCTCACTTTAATGTGAATATTTCTTTCCAGCCTGCCCACCTCAGGCTTAGTCAGGAATCTGCCTCTCTGGGAGTGACTTCTCTTTGTTTAGTCCCACAAATAAAGCTCCACCATGACACTTCCTCAGCTGTTTTAACCACCAGGTCACACTCCCCAGCTGTTCTCATTGCTCTCTGGACCCCAACCAAGAGTCTTTTGTAACTGTGAGGGCATATCCACCTCTCACCTTGCAGTTCCCGCCCTGCTTCCCATCTGCTTCCTGCGTGCACGTGTGTGTGTGTGTGTGTGTGTGTGCGTGCGCGTGCGTGCAGATATTTCGTTGTGGCTTAGCATTCTCAGGCCATTAGTTGCCACCTGGAAGTCCTCTTTCAGGAACCCTCTTTTCCTCTTTTTCCTGTAGCATTCTCCTTTCCCAGCTTCCATCCCTTTCACTGGTCAGGCAGCTGAAATCTGACCACCTTCACAATGTAAGTAGTCGTTTTCCCAAAGCCCAACTGAAATTGCAACTCCCATGATTTTTTACTTCCTCTTCATTCCCCTTTCACAGAGGCCTCTTTACTAGAATGTCACATAATATTAAGCACTATATATTACATAAAATGAATATATCATTACAAGTATTCAACTGTAATATGAAATAAATGTATTTTGTGAGATTTGTTTGGCGTCTCTGTGTTTGTACCTACGGTTTTGTGTGTCTGGGTTTCATCGCCTTTCTTAAATTATGGAGGTCATGTAGTTAAGAATGTAAGTTTTACAGTCAGGTAGCACTAAATGTCCTGTGATTTCCTTTTACTTACTTGTAGTATGTAAGCCTGTTTTTATTTTAAATAATTCCAACACCATAGATAAAACCCAAGTTCCTTTTAGTCTCGTACAGTTGCTAGGCTGAAAGCTGCATGAGAGCGGGGGTTTGAAACCTCTGTGGTGGCTGTAGCACGTGGCAGGCACTAGGTGGATATCTGGGGCCAGGTTGCACACAGCTCTCGGAACTCGGGCTCTGAGTCAGGCTGGTCAGGTGCGGGTCTCAGGTCCGACAGGCTCCTTGGCCTCTCTCTCTGCCTTGGTTTCCTCTCCTAGGACGGGAGATGACGGCGCAGCAGGGGTGGCCACTCAGGGCCTCGCAGGGAGGGTGGGCTGCTGCCGCTCTTGTTGACCACGGCCTGTGGTCTGCTCCCTACGGGTGAGAAGGAGGAGACCTCACGGCGTATTCTGAGTGCCGATTCAGTGTTTATCCCACAATATCTCCCTTCCTCCCTCCATCTCTACCTACGTACTTCCTCCCTCCCTCCCTTCTGAAAAGCTAGGAGAAATATAATAATACGAATGTATTCCTTGAGTTAGGAAATGTTAAAACGTTGTGACAGACTTAAACTTGGATCTCAGACCAGTTGTCACTTACTGGCTCTATGACTTTAGGTAAGTTACTAACTTCTGTGCCTCAATTTCCTCATCTGTAAAGTGGAATAATAGCCGTTTCTATTTCACAGAGGCGTTGTGAGTGTTGCATAGATACTAACACCGTGCCTTGGATGTAAGCCCTCATTCAGTATTGCTTTGTAGTTATCGTTAGTGGCAACAGCATTGGCTTATAGCTCCTAAGAGGCAAGAGACTAGATATTTAAGGTGCAAATTCAAGTTTCCAATCCTCATCACCTTATCTAGAACTTACTTTGTTATAAGTGTGATGTAACCACAGTAGAGAAAATTTGGAAAATAGAGAAGGGGAATCATCCTGTCCACCATACTTGTAATAGATTCAGGCTCAATATTTCGGTATATTTCTTGTAATTCTTGTTTCAGATACATATATTCTCACTGAATCTCTGTCATAATCATAGACTTTATACCTGCTTTTTTTCACCTAACAATGTCTGTACCCATTTTAATGAGTTCCCATGAGGTCTGTGTAGCCAGCATTTAAAACTGCTGTATGAGACCCATGTGGTCAGTGTGTGATTGGACATGAGCGGAGCCCCCACCTCCGTGACAGGTACTGCCTGTGGACGTGTGGGACACAGTAGAGATTCCGTCTGCTCTCACAGAATGGGAAGCAGTCAATTACAAAGTAACAGCCATCAAGCGACAGGGTGCATTTTATGAGGAAAAACACCCGGAGGAAGCCAACGACACCCTGGCAGGGGCTCAGCCTCGTCTGGGGTGGGAAGACCCTGGCTGGCCAGGTTGCTGCCAGGCAGGCACCTGGTCTGTGTGGGGAGCGTTCTGCTGGCCGGCCCCGCACCGCGTACTGGACAGCCAGGCTGCTGTCTGTCGGGGATGCTCCGTTCTGGGGAGCGGCGGGCTGCTGCTGAGAAAGGTGGCAAAGGGGTTTAACCAAGGGCTGGTGGTATTTTTGTGTAATGGCATGCTCTGTCCTCTCAAAGTGCCACGATTTGGCATCTTTATCCTGCCTAGGGTTTATGGCCTGTTTTATTTAGGGGCACTGGCAAACATTCTCAAGAGCAAAAGAGGAGACATAAGGGTGATACCACCCACAGGGTGGAGTACTGGAGCCTGTGTTTGAGACACATGCTGTAGACGCCTCTTACCTCCCTTACGACACAGCCCTGTCTGCGCACCGTGGAGGAATGAGGCTGCTCTAGGAAGCAGACAGTTCTGGTGGATCTGTACTGTTCTGTAAAGGTTACTGTGTTACAGTGGGTATTCACTAAGCACTGGCTTTGGGTTAAAAGATTGGAGATAAAAGGGTGAATAAGTCACAGTCCCCACTCATTCTGCTAATATTAATTCTTGTCCTTGTATTCCTGGTATTTTTTTTTTTTTTTTACTTTCAGCTAAATAATCATTTGTTTGAAGAACTTGCCATGGATGTATACGATGAAGTTGACAGACGAGAGACTGACGCAGGTGACTTCACATGTGGCTTTATCTAGCGAGCTTGTTATAAGTGGGTAGTGACAAACTGCCAGCCTGAGTGTTCCACTTGCCCAATTTCTGCTGTCCCGATAACACATGTGTGAACATTCATGTTTGTGTGTGTTGGCTTAGGAGTGTGCTTCCTTGAGTCCCTGGGAAGGCGGGGGCCGCAGCTCTCAGGAGCAGTGGTGTACCCATGGTGATGAGATTCTATCTCTGGCTCTTTCCTCTGGCTAGTCTGGCTTGCCACACAAAACCACAGCACCCTGGTGACCGAGACGACTGTCGTCCCCTTCCTTCCGGTCAATCCTGAGTACTCGTCAACACGGAACCAGGCAAGTGGCTAAGTGCAAAGAGTAACCAGTTGTGGTATTTCCAGAATAGCTGATATCTTGGTATTTTATTTTTCCAGGAGAGGTGTTTCAAATTTTTTGATTGTGTCAAATGTTGATAGCCTTTATATGCACACAAAATTCACAAACTGATAAGAAAAATAGTAGATATAAATAGATGCCTGGGCCAGAACACAAACAATTCATAGAAGAAATATAAATGGCCTTCACATATGAAGAAATGTTCGACCTCATCAGTGATCCAAGAAAGCCACCTAAAGGCATTAGTGAGTTTCATCAGCCAGATTGATAAAGTGTGTGGTAAGGATGACTCCAGACTGTAAGGTGGGCTTTCTCATGCTGCAGATGAGAGTTCAGGTTGTTGCAGACTTTAGAAAAGCAGTTTGTTAACCTCAAAATTAAGTACCCATCCTTTCACAGGGGGATTCCTTGTTTGGGAATATGTTATAAAAATACAAAGATTCATGCACAGCAGTTGTCATTGAAGCACTGTATGTAATAATAGAGCATTAAAAACAGCCTCAGTACCCATCAAGTTGATTAAATTAGGATGGTATTTTTATGGATTAATGGCTCTAAATAATGATGGAGGTCCAGCAGTATTCTAGACTATTATTTGTTTAATTTGAAATTTTAAAATTTTCCCTCCGAGTTAATTTTTTATTGCTAGGTCTATTTCCCAACTGACTTGATACTAGAAAAAAAGCTTGAGGTACAACCGCTTTGTTTTTGTTCCCCAAAATAAATATGCATTGTGAGAACTTAAATGTTATATAGTTGTCTTACATAAATGGTTTTAAACTGACTGCAAGGAAATGCTAATGTTCGGTTCAGTTGTGGCCATGATTGATGATACCTTTATCGCACTAGAAGGCCTTTGCTTAAGTCTAACAATAGTCCCACTACTTGTATGTGAATATTTATCGTGTGTTTTTACATTTGGGAGTATTTCCAATTATTTTTTCACCCCCAGGGCAGACAGAAATTAGCTCGATTTAACGCCCATGAGTTTGCCACGCTGGTTATTGACATTCTCAGTGATGCCAAGAGGAGACAGCAAGGCAGTCCTCTCTCTAGTTCAAAAGGTAACTGCTTCAAACCTCTAAATGTTTGCTTCTTTGGCCTCCTAAATTTGATACGTTAGATTTAAAGTTATCAAGTAATTAGAGCAGTCATCAACAGAATAGCTTAGTTAAAGCCTTTAAGTTTTATCAGTCCTATGTTGTGACCAAAAGTTTGCCTCTTGAAGCCCTGGTAAGTTGTGTTTCAGCGTTCCTAACTGCTCTTCAAATATGTGTGTGGTTTCTTTCCTCTTGAGTCACCCAGCTCTATTCCTGTAGAATTGCATCTGGAAATTAACCCAAAAGTCTGACATAGATCTTGTTAAAGTACTTAACAAGCTCTCTTTTCTTCCTAATCTACCTTTAAAATATGTTTATTGGAAATAAATAAGCTTTGTTTGCAGCTCTTCTCTGCTCCATTTTCCTAAAAGCTGCCACTACTGTCCTTTACATGTTGTTCCTGTGTTTCCATAATAGTTATTTTGGAGGGATGACCATTTTCCCCTCCCCTCCTCCCCCCCAAAACTCTGCATTCCATCTCATACCAACATGGATGACCGAATTCTAATGAAAAGTGACTTTATCAGGAGTTTTCACCCCAAAGTAGTAGAGACAGTTCAGTCTGAGAAAGTGGATGTGGAGGAAAAATGTCCCCGGTGCTGAAGAAGGGCACTTTCAGTTTACTTGCTCACGGGGGCCCTCCTTGGCTGCTTCACCAGAGTCTGTCCGTGCTTTTGTTGGCGAGAAGTGTCGCTGCATTTTGTTGGAGAGGACTGTCACCGCGTTTCATTGGAGAGGACCGTCACCCCATTTTGTTGGAGGGGACCGTCCCTCCATCAGCAGCAGCCCCAGCCCGTCAGCTGTGCTCTCAGGGCTCCTCGGCTGCAAAACCGAGTCCTCTGGGTTGCAGTTGCAGTTGCAGTCCATCCGCTGTGGCTGAGCTACACAACTGAGTTGTAGATGTTTAAAATTTGCTGCTATGAATTTTGGGTGTCTGCAGTGGGAATTCCTGTGGTATAAAATTGTGGAGAGAGCACCTAGTGCCTATTTCTGGGGTGCTCTCTTCAGTCCAGCTCAGCAGCTCGGGGTCCTGTCTCCATGCTTAGGAACATGTCTCTTTCAGCCCCCAAACTGTATCCTCATTTTTCCTAATTATAAAAATAATACAGCTCTGGCCAAGTAGTTCAGTTGGTTAGAGCGTTGTCCCCATATGCCAAGGTTATGGGTTTGATTCCAGCCAGGACACATGTAAGAATCAACCAATAAATGCATAAGTGGAACAATAAATCAGTTTCTATTTCTCACCCCCCCTTAAAATCAGTACATGAAATTTAAATAAAAATAATGCATTTTATTGTAAAACACTTAAACAGAAGCAATAACATGATAAAAATTAAGTTTTCAGTCAACAACACATTCCCCAGCCACAGTAAGTACTTATTCACTGACAATTGTTCTTGTTTTTACTGGTTCAGCCAGGAATAAACAAGTTCTAAGAAAGCTTGTTAGACTTTGGTGAAGGTGCAGTGATAAGAGTCCTTTCGTCGTAAGTTTGGGGCGTCAAAGTGGATGCTGTTTTGATTTGATGGTTTCACTTCTAAGTGTTAACTGAGGGGGAATAATCTATAACACTGAAAACATTAGAAACAATAATAGAGAAACATTTAGTCCCACATTTGAATAGTGCACAAACTTTCTTTTTCAGAGAATATGTAATGACAGAATAAAATAATAATTTTTTAAATAAAGGTTCAGCATAATCCCAACTTTGTAAGGAATAAATTTATATACATACGTATGTACAAGTGGCTATACCAGATGTGAATATGAATATATAATCATCCCTCTTTATTCACAGGTTCTGTATTTGCAAATTCACCGGTTCACTAACATGTGTTTGTAGCTTTAAATCAGTGCTCACAGCACTTCCATGGTAATTTGTAGACATGTACAGCATGTCCAGAAATTTGAGTCACCAAAAACACATGTTCCCAGCTGAGATCGAATAAGGCCATGCTTTGCCTTTTGTCTCAGCTTTCATATTGTAAACAAGTGTCTTTTCAAGATCTATTTAGTGTTATATATTTTTCACATTTTTGTTCTTTTTGTTGCTTAGATAAGCTTCATTTAGGCATGAGTTCTAGTGCTGTTGTTTGGGAGTTCAGTGCTAGTGAATCAGTAATGTATATTAAAGATGTCTTGCCCCGGCTGGCGTGGCTCAGTAGATTGAGCACCAGCCTGCAAACCAAAGGGTCACCGGTTAGATTCCCAGTCAGGGCACATGTGTGGGTTGCACACCAGGTCTCCAGTAGGTGGCGTGCAAGAGGCAACCACATATTGATGTTTTTCTCCCTCTTCCCTTCCTCTCTAAAAATAAGTAAATAAAAGCTTTAAAAATAAAATAAAATAAAGGTGTCTTTAAACACAACACATGTAAAACAAGGTTGTGCCAGAGACTTGCAGAAACCTATCCCTGTGTTTCCATTCAGAACAGTGGTTTGGTATTTGATAATTCAGCCTTCACAGCAACTTTATAGGTCGTAACTCCTGCAAATAACGACTGTGTGTGTGTGCTTAGGGCATAGAACAACTGTCAGTGGCTGTACGTGATTCATTAGTTTCAAAATTTCTGTGTCAAATCTTTATTCTTTAATCAGGTGATGTGTATACTTTAAATATTAATTTAAAAAATTAAATTCCTTTTACATAACCATAATTTATTATCCAGATATTGTCCATCAAAATATCCAGAAATGGTATTGGAAGTTAGAGGTTAGCTTGAGTTGCGTGAAAGAAATTGGAGAGGCTTGGAGGCTTGGATAATTTGTATTCTTCTTCATTCAAAATGTGTTAGAGCCTATAAAATCATCCCTGCCCCCTATAGACCATGCTTGTGTGTGTGTCTGCTGGGTCGTTCTTTTTTCTTCTTTCTCTCACTGGCATCCAGCCAACTAAATATCAATATGCCTGTTCTTTGAGCACCTAGCTTGTAGGTGCTTTTACACTAGGTGCTTTAACACTTTCCTTTTGGTCATTTTAAAAAAGATTTTAGTTACAGAGAAAGGGGAAGGAGAGGAGAAGGAGGGAGAGGAACACCGATGTGTGAGAGAAGCATCAGTAGGTTGCCTCTTGCACACCCCCAACCAGGACCTGGTCAGGAACTGTCGCCCTTTCCTGGTTTGCAGGAGGTCGACCACCCCACTAAAGCCACACCAGTCAGGGCCTTTCTGTCTTGACTGGACATTATCTTATTAATCACAGTTCAGCGAGCCTTAGTATAGCTTTATCTCCGCAATATGGAGCTATACTCTATCTCACGATTAGAAACTTGGGAACCTGCTTCCTTCATTTGAGTAGCTCCTTCGTAAACCACCTAATTATTTGCCCACATTTGGTGAGAGACTGAGAGCGATGCTTAAATCTCTCAATGCAGTTTATAGTAGGTTCGAGGCTGTATGTCTGGTTTATAACTTGCTCTGTTATCTCTATATTGGTGTTAATATAATACTGCTATTTCTGTCCTTTTCTTTCAGTCTTTTAAATGACTAAATCCAAAAATCCTCCCAACAGTTTTTTTGGGGGGGGGCGGTATTTTATTTCAAGCCTGAAGTAAAGTTATTTGCTTCTATTGATAGATAATGTGGAGCTCATACTAAAAACAATCAATAACCAGCACGGTATTGAGAGTCAAGATAATGACCAGCCAGACTATGACAGTGTGGCATCGGATGAAGACCCGGACCTGGAAGCCACTGCAAGCAAGGCACACAGGCAGAAGGTGAGGTGGCGCCCAGAAAGGGAGACCGTGCTTCCCGCAGAAATATTTTCTCCTGCGGAACCACTGGCCTTGTAAATCTCTTGCAGGCTGGCCCTGTGAAAGTGCTGTGGAGTTAAGTTCGGGTAACTAGCGAGATTGGGCCAGGCAAAGGTCAAGGGAGGCAAATAGTTTTAAAAGAGGGGGTCCTTGGTCCCTGAGTCAGTTGCTGAATCACAGAGCCCTGCTGCAGTTGTGACTTTAGAAAACTTATGAGGAGGGACTGGTGTGTTTCATTTTTCAACACGTTTACTGAGTGACTTCTCTGAATGATGTGCTCCTGAATGAGGTCTGATCTAGTTTCTTCCTTGGGAGGTTGTCACTGCCTCAGAGCAGAGAGAGCTGCATTCAAAGGCACATAATGATACGTGTCATGAGCAGCGTAAACGGGGGTGGGTGGGAAAAGGAGACACACTTGGTGCTAAAAAGCAGTATCAGGGGAGCCTTTGTGAATGGAATGGCTCTTAACGCGTCCTAAAGGATGTGTGGGTTTGGGCATGTGGAGAGGCAGGGAAGGGTGGTCTAGGAAGAGAGCGTGGGAAGGGGCATCTGGGGGGAAATGGTGATGTGTAGAGGCAGCCCAAAAGGAGTGGGTCCGAAAGCTGCAGCAGAGTGCAGAGGTCACACCATGAAGGAACATTACGCCAGACTGAAGAGCAGGGACCTTGGCAGGCAGTGCGGAGCCCAGGAAGCTTTTAGGCAGGACAGGAGGCAATGGCTAGCCATTTGGGATCCTCTGTTTTGGGAGGAGTGTTCTGGAGGGTCAGAGAGTAGAGGAAAGGAACCTAATTAGGGTATTCCCAAAGAGCTGGCCAGGCCACTTCAAGGCTGGGAGGGTCCAAATGGGAGAGAGGTCACTGTGGTAGACTGTGAGCCCGGAGAATGGGTAGCAGGGGTCTGGCTGGTCCACCCTTTGCTGAATTGCCAGGACTTGACCCAGACCTGCCCCACAGAGGGGGTCAGCAAACATCTGAGAATGGATGAACAGGAAGATAGAAAAGGTAGGCCCTGGCAATTAGTTGGATGTTTGAAGATGGGGGTCTAGACTTAGAAAAGATGTGTTGAGAATTTGCAGCTCACAGGACAGTGAGCATGGTGGTGCCATTGGCAGATGTAGGGAATGTGGAGAGGACAGCAAGGGTCACTTGTGTGAAACAACCCTGCCCAGTTCTCCCAGCGGTACCAGGTTCGCTCAGTGAGAGCGAAAGTGACAACAGGGTCCTCAGTGGACTGACGGCTTCCCACGCCTCTCTGCCCCGCACACTCGCTCCCTCTAGCTGAGCTCTGCCAGTGGCTGGAACGATCTCCCTCTGGACAGCCACTTGACTAATATGCTCACCTCCTGTAGGCTGTTGCTCACATCTCACCTACCGAAGGCTTACCCCAGACTGTCCAATTGTAATGCATCCACCATCAGCTCTACTTCGGCTCCCCTGCCCCTTAGCCTTCTCCGTTTTATTTACTTTCCACCACACGTACTGCCTGTCACACTATACAGTTACTCACTTTGTTGGATATAAATGTCATGGAAATAGGCATTGTCTATTTTATTTTCTTATATATCCCAAGCCCCTAGAACACGGCCTAATGCTTAATTAAAATCTGTTGGAATGAATGAATTAATGAAAGAATGAATAAAAAAGAAAAATGAGTAAGCAAGGAAAGGCAGACAAGACAGGTGCACTTTGAGAGTCGTCAGAGTTTTTTATAGCCCCACTGCCAATTCTGTTAGAAAGTGCCGACTTCAAATTTTTCAAATATTATATAACCCCACCGTTATGTTTTATTTTTGCGTTATCCTCAGAAGCCTTGATTTGGTTTGATTAACTTTGCAATCCAGCTGGCATGGTCAGTATTTGAAATTCTTTAGCTTTTAGTCTTGAATGTTATCTTCTCAGATTGTGAACGTTTTCCCCAATTTATTTTTAGAGCCTAGATTCAGATTTGTCAGATGGACCAGTCACTGTGCAGGAGTTTATGGAGGTCAAAAACGCTCTAGTGGCTTCTGAGGCCAAGATACAGCAGCTAATGAAGGTGAATAACAACTTGAGTGACGAGCTGAGAATTATGCAGAAAAAGGTAACATGCTACTAAATGCCAGGATGACTGACGCTTTAACCCCATAGAATAAGGAAGAGTCCCAGGCGCAATGCTTGTGGTCAGAGGGAAGGAAAACAGGTATTATAACAGACCTAAAAATCTTTGGGCCAAGCTGTCTTTTTGGGAGCAGTGTGTATTCGGATATTTCAGATTAAGTAGTTTTGGTAAGAAATAAATCCAGAGCAAGCCTCCCAGTAGAAGAAACATACAACCTATTAAGTGTTTGTGTCGGTTGTAGTAACCCTCGCACTATTCTGTGCTTGCTGGGATCCTGGATGCAACTCCGTGGATGCGATTCTCCCCATTGCTCATTGTACTAGAAAGAGCAGATGAAAGCCCTGGACAGGTACCTGTGTTTATCAGCACTGCACATCATACCCCACCCCACGCCACGCAAGGGGTGCTGTCCCTGTTCATCCTTATTCTAAGTTGTTGCTCACTCCTGCCCTGGTAGCCCTGTTCCACATCCCCACTTTTCCACTGGTACTTAACCACTAATTTATGGGGTCTTCAGAGTCTGGAGCAGGGCCTTCCCCACAGCAGGCTCTCAGTGAATATAAGCATTTTATTTGGACTAGTGAGAGCTGTACACTAGTAAGAAACAACCCCATTTGCTCAGCGTTTTCTTGTTTATTGCCTTTTAAGAGAGTAAGAGAGTACCATGGTTAATGGTAGCAAGTAATTTGCCTAAGGTAGGAATTATATATGTAATTTTTTATGAGGGTTCTTAGAAAAGGAAGTTTAAAAGTTCTAAATTCTGCCCAAAACTTTGTGGGTACTGCTTCCATCATTTAGCTCCCTACAACATGAAATTTTATAAACAGAAACAAAACAAAGTCTTTTGAAGAGCAGTGCTTCAGAATCATTATCAGGGCCCTGGCTGGCGTAGCTCAGTGGATTGAGCACAGGCCTGTCAACCAGAGGATCGCGGTTCAATTCCCAGTCAGGGCACATGCCAGGGTTGCAGGCCAATTCCCTGCAGGCCAACTCCCAGCAGGGGACACACGAAAGGCAACCATACATTGATGTTTCTCTCCCTCTCTCCTTCCCCTCTAAAGATAAATAAATAAATAAATAAATAAATAAAATCTTAAAAAAAAAAGAATCATTATCAGGAACGGAGGATGTGGTGCATTCCATTTGCAGCTGGGCCCTTTACAGCGGTGCTCCCTAGAGGGAGGCCGTGGAACTAGCACAAGGCCTGTCAGGGCGGTGCCGTGCAGTGCCCCTGCCTGGGCTCGGTCTGGGGGTCTCTCAGTATTGAGTTCTAGATCGTTTTTGAGACCTCTCGAGGTAAATGACTCTACCGCCTAGAAACAGAAGGGGACAGGAGTGCCTGCAGATCAGGCAGGTTTTAAACAAACAGGTCATCTGTGTTGCGCTGGCCCTGCCCAGGGCCGGTGTGCCGCTGAGAACAGCACAGACCAGGAGCCACGTATGCAGGGCTCGCACTTCCTTTGTCTTTTCTCAGCTATCTTTTGTGCAGTGAATTAGAGTTTGACCCAGTAGTTGAACTAATAATTTTGTTGAGGTGCCTTTTTCTGAAACATGCTGACTTTGCCACTGTAAATCCACCTGCTAAGCATCAATTTTTTTAATTCTCTAATGCATTTTTTAGTACTTATAGAAATTGCCAGAGATAACCTACCTCTGAAAGCAAATGTCTTGAGCTTCTTTAAGAAATGCAGAGTGAAATTATTTGCTGTTGCTCATGATTATTTTCTCAATTCTTAGAAAATGCTTTTGATTTCTGAAAATAATGAATTATCTGTAACTTTTCATTTCCTGTTACACTCCTTCCAAACAAAAAAAGGGATAGCCTGGTTCTTACTAAGATAAGCATCATTCAAGTTTATCTGAGGACATCTCTCTAAATTCAGAAAATACTAAAATTCTTAAAAATTGAGACCAGGAACTTGTGCTCATCAAAAAACTTGCAAGCAAAATCCAGACCGGATGTCTCAGAGACACACAAGTATTAAGATAAAGTTTCAGATTTCAAGGCCTGTCTAAACAACTCTAAGAGAAGGTTTTTACATAGATGTGTGACCAGACCCCCAGTCCCGAGTTGACAGGCCTGTATCAGTTATGCTCCTCAATCTTTGTACCCGACCATTTCACTTCAGGATATAGGTTCCCTAATACAGTCTGACTGGCACCTTAGGCCTGTCTGTATCCTGGAATGTAGGGATTTTCAGTGGCTGCTGGTTACTTCGCAGCTGCTCCTTCTTTGGAAGGGGGATTGCAGATCAGAGTTACACCCTGAAAGCCTTCCTGGTGCAGAGGCAGTCTGTCATTCCTTGGTGGACAACTCCTCGGGAGTGAGGGTGTTTCTCTGGCAGAGGCAGCAAGTCAGGCTTTCACAAAAGTTTGGTGCTATTAACAAAGTATGTGGAATATGTTTATTCAGCAAAGATGTATTGATTTTATTTCGAAGTTAGGTGAAGTCTTTTTTTATATATATAGTTGACAAAGTAGCGTGATTTGTATCTGATCTTTCACATTTTAACAGTTGCTTGGAAAAGATGCTAATTAATGAAGAGGAGCAGCCACTATTGGTGTATTTTTCGCAGATCGGTGCTTTATAAATAGAAATTGAACATAACTCCTAACACTGAATGGGTTTGCTATTGAGAAAGTAATGATCTCCTGGCGCATATAAGTTTGGTGCGGACCTGAGCCTTGGCCTTGGTGGGGTTTCGGTCAGATTTTACAGTCTCTGTCAAGGACTAGACAGCTGAACTCACACCACACCCAGCTCATAAAATGTCACAGAAGATGAAGGAACGCTGGAGGGGAAGGACACTCTGCAAAGTGGACTCAGTTAATTGCGTTTAAAATGCCAGATGCCAAAGAGTAACACGATTCCTTGCTGATCTCTAAACTAATTCATCAGACACCGTGAAGCAGCCCGCATGCGAGGAATGGAAAGAGCATTCAGGGTCTCCAAGTGACAGCCTCTAACTAAAATGGGGTGGCGCCAGGCAGATTAGAGTGTTTAAAGCTGACACCACCATGGCGGCAATTTTGGGTGGCAAAGCCAAAGGAGAGCGAGGCCACATATTCTGGCTGTGACTGGAAGCTGACCAATCACCAGAGGGAAGCGAGCCTGCTGCATGGAGCATTCGGATGAAGATTTTAACATAGTTCAATAGGTCTTCAGTTTTCTTTGTGATATGTTAATATAGCAAACGTACCATGATTCAGTTCCCTCTATTTTTTAAAAAGTGCTCTATTGTTTGGAACCTCAAGGGTATTATGTAATAAAAACTTGTTGATCATAATTTTTCTTGTTGGCGTTTTGGGAAGCAGTAGTTGATCTGATTTTTCATAAGCTGAACTTCACTGTCTTTCTTGCTTTGCACAGCAACTGCAGTAAGTTTTGTGCTGCTTCCATTGTGTCTGCCGGCATTTTTGGCATTTGCAAATTGCGTAGGGCTCATTTGAAAAGCAAGTTACCTTAGCGGTGTCTTAATGATCTCCAGTTCTTGCTAGAAACAGCTTTAGGATAATCCAGAGTTCAGCCTGCCTGCATACATTTCCCAGGCCCGCCATGACCAAATTTTAAGTGGTTAAACGTTTCATTTTTGCAGAGACCAAACTGCAACTTTTCCACATTCAGAAATTAAGCTGTTTAACATGCCTCAGTGATGAAGTGAGTTGATTGCATTTCATTCATTCTAAAAGATAGAGTTCTCATTTATAGTTGCCTTTTACTTTCAACTCAGCCAGTTGTTACTGTTCTTGTTGTTTAAAGCTGGTAGTTCTGTGCATTTATTTGGTGTTTGCTCTTTCTGCTTGCTATTGAAAAACACAGTCCCACTGCCAAACATTTCTTTCAGCTTCAAACACTCCAGAGTGAAAATTCGAACCTCAGGAAACAGGCTACAACCAGTATCTATCAGGTGCAAACTGGTCCTGAGCACACAGACACTCCCAACCACTCTTCATTAAAGCGACGTCCGTCTGCCCGGGGCAGTAGGCCCATGTCCATGTACGAGACGGGATCAGGTCAGAAACCATATCTCCCAATGGGAGAAGCGAACCACCCGGAAGAGAACAGGACGAGACTCCAGCCTTTCCCCGCACACGTAAGTAACACCACTGGCGCTTCCGCTATTCACTGTCCCGCCTGACTCCTGCATTGCCGCTTCTGAACCTGCAGATTGCCGTGTCTTCCCGTGTCAGATGGGCTGTGAGCGTTGTCATCGTGTTTGCTGTATTAATGTCTCTACAGATGATTACGGAAGCACTGCAAACACGCAGGGCCATTCGCCAAATTTTTCCAGCGAGGCTGGGGTTTCTCGTTCTTGTTCAGCTCTCCTTCCCATTGTCTCCCTAGTATCCATAATATCTTCCCCAGCCAGCCAGTGTTGGAATTTTTTTTAAAGATTTTATGTATTTATTTTTAGACAGAGAGGAAAGGAGAGAGAGAGGGAGAGAAACACCAAAGTGTGATTACCTCTCGCACACCCTCCCACTGGGGACCTGGCCCGCCTCACCCCAGGCATATGCCCTGACTGGGAATCGAACCAGTGACTCTTTGATTTGTAGGCTGGCTCTCAATCCACTGAGCCACACCAGCCAGGGCTGGATTTTTTTTTTTATAACAAACTTGCTTCTCCACTTCCAAAAACAAAAACCAATTGTAAAGGTCACCAGCATAAGTGCCATCTTCTTTGAGGTATGTGCCACTTTATAAACTGGAGCCCTTAGAATCCCAGGTACCTTCTCTGCTGGTTCCACTTGAGCAGGTGGCGTCTGTGCTCTGGACGCACGGGGTAGGTACGGAAGCCCCAGCTTCTGCATGTGTGGCCAGTGTGCCTGCTTAGTTAGCTTCTGCCTTCCCCACCTCCCCTCCGTGGAGAAGGCAGGGCTTTGTGATTTCACAGGAATGGGGTGTAAAAACTCTACATTGATTTTACAAGTTTTGTATTCCAAAGATTGAAGATTGTGTTCTGTAACAGGCGACTAATATCTTATGTTATAATGGGATTAGTATTGTGAAGTTTTCACACACTGTATTTCTTTCAGATTGGTTTATTTTAAAACTCTGTTTTGATAAAATGCGACATTTTGAACTGATGTTATGTTTTTTTTAGAGTAATAGTAATGTTTATCTTTTTTAATGTTATAGTTATTTTTCAGTCAGATTTCATAGGAGTTTCCAAAAGATTCCCAGAGTAAATCCAAAGTAAAGGATATGTATAACCTAATAAATTAAACCGCAGTTTAGTTTTGTCCAGCTTTAATGTGGTAAAATTACAGTGTTGTTATATTGTAATTGGGAGTCCATTACAATGGACTTTTTAAGTTGTTTGGGCTAAACATTCTAAAGCAATTGATCTGATGCATTTGGTATAGTGGGAATGTCATTAAACTAAGTTAAGAATCTTATTTTTGTATTACTGAAAACAAAATTTAGGAAAGCTACTTTGTTAGTTTTCATAGTGTGCTTTTTTATTTTAGAAACATTTAGAATATAAAAATGTCATAATATTGCAAAATTAATTTTATGTCTATTAAAAATAGATTGTTAACATATACCAACTTTTAATCATTCATAGTTTCCCATTTCATATTATCTGTCCTGATTAAAAAACAAATATTTGTTTGCAGTTATTTATTTTTTTAAACTACCAGCAAATTTGACAAATTATGCTAGGTATTATCTTTACCCTTATAGAAAAAATAGTTTTATAAATTTAAAATAACTTCCGGGAAGCATTTCAGTAAGGGATTAAACGCCGCTGGTCATCTGTGTTGGCGAGGCTAGTGTGCCGGCCAGGCTAGCGTGCCGGCCAGCCGCCTGCAGCGGAATCTCAGCCCCGATCTCAACAGCGAGGAGCTTTTCAGGACTCTGCTACTGAGCGGCCTGAGCAGAAGCCAGGGTAGGTGGTGGGGGTTTTGTTGTTTGTCTTTTCCCGAGTGTGTTCCTTTTTCCCCTTTCAGATTGGGAGGAGTGCGCTTGTGACCTCCTCTTCGTCTCTGCCTTCCTTCCCCTCCACACTTTCCTGGTCCAGGGACGAAAGCACCCGAAGGGTTAAGTACACTCTGAATGGTCTGCTCTCTGGAGGAGGGGCCGTGCTTCTGGGCGCTTTGTGTTTCTGGTCCTCCCGTCCCTCCTGTCCCTCCTGTCACTAGCTAACTGCCCTCTGCCCTGCATGAGGCAGCATTTCCCGCTCGGTGTGTCATGAGCACAGCAGTGTGCATGGGCACGCGCACACGTCTGTAGGAAGCGGCCTCCCTTTTGTCTAACTCCACGTTACTCTGCTTCGTGCACTATTTAACAAAATCCACAATCTACCCTGTAATATTTATTCTGAGTGTACTGTCATTTTAAACAATCAGAAAATTAGCTGGCTGCTGGTTTAAGTTGAATATTGTACTAGGGCAAACTCAAATTTGTTCAGAGCTTCAGTTTTCAGATCAAAACTAGTATATGTGGACCAACTGAAATACTAAATCATGCTTTATTTTTTTAACTTAAACATATTTCACGTTGGCACCCTACATGACAAGCCAGGGTTTTGCTGCATAAGCTTAACTTAAGCACATGGAGGAACTGGAGGTGTTGGCTGCTGCTAGTATGAAGCTGCTCTCTTTATCAGTTGGTCGAGTCCATCTTTCTGTTGTATAATGACTTTCCCAGTAACAGTACGTGATTTAGGCAAGCTCCTTTTAGGAGAGCCAGGCAGCAAGTATTTGTTAAGCACCTCCTCCATATCCAACTGTTTGGTAAGTCAGCAAAAGGGCCCTAGGGACTCAGGGGACATCCCTGCTCCCAAAGGCACTGTCAATTTAAAATATACTTCATGCATGAAGAGGACATGATGACAAGCTGGGAGAGATGTGGAAAGAGCACAGGCTTTGAAGGTCTGCAATCAGGTCCTTACTCACTGTTTTGTTTTTTGACAGAAGGGGAGTGTAACAAGCTGAGAAGAGGGAAGGAGGCTGTGGGTGCAGGACCACCTTTGTAGACACGGTGGGATATGCAGTGGGCCTTTGTCCATTTCCTGTACATCAGGAGGACTGCCAGAGCCATATGGCCCATCAAGGCACTTTGGGGGTTCTTTTCTGCAGTTTTGAAGTAGTCTGTTAAAAATAATTCTTGCTTTGTGTTATACTTCAAGTCTTCTGAGAAGTTCTTAAATGGAACTGCATTTTTTTTTACTATGATATGTCATTTAAGCTAAGGGACAGTTAATAGAAATGAAACATTTCATTTGCAATTTTAATAAGTCAAGTAAACTTTTGTCCACTGAAATGTTTTTAAAAACCTAAGATTTGTTTTGGTAGTTTTGGGGATCACGGCAAGGACTGCTTGCTGAGTCGGAGCTCCCCACAAAATTAACAAGTCATTTAAAGTGACAGTTCTGAATGTTCCTGAAAGCTTCAACATGCGTTTAGGTTTTATGGCATGTCTATATTCAAAAACATTGCAAATCTGCTAAACAAACTGAACCGGCACCAGCTCGCTATGCGGCAACTTCTCTATTAGCAGCTTTGAGAGAGCAGCACTTTTAACTCATGGATCTTACCTCTGCATGTTGACAGTGATTTTCAAAAAATTAAATGCTGGCTAATTTGAAATGCTGTGCGTATGTTTTTGTTGACGACAGTGAAGGACTTCATTTGGAAGTATGTGATTTCCCGGAGAGTGACTGCCGTTCCTCTCTTTCAGTGTTGCAGAAACATACCCCGAATAACGCATATGCTCTTCTAAAACGTTTAAATGAAACTTCGTACTTTTGATCATTGTGGGGGTGGTGCCTTGGATTTGTAAACGCCAAGTTTACATCAAGGAGTGCAAAAAGATTCATCATAAAAATGTGGGATTTTCTGGGCTTAATTCTCTTTTCTAGATTTTTCCACTGGAGCAGCTCTGGGTGAATGTTCCAGAATAATTCTTCAAATGCAAATTTTTTACATTACATTTACGTAGATGTGTATGTATGCATGTGCACACGCAGCCGTGTGTGTGTGTGTGTGTGTGTGTGTGTATAAAAACTAAAGGAAAAGAAACTTAAAGATTGGTCAGACCTTCCCTGTGAAAGGTAAGACGGGCTTTTGTTTTTGTTTTCGTTTCGAGATCACCTCCCGAAGAGCCTGACCTCACTGTTCCCTGCACCGGACGCAGTGCCCGCCTTTGGTCTTCCATGTAAACCTCACGTAGCCAGTAGCTCACTTCACAAAGCCAGGCCAAAATAAGGCAGCAAGTGAGGCACAACTGCTCGCCTGTAGAAGATACAAACAAAGGGATCTTAGAAGTTACAGTCCATTTTACAGAACTGAAACCCTCCATATGGCTCTAAGCTAACACTTATTTGCCAGATGAAGTTGAGTGGGTAAAGTACAAATTTCAGGAGCCCAGCACAAGTGTCAGGTGGCCAGGACCAATCAGAACATTTGCGTGACATGATCGTGGGAACGTGAAAGATCTCAGCAAACAGAGAAAGGCAGCATTTGCCCTAGGAGAGGAGAGAGAGGCCATGGGGATAGTAAGCAAAATGTAATGTGAATGAGGAGCCTCCCCATCTGGGGGCTGATTGCCTTGCCTGTTCACAGAAGGGCCTTCAGAGAGCCAGGCAGCATTACCAGGAAGGAGCAAATAGGTTTTATGTAGACCTTCTTAAAACTGACTTAACTCTAAAGTAGCCACTCTTTTGGATGAATTATAGGGTCTCCATGGGTTTAAATGGTCCCTTAATTTACAGTTGACCCTTGAACAGTTGTGGCAGTTAGGGGCACTTTGCAAATGCGATGTGTGACTACCAATTGACCCTTGAACAACAAGGGTTTGAACTGTGTGGGTCCATTGAACTGTGCAGCTCAATTTAAAAAAATTGCATGTAAGTGGCCATGGCTTGTGTGACTTAGTGGATTGAGTGCCAGCCTGCAAACCAAAGGGTCACCAGTTCGATTCCCAGTCAGGGCACATGCCTGGGTTGCAGGCCAGGTCCCCAGTAGGGCAAGTGCAAGAGGCAATTACACATCGATGTTTCTCTCCCTCTCTCCTTCCCTTCCCCTCTTTCTAAAAATAAATAAAATATTTTAAGAAATTGCATGTAAGTGGACCCACGCTGTTCAAACCTGTATTCTTTTTTTAAAAATATTCATTTAATTTTAGAGGGGAAGGGAGGGAGAAAGAGGGAGAGAAACAACAGTGTGTGGCTGCCCCTCCTGTGCCCCCCACAGTGGGGACCTGGCCTGCAACCCAGGCATTAGCCCTGACTGGGAATCAAACCAACAATCTTTTGCTTCACAATCGGGGACTCAATCCACTGAACCACACCAGCCAGGGTGAAACCTGTATTCTTTAAGGGTCAACAGTACAGCTGTATCTTTAGCCACATTTTATTGCAGCATTAATAAAATTTCTTGGTCACATGTTTGATTAACTTGGACTAAATTCAAGTTATAGAGCTGGAAATAGCTTAGATTTGTATTTTGCAAAATAATAAGTTTAAGGTTATTTTTTAAAAGAGTTTATGTATTTAAGAGAGGGAGAAGGGAGGGAGGAAAAGAGGAAGAGAAACATTGATATGCAAGAGTCGTCTCTCATCCACCCCTTGTTGGGGACCTGGCCAGCAACTCAGGCATGTGCCCTGGCTGGGGATTGAACTGGTGACCTTTTGATTTGCGGACTGGTACTCAGTCCACTGGACCACACCAGCCAGGGCAGTTTAGGTTTTAAATCGGCTTCTACTGATTTCTGTTCTAGATAAAGAACTTCTCAAATATTATGGGTAAAATAAATACTAAGGGGAAACATTTTTATTAAACACTTAAGCACTAATACAGTGCCCTTCAGGGGAACGTGGTGCTCTCCAAATTCTGTCACCCAGAAGGCCCTAAACTCAGTGCTGCCATTCACACAAGACATGCTTGGCATTCCTCTTTTAAATCTCAGTTGCACCAAATCATTATATTTTAAGGGCTAGGTGTAAAACTGATAAAAGTGGCTGGAAACTAAGTGCCACACTGGGTTAATCCATTTTGGTTCAGAAACAACGTGGCAATGAAGTAGCGATGCTGGTTTTCTGGTGTCGCATGTACAAACCACCTCTTGAGGGTTGCTCTTAGAGAGCCATACGTGTTTTGAGCAGCGGTGATCCTCAGAGCTCCCGGATGGAACACCGGAGAGACCAGCAGACCTGGATTCTTGGTCCTGTTTTCTGCTGACTCTGGCCTTGGGTGTATCGTTTCCAAATGGACCCTTCGTTTTCTCACCTGGGGTTAGACTAGAGGATCTGCAGGCAGCTCCCGGCACGGCAGGTCTGTGAGTGTGCAGGTACTGGCGTGTTTGCTATTTAAATGTGTTCCCGGGATAGGGTAGTTAAACTCATTTTCCTTAGAGGACTGCATGTGGCTCTGTCGCCTTGTGTGTCTGTGTTAGTTTGTACCGAGGATCTGTTTATGGAGTAGCTGCCAAGCTAAGAAGAAAATGGTACCAAAAGGGGAAGAAACCATTTCTGGATCCATTGTTCATCTTTTACTAAATTTTCAATAAAGGGTAGCCCCCTGTCCCAGATGAGGTCTGGGCCATAAAAGCCATGTGGCCTGATAGGTTCTGATTCCTGGGGAAGCCTTCCAAGAGGTGTCTCAGGCTCCGAACTAACGGGGGACACCTTTTCTCTCTCGTAGGCATCCAGACTGGAGAAGCAGAACAGCACACCTGAAAGTGACTATGACAACACTCCCAATGACATGGACCCAGATGACATGGGGTACATCTGCAGGAAGGGTGTACCTGGGGTTGGGCTCTTGAACCAGAGATCTGGCAGGCTGTGGTCAGGAAACGCCCTCTTATCTATTTTCATTATCTTCGCCCTCTTTTCTATTTTTCAGACCCATTTTTATTTATTGACTTAAGGTGGGGGGGGGTAGGGAGAGAGAAACATGGATTTGTTGTTTCCCTTATTTATGTATTCATTGGTTGATTCTTGTATGTGCCCTGACTGGGGATCGAACCCAAACCTTGGCGTATCAGGACAGTGTTCTAACCAACCGAACTACCTGGTCAGGGCAGGGATGACTTTATAATGGCACACCCTCCCCGTTCCAGTTCTTGCCTCCCTTTCCCCATCTGCAGCCTTTCTCTAAGAGTCATAATTTCCAGCCCCGTGGCAAAGGCAGCAGCCTCCATGTGAGCTGGGGCTGCTGCTTGAAACCCCCCCGTGAGTCCCCTGCCTGGCAGGACGAAGGAAACCACAGAAGCGGCCTGCTGCTGCGTTCAACAAATGCAGGTGCAGGGGCTCCTAGAAGCAGAGGAGCTGATGGGCGCCTGTTACATTTAGCATCTTCTTTGACATTCACAGGTCAAGCAGGAAGGGAAGGCAGAGGAGTATGGTGTGGCAAGGTGATGGCTCAGTACCCGATACAGCAGAACCCGCCACGGCCCCTAGCCCCCTCCTCCCCAGCACCGAAGACGTCATCCGGAAAACCGAACAGATCACCAAAAACATCCAGGAACTCTTAAGAGCAGCCCAGGAAAATAAACATGACAGGTAAGGGGCTTCAAAGTCCTGCCAGGAAGAATGTGTACGTGCCCAGGAAGAGAGATGCTGCTCCAGTGATGACGGGGATTTTTCCCCCCCAAGGCCCTGATCTTAAAGGTTTTTGAAAAGTTCAGATTTACAAAGTAGGCTTAGGAACAAATTGGTGTACTTGGTGTCTCCAGTTTTTCATTCTTATGACGTACTCTGGAAAGCAGAGTCTCTCGAAATAGAGCTGCTGCTGGTTGGGGTAGAGGTAGTCCGGTTCTGGGTGGAGAAGGGAGAGAAGCTGCCGGGAGAGAACTTGCACTTCCCACTGCTCGGCAGCGCTGCTCCCTGTGGCCTCCTTAGCTGGGAAGAAGTTTGCTGACACAACATGTATTTTGAAATGAACCTGATTTCGGGTGTCTCCTGCATGTGCGTGTGCTTGTGTGTGTGCATGCATCTGTGTACGAACGTCTAAGAAACAGGTGGTTGACAAATGAAAGTTGATCGGATCACCTTCAAATAACTGCTCACTCTGAGAAGAGTCATATCTGGCAGAGTCACTTCTCACCATAGGAAGGGGCTGGCTCTTGTTCTAACTCATCCTTCTCTCCTCTGAGAACTTAAGGTAGGTTGTTAATTTTTCATGAGGCTGGCCTGGTCTAGACTCGGTCATGAAACGTGACTTATCATTCCATTGAGTTTGGTCAAAGAAAGCAACAGTTTAGTCAAAACCCAAGAACAACCTCATCCGTTTTATTAGGTTAGCGAAGTTTAGGCCCCTCAGTGGCAAACTGCTGTTCGTGCCTGGCACCAGTAAAAGGTGTTCAAGGACCACAGCGCTGCCCCTTCTTTCTCCTCCAGCTCTCTCCTCCCACGCAAAGGTGCACCGGAGTCTGGCGTTCTCTGCCCTCCTGCACTGGCAGGCCAACCTGCCCTCTTTCTGCCCCGCCCTGGTTTACACGGCGCAGACTTCTCCGATGCCGTCGTTTCCCACTCGGTAGGAGAGGAAGGGTCAGTGTTGAAGGATCAGAGTTGGGGTCAGTCTTTATGGCTGGACCGCTGGAGGGTCCCGAGAGAAAAGGACGAGCCCGCATAGTTTCCCAGGCTCCTTCCACGAAAAGCCCATGGCCGTTCACCTTCCTCCTTCCCGGGGCGTCCTCTTTCTCGCACGCTTGCATGCCTCACATGCCACAGGTGCTTCGTCCCTCTCCTCCCCAACTCCGCTGTCCTGTCACTAAAGCAGAATGTCCCTCAGCTTTCCAAGTCCAGTCCTTAAGTAATCTTGGTCCCGAGATGCACTCCTTTCCCAGTGCCCCGGCTCCGTTTCCCAGTGGGCCGCGCTTCATGTCCTCCGGTTCAGAAGTGCCATGCTTGGATTTCAGACTTTAAAAAATACTTCGGTTGCATTGTTCTCTTTGGTAGTTGTCAAAAAAATAAATATCTGCCCTGCAGCCGTTTCTGACCTCAAAAATCACAATATGGTGCTTGGTATAATTTGGGAAGTTTTTTTTTTTTAGTGTACAAATTTATTCGATAAATGTTATGATCTGATTTGTTTTTTTAATATTTTATTTATTTATTTTTAGAGAGAGGGTAAGGGAGAGAGAAAGGGAGAGAAACATCAGTGTGTGGTTGCCTCTCATACCCCCCCACTGGGGACCTGATCCACAACCCAGGCATGTGCCCTGACTGGGAGTTAAACTGGTGACCCTTTGGTTCACAGGCCTGCACTCAATCCACTGAGCCACACCAGCCAGGGCTGATTTCTTTTTGAAGACCATGAGAGAATGATGAGAGATTTTAATCATTAGCTCATTTTTCTTTTTTTTTTAAGTTTTTTTTGTAGTCTGTAATTTTATTTATTTATTTATTTTATATATAATTGATTATACCATTACAGTTGTCCCATTCCCCCCCTTCACTACCTTCCACCCTGCACACCCCTTCCCGCACCCTCCCCCCAGTTTATGACCACGTGTCTCAAGTTCTTTAGAGTCTATATTTCCCCTACTATTCTTGCCCTGCCCCCATCTATTTTCTACCTACTCTCTATGCTATTTTCTGTACCTTCTCCCCCCTTCTCCTCCTCCCACTCCCCTGTTGCTAACCCTCCATGTGTTCTTCATTTCTATGGTTCTACTCCTGATCTAGCTGTCCTCTTGGTTTGCTTTTGTTTTAGGTGTGGTTGTTAATAACTTTGAGTTTGCTGTCCTTTCACTGTTCATATTTTTCATTTTCTTTTTCTTAGATAAGTCCCTTTAGCATTTTATACAATAAGGGCTTGGTGATGATGAACTCCTTGAACTTGACCTTACCTGAGAAGCACTTCATCTGTGCTTCCATTCTAAATGAAAGCTTTGCTGGATAAAGCAATCTTGGCTGTAGGTCTTTGGATTTCATGACTTGGAATACTTCTTTCCAGCCCCTTCTTGCCTGTATGGTCTCTTTTGAGAAATCAGCTGACAGTCTGATAGGAACTCCTTTGTAAGTGACTGTCCCCTTATCTCTTGCTGCTTCTAGGGTTCTCTCCTTCATTTTAATCTTGGCTAATGTAATTCTGATGTGCCTTGGTGTGTTCCTTCTTGGGTCCAACTTCTTTGGGACTCTCTGAGCTTCCTGGATTTCCTGGAAGTCTATCTTCTTTGCCAGACTGGGGAAGTTCTCCTTTATTATTTGTTCAAATAAGTGTTCCACTCGTGGCTTTCTTTCCCCCTTCTGGTACCCCTATAATCCGGATATTGGAATGTTTAAAGATGTCCTGGAGGTTCCTAAGCTTCTCCTCATTTTTTTGAATTCTTGTTTCTTCTTCTCTGTTTGGTTGTTTCTTTCTTGATTGTCCACTCAAGGGAGTTGTCCACTCCCTTGATTTGAGTCCCAGTTTCCTTTCATCACTATTGGTTTCCTGTGCATTTCCCTTCATTTCAATTAGTTTAGCCTTCATATGCTCCTCTAATTTGTGACTATAATCAACCAGTTCTGTGAGCATCCTGATCACCAGTGTTTTGAATTGTGCATCTGAGAGGTTCGCTATTTCTTGGTCGCTTAGAGTTATTGGCTATGGGGCTTTGAGTTCTTCTTGAGCCATATTTTGGACTGTTTGTGCCTGTTACGTGTGAGGAGCGGAGCCCTAGGTGTTCACCAGAGCGGGGCCACTCAGTCGCTGGGTTGTGACACTGTATGTGGGGGTGGGGTCAAAGAGAAGCAATGGCTTCTCTGCTGCCCGTCTGCTGCCTCCCGCTGCAGTGCCACAGCTGCCACCATCACCAGGGCCCGCGCGTTTCGTCCCACTGCACGCGAGTGTGCCACCGCCGTCAGCCCTCCACCACTGGATTCGTCCCCTGAGGCCTGCGTGGTCCGTCTCACTGTGTGCAGTTGTGCAACTGCGGTCGGTCTACGCTGCCTGCGAGCCTGGGTCGGGGCATCCTTCCTGCCCGACCCTGCTCCGCTGCTGGCTCCGCCCCTCTTACTGGTCCCGGTTGAATGGTTCGTTGTTGTCAGACTTCCATATAGTTCAATTTTCTGTTCTTTGGCTGTGTCTTTGTTTACTAAACCTTTGTTGTATTCAAACTTGGTTGTGGGAGAAGGTACAGTGTTTCCACCTATGCCTCTATCTTGGTGGAAGTCCTCATTTTTCTATATTAAGCCAGAATTGGTCTGGAGAATTTATATTTTACAAATTATTTGATGTTCTGTTAAAATCTCTGGTTATTTACATACTCAAGACACTTTTATTTATAGCCTTGCTTTGTACAAAATAAACCCATGCCTTTTCCTTTTGTTTTCTCTTCTTGTTGACTCATTGCTTGTGCTTATTCTAAGTAGACCAATAGTCCATGTAGGCACATTCAGGCTTGGTTCTGGTCCCCTGGTCCAAGCAAGCTCCCCTCAGCCCCTGACATTCCCGCAGGCTGGGTGTGACCCCGGAGCGTACAGTCTTGCTCCCTGTCTGTCTGTCTGTCTACTTGTGTCTGTCTCTCCCTCTCTCTCTTACACACACACAGTTACACACAATTCAGGATTACTACATATAATGCACGACAGCCTTTATCAGGAACGGTAACAATTTGAATTGTGAACATGAACTCCCGCTGATGAAGGAGGAGGACTTTCTCATTAACCTGCGTGTGCTTTCTGTAGTGGCGTGTTGAGGACTTTCTGAGTTATCTTACAGTGAACGAGTCTTGGAGAAATCTCCTTAGGAAAACTTTCCTCTCTTCCTAGCAGGGGGAAAGGTGAATTATACTTTTGGATCAAAATGAAAATCCTAACCAGCAAAACGTAAAACTCTTAGATATGGTTCTCAGTTAATGTGATATTAACGGACAGAGTTTCAAGGAACATGTATGGGTGTTACAGGGCTCACTGTGGACATTGCCTTTTTCTCCCCACGTCTCTGTGACCAGATGGGTTGTCGCTCCTTGGAGTTGACGAGTCAAATAGGCCCTCATGCGTCAGTGTTTTTGTTTTTATATCACGTGTGGCACCAGCTGCTTACAGAGTTGGGAGTGAGGGTTTCCCACTTGAAGGCATTTTGGGTGATACAAACCATTTTCTTGCTTTTTTATTTATTTATTTACATATCTTTAGAGGGGAAGGAGAGATGGAGAGAAACATCAATGTATGGTTGCCTTGGCCCTGGCTGGCGTAGCTCAGTGGATTGAGCACAGGCCTGCGAACCAGATGATCGCGGTTCGATTCCCAGTCAGGGCACATGCCTAGGTTGCAGGCCGGTTCCTTGCAGGCTAACTACCAGCAGGGGATGCACAAAAGGCAACCATACATTGATGTTTCTCTCCCTCTCTCCTTCCCCTCTAAAGATAAATAAATAAATAAAATCTTTTATTAAAAAAAAATGTATGGTTGCCTTTTGTGCATCCCCTGCTGGGAGTTGGCCTGCAGGGAACCAGCCTGCAACCCAGGCATGTGCCCTGACTGGGAATCAAACCTCGATCCTCTGGTTCGCAGGCCTGTGCTCAATCCACTGAGCTACACCAGCCAGGGCTACAAACCATTTTCTTGAAATGTGATGGTTTCATTAATATAAAATGTAAGAAGTCTTTTTTAAAAATATTTATTTATTTATCTTTAGAGGGGAAGGGAAGGAGAGAGGAAGAGAAACATCAATGTATGGTTGCCTCTCGTGAGTCCCCTGCTGGGAACTGGCCCCTGCCGGAAACTGGCCTGCAACCCAGGCATGTGCCCTGACTGGGAATCGAACTGCAATCGTCTGGTTCGCAGGCCCATGCTCAATCCATTGAGCTACACCAGCCAGGGATAAGAAGTCTTTTTCTTAATAAGATGTTTTTTCAATTACAGTTTTACATTCAATATTATTTACATTCATTTGAGGTATATAAAGCATAGCAGTTAGACATTTAGTTCATTCACAAAGTGTTTCCCCCGATAAGTGGAGCACCTAACCTGGCGCCATATGTGGTGACTAAAATGTAGGCAGTCTTTGTTAAAATAATTTTGATACTAGATTTCTTACAAAGATGAAGTACAGAGGTTGCTAATGACAATCTTGAAGCAGAAGCCAACTTCATGACTTAAAAAATGGAGGAAGAATGTTACTCGAAGGTTTAAGTACCAGGATAGATGCTGAATGGCATTTGGTTTTGTCTCTTAGAAGGGAAATTTTAAGACGCAGCTATGTTCTTGGGTAAGGCCAAACCTTTGTATTCATACCGTATTTCCGAAGGTGCTGAAGCAGGCTCCTTAAGTGCTTTTCCCATGTCCATTTCCCTCGTGGGTCCTGTGGGTCAGTTCTGGAAGCAAAGCTCTGGCCCAATGGCAGTGTAGAATCCAAGAACTGTCACTTAAGTCTCAAATCTTCCAGTTCTCATCAGCTAAGAAGTTAGAATCACCAGTCATCACTGGAAAGAGGCTTCTTGCTATGTCAAAAAAAGTGCGACTTCCTCGCCCCTGATGCCAGGAGCAGCCTGTGGCGTGGCGGTGAGGGTCCCAGGCTCGGAGGCGGCATAGCCAGGGTTGAGCTCTGTTCTCTCAGCAGCTGTAGGATCTTGGCCAGGTTCTCTGCCTCTCCAGGCTTTGGTCTCCTCATTTGAAAAATGGGTGTCATAGCAGTACCAACCTCAGTGGGCGTTGGGAGGATGGCGGGAGCCTCTGCAAAGCACTGAGAATGGAGCGTGGCATGCGGTCATGCCCCCGAAGCCTCAGCTATTGTGCTGTCACCTCAGGGGCCCTTAGAGGGCCCACAGCCTGGGAGGAGGGATGAGGCCAGGCGGATTTAATGCACTTTGTCGCCTTTGAGTTTGTCAGCAAGCAAAGTGCTGACTGTGCTTGTAGCGCTTTAGCACAAAGTCATGGCAGCTTTGCGAGAAAGTGGGTAAGTGACTGAACTAGTGTATGAAGCTGATGTCAGTGTTTCCTCTTTGTCCAAAGTAAAGCTTCCGACATCTCAACAATTCAGACACATTCGATGGAAGGAATTTAGAAATGTCCTGTGGTTAAAAGACTTGTGGGTGTGGAGGAATAAGCTTCAGTTCTAAATATTATGTTCTTATACTTTGCTGTTGACGTCTGTGGCCTCTTGTGTGGAAATCCTTGTTTTGCTTTCAAGAAATTGGGAAGATGAGACATAAATGACCAACTTGAGGAGGTGCAAATATCTTTACAGGCTGTTTGTGGCCACACCTGGTTAGTAGTGTGTATTGTCCATTTCATACCTAGAGACCGTTTCTATCACATTGAATGGCCTAGCTTTTAAAAATATTTATTTATTTTTTATTTATTGATTTGAAAGAGAGATTTATTGTTCCTCTTTATTTGTGCATTTATTGGTTGGTTCCTTTATTTGCCCTGACTGGGGATTGAACCCACAATCTTGGCATCTTAGGATGACACTCTAACCAACTGAGCTACCCGGCCAGGGAAGAGTGAATAAACTGTAAGAAAGGATGGGGGGACCCTGATAAAACCAGATGCCTTCTGTTAGTGTGGGGTCCACAGTGGGCTAGCCTAGGCCTCAGCCCCTTCATTAAGGGAGTGTAAATGGAACCTGTGACTGAGTGTTCTCTGTCTCTGAATTATTTTATTGTTTTAATAACCTCTTCAATATTCTTACAGTTATATTCCCTGCTCAGAGAGGATACATGTGGCTGTTACAGAAATGGCAGCATTATTCCCCAAAGTAAGTCACTTCCTTTTTACTTGGTTCACATCCTTTTACATGAAGTACAAGAAATTTCTTTATGACCTCGATATTACATTAAACTTTTGGTAGCACACAATGTCTTAAATCTGCAGTCATATAGGGCATTGAAATATTTTTGTTCTACATGAATATTGCTTTTTTTAAAAAGATTTTATTTATTTATTTATCTTTAGAGGGGAAGGAGAGAGGGAGAGAAACATTAATGTATGGTTGCCTTTCGTGCGTCCCCTGCTGGGAGTTGGCCTTCAGGGAACTGGCCTGCAACCCAGGCATGTGCCCTGACTGGGAATTGAACCGCGATCCTCTGGTTCGCAGGCCTGTGCTCAATCCACTGAGCTACACCAGCCAGGGCTGAATATTGCTTTTAATAAGACAAGAATGTCTGAGCCCAGTGCTAAAAAGCCAAGTAATAATAGCATAAAATTTTATCTGGAATATTTCACTCAAATGGTTTAATAGTTTTTCAGAAACTGTCTCAGGATAGCACATACTACTAAAGTAATACTGTGTGCACTACGGCCTTTGAGGCATAGTGCTTCAGCATCTCTCGCACCGTGGGGTGTAAAACTTGCAGTGTTCTGAGAACCCCATTGAAAAAGTGCAGGACAAAACTGCTGTTCACCCTGGAACAGTTGAAGTTGTTTCTGGAAGGATGCTTGTTCCTGCTTTGGGAGGTCCAGCTGCGTTTCATGGCCAGCGGCTGTGTTTTTTGTTTAGAAACCCAAGTCCGATATGGTGAGGACCTCCCTTTGCTTACTGAAGTCCAGTGCCTACCAACTCCAGTCAGAGTGCAAGAAGACCCTCCCGGGGGACTCGGCCTTGCCCGCGGACATCCAGCTGGTCACGCAGCAGGTCATCCAGTGTGCATACGACATCGCCAAGGCTGCCAAACAGCTGGTCACCATCACCACCAAAGAGAACAACAACTGAACAGGCGGAGCGCTGGCCTTGCGATTTTCTAGGCTTTTCAAAGTCCGGTTACAAATTGAGACATGGAACTGTTCCATTTTTACCAGAAACAAACATTTAATGAAAGTTTTAAACTTTTTTAAAAACTCAGTATTATTTTTGCATGTTTTCTAACAAATTTTCAACTATTAATTTAACCCACTTGCCTTATTTTTGACCGTGAGTTACTGATCATAGACATCCAAAAGCATAGCTGCATTGTTGCAAGTTTGTTACAACTTTTCCAGTCCTTAAAACTCCCTGCCTGTGGTTAAAACTGTAAATGATATGTTTTAGTAAAACATTTTCTTGAGAGAGTTGGGTTAAAAAAAAAACAAAAACATTATCTGTTCCCTACCAAGCATTGTGCAATAAGTGAATTTTCCCACCAATCACAAGACTCTCTAAGTTTGGAGAATCTCCAAGCATGAACGTAGACACAGGACTGTGCCACTTTTTAAAAATGGCGTAACGATCTCTCTTGGAAGGAAACAATGAATTGCCCCATTTCTTTTACCTGTTCTATCAGATGTTCTTTAATTCTTCTATCTTGATCTTCAGTCCGTTTCTATTTTACTATCATCCCGAAGTCTCCGTGGCATCAGATAAGTACCCATCCTTCACGTCGTGTGTCATTTGGCCACGTCCAGGAGGGGCACCACCATGCCCCCCCGACGTGGGCTGCCGCTCGGCCTTAGCACAGGAAGCCAGCCTCGCATTCGTCAGCCCCGTGGGCCACAGGCTGCTCCCTGCCACTGCGCTCCTCCCTCACTGCCCTGAACCGCAGGAAGGGGGGCGGTCTGCTCCCTGGCCTTGTACTGTTCCTCTCCCCTGGAACCCGGTCCCTCCCTTAAGCATGTAAAGCTTTCTCACATGACCTGCTTTGCACAGCTTGTCACCTTTAAGGACTTCTTGTAAGGTAAGATGTATACTGTCAAGTTTATTTCTTGTCCATGATCTTGCTGGTACTTAAATATTGGACATCAGCTTTCAAGATGTCCTTAGAGGGTATGTTCTGGTTGACTACCAGCTACCCCAAGGCTGTGAAAGAATACAGGTTGAAGTTCTAGAACATGCTGAGATTGTTTTCTGAGTGGCTAAGGAGCTCTCCCTTGTTCGCAGTGCTAACACGTATTTCCTGTTCCTGCTTGTTCCCGCTGTTTTGTGTGGGGCGGCTCAGACCCTGACCGAGACCAGAGGCAGTAGGGAGGAAGGAGGGGGAGGCGAGCCTGGTGAGGGGCCGGGGCAGGGCAGCGAGGGAGCCTAGGGCACACCCAGCGGGCGCGGCAGCCCACAGCTCCCTCAGGCTGCCATGTGGAGAAGCGGGTCTGGGGTGACCAGAGTTTTCTTTCTCAAGAGACTCCAGAAACCTGGATGTTTTTGTGTGCCATCTCTCTGTTTCTAGGTGTTGGCGACTGAACTAAACATTCTCCCAGCACACACGGGTGAGCTCTGGTCGCCAGGCTCACCGCCTCTGCCCTGGCATCCCGTAGACTGTAGTGTGAGGCCCTGGCTTCCCTGGTCACGCCTGGTTTAATGTCTGAGCCTTACCCGTGATGTGGCCACCCTGTCCTGTGTCGACCTGTCCTGTGTTGCTTTCAGTCCTCCTCTTACCCAAGTGTTCTGTCCCATAGTGCTCAGTCACACACATGAGGAAGTCAAAACAATCAAAGTTGCCTAAATACATGCTGGAAATCCTGTCCTTTCACAGAACTGTTTGACTCAATCCCTTTATAGCTTGACCGTAAACTGTCACGAAAGGAGCACCTTGCTGACGTTGGGCTTACTAACACACTGTGCGCGGGTGCTTCTTCCGGGCTTTGCTGCACTGGGGAGCTTCGGGAGAGGGTCCACATCTCCGGAGACTCGTCCACTCGGCTTGCCTGCACAGCCCTAAGTGCCATGCTCCTGTAAGAGGCCGAGGGGATGCCTTCTCCAAGGGTGTCTTCTAACTTAAGTTTAAGCTCCGTCTGCAAACCTCTTCTGCGTGCTGTGCACTCTTGGCTGTCCCTCGTCTTTCCTGCAAACACCCGCCCTCTTGTTGCCCCACTTGCGGGGCCCTCAGGAAAGGCCTGGGCAGCCGTCTGGAGTTGGTGCCTGTGGCCTCCTGGGGAGGACAGACGGCTGCAGAATGAGTCACCCACAGTGGGGGAAGCGGGGTCTTCGCCTGAACTCAAGGACCCGTGCCCCAGAGAGAGTCAAGGACCGTGGGGACCAACAGCACAAGAACGGCACGGAATTTGCTGTCCACCCACAGCGCCACCACTCTGGGAAGGAGTTCCTGGGCAGAGCCGCACTTGGGGATCGGAGGGGGCCTGAGGCTTCCCGCTGCCTGAGCACCCCACACGCACGTTGCCTGGGCCTCGTCTGCGATCCGATGTCTGGGGTTCCCAGGTCCCCTGGGCAGATCGCATCTTGTCTGAATGGTGGTTTGCCGCTTTTGGAACATGGGTTCCATAGCCTTGCACTAGTGTCTGTTACCGTCCTTTTCTTACCCTTTATTCTCACATCCCCACCCCCTCCCAAAGCGGGTAGGACAGAGGTGCACTTTACAAAACTGGCACTTGTTGAAGAGGAGACAGCTCCCCCCCAAACTCCTTTAACTGACATCATTTTCTGCCTCGGAACGCAAATAGTTCCTATTTGCCAAAGAACAATTGGGCCCAAAGATCAAGTACAGCATTTCATGTCATTGAACTGTACCTGCACAACTCGGGAGCTGTTGTCCGACTCCTCAAGTGAGGTGAGCTGCAGAACCGGGAGCGAGGCCAGCGTGTGTCTGTCCACAGCAGCCCTGAGCTTTCCAGACCTGCCGCTTCCCTCCTTCCCTTGTCCACCCTCGTTGTTACAGAAGGAAATGCTGCATAGGAAAAATGAAATGCCTTTTATTCAGATGTGTTTTATCTGTGTCACCCTGGGTTCTTTAGTTGTTTTTCATGTTTATTGTACATTCTATTCCTGTAAGTATTGTACAACCCTGTAAGCGTTGTAAAATGGTTTCAGAATTTGTGCCTGCTAGTTACGCAATAAACGGGCTCTATAACAGGTGTCTTTGCAGTGATTCAGTGTTTCCCGTCAGCTGGGTGATGCTTCCGGGAGCTCTGTCAAAGCTCCGAGACAGTTCTCCCTGCCGGCCCCATTTTCAACGAGACAGCACTGAGTATGCCTTGCCCAAGGCACGCTCTCAGTTCCCAGGAGTCTTGTCCTTGCCCATCCTCTGTAGTCAGCAGGTAGCTTTGGTAGAGGAAGTCCTGCATCAGTCAGGGTATCAGTTGCAGGCATCTAATCACGATGTATTCACACCTTAACTATAATTTTTTAAAATTCATTGAAAGCTAGCCATGCACAGGTGCCCTTACCTCTTACCAGGTGATCTGGTCATGGGGTTAGTCTCTCTCTCTTTAAAAATGTTCATTTATTGATTTTTTAGAGAGAGGATGGGAGAGGGAAACATCGATTTGTTTCACTAAATTACGCATTAATTGGTTGACTCTTGTAGGTACCCTGACCAGGGATCGAACCTGGAACCTTAGTTTATTGGAATGATGCTCTCACCAACTGAATACCCGGCCAAGGCCTAAGTTAGTCTCTTACGGCCATCGGTCTCTTTTTATCTCTCAGAGCAAGGCTCATTGTGCAGATTCACCTGGGGACTGTGGAAGATAGCTTTGTACCTGGGCTCCTCGGGGCCACCCTCAGTCCCAGTAGTTGTCCTCTGGGAGAGGTGACTTGGGGCTCTTACTCCCAAACAGAAGGAGAGGTGGGGCAGGACCTGGTCATCACAGGTGCCTTTCCAAGCAGGAAGTGTAGAGGAAGACAGAGTGTCCTCCCTGTGGTCCAGGTCAGACCCAGAAGCACCTCCCAGGGCAGGGCTTGTCCAGTGAGCCAGCCTCTGGCGCCCCTCTGCCCCCCCACCCACCCCATCCGAGTCTGCAGCTCCAGGGTGGGGCCTGGGAGTTGCATCTCTAACAGGGGACGCAGAGGCTGCTGATCACGACCACACCCTTAGAAAAGCAGTGCTGTGGACCCGTTTTGGGGGCCCCCTTTCCCACCACGCAGCTCCGTGCGTTTCTGCTTGTAAACATATTTTTATAATAATTCTAATTGCAGCTGACACTTACCAACGATTTACTCTGCACCAGGCACTGTACTGGGTTCTGCATGCGGATTAACTCCTTTAACCCTCACTGCAGCCCTGCGAGGCAGGAGGGGCAGTTCTGTGGCGCAGATGCAGTGCGCACTGGAGGAGCGAAGTCCCCCATCGAGGGAAGAGGGGACATGCGAGTTACTGTTAGTCTAGGTCGGTTGTCTCTGATGAGTCTAAGAGAATGTGGCCTTGTGGGGAGGTGAAGCCTACGTGGCCCTGACGTCTCTTTAGATCAGAGGGGGCCAGTACGTGACATGAAACTGTGAATTCGTGGCTTCATTGGATACATGGGGCACAGGCTGCTTGTGGCATGAGTGGAAGCTGTGTCTCTCCCTTGAGCCCCAGGCACTGGGACCCTCCAGAAGCCAGAGCCCCTCAAGGTGTGTCAGACTCCTCCATTGTTCTACATGGGTAATGTGTCCGCTTTGCATGGAGCAGGTCCCCAGGGGAGGGGCCACTGGGGACAGGAGAGGCGTCGTGAACCCTAGCTTCCCCCTGTCACCCCACCACCATCTTCCCTCTCCGACACCTGACCACCTGGGCACCAGACGACTGGGCTGCCTCCCCAGCCCCCAAGCTGCCCACACACCCTGGGAACTGCCCAGCCCCGTTCCTCTCGTTCCTCTCTGAGGGACCACACCTCCTCCAAACTCCCTCCGCTCACCACTCCCCAGCCCCTTCTCTTGTTGGGATTCATCTTCCCCTCTTTCTCTTTTCTTTCAGGATCCCCCCCAACCTTCCCCTCCCAGCTCTTGTAGCAGGGACCTCTCTGAGTCCTGCCGCCCCTCCCTGCCAGCTCTTCACCCCCTTTCCAAACCCCCAAATAATTACCCCTCACCTTCTCTCTCAGCTTAGCCCTGTAAGCCCTGTCTTCCCCCAGGTCTTTGTCACTTCCTCATGAGCCCCCAAAACACAGCAGCGAAGTTTTGAAATCTCACGCAGACCTCCACCTCCAACCTGGATCTAAGGTTGGCCTCCCAGTCTCCCCTTCACCACATCTGGCCATCTACTTCCCTCTCCCAGCCCTCCCTTCCCCAGGAGCCCCCTCTTTGAACACTTCCCCACCCCACCCCCACCCTGCCCTATACCTTTCAGACCCAAGGGCCTGCATTAACACTAGCACTCGCTGTCGGCAGTCACTGGGCTAAAAGTATAGTTTCATCAAATAGGAACAGAAACCATCCCCCTTTTGCAGATGAGGAAACTGAGGCATAGCCCTCAGAGCCCAGTGGTGAAGCACATGAACCACAGGGCAGTCATGGCCAGGGACCCAGAGGAACAGGGCGGGAAGCAGATCTTTTGGAAGCAGAAGAGGGTGGAAAATGGCCATGGCCGAGGCCTCTGCAGAAGTAAGGTGGGAGGGACACAGCCGCAGACTTGGTGGCTCCCATCTCCTGACATCTCTCTGGCCTGGGAGTGTCTCCCAGGGAAGCAGAGGTGCCCATCTCTGTGTGGCCTCTGTGGGACTTGTCAGGGCGGGGGAGGCTCCAAGGGCCAGAGCCTGGGAGGCCCAGTTTGTGTCTTGTCTTCCAGTTCCTCATCTTTGCCACAGATACCCCTGTTCCGTCTGCCTCAGAGTGAGGCACTTGGTAAGGGCTGCTCAAGCGCGACCACTGTGAGTAGAGGATGCTGCCTAGTTCGGCTATTTCAGGAATTCAGGGATGTCACGTGCACAAGGTGTGATGGTTCACCCCCAAGTCAGCCATCTGGAAGCAGCAGACCTGTGCCTAGTGCTGGAAGCAGGGGCCCCCCTCAGGGACATGGTGTTGGCAGGGGGCGGGGATCCACCCCATCCCCCAATTAGAGGGGGCGCTCCCCACACTGAGGGTGACAGCTTGACTCGGTGGAGAAGGAGCAGTGCAAGGCTGAGCCTGACCTGCTTCTTCTGATTAAAGCAAGAGGGAAATACGGCCCAAGTCCAAGGGCAGAGACCAGAGTGCTTCCACTGCTGGCGGGTTTTTTCCTGGGGGCGGGGGGCATCTCCTGGCAGGACAGATGAGTCCATGTGAGCTTTGTGCTTTCCATATTTGTCTCTCTGCGCCTGCAGGTCACCATTGCCCGCATTCCACAGATGAACAACGGAGCCCAGAGTGGTGGAGCATCAGGAATAGAATCTGGACCAGTGCGGGGCCCCGTCCCCACTTGTCACCCCTACACTTCAGCCCCGATCCTGTGAACTCTAAACACAGACGCATCTAAGTAAGTATCTGAAGTGTCCGTGTAGTGGCCACCAGTGTACCCAGCACTCAGTTCCTCTGGGTCCCAGCTTCCTAGACTTGAGTGCTCATTGCAGCCTTGCTTTCAGCTCACCGCCTGTGCACTCACCCCTAAGTGAGGGCTTGGCTGTGCCTGGTCCCCAGCATGTAAATGGAACCCCACTGGTGCGTTCTTTTCTCTCCCTGAACACCATGAGATTTCAGTATGTTGACGGGTGTACCTCTAATTAGTATGTTTCCCCTTTTGCTTGGTATTCTTCGGTTGTTCACACTGCAGTGTATTTATCTAGTATTTTATCGTTGGGTGTTTATTTTTAGTCGGCACTCACGAAAAAAATCTATGAGCACTGTCTTTTGGAACCGTGTTTCTGTGGGGTCTGTAGCTCGGTGCGGACCTTCTGGGTTGTAGAGCGTGTGCTTCTCCACACCAGGAACGTCGTTTCCAAACTGCTGGACCAGCGGAAGATGGGGTTTCCCATGGCTCTGCCTCTTCATCAACAGTGGACGATAATAAGCTGTTTTAGTGTTGCCGGTGCCCTGAATTATAGTTATCTCATTGTAATTTGCATTTCTGATTAATTATATGGGTGTGTGCTTTTCCATGTGTATTAGCCATTTAGATTTCTTTCCTCTTTTGTGAAGTGGCTGTTTGAGTGTTTAGCCATTTTTCTTTCTTTTTTTTTTTTTTTTTTTAGATTTTATTTACCTTCAGAGGGGAAGGGGAGAGGGAGAGATATATCAATGTATGGTTGCCTCTTGTGCGACCCCTGCTGGGAACTGGCCTGCAACCCAGGCATGTGCCCTGACTGGGAATCGAACCACGATCCTTTGTTTCACAGGCCCGTGCTCAATCCACTGAGTCACACCAGCCAGGGCTGTTTAGCTATTTTTCTTTTAGGCTCTCTGGGGTTTCTAGAANATTAGCCATTTAGATTTCTTTCCTCTTTTGTGAAGTGGCTGTTTGAGTGTTTAGCCATTTTTCTTTCTTTTTTTTTTTTTTTTTAGATTTTATTTACCTTCAGAGGGGGAGAGGGAGAGATATATCAATGTATGGTTGCCTCTTGTGCGCCCCCTGCTGGGAACTGGCCTGCAACCCAGGCATGTGCCCTGACTGGGAATCGAACCACGATCCTTTGTTTCACAGGCCCGCGCTCAATCCACTGAGTCACACCAGCCAGGGCTGTTTAGCTATTTTTCTTTTAGGCTCTCTGGGGTTTCTAGAAAATTATTCACAAAAGTTTTAAAAACATTCCAGTCCTGCATTCATCTGTTACAAACATCCTTTTCTGTTCTGCGCAGTGAGCACTCCCATGTCTTTCCCCTGTCTCAGGTGTCTCTTCAAGATGGGTTTTAATGGAGTCCAGCTGTGTCTTAAGAAACCCTGTTATGTCTCATTCTGAAGTCATCACAGGCTTACATACCCCAGAGGTCTCCTGCACCCTCACTCACTCGTCCCCAGTGGTAATGTCTTCCATGACTGTAGTACATCATCCAAGTGTCGCCGACACTGGCGTCAGCGCAGTCACAGACCTGACGTCACAGAGCTCATCTGCGCCTGTATGTGTGTGTGGGGGGAATGTTCTGTGCCATGTAGGTTCCTGTCATCACCACAGTGAAGATACAGATCTACCATGTCACCAGACATGTCCTTGGGGATGACCCTTCCCAGTCACACCCTGTCCCGACAACCATGACCTTTCTCCATCTCCGTGATCTTGTCCTTTCTGGAATATTATGGAAATGGCATCATACAACATGTGGCCTTTTGAAATACGCTTTTTTCAGTAATATCCGCCCACCTTGTCCAGACACCAAGGTCCGTGAGAGGGGCCTGACCGGAAGACCCCCACACCCACGCTTGGGGATGGGCCCCTTATGTTCCCTGTCAGAGTGGGGGAGTAACTTTGCCATTTTATTTTTAAAATAATATCCTCCCCTCTTTTCAAAGGTTATGTTCTCTGTGTAAAATATGGAAAAGCCATTATTATTTTTACTTTTACCCAAAGTAAAAATAGCCATTATCCCAACTTTTAGAAATACTCACAAAATGATATTATTCCCTTAAAAATGGAATTATGAAAATATTTTTTTGAACTTTTTAAGGGAGAAAGAGAGGGAAACACTGATGTGAGAAACATCGATTGGCTGCCTCTTGTATGTGCCCCTACCAGGGACTTGGCCCACAACCCAGGCATGTGCCCTGACTGGGAATCGAACCGGCAACCTTGTGCTTTGCAGGACAATGCCCGACCAACTGGGCTACACAGGTCAGGTGAGCTTTTTAATTTAACACAGCATGAACATTTCTCCAGAACTTTAAAAATTTTAAGCATTTTATTTCTTTTTAATGCACTGTATAATATCCCAAACTCAAACAGCCTCCTACTGTTGGACATCTGGGCTGTCAGTTTTCGTTGCTGTAACCAATGCTGGGAGGAAAATTTCGTACTGATCTGATGTTAGTCGTATTTCCTGGGCCAGAAGGCAGGTTGGTGTTCTCTGCAAGGGCTCCTGGGAGGCCAGGGAAGCATTTGGGCCTAAGTGCAGGGGGACCGTTGAAGACGGAAAATTTCCATTTGAGGTGCACGTTTGTAGGTCTGTCTACAGGATGGAAAGTGAGGTGGATGTGTGACTTTGGACAGTGGTCGGTGGTGGCCAAGAGTGATGGCAGTGAGAGGGACCAAGTGATGGACTCGGAGAGTTCAGAGGCCATGGTGGCAGGATGCAGTGCCCCAGGCTTACAGCCCTCGCAGTGGGCCGACGGGTGCTGGGCCCTTCAGTACTGCAGGGGGGCTGGGCAGCTGTTGCTGCCGCTTGTTTAATGATGGAAGTTTAGGAGAGATCATTTGCTGGTCTCCCTGTGCTGAGTCTGAGGCACCTCCGAGACACAGTGGGGATGTCAGAGTGGTGGAGATACAGGAGTCTGGCCTGGAATCACAGATCTGGGAGGTCCTTTGGGGAGGTGGCGCTGAGAGCCAGAGGCCTGGCTCATGTCCCCCAGGGAAGGCCTGTGTGGTGAGGAGAGGCCTGGGCTCAAGGCCGGGGCTTGCTGGGCTGTAATGGCAAAAGGCCACAGCCACTCTGCCAAAGCGCCCAGAGAGCCCCATTGCATGCCCTCAACCCAGAAGGGGTCAGACATGTACGTGTTAACGGTAAACCAGGGTGCTCGGCTCATGGGTACCGAGTGTGCAGTGTGAAGGGCAGTGCTGCTCGGCTTGGGGAATCTCTGCCCAGAATGTTTCTACCTAGAAACGGAGGCTGTATGTGGCTTCATTTTGGGAAACTTCCTACAGACCCAGATGATGAACAAACATTCATCATACCCGTAAGAGAAACGGATGCACTGAATGTATTTATCGTACAAATGGGTCCTTCAGTCCCACGAGTCACAACTGGCTCTGTGCCTGCCGACACCGTCTGCTCACTCCCTTCTGGTTCCACTGCTGTCCCTGTCCCCGTTCAGCTCCGGGCCTTCCCCAGGCCTAGCCCTGCACCTCCCCAGGGGGAGTACATGCCGAATGAGCAGAAAGAGGAAGTTTGTACTCACAGAACAAAATGCGAATCATTTTATATCGGTACAGGCTTCAGTACCACCTTTTCTAAAGGAATTAAACTTTGCAGAAGAATATTCATCATTAACTTTACAGTAAGTAGAAAAAGGTGCTTAAAAACAATAAACCAATATGCATATATACGGCCATAACATAATCCAAGTATATACGAGATAAGAGGAGTGTGGGCCATACCAGAAATGTAAGACAGTGGAAGCTCTAAATTTAGAAACGTATTTTAGAGAGATAACATGTAAATATGTTGGGATAGAGAAGCAGTGTGATAGTTTCTGATGCTGATAGGGAAGATTACTGGCCGGCTTCAAAAATAAGGAATTCAAAGAAATTACCCATTTTCAGGAAACACCCAGTGCCTGTTTACCAGGCATTCTGTCCACACCACCACATCTGGGAGCTCAGGCCTACGATGGCCAATTCCCAGTGGAGACGAGGCCGCGCTGGCGATGAGAGGAGACAATGCCACTCTGCCAAGAAAAATGAGTGTGACCTAGAAAAAGTGACCGGGCACTGAGAATATCGAGACTGTAGATGTGGATGAAGTGAGAGAAAATCTGTCATTCTGCACAGCCCACCTCGCAGCCGTCAGTAAGAGCAGCGGCAAGAAACCCTGGAAGCGACGTGGTCGAACCAGAACTTCACTGCACAATCGGTGAGCCTCCGAAACAGGAACAAAAACGAGTGCGCAATGAGCGTCGTGCTTGGGGGTGGCGTCCAGAGAAATTCGAGACCAGAAGCGGAGAAGAGACTGAGGAGGCAGCTGGCAGCCTCGCGTGTTTTCACAGTGCAGTGGAGTGAGGGGCACAGCAGCCCCAGACTCAGGACTTGGAAGAGAACTCTGGTTTTTAACAACCTGGGAGGGTAATTAGCCGGGACTTCCTGCCATATGGAACCCTCAACACAACAGAATGAAAACCTAACGTTTAGAGAAGGGATCGAACGTGACTGCCTCTGGGAGGACGGCAGAGCTACTTACGAAGAGATTAGCCTAGAACCACGTCGCATAACAGAGGGGAGAGAGAATTTCGGCTGATTCGTGGCTCAGTCTGCTCTAGTTTCTTCAGCCCCGGTGCCCCTTGCGCTGGCACGTACGCCCCAGAAGGCTGTCTGGAGCCCAGACCTTGCTAACACACCAGGGGTGCAGAGTGTCGCACCACAAGGTCAGCCGTCCGACAACCCTTTGAGGTCGCCTTGGGAGGCTCAGCAACATACACGCTGGGGTCACTCCCCGCCCCCACCCACAGCACACTGCGCTCCGTGGGAACCCCACCACAGTGCTCCCCAGAGGAGGGGGGGAGGCGTGTCCCACCACCTGCCCGTGTCCCACCACCAGCGTCTGTGGGCGCATCGGGCTGTCTCCGGGTCAGAACCCTCTTCGTCAGAAAGCCAGAGGCAACGCTTTCGGGACCACTGAATCACTGACCCCTGAATAAACTTACACAGAGACCTGCGTGTTTGTCGTCAACAGAACAGTTCAATTTAAATGGCAATTTTAAAAATTAAAAAAATTCCCTTATTTCGCTAGCCGGAGGCTTTGCTGGAGGTTGACAACTGAGGGTGAGTCAGCAGATCACAAAGCCTGTCGCGACACACTTGTGACGCCTGGCATGGACTCAGAAGCTTACGTTAGTGATAAGCGCATCACAAGACCGTCACGGCACCGTCAATGTGTGACCGCAAAAGTCCTGTTCTTGAATAATAAGGCAGGAAAGGGCCTCCTGCTGGGCACTGCACACCCACGACACCTGGAGGCCAGACCCTTGACCCGTACAAGCCAGGACCCGAGGCGGCCCGCTGAACTGTCTCACAGTGACCCCGCACTGGAACGGGACGCTGTCCACCTGCCCAGCGGCTGCATGGCAGAGGCCTCAGCATCTGGTCCCCTGTGCTCAGAGTGCCGCAGAGGTCAGTTCCAAGCAATTCTGGGGTGTCCGTAAGGCTGAGAAAAGAAAGGAGGCATGAGACCGATCAGATCAGCAGTCTCTGGAGCGCTGAGATCGATCCATTTTAAGTGAGAGCTGAAGGCACAGTGCAAATGGCCATTTTCACTGACCGCTGGAGAAGCTCTGATCCTAAGCTACAAAGGAGTCACCTGGTGACTTTTTTAAAAGCACCAGCCCTAAGTAACATTTTCACCTGTGCTCTGTGACGACCTAACCCTGAGACACTCACTGGCCCACGATTGAGTAGGTTTAAAATGCTGTCCCCTACCCACGGAGAGCCCAGCCAGTTAGGACATGGACGCTCTGCAGCCGGCACAGCACTGGCTCAGGGGGTTTCATCGGCTTCTGGGCTGTCTGACCACAGCAGAGCCGGCCTCTTGGTCTCGCAGCGCTTTAGAGCAGCGGGGTGGCCGCATAAAGGAGAGGCAGAGGCAACACGTCTGCTGTGCCCTCCATCAGCTCTCAGCTCCTCTGGCTATCAGCTCCTTACAGCAGGGGGTCACTTGAGTTTCAAGAAGCAGGGCAAGTAGGGGAGAGGGTCAGACGAAGGGGAGGGGCTCTGACGGCTGGACAGTCAGGGCCTGGCTCACCGCCTTTGCCTCTCACCAGCTGGGGCCAGCGCTCTCCTTACACTGCTGTTTGTCCCCAGACACGGTCAACAGGTACCTCAACCCTTAGTAGCCAGGACCCCTGGATTGCAGTGAAAGGAGTGAATGCAAAATCAATTAAAGGGTGTTCGAGGCCCCACCAAGGCTGGCACAGACCCTGTGTCAAGGTTCCCTACCAGCGGAGCAAAGGAAAACACAAAAGACCGACAACAGGAAGAATCCGAGCCGGCGGGAAGTAGGGCTGGACATGGGCTTTGAACAGTCCTGGGGGAGCAGGGCCCACCTGAGTGGCTCAGCAGCAGCGGCCTGTCCCCTGCAGGCTCCCTACCTTGGGCCGGAACCCCTGCTTGGCCATCATCTCAGCCTCCTGCTGCAGCAGGGCACTGCTGAGCTGCTCTGCCCGCCTCGCCGCTGCCGCCGCCTCCTCCTCCTGCTGGTCCGCTTCCCGAGCCTGCAGTCGGCGCTCTGCAACCTGGGCACAAAGAGTGAGTCAGCCAGAGACGAGGCCCGCGGGCAGAGTCCTGCCTCTGATCAGGAGGGAAAGCCCGAGAGGCTCAGTCCTGGCTGGAGCGTCAGAGGAAAGGAACAGTGATGGGAAGTGCCGATAAGTGGGAAGGGCATCCACGGCATTGGAGAGGTTGTGCGTGTGGTAACATGTGCCTGTAAACAGCTCTGGATGGAGTCACAGCTTGGAAGGTTGTGTTCCCTAGTCGGTACTGAACTGAACAAACAGACAACTGCGGCCCAGCGAACGAAATGCTTTCCAATGCAGACAGGAAAGAGAGATGGTGGACAGTGACGACAGCCTTGCTCCCACAGGAGGGCAGACCTGGACTGGAGCCTGAGCTACAACGGGCAGGGGCAGGGTTTCAGCTGGAAATAAAACGGGTGCCCGAGTTCTCAAACGTGGGCTTCTCAGACAAGGCAGCTGGCACCAGGCAGTGAGGAAAAGCCAAGGGCCCCAAACCCTGTGCCACGACAGTGCGGAAGTCACCGCAGGGCCCTGCCTCGGCAGCTCTCACCCCCCTGCCGCCCATGGACTTGGCCCCACCTGGGCTTCCAGCTCCTGTTTCCTGGCCGATTTCAGTTCTTCGCTCTCCTCTTTCTCGCGGCGAGCTGACTCTCTTGCCTCCTCGAGATTTTGAATAAGTTGCTCCCTGTGTCTCAGGGATTCTTCCTGTGCCCGTCGGTTTTGCTCAATCTTTTCTTGTATTTGTTGTTGTCTCCCTGTCAGGACCTGGCCTCAGCACAATGGAAAAGGGAAGGTCTTAGTGCCTTCAACAGACCCCTGTTCTACCCGCCGAGGCTGCCCTGTGCCAAGCCCTGGCCTGATCCTCAGCTGAGGCCCAAACATGCCGCACATAAGGCAAGTCCAGACCACAGACTCCATCCAAACGGTGTCACCCACGGGTCCCTCCCACCCCCATCACACACACGGTGTCCACAGACTGTTCTGGAGGCACAGTGGAGCACCAGGGGGTTCCGAGGAGGTGGGGTGCTCAGGTGGGGTGGCCCCCCTGCACAGGGGCCCAGAATCACCACAGCAGCCACATGGCTCTCACTGCCTGTCACTGGGCTCTAGAGCAAAGACACAAGTCACCAGCCACACAGATGGCCAGGGGTGCATCTGGGTTACCCCTCCAACCTCCTGGATGGAAGAAGCCTACTATGTGTTGAGACCTGGCTCCAGAGCAGGACTACAGCCTACCACCAGCCCTGACCCTGGTCAGGAGTCGGGAATGAGAAACGGCCAGAAGCCACCGCCACATCCAACAGTTAGGTCTCTGGGGGAACACGTCAAGTGGTGACAGCTAGGAGGGACATTTTAAATGGGGAAAATCCAAGGATGCTGGAGAACATCTGGTGTTCACAAAAGCAAAAACACACCAGGGGGACCCGATCCCCGTGGACCCCACACGTGGCGTACCGACATGCACAGAGTGTGACTCCCATTTACAACCGCTTTATGCTCAGTTTGAATACATGGATAGTGAAGACCTTTTTCCCAAAAGACTTCCTTTTGGTTGGTGTGTGTCTCATATACATTACGTACATATGGCAAACAATATACTTACATTCTTTAGTCCACTTCTGGTGATTACCCCAAGAAAAAAGTCCCAAGTACAGAAACTTCACGCACTAAGACGGTTACTGATGTATTCCACTGAGCCACTGTGGATGGCTCAAAATTAGAGAAAAACACCCACGGCAGGGGAATGGAAAAACAAACTCTTCTGAGCCTGCGTGATGACATTAGTACACAGCCATCGGAATGTTTACGAAGAAGATGTAAGAGCACGTTAGAATGCTTGAAGTCCGACAGTGTAAAGAGAAATACGCAGGTAAAAGTGCTCTGCATAGGAACAGAAATACGGACGGGAACAGTGACAGTGTCCATGTAGGTGACAGCAGTCTGGGTCATTTTCTATACTGAGTTTTTTTCCTAATAAGCTTCTATTACACTTTTATAATGATATGAAAAACCCATTTAAAATAGCACAAGAGGACTCTGTTCCCAGAACACCCGGCAGGGTCAGTACGTGGTCACCAATTCCCAGCTGCCAGCTGGGGGACCGGCCAGGCCGCATCCGTCACAGCGGGGAGTACCTCGGTCATCAGCCTGTCTCGCGCGCTCCTCTCTCGGTCCCACTCGGCCTCTCTCTTCTCCCACATTTCCTTGGCTTCCTCCCTGGGGGACACAGAACAGTGACAGCGGGCTCCCCCCAACCACCAGTGGCAACAGGAGGGAACAACAGGACCAACAGGCCTCCGCGGCATCGGGCAGACACCTCTGTGGGCCGGCCTTTGAAGAAACTCACCGTGCAAACTCGGAACAGGCGAAGGGCAAGTGCACGGAGAGTGCGCCTGCAGTAAGCTCCTGAAGCACCCTGACACCCGTCCCAACAAAAAGCACTGTGATGGCCTGCAGCCAGGCCACTACACACTGACGTGAGTGGGACCCTCAGAACGCTGCGGGGAACTGTGGCCGGCGGGGCCGGGGAGCGCACTGCAAGGGCCTGAGCTCTGTGGCCACACTCCTGGGGCGGCTGCCGGCCCACCCTGCGCCTTGTGCAAATGAGTGACCCGACTACCCACCACTTGGCTGGAGTATCTGACGCCGTAAGTGCTCAATGGAGGTTACCTGTCACTTACTTCAATCTACTAGGTTAGTTTTTAGGGTCCAGACCCACTTATACAGACCTAAGAAGCAGGCAACATCTCTGTAATTTACAACAATTTCCTTTCAAAGATCTAAGGTTTTAGACAAACAGATCCTTTCCCTAAACCCTGATGGTTTCCACCTTAAATAACCTAAAGGAAACACCCCCACAAGCCGGGCCCTAACAAGGATGTGCTCCTCGTGAACGGTGGACAGATTCCCAAGGACGGTGTTTCCCAACCAGACCCCCCCCACCCCAGCCCTGCAGGGGTGCCGGCACCGCAGCAGACCCAGGAGTGTGCGCCCGGACAGCTGCCCCTCGCACCTACCTCAACAGCATCTGCAGCTCTGCCTCCCGCTCCTTCTCCAGCTGCAGCTGCTCCTCCAGGACCTCCTTCATCCACGCCACGTCGGCCAGGGCCTGCTCCCGCCGGGCCAAGTGCGTGCGCTGGTTCTCCTCCTCCTTCTCCATGAGCGCCTGCAGGATGCGCTTGTCCGCCTCCTGGAGGAAGGAGGGGTTAGCCCGGGGGCACCCTGCGGAGCCCTCGCAGCCACAGCCTCCACGCCTGCCAGCCCCAACCCACACCCGGCCCCCAGCACTGCTGCCGGTGCTCTCCGAGGGCGCGCGGGGAGATGCTGGGACCGGTTAAAACGACACCGCAGAGGCCTGGGAGCTGTTCTCTGCCTGGGAGCAGGCCCCTGCCCTCAGACACACCCTGCGGCAGAGCTTGTCAGGGTGCCATCTGACAGCAGTCGCGCTTCTAAAAACACAGACTGCAGAGACACGTGCAGAGAGCCACCCCGATGCTCACTGCAGCTGCTCCGCAGGACGGAAAACTGAAACCAGCCACACGCCCGTGGGCAGGGAAGTGGCTGTTCTGCCCGCCTCTGCCGTGGGACGCTGTAGGAGAGCGAGGGAGCGCTGGAGGCCTTGAGATGGGAAAGCCGTCCTGGGGAAAAGCCGCATGGCGCTGCCGCCCGAGGACGCCTGATGCCAACAGGCGAGGATGGGAGGGACTGGGTTTGCTTGCCCACACCCCTGTCCGCCCTCGTCCCTCTCAGAGGGAGCCCATCTAAGTACCTGACGGGAATACTGAGCAGCTAGTGAAACAGAACAAGCTCAGTCTAAGCAGCCTGACCACAAAGCGTGAGGTGCACTGTTAGGTAAGTATGCTGAGGAGCGCAACTTCAAGTGCATTTTTTTAAAAAACCACCACTTCCCTAGACGTGCACGTGTCCACATGTACCTAGAAGGGCACCTGCTAAAACGGATGCCCCAGGGAGGGTGGCGATTGCAGGGGCTGGTCCGGGGACTCTCACTTTGCATTTGCCCCTTACCAGGGCAATTCATTTGTTAGGGAGCAGTGGAAACCGAGCTTTTCGAAAGAGGGCGAGAGCAACGCCAGGCTCTCTCTTCAGACTCACCAGCTCCTCTTGGATCTGCTGCGCACGTCTGTTGAGCTGCATGTTATACTGATGTCTCAAAAAGCGTCTAAAAACAAGCAAAATACAGGCTGCTGTCAGTGTCTTATAAAGACTTAAACGGAGGCTAGACAGCTACTTGTCACGGGCTGTGCCTCTGGTTTCAGGGGCACCAATGCGAGTGTGAGAAAGCGAGGGGCCGGGAGAGCGGGCCGGGCCGTGCTCCCCACACACCCCAGCTCTGCCTTCCGCCGGAGGGCTGCCATCTGCTTCCTCTCTTCCTCCAGCCTCTCCAGCTCCCACCGCTGCTTCAACAGATTCTCCTGTTCCTTCTTCAGTTTGGTGGCCTGTGGTTACAAGGACAGTAACCCCACTGAGATCGTGAGAATCATCTTCCACTGTCAGCAGACCTCTGCAACAAGAGCTGGCCTGGCCCCTGGTGACCCCAATCCCCCTACCCCCCAATCGTTGGGGCCCTGAGACCCTGGCCCCAGCCTCACTCACTCCAGTTCAGACGGGCCATTTCTTGCAAGAGCCTTTCCCGGCCCTGCTGTCAAGGACACACCCCAGGCCCTGTGCTTCCCCAGGACCCTGTACTGTCCCTGCCTGCCTATGACTAACCATCTGCCTCCTCCACCTGGCCTGCTTTTGCCATGAGGGCCAGGTCCGTGGGCCTTGCTCACGGCTATATCTCTAGTACCCAGCCCAGCGCTTAACACCAACAGTAAGTAGTGGGCCCTAAGACCAAGTTCTTGAATCATTCAGGTCTGGGGAAGGAGGTGCTCCCCTCAACTGAACTGGAAGAACTGTTGGTATTCTCAAAATAGCCTCCTGGACCAAAGACCCTCACAGTTTGTGCCGTGAGACCCAAAACCCGCTGGCCAGAGACAGGTGTGCTGGGACATCTAAGTCAAGTCTACTCAGCTCGTGGGAAACTCCCAGTGCTAAGAAGGCTCTGAGACAGCAGGCCTCCAAACACACCTGCGAGAACAGGTGTTATCTCCATGTCGTGAACATTCTAGAACCTGGGCATGTGATGCAAACCGGAAGTGTAGAAAAACCACCGACGGCAACACACGCCAGCAGGGGGAACCCAGCACTGCTGTGTTTCTTAGAGTCATCTCCCCAGTACGGTCTCCTTAGAACTGCCAGCAGCCGAGACGAGGCCACGTGGCGCAGGCGTACGTGGCCATGGTGCGCCCTCACCTCCATCTCCTTCACCTTCAGCTCCTCCATCTGCTGGAGCAGTGCCTCGGCCTGGAGCTTCTCCTCCAACTGCCTCTGCTCCTCCGCCGCTCTCATCCGTTCCAGCGCTTCCCTGCGGGCCCTCTCATACTCGTTTTCGTACCGTGTGTTCTCCTCCTTCTCCGAGGCTTCTTGCTGCATGGGGCCAAACGAACCCTGGAGGTCAGCATCTGGGACGCACAGCCAGCAAAGACCAGCTCCTCTTTCCGATGTGTCTGCTCCCGAGCGGGCCGCCTCTCGGCTGTGTGGCCCTGCACTCAGTGCTCCCTGTGGGAGCTGTGGGACCTACTCCTGCTCCCCTAATGCGGAGCTGGGGAAGCACACAGCACACAGCCTGGCACCAAGGAAGGGCTCTCCAAAATACCTTCTAAAAAGAGCCCAGGAGCAAAGCAACAGGTTCGTGGAGGTGTGTAAGCTGAGGCTGGAAGCTTATGATTTATCGAGAGAGACTGCCAGGAACCAACACGCCCTTTGAGATGCACACTCCCCCACCACGAGCCAGCCTGTCACCAGGCAGTGATCACACGGGGCCCTAGTCTGTGCAAGGGCAACAACCATTCAGTGTGAGCAGGTGTGGGAGTCTGTTCCGAGACTGCAGTCACGAACACTGGAAACGAGAACCAAAGTCAGAGACGTGGAGACAGGCCCCCACTACCGCACAGGGGGCACTGCTGGGCGATATACCACACCTGCTTTTTTTCTTCTCTCTGCAGCTCCCAAGAGTTGGCCACATGCCTCTTGTGCAGGTCCGATTCAATCTGAGGGTGAGAGGGGGCAGGAAATTAATTTCTGCACTGGCTCATCTAGCAGATGCTCATGCACTGAACCGTGACTGTGACTCCCCGTGTGTGGCCCTGGAGTGGCCCCAGTGTCTGGTAAGGGAGCACACGATGACCTCAACACCAGTCAGCCAGAAAACCGAAGGACCAGGCTTCTAAACCAGCCTCAAGAGTTGGAACAAATTAGCAGAAACTAATTCCCTGGACTTCAGCAGGAACGGTCAGCAGACACTTAAATGGAACCAGCATCTCAAAGGCCACCCTGGCTGGTCCACAGCAGGCCGGGCCCCAGGGAGCAGGAGCTGGTGAGGGGCAGGCAGAGACCCCCACTGGCTCTCAGCACTTCTGCAAAGCAGCAGCTGTGAACATGTACGTGTAGCGTGCTCTAGCAGATGCAACAAGCTTGGGGGTTTAGAGAATCTTTTGGATCAGAAAAGTGAACTACAGTACTCTGTCCAAAAGCTTTCATTTGGGAAGTTGTAAAAAAACAGAATTTTCTTTCTCAACTTGCAAATATGGACCTTTGCAACCAACTTAATGTTCGAGATAAGCTTTTCTGAGTAATGCCTTTGGAGGACCTGCTCAGCTGACAAATGGCCAGGGAGAAGCATCTTCCCACAGGTAGTGCTAACTGCCCATACTCAGAAGCACCGAGAGGCCCCACGGCTTGGTGACTGGCAGTTTCTACACGTGACTGCAGATATGGAAATTACCACCGCCAAACGTGTGCACGAACTGTGAGTGGAGATCGGTAAGGGGATGATCGCCCTCTAGCCCAATCTCCCTTCTCCAGACCCCAGATTTGTCCTCTCTCCTACCACCCCCAGTTTAAGCCTTCACCACCGCTCACCTAGGCTGCTAGAGCAGCCCCCAACTGGCACTGCCTCTTCCCACCCACCCTGACACTGCTGCCAGAGTGGCTGTTCCCCAAAATGCAGCTGGGATCCCACTGCACCCCTGCTTCAAGTCATCCAGGTGCTCCCCGAGCTTCCAGGGAAAGCATGCAAGGCTGCCCGCAGTCTGGCCCCATCTGCCTCACCAGCCTCCGTTCTTGGGGCTCTCCCTCCCTGACTTCCCAGCCCCCCGACACCTGTCGCTCCCTCGACTCAACCTGCTCTCATCTGAGGCCCTGTGACTCAGGCCTCATTCTCGAAGTTGCCTCCGTCCAGAATGTCCTCTCCTCACCGCCACACCATCAAGGTAACACCCACATCCTAACCTCCTTCACCCCAGCGACTCCTCTGGGATGCCGGCCCGCCCTCCAGCTGAGCCGGGGGCACTGCGCCAAGGCCCACCTTCCCAGCTCTGCCCAGCACCCTGCATCCCACGCTGTAACGAGCTGCCCACTGTTTCCCACGTCGGACTGGTAGCCCCTTAGGAGTGGGGGGCCGCCTCTGTGATCTACACAGCCCCCCAGGTGGACATCGCAGCAGACGTTCGGCAGACAGCGGCTGAACAGCGAAATGAACCAGGTCTCCTGTGCAGTGTGCTCTTCTCAGGTGGCTCCAGTGTTCCCGCCTGTCTCAACCCGGCACAAGACGCGAGTTTAAAACAAGCCACAAAACGTGATTTCATCCACTTAGGTAAGTCAACACAGGGGGGTCCTTGGTTTTCACCTCTCGCAGTTTGGGGTCGTTCTTTTTCCAGTGTTCATACAAAAGCTGTTCAGCAATCTGTCAAGAAAACACAAAGAGGGAAGCCTGATGTCGCTTTTCCAATCCACTCCCACCTCAGGCAACGGAAGGCGGCTCAGACTGAGAGCTCCTTCCGCTGGCACCGCGCCTGCCCTGCAAACCTCCCGGCCTTTCGCCTGTGGCTCCGGGAGTCAGACCGGAGAGGAACCAGGTGGCACTGACAAATGACTCTGTGACGAAAGGGTGCCAAAATCGATGTTACAGATGGGTCACAGATGTTACAGATCTGCTTTAAAATGTATAGCAGGCTTAACAACCCAGCCTGGGGCTCCCTGTTCCCCACAACTACTTTGGAAGATAAAACACACCAGCCCCAGGGCTTGCAGGACCACAGAACGGGAAGAGAGAAAAAGGACTTGGATGTAATCATTTAAAGGGCCAAGGAGAACAAAGAAAACTCATCCAAAACACACAAATGACGAACAACTAGGGCCCTAGCTGAGTAATCAGTTGGTTAGAGTGTCATCCCAAGATACGTGGAGGGTGCAGGTTCAATCCCCGGTCAGGGCACATACAAGAATCAACCAATGAATGCATTATTAAGTGGAACAACAAATCGATGCTTCTCTCCTCCTTTATCTCTCTTAAAATATCAGGAAATTTTAAAAGTCTAGAAAAATAAACACTTTCCCTGGCCGGCTCTGGAGTTAGCGGCCTGCTCATCAGACCGATGCACCCAGGGGTGGCCCATGCGCACACCACTGACCGGTCTGGGAGGCCCCTATGGGCGACGGGAACGTACCAGTCTCCGCTGCTCTTCCCGGGCGGACTTGAGATTCCTGTGCTGCTCCCGAATTTTCTTTTCCCGCAAGTTCATGCTCAGCCTCAGCTCCTCCAGTTCCCTGGCCAGGAGGTCCTGCTCCTCTAGCAAAAGCTGCTGGAGTCTCTCCCGTCTGGCCTCCAGCTGCTTCCTCTTCTCCTCCTTCATCTTCTCCCGCTGGTAGGCATGCATGCTGGACAAGAAGGGGCCCCGCACAGATCAGTCACTCTGCCACGTGGGTACAGAGGCTGCGGCATGGACAGCCTGACGGCGTGGGAAAGGGGTCCTCCAGCCAGGGTTAATAGATCAGGTCACCGGACACAATGCATAACAGACCCTTATTTTTGCTATAAGAAAATTTATAATGCGCTTATATGTGCGTATGATAACAGTACTAGCGGGTATTATTTGAGCAGTAACCATGGACAATCCATCACGTAAACCCTACAAAGCAGGTTCCGTTCCAGCCCGATTTCACTGATGAGGACACTGAGGCTCATTCCTCAAACAGCAAGTGACACAGTCGGGATTTCCATCTAGGTCTGTCTGACCCCAAAGCCTCTGCTTTTAACTTCCGTGTTTTTACATGTATTTTTATAAAAGTGTGTGTGTGTGTGTGTGAAACTTCCAGATTCTACATACATTTCTTATCATTTTTTTCAGTGCAAATGCATTACTTCACTGATGACCATTTTTTCAGTGTCCACTTGGAAAGACATCACCTGGCAGGCAATCACACCGTCCAGCAACACCCTTGAGAAAACCCACTCTCAAGCCACAGTTTCCCAGGTCCTTACACGGCTGACCACTAAGCGGCCACCCGCCTCCATCCAATCTCGGTCACCCCCAGTTACCTCCGCTGGTAGGACCTCGTGGAGCTCCATTCCGCCTGTTTGGAGCTACAGACGTTGGACATCCTGAAGTAGCGGCTGTTCTCTTCCCACTGCCGCCGAAGCCGGGCCTCCTGCTCCCGGTGTCGCTGTCGCGCTGCCTGCTGATCCAGGAGCCTCCCGCTACACCAGTAGGAGGGCAGCGTGGGGAGTGCCATCTAAGAGCAGCAGTGGTAGGAAAATGACCTTGCTGCCACGCCCCCGGAACGCTCTCACGCTTGGCCTCCCCCTGCACCAGCGCACTGGAGTTGCGCGGGGGAGCCTGGCCACACTCCAGACCAACTACATCTGAAAGTCCTAATGTAGGCCCCAGGCGTCAGTATTCTTTAAATGATTTGCCCTCGGGGCTGCAAATCACAGATTTAAACCAGCGTGAACTGCATCCCGCTGTAGTAGAGGCATCACTGAGGGCACTGGACAAAGGCAGGGAACCGGTCCTAGCAACGCTGAGCCAGGCACACTGGGGGCTTGCATGCTCTCATAAAGTAACAATTTAAGGATCACATCTGTGTGCCCAGCCCTTGATATGTATGACCTTTCACATTACTATCACCCCATTATTTGTCAGGGGAGAAAACTTAAGTCCACAGAGGTAAAGTGACTTGCCCAAGATCACAAAGCAAGGATGAGGAAATCAAAGGGCTGGGACCCCAATTCCTGTCAGTCTGAGACCAGGACCCAGGTTCTAGACAGCAGGAGGCTGCCTGCTGGGACCAACAGGCCGTGGCTTTGTCAGCCCCCAAGAAGGGCCTGGCCCAGGCGTCACACCTGGGAAGTGTTCTGGGTTCACATGGAGGACAGATCCCTCGTGGTGCTGATGGAGACACTGCGACCACAGAGAGGGTCACGGAGCAGTCTGGGGACCCAAATGGAGACTTGAAAGCAGAGCGCAGTCTCACTGGGGTACCTTTTCCCAGACCCAAAAGCTGTCCCCACGTGCAGTTCTAAAAGCGCTCGGCTAGGACGGTGCTTAAGGAACGTCTGTTGAATAAGCAAAAGGCCTGGGTCCCCGGCAAGCCTCAAATTCAGAGTCCTCCAGACCTGGGGAGAATAATCTGCATCTATGGGCCAAGTCTAGCCCGCGGCTGCCTGTTTATAAACTCCGTTTTGAGACTTGGCAGGTTTGACCTTCTCTCTTCCCTGCCCTGTGTGCTGCCTGGGGATAAATCTTCCCGCCAGGCATCAAGAAACTTAAGCTTCCGGTTCTGCATCCGCCACCAACATGCTGGGCGGCTCCCGGAACCAGTCGCATCCCTCTCTCGACCTCAACATACACATATGACAAAAGGGTCAACAGAAGGATGTGTCGGCCCCAGAGCGCGCTGGGAGCAGAGCTGGCGCGGGATGCCGGCCGCACAGGTCCCTTGCGCTCGCGTCCCGGACGCCCGCCGGGGTGCCTGCCGCGGTGCCCGCCGGCGCGAGGCCACTGCGGCGGCATCCGCGGGGCCCCGACCCCCAGGCCAGCTCCTGGCCAAGCCCACGCTCCGACTCACGTTGCTCTGCGCCCGAAGTTTCCGAAGAGACCCCCGGCCCAGCTCCCGCAAACCCCAACTAAACCCGCTAATCTCAAAGACGGCCGTTACCCAGCTTGTTGCCCCGGCGACACACCGGCGACGGGGCGCCGCGAGGGCCAAGCGCAGAGAGAAGAGGCTGTGTTTTTCCTCTGGCGCCGCCTCGTGGTGGGCGGGAGACCCGCAAACGTCGCTAGTCCTGGAAGGATGAAGGGAAAGAATCCCCTGGATACATAAAATTCAGGATGGTGGTTGCCTGGGGAGATAAGGGTGAAGATGGGGGAAATCAACGGGATCAATAGGAGAAAAGAATATAAGGCAGTGGTTCTCAAACCTGACTGCACACGAAAATCGCCTGGGGAGGTTCTAAAAATCCAGATGCCTTAAAAAAATAAAGAAATAAAAATCCAGATGCCCAGACCAAACTCCAGGCAAATCCCACTTCCAGGTTCTCTAAGAGGATCAAAACTGATTGCCAGGTGCGTTCAGTGTGCATCCAGCTGGGGGAACCACTGGCAGAAGTAGGTATAAGTTTTACTGGTAACTTTCGACTGCCTTCGATTGGTTCAAGGGTGAAAACTACCCACAAATTCACTCTCTTTTCTTTCATGTTCCCATTCTCTTCATTGTTGCTTCCCTTTATTCCTCAGTCCATTCATTTCCCTGTTGTTTCTGGAGGCAGTATAGTACCCTGCCGAACACCGTGGCCTGTGTTCCAACCTCCACCACGCTAGTTGTGGGGTCCTGGGGGAGGTCACTTCATCTCCCAGCATACTCACCCTTGAAATGAGAATGTTAAAAAGAATGGAGGCCATTAGATAGGGGCGGCTCCAGTGCCCCAGCAGCCTATGCAAGCAAACCAACACCTAGGCCAGAATCAATGCTCTAGAATCAGAGAAAATTAACCGGAAGAACGACCAATCACAAACAGCCAACTTACCTTGCCCAAATAAGGCAACTGCTCAAGCTGTAGCCAATCAACTAATTTCCTTGCTTCCCAACTGCATGTTCTCTACAAAAGCCTCTTCCCCACCCACCTTTGGTTTGCTGCCGCTCAGTTCAAACTGGTGTATGCTCAAATAAACTCTTGGGAAAAATTTTTTTAATGTGCCTCAGTTTACCTTCTAACAAGGATACCAACAGTGCTCCTTTCTAGGGTTGCCCTGATTTACAGGTTTACATGGAGAGCACGCAGCCACAGAGCACCTGGTACATCTCAGGTAAACGTGCTTTCTTTCGAGTGTCCCTTCACCTGACACATGTTTACTCAGGGTCTGCCCTGCCCAGTGCATGGGACTCCCCAGGGTTACCGTCCTCATAGTCCCTATCCTTTTTGCCAAGCTCACTGCCAGTTTTCCACATTGTGTACCCAGTGGGCAGGGGAGACAGCCACCACCCACAGAGATCGGCCCAGCCAGCGCTGTCCATTTAACAGAACAGCTCAATACGTAAATGATTGTTGGTGGGACTCCCCGAGTGTGGTGGGAAGTTCAGAATTATGCGAGATGGGTCACGGGAGACCTGACTTCCAGTCCTGATTTTGTGCCTTTTGCATGGGGCCCTTCCGATGTCTGGACCTCAGTTTCCTAATCTGTGTAATGGCTTTAAAGGACCACACATGATACAGGGTGCGGCCAAGAGGGAGGCCCCCAAAAGGGATTTGGAATGGGGTCCAGAACTCAAGGTGTCTAGGAAATATTGGAGAGACATATAAGATGTCCTCACCCCTCCCCCACAGGTGTGAGTTGGGGGAAGGGATACATGGAGCAGGAACATGCAGGGCTGTTTTGTACAGCCACAGCCTTGCAGCTAATCCATGGCCTGATCATTTAACATATCTTTAGCCTTTGGCGGGTCACTTGGATATGTTAAATAGCTGTGACCATGCTTAGAGCCAGAGGGATGGAAGTCACTCCCCCCAAGATGTAACTGGGGGGGCAGGTCCCCCGACTTACAGTGCCTGCGTGAGAGCTTGGAGAAGATTGGCTCCAGGACATGGGGCCACACCTGTCCAGACTCACAATGGCAGCCCAGTAAACTTGGAATAATAGAGGAATGCTGACAGGTGTAACTGATTGTGGGAGGAGTCAGAAATGGGGGTACAGAGGAAGACTAGTGTGGGGATTTAAACCCAGACGCGGCAGCCATTAGGGAGAATACCATGTGGCTTTGCCAGAGTGGGGACCCCCTCTTGGCTTTGCCAGGAAGAGAGATCCGCATAGTTTGGCCAGAAGGCAGACCCCCTCGCAGCTTTGGTAGAAGAGGCCCAAGTGGCTTTGGGGTGCTCCCTTTGGCCATGTGGCCTGGGAAGCAGGAGAGACTTTGCCTGAAAAATGGGTACAAAGAACTCTTGCCAGCAGACCATGAGAAGGTGCCACATGGCTTTGGATTAATTAGAGATGCTGCCTGGACGGTGACACAGCGGACAGTGGCAGGAGCCTGGATCCCTGGCTTTTGCTCTTTTTCTGAGTTACAGTACCCTGAATCAGGGCAGGGGGAGAAGGGAGCGCTGTGTGCAGCTGTGGGTATCCTAAAGGACTTTAATATTTTAATGAAGATGTTAGGTCACTACTTTCAGTCTGTATAGCATTAAATAAACCTTTCCTTTTCACAAATCTCTGGCATTGAGAGATGTCTTTCCAATTGGCGGCAGACAGTCGAGCCCAGTAGGGGGTCTGGACAGTATTAGTATACCATCCTTGGGGGGGGCGCCTGTTTGTTCTGTAACACACATGCCTCACTAGTTAAGGGCCTAAGGCTTGACTGGCCTCATCCTGGAGGCCCAAGGCTGAAGGCTATGGCCTCTGGGCCTCTTCTGCTGGGTGGCCGTCTCACCAGCCCCTCACTGTTCACCTTGGTTACGCACCTGCCTGTAGCTCATCAAGCATCTTTACAAGTATCTTTTCCTTTGTTCCTTCCAGGGACCCTGGGAGGTATTTTACCGACCCCCATTTTAGAGTTGCCTAAACCGAACCTCAGAGAGGGGACATCACCTGCCCAAGGAACCGTAAGTTGTAGGTGGTAGAGTGAGATTTGAACCCAGCTCCCTTTCCAGGGCCTGGGCCCTCTCAGCAGCCCTGCAAGGGCCAGCGTTGTTCCCTTCTTCCCCGCTGTCTTCCCAGCGTTGGCACAGGGTAAGTGTTCATTAAATTTTTGTTGAGAATGAACTAGTAGATTCCCCAACTTGTCCCTTCTCCTTCCAAGGGTCCTTGGCCTGAGGTTGTCCTGGTGTGTACGCAGTGCCGCCCACCCCCGACCTGCCTGACGTGGGCTCCTCTGTGGGAGTCCAGCCTCCTGTGGCCTCACGGGCCCTGCACCTGAGACTGCGGGGCACTGCTCACTGAAGGGGGTCAGAGCTTTTGCTGAATTCCTGAGAGATGAAGTTAAGGAGGAAAAGAAGATACAGATACAAAGTCTCTCCCCAAGAAGTCTGGAGGTTGGGAGCTAAGGGTGAATTGGACAGACGCCAAATTAGTGTGGACTGTTGCTGGAGAAAAGGTCAGTGTCACTTTCAACTGTCACTGACAGCGGGGGAGGGGCGGGGGTGGACGACACTTTCGAGTATGAGTTGGCGGAGCTCAGCACAGCCTGGGGCGCCCGGAGCACGTTCATTTTCCCTCCCCAGAGCCAGCAGAGCAGACAAAACACCGAACACCTTAACTTTACAGCCGACTTTGGCCAGTGAACAAAATCCACTCCGAAGGCAGACACATGCTTTGAAGTGGTTTCTATTGTAACATCACAGAAAATAATTCAAATTTAAGCTCTTTCTGTTGCTCTCTGACTTACTACTATTCATCTGTTCCTTCTCAACACATCTAGTATTTCTAGATCTTTGTACAATAATAAGGATAGACAGTAAAATTGGGTTATCTCCTCTGGAAAAAAAAGTAAAGGAAAAGGAAACACAAAAAAGAAGTACCATTGTTGGCATCCCCACCACGTGCCAGGTGCCTTTGAATGTATTCCCTCATTTAAACCTCCCTCCGGCCCATGAGGTTCCTGTCCCCACTTTGCAAATGAGGAAACTGAGATTTTGAGAGGCGGAGCCACCCTCCAGAGGTCACCCAGCAAGGTCTACAAGAGCCAGGACTTACACCCAACCTCCAGAGCTTACTCTGAATCTCTCCTCAGCCTGCTTTCCCAGGAGCTTGTGACTTGCAGGTGTAGCTCTTAAAAGAGGCAACCAGATGTGAACCCAATGAGCCATTTAAAGAGCTCAGCAACATTATTTAGTGACAGGTGGATGACTATGGCCACAGGGGGACCAGGAGGGGAAACCCTGGCAGGAAACCGTCTGGGTGGATGTCACACACCCTGGGCCCTGCGCCAGCTGTGAGGGGCTTGGATGTGTGTCTTTTGGTGTCCTGGCACGGGAGGAGAAAACAGGAATGGGGAGGTGACGCAGAAGCCGCTCCCCATGAGCTGCAATGTGACAGCGCAACACTCGTCCTTAATTAGCAGGTGGCATTGCCAAAGCACACTTATCTGCGCTGGTTCTTAAGCATTTCGACATCAGCCACTCCAGTTTCCCACCTGGGCTGGGCTCCCACCTGCTCTGAAAACAAAAAAAAATGCAGCAGGAGACAGGTGAGCCCAAAGACACTGGGGCTGTAGGGCTGCCTCTCAGGGCCCTGGCTTAGGGATTTCATAGTAATAACAACGGGAACAATAGAAATTTAGGTATTCCATGAGGGAAAAAAAGTGTGAAAGGGCATTCGCCAAAGAACAGCCGGTATCACTAGGGGTCAGGATTAGGGGTGATTTTCATTTCAATTTCTCTCTGGGTTTTCAATTTTATGATGGTCCCTATTACTTGTGTAATTAAAAAAAAATGCCTTGGTTGGTTAATCATAGAAACCTGCATTTCCATGATGCATGATGCTTTAGGAGGTTCTTTAAAGAGTGGGTGGCTCTCAACCCTGGCTGCGTGTGGGAATCATCTAGAGAGAGTGTTGAAATCCGGTTGCCTGATCCCTGAGGCAGACGAGCTGATTTAAATGGTCAGGGATGGGCCCTGGGCATCTGTATTTTTTAAATTTAATCTTTATTGCATTTCCCCCCCATCACCATTTAGTCCCCTATACCCTCCTCGCCGCCCCGCCCCCCCAACGCATCTGTATTTTTAAATAAACTTTTAATTTCAGCTTTTAGTTTGGCAGGAAAAAATGCAAAGGTCGTACAGAGAGGTCCCTGTGTTTTGCCCCCGGTTTCCCGTGTTATTAACATGCTGTGTACATGACGTAGGACAGAAGCCCCACTCGGGTCTCACAGGGTCAAGTTCAAGGTGTCATCAGGGCTGCCTTCTTTTCTGGGGGCCCTTGGGGCGAATTGGTTTCCCTGCCTTTTGGACTTGGAGAATCTGCGACGTTCCAGGACTCAGGGCCCCTTCCTCCACCTCCAACGCCAGCCCCCTAGCGCCCTCTTCTGGCCGCTCTTCCCCCCGTCACGTCTTCGGGACCACAGCTGGGAAAGTTTCTGCACTTTTACGGATTCAGTGCCCACCCGGAAAATCCGGGACAACCTCCTCATCTCAAGCTTTTTAACCTTAATCACACCTGCAAGATCGCTCTTGCCATGCCTGGTAAAGTAGTCAGGGGTGGCGGGCTTCGGATATGGACGTCTTTGGAGGCCGTCGTAGGAAAGAGAGACGTGCCCTTCATCGTGATTAACTCTTAGTTACTGTCATGCCATCTTTTTTTTTTTTCTTTTCAGCTGGAGGCTGTGGCATCCTTCCAAGCACTTCCTGGCCTATGGCACTCACCCATCCCTCCCAATTTGGAGGTCACTTCCCTAAAAGAAAGCTGTGCAGGCAGCTGCCCTCTTCGGGTGTGTGGCGGGGACTTCCCACTCTGTCTCCATCCACACCTTTTCTGTAAACCAGGTGGGCTGCTTGGACCTTATTCTAACAAGCTGCTCCTACATGCAGACGGAGCTGGAAGATGGAATTCTGTTCCAGAACCTTTCCTTCAGAGCCCTCAAGGAGCTCCACCTAGTTCCACCTGCCGGAATACATTTATCTGATGGAATGGCACTAATGCTTTGGGGGAGTCATATTAGTTTTCAAAGCCAGCCTGATAGGAAGGAAGGAGACTCCGTCTAGCTCCAAATCATTTTGCATCTCCGAGTTTCCTCCTGTTTTGTCATCTCTATAGAGAGGATCCCAGTACCAGTTTGTTTTTACCGGGTGCCTTGACCCAGTGCCCCGCACACTCTCAAGGACCGGATCAGTGATAACTGGCAGTGTTGTAATTGCCCTGATACTGATGGTGTTCAGCACAGCACCCACCTCAGTGAGTGCAGAGTGAAGATCCCATCGTTCTAAGGGAAGGAGCTGGAGAGTGTGCATTTGCTCCCTGCCAGTTGGTAAACGCAAAGTCATTCCCCCTAACTTCCCCGCTCAGGTCACACCCCGATTGGAGTGGTTCTGACTCTTTGCATGGCCCAAGGTTACATCCAGATTTGTCTAATTAAGCCACCAGTGGTGGGCCCCCCGCTGGCTGGGCTGGGGGTGGGCTTGGGCCCAGTTCTGCCCCATGACACTCGAGGGGAGGGGTGCGGGGAGGTGGTTTTGAGGTGTTGTCACCTCTGGGGGAGACACATGGTTCTGCAGCTGTCACCTCACAGGAGAAAGCCACCTGACGCAGCTGGGATGGTCCCAGGGCTGGAGGAGAGAAGAATTTGGTCCTTGATGGTGATGACAGAAATGAAATTAACCCACCCCTAGACCTCCACCCCATAGCTTGGACTTCCTTTTTTTTTTCTTCTGCCTTTCAAGATTTAAAAAAAAAATTAATAGTAAAAAACACAGTACTTGAGGTCTTCCCTCTTAACAAAATTTTAAGTGTCCGGTGCAGAATTGTGAATGGATAAAGAAATCGTGGTGTATGCGTATGGTGGGATTCCTTTTTAGAAGATAAAATTAAGGGTCTCCTTGCTGACATCATTTTGCATTGGCAGGAAGCACTCCCACGGATAAACTGTTCTAGAGCAGCCGTCCAGGAAGTACAGTTCATTTTGATCAGTACGCGACTTTTGGGGAGGAGGGGAGGTCAAATACATGTAACATAGAATCCACCACTTTAACCATTTTGAAGTTAAAGTTCGTGCAAGTCAGTGGCATTAAGTACACTCAGTGGCCCTGGCCGGGTAGCTCAGCTGGTTAGAGTATTGTCCAGATGCACCAAGGTTGCAGGTTCGATCCCCGGTCAGGGCACATACAGGAAAAAAACCAATGAATGCATAAATGAGTGGAACAATAAATCAATGTCTTTTTTCTCTCTCTCTCCTTCCCCTTCTTCCTTCTTCCCTCTCTCTCTAAAATCAATCAATAAAAAAAATACATTAACGGGGGGCTGTGATCTCCTTGAAAGACACCATCTTTGAACCACAAGAGCCCAGCAAAGCCTGACCTGAGAGAGAAGCTCAAGGAGCAATGGTGGAACTGAAGAGAATAAAGAAAGCTGTCTCCTGACCTTTCTGTTCTCCGATTCAATAACAAGGGTAGTGGCTGTGACATCTTCAGTGACACGGTGGGGTTTCCTAAGAGCATTTTTCCCCTGAGGCTGCCCACGCCGGTTCAAGGCTAAGATGGCATTTCTTTCTCAGCTCTACTCCATGCTGTTTAAACGCCCCAAGTACTATTTTCATCCAGTAACTGAAAAGAAAGTTCAAATATTTAGCCGTATCGTGCTGCTCTGTTTTCCTGGGGCAGCAGCACGTGGGCCTGCTGGCAGGGGTCACATTAACTCATTAATTCAGGAGAGGAAGCAGAAGGGCGGCCCAGCGAAACAGCGAGGCGGGTTGGCACGGCAGCTCTGCCCACCCAGAGGAGCTGGCTCAACAGAGCCCATTTAATCCCACTGAAAACCTGGCAGTTAAAGAGATGACATCATCGGAATCAATTATCCCCACAATGGCCAGAGCGGGGTAGAAATAACTCAAGAAATCCATGCGCAGTAACTGAACACCATTCACGGAGGGGCTGCCTGCCCCCCAGTGCGCTGGCGGCCCAATTTATGTGAACACTGAAACCTCACAGCATCCCTGAGGGAAGTGACCATTATAACCACCCTCTTCTTACAGGTGAGACAATGGAGGCTTGGAGAAGGGTGGCAGGCTGAGTAACGGCCCCCAGGGAGGTCAGGTCCTGATCCTCGGAACCTCTCGGTGTGACCTCATTTGGGGAAGGGGTCTTTGCAGCTGTGACTAAGTGAAGGATCTTGAGATGGAGAGTCTATCAGGTATTATTTGAGGTGCTTCCAAATGCCACGATGCCCTCACAAGTGTCCTGATTAGACAGACGCAGAGGGTGACTTCACACACAGGGGACGAGGCTGTGTGAAGACAGATGTGGAGACTGGAGGGATGCAGCCGCAAGCCAAGAACACCTGTGGCCACCAGAAGCCAGAAGCAGCAAGAGATTTTCCTCTAGAGCATGGGTGGCGAACACAAGGCCTGCAGGCTGAATCCAGCCCTCTACCTTATTTCATCTGGCCCGACACCTTGTTTTCTACTGGGCGGCAGCACGGAGCTCCTTGCCCCTAGTTAAGGTATAGTTACATTTATACGGCCCTAAAGTTACATTCAGCCCTTTGAAGGCAACCGGGAGGCCGATGTGGCCCCCGGTGAAAGTGAGTTTGTCACCCCTGCGAGTCTCAAAGGAGTCAGCTCGGCAGATTTGGTTTTGCTCCAGTGAAACGGATTTGGACTTCCAGCTTCCAGAACTGTGGGAGAATAGTCAGTAGTTTTAATCTATGAAGTCAGTAGTCGTTACGGCAGCCACAGGAAACTCCTGCAGGAAGTGACTTGCCCACAGCCTCGCAGCTAGAAAGTGGAGACACTGCGCTTTAAACATAGGCAGCGCTCCGTAAATGTTACCTGTTATTACATTATTACTATGTTGCATGTGGGGCAGCTGAGTAACAGGATGACATGTTAAAAGGACCATGAACCTGGCCTACTTCGTTCATTCCAACAGACACTGTTGGGGAGAGACAGGCTGAGTAACCAGGGTTTAATGAGTCAGTTTGGGGAGAAGCTATTAACAGTGGGTGGAGCTGGTTCAGGAACGTGATGCAACTCTGAAGCGTGACCACCCCATCCCCACTGAGTCAGTGCCAACCGGCAGAAGTAACTACCGGCCAAGCTGGTCCTGCACCTATGGGAGCGGGTTTGCAACTGATGGAGCAAGTGTGGTGGCCCAACAACCCAAACGGATAAAGTGGCTTCTCTGTGTCTGGCGGCATCTCCGCCCCCAGCACTCTGTTTATTGTCTAATGACTCTAATCCTTTGTCCTCCCTGGTCCAGAGTAAACACGCAACAAGTATCTGTTGAATGTGAATGCCTGCCCCATACAGTGAGCTACAGCGAGCTCACGGCCCATTGCTAAAACCAACTTGCCAAAAGTTTGTGTTTTCCCTTCCCCTTCCTCTTTCCTTTCCCTTCCCTTCGCGAACAACTGAAAAATTCAATCCAAAAGCCGTTACGTGGGTTCCCGTAAGGCGAGCATCAGCAATGGGGGGAGGGGTGCATGCCAAGCCCCAGAGGGGTGTCATAGCCCAACAGGACAAGAAGAGCGTGGTGAGGGTGGCCAAGGCTGAGTGGCCCGAGCCCCTGTGAGTGAGGAGGGCATCCTCATGGAAAGGCAGGCAGGTGTTGGGGGGTCAGAGCCTGAGTGGGGTGCAAAGGGCATCCTTGTTGGAAAGAAAGCAGCATCAATAAAAAAATCACTACATATTGGGAATTAGTCAAATAAGGGGCCAGATTAAAACAAAGGAGAATGCCAGGTCTCTCGCTGTCTGAGAAAGGAATGGTTGCGGTGGAAAGAAAAAAGACTGGAATCGGCCCTGGGACGTGGATCGAAATGAGATCTGTTCAGGTGAACTCATGGTTTTCCGTGTAGATGGACAACTGGAGAAACAGACACTACCCAGAGATATAGATGTGCACCTGCATGTGTGCACGCGTGTGTGTAACTCCGTCCGCACTCACCCAGAGAGCATCTGGGAGCAGTGACACCCAGGGATAAGAAGCACAGGTGGACCTTGGTTCTAAATCACATTCTCCACTACAAGGAACCTGGGCCCTTCGGAGAAATGGCTGATTTCAGGACTAGGGCAGGGAATGTACAAGGTGAGCCTGGGGTATCTTTTGCCAGAAGGTGAGGAAGTGCTTTAAAAGGACACGGAAGCCGGCTTGAAGGGGCCAAATCTAGGATAACTCGATCTCCCCCAATAGTAACAATAGTGGGTTGAAATCCATGGAATCAAGAGTCTGTGCTGATGGAAATAGATAGATGAAAATTGTGATGAGAGATAGGATATTACCTAGTCTCAAAGTAACTCCTTATGAAAGATTTCTTCGTTTCAAAGAGGAAAAGACAGATTCACTGTGGAGAAACCTGGGATACAGCACCTTATCCTAGGGGTCAAAGTCAACATCATTAATAAAGGGACAAACTGAAGTCAGGTATGGCCTGTTATAATGCAATGAGGACAGAACATCACTTCTGAGATGGTTCATGACACACGGAGTCCACAGTCTTCATTTAATCTAAGAGGCGTGACCTGAATGCATGATCTGACCAGAGGAGACAGCAGGCAAATCTAAGCTGAAGGACAGTCTCCAAAGTAACTAAAGTAACTGCCCTTTCAAAAGTGTCCAGGCCATGAGAGTTGAAGACCAAGGAATGTTCCAGACTGAGGGGGACTCAAGGAACAGGACATGCAACATGAAATTTTAAAAAGTGTTTTATTTATTTTTAGACAGAGGGGACAGGAAGGAGAAAGAGTGGAAGAGAAACATCAATGTGTGATTGCCTCTCCTGTGTCCCCTACTGCGGACCTGGCCTGCAACCCAGGCATGTGCCCTGACTGGGAATACAAACCAGCGACCCTTTGCTTCACAGGCCCATGCTCAATCCACTGAGCTACACCAGCCAGGGCACAGCATGAGATCTTGAAGTGAACCCTCTTGCTGCAAAGGACATCATTTGGACAGATGGTAAAACTTGAGGAGGTGTGAGCATTAGAGGGTGAAAAGGCGTCAGTGTTAATTTCCTCCATTGAGGGATTCGCTGTGGTTCTGTAGGACCACCTTGTTTGGAGGAAATATGCCTAAGAATAGGAGAGCATCGTGTCAACAACGTGTGCTCAAATGGTTCAGAAACAAAAAGTTGTGCGAATTGTCCTCATCATTTCTCTGAATTCGATGTGTCAAAAGGAAATCAATGTTTTGTGTGGCTCACCTTTTTAAAAAAAAATTGAATTAGTTGCCAACATCTAGAAAGCAAGAGATTTTACCCTCAAATCTAGGTTTCTTACATCTCTTGAGAAATCTGAAGTGCTCACAGCTCTGGGCACCAACTGGCCTGGTGACGAGCCTCAGTGCCCTGCAGATGGGCCGTGGGATCCCAGGTCCTGCACAGTCCCACCCCTCCTTCCGCACAACACTCAGCTCACGGTGACCATTGATGCTGCCAGCATGACCCCCAATACCAGGTCCATCCCTATTATAAACTATGAGAAAGCAAGACCCAGAGCCATGACCTAGTTCAGCCTATCAAACTATGTTCCAGGGCAAGAGAATTCTTCCAGACTTGAATTTCTGGTGCCAGCCATGCACGTTGAGAAATCAGGGTGTTTGACGTTGGAGGTCGTGCTGTGGGTTGTGATCTCTGTGGAATGGATGGAGGCGTCTGAGAGGGGGTGGGGCTCTGGCACACTAGTTAGGGTGCTGGGAAGGCCGGTGATACTTCCAGGAGATGTTATCTTCGGGTGCCTGAGGTGGTGAGGCTGGGTGTGGTGGGAACAAGCTGAAGCTGATGACTCGGGTGCCTATCGGTGGGAGATCTGTGTGGTGGGACCTGCTAGGGTCTGGGTTACGAGCAAGAAGAAATGAGAGCTTGGTCGCCCCAGACGCTCTCACCCCCTGGCTCTACGTGGGTCATGTCCTTGGTTTGGAACACCCTCTCCTCTCACCTGCACCCTGAAAGATTACACTGGAAATATCTAATAAGGCTTAGCCATTATTTTTCTGGCACTAGTGATTTCTCATGGGCCCCTTAGGATAAAATCCAAGCTGTACCCCCCCCCCCCCCGCCTAATCCAACATATTGCAGCCCCTGCTCAGTGCTCTGAGTTGGGCTCCCACCACATCACTCCCTCCCCTCATCTCCCTGGTTGCTCGCACATGCCCAGCTCTCTGGAACCTTAGGGCTTTTGCAAAGGCTCCAGCCACTCACTGGCTGTCTCCCGCTTCTTCGGGTCTCACCTTAAATGTAGTCACTTCTTCGAAGGAATTTACTGCTCCTAAGCCCCTACATGCTAGCTCAGCCATGCCTTCAGTCATCCGCTGTCACTTCCCAGTTTTATTTTCGTTTATACTCATCAATATCTGAAATCGTCTTTATTTATTTGTGTATCGTGTTGTCTCTCCAACTAGGATGTCAGCTCCGTGAGCGCAGGGATTCATTCTGCTGCGTTGTCATCACTTTTGGCCGATGCCCACCCAGCCCAGGGCATGGCCTGAACAGCAGGCACAATGAGTATCCATTCTGGAATGGATGAGAGGCCCTCAACAACCGTAGGCTAGATTTTTGGAGAAGGTGGGCGTTGGGTTTTAAGACACAAGCATCTAGGTGGGACGTGGCTGAAGTGAATTGTGCTCAAGTATCCTGGGAGGTTGGGGTGAGATCAGGTTTGGGGAAGCAGGCGCCCTGTCCCCATGTTGGGGGTGGTGGAGTTGGGCTGTAAACTGGGCTGTTGGGACCAGACTGGACCCGATTTCAGGAAACAGGAGTCCCAGTTAGGCATGGCTGAGTTGGCCTGCGACTTGAGCAATGGGTGAGCAATGGGACGGAGAAGAATCAAGGTTCCCCGTTGGTTGTAGCTAAAAAGAACTGTGACCTGATAATTGTCCGCAGGTCTCCTGGGACTGTTGGGGGAAACAGGTGTCCAGAGGGGCGCTGGCTGGGTTGGGCTGTGCCGTGGGCTGGTGTGTGGGTTGTGAGTTATGACCTGGGCAGCTGCACGCCCCCATCAGGGAAGGACCCGGCCCAGGCCTGACAGCCCGGGCTGGGGAGACCTCCCCGGGGGTGGCACGAAACGCACCTGGGAGCGGCTCACCTGGGTGCAGCTGGAATCATTCACCAGTCCGCCCGCTTCCGCGCCGGGACCGACCAGTCCCGCCCCCCGACCAATGTGGGTGCGGAGATCCGCGGCGCCGGGCACGGATTGGGCAGGCGGGCACTGCTGCTGGCGAGGATTGGGCACCGCCGGGCAGGGGCGGGCGGCGCGGCGGGCCCCTTAGACGCTCGGCCTGCGGGCGGCGCTGAGCGCTCGGCTACGCGGGCGCGGCACGAGCGGAAGTGGCGACGCTGGCGTCCCCGGAGTCTGCGGCCGGCAGCAGTGACGGCCCCGCCAGTGACGGCCCCGCCAGTGACGGCCCCGCCAGTGACGGCCCCGGCGCTGACGGCGGCGGCCGGGGGGGCGGCGTGGACGCCCGCGGCGCCGGCTGGGGCATCACCGCGGGCCTCGACCCCGAAATGGCGCTGCTGGCCGAGCACCTGCTGAAGCCGCTGCCCGCGGACAAGCAGATCGAGACCGGGCCCTTCCTCGAGGCGGTGTCCCACCTACCGCCCTTCTTCGGTGAGCCGGGGTGAAGGGGGGAGCCGGCTGCAGCCCTGCCCCAGAGCGCTTCCAGAGGCGCCCGCGCCCTCCTGCTCCCGAGCATCCCCGAATCATCCCTGCTCTGAACTCAAATCCTATTTCTCCGGCACCCCAGACCCCCAGACCCCTTTTTTCTCCAAGCTCCCCAAATTCTTCTTATTCTGGATTGCTCAAAAATCCTCCCTCCTCAACTGGTCATCCTCCGTCTCTCCCCAGACATCCCAACCCTCTGTCTCCCCAGACACCTCACATTCCACCATATCCATCAGGTGACTCCAGGGGCTGCCAGGTCTCCAGTCCTCCAGACGCCCCCCCCCATCGCACCCCACCGCTTCTCCCCCAAGTCCCTTTATCCCTCACCTCATCGTTCCCTTCCTTATAGGATGGCTCTCAACTCCCTCTCTTTAAAATGAATCTTCCCACTCTAACGCTTTCGTTTCCTTAAATTCTCCCAGCCTCTCCCGCACGGGACCTGTGAACTCTTCTTCCCTCAGAATGTCCCCCATTCCACGCTAAAGACACCCCCCCCCCACACACACACATACACACATACACACACTCCAAGGGCAGGAAGCCTGGCAGCATGAGAAGGGAGTTTTGCAAATGAGTCACAAATGAGTTCCCTCTAGGGCCTCTTTTTAGAGGGAACCCCCTAAAGTTTTTCCTCTGTGTAGAACAGAGGTCAGGACTGGGGGTGGGGGCTGCCCGGAGGGGGGTGATGTCAGACACAGGATACTTGGCTTGGGCTGTAAAAGGAGGTTCCTCCCGCATATGTCATTTCCAGGAAGGTCAAGGGGCACATGAAGGCAGTCCCTGTGCCAGTTTCAGACCTTCCTTCCTGCGTTGCCTCAGCCCCGCCGGGGCCCTGGATGGAAAATGGGAAATAGAAGACAGTACCATCCGCCCCTGCCCTTGCCTTTTGGATCCTGGGTACAGGATGCAACCTGAGCTTCTGCTTTCTTCTCTTCCATAATGGGCTTGCCCTGTGTCCTGCCCTGTGGGTTCATTTGGTGGCCTTGCAGGATGACACCAGTCCCCAGAGCAGAGTCCAGCTGAAACCCACAAATGGACAGAACCTTAACACTGACTTGGACTGAAGAGATTTGGCCCTCAGAGCAGTCACTCACTTTATCCCTAGTGGGTGATCAGGGCTGATTGTGGTTTTGCTTACCTGGAGTCCTATCCTCCACCTCTTGGGCCTCAGCGTCCCCATCTGTGAAATGGGGATGCTGATCTCCAGGGCTAGCTGCGAGGAGTCAATGAAATGCTGTCTCTAAAGGTGTGCGGCCTTAGTACCAAGCAGATCTTAGCTGGGGCTGGTGGGGGGTGTTGTTATTTAAGTTCCTGGATCCAGCTCTAGTTCCTTCGTATAGTCGATGGTTAATCAATGTTTGAATGAGTGCAGTTGCCTGGTTCGTATGATTTTCAGACCTACATAGGCAACCTGAGAACAGGATCTTGTTCCTTTTTGTCCACTGCTGTGTCCCCAGTTTCAGAACAGTGCCTGGCACGTAGGTGCTCAGTTGGTACTTGTTAAATGTACGAACCATTCCCACTGCCGGTATCACAGTGTTGCAGTCAGGGGTTTGGGAGCTGACTGGCTGTGACCTTAAGGAGTTGTTAACTTCTGTGTCAGTTTCCCCCTCTTTGGTTCCATGAACATCTGCAGGACAGCCAGCTTATCCCGGACAAGGATCCGGAATTGGTTTAAGCTAGTGGTTCTCAACCAAGGGCAGGGGATAAGGATGCAATGGAGTCCAGGGATGGTGCAAAACATCCTACAGTGCCCTGGGCAGTCCCACCACAGAGAATCGATGCAGCCCCAAATGTCAGCAGGGCCAAGGCGGGTAGGTCTTGCGTTAAACTCTGTGGCCTTTTCCTCCCTTATCTTCTGCAAGGTTGCCCATCAGTTAAGCGTGGTGGCGGGGGTGGGGGGTGCGCATTCATTTGATGCAATTATCTGGCTGGTTTTAGAGGGAAGGGGATGGTGGCAGCGGGGGCCAGCAGTGGTCTGGGGCCAGGGCTGATGAGCATCCCCTCCCCCCTTTCCCTGATCTCAAAGGACCCTTGTCTTTGCTGTGAGTCATGTGCTGTGGGCTGTCACATCTGTTGATAGAAGCGCCATTTACACAGAGGCCTCAGTGGGTTGGCCCACAGAGGGTAATTCTTAGCGCTCCTAAAAAATGTGACAATCCATTTCGAACCGTTATGCTCTTCTGGGGGGGGACTTTCTCCTGAGGGCTTAAGTTTTGAGAGGATGGGAGCATGTCTGGGACTCGGGGAGGGTGGTGGTGGTGGTCAAGAGAGATCTGCCATCAGCTCCAACACAGGGGCTTTGTCTAGAAAGATCTCAGGAGTTTCTGGTCACCTGGGCGATCTGGGTGATGGATGTGTCTTGAATGGAGGAGCTCTGGGAAACTGGGTGTAAGACGTCTGAGAGACATCGAAGCCACAGTTCCCTCCCAGTCACCCTTTCTGTACTGTGGCGCTGCTTGCGTTTGGGGTTGGATCATTCTTTGTGGTGGGGCCGTCCTGTGCTTTGAAAGATCTTTAGCAGCATCTCTGGCCTCTATCTACTAGATGCCAGTGGTACCTCTTCTCCGCAGGCTGGGACAACCAAAAGTATCTGTAAGGAGACAAAACGATCCCTGGGTGAGAACCACCGCTCTCAGTATAAATAGGGCAGTGGGCTGAAAGCCGTGTTTTAAGAAAGTATTTAATTTCGCATGGCAGATCTGGTTCTCGAAGGAAAATGGACAAGAAGAAGTGACATGAAACCTCCCTGTCATTTATTGAGCACCTACTATGTACTGAGTGTTCTAAGTGCATCAATTCACTTAATCCTCTCACAGCCTTTTGAGGTAGGGCTTTGTTTTTTTTCGTGAAAGATTTTATTTATTTATTTATTTTATTTTTAGAGAGAGGGGAAGGGAGGGAGAAGAGAGAGAGAAACCCATCGATTGCCTGTCACATGCATGCCAACCGGGGTCCGAACCTGCAACCCAGGCCATGTCCCCGACCGGGAGTCAAACCAGCAACTTTTTGCTTTGCAGGACGACACCCATCCAACTGAGCCACACTGGTCTGGGTGCGATGGGGCTTTTTAGAGAGAAAAATTTCTGCTGGTGTTTTAGAGCGTTTTCTTTCCAGATGCGTTTTTCTTCATCTTCAAGGGACAGCGTATGCGCTGCTTTTTCCATCTAACAATACAGCTCGATCATCTTCCCGTGTCACCCTCTTTCTCCAGGGCTGCTTCAAATTCCACTGTTTGAAGGTGGCCTTGACCCATGTACCCAGTCCCCTGCTGGTGGACATTCACACTGCTCCTCTCTCTCTCTCCTTTCTGTCTGGTAAACAACACTACAGTGAACATCCTTATACTTACTTCTCTGCACACTTCTTTTGTTATTTCTCATTTCTAGAAGTGAAGTTGCTGGAGCAACCGCATTTCTTAAAGCTTCGTTGGGTGTGGTTTGCGATGGAGTTGGTTGGGCTCAGATGTGACATCTGAGCCCACAACTCGGGCTCGCCCTTCCTCCGTGTGTCCGGCCTGAGTTGCTCGAGTCGTGCAGGTTTCCCTGTGTCCACTTAGAGGCCAGCATTTTGTTCATCTTCTCTCTCCACCTTGACCCTGTAATCGGATCTCAGGTCTGACCGATCAGCTTGCAGCTGACTTCTGTGAGGCCTGCTCTCTCGTCTTTTAGGTCAGTTTTCCAGCCGTTCTGGAGCATCTACAATTGGAGGGCAGAGGGAGAGGGAAGGGGAGACTTAGACGTCATTTTGTTTCATCACTCCCTGCCTAGGAGCCTCTGTGGCTCCCTATTACCCCGCCTTAAAGTCTGTGTTGCTGTCTTCGTGATGCTCCACAAAAGGTCCCAGGCCATTGCTTGCGTCTGGAGCCTTGCCTGCGTCAGTCTCTCTGCCTGGCACCCCACGTCTGTCCAGCCCCCTTCCTTTTTCCCGGCTGGGTTCCCCTCATCCTTAAGGAGTCAGCTTAGCAGTCGCCTTATCTAGTTGTCTTCCCGGACTCCCAGGGAACCTGCCACATTCTGAGACTGGGAGTTGTTTCAGGGCTGGTTCGCCGAGTGAGTGCTATGCGTCCCGGTCCCATGTTTTCAGGGTTCTTTCTAAAAGTGTCTTGCTTTTCTCTTTCTTTCTAAATTACAATATGTAATTCATAGCTTGCCCCCTGTGAGTCTAGGCACGGCCTCGGTGTCTCAGCACAAGCACTCTGGGTCAGTTAGAGTCGCAGGAGGTGACACCTGTTTGTCCTCACTGCTTACGGAGAGACCAGAGATGCAGGGGCTGAAGGTGATGGTTTTCACCTCTCAGTTCCTGAGATCGGAATTCCAGGGACCTCTGAGCTTGAATACATGGATGTGCGTCGAATGGGGCCTTACAGGCACCTGACACTCAGTCCTAGAGTAACCCCCACAAGAGTGGTTTTCCTTCACTGTGGTTCAGTGCTTGCTCTATTTGGGGGGGGGCACCCGGTGCTTGCTCTGTTTTGGGGGGCACCAGTGGCAGCCTAGAAGCACAGAATTATCTTCTTGTTTTACAACTGAGAAACAGAGCCCCGCCCTGGCTGGTGTGGCTCAGTGGATTGAGCGCTGGCCTGCAAACCAAAAAAAAGGATACCGGTTCGATTCCCAGTCAGGACACATGTCTGGGTTGGGGGCCAGGTCCCCAGTAGGGGGCATGTGAGAGGTAACCACACATTGATGTTTCCCTCCCTCTCTTTCTCCCTTTCTCCCTCCCTCCCTTCCTCTCTCTCTAAAAATAAAAAGATTTTTTTTTAAAAGAAATAGAGCCCACAGAATTTGGGTGATTTGCCCAGGGTCATACAGCCAACGCGTGACCATAGAGCCACATGAGGACTCAGGCCTCTGGACTCCTCAGGAGCGCTTTTGCCCCCGAGCCTGCCTGCTGCCCCGACTCCTGGCGAGGAGGAGACCCCCAGTGGAGCTGGCCTGCTTGGCCACCGAAGACATGTGTTGGCACCGTGGCGCCTGTGCACCCTGCTGGGAGCCCCAGACCAGACGTGCAGGTTTCCTGTGAGGCGTGTGCTTCATAATTGGCCGGCCAAGCTGGGCCCACACCCCCTGCTTATTTGAATTCAAATGTGAATAACTGGGGTGTGGAAGTCGTCCGTGGGTAGGCCCTGAGCAGGCCAGTTTTTCCTCTAATTGGGACACCGCATCAAATACCTGGGAACCATCCCCGGCCGCACCCTGTGGCCTGTTTCCCTGCGGCAATGAGCACCTTCCGGGGCCTGGGCCCACCGGTTGCACCTGGGTAGTGTTTTTGCTTTTAAGTTTATACCAACACGTGTTTATTTTGTGTTTTGTGTAGAGCACCCTAAGAAAGAGAAACAAGAGACTGTATTCTTTCCTTAGCAGGCCAGGTACCATTGCGGTTGGGTGTTTGTTGAGAGCTGACGTCCGCAGGAGCAGGGGCTGGACTGTGTGCCTGGGAGGGCCACTTCTAGGAGGAGGAAGCAGTGTTCTGTGGGGCCAAGAAGCCACATACACACTTTTTGCAGTGGATTCTGTGGTTTGGAGACAGCCTGCAGACTCCTGTCATCAGTGGGAGATGCGTTTGCAAGTAGTGAATGAGGAGCCTGTAGGAGCACCTACTGTGTGCCAGATGCCACATGGGTGCGTCACGCTCAAGATCTGAGGGACAGATGATGAGAGGGCTGTTCGGCTGTGTAACAGTCAGTGAGCCGTCTGTTTTGCCATCTCCATAGAGAGAAGTCACTTTGAACCTGGGTCCGTGGTCAGAACCCCAGAGACGAGTGGAGAAAAACATGGGGGTTGGCACGAAGCTGAGCCAGGCTGAGCCGGAGGCCTGGTTCTGGGGTGCCAAAGCTGTGTGTCCTGCCCGAGTTCTGCCCGAGTTCTGCCCGAGTTCTGCCCGTCTCTGAGCCTTCTGTAAGCCAGGGAAACTGGGCCTCCTGGGAGGGCTGATGGGGGAGGTCTCATGGTCTCAGGTCGTTAGAGACTTTCCCTCCTGCCACACAGCCCTCGGGAAAGAAGGATCCTCCAAGAAGTTGGAGGTCTGGGTCTTGAAGACCAGCTGCCAGCTGAGCTGCCTGGCTGCTGAAGTCTGAGACCAGCTCCAGTGCCCTCGTTTATAGTGTCCGAAGGTCAGCGTGAGAGTGCAGACCAATGGCGCCTGCCTGCTCTGTCCCCAGTGATGGGCGGTGGGTCCTCCTCTTGATCCTCTGTGTTGAGAAAAGCCTGGGGCTGAGGCCTGGCCTCCACTCCTGGAGGGGATAGATGGACACGCAGTAGGGAAAGGCCCAAGCGCCCATCTAGCCGCTTGCCTCCCTCCGTCCCTCGTCCACGTGGTGTCCACTGCACAGGGCTGCTTGGAGGCACAGAGCCCCCTGTGTGAACGAACCCCTGAGAGGCAGAAGTCAGGGCACAGCAGCGCCCCTGGCAGAGTGGAGCCCCCGGTAGAGCCCCAGCCAGTGCTGAATGGGAAGGGAATGGAAAGAACGCGTGACAAAGGGCTCTGTGAGGTACGCAAGCCCCTATCATAGCCTGCACGATCTCTCGTTTTGGGTGGTTCCCACGTGTCAAGCATCGAGCCGGCTGATATCACATTTCCAGTCCTTATAAAGATCTTATAAATCAGAAGAAATTGGCACCGTCCTATAGAAGAAGAAACCGAGGTTCAGAGTGGTGAAGGGATTTGACCTGGTCATGCAGCCAGAAAGTGGCCCTGAGCCCGGGAGGTCAGCAAACCCAGGAGATGCTGGAAGCCTTCTTCCAAGACAGGGAAGGGGGAGGGGAAGTGGTGGGAGGGGCCATCTGGTAGGCCCTGTGCTTATTTCAAGTTGCTTATTAGAATGGACATGTTGGACTCCAGTCCTGGGTTTCAGTGTTTCAGTTTAAAAAATGGCCTGGGCGAAAAAGAAAAAAAAATGGCCTGGGTGGATGTTAACTCCTTTTGTTACATTCTTCCAGTGTTACTTGTATCAGGGCTTGGGTTTTCTTTTTGTTTGTTTTTTTAGTGTTAAGCTTTTAAAAGTCATTACAGCAAATTAGTCCTCTCCAGGGTCCTGTAAAAACCTGCTTTCTACCCTGTGGTTACACAGCCAACTCGTGCTTCCTCGTGTTGAGAAATAATTCATTATCTGCATTGCTGTTTCTCCAAGTGTCTTGCTGCACCCCCTTCCGAGATCCCTCCCTCCCACTCTCTCTCTCTCTCTTTCTCTCTCTATTTGATAGTCTCGCATACATTTGAGGTGGTTATTTTGTGACAGGAGGATTCCTGCTGATTTTACTCATGTCAGTCAATCGGTACCTACCATTTTTCTTTCCTACCTCTCTTCCTTCCCATCCTCTTTTTCTCCTTTTTTTTATATTTAATTTATTTATTTTTAAAGAGCGGGGAAAGGAAGGAGAGAGAGGCAGAGAAACATCAGTGTGTGGTTGGCTCTCACCTGCCCCCGCTACTGGGGACCTGGCCCTTTGCCCTGACTGGGAATTGAACCTGCGACCCTTTAGTGCACAGGCCTGCGCTCAATCCACTGAGCCACACCAGCCAGGGCTCCCTTCCTAAAGAAAAAGCTTTGCTTATTGAAAAGATGAAAATGATGTAATAATTGTGATAAGCATGAAGAATGCCTTCGACTTTATTGAGCATTGACTAGGCGCCAGACACTGCTTAATTACACAATCCTCACAGCAGCCTTATGAGGGGGGCCCCGTTTTAGCCTCTTTTTACAGACGAGGAACCTGGGGTGCGGAGAAGTTGGTTTATCCCAGGCCACAACAAGTAAGAGAAATCATTGTCCCATTGCATTCCCAACCCAAGGCTGCTTTCAGACAAAGAGCGTCGGTGTGTCCCGGGGGTGATTTTTAAAAGCCACGCTTTGGATTGTTTTGTGAACATTCAACCCCCTTCAGATGGGAGAATTTGCAGGAGGGTTTCGTTGAGGAAGGCGGGCATTCTCAGGGCTCTCATCCTTTACAACGGGCCATTTTGCAAACTGAGCCTCAATGCACGTGTCCACACACGGCACCCCCACATGCCCGCCGATTAATAAATGATTCATCGCCATCAGCGGTAATTCGAGTGCCTCCCAATATGAACTCTGTGACCCAGGACTCTAAAGGTAATCTGCCCCCATGCGTTTAACGATGGAACCTTATTACCCAGCTATTGCGGCGGGGGGCGGGGAGGGGGTGTTGAATTTGAAGTGGAACCTCCCCCAGGCAGGCTCCTGGTGTGTGATGCAGGCCACTCGGCCTAAGTCAAATAAGCACTTAGGGTTGGGGTCAGTGTTCCCATCCTGAATCACGCAGGCTGAAATGGAAGCTGCGCATCTTAAAAACAGAACGCTTTTTGTTCTAGAATGAAAAATACCCCTGAGAGGCGATGAGAGGGCGGGCGATTCGGTCTCCTAGTTAGCTGCCCAAGGCCAGGACATCACCTGTCGTCAGAGATGGCTGTCTGAAGGGGCAGGTGTGGAGGGGCAGCTCACACAGAATGTCCAGACGTGCGCTGCGGCCTAGCTCGGAGCGTACCTGGCTGAGGCTTTCCAACCCCGCTGAAGCCAGAAAAAGAGGAAGCGAGCGATTCTGTGTGGCTTGTGGTGACTGCTGGCGTGGGGGAGTGCTGCGTGCTGTCTGGGCCATCGGAACTGTGGCGGAGGTCCAGGCAGCAAGTCCTAGGTGCCTCTCCACCAGCCAGAATGGTCACAGAGGTCGTGCCCGGAATGCTTGCTGGGCGCCTGTCTCCTCTTATTCTGAAGGTGACGCTGACACAGGTGGCCGTTTGTTTTCCAAGTTTGTAGCAGAAACCAAGCAGGGGGAGGTGACCGTCAACGGTCAAGGTTTTTTTGTTTTTGTTTTTTTTAATTACACAAAGCTTTCCTAAAAACCCGAAGACGTGCCGTGTAACGCCACTTAGTGAAGGACTGAGGGCGGCCTGTGACATCGCTGGGTCACACCTTTATCATAATTTCTATTTGCGATGACGGCCTTGTTCAGAAAACCGCAAATGGCTTGCCGTACCAAAGCAGGGACAGTTTGGTTTCATTGTGATCAGTCCTCGCCAGAATGGTGTTGCTAGAGAAGGTTGGTGCGTTCACAAAATTCGGTAGATGGAAAACACGTGTCGTAATTTTATTTCCTTTCTAGTACTGAGGTTCAGTGTCTTCATTTCTTCTGTGAATTGCCCATTTCTCTAGAGGGTTGTTTTTTTTCTTGTTGATTTCCCAGACCAGCCCCGCACCCTATCAGTTTGTTGTTTGGCTTTGACTGGTGACGGGACTTCCCTGGATAGAAGGTTTCTGGGTCTTGCAATCAGGTTTATTGATCTTTTTCTTGTGCCTCCTGGGCGGAGAGCCAGGCTTAGGAAAACCTTCTGTACTAAACAGAAGGGGCCATTTGCCACACATTCTAGACAACCAAGGCTTAGCCGTCTTTAGAAACCGTGCCTATGAGAGCTCATCCCATGAGGAGGACGGCAGAATCCTATCTGATGTTTCTTTTGTTTTCTGTTTTGACTTGGTCTGTTTTTGAGAGCTCTTCCTGGAGGCAAGATGAGGAGCTAGAAAACCATCCCAGTCCAAGCCCCCTCCCTCCCCCCTGGCATGTGCTGGGTGGCATCTTAAAGAGCCTGTTTTGCTGGCAATAAAAAGAAACAGGTTTGGGGAAACTGTAAAACTGGTCAGACGGGAAAAGCAATATCGGGCCGTGCTCTGTGGGAAAGGTGGGGGGTGGGGGGCTGGATAATTGGCTGGAGATGTGTCACGTGCTGTCCAGAGTAGGGCCCAGCTTGAGTTTACACTATTATAAAGGCCACCGTGTGTTTAGGGATCAAAATCGTCTTCTGCTTTTCCTAGTTTTTATTGACTTCACCCAAACAGATGGAAACATTCTAGAAAGAAAGGCCAGGGGGCAGCGGAACCAGCCTTGGCGCTCACTGTCTGTGTACCTGGCTCTCGCTCTGTGGCCCTGGGCAAGTCGCTTGGCTTTTCTGGGCTTGGTGGCCTTGGGCTGCACCGAAGACACACAGGAGTCCAGAACCTTCGGTGGGCCACGCTGAAACGGGTGTCAGCCCAACTGCACCTGGAACCCCTCCTGTTGGCACGGCCCTGTCCTGGGCCAGGGGAAGCGAGGGACCTGAGCCCAGGGTGGTTACGTGCCTTGTCCAGAGTCACATCGGAGTTGAGATTCGAACCCAGGCCCTGCTGACTCGGGAGCAGCACAGGGCTTCTCCCCTAATCAGGTGGCCCATTTACAGGTGCTCTCTTCAGGGTGCACAGGTGTGTGCAGAGAGGTGCCTCTCCTGCCGGCGACCTCCTCCGGACTCAGCAGAGAGCTGGATTCTGGGGTCCTCCCACCCCACTTATCCCTCTCTGCTTCTGCTCCACTCCCAGCCCCAGAAGTATGCATTTGTCCCCACACCCCCATCCCACAGTTGAGCAGCCGCTCTGTCCCTGTGTGGTGGCCACAATACAGCCGCCATCTGGCCAGCTCCTGCTGACCACAGTGGCCTCGTGACCCGTGTAGTGCACTGTCAGGAAAACAAAAAACAAAAGGCCTTTTCCCCCACCACCAGGGCATGGCCGCTCGGATCTGCTGTTTTCAGAGCCAGGAAAGCCAGACAGCATTTTTCTGCATCTCAGACTGACCACTGGGATGCAGACTGACGTGCGCGCTGACTGACCTGAGTCACTGGGAGGAGCTAAGAAACTGCGTGCATGGTAGATGGCGGGCTGCTCCCCAGCCCTGGCTCCGCACTTTCTCTGGGAGCAGCAGTCATCACGGCCAGAGCCCTGAGTGCCCGCACTGCGTGTAGGACACCCCCCAGCACCGCCACGGCAGCCCCCGGAGCCCTGCAGGTGGTCTCCCTCACACTCCGGAACCAAGGTCCAAGCCCCTTCCTGTAGCCTCCGTCGTCTTGATTGATGGGTGATCAGAAGCAGCGCATCGGGTCAGTCTGAACTGTGAGAAAGTGGATCGAGCAACTGCCTGGCAGGAAATATGCCTCTAGGGTCACGTTCTGCACTATCCATTCACTCATTTGTGCCATAGGTGTCCCACTGGGGTAAGCACTGTACAGTAAGTGCCCACTGGAGACACAGCCCACTGGGGCCAGGGCACCTGGGATCAGATGGCTCAGGTGGACGGTAGCCCCGGCCCAGCGCCTTGGGGCAGCTCCTCATGGCCACCCTGGGGGAGGCTCCAACGTGGCCTCCTCCTGGGAGATTTGCTTCCGGTCATGGAGAGGAGAGAGCTCAATGGTCAGCCTGAGGATTCTGCACCAGGAGACCTGGTTCCGAGGAGGGGCCTCAGGAAGGAGAGAAGAGGTGTCGGGGGCTGAAGGCTGAGTGTGTTCCCACTCGGTGGAAACTCTGGGGGACCCGGGAGCTCCCATGCATTGCCTGGTGACACCTCGTGACATTTGCTGGACCGCAGAGTCTGAGCCTAGTCATATGAAGTCACAAAAATAACCACAAAGTCCATGGGTTGAGTGTGCACACCTGGTGCTCTGCTAAACAAATTCAGTGCCCAATTTTTAATTTGTACAAGCCTGTGAAACAAGTACTGTTACTGCCCCTTTGCCACGTGGGGAAACCGAGGCACACAGGCCAGGAGACTTGCTCAGCTGGGGAGCGGTCGGGCCAGGAGTCCAGCCCAGGCTACCCCTAACCCACCTTCTTTGCATTCAGTTATGGGCTGTTTCATTTATAATGTCTGGTGCTGTTTCTCCACTGTACCTCTTTTCACAGCTGTGATTAGAATGTCCCAGATGGCTGGCCAGGTGTGCTGGGCCACCTTGGATGGGATTCAACCTGTAGGTGTTCCTTCCATCCTCAGTTTCTGTACACCAGGGCCCCTGGCTGGCCTGTGGGCAAGGGACAGTGGGCACTGACACAGTGGCATCTGTGTCCCCCAGGCTCTGGGCAACACAGGGAGGACAGTGAGCAGGGGTTGCCTGTGTTCGGGCTCTGAGGGTGGAGCCCACACCGAGCCACCCAGGAGAGGGCTGGCTGTTCCCTGTTGGGTGCCTCTGCGTGCTGGACCCTGAGCACAGAGCTCTGACCTGTGGGATGTGGACGTCTCTGTTCCCACGAGCCTGGTGGGTTGCAAAGGAGGCAAAGGAGCAGAGGCAGGTCACAGATTGCTGCATTTCACGTGGAGCCGAGAGTCCCAGGCGTGGCCAGGTTCTAGGCCTACATTTCATTCACTCAGACTCATCCCCCATTTCTGGAGGCTCTGGTGTTTCATGAGCTGCCAAGAAATAAAGATCAGGCTGGGTGGGTCATCGTTTGGAGTGTAGTCCCCGTCAGTGTTTCTCTCTCTCCCTTCCTGTCTCTCGAAAAGCAGTGAAAAAAGGTCCTCGGATTAGGATTAAAAAAAAAAAAGAACCAATGAATGTATAAATAAGTGGAACAATAAATTCTCTCTTTCTCCCCTTCTCTCCTCCCCACCTTCTTTCTCTCTCTCAAAATCATAAAATTAAAAAAAAAGAAATGAAAAATACCTTCAACTAAGAACTTTCCTATTGCAGAGATGCACGAAATACGTGTCTCGGGAGCGGAGTGTTTTAAGCTATCCTCGCAGCACCTCTGTGATTGGTCCTGGTGTCCCGTTTGCCAGATGGGACAGTTGACACTCAGAGAGTGAAGGGATTCACCCCCAAGCCCCCATGACTGGAGCGTGCTGAATGGGGTGGGTGTCTAGGCCAAGTTCACGCTCTGTTAAGTGACTGATGCCATTACTGGTGTGTTCTCTTAGGCTTTTATGCAGAATCTCGGGACCGTGGAGCCTTGGGGTCATCAGCTCATTTCTTCCTTATAGGCTGGTGATTTCGAAGGTCCCGTTTCATAAATCTGGTCCTTCTTCTCCCACCTATAAGATTTCTCAGTCTGCCTCCGGGCCAGCTGGCTAATTCGCAGTGATCCGCCTTGTTGGCCAAGATGGGTTTTTCGGACCATTAGTTCTGCGAGATACGACACAGCAGTGCTGTCCAATATGGGAGCCACTGGCCACATGTGGCTCTTTAAATTCAAATGAATGAGAGTTAAATAAAATTACAGAATCGGTTGCTCCGTCTCGCCGCCCACATCCCAAGCGCTCAGCGGCCCCCAGCAGCCCACGGTGCAGATACAGAATGTTTCCGTCGCTGCTGTGGGTTCTGTGGGACAGCTCAGTTCTCCTGCAGAGGGCGCCTCGGACTGAGGAGTTTGCCGCTCCCCAGGGTGTTCCAGCCACATTGCAAAGGCTCTGACAAGCCCTGCAGTGGGAATCTGGTCTTGCCGGGAGCCGAGCACCCCAAGTGTTCTTGCCCAGGGACGTTTTTACACCTATAAACGGGTCCGCCTTTCCTTAAACAAGTCGAGGGATCCCCCCTCCTGACCACAGGCCTCCATGGCCCTTTTTGGGGATCTAATGCCTCGTATTGTTTTTCTCCCCAGACTGCCTGGGGTCCCCGGTGTTTACGCCCATCAAGTCGGACATAAGTGGCAACATCACGGTACGTACTTGGCCCAGCAGCTGTGACCCTGGCACCCCATCAGGAATCTAAACCTGCCCCGAGTCACCGAGACCCTGCCCCCTGCCTTAAGCCCCCTGGGCCGAGGGACGGGAAGGGGATGTGGAAGACAGCCTTGGCCCCTGGCTCCCCTGAATCGGGGCTTGAGGCCGTCGGTCCCAGTGTGCAGTCATGCCACCCAGTCACAGCCTGACTGGGACCGCAGTCTGAGGCTTGACCTAGAAGGAGCCCACTGGTCCTTGTGTCCACCCCTGACACCCCCAAAGAGCTAAACTCTCAGTCCACGGTGCACTGGCCCAGCCCTTCCCACCCTCCGTCTGGGAGTGCCCGGCTCTGCACTCCAGCATCTGAGCCTCTCTCCCCGCAACGACCCTGTTAGGGCCTGTCCTGGGCCTTGGCCGAGCTGCAGCCTCTGAGCCTGGCTCTGTTGTCATCCTCGCTTTACAGATGAGGAAGCTCAGAGAGGTTGAGGGCCTCAGCTGAGGTCACACAGTGGGGAAGTGGTGTAGGTGGGGTTCAGGCCCAAACTGCCCGGCTCCCCTCAGGCGCCTTCTTCCTGGACTCTCTGAACCCTGAGTGTCTTTCCGCTGGTCCGCACAAGCGAAACTCCAGGTGCTTGCTGTCGGGGGTGCTGCCCCCACAGCCAGCCTGGGCAGGAGCCGCTCCAGTACCCGTGCAGACTGGTACCAGCTGTGTCACCTTGGGCACGGCACTGCCCCTGAGTCTCAATTCCTTCACCTGCAAATGGGGACGGTGACAGAGCAGCATCAGGGCCACTGTGAGCATCGAGGACAGCAGCGCCCGGGAAGCACTCAGCACGTCCTGCACATGGCAGGTGCTGATACGTGTGAGCGGTCCCGATGGTTACCATAACACCAAGCCCGGTGGCCGTCCTCGGTGCTGGCGCCCCTCCACCCCACCTGCCGGTCGCTTGTCCGTGGGCTCTGCCTTTCCAACGAAAAACCCCGTGTGCTCCGTTTCAGAAAATCAAAGCTGTGTACGACACCGACCCGACCAAGTTCCGGACCCTGCAGAACATCCTGGAGGTGGAGAAGGAGATGTACGGGGCGGAGTGGCCCAAAGTCGGGGCCACGCTGGCACTGATGTGGCTGAAAAGGTGACGGGCCTGGGTGGCAGGGGGGTGTGCTGTCAGTCCCAGGGGCCTGTACTGCCGAGGAGGCATCCTTCCCTGCCCTTGCCCCGCTGCGTCTGCTCTGGTGGGGAAGGACCGGTGCTTCATTCCTTTCACACGGTGCTCTTCTTCCTCGATGCTTGTTGGTGGCTGGGAACAAGCAGCCCAGGGGCCGGGGCCGCCTGCTGGCGACAGTCCCCTGTCCCAGTCTGGTCAGAGGGAGAGCGAGCTAGCATGCCTTCTGGGCCTGCGCTCGGCTCTTTTTTGTTTGTTTGTTTAATTGATTTCTTAGAGAGAGAGGGGGAGAGGTCAATTTGTTGTTCCACTTTAAAAAAATTTTTTATTTTTAAAATGTTACGTGTCTTTTTAAAAAATTTCCCCCACTTTAAAAAAAAAGAGACTTTATTTATTTATTTTCAGACAGAGGGGCAAGAAGGGAGAAAGATAGGGAGAGAAATATCAGTTAGTTGCCTCTCACATGCCCCTAGCTGGGGACCTGGCCTGCAAACCAGGCGTGTGCCCTGCCTGAAATCAAACTGGTGACCTTTTGGTTCGCGGCCAGCACTCTGTGCACTGAGCCACACTGGCTGGGGCTGTTGTCCCACTTACTTAGGCATTCGTTGTTTGCTTCTTGTGTGTGCCCTGACTGGGGGGATGTTGACTCTGCACCCTTGGTGTATCGGATTGGCGTTCCAACTCACTGAGCTACCTGGCCAGCGCTGTGCTGAGGTCCTTATAAGCCTGATCACATTTCTTGTGCTGTGAGTCAGGCGTGGTGCAGCCCCCATCTCTCCAAGGAGGCCCCTGAGCCTTCTGGAGGCCAAATCATGTGCCCAGGTCACGGGGCAGACCCGGGTGGGCTGCCCAGAGACACCTGGTCTGGGCCGGTCGTGTCGTGCACGTGGTGCATTTGTGTGTTTCGACAGCTTGTTGGCAGAAATGCAGCATCTGTGTAGTTTGCACGAGTTCATCTCTGGGCTGGAGGCAGGGTCCCCGAGGAGGGATTTGCACCCAGATGACCTGACCCCAGAGTCGACAGTGCTCGTAGCTGCTACATTGACTGTCCTGGCAGCAAACACTCGAATCCCCGTGTGGTTGTCCCCGTCTCGCAGATGAGGCCACCGAGGCTCTGAGAGGCCAGGCAGCTTCCTTGCTCAGCTCACACTGCTCTCCATCAGCCACAGAGTTCTCCTTTAGCTGCGCAAACGCTGCAGCCTGGCAGCTGCTCCGAAGCCCGGGACCCGTTCCCTGCCCCCCAGGGGGCCCAATGTTGCCTCTCTCTGGGGCCTGGAGCCCAGAGGGGTGCCCCTCCCTGTCTGCGCCCCCACCACAGACCAACCCCCAACACGCACTTGTTGGGTAAAATGGGGGTGTGGCCATGTGGACATCAGGGAAGGTAGCCTGTTGTTAACACCCATACGGCGTGTTTTAGAATTGCCCCACCAAGGTACTACCTTTGTCAGGCACAGAGAGCCACAGACCCAGAAGCAGGAATGCCCATTGCAGGCCTTTGGGTCTCTCAGAGGAGCAGAGCAGAGGGTGACGTTCTGATCAGATTGTTCGAGTCCACATCGGGCGTGGGCGGAGCCAGGCTGCTGGGAGGGCAGGTGCAGGCGGACACCAACAAGTGGAGCACGTAGGGAGCTATGTACTGCCCGGGGTGCATGCCAAGCGGGGCGCCACCTCAGATGAGGCACGGACCCTCCTAGGGTATCCTCATCTGGGCAGGGTGTCAGGCTGGTGGGTGGATCCTGACAGCAGGATATCAGAGCCTGGAGCAGAGAGGGCAGGAGGGCTTCCTGGAGGAGGGTGGCGGAGCAGAGTCTCCAAGATGTAGCAGGAGGGTCCCAGGCCAACTAGGCCTTGCTGAGGCGGGAGGGCAGAAGAGACCTGGCGTGTCTGAGGACATGAGTGAGCAGGCCCAGCCCTACATCCCGGGAGGCGCTGTGTTCAGCGGCTGCCACCAGGCTTCATGTGACAAGGAGCGTGGGCGATGCTCTGTTGAGCTTGTGGTCACATGACATGGGAGCCAGGTGTAAAGATGGAATCTGGGAAGTCGACCCCCTTCCGTGTGTGTGTATTCCTGGCACCCAGCAGGCGCCCCGATTCAGAGGAGTCGGGGCCTGCTGTGTGCGGGGGCTGCTGGCCAGTCCACAGGCAGCAGCGGGCAGTGTCCTAAAGAGCCTTCTGTCTTCCCCCCGGAATGCAGAGGCCTCCGATTCATCCAGGTCTTCCTCCAGAGCATCTGCGACGGCGAGCGGGACGAGAACCACCCCAACCTCATCCGCGTCAACGCCACCAAGGCCTACGAGATGGCGCTCAAGAAGTACCATGGCTGGATCGTGCAGAAGATCTTCCAGGTGAGCCGGGGGGCCGTGCTGTCCCCAGGCCAGAGGGGCCACTCCCCACTCTGCCGCTCTTCAGCTGTGGCCACGCAGAGACTGCGCTTGTCCCCCAGGCTCAGGAAGGGCTCCCCTGTCCCTGCGGGGGGGCTGGTACACTGAGGGAGGGGCCCCCCACAAGCTCGTGCCCGGCCCCATCAGCGGCCACGGAGGGGCCATGCCAGGTTCTCTGTGGTGCTCTGTTGTGGCACCTCGTCCTAGGGGGCCTGATCGGGGGCCGTGGGAGAAACCCGGTCTGGACTCTGAGGACCTCAGGGGGATGGTGGGCTGGCGTGATTGGCCCCTCAGATTCAGCCTGGATCCTCACTGTGGGCAGTGGGGGAGGCGGGCGCAGAGCCCAGGGGGGCATCTGCTGAAAGGAAACTGGTCCACAGGGCCCTCGGTGGCTTCTGTTGGGGTGACGTTGGCTGTTGTTCCTGGAAACAGGCTCGGACACCAGCCTTGATACTTGAGGGGTCCCAGGGTCACCAGGCTGGGAGGCCCTGCTGGGAGATGTTCGGAGGCCCTCAGGGAGCCCCGTACCGTCACTGGCCGCCCTGCGTCTCTCGGCCTCCTTGGCCCACCCAGCCCGTCGTGGCCGCCCCTCCTTCTTCAGCTCCCTCCGCCTGCCCAGTCTCACTCCCATCACTGGGGTTTCATGGGCCGGCCTCTTTCCACACGGGACAGGCCGTGGGCAGGAGAGCCAGTCACCAGGCAGGAAATAAGGGCACTTCTTGGCTATGTGCCCTGTCTGGACACAGGGCCCATCCCCGTGGGAACCTCCCCCTGCCCCCAAGGACCTTGCAACCGTCCCCTCAGCAGTGGCAGCACGTCCTGTGTGGCTAGCCTGTGGTGTGTAATCTTCACCAGCGCACCGCGCGGCAGGTGCTTCCCTTACCCCCATTTCACTGATGAAGAAACTAAGGCTCAGAGAGGTTATCTTGCTCGAGGTCACACAGGAAGAAGATGGGAGATGGGACCTGTGCCCTGAGCCTCAGTGTCCTCGACTTTCTTTCAGGGGGTGAGAAGTAGGCCCTGCCTCAAAGGGTCGTCGTGAAAGGAAACGAGTTAATCCGTGACACGTGCTTGGCACGTGATTCACACTCTGTACTGAAGCTAAAGCTGCTGCTTTTCATAATGACAAGACAGTTATTTGTCAGTTGCTCGCCCCCTCAAACTCTTAGCATGTTTTCCCTCTGGCTCTGAAATTCTCTAATTTTCTGCTTCTCTGGACTTTTCAAGTGGCAGAGAGGCCCTGGAATTTGGGCAAGTGTCACCCCCTAAAGGACAAAGGTGGTCACAGATGTAGCGGCCATCTCCCCTGCCCAGAACATGGGTTTTCCAAAGAAGCAGTTTACCTTCGCAGAGCAGGCTAACCCAGACGGAAAGGGGCTCACCCATGGTGGGCACTTCCTGTGTGCCTGGCGCTGTGCTGAGCACCTCCTGTGTGTCTGAGCACCTATTGTATGCCTGGCACTATGCTGAGTACCTACTGTGTGCCAGGCTCTGTGCTGAGCACTTTGCACAACCTTCTTAATCCTCACAAGAGCCACCCAGTTAGAAGGGTGCCATGATCATCCCCATTTTACAGATGAGGAAACTGAGGCTCAGAGAAGCTAAGTAACTTGCTCAAGGCTCACAGCTTAGTGAGTTCTTCCTGCTGTCCCTCACGGGGGTATAGAAGGGAACACACATCACCTTTTGCCTTCTCCTTTCCCTTCCAATGCCACGGATAGCACAGCCCCCTGGCCAACAGGGCCCTCGGGGACGTGCCCTCCCAGAGCCAGCACCCCCGTGCCTGGCCTGAGGGGCCGGGCCCCCTAACACCACTGTCTCTCCTCTCACCCGTCTCAAGGCAGCGCTGTATGCAGCGCCCTACAAGTCCGACTTCCTGAAAGCGCTCTCCAAGGGACAGAACGTGACAGAGGAGGAGTGCCTGGAGAAGGTCCGCCTCTTCCTGGTCAACTACACGGCCACCATCGATGTCATCTACGAGATGTACACCAAGATGAACGCCGAGCTCAACTACAAGGTGTAGGCGTGCCCAGTGGCTGCTCGCCGCCGCTCGCAGAAACAGGCACACCCGAATCACTGTGAATCCAGCTGGCGGGCCACCCCTGGCCTGCGCCCCCCAGAGCAGCCCAGAGCCTGGCTGGGGTCTGCGGGGGAGGGCCTCGGTTTGGTACAAGTCATTTTGGGGGTGGCTACCCTAAGGGAGCAATAAATAACTACCCCACTTCCTAATCACCTTCGGATTTCACGGCAGCACAGACTGCTGTGCCTTCATTTCAGTGTGGTAAAGATCAATTAGTGTTGCTGATGAATCAAGTCCTAGGCTGTTTGGTTCCCCGCCATGGGGTGCATGTCTGGGGGGGTCCCCTCAGGCCATACGCCTCCCTTTAAACGGAGGATCCGGCATGCTGATGCTTGGGTATTTTAAGGACCACGAGGAGTTTGATTTGAAATTATCCCCTGTTGTGGTTTTTTTTTTTTTTTTTTTTTTTTTTTTAAAGCAAACTGGTGAGTGTTCTCGTGCGGCTGCGCCGGCCTCACGGCCTTGTCATCCCAGACCCTGCTCTTCCTGTCTTTTTCCAGACAGGTTTTTATAGCTGAAAACAGCCAGTAAGCCTTTGATAGCTATGACCAAGGGGACTTTATGTCACAGCTATCGGGCACAAACAGTTGACCAGAGATGATGGGATTTGCATTCTTCTGCATAATTGTTTTCTTCAGGGACAGCCCTTCCAACCTGAGAAACTGCCCGCCCTGTGTGTTTTCTCACGAGGGAGGCCACGAGCCCCCCGGATGCTGAGACCCCAGGAAACGCCTCGTTGCCTTAACTCTCCTTGCCGGCGCTAAAAAGAGCTGTATTTTGGAAAGTGTTGGGGGTGAATAGAGGAACCCCCAAAGAACTGACGTGTGTTAAAAACCCAGTGAGGAACAATTGGTGATTTTTATGCAGACACTAAATCATTCTTAATAAAGAAATCTCTATTTTGGAATCATTTCTGTGTGCTGTTTTTGGTTTTTGAGTTTTTTTTCTTCCTGGATTAGAGGTTGTTGCTGGGAACCAGCCAAGGACCCGTTTTCTGGCTTTTGTTTAAAACAAATATAACTGGTTGCCACATTGAGGAGCTGGGGAAATTTCACATCAGAGTCTTGACTTCCAGTTTCCTTTGAAAACTCGGACTACCTGGCAGGACCTGAGAGATGGCTGCCTCCTTAGCTGGACAGGATAAGTGGGCATATGTGTTCTCCACTTTGCCTCAGTCCCCACCAGTCCCTGATGTATCCCCAGTGATCTGTTGTTACTTGCACGTTGTTATGGGCTGATGTTTTTTCTGATACTCAGGTTAAATATAGGTGCCATATTCATTTTACCTCATTCCTGCTCCCACAGAACTAATAGTCTAGTGGGCAAGATGGAGCAGTAAATTTAGAGTAGTCAGTGCCTGGAGGGAGTCTGGGGACACAGCTGGGTGGCCGTGTCCTGGGACAGTGCAACTCAGGGAGTCAGGGCCCTGATGGAAGGGCGGGAGGCTGGCTGAGGAGACTGGGCATGGGATACTTCAAGGCAAAGGCAAAGAAAGACCTGGTGGCTTGACTTAGAGCAGGCTGTGTGTGTGTGTGTGTGTGTGTGTGAGATATGCTACCAAGGGATTTGAACTTGACCTTGAAAATTATGGAACACCTTCAGGGGTCTTGTGCACAACCCAGTCAGATACCCAGTGTGGAAGGTTCCCTCTGTTATGACCAAGGGATGGACATTTGAACTGTTTTTACTGTGTCTGCTACAACATGTTCTAATATTGCTAGTGATAGCAATACGACTGACCTTTCTAAGCTCCAGCTGCCCTGTAGGGTTATTTTTCCCTTTTGGGCTTTATAGAAATATATAATTATGCCAACCAATTAAAAGAATTCTGTATCTTCCTTTAAAAAAGAACTTTTTTTTTCGGGTCTGTAACATTAATGAGACTGGGAAGGCAATTTCTTTGTGGAAGGTGGGGGTTTTCCCAGGACAGCTTCCTTTACTCCTTGGTACCTGCCAGGCCCCTGGGAGCACTGTGGGCCCCCAGAGACAAAGCCAGCAGACATCTGTGCCTTCCCTATCTTATCCTTGCCAAAGTTCTGCCTGGGGCAGGGAGGAAGGAACACACATTGAGCACCAGCTGTATACTGGACCCCGCACAAGCGCTTAACACAGCTCATTGCACAACCACCCTAGGAGGTAGGCATCAGGAGCCCAGTGTATCAGAAGAGGAAACTGAACCCCGAAGGGGCGGGGTGAGAGAAGTCACCAGGGCAACCCAGCCAGGATCGAGGGGCACCAGGGTTTCACGTCTCACTGCGTAGCTCCCCTCAGCCATGCGCGTGTCTGTTCTAGCACCCTCTCTTGCCAGGGCAGCCTCACTGACCCAGGTGAGTCTGATCGTGCCCGGAAACTGAATGAGCCCCAAGGCCTGACAAGGGTCAGCTCATTTAGTGACTTGATTTATTCAGTTAAACCTCACTCACGGAGCAGTCATTCAAAACGCTGTAATCGTCTCTGTTATAAACAAGTAACTGAAGATCACTCCACCGAAAAAAGACTCAGTTTTTTATGACTTGGGAGTCTTGCTACTAACATACCTTACAGGTTGTGAGGCTTAAATGTTACTATTTTCAAAAAAGATTTTATGTTTTTATTTTGAGACAGGGGAAAGGAGGGAGAGAGGGAGAGAAACATCAGTGTGTGGTTGCTTCTTGCGCGCCCCCTACTGGGAACTTGCCCTGCAACTCAGGCATGTGCCCTGACTGGGAATTCAACTGGCGGCCCTTTTGGTTCACAGCCAGTGCTCAATCCACTGAGCTGCACCAGCCAGGGCAAATGTTACTATTTATAAAGCAATTAGAAATGTCTGAAGCATAGCATGTAGCCTTTGTAAGTGTTGAATGAAACTGTGCGGATATATTCGAGGGATGTAGGGTGCATGGCGACGCGACAGAGTACTGGAGTCCTGGCGCCGCTGCTGAGGAGCTGAGTGGCCCTGGACAAATAAATCACTTCGGCTCTGATCCTCTTTCCTCATTTGTACAACGAGGATCCTAATCGTTCCTAGCTCATCGAGTCAGTGAAACTGCCTGGGCAGGCATGGACTGCGAGATCGTTCTGTGTCGCCTGACAGCCATCGTTCCCACGGGCTGGGGAATAAGCGAATGGGGGGGAAACAGATCTGTGGGTTTGCGCGTTGGGTGATGATGAGTTAGTTCCCCGGTTCCCTCTGCCCCAGCATGCTGACCGCCTGCAGATTCCTAGGAGTCCGGTAGGTGGCGCTGCTGACCGCGCAGCCTCTGCTGGTCTGCCCCTCCCAGCATCCCGGGCCTCCTGCTGCGGTGTGTTACCCACCCTAACGTGTTGGTGGTTTTCTAAGGGCTAAATGGGGAGCGCCGTCTGAGCACTGTTGGGGAAATTTGGAGCCTCTCAAACGGGAGCCGTAGACTTCTGACTTCAGGCCCCCGTGTGTGTGGACAGCAAAGGTGTGTACTGGGTCAGGATCCTTATCGCAGTCACCACCACCACCTCACACTTTTTAGATTCCAGTGCAGGTTCTCTAACCTTGTCCCAGTGTGATCGGGGGCAGGTCAGTTTGCCACTCTGAGCCTCAGTTTCCACATCCATAAAAAGGGCCACTTCTACTTTGTAAGATTACATAAAATAATGTGTGTAAAACACACATTACGTGTGTTTTACACACGTCTACGTGTCTACTGACACGTAGACATTCAATAAATGGCTCTTAATAATATTTTTATTTATTGAGGCTATGGCCTGCTGGGGCCCGTGAAGGGGCGACCCAGCCCCAAATGTGGTTAAACCGTAGCATGCTCACTGACTCGGGCCCTTAGAGATGCAGCAGGACCCGTGTCACCCACCGGCAGGAGCACCCTGGGGAAGGTCGTGCATCTGGCCGCTATTCCTCCCTCTGCCCTGGTCTGCTGGGTCCCTCTGCCCTGGTCTGCTAGGTCCCGTCTTCCCTCTGGACTTTGGTTTTCTCATCTTTAATACCAGGGGACCGGACAGTTTAAAGCTCCCTCCAGCTCTGACAATCTACATTGGACGGCTTGTCACTGTAACCAGCCCCTGGTTTGTACTCCTAATTCCAGTGAGGTCACACACTCCTGTTCGCTGAGCACCTGCTATGAGTGAGGCAGGCCCTGGGCTAGGCCCAGGGCTCCTGAAGGGCCAAGACAGGCAAGGCCCTGCCTTCCAAGGGGCTCACGATCCCCTGGGAGATATTTGGCTGGGAGAGGGCAGGTCAGAGGGCCTCTCTGAAGAGGTGATGTTTGAGCTGAGACCTGAAGGGGGAGAAAGAGCAGGGCACAGAAAGAAGGGGGCTGCAGCTAGTGCAAAGGCCCTGAGGCAGGAGAGAAAGCAGCATGTTCTAAGGATAGAGTGAGTCCCGAGCAGGTGGAGCCTGAAGATCAAGGAGGGCGGATGGGGAGGGATGAAACCTAGAGATGCGGAGGCCAGCGTGAGTTTGGTATTTGCTCTAAGAGCAGGGGAAGTTATAAGCCTCTCTGAGTAGAGGAGGATAGAGCCAACTCACAGTTTGAAAAGCTGTTAGCTAGGATCCTGGACTCAGAAAAGGGGCTGTCTCCCTCCTGACCAATGCCTGCCCCTTGCTGGCTGGGAAAATTGGGCCTTCATTACTTCCACGTGGAGGCAAGGTCCCGTCTTCCCTCCCGCTCTCAGGCCTCTGTGAAAGTCAAGGGCCTCTTTCCAGAAAGGGCTCATTCACCTCTCTCACAATTTCACTCACCATTCTAGGGGCCTCCAGGGCCCCCGGTAGCCCACCCAGGACCCCACTGAATTACTGGGACCCTGCTGACACCTAGACTCAGTGCCCTCCTCCCTCTTGACACCACAACTTCAGACCAAGGCTGTCTTTGAAATGCCCGTGGCCAGCTGTGGCCTGGCCACACCCACTGGCCAGGAGGCCGTTGCTGCCGGCAGATTGCAATCACGGCAAGTGGCTGAGTGGCTGTGCCCATGACAACAGTCCTCTGAGGGGCAGGGCCCCCCTCTCCACCTGGCCTCAGGTTTCAGCCCCAGGGAGAATTCCAGAAGAGCCTCATTGAAGGTCCCTGGCAGGGCAGGGCCTCTGTCTCTGGGCCAAAGTCAGCTACTGGCAGGACTCGGGCAGACAAACCAGCTGATTGTCTCTAGCTGCTTTCTGTCCCGTCTCCATGGCTTCTTGGTAAAGGTGGGGAGATGTGATTTCCGGGGCATCGCTGTCCCTTGGGGCAGGAAGACTGCCAGACCCCGGGCCCTTGTGACTGTGACCCCGGGCAGGTTCCTTCCTCTCTCTGAGTGTGCTGCTTCTCCTGTGGCTGGAATGAATACTTGAGGATAAGTCTCCCTGCACAGAATCCACCCCCCAACTCCAGATCTCATCCAGGGGCTTGCCAGCAGGGCTCCCTGTGTCACAGGTGAGGGGACTAAGGCACACGGGGCAGTGCAAGGTGGCTGCTAGGGGCTGGAGGGTGCCACTGAGCTCAGACGGGCCTGGGTTCAAATCCTGACTCTGCCACCAGCAGGCACCTCAGGCAAAGGGCTTTCACCACGTGGAAGCTCAGTTTGCCCATCTGCAAAAAGGGCTGGAGAAAACCCATCCCTTTGAAGGTCGTGGGGAGGAGGAGCTGAGAGACCTGGCACCCAGTCTCGCATGGTGGTGTTGGCTGCACCTGCAACTCAGAGACCCACCCCAGGCCCCCGGGGACATGGACACCATTCTTGGCCTAAGCCAAGTTCTGGAGCTGTGAGGCCCCCGGCCGGGCGGAGGGAGTGCCCGTGGAAGAGAAAGAGGGAAGAGGGCGGAGGCAAATCACTGCCTGGGCATCTGGGGGAGAGCCGGGCCGGGGTGCCTGCTGTCCCCTAGACTCAGGGGTTCCCATCTGTGAGATGGAGACGATGCGAGGGAACCCCAGCGCCAACCCCACAAGACGACCACAAAGAGAGATGTGGCGTAGCGTAAGGGAGAGTGTGCGGTGCGGGTGAGGGTGATCCTGAGGGCGTTAGCTAGTCTCGGGGAAGCGTGGTGACCTCACGGGACCGTGTACTGAGCACTCAGGAGCACTAACGTGTTTAACACCCCCGGCTGGCTGAGGTGGGGGTGGTCACCAGCCCCGTTTTCAGGCGAGGAAGTGCAGCAGCGTCACCCGCCCAAGGTCACGAGGCTGAGACGTGCGCTAGAGCCACACCCACATATTGTCCTCACCCAAGGATATATATTTATTGATTTTAGAGAGAAAGAGGAAGGGCAGGCAAGAGAGGAACTTCGATGTGAGAGACACTGATCAGTCGCCTCCCCTCTGCGCCCCGACCTGGGATTGAACCCGCAGCCCATTTGGTGTGCAGGGTGACGCTCCGTCCCACTGAGCCCCTCGGCCGGGGCCAGACCTGCATCCTTCTGATTCCAGAGAGACCATGTTCTGTTTAGTTTTTTTTAATCTTTCATAATGGCTTTATGGAGAGCAATTCACATGCCGTACAGTTCCCCCATTTTCCCATTCAGTTTGGCTTTTTTATACTCACAGATTCGAGCAACCATCGCCCCAGTTGATTCTAGAACATTTCAACACCCTAAGGAGAAACGCGAAACCCTCTCATTATCCTTTCATTTAAACCTCCCCACCCTCAGCCCCTGGCAACCCCTGAGCTCCTTTCTGTCCCTACGGATCTGCTTTTTCTGAACTCCTCACAGAGGCAGAGTCACACCGCTTGGGGGCCTTGGACGTCTNATGTTCTGTTTAGTTTTTTTTAATCTTTCATAATGGCTTTATGGAGAGCAATTCACATGCCGTACAGTTCCCCCATTTTCCCATTCAGTTTGGCTTTTTTATACTCACAGATTCGAGCAACCATCGCCCCAGTTGATTCTAGAACATTTCAACACCCTAAGGAGAAACGCGAAACCCTTTCATTATCCTTTCATTTAAACCTCCCCACCCTCAGCCCCTGGCAACCCCTGAGCTCCTTTCTGTCCCTACGGATCTGCTTTTTCTGAACTCCTCACAGACGCAGAGTCACACCGCTTGGGGGCCTTGGACGTCTGGCGTCCTTCACTGCACCTCACGTCCCCAGGGCTCGTCCCTGTCGCGGGGTGTACCAGGACTCGGTTCTCTTTACGGCCAGGTATTGTTCCATTGCAGGGATACCCGCGTTTTATTTACACAGCCACCTCTGTTTCTATTTCGGGCTGTGACGGAGGATGCTGATACGCGCATTTCTTGGTTCCAAGTGTCTGTCCGGTCAGTGTTTTCATCACTCTGGGCGAGGTCCCTGGGAGAGGAGCTGCAGCTCGTATGGCAACCGTGTTTAACCTCGGGAGGCACTGCCAGGTTGTTTCCGAAGAGGCCTCCCCCACCCCTTTCCGGTTACATTCCCCCAGCAGGGTGGGGGGGTGGGGGCTCTGATTCCTCCACGTCCTCACCGACACTTGTTATTGTCTGTCTTTTTGAGACCATATTCTTACTGACTGTGTTACACTCTAGAGTCTGCTGGGCTGGGGTTCAAATCCTGCCAGCTGTGGCGTCTCAGGCAAGTAGCTCGTCTGTGTCCTTTTCTAGAAAGTAGCGTAAGTCCCTTTCCCTTCCAGGCTGTCCAGAGATGGAATGGGTTGGTGGCCGCATCAGGGCTGTTCCAAGTGCAAAGGGAGGTACATGTCTTGATATAGCTGAGTGACCGAGGTGGGGGGGAGTGGGGACAGGTGCACCAGGTGTAAAGTCCCCGACAGACTGACCCATCCGGTTCACCATCTCCCTAGCGCCTGGCATTGAGTCGGGCATACAGTAGGCGCTCACTAAGTGCAGGTTCCAGGTGCTGCTCTGGAACTCCTCTTAGTGGAAATAGCGGAGCCCACTGCGGCGTTCTGCAGAGGACCTGTTTGGGCCCAAGGCCTGGGCTGCCTGTTGCCTCCACAGGTTGGACTCTCAGCCTGTGCTGGAACTTTTTCCTTCTCCAAGAGGAAAAGTTTTCTCTCAAGAGTCTCTTGTCCTTCCAGGATGGAGTCTGGAGAAGCTTCACCAGTGGCCAAACCGGTAAAGGAGAGGCAGCCACACCCCAGCAGTGGCCCTTGCTCACGTTTTAGGAAAACGCAGAGTATTTGTTCCCCAGGGGCTGGGGATTTCCCTTTCTCCTCCGACTCACCCCTTCCGGGCTTTCAATGAACCAGCACTTTTTTTTTATGGTGGTAAAATACACATATCGACATTTGCCATCTTAAACCATTTTAAGTGCGCAGTTCAGTGGCATTAACTGCATTCACATTGTTGTGTAAACATCACCACCATCCGTTCCCATGAACGCTTTTCATTTTGCAAAACTGAAAGTCCGTACCTGCCAAACAGTATCTTTCTATTCCTCTCTCCCTTCAGCTCACTCAACCAGTAGTTTCAAAACACCTACTAAGTGCCAGGACTTGATCCTGCAGCTGTAAATAAGACAGTCATGGTCCTCGCTGCTTGGAAACTTATACCCATTTTTCAGATGGGGAGACTGAGGCGCTGAGAGGGAGGGGCTACCACCTAATCAGTGGCAGGCCGGAGTTTGAACCCAGGCGTCTGGAACAGAGGCTCGGATCCAGGCACCCGGCCCAAGACAAGCCACTTCCTCAGTTTCCCCGTCTGCGAAATGGGGGTCTGGAAGGAGTTGGGTTAACGATGGTGAAGCTGACGGCTCACACCTCGTTTCCCTGACCTTGGAGAAGAGACAGCACCATGCCCCAGCCCCTTCTCCAGTCTCCTCCAGTAACTTCCTGTTAGCCTGGTTCACCCTCGGTCAATTTCTTTCCCTTTGAGACGTGCCTCTTTGCAGAAATGGGCCCCAGACTACTTTGCCCATCACTCCCCTGCTTCCCAACCTGGCCAGCCACAGCCCCAGGCTCTACAGCAGAGAGACCACCCATCAGGGCTCGGGAAGGCGGAGACAGGAGGGACCCTCTGTCTACATTCCTCACCACAGCCAGATAGCTAAGCTGCCTGTTGGCTCTATTTAAGAATCTGGAATTCCAGAGGGAAAAGGTTCCTTTCCCCATGCCCTAAAGGAGGGAGCAGCTTTGGGAGAGATCACATCCCCCCAAGCCTCAATTTTCCATCTGGAAAGTGGGCACAGCAATCCTGACCTCACAGCTTGGTTGGGAGAAGGTTTACTCAAGCCCTGCTGCTCAGTGAGTTCATCTTCAAGGTTCTTTTTTTTTTAATTTCTCTCACTGATGGTTTGAACATACCACTTTTGCTCTGGTTCTCTCTTTCTAAGAATTCTAAAATTCCACGCTCTTACCAATGGGGCCATCAGCTCAATTGAATAAACGTAGTAGGGCTAAAAAGGACTAAAAATGTTCCCAGGGCTTCGCACAGACCTGGTGCACGCAGCATTGTCTCCGTGACTGTGAGGTGACATATCTACAGTGGAGACACTGAGGTGCAGAGAGGCAAAGGGACTGGCTGCTCAGCTGGTGAGTTGCAGAGCCAAACCTGGGCTCAGGGAGTGCGACTCTGGAGCTCAGGCACATGAGGCTTCCACCCAATCTGGTGGGAGTGAGCTGTCAGATCTACGGAGGTAATCAAGTGGCTGGGGGAGATGAGTGCGTGGTGGGCTCACCTTCACCATCCAATAAAAACACAGGCACTGAGTCCTACAGGCTCCGCGCTACGCGCTTGTAAAGAGGTGAAGGAAAGGAGTTCACATTTATTGAGCCCCAGACCGACCCACGCGGACTTGTCTCCGAACTGTCTGCTGAGTGAACGAAAGAACGAACGGATTCATCGGTCGGTCCATTCCCAGACGAGCAAGCCGCGCCTAGGTGGCCGAGAGAGCAGCCCGAAATCTCGAGATGCCAACCGGAGCCCTCTCCAAGAAGCGCTTGCCCCTCCACCCAGGGACTGTGATGCCCGTGTTCTGGGTGAGGAAACTGAGGCTCCTGGTCCGCCCCGCAACGCCCTCCCCTGCAGAGGAGGCAGATCCCACGCCCTCCATCCCGGGCGCTGCGTGCGCCCGGGAGCCACGGGTGGGCGGGGTGCAGGCCCGGGGGCGGCGCGCGGCCGGTAACCTGAGCCGGGGGAGGAGAGACGCGGCTGCGGGCGGGCGGGCGCCGGGCGGGCCGTGGGGACTCAGGAAGCGCCGCGCTCCCGGCCGCCGGCGCCGTGCGATCCCGGAGGTGAGTGCCGTCTGAGCCCTCGGGGCTGGGACAGTCAAGGTCCTCTGGCGCTCCGGGGGACGTCGCGGAGGCGCCAGAGGCTCTCCCCGGGCGTGGGAAGCGCGGAGTCCCGTTGGGTTCCCTTGGGCCAGGCACCGCTTCCCGGGGTTCAGTTTCATCACCTGTGATGGGGCACTGCCAGGGGCCCTGGAGGTTCCAGGTCTGGGAGAGGGAAGGCCAGGTCCTCAAGGAAGCCCCGACGCCAAGCTGGGAGGGCATCGCCGTTTGGGGGTGCTTAGAAGAGGGGGTGGGTGGGGGTGTGCTCAGTCGACCCTGGGTCTCGGAGCAAGCTGCAGGGAACTTCAAAGGGCACTTTTGATTACTGAGTCCCAGAGAGATGGCTCTTCCCGGGAGGCAGGAAAATCTTTAACCTCCAGCTGTGAGGAGGAGGCTGCCGGGAGGTCCAGGGGCCCAGGTCGGGAGGCCTGGGGGGAGACCTCCAGCGCCCTGACTCGCCCGGATACCAGCCGCGGGCAGTTGGTCGAGGTGCTCCCACCTCCCAATTGTAGATGAGGAAATAGGTTCTGGTCAGGGTGTAGCCAAGTGGAGTTTAAATCCAGGGCTGTCCAGCCCGAAGCCGGCTGCCTGGCACCCAGGGGTGCCCTGGAAGGGGCGGGGTTGGGGATGGGGTGGGCACATAGCCACTCTGGCTCAGCTTCTCCAAAACTAGAGCCTTAGGTCAGGGTGGGGGTGGGGGGCACGAACCTCTGAAATCCTAAGCAGACGTCCTGAGTGGGCTTCATCCCTGGATGCTAAGAACTGCTTGGGGATTTTGGTTCTGCCGCTTCAGCTCTGGGAGCGGAGGGGGCTCTAACTCAGTGACTGCTTCCCGAGGAAGGTGAGCGGTGGCCTCTTCAGAGAGGTCAGGTGGAGGGGACAGGTCCCCCATCTGCTGGGTTAAAAGTGGGGCCTGTGTAGAACCTGTGTGACCAGCTCTCTCCTCTGCCACCCACTTCTGTGACTCCTGAGCTAGTCCCTTAGCTGTCTTCAGTAAAATGGGGGCAGCACAAAGTGACCCCTTGAGCTGTCCAGAGACCCTGAGAGGAGCCCCCATGCAGTGCCGGGAGCCCACCTGGAGCTCAGTGTGGGTGGTTGCTGCCCAAACACCTTCTCAGCAGGAAGGGGTGAAGAAAGGTAATTGACCAGGTCCACATTTCTCCAGTTCTTTCTGTTTGAATGACAGTGGGGACCAGGAAGGCTAGGGATCCCTCTTTTCCACCTTTATTGGCAAATCGGGGTGGGGGGCTTCCCAAACAGGTGGCAAATGGCACTCGTGGGCTGGTCAGGTTCAGGTCTGTAAAACCACATGGGGTCATGTTGAAATGGAATAAGTAGGCAAGCAAACCTTGGGCTTGCAGAGCTGAAAATCGTTCTGTTCGTCTGGAGTGTGTGATGTGAACAGGGAGGGGAAGGGATCAGACAGGCAGGGGTGAGGTCAGACCCAGAGGTCCTGAGAGTCCAGGCGGGAAGGACGTGCCAGATGTGTGGTGTGGGAAGGTACCCCTGGCTACTGACTGCGGGCCAGGCAGGGAGGCCGGTCCCTAGGCTGGGGAAGTTGTCCAGGTGGGAGATGTGAGGCTCTGGGTGGAGGGCCCTGGGTGTCTGACTGGAGAGGGGCCGCTGGCAGGAGGCGTAAGAGGGACAGAGATGCACAGGGGTGGCCTCACTGCACCTGGCACATAGTAGGTGCTCAGTAAATGCTTATGGCTGCGCTGAGTGACTGAACACATCGTGAGAGAGGGGAGTCCTTTGAGCTCTTGTCTGTTTCTGGAGAGGGGGTCCCCCATGGAATGGGCACCTCTTCCCCTCACAGACCCCTGACCTGCTGCCTGCCTCAGTTTCCCCCATGCAAAAGGCACTCTAGATTCTTCTCCAAGTCCTAGGGACCCAGGGAACAGTGCTGTGTCCTGTCACATGCAGGGTCAGGGGAGCTGGGAGAACACTTCACGCCAGCTGGCCCTCTGGAATGCATTGCATCGCTCATTTGGAGAGGAATTCACCTGTTAAAGATTAATTCAGATCTCTTGAGATACCTATGGTCCCAAGCCCCACAGTTGCCACTCTGAACTCTGGGCACGAGGTTCTGTCTGGCTTTCACCAAGCGGGGGCTACATTAGTGGTCATGACGACAGTAGTGAGCATTTATTTATCGAGCACTTACTATGTGCCAGACACTGAGTCAAATACCCTTAGTACATTTGGATACAAACTCCGATTGTACCCATTTTTGAGAGGGAGGAACTGAGGTCTGAGCAGTGAAGTCGCTTGCCCAGGGTCTCTTCGCTGGAAAGGGGCAGACCCGGGACGGAGCTCCTTTTCAAAATCCATGCCCTTTACTTCGGAGCTGACCTGTCCCCATTTGTGTGGGTCTGCAGTCATGTGGAAGGCGCTCTGCAGTACAGAGATAAGAACCTAAACTGTTCAGACAGGAGTTCAATCCCTGGGCCCGCTCCGCCCTCGCCGGGGCTGATGCCTGTTCGACCATGCAGTATTTACGGGCATCAGCTAAGTGCCAGGAGCCATCGGCGTTTCCTACTTTCCTGATTTAATGCTGAAGAACTAAGTCTGGGGCCTGGCTCCCTGCCAGTTCCCTCTCTCCCGGGACCTCAGTTTCCTCACCTGTAAAACCGGGACGATGATGGTGCCTGCCTTGTGGGGTGGTTGCCGACTGCCTTCGGCGCAACTGACTGTTTAATTCATAGCCAGTGTCCAGTGCTGATGTTCACTTAGATGGTGGTGTAGCCTCGCCTCCCCTGGAGGTGGGCAGGGGCAGGGAGGCGGACTCCCACTTCCATCTGAGAAAACAGACTCGGAAGCAGCTTGCCCAGGCATGCGTATGGCAGAGCTGAACGGGAAGCCAGATCCGAGTGGCTCTGGCCCCCTTGGGTCCCTGAAAAGTCCAGTGACTGGCTTAGCATCCTTCCTGGAAAGCCACCTTGGACGCACCCCTCTTGGAGTCTGTCCCACCTCAGTTCACATCTCAGGTCTGCCACTTGCTGCTGTGTGACCTCAGGAAGGGGCTTAACCTCTGTTTCTGGGACTGCCACCTGGGGTTTGCTGGAAGTTGGAGCTTTGCCAGCGTGAGGGGGATTTGGGGTATTCCAGCTGCCACTCCTGCCCTGGCCGGGGTACCCCTTGCCTTGGGTGCCCTCGGGGCCCATGAGCTGACAACACCCTGACCGGCAGGAACAGCAAAGGGAGGCCAGGCCCTTACTTTCATTGTGGCTCTGACTTCCTTCCTGCCTGGGAGACTTTTCTGACCATTGGCTTCTCCTTTCTGCCCCAAGCCAGGGTCACTGTTGTCTGTGTGTGACCCCAAGGAGCAGATTTCCTCATCAGTGAGGGTGGGTCACAAAGACCATGCTAGGGGCATAGGAGCACCCCCCCCCATAAATGCTCACACCGCTGCTCCAGATGAGGTCAGTGGACAGGAAAGGCCCCAGAAGGAGGTGGGGCAGGAGGGCGGCCATGACAGGCGGGCCGTTGACCAAATGGGAATGCTCTCCTTTTTCTTGGGGGTGAGTAACGGCCGCCCTGCCCACCCCCTCCCTGCCAGCCCTGCCCACCCCCCGCCCTGCCAGCCCCCACACAAAGGGCTGCTCAGTCTCACCAGGCGTCTGTTTTTCCTGAGGGCGGAGTGGCCTGGGTTACACCCGGCTGACCAGGAGGGCTGGCCACCTCCTGGGAAGCTCCCCGTGGGTATGTGTGTGCGTGGAGGGGACACTTCCAGCGTCCACGCCAGATGGAGCCCACGGACTTGGGGGAGACCCCGGCGGGCAAGGGGCCAACTGACCTCAGGCAGGACCTGTTGGCCTGGGTCATGTGTCTCCTTTGGCATGGAGGAGAGGCTGGGGAACACACAGGCATGGGGGAGGAAGGAATGAAGGGGGACAGGAAGGGAGGAAGGGAGGGAGGAAGGAAGGAAGGAAGGGAGGAAGGAAGGAAGGAAGCGAGGAGAGGTTGAACAGACAGGTCACCAGGCAGGGGTGTCAAAAAAACCCCCTGCTCGTATTCAGGCCCTGGCTCCGAGACTGAATGAACTTGGGCAAGTGTCCTGGCCTCTCTGAGCCTTAGTTTCCTCATCTGCAGAAATGGACTCGTGATAGGTGTTGTTCTCTCTGCATGGGGCAGGGGCGGGTGTTGGCTTTCATAGTAGGTGCTCAATAAATCACCTGTGAGAAGGTGGGAGGGGGAAGTTAGCCAGTTCGTTGGGTAGAGGTCTGGCTTTGGAGGTCTCTCTGCCCTGTTGAGAATGACTAAGCTTCTCTTTGACTCGTTTTATTCGTATCCACGAGTTCCTTTCCTCGCTCCTCCGGTCACTGGTTTGGTCACTCGGCAGGTATGTCTTGAGCAGCCACTTTGTGCCAGGCCTTGTTCTAGGGAGGGAGACTCAGGGGTGACCGGAGGAGCTCGCATTCGGGTTCCCGTTGTTCTGCACGCAGTCCTTTGGGGCTGATGCCCACAGTGACCAAGAAACCCAGAGGCAGGTGCTTCGGTTCACCCCCTTTTAGAAACAAGGAAATAGACTCAGAGAGGTGAAGCGATCTTCCTGGGGTCACACGGTGGCAAAGCCCAGATTCGAACTCCAAGCCTGTCTGCCTGTGGGATCTCTGCCCCTCCCCACCGTGCCAGCCATCCTGTGAGCTCCAAGGACTGTGGCATTTAGCAGGGTGCCCCAGAGAGGGCTTCATAGACCCCGAAGGCATGAACTCAAATGGGTTTAAAACCAGGTGGTTGGACTCCTGGCCGCTTTCCCTTCCTGCTGAATTGTGACCTCTGCTGGGTCTCTTGGTCTCCGTGAGCCTCAGTTTGCTCATCTGTGAATCGGGGTAACAGTAACGTCTACCTCAGGAGGGAGGTGAAGGTGAAAGTGCTCAGAGCATGGTAGGTGTTGGGTAAATGTCAGCCCCAACCTCCATTCCCCCGGGACTTGGTTCATTCATCTGGGAATGAAGACAGTACTAAGCTCTAGAGTTATTGTTGGATTAAAAGAGGTGGAAGGTGCAGGGTGAGCCGGCTCTGCGTCAGGTGGGATTTCGGGCACTGGCGTCAGCCCTGCTCTGGGCAGTCAACCAGCCTGCAGTTGGCGTAGGCTGGTGGTGAGGCGCCAGGGCCCAGGGAGGACCGACCGCACGCTGCCTTCCGTTGCCTCAGGCTCCCTTTCCTGCCCGCGCCCAGCCCATTTACTCCGCCTGTCTGCTCTCTCCTCTGGGTTGTTTCCGATGGAAATGAGGTGGAGGGGTGTGTATATGGGTGGGTGGGTGTCCTGCCCCCTCTGGCCTCAGTCTCCCAGGTGGGAAATGAGCCAGTACCTGTCCTGATCGCTTCCCAGAGGTGGCGAGAGGTGGAAGTGAGGATTCGAGAAAACCCTTTCTCCCAGCAGAGTGAACGTCGGGGTCCCAGCGCCCGCTTAGCCTTGCCGTCTCTGGGCCTTGTCTCCCCGGCTATATATACATTGAGGGAATGTTAACAACCATAGAAAAGCAGCTGCCATTTGTTGAGCGCTTACTGTATACTAGGCTGTGTCCTGAACTCTTGATTCATTGCATTGAATCCACACAGCATCCCTTTGGGGTAGGTCGGAGCTATCGTTTTGTCTTTTAATTTAAAGCACGTCTGTGCAGTCCAACAAGCAATTATAAAGCAAACACTGCTTTAGCCCTCCTGGGTGGCAGGGTTCCCCCATGTTACAGAGAAGGAAACCGAGGCCCCGGGGCGGAGACGTGACTTGCTGGATGGAGGCCACCCAGCCAGTGAGTAGCAGGTGGGGAACAGAACAGGTTGTCACACAATTCTGGGGCTACACAGCCCTCTCTGGGGGGGGTCTCTGTGACTGTGACTATCCTCCAGGAGAGGGGCTGGGCCAGGGAGAAGGGGCTCTGAAGGGCTGGAGACCACCCTCCGCCTGGACTGGAGTGGATAGCGTCGTGCTCTAGTGGGACGGAGCCTGAGAGGGCGGGCTCCTGGGGCTGTGCGCTGACTGCAGGGGGCCAAGGTGGGGGGAGGGGGCTGCTGAGGAAGGGACCGCATGTCCTCGAGCCCCTGCTGTGTGCCAGGCCCTGTGTGTCCCTGGGGAAACTGAGGCTCAGAGAGGGGAAGCCACTCTTCAAGAGCCCTGGGCCAGGAAGGGTTATTGAGGTATAATTCACATGCACGTAACTCATTTTTTGAAAGTGTACAATTCACTGTTTTTTTTTTTTAACGGATTGAGAGTTGTGTAGACATCCCCACTGTTTAGTTCTAGAACTTTTCATTGCCCCCCAAAGGAGCCTCGTGCCCATTAGCAGTCACTGTTCCCTGCTCCTCCCAGCCCCTGGAGACCATGAATCTGCTTCCTGTCTCTATGGATTTGCCTATGCTGGACATTCCATGTAAATGGAACCTGAGCATATGTGGCCTCGGTGTCCCACGGTGCCTGCCCATAAAATGGAGCCACACTACCTCCCAGCAGCTCCTACCCCGGGCTGGGGCCCTTCAGACCTGCATGGGTGCCCATAAAAGTTGGGGGGGGCAGGGGTGATATTTGTGCNCGGGGGCTACACAGCCCACTCTGGGGGGGGGTCTCTGTGACTGTGACTATCCTCCAGGAGAGGGGCTGGGCCAGGGAGAAGGGGCTCTGAAGGGCTGGAGACCACCCTCCCCGCCTGGACTGGAATGGATAGCGTCATGCTCTAGTGGGACGGAGCCTGAGAGGGCAGGCTCCTGGGGCTGTGTGCTGACCGCAGGGGGCCAAGGGGGGGGGGCTGCTGAGGAAGGGACCACATGTCCTCGAGCCCCTGCTGTGTGCCAGGCCCTGTGTGTTCCTGGGGAAACTGAGGCTCAGAGAGGGGAAGCCACTCTTCAAGAGCCCTGGGCCAGGAAGGGTTATTGAGGTATAATTCACATGCATGTAACTCATTTTTTGAAAGTGTACAATTCACTGTTTTTTTTTTTAACGGATTGAGAGTTGTGTAGACATCCCCACTATTTAGTTCTAGAACTTTTCATTGCCCCCCAAAGGAGCCTCGTGCCCATTCACAGTCACTGTTCCCTGCCCCTCCCAGCCCCTGGAGACCATGAATCTGCTTCCTGTCTCTATGGATTTGCCTATGCTGGACATTCCATGTAAATGGAACCTGAGCATATGTGGCCTCGGTGTCCCACGGTGCCTGCCCATAAAATGGAGCCACACTACCTCCCAGCAGCTCCTACCCCGGGCTGGGGCCCTTCAGACCTGCATGGGTGCCCATAAAAGTTGGGGGGGGCAGGGGTGATATTTGTGCACACTGATGGAATCCTCCCCAGCCAGGGGTCTGCAGAATGACCAAGTCTTTGCCGTGGCCACACTGACCTTGCCCTCTGTGGGTCCAGTGAGTCACCCGGCCCTGCCCCGCCTAGGTGGTGTGAGCCTGAGGGGGGCACCCTCCTGGGTGGGGGGGGGGCCTGCCAGGACACTGGGGCTCTGTCTACCCTGGACAGGCGGCCCCTGTGCAGCAAACAGGAAGCGGGCTGGGCCCCGTTAGGTAAACACAGGCGGGCCGGGGAAGGTGCCCAGCGTGGCGTGGTGCCCCCCGCCACTGCTGCCGGCCAGGGAGCCTGGCAGGCAGGAGGTTTCATTTGGCCCAGGGGCTGAGGTCCCAGCGGTGGTGGCTGCTCTGAGGTGGCTGCTGGATCCCAAGCTCTGGGCGCAGCCATTCTGCCCTGCCTGGCAGTCACACGTCCCCGGTCCTCAGTCGGATTGTCCATCTGACCTCTAATAATATCACAGTGACACCAACGATACCAACAGCCCATCCTCACTGAGTATGTGGGCTCTGCCAGCACTGGGCTCGGCGTGTAAGCCTCCCAGCAGCCACTGGGGTGGGTACTGGGATCATCGCCGTTTCCAGGGGAAGAAACCAAGGCACAGGGAGGCCAGGTGACCTGCCCAGGGTCACACGGCTGGTGAGTCAGCAGGTGGTCTGCCTCCCCGTGTGGTCCCCACCACCCACCCTGCGCCACTTCCTCTGCCCCCTCCTTCCACCCACACTTTCCTTCTCCAGTCCCCTGACCCCATCAAGTATCTGTGGAAGGCACGGGTCCTGGGGCTGCGTGGGTTTTAATCCTGCTTACCCCACTCAGGAGCTGGGCAGCCCAGGATGAGCGAGGATTGACTGCACCTCTCCGAGCCTCTGTTTCTTTGCCTGGACGTTGGGGGTTTGGACTGGGCTGGGGTCCTGTCCTCCTACTCCCTTCCCCATCCATACCACCCTCCAAGACCATCCAGAGTGACCGGTGCTCCCAGCGCTGGTACTGCAGGAGGTGGCGCCCCAGAGGTTTGGCAGGAGCCCCAGGCTGGGGCAGGAGGAAGTGCCCTGGGTCTGTCTGGGAGCCCCACACTGTCCCCTGGTCTGCCTGCCTCCTACCCACCCCCCCACCCACCTTCCTTCCAATCTTTCACCTCCCAGTGCCTCAGGCAGCACCATTCCTCCACCCTTGACCTTGCTGTCTCCTCTGCCCTCTTGTCCCGGTCACTTCCACCTCGTCAAGCCCCAGTCCAAAGACCCCTCCTCTTCGCAGCCCCTCTCCCTGTCCCCATCACCCTCTTCCCCTGCCTGCACCCTCCCCCAACATCAGGGGCCCCTTGTCTTATAAGAAGGCAAACGTCTGGGAATGTCTGAATCTGCCTGCAGGGGCAGCAAAGACAAAATAGTCCCTACCTCGCAGAAGGAGAGCTAGAGGAGAAGACAGGAGGTGAAAGAAAGGATAATATATGTGCATGTAAAAGTTTAATCATGAAATGTGCTGTAAAGGGAGTGCACATCGCTCCGAGAGCAAGACTTTGCAGAAACCCGGAGAGAGGGAGGCAGGCAGGCAGGCAGCCAGCGTGGGAGCCGCCGGGCANTGCAGGGGCAGCAAAGACAAAATAGTCCCTACCTCGCAGAAGGAGAGCTAGAGGAGAAGACAGGAGGTGAAAGAAAGGATAATATATGTGCATGTAAAAGTTTAATCATGAAATGTGCTGTAAAGGGAGTGCACATCGCTCCGAGAGCAAGACTTTGCAGAAACCCGGAGAGAGGGAGGCAGGCAGGCAGGCAGCCAGTGCGGGAGCCGCCGGGCACGGGGTGGCCTGGCAAAGGCCTGCAGCCGGGAGAGCCACCCACCTTCCCTCCGAGGTTCTTTAATGAGGTTCCACTCTTGGGTGCTGCCCCCCCCCCTCCACCGTGCTCTGCTTGCGGGTGGCACCCAAAAGGTGCCTTTTGGAGTGAACTGGTCCCAGAGGGCAGGAGCCAGGAAGAACCCGCTCGCTGAATCCCCCCCCCCCCCCGAGCGGCCCCACACGCCCAAACTTGCCTCCAGATTTAATCAGCTTTCCTCGATCACGTAATCAGGAGGATAGGATTTGACAAATATTTGCCAGGGTTTCCATGAGGTCAGGCAAAGCCACGAGGGGTGGAGTGGGTGAGGAGAGGATGGGCCCCCTCCTCCACCCTCTTCGTGTGCAGTGTGAGGGAAGGGGGGATGGAGCAGGAGACGTCTCCCAGCCTCCCCCCCTTCCCTGTGAACCCAGGATCCCCAGAGAGATGGCAGTTTGCTGTTTATTGAGGGCTTTGAATGCTTTCTCTGGGCCAGGGGCTGGACTCCACTCTTGTAATTCTCACAAGGACCCAGTGGAGACCCCGGGGAAGGTGCCTCTCTGGGCAGCTGAGGACAGGGAGGCCCAGGAACTCGCTCAGCTCGCCCAGCTGATGGGAGGTGCCTGGGAGCCACCCCCCAGCTGTGTGATGTCAGAATGCACGCTCTTCCCAGGCCCCAGGGCTCCCACTGGGTGAGAAGTGGGTTTGGTTGCCCCAAGTGAGTCCTCGAGGGCCATCAGAGCAGAGAGGATGGCGTGGGGACTGTGGCTCAGCCTCCTCGCCTGCACCCCTGCACCCCTGTACCCCTGTGGACTTGGCCAGGCCTGAGCTCTGCTGGTCTACACAGTGCTCTGCTTTCTGCTTTGTCCGGCCATTTCCCCTGTTTGCCCCCAGAAGGTCATCAGCCAGGAGGGCAGGGATTTCTCTCCGTTTTGCTCAGGTCTGTGTCCCCAGGACCCCGCACACAGTAGGCGCTCAGTAAATATTCGTTGAATGGTCCTGGCCTGGTGGCTCAGTTGGTTGGAACATCATCCCATACACCAAAAGTTGTGGGTTCAATTCCTGGTCAGGGCATCTACCTAGGTTGCTGGTTTGGTCCCTGGCCGGGGCATGTACAGGAGGCAACTGATGGATGTCTCTCTCTCCCTGTCTCCCTCCCTCTTTTTCTAAAACGAATAACATGGATCCTCAGGTGAGGATTAAAAAATAAATACTTGTTGAATGGATGAATAGGTAGGTGGCTTCTGACCCTGCTCCGTGGGCCCAGACATTCAGACCCCGCCCTCCTGTTCATCCTGGTACAACCATCATCTGTGTGTGGACAGGAGTCCAGTGTCTACACACAAACAAAGTGTGTGGATGTCTAAAACAAAAACATTTGAAAATCGGCAGCTTGAGATGAACGGTGTGGGGATGTCCACACTCGTGTGTCAGTGTCCTCGGTGGAGCCGCTGAGTGCCACGAGTAAGCACACACGCACACGAGGACTCGGGACTCTTAGCCTCTGCCGCAGCCTGCACCCCTTCTCCCCTCCCCCCTCTGAGTCTGGCACGGGGTTGGAATGTGTAATTACAGCCCATGGGGCAAATTAGAACAGGGAGTGAACTCCTTCCCCGACCGCAGAGAACCGGGGAGTGTTTGGGGAGGGAACTGCCACAGAGCAGCCGAGCAGGCCGTGTGTGTATGTGTGTGTGTGTGTGTGCACGTCTGTACCCGTGTGCGCTGGTGTGCACACAGGTCTGGGCGGTGTGATGTGTGGCAGGAATCCAGGGTTAGGATACAGAGGCGTCCGCACCCTGGGTGTCCTCTCAGGGCCTCAGCTTCCTCAGCTCTGAAATGGGAGCAGTAGCCCAGCTTTGCTCTCGTGGCTCTGGGGGCCTGACCCAGGGCGTGGCTGGGAAGGTGTTGGTGGGCTTAAGGAGGGCTGTGAGTGCCGCTCTGTACCTGTGGGGGGGGGCAGGGTGAGGGGGACGGGTCATCCAGACTGTATCGCAGTGGTGGTGATGCTGGTGGTTAAAGCATTTTCAAATGCTTCACATGTGCCCAAGAGACACCCCACCTGCCTTCTGTCACAGCAGCCCTAAGGGACAGACGCTGTTATTGTTTGTTTTTTATCCTCACCCAAGGGCGTGCTTATAGGTCTTAGAGAGGGGGAGGGAGGGAGAAAGAGGAGAGAAACATGCCTGACCAGGGACTGAACCTGCTACTCAGGCACGTGCCCTGACTGGGAATCGAACCTGTGGCCTCTCGGTTTATGGGACCCTCCAGCCAACTGGGCTACACTGGCCAGGGTGGATAGATGCCGTGACTGCAATTCTCATTTGACAGGTGGGAAACTGAGGCCCAGAGAGATTAGTTGGAGCTGGTAGCAATAATCCTCCCCTCCCAGGGCTACTCTGCAGCTGGAACAAGATGCCGTAAGGCTCGGTGTGGTGCCTGCTCCCACGCTGTGCCGTCAGCTGAGGGCTCAGGGCAGCCCGGGCGCTGCAGCCCGCTGCCCAGCCTGGAATCCTGACTCCGTTGCCAACTGGCTCTGGGGCTTCAGGCAGTTCATCCTCTCTGAGCCTCAGTGTCCTCCCCTGTGAAATGGGGATTTCAGCAGTGCCTACCTGCAAGGCATGCTTGGGCAACCGCAGTACTGATGGCCCCGTGGTCTGCATCATTCCTTGTGACGGGGACTGTCCTTGCTTTGTAAGACGTTTAACACTGTCCCTGGCCTTGACCCACTAGGTGCTGTAGCCCCCTATTCCCTCTTAGACTTTGCCGAGTGTCTGTGAGGGGCAGAACAACCCACCCCGGGAGCTGCTGATCTAGGGCTGAACGAGGGTCAGGTGAGCTTGCCAGGGTCAGCGTAGGCCGCTGCCTGGCACAGAGCGAAAGCCACAGCATCCTGATAATGAGAGAGATGTAGCTCACGATTACGATTCCGTCGCAATTACAATGCTACTAGTGATCACTATGTGCTCTGCCCGAGGCTACCACCAGTGAGTGGCTGGGAGGGGATTTGAACTTGGGAGTGGCCGACTTCAGGCCCGCAGTTGTGCAGCCCCCCAAAACCTTGGATACTGTCTGGGTTGCGGTTCCTTAGGAAATGGGGTGCAGGTGTGGTGGGGGGTCTGGAGGGACCCTCCAGCCTTGGAGCTCCCTGAGGTGGTGGTGTCTGCGAGGCCCTGCCCCAGTGGGGGGAGGGGTGCCTTGGGAAGGAAGAGGGCGTTGACAGTGAAGGCAAGTGCCCAATGCCTCCTCCGCCTCCCCCCCCCCACCTTGGGGTCCCTGGTGGCTGTTACGGGGGAAGTCTAATTTCCCCCCTCAATGCCCTTACCCACAACGGATACCCCTTCCTGCTTCAACGTGCCCCCGCATTCCTGCGGGACAATCCCAGAGTTATGAGGCTGCCACAAGCAGACAAGGATCCAGGTCTCCATCTCCCACCGGGCTGGTGGACAGGAGCTGCTGCCTCCTGAGGTCCTACTAGGTGCCAGCGCTGAGTGGGCGCTTCAAATCGCTGAGGTCACTAGCATCTCCCAGGAACTCTGGGAGGAGGCGTGGTTGCTAGTTTTACAAGTGGGGGAAACCGAGGCCCGGAGAGAGAAGTGATTTGCCCGAGGTCACCCTGCTGCTAGTTAGCAGGGCCAGGACCTGTGCTGCTGTCTCTTCCTTCCTCCTTTGATTATAATCCTTGACAGCCCCCAGTTTAACCCCAGGGTCGGTGCTGGGTGTGCCTGGTGTCATTTCATTCTCCCTGCAAACCTGTGAAAAGCGACTGCAGCCCAGGCCCGAATGACTCCAAAGTGGGCTATCCCTCCACACTGCTGCCCAGAGGGGGCCGGTCCCCGGCTCCGGCTCTGACATCTCTGTGCCCCGCTGTGCCTGCCAGGAGGGAGAAGCCTCTTGCACCCCCCCGCGTCCCCCCCTCTGGCCTAGGCCTTCCCTCCTTGCAGCCGCAGAGCAAACACGGTGGGAACCCGGCTTTATTCACTCCTCTGCTGATGTGTTGGGCGGGAGGGGAGAGAGAAAGAGGACTTTTCAGACCTCTCCCTGCTGCCTGGGTGGGATGGTGAGGGTTCCAGGAAACCAGTCCTGGGTGCCCAGCCCTGCCTGCCGGGCGGAGTGCGTGCTGCAGGGGGCCAGGCTGCCAGCCGGCAGGGCCTGGAGCCAGAGAGGCCTGGGTTCCAGTCCAGCACGTCTCCCTCCAAGATGTGACCGCCCCTCTTTTCTTTATTTATTTACTTTGATCTTTAAAATAATTTTTCACTTTTCAGTTACAGCTGGCAGATGATATATTCGTTTCCGGTGCCCAGCCCAGTGATCAGACATTTACAGAAACGGGCAAAGTGGCCGTCCCCAGCAGCACCAGAGCCCGTGTGCGCACAGTTCTTAACACTCGGCCATTTGCGCTGTGTTGTTGTGTGACCGCGACACCACGGGGAATGCCGACTGTGTTCCCTGGGCCACACGTCACACCCGCAACTGTTCTGTGACCGCCAACTGCACTTCTCCATCCCTTTACTTTTCCGCCCGGCCCCCCAGCGCCCCCAGCCTCTGGCATCCGCGTCAAGGTGCGTCCGTGGACTGTGGCTGCCCCTCTGGAAGCTCCAGTTTCCTCATCTGAGAAGTGGGAACGAGTCATACCTTCATTACAAGGTCGTTTGTCCGTGGGGCACTCTCCTAGGTGCTGGGGACGCAGGAGTGAGCCAAGCAGGTGCACCCCGGGAATGAACCCATCCTACAAACAAATGGTCAGGGGGTGCTTCCCAGGGGGAGGGGCCGTTGAACTGGAACCACAGACAGGTGGGAGGTAGTCAGGCAAAGAGGGTTGGTGGGGGACAGCCTTGGGCACTGGAGGTGGCATTTGTGCAGGGGTGGGAATGGAGGGGGAGTCAACTACAGCCTTGGAACCTTGCTTTCCTGTCCTGGAAAATGGGGCTCAGAAGGATGGTGCTGGGTGAGGAAACAGGACTCCTGGGTTCACTGCCGAGGGCACAGTGGGTTCGCAGGGACTTCCCGAGCACCTGCTGTACCCGAGCTTGGGGTTATGTGCTGTAGGTGCTGCCGTGAGTCAGGCATGGCACTTGAACCCCCGGTTCACAGGTGCTAAGGCCAAGGCTGTGCGGGGCTGGCTCTGCGCCCCGGGCTGTGGGGCTCTGAAGCCGGTTAGGCTGGTCACAGGTCCGCCTCGGCTCCTGCTGTGGGGTCATGGGGCTGACTCCGGCCCTTCCTCCTCCAGCTCGCGTCCAGGGTAGCCGGACCCGAGGCCGGGTGGTGTTTCCAGGTCCCTAAAAGAGGCGCCTGTTGCTGCTGCTGCCCTGGGCTGGCCGCCAACCACATCTGGGAGTGGCCACCCTGCTCCCCTGTCATTACAAGGGTGGCTTTGAAGCAGCTGGCAGCAGGGCTGTTTGCCCACGTGGGAAGGGGCTTCCTGGAGCAACCCCCCCCCACACACACACACACACTGGCCTGGCTCCGCTGACTCTCCTGTTGCCTTGCAGGCCCAGCAGTGCACACAGGTCCGGGGTCAGCATGGCGGAGCCCAGCGAAAGCCCCCTCGAGGGACGCACGGAGGTGGTGGAGCCCCTGGGGGATGAGAGTGGCACCTCTGGTGGGGAGGCCTTCCCCCTCTCTTCACTGGCCAACCTGTTTGAGGGGGAGGACGGCTCCCCTGTGCCCTCACTGGACGCTGGACGCCCCACTGGCGCAAGCGACGGGCGGCCAAACCTGCGCATGAAGTTCCAGGGCGCCTTCCGCAAGGGGGTGCCCAACCCCATCGACCTGCTGGAGTCCACCCTGTACGAGTCCTCCGTGGTGCCTGGGCCCAAGAAGGCACCCATGGATTCTCTCTTCGACTACGGCACCTATCGTCACCACCCCAGTGACAACAAGCGGTGGAGGCGGAAGGTCATGGAGTGAGTACTGCTGGGTACCCGGTCAGTGGTCTCCTCCTCTATTAAGTCCATCTACCCATCCGTCCACCCACCCACCTGTCCATTCATCCATCTATCCATTCACTTATTCATCCATTCATCCATCCACCTCTTCATCCTTCCATATACTTGTCTGTTCATCCATTCATCCAGCTACCTGTCTTTCTACATGTCCATCCACTTGTCCCATCCATCTGTCTGTCACCATGCAAATACCTATTTACCCATCTATTTGTCATCTGCCATCTGTTTATCCAGCCCTTTACTGGTACAGTCCTTCCATTTACCCGCCACTCACTGACCCATCCTTCCATCCTCTCGTCTACTCACTGTTTCTGTTCATCCAACCAGTTATCGGTCAAACTGTTCATCATTCATTCATTCATTCATTTCTAATATTTTCCTAATTTCTCTCCCTTCCTTCTTCCCTCCCTCCCTCCTTCCTTCCTTCCTTCTCCCCGTTCATTCCCCCAGCTTTTTGTCCATCCATTTGTTCATTCATTCATTCATTTGCTTAATCACTGACTCATATTTTCATTTATTTTCCCATCCATCCATCCATCCATCCATCCATCCATCCATCCACCTTCTCCTGCTGGCAGATACCCCAGCAGAGAGCTGGGGACAAGCGTGTTCTTTTCATTTCATATTTTGGCTCAAAGGTCCAAGTTCAGGAGCAGATAACATGGGGGCTGCTCAGGTGCCATGAGGGGCCACACAAGCCTCTGTGTTCCCATAATCAGGACAGTGCCCCCCTTTCCTTCCCTGGCTCCTGCTACCGGAGGGGCCTGTCTGGTGAGGGCTCTCTCTGCCCCTACAACCTCTCCCCCTGCCCCTGCCCCACAGTCTGCCCTGGCCTCAGTCTCCCCCCCGCCCACCCCCTGTTCCCCTGGTGGTCTTCCTCCTCTCTTGGCTCCCTTCCCCTCTTCTCCCTCCAAGTCTGCCTGTCATTCTTACTGCCCCTCTGTCTGCGCCAGGCACACAGCAGGCACCAGATAGTGGTGTCAGCTAACATTTACTTGTGTGGGGAGCCTTGAATGAGGCACCTGTGTGCATGGCCCCATTTTTGCCAAGTGTTTGTTGAATGAATGTTAGTGAGTCAATGAACAGTTGAATAAATGAGTGAGTTGCTTTACCTTTTAGTCTGGTGTTCCCCTTTTATTTTCCCAGTATCTTTGTCTCCTTCAGCCTCTCTCTGCCTTAGCAAGTATTCAACAAATGACAAATGGAAGGATGGATGGATGGATGGGCAGGCCTGTGTGTTTCTGTCTATCTTTCTCCACCGAAAACACAGTTGGTACTAGGTAAAGTGTGTTGGATAAAACATTCTTTTGTGTTTCTCCTCTGAGTCTGTCCCTAGGGCTCTGGCTTTGCTACCCCCCTCCCACCAGCCTCAAGGGATGGTGGGGTGGGCAGGGGACAAGCCCTCCCATCACCCTGCCCTCCCCACTCCAGGAAGCAGCCTCAGAGCCCCAAAGCTCCTGCGCCCCAGCCGCCCCCCATCCTCAAAGTCTTCAACCGGCCCATCCTCTTCGACATCGTGTCCCGGGGCTCCACCTCTGACCTGGATGGGCTGCTCCCCTACTTGCTGACCCACAAGAAGCGCCTGACTGATGAGGAGTTTCGGGGTGAGCCACCCAGGCAGGGACAGTGGGCAGGGCAGCCGGCGATGAGAGGGGGCCTGGCACAGGGGTCCCCTTTTCCCTTACCACTTTCCTCTGGGTCAGTGGGTGCACTGGATGGAAAGAGCACTGGGCAGGGAGTCTGGTCCTGTGTGTCTTCACCATATTACTTTATCTCTCTGGGCCTTTGCTAGCTTTATTCGTTCATTTATTCAGCCTTTGTTTAAGAACGTGTCAGTGTAGCAGGTAAGCAGAGTTCACCTAGCAGGGCTCACATCCCGCCTCCACCACGGAAGGGATTTGTGGCCTCTCTGAGCTTCAGTTTTCTCATCTGTAACCTGGAGAATGATAACAGCACAGTCCTGCCTCCAAGCAGGGAGAATTCCGTAGTGCTGAGCACAGGGCACCTGGGGTTCTGGGGGAGCCCCTGCTCCCTCTCAGCGGAGCTCAGGGTAGGGTGGGGCATCGGGCCGAATTCTGCTTCTGCTCCCAGGCTCAGCCCCATCCCTGCCCAGCTTTCTGGCTTCCTGCCCTGGGCTGAAGGCCTAGTCACCATGGCTCAGGACCTCCCAGCGCAGAGCGCCCGCCCTCCAGCCTTGCCCACGGTGCAGACACCCCAGGGCGCCAGCTCCCTCCGCTGCCCCAGGGTGGCCTGCGAGCCCTTCCACCCGTCAGCCACCTGCTTTTTGCCTGACACCAGGTGAGCCCTAACGCACTGGCCAGGGGCCCCACAAATCAACGTAAAATGTCAGGAATTGTGTTACCCGAGACAGGGAGGGTCTGCCCCAGGAAGGTGGGCCAGAGTCCACAGCTGGGTCCCACCGAAGCATCAGGGAAGTCAGCAGGGCCGTTTTGGGAGTTCGGGAACTTTAAGTAGAGTAAGTGCCCAAGCAGGGCGACTGGTCTGGGGTATATTATTTTCTTTTATCACCCCGATTCTCAGAACACCGACACGGTCAATGCAGTGACCTTGTGTCGGTCAGAAATGTGAAAATGTAAGATTTATAAGGTACCGTATTTGTAAGAAACTCTCATTCCTGGTGCAGGCCGGGTGGTGTTGCCTTGTTTGGGGCACATGCCTGGTGCTGTGGGGGGGAGAATGGGGGTCCCCTCTGCCCTCGGGGGTCTCAGCGACCGAGTGCAAATCATCTCACTGGAGGTGGCCCACACAGAAGCTCTGGCCAAATAGCCCCCTGCCCCCTCCCAGAAGTGGGGAGCCTCGGGGCAGAGCAGACCCCTATGACGCGGGCACCGTGGGGCCAATGCCTTTGGCAGCACCACGGAGGGCTTAGCCCAGGCTGGGAACCCCCAGGCCAGTGTGTCTGTGCTTGAACATGGGTGGGGGGCTCTAAGGGGGCTGGGGGGGGTCCCTGAAATTGTAGAGGATTGCGCGTGTATAGAGGGGGACTGACTGTGAGACCCATTAATGAAGCTGCAGGGCCCCTCCCTTGCTCCAGCCCCTTCTAAGGCTCCGACTGAATTTTGAGTTGATACTTGTGTGTTTGTTTTCGTAAATAAGACCTCCACGTTGTGTAAGTCTTGGGCCCCACAACGCCTGGATCTGCCCCTGCATGTTTTTCCAGCCAGAGGCTCATGAGCTCATCTTTGACCCCCCCCACCCCCCCCACCACCAAAGTTTGACAACCTCTAACACAGGGCCCTGCTTCAGCAGCCCCACCCTTCCTTGTGGGCAGAGCCACTTCGCCACCTGGTGGTCGTGTCGTGGAACTGCATGTCCCTCCCATTTCTGGGAAGGCACTGTATTTGGCATTTCATTCCAGGTTCTAGGCTGGCAGCCCCCAACCATGCTATAGTCTAGGTCTTCGGGTGTGGAAGCCCAAACCCAGGGTCTAGTTCTGTGCCCTACACTCTGGGTTGCCTGTGGTTTGACATTACCTGTGATGCCCAGCTCACCTGTCATTGAATGTGTATTAACGTACTGGTCTCCTACTGTGTGTTAAGTGCGGCATTCAGCATAGGGTGAATAATGGTGAGTGAAGCAGATGTGACCCTGTCCTCAAGTTGCACATAGTCTGCCTAAGACCAGCACTGATCAAGCAATCACAGAAATAAACGCAGAGTTTCAAACAGTAACATGTGTCAACAGGAGACTGTGTTAGAGGATTTGACCTAGTTGGGAAAATCTAGGAGAGCTTCCTGGAGGAGGGGACACTTGAGCTGAATATGAATGAATTGCAGTTAACCAGGTGAAAACAGGAGGGACTAGGTGGGGGTAAAGGGATAGCATGTGCAAAGGCCCTGTGGCCCACTGTGATCAAAATTATCCTCGGTGCGACCACTCCCCCTGCTAGGTCGAATTATCCCTGAAGGATAATTATCCCTGAAGGACACCAGAGGGGCTTGTAGAGACCAAGCAGGTGCCTTCGGAAGCAGGAAAGATGGTGCTTGGGCCTGGGTGGCGGCAGCGGAGGTGGAGAGCAGTGGAGGGACTGGAGACACAGGTCGAGTCAGGAAGACATGCTGGGGGTGGGTGTGGGGACGAAGGGAGGACAAGGACAAGAGAGATGCAAAAGTTTTTGTGTGGCTCAGGACACCATCCTCTGAGGAGGGGTTGCATGCAGCCTGGGAGTCTGGGAGGGGCTTTGGGGAGGGGAAGGTGATGAAGGCAGCCTAGAGAGTCATGACCTGCCTGACAAATAGGGCACAATTAGAGAACTCACAGTGGCCGCCTGGAGGTTAGAGTGAGTGTGGATGGGTCTGGACAGAGTTCCCAGGNTGTTAAGTGCGGCATTCAGCATAGGGTGAATAATGGTGAGTGAAGCAGATGTGACCCTGTCCTCAAGTTGCACATAGTCTGCCTAAGACCAGCACTGATCAAGCAATCACAGAAATAAACGCAGAGTTTCAAACAGTAACATGTGTCAACAGGAGACTGTGTTAGAGGATTTGACCTAGTTGGGAAAATCTAGGAGAGCTTCCTGGAGGAGGGGACACTTGAGCTGAATATGAATGAGTTGCAGTTAACCAGGTGAAAACAGGAGGGACTAGGTGGGGGTAAAGGGATAGCATGTGCAAAGGCCCTGTGGCCCACTGTGATCAAAATTATCCTCGGTGTGACCACTACCCCTGCTAGGTCGAATTATCCCTGAAGGATAATTATCCCTGAAGGACACCAGAGGGGCTTGTAGAGACCAGGCAGGTGCCTTGGGAAGCAGGAAAGATGGTGCTTGGGCCTGGGTGGCGGCAGCCCAAGCACTTCAGAGTTCCCAGGGGCCTCGCCGGCACTGGGGCAGCCCCCTTCCTGCTTAGGCAGACGGGGAACTGGAGTCCCTTATTCATTCAGGATACTGTCACCTGGGATTGACTTTGAGCTGGGCACCAGGGTGCAGCAGGAGGCAGCCAGGAGTGAGGCTGGTCCAATGGCCTTACTCTTGGGGACGCCTGGACTGCACTGAGGTCCCTGCGAGTCGTCCAGCCCACGCTCTGCCCACCGATCCCGGCATTCTGGGTGTGGCTCCTGAGCTGCCTCCGTGGAATAGTGACCACAAGCAGTAGCACTTGTGGAGAACTTCTATCTGCCTGGTGCAGGGCTCACCCACAAATGTCTGTAGCTCGTCCATCTCCCTGTGTGGCCCCAGTTTAGCTAGGAAGGAAACTGAGGGAGCAAAGCCAGGTGTGAACTCCGAGGCACCTGGCTCCACACCTGCACCTCCCACCCCCGATCCCATGCCTGCATTGACTGGTCGCGAGCCCTGGCACAGTGTTGCCACGTGCCTGATCCACAGGAGAGTTCTCTTCTCCTTGGCTCATTCTTCTAAGGTGTAAATCAACTCATAACCATTAAAGTTAATAACACAGGGGAAAGAGAATTGCAAAGGGACATTAGCAAGTGTTAGTGGCGGGTGTTACGGACCCATTAGTACCAGAGACTGACTTCATGAGAGAGATTGGACAGCGGGTGAGACGTTGCTTATGGTGTTATTACTGCTGCATCTGCGGAACCCCCAGAGTCCCCTCCCTTCCCTCCTAAGGTAATTCATGTCCGCCGTGGCAAGCAGTCCTCGCTCTGGGGAACCTTGCACCTCCTCTGCTCCCCTCTAGGGGCGCTGTTGTAAACGACTGGAGGCAAGAGAATCTATGTTCACAGAGGTGGGCCAAGGCCCCGAGGTGTCTGGCCTTCAGAGGTTTACTGCCCTCATTGGCACATTAGGCCCGGAGAAGCCCCTGTAGGAGAGGAATGCGGTTGGCTTCATTCACCCAGCATTTCCCCCATCTGTTTGAGTTTTAAAATTCCTTCTGAATCTGCTTTTGTACATGCCAACCTTTCCACAGGCTGCAGCTTCCTGCACTGTAAAGAGCTTCAGCCCCCGAGTTTATGTGACCCCCTCAGCTCCATGCAGGGCAGGTGGGGGACAGTTTCAGAGAGGCGGCATGACAGAGTCAGGAACTCTGGTCCCCTGGCAAGTGCCCCCCCCACCCGCCTCTGTCCTGGAGTTCCGGGCTACAGGCCCAGCACGCCTCACCCTGCACTCTGTCTCTCTCCCCAGAGCCGTCCACCGGGAAGACCTGCCTGCCCAAGGCCCTGCTGAACTTGAGCAACGGGCGGAACGACACCATCCCCTTGCTCCTGGACATCGCGGAGCGCACCGGCAACACCCGCGAGTTCATCAACTTGCCCTTCCGGGACATCTACTACCGAGGTGGGGCCCTGGGCGGGGCGGGAGGGATGTGAGGGTGGCTGGGGTGGGGGACACCATCCTCATCTGTCTGACCTCTGAGAGCTTCGGACTGGGCCCCAGGGCCAGCATGTGCCTAGAAACCGATGGTTGAATGAATGAATGGATGAATGAATGAACTCTGATATTCTGCACTCAGAATCAAAGGTGCCAAGATACTGAGATGCACTGAGCTTAGTGGTCCTTGTACTTGGAATTCCTGACCTAAGATGCTCTGGCTCTGGACGCAGTAAGGCTCTGTGGTTATAGTTCTGTGGGCCAGCGGGGCTAAGAAGGAGAGGTGTCACGAGTCCCAGTTCCTGGGTCTGAATTCTGAGATTTTGTGAATCAGGCCTGACCTTTCCGATTCCCGGATGTGAGGATTCCAATTCCATGAACTTTATAAGCTGAGCCCACAATCCTGTGAGACCACAAGGCCATTGTTTCCTCTAAGGCCTCTTGTGAGTCTGAAAGGTTCCCCCATCTGGGATCCTACAAGCGGGGGGCCCTCTGAACCTGAGCTGCTGCTCGAACGTTATCAGGAGATCTAGGGCTTTCGTGCAGCCGAGATGCCCCATCTGGGGACCATCTGTCTGAAGGTCCATCGCTGTCCTTGGATACAACCAGCGAAGGCTCTGGCCTGCAGCCCCGACCTGAGTTCCACACTCCGCACCCCACCCTTCTTCAAGACAGGCCTGGTCTGTGCTTTGCTGGGGCCCTGGGTGACAGTCCCCCACCCCCTCTCCAGGTCAGACCGCCCTGCACATCGCCATCGAGCGCCGCTGCAAACACTACGTGGAGCTGCTCGTGGCCCAGGGAGCTGACGTCCACGCTCAGGCCCGGGGCCGCTTCTTCCAGCCCAAGGACGAGGGGGGCTACTTCTACTTCGGTGAGGCGGCCTCGTGGGGGCTGGGAGGTGCGTGGGAGTCTCCACAGCCCTGACCCCTCCCCAGATGTCCAGGGCTCAGAGGGTGCCTTGTACATAGGCCATGTGTTGGTCTTGGTCTTTGAGGTGTTGCCTTTGAGAAATAGAGCGTCCCTCACTTTGCCGAGCCTCAGTGTCCCCATCTGTACAATGGGGTCATCGGGGGGTGTCAGCACCCTGTGCCTTTTCGTGTGCATCCTTTAGTCCAGTGCATGCTGGGACCTATGGTCAGAGAGCAGAGTCCAAACGTCATCAGCACCATGTCCCAGTGGACCAAGGAAAGATTCTGAATGTGTTCAAGATTCTTTAACACTGCTTAAAGGCATGTGTTATGTGGGGTTCAGGGACAAAGTCTCTCACAGCCTCCAAATTGCATGGCCATGCCTCCCAAACAGCCACACCCTGTCTTCCCAGCATCACCCACAGAAATGTGAGGTCGCTACAGGACACGGTTCCACTGACTGTTGGTGTCTGTGTCCTGAAAATCTGCGGGCGAAGTCCCACCCTGGGCCCCCTTCACTGACCACACTCCCTTGCCCACCTTGGTCCACAGGGGAGCTGCCGCTGTCACTGGCCGCCTGCACCAACCAGCCCCACATCGTCAACTACCTGACGGAGAACCCGCACAAGAAGGCGGACATGCGGCGGCAGGACTCACGCGGCAACACCGTGCTGCATGCGCTGGTGGCCATCGCGGACAACACCCGAGAGAACACCAAGTTCATCACCAAGATGTACGACCTGCTGCTGCTCAAGTGTGCCCGCCTCTTCCCCGACAGCAACCTGGAGGCCGTGCTCAACAACGACGGCCTCTCGCCCCTCATGATGGCTGCCAAGGCAGGCAAGATCGGGGTGAGTGCGGGGCGGGGGGCACGGCCGGCCCGCCCACGCTTGCTGCTCACACAGAGGAGGAGCCGCTGCCTGCATACATTTGTATAAACACGCGCAGCTCCTCTCATCATGCCAGCCTCAGCGTGCAGGTGTCCCGGCTCCAGAGCCTGCCGTGGCTCCCTGTTGTTTGGCCGAACTACTCACCTCCATCCCAGAGCCCCTCTCCTTATCCCACCCCCCTGCAGGCTCCCCACCCCACTCCCACCTGCAGGCCTGAGTCCCAGGCCTGCAGGCCCCCACTGCTGGGCCACTGGGTGGCCAGTTCCTTCCCTTCTCTGGGCCTCACAGCACAGGCCCCTGAGCAGGGCCCTCAGCACTACTGACCTCTGGGGCTTATGGTTCCGGGGCGTGTGGCTGCCCTGTGTGTTGTGCGCTGTTGAGCAGCATCCCTAGAGTTAACCTACTAGATGCCAGTAGCAGCCCCTCCACCACTGTGACAACCAGAACTGTCTCTAGATGTTGCCAGACTGTGTGCTGGGGGCCGTGATTGCCCTGGCCGAGGAGCGAACCTGGAACACTGTGGAGTCGGGAGTCCCCTGGCTTCAAGGCCTGGCTCTGCCGCTTCCCAGCGTGTGACCTCAGGCATCTCACCTCTTCTCCCTGTGCCTTAGTTTCCTCATCTGTAAAATGGGGACACTAACAGTGCCTTGAGGTACAGGGTTGTTCTGTGCACTAGATCAGGTGACTGGCTTACAACTGTCAGTGCAGAGCCTGAGAGGAGTAGTAAGTGCTCAATAAAAGGTAGAGGTCATTATCACTATTAAAAATATAGCAAAAATTACTACCATTGCCATTTATACCAGTCTTAAGGCAGTGGAAAAGGCCAGGTTTAAATTCTGGCTGTGTCCCACCAAACTGCATGGCCTTGGGCAACTCCCACCCCTTTGTGTTCCTCAGTGTCCCTGTGTGCAAGCCCACAAGAGTAGGAGTGGTGATCGGAAGGGCTGGTATGGGAGTTATTAGTGGGATTAACGTAGTAGCAAGCGAGATTGATTGCTAATAGTTACATAAAGATGATACGCATTACAAGTCACATTGTTAAGGCCAGCCTGGGTTCAGTCTGGCTTCCGCTGTGTGTGTGCGGCCCCAGGGAACACCCTTCTTTTCTCTGAGCCTTCGTTTACTCATAAAGCCAGACAGCAAGGATGAGGATCAACCAAGATGATGTGAGGAAAGGGTCTGGCACACGGCGCATGCTCAGTAAATATTTTCCTCCCCCGTCTCCTGCTCTCTGGGGATGTAGCGTTTGATGTGCCGGTCCTCCCAATAATGGCCCTCCCCAGGACCCCCACCCCGTCTCTCTCCCCTGCAGGTCTTTCAGCACATCATCCGTCGGGAGGTGACGGATGAGGACACCAGACACCTGTCCCGCAAGTTCAAGGACTGGGCCTACGGCCCCGTGTATTCCTCGCTCTATGACCTCTCCTCCCTGGACACGTGTGGGGAAGAGGCCTCTGTGCTGGAGATCCTGGTCTACAACAGCAAGATCGAGGTGGGCGGGGCCAGGGCCCAGGGAAGGGGGTGCGGCTGAGCTCAGGGCTGGTGTCCCTGGGCCAGATGGGCGGGTCTGTGGGCAGCGTGTGAAAGAAGGTGCCCACAGAACGATCGCTCGGAGAGACCTCCAGCCCGGGGAAATGAGAGGATTCCAGGGCGGGGCTTCAGGGCCAGGCCGGACTGGGGCAGGGTTCTGGCTCTGCGACTCACATGCTGCGTGACTCAGGACAAGTGGCTTAGCCTCTCTGAGGTTGAGGATAAGGGTAGTGCTTGTCCCAAGGGGCTGCTGGGAGGACCACATAAGTTGACTTTAGAACAGCCCGGAACAGAGTAAACGTTGGGTGACGGCTGTTATCATTAGTAGTTGTTACACGAAGTTTCGAAAGCTCTTTTTCTTTTTCCACGTAGCAGTGTTTTGCGAACATCGTTTTGCACCATTAAATATTCTGGACTCTCCTTGCTGCGTGCACATGTGCTACATTCTAATGAACTGTCACTCTCTCCTTGGTCGTTTGGGGTTGTTTCTGCCTTGAACCATCAGCAATAATACATGACCGGTCTGTAGCTGTGCGGTTGCACAGCCATGTGGTCGTGAAGAAACTGACGGCATTGGCTGGAAGCGGTGCTGCGGGAGTGGGCGGAGAGTGCGGGCCGGGCGCAGACTGTCCCCCCAGCCCTGGCTCTGCTGTGCTCGGACAGAAGCTTCCTCTTGTTGGAGCTCCTTCCCTCACTGGGAAGTCAGTGATGGACTTGACCTCGAGCAAGGGTGGCGGACAGAAGCTTCCTCTTGTTGGAGCTCCTTCCCTCACTGGGAAGTCAGTGATGGACTTGACCTCGAGCAAGGGTGGCGGGAGGGTGNTTTTCTTTTTCCACGTAGCAGTGTTTTGCGAACATCGTTTTGCACCATTAAATATTCTGGACTCTCCTTGCTGCGTGCACATGTGCTACATTCTAATGAACTGTCACTCTCTCCTTGGTCGTTTGGGGTTGTTTCTGCCTTGAACCATCAGCAATAATACATGACCGGTCTGTAGCTGTGCGGTTGCACAGCCATGTGGTCGTGAAGAAACTGACGGCATTGGCTGGAAGCGGTGCTCCGGGAGTGGGCGGAGAGTGGGGGCCCGGGCGCAGACTGTCCCCCCAGCCCTGGCTCTGCTGTGCTCGGACAGAAGCTTCCTCTTGTTGGAGCTCCTTCCCTCACTGGGAAGTCAGTGACGGACTTGACCTCGAGCAAGGGTAGCGGGAGGGTGAGCGTTTTCAGCGCAAGCTGAACAATGGGCAGTTTCTGCCCAGGGAACCGTGTAGAGAACTGTTGTGCAGGACTCAATTGTTGATGTCTGCCCCGGTTCATCATTGGAAAATTGTGGTTAGACAGGTATTTGTCATCCTGGGGCTACATTTCCCAGTCTTGCTTCCTGAACTGGACTTTCTGAGGTTGAAGCTCAGGGATTTTTGCTTCGAGCAACTCCACGGGTGATTTTGCTGCCGGCAGCTCGGTACCACCCCCAGAATGGAGTTTGGGGGCTGTGAGGATGCTTTCCAGCGCTGGGTGCTAGGGATCTAGAAGAGGCTGGAAAGGTAGGTTGGGGCAGAGGTGGGCGGGGCCTTGATCGCTGAGCCCAGCGGTGGGGGCTGATTCTGGCCGCCCCCCACCTACCATTGAGTACTGCAGAAGAGTGGGTTGGGAGGAGAAAACGTTCTCAGGGCAGAGGCTGGAGTCTGCCTGTCCCTGCGGAGGGGGGCCCCTGAATCGCCCTGGCTCCCCCAGAATCGCCACGAGATGCTGGCCGTGGAGCCCATCAACGAGCTGCTTCGTGACAAGTGGCGCAAATTCGGGGCCGTCTCCTTCTACATCAACGTCGTCTCCTACCTGTGCGCCATGGTCATCTTCACCCTGACCGCCTACCACCAGCCACTGGAGGGCGCTGTGAGTGACCGTGAGCCAGGCAGGGGCCGGGACACTCAGTGGGGAGAGAAGGAGGAAGGAGGCTCCTGGGACCCAGATGTGGGGGATGTTGGGGGAACATCTGGACCTGGGGCCAGAAGTTGGAGGGGCTGGGTGACGACCTGCGTGTCCCCGCCCCCTAGCCCCCCTACCCTTATCACACCACGGTGGACTACCTGAGGCTGGCCGGGGAAATCATCACGCTCTTCACCGGGGTCCTGTTCTTCTTCACCAACGTGAGTGCTGGGCCCCCAAACCTGTCCGCCCATTTCCTCCACGTCTTGTAGCTCCGCTCTCCTCCTCTCCCTTCCTTCTCCTCCACTCCCCCCTCCCCCCTTCTATTCTTTTGCCTCCTTCTCCAACCCTGTACGCGCCTCTGCTCTCTCCTCTCCCAACAGAAACGAGTCCATCGGCTTTTCTCTGTACCACAGCCCGCCTCGCTGTTCTCTCCCTTCCTCCCCACCCCGCTCCCCTGCACTCCTGCGGCTCCACCCCATTCACCTGCCGCCTCCCCGCCTCCAGATCAAAGACTTGTTCATGAAGAAATGCCCTGGAGTGAACTCCCTCTTCATCGATGGCTCCTTCCAGCTACTCTAGTGAGTAGAGGCCAGGGGCTGGCAGCTCTGGGGCTAGGAAGATGGGGTTGGGCTGGGACGTCATCCAGATGGGGGTGTGGGGGTGTGATTCTATTAGGAGTGAGTTTATGCAGCTGGACATCTGGAGCCCAAAGTCAAGACAAGGCCAGTCAGTGTTAAGCAAGAGGGTCTTCTGATTAAAGCAAGATTCTGGTTGCTAGAGAGTCCCCACATTCACCATGGATAGAAGTAACTTCTGGTGGTGGTGATTGATTGCTAATGTCTGCCCGGAGTGCCACGACTGTGTTTAGTGGGGGAGAGTGCCGCGGTTGATGAATGATGCCTGCCTAGGGCCGAGGAACGGTGGTCAGTACACGTGTGAGACATCTTTTCCCTGGCCTTAGACTTAGGGAGCAACGCAGTCCCTTAGCCACGAAATCTGCTCTGAACACCACTGAATCTTTCTCTGGCAGCTCCGAAGGGCAGCACTGTGGGATCTGGCAGGGCCTCGGAGTCATTGTACATAGTCATTGTCAAGTAATCTCCTTAACAGAATGCTGGGGAACCCAGGGAATCCACTTTGTTTATCTTCTGCATTTCCGAGGGAATCGGGATGTCTTGGCACCCGGAGGGCTCCGGGCGTGTCTCCCCCTTTGGGGCCTCTCATTGTCCCTTCTCCCCTCTGGCCCCCCCTTGCGGCCTCTGCTGCCCACAGCTTCATCTACTCTGTGCTGGTGATCGTCGCGGCCGCCCTCTACCTGGCCGGGGTGGAGGCTTACCTGGCCGTCATGGTCTTTGCCTTGGTCCTGGGCTGGATGAACGCACTTTACTTCACACGCGGGCTGAAACTAACAGGGACTTACAGCATCATGATCCAGAAGGTATGGCGTGGGGGCCTGGCGGACCGTGTGCCCCGGAGGGAGCCACGCACGCCCTGTCCGCATCCCTGGTGTGCAGACCGCGCCCTGGGCCTGAGGATGAGGGGCACGTGGGGGCAGCAGGCAGGGCCTGGGCACCAGGGGATGGGAGACGGGGGTGCAGTAGAAAGAGGGTTTGGGATGGAGGCACTGGGGAAGGGAGAAGCCACGGGTCCCGTCTTTGCCTCCGTCACCCCACTGGGGTCTTTAGATCCTCTTCAAGGACCTGTTCCGCTTCCTGCTGGTCTACTTGCTCTTCATGATCGGCTATGCCTCAGGTGAGCAACTCTGGGTGCCCGGGGAGGGGGTGGGGCTGGCGGGGCGGGGCGAGGAGTGGAACAACAGCTGGCATTTAATTCTCCCTACAGGTCTGTAAGGTGAGTGTCTTTATTATGTCCTTTCACAGGGAAGGAAACGGAGGCTTAAATATCTCACCCAAGTTTAAAAGCTAGGAAATGCTAATACTGGCATTATTAGCTGTTGTTGCAGAAGAAGCCGTCTCTGCCTAGAGGCTTAAAACAACCACTGTTTGTTTATTGATCACAAGTTCACGGTCACGTGGGTCATGTGCTGACCCAGAGCAGGTCTGGCTGACCTCGACAGGCACTGGTGCCTGTGTTTGGGGAGTGGGCTGGCAGCCGGCTCACTGCCTCAGCTAGGGGGACTTCGTTCTTTTCCCTGTGGTCCCTGGTTCTCCAGCCGGCTAGTTCGGGCTTGGTCACATGGTGGTCTGAGGGGTCTGAGAATGTGTTCAAGGTCACTTCCTGGCATGGTATCACTTCTGCCTCACTCTGCTGTCCAGAGCAAGTCTCAAGGCCAGCCTTGTTCGGCGGGTGGGGAAGTAGACTAGACTTCTTGATAGAAGGAGCTGTAAGCCCTGGCTGGTGTGGCTCAGTGGATTGAGTGCGGGCCTGTGAATCAAAGAATCAAGGTTCGATTCCCAGTCAGGGCACATGCCTGGGTTGCAGGCCAGTTCCCAGCAGGGGATACACGGAAGGCAACCATACATTGATGTTTCTCTCCCTCTCTGCTTCCTCTCCCCTCTAAAGACCAATAAATAAAATCTTTTTAAAAAAAAGGAGCTGGAAAGCCACATTGAAGGGGTGCAGATACAGGGGAGAGTGCATTTTAATAATTCGTTTATCAGTCCAGGTCTTTTTTTATTTTTATTTTATTTATTTAGAGAAAGGGGAAGGGAAGCAGAGAGGGAGAGAAACATCAATGTGTGGTTGCCTCTCATGAGCCCTGCACTGGTGACCTGGCCCACAATCCAGGCATGTGCCCTGACTGGGAATCAAACCTGTAACCTTTTGGTTTGCAGACCTGCGCTCAATCCACTGGGCTACACCAGCCAGGGCCCCCAGGTCTTTTTGTAAAGCTCGATACTGGCTCCCTCCAAGACGCTTTCTCTGTGGTGTTACAATACCACGGGACCTCAGTGTTCCAGGCTATGGAGAAACTGACCAAGCCACTGAGCTGGTCTCTAGGGGGTGGGTGATCTGCCATTCAGGGCCCAGCATCCAAAAGGGAGTGGCCAACTTGGGCTTCCCTGGCCACATTCCCATTGAGGAGATGGGTCTGGGGACGAGCGCTGAAGCAGGAGTATGGTAGTGAGATTTTAGCCCAGATGGGGCAAAGCCTCTGCCTGGGTTATTCTGGGGAACGAGAACTGTCACCTTAGCTGGGGAGAGAGGGACAGGGCACAGCTGTCCCCTCCCAGTGATAGGACTTGGAAAATCTGGACAGTGTGTCAGGGGCGCCACATGGTGTGGGATGCAGGTCCAGGCCAGCCCCACTGCAGTCCTGGTTCTAGAAACTGAGGCAGAGGCTTGGGGGCTAAAGCAGCACCTTTGCGGGCAGCTTGGTCCCAGGCCTTCTCCTGCTGTGGGACACTAGGTCCCTAGTCTGAGACTGACCCAACACAAACAGACACACGCTTCTATTCTCCACATTTTGTGCCCATAGCAGACATTGCTAATGGATCACAGAACTCTTTTTCTGGTGAGTCCAGACAAGGTCTCAGAATCCTTTTCAACACACATTTCAGCAGCTGCTACACAACTGAATAGCATTAGCATATGAGTAGAAACCTCATTACTGTAACCCCAGGTTGAAGGCACTCTGACCTTCTGTCCCCAGTGACTGAAGGGGCTGGGTCTCCTCATGCTCTCCACCCTGGACAGTGTAGGGGCAGGTGCTGCTGCTAAACTGTGTTGAAAAGGGCTCTGAAGCTCCATCTGAGCTCAGTGGGGAGGGAAGGGCACCATGATCAGTGGAGAGGTCTGGAGGGGGTAAGGGCCTCAGTGTACACGGCTTCTGGGCCAGTTGGGACTGGGCCCTGGTTTCCACTCTTCCCCTGGGAGCTGGTGTGGGCCAGGAAACAGCAGCAGGAGAGGGAGTCCGCTCCAGGAAGGCTGGCATTCTAGGCTCCCAAGACCTCTCGGAACGGTAGCTAGCTCAGGGCTTCTCAGCCTTGGCGCTGGGCACACTGGGGGCTGTCCTGTGCGTGGTGGGATGTGTAGTGGCCTCTGCCGAGTGGCTGTGAGTAGTGCTCCCCCCCAGTTGTGACAACCCGACATGTCTCACGACATTGCCAGGTGTCTCCTGGGGGAAAAATTGGCCCAGATTGAGAACCACCTGATTAGGCCCTAGGAAGCTTTTCCCTGTTAGCAAAGGTTTGTGGGAAGAGCAATGCTTTAGAGCCAGGAAGAAGACCCAGGTCGACCCTTGGCTTGGCTTATGTGCTGGGTAACCCAGGGCCAGTGCAGTGGTCTCCTGGCCCCGAGCCTCAGCTCTCCCCTCCATCAAATGGGGGCGATTCTCCCCATCTCTCAGCTTGCGTCTCACACTCAGCAAATGCCCACCCCCACCCCTCCCACAGCCCTGGTGTCCCTGCTGAACCCGTGCGTCAACATGAAGGTGTGCAACGAGGACCACACCAACTGCACGGTGCCCACGTACCCCTCCTGCCGCGACAGCGACACCTTCAGCACCTTCCTGCTGGACCTCTTTAAGCTGACCATCGGCATGGGCGACCTGGAGATGCTGAGCAGCACCAAGTACCCCGTGGTGTTCATCATCCTGCTGGTCACCTACATCATCCTCACCTTCGTGCTGCTCCTCAACATGCTCATCGCCCTGATGGGGGAGACGGTGGGCCAGGTGTCCAAGGAGAGCAAGCACATCTGGAAGCTGCAGGTGAAGCCCAGGACTCCTGGCCCCGCCCCACCTGCCACTCTGCTCCCTGCAGGACAGGGAGCTCTGACCCACTGCACCTCCTCAGCCTTCCGCCCTGGGCAGGCCACACCATCTCCTGCCTCCACTTCCCTGCCCATAAAATGGGCATCTAAGGCAGCCGCCTGCTTCCCAGAGCCACCTATTGCCTGCCCCCCCGCAGTGGTCTCAGATCCGCCTTGTGGCCCAGTTTGCGAGACATAGTCGACCTCCCCGGGCACCACGGAGTGACCTCTGTGGGCACAGGGAATGAGCAGAGGGCGTCAGCATGCCAGCAGGGGTCCACACTGAGCCCCGGGTGCGCTCTGCCATGCAGAAGACAACATGGATTCGGCCTCATTGGCCCGGGAGTGGGGGTGGGGATGCTGCTCAGCTGCCCAAGGGTTTCTGTGCGATCCTGGGGAGCACAGGCCCTGGGGGCCCAGCCTGCCTGCCTGGGCCTCGCAAAGTTCAGGAAGCTGGGTTTCCACCATAAAGAGGGACTTTTCAAGGCCCAGGCATGCGGCACCCACTTTGACCTTGACTTGGTGCATTTCAAGGAAGTGGCGCAGTGAGAGAAAGAAACCCCAAGGCCATCCTCCCCAGTCTGGCCCCCCGGGAAGCATGCAGACTGCCCGAAACTGCATCCCTTCTGCCTCCTTGGCCTCAGCTCCCCCTCGGGGTGTGAGTTCCAAGATGCACTGGGGCAGCCTGTGGACTGGGTTGGAGCGGCAAAGATTGATTTCTTCCCTATTTGACCAGTGAAAATTGATTTTTTTCCTGTATCACCTCACTTTTAAAAACTTAATGCAACATTTTTAAATCAAGAGAGTTCCTATAAAAATCCAGGTTTCTGGCCTTTCTTGAAAAGTTGGGTGGTGGTGGGGGGGGGAATGGAAAAAAAGAGAAAAACAAAAAAGAAAAGTTGGAAGCCTGGCAAGGAGGGCTCACACTCTGGCCTGGCCCTGCTCAGGTGGATGGCGGGTGGCCGTCTCCTATCCTGGGCCCAGGCTCCCGGGTTGGCCCCAGTCCCTACCCCTCCCTAGTGCCGCTGACACTGAGTCATGGGGCTTGGGCTGTGGCCTTTCTCGCCTGATCCTGCTTCGCTCGCTCTTTCTGCAGGGCCCCTGGGTGGGTATTGGCGTTTGTCACTGTTTCCTGGGTCAGTAGGAGCTAGGAAGCCTATTTCCCGCCCCCCACCCCGCCCCCATCGAGTCCTTTCTGCCCCTAGGGCAGTAGTCACGGGTGGGGGGAGGCTCATCCCAGGCCTGACCCGCTCCCCACTCCCCACAGTGGGCCACCACCATCCTGGACATCGAGCGCTCCTTCCCCGTGTTCCTGAGGAAGGCCTTCCGCTCCGGCGAAATGGTGACGGTGGGCAAGAGCTCGGATGGCACCCCGGACCGCAGGTGGTGCTTCAGGTGAGGCGGGCGGGTGGGGTGGCACATTCCCCACAGATGGGGCAGTTGAGTTCTCCTGGCTGGTCTCGGGCTGGTTGTTCACTTCTCAGCCTCCATCTCTTCCCTGTGAAATGGAGGCCACGGTCATACCACCCCCAGGCCTGCTGTGGGGATTGGAGGGGTTAGGGCTGAGATAGTGCCCAGCGCACATCAGAGAGACACCCGCAGGGTGGCGGGTGTGACTCTGCTCCTCTGTCCCTTGCTGCGGCAGCAGAGACTGGGAGGCAGGTTCATCTCAGGGCGTCAGGCTCTACTGATAAAACAATGGGGCGCGTGGCTGAAAGGGAGAAAGGGAGGGATCAGCCGCTTCCAGGGCCCGGACATTCCCCAGATGCACAGGGAGTACCGGCTTCCTTGGGGAGCACCCGGCCAGTCTTCTCTCGCAAGCTGACCCGTTCTCGGCCAGCACAGCCCTCGGTCGTGTCTGGAGTCAGGCAAACGCAGTTCCCTCACCTGAGCAGTGGGGGGCGATAGTAGCAGCTCACAGGCCGGCTGGTTGATCTTGGTTACCTTGAACCCCAAATTCAAATCCCAGATAACTGACCAGCTTTGGGACCTCGGGCAGTTTACCAAGCCTCCGCGTTCCCTCACCTGTCAGCTGGGAACAGCGAAGGTGTTTTCCTTGCCGAGTCCAGACACAGAGCGATGGCTCAAGAAATGGAGGTTGAGTGAAAACAACCAACATCATTTTAAAAAGGGAAAAATGACGTCGAGCTAGTTTGGGCTTAAGGGGCTGTAACCTGGCTTTCTGAGGGTGTCCCAAAAATAAGAGGTAAGAGGGTGCAGATGAGGGGGTAAGCCTAAACTGGGACACTCGTACGAAGGAACATTGTTCAGCGTGGAGAGGAAGGACGTGTGGCACATGCTGCGATGGGGACCGGCCTCAGAGTCATCTGCTGAGTGAATGCAGCCAGCCCCAAAGGCCCACATGCACGTGAAATGTCCAGAATAGGGGACTTCATAGGGACAAGAGTAGAGGAAACCGGGGGCTGGCAGAGGGGGCAGTTGGCTACAGAATTTCCGTTTGGGGTGATAAAGAAGTGTTGAAATTAGCCCTGGCTGGTGTAGCTCAGTGGATTGAGCATGGGCCTGCAAACCACATGATCTCGGTTCAATTCCCAGTCAGGGCACATGCCTGGGTTGCAGGCCAGTTCCCAGCAGGGGACACACGAGAGGCAACCATACATTGAGATTTCTCTCTCTCTCTCCTTCCCTTCCCCTCTAAGATAAATAAATAAAATCTTAAAAAAAAAGTTTTGGAATTAGAGAGCGGCCATAGTTGTGCAACCTTGGGAATATATTTAACATGCCGAATGGAATATTTAAAAATGGTTAAAAGGGCAACTGTTATGTATATTTTGCCAGAATAAAAATAAGGAGGCGTGCCCTGGCTGGTGTAGCTCAGTGGATTGAGTGCGGGCCTGCGAACCACACGATCTCGGTTCGATTCCCAGTCAGGGCACATGCCTGGGTTGCAGGCCAGTTCCCAGCGGGGGACTCATGAGAGGCAACCATACATTGATATTTCTCTCCTCTCCTTCCCTTCCCCTCTAAAGATAAATAAATAAATAAAATCTAAAAAAATAATAAAGGACCAGATAATAAACATTTAAAAAAAATAAGGAGGCAGGTGTGCTGAGGAGGAGGGTGTGCAGGGAGGGGGCTCCCGTGACCTTCTTCTGCTGTGGCCCCGCCAGGGTGGACGAAGTGAACTGGTCTCACTGGAACCAGAACTTGGGCATCATCAACGAGGATCCGGGCAAGAACGAGAGCTACCAGTACTACGGCTTCTCGCACACCATGGGCCGCCTTCGCAGGGGTGAGTGAAAGGACTCGGGGCGTGAGGGGGGCGGACTCCAGGGCGCAGAGCTGGAGCCCTGGGCCATTCTCATCACAGGTTGGCTCTGAGCAGCCCTGTCCCTGCTTGAGACTCAGTGTTCCCATCTGTTGAATGGGAGGGTGAGGTGAACTGCCCACCGAGTGTCCCCTGTGAATGCCCAGGGCACCTCACTTCCACGGCACTGAGGGCTGGAGACAAGGCGGGGTAGACACGGATGCTTGGGCACTGGGACCTGGCTCGAATTCTGATTGTACAATTTCCTCCTGTGTGCTCCTGGGCAAGCACCTTGACCTCTCTGAGCCCCAGTTCCCACCTCTATACAATGGGATAATACGACCTCCCCCCTTAGATCACTGTGGAGCGCCCAGTAGGCACTGGGTTCCTACTGGAACCCAGTAGTACACTGCATGTACGCATGTGCCCTCCCCGCCACCCCTCACTTCGGCCATGCTCCCTACAGATCGCTGGTCCTCCGTGGTGCCCCGCGTGGTGGAACTGAACAAAAACTCGAACCCAGACGAGGTGGTGGTGCCTCTGGACAACATGGGGAGCCCCAGCTGTGATGGCCACAAGCAGAGCTACCCTCCCAAATGGAGGACTGATGACGCCCCCCTCTAGGGGCTGCAGGCAGGGGCGCGGTCTCCTGCCTACAGCCCAGCCCCCTCCCATCCACCCGCCCGTGTCTGGTCCACCCACATTTCAGCCTCACGGTCCGCTCCGTGGACCCCCAGAGGTGAGGGCCAGGCGGATTTGCTGGGCTGGCCCTAGGACCCTCTGGTCATCAGGTTCCTGCCCCCAGCTCTGCGTCCCCACCTGGCACGGGGCTCCTGGCTGCCTGTCTCACTCCCATGGAGTCAGAGGAGCCGGAGCCAAGGACGTTTCGCCCACAGGGGCTCCCGCTGCCTCTCCATTATTTATTTGCTCTGCTCAGGAAAGCAACATGGTCCCTGCCCCCAACGGAACCTGGCAGTGGCCCCAGGACCCCGTTCAGGGCGCAGCACTGGCCAAGCACCATGTGCTGCTGCTGGGTGGCCTTGCTGAGGGCCAGGACCTTGGGGTGGGCCACCCCTTCTGTGCGTTCTGTAGAGGGTCTGGGGTTTGTTGGTGCTCAATAAATGTTCATTCACTGATGGTGGTGATGGTACGGATGGTGGGGGGTGGGGGAGTGGCACCGGGCATGGGATGACAGCAGGGAGTGGGGAGAGCTCAGAAATCCTGTGGAGGGGGATGAGGGTGGTTATAGCGATCTGGGTGGTGGTTAAGGGGGTGGCTGGGGGCTGGCTGCACAGGATGGGGGGTGGTGGCCTGAGAGATGGAGATGACTGGAAGGATGATGGGGGAGGGGGAGGTGCAGGGAATGGGAGGAGANGGGGAGGGGGAGGTGCAGGGACTGGGAGGAGAGTCATGCTGGTGTGGGGGGGTTAGGTTGATGGGGGTAATAATGCTGCTTGGGGAGTAACAATTACTGAGTCATGCTGGGGGGAAAGCAATGCTGGGGGATTAGTCATGCGGGGGGAGGTGGTGGGGATGCTAGCTGGGGGCTAAGGATGCTGGTGGGGGGGGTGTGATGCTCACTGGAGCACAGTGATGCTGGGGGGGCTGGGGGGGGGAAGGAGAGCTGCTGGGTCGGGGCAGAGCAGGGATGGAGATGACAGCTGTGGAGATGGGTGAGCCATCAAGTGTTAGCTGCAGGGTGACGGGGAGGACGAGGTGGCCATAGGATGGTGGTGGCACCTGGAGAGGTGGAAGTGCCAGGGCATCTGGGGTGGGAATGGGCCCCCTGCTTCTCTCTCCATCAGGGCTGTGACTGAGTGGGGGCTGAGGTCTGACCCGCTCCCCTTCCACACCCCGCCCTGTGGCTATGTGCTACCCCCACCCCCCCGCCCCTTGCCTAGAGCTCGGTGACCTGCAGCTAGCTGCAGTGCCCCTGTGACCTCCCCAATTCCCAGGCTTGGCTCAGGGCTGGGATCTTGGTTCCCTTAGAAGCTTCAGCTGAGAAGACCATGAACCTCAGGACCTGGCCAGGGGCAGCTGCAGAGGGGAAAGCACCAGGTATGGGGTCTTGGCAATGGGTCCCTCTGCCTCTCTGGGCCTCCGTGTCCCCATCCGTCAGAAGGAGGGCAATCGATATTGATAACGGGAGGGACGTAAGTCTCTTTGAGAAGAAAGGGGGGCCAACCGTGTCACCACCAAGAGTGGCAGGGGGAATCCTGCTTTCCAGGGGCCCATTCTCTCCATCTCCTGTGTTGCCTTCCAGGGCTGATGGGTTCTTCTCGCGGTCCATGGGTGGCCCAGCTTTGCACCGGCCCGCATGCTTCTTCATTCCGTTCTGACACATGGAGAGCGGCGTCCTCATCCAGCATTCTCAAGGGGCGGGGGGTTGTCCTAACAGCCGTTGCAATGTGCTGGGCTCAGGCCACGTCCTGTGTGAGCTAATCCCACGGTCAGGGAATGGGAGGTCCTTCCTGGCTGAGCCACGCCTTCCGGGAGCTGTGGGTAGACCCTAAACTCGGAACCTCAGTTTCCTCCTCTGTAAAACAGGGCACAGCCTTTGTGAAGATGCAGTGATTCCTTGCGTTTTAAAGAAGAGAGGATTGTAGTGTGGTTTGTATACAGTTACGTCTGGGGCAGCAAGTAACGGAAAATTTACACTGGCTTAAAGGGAAAGGAATATTTATTGCCTCAGCAGGAAGTCTCGAGGGAGGGAGGGTTCTGCCTGTCACTCCATTCTCAGGCACTGTGATAGGCCCCGCCCACCCAGGCCCCGCCCACCCTGATGGTTTCTCATCGGCCCCCCTCAAGGACGCAGGATGTCACCGGTGTTCTAAGCATCAGACCCAGATTCAGCCACTCCCTGAGGAAGAAAGAGGACAGATGATTCTATGTCTCTTTCTATGAGGGTGCAAACTTTCCCCCAGTCCCCCTGCTGACCCCCGCTATTGTGACATTGGCCAGGTTTAGGTCACGTGTCCCATGCTCCAGCCAATCAGCAGGTGGAAAGCCATGCGTGGCCTAGAGGAGCAGGGGCCCTATGGAGGTTTGTTTCCCTGGTGAGTTCTGGGGTTCTGTAGGGAAGGAGAATGGAGGAATCACTTACCGCCTGGACAACCAGTAGCATCTGCTACAGTTGCCCCACCTCCATGCCATCTTTCCAGTGGGGACCAGTATGGTCACTGAAAATGGCTGTGGTTCATTCTGGGGCTGTGACAAGGTCACTTCTCTAGGGGGTTATGGGATGGGCCTGCCGGCAAAGTCAAGGCACCCTCTCCACTCAAAGGGACTCCTTAACTTACCAATGGGAATACTTTATTCACTCATTAAAAAAATAATTAAATAGCCCTGACTGGTGTAGCTCAGTGGATTGAGTGTGGGCCTGCAAACCAGAGGATGGCGGTTCGATTCCCAGTCAGGGCACATGCCTGGGTTGCAGGCCAGTTCCCAGCAGGGGATGCATGAGAGGCAACCGTACATTGATATTTCTCTTCCTCTCTCCTTCCCTTCCCCTCTAAAGATAAATAAGTAAAGCCTTTAAAATAATAATAATAATTAAAGAATTGTTGGCTATGAATTTTCCTCTGAGTACATTTTTACCTAAGCTTGTAGTAACTTTTTCAACTGTGATTTTCTAAATATTTGGTGGTTTGGGTTTTGAATCTTTATCATTTGAAAGCTGATTAGGGGCCATTGACAGTGTTTTTAAGTTGTCGAGGTTTCCAGTTCGGTCCAGGAAGGTCTTAGAGATGACCTTTCCCAGTGTCCTTCGGAGCACAGGACACAGGCTGGTGGTGTGCGTCAGCGTTTTCAGGGGGCACACTGGGCAGAGTCACTTAGAGGGAAGTGTACTCCCTTTGCGGTTCTCTGCCCTCTTGATTATGACAAAGTCTCTGTTGGATGCTTCTGCGTTGTTAATGCCCCCCGCCACCTGCTAATCTCTCTCTAATAGAGAGAAGCCTGAGGCTCAGGACCCCTGAAAGGCAGAGTTAGAGCCAGCGATGGTGTTAGCTTCCCCAAGACCCCAGGGTCCGACAGGAAAGGAGAGTTGTCAGTACCTGCCCAGCGGCCCCAGTGCCTGACGCTGTCCTTCGTCCATGCCTTTGTAGCATCACTGCGTGGTGTCCCCCCACTGTGGGCAAAGTGTAATTGCTCACCCCTGGGCTTGGCTGTGTGACTTTAAAAAAATTATTTTATTTTTTTAGAGAGAGGGGAAGGGAAGGAGAAAGGGAAAGAAACGTCAATGTGTGGTTGCCTCTTGTGCACCCCCTACTGGGGACCTGGCCCGAAATTAAGGGAGGTGCCCGGACTGGGAATCAAATCAGCAACCCTTTGGTGTGCAGCCTGTGCTCCTTCTACTGAACTACACCGGCCAGGGCCACATGACTTATTTTTAACCAATGGGATGTTAGCAGACATGCCTAGCCCTGCCCCTGGAGGAGGATGAGAGATACTTGGAGCAGAGCTCTAGCTCCCAGGCAGGCCTAGCTGAGATCAGAGGAAGCCCACAGATGCGTGAGAAAGAACTGGTTTTGTATGCCCTTGAGTTTCTGTGATTTTTGTGGCAATAATGGATTCAGGCTCTAGAGAAACAGTAAACAGAACTCGGGCAGGCCAAAAATTGAATGTCCGCTGCATTCTGTGTTGGGGACCAAGAGGATGAACAGTGCAGAGAAATGAAAATTCTTACTCTGGACACCTAGCTGACAAGTGATGGAGGTGGGATTTGAACCCAGGCATTCTGTCCTCAGAGTCCAGCCTGGAAAGAGAACACTGACCCCTGAGGGATGAGAAGGGATGAGGCCAGGTCGCTTGTGTAAGGACCCGGGCTGCTGCCGGCCCCTTTTGCTGAGCCCGAGACCCTCCGCCCCCGTTTCAAACCCACTCCCTTTGAACCTGCCTCGAACTTTATTTCAGCAAGCGTTCCTTGTTATGTGCATGCATGTGTATTTCATAATGATAAAGCACTTGTATGTCATATTTGACAAGAGGGCTTTTTTCATCCCAAGTTGAAAGCACTACTGGGAAATAATTAGCACTACTGGCGTCAAAAACAATGGGGCCCCATCAGGAAAGACAGTCTCGGGAACTCTCGGATCTTAATTGAACAATTACCTCTTATGCCTGTGAATAGTTCATTATTACATGCCCTGTTATTATTAGCTGTTATTATTGTTTTCGATGAATGCTGGGGATTTTTTTAAATCAAGAGCCATTTTTCTACCACACTGTTCACCTCCCCCAAACGCATGCTCCTAACCTTCCTGGATGTCCTAGTGGGCGGAGGGTCTCTGCACCTCGCCCAGGCAGCAGGGTATCCTGGGCACTGCAGTTGTTTGGATGGGGCAGTTATATATTCCAGGTCTCCATTTGGAGTTACTAGTCGAATCCTCGGTAAAAACATTTGATGAGAATCAAGCACCCCCTACCTCTTACTTTTTAGGGTTCCAAAGTCGCTGGGGACAACAGGGAGATCTTTGTTCGTCCCAAGCGTAGAGATCGAGACCAAAGGGGTTGGTGGTGATGGAAGCAGAGGACAGGAGAGAGGGGGCTCTGGGCAGTGGAGACCCAAGCCCCCCGGGAAGGGGGCTCAGGCAGCTGGGTCAGGAGAGGCCTGGCTGGGAGTCCTAGGTGCTTGGAGGAACCTCAAAGAGGGGGAAGCAGATGAATGTGGATAAGGCACCTACCATGTGTCAGGCATTCCTATCTCAGGAGCCATGTGCAGAGCTCATGGGCTGGTGCTGATGCCTCCTCAGAAATCAAGCCCCCCTTCCTGATTCGCAGCACCTGGGTTTGTGTAGCGTTTTCCACTCTGGCAACACCGTGACTATTGCCTTTACTGGGTATCTGCAGAGCAATAACCACGGGAACCAGTTCTGACCCATGAGACAAGGGGGGGAGTCTGAAGGAGGAGGAAGTCCGGGACCTGTGGGACCATGCTGTCTTCTCCTTTGGTGGGCACGCTCAGGCCTGGATGTGATGGCTGGAACCGCAGCAGCCATTCTGCACCCAGGATGGGGGGGCTTGGTGGAACAGGAGAGTGAAGAGGGCGTGGGTCCCGGATGACACCATTGAGCAGCTGAATTGACCAACCCTGGTCTTTTTATGATTGTTTCAGATCATTTTTTTCTTTTTTAAAGGTCAGGGTTTCCTATGACTCTGCCCAATTCATGCAGATACAAGAAGCAATTTTTACCCCCACTTTACAGATAGAGAAAGTGAGACCCAGTGAAGTAAACACACTTGCCTAAGGACACACAGCCTGGACATGGTGGAGCTGGGATTCGAACACTCTCTCTTAGGAGGAGAGACCTTCTGGGGGTTGGTAGGATTTTTTTTGTAAGTGACGGAGTACTTTCCAAAGCCGACACAGCAACGGGGTGGGGGTGGGGTGGGGGGAGAGTCTTCGGCTTCAGCAGGGTGGGGCAGCTGATCCTAAGATTGGCCACCAGGGGTCGCTGTAGTCACACCCAGGGCCTCTTCCGCGGCGGCCTGTGGAAGCTTGGAACCAGAGAAGTTGGCGGGGAAGAGCCCTGCTAGCTGGGCTCCCCTTTAGTGTGCCCTGGGGCTGTAAGACTCAGGAAATGCCCCCCATCTCTGTCATCACGGAGAGAAGCCGCCTAGATCGGCCTCTGGGGCGTCTATTGCTGTGTGGCAGTAGGCAACTTGCCTCCCCTCTCTGAACCTTACTTTTCTTTTTCCAAATAGGGGATAAGTTCTTACCCCCACTTCACCAATGAGGGCTCCTTCTCTCTCTCCCTGGGACCCTTTACCAGGGACATAACGTATGGGCCTAGTTTGACAGATGGATAAAGACCACTAAGGACGTGGTGGCCCCAGAACAGGCCCAGCTCCAGGCCGGGGTTGGATTCCAGGCCGGGGTTGGATTCCAGCCCCGGTTCTGCTGCAACCTCATTAAGTGTCTTTGCGTTGCAGCTGGGCAAGCCCAGGAGGCCCAGACAGGAGAGGGAACTCAACAGGTAGGACTCAGGGTTCCCTGAAGCCTGGTTCATCCCTTGGGAAGTCGACAGAGACAAAAGCTTAGGTGACCGAAGAGTTGGGAAACCTCTGGGTGAGGGTTGGAAGGGCATCCTCCTGCGGGACTTCTCAGAGCATTTAATGGGCTACGGTGATTTGTGTCGCTCCAGGAGGGAGGGAGGGAGGGTCAGAGTCTGGTGTTCAAGCTCATTTGACCTGGAAACCCACTTTCCAAGGTAAAAATCAGCTGGGCCGAGTGATGACAGAAATAACAAACCTGACTTTTGGGGCATTTTTGATGGGCCAGGCTCTGTGCTGCCCGGCATGGGACTGCCCATCTCCTGGGCTCCACCCCCATCAGCTTAGCCTTGCTTTCTGGTTGAGAAGCAGCAGCCCACAGAGGGCGCTCATGAGCCAAAGGCTGCAAGCTGGCGAGGGTCAGTAACAGGACTGGGACCAGTAAGGACCCTGCGGTCAGGGAGGTGGCCCCTTTCTCGCAGGACTCATTTGACCTGTCATTCTGATTACACAGCACCTGGTGCCATCCCCCTTTCCAGTGCCACTACCCGCTTTGACAAGTCAAGAATTGAGGTTCAGGCCACCCAAATTGCCCAGGGTTACACAGGGAGTCTATGTGATAAGAGGCTAGATTTTTGTGTGTGTGTGTTTTTTAAATTTTGTTGTTGTTTGTTTTTGCCTCATCTCCTCCTGTCATGGGCAGACCAAGCTGGTGATGCTGGTGATTTAAACTGAAAACTTTTTGTATGCTGGATTCGCCCACTGCACTGGCTAGGTTCCACCTTCCAGGGGCCAGGGCAGGGGTCTGGGGGACCCCCTGGGCCCTTTAAGAGAGCCAGGGTACGCAGGTGCCATGCAGCACAGTGGAGCCCGTGAGGAGGGCACGGGCGCCAGTGGGGGCGTGGGCTCAGGCTCGAATCCCAGCCGCAGCTGGGAGCTGAGTGGCTCCAGTTTGAAGTCACTGCCGGCAAGTCAGGGGGCCAGCTTGTCTCAGCTTCCCCTTCCCAGAAACAGGGGAGTGCCCTTGGGCTGGGATGTGAATCAAGAAAACCAGGAGCCACCCTGGAAAGGTGAGTGTCCCTATTTCAGTCCTCCGATACATTCGCCACGTGTACTTGCAAGCCCTCCCACCACCCAGGGCAGCTCTGATGGCTCCGTAAGACGCTGCGGCCTTCTCATAGCTGTTGTGGCAGTTAGAGGAAGTAACAGTGGACACTGTGCACCAGCCACGAGTGGCTGCCCTATTGCACAGCTCAGCTCTAAGAGGTGTGAGCCCCAGGCAGCTGCATAAATACAGAGGAAGGGGGTCTTCTGGTAGCTCAAGAGACTTAGAGACGGACAAAGGAGTGTCCCTGGGGGTAGGGGCTGGGTGGGATGGCAGGTTCCCCCCATGCTTCTTCACCCAGGGGTGTGGGACCCAAGGCTGGACCAAGGTCTAGAGCCAGATGGGCCACACTTGGGGGTTGGCGGTGGCTTTGTATGTCGGGCGCAGCACGGCGGTTGAGAGCTCAGACTGCGCAGAAGGCCCCTGTTCTTTCCCAGTTGCTGCTCTGTTCTCAGCTCAGCTGTGTGGTTTTGAGCAAATGCCTGCCCTTCTCAGGGCCTCTCTAGCCTCATCTATAACGTGGGAGGGTGCGCCTGTTTGGCCTGTATTGCATGCACCTGTGAGACCTCAGGGCAGCGGGCCCTAGAATAAGGTCGTCTGCCCCACGGTGTTTCACTGTAATGAAACTGATGAGTTGCTGCAGGAACTTCGTGCTGGTTTGTGTCAGGGGGCCTGTGGTCCCACTGGCTGCGTCACACCTCACTTTGCGTGAAGTCGTGGACCCTGCAGACATTGAGCGGGGCGCCCAGTGCACCTGCCGTGGCTGTGGGCTGTTGGGAATCGCAGCCGTGGGGGTGACATTCCCACTGTCACCGCACTGCTCCTCCAGGGCTGTCTGTAATCATGGGTGATCGATGGCATAGAGGGCGCGATGCTGGGGGACCATTTCAGATCAGCTAGCTCGGCTCCCAGGGAGGGCAACCCCAGCTGGGCCAGACTGGCTGTGCTGTGTGCCCTCACTTTCCCTGCTTGGTGACCCACCTGGCAGAGGATGGAAAGGTTTCCCAGGAGAGGAGGGGGATGGCCTGGAGGGTGGCCCCAGCCTCACCTCCTTCCCCGGATGGGTGGGCCCAGGACATTGAGACTTGGGCGACCCCGACACTGTGCTGGCACTGACGTGGCTCCAGTGGTGGCCCCAGGACCAGCTGAGCCACAGGCCCACGCCCAGCCCTGAACATGGCTGCAGAACCTGCTGCCCTGCCCCCTCCCAAGTACCCACGTGCTTCTGTCTCCTTGAATTCCATCTCTGATCTGGATGGGGATAGACTGGTTCAGGGCAACTCGGAGTAGCAACAGCAGGATTCGAACCCATGTCTCACTCACTCTGGAAGCTAGCAGGGCTGGGCTGCCTCCGCACTGTGACGCCCCCAGGTGGGCTTCAGCTGTGCCTGAGGGTGGAGACAGCCCAACGCAGGGCAGGGGGTTGAGGCCTGAGCCTGACCCCCTGATCCCATCCCCGTGGCTGTTTCTCACCTTCCCTTGTCCTTCCTCACCTGTGAAACAGGACCATTTCATTGCACACCTGGGAGGGATGCTGGGAGACTAAATTGTATGAGGTCAGAGAAGTGCTCCGCCACCTGCTGTCTATATAGCGTGTGTGATTACACCCCGCAGCCTTGCGCTCAGCACCGACATTCCCAGCTCGGCCCTCTGCAGGACCCTGCCTGCCCTCAGGGCCTGGGGTGGCCGCTCAGAGGGGCCTGGGTCCCTCTCTGGACACAGCCCTGTGCCCCTGGAGCCTGCCTCTCCCCCTCTATGTGCTGCCAGGCTCTGGGGCCTGAGCTGGGGAGGTGGATGCCCCCAGGCAGGGTTGCAGCCAGGGCATCTCCTCTGTCCCCACCTAAGCCAGGACCTCACCATGCTGGGCACCCATGTACCACCCCCTGTTTGGGAGGGGAGGCCCGCATCTGGGAACTTGCCGGTGTCCCCTGCCCTGGTGTCCGGCTGGCAGGCCCCAGGGAAGGCAGGGACAGGACTCAAGGAGGAGTCCATGCCATGGGTTTGAACACCAACTTTCTGCAGACTTGCTGTGTGACCTCAGGTAGGTCTCTTCACATCTCTGAGCCTGTTTCTTCCTCTAGAACCCCTGCTGCCTCGTGAAGGGTGGTGGGACCCCTGCGCGATACCCCATGTGAATGTACATGAAAATGCCCAGCACAGGCAGTGCCTGGAAAATCCCGAGCTCCTCGGGGTGGCAGCAGTTGCCCCCAAGTTCCCAGGCACCACAGTGTGGGGTCGGGGGTGTGCTGCCCTGCCTGGGGTGGGGGAGCCGAGGCCCAGCCACAGTGGCCCACCCCCATGGGAGCTTGGAACACGTGAGGCACAGAGGGAGCACTGGGAAGGAACTGAGGGATGCAGGGGGGACGCTACCCCCAGGCCACCTCCATACCACTCAGGGGAGGAGCCAAGGGGCCCTGTCTCAGCTGGTCTAGGGATGGCTCTCTGGCCTGACTAAGTGGCAGACAAGTGAACAAGACAAATGACAGTGTCTACCTCGGGACAGCGGGAGGGATAGATGGGAGGCGGATGGCACAGTGGCCTCGAGCTGGGGGTGCCAGGAGGCCCCGCCCTGTTTCCAGAGGGCGCGAGCCCCGTGTGCAGAGGACCCAGCTGGTTCTGCTCCTCCCAGGAGGAAGAGAGCACAGACAAGCTACAGAACCACCCCACAGCCGAGACACCATCTGTGTTTTCCTTTCTTTTCTTTTAGTTTTTAAAACAATATAGTGCAGACTGCACTTCTCACAGTAGAATATAATGGTCAATTTTAGTATAAAAAAAAACATTCTCAGAGATTTGTAAATGCACTTAGTGCTAGAACAGGCCTTGGAGAGAGATACAGTACCGCTTCGGGAGCGCCAGAGGGGCCAGGACTGGGAAGTGGGGCCTTGGGGGGGCACCCCTGCCTGCCTCCCCGTGCCCCCCCCCCCCCAATGGTGCAGGGCAGGCCTTGGAGGGCAGCCGGCAGGCAAGGAGTTGCATGGAGTCACACAGTTAAAGCGGGTGGGTTACCTCCTCGCTGGTTCCCGGGGGAGAACCCCAAAGAAGGCAAGGCTCTAAGACGGCAGGCCCATTGTTAACCCCTGTGGTGCCTTTGTGCGAACAGGGCGATGGCACCCCATCCTCGAGACTCAGGAAATCGCCGCAATAAATACACAAGTCTAGGGTGCACGTGTGTGTCCTGCAGGAGGCGCCCTTGTGCACCTGCAGCCGCAGCCCTGTGAGAGTGAGGGAGGGGAGGGGCTGGGGCAGTCCAGGGTTTGGAGAAGGGTGTGGAGTGTGGTTTCTCCGTGTTGGGAAGGGGTGGGGGAGGGGAAGGAGAGGGCGAGTCTAGAGGAGGAAGAGCAGGGACCTGGGAAGCCCCTGGAGCCTCTATTAAAGTGGTCATCACCTGGACTGGCCAGTGGGGGACACTGTGGGACCAGTGACCTCCCCTGCTCCTCTTCCAGGTGACTGGGCAGCTCGTGGGGGGAGCTATGGGACCCCTGGAGGCTACTTTGACCCCCACCCTGATTCCAAACCGCCACATTTCTTCCTGCACCCCACCCTGGCCTGAGCTCCGCCCGTCAGCCCTGGGAGAGTAGAAAGCAGCACTCCTGGCTGTCAGTGGTTTCTCTCTCCCCACGTCTGCCCGCGTGGATGGAGGAAGGTGTGGGCGTCGGGAGTGTCCCGGGACAGCTGAAGGGTGGGGAGGGGCCTCGCTGAGCAAGGTCACCCTGCCGAACCTCCCCAGACGTGGCTGCGGCTTCCCTGTGAGCATCGACAGGCCCCTGTGCGCCGGCCACTGCTCTCCGGCCTGCCTCCCCCCCCCCCCCCAGGACCCTGTCCCTCTGTCCATGCGCCCACAAGGCAGGCCTTATCTGTAGACGGGGAGGCGGATGTGGGCGTGCTGGTGGTCCAGCAGCCGGGGCACGGCCACCGTCTCGTAGCCCTTGCCCAGCATCTGCTCCTTGATGCAGGGCGGCCGGATGTCATTGATGAGATACTCCAGCGACTGCAGGCTGCTACTCAGCACCGCAGTGTTGCAGGCGCTCTTGCTGGGCAGGCCTGAGAGGGCCTCCGCCGGGGGCCCCGGCAGCTCCCGGGCACCCCCGGGCCCCAGCTCAGAGACCGCCACTGCCGTGGAGTTGTAGCAGTCACTGGTGGGAGTCACCAGCACGCTGTTCCAGGGGGCAGCGAAGTACTGACCCACTGTGAAGCTGGCGGGCAGCCCCACGCTGCAGTTCAGGGGTGAGCCACTGGCTCGCTCATACGCCCGCCCCCCACACGCCTCTGGGGACTTGCTGGCCACTGTGCTCCCGCTAAAGGCCCGCAGTGGCTGAGGCGGCGGTGGGGGCGGCTTCTGTGGCCACAGCAGGTAATCCAGGCCGCCGTCCATGTACCCTGCAGGCTTGGTGGCTGCAGCCAACGTCAAGGCCGCTGTGCTTCCCTGGCCCAGCTCAGCGCCCTTCCGGCAGTCGGGCAGGCCGGCAGCAGCTGAGTAGGCCATGCTGGGGAAGCTGGGCACAGGGCCGTGCTTGGCGGGGCTGGGGAGGGGCACAGCCACGCCCTGGCAGGCGGTGGGCGCCATGCCCGGGGCCTGGCACTGCTGGTTGAGCTGGTAGAGGATGCTGTGGATGGAGGGCAGGTTGGAAGGTGGCAGGGCCCGGCTCCGGCCCGGCAAAGGGATAACGGAGGCCGCAGTGGCGGCTGCCGCGGGCAGGCCTGGTGGCGGGGCAGGCGCCTCAGGCGGCTTGGCATAGGCCAGGGGCCCTAGAGTGCTGGGCGCTGGGTAGGGTGCGACGCCCACCTGCACGGTGGCTGGCGACAGCTTGGTCCGCTTGCCCTCAGCGCTCTTGAGCACGCTTTTGGTGTGCCCAGTGGGTGTGGCTACGCTGGAGGAGACAGCAGCTTTGACGACAGCCAGCAGGCCCTGGTAGCCCGCGGTGTGCTGTGGGTAGGGACTGTAGCGCTGGCCACAGGTGTCGTAGCCGTTGACGGTGCGGCCGAGGTGCTTGTGCTGGGGCACGCGGATGGTGGTGGGGAAGATCTTGATGGACAGCGGGCTGTTGGCCACCTTCTCCGCGTAGGCGTCCAGCTCGGCCGGGCTCGGGTAGCGGGAGGAATGCATGGAGCTGGCCGCTGTCTCACCTGTGGGGACCAGCGGGGAGAGGAAAGCACAGGTGAGCACTGACGGGGTGACAGGGAGGCCTGGAGCCACACCCCCACTGCTCCCCAGAGTAAATGCTGGGGTACTGGCTGCCCTTCCCTCCTCCTATCTCCATTCACTCACTCGCTCTGTTCCTGCCCAGTTCTTAAGCTTGGGATCAGTGTAAATAAAGGAATCAGCCCTCATTGTCAAATGGCTGCACTTGCACCAATGGGACACACATAACGACACTTGGGTCCGGGCACAGGACATGACCAGCCCCCCTGTGAGTCCCCTGTGCCTCCTCCCAGTCTCCGACCACGCCCCCTCCCAGTCTCCGACCACGCCCAGGGGGAGCAGCTCTCTGTCTTCTAACGACATGGACTAGCGGAGTCCGGTCTGTGTCCGTGGTGAGACGGATCGTGCGGCGCACACACACGTGCGTAAGCCTCTGTCACTTAAGGCTGTATTTACGAGGCCCATAAGGCGGCGTGCGGGGTGATGGTTCATTTTTCACATTGGCGTGTGGCGTCCGTGTGTGACTACATCGCAGTTCACACGTCCTTCCTGTTAATGGCGTGGGAGTCGGTTCCAGGTTGGGGCTGACCCACACGGCCCCCTGGTCCCGGGGCACGTGTTCTGGGAGTTCTGTTGGGAGCGTGCCTGGGAGCAGAACCCCCAGGGTGCAGGGACAGTGAAGGCTGTGCTTTAGGAGACAGTGCCCCCACAGCCAGAGTGACGGTGCCAGGGCAGGTGCCCATCGGCAGGGCTCAGCAGTGCCCAGGGCTTCACACTCTCGACCGTGCGTGGTGGTGTCTCTCATGTCAACAGTGCTCTGGTGGGCGTTTGTGCCTCCTACCCCCGTGCTTCTCGGTGCCTGCCCTCCCTCACTTGTCACATGGGTGGCTCTGTGGGCAGAGCCCAGCACGGGGCCTGTCCCTGGAGGGGCAGGGGTGCCCCTATTGTGGGCTTTCATCTGGGCTCACATTTCCTATGTGGCCAGTAGGCAGGTGAAGAGCGGTTTCACCCCTGTGGCCACCCAGCCCCTTCCTGAGTCTGCCTGTCGCCTGCAAAACCGCTGCCTTGTTTGTGAGCCACACTCTGTGTGTGTGTCTGGGGGCACAGCTGGCTCTTGCCACAGGGGATGTGGGTCAGGGAGAGGCTGACCTTCTCCTCCCACCCAAGGCCCCGCTTGGTCCCTCTGAGCTGCCCAGGACCCTCTCGGAGCCGGGGGCCTGCACGAGGTTGGTGGGAAGGCCCTGGCTGGGCTTTGGAGCTGGCTGGCCTGGTGGTGGGGCTGTGTGACCCTGTGTACGTTGCTTGCCCAGCTGAGCCTGTTTCCCCACCAATGGAAAGGGGGTAATGACCATGTCAGGTCTGCAGGGTGACCTGGAGGAACGATTATACCAAATGGCCCAGCAGGGGGTGAGGTGTCACAGGAGGTGCAGGGAGGTAGTGGCCTGTCTGGGTTCTCGGGTGAAGAGGGCATTCCAGTGACCCTGGGGGACTCCACTCTGAGCCTCAGTTTCCATGTCCGTGAAATGGGGGTGCCGCTGCTAACATGACCCCCCAGGTGGCTGTGCGGGTGTAACAAGTCGTCCGAGTGTGGTGTGTCAGCAAAAGCAGGCGCTCCCTGAGTGTGAGTTTGCCCTCTGCCCTCTGCCTGGGGCCAGGCCTTCTGGGACAGGGAGGGGCAGGGCCTGGCACAGTGCAGACACCACGTGCCACCCTTCCAGAGCCTCGCCCACGACCCCCTCATGGGCTCACAGCCAACCTGGGCTTTGATGGGAAGGGCAGGCAGTGTGGGGCCCCTGAGGAGCCAACCCAGCCAGGGCTTCGGAGGTGGCTTTTTGGGACAGTGAGCACCCTGGTTAAGGCAATGGAGGGAGGAGGGGAGAGACCTATCTCAGGCAGAAGCAGCAGCTTGGGACAAGGTCCAGAGGTGACAAAGTGTGTCCAGGTGGAAACTGTAAACGATTCAGGGATCGAGCAGAAGCCTGGGGCAGTGAGCATGCGGAGAAGGCCCAGAGAGGGTCTTCTGTGCTGGGCAGGGCATGTGTGGGGCCAGAATGGAAGGGGGATGCTTCCCACCGCAGGGCAGCAGTCCTGTCCCCCAGGGCATCGGCAGCCAGGGCAGGCTTTAAGCAGGGGACCACAGGGACAGGCACACATGTCAGAAAGGTCATTCCTCACTGTCCCAGGGTGCAGGGGTGTGGTCTGACCTGGGCCAGGCAGGTGGAGCCGGCCAGGGACCCCCGCCCTGACCCTGTTGGGGCCACCCCCACCTAAGTGGCCGAAAATAAACTCAGTGTGGAGAATGGAAATGTCACTTTGGCCAACGGGGGAATCTTTCTCTGAGATTGGATTTAAACTACATTATACAAGCAATTTCATGGGCACTTAGCAGCGCTCGGAGAGTCCCGCAAAAAAGGGACCGGCTCTTCATTTACCAGCCATAAATCAGCAGTTGCTATAATGAGCACAAAAATGTCACTTTTATGCAATTTTACAGATGAACAAAACTGGTGAAATTAACTGCGGTAACCCTACTATAGTCAGCAAAAGCAGCTGCCGGGGAAAAAAATTATATCTGTATGTATTTTTGTTCCCCTTAAACTCTCTTCCCAAGCAAGTTTCTGCCATTGTGGTGTGAAAACTCATTTGTCCTCACCATTATACTTGCATTTGGAGTTTATCTTGAGTATCCAATGAGCCACCAACTGTGAAAATGATTAAATCTACAAAATCTATCTAATGGATGGAATAAATTAGGTGTTTAAAACCTTAAGGAGAAGGGGGCTGGGGGAAGCAGGGCCTCTTCGTAGTTCCCACTCGTTGAAAGAAGGAGCCCGTCTGGCCTCTCACAGCTCAACGGGGCTCCTCGGCAGGGGGGCGGGGGTCCCCCTGGACTCTGTCGGAGCCAATGGTGGTGGCGTAACATGCAGGCTGCCCTTGGGTGGGTGCTTAGTACCCGCTGGGTGCCAAGCCCATGGCTTGTCTCAGAGGCCCCTGTCTGGAGCCCCTGCCAGCTCTGAAAGGTGGGAGTGGTCCCCACTAGAGAGATGAAGAAGCAGACGAGTCATAGCATTAGGCAGGTGGCCTGGAAGACCTTCCACGCTGCCCACCCCAATTATTCTCACATCCCTGTATTCATGTTCTTTGTGGTCCCCCTCCCACTGCAAACGGGGCTGACCTGGGAGATGCTGTGCAGGTGAAGCAGTGTGACCTCCAGGGCGAGGTCACAAAGGGCACCGCAGCTTCCTGCTCCCTCATTCTCTCTTGGACCACTTGCTCTGGGGGAAGCCCTCGGAGGGAGCCCACGTGGGGGTGAGCTGAGGCCTCCCGCAGAAGCATGTGGGCCTTCCTGGAAGTGGGTCCCTCAGCTCCGGTCAAGCCTCCAGATGACAACTCGGCCTCAGCAGCAACACAGAGCAGAACTGCCCGGGGAAGCCACTCCTGAGGTCCTGATGCACAGAAGCCAGGAGCGCCCCTGCGTTTTGGGGCAACTTGCTACACAGCAGTAGGTAACCAACACAGGACCCCGTTTCACAGAGGAGGGAAAGGGCGCTCAGAGCTTCCCAGGACCACATGACCAGCAAGGGGCAGGGCTGGAGTCTGGCCTGGTCTGCTCCCCAAGTCGTCTTACCCGCCTCCCACCCCTCCCCCTGCACCTGAAGCCAGGCCCCTGCGGAAGCCGGGAACCTGGTGCTGCTGGTCGCCCCCTGTCCTTCTTCTTCCACGGAATGGGGAGGAGAGACAGAGCCGGCCTGCAGTTCCTCCTGTAGAGGCCCAGAGGGGCAGGGGGCGACCCGCACGGGTGGGCAGCTCAGGGCCTTGGCTTCTGAGCCAGTCACGCCTGGACATGTGCTTGGGTGGGCCTGCTCTTTGGTGTTTTGGGTGAGAGACTCCGGGTGGACCTGTGGGTCACCAGAGTCCCAGTCTCAAACCTGGCCTGGCTGAGGTGCTGCTGTGGCCCCTGCTTCACACCTTGCTCCTGAAGCACCCTAGGTGCCCCCAACATGGCCTTTTCCACCAGAGGGGGGGCTATGACGTGGGGCCCCTGAGCCCAGTGCAGTCGAAGGCTCCCCACCTTCCCCGGGAGGTGGGCCCAGCCACCAGTTCAGTGCCGCCGGCAGCCTTGCTTCAGCAAATATAACAACACAGAACAAGGCCTCACGTGAAGGAGCCAGCTGAGCTGGCTGTCTGCAGGGGGCTTTCAAGCAATGGGGAGGCGGGGGGGGGGGGCAGCAGTCACAGGGCTAGTGTGGCGGGGGAGGCGGCCCGTGGCCCTGTGGGCCCATCGGGAGACCCCAGGACCCAGCTTAGACGCTGCTCCTTGCGTGCCTTCCCTGGCTCTCTCAGCTGGGCAGGGGGCCCTACCAGGACCCCCGTGCACTGATTCTGCCTACCGTGGGCTTGTCCTTCTCCTCCACCGGACATGGGCTTCCAAGCTGCCTTGTTCACTGTCCCCACGGACATATAATAGGTGCTGAGAAGTGTCGTGTCACATGGACGATGGGGCCGCAGCCAGTGGAACCCAGGCAGCCTGGGAGCCCCTGTTCAGGGCCAGTCAGAACACCTGGGGGTCAGCCCTGGGAGGGGCGAGGCCGGAGAGAGCCCTGTGGACAGGTGCCTTCCAGAGGCTCCCCCCCACAGCCCCGCATCCACCTGAGCTTCCGGAGCCCCTCCTGTGTACAGCGGGCGCTGCCCTGGGCCTTGGAGATGCGGCAGCAATCAAAGCGAACCCAAGTCCCCGTCCTCATAGGGCTGGCAGTCTAGCAGGGGGAGATGATACTGCAGGTGGACTGTGCCACCTCCGAGCTCCCAGCCACCTCTCTCTCGTAAAACCCTGCCGTGAGCACCTTGGTGTGAACTGAGATGCTCAGGCAGCACTCATGGCGGCAGCCTCCCGGCTCAGCCCTCCCCACACCCTGCGGGCCCTGGCCATGGCCATGGCCCTGTGCCTCCACTCACAGGCTCAGGGCTGCCTCTGGCCAGGCCCAGCGCTCAGGGCATCCTTGGGAGGCAGGCCTTGGGTTTTAGAAGAGGAGCTGGACACCAAGGAACACAGTACCAAGCAGGGGCTGCAAATGCAAATTCCCATGTTTTTGCTGACCCCTGGAGGACAGACGGGCTGGGAACAAGCCAGAAAGCCCCGGCGGGGCCCAGACTGAGGTGAGCAGGGAGCGCTCTGCCCAGAGAAGCAGACCTTTGAAATGATGGGCAAACACTGAGTGGGGCAGACCACACACCTGGTGGGCAGGACGGATGCAGGAAGGTGCAGGGTTCCGAGAATTCCCTATTCTGAGGCCCCCGAGAGGCCACAGGGCAGCTGCCAGACAGAACCTGGGCTCCCATGTGCCGAAACAAAGGTGCTCACCCTGTACTGGGCCTCCCCTGCCTTGTCTCTGGCCACGTGGCCCCTGTCAAAGCCCTGTCGGCAAGTTTAAAAGGCTGGCTGGCTGGCTAGCAGTGCGGGCCGGGCATCACCGCCATTAAGTTAATGTTATGAGCCTTTTACAGGTGCGTTTAGGTAGGCGCAGCTATTAACGAGTGTATTAAGCCAATTAAAAGCAGCCCTTTGAGTGGGATTTTATGTTGCTACAGGGAGACATGGAAGCAGACCCCGGAGGCTCCCTGCTTGTGGAAGCTGGGTGCGGGGGAGGGGAGGCGGTGGCGCTGCTGTTGAGAGATGAGAAGCTTGGACTCAGGCTGGAGTCAGGTCTCCGTGGTTTGACGTCCCGCGTTACCACTTGCTGTGGGGGACCTTGGGCAGCCCCTCACGTGACCCTTAGTCTCTCCTCTGTGAGGGGGTGAAGGGTGGACACGTCTCGGCTGCTGTGGTCCAAGTGATGCTCCGCACTGGGAGGCATGTGGTGCCTGTTCATTGAGGAGGTGAGGACGGGAGGGGGGTGGGGTGGACAGGGCAGGGGCACAGCACAAGCCCAGAATTCCTGGTCCCATACTCCGGCGTTATCTATGAACCCCAGGTGCCCGCTGTGGCTATATGCCAACCCTAAGTCACTGTGCAGTCGAACACAGGTGTCCACTGACCTACCGGACAACCCCCAGGGGAGGCGGTTCCCTTGCGGGCCCGACTGTAGCTCTCCCGCGGGAGTGGGGAGAATTCAGAGTATGCCGGGCACACGGTCGGGTTTAGCAAGTGCCATCTCTACCACGCTGTCACAGGTTTTAACCTCCTGTCCTTCCCTTCGGACTCAAGAAGTCGTGGTGGGCGTTGTCTGTGAGGAGATGGGGGAAGGGACATCCAGGGCTGCTTCAGGACAGGAGTGGCCCCCGGGCGCAGGGCCCGGCCCTCAGCCCACATCTGTATTCTCCTTGGCAGCCCACACTCTGCCCTTGGAGGTGGCAGCCTCTTGCATGCTCAATTAACATGATACTAATTAGCTGGTGGCACCAGCAGAATCACTAATGAGGCCACTCAGGACCACGTGGTGGGGGTGGGGCAAGGCGCCGGACTGGGGCAGGTGCGGTTGTTCTCTGCTGCGAGGGCTGTTGGCAAGGGGCAGGATGCCCTCCGGCCACCCAGATCTGCTCCCAGCCCACTGGTCCAGGTGTTTGACCTCCGATGTGGGTGTGCATCTTCCGGGCTGATGTGACTGCAGCTTCCAGGCCTCGGCTTCCCCTCAGGGGGCAGAGGGGAGGTTAAATGAGCGGATGCGTGTTGGAAGGCTTGGTGTACAGGAGACGCATAGGAAAGGCTGGCTGCCCTCTAGCACGTTCTGGGCCAGGCTGGGCAGCCCAGGGTGGCGGTCACTTCTGCACACAGCACAGAGGGTCCTCTCTCTCACCCTCTGACTGTGCACACGTGCGTGGAAGCAGAGTGGAGTGGTCAAAGATACTGGCTCTTTCCAGAAAGAGTCTGCCAACTTCGGGTATAGAGGAAGATGGTTGCCTGAGTGTGTGGGTCTTGTAGCTGCCATTTGGCTGAGTTCTCAGTCTCCTTGGGTTTCTCTGCAGGGAGTCCTGCTTCTCTCCAATGCTTCTAACTTGTTATTGACGTTCCTGGTCTCCCAGAGCCAGCCAGGACTCCGTGCAGCACGGAGAGGCAGTGATGCGGGTCTCTGTCGTCCCTCGATTTTATCGGTCCTCAGCTTGGCTTGCTGGGGACTGTGGTTGGCTACTCTGTGGTGGATGAAGGGAGTTACCTGCCTCCCTGGTTTGCTAAGAGCTTATTTGTATTTATTGAATCGTGAAGTGGGGCTCACGCCACCTGCCACCTCCTCCCTGCCCTCCGTGGCCAAGCCTCTGTGCACTCCGGGCTCAGCTCCCACAGCGGGGCGGTGCTGGCCTTGCTTCCGTCCCCCAGGGCTGCACTCGGCAGCAGCTACATAATTGGATCTGCTGCGAGGCCAGAGGTTTGTTTTTAATTTTATTGGAATTTGAAATTGCTTTGTTTCTTCCGTGTTTCATTAGTGTCCGTGGGAGCGGCTGCACCTGCAGGAATGCTATTGCCCCCTTGTGGGTGTGGGGAGGGGAGGCCCCACTGACATCCCTTGTGGAAGGGATGGGGGCAGGTAAAGTGCTGGGGTCCACCAGGCCTTGGGGATTCTCTTCTGTTCCTTCTTATTCCCACATGACAGCAGGGGAAACTGGGGCCCAGGGAGGGCCTGTCCCTCACATGCCCAGCACCATGCCCATGACCTAGGAAGGGCTCAGCCAAGATTTGACCCCCAGGCCATCTTGACCTCAAGCCTGCACCTTGGGGGCTCACAGGGGCGGAGGGCAGAGTGGGCAGGCTGCCCTCGCTGACAGAGGGGCAGCCTGAGGGGGAGAGTGCGCACTGCTCACTCGAGGTGTGCCACAGCAAGGGGCAGGCCCAGGTCGGACACTGATCTGGGGTAGCTGCCTCAGCCCCGCCCTCCTTGGATGACAGGTCCCTGCCTGCCACCCAGCCCCGCCCCCAGGGCCTCTCTGAACAGCCTGAACTTTCAGCAGTGCGTGACTCACAGCTTGTGGGCCAACACCACGAGAGGAAGTCAAATATTTATCAGCAGGTCCTGAGCAACTGAGAAAAACAGGTGTCTGTCTGTCCCAGGGGCAGGCAGGTCCTGTTGGGAGGCCAGGACCTGGCCGGAGGGAGTAGTCCAAGACCTTAGGCTGGAGGCAGGGGTGGGGCAGAATGGACTCCCCCTCCTTCCTTTCTTCCCAGGCACCTGCAGCAGGCTACACCTGCCAGCCACCCAAGCCACCTGCCTGACCTCACATCCTGGACAGGGGAGCCGCAGCTGTGTCTGATTTGGTGGTCAAGTTCAGGATGTCTGCAGTGGCCAGTTCTGGTGCAGCCCTGAGTAGTCCGGCTGCTCTGGCCCATTTTACAGGGGGAGGAGGGAGGGGTGCTTCAGACTGGCCATGTCTTCCCCTCACTGGGCTTTTGACATTGTCCTCACAGATGGTCAGAGCCGCCAGCCTCTCGGGTCCATTCAATCTGATCCTTGGCTTTATGGGAGGAGGGACACAGGCCCTTAGTAAGAGGCTGACTTGTCCAAGGTTACGGTGCACACGGCCCAATCCAGACCTTTCTTCTTTGGGGAGAGACAGTGAAGCTCAAGGTCTGGTTGTAGAACTCAGGGCCAGAGCTTCCTGTCCCAATTCTGCCTGGGGAGCCGCAGGGACGGCGGGGGGAGGGGGGGCTGGTCGCCCCAGACCCTGCTCTGGAGGGAAGGGCAGGAACCTCCGCTGCCGACTGTCCAGGCCTTGACTGGCGGCAGGGCGCCCAATTCAATTTGCTTATCTCCCTTCCTGCCTCTCTCTTTCCTGTGCTCTTCAATTACAGGCAGAGCCCGTGTCTTTTCCAATAAGTGCACAGATGTCACAGGATCTGAGTGGGCGGGGAAGCAGGGCGTCCTCCACACTCCCTGGTCCCAGCCTTGGACCAGGACGGATCAGCCTAGGTCATCATGCCCAGGCCCTGCCCCCAGACAGCTGGCAGCAGAGGTCCAGGCCGGGAGCCCGGGCAGCTGGACAGCAGCAACCAAAGGGAAAACTGCACAGATCTTGGGAGCTGGCGAGTCCATTCTGGAATGGACAGGTATAGGCAGAGGTACACAGATGTTCATTACAACCCTGTTCAGGATAGCAAGAGACTAGAAACAACCTAAATGTCCATCAACGGGAAGGTTACAAACATTATCAGTGTTCCTTGAGTCATACCATGGAAATGCTGAACGAGGTCTCTTCCTTTAGGGCGGGGTGGGGAATCATCTCAGAGGCAGGCAGGGTGGGAAAAGGCAAGCAGCTGGGGACAGCACAGGGCTGTGAGCGTTTCCGTAGAAGTATTTCCTGCCCGCCCCCACCCCCCACATGTGTTTCCCAGGAGGGTGTGTGTGAGGAGCCGCTCACACTGGTTTCCTCTGGGAAAGAGCGCTGTTTCTTACTGTGAATTCTACGTACACTTCCTGAAGTGGGTGCCAGGGACAGGGAAGTATGTGATTTTACATAAAAGGCAATGAGCTGGTCACATCAAGGAGCGAAGGGAGCCGTGCACAAAAGGCACTTTTTCTCAAGACCGACGGCCCTCCCAGGTGATCTGGCATCGTTCTGTTTTTACAGGGCAGGCGCATTTCTCTAAATTCCTGTCCCTGAAGGAACGCCATCAGAAGATCCCCCAGCCCCGCTTCCTGGGAACACCCCAAAAGCAGCATGGGATAAAAACGCAAGGTCCATGTTTGCAAAACTAAGAGATGGCTAACTCCCTGGACAAACACATGCAGAAGAGACAGGCACGGCTGCCCAAAGCTGCTGAGGCCCAGGGGGCAGAGGGAGGGGGCGGAGGGAAGCTGCCACCGCCATGATGGGCTTCAGAAAGAGCCAGCAGAGCCCACTTTCCAAATGTGAGGGACACGCCCGTCCGAGGTGCAGAATCCACGCCCAGTCTTTGTGGGCCTGAAACCAGAGGGACATTGGCTGCCGACAGAGCCGCCCGACTTGGTTGTAAAGAGCAAAGGAGGGAACACTAAACAAGAAATCACACACAGAGACGGCATATGTGTAGGCACCTGCTTCTCTCTGAGGCAGTCCTAGAGGGGAATGGCTGGGCTGGGAAAAACTCACCACCCTCCAGAGACAAATAATCAAAATGGAGCCGGCATAGGACCTAATCAAAATGTGAAAGGCAAAGCATAAGTAAAGGGATGATTGGCCAAACAAACAAAACCCAAATACATATTTCCCCTCATAAAAATGGGGTCGTGGAAGAGGTGAAGATTATGGCTTCATATTTTCACTGTGAAGGAAAAAAAATGTAACAGTTGTTTCTATGAAGCAAAAACACAAAGCGAAGATATGAGTTGAAGGAAAATCTTACTGTATAAGCAAGAGGGGGAAAAAGAAATGCACGCATGGGATGGAAGTGAGCAAAATGAGAAGACAATGAGTTGGAAAGGCTTCATCTGAAGAGGCTACTTAGGGCCCTGGCTGGTGTAGCTCAGTGGATTGAGCGCGAGCCTGTGAACCAGACGATCGAGGTTCGATTCCCAGTCAGGGCACATGCCTGGGTTGCAGGCAAGTTCCCCCGCAGGGGCCAGTTCCCAGCAGGGGGTGCACGAGAAGCAACCATACATTGATGTTTCTCTTCCTCTCTCCCTCCCTTCCCATCTAAAGATAAATAAATAAAAAATTAAAAAAAAAGAAGAGGCTACCTAGGGAAGAAGGGCCAAAGCCAGCCAGTCTGTGCTTAACTGGGGCCCCCAAAAGGGAGAAAATGAAATAATACAAGCCCCGGGAAAAGCGGACTGGAACGGGCGGCCCCGGGACACACGCTAGTGAAGAAACGGCATGAAAGACACAGCTCGACATGAAATATAAAGAAGGGGAACCCAGGCTTCAGTTGCTCCGTGGTAACGCTTGACACAAGACCACAGCAAGGTCGACAAAAGCCCTCAAGAACACAAAGTGGCCCAGAGATCATTTTTAGCTCACTCAAGTAGATAGCCCTGAGCGTGCGGAACGCCAGGGGTGCTGTTCATGTGAGGCCTGACGCCGCAGACCAGAGGAGGGCCAGCGTTCCGGTGACGGGAACGAGGGCGAAAGCGCTGGTGGTGAGAACTGACCCCATTTACCCTGGAGGCTGAGATTCAAACAACGGGGTGGGGGGATTGTGGTGCTGTACCCAGATGCTAACATTACAAGCCCCAGGAATGGTGTCCCTAATAATGGAAGGGAGGGGAGAAGGGGACAGGAGTGTAAGAACATCACTGAGGCTGATGTCAGGTAACAGAGGTTTAAAGGGGTAACGTGAACTCCAAGGACATGCTGTAGAAAAAAAAAAGAAAGCTGATCCTTGAATAACACAGGGATTAGGGGTGTCAATCCCCCACACAGTCAAAAATCCACACAAAGCCCTGGCTGGTGTAGCTCAGTGGATTGAGCGCAGGCCTGCGAACCACATGATCGCGGTTCGATTCCCAGTCAGGGCACAGGCCTGGGTTGCAGGCCAGTTCCCAGCAGGGGACTCATGAGAGGCAACCATCCATTGATACTTCTCTCCTTCTCTTCCCTTCTAAAGATAAATAAATAAAATCTTTAAAAAAAATCCACACAAAACTTTTGACTCCCCCCAAAACTTAACTATCAATAGCCTGCTGTAGACTGTAAGCCTTACTAATCATCTAAACAGTTGATTCAACATCTCTGTATTGTCTACTGTGTTCTCACAATAAGGCAAGCCAGAGAAAAGAAAACATTACCAAGAAAATCCTAAGGCAGAGAAAATACATTTGTGGCACTGACTGGGTTTCTTTTTAAAAACCCACGTGGAAGCGGAACCACATGGTTCAAACCCGCGCTGTTCTGGTGTCAACTGGACGCTAATGCCATCGTTTCGTTCACCTTGGGGAACATAATAGAGACTGTCCCAAAGAAAGGAAACATTAGGGCATTATTTCAAGTTACTAGAACAAAGACACCAGCCTTCCTCGTGATTAGTGGGTGCACCAAACAAAGCAGAGAATGCAGAGCACAGAGGGAAAGACTTTTAAAAGCAATTACGGCAAAGCACAAAATGAGCTAAGATGAGACATCTGTCATATCAATAAATGTAAATGGGCTAAGCGCTCAAAAAATTTTTTACAAGGCATTCAGGTGGAATCACAAAGCTTAATCCAGCTCTAAACCTGTATGAGTCACAGCTAAACAAAGTCATTCAGAAAGGCTGAAATAAAAGGGTTGGCCGAGGTTTCAAGAAAACTCTGAATTAAAAGAGCAGAGGTTACTACCTTTTTTTTTTTGAAGATTGTATTTATTTATTTTTTAGAGAGAAGGGAAGGGAGGGAGGAAGAGAGAAAGGAACATCAATGCGTGGTTGCCTCTCACGTGCCCCCTACCGGGGACCTGGCCCCCAACCCAGGCATGTGCCCTAGACTGGGAATCGCACTGGTGACCCTTTGGTTTGCAGCCCATGCTCAACTCACTGAGCTACAGCAGTCAGGGCCAGAGGTTACTATCTTAACAGGTGAAATTGAATCTGCCCCCGGAAGTATTGAGTATAGTAAAAAAAGCTGCAGTCACGATGAAGACTTACGGTGTTAATAGCTATGTGGTAAGTGACCACAGAGCTGTGGGTGCCACAAAAAGAAACAGCCTGGAGCCCATCATCAGTGGGCACCCAATTCTCTTTCCACGACAAGTAAGCGCGGCAATGGAAGACCTAAGTAGCATTAATTAATGGGGTGGATATAACTGGTATACGCCAAACTCCAGACCCTGAAAACAGAGCCCCATCTTCTTTTCAAGTCTCCGTAAAAAGTCTCAAAACTCAGACACACAGGCCCTGACCGGGTAGCTCGATGTGAGAGTATCGTTCTGAAGCACCAAGGTTGCGTGTTCGATCCTCGGTCAGGGTACCCATAGGAATCAACCAAAGAATGCATCAATCAAGTGGGACAACAGATCTTGTCTCTCTCTCTCTCCCCCTTCCTCTCTCGAAAATAAATTTTTAGAAACTCACAAAATGCGACCAAAGATGATATCGCAAAGAAAACAATGAAATACAAAAAAAGTAGAAGTCATAGACAACCTTTTGATCATAATGCAACGAAACAAGGAGAGAAACAAAACACACAGGCACCTACTACCTGGCTGCAGAGACGGAACTCAAATGAGCCTTAGGTCCAAGAGGAAATTGTTGAAGTTATACAATATCTCGGGTAAAGGATGATGAAGAGGCTGCGCCTCAGAACCTATAGGATGTAGCTAAAGCAGTGGTCAGGGAATTCATAGCCTTAATTTTCCCTTTTTTTATCAGTATAAAGATTTTAAGCTTCTAACTCAAGAAATTTAAAAAAAGATTTTAGTAAAGATAAAGGCATAAGTGAATGAATTAGAATCCAAAAATGGGTAATTACTAATAAATCCTAAATATGGATCTTTGGGACAAGGGAATGGCTAACCTCATCAGCTAACTAGTAATCAGAAAAAAAAGGGGGGGGACTACAAAATACACAATCTAAGAAATAAGGGTGAATTAATCATGAAAAAACATTGTATATTGTTTTGTTCAACTTCATGCAAATAAATTCGAAAACCCGAATGAAAGGAATACTTTTCTAGAGAAATATAATTTACCAAACTCATTCAAGAAGCAGAACAATTAGAACAGAAAAATTATTACAGAAGAAAGAGTATTACCAAAGAGCTACCAAATAAATGCACTAGCCTAGACTATTCAATGGAGGGTCAACCGATCTTTAAAAAACAGAGTCCATTCCTAGTTAAACTCTTACAAAGTATAGAGAAAGAAGGAAATTCTCTGTTTTCTTCATGAAGTAATTAAGCATAACACTTATAGCAAAACTCAACAAAAAATTGTTCCAAAAAAAAACTAAAGACCACTCCTGTTGACGAAACTGAGGCAAACCTCCTAAGTAAAAGAGTAAAGCCAATCCCTCACTGGCATATTATAAAGAAATATTCAGCCCTGGCTGGTGTGGCTCAGTGGATTGAGTGCGGGCTGCAAACCAGGGGGTCGCCAATTCGATTCCCAGTCAGGGCACATGCCTGGGTTGCGGGCCAGGTCCCTGGTACAGGGCACACGAGAGGCAACCACACACTAATGATCCTCCCCCTCTCACTCTCCTTCTCTTCACCTCTCTCTAAAGATGGATAAATAGAATCTTTTTTTAAAAAAGAAATAGTCACCATGAACAAGTCAGATTCAACCAGGAATACAAATTAGGGTGGTTCAATGTTAAGAAATCTATATTCTTCTTCACATTAACAGATTAAAGGAAAAACCCATATGATCATTGTCATAGACTCTGAAAAGTCATTTGGTAAACCTTCAACTTCCAGGCTTGATTTTTAAAATTCTTAATAACATAAGAATAGATGGACATGTATTTAACCTGATAAAATATTTGCCCCCAATCCAGCATTTTGCTAATAGGGAAATCTTAGAAGCTTCTCGCTGCAAGCCAGGGACAAGGCAAGAATGTCTATTAGCACTATTATTATTTTTCTTTGTTCTAGGGATAGTAGCCAACGATATTAAACAAGACAAAGAAATTAAGGTCTAACACTTCCAAAGTAGGAAGTAAAATGATCACTTGCAAATGATAGAATAGTAAACTGGAAAACCAAAGAGACTAAATTAAAAAGCCATTACAAACAAAAAGATTTCAGTGAGATGGCAGGAGTTAAAAGCCTTTATATAAATAAACTCCGTTTAGGAAAGAAAAGACTTGCCAAACAGGTTAACTATTCAGAAGTAAACTCAAAAAACTGTGTGAGATCTCAATGAAGCAAGTTATTAAAACATTCCCAAGGGATGCACAAGAACACACAGAAAGGTATCACATTCTTGGATGGAAAGACATCATCATAAAAATGCCATGTCTTCCTATACTAATTTATAAATTTAATGTGGTCCTAGTAAAAACACAAATAGGACATTTGCTCTTTCCTAGATAAATTGATTCCACAGTTCAGACAGAAAAATGAAGGAAAAAGCCAAGGAAATTCTGCCTGGGGGGGATAGTGAAGAATAAGGAAAAACGCGCAGCCGCAAATGTGAAAATTGTTCCACGCATGCCACAACATGGATGAGTCTCAAAAACATTGTGCCAAGTGAAAGGAGACAGGCACAGAAGGCCCTGGATCGCGTGATTCTCTCCTTGGGAAAGGCCAGGACAGGGAAACCTGCAGGGACAGAAGGGGGCAGGCAGGTCAGGGAGCGACTGCTAACAGTTAAGAAGGGGTTTCTTTTTGAAGTGATGGTGACGGGTGCGAAACTCTGTGAACACACTAAAAACACACTGAGTTGTACACGTCAAATGGGTGGACAGTATGGTACATGAGTTATATCTCAATGAAGCTGTTAAAAATTTAAAAAAATGTATTATAATGCTGTAATAATTAAAATGCTTAGAAGTACCAAGAATGGTACTTCATGGTACTTCAAAATAGAAGTACTCCGCTGGTGTAGCTCAGTGGATTGAGCGTGGGCCTGTGATCCACACGATCATGGTTTGATTCCCAGTCAGGGCACATGCCTGGGTTGCAGGCCAGTTCCCAGTGGGGGACCCACGAGAGGCAACCATACATTGATATTTCTCTCCCTTTCTCCTTCCCTTCCTCTCCCCCTCTAAAGATAAATAAAATCTTTTAAAAAACTCAAAACTGGAATTAAAAAAAAAAAAAAGAAGTGCCAAGTCCATCTCCGTAATTGGACACACTGAAAAAGCAAAGCCCAGAGAGGGAAAGGACGCGCCTGAGGTCACGCAGCAAACCAGACCCAGAGCTGGGGTCCCGTTCAGGACCATTTGCTTCCACATAATCCCACTCTCTGCTAAGGCAGGAAATGGTAGTGAGCAAGACAGACGTGGCACATGGCGGAGTCACAGGGGGGCTGGGGTTGGGGCCACGGTGCTGGTAGTGGTCAGAGATGGCTACTAGGAAGCTACTTGTCACACCTGGTGGGAGTCGGCCAAAGGGACTGGGTGCCCTTGTAGGGGAGGGACTCCAGGGAGGCAGCACAACATGGGCAGAGGCCTAGAGGCACTCAGAGTTCGAGACTGGGTCGGGCGTACAGGGGAGGACATGCTGGGCGTGGATGGCATCCCCTGCCCGGGCCTGCCCCACAAAGGCCTGAGATGGAAATAGTTTGGTAGTACCCAAACCCAGATAGCAAGCCCTGTGGACTCAGAGTGGGAGAGAAGGGGCAAGGTGGGGGGGGGGACTGGGAGGGCACAGAGGGTGGTGTACAGGGTGAGGGTGCCCACTCACACTTGCGCAGCTCCAGGCTCTTGGTCGGGCAGGCCAGGTGTTGGCCCGGTGGGTTCTGGGTCCTCTGCAGACAGGCCAGCATGGCTAAACTGGGGGCCCTCGGCACGGCAGGCTCAGTGGCAGGGTCCCTGTGAGAAGGGAGATGAGGTACTTGTCACATGGGCTGCTCCATGCCCGCCTCCCATCTCCCTCAGCTGGGCGTCGGTGCCTGCAGCCTCCCAGAGCCCCAAAGAACTTCGGAGACTTTCGAAGCAGACACCCTTCCTCCCTTATCAAACAGACCAGCAACTAGGCCCCGGGGCATCAAGAGGCTCATCTGTGGCCTCAGAGGATGAAAAGATTCCGGGTCTCCTGAGTGATAGACTTCCACTGTGATGGGGCCAGAACTGATTGTTCAGACCTGTCCCAGCCCTGCTCAGAGTTCGGGTCACGCCCTCCAAGGGGCTGCCCTGATGCCCTCAGGCCTCTCAGGTTCTCCCGATTCCTGCCCCTCCATGTTCCCTCAGCAGGCTGTCCTTCCGGCTCCTTTGCAACCCCCTGTGAGCAGATGTGCACACCCCCCCGAGTCAGCCAGGAGCCCACCCAGGACGAAGACCTCACCCGGCACCTTGGGAACCCACAGGGAGGGGCGCCCAGGGACTGCCAGTGGCTACGCAGTGCTGAGGTTTATGGAACTTGGTCTGCCCCCCACCTGGGGAGTTCTCACAGCGCCCCTGGAGGGGAAATGTCCAGGGTGGCTCCAACCCTGACCCATACTGAGCCTGGGCTTGATCTCAGACTGAGCTCTGAGCCAAGGCCCCCAGGGCTGCCACAGCTTCCTGCCCGAGCTCCCTACCCCAAAGAGAAAGGGCAGGGCCGCGCGGGCCAGGCAGCCGTCTCCTCGGGTGGCAGCTCAGATGTGGCTGCAGACAGGACCGCGTCTGCTTGTTCACCCAGAGTCAGGTGCCCAGCGTTCACATATAGGAACCCCATTTTGTGAACACTTTCCTGGGAACCCCGAGTCCCCGAGGGGCAGGGTGACATAGACAGGGCCTGTCTTGGAGGCCATGGGGATAGGGTGGGGGTTTCTCTGCCAGGCCCCTCTCTCCCTCTCTCCCCAGGAAGGGGATGGCAGGCCCAGGGGAGAGCTGAACTCCAGACACCCCTTGATGCCCTGGCACCCCACCCCACTCCCACAACCTGAGTCCCCAGCAGCCCAGCTGGGCCAACTCAATCCTCATGCTGGTTTAAAAAAAAAGACAGTGTGTGTGTGTGTGTGTGTGTGCGCGCGCGCGCGCGTGCACGTGCACGTTTGGGGAGGGGTGTTTAAGGGGAAGAAAAGGAAGTTATTTAATACTAAACAGGTGTCTGGAGCCCTAAATTCTGTGGCTTTCTTCTAATAATGAAGTATTCATGAGGAAAGGCCTTTTTCCACTACTTTCTTAAGATACTAATTTCACAACAAGCTCCTTGTTACCGCGCAATTATTCCAGTCTTGTATTTCCCGGAGACGGTTTCAGCCTCCTGTCTGCCCCGGCCTCTCGGTAAATGAAAGACAATCACGTAGCCACCTTTCATTACGCTCTATTTTACTTTCAGCAAAGGTACCCTGAAAGAAATGATTTACACTGAAAGGGACTTTTATTCAGTTTCAAAACCAATTTTCTCCTATTACTGTCTCAAAAGAGAGAGAGAGAGAGAGAGAGAAAGTAGGGGATGGGTTGGGGGAGGGGAGGTGATGCTCATCCTCCCCCGCCCCCCAATCGCCAGCCTTAACGCAGCGACGCGATAAAAGCTGCAGTATCCACTTCCCGGCTTTGATTTCTGGTAATTTTAAAATATGCCATTACAATCAGGCAGAAATTATACAGTTTAAAAAGGGAGTGAAGTGGGCTTATTGCAGAGATGAAAGCCCTTGACTGCGAGGACGCGGCGCGGCTCCTGGGGGACCGAGATGGGAGCCCGTGGCGGGGCTGGTCCTCCGTGGGGCCCTTTGGGACACGCCTGCCCCCGCGGGCACGCCCTGCCCCGTTTGGACACCCAGGGCCGTTCAGAGCTGGTTCACATGCAGCCATGCTCACTCAGTGAATGTGTCTTCCTGCAGAAGGGCACGCCGCTGTCGAACCCTCACCCACACCGCCTGACACACCCCTCCGTGCCCGCTGGCCTCCTCACGCATGCGCAGTCCGCAGACACACTCAACCGTGTGTACACCTGGAAGGTGAGAGGCCTGTGGCTACCGCGCGCACAGCCTGGCCTTTCCCGCACTACAACCCAGGGCAGTGTCCACCTCTTGCCGCTCTGATGCAGGGTTTAGGGGACAGAGGGGAGGCCTGGAGAAGGCCAGCTGGCTGCAGGGCGCAAGCTTCTCCCTCCACAGATGGGGAAGTCCGAGCCTGGAAGAAGTGACACCCAGCTCAGGGCCACCCAGCAAGCAGAGGCTGGGTGAGCCTGCCCTCTCACCCCTGGGCTACACTGTGGCCCACACCCCAGGGCAGCCCTGGGCCAGAGAAGAGGGAGGCCATGACCTTGTGAGCTAAGGAAACCTGAGCTGGAAGCCTGGAACCTCCCGAAGCCAGTGCCCATGGTGTGACCCCAGGGAAGCTACGGCCCCTCTCTTATAAACTGACTCTGTGAGCCCACCCAGGGCATTCTCCTCCAGGGTCCTGCCCATGCCCATCTCTGGAGCTCCACCTCACCTCTGGTCATTTAGGGGGTGCCGGGGGCCCAGAAGCCCAGCCCCTTTCCAGCCTCCACCTCACAAGGCCCCAGGGGCCATGCATCCCAGCATGCTTTGCAACCAAGAGGGGCAGGCTGGGGACCACTGTTGCTGGCAGGGGAGGGCAGGCTGCCTGTCCTGGGGCCTCTCCAGACACCCTCGCCTGCCCTCCACGTGGGCTCCAGATTTCAGAATGCTGCAATGGTGCCTGGGTGTTCCTGGGAACCGAGAGGTCACCTGTCCCACCTTGGGACCACAGAGGATTCCCTGCAGGCCCTGGCCTAGCTATCCAATACAGCTGCCTGGATGGTCCCTAGCTTCCAGAGGCTCAGCAGGCAGCACCCTGCAGCCTAAGAGGCGGTGGTCACTTGGAGAGGGGGGATTTCTTTCTGTATCCCCCGTTCCCCTAACTCACTGCCCATTCTCCCAGGAACCATCTGCTCTGGGGCTGGAGCAGGTGGGGGTCCAGTGCGAGGGGTGGGGTAGGCAGGGGCCAGCCATGCAGGGAGAATTGGACCACTGCCTCCACCTTCTGTATCACCCCCATCATCTACAAATGAGACTGAGATCCGTCTGCCTGGTCCTAACACTTTCTTCTGGCCTCAGAGTAGAGCCCGGCCCTCACCGCCTGGCCTGCAAGGCCCTGTGACCTGCCTCCCTCATCTCTCCTCCCTTCCTGCTAGTCCTCCCACTAGCCCGGCTGCCTCACACCTCCAGACCTCCGCCTGTGCTGCCCCTCTGCCTACAGCGCTGCCACCCGACTCTGGCACCCCTCCTCTGGGTATCCTCCCTCACAGTCCTAATCACACCGAGGTGTAACTGCCAGTTTGCCGTGGCTGGTGTGGCTCAGTGGATTGAGTGTCGGCCTGTGAACCAAAGGGTCGCCAGTTCGATCCCAGGTCTAGGGCACATGCCTGGGTTGTGGGCCAGGTCCCTGGTGGGGGGCGCACAAGAGGCAATTGCACATTGATGTTTCTCTCCATCTCTTTCTCCCTCCCTTCCCCTCTCTAAAAATAAATAAAATCTTTAAAAAATTAACTTCCGATTTTCATGTCTGTCTCTTGCCATGAGACTCTGAGTTTCTCGGGGGCAAGGACCATGTCTTCTTTCTTTCTCCCCAGTGCCTGGCAAAAAGTAACCATTTAACAAACGGTGTTGAATGAATGGCTGAACCAAAGAATCAGTTATTGTCAGATGGAGGACTGAGGCCCAGAGAAGCCAAGCACCCTGCACAAGGTCACACAGCAAGCTGGGGACAGGACTGGAGCAGGTGCCTGAAACACGCACGATCTTCCCATCTGCAGAAAGCCAGCCCCGTAGAGCCCCCACCCGGACTCACGACTCCCCCAGCCGCGGACCATCCTGGGAGCACTGCTCATTTTGAAATCTGATCTGCAAATCGAGCTGTTTATAAGCCCAAGGTCTTTTGTGACTTTAATAATAAAAAAAGGGTGGGGGGAGAGGAAAATGTCGCAAGCCTCAATGATCAGACTGCTTTGGCACCAGCCCTGACGTGGGGGCTGATAAGATGCCTTATCTTGGAGGCACCTCTAGGAAAAGGTCCCCTGCACCAGATAACGCCCCCAGTTGTCGATATGCCCTTTCATAGCTAAGGATTTAGATAAAGGAAATGTGACAGGGGAGGGGAGAGAATGGAAGGAACTTTCCAAGTCCAAGGAGGTATTAAGTCTGCGCTGCTTGCCTTGGCAGAACAATGCATGGGAGGAGGACGTCTACAGGCTGTCTTTATTTTCATTAAAAGAACGGGGAATTGGGGGCCTTGGCCCTGCCTGCCTTTTGTCATCTCTCCCTGCCTGTCTGGCTGCAGGGGGGCTTCAGGGACCACCCCCTGGCCAGTGGGAGGGGGGGGGACTGGAAAATGACAACACCGAAACAAGCACTAATAATAGCTGTGCACGTTCATGGAACGTCCCCTCCGCCTCGCCCCACGTGCCTCCTGTCTGTTAGCCCTCACCGCAGCCGCCTCTGCGGTAGCTTCTGTTTTTAGCCCCATTTTACAGAATAGGGAATGGTCCCAAAGAGGGGAAGTAATCTGCACAAGTTCACACAGCTTTGAGGTGGCAGAGACGAGGGGGTCACCGCCATCAGAGCCTGCACCCTTGGCCTCACATCCCGGTGCAGCCCCTACGCCTGGCTCCACGGTGGTGAGGGGCTCATCAGCCCTCAGCTCCCAGCCAGCTGGGCAGGAAGGAGTAGGAAAGAGCAGAAGCAAGGCCTGCTGCTTCCCAATGCCCGATTCTACTCTTGGAGGAACTGGAATCACAGAGAGGGAGGCGGTGAGAGGAGGACCAGGAGGGCCCCTTATCCTGTAAGTAGAGGACATTCCCAGAGGCAACGTGCTGGGCAGAACAACACTTCTGCCCATTGAGAAAGCCTAAGCCCTGCCTCTTTAAGTGGCTGTCATTCATTCATTCATTCAGGCAGCAAACATTCCCTGAGCATCTTTTGAGGGCCAGCCCTGTGCCAGGCACACAAAGGGGGTTCCAGATGCAATCCATCCTTGAGAGGTTTAGAATCTGGAGTGAGGATGAGACAGGAAGCCTGGAGAAGGAACATCAAAGAGTGTCCCGCCGAAAGGGAAGATCCAACCAGAACTAGCTGCCCACTCCCAAATCTAGCCCATTGAAAATGGACTTGCTGCCCTGGACAGTGTGGCTCAGTTGGTTGGGTGTCGTTCTGCAAGGTGAAAGGCCACAGGTTTGCTTCCTGGTCAAGGCACATGCCTGGGTTGCAGGTTCAGTCCTTGGTCAGGGCACATGCAAGAGGCAAACAATTCATGTTTCTCTCTCAGTTCAGTGTTTCTCTCCCCCCGTCTCTCCTTCCCTTCTCCTCTTTCTAAAAAATAATCAAAAGATCTTTAAAAAGTGGACTTTCCTGGCCTCTCCCTCAGCTGCCAATATTTCCTGGAGTCAGCAGGTGGCAGATTCTCCCCTGGTGCATGCGCTCGAGAGATCAGCAGCCTGCCCCTTGCCAGGCTGGGCTGGCCCTGGAGCAGGGCAGAATGTCAATACTAGGGCTCCGCAGCAGGGTGAGGCTGTGATCCCAGGAAGGCCAAGGATCATGCCATTTTCCGTCCTCCCTCCCTCCCCGGTATTGTCCACTGGGGCCTCTGTGGCTCCACTCAAGGCCAAAGACTGGCTGTGGCTTAGAGGGGAAGGTCATGCCAGGCCCTCCCCAGCATCCAAAGAGACTAGAAGCTCAGAGAGAAAGGCCAGCTTCAGAGGCCTCAGGGCGACCCCTGCCAGTCAATGGCCAGTGCTGGGATTCTGAGTGGCTGAGCGACCTTGAGACCTGTCTCTCACGGTACCTCAGTCTCCATTTCCCTCACAGAATCTTAATGGGGAGCAAGCGGGCTTGTGATGGTATGAGGGCCTTCCAGCTTGGAGGAGGGGATGTTACAATTTGGTTTTCACACATAATCCAGTATAAGACACGCAAGACACAATCACGTGAGACACAGAGTTAGGTCTTCAGCCCATGGGCACACAAAGGGGGTTCTAGATGCAGTCTGTCCTTGGGGTATTTAGAATCTTGAGTGGGGATGAGGGGGAAGCTGCAGAAACCCAGCAGTTCTGTAAAGCGGTGAGCAGACCGTTTGGACTCGGAGTTCCCTGAAAATCTGCAAACATGACGCCTGCTCTTCCCAGGGCCTACAGCCTTCGTGGGAGGGGGCAGGAGCTCTCACCTCCAGCCCCCTTGCTGTCCTTGAAGCCCCATTCCCTTCACCCCGGCCTGGCCACAGAGCCTGCTCCCACGTGCGGGGAAGGATGCAAAGGGGCGGCAGGAGGCCCAGGGCTCAGGGAGGGGAATCAGCATTGGACTGGGAGCCTGGGAGGGGTGGGGTCAGAATCTGGCTCCCTAGCCCTGCGGGGGTTGCTCTTCTGGGTCCGTCCCTACGACCGACCATGAGCCGGGCCAGCATGTAACCTCCAGAAGCATCGAGGGACAGGATTTGCCTGCCCTCGTCCAGAACAGAAGGGCAGAAGGACATTTGCCCCGGAGGCCACAGAAAATCTGGGTGCGCAGTCCCTCCCCCACAACCAGAGGTCGAACTCTCTCTTTCTTCCTCCCCTGCCTCTACCCCTGTCTCTTTCTCCATCTGCCTCCCGTCCTCCTTCTTCCCTGCTGTCTCCTTTCTTGCTCCCTTCCTGACCCCACTCTCCCCTCCTCCTTCTCCCCCCAGTTCTGTCTCTCTGTGAGGCAGCTGGAGGAGAAGCCCTCCCCCACCCCTGTTCCAAGCCCGAGGCCTTCTAGGGGACCCTGTTAATAATTAAATGTTAATCTAAAAAGCAATTTGAGCTGCAGCTAGGCAGATCTGGTTAGAGATTACATTAGCATGGAGGAGGCGAGGGTAATTTTCTTTAACCCCTCTCCTGATCTCTCAAGCCCCGGAATCTTCGAGTCACACTGGCACCGCTGATTAAACCGGTGCGGGGCCTGGCTGTGGATAAGGGGCCTGTGAAAAGTGATTATTTCCCACTGCCGTTTGGGCCGCAGCACCGGAAAGGGATTTTGACTTTTTTTTTTTTTTCAGGCTGGGGGTGGGGGACATTGCCCTCTTCAGCTGGAGGCCTCATCTACCCTAGATCACTGTTGCATGCAGCCTCAAAAAGTACAAAAGGACAGGAAGCGAACCAACCACCCTGAATTCTGGACGGCAGGCAGCGGAGTCCGCAGGCGGGCATCCCTCTGGACACACCACACACCGCCACACTTGCCGGCCTTTACCTGAGTTGTCTTTTCTGCCCACAAGTCCTTTCCACATCTCTGCCCCTTCAGTCTACATTCAGCTGAAGCCCAGGTTCCTCAAGGGCTTCTCAGAGACATACAAGGTACTTGATAGACAGCTGATGAATAAGTGAATGGATGGGGTTCCCTGTATGACCCCCTCCTCCCCAGGCTCACGGTGCTCTGACCAGTGCCTGCTCATAGTAGGCCCTTGGAAACTGTCTCCTGAAGGAAGGATGGATGGCCGGCAGAGTCAGGACAAGGCGGGGCTCAGGAAGTGTCCCACTGGCACCCAGGGCTGCCCTCAGGGCGGGGGCTGCGCTTTTGGGCCCTTCAGCACCACGGCCAGCTCCCAGCCCTAGGGACCTGGAGGAAGGAGGGGAGGATCCTGGGAGCCTAGTGACGTCAGTCTCCATGGGAACTAACTGTGCTGTATCTGCCCTGGGCAGCAAGCACTCCTACTGCTGGAAGGGAAGCACGTGACAAATGAAGCACCTACTGTGTGCCAGGGTCTGTGGAAGATGCTGAGGCAGTGACAGATCTTGACGGGGAGAGGGGGGTGGGGTCAGAGGGACAACTACAAGGCAGGATAACAAGCCATAATGCAGCCCACCCTACCTATCCTAGGGGTGTCAAGATAAAAACATAGCCCCGCTGCCTTGTATGGCCGCCAGTGTTGTGTCCTGGGCTTTGGGGCCAGATGCCTGAGCTTTATCTCTCTCCTAAATCCCAGCTTTACCCCTTAATTCGGTGGCCTTGGGTGAATACCTCCGCCTCTCTGAGTCTCAACTTCCTCATCTGAGAAAGGAGTTAATTCCTCACCATGAATTAATACGATTAAAGTGCCAGGGTCATAGTCGTACCTCCCTAAGTGGTAGACATTGTTAGTATGGTTGGTGACTATTACCTACAGATAGGTAGGTAGGAAGTAGCTACAAGAAGAAGGTGGGGACAGGCAGTCCCATGCACAGGCAAGCACATGGAGACTTGAAGGAAGCTGGTGTATGTGGAGGACCTGAAGCAGCTCCGAACGGCTGGGGAAGCTGCCTTGTTGGTGAGCACCTCCTGAGAGCCCCTGTGCGAGAGGCCAGGCAGCGATGCCAGCATGGAGAGAACGGGGCAAAGGGCCCAACCAACCTCAAGGTGCAGTGACCCTCTTACTGTGGACAAGTGCTGGTTTAGGGCAGGGAGAGGTTAAGAGAAGGTGTGTGTGGATGGGTAGATGCAGGGCGGCAGGGGGCAGGGGCTCACATGAAGGCTCAGAGCTGCCTCGCCTGGGGATGGGGTGAGGGGCCTTGTTGTCCCTGGCTGGCCCAATCCCAGAGCCAGAGCCTCCTGAAGGTCAGCACCTAGGGAGTAAATGGGGGGCTCACTGTCACGCAAATGAGCCTTCAGGAAACCCTAGTTGGGGGAGCAAAGCCCCCAAATCCAGACCTCTCCCCAGCTTCCACCTCCAAGATGGGAAGTTTGGGGCAGGAGCAACTGTACAAGTCATTCAAGGCTTCCCCTCGCCTAGTTCAGGCCTCGGTTCTTTAATCACAGCGCTACCAAGTCTCACTGTCACCTTCCATCAGAGAGATGGGGGGTGAAGCTGGGAATCAGCACCCAGTGCCATCAGTGCCGGATGCCATAACAGGGGCTGGGGAAGCCCCCATGGAAAGGCCTCAACTGAGTGTTTTTGGAGGAGGTCACAGAACCTCCTTGGAGGAGCAACACAGAAGGAGATGGGAAGGGCTGGGTGCTCCCAGCCACCCTCTCGCCTATTCCCCCTTCCCTCCCTCCTCCAGGCTCCTGCACCATGGTCAGGGTTCAGTCAGCAACAGGGAAGGAGAAGAATCTAATAATAAGAGCAATAATAGGAGCTAGTTTTTATTTCTAGTGTTCCCCATGGGCTCAGCACTTCACAGGCGTCACCTGATTTAACCTGCCCCACCCCGGGGAGGAAGAGACAATTACTGTGGTTGCTATACCCAGGAGGAAACAGAAGCCCGAGGGGGGGAAGGGGCTATCCAGGGCCGAAAGCCAGCAGTGGAAGGGGCAGAAGGGCCCAGCAGGGGAGGCAGGCCTGAGAATTACACGGGTCTCTGCCAGGGAAGGTGAAGATGGGTGGGGAGCAAAGCAGGAGAACAGGGAGGTCCAGGGCTGGGAAATCCAGGAGCAGGAGCAGAGGGAAGCAGGGAGCTTCAGGTTGGGGGGCAGAGCCGGTCCTGCCAATAATGATTTCTACCACAGACCCCTGTGGCAACCATATGCCTGGTCACCTCCCAGCTTCCACGGCCCCTACACACCCTACCCGCCCGTGGGGGCCAGGCTGAGCCTCTCCACGTGGGCTGACTGCCTTCTCCACTCACAACTCCCCCACTGACCCCTGCTGAGTTTCTAACGGCATCCTCCGAGGCCCTGTGTGAACCTCTGCCCTCTCCCTCCCCACACTGTTCCTCTCCCCTCCCCTAGGCCTTTCTTTGGTCCTCTAACTGGCCAACTCGGCTCCTACCCCAGGGCCTTTGCATTTGCAGTTTTACTTCTGCTTAATTATTCTACTACAATGCTCTCCAAAAAAAAATACAGTTTCTAGTATCCACCAGAGAAATTATTTTTAATAATTGTATTTAATCCAGTATATCCAAAACAGTATCCCTTTAATATGTAATCAATACTCAAAATGTACTAATAAGATATTTTACATTCTGCCCTGGCTGGTGTGGCTCAGTGGATTGAGTGCCGGCCTGCAGACCAAAGGGTCGCTGGTTCGATTCCCAGTCAGAGAACATGCCTGGGTTGTGGGCCAGGTCCCCAGTCTGGGGCATGCAGGAGGCAACTGATCAATGTTTCTCTCTCTTTCTCCCTTCCTTCCCCTCTCTTTAAAAAATAAATAAAAAAATTTTAAAAGATGTTTACCCTCCTTTTTTTTATACGAAGTCTTTGAAATCTGAGGTGGATTTTACACTGACAGGACATCTTTGTTCAGATTGGGTAAGGCTAAATAAAACTCTCTGTGCCAATTCCATCTCCTCTTTCATGCCTCAATACAAACGTCACCTCCTCCATGAGGCCCTCCTTGATCACTCCCTCTAAGTCAGCAACCCTCCAGCCTGGCCACTATCCCATCACCACTGTAGTTCCTTCACGGTCATTACCACTCTGAAATTATTTCATTGACGAATGATTTAGCATCTATCTTCTCTACTGCACACTCTGCTGTGTCTGAGTCCTGGGGCACACAGTAGGCACTCGGGGTGTGCAGGTGGTAGAAGATGGGCATTGGGATGGCAGCCTGGGGCCCCTGCCCACCTACCACCTTCCAAATTCTCCTCTCAGGGACAAGAGGCAGAGACTAATGTGTCTGTGTGCGCGCATGTGTATGAGGGACGGACACGCGCGCACACACACACATGCGTACACGTAAAGATCCCCACCCCTCCCCCACTTATAAAAAGGGGGCCCAGAAGAGGGGCCTCTTTTCAAAATCAGCCCAGCGCAGAAAAACGGCTGTGACAGCACAAAGCCGAGATTGAATCAGCGACGGGCCCGACTGCCTGGTGACGGTTACAAATGATCTGATGTGCAGGAGACGGGATCAGATGTGTGCGGAGAGGCGGCTGTGAGGCGCCCCCCGCATGCCAGACAATGGGCTGCCGGCTGGGCGGGCGAGCGGGTGGGCGAGCAGGTGGCGCCCGGGAGCCCAGTCCAGAACATGCCCATGGATGCAGCGCCCAGGACAGGCTTAGCGTGGAGCCGGCCACTCCCCTGGGCCAGGTCCTGGGCTTGGCCGTGTCCACGCAGCCAGTCACTCCCGGGAGCCCTGCCTGACCAAGACAGTCATTTACGCAAGGTGACGTGAAACACCTCCCGAGTGCCCGACACCTGGGGAAGAGTGTCCCCATTGTGAAACCAAGTGCTCGGCTTGGGGCAGTTGGGTGATGGCTGAATATTTCCGCATCCGGCTTGCCATTTCCAAATACTAAAAAATAAACATTGCTTTTGTATTGGGGGAGGAAAAAGAACCTTCTTCCTCCTTCTTGTATGCCACCAACCCCTGGCTTTTGCTCTCTGAGCCTCTGAAGGGTAGGCAAGAAGGAGCCACACCCCTGCCATTCATGCTCAGCCACTGGAACTGGCTCTGACCCCACCCCTAGGACGAGGGGCAGAGTTGATCCTCTGAGTGTGCAGTTCCCAGGCCCTCAATCAACTGCTGCTGAATGCCTTCTTGCTGCAACCCTCCCCACAGCCCGTTCGAGGTGGTGGGTCCAGAGAGACTGTGCAGCTCGCCCCGGGGCACACAGCAGTGAGGCAATCGAGCTGGGCCTCACAGAGGCCTCTAGTCTTTTTCTGCTCCAAGGCCAGGGACACAGAACCCGCTCCATCAATCCACAGTGAACAGAGAGGTACATCGGGGCCTCTCTTTCTTACCCACGCCTTGCATGGTCCGGGCTCATGGGTCTCCTCTCCTCTCTGGTCATCTGCCTTGGGGTCTCTTCCTCCTCACTTCACTGAACATTTTACCGCTTCCACCCAACAAACCCCTCTACATACCTGTAACACCTGGACCCCGGAGAAACGAGTGAGTGTCCATGCACACAGCAGCGAGGGGGCAGAGGCGCAGGGCTGGTGCTAAGTAGGCAAAAACCTCCCCTCTGGCTCGGTCTGGGAGGCGAGGCAAGCCCCACCGCCAGCCGTGCCCTGGCAGCTCAAGGGCTAGGGAGCTTCCGGAGGAGAGAAAGAGCCGCCCCTTAGGAGGTCTAGGCAGGGGCTGCTTCCTCTGGCAGTGGCCACAGCGGGACACCACACCTCGGCCTTGAGCACATCCTGGGAGGTGCAGGCTTATTCTTGGCTCCCGTTGTGCAGGGGGAACAGAGGCTTTGTCCAAGTCTGTGGCAGGGCCATGCCGAGGGAAGGCTGGGATGCCAAATGGGCGGCCAATGTCCTCAAAGACTGGCCACTCCTGGGGTGGGCGCTGCGCCAACTCCCCCAGGCACCAGCCTAGCCCTGAGTGGCCCATGTGACTATAGGCCAAGAGGCTGATGCCAAAAGGGTCTCTGTGAGGTCACTGAAGTCAGCCCTCAACCACCTCCACCAGGACCTCACCCTATGACTGGTCCTCACTTTCCGATGCTTGAGGCGCTGCCAGCCTCACCTGCCTCAGCCTCTTCAGGAGCACCCAGAAGGGGCCAAACAGCCCCGCGGCTAAACCCCCAACCCAGCACGGCCGTGTTCCAACTCCAGCTCTGCTACTTAACAGCAGGACGCTCTTCAGAAACTCCCTTGGGGCCTCAGCTTCTCTGTTTGAAAAACGGGGCTAGGAACTGTGCCTCTGTCCCCTGGCCATGACGAGGGCTAAGCCAGACGAGGTACGCACTGCCTGCAGTCACTCGCTCAATGGCAGTGGCTACTCTCACTGTTGCCCCCTTAGCTCCTTAAAATCCACTGCCCACTGGTGCCTGCTGTGCCAGCAATGGCCACCCTCAGCTGTCACCATCATGGGCCAGAAATGACAGCGAGGGGCTTACAGCGGTGAAAAGATTTGTCAGGGGTCCCGCAGAGGAGGGGGAAGGGGCCTGGGAGGCATCTGCAGCCCTGGCCTGAGGACCCGTGCGTTTCAAGAACTAAAACCCAACTCCTCCTAGCCCAGGGACAAGCCCCAGATATGCCCAGGTGAGAGTGGGGAAAGGGACGGCTGCATTCGCCAAGGCTCGCCTGAGCACCTGCTGCGTGCCAGGCTGTGGGACCAGAGACGACTCAGACACAGCAAAATGACTGAGCACACCCGCAGTGACCCTGAACTCGGGTCAGACAGAGGTTTGAAGAAGCCCCGAGAAGAGGGGTCATTCCCAGGAGGAGCAGCTTCCCAGAGGAGGGAGAATCTGAACCCCTTGGCTGCATGCTCCTGGGGGCCAGGGCAGTGCCCAATCTTCCAGGAGGGAAACTGAGGCACAGAGGAGCAGCCACTTGCCTGAGGCCATCCAGCAAGGGACTGGGGCGGCAGGCATTTGAACACATATCCGTCTGGCTCTGTGATCATGACTGTCCACCCACAGCCCCTCCGCGGGAGCGCACGTGCAGGGCAGGGTTGGGGTGTGCTGGAGAAGGATGGGCACAGGCTGGAGGAGCTGCGGTTTGGGAGGGGCCTCGAAGGCCAGGCTGAGGCCTGGGCACATCATCCACAGACAGGAGGGAGCCGCAGAGGAGGACGCTGGAGCTGGCCCATCTGGGTTCAAACCCTAGCTCTTCCACTCGCCGGCTGTGCAGCCTCGGGCAGGTCAATGAACCTCTCTGTGCTTCAGGTTCCCATCCGACAAAAGGGGTTCAGATCAATGAGGTTGAATTTTGGCACATAATGAATTTGATGGGTTTATTATATTTTTTAAAAAACCCCGAAAGCTGGTAGACTGAGACAAGACCCAGTCAGGTTTGGGGACAGTCTGGTTGCCAGGCCTAGTGGCCCCGGGCAGTAGGCACAGCCTGGCACACCTCGCCCAGCACTGTCAGGTGGTCGCCAGGCCTGGGGAGGGCGGCCACAGTCTCGAGTCTCCCCGGGGCACGCGCCAGCGTGTGCGTGCGCACGGCTGTGTTGCTGCAGCAGCTTCTATGCAAACATGTTAATTTGTTTTCATTTTGTGTTTTTTTTCCCTCACAGGATAATTGGGTGAGTTTGAAGTCTTGGCGAGGCTGCTGATTATAGCTATTTGGGTGGTGCCCTCGTGGGGCTTGAGCCCTGCCTCCTGCCTCTGGCAGCGAAGACGGTGTCTGGGGGTGTCTGGGGGTGTCTTGAGCTGCCTCTGGGTTCTGGGGGCTCTTGCTGGCTAAGGATGGGGAGGGTGAGACGCCCTGGGACCCCACGCATGCCCTCCACCCAGACAGTCCCATGTGCTCGAAGGGGGCAGACCTCCCCACAAACATCTTTTCTTCTCGTTTGCTATGGTAAAAAAAAAAAAAAAAAGTAAAAGAAACATAAACATAAAAAACTGTGACGTGGTTGCCAACACTACAAAGAAAAGCAAAGCAACAACAAAAATTCCATCTAAAATTCTCATTGTCTGATTTCTCTTGAAAGCAAACCAAAACTGGCTGCTCTGGAACCACTGAGTCCACGTTCCCACGAGGCTAAATGGCAGCTGCTTTGTTCCCTGTGCCACCTGGTTGGCCCTGTGGGTACCTGAGTTTCCTGCCTTGGGGAAGGGCGCAGGCTTTGGGGTCAGATGGGCGGAGCCTCGGTGAGGCCTCAATGGGTGCCTGCCTCCCTGAGCCTCCTCTCCCATCGGTAAACCCGAGTTGCCTTAGGAAGGTTAAAACAAGATGACTGAGTTTTCAGGAGACAGTAGGGGCTTGGAAGTGTTCATTCCCTTCTGTAGAGCAGGCAGGGCCAGGGTGGGAGGGAGCTTCCTGCTCCTCGGGTGTCCTGCACTTGACCCCATTCCCAGAAATGCAGCCTTGCCAATGATCTGTTTATATGTGTGTCCTGTTAGGCGGGGACTAGGTCCCTGAAGGGCAGGGCTGTGTCTGTTTCAGACTTCACTGGAGACCTACTATGCACCACACCCAAGAGCTGGGTGAGATGAAAAGGCCTAGGGCTCTGGTGGCTTGAGTAGGGTACAAAGCCCCGGGAGGGGACCCCAAGCCTCAACTAGACACGGGGTATTTAGGGAAGAGGCACATTGGAGCTACCCCTGCAGAGACTGTGCGTGCATGTGTGTGTGTGCGCATACACACAAGTGAGCTGGGGATGGGGCTAGTGGAGGCGCTGCTGGAGAAAGTCCTGGTGTGAGCAATGGCCCAGAGGAGGGAGTGGCCTGGTGAGTGGGAGCTGGTCCCAGGAGGCTGGAAAATGCTGCGAAAAGCCCAGCAGCCTTTGGGGACTTCCTGTGGGAGGTTTGGGGCCTCCCACGGGGCTGCCTCACAAAGGGAGTCAGGCAGCCTCTGCAGGGGCAGCTGCCATGGGCCGCTGCCATGGGCCAGGTGGGGGTGAGGAAGAGATTAAGGGCGGGGCTCCAGGAAGCTACCTTTCCTTGTTCCTGGCTCCTTGGGGCCCTTGACCAGTCCCTTCAATGACCTGAGCTTCAGTCTGATGACCTGTACGATGGGGCTGCGGCAGGGACCAGTGAGACAAACCTTCTGCTCCTGAGTCACTCTCCCATCCCTGTCACCCACCCCCTGCCTCAGCTTGTCCTCTCCCAGGACACAGGAGGGATGCTGGAAATGCAAGCCACGTGCGGGCAGCCTGAGCATGCGGAGCAGACACGGAGCTCGTGCTTTACCTGTGCCCCCAGCCCATCCCCCATGCTGGGTTCTGTTTCATTCCCACGTTTAAGCCAAGGAACTGAGGCTCAGGGAGGGTTTCTTGGGCAGGGTCCCTGCTAAAGCCGCGACAGCCACTAGGCCAGAGCCTGAGCAGGACAGAAGGATGGAACGGACATGTGGTGTCCATCCAAGGGACACACACACAGCCAGCAGCCCTCTTGAGACCATCCAGGCAATGAGGTGGGCACCTCAAGTTGCTGCCCTAGGTCCTGGGACCCCCAGACCAGCAGGGCACAGATCCTGGCCCCATAGCCAGCTTTGGGAGTAAGGCAAGTCGCTTGTCCTCTCTGAGCCTCAGTGTCTTCATGTGTCTCATAGGACTACTGCCCTTTACCTGCAGGGTGGTGGAGTGTCTGGCCCAGTGGCGGCACATAGTAGGCCCACAGCAAACCCAGTGAACGGCTTCTAGTGGCTCCATAGGAGCCAGAAGCCCCCAGGAAATGAGAGGAAGGCAAATAATGGTGGAAGGAGGCCGCAGGGGAGATAACAGGCTCCTGGCCAGTCCCCTGGGGGTGGCGGCAGACCTCTGTGGAGGGCTCAGACCTCCCTGGTCACACAGGGTAGCAGCTGGCAGCACCCCCTCCCCCAGTGAGCACCACACAAAGGGGCCTCTATTCCTGGCTCCGAGTATTTATCCCTGGCCATCGTGGCTGCCCCGCCTGGCCCGAGCCTACACAAAGGCTGATGTGTCCCTGCAGAGCCGGCCTGGCCTCCAGAACACCCGTCCACAGAGAGCCAGAGAGCTCAAAGGGGCCTTGGGGAGGGTTCACAGTGAACGGCAGGGCCACATCCAGGCCGAGACAAGGAGGGGGCCGGAAAGCCATGAAAAAGACCTTGGAGTGGATGAACCTGACTCTAGCTTCCCCCCGACCCCAGCTGTGTAACCTGAGGTCAGTTTGGACCTCGGTCTCCTCGTCTGTACAATGGAGACAATGATAGTAACATGCCCGGCTTTCTGGGATGTTGAAGGCTCAGTTAGGTGGTGTGGGGCCTGGCGTGCAGCCAGCACCCAGCACCTCAGAGCCAGATTAGAGGCACCGGTGGGGAAGGGTGGTGGGCAGGAGTGCCCCAGCATTTGGCCAGGCATGCTCTCAGCATCTCCCCCCTTAGCCCTTCCCTGGGGAGGGAGGGGGAGTGGCACCCCTTGTAGACCCCTCTGTCCTCCACCCAGCAAGGTCCCTGTGTGTTGGTGCTGACCCTCAGGCCAGGGCCTGAGCCCCCTACTGCCCCTGGCCTGTCAGCTGACCCGTTCATGAAACACCTACTATGTGCTGCGACTTTTAGCTCCCTCATCTCCTTTCAACCCTATGGCTACCCTGCCTGGGAGGGAGGGCACAGCAGGGTAGCACCGTGGTTATGGCCTCGGCAGTCCAGCCACCCAGGCCCAAACCCCAGCTCTATCACTCCCAGAAGTGGGACTGGCCCCAGCCAGCTTACACCCTGACCCCTGGGCTCTTACTCCCAACTCACACACGGCAAAACCGAGGCCCAGCAGGCAAGGGATGCCGTGTCTGCTGTGCAGGAGGTGGGATCATTCTGGGCAACAGACCAGGCATTGGAAGTCAAGTCTAATGGGCCCTGGTGCCCTCTGCCTCCTTGAGGATTTTGTGAGCATTTTAGAACTTCATTCTCGTTTCACAGACACCCTCAGCCCTGTGGGCCAGGGTGGGTGAGGCAGGGGACCCAGGCCTGGAGCCAGACCCACCCCCCTGCTGACCCCCAGGAGAACCGTGCCCTGCCACACACAGGCTGCCTCTTTCCCTCCCACCCGCTCTGGGCGGCCAAGTGAACAGCAGAACACCAAGTAATTAAGTCGGCGCGCACCATCCGGGCGCCCGGGAACACTGTGGAGTTTCCCTTTTATGTTTATAGCAATTGTATGAAAATGTGCAACATGAAGCGGCACCAGCTGACAAACGAGACGAAACAGACAGGATTCCAGGCCGGCTTTTTTCCGGGCCTGATTGGCATTAATTGTGAGCGTTTACAAAGCACAGCTCGACGCCTGACATTTGCTTCAAGCGAACGTTTCCTTCTAATAGTTTTAATGATTACAACGGGAGCTGGTGATCACTGCCGGGAGGGGAACGGGCTGCCTGGTGCCTGGCCTGGGCTCCTGCCAGGGGCCTGGCCAGCCCGTGCCTGCCTGGGTCGCTGGGGTCCCACTTCCCCCTGCTACCTGTTGTGGGAGGGCTGCACTGAGTACCAGGCCTTGGGGTCTTGGGCCCAGGGATCTCCAGCATGGGGCCTGGCTGCTGGCATACATGGTGCTGCTGGCTTGTGAAGCTGATGGGGAAACCCATGGGCACAGTGATCCCCTGCACAGGCTTAGGGAAGAGGGAGGGAGGGGAGGGAGGGAGGGAAGAGCAGTAAACTCAGCTGGCCTGCCTATGAGGCTGGAGGGCCTGTTTCCTCATCTTATAATGGGGGTAGGAAGGACCCCACAAATGCTGGCTGCTATTGCCTTGCTGTGTGAACTTGGCCAAGTCCCTTCCCTACTCTGGGCCTAACCTTCCTCACCTATAATGTGAGGGGCAGGGACTCGGTCAGCTGGAGTCATAGGATCCGGGTTCCAGTTCCAGTTCCAGCCTCCTTCCAGATTCATGACCTTGGGAGAGTCTCTTGACCTTTCCAAGCCTCAGTTTCCCTCATCAGGACAACACAGTTCACAAAGCCCAACAGGTGTCCCAGTGGTTTCTAGACTTCAATAAAAAGGGTATAACAACCCTGAATTTCTGGCAAGCCCAAAGCCTACATCTCATTCCCTCCCTGGAGTCCTTCGAACAACTCACTCATGGGTGTGTGTGTTCACTCACTCACTCACTTCACGGCACATCACGTGTCCTGATTGGGATGCTGGGAAGACATCAGTGAACAAAGCAAAGACCCTCCCAAGGGAAAGAGAAATGACAGACCTTCACACGCAGTGTCCCATCAACTTATCCCCATTTCACAGAGGAAGAAACCGAGGCACAGAGGGGCAGAAACGATGGCCTGAAGTCGCTGGGGTAAGGTGGCATGACAATCAAACCCTGGCAGGCCACCGCAGAGGGGAGGCCTTTCAGAATCCCGATGACCGGCCCACTCGGAGCCCAGGTGGAAGCCCTCACTGACGAGGCCTGGCTCTTGGGTGGGGCTCATCTTCAGAGCTGGGCACCATGGCAGAAGGGACCGCTGAGAACAGCGATTCTGTGAACCTGGGCTGCCCTGAGGGGAACTGGCCCAGCCTCTCCTGACGCCTCTTGGAAGCAGGTAGGCAAATCAAGGCAGTCACTGAATATCTCAAACCCCTCCTGGGGTCCATTTTCGGGGCCAGAAATGGGAGAGGAGGTGGCTCGTCTGTGGGCCCCCCCAAACACACTCATTCTCACACTGCCATCAACACTGTGTGATGCCCACTCCGCGCCAAGCGCTGCTCCAGAGGCCAGGCAAACAGCAGCAGCGAGGTAGCTGGGGAAGGACAGCGAGTGCCGGAACAGCTGCACGGCCTGTGCCAAGGCCCAGAGCCCAGAGAGAGCCCGTGGGCCCAGGAACTGCCGGCAGTTGGCTGAGGCCATCGCCCCCTCTCGGCAGGCGGGCTCCAGGGGGGCCTCTCAGCCCTGCCCCACCTGGTCCCCCGACTGCCAGGCCCACCCCACAGGAAGCCCCCCAGGACAAGTCCCAACTCTGTGGCGACGGCCAGAGAAACCTTGGCAACTGTTTCTTTTGGAGTCAGTTTTGGGGGGGTGGGGCAGGGAGATATTTTTTTAAATGTTTTTTTTTTCTCCTTTTGCATATGGTGGCACAGATGGGCCCATGATCCATAAAAACTGTTTGCAATTAAACTCCCACTTTGCATGGCTGGGTTTGTCAGTTGTCTGAACCACGAGCGCGGGGCTCCACACGGACAGGGAGACGGGACTCGGGGCTGGGTGGGGCCAGAGGCTCCAGGATGGGCAGAGGCCCAGGAACCTGCTCCCGGCATGGGGCCTGCCTGATGGGGTATCACAACAGCCATGCCAGCCACCTCTCTGGGCATCCCCTAGCCCTCGCCAGGAGTCGGAGTGTGGCCAGGCAGCTGGGGTGGGGCTTGGCAGGGCTTCCCTGTCCAGCAGAGACTTGGCCGGAGCAGGATGTCCTGGCGCAGAGGGTGATGAGGGTGGACAGAGAGGACCTAGTCACTACCTGGACCCTGCCAGAGACTGGGTCTGGGACCCAGGACAGGCGGGAGGGTGGTCGGGCAGTGCAAGCCATAACGGGGGTCCAGCAGGCAGAGTGCAACGGCAGGTTCAAGGCTGAGCAACCAGAATCTCTGGCCCAGTTGGCAGAAGAGACCCAGGGTGGTGCCAGGAAGAGCTGCCATGGGCCAGAACTGGCCCCTCTGCCTCCTGGAAGCAGGGAGGGAAGTCAAGGCAGGTACGGAGCACATCGCAAGGGCTCTCTGTGTGCCAGAGCCTTGCTGGAGGGCTTCCGAAAGGGGGCCGAGGGGCCTGCACCCTTTCCACTAATTCCTGGACTCAAAAGGCCAGCCTGCCGCCCCAGGATACTTGGTTGTTTGGGTTTGCGAATGCATCATTTGCCTTGGGGGAAATCCTGAGATTGCTAATAATTGTTCCCTGATGAAAAGAAAGAAGGCCCTGATACCCGCCTCCCCCCACCCCCTCCAAGCTGGAAAAGAAAAGTCATAAAAATAGCTTGTTATCTCACCTATTGCGCCTCAGACTGGATGTTACTGCTAATTGGGTATAACATCCTTGTCTTGTTCTCTCAGAAGCTAAATCAAGAAAGCGCCACTGCTGCGAACTAATTATATCTCCGGCCTGCAGCCTGCAGCTTGTCTCTCCCTTTATTGAGTTAAAAAATGGTCATGAACCTTCATCTTTTATTCTCCCAAGCGCTGGGTTGAGGCTGCCGGCCAGGAGTGGCAGGGAGGCGGGGACATCCCTTAGAAAGTCTAGGATGGGCCGTGGGGACAGGGGGCAGGGACCACCGCACTGGGAGGGAAACCCTTGCCCCAGGGACCCACCCAAGGTCCAACCCCTGACCCGAAGTTCAGCTTCTCCTAGAAAGAGGGAACTCTGGCCTCTCCTGCTTGTGGCTGGCCCCACAGGGGGTCGGGAACATTTCAGTCCAGAAAGCATTCATTTATTCTTTCAACAGTTTCTCAGATGCCTACCTACTGGGCACCAGGCACTGTTCTAGGCTAAAGCTTCCAGGAGACCAGAGGTAGTCCCAAGCACCAGCTGACCTCACCCGAGGTTCATGGAGATGCTGAATAAACGCACTGCTGGGCTGTTCATCTACTCAAGGGGCTGCCACAGTTCCCTGCCACAGGAGGGCGAAGTCCAAGTGCCAAGACCAGCCCCGGCTCCCTCTACGGTCCCTTTCTCTCCACATTCCAGCCACATCCAGCCACACACTAGTTCCGCAACCTAAATACTCTTATCTATCTGCCTCTGACCTGCTTCTCACGCTGTTCCCTCCACCTCTGCCTGTCAGAAGCCAACCATTCTTGAATGAAACCTCCTTCACACTCTGACCAACCCTGCTCCAGGCTGCCAGCTTCGAGACCTGGGTGCGAATGTCACTCAGCCAGCCACTCAGCATGTGCATGGCCTTGTTCTTCTTCATCACACCAAGCCTCGTTTTGTTCATCTTGAAAATGGGCTAAGAATTCCACCTAGGGGAGCTGAGAGGCGTACTGCAGGTAGTGTGCAGAATGATGGATGAGAGGGCGGCCAAGAAGGTCCCAGCTCTCAGGAAGAGCTCAATAAACGCTGCCATTATCATCCAGACTGAAAGCATCTGGAATCTGCCCAGAGCAATCATGCTGAGCATGGGCTGGGCTGCAGGGGTGGGGACACAGGTCCCCCTGGGAGATGAAGGAAGGCAGCAGACCCTCACACCTGCACAGCTCTTGTGGCTGAAGAACAACCCATCTCCTTGGAGAAGATACCCCGGTCTCCCTCACTCTGGTACCCTGATCCTCTGAACCACATGGAGCAGGGCCAGAGGGACTCCTGAGCTCTTCAGGGCCAGGCAGGCGAGCAGGCTTCAGCTCATAGATTGGTGCTGCCTGCCCAGAGTCCTGGAAAGAACCCTGCTGATTGATTCGTGCTGCCTGCCCAAAGCCCTGGAAAGAACCCAAGGTCAGGGGAAGAACTCAGCAGGGGAAAGAGGGCAGCAATTGATTGGCGATGTCTGCCAAGGGCACAGCAGTGTAAAGCAAGATGGGCCTGCGATGGATTTGCCATCCTTGACATTTTCCAGAGGACGCAGCTGAGGCCCAGCTGGCGTTGGGGGGTGACCTGCTCAAGGTCGTGTAGCTTATTAAGGCAACAGCTGGCCTAGAACTGGATCCTCTCAGCTACAGCCCAAGGATTCTCACGTGACAGCCTCACCCAGCCCCATGCCCTCGCAAGACAGGAAATGGGAAAAAGCTTGCGTGGATAAGGAAGGGGACTGTGTTGGCCTGCCACATGGCCCCGGGCTGTTGCCTCACTTCACTGAGCTTCAGTTTCTTCATTTACAGCCCAGAACCATGTAAGGATTGAGAGGACAAAATGCCAAAGCGCGAAGCTCAACTTGGCACACAGCAGATGCCACCGTAACAGGCAAAGGTGTGTAAACAGAAGCCCCCACCTCCAGGGAGCCATCCCTGGCTATCAGCTGGAAGCAATAATTCCAACCTCTGATTTCCTAGCATGCTCTGAGAGCCTGGGGACCCCAGTCTGGCTTGTTCACGGCTGTCCCCCAGGTCCTGGCACGGCGCCTGCAGACCGTGAATTCCTGTATTGTGGCAACGAACCCTCTGCACTGCGATGTGTTTGTTGGGGGCCTTGCCACCTTTCAAGGCAACTGGCCTTGTTCATCTTCGCATCCCCGGCACCTGGCAGGGAGCCTGGCAGGGAGCACTGAATCTCTTTGAGTGATCGGATGAATAAAGGGCGAAAATAGCAGTTCCTGTTTACTGCCCACTTGCTATCGGTTACTGCCAAGCCTCGCAGCTGCCCTCCAAAGTGGATCCCTGGCTCATCTGACAGATGATGAGGCTGGGATTATTCAGATGTGAGGGGCAGGGCCAAGCCCCCAAATCAGGCCTGGGGACTGAATTTGGCTGGGAGACGCTGCCACCTCGGCCTCCCCGGTGCCAAGCTCAGACCTGGACCCCGTGGGGCAGCGGACCCGGCTGGGGGAGCAGATCTATGGAGCAGACAGCTGGTGGCTGCACCACCCCCCTCCTCCTCCAAAGGAGGCCCCTTCCCCACAGACTCCGGGCCATTAACTTTCGTGTCATTACATCCCCATCCCCAGGCGCCTGTGCACCGCTGGCCTCAGCCTTACCCCCTGACCTCTCCGGCCTTTGTCCCTTGTGCCCTCTGCACAATGGCGGGGGCTCCCGGGGCCCCAAACAGCTGCTGTGGGGCCAGGATGGTTGGCTGGGGCCTGAGCCCTGCCCACCCAGTTCTGAAAGGCTCAGCGAAGCTCACCCGAGAGCGCCACACACTCAGGCTCATTTCACCCACAAGCCTGTGAGAAAACCACTGTGACTCCCTTGAACAGATGAGGAAAATGGGGCCCAGGGAGGTAAAGTGACTTGTTGGAAGACACACAGCCAATGAGAGGACAGGAGCTGGGGTTCCTCCCAGTCATACTCCAGCCCTCACACACCCTCCTCATTTATCCCCTTTACCTCCACCCTCTTATAAGCTTCCCCTGATCTTACTGGTTATGCCCCTTGGTTCTCAAGCTCCCTCTGCCAGTCACATCCCCATTCATTGCATTCTGGGCAGATCTACCCAGGCTTCAGGGCCCAGAGCAAGAGCCCCCTCTGTCAGGAAGCCCTCCATGACCAGCTGTAGTTTCCCCACCTTGATGTCTCTCCTCTAGCCCTGCGCTGGCTCTGTCCAGAAATCAGGTGAGTTGCAGATCATTTTACTCCCCGTGGAAGCTGTGGGCCGTCTGATTTCTTAGAGCTGTGTCACCCAGAGAGTGGCCCACGGGGTGCCCAGCCCAGGCTGATGGCAGGTGTTTATTGAATAGAAACACTCGGGGCGTGGCAGCGGGGAGGGGGTGGGGGGAGGGGAGCTGGAATCCCACTTACAGCCACCAACAGACCTCATACACCTGCCACTCTCTGGCTGTGGGACTTTGGGCAGCGACATAATTCCTCTGTGCCCTGTTCCTCCCTGACAAAATGGGGCAGCACCCGCATTTCTTGGGGTCATGACATAAGCCCAGGGAAGTTACCAGACAGGTGACCCCTACCCAGGAATGATCCCATTATTTCTGTCTATACCCCACTCCAGTGCCATCACAGGAATTTTGGGGTTAGACTCAGCTTCCAGCCACTTTCTGGGCCTGTGGTGCTGGGCAGGTGGCGCATTCCCCACGGCCTCTCTTTCCCCATCTCTGAAATGGTACCAACTCCGCCCACAGGAAGGCAACACCCCCATCTCCGCACCGTCTTTTGTTTGAGGCACGCAGTAGGCACTCAGATATTTCTCAACTAACGAAGCAAAGGTCCCGGTGGAAGGAATTCAACCACCTTCCAGCCTCCTCCCTCCCCCACTCCCTTAGCCTCCAGAATCCCCCCTCCCCTCCCGGTGCAGACTAAAATAGTCATTAGGCAGATTTCAAAAGATGTCAGTAGCTTATAATTATAGTCGACATCCTTCTGAGATAAAAGTGATTACCTTGGATGCAAATCACTTAGCAACCAATCAGGGCGGTGGGCGGCGCCCGCGGAGGTGACCGGCCAGCGCCAAGCCCTCCTCCCGCAGCCTGCTCAGCACAGGCAGAGAAAGCGCACAATAGCTCTCGACACGCAAATGGGTTAACACAATAAAGGAGGCTCCGGCCGCTGCCGGGGGCGAGCCGCAATTCCTGGCCCGCGGGAGGTAATAAAGCGGCCCTTTTGTGCGCGCCCCTTCGTTCTCACCCCCGCCCCACGCCCAGAGGAATCGCCGCCTGATTGAATTACGGTTCATGAATATGAGCTGCTCCGCTTGCTTCCTCCGGTTTGTGAGGGATTGGGAGGCTGAGAGGGCAGGAGGGGGCCTGGGGAGGGGCCCCCTGGCCAGGCCCCAGCACCCACCCCAGGAGCTCAGATGGAAGCCACATATATGGGGTACCCAGTGTAGGTTAGGTGAGAGACCCAGCAGAGGCCACTGGAAGGGTTGGAGGCCCAGACCTGCCCTGGGGCCTTTGATCTTTGGGTCCAAGAGGGACTGGGAAAGCCTTTCAAGGCCCCATTCTGAGGTTGAAGCTGACAATGGCCAGGAGAATGTGCATTTATGGTGTGCTTACTGTATGCCACCACCTGTGCTAAGCCCTCACTGAATCCTTATCACACCCTGGGAAGTGGGTGCTATTATCAGCTCCTTCTCACAGATCTGGAAACTGAGGCTCAGACTGGCAAAGCTGGTCACTCAAGGTCACACAGCCAGCAGGGGACAGACCCACTCCATAGCTGGGCTCTTTACCATCGGGGCTTTAAGTTACCCAGCCCAGGTGCAGAGCAACTGTGAGACTCAGAAGGGACGGGATGGGTGAGCTTACACGGAATTAGGTAAGTGATAAGGATTAGAGAAGGTGGGGGGTGGACAGCTAACCTTGACACACAGGATGGCCCAGAGAGCTGAGGAGGCCCTCCCCACCCTTACTGGAAGGATGTCCAGGGTCTCCATCTCTGATGAGACTCTCTCCTGCTCAAACCTCCCCCATCCGCCTAAGCCTCCAGGACACCCCAGGGCCACTCGAGGGCCCCCTCCGTGGCCACTCCCACTGCCCAGGACACTCTTTTCACCTCCCCGCCTGGCGGATCCCTATTTGCCCTTTCTGAGAGTCAAAGGGCACTCCTCCTACAGGGCACACCCCCACCACCAGGCTGGGTTAGCAGGTCACATCTACCAAAGGTGCCCTTGCCCCATCTATATTCCTGACTTCCCCACCAGTGGGATGCCTCTGAGAGGGACCCTGGGATGGCTGGGGCAGCCTCACTCTCCACCCCAGGTAAGCCCACAGAGGCAGACGACAAGGAGCCTAAGCTGGCTCTCGCACCCCTTCCTGGCAGGCGGGTTTCATGTTCTCCCTTCCTTCCCCTGGTGCTGGAGGAAGAGGTGCCAGGGGAGAAGGAAGCAGGCTGCCCACAAGGCCAAAGTAGAAGTGCTTACTCTGCTCAATCTGTAGGTAACGGGAAGCCTGATCCCAACCTCGGTTTCAGTGTGGCAAGACATCATGGTGAGGCCAAATTTCCTCTATAGCCAATGGCCCCTGACTCTTACAGGGACTATGTCCAATGGGGGGGGTGTCAGTGCCTCCCCTGCATAGATGAGGGTGGGAAGACCTGGGAACTCTGAAGCCAGCACAGTTGAGAGCCTAACCTCTGCAGTTTCCTGGCTGAGCACCTGCATCTCATCACTTCCTCTGTTTTAGCCTCGGTTTCCTCATCTGTGTAATGGGCTACAGCACGTGAGTCACGGCAAAGAGTAACTGAGATCCCATGAAATGCTGGCACGCTGGGTAAGCTGGCGCTCCCTCCTGTGTGACACCTGGTGCTGTTGCCAAGCCCAGGGAAGGGAACAGAAGGAATCGCCCAATTCTGACAGCCTTTCCCTCCGCCTTGGCTTCGGAAGTGTAAATACTGCGTGGAGGCCCTCCAGCCGCCTGTGTTTGTGGATCTCCGGCGCACTCGCAGCGTGTTTCTAAACTGGGAAGCTCCGAGAGGCAGTGCAAACAGCCTTTCTGCCCACCTCTCCCACTTCGCTCCCCATCTGCTATTGCTCCTCTTTCCTTGGAAGCCTGTGTGTTTAACGACACCGTTTCAGCTAGAAATATCATCTCCCTGCAAAGCCCCCAAAGGCAGCTCCACTGATATTTATTGACCTGTTCATCTAGCTAGAGAGCCGAGTTAAACAGGGGAAAAAAATGCTTGCTGCATAGAGAAGGGGCCTGGCCTCTCATAATGAACTCACATACACCCACCTTCCCTGCTCTCACCCCACCCTGCACCACTGAAGTGGTGACACAGTTCTCTAACCTTTTCCTAGAAATGTGATCACAGCACCTCCGACACTGGCAGCAATTGCTGGAAGGAACTTAGAAGAGGCATCGAGGGGGCAGCAGCAGGACGCTGCCTGAGGGTCCTCTGGGCCTTCACGAGGAGCAGGGTCAGTGCTGGCCCCTTGCCCTGACTGGCGTGGCTCAGTGGGTTTGGTGTCGTCCTGCAAGCCGGTCCCATTCTGGGTCAGGACATATGTCTGGGTTGCCCGTCAGGTCCCCAGTTGGGGGCATTGATAGTTCTCTCCCTCTCTTTCTCCCCGCCTTCCCCTCTCTCTAAAAATAAGTAAATAAAATCTTTAAAAAATAAAGAAAACTGGCTCCTTGGCAGAGACATGCTTTACTCAGACCTTGGCACTGAGGGGCCTGACTTGCCCTCCATTCACTTAACGAACACCACATGGAGCTTGTCAAAATCATCCCAAACACCAAAAGGAGTGGGGGCAGTCGGGAGTTCAGGCTTGGCCAAGGCCCCTTATCTTGGCAGCGAACAGCAGGGCGCCCTCTGGACTTGGAGGGCAGAAGGCAGCAGCTCCTTTGCACGTTCCCTGGCTGGGGGTGAGGCACCCAGGTTTTCCTGACCAGAAGTAGGAACCCCCTTTTAAGGCAGGGGACCCACAGCTCTCTGGGGACCCAGGGAACTTCAGCCTGCTGGCTGGGTGTGTTGCAGCAGGTGGTCTCTGTTGCACCCCTTTTGAAAGCAGAAAGTTGCTATTGGGGAGTCCTAAGCCCCCAAAGGCTATATGACCAAAGCTGAACACCTGTCCTTGAGGGGAGGAGCATGAGGGACAGCTGGTGTTGCTCCCCCCTCCCCCACCTCATCAGGGCACTGGGGATTTGGGTCAGGGGACTGCATTTGGGTTGGGGTGTCTGCCTTCACCCCTCCACTACCCAGAGGCATCCAGCCCCGCCCTTGGATGCAGTGGCCCTCATGCTCTCTTTGGGTTAGGACAAGTTGTGTCCCCACTGCGACCCCAGTGACACCAGAGGCCTGGTAGTGATGTCACACCACGGCTGCCTTGGGCACCTGCCATACCTGCCAGTTTTTTTTTAATAGGAACATAGATTGTAAGGGGACCCGCTACAGTCTAGCCTCAGAGAAACAATTCTCAAAAGCAGCCACCTGCATGTCACTGGGTCTCCAAGTACCCCTCTGACCCAATGTCCCCTGAACATCTCAGAGGCTACTTGGGAGAACACCACGCTATCCCATGCTGGGTGCCCCCCTTCTCAAACACTACAAGGGGCAGGAATTCCCGGCGGATTTTGAGAAGACAGAGCCGCTACCCCTGCTACTTTTGTCTGCTGGCTTTAGGGATGGGGTGACATATACCCGGCTCAGGGCCCAGCAGAGTACACACAACAGTCCCTAACCTCCACTCTGGCCTGCTGGCGAGTAGAGGCAAGTTGTGTGTGGGAAGGAAAGGAGGGCCAAGAAGCACCCATGCTTCAGAATGCCCAACAGTCCGAGTTCCCTTTATTTTCCGTCCGGGCTGCCCCGACGCCAGGGGGTGCCCCCAGCTCCAACCGGCAACCCTGCCCCGCGGGACTCACCGGATCAACCAGGTCTCAGCGGCGACTCTCCGCTGGCAGGGTTGCAGCCATGCAGAGGTGACAGAGGCTGCCTGACAGGGCCCCTCTTGGGGGCCGATATCTCTCTCCGGGTGGAAAGGGATGCTGTCGGTGAGGCCAATACAGGCGCCGGCCCGCGCCGTCCGAAGTCGGGGCTGGAGGGTCTCTGCTCAGCAGGGGTCGCGCCCGCCCAGAACCTGCGCCGCGCCGGCGCTCAAGCGGCTCATCCTCGCGGAGGCTTGTGCTCACCGCGTCCCGCGGGCGGCGCTGCGCCTCCCCTCTGGGTCCCGCTCAGGGCTGCAGCTCAGCCCTCGCCGCTCCCCGGGGCGCCCTCTCCGCCTGCGCCGGGAGCCCCGCAGCCGCGGCCCCTCTCGCCCGCCCCAGCTGCAGCCTGTCTTTGTTGCTTCCTTTCGCTCGACCGCCCGCTGGAGGCTTGCAGCCCTGGGATTCGCCCAGGGGTGGGAGGGTTTTCTCCTTTAGAATTGCAGGCACCTGCAGCGGTCCGGGCGCTTCGCCGGGCATGCACCGGCCTCCGCAGGTTGCAAAGAGAGGCAGCGAGATTGCACCGGCCCCTCCTCCTCCTGCTCCGAGCCCCGGGTGTTGGGGGAGGGGAAGGCGGAGAGCAGCAGCAGCCGAGGCGGTGACAGCGGGCGGCGGAGGCTCGGATACAGCCCCGGGGGCTTCAGCGCCGAGAAATAATCTGTCCGGCTACAACAGGGAGGACGTGAGGACGGCCCGGAGGACGGTGCACCGGGAGTGCGAGCTCGCGAGGTGCAGAAGGGGCGGCGTGCACCGGGCTCTCACGCGCCCGTGGCCCGGGGTGGCATGCGGGGGGCTCCCGGGACCTCAGCCTCGCGCCGCCTGGCGCGCGCCGGCGCCTCGTCTCGCTTGAGATCCGGTTGCCGCACGCCTCGCCTCGGAGGTGGTGGGCCCGGCTCTTCGCCTTCCCTTGCTGGGGCACGCAGCCTCTTCGCGGAGCCTCCAGCCCTGCTGTCCTGCCCGCTGCTCCGCTCCGGCCCGACTGACAGGAGCGAGCGCCGGCAACTGCCGCGGTGTCTCGCCCCCCGCCCTCCCTCTGAGGTCCGACCCAATCAGCGAAGGCCGGGAGGCGGTTACCAGGGTGACGCGGCGCCGCGTCCTGTGGGGGGCGTGGCCGAGGGGCCGCCACGCGCGCTTTTCGCGGCAAAATTCAAAGACCGGCAGGGCGGCTCTCCAACCTCCTCCCCCAAGCTGGGGCAAGGCGGGGCCAGCCTCGAAAGGACTGCATCTCCCGGTATGCAGCACGCAGGCCCTGGGCGGTGGGGCCCCAGATGGTGGTGCAGGGCATGCTGGTACTTGCAGTACCTTTGTCGGGTACCGGGGTGGAAAAACCAATATCATCATTGAGCTCCTATTTGGTAGCCAAATGTTAAAAAGAATAAAAACAATAAAAGAAGCTTACACATAATGCAGTACTTTACCTAATCTTTACACACAGGGTTAAGTATTGTTATCACCCCCATTTCACAGATGAGAAACTATTATGGTAGGTACTGTTATAGAGGAAATTGAGGAAATCTTATAGAGGAAATTGAGGTTGAGAGATGTGACATGACACTCTGTCTGCAGTGCTTGGTCCCCAAGGCAGGTGTTTTGGCAGTGACGGATTTTTGGTATCGCAGCGGAGATGTCTGAAGCACCAACTGTATAACGAGGCACCGAACTGAGCCCTTTATCTCATGGAATCCTCACCACATACATGGGAGGCAGTCACTGGTATTCTCCCCCACTTAACAGATAGGGAAACTGACACCCCGTTTCACCTGGGTTCCAAATTTCGAATCCATCAAACTATACTCTATCTTGCCTTTTCCTTTCTAAGCAGCGTCATAGGTTCTCATTTGGTTGGCCTGAGAGCCCATTAATGGCCGTTAGCAGTCCCATTCCACAGCTGGCAAAACTGAGTCCTGGGAAGAACAGTTCCTTCAGCTGCCATGTGTCTATCACACAGCAAGTTGGGGAGCCAGCTTCCCAGGAAAAACCGCGGGATCCCTATGGAAACGCAAAGCAGCAGCCAGAACCCCTCCCACCACCCGCAGACTGTGTCCATGGGACCCCATGGAGTCTCACAGAACCTGGGAGGGGTTCTAGCCCTGTCCTGGCTAGTTGTTGGCCTTGAACATTCATCTTCATGACTCTGTGCCTCAGTTTCTTGTCTGTGCATCAACCCTACCTGACAGGGTTGAGTGAGGGCAAAGTGGTTATTGCATGGAAAGGACTCAGAACACAGTAAGTGCTCAATAAAGGCCAGCCCTGGGTGTCAAGAAGCAGAGGGCTTTGGAGACCCTAGTGAATGTTCGCTGTGGTATGAGCTGATTGTAGTCAGCCCTGGCCTACTTCTGGGAGCCAACCCACCCCTGCCCAGAACCTGGGAGAGGTGCCCATGGGGGAGCTCCAGGGCGGGCCCAAGTAGGCCACCTACTGCCTTATCTAGGGCAGAAGCTGGCCCTGTTTCAGGATACTGAGCAGCCGCCACACACACAGTTCCGGGCAGCTTGCACGCAAGTGCAAGGCCCCTGAAGTATTAAGGCCCCTGCCTTACTACTTTAGTTCTCCCCGCAGCCCCACCCAACCCAACACCCCTGGGAGTTGGGGTAGGGGTGGGGATTTACCTGGGAATGTGATCCCGAGGCCAGCTGCTTCCACTCTGGGGCCAGCCGCCTGACCTGGCAGCAACGTCAGGGCACGTTGCCTGGGCAACGCGCTGGGTAGACTGGGGCGTGGACAGATGGGGAGAATACCTGGCACACCCAAGCCAGGTGCAGGGCAAGGGACTGCAACAACAAAAACCCTGGGAAGGAAGAGAGCAGGAAGGAGAGAAGCACGCTGCTGGCTACACCACAGCCTTCCCAAAGTTTGGGATTTTTGTTCCACTGTAGGTTACCATGACTTGACACCACCTATGGGCCAGGCCGTGCTATTTATATCACCTATTTCCATCTCCTTCACCTTCACCCTGTGTAGTCTGTGTGATTATTACCCACATCTTACAGCTGAGGAAGGCCACGTGACTCGCACAAGGTCACACAGTGACAGAACCGGATCCCAAACCCCAGCCAGCACCCCGACCTTGATTTATTGCCCACAGTGCCAGCCACTAATTGACTGGGCGTGACCTTGAGGTCAAGCTTCTTCTCTCTGGACCTCAGTTTCCTCTGCTGTGAAAAGGAGGGCGGGGCTCATAACCCAACCTACCAATAGGACTCTGGAGCTGGCACCCCCTCCCTGCCTCAGCCGTCTCCGAAGTCCCCGTGTTATTTCAGCGTACAGCCAGGCCCACCACCTCTGGAGTCTGTGAAACCATGATGTGTTAATAGTGGGATTTCAGGCAACAGCAGGTTCCAAGGTGGCTTTGTAGGTGGAGGGGTGTCTTAGAGGTGTCTCTGACACCCCTCCAGGCAGGTGAACACCTCCCAAAGATGTTCAGTCATGGGCCTTCACTTATGTCCCACCCCAGGCACTCACACACCCCCCCACGCCACCCACCACATGTCCCGCCCCCTTTCCCACTCCTACCCTCCATCCAGCCTTCCCTTGCTCTTGGTTGAGTACAATAACTCTGCATTATGCCAATAGAGACAGTGTCCAGACAGATTTGCCACAGTCCACAGAATGACCAAATGGGCAGGCCTCTGAACCTTGGCTGTGGCCAGGGGTGCAAGAGGCCCTGAGGAGGCAGGGGACATAGGGTACCTGGTTCCTCACTGGCCCTGTATGCTCCCTACACATTGGCCTTGCTGAAATACCTGTACGTCCTCTCAGGTGTCTCTTGAACTTCTAGGCCCATGCCGTCCCTCTCCACCCAGAATGTCTTCCCTCCAGGTAGTTGATTCTTCTTGCTCCTCCTTCAGATTTCAGCTAGGGTACTGCCTCCTCTGGGAAGCCTTCCCTGACTGCCAGTCTCCAGGCTAGAGTGCTTCCCCATTTAAAGATACTTCCAGTCTGTGTTATAATGGCCCACTGATTTGTCAGTCTTCCCCACCAACCTAGGGGCTCTGTGAGGGGAGGCGCTGCACTCAAACTGTTTTATCCCTTGCACAGGCCTGGCGTACAGTCAGCGCACAATAATGGTTTGTTGAATTAATCTCTGAATCAAGAATGACTATGCCTCTTCACTTAGGGTTTTTTGTTGCTGTTGTTTTCTTGTAGGTAGGGAGGGCAGGGAAAGGATGATGGGGATAATCCGACTGACTGGTTTGAACCCTGACTCTTCAGGTTACTAGCCACGTGCCTCATCTGCTCTATGCCTCAGTTTTCCCCATCTGTGAAATGGGGTTAAACACCACATAGGCACTGCTCAAGGGGCCTGGAGGCTGGAACTTTGTATGTATGTAAGGTCAGTCACGTCCTCACTCCCCGAGGCCTGCTCATTCATTCATTCATTCATTCATTTCCTAAGGGCCTTTCCTATGCCAGCCCCTGGGGATTCAGCAGTAACCCAGACAGTCTCTGGCTTCACAGAACCCGAGTTTCATGGGGTTACAGAGAGAGCAACTAGCAGTTACTATCTAGGGCAACAGGGAAGGGAAAAGCCCAGAGCAGGCCCCTGACCCAGCGGAGGGGCTAGTGAAGGTAAAAAGGCTGATCAGTCTCCCTGTGAAGCATGAGTAGAAAGTTATTAGGAGGGAAAGGAGCATCTCACTAGAGAAGACCGCTCTTGCGAAGGCCTAGCGTCCCAAGTGAGGGAGCTGGGAATGTCCCAAGAGCCGAGGTAGGTCAGAGGCTAAGCTGGGGCTGGGGAGGGAGGCAGGGAGGCAGACACTGAGCCTCTATCCTGGTAGGGGGAGCAGGCCTGCCCCAGCCTCCCTCCCCAGCCCCCAACTGCCTACCTTACCTGCCCTCATTGCTGTAATCTAGGCCAGAGCCTAAAGGGAGCCGAGCCCCCATTGGTGCACACCACGTAGATTTTTCAGAGATAATTTAATCAGAGCTATTAATAAGCAGAAAAGAAAGAGCTCTTTATGTTCCTCCTGGAGAAAAGGGAAAAGAAGAAGCACGTGTAACCTTGTTATTCACCCAGCCTCCCCCCCGACCCTGCCAGTACCTGGAGCCTCTCTCTGGGTCAAGCCTAGGGGGATGGGGCAAGGAGGCCAAAAGAGGGGGGCTGAGGAGGCTCAGGCAGCCTCAGGGACTGGCCCCTTGCCAAGCTCTCTGACCACAGTCCAGCCTCACACCTCTCTAAACATTTTGGCCTCTTGGTTACTTGAAGGTGCCAAACTGTTTCCCACCTTGAGGACTTTGCACACACCGTTTCCTCTGCCCAGAAATATCCTTCCTTCTGCTCTAGGCATGGCTGGCTCAGTAGCCTACTTTAGGTCTCAGCTCAAATATCACCTCCTCAGAGAAGCCCTCCCTGACTACCCCATCTGAAGTTATTCTTTCCAAAGCATCGTCCTTTTGCTTTTCCCTTCTCAGCACTTATTGATGTTGGCAACTCCCTGAGCAACTTGTGGGCTGACTTGTTTATTCCTGACTCCCTGTCTAAACTGTCAGCTTTGGGAGGGAAGGGACTCTGTCACCACTGCCGTGTCCCCAGCACCTTGCATAATCACTAACACAGAGTAGATTTGATGCCAATATTTGTTGATGGAGTTGGGAGGAGTTCAAGGGGCCTTAGTTGTTGGGACGGGAACCAGGAAGTGGTGGGGGTTCCTTCTACCTGGGAGAACCCTCAGAGAATCTGGGAACCATGGAATGCCCCTCCTAGTTTGGCCACTGGGGGTCAGAGGTCCAGAGAGGGGAATGCACTTGCCCAAAGTCACGTGGCAAGTTTGTGCCAGAGCCCGGACTTGAACCCAGAGCCTTTTTGGGAGTGCAGAGTTCCATATGAGTCTCGTCTCAAATGCCAGCTCTGTGCCGCAAAGGGAAAGAGGGCTGTGCTGTCATGGAGTAGTCATGTCAGCCACCAGCCCGGGTTGGGGACTAACCACAGGGGCTACTCCTGTGAACGGGGTCAGAGAGAGCACTGGGCTGGGAGCGAGAAGGCTCGCTGCCTTCCGTCAGTGCCATCACCTCATCACATGAACCCTAGACAAGTCAGCCCACTTCCCTGGGCCTCAGTTTCCTCATCTGAAACTTGGGACTATCTACCCTAGAGCCTGCCTATCTCAAGGACTGTGGTGAAAAAATAACGGAACATTTTCCAAAGCCTAACACATGGGCTCTGCACCCATGATCCATGATTGTTTTGGTAAAACATAGCTACCAGAACAATAACATCCACCCAGTGGGTCCCCATATGGGCCAGGCAATAATACCCCAGGTGCTCCTCATACGGGGCCCGTGAACCTGGCAATCAGCCCACAAAGAGGGACCAGATGTGGATCCTGAGGCTGGGGTTCAAGGAGGCCTAGAGCTCCTGAGTGGAACGAAGATTTGAACCCTGGTGGAGTCTCTTTGCCATACAGGGTTTCTGCCTTAGCTGTCAGCCTTAAACAGCAGGAAACAGCGACTGGAGGTGGGGGGTGGTCCCCGCGACCCCCTAAGGTCATCTTCCAGCCAGCTGGGCCTGGTTCTCCCAGGCTCTGAGTGGCGGGGAGATTTCCAGGGGATTAAACACAGCCGGCACTGCCTTTTCTCTGGCCTGGAAAGGCCAGCAGGCCCCTCCAAGCCCACCCGGCAGATCTCCTTTTGTATGAAAAGTTATTGACTTATCAAGGTTAAAATACATTCGGCGCAGGCCAATAAAACAGGGATCCCTCCGCATCCCCGCTGTCATGTGCAGCCTGGTTTTCATGGCAACAGCCTCTTCTGCACATGCAATGGTTCAGTTGTGCAAAGTTCAGGCGTTACATAAACAGAGAGTTAACAACAGCAGCAGAAATCAATGTCTGGCCAGGCATGGCCTGGGGAGATAGCATTGATTGGGCCCTCATCATCGATAGGCTGGGTCCCTGCTTCCTACCCGGTCACCTGGGGCTCCTTCCTGCCGCCCTCGCCCTTGGCTCAGACCCAGAGAGCTCCAGGAAGGTGCCTTTGCCCTTGCCCCAGAGCCCCTCTCTGGCTGGGAGCCAGCAGGCACGGGGCTGCTCAGCTGTCTGCAGCTGTTTTTGTAGACCATTATTGCTCAGAGACACCATTCCGTTGCCTTAAAATATGTTCGTGCCATTGTTGGTGGAGGAAGCATCCCTTTGCCTCTCGCGCTCTTCTTGGCGATGAGGACCCATCCCATTGCCTCCATGTTTAGCCATAAAAACCACCCACACAGTAAGATGTACCCCGATGAGGTCAAGTAGACCAGGCTAAGAAACCAAACTGGCTGTGCAACCTTGGGTAAGTCACTCCACCTCTCTGAGACTCGGCTTGTTTTTCTCGAGTGGTGAGAACGGTCACCCCAACTCCATGCGTGCAGGGAGGAGGAAGTGAGGGGACACACGTGAAGCTCCTGGCTTAGGGCCTATGTCACGAAGGGAAGCTGACCCTGTGTCCGTCTTCTACTACATATTCTAACAGACACCCTCATGGGACAGGAAGGAGCGGGGAACAAGGAAGTGCTGTCTGGGCCCAAATCCCTGTTTGGGTACTTTCACCAATTTTCTAGGAACCTGGGAGTTTCAGGAAGATGCGTCGGGCAACACCAACTGTGGTGGGGGCGGGCAGAGGGAGCTCTGGATCCACACTCTACCCTCCACCTCGCCCACGTCAACGTTCAGTTTCGCTTCTCTTTCGTGTGTGAGTTCAGTGTGTGATTGAGTTTGAAAAGGGGTTTCAACTGTTCCAACAAGAGGTTTGAAAATGACAGAGCTCAATTCTCTCATGTTGCAGACGTGGGAACTGAGGTTCCAAGAAGGAAAGGGACTTGTTCAGTCCTGGCCGGTGGCTGGCCAGGGCTCTAAACCTAGGTCTGCTGGCCCCCAGGGCAGAGTGTGCCTCCGTGGTTTTGTAAAGCTTCTCTGGGGGTCATCATGCTGGGGGCTGCTGTAAGGCCAGGAGGACCCCCTCTCTCCCTGCACCTTCCAGCCAGATCCTTTTGCCTTTGATTGTCTTATATGTTGGATTCAAAAGTGATTGGCCAAGAAGTTCTGCAGGTTGGGAATGGCCATTTGGGAGGTGATGGCGGGGGTGGGGCTTGGGGGGGGTCAAGATTTCAGTGGGGCCAAGAGTTTCCTGGCGTGGGACCCCTCCTCCATCACAACACCACCCCTTCTCTCTAGCTGTGGTGGAAGATGGATGGAAGGAGGCGGGGCTGGGACAGAGCACTCAGAGATGATGGATTTGGGTCCCAACGAGAAGCCTTCGGAGTCATCTGGGGTTGTGAGCAGAGGTGAAAGGTCACCTAGCTGGGGCAGGTGGGTCAGAAAGGCACAGAGACAGAGTCAGTTTGGGGGTGGTAGGGCTGATGATGGAAAGGGCAGTGTGTGCCCAAGCCTGGCTCCCCTCTCGTACTGGCTGGCTCATTTACTCACTCATTCTTTCACTCCACGGCTCCAGTGTGCCAGGCCCTGGGCTGGGCACTGAAGAGGTCAGAATAAATGGGCACCATTCCCACAGGTAGGGAGGAGGGGGAGAGTGAACAGCGTCACTTCACCCCACCCAGCCAACAGACAGCCTGTGACCTCGGGCAGGTCCCATCACCCTGCTGGGCTTCGGTTTCCCCCATCTGGAAATGAGGACACCTGTAGTCCCAGACTGAGAATGTGTGTGATGCATGCACGTGGCCCAGAGCCCGGGGTGGAGAAATGGCAGCTCTCTTCCCCAGACCTCCAATTAAAAGCAAAGAGAAGGGTCACGTGACCCTATCTGAACTGCTGGTGTTCAGGTAAGACAAGGGCATGCATTCAAGTCTTGACCCCAGTTATAGCTGGGTGCCCTTGGGCCAAATCACTTCTCCTCTCTGGGCTTTGGTTTTCTCCTCAGCAAAATAAGCCTAATAATAATGGTAACTGCTGTATCTGGTGGTTATGAGGTTTTGATGAGTTGGTATGTATGGAAGCAGTTAGAACAGTGCCTGGCCCACAGCTAACACTCAAGCAAACGTTAACCTTGGCTGTAAGGGCTCTGATGAGCTCTGAGCCTGTTGTAGTCGTAGTAACTCAGTGAATATTGACATTGTGCTACAGGAGCATTGGCAGAAGATCTAAAACCAGTCTGGTGCCTCCCTGTGACAATTTTAACCTATCTGGAAGGGTCTGGAGCTCTCGCTTTGATCAGTTTTGCTATCCCGTCTGGACTCAGTGAGTACATGCTGTGATCGATTAGCAATGCCTGCATGGGCAAGGGAGCTGAGCGTTACAGGAGGCATGTCATCTATTAGCCATTCTTGAGGCTAGCCTAAGCCCTCCCCTTGTATAGATGGGGAAGCACAGGCTCAGAGGAGGAAACAAGACTTGGTCAAGGCCACACGGGCAGTCACAGACAGGGCTCCTGCCCCAGCCTTTCTGATTTCTCACTGGTCTATGTCATTTAATCCTGTGGAGAAAAGTCATTATTTTGCCATTACATTTCCCAGCCCATTTTCTGGAAGGGAGTTAATTGATTTAAACTTTTCCAGGATGATTCTCTCTCCTCCTCCTCTCCCCTGGGCCTCCTGGAAATGAGTAGGTGGCATCTGTGAGGACAGGCATGGATGTCACTAGGTGGGGCCGTCAAGCCGGTGTGGGGAGTACAGGCCTTGCCTGGGGCTGGGCCTTCTGGGGACCTCCACGTTTAATGACCATGGCTTCCAGGGCTCACACCCATGGTGTTGATAATCCTCATAGTGGCTACCTCTTAGGCTGTGTGCTAGGCATGGCTCAGAGCATTCATTGGCTCTTCACATCTACCCAAAATACAGAAGGGGAAACTGAGGCACAGGGATGGTTCCGGACCTGGGATTCAAACCCAAGATGTCCTGGCCCTGAATTCTCTGTTCTTTACTCTTCACAATCAAAACCCAGTTACCCCAAATGTCCTTTCAGATTCTGACCCCAGAGCTGTGAGCTTGGCTGAGGAGTGGTCATTGACACCCCATCTGATGGAGGAGGAAACTGAGGCCAAAAGGTGGGGAGTGACTGATCCTGGGTCACCCAGCAAGTGGGGCCAATGCTCTGTCCTTTGCCCCCATGGGGAAGAATGACAAGACAGGCTCAGAGCAGAGCTGGCCACAATAGTCTTCCTGGCCTATTCATCTTCCAAGCTGAAATATTTATTTACGCACCCCATTTAATCAGGATATGCCGTAATTAGCGGCAGCTTTGGGCCTCCTGCCTGTGGTATTATTTATTTCGGGTTCCGGGCAGCCACTTCCCAGGGCTGAGTGTGCACTGGGCCTGGATTTCAATCAGACGGGGCCACAGCAGAGCTATCCCGGGGGACCTCCCAGAGGCAATGCCCCCCTCGGAATGATAAATGAGCCCACAGACAGCAGACATGCTGCCCAGCTGCTCTGGGGGGTCGGCGTGCACGGCGTGGAGAAGGGGGTGTTCTCTCCAGTCCCGGGATCCTGTCACCGAGGAACGCCCCCTCCCCCAGTGCCAGACAGTAGCCTGGCACTCCCCGAGCCCAGGAAGGAACGTGTGGCAGGGACGGCACTGTGCAGGCCCCACTGCAGTCCCGCTTCTAGAATCCGAACTCGGCGAGGAACTTGGAAGGGCCATCTGTCCCTACTGCTGCCTTGGGCCAGGGGTTTATCTCAGCATCTCTCAGCCTTGGCCGTGGGACATACACACGCTCTTTTGCTTACAGCCCCCACAGCTGGGAAGTTCCCTCGGCGGTCCAACTCGACTCAAGGTACGAGCATTTGCAACTCTGCCCCCCCAGGTGATTCCACAAATGATACCCTCTGACCCTCTGTTGCTCTCTGGAAGGAGGCGGGACACACGGGAAGGGCAGGCAGTGTGGGCCAGGGTTCTTTGGACACCGGAAAGAGCAGAACAGAAATAAAAGCCAACCTTTATTGAGGCCTTCGTTGACAAGGCCTTTATCTGTGTTTGGGTGAGTTTCTTCACCTCTTGGTGCCTCTGCTCAACTGTAAAATGGGGATAAGAGCCCGCATTACTTCTTGAGGTTGATGTGAGGATTAAAAAAGTTACTACACACAGAGCCCCCTAAAAGTACCTGACACACAGTAGGTGCTCAGTAACTGTACACTTATTATTTGGTGGTTACTTCTTATACTAACCTGCTAAGTCAGATCCACACAATTTTACAGATGAGGAGACCGCGGCCAGTGCCTTCCTTGCCCACAAAATGGGCCTCATCACCCCATTTTCTAGACGAGAAAACCACGGCTTGGGGTGTCACCCCATGGCAGGTGCTCTGGGGGAGGTTCCCTCTGCCACCCTAGCTCCTCCTTTGGAAAGTGGAGACCTAAGTACTGACCTCACCAGGTGCTTTGGGAATCCAGCGAGGGCCGGGCAGGAAGCCATATTCCGGCCGCACAGGAGCTGGGGCCTGGGACCGGCTCTAAGGAGCTCCAGGCGAGTGTCTCATGGGTCGAGAAGTGATCAGAGCGAAGCTGGCACAGCTCCCAAGGGTCCGCTGCCAATTAGGCCAGGTGCCCACAGGGGGATCCCATTGTCCCTGGCCTAGTTGGGACAAGGTTTGTGGTTGAGCCTTCCCCAGGGACTGCTGCTTCCAGGCCAACTTCCCTAATGAGGCCAGTGAGAGACGCGGCTGTTAACAGGTAGGGTGGGGGTGGGGGCTTCACCTGCGTCTCATTTTGCAGATGAGGAAACTGAGACTCAGCAGGGAGAGAGAACTCGCTGAGAGCATGAGCCGTAAACCATGGAGGCTCTGGGAGGGCCCCTGATAAACTGTTCCCCGATGCCCACATCCACCAAGCTGATCTTTTGCTGTGTGGCCTTGGGCGAGTTACTCAGCCTCTCTGAGCCTCCCTTGCCTTAGGTGTCATAATGAGAATAATGGGTGGGAGTGAAGATCTCAGGGTGCTGGACACACCTGCCACTCAGAGGATTCTGACCCTGAAATAGGACAGGGGAATGTTGTAGGCAGGAGGCCCCTTCTACGTCTACAGCTGTGCCCTCTCACTTCCCCGCCCCCGGCTGTCGCTGTTGCCAGAAATGCCCTTCCAGGCCCCCTTTCCCAGGCTGGCTTGTCCTCATTGTCTGGGTCCTAGCTCTTGCTGACGCTCCTCCACGTATGGGTTGAATTCCACCTCTGTGCTCCCAGCCTTGCCCCGGTCACGGCATCACCTGCTTCCTCTCTGCCAGCTCTGTGGGGCAGGGGCCCTGATGATCTGGGGCACTTGGTGATCAGCATGAGGCCTGGCTCAAGACAAGGGTCAGTAAAGAACTGTTCAGTGACGAACTCGCCCGCCGAACGGGTGGGCGATGAGACCGATGGGTGGAATTCACCGGCGTGATGCCGTGGTCTGAATGTCTGTGTCCTCCCCACGTGGTCAGAAGCTAACACCCAAAGGGATGGTATTTGGAGGTGGGGTCTTGTCACGAATGGGGTTAGTGCCCTGATAAAAGAGGCCCCACAAGCACCCTGGCCCCCCAGCCATGTGAGGACACAGCGAGAAGTCTGCAGCCCGGTAGAGGGCCCTCACCCAACCACGCCGGCACCCTGATCTCAGACCTAGAGCCTCCAAAAGGGCGAACAGTAAATTCCCATCAGTCAGAAGGCACCCAGTCTCTGGTTGTTTGTTAAAGCAGCCCGGACATTCCAAGTAAGACCCACACCCCCTCTCCGGACTCCCCACCCCTCACTCCTCTTCTCAGAGAGCCAGGGAGCCGGGTGGTGGCAGCTAAATTGGAATCCCTGGTAACAGAAGCTGCACGGTGGAAAGCCAGGTTCTCAGCTCTGGGACCTTGTCTCACTTCTCTGGAATGGCTGGTCGGGTAGATGCTGCAGGGGAGGAAGCCGCTTTTGGGCTGCCCACCTTCGGCACCTCCTGGCTGATCTGGAAGCAGCCAGGCCTGGGTTTGAATTCCAACCTCGGCACAGTCTGGCTAAGTGGCCACTGGCAAATGACTTCCCTGCCCTGGGCCGCAGCTTTCTCAGCTATGAAACGGGCTTGCCACCCTCCTGAAGCGGCTGTGCCCACTTAGGGAGGCCTTCGGTGGGGCAGGGCATAGCCTGTCTCACGTCCTGACCTCCTCGTCCAAAGGACAGCCCAGGCCCCAGCTCCCAGGGGACTGGGTTTGAGGGACCCTCGTCATCCGCCAGTCCTATTCCTTCCTCTCCTGCCCGAATGCTGTGCGGTCCCTTTGGAAATTTCCACCGTGAGGCGAGCCAAAAGTGTCCACGATCATTTACCGAGCACCAACTACGTGCCAGGCATAGGATATTCCTGCCCTCACTGGCTCCTCCCCAGTGCCCCCATTTTATAGATGAGGAACCTGAGGCTCAGGGAGGGAGAACTGGGCACAGATCTGCGCTCACACCCCTTCCCCACCCCCACCCCAGGCCCCTGGCTCTGGAAAGAGCCTTTCCTTGGGTAACAACAGCTCTTGGCCTCAACGACTTCACAGAAAACGTAAACGAAACCCATTCCCAGTTGGGGCCCCCGCAGACAGAAGGACAGAAGGGGAGGTTACCTGGGGGGAGTGGGAGCCAGCCAAAGGAAAGGGGGCCTCTGGAGAGACCACTGATTAGGATTTTTGCTGCGTGATTAATGGTACTGATGGCCCATGTCTGAGCCTGAACCACGTGCCGACGTGCCGTGCCCACTGAGGCCTAGCGATGGCCCCCTTAGGACAGGTTCAAAACGTACCCCCATCATACAGGCGAGAAAACCAAGTCTCAGGGACATGAGGTGGTTTTCTGGGTGTCACCCAGCTGGGAGGTGGCAGGGCTGTGATTCCAATACTCGGGATGCACGTTGGGATGACCGACCGACTGAGTGACTGAAAGAATGAATTAAAGGCCAGCTTGAGGGTGCCTTTGGGGGGCTGAGGGGGCCTGAGAGGAACCTTCAGATATAAGCCAGACCCTCCTGGCCCACTGACCTCCCTCAGGGCGGAGCCTTCCGTCTTTGGCCTCTTTGGTGGAGAGGAAGGGTAGCCATCTGGTGGGCAGAGCAGGGGCAGGAGCCAGCCTCCCCCGGCCTGTCTCTGGCCCCTCAGTGCTCACACTCTTTGTGACTTATTGTTTAACTTTACAAGCCCCTTGGCTTTTATGAGGGTTATTTATAAAGCTCTGGGCTTTGATCCGCAGCATAAAAAGCAAACTCCTGTGTCTGAAAATGTCACCAGGGATTAGGGGAGCCTTTGAAGTCCCCTCCTCACAGGCAGCACCCGCCCAGCTTCCCCCTCCAAAGCACCTCCAAGCCTGGGAGCCCTGGCCAGGGCCTAGGAGCCCTCCTTTGGGGCGAAGGGGCCCCTGTCCACATGACTGACGGGTAGGGGTTCCCCACCCCCTGCCGCGCTCTTTCCAGCTGGGCACTCTTCCCAGTTCCAGGCAGTGCTGGGCCTCCCTGGTCTCCAGATGTTGGCAACATCTGTCTCTCATGTTTATGCACAGCCACAGGCTGCTGCATTGTGTCCCTGGGCCCAGCAGTGGGGACTGCGGGGCTTTTGAAAATGGATTACTAGTACTGGCTTATTGGGAGGGAGGTGGGCAGGGAATGTTAACAGGCAGGTAGGGTAGAGAGAACAGCTCTCAGTGAGGCAGGGGGCCATCCCCTGCCTCCTAACCCGGGGGTCTAATCTGCCACTCTGCTGGGGCCCCTCATTTGTTTCTTCCCCTCTATTCAGTCAGGCGACAGCTGGAGGGGTCCAGGAGAGCTCAGAGGGGCAGTGGAGAGAGGGGCTGGAGTGGACCGTGCTGGGAAGCAGCAGGATCCCCTCCTCCCGGCCTCCTTCCCCAGAAGGAGGCCAGAGGGATGACCTCGTTTGCCTCCGTTCAGACGAGCACAGTGGCCTGAGGATGTTGCTCTCTCACTCTCTCCGCCTATCGTAGGACCTCTGTGTATCGCAGGTGCCGACAGCAGGTGAGGAGATGAGGTCGCCCCTTGTCCCCCTCTGAGTTGTGTGATCTTGGCAAGCCCTTCACCTCTCTGAGCTTCCCCTCAGCACAGCAAGCATGTGCGGAGGATTAAACAGGGTCATTCCCGGGAGCACGTGGGATGCTTGATTGCCTTGGAAGGAGCCAGCGGGCGCACCTGCCTCCTTCCCCAGGCCCAGCTTCCTTTCTCAAGGCCCGGAGAAGGAGAAGCTGGGAGCCCAGGGGAGAGAGGCCTCAGCCAAGGTCCCCTGTCTGTCTAGCTTTACCCCAGACCTGGCTTCAACTAGTGGAGGGGACAGTCACTAGCTGGCGTCACATCACCATCTTCACTTACACCTTTTAAAGGTCACCGAGGAGGGATGGGGTTCTTCCCTTTATGGGGGAAAGGCAAGAAGGTGGCAGTGGGTGAGTGCAGGGTGGGGGGCGCTGAGTGTGAGGGTGAGGGGGTGGCGAGCAGGACCTCGGGGAAACTAGGGTGGGTGGAGGCGGCGCCCTGTGAGCAGGGAAGTGGACAGGCACGCAAGGAGAGCGAACTGGTGAACGAATCAACGGATTTCGATCCCCATTCCCATGGACTACTACTCAGCCAGCAACAGGAGGGACTGGACCCCAGATATAAGCAGCAACAGGCATAGATCTCAAAAAAAAAGATACATTTGCACCTGCTTTGCCATCTGCCTGCAAAACTTCCTCCCTCTCTGTGTATGAAGTTCTAGAAAGGGCAAAAGTATGTGATGGAAAGCAGGTTGGCGGTGGCCTGGAGGCCGTGGCGGGGGTGGATGGGACTTGCCCATAAGAAGGCCCGAGGAAAATTTGGCAGTGATGAAAATGTTCTTTATCTTTTTTTTTTTTTACCTTACATGACATTTATTTAATAAAGGCAGTCACTAAAAGAAGACAGTACGACAGGAACAAGAAACAATGTGAGACGCTTTAAACAGGAGCTCCAACACAAGGAAAGGTTCCGTGTCCTCGTGGTGGTGGTGTGGACATGATCGCACACATTAGGATGCAAGTGGCATGCATTTGCCTACGTTTGCGCACACACAGAGAGAAGGGCTCATTCACAGGGTAAATTACTGTGGGTTAAGGAATCTTGACATTTCAATACGTGCAAGATTCAAAAAGTAAGTCTCTCAAGCTGGCCCTCTTCCTGACGTGTAGGTGTGTCTCCACTCCTCCCAGGAAATGAAACCAAACCGCCCCCCACTGACCAGCCCCGTGGCACTGCCCCTGCCCACCCCTTCAGCTTTGGACAAAGCCCCCCCCCCTCAAGCTTCCCCCCTCCCCTCCCCGCTTCACCAGACTAAACTTATTTTGCAGAATTGGCCCCAGAGGAAGCACTACTTCCTCCAGGGGGCCCTCCCTGTTGCTCTGACGAGCGACTCTTTTAGGGCTCCCAGAGACCCCACTCCTGGCCCTGCTGACTTCCCCTCCATTTATAGAGATGTTCACTTTTCTAGGATCTTGTGAACCACACCTTTGTCCCCACGAGACTGTGAGCTCCACGGGGCAGAGATGGGGTCTTGGTTTGGACCCTGGGACCAGGACTGGCGCACGAGGGACTGTGGAAGGAGGTGATCTCGCAGGGGATGAGTTAGGCAGAGAGGGAAGCCGCATAGGGTGCAATTTCAGGCAAAGAGCCAGGGAGGGCGGCTTCAGCCGGATCCCACACCCACACGGGAGGGAGCTCAAGCCCTATCCTGACCTGGAGCGAGGGGGCTGAATTTCACCCAGACAGTCAGCCACTGGCTAAGGGCTGCCCCGGCGGGCGGGTGGGGCTTGAAATAAGCTCCCTGTCTCTCTGCATGTGCCGGCAAAGCAGCCCGAGGAGAACTCTCTGAAGGAGTCACACATGTGGGCATTTGAAAGAAAAGTACCCGGAATCTGGCGGAGGGACACAGAGAAATGGTCAAAGGGGCAGAGGGGCTCTGAGCAGGGGGATAGGTTCCACCCGCTGGGATGAAGTCTGTTTTCTTCACTGTCCCAAACACCTGCCCGGGGCAGAGCAGGAACCCAAGGAAGACTCGGTGAGTAACTAACTACGTGGATGAAGAAATAAACAGGACGGCTGACATGGCTCCTTGGTTGGAGTGTTATCCCGTAACCAAAGGGTCGCCAGTTTGATTCCCAGTCAGGGCACACGCCCAGGTCATGGGCTCCATCCCCAGTTGGGATACGTGCAGGAGGCAGAGGATCTCTCTCTCTCTCTCTCTCTCTCTCTCTCGTGAACCAAATAAACCTTGAAACAAACAAACAAACACGAGTGTAGGGCAGGCATACGCAGAGGCTCAGAAGGGGAACAGGGTGGTGGCGTTTCTGCCAGTCCGACGACAGCCCGTGGTTACATGTTCAGGGAGTTTGTGAGCCAGCTGCGAAACTCAGCACAGTAAGCCTCCACTTCACATCATCAGTCGGTTCTTGGAACCGCGGAGAGGCGACGTGTAACAAAACCAGTCTCACCACAGGGTTACCCGACGTAAATGGGAATTAAGTTCCCGTGGCATCCCGTCGACGTGGTAACAAAACACTGCTGGACGAAACGATGCTATTCAAGGACCTGCGAAATCCCGACACCAGCGGGCACGCTGCAGTGCAGTTCGGGTCTGATGCCCGACCACCAGGGTCAGGGTCAGACTCCGTAGGGGAAGGGGCACAGACCCCACCCAACAAGCCTGCCCTCACTTCTGATGATGGCTGCAAGTTCCGAGGTCCCTGCACTTAGGACCAACTGGCTATAATAAGTTCAGGTTTGATCATTTACTAGCACAGAGCACAGGACACAGGGAAGCACCATGTTTGCCGTTATAATTTTATTATAAAGGGTGAAATCAGGATGAGCCAAATGAAGAGAGAAACAAGGGGAGGTCTGGGAGGGTCCAGAACTCCGTGCTCCCGAGGCTCGATCCTCGTGGAATCAGGGCCCCTCACCCTCCCCGCAGACCAGTGTGTCTGCCAAACAAAAAGATGTGCGGAGCTCCAGTGACCGCAGTTCTGCTGGTGTGGCCAGCTGGACCACTGGCCACGGGACTGAACTGGATCTCTGGCCTCACCCCTGCTTGAGGGGTGTCAGGGGTTGTGGAGAGGGGCAGTGTATGCCCTCAAAGCCCCAACCTTTTAATTACCTTGCTGGTAGACAGCACCCCCTCACCGCCTAACTGAGGTGTGAATCAAGGGGTTCCTGGCTGACAAAGAGAACCCGATTACCCCAGAAATCCCAAGTGTTTAGAGTGCCCCCCCCCCCCCCCCCCCCCCCCCCCCCCNTTTAGAGTGCCCCCCCCCCCCCGCCCAGCATCCAGGCACCAAAAGCCAGGCACAAAATTCTTTTGACACAGCACACGGGGACGACGAAAATTTAAATGATAGCAACGTACAGCCAGATAAATCAGAGTAGAACAGTAATAAATATTCCAAGCTCATCATTTCATAATGTTTGACTATGTTTTGCTATCCTCTACGCTCTTGAGGTTATTTCCGTTCTCTGTGTCCATATAGTGGAAATACGCCCTGGCTGGTGTAGCTCAGTGGATTGAGCGCGGGCCTGCAAACCAGAGGATCACGGTTCGATTCCCAGTCAGGGCACATGCCTGGGTTGCAGGGCAGTTCCCAGCAGGAGATGCATGAGAGGCAACCATACATTGATATTTCTCTCCCTCTCTCCTTCCCTTCCCCTCTAAAGATAAATGAATGGGAAAAAATAAATATATAGTAGAAATACTGCATGGTGCTCTCTGTGTGTCTCTCCCCAGCTCCGCGTCCCTCAAAAAGTTGGTAAGTTTCAAACCAGAGCACGGACACCACCGAAATTGGCAAGTGCCGCAGGTCTGGGGCCTGAATGTACTGTGTCATTCAGCATCTAAACTTGGAAATGCCAATAACACAGATTAAACTTCAAAGTGTGTTGTGCTTATAGCCATTACCATGATTAGCACAAAAAATTGAGGACCCAGCCCTGGCTGGTGTAGCTCAGTGGATCGAGGGCGGGCCTGTGAACCACACAATCGAGGTTCGATTCCCAGTCAGGGCACATGCCTGGGTTGCAGGCCAGTTCTTGGCAGGGGACACACCAGAGGCAACCATACATTGATATTTCTCTCTCTCTCCTTCCCTTCCCCTCTAAAAATAAATAAATAAAATCTTTAAAAATTACTATTAAAAAAATTGAGGACCCACTCTTCCAGGATTCAAAAAAACCACTTTGCAGTTCAGCAAAGAAGTTGCTCACATCACTGACCAATGAGTGATGCTCCGGCACATCTTCATCGCTCCACCTTCAGCTTCCCCAGTAACACCGTGATGGGAGTGTCTACCCATATTCACGCCTGAACTAAACGTGTTCATCCATTCCAACTGCAGGTTGGCTATCGATACCAGAGTTTGGTGAAAATCAATAAAGGCATTTTATGAGAGTCAAGTGGTCTCTATGGAACTTACTTGCTGTAAGGACTGTTGTATATTTTACTATTATTTTTAAATTGTGGGCCATGTGTCACTATCTATACTCTATCTATATGTAACAATAGAGGTTACAACTACACACACACATGTGTGCATATAATGTGTACACCTTTCTCCCCAGAGAGCTGGGGCTCAGTGGCTGTTGGGAGGGCAGGTTGGATGGAGTGGGAGGGACAGGGTGCCCGTAGGAGCTGCAGTTGGAGACGAGGCTCAGTTCAGGCAGTGCAGGGGCCCGAATGTCAGGCTCCGAGAGGCTCCAAGTCACACAGGCAGGAAGTGGCAGAGCTGAGTTCATCCAAGGGTTGTGGTAGGGCCTTCCCCTCTGTCCTGTGTCCCCTGCCCACTCCCCCGAGGCTCCAGCTCACTGATTGCAGGTACCAGGGGGAGTGTGGGAAGGGAACCCATCCCAGCCCTGGATGGGTTAGGTGATTTGTCAGGTCTTGAAGTGCCAGTTATGGGGCACAAGCCTGATTAGTCACTGTGACATGGCAGTGTGACATATCTATGGGGGAATTAATCAGGCCGGAGGTGGTGGCAGGGAGGGGGAGGAGCAGAAAAGGAGGGGAAAGGGGGCACGGGGGCTGACTGCTGGAGGCCCTGGGTGGCCAGTCCTTACAAGTGGCCATCAGCCCTGCCTGGGAATGAGCAGCCACTGCTCCTGGGAGATGCCAGTGGGGTGGGTGGGGAGACAGGAGGGTCTGTCCACCTTCCCCAGAAACCCAGTGTCCGTTTTTAGACCGTTGTGGTTTTATAAATGACCACTGATGGGACCCTGCCTCTCTTGCTTGGACTTCAGAGGTTAGAGCTGGGGGAGATGGGAGCTCGGTGGGGTAGGAGGAGGAGGAGGTGCCCTAGGGCAACTAAGCAGAGTGGACGGGGTCCCAACCCCCCTCCTTCTTGGTCCTGGCTCGCCTGGGAAAATGTCAGGAACAGTCTCCCATCTGCTGGGGCGGGGCCGGCTGCTCGGGCACACGGGCCCAGGGGACCCCACCTGGAAAGTGTCATCCTAGAAGCTGGGCAGAGTTTCTTGGCTCATGCCAATGAGCTGCCCTTTCAAACGTGTTTCCACCAGGACTGCAGGGGGGCCATCTGCCGGCTTTGTTGGGATTAGGAAAAGGCATCCCCTCTGGGCAGGCCAATTAGGAAAAGGCCCCCCTCCGGGAGCAATCATTGCCCAAGGCTCCGCTTTCTTCCGGCCACTGAAGGCTCTTGGCACATACCTCAGCTAGTAGACGTGGAGCTGAATTTCGGATGCATTTCAGCCCTAATTGCACCCTGGGCAGGGTACAACCTGGACAACTATCCCTTGCAGTCCTCTTCCCATCTTTGGACGCCCAAGGGCTCCCAGGGGCCCTGTAACACTGTACAAAGAACACGGGGCTGCAGAACCAGCTACCCAGGGTCCAGTTCTGCTCGACCTCTCACTCTGTGTCTGCCCTCCCACTCCCTCTCTGGGCCTCAGTTTCCTCATCTCTCGAGGGGGGAGGATAAACTGCTCTTCCATCCTCAGGGCTCAGGATTGACGAAGATGACCTGTGCAGCTACATGGGGCCCCTCCTACAAGCTCAGGACACTTTGGGACTTTATTCGCTGGCCCCAGCCCAGGTCCCAGGCCGCACCCTCCCGAGAACCAGGTCTGCTCATTTCTCTCCCTGTGGCGGACGAAGAACCCGGGCTGTGGCCCAATGACTAAGGGGGGCTGGCAGATGACCTGAGGACTGTCCCCGCAGTCTGGGGCCTGGGTGAGAACATGACAGGGGGCCAGACCCAGCCCTCAAAGCAGTGGACCTTGGCTTTTGGGGGTCACAGACCCCTTGGGCATTTGATAGAAGCTATGGACTCTCCACCCAGAAAAATGCATCTGCACACAGTTTTTGCATATTATTCAGGGGTTCATGAACACAGTAAAGCCTATCCGTGGACCCCAAAGAACCCCCACCCTAGAAGCAGCAGGCTCTTTTCCCTCTCCCTGAAGGGGGGCCATCGGGGCACTGATTTCTTCCACAGGGCAAAGAGAGAAGAGGGAAGGAAGTAAACTGGCGTCTACAGAGCTGACTTCACATGTATTGCCTCACTTAAGGCCCTGGGCTCTCAGCAGCCTAAGGGGTGGCGACTGTTCCCAAATTACACTGGTAAGGAAGCCGAGACTCAGAGGCTAAGAGGCTCGTCCAAGATCACACAGCTGGTGACGGAGCCAGGCCTTGAGTCTTGGTTATCTGATTTCAAAGCTGTTCCACTAGGCTGGGCTGAGGCGCTTTCCCGGTGGGCAGATGCCCTGGTTGTGCCTTTGCCAGGAGGAAGAGGGGAGCCAGAGGCTTGGCTTTGCTCGTCTGATCCCGAGTGCGGGGAAGCGTCGACTGCTCTGTGCCTGAGTCCTCACGAGCCCTCTCATTGCTCCCAGGGGTGCCCGAGTCCTATTTGCTGCTGCCGCCATAAGACGTTCATCCTCTGCCCTCCAGATTATCCAGGCTTTGTCCTTGGATCAAGTCACATCAAATTATCCTTTTTCTGGGGGAACTGTCCACCCAGAGCCACAAAGTGATGGTGCCCTCGACAGTTCAGGGTTTATATGAGAAAGAATCTCATGAATGTCTCTGTGCAAAGTTGGTATCAAGAAAGTGGTCCGTAATGTTGCCCATGGTCATTCCATGTAATATGGGTTCTACAATGGCCCAGGGGGACACGTCCTTCCCAGGATTCAGCTCTGAGAAAAGTCTCTTTCTACACAACCTGCAGTTTTACTTCCCTTAAACTTTGCTTTTGGTAGATAATGAGAAGTAGGAAAACTAACTTGTTTGTCTTTTTGCCATGGCTGCTAGGAAGCTCAGAACCAGGTCTAGATTTCCAATGTCATCATTTACCTTCCCCAAGTTTTTTCTGGTATAATTCATTTCCTCCCATACTGTCAGGGGGAAAGGTGCCTTTTAAACAACTTCCAAAGGAATATGTTGACCTAGTAATTGCCTTGCAAGACTGTGGAAAACAGAGAGAGGGGAGGCAGAGAATGGAGCCCGTTATTGTACATATCTCCCCACACCCCGTTCAACAGCACGGGCCTCACACCTGCTCACTCTTGCCGACATCAGAACCTGGCTGCCTCTCTCTGTCCCTGACCCTCTTTGTACCTGGCTCTTCTATTTTATTTCCAGTTTCAACAATGTAATTTTAACAAGGGGTGTTTTACACGTCAACTGCCTGAAATCATTTTTTGGGAAGCAACACGGTTAGCGGTACAAGACACCACCTGTTTTGAAATGCACACACATGCACAGAGACACACGTACACACATTGGGTCTGAAGGCCTCCCTATGCCCTGTTTCTTGGGACTCCAGTTTGTCTGTGCTCTGCCCCTCCTCCCCTCTCCTGCAGCATCCTGGAACCCGGTGCTAGCCTGGAAGGGAAGTCCTACAGTGTCGCCTCCCTCTCCCCCAAGTCCCTGAAGGCCTCTCTCGTTTTCCCACTGGCCTGGTGTGGCCCAGCGAGGGGCACCGGAGCTGACCGCGGGCCTGTAGACTCAGGTGCGCCCAGGGAGTAAAGACAGTTAGGTCTCAGCTCCAGTTCCAGCTCCACCACTTTTTACTGCTGGGGGACTTTGTCCAAGTTTCTTGACCTCTCTGATCCTCTGTGTCTTTCTTTGAATCGTGAGAAATAACAACAAGACTCTTCCGAGGATGAGAGAGGACGTAAGATGGCTGGCACACAGTCAGGACGTAACAAACGGTCATGACTTTCACTGTCCCCTGTCCACAGTGGGCAGTTATTTCAAGTGCTGAGTCTGGACTCTTCTGGGTGACTGAGATGTGAGGAAATATTCTTTTTTAATACTTCATTTATTTATTTTTAGAGAGAGGGGAAGGGAAGGAGAACGAGTGGGAGAGAAATATCAGTGTGTGGTTGCCTCTCATGTGTCCCCTACTGGGAACTGGCCTGCAACCCAGGCATGTGCCCTGACTGGGAATCGAACCAGAGACCCTTTGCTTCACAGGCCCGTGCTCAATCCACTGAGCTACACCAGCTGGGGCTGAGGATATAGTCTTAGTCCTAACCAAGGGAGCTACCAGAATCAAAAGTCAACAGCTACCAGTCCATTCACTTATAAGTCTGTCCGTCGTCTGTCCATCCAGCCATCCATCCAGCCAGCCATCCCCCCATCCACCTACCAATTGACCAGTCTCCAATGCATGTACCAACCCCAAATCCTTGTGTCTTTACCTGTCCACATATCTGTCTGCCCCACCCTTTCATCAGCCATTATTCCAGCGCCCATTCTTCCACCTCTCCAACTTCTTTTCCTTAGCTCCTGCTCAGGGCTAATTTCCAGCGATAGAATAAAGTGTAATCCTCGCTCGGAGAGCTGCTGGTGAGATGCAGCTGATTATACTCTCCTACGTGTCTTCCCCACCCCACCCCAGAGGGCGGGGAAAGAAACTCGGGAAATGCTGCCTCTCCGAGCCCCTCTCCTCCCATTATTATCTCATTAAAGGATGGGACCCGTCCTGCCGGGAAGACCTACTTTCAGTCCTTCCCAACCCCTGTTACCCCGAATGACCTGCTTCTAGAAACTGTTTGAAGACTGCCTGTTAACAAATCCCATGGAACGAGATGGTCTCAGAAGAGACTTTGGGAACTGCTGATAAGCCAAGGAAGAAAGAACCAAGTGTCATGGAAAAAACACAGAATGGTATTGGGTTATCAGCCAAAGTGCAAAATATATATCCATGGGTTCATACTGATACAAATAAATGACTGAATAAATAAACAAAAGGGAGAATACACAAACCTCCTGTGCGGAAGAATTCCAAATAATTTTTGTGGATACTCTGAGCTCAAGGAGAGTGAGCATACCGCCCCTCCCCCAAATCCTGAAGTGTGGGCTGCGCATAGTGGCTTCTTTGTAAGGAGGTCAGCATGGAAAGGAGAGAAAAGGCAATTTTGATGGACAGCCCGCGCTCAGTCCACTGAGCTACACCAGCCAGGGCAGAAAAAGCACCTTCACAGGGGAGAAGGCTTGCAAATGTTCCCCCAGCCCCATGATCAAGGTTAAGGTCAACAGTGGTATGTGGGACATAGTATATAGCCTTCATGGGACGTGATGTGCTGTGATATGATGAGAATGGCACTTTACCTCTATGGTCTTCTCCCCCAAAACACATACCCTCAGTTTAATGAGAAAAATATCAAACAAAGGGACATTCAGTACAACACCTGACCTGTCGTCCTCAAAACTGCCAAGGTCATCAAAGACTAGAAAAGTCTGAGGAACCATCCAGGACAAGAGGAACCCAAGAAGTGATGACTAAATGTAATTTGGGATCCTGGAATAGAAGAGACATATTAGGTTTAAAACGTCTGAATAAAGAATAGACTTAAGTTAATAATAATGTGTCAATATGAGTTCATTGACTGTGACAAATGTGTCACAGAAATGTAAGGTGTTAATAATGGGGAAACAGAGTGCGGGACACACAGGAACTCTCGGTACTAACTGCGTATTTTTTCTGTAGGTCTAAAATTGTTCTGAGAGTCACAATTATTTAAAAATAAGTACATGGATAGAAGAGTAAATAAAACAAAGTAAAGTATACGGCTTGGGGAACAGCTCAGGGGATGCAGTCTGTCCTGGTTAGGAGGGGATTTCGGAAATCATTGAAGCTCGTGTGGCCTTCAGAAAGATACTTATCTTTCTAGGCTTCGGNTAGACTTAAGTTAATAATAATGTGTCAATATGAGTTCATTGACTGTGACAAATGTGTCACAGAAATGTAAGGTGTTAATAATGGGGAAACAGAGTGCGGGACACACAGGAACTCTCGGTACTAACTGCGTATTTTTTTCTGTAGGTCTAAAATTGTTCTGAGAGTCACAATTATTTAAAAATAAGTACATGGATAGAAGAGTAAATAAAACAAAGTAAAGTATACAGCTTGGGGAACAGCTCAGGGGATGCAGTCTGTCCTGGTTAGGAGGGGATTTCGGAAATCACTGAAGCTCGTGTGGCCTTCAGAAAGATACTTACCTTTCTAGGCTTCGGTTTCTTCATCGGTAAAATGGGGATTTTACAATGCCAACTACTAGTTGATTTAGAATAAGTGAGGCAATGCATATGAAGAATTATTCACCAATGAACACTCTGGGACTGTTGAATTGACCACGTCATTATTTTTGGCCAGATAAGTGGGAGATCTGGGAAGGCTTCAGGGAATTGAGCTACTGGGACCAAGCCCTGGAGAGCCTGTAGCAGACGAATGGGGTTGGGAGGGGAAAGCCAGCTTCCCCCCAAGCAAAGAGGTTCCTCCTCCCATCCTTCAGTCCTTCCCTTTGGTTCCAGGGCTAAGGGGCCTGGGAGGAGATAGAGACCTCACAGATAGGCTCCTGGCTTCCCGCCCCAGCCACGGCCCTGGCCCTGGCTGGCTCTCCGTCTGCCAGGGTCTCTGGGCTAAGTAATCGCTAATCCCTCTCTGATGAAGCACCTGTATCTGTAAGCAAATGAGCTGGCAGGTGGTGGCCCGGATCAAATATGACCTGCTCAGCAGGGGATTTGCTTACCCGTCGGGAGGCAGTCCATCCTGCTGCCTGCAGCCTGGAGGCCTCCAGGATACAGCCTAAATCGCCCATGCTCCCAGGGCAGGTGGGATGGTGGGGAGGCACCCAGAAGAGTGAAGAGCGAATGCCCCCTGCTCAGCCACCCCCCCCACCCCGGGCTGCAGGCCTATGGACACTTTCTCAATGGCTTGTGGGAAAGAACCAGGACTGGGAATCTGGGGGCAGAGGAGTTCATTCTGGCTCCACCACATACTTGCTGGAGAGCCTTGGGCAAGTGGTGTTCCCTCTCTGGGCCTAGTTCTCAACTGTCCCAGACATGATTCATTGTTCCTCTTGCCCTCAAGGGTTTGCTCTAAGTTAGGGGAACTCACAATGTTTGTTATAATCTTCATTATTAGTAGGTTGTTACTATGTTGGAAGTCCCAGGAAGCAAAGCTCAGGGGCTAGCAACTTTCCGGCGGGCTGGTAGCTTTAGGGAACTACCTTCAAGGCTAGAGGATGTATTGGCAGAACGCTGATCCAAGACTTTCCCCGAGATGGCAACATGATAGATGGCCATGCGCAGGCAGAACTTCGTTTGAATCCTACAACTGCCTCCCGTTAGCTGGAGGGACTCGGGCATGTCACCTTTCCGCTCTGAGCCTCAGTTAGCTCATCTATAAAGCAGAATGAAGAATATAATTTTGGGGGGTTGTGATGATGAGGTTTAAATGAGAGTACCCAGCACATAAGAAGCTGCCTGAGGAAGGTTCATTCTTGGAGGTCGAACCAGGTTGACCAATCAGATTTCCTAACTTTCTACTCAGCTCTTTGCTGAGACCTCAGAAAGCCTTGGGGAACTCTCCCGGCCTCCGGCCTCCAGCCTCTGCGAGCCAAATCACTGCCCACCCCCATCCCCCGCCAGGAGACTTCTGCAACCTGGACCTGGAAGAAGACCCCTTGGGAAGCGCTCCAGCCCAGGAGCTGCGGGGGAGCATGATGAAGACAGAGACGTCTGCTAATGCCATGTGGCTGCTGTGACAGTCTGTTAATGCCATTTACAACGTGCCATAATTATGTCTCACACATGCTGGCGGCCCAGCCAGCAGGAACGGTCCCCGGGCGGGGCCTCGGAAAGATTCCTTTAGCAGGCTGGGGGGTTGGGCTTTCTCGGGACGCTGGGGACTAGGGGTTGGAAGCCACTGTAAGCTGATAGGATTCCTCTCCTTGCGCAGCCTTCTTGGCTGCCCTGGGCCCTGAGAAAACTCACCCTTGCTTGGACAAGCAGAGCCCATCCTGAATTGTGGTAGAACTTTGGACAAGTCATAGCTCCTCTCTGGGCCTCAGTATCCCCTTCTGTAAAATAAGGGTATGGGCCCTGGCTGGGTAGCTCAGTTGGTTAGAGCGTTGTCCCCGATACACCAAGGTGGTAGGTTCGATCCCTAGTCAGGGTATATACGAGAAGCAACCAATGAATTTGTGAATGAGTGAAACAGCCAATTGATGTTTCTCTTTCTCTCTCCCCTCCTCCCTCTCTCTGAAATCAGTTTTTTTTTAAATTAAAATAAGAACATGGAGAAAGAGGAGAGAAAACTGTATTAAAACATTTTCTGGAGCATCCTTCCAGAAAAAATGCACACACTCACATCCAATCACGAAGGAGCCTACTTTTCCGGGGGCTCATGGGTCACCGAATTCCATCCTAAAGCTCCAAGACTCCCAGGTCAAGCATGTCCGCCTAGGTTATTTCACGGACCTACCACCAATGTCTCCACCTGGGTTCTGAGGCTGCTGTCTGCTGGATGGTGCTGCCCTGTTGTTTGGGACATAGGTGTTCACAACAATGAGCTGCTCCTTCTGGACTGGGCTCCATGTCATAAAGGGCCCGGACTAGTCTCCTAAGGTTTTTTGCTCTGAATTTGCCTGAGGCTTTTTGCGCCCGCTAATTTCTCCGACGCTGCCCGAACTCTGACATGCTAGGATCTGTGCAAGTTGGTGATGCTCATTATCCTTGAGGTTTGGTTTTTAAAAGGTCAGCTTTGGAGCCGGACAAGTCTGAGTTAGAATCTCGCCCTACTTCCTTGCTGGCAGACAACCGGCCTCCCTGAGCCTCAGTCTCCCCTTCCAGGAAGTGGGTTGTCGAGAGGGTTAAACGCATCAAAGCCCCGCAGGTGCCTCGCACAGAGGAAGCACCCCATACACGCCATTTTTCTGTCCCCATCACCCCACCACCACGCTGAGAGTCCCCCCCCTCTTTCCTGGAGGAAGCTGAGGAGCCTTGGAGAAAAGCTCTCGGGAACGAAGAAGCCTATTTCCAAGTCATTAGTCCCCCAGCGTCGGGCTGCAGGATGGATTTTGATCACGAGTGGGGTGACATTTGGCAAAAGTTGCTGATGAGGGATTGAATGATTAATCGTCATGACAACCGGGCTGGAGTAATGACAGGGAGGCGATGGCGCCCGAGTTAGACACAAAGCGGCCCCGCGAGCCGGGGCGGTAAATTACTAGGCATGTCACTGCTGTGCTTTTGGAGAAAGCGGCCGTGCGTTCCTAATGAGAGGTTAACTGTGTCCCCAAAGTAATTACAGCCGATTGAAGAGGTGGCTGGTAATTAGAGGATCAGCAGTGATGAGGCTCACCTGCATGGTTGCCATGGTGACAGAGGGTGGGTGGGGTAGGGAATGGACTCTTCCCCAAGGCAGGTGCCAGAGGCTTCTCTCGAGGTGCTAGCTATGGTGTCCACCACCAATGGGACAGGCCTTGGGGAACCCGTGGGCAAGTCCCAAGCTTCTGCCTCTAATGGCTGGGCCTCAGTCTTCCCATCTGTGAAAGGAGGGCTTGAACCCATTCGAGAACATGGACTAGGGAAGCTGAAATTCCGGAAGGTGCTGGCTGAGTCGAGTGACCACTCCTTCGGAATCCAAATAGTCTCAATTTGCCACCTCGCCCAAGCCTACCATTGCTGGGACCCAGGGAATCACTCACAATTGCCCTTCTTGGCTGAGTGACCCTGGCCAAGGATCTCAGTGTGCGTTCAGTTTCCTCACCTCAAAAGTGGGAAGAAGAACAAGGGCTCCTGCCGCCTGGGGTTGCCTGGAGAATAATACAGTGAGACCGAAACTGCGGGGCACCTAGGACAGGGCAGGGCTGTGGCAAGGGCTCTGCGCATGCCAGTGGCTACAACCCCCTTTATAATTGCCCCTTCTCTCCGCTGACCTCAGGTGGCTGAGGCCAAAGAGGCAACAGGGGCCATGACCTTCTGTTGGGAGATGGGCTGAGCCCTCCCACAGACCACAGATAACAGAGCAAAGAAATGTCCACTTGGCTCACTTGCTGTGCATCCTTAGCCAAGTCTCTTTGCCTCTCTGAGCCCCTGCTTCCTACCCATCTGACTGTCCTGCTGGGAGTAAGAGACTAAGTGCTGGATTTGCGGAGCACTTACTATGAGCCAGACCCTCACTCTGTACTTTATAGTTATTATTTAATGCCACTCTCCTATAACCCGTAAGACATTATCATTTTGCCCATTTTTGAGAGGAGAATACCAGAGAGTGAAAGTGACGATCCCAGAAGCACACAGCTGCAGCGTGGGAGAGCCGAGAGGCGAACCCGGGTTAGCCCGAATGTCTCACACTTCCTACTATGTAAGAAGGCCGCTTGCATCCCAAGGAGAAGACAGGCCCACCACCTCCATCTAAGGGGGCTGGGCATCACCCCCTGCATGGGTGGGCCTTCTAGAAAGGTCTCACTGGGATTGGCCAGGGCAGAGCCACCCCAACTGCCGTGGGTGGAGTGCACGCACCCCAGGGCCTCGTGTGAGATGCTGGGAGTGCAGAGGGCGACAGCCAAGACCCCAAACTAGTCCCTAGCTCAGCTGCAGGCGGCTCCTGGTGCCTGGGTGTGGGCCTCAGTGAAGCGCCGAGCACAGGGGCTTAATTATTCCATCCATAAATGATGAGCCCCGCTCATTTCCAGGCCTTCATGACAAATTTATGACCTTATTTAATGTGCTCGCTGCCCGACCTGCCGCGGGATCTCAGGGAAACCAGGGGCCTTCTGTGGGTGCAGCAGGTGACTTTGGCCGCCCTGAGTGGCCACCAAACCACATGTCCCCTCCAAGCACCCCCAGGAGCAATCGAGGCCTTTGCCCTAGGGTCTGATGGCCCTGTTGCCATTTGCAAACCCATTTTTCTCTGCCTTGTTTCTTTGGGGCTTAAGAAAGAGCAAGGGCTCTGGAGTCAGCAAAGCCACGGGTTCAGGTCCGAACTCTGCTACTTCTGAGTGGCACGACCTTAAGCGTGCTTCTCTGCATCAGCTTCCTGGTTAAGAGGATGAGATGAGATTAAGCAGATGCTTGGTGTGTAGTAAATACTCAGTACAGGCTAGTGGTTATCACTGCTACCGTTTTATTATTGGGGGAGCCCGGGCTCCTGAGCTCCAGCGCCAGGCTCACCCCCAGCTCCGGGCTGGCCTTGGTCATGCTCCCCCCTTAGGTTCCTCGTTTGTCACAGGGCCGGTCAACACAGTGCTCATAGTTGCCACATGCCAGAGATTCCAGGAAAATTGAGGAATGGCAGAATCACTGTTTTGGCGGTCAGTTTCTGGAACTTATGCAAGGCCTCCCGCCTGGGTGGCTGACAGGCTCTGTGTACGGGGTGGGTGTACCCCACGGAACCACAGGGCCTTGGACCTGTCGGGGAGCTCCACACTTCACGGATGAGGACGCCATCGCATGGCTGCCATGTATTAGAGGCTTACTGTATACCAGACCCATCGCTCTATCTCCTCACCTACTGTCTCAGCCAGTCCTCACCACAGCCAAGTCTGGGCCAGGTCTGCCTACCCCCGTTTTATAAGGAAGGAAAGCAGAGACTCAGAGAGGTACAGAGACTCGAGCAAGGTCACCCAGCATGACCCACCTCCAGGTCCAGGCCCCTCCACATAGCTGTACCTTGTGTATTTGCACACTCGTGCATATGACTGCCTTCCTGCGTATGTGCAAATGTGTGTGGAGGTGGGTATCCACACACATGCAAGCATGGACACACTGTCCCTGTGCATGCCATCCACAGAGCACATCTCCCAAGTCCTTGTCCAGGGCCTTTCAGCAAAGAGCTGGTTGGAGACCGGAGCCTTTTCACTTGGGGTGTGTCCCACTTCCCAGTCCCTGTGAATAGATTTGATTTGCATACTCATTTGCATAACAGTGCAGCCACACCCTCAGCAGGGCCCAGCCTGGCCCCGGACTATGCCCTGTTGACTCCCCACACTGCCTATAACTCCACCATCAGCCACCCATTGGAGGGTCAGTTTTTGTGAGGTCATTTCTATCACTATCTCCATTGGGGAGGCCATGAAACTGAGGCTTAGAATTGTGGGATGCCAGGGTCATGTTGGAGCGCCAGCAGGTGGCCCAGCCCAGGTCAGAGTCTTGGTTTGGGGACACCAACTCCAGTGTTCTTTCCCTAAGGCCATCCTGACTGCAGCCTGGAGGGAGATGGACAGGGGGGACTGGGCGGTCAGGAGGGGCTTCAGGCAGAAGAGGCTTGAAGCCCTGGAAGGCTGAGGAAGCAGGAGTGGCGGAGGGCAGGGGAGGTTTCGTGTGCGTGTTTGTGTTATTTGTGTTACAGGCTCAAGGGTGTGGAAGGGTGTGTTTAATCATCTTTCCACAAAGTGATTCAGAGCCTATTATGTCACAGGCACATAAATAATGGTAATAATGATGCCAGCAAATCTGTACTTATAGAACTCACAGTGCATTGGGCAAGTGAGTTCCAGGACTCATTAAATCCTCACCACAACCTTATGAGATGGTGATGTCATCACCCCAATTTTACATCTGGGGACAGAGAAGCAGGGAGGGGCATAGTGATGTGCTCAAGGTCACACAGCCGGTAAGTGGCAGAGTCTGGATTCAAACCCAGGCCTCGTGGGCCCATGGTTCATGGATCCACCATAAGGCTCTCAAGTTGGGAGACTGTGGTGAGTGGCTGTGCTACTCCCAGCGAGGTGCACCTCACAGTGGTATGTGCATCCCAGTCAGCTGGGGCTGCCCTAAAAACATCACAACCCGGCAACTCCAACACCAGAAATTCACCTTGTTGGTTAGAAGCAGGGGAGCCCTATTCAAGGTGCTAGCCAGTTCAGCTTCCTGCAAGAAATATCTTCGTGGCTTAAAGACAGTTGCCTTCTTGCTGTGTGCTCACACTGCCTTTCCTCAGTTCCTGGGCACAGAGAAGGATCTCCCTCTGGTATCTCTTCTAATAAGGGCACTAATCCCAGCAGGAGGAGGGCCCCACCCTCATGACCCCACTGACCCCTAATTACTTCCCAAAGGCACATCTCCAAATACCACCACACTGAGGGCTAGAGCCGCAACATATGACATTTTTTGCAGGGGGACACGAACATCCAGTCCACGACCATATGCATGCCACACACATGCATGTGCACATGCATGCGGGTGTGCACGCACACACATGTGTTGCATGTTCGCGCGTGCATTTCTGATAAGTGTTTGTGTGAAGGTGCCTATGGACATATAAGGATGTGGATGCATGTACATATGTGTGTGCATGTAGGCACATGCTGTGCCTGTGCACGTGTACCTCTGAGCATGTGTTCACGCATCTGTAAGAGGTCAGGAAACCTCATCCCAGGTCAGCCCCTCTGCCAATTGGTTCAGAGCCCTGTGAAAGCCAAGGGCACACAGAGCAGGGTAGGGTGGGGCTTTGGGTGGCTAGGGCCCAAGAGCTAGCGTTTCCTGGGTTGGGGGGAGGGGGCTCCCCAGCTGCTCATGCCTGTCACATTGGCCTCCAGGAACCATTAATAATAGATCAGCAAATTCCAAATGTAAATAGGGCAATCAGGCCCGAAAACACAGACATTCATCACCCAGATACAAATTGCGCTGCTGGCCCTGATGCAATTACTGGAGTTCAGCTCGATGCATCGGGGCCTCCCCCAGCCCGCACCTCTGTGCACGGCTCTGCACTGGTGCCCTTCCCTGCGGAGCCCCTCAGCCCCCAGGGTCTCTCTGGCCACAGCCAAGGTCTTCGGCTGTCTCAAGCAGCTCTGAAGATAGAAGACCCACGAGACTCTCGTGCTCTGGTGGCGGAGCTCTGAAGGTCAAGGAGCAGACGCCAGACCACAGATCTGCTCCGGTTCTGGCTCCAGGTTTGAAAGGACTTGCTGTGTGACCCTGGGCGCGAGACTCACCCTTTCTGAGTCTCAGCTTCCTCCTCTATCCAAAGGAGCTAACAGTACACTATGTCCTCAGGGCTTTGGGCTTTGCAACCAGGGCGACCTGGGTTTACGATCCCAGCCTTACTATTCTTGAGTTGAGAGAACTTAGGTCAGTTTCTTCCCCACGCTGAGCCTCAACGCCTTCATCTGCAAAGTGGGTATAAGCGTGCCTATCTCATGGGAGCCTGTGAGTAAAGAATAAAATCATATTTTTTCTTTTACTTGGTGAATTTAACTCATTCACATTTATTGTGATTATAGTATAATATATATAAAAGATATCATCACTATATCAAAAAATTTATGTCCATGTGTATAGAGATAATTATGTGGTTACGTGGCTGGACCCTTCCTTGACACACTTGTTTATGTTTTCTATTCATCGAACTTTCTTATGTTTCTTTCTTTCCCATGGCTGTCTATTGTACCAAAACTTACTGGCCACACAACAGCCACTGAGTCTCGAAGTTTTGGTGGGTCTGGAACCTGGGAGGGGCTTAGCTGGGCGGCTCTGGCTCAGTGTCTCCCAGGAGGGTGTGGCCGTGATGTTGACCAGGGCCGCGGTCTCCTCTGAAGGCCTGAGGGGACTGGAGCTTCCACTCCCCATGTGGATCTCCCCACAGGGCTGCTGGGTGTCCTCATCATACGGCAGCTGGCTTCCCTTACTGCCTTGCAAGAGCAAGGCACAGGCTGCCGCATCTTTAATGAGCCCCGGAAGTCACAGACTGTCACTTCTGCAGTGTCGGTTACACAGGTCCGTCTCTCCCTGTGGGAGAGGACTATGCCACAGGGGAACGGCAGGAGGCAGGGGGCCACCTTGGAGCCTGGCGGTCACACCTGTCTTGTATTGGACTGTGTGATAATGTACGTAAAGCTCTTATCCCAGGCGCTGGGAGAAATTCATTAACCCCTGTGACCCCACTGCCCAGCATAGCATCGCGCCTGGCACTGAGTAGGCATCGGCAATAATGGCATGGCTGTAGCAGAATCTGGTCTCCTTTCCCCAAAGCCATTTCCTAGAGGCCAGCGGCCCAGTAGCTACTTGCAAGCCCACACCCTCCTTTCTCGCCACGGCCCAGGCCTCGGCTCAGGACAGTCTGCGCCCGGAGGACCAGGAGCTCCCGCCTTCGCTGCGGCGGAGAACAGAGTCTAGACCGAAAGCTGTTTCCAGGCCTGTCTCGTCCTGACTTTACATTGATCAGTAATTAAACGCAGCCTCCAATTACTATAACGTTTGGCGAGGCACCAAGCTCGTGTGAAACCTTGCAATAAACATCTGCTTTATAAATTGCCTCTCAGTGCAGCGCACCAGCGGGGGTCTTGTGGGCTGCAGGCAGAGAGACTGGAGAACTGGGGAAGAGCGGAGAGGTTGGGGAGGGAGAGAGACAGAAGGAGCGGTGAGGGCGGGGAGAGGAAGAGGCTGTCCTTCCGGGATCTGGTGGGATGGGGGGAGGGAAGGGCCCCATCACCCTCCGGGAGCCCTCAGTGCCCTCTAAGGTGGAGGGCCCAGAATCTAACCTAGAGCCAGGGAATCCTTGTCTCTTGAGATTTTGTCAAGCACCACACACATATTTAATGCAAATCACTTTTCTGCTGCTTTTTATTTTTCCAAGACCTGTAACATCCTCCTCGCCTGCCATTTACATTTAGAGGGAGAAACATATAGATTTATTTGTTATGTCAGCAGCCCTGTCAGGGGTGAGATTTTTCTGCCGGCTGCTGAGGAAGCAAGGAGGTCAGTGGGTTCTCACCAGAGACCTGGAACTCCCCCCACCCGTCCCCTGAGCCAGAAATGCGCTCACGCACGCCACTGTCTGTTTCGGGTCTTGCTCAGACAGGCCACAAGGAGAGGGGAACCCCCAGAATTGGAGGTCAGATGACGTTGGGCCAAGGTATGGCTCAGCTCCTATGACACTTCGGGCAAGTGACTCTGCCTCTCGAGGCCTCTGTTTCCGTGAAATGGGCATAAAATGACCCTTGGGGGTTTGGGGAGGATTCTGGGAGTGGTGGAAGCAGGACGGCAGGGTGGGCAGATAAGGAACTCTGCAGCCAGATGGACCCGCTCCTTGGGTGAGACATTTTGACCCTGGAGCCTCAGGTTGCTCATCTAAAAATGGGAGGATCAGAGCGTCATCTCACAGAAGTGCCAGGAAGACCAAGTTGGGTGTGCCACACAGGAGCCACCTTGTATGTCCCAGCTATTGTCCTTGCTGTTCTTACTGGGCACACAGAGAATGCTCGTGGATATCGGTTTCGCTTTGTTCCGGGGAGCACGGACTCTCCGGGGACTAGACTCTTGTCCCCCTGCCTTTTCTCCACCCCTTGCCTAATGCACAGGACGGCAAGGTGATTGATCTGCCAACCCTGCCCCTGGTACCGCCGGCTGCTCTCCAGCCTGCCTGCTTGTCCGCCCAGCGCGGGAGTAGCTCATGATTTTCTAGGGGGTGGGGCTGGGGATAGAGGGGAGGACTGTCTGAGCCCAAGCTGCCAGCTGGGAGACCCCCACCCCCAATGGTCCAGGGCAGCCGAAGGGAGATGAGATATCGCGCGTCACATGCTTAGCTGGTCACGTTATTATGACCTGAACCCCCCTCCACCCTGGAAGGAAGGTGGTGTCCTCTCTCAGCACATCTGTTTCAGTTAGGTAAGGTGTGAGGCCCAACGAGTGGGGCCTACTACCATTGCTATGCCCAGTAAGCTTCCCGAGTGCCCTGAAGTTCACTGTCACAAGCCCGTTCCTTAGCATTGGCACTGACACTTGATCCTCGGCAAAAATGAAAACAGCCCCCCAAACTGGCGGAAGGGGTCCCCCTTACTTTAGCAAGAAATCATCTATAAAATGACCTCACTGGAGAGCTAGCTGGGATTTGCGGCCGGGCTCCTGGCTGGTGGTAAATGCCTGATGAGTGAATGAGTGAGTGAGTCGTCCGCCTGCAGCTGGCATTGCCGTCACGGTGCTTGCCGCACGCCCCCCACTCTTTCGGCCAGCGCTCTCCCGACGGAGGAAGCTCGTCACCTAGAGGGCAGCCTGGTCCATCTCCAGACAACGCCACGCGTGGGCGCATGCTCCGTACACTGAGCTCCAACTCACTTCCCTAAAACTCCTCTAGGGACCCCCTCACCCCTGCGGCAGGGCTCCGCGGTCACTGTCCAGAAAACCCTAGGTCGCAGACACGCTGCTGCCAGTTAAGTTCTGCAAACGCTTGCCCTGCTATCTCAGGATGTTTGTCGGTGAGACCGACAGCAGGCGGAGTTTTATTCCCATGAAGCTGTGGGCCCAAGGCAGCGCGCAGGTGTTCCAGGAGCGAGAACGTGGCAGAATAACAAGAGTGCGCCCATGCCAGGTGTTAGGCACCATCTGAATGCTTCCACATGCAGCGACTCACCTACTGCTCCCAACCCTCCCCTGAGGGCGGTGCTAGGGACCTGAGAGACGCAGCAGGTACGGGATTACCCCAGTTCCCACCGCTGCTGAGTATCAGATCAGGGAGCCTGACCCAGCCTGTCTTGCTCCAGAGTCTGGGCACCTAAGCCTTACAGTAAATGGCTATGATACCTGCCTGTGACTCAGGATTTTCTCGATACTGGGCAACCAAAAGCAAACACGGAAATAAACTGGATATGGAACTGATACAGGCAGCGGCTGTGATCCCTAATTCCTGATTTTAAATGTTTGCATCTGTCAAAGCAGCCCCGTTGTTCTTCCTAACTGGCTTTATGAATAAATACATTTTATCGGTTAGCACTCCTTTGGTGGCAAGCGACAGAAACCCCAACTGGTGGAGAATAATGGCTCCTGCAACAAAAGCCCTCTAGGGCTGTGCTGGCTTCAGGCACGGTGTGAGTCAGGGGCTCCTGGGATGTCATTCAGGCTCAAGTTTTTTGCCATTGCTCAGCTCTGCCTTTCACAGCATTAGCTTCATCAGGATAAGACTCCAAGGTGAAAACTTGGGCAGCTCTAGGCTTGTCCCAGCCCTGTCCTAGGCTCAGATCCAGGAGGAAAAGGAATCTTCTCTCCCTCCGCAGTCCACGTGGAAGTCAGAAGCTGGGGTGGCCCACGTTAGTCACGATCTGGTCCCTGGACCTTTTCCCCTGTGGCCAGTTGTCTACCCCGGAGACACCCAACGGATGTCTCTGGTATCGGGTCTGTGCCCACCTCCGATGTGTGGGCAGGGGCGGGGGAGGGTTTGACGGGGACTTAGAATGGGGAAAGGACAAGCCTCCTGGAAGAAGGCCGGGCACTATCACCAAAAGAGGAAAGGACGCAGGGCGGCTAGAAGCTGTGAACGTCCACTGGGCATAAACGCCATGCTCTGAAAGCCACTAAAACATTTCCGTCTGACGCACACTGAGCTTCCACCGAGATTCCACGTGAAAATGAATGACGTACCGGAAAACTGTTCGAGGCTGTCTGGCCTGCCACATTCTGAATGGCTGCAGAGGGTCTGCCGCAGGGATGGCTGTTAGTTCACCAGCGGGGATGGCACGGGAGGGTGTGCCAACTCTCGATGGGATAATACTAATTATTGTGGTAAAGCGGCCGTTCACTGCATGCTGGCTCTATACGAACTCGTCACAGCCAATATTGCTGGGGGAAACGGATACTCAGAGGGGTGAACTGACTGCCTCACGTCACTCAGCTCATTAAGGGAAGCCCGAGAACGAGAACCAAGTCTCCTTGCCACCAAAGCCCATATTTTCTGGTGTAAAACACTCATATTATAGTTTATAGTTACAGATATAACAGTTGTTGGGAAAAAACTCCTCAACCAATAGAGGCTATAAAGGAAAAAATTAAAACACCCTCTTAAGCGGAACATTTTAAAAGATTTTTTAAATTTCAAAATGATAAAAGTCACACCACACTCAGTAAAAAGCCAATTAAACTAGCACGAAAGTGAATGAAATGAGTGTCAAAAGTAGGGCACCACCCCTGGTTCTTTAGTCTAACTTCCCCAAGAACCGCTGTGAATAGGTTTTTGTGTAACAATCTCTCCACACGTCTAACGCACATCAAGCACAGGTGTACTTTCTTTTACATAAGCGGCGGCACACTATACAGCATCCTACCATTTGCTTTCCTGGCCAGTAATGGCTCACGCCCATTCTTTACTATTGGTCCACACAGAACCACCTCATTCTTTTTCCTAGCTGCATAGTACTCCACTCAAGTGGGTCTGCTATAATTTACGCTTACTCAGTCCCCTGTTCCTGGATACTTAAGTGGTTTAGTTTTATGCTCTTGTTTAAGATTGCCACGGACGTCCCTGTACTTTTCTCTTTGCCCATTTGGATGCACAGAATCAGCTTCTGTGCTGTAACCACCAGCCACCCTCTCCCCGACCAAGTGTGGGTTTTCCACCTGAGTCAGCACTGGGAAGGCCCCCAGCCAAGCTCCGCCCACCTTGGGGGAGGCGTGAAGGAGCCGCCCTTCCTCACGTTCCAGCCAGTCTCCTCTGAGGGTCTAGCTCAGAGCTCTCGGCATCTCCCCATGATGACGTATTTATATTTTCTGTTACTTTTCTTTTTCAGCAAAAAAGGGGGCGCTTAAAGTGAAATACCTCTTGCTGCACCATGAACAAGGACTCATAAAAGTGAACCACTCACTTTGTCTGCCAGCGGCGGTGACGAAAGATCAATAGCACACAGAAGGACCCTGTTCCTCCCATCCAGCATTGCCTGTTCGGTGATGTGGACAGTGCGGGGAAGCCTGGCCTCCTCAAATGAGCCACTGGAAGCCTGGTGGGTCTGCATACGTGGGGCCCCTTGGCCCAGGTGACAGCCCAGGTCAAGGGCCAATGCAAGTGACCCATCATTTGGGGGTGGAAAAAGCTGCCGGGTCCTACACCTTCACTGCTTTGTTCCCTCTGTCACCACGAGGGCGTGGCTTGAATGTCACATCTCCTAGGAAATGGCTCTAGAGGGATGGGTTCATTCATTCACTCAACAAACACACACGGGGTACCCAGAGGTGACCCTGCATGGTCTCTGTTTTCTACAGCAGTGAGGGCAGACAGGTAAACAGGGACTCACCAGAGAGACAAAGTGGGGTGTGCTTTAGCAGGGGATACTTGGGGACTACTGGGGCCTGGAAGGGGGTGCTGGTCCAGCCTGAGGGGTACGGTGCTCACAGGCGGCTCCCTAGAGGGGTCTATGTCTGTGCTCAGAGCCCAGGGAGCCCGGGGGCCAGCCAGGCGGAGGACAAGGGAGGGCCATGCTGAGCAGGAGGAGCGGCACGTGCAAAGGCCCAGAGGCAAGGGGTGGAGGGAGGGCAAGCAGATCCGGGGGTGTTAGAGGTTTGGTCTGATTGCAGCACACGAGAGAGAGATGGGACGGGCAGGTGGGCAGTGACTGCCTGTGGAGACCCCACTGAGCAACGGGGACCTGATGAGGACTGACACCTCTGCCTGGTGGTACTCAAGGGTGGATTTTCATTTGTCTACGAAATTACCTCTAATTTCTTAATTTTTCTGTAATGACCATGTATTACCTTTTAAATGCTAATAAAAATTACTGCAGCAGGAAGAAAGGAGAAGGCAGAGAGGTAGTAATAGTAGCAATCATGTTAGTAGTAATGGTAGTAGTAGTAACAGTGGTAATGAAAGCATAGTGATAGTCATGGTAAGAGCAACAGTGTCCTATTAGCAATAGTAATGGTGGTCACAGTAACAGTAACAATAGTGGTGGCGACACAGGTAGCAGTAATAGTGGTGGTAGTAACAATAAGAGTAGTTAAAGTAACAGTGTGGCAACAGCGGTGACCGTGGCAGTAACGGGAGCATGAGTGGGAGTGTTAGCCATGGTGGCGGTAGCATCACTCACGTTGCAGTAGCACTGACGGTAGTAATAGCAATGGCAGTAATAGCAGCAACACTTGGGACTCTGCCTTGTAGGCAGAGGAAGCCACTGAAGGGAAGGGAAGGATGGGGGTCTGAGGTCCAGGAAGACCCAGAAGGTGACCAGTGTGGAGGTGGTGTTGAGAGGGGCCCTGCGCCAGCTCCGTGAAGTGGGGGGCCCTAGAGGCTGACCATCCCTCTTAGATGATTGACCGGAGGTAAGCAGTCTGGTTCCAAAACATCCCAGCACCCCACTGGCGGCGGGGCTCTGCAGCCAACCAGACTGAGCTGCGGCTGCTGGAAGCGCGGGTGAGGGTCCCGGCTGACAGGGCTCACACCAGCCCTTTTGCCACATCCTGCGCCTTGCTTGTCTCTCTCTTCAAAAGTTACAAGCTCTGGCTGGTGTAGCTCAGTGGATTGAGCGTGGGCCTGTGAACCAGAGAATCGCGGTTCGATTCCCAGTCAGGGCACATGCCTGGGTTGCGGGCCAGTTCCCAGGAGGGGACGCATGAGAGGCAACCATACATTGATGTTTCTCTCCCTCTCTCCTTCCCTTCCCCTCTAAAGATAAATAAATAAAATCTTTTAAAAAAAATCACTTACAGTCCTCATCAGTTAGAATTAGGTTCTTCTTTTTAGTTTCTTCATCTATTCATCCCCAACCCACCCATCACCCATCATCTATCCATCCATCTATCATCCATCGTCCATCCATGCAGCCATCCATCCATCCATCTTTATTTTGGTATAGCAAAATTCCTTGATTAAGGTCCACCACAGGTTAATTTCTCAATGTCCAGCTTTGAGTGTTTTTCTCTAATCTTTGCACTTTCCCTTAGTGCTTGACTTTTGACACCACACATCCATCATTTGTATTTGTATAAAAACAAGGTATTCACGAAACCAAACAAGCCCACCAACATTAAAAAAACACACACATGATTTCCAAATGCTTATTCCGATGGGGGTCAGCAGCCACGTGTGTGGTCTGACCGCTCTGAGACGGCCATCCTGGGAGGAAGCCCAAGCGGGCTAAGTGGGGAGGCGCGTGGCGGGGAGGGAGAGACCCTGCCAGCGCCAGCTGCCTCGGCCAGCGAGCCCAGGCCTCAGGCGAGAGACCGCAAGAACCACCCAAGACATTCCAGCCCCGGCACATGCAACCTGGAGAACCAGGGAACTCTTCTGACAGCCGGAACTGAGACCCCTGGACGTATGTCTAGCTATCCAAGCCACCCCAAATTAGGGCCCAGTCCTCGGTGGGCACACACAAGCTTTCCCCGTTATGCCCTGTGCAGGTCCACATACTAAATAAGCACACAACACGCAGAGACCTGGCCTGATTAGAGTCAAAAGGGCGAGGAAGAGCCAGATTAAACATGTTGATTATACAAAATTGCGTGCCTGTTTATTTCTCATAAATAAGACATGAGCCCCACTTTCCACCCCTGAAAACACACAGAGACTTTCTGGGGGTGATATTTATTTTGTGCAAATCAGAAACTGAACTGGGAAGAGAACTCATCACCTGCCTACCGCCTGTGAACTGGGCGGAAAATAATAACCTGGAGCAATGGCACCACACCCATCTGAAAGGCAGTGACAAAGGTCCCTGTCTGGATTTACCATACTCTGGACAAGACAAGGGCTGGACCCTCTGCCCGGTCAGGTCAGCCAGGACCCCTCTGCTCATCCCAGTGGCATTTTCTTCTAACTGGTGGGAGGACAGCTCAGGGATCGGGGTCAGGAGGAGCAGTTACCTGCCGCCTGCCTGCATTGGGCAGCTGTTTGCAGGAAAGACAATGGGCAGCAGGCAGACCTGCTTCAAATGCAGGATCTGTTGCTCCTAGCTGGGCAACCTTGACCGTGCTGCTGAACTGCTCTGGGCCTCTGTTTCTTCACCTGGGAAATGAAAACAGTGCTCATTCCAGCCTCAGAGGATGCTGGGAGCATGAGAAGATGCAAGGCTGTCTGGAGCAGGGCACTCGGGGTTCCCAGAGACCCCTCGCTTCCTTCTCCTCTGTCTCCACTTAAGCGCTGCTGGAATGTGCTCACTGCCTGGGACCCCCTGTAAGTGGCCGTGTCATTGTTCCGTCATCGCTGAGGTCTCAACACCTCTTGCAGACCGATCGCCTTGTGGCCTTCTCTGCACCTTCTCTAATCTGTTGCTTACCCTGAGGAGCAGTGAGAGGACTCTTTCTGATGTCAAAATCCCATCATCGCCTTGCTCTCCTGCTCACAAGCCTGCTGTGGCTCCTCGGCGCCCTTGAGACCTCCACACTCCTCCCTGCGTCCTGGGCAGGCGCACACCCCTGGTCTGCACACAGCCAACCTCAGCTGCCTCCTGGCTGCCTCCCGCACCTCCCTCCAGCCTCTGGGATCTTCTTCTCGAGCTGGCTCCTGCCCAGGGCTTTGTGTACCCTTCGTCTGCGACCTTCTGCCCCGGGCTCCTCTTCCATGAAGCCACTTAAATGTCACCTCCCCAGGGACACGGCTCCATCTAAATTAGGTCCCCTGCCGGCTAGTCATCCTCTCTGGGAACCTTGTCAGTTTCCTTCATGACACTGATCACAATCTGTCATGATGTTATTTACTTGTGTTGACTGGATCCGGGCTGTCTCTCCGGCAGTCTGTTTTGCTCACCACGGTAACCCTGTGAACGGGTGCACAGGTCACTGCTTCATGGGTGCCCTTTGGAGGGTCAACTGGCAGGGGGAACAGCCAGGGCCAAGGGGTGCCCTGGGCTAGGGGCTGTGTGCCCTGGACAGCTGGCCCCTTGCCCCTGCCCCAGCTCCCTGCCAACCCCAGGACCCCCCAAGGAATGTTTTCCTGCCTCTCCCTAATGGCCTGACATACAGGGTCACAGTGATAAAGCTCCCTCTGATAAAAGATGCAAAACTAACATCTGGCGGTTAATTAATAAAGAGCAGCCGTGCCTGGCTGGGGCACACAGCTTGCTGACGCTGGCTTTTCCTTCACCTGCCCCAAGAGATGCTGACGCAGGGCACGAAAACGGGGGGGGGGGGGAAGATCGATGTGGAGTGGGCCCTTGCTGACAAGGCTCCCGAGGGGCAAGACACCCCTTTGTCCCTCCTTCAGGGGGCTGACTCTCAGGTCCTCCACCGAAGGAATCTCATTTATTGAGTACCTATTACATGGCAGGCCCCGAATCTCATTCATTCCTCCCAGAAGCCCTGAGAGGTGAATGTTGGTTCCCATTTGCATAAGAGGAAAGCAAGGCTCCGCCGCTTGCCCCAGAACCTAGACTCCTCTGACTTCTCTAGGAATCAGGGGCGCTGGGCAGTGCCAGCTGGGGTGTCACTTGGGGCACTTGTCACAAATGCAGATTCCAGGGCCCCGGCACCAAGGCAGGGCCCAGAAGTCTGTATTTGTAACCAGTATCCCATATGATTCTGGAGCAGGCAGAATGGGAACCTCACCTTGGAAAATAATGGCCTTGTGAATATCATCAAACAGTTATGGAGTACCTACTGTGTGCCAGGCCCCTGGCTGATCTCACTAACACCATGAGGTGAGGAGGACAATGTCTCCAATATACACACAAGGCCCAGCTAGCGGAAGAGACTCGATTAAAGACACACAACAATGCAGGCAGGTTCCAACCCAGATCCACCGAAGGCTCCTGGCCCCAGGGCTTTCCAGCAGGCTCCACGGGGCTCCCTGGGAAGAAAGAGGACCAGGCCCCCCAGAGGCAGGAGTTGCCTGTCAGCACCGGGCCACTGAGAAATTAACAGAGCTAATGTTTCCGTTATCATCTGGGGCAGCTCAGCAGGGCTGGCCCCCAACCTCAGCTGAGGGTGGCCTTAAACAAGCAGGTGGTGGGGGCTTGTGGCCAGTTCCCCAGGCTTCCTGGGCGAGGCAAGTGGCTGGTGGAGGTTCTGTTTGAAGGGATCAGGTAAGTGGCATCTGAGCAGCTCTCTGCAGTGATCAGAAGGCCACGAAGGTGGGGTAGGGGTGAGGGTGGGCAGGACGTGGGCTAGAGCATGGGAGGGTCTGATGCTCCAGAGAGGGGCAGACAGAGGAACGCATGAGACCGAGATGAGAGCCACTTCCGCCTGAACCCCAGCTTCCTCCCCAGCTCTCTGCAGGTCTATGAGGGGTTGCACCTGGAGCCAGGACCCCTACGAGACCTCCCAGAGTTGTGCTGGGGAGAAAGCAAGGTGCTGGCTGCAGACGGAGGCTTGGATGCAGTGTGGAGTTTCTGCGAGAGGCTCGGGTTGCAGGCAGACAGGCTCAAACCCCAGCCTCACGGCTTTCGGGCTACATAAACTAGTCTTCTCACTGCTCTGGGCCTCTGTTTCCCCCTTGACCCTGATCATGGGGTTCTTAGGACAGTTAAATGACATAAAATGCTTGGCACTGGACCAGGTACAGAATAAAAGCCAGCAGACATGACTGTGCTGACAAATCACCACTGTCTTATAACTACTATTCTGTTACATTGAGAGCTCACGAGGGCACAGTACTTATGTGTTTGGGGTTTCCTGTCCCAGCCAAGTCCAGCCAGCGCTCCTGTGGCCCTCCTGCTCTAGGACACACCCTCACTTGGGTCTGAGGGGCGGTGTGGCCATCCGCTGTGGGAGGAGCGCCAGCCAGACCAGAATCCCTCCGAGTAATCGAATTGTTACTGACTTGCCCTTGCGACTTGTGCCCACAGACACGACAACACTCGCAAGGGGCCGAGTGGCCCCCCTCACAGACCTCCTGGCACCCCGGAGGGCGACCAGGTCAGTCTGGGAGCCAAGGGAATGATAGGACCTGTGTGTACTTGGGGCCCCTGGCTCTGCCACTGACTTGCTATGTCATTTTGGTCAAGTCCCTTATCTTGCCCGTGACTTGGTCACCACCTCCTCCATCAGCTTCTATGGCTAGGATGGGGGATCGGGAGGGGAAAGGGGCCGAACGTGGGGCTCGTGGAGGTTTTTCTCCCACCTCCCCCAGCCATAGACAGTTTCCCTCCCCAGCCTGTTCTTGGTCTTGCTTCCTAAAGCCCTTCCCTAATCACAGCAGCGAATATCGTAGCCTGAAAGGAGACCTTGGCATTAACTCCATTTCTCACGGGGGAAACTGCAGCTCAGAGAGTAAGGAGACATGCTCCAGGCTCATGGCCAGGGAGCACCAGATCCTGGACTTGAACCCAGGTCTGTCTGACTTTTGAGCACATGCCCTCCCTTCCCTGCTGTCCTGCCCTCCTTTCTACCCCACCCTCTCCTTGGCTTGAACCAGAAGCTGGGGAGCCCCCCAACCCAACTTCCTGCCTTTCCCAGTCACCGGCCTCCTCTCCCACCCCCTCCTGGGTCCTGCCCAGGGCAATCAGTCTCTTCAGCTATGATTTGGGATGCTAACGAACAGAATGATTTGGCATTTAAATAATTACCCACTCTCTAACCGTTAGCGCTGCTGAGTCGGGAGAAATTTCTGCATCTTATTTATGAATATGGTTCCTCCCCTCATCGGTGGAGGTTTTGTAGCCCACCCCCTCCCGACCTCCTCTCTTAAATGCCTTTTCAGCAACCTTTCCCTGTAGTCCCCCCCCCCAAGAACCCCTAAGTGCCTATTAACAACTTTTCCCTTCCGCTATCAGCACCCGTTCACGCCCCTTTTTATCTTTACATTTCAATATCATTACAAATCCTAGTGTTATTCAAATTGCATCAATTATTCAATTTCTCCTCCCTGAGTGGAGGCAGCGGCTTCCCAGTGGCTGAGCAGGATAAAGCAAAGGTCTTTCAAGGAGGGTTCGAAATTCACGGGGGGATTCAGCCGAGTTCCATTAACCTGGGCTTTTTGCCTCCCGCAAACCACGGGATTGATTAAAACCCGCGCACGGACTCGGTCGGGTTGGGGAGAAGGCCTGCTGCCGAGAAGCACTGAAGGGACGGTTTGGGAGGTAAAATGCTTTGGCTACCCTGCGATGCTCGTTCGCTGAGCATGCATTGAGTTGCGGCTGTAAGAAGAGCGGTCAGCATTTATTGAGCACTTACTGCATACCAGAACAGACATCACGGCAAGCTCTTTACAGAAGGTACCTCCTCAGCCCTCAAGACAATCTGATAGGTGGTTATCATTATAACCACCCTCCCTTCTTCCAGAGAACACCGAGGGGAAGGCCCTAGCCCACGTCTGCACACTGGTGGGGACTGGTTTTGTCTTAGGGTTGGGCCTTTTAACCATTACGCCATCGGTCATAGTTATGGGGTTTGGCTGACTCCACATAGCAGCCAGAGAAGGGGCTGAGGGAGTGGAAAGGAAAAAAAAAAAGACCATTTCTTCCCATAGGGCCCCTTTTTTGAAAAATCACATGAGAAATTGTTCCTATCTCATTACCGAGAAAAGCTTTTTTTTCCCTTAAGAAACTAGGAGTTTCTTGGCTTATAGGCACCAGGAGTCACCTCATCGTTACGCTTCTGTTTGTTCTGGCTGCTGGGGACGAGGAGCTTGAGGAGCTTGAGGAGCGGCCCCCACACGGCTCACCACCGCCCGGGACCTCGCCCCGAGGCCCGATGGCCAGGCCCCCTCAGGCAGGGTCCCCCCGTTTCGGTGCCGCAGTGCATGGTTGTGAACCTCTTCTAAGCCCCTTTGAAATGAGCCCAGATGTAAGTACCTTTTAAAAGACTTTGAAGTATCCATGACGAATCTGGCATTTTACCCAAGTTCTCATTTCCTCTTGGCCGAGGGTTTATTCCCACTTTATAGATGACAAAACTGAGGCCCGGAGAGGCTGTGTGACTCGCTCAAGAGGCAGAACCAGCATGGAAATGCAGTCTGGGGCCTCCTGCACCACCCCCTTCCCATGGCTCAGTGGACACAGAAGGTCACCTATGTCCCTGCCCCGAATCTCTCCCTGGCAGGAAGGTGTCAATGAAAGAACATTCAACTGCGAGTCAGCGGGAACATGGGTCCCACCGCTTTGCTGTGCGACCTTCCTCCCTCTGGTCCTCAGTTTCCCCACTGAGTCCTGTTGGCCCCATGCAGCTCCAACCTGTGGTCACTCCTGTTCTGCTGGTTGTACCAATGCAGCCACCAGCATCTGACCTGTTGGCACCTCTGAGTGGCAGCTGCCCCTCCCCGAGGCAGGTGTGGACCCCAGGGCATTGTCTCACCTCACTAGCAGGGTTTCCTGATTCCACAGACAGGAGAAGGGAGCAGCGTGGTGGTGACGAGGCTATGACAAGCACCTCCTACACCAGCCACCTGTGTGATTCATGACCCTGGGTCCTGTCGGGCAGAAAGAACCTCCCTAACAAGATGGGACTTCCAAGGATAGGGACAGAGGAGGGGTGAGGATGGCCAGAGGCTCAGATCTGGAGAGGGCTCAGCCCCTTCCTGAACTTGAGGGTCCTAGGTCTTGGGTCCCAGACCCCAGCTAGTCTAGGAAGGTCTGAAGTCAAAGCAGGCAGGTGGCTGCAGAGAGACACATGAGGGATAGTCTTTGGAGATGGGGCAGAGAGCAAGACCCCAGGCAAAAGGGACCTCGTTTATTGGGCACCTACTAAGTGCATTACCTTCTGCCAGAGGCTGAAAACTGAGAGTCCACAGATCAAACCCAGGCCACCCACAGGGCTTCTTTGACCAACCTTGTGGTTTCAAAGGACTTGAATTAGTTTCTCACACTTACAAATAGGTCAGTCCTACATCAAATCAGGATTTGGGGTTCTCTTGAGAAGCTGGAGTACCAGGCCGTACTGAGCCCTGCTTCCTACACAACCTTGCTGGGTGTGGCCGCCTCTTTCAATGGAGCTTGAATAGTCCTCGCCCCCCAGGTCCCTCCCAGTCCCCTTGTCTCCTTTACATTGCCTGCCTGGCCCCTGTGGGCACCGAGTGTCCACCCCCTCTTATCACCATGAATGCCTTCTGGGTAGGTGTTATTATCCCCATTTTACAGATGAAGAAACTGAGTGCATCTACGTTGCATCCATCACACCAAATCCCACAACAGGTGAGTAATGGAGTCAGGATTTAACCCCACATCTCCACCCCCAAGCCCCTATTTTTTCCACTGCCACGCACCCTTTCCCACCTGAGGAGGCCAGGGCAGGCAGCCTCAGCAGCCCCCCCTTACAGTGGATCTCTCTTAAGTCCCCGGTGCTCCGATCTGGGGACTTAAATGTGAACGGCTAAAATGAATGACTTCTGAGGTCTCTCTCAGCATTAATGCAGGGTGTGGCAAATTGAATTTGGCCTCCCTTGGGTTGGAGTCAGGAATCTAATCAATCATCATGCAAGCTTCAACTACACCGCCTCCTTCGACTCTCCCAACTTCACCGGAGGTAGGTTCTACTGCCACACCCATTTAACTGATTAAGAAGCAGAGGCTGTCCCATCACTCTCCGTGGTCAGTGCCTCTGGCTTCCTTTCAGCTCTCTGATAGTGCCCTGCCTCCTACCTACCTCAGGGCCTTTGCTCATGCAGTCCCCTCTGCCTGGAATGTTTCACACCCTCACCCAGGCAAGCCTTCCTCTTCCTTCGGGTTTTCCCTGGATCTCTGAACACAGGCTGGCTCTACTATTGTATCTTAGGGTGCCCTGTACACTTCCTAGTATTAATAATGTCAGTGAGGCTCGCTAAGACTTACTGAGCACTTCCCACAAGCCAGGCGCTGTTCCTAGCACTTTAATTACATTAGCTCACTTCATCCTTTCACAACCCTCGGTAGTGGCTGTGGTTACCACCCTCCATTTACAGATCAGGCACTGAGGCACGGGGAGATTAAGTAGCTGCCCAGGGCCCCACAGCTAGTGGCTGGTGTTGAAAGTTTTACTTTAGGTTGTGTGATTATTTGATTGACACCGGCAGGAACTATGTCATGGGGAACCGGTTCTCGATGAAGAAATACCTTTTAAATGAATGTACACACTGGGACCACGTCCATAACCGCCAGGGTCTACGACAGTCTCCTCCCTCCACCTCCCCTACCAGGGTGCCTCACCCCTGGAGCTGCCCCCAGCTCCCCTCTGACCCCCAGGGTCGTGCTGAGTTCGTCAGCCTCCCCCTTTTCCACCCGTTATCCTCAGCGAAAAAGAAGGGCTGGTGGGGTTCAGCACCATGGACAGCGCCCCGCACCTCCCAGGGGACAGCCTCTCCCTTCCTACCCAAGTCTGGGGCCCTGGACTGACTGGCCTTTGAGAAATCCCCAAGGAGACCCCCGCCCCTCCTTGGTCCCCTCCTTTCTCACCACCCTCTCCCTCGCCAGTTTACTGCCAATGACATTCAGATAAATGGCTGCTGTCAGCCAGGCCGGTCCCACCGAAAGGCGTGTCGGGTGATATATGGCACCATCTTCTAGAACCACAGGACTCGCTGCTCAGGAGCTCCGAGGGGCTGCTCTCCCACCCCCATCAGCTTCCGACCCTGGGCCACATCTGGGCTTCGGGGTCCCCCTCTTACCCAGCCCTGGGGATGCGTCCCCCGTCAGACACAATTACTAGGGTCTTTAATCACACGCTGGTAGCCGGGCCCACCCCTGTTCTCCGGGCTGCTATGCAACCCCACCCAACCTTGCGCGGGTTCCTGCTGGCTCCGGGGAAGCCCTCCTGGACCACCGCGGGGCACGGGGGCTGAGTCAGCAGCGGCCTGCCGACCACCAGCTTCTGGGTCCAGAGAGAGGAGACCTGTCCTCACACCTCCGATGGCACCAAAATGCCCTCTCCAGCCCTTGGGCTTCCGCCACCTGCCAGCTCTGGCACCAGATTTGTCGTCTCTAACAGGAGACTCACGACAGTAATAGCTAACACTCACACAGCGCTGCGCGAACGCTTCGCAGGCAGTAAAGCCCTGCTGTAATATTTCAAACTGGGGCCGAACTACTCAACTGCGCACAGCACAGTCACCTGTGATATTAAGCAAACGACCGGGGCCAGCCGACAGGGAGCGGATTCTGTTACACTCCAACTCACACCGCCAGGCTTTACATTTGGTCCTTGCAACAACAGTTTGAGGTAATTACAGTTCTTAGCCTTTGTCACAGACGGGCTAGACTGAGGCCCAGAGAGCTTCACAAACTTGGCCAAAGACACACGGCCAGTAAGCTGCAGGGCTGGGGTTTGAATCCAGGAGACACAACTCTGGAGCCTCTGCTCCCGCCCCGCTCCCCCAGGCTGCCTCCCAGTGCCCGGGTGACACTTTGGTGGGAACTGGCAGGCAGAGAGGTCTCTTCCTGGTCTCAACTCGGGCGCCAACATCGCCTGCCCCTCTTAGGGGCAGCAGCAGAATCCTTGTCACTCTCTGTGGCTACCCAGCCTATTTCTCCTCCTCCAACTCCTCTGGTAGAATCAGGTGGCCCTTTGTCTTTCTGGGTCCTGCACGGTGGGGGATCTGCTTCCTTACCGCTCAGGCACCTCTCTGGTCACCCCCTCCCTAGAAGAGGGGGGGATGGGAAAAAGAGCTGCCAAGGCTTTAAACACTGCAGGTGGAAAAACGAGGAAACCCCACCAGGCTCACAGGCAAATCAAGATAAATGCCCCCACAGACCCTGTTCTTCCTCTGTAATGATCTCTTGTGCACCTACTGTGTGCCTGTACTCTGCTAAAGGGAAGGAGGAAACTCATAGCTTTGAAATGCTCTCAAGAGTGCACAGTGTGGCCCTGGCTGGTGTGGCTCAGAGGATTGAGCGCGGGCCTGCAAACCAGAGAATCGTGGTTTGATTCCTCCCAGGCAGGGCACATGCCTGGGTTCCAGACCAGTTCCCAGCGGGGGACACAGGAGAGGCAACCATGCATTGATGTTTCTCTCCCTCTCTCCTTCCCTGCCCCTCTAAAGATAGGTAAATAAAATCTTTAAAAAAAAAAAGAGTGTACAGTGTGTCTTCATCAGTCGGGGCTGCCAAAATAAACTAAGTGGCTTAAACAACAGAAACTGGTTTTCTCACTAGTTCTAGAGGTTAGACATCCAAGGTCAAGGTGCCAGCAGGGCCAGGTTCTGGTGGGAGGCCTCTTTCTGGCATGTCCATAGCCCCTTTCTCTCTATGTCCTCACACAAGGGAGAAATAGAGAGCAAGCTTCGGTGTTTTTTCAGACCATTAAACCCACCACAAGGGCTTCATCCTCACATGGCATTGTGTCCAGAGTTAGGGCTTTGGACAGAGGAATCTGGGGGGGGGGGGGCCAAGTCAGCCAACGACAGTACTGTGTGCCTGGGAGGCAAGACTCACATGGGGATGGGGGGTTGGATTCCATTTCTGGACTCACGCTGACTCACCAACGTTGTGCGGAGCCCCCAGTAGGAATGTGGCACCTCTGGGCGCTAAGGCCACAGCAGAAAAAAGACAAGCAAGGTTCCTGCCTTCAGTGGGAGGAGACGGCAACACACACACACACACACACACACACACACACATCAGTGCCTGGGCACAGAAGGAGACAAAACACTCTCCTGGATTCCTCTTCACAAGCTTTCCCAACAGCTCTATGTGACAGAGTGAAGAAGGGGTCAGGAAGGACCCCAGCCAGGAGAGGACCAGTGCGCGGAGACATGCGGGATGAAAAGCCAGCCCCGGGGAGATCCGGAGGGGCAGCACTCCAGGTGGAAGGAACAGCAAAGATCGCAGGGTGGAAAGGACCAGGGGGAGCGTGGAGAACCAAGAGGTGGCTGGGGCAGCTGGACTAAGAGCAGAGGACAAGCACAGTCCATTGTCCCTTGGACTGGTCTCATGATTCTTGCCAGGAAAGAAGGCGAAAGGCCCGGAATAAGAGAAAGGAGGGGGTGGCCGGCGTGGCATACACCACGGTGCCTACATTAGTCTGCTCAGGCCGCCCTACCAAAATATAACGGCTGGCTGACTTAAGCAACAGAAATATACTAAATATTTTCCTCACAACTCTGGAGGCTGGAAGTCCAAGTTGGCAGGTTTGGGTTTTTTGGAATTTCTCTCTTTGGCTTGTAGACAGCAGTCCTCTTCTCTCTGTGTCTTCCCACGGGCTCCCCCCCTCCCCCCTGCCCTTGGCACGTCTGTGTCCTAGTCCATCTTATAAGGACGCAGCCATATTGGAGTGGGCCCCGCCCACATTACGCATCTCCCCCTAGTTACCCCGTTAAAGACTGTCTCCCTGTGCCGTCACATTCTGAGGTGCTGGGGGTTAGGACGTCAACACGGTGTCACGAATTTGAGGGGGGACACAATTCAACCCCTCATGGCGCCCCGCTCCTGTTCTCTGACCCTTACCAGCTGGGTACACAGGAGTCCAGCCTCTAGCTGCCAGCACCTACTTCTCTCTGCCCGAGGGCTCTCGGCTTTGCCTCCTGCACCGGAACTGGGATTCACGCCCCCGGGCCAGCCCCAGTGGTGGTGAGAGCCGGTCTGGAAGTGCCCCGATGCCTGGCGCCTTGAGCTGCAGTGTGTTCCTTTCGCTGGCTGCCCCCCTCCCCCTCACCTCACTGCCCCACTCCTCTCTTCCTGGCGGGTGAGCTTCCCCTCCAAAACCAGACGCCTGCAGACTTGCACTCAAACCCTTGTCCCAGGGTTTGCTGTCGGGAAACCAGCCCCTGGAAACAGATGACTTGTCCTTCCTTGCAGCTTGGGGATAATGAAGACGGCTGGAGACCGTCCGGGGAAAGGGGCAGGCCAGCGTGAACGGGGAGCCGGGAATAAAGCAGTAACCGTAGCTCCCATTGATAAAACATTTCCTCTGCTGAAGCCTTGCCAGCAGCTCTTTGTGGAGCAGGTACTATTCTTAGCTCCCTCTTACGGATGGGGAAACGAGGCACAGAGAAGTTGAGTCACTTCCCTGAGGGTGCAGAGCCAGGCTCTCCACCAACATCCTATCTACCGCCCTGTGAGGTTGGGACCTCAGACGCCCTTTGTCCCAACTTCCCTGAGGTGGCAGCTGCCCAGGGCCCCCTTGGTGCTCACCGGGGCCTGTGACAACTCCCCCCCCCACACCCCCCACCCACACACCCACCCACAGCCGGGACCGTTATCTGTTTTGCACACGGCCTGCGCCCGTCAGGGTAATGGACTGTGCTTGTCCGCGTGGAGGTGGCCTCTGGCAGGGATGATGTATGAGGCGCTATTGTTTGATATGAATGCATTAGGCGACATTCCCGATAAAGACTTCACGAGCAGAGCAGCACTCGCTGGCAGCAGCCCAGGCGGAGGGAAGGGGACAGAGGCGGAAGCCGGCATCCCCCTCTCAGGCCTGGAAGCGGGGAAGTGGCCGCTTTCGGGGAGCCAGACAGACACAGTCCCTGTGTTCCGGGAGCCGGTCCCCAAATACCACCTCTGTCAGAAAACCTGTCTCCCAGCGAGGCCACCCTTAACTTCCTAGGATGCCCACCACCGCCTGCAGCCAAGCTCGGCTGTTCCACATCTGCCTGCCTCACTGGACAGTGAGCACCTTGGGGACAGGGACTGTGTCTCACCCCTTTCTTGTCCCCATTGCCTGATGTGGGGCCTGGCCTATAGTAGGTGCTTAAGAAACAGCCTGTTCAATTGCACAAATCAGTGGGTAAGGGTGAACATGCTGATCTGATATACAGTAGGTGCTCAATGCTGGGTGACTCCAACCCACAGTGGCCCTGCCGATTGGCTCAGGAGCCAGAGAGGAGGTCCTTGTTCCTACATTTTGATGCTGGGTTCACACACATGCTCACACAGAGACATGCATGTACACACGTGTACCTTTACATATGCACACATGCTCACACAGGTATACATGTGTGCACACATGTACAACATCTTTTCTCTATCAGGTGTAAGGTGAGACAAGGAGAGAGAAGGGCGTCAGAGCACCTGGCTCACAGGCTTAGATACCTGGTAACGATATGGTCTCGGCCTGTCCGTTTCCCCATCTGTAAAATGGGGATGATATTTACACAAACCACCCTCACAAGGACGCGGTCAAGATTGGATGAACTGCAATGAGATGATCTGGGGCCCCTTGCGTCCTTCCCACCCCAGCATACAACCCCGCCCCCAGGGCTGGCTCTCGGACTCCTGAGCTGGTGTGGACGAGGGAGGAGGCACGGGGAAACGTGTGAAGCAGGCTTGGTGGCCATACAGACTCTGGCCCGCGCCCCTCCCCCCCCCACGTCCTCTTAGCCCCTGGTCCTGCCTCCCTTTCCTTCCCCCCCAGGAGGTGCCCCACTGCCACTCCTCCCCCTTGCGAAGCCTGTCCCTTCCGTGTCTACTGTCTGGGGAAAAGAAGCCTGGGCCCCACATGTCACGGACACAGACACATTTTAGCAGAAGCTTCCAAGCACAGCGATGTGAACGTCAGGGTTTCGGGCACGTGTGGGCCCAGCTTCTGCCCTCCCACCCACCCCACACCCACCCAGGGTTCCGCAGGAAACAGACTGCAGCGTGGTGGTTCCAGATGTGATGGTTAGAGCTAATTTATGCTCCGTTCACACAGGCTCCAGATGTCACGGCCCCTCTGTGGATTTACCCAAATGACAGGGAGGGAGGGGACAGGGCTGAGGGTGTGTGGCTACAGCACCCTCCCCCCACCTGCCTCCTTTTCTTAGCCCAGCTCGGAGGGCAGCATCCCAACAGGTGCTCTTCCCCACCCCCTCAAACACTCACCTGCCTTGCTGAGCCCTGGCCCTCTGCCCCAAAGCTCCCGCCGTGCGTTCTGGCCAGTCATAGAATGTAAGCTCCGTGTGGCCAGGAGCCCCACGTCTGGCCGGCTGTACGGGCAATGGGAGCTTATCAAACTAATGGAATGGAAGGCAGTGTGACTGGTCGCAGTGGGTAGCATCGCGTCCCCCTCAGAAAATGTCTGCTGGAGTCCTAACCTTGGTACTTGTGAGTGTGGCTGTATTTGGAGAAAGGGGACTTTGCAGATGTGATCATGTTAAGATGAGATCATACTGGACTAGAGTGGGCACTAATCCAGTGACTGGTGTCCTTATAAGCTGAGGGACATCGGGACACGGGCACAGAGAGGAGAACACCATGTGATGACAGGCAGAGATGGGGGTGCATGCACTCACCAAGGGACAGCAGCTAGACTAGACGCCGGAAACCAGGAGAAGGGCAGGCAACGGTTTTGACCGCCGCAGCACCTCCAAAAGGAACCAACAGTGTTGGCACCTTGGTCCCAGACTCTGGCCTCTAGAACTTTGAGGCAACACATCTCTGTTGTAGCGCAAGGCGCTGGCTTTGTGGCACATCCTTAGGGCAGCCCTGGACACTAATGCAGTGGCAGTGAGGGTGAGCAGTCCAGCTGGCCACTTGGGCCAAGGCTTCTTCGTTTGAGACCCCCAAGTCCTCCTTCCCCAGCCTCAGCCCCAGATGGGCTTGCCACTGTCCCCTGCCCAGAGGACTGCACCAGCCCCTCCCCAGCCTCCTTGGCTCAGGCTCGTCCCCTCCATCTGTTCTCCACTTAGCAAGCAGGGGAATCTTTCCAACCCCCAAGCCGGTGCCCTCACTCCACTCCCACCTCCCATCCACTCCTCAGCCCACTGCAATCTGCTGTGCCCGCCACCCCTGAGAAGGACCTCCTCAACCCTGGATGTGCCCCAGCCCCACCGCTCTGGGGCACCAGACGCTGTTCTGACTTCCTCGTTGCAGCTCTCTCCCCGCCTCGGGGCTGGGATTGGGGCACCGTCTCTTCTCCTCCTGCCTCCCTGGACATGCTGGTTGGTTTTCGGCATGTGCAGCCTCCTCCTTTTCTGCCGGCCCCTTGCACGCCAGTGTTCCCCAGGGCTCTGCTCTTCTCTGCCTTTGCTTCTCCTCCCACACATGGTGGTGGTCAGGGTGGTGATGCTGGTGGTGACAGTGGTGATGATGACAGTGGTGGTGGGGATGGTGAGGATGGTACTGGTGATAGTGGTGGTGGTGATGATGGTGTGATGATGATGGTGATGATAGTGATGATGGTGATGATGGTGATGGTGGTGATGGTGATGATGGTGATGGTGATAATGGTGGTGGTGATGATGGTGTGATGATGATGGTGATGACGGTGATGATGGTGATGGTGGTGGTGATGGTGTGATGATGGTGATGATAGTGATGATGGTGATGGTGGTGGTGGTGGTGATGATGGGATGGTGGTGGTGATGGTGGTGACAATGATGATGGTGGTGGTGGTGATGATGAGGGTGATGACAGTGATGATGGTGATGATGGTGATGACAATGATGATGGTGATGGTGGTGGTGATGATGGGATGGTGGTGGTGATGGTGGTGGTGATAGTGATGACAATGATGATGGTGGTGGTGGTGATGATGATGAGGGTGATGACAGTGATGATGGTGATGATGGTGATGACAATGATGATGGTGATGGTGGTGGTGATGATGGGATGGTGGTGGTGATAGTGATGACAACGATGATGGTGATAGTGGTAGTGGTGATGATAGTATTATGATGATGGTGATGATAGCAATGATGGTGATTATGGTAGTGATGATGGTGATGACAATGATGATGGTGATGGTGGTGGTGATGATGGTGATGGTGGTGATGGCTGTGCAGATGTTCTGCTGAAGGTGTTAAGAGTCTCTGAACACAGAAAGTGTGCTAGGCCAGCATGTGCTGAAGCCTCAGGTTGCCCCATTTGGCACACTGCACCCACTGTGTTTCTGCACCTCCATTTCTCCTCTCTCATTGTTCTTCTTTCTTTCACACACACATCTGTGTATACACACTATCTCAGTTTTCTAGGTACGGAAGTACCAAGCACCACAATCTTGGAGGCTTAACATAACAGACATGTGTTCTCTCCCAGTCCTGGAGATCAGAAGTCCAAAGTCAACACATCAGCAGAGCCACCACCCTTTGGAGACACTGGGAGGAACCCTTCCTCGCTTCTTCCAGCTTCTGGAGTGGGTGGCAGTCCGTGGCATTCCCGGGCTTTCAGCCGCATCCCTCCCATCTCCGCCCCAGTTACCACATGGCCTTCCCCCGCGTCTCTCCTCTTGTGAGAATGACCCCCAGGGTGGATTAGGGCCCACCCTAGTGACCTCATCTTGACTTGGCTGCACCTGCAAAGACTGGTTCCAGGTAAGGTCACATGAACAGGTAGTAGGGGTAGGGCTTCACATTTCCTTTTTTGGGTTGGTGGAAGGGGAGACACAATTCAATCCACAGCGTGCACATGTCTTTTTCTCTGCGCCTGGCTCTCAGGAGTATATCAACTCTCATGTAGAATGAGTGGTATGATGCGGATTCCTTGTACTATAAAATGTTGGCCTCGGGTTACCTTTTATGTTGTCTCCCTGCATTCTTTCTTGCATCTTTTAAAAAGACTTTATTTATTTATTTTTAGACAGAGGGGAAGGAACGGGAAAGAGAGGGAGAGAAACATCAGTGTGTGGTTGCTTCTTGTGCTCTCCACACCTGGGAACTTGGCCTCCAACCCAGGCATGTGCCCTGACTGGGAATCGAACCAGCAACCCTCTGCTTCGCAATCTAGAGCTCAATCCACCGAGCCATAGCAGCCAGGGCTTTCTTGCATCTTTACAGCATTTATTAAGCTCTACACTCTGCCAAGCTCTGTCCTGGGGAACTGGAGACATAGAGACAAAGGTGACAAGTGTAGCCCCTGTCTTCAAGGAGCTCATCCTCGAGAAAGGAGAGGGAGGCTGTACAGGTCATGGCTGAGCAGTCTCATGAGGGCTTGGCTGAGGCTCTCACTGTGTCTGTGCTCCTCTGTGCCCCGCTCCACCACCCAGGGCATCTTGTTTCCTGCCCGCCTCCACCACTCAATCACCCATCTGCCTGCTGGGTGGGTGGGTCCAGCCCCCTGGGCGGCCAGGACGCCTCTGCAGGTTGGCTCCTCGCCTCTGGCTCCTGAGCTCACCTCTTTGCTCCCACCCTCCCACTCCCTCTGCGCATCTCTCATTAAAGAGGCTGAAGATCGCCCAGCCTGTCTCTGGGCTGTGCACTGAAAAGGCTAAATGATATGCTGACACCTTAATTAGGGCCCATTGTCGCGCAGCGCCAGGGAAATTGTCGGAGTGATCCCCGGAGAATGGGCGCTAACAGGCCCGTCAGAGCCTTTGATTCCTCCTGGCAGATTAGAAAATGACACAAACGGTGGCTCCACTGCAGCGCTGGTGACATGTGTGGACCACCCCCCCACACATACACACCTGTGTGGTTGTCGCAGGCGGGGGGGGGGCGGGGGGGAGGAGCACCAGCCCCGCCCGACCTCTGCGCCANGGGGGGGGGGGGGCGGGGGGGAGGAGCACCAGCCCCGCCCGACCTCTGCGCCAGGGGTCTCCCGTGGCTTCATTCCCTGCTCCCCCTTCACCTCCCTGGGCTCCCACAAGGGGCCTCGGGGCTGAAGGAAACATTTGCTCATGTTTTCGGAGCCCTGCTCTGAGTCCAGTCCTATACACGTGACCCTGACACAGCCTCCCTGCGACCCAGCCGGGCGACAGCTATTTTGCTCCTGTTTCGCTGCAGATGAGGGAAGGGAGGTTCTGAGAGTTTAAGTCACCTGTCCCAGGTCCCCTGCCTGTGGCAGGCACAGCAGGTAACCGGCTCCCAGCCTGGGCCTGGGCCACTCTGCAGATGACAATTCAAGCTCCAGAGGGGTGGGGTTTGCTGAGGTCACTGGGGCCACCCGCAGCAGATAGGGGCCGGGACCCAGACCCTTCCCTCCCACTCCTTGACCAGGGCAGCAATCTGCAAAGTGCCTGTGTAGGGACGTTGACGATAATAATGACATAGTAACAGCTGTGACCTGTCACTGAGGCTGACAAAGAATGGGCTCTGGGTCTTACAGCCCCAGGGGAATTCAGCACCACAATCAACTGTGCCGCCTTGGGAGGACAGTGTGAGCTGGTGTAGGGCAAGGCCAGCCGTTGGGGATGGGGAGGCTTCACACCCCCTCCTCTCCTCACTAGCCCACAGCCCACAGAGGGCGGGGGCCAGTCCCTGGCGGAGCCGTCCCTGGGGATGGGAGGGGGCCATGACCCCCTCTGAGCCAGGCCTCCGAGCACCCCCACCGTGTGGACACCCTTCCCTGTGCTACCATTTCTGGGAGGGCAAGGCGGGGGCGGGGATGCTGAGCACCTAATAACTGGATTTTTAACATCCAGCTGTCATCATAAAATCACAGGTGAGAGGACCTCCTGACACCATGAATTGGCCCTGTCAGGTAGAAAATGAGTGGGGCACCTCTGTGCAGAGGAGACACTCAGGTGGCACCCCCTGGATGGGCGGGACGGTGGGGCCCAGTTAGGTGTGCGGGGACTGATTGACAGCACCAAGGCTGGGAAGATGGACAGGGCAGTAGGAAAGGGCCAGGTGCCTTCACGAACTCTGCTAGAGTAGGAACTGTCACCAGCTGTGACTGTCACCTCTGTCTCTTCGCAGACAACCCAGACCTGGGGCGGGGGGCTGGTCTCCCCCCAACATCATGCCCATGGGGAATAAGAGAGAAGTAGGAACTCCATCCGAACAGCTTGGGCCATGCGCCCGGGGCTTTCACCAACACCAGGGACCAGCTGTGACCCCCCATCTCACGGAGGAGGAAACTTAGTCACCTCATCACGCCCCCTTTCAGCAAAATTACAGCACCCACTCTGTGCCAGGGCCTAATCAAAATGTCAAAGGTTAAAGACAAAGGGAGGCTCTTAAGAGCAGCAAGAGAAAAAGCAGTTAGGTACCAGCAGGAAGCTCCCATAAGACTGTCAGCTGACTTCTCAACTGGGGCCACATTGAGGGACAAAGGGACAAATTCCCAGCCCTTGCGGGATGGGCACTCACACACAGTATCTGGCTTCTTGTTTGACCTCATACGCGCGGCCAGGAGGAGGCAGGGCCAGGCTGGGAGCAGGTTGAGGGAGGGGACTCAATCTGACAGACTGCAGGCAGGCTCTGTGACCTCCGCAAGAAACCTTGCTTGCCCAAGGCCTCAGTTTTCTCACCTGTAAAATGGGTGCCTTACAACTGCTCCTTCCCAGGGCCACAGAGTCGGTGCCCAGATGGCTGGACTCCTCTCACTCCAACCCCTGCAGGCAGGAACGGCGGGTTTCACAGCTGACACAGCATTGCCAGTGAAGGAGAGTGATTCCTAGTGTATCTTCCTCTAGCCTTGTCATTTCACATGGGTCCCCAGCAGCTCTGGGAGGTCGTCCCTGATGGGCAGATGGGGAGGCCAAGGTTCAGAGAGGGGACAACTTGCCCAGGCACCATGCAGCCTAGAAATGCTGCTTCCTCTATTATTCCCCCCACCCCCCACCCCAGGCACAGTCTCTCAGCACAGGCCCCACCCTCGCCAACCAGGAAAACCGCCAAAATGCCATCACGAAACACGAGCATATGACCCAGCAATTCCCTTCCTTGGTATCTACCTTGAGAAATGAAAACATACGTCCACACCAAGCAAGCCTTGTAAGTGAACGCTCGTTGCAACATGACTCCAAATAGCCTCTAAAGTGGACGGCTCACACACGTGACCAGAGGAACGAATCAACAAAAATGTGGTCCATCCATACACTGGAATGTCATTCAGCCTTACGAAGGAGAAAGCAGTGAGACGTGCTGCGAAACTCTGAAAACACCACGCTAAGTGAGAGAAGCCAGACGCGAAAGCCCACACAGTGTGTGATTCCATTCATATAAAATGCTCAGAACAGACGAACCCATGAGACAGAAAAATCAGTGGTTGCCAAGGACTTTGTGTGTGTGTGTGTGTCGGGGTGGGGGGGATGCTAATGAGAAGGGGGTTTCCTTTTGGAGGAAAATGATGGAAGTGTTCTAAAATTGTGTCGCTGGTTGCAAAACTCTGAATATACTAAAAACCACTGAGTGATCCATTTCAAATGTGTGAATTACATGGACTGTGAATTACATCTCACTGAAGGTGTTGCAGAAAACAAAAACCAGTGCGCACTGGTGAGTAAGTCTCTGGGACCAACTCTGAGCCCCTGTGCTGCAGGGAGGGCGCAGCTCAGGGGGCCACCCCCCCCCCACCCGGGCCTTCGGAAGCCCCATGAAAGCCACATGGCCCAGCCCAGGAAGTACCACAGGGGAGACCAACCCCGAACTTCGCTGCCAATCAAAATTCATTCAATGTTCCAGGCCCTTTGATGGAGCTGGCGTCTCTGTGGGGAGCAAGAAACATGCCCCAACTTCAGAAAGCCACCAATGGGTGGGATGGGGCGCGGAGGGCAGGGGCTGACAAGCAGGCAGAAACGATGGCCCAGTGTGGCACAGTTGCAACGGGGTCAAACAGAGCGGCAGGTCCCCTAACCCAGTTCAGGAGAAGAAATAAAGCGTCTTGGGGCCAAAAAGTATTTCAGGCAGAGGGAGCTGCGCATGTGCAGGCCTGGAGACCCAAGAGAAGGGCGTAGCATATTCAGAGGGGACAAGGGAGGACGGAGGGAGGGAGGGATGCAGGACGACCCCCCGCCGGCTCTGTGAAGAGGGGGCTGGGAAGGGATGAGAGAGAGAGAGAAAGAGGCCAACAGGGCCAGGCCTGGCCTCTGCGTACCCGCTTCCCAGAGGCAGATGGACTCCAGGCCACCTGCCCTGCCCTGTTGGCCTTTTTCAGGCTGGGGTGCCTGATACCCCACAAAGGAGGGTGTTCAAGCCCCCAAATAGCGAGGGTCCCCCCAACTCCTCCCTTCCCGTGCCCTGTGAGCCTTAATCACAGCGGACGGAAAGGCGAGGCTAAATTTAACTGAGTCATCTCTGGGATGTCTTAAGCTGCATTTAAACGCCCCTAAGCTTCCCCTGACAGCGCGGGGCGTGTGTCAGGTCAGGTAAATATTTACAGCTCTCCACCTGAAAAGCCAGGCCCATTTTTCATGCAGGATTTTAACCACACAGATCACGCCAAGAGAGAGACATAAATAGAGGGAAATGAAACCATGGGCGGCCACAGTGCTGGGGCCCTGAATTATGGATATGAACCTGTCCCCAACTTCTTGCTTTTAATTAAAAAGCCCTTTTCAGTAATTCCATTAAGAGGCGGCTGTGGTTTGTGAGTCTCTCACTCGTTCTCTTTAAATTATGAACTGTTCCGTCAGCCCCTTCGGGATTCAGGGGCCGAGGGTGGGAGTTGGGGTATACAAGGATTCATGAGGTCACGAGTCAGGCCTAGAGGGGGGGTGTCTGGGCCCCAAGCCCCCTCACTGCCATCCTGTTTCTCCCCTGCCTCATGCTTCAGCCAGATCCGTTACCGTGCACCTACTGTGTGCCAGGGCTTCCAGCTCCATCATCTGTTGCACCGCCCTCAATACCAGCGAGGGGTCAGGACGAGGATGCTTAGTTTACAGAGTAGGAGAAGCCGAATCTCACAGAGGGAAAGGGCCGGGCCTGACGTCACACGGCTCTGCGGCAGAGCTGGAGCTCAGACCCAGGGACAGCTGACTCCAAGTCTCCTGCCTTTGGCCCCTCCACCAAGAGTGGAGAAGGACTGGAGCCCTCGTCCCGTCCACTGGAAGAGTCTGGTCAGGGACAGAATGCCCTGGGGCCTGGATCAGCACAGGTGTGGGATCTGGGGAGAGGGGTCCCTGAGCACCTGTTCCGTGTGGGGAACTCAGGCCAGGAGCTGGGAGTTCAGAGCTGAGAGATGCGCGCAGCATCCTTCTCTCTGCTCATCTGCAGCTTGCCTCCTCCTGGAAGCTTTCCCTGCCTACACCAGCCACCATTCCTCCTGCCATCTTCAGTCTTCTTTCCACCTGCTACCCAGACCCTCATCTCATACTCATCCACCCACCCACCCATCCTTCCACTCATCTGTTGATCCATCCATCCACCATCCATCCAACCATCCAAAAACAAACAAACCAATGCATCTCAAGCCATTACTACCTGTGAGCATATGTGTCTCCCTCGTGGAGTTCTCATAGCACCTCTGCTCAGCAAGAGCCATCATCTCCATTTTACAGATAGAGAAACTGAGGCTCTGAGGTGTTTAAGTTGCTTGTCCAAAGTCAAGGGGATAGAGGGCTAGTTACACACTTTCAGGGATGTGACAGGATGCTTAGGGTGAAGTACTAGGGCCAGGAGAGAGAGACCACCAAATCCTACCATGTGGGTGGGCTCCCATCACCCAGACCCTCCTAAGCGGGGCGCTGGCTCCAAGGGCCATCTCTTGTCCCCAGAGTGGAGCAGGGAGGGGCAGGCCCCCAAACACAGGGTGCCTATTGTGCCCGTCCCTGGGGCACAGGCTGCCTATTGTCTGCGGGAGGCTGCAGGTGGGCTCCAAGCTGCTCCTGAAGCCCAGCGCCCAACATCGGCTTGGGCTGTCACCATTGTGTGGCCACAGCTGCCCTTTGTCCCAGATGGGCTCTTTCTCTTCGCCTGTCCAGCCCTCCCCGGCCCCAGCCTCATGATTTGCACTCAGGATGGTAGAGAGAGCAGGGAGGGCTGGCAGAGCGCTCTGGCTAGTGAGCCCGGAGACCCCAGACCCTCACATGCCCTCTTTGAGCCTCAGTTCCACCCGCCCCCTGCCCCACCCCCCGGAAAAAGGCAAATCACTCCTGTCATGCCTCATCTGTGCTGGAGACAATGGCAGGGGATGCAGGGGTTCTTCTGGGTACAGATCCGGTCCTAACTCCATTAGTCTCATACTGTGTGGCCTTGAGCAAGTCGTTTGCTCTCTCTCAGCCTGTTTCCCCCTCTGCAAAGTCAGAATAAAAGAAAAGAAAAGCCTGCCTCCAAGGAGACAGAGCATGGAAGTGTTGACCCAGGGCCTGTGCCGAGACAGAGTTGCCCTTTGCATTGTCGCCCGTGGTGGCAGCAGCAGAGCTCTGTGCCACGTAGGCTACCTGCTGCCGCTGCTGCCCTCCCAAACCATCTGGCCCCTTCTCAGGTCAGAAGGGGAGCTCGTGCCTGTCCTGTCCACACTCTGGAAACCAGAATCCCGAATCCCCTCCCCCAACAGCCTTGAGTTGACTCCAAGGCTGGGGCATCCTTTCTCAGAGTCTATCTGAGGTCCACCCAGGAGAAACCTGCTATCCCCATGAGTACCTCCAGGCCCCAGGGGTTGAGGGGTGGCCATGGCGGGCATTGGCATGGACTGAGCTTGGCTAGGCAGGCTGGTGTCCGATGTGTGTGTGAGACCCTTCCCGCTGGCTGGAGTTGGGAAGAGAAGTCCTGGTCACCTGGTGCTGGGGCTTCTGTCTGCGCCCCGATCTGGGCTCACGCAAGCCTTAAATCCCACCAGGCTCGTGGAACCCCAACCCTGACACAGGGCTGCCTAAGGACCCAGGCATTACAAGCTGAGCTCTGGACTGAGTCTACGATCCAGCCACAGACTCAAGCTCATCCAATCAGGGTCACCAGGAACGACTGGGGAGACTCAGAGGTTCAGTCTGGCCTGGGTTCAAGTTCTGACTCTGATACCAGCTGTGGGACACCTGGAAAGCTACTGAGACTCTCGGAGCCTTCGTTTCCACTGTTTTGAAAAAAGTGGAGATAAGACCCGCTTCCTGGGATGTTGCTGGGATCAAATCTAATCGTGGCTTTGAATTCTCCCTGTCCCCAAAGTCGTCACACAGACGTCTTTAGCCAGTCCTGGGGAAGTGTTCACTGAATGGATGATATTTCAAAACAATCTAAAAAGAGGGACTGAAGGAAGCCAGAGATCCCGGCCCAGCCCCTAGCTCCGGAATCCCTCCCTCCTCACAGCTGCAGCCCCGCCCTGGCCAGGACCGCGCTCCGAGCCCCGCCCCAAGCCGCGGGAGGCCCGGACACGTGTTCCGAGGGGGCATTATCTGTGCTCAGTTGGCTGTAAACGTTTAAGCGGAATTGACTGTGTACTCAGCCACTTTCAAACACAACTAATCTTCATCGGGGCGACGGGAAGTGAAATATGTTATTGTCGGCGGCAGTAAATTACCCGTGCCAGAGCTGGCGCGTGAGGCATTATAGGCCGCGGCCGGCGCACTCCTTCACCAGGCCGCCACCCGGCCGCAATCCATAATGGCAAACAGCACTGGTCACCTCCTCACCAGCCCTCCCCCGGGATGTGGGACCAGCGACCAGCCGCTGGGGCCTGGCCCCGCCTACCCTGTGCAGCAGGCAGAGAAGCGACTGAGGGGCCGGGCCTGGGTTTGTTCCCACCCAGCTTCCCAGGTGCCTGGGACTGTGACAGGACCCTTGCCCAGTAGATTCATGGAGGCCGGCGACCAGATGATGGGGAGATCGAGTCCAAGGCCTGTCTGAGCCTCAGTTTCTGCATCTGTAAAATGGGGGTGCATCCACTGCTTTCCATTTTTGCCAATCTCTCTGATGTCTGGCTTAAGAGAAGACACCTGGATTCTCACACCTGCTTCTGCATTCAGTCTGTTGGGACACGTTTTGGTTGAGGTAGATGAAGAACATAAGACCCCACAAACACGTCCCTAGAAAAGGGGAGAGAGTCCAGTCGCCTTCTCAGATCACGATGGATGTGCTCTGCGACATCAAACCCAAACCCACTGGGTAGTCTGCTAACAGCTACAATATGGCACCTGAAACCACGTCGGTCAGCTTTCATACTTCATTCATTTAAAACCCATCAGTCTGTTTTGCACTTTGAATGGATCTTCTGCTTGTTTTGTAATATCATGCACTGGCCGTTGGGAACACATTGCTTTACTGAGGTATGCACCTCTTCCAAATGCTGACATATTGCATTATGCAACATCAAAAAAAAAAGTCACCTCCACGAATATCACTGCCGGTCTCTTCAGGCAAGTCTTTCCGTAGGAAGCTGTCGCACTCACAGTGGCAGATTCAAGTTCCCCCAAATTCGAACTTTTGCTCCAGTCAAATGTGATCATCAGTGACACTTCCTGCCGGCTGACAGGCAACTTTGCTCGCTTTCGGGAGAAGACCTGCCAGTAGCCAAGGCTGAAAGGCTACTGCCAGCCTGTCAGTTGATATTTCAAGTAGAAATGGTGTTTCATGGAGAGTGGCTGGTGCAGCTCGCAATTCAGTCACACGGTGCTTTTCTTTCTTTAAAAAAATTTTTAATGGATTTGAAAGAGAGAGAAGAATGGGCAGAGAGAGAGAATGAGAAACATCGATTTGTTCTTCGACTTATCTATGGATTCAGTGGTTGTACATGCCCTGACCAGGGATCAAACCCATGACCTTGGTGTATCAGGACGGCGCTCTGACCACCTGGCCGGGGCCACGTGGGGCTTTTCTGACGCAATGAATGGTACAGCTGAGGGTCTTTAGGTAGGCACTTCCTATTTGGTTACCTGGAATATTTAAAAGATGTGTACCCATAGGTTGACATTTTTAAAAACAACTAATAATTTTTACTTTTTATCAAGAACTCCCTTAAGTGAAACTGGCTTTTACATTTTTCCCTGAGAATGTTTAAGGCAAAGAATGTAACCACCTCTGAGACAGTTCAGAGCCTCTGCCGGGCTCATGCTATGAGAGAGACCAGCAGCGTCATTCACCTGTTACTTTCACCCCCTTGGCGTCACAGTGCAGGAGGCCGATCACGTCTCAGTGTCACTGTGGAAATGGGGTTAATCGCCCCGACACCCTGCAAAGGTCCTGGGAACCCCCAGAGGTCTGTGGGGCGCAGTTTGAGAGCCGCCGCCTGGGGCGATCGTCCCAGGAGCACTGGAAGACGCGGATGAAATCTGATGGGTGAAAGGACCTTAATAAACTACCCTCCATCATCGGGGGCCACCGCGTTTCTACCCCCATCGTCTAGGGCCTCCTCCCATTCAGGGACAAAGGTCCCTGTCCCTAGGCTCAGCTCCTCCCCTAATCCCAACTGCACTTGGGGGTGCAATGAACACTTTCCGGCTCCTTAGAAACCCTGCTCCAAGTCAGCTTATTCCTCAGGCTTTCCTGACCGGAAGCTCTGAGCGGGGCTCCGCCTCCTTCCTCTGCAGCTCCTGACCCCTCAGGAACCCCTGGCAGCCTCACCGCATGCCCAGCACCCTGACTCAGATATGATCAGCCCTCAACAGGGCTAGGGGGGTCCAGATGAATGGGATGGAAAGTGTGACTTGGCCAATGGCTGCGGCTGATCGGTGACACTGGCTAGTTGGTTAGCAGGACAGAAGATTCCAGGAGATCCTGCTATGGACCCCAGAACATAGGCATAAACCCAAGATCTGAGTGCCCGGAGCCAGTGCCCTCTGGGGGACTGGGACAGGTGGGGCCTGCAGGAGAGGAGGGGCTACCAGTTCTCTGAAGACTGATCTAGGTAAGTGACCTGGATGAAACTTAGGGATCCTTCTTGCTGTGTTGCCTTTGGCAAATCACTTAACCTCTCTAGGCCTCAGTTTCCTCACCCATCGACGGAAGGGTTTGGACCAATCTCTCAGACTCCTTACAGCTCCAAAATTCTAAGAGTCAGTGCTGGTCACAAGCTAACAGTCCATGACGCTGACACTCTGACTTCCTAGGAAAGGAACATTCAAGCTTTCTGGGGTCCACTGACGTTTGAACACAGCATGATGTCGACATTCAGATGCTCTCTGACATCATCCAGCGAGACTGACATCAGACAGTCCAAGGCTAACATGTGAAGAGCCCCATCCTGTGGTGTTCAAACCTGCTGCTGCTGACGTGGAGCGCCCCAGGACAGCAGTGTTCACCGAGTGCCAGCTGTGTGCTGGGTCACGCGCCAAAGCCCGGGAAACCTATGAGTCCATCACTGTCCCTTCTCAGAGCTCCCCTTTCTAGGAATGTAGACTCCCAGAGTGGCACTACAGAGTGGCTTAGGGGGGCCTTACCTGTCCCTCACCCCCAAAGTCTCATACATGAAGGGTTGATGTGGTCTCAACATAAGGCAAATGCAGCTTCGACACAGTCCTATGACCCTTTTTCTAACTAGATCCTGCCCCCCGAGAATCCAGAGCATCACTGCTGTCGTCCCAATTTGCTAAGATTTCCCTGTTCCCTGCTCTCCGTCCAGGACCTTGCCAGCAGAAACACGCTGGTGGAGGGCAAGGTCATTGAGGAAAAGTCAAAAGTCTGGGCAAGACCCTCAAAGTACCCTGCAGGGGATGTCCTGGGACTGTGGCCCAGCCCCTCCTCTTGTCTCCTGATCTCTCTGGCTGTGCCTATGGCTCCTGGGGGGCCTCCAGGAGCAGGGGAGGCTGTCACCATGGTGACACCTGCTCCCCTCCCCACCCCCAGGCCACTGCCCGGACAAAGATTCCAAGCCCCGGATTGGCTTTGCCTCTCTTGGAAAAAAAAAAAAAAGGAAAGAAAGAAAAGAAATTCCTGCAAGTTGAACAATCCTTGTGTTGGATTTGGGAGATGTTATTCCTAGTGACAGACAAGGGCAATTATCTGCAATCCGCCAGCAGTTTTAGCCTAATTTCATTACTGCTGTGCAATTCTCCCTGAGCCGCTAGTCTATCAATGTCTTGCAGAACGGATTAGCGGGCACTTTCTTCATCTTCAAATGAATTTTAGCTGTCATGCCCTTGATGAATAGAGCAGGGACAGGCGGCTGACCTGAGCCAGGGGCGTGGCCAGGGGGCGACAGGGAGGTGGCCTCGGGGCCTGGCAGGAGGCGAGGCAGTGAGGGGGGTTAGGGGAGACCAGGACATAAGTGGACGGGGAGGCACCTGAGCGACCCAGCCTTCCCAGCTCCCCCGTGTCCAGGACTTAAGGCTGTTGGCCCCACCTCCCAAGGCTTTGTGCCCCTTACAGAGGAGAGAGCTTCCCAGGTCCTGAGCTAAGAATACAGGAGGGGGTGCTTTTTCACCCTGCAGCCTCTGGGCCCCCCTTCACCATGGCACCCAAACCTCTGGAAACTCCAGCCTCTAGTCTGCCTCCCTGAGACACTGTGGACTTCACGAGGATGGAGTCCGACACTGTCATGTCACCGCGGTGTCCCCGGAGGGGACGCTCTGTCAGTTTTTGCTGGAGGACAAATGATTCTCAGTTTCACTGCGCTTGGGTCGGGGCCTGGCACATGGCAGGAGCCCAATCACTATTAGATGAATGGGTGGAGCCCTGGGTGGCGTATGAGAAAGAGGGCGGGGAGGAGAGGAAGCAAGTGCTTTATGAAGCACCTACTATGTGCCAAGCGCTGTGCTAGGGGCTTTGCTGTATGGCCTCGTCTAATCTCAGAGGTGAGGCTGCTGAGTCCGGGACAGAAGCATGTTGGGGACTGGCGAACCCAGGCCTGTCTGGCCATCCTCTGCAACTCCTGGGGGGCGCTGGGTGCAGAATGAGATTTTTATGGACAGAGTGAGTCCCCATGAAGAGAGAGGAGAAGCTTGCGGGGAAGTGATGCGGGATTGGCGACATGGGGTGCAATCCATGCCTGCTTAGGACCCCCTTGCCTCCCCTTGCCCTCCTACTTATCCAAAGTCCTGGGAAGAGGGGCTGCAGTGGGTCTGTCCCTTTTACTACCAGCTGTCCAGTCCTCACCTCCCAGCCCAACTCTGTGCCCTGGGAAGCCGACCTCCACAAGCCGCCCCACCCCCTGGCTTCCAAAGGGACCATCTGATGGGAGGCTGGAGCAGGAAAGGGAGAGGCTGGGGTACCTCTGCCCGGCTCCGCCCACCTCCACGTGGCACTGCTGGCAGCAGCCAGTGTCCCTTCAAGTCCACGGCTCCCACCTGGAGGCTCCTTCCCAGGTTCCCTATTACTGGCCTCTCCTAGCGCCATTTCTGTCCCTTCCAGTCCAGGGCTCAACGTCGCTGGCCGGCTTACCCCTGTCTGTAACTCCCTAACCTGAACTCTCTCCACCTGAAGCATTCCAGTGGAACGCTGTGTCCTGCAGGATGCTGACGGATGCGGGCGGGGTGGGAATCTAGGAGCTCACTGTGGCAGCAGCTTCCGCCCCCCCCCCCCCCCCCCCCCCCNCTTCCGCCCCACCCCCACCCCCCCACCACTCTGTGCCTGCCCTGGGCTGGGCCACAGGCCCACAGGAAACTCCCGACCGCTCAGTGGGGTGTGCAACCTGCAGAGGAGAGCAGTGAGGCTCAGAGAGGCCAGGGGACCAGCTGGGGCACCCACTGGGGAGGAGGGCTGTGTTGGGATTTGAACCATTGTTCACCTGACCCCCAGGCCTGTCATTCTAACCCGCGAGCTGCGCACACTCCACTCTTTGCCCTGACCAGAAACCAGCGCCAGCGGAGAGCAATGTGGGGCCGTGGGCCGAAGATGCTTTAGAAAGGACAGATGTTCTTCTCTGACCTTGGAAGGCAGCCGGGGTGAACCCTCTGCGCTTCCTCAGCCCCCAGCAGGCTGCCACGTTGGCAGAGGGCAGCCAGGCCCAAGAGAAGAGGGCTCCCTCCACGGTGGCTGCCCGCTGGCCCACAAACCCTAGGGAGGCTGCTTTCCTCCCGGAGCTTGTGGGAGGAGAAGGAAGGTCCCTGGCCCAGGGCAGCCCAGCCGCATTTTACATACAGGGAAACTGAGGCTCAGCAAGGCGAAGGGGTGCGCTCAATGTCCACGGGATGTCACGCAGAGCTGCCCCGACTCAGGAAGCTGGCCAGCCTTCCTCAGGGCCAGAAAACGAGGCTCAGACCAGCCAAAGCTGGGCTTCCTCCCCCCGCTTTCAAGTCCTGGCCCTCCCCGCAGGCACCTGGGAGACCTTCCCAAGTTTATCGATCGCCAGGGCAGGTTCAAGTCAATATGGTGCACTTTGCTAATTAATCTTTTCCAGATAATTGCAGGAAATTATTGGTTGGTGTGAAGGGAGGATGGAGAGGCGGCCTCCGTCCCCCACCTGCCCGGAGCAGCTTCTGGCAGAGCCCCGGCCCTGCCCCCCACCCTCGTGGGCCTCCCTCCTCCTGGGATCCAGGGCAGATGAGCCCTGCCTCCTCCCGCTCCCTGCCCAGCCCCCTTCCAGTGTCCTCAGTCCAGGGCTCCCACCAGGCCAGTTCTCATGCTGCTCTGGGATGCAGGGGGAAATGCTAGTCCCTGGTTCAAACCCCAGCTCTGCCAATGACTAGCTGTGCAACCTCGGGGGAGTTGTTGAACTTCTCTGCGCCTCAGATCAAAGACAAAATAGAGTTGACCATCTGCACCACTGGCTGCTTCTGAACACAAGACAGAGAAGGAGGCATTGACATACTGACTGACCGTGGCCTCTTTGCCAGGTGGGAGCAACCCCGACGACAACGGCCAGCACCGGACGAGGCTTTCGCCACGTGCCAGGTACTGCTTGGCAAGCCTGATGGGCGCCATTGTTATTCTCGTTCTATTAGAAAGGGAAGCTGAGGCGCTGAACGGAAGGTGCGCAGATGGTGAGAGGCGGTGACTGAATCCCTGCTCAGCACCTGGACTCTCCACTTCACGGGGCGTCACCAGGCCTAGCCCAGAGCCCCGTCGCCAGGAACAAGCCCTTCACGTGCTCATTTCAGAAACAGGGGACACTAGCCAAGGGTAGGGGTGCAATGCTAGGGATGGCACAGGCCCTGGTGGCACTGTGGCTTCCCCTGGAAGTGCCCTCACCCCAAACCCTGAGTCTGCCTCGAAGGGCCGGAGGGAGGCCTTGGGCTGGGGTGGACTCAGGGCTCCCAGGGCCTTCCCTAATGCCCCACCGTAATGAATCCAAGCCAGGCGCCCCTGGACAAAGTTTCCATCCCTTTGGGGCTTCTCCCCCTCTCCCAGGTATCATTTAATGTATCACCTCGCCGGGCCGTATATACCTGCTCCTAATAAACCTCTAAGACTTTAATGAACTAAACAGCAAATTACTTTTTTATTCAAGAATGAAATTTCATCATATTCATAATTCATATTTTATTTCAGACATCTGCTGCTGATTACATTACATTTAACTAAAATTAGATGATGCTCAGAATGCAATTACGGCTGTGCCAAACTCTCTGGCCCACCAATGCCAGCGGAGCTCAGCGGGGGCCGCTAGGAACCTAATATGTAATTAGGAGCTATTTTCTAGCTGTTTTTAAAGTCTGAAAATTAGCTGCCTTTATTAATCACACAGACAAATATAAAGTGGAACCAACGCGCGCTGAAATTTCTAAAAGGGATTTTTTGTTTAATTATACGCCGCCGAGCGCTGCGACTCGTTTTGCATGTTGATTTGTTGTGCGCTGACATTTTGACAACTGGTTCTCAATTTGTCTGTCGTAGTTAGGCAACAACAAAGCCGACGGTAATACTTTAACTTTCAAAACCTTCCGTGTGCCAGGGAGAGGGAGAGCGGCATCCCTTGCTGGGGGCCCGGGGCTCGGGCGCTGGGAGCCGCGGGGGACCAGAGACACGGGGAGAGGCCAGGCGAGGCACGGGGTTTGGGGGGTGGAGGGGCAGCTCATCAGACCAGCTGGCCGGGAGGCAGCCAGAGCCCGGCCCCAGGAGTCCGGAGGCTGGGGAGTGAGGAAGACTTCCCCGTCTAAGGCCTGGGTTTCCTCCTGGGCATCTGGAGGGGTGGAGTCTGAGGCCTCTAAGGAGCTTTATGTGCAATTATTCTTTCTGCCTGAGTCAGACCCTGCTCTAGAGCTTTCCACATTTAGCCCCTTGACCCTCTGAGGGGGGATCTTCTTTTACCATCTCACTGGACAGAGGCTGAAACCGAGACTCCGTGAGGTTCAGTGACTTGTCACTGGTCAGCTGGTGGTCACACCAAAACCCAAGCTGCGATCTTGTTGGCACCAGAACCCCTGGTCTGATCTCCAGGACTCAGCGGCCTGGCTCAGCAGCTCTGAGCAGGCGAGGCTCTGGGGCCTTGTTCTCTGCTGGTGCAGCCTGGATGGGCTGAAGCAGCTTGGTGAGGCCTCAGTCTGACGCTGTAACCGTAGGACCTTGCCCCTGCCTATTCGGTAACGTGGCGCCCCACCGGCACCCCTGCTGGGGGCTGGGAAGGGGTGCGCAGAGAAAGCTGTGGCATGGAGCAGGACAGGGCCCCCAAGCAGGCCCTCAGCCCCTGTGCGGCCCTAGCCCACTCCCTGCCCTTGGAGACCTCTGTGATGTCTACGGAGTGCGTGGGACCAGCGTAGGGGGCGGTGCCAAGGGTCTCTGTCCAGACAACAACACAACAGCAGCGGCAGACAACTTCTCCTTGTGCATTAGGGCCACGTGACACTTTGTCCCCTGTGCTCTCCCACAGACCTTATGAGGGAGGTTCTCAGCCAGGCCTCCAGGGTCCGATGAGGACTGACCCGGAAAATGGGCGCTTGGCCCAGATGCAGCTTGGACCAGTGCAGGCTACCTGCTGCCACCCCATTTGACAGATGGGATCACTGAGGCTCTGCAGGGCAAAGCACCTGCCCCCATATTGCTGAGCCATGAACTCTGATTCCACTGCTTCTGCTCTCATTGTCGCACCCCGATGCCTCCCTAATGGCCACCAGGGAGGGTGGGAGAAGGGCCTGAGTATCCAGGGCAGGACCTGGGCTGCCCTGCGTGGCCACCCTCCTACCATCCTGGCCTGTCTCCCACTTCCTGCCTGCCTGCTGGAGGGAGCACCAAGCAAGGTGGGAGCCCAGGCCTGGGGGAGCTCCCGGCCAAGGTCTCCACCGCTGCCGGCCCCAGGCCAGCAGAACCAGCGCCCACTGCCTGCCAAAACCTGTTTTCAGGAGCCAGCCCTGCATCCTCCTCCTGCCCCCAGACTCGCCTGATGAAAATGCCAACGGAGAAAAGTAGGGTTTTTTTGGGTGACAATGAAACTGTCAATAAAATCTCAAACGCAAGGAGAGGCAGTGACTATTTCACTTACTCTGACAGTTGAGATTGTGCCGGGGAAGGGAAGTGACAGGCATCTGCTGACATCAACACCACTTCTTTCGGAGAAGATCCTGCGGGGAAACGGCCCGGAGACCTGCCTCGCCCAGATGCCACTGGGGCCTGGGGTGGCCGTGGTTGGCCATCAGGGCAGCCAGAGTCAGCTGTGGAAGACAGGCAGGATGCCCGGGCTCGGTCTGCTCCCTTGCTCACGCCACGGCTCCCCTGTGAGGACGGGCAGATGCCAGGCGTGGAGCTGGGGCTGCAGAGGCAGAAACATCCCAGGAAAACCCTTCAGAGCGTTACGAGTTCTGTTGTGTCCCCGCAAAAGAGATGGGGACGTTCTAACCCCTGGTACCTGGGAATGAGACCTTACTCGGAAACAGGGTCTCTGTGGATGTCAGCACGTGAAGATGGGGTTGTGAGGGTGGGCCCTGATCGAACGTGACTTACACGGACAGGAAATGCAAAGACAGGGACACGGGAGGAAAAGGGTGCCGTGTGGGGACAGGCAGAGATGGGAGGGATGCAGCTGTGAACCAAGGGACATCGAGGACTGCCAGCCACCACGGGGGGCTGGAAGGGGAAGGAAGGGTTCTGCCCAGAGTCTTAGACACAGGATGGCACTGCTGGTGTTTCGATTGCAGACCACTAGCCCCTGGGATGGTGAGGGGGTGTTCCTGTTGTTTTGAGTCTCCTGGCTTGTGTGCTATGTCTCGGCAGCCTGAGGAACTAAGACAAGGGCTTTCCCACCCACCAGGGAGTCCACCGAGAAGCCCCGGCCCCTGGCAGGGACCACTGAGAAAGGAGCGCACCTGGTCCAAAACCGAAAGGCCCCTCCAGGCACCTGCAACCCCGCCCCCCTCCCCTGTTGCCTTCTTCTCTCCATCCATCCCTAATGCTGCCATTCCAGCCCTCGCTGCGTCTCACCTCCCCCTCCATCCACCATGCCACAGCCTGAGGACTTTCTCAAGCACAACTCTGACCTGCCCTCATGCACCCAACACCCTCTCCAGCTCCCCAGGGCCCTCTGGACGAACCTTGTTTCATGTCAGCCCAGGCTCCCCCCCAAACAATAGGTGTCATCTGCGCCTTCCCTGCACCTGCGGCAGCACTGCTCACCTTGGCGCCTTTGCTGCCTGGAATGCCCTCATTTACCTCCTGGCTCAGCTGAAATTCTACCCAGGCACTTCCTCCTCCAGGAAGCCTTCCCTGATTACCTCCCTACGCTCCAGGCTGGCATATGCACCACCCACTCCCTGGGCTCCCACGGAAATTTGGAACCAGCAGTTCTACACTGCCATTGTCAGTTTGCTTAGCCAGCTCTGCCCTGCGAGCTCTGGAGGGCAGAGTCAGATTCTGTTTACCTGTGACCCCAGTGCAGAGTTCAAGCTCAGGCAGTATGTTCAGTTGCTACCTCGGCCCCAGCCAAACTCAGGCCTTGGCCAGGGAACTAGCTCTGAAAAAACATGCTGGCTCAGCCACCTAGACCTGGGCCAGTCAGTCTCCGGCTCACCACACTGAGAGATTGCCTAGGGTTGGGGAAGAGCAACTGGTTTGGCTGGGGGCAAGGGATCTGGGCTGGAGCCCCACTCACCAGCTGGCTAGTCTCAGGACACCATCTCTCTGGACCTCAGCATCCTCATTGTGAAACGGGAACAGCAACACCTACAATGTGGGGTCTCATTGTAGTTATTATTAATGATTTTTGTCACTATAATGATGATCAACTCATTGTAATGATTACTGTGTGGATGTCTGTTTCCAAAACCCATGTGTCTTTCAAGGCCAGCTTCCCTGACCAACTCCTCAGAACTGTGGGTCATACAAGCATCTTGCAAGAGTGCTCCAGGTTTCTGTTTGTTGTTTAATTCTTGTAACTCTTTACATATTAATCCACCAAGCTCCCACCTGGATGAAATCTCCCTTACCAGTAGGGACCATGTCATACTTCAGGGGCTCTCGAGGGACCCCACAAGTGCCGGGTGAGTGATCTGACCCCTCACCACCCACCCGGGGCCCAATAAAATTCTGTGACAATCTGGGCACTTGCACGGAGGAACCAGCTGCAGGGCAGAGTGTGCCGGCTGGATCTGGGATCAGGCAGACCTGTGTTCCCACACGATTCTCTGCCTCTTAACAGGCCGAGACTGAGAGCTGGCCATGTCACCTCTCTGAGTCACAGTTTCCCCTTTTGCAAAATGGGGGACAGAATACCCGCTTTTCAAAATGTCAGGGGCAATATACACGAAGGTGCCTGGCACAGAGCGGTGTGAGACGCACGAGCAGTATTGAACCTCAGGGTCTTGGGCTGCGGCCCAGCTCCACACCTTCTGGGCTGCGTAAAGTCAGGCACACCGTGCACTAAGTGGTGGCTGTCATTTTATTGCACTGAATTTTATGAACGTCCAGACCTGCACTCCCGCAGGCCCAGGGGCCCCCAAGGGCTCGCAAAGGGAGGGAGGACGGGGTGCAGACGGGTGTCGGCAGCATCACTCCCTCCACCAACAACAGGGCATTCTTCCACCTGGGGCCTTCCAGCCATCACTTCAGAGGACGCTGGACACACTCTGTCTCACCGGCCTACTGGTTGCTGGGAGACGGAAGGTCTGTGGGGGTCTTTCTTTCTCTAAGGGAAGGAGGGAAAGACTCCCCTTCTTGGTCAGTCTTCTAAGACTCCCACCCCCACCCATTCCCAAGCCCAGCAAGGCGGGCTCGGGGCAGCCAGGGTTCCGGAGCTGAGCAGGGCGGCCATAGTGCGGGTAGGAGGGGCCCTTTTCTGTCTACTTTCCTCCTCATTTTTTCACTTGCTCATTCAGAAAACCTCAAGCTCTCACGTGCCAGGCACTGTACTAGCCCCGGAGAGGTCACCGTGAAGAAGACAGCCATGGTGCCTGCCCTTGGGGGCTTGGCAGTTTCCTGGGGAGACAGGTGATGTAACAGAAAATGACCGCACAGTTGGGAATAAAACAAAGGGAAGGTGAGGTGGGGAGGCTGTTTCAGGCCGAAGGAGCAGCAGAGACAAACACACTTCGATGGCACCTAAAGGTGCCTGGTGTCATCACCATCACCATCACCATCACTATCTCTGCCCTCATCTGCCCTGCACCCCCTGGTGATGCAGCACCATGAGTGGGGCCTGCTTATCTTCTGTCCCCGGCCCTGGAGTGTAAGCTTCCTGACTGATGGCAGCCACCAAGTCTGCTGGGCCCCCATCAGTCCCTCAGTGACTAAGACCAGTGCCTGGCACAGGGTGGTGACCCAGTCCCACTTGTTGGGCGAATAGGCAAAACGAATCCCCAGGCACCATGGGAAGTGCCTGTGTTTGTTTCCTCCCATAATCCCCTTACAAGTTAGCTGTCTCCACGTTCCAGATGGAGACACCAAGGTTCAGAGAGGTGAAGTCACTGGCCCACGGCCACACAGCCAGCCAGTGGCAGTCCTGGGATTCAATCTTAGAGTGTTCTGGGATCTTCTGCTGCGCTGCCCAGGACCAAAGTAGGGTTTTGGGGTGGGCAGGGGTGCAGCAGACAGCAGGGTCCCCTGCACCGTCCACAGGAAGCAGATCGAGAGGGACGGTACTGCGGACTCCATAAATAACGTGGTTGCCTGGGCCCTGCTGGCGGGTTAGTAGCCTGAGAGTGTGTGTGTAATACAAACAGCTCTAATCCCCTGTCAGTTAAACTGGATATCAGAGGAGACAAGCTTCCGAGAGCAGGAGGCCTAATTGAATCGAATTGAAAAGGCGGAATGGGCAGCCTGGCCGAGGAGGCGGGATGCCGGAGCCAGCAGGTGCTGCGGGCAGCTGTCTGGGCCTCCCCTGCCCTGGCTCCTGGGGCACCCCAGCCCCCGCCGCAGGGAGCTGGGCTGGGGGGCGCACCTGAGCCAGGGCACTTCACCCACTTCGGCCTCCCCTTCATTGCCGGCTCTGCCATTTTCTCTCCATCGCTGACCCTTTCTCTGTTCTCTGTTATCTCGAATAATGTCACTGCCTCTTTAGAATTTATTCATCAGAGCGGAAAGAAGCCAATGCTGACAATGATAAAAAATAATACCATCTGTGCCTCACAGGGAAGAGCTCTCACCCCAACCCCTGGTGCCACCCCCGCCAGCCCCTGCAGCCACTGCCTGGGGCAAGGCGCCCAGGGGTAATCAGATTCCCGGGGGCAGGGTGCCCTCCCACGGATGGTGCCCCCACTCCCACGCTCACTCTGCAGCGCTGGGTAGATGGGGGGACAGGCTCTGAAAGAGGTCTCGACCTTGGGCGGTTCTCTGTCTGCAGAAGAGCCTGATTTGGCCATTTTTTTAAAAATTAAATTTTTAAAAATTGGTTGACAGTATTTGAAAACAACGGATTTTAGCCGTGGCTGGTGTAGCTCAGTGGATTGAGTACGGGCCTGTGAACCACACAATCGTGGTTTGATTCCCAGTCAGGGCACATGCCTAGGTTGCAGGCCAGTTCCCAGCAGGGGACACATGAGAGGCAACCATACATTGATATTTCTCTCCTTCCCTTCCTCTCTAAAGATAAAGAAATAAAATCTTAAAAAAACAAAAAAAGCCACGGGATTTTAACAACGTACCCACGTTTCTGAATTCTCTTTTAAAACTAGATAGGAAAAGGTTAGGCACAGTGGGGTCTATCACCCCATAGGGCAACAACTGGCCTGAGCTTTGGAGGGAGCCGTGGCCTGCCTCCTCCCACCCCCAGCCTGACCTCGGCCCTCCAGGCCTCCCCTTCGCTCCTGCATCCGAGCAGCAGCAAGCCATCACCCCCTGGGAGCCGGCTGCAGTCAGAGGCCCCCGAGGGCACGGCAGACACACTGGCATCTCCAGGTCGGGGAATGCCCCTGATGGGAGGACATCCCTTCTTAAACGGAGAACTGGCCTCTCTGAAGCAGGTGGCAGGACGTGGGGATCTGGGGGTGAGTGAGAGCCCCCAGCCGGCTGCGGCAGCGCTCCCTTGCAGATGTGACCAGCTTGGCAACAGAAAGCCGGTGCTCAGTCGAAGGAGAGCTTCTTCCTCCAGGGTCACATCCCCCACCCCCCAGACCCATGATAATCTGGGGCTGGCACTTGGGGCCAGTGTCTGAGGCAGCCAGCCTAACCCACCTCATGACCCCTCTTGCCCTGTCTTCTCCCTCCTGGACTGGATGGATGTGTCCCCCAAACCCAGCCCTGCCTGCTGAGAGGGGAGGGAGCCCAGGCTTTGGGGTTGGACACCACTGTCTTCCCATCCTGGCTTGGACCCCAAAACACACAGGACAGCGATCACTGGGAAGAAGAAATGAGGGCACAAGGGCAAGCTTCCGGCACAGTGAACGGCAGCAGCATTTCTATGGATGGGGAAACCAAGGCCCAGAGAGGGCAGGACACCTGCCTAATGTTGCACAGGAAGATGCCTTTTGGTTTTCTCCTCAGAGTCGAGATGCCACGTGGACAACACTCTACTTGGAGTCCAGAGACCCATCCCAGGGCCTGGCATCCGCACCTGCTGGCAGCTGGGGCAGGGACTTCCCTCTGGGCTTTGGTTTCCTCACCTGTCGAATGGGGCTAACTACACATTCCTCGAGGGTGGCTGTGAGTGTGGGGAGAGCAAAGGAATACGGAAGCATCCAGAGCACAGGCCGGTGAGCCCACAAGGGTGAACACAGCCCCACCACTTGACTCACCTCCCCAGGGTCCAGCCCAGTTCCTGGTATGTAGTCGTCTCACATTTCATGTTTGCTGAGTGAACAGTGACCATGAGCTGAGGGGCCAGGGTCTGCCTGCAGCCCTTGGTGATCGCAGGGAGGACAGCAGCTCCCTTCTCCCTGGGCAGGCAGGACACCCAGGAGGCCCCAGGGGGCCTCATGCATCGCAGCAGAGCCTCTGTGCCTGTCAGCATTCAGGGGGTACCTTGGCCTCAGCCAGTGCATTATGCAAATGCCTGGAAATGGATGTTTTCCTTATCAGATTCAAACATTGTGTGAGAACAGACCCAGCTAATCTCCTGAGCCGGGGGGTTGGTAGAGCAGACTGTGACAGAGGCCCATTCCCTCTCTTCTGTGTGAGTGTGTAATTAGGCAACTGCCCCTTCTGCTAGCCCACGAATAGGGTGAAAATTGGTGCATTCAGGCTCACCACTCCTTCTGGCTGCTCGGAGGGAGTGGGGGCAGGCAGGAGAAGAGGGAGGCCCCTTCTCTTTCCCCGGGGCTGAGGCTCCCCAACGCCTGCCCCAGTTTTCAGAGAGAAGCTAAAAACCCCCAAGAGGGGCCAGTAGCTGGAGGTGTGGGGGAGTCACTGGGCCATTTTCCTGCAGTCTTGCCACATGACAAGTTTTACGGCTGGAAAAGAAATAAACAGTACGGGTGGTTCCGATTGGACTTCCCAGCCTGAGCCAGTGTACCTGGGCCCCGGTGCCCCTTGCCTTCAGCCGGCACCATGGAGGGCAGCGTCCAGGGTCCAGGCCCGTGTGCAAGTGCAGAGCCTTCCCACCCCAATGGGCATAGGCAGGCCCTGGGCAGCCCCGGCAGCATGGGAGGTTGTGTCCAGCCTGATGGCTGGGGCTCAAGCCTGGGCTTCACCCTCTCTTAGCTCTGTGGTCTTGGATGAATCCCTGAGCAGCTTCGGCCTGTTTCTCTGCACAATGGGAGAACTACTCAGGCGCACGGTCCACAACACTCTGAAACCCAGAAGCTTGGCATCAGAATGCCGTTGGCAGCAAATGAAACACAGGCTGTCACACCATGTACACAAGCTTTACACCTTTCGCCGCAGAGTCTGGGCTGGTGCTGCCCCGGGACACAGGGTCTCTATCCCTAACGCTGCAAACTGCCGAGTTCCAGATCACAGCTGGCTCCCAGAGTTTCACGAGGGACTGCGGTTCTGTCCTCCCTGCACCAGAGCTGCTACGGGGATTAACGGTGACAACACCTGAGGTGCTGAGCACCCCGCCCAGCATTGTTCACTTGAGGAAACTGAGGCCCAGAGGGAATTCCTGCTCCAGGCCATAGGGTCCGAAGGTGCAAAAGCTGAGCTCTGAGATGGGTCTGTGGATGAAGCACAGTGCTCGCTCTCTCTCTCTCTCTGACACTGTGGCTGTGAGAAAACCCAGAGGTAGCTCGTTACGTGACCTTAGGCTGTGTGACCTCTCTGGGCCTCAGTTTACCCATCAGCAGCCAATGAGACATTGGACTTTGTGATTTTCAAGGGTGCCCCTGACCCGGACCCTGTTCGATTCTGATCACAAGCAACTGAAACATCTGTCTGGTTGACTCTGGAGACAAGTGCCCTTGTCTGTCTCAGTTTTGAGGAGACGTGGGGTGTGGGGCCTGTCCGATTCAGCACTGAGGTATTGCTTTGAAGTGGGGAGACGGCGGCCCGGGCAGTCTGTGGTCTTCGGCAGTTCAATCAGCTTGCCCGTCTATTGTGTTGGCAGGGCCATGGGGGTGCACGGGGTGGGCAGCAGTGAGGATGGAGGGGGCTGGCGGGGTGGGCTGGGCAGGTGCCACTGGCACGGATGTGACAACTCACTTATGAGAAATAGGCAGGGGTTGGAGAGGGGGCTTTGGGAGTCACCAGCCATCCCCCAAACAGTACAAAATAGTGACTGGGAGCAGGGCTCTGTGGTCACACGGGCCTGGGTTCAAATCCCCACTCTGCCGCTTACTTGCCTTGTGACCTTAGGAGAGTCCCTTCCCTGGGCCTCAGTTTACTCATCAACAGAATGGGCATCGGAACGATACTCATGTCACTGAACTGAGCACCTTCACAGCGAGAAGACACTCGGGGCCGTGATGGGCAGGTTAGCGATGCAAAGGCTGGTAAAGCCACGGGGAGGGTCTGGCTGAATGACCAGCACAGAAGACGGCTCGTTCTGCGGGATGGCTGGCCAGGACCCTTGAATTGGTCACATGATGGAGAAAAAAAGGTATGTGTGTATAGGTGTAGGGCTGCTGTGCATGGTTAAAAGAGAATGAAAGCCAGACCTCAGGCCCTGTTCGGGATTCTGGACATTGTGGGGACAAGTGAGGTGGGGTCCGATGGCGTCTTGGGCATTACACATGAAACCTATCACAGGCAAGTTGCTTGACGTCTCTGGGCCTCAGTCTCCTCATCTAAGATGATGGCTGGGCCTCGCATACAGTAGGTGCTAAGACAGCCAAGGAGCTGGTCCAAAATCAGCTGAAGCCTGGCAGGGTTGGGCCTTGGCCATGCCCGCTGACCTGCAGCCAGCGGTCCACGGGGACATTCTCGGAGAGAAAAGGCCCTCACTCACAGGAGGAACAGCAGTGTGGCTACGGCAGCCACTCTGTTTGGTAAGAACCACAATTCTCACCGCCCGCCCCCTAACCTGAGCCTCTGCCAGAGGACAGGACATCTTCTGTGGACTTCAGGCCGTGAGCATGGCTGTTCAATCCACCAATGACTGCAGAGGCTGGGGCAGCTCTGAGTGCCGACTGGAGGAACAGCTGTCCCTTGGCTGGCAAAGAGGCCACCAGAGCTACAAGGCCACCTCTTCGGAGAGGAAGCTGGGAGGCTGGAGAGCCAGTCGGCGGTAGCTATTTCTGGAATATCGATTGACCCCAGGGATCCCAATACAGGGGGTTTAGACAGACTAGGCTGGGCACCTCTAACTGGCTTTGTGCACCATCCTGGAATTTCTGAACTCTCAGACATGTAATTTTCCAGCACAGGACAGTTATAAAACTGAGCATCTACCGAGTACTTATTATATGCCAGGCACTGTGCCAAGGGCTTTATGTGCATTTTCTTACTCAGTCTTCATGAAACCTCTATAAGGTAGGTGGTATCATTATCTCTGTCTTCAGATGTAGAGACTTCGGCCTCCAGGAGTGGACTGGCTTGCCCAAGGTCACATGGGCAGTGGGTGGCAGAGCTGAATGAGAGCCCAGGCAGAGGTGAGCGCTGAAGCACCATAACAACATACAGAAATGACCTTCGGGCTCACCTAGCTCAGTGTCCTCAGCCCTGGCTGCACACTAGAATCACCTGTGAGCCAGGAGTCCTGCTGAGATCAGGTAAATCAGACAGTCTGGGGTGGGGCCAGGCATCGATGGGCGGTTCTGATGTGCAGCACCGAGGCAGCCAATGAGAAGGGGCAGTGCTGCAAAGGCAAACTGTCTGCAAACGCACTACCACAGACAGGTGGCGGGTAGCAGTGGCTAGCCTGAGTGGCTCTGCTGGCCAAGGCGTGCAGGTGGCTGCTTTATGGGGCAGGATAAGGGGTTGGCCTCTGCTCCAGGAGTGACACCCAGTGCCCAGGGAATCAGGAACCTCTTCCTGGGAGGGGAGCAGATAGGTTCTGGGGGCCTGAGCTTCCGGATGCTCCCTGCCCTGGATTCGTCAGCTGTGTGGGTGCCTCTGGGAGCTCTGGGGAGGCTCCCAGGCCTACCTCCAACAGGCTGGAAACACCATCAACCAGTACCATCCCCAAGATAGCACCTTTTAGCTCATTCAAATCATGTGGGAAACTCTATAAAAAAACACCCAGGCCCACAACCCATCCTAAACAAATATATCAGAAGCCAGAGGAAGTAAGAGCCGGAGTGGGGGAAGCAGCAAGAATGGCAACAAACTTGCATCCGGGCAGAAGCATGCAGGGGCTGCGGGGAGGTATGGGGGTCGGGTGGCTGAGTCGGAGTCCCCTCCAATGCTGATTAGTGCTGTGTAGCCTGGGAATAGTTACTCAACCTCTCTGAGCTTCAGTTTCCTCCTCTGCAAAATGGGGCTGAGACTAGCAACTACAATCCAAGGCTGGCGCAGATGTAGAGATGATGTGTGTACTGTGCTCAGCAGTGCCCAGCACATAGTGTTCAGTATTAATATTATCATTTTATGCATTGTTTTAAAGGGTGGGGACCGGAAACGCCCCATCAGTGATGCTGGGGCCATTTTTGCCAGTTAAGCTGGGGCAGGTGTCCTTCCTATCACCCTTACATTCCTGGCAGAGCCCGCAGAAGCCTGGCATGGGGGGTGGGGAAGAGAAGCTCAGATTCTGCTTTCAGGTCAGCTCACTCACCCTCTGTGCAAACGCTGGGAAAAGGCGCCAGCTGCCCCCTAGTGGCTGAGGGCAGAAGCACACTGAGACATTTTCACCAAATCCTGAAACCCCTGTGGACACACCCTTCTTGCCCTAGGCCTCCCTTTCCTGCTGAGAGTCCCTCTCTCAGGTCTGGGACTTCTGGAGCTTCTCCGGTGGCAACGTGCTAGCTACCTGGAATTTTGATGGATTCTGCCATTTCAGAAAGAGCCTTGCAAGACTGGTACTATAAAGTTCAAATCTGGCCAAGTAGTACGTGCCAGGCTGTAAGCCCTTGTCTGTTTTCCCCACCCAGTTAATTTTAGAAATATTCCAGGACCTACATACAGCAGGTCTGTTTCCAACATGTACAAAAGTCTGTGAATTAGCAAGTGCTTGTGATTCTGGGATCTAGGAAGTTTAAACTTCCCTGTTTTGGAAAAGCAGACTGGGGCTGTGCTGGTGGACAGAGCGCCCAATGTCCTGGTGTCCACCCCCTGTCCAACCACCCTGCCCCCCTAGACACCCAATCAGGTGACCCAGAGCCCTTCTCCCCTCAGCTCCTGAAGAGCTCTCCTGGGAAAGTGCCTGGAGAAGAGGCGGGGACAGGGGAGGCAGGTGTGGGTGGGCTGGAGACTACTGGAGCCTCATCTTTTCTTCTGGACACAGTGAAGCACTGTTTACGCAAAAACCCTTTTATTCCTCCTTTGCCATCTTTTCTGCAAGCCCCTCGGATACAGACAGGAAGGAACTGCACACTGACCCTGCCTCTGGGCAACCCTTGGGCTGCGGGGCAGAAGGCAAAGACCACCACCTGGACACTCCCTAGGGGAGCCCACAGTCTAGCTGGAGTGGGGAGCAGGCCTCACAGAGTACTGAAGGTCTAAAAAGACTGAAGGTGTGAAAGGAGGGAGGAGATGAGGGTCACCCCACCAGCGGTCAGGGAAGGCTTCCTGGAGGAGGTGGGCAGGGCCTGGCCCTGAGGGACAGGTGGGCGTGCAGAGGTGGAAGAGGGGCAAGGCACGCTGCTCTAGGAGCCAGATCTCTCTGCACATGAGCGTTCCGCCAGGTCAGCCAGGGAACTTGAGGTGAGGGCAGAGGCCCAAAGCAGAGAGATCTGGGGGAGCCTCAGGGAGAACCAGAAAGAGCACCTAAGAGGCCAGCAGTCTCAGAGGGCTGTGTGTAGCCCCCCTAACCAGCTGGCTCGTGGGAACGCAGAACACGGACCACATCTGGGCAGCCCAGTCCACTGCGGGTTCCAGGTTGGCGGGACTGCAGAGGCACAGCCAGCGGAAGGGACATCACAGAGGGCTGGAGGCCTCTGTCAGTATTAGGAGCTGGGTGCCCACTGGCCAGCACAGAGGCCAACTCCAGACCCCAGAATAGTCCAGGAAGGGGCTTCTCGTGTGGGGCTGCAGCAGCATGGGCTCCTCTCAGAGGCCATCCAGGGCTTGCCGGACCGGGGCGTCCAGGGAGGCGGCCGAGTGGATGGAGACGCCAGGGGCACCAATGCTGGTTTCCCAGCAGTCGAACCCACAGCTGATCAGTGCCTGCTTCGTGGCCTCCACCTCCGGCTCCTCCAGATCTGAGGGGAGGGAAAGCAGCAGGTCACCTCTGAAACAACTGTCTGCCTGCTTGGAGAAAGTCTGCCCCATCCAAGAAAAAGGCGGGCTTTCAAAGCACACAGACCTGGCCTGGTCGTGTGTTGGATGTGACTTCCCCCTGAGCCTCTGTTTCCTTGTCTGCCAAGGGTGCTAATAATACCTAGTCCTCAAGGGATCATGGTGAGGCTTCCGTGGGATAACACAGGTAAAGTGCCTGGCACAGCACCTGGTACCATCCAAGCGCAAGGAACATTCTCTCTCACCATCATCAACCCTGAACAAGGAATCAACAGGCAAGGTCTGCCAGTTAGGACCTGGTGGCCTCCTGAGGCCTGGGAGTCCCACTGAGGGTGACTGTGGGCTTACTACAAAGCAAGGAGGGCAAGACAAGGAAAGAGAAAGAAAGGAGGAGACACTGAGGGGGAGACCAACGAGAGCTGGCAAAGGGCACAGGAGGAAAGGGAGGCGGGCGGGACCATTTGGTTCTGGGTCCTGAGGGCAGTCTGGTGTGTGGGTGACTGAGCAGCGCCAGGAGCCCCCTGCCAGCCTGGTTACCAGCACGAGGGCTTCGGCAAGCCCAGTACTTGCCTTGCACTTCCCCCAAAGACTAAGGGGAAGGAAACCCCTTTGTGTGTAGCAAGGTCATTGCCATAACAGCCACATCCTGAGGTGCCGGTGGGGAGTGTAAGGCTGACATGGGTGGTGACAGTGTCCTGGTTATTTCTCAAGCTTGTGGGAGGCATGACAGGTCAGAAGGTGGGAGAAACAGCCATCACAACGTGAGCCCGGTCCTGTGCCAGGCTCTCTAAATGCATTCTTTCCTGGGATCTTACAAACTAGGTATTAGCATCCTTAGTTGACCAATATGAAAACAAAGGCCCAGAGGGGTTAATTAACTTGCCAAAGGCCACACAGCAGAGGTGAGATTTGTTTAGAGACCTCGTCCTCCTCCCAAGGGAAAAGCCCAGGTAGAACCTTTGCGTGAGAACAGCTGGCAACCCTGCCTGTCCCCAGTACCTGGCCTGAGGAGTGTGATGCCACAGCCACCGCCACCGCTGCCAGTGAGTTTGCTGTGTAGTCCGTGGGCCATGGTCACCTGGCAGAGCCGGTCCAGTGAGCTGTGGCCCACACCGAGGGCATTCAGATGGTGCTGGTTCATATCAATGAGCTCCTGGAGGAGAAGATTGAGTCTGTTTCCACTTGGCCACATGGCTTTGCCTGCCCAGCACACAGTCCCTCTCTGCTAGCAAAGGAGCCTCTCCTTCCTGCAGGACTTCCCTGGGGCTGGGATGGAGCTGGTAGGGAGCACATCCCAGGCCTGGCCACGGACGTCTCAGCCTTCCCAAGGTTTCCTCTGCCTCTTTCCACCAGAACTGCTAAAACTTGTTGATTTCAGAGGCAGGCCACCAAAGTTACCCACCCTGCACATGGTCAGAGATTACATGGAAGAGAGATTCCCAACCAGGTTGTTTGGCCCCTGGATCCAGCTATACCTGAAGCTAACCCTGATGCTCTCAGTCATACACCAATAAAAACTCCTTTTCTGTTAAAGCCTGATTAAGATGGATTTCTGTCATTTACAGAAGTCTCAAGTAGTTTGCCACCCTATAGCTGCCTCAGATACTGATATTCAGAATAAAACCTGGTTGGCACTTTCAGCAGGCCTCACACAGTGGGGGAAGCAGTTCTGCTTTCTTGGACTATGCATGCTGAAGTTCCTTCTCTCGTGAGGATCAAAGGAGGTGTGGGATGAGGAAATAACAGAACTCCCAGCCCCCACTGCCCCAGTAGCCCTTATTACGTCCCATTCACTCCAAAGTGTTCCACACACGGTGTGCTGGGCTCCATGCTGGGTGCTGGGCTCCCCGAATGAGCACCAGCTCGTTCCCTGCTGCCGGGAGTTACTGTGTGGCAGCTGCAGTCGGGCGGGCCTGGTCTGAGTGTCAGCTCTGCCACTTCGAGGTCGCGTGTGCTTGGGTGAGGTCTCTCACTCCGAGCCTGTTTCCCTTCTGCAACTGGGTGAGAAGGGGAGCTGCTTCGTTGCCATGGGGAAGAGAGGATACCTGGCCCCGGGTCAGTGCTCAGCAAACATCAGCAGCCACCAGTACTTTTACGCTTACAGCACTGTCACCCCCATTTTCCGAAGGGGCAAACTGAGGCCCAGAGAGGAAGGTGACCTGCCTGGGGTCACTGAGCTAGGAAGGCACCGAGCTGGCCTGACACAAAGCTCATGCCCGCCCTGGCTGGACGAGCGCCCTCACGGTCCTGCTGCCGCCCACTCGCAGCGTGTGGCTTGAGCGCGCAGCTCTGCTCCAGGGTACCAGGCACCGTCCGTGGAGACCTACCTGGTTCTCCTGCCCAGGGCTATCCAGCAGGGTGGGACCAGCCCCACCCCCCAGCCTGCCAGCCCCCCTGATAGGCCCCAGCACTTCTGACAGAGCAGCAGACGGGCGTGATGGCTGGGTGGCAGCCCCGGGTGCCTTTCACCGGGCCCGAGGGCTGGAAGCGAGAGGGAAAACTTCTGGGGGCCCCTCTCTGCGCCTGAGCTCCAGGCATCATGTTGCCGAGGCAGGTTCCAGGCACCTGTCACATTCTGATCCAAAATCTGTCAAGGGCTGGATGACAGGTTGTGACACAGGAGAACAGCTCGCCGGTTTGAGCGCAAAGCTGTCCGGGAGCCGAGCTACACAGTTCAGTGGCTGCCACAGCCAAAAATACACACAGTGTATAATCAACGTGCTGTGCTGTTCTGGGGCATTCTCCAGGGGCTCGGCGGGTGTATTTTAGGCAGTACTCTATCATTATGAATTTCCCACTCAGGAGGGCTGTGTTCCCTCCTTTCTACATGAGAGGAATTGAGAGCCAGCCAGGCAAAGGCTCGGGAAAGGAGGGCAAGAGCACAGTAGGCATGTGGAGTCCTTGTGCCTGGCACAGAGTAGGTGCTCATTAAAGATCTGTTGACTAAAGAAATAAAGAAGTCAGTGTGACCCCTGGCTCAGCCACACACTACCTGGAAAACCTTGGAGGAAGTTGCTCCTTTCAGGACTCAGTTTTTATACCTGTGAAACGGGGCAACGTACCTACTTCATAGGTAGGGTGCTGTAGGGATTCAATGAGAAACCATTTGTGAAAAGACTTATGGAGTAGCAGCTTCCGTTCATCACAGAGGCTGTAGACTCTAGTGCTTAGAGTAGGACAGGCAGGCACCAGGCAGACTACAGTGGCTGTGAGCAAACATAGGGAGTGGTGGGGACTGCGGAGAAATGGACACCCACAGGGGGCCCCTTCTGTGCCTCTAACCACATCAGCTGGGGCTGTCTGATCCTGTGATTCTTCAATGAAGCCAGACGGGTTTTAGTGCCAGCCTGCACACACCAGGCCAGATGGACCGTGTCTGAGGAGGAGCCCTGGTGCTCTGGCTTCCTGAGCTGGTGGCTCACTAGGCATTGTCCTTGTGCGTCCCCATGAAAACTCACTGCATTCTTCAGACACTCCAGGGGGTGGGGCTGGGCTTTAGACCCAAGCCTGATTAAATCCAAAGCGTGAGGTCTTAACCTCTACACTAGAATTATGCAAAAGGCGGTGGGCTGGGGTAACAATGACCAAAGAACAATGTCAGACTATGTCTGATCCGAAGCACCCAGGTAATAACGAGCAATTGAATGAACGAATGCAGTTACAAAAGTAGCAGGAAAGAGGCAGCCAGGGAAGAATTCTCTCCTGGACCCACTGACTGGTCAGAAAAGTCTTGGTGCTCCTTACATAAACCTGGCCCATTGCATTTAGCCCACACCAGGCACTGCCCTCAGCGTTTCCTGCAAATACCCTCGCTTCATTATTCCAGCCACCGGGGAGGAGGTTTGAAGCATGAGGCGCGCTGGCTGGCATATGCACACATGGGCCCCCGGGCCCAGATCTGGCCCCTGAGGACTCTGAGTGCGGTCATAGCGGGGAGCCCCTGCCTAAGACAGTGGTGTGGGTGAGTGGCCCCGGATCCCGCAGACAGGCTCTTACTTCCAGCAGGAGGTAGTGCTCTGGGGCTGGGGCTGCCGCTGCCATCTCTCCTAGCACCCGCTCGCACTCCAGGGAAATGGCGTCTATGGAGGTCAGGAGGGGGCCCACGATCTCCGGGAACTGGAGAGAAAGGAAGCAACAGCCTGTGAGGTGCAGGGCCAGCAGGGGCCGGATGGCTGCCTCACAGGGCAGAGGAAGGCGGTGTCCCTAGAGCCCACAGCCACCCTCGAGGAACCCTCCTGCCCTGGCGGCCCCATCTCGGCCTTGCCCAGGTGCCCGGTGTACGCGGGGGATTCTCGTGGCAAAGCCAGCATGACGGGCGGTCCCTGTCCCACCCCCCAGCTGGAGTGTGAATAGGTAGCTCTTCCTTTTCCGCCACAACTGCCTTCCCAAGTCACCATTACCCCACCTAACCCTTCCATTAACCCATGAGGCGGAAGGAGAGCTCTGACACATAAACGCGACTGTCGCGGCCCTGCTGGACACCTGCCTGTGGGTGGACTGAGACGCACCTTGAGCAGTCTGTTCCTGGCAATGAGAATGAGAGCCTTGGTGCTGCGAGGGACTTTGGTGTTGGTCAGCAGGATCTTCAGAGCTGGCGGCCTGCAGGGTAAAGAGGGTCCACAATGAGCTCAGGATGGAGGGACTGGGTCAGGGCTAGGGGCAATCCTGGGCTCCCCCCTGCCCCATACAGAGGAGGAAGCAAAGGCCCAGGGAGGTGACATCAACAGCAGGGGGAGCACAAGCTCCGGACACCCGGCCCGACGTGCCTGCAACCCCCTGCAGCTGCACCTTCGCTTCAGCCCGGGGACAGACGGACATCTCCCTTGGCTCATCACTCGCCCATTCATTCATTTGACTTTGGCCACCTATATAGGCAAGGGTGAGGGCCTAGCCCAGCCTGGAGGTGGTAGAGCGTGGCACAGCCACAAAGTCAGAAGTTCAAAATCTCTACAGTGGAGAGTAAAAGAAGGGGCTGTGGTTCCATCACGTGAGCTGTTCCAAGGAGCTAGGGTGGAGGGAGCTGGAGCTTTAGAAAGAAAAAGTGACAGGCCCTGGGCTGCTGGGGTACACGGAGGGCAGGCAGGGAGGAAAGGAGCCAAGTTAGCTGGTTCAGTCAACACAAGGGTGCAAGAGGGTGCAAGAGGGTGCAAGAGGGTGCAAGAGCGTGCAAGCTTGCAGAGCAGATGGTTTGGGCCTGCAGAGCCCACCCTTGCCCTGCTCCAAAACCGGATGTGCTGAGGGGCGTCAGCTGCCCCCACCTACCTGCCCTGAGTAAGCTGGCTCTCCAGCGTGACCCTGCTGTCCTCACCTGCTCTCTAAGCTTTCTAATCCCTCCTAAAGCCACAATCGCAATTGTCCTTGTGGTGAGCTGTCTCTGGGGACCCGAGCGCCCCGTTCTCGTCATCCTAACCCGCCTTTTGGAGTGCCGCTGCCCAGTGACAGCGGGCAGAGAATCTGGATGAGCCCCGGCCGAGACAGCTGGAGATGGGTAGACCCCCTGATACCTTTATTCACTTTTCTTTTCACAGCCCAAGACCGTAAAAATCCAATAGGGGTGGAAAAGGCTGCCAGAAACCTGCTGGATCTCACCGCCCATAAGCCCATGAAATTAATATTGATTCTCAGCCTTGGAGGCTGGCTCTTTTTTTTTTTTTTTAACTTTACAAAAGATGAACATTCTATTTGGCTTTTCTCTTCCCTTCAAAGACAAGCCGTTCCTCACAGGGGCAGCATCCTGGGAAGCCGCATCTTGATCCACTTCGCAAACAATGCATTTTTTTTTCTATGGAGAAGTGCCATGCGTGGTTTGGTGCAAAGGGCTTCTCTATAAGCCATCGGCGGGATTAATGTGGTCTGGCCCCTCTGCTGCTCAGAGAGTCAGCCATCTGCTCACCACGGGGATCTACAGCCGGCAGCGAAGGTCAGTTTGCTCCAAGGCCCCACCCATCGGGGTGGGAGGAGTTCGGGTACTGCCTTTCATCTTTCTTAGAGAAGTCCTCTATAAACGGTCTCCCAACAGCCCCCCAAAACTCAGGGCTCCCTTGGAATCTGTGACCACACCCGGGGCTATGCCCAGTAGTGCTTGTGCGTCCTTGGCCTGGCTGCCTCCCCGGCCTCATCTCGTCTCATCTCTGCCCTCCCTGGCTGCTCTCCCCACGCAGCCACGCCACTCCCCCTGCTGCTGCTCAACACCCCAGGCACACTCCATCCTGCTGTAGGGCCTTTGCACTTGCGATTCCCCTGCCAGAGACCCTCCCCGTCCTTGAGAGCCCCATGACTCACGCTCGTATCTGCTTAGAGGTCATCTCATCAGAGGCCTCCCGAGCATCCCGTCCACCAGCTTCCTCCTTCACCTCGAGCCCCCTGCCCTGCTCTCTGTTTCCCAAAGGCTCCTAGGACCGCCTGATGTGCTCTTAAAGAGCCATCTGTTTGTAGGCTGTGTCCTCCCACAAAACGTGAGCTCCCTGAAGGCAGGACCTTTTGTTCCTGCGGAGGGCCCAGCACCCAGCACAGGAACGGCTCCATAAAGACATGTGGAGCAAACAAATAACTATGGTCAGAAAGGAGCTAAGAACTTTGCAGATACCGTTTCTGATGTCACACTCAGGATCCACGGTATAAATGAGGAGATGAAGGCCTTAGGAGACATGACTCGGCCAAGGGCACCTGGCTACCAAGTGGCAGAGGTGGACACCCCCCTCCAGACCTTCGGACCCCAGAGCCTCATCCACCTCACCATTGCCAACTGGCCCGGAGCACACTGGGGCTGCTCCCCCTGCCTTGGAAACACTCCACTCCTCACCTCCTGTTTCCCCGCAAGAGACTGTGCACGTGAACAGACCCACTCTTAATTGGTTTTATATCCCTGGGGCAGACACACAGACGGAATGCAACGGCACTGCCTCCATGAAGGACCCCAAGCCCACAGCCTGACTTATCACATCCCTCAATGTCACCCACAGCAGACGGAGAACCCTCTGGATGCCTTCGTTCTAAAGATTACGGACGAGACTGCCTCCTCCGACGGACTGCGAGCCCTGAAGGGGGAAGTGAGGCCCAGACGCCTCCGAGTCCCCGCTCTGCCCTGCTCTCACCGCATGTGGACTCAGCAGGCCCGGCAGAGCAGGCCAGCCCGGCCTGGAGGACCCATTACCACGATCCCGAGAGCAGCCAGTGCAAGCTGTTCCCCGCTCTCAGTGTAGAGCAGAGAGGCGGTCACCTGGGGGATTCTGCCCTCCAGGGAACATGTGGCAATGTCAGGAAATGTTTTTGGTTGTCACCCCTGGGAGATGGGGGAGGTGCTACTGGCATCTAGTGGGTAGAGCCCAGGGTTGCTGCTCAACATCCTACACTGCACAGGGCAGCTCCGCGATAAAGAATTATGCAGCCCTGGCCAGTGTGGCTCAGTTGGTTGGAGCGTCGTCCTGTAAACTGAAAGGTCACAAGCTCAACTGCCGGTCAGAGCACCTGTGTGGGTTGCAGGTTTGATTTCTGGTCAAGGCACATGCCTGGGTTGCAAGTTGGGCCCCTGGTCAGGGTGTGTGTGAGATGCAACCCGTCAATGTCTTTCTCTCTCTTTCCCTTCCCTTCCCTTTCTAAAGTCAATAAGTATGCCCTGGGGTAAAGATTAAAAAACAGCTATCCAGCCCACAATGTCGACAGTGTGGGGTTCAGAAACCCCAGTGCAGAGTCTCAGGAAGGCAGGCTTGGCTCCTGGAAGCCAACATGGCTGAACAGGAAGATCCCAGAGGTGCAGGAGAGCAGCCCCTTGTCACCACAGGTCATTGTGCCACTAACGGAGTGGTCCAGCTGGCGAGGGCAGGGGTCCGGGACCCGCTGCCCATCTACAAAGAAGACAGCCCTGGGTAAAGAAGGTGAGAGCCAGCCCTGGGACCCTCACAGCCTGGGGACTAATACCCCGCCCGACTTTCGAGGGCTCGGGGAACAGCCGCAGAGCACTGGTTCCAGCTTGCTCCAAACTACATCTGACATTGCACCTGACATTGCCACTAAGTGCAAGCAGAACAGAGGATGCGGAAATTTAACATGCACATTTGTCATTTCAGCTACTTCTGAAGAAGGGTAGAAAGAAACGTATAAAACGGGCTGAAAGCTGCCAGATGGCACCTCTGCGCTAAGCCCCTCACGAGCGACCCTCTTGCTCTTGCCCTGGCGGCCCCTGGCACGGCAGCTCTCTCATCGTCTTGTGGTGGCTTCTGTGTGCATGTCTGTCCCCGCCAGCCCAAAACTGTGTCCCAGATTCATCTTTATATCCTCGTTCCCAGTACCGTGTCATCAGGGACACAGAAGATATCAATTCCTGTTTGCTGAGTGAATGAGTAACTAAATGAGCAGCCCGTTCTGGAAGGTGAATGGCACAGCCATGCATGACTTCCCCTTTGATCTCTTGGCGATTTAACAGCTGACTCGAAAGAGTAGGGCTTTCTCGTGGTGATGGCCTGCCTGCAAGGGCCACTGGGGGCAGGGACAGCCCAGGGCCACCTGCGACACATACCACATAACAAAGAAACAGGGGCCCCCCACTGGACAGCCAGGCCCCAAGGTACCGTTCCACTCCTGAATTACCTCTTCAAGGATGAGATCTTTCCCTGTTGGTATCGGAGCGCTCCTCCTAGAGAGAAAACCCAACAGGTCAGAAAAGCAGATCTTTGCCTCTTGGGGAAGATGTTAGATTCGGGGGGTGGGTTTCGGTTTTGCCTCATCCAGGGAACAGACTGAATACCGTAACTGTCAGCTCAGCTCAGCTCCAGAGGCCCAGGAGGGCACAAAGGCACCCCAGGCCCTGCCAGGCAGCTCGTGCCAGGCCCCGGGCAGCAGGGTCACTCCCTTGCCCCCAGGGTGCCCAACTCCACTCTGACGGCCTCAAGGTGACACGGTGAAGGCGGCGCCCATGACTGTGTCTAGGTCCCATAAACAAGCATCCTCACCAGAGGGGGGCTTGGCTCGAGTGGTCTGCAAAGTCCATTGTTATGGCTCTGCAGCTTTAACTTCGGACGCCCCTGGGGACTCCACTGGAGCTGGAGCTTCCTAGCCCCCAGCCCCCCCCCCACCCCGAGATCTGCATCCAGGAGGCATGAGGCTGAAATCCATTCCCTTCAAAATAGGAAAATGCTAGTTTTCCCTACAACCCACTGACTGTATTCATTCCAAACTGACAGACTCCAGGCATCTACAATTGCCATGGGAATGTTAACTGTACCTGAACAAGAATTAAATTTAAAAAAATAAAAATAAAAATAAAACATAAAAAAAAAGGATAAAAGTAAAGAAGAAAAGTCCAAGGCAGCACATACCCCAGGTGCTGACAGCGTTGTCCACTCCGGAGGGGTTCCCGTGAATCACCCTCTCCCCCTGGAAGGCCCACTTGTTAATTAATTCCAAATCCTCCGCTGTCCACCTGAAGACGGCACAGAAATTCATCTTTAACACAGTGATGAGTGGGGGCCAGGGGTCTCTGCGGGCAGCAGAGGCGGGGCCGCAGGCTGGGCTTGGTGGAGACTGAAAGACAAAGGGGCTTGGGCCCTCAAACTCAGAAAAAAGAAAAACCGCTCAGAACCTCTCCAGCTAATTCGCATGCCCTTCCTTCCCTTCCCTCCAAAACCCTCCTGTTTGAGAGCCCCAGGGTGGGGTTCACACAGTCTTACTTTGCCTCCTACTAGCTGAGTGACTCTGGGCCTCCCTTTCCTCATATGCAGCCCCCAACACACACACAGACACACGACACACACAAGCCACCTCCCAGTCTGTGGCCTGTGGGCAAGTGTTACGCAGGGGGCCCAGGGTAGCCAGGCCTTCACTGACTGGGGCTATAATCAGCAGTTCACACATTGTCATGAGCAGCTTTCTCGAAGCCTCTGTCCCGAATCAAAATCTTGATTCGGGACACCGCAGAACCACCGAATGTCAAGGCTGGAAGGTCCCCCAGGGGATCACCCGGTGCAGTCCCACACTTTCAGATAAGGGAACAGAGCCCCCGAGAGAAAAAGGGGTTGCCCACGGCCAATGGCGAGGTAGCGGGTAAACCGTACTGACATTCCAGAAAACCACCTCCTGGTGCCTACAGGTGCCACACCTCATTTTTGGCTGGATTCTTCCCCCAACAGACAGGCACTGCTCCCCAGCCCCTGCTCCCCTTCTCCCTGCATGCAGGAACCATCCCATGGGACCCTGGAAGATGCTGGCAGAGGTGAGACATCAGCAGCCTCCAGCTCCACGGTGGCCGTGAGGACCAAAGCAATCTTGGCTCAGTCTGAATTCACCTACATTTTAACCTCCCTGTCTCAGAAGAGGAATTACGGGCTGTGACAGAAGTAGAATAGGTACAGCGTTTCAGGGCAGAGGAAGACAACCTCAATTCAAAGCCAGACTCAGGACGGGGGCAGTTCCTCGGCCATAGGCCAGCACACAGCATCTGGCACAGAGGGCACGCGAGCTCGGCTCTGGGTGGGAAGAGCCAGCTGTGTCCACCCTGGCAGCCAGCCCTGCAGAGCGGCCTTCTCTTCTGCTCGCTGACCCAGAGATGAGCATGGCCAGCAGGCCGCCCAACACAGCGCAGCTGGGCCCCCAAGGCTGGGACTGGAGGCCTGTCGGTGGGAGGACTCCCTCATGCCCCAGAGACAGGGACTTGTAGGTCCAGGGACAAGCCTCGATGAGAAGCTGCCGAGCTGGCTTCTGGGGTCTTGTCCCCAAATCCTGGGGCAAGGCCCAGGGCAAACTGCATCACCCCTGTGCTAAGGCAGCTTCTTGGGGCACAGTCCCCAACCACAGAAGCGTCTACTGGCGGCCCTGTTCTGACAAGCCTCACGGATGCACAGTGAGAGAGGTGACACACCTCTGCAGAGACAAGGCCAAGGACCCGCAGGAAGAGAGATGCCTTCATCTGATAGACATACCTCCTGTGCTTATTTCTTGACAGACTGTCACATTCTCCATACCCATCTGATGTGGCCTGGCACTGCCTGTCTCGGCATCGGTAATACCGTTCACAGGGGAGGACACTGAAGTGGCAAGGGGTGCCTGGCCAAGGTCCCACTGTGAGTCCATGGCAGGGGCGGCCCAATGCCTCATCTACGCCAGTGCCCTCTGCATCTGGGCTCTGGTTCTTCCCGGGACCCAAAAGAGGCAGTTGGGTGAGGGGTAGGGGTTGGGGCGGAGAGCTCAGGCTCTGCACTTAGAATGCCTGGGTTCAAATCCCATTCTGCTGCCACTAGCTGTGCGGCCTGGGCCAGCCTCTCTGTTTGGCTTCTCTGTCCCTCAGCTTCTGTAAAATGCCATGTGACACCTCTCACCTCACAGGGTGGCGGTGATCTCTTGGCAGGAGAACCCATGCTCAGGACAGGGACCACGGGAAGGACAGTGAGCAGGGAGAGGGCCATGAATACCTGTTGGTGGCCTCCCCGTTCTTCAGCGGGTTTGGAATCTCCTCACACAAGGTCAGGAGGGCAGCCGCCAGGCACGTGGAGTAGGCGGCACTGGAGCCCAAGCCAGCCCCAGTGGGCAGCTCCGACCACACCGTGATGTCCAGGCTGGGCAGGGCCCTGAAACACACAGCAGGGTGCACCGCATGACTCTCAGAGGCTGGGCACAAGATTCATTTAAACCGCTACATTGTCCCACCGGAGCTCTTCCTAAAAGTGCCTCACAGACCACCAACCGTTCCTCTGAACTCCTTTCTGCTCCCACCATGAGCCCTGGGGGAGACCTTCCATGGCCCTGCTTGCAGAACAGACTGGCCCCCCAGCTGGGGCAGCTTTGCACCTTGCCCCCACCAAGATTCCTCCTCATCCTGCAAGGCCCTTCTCAGATGCCGTTCCCACTGGGAAGCTTCCCGGGAAGGACACCCAGGGGTCGGCCTCCACCTGCCTTTTCAGACTACACAGGGCCCCACCCGAAGCCTCTGAAAGGCACGCTCTCTCTCTTTGGAAGGGGACAGGTCCGCTTCAGGTTGAACATCCAACAATGGACGGCACGTGCCGAGACCTTCATAAACGTGTCCTCAGCACGTCGCCTGGCACCCAGGGCCACCCAGGGCCACTTAAGCTGCATCTGCTACATGACAAAAAGATGGTTCTGGACCAAAAAAATTATCGTGACAACTCGCTGTGCGCCAGCTCCCACGCCAGTTCCCTTCATCTGCAGTCAACCGTTGGACAACGAGAGGGTCCAGGGCTCTGACCCCGAGCAGTTGAAAATCTGCATATAAACTAGGTTTGCCCTCTGCATCCGTGTACTTGAAACCTGAGAACTGACTGTGTATTTATTGAAAAAAAATCCAAGTATAAGTGGACCTGCGTAGTTCAACAAACCCAGGTTGTTCAAGGGTCAGCTATATAGTGTTTCTAACCCTCCCACAGTTTTCTGAGGAAAATAAGAATTATAATGGCCAATAGTTCCCTAGCAACTATGTCAGGCCCTTTAGATACACCAACTCATTTAACCTCCTGAGAACCCTTCGAGGTAGGTACTGTTACTACCCCATTTTACAGATGGAAAAAACGAGACTCGGGGTGGGTAAGAACCTCAAGCAAGCCCCTGGGTGGCCATGCTGGGATCTGAACCCATGCAGTCTGACTCAGTCCGTGCTCCCTATCGCCACGTGACACCTCCTCAACAGGACTGTCACCCTCTAGGAGCTGGCTTCCCCCAAAACACATAACCCAGATCTCATTGTAAGGTGCACTGTGGATACAGGCTTCACCCTGCTAATCAGTGTTTCCCTGGAGCCTGCAGGCTGTGCAACAGGGGTGTCCCTGTAGACATGGTATGCGAGGAGCCACGCAGTGGACCCGAGAATGGAATCTGGGTTGGGTTCTACTGAATTGAGAGGGCAGAGAAGGCAGTATGGGGTTAAGAATGTTAGCACAAGCAGCCTGGCTGGTGTGGCTCAGTGGACTGAGCTCCAGCCTGTGAACTGAAAAGTTGCCAGTTCAATTCCTGGTCAGGGCACGTGCCTGGGTTTGCGGGCCAGGTCCCAGCTGTGGGTATGTGAGAGGCAACTGATAGATCACATTTATGCTTCTTTCCTTCTCCTCCCCTTTCCCTCTCTCTAAAAATAAATAAATAAAATCTTCTTAAAAAGATTTTTTTTAAGACATCTTTTTATTTTTTTAAATAAATAAAGATTTTATTTATTTATCTTTAGAGAGAGAAAAGGGAAAGGAGGGACAAAGAGAGGGAGAGAAACATCAATCGGCTGCCTCTCGCACACCCCCAACTGGGAACCTGGCCCATAACCCACATGTGTGCCCTGACCAGGAATTGAACCAGCGAGCTTTGGTTTCTCAGGCTGGTGCTCAATCCACTGAGCCACACTGGCCAGGGCTCTTCTTTTTGTTTTTTCAATCCAGCATTAAGATTAAAGTGAACTGAGTTGAACCTCAGCTCTACCACTTACTAACTAGTCACATGGCCTTAAGCGACTAATCTCTCTGAGTCTCAGTTTCTCCCATGCCAAATGAGGACAGGGCCTCTCTTGCAGGGTTGCTGTGCATATTAAAAGCAGACCGTGTACAAAGCGTCTAGCACAGTGCTTGGCACATGGTGGGGCAGCTGGTGGCTGCTGTGACTAGAAACCTGGAAGGGAGCGCGTGCATGCTCCAGCAGCCAAAACTGGAGAAACCCTCACCCATTTTCTGGGGGAAGATGAACCAGGACTCCTTCCCCAGGCCACACACACACCTCTGCTTCCGGCAGATGGACAGGTACAGGAAGAGGAAGGTCAGCACGGCCGGACACTCGTGGTTGGAACAGTCCGCAGGGAAGTCTGCCACCTCTTTCAGCTTCTCCAGTGTCTCTGGTGTAGGTGCCTGGATGTCCCCTTGTTCTGTGCCAAGAGCAAACCAGTGCACACAGACATGTCAGAGAGCCACAGGTGCTTTCAGAGACCACAGGACACAGAGAACCACGGGGTCACAGCGGCCAGAATCTGCGTGGGTGGGGATTTGTGATCCCAGCACCACAGCGAGCCTGCCAGTGGACTTCAGGCTTCGGAGGCAGGAACACTGGGTTTGGGTCGTGACTGTGATCCCACCCGGCTTTCTGGGACTTAACCTGCCTACACCTCAGTTTCCCTCCTTGGTACACAGGGAAAACCACAGAATCTCCACACAAATCGTCATGACATAAAGTAAAAAAGGTCCATAAAATCCTTAAGGTCCACAGCTTCCAGCACATAGTAAGTACTTCATTAGTTGCAGTTTTAAAACACACGTACACACGAAAAGTAAAAGCTAGCTCGTTCACTCCAAGGCCTGGGTTTGACCTCCAGTGTACAAAACCAGTCCCAAAGGCAATATTACATTATTCCCAAAATATTTCCCTCTCCCAAAACATAGTTAGTGAGAACAGGACACTCAGATAAAACCCGAGAACACAAAATATGGAGATTTGCTCGGGCAGGAGGGAAAGGCCTCGTGGCGGCTCCTGGTGCGCCTGTGAGCGGCTGGGGCACTTGCACGGGAGACACTGAGGACACAGAGCGAGTCCCACAGGCTTACCTGGACAAATCACTCCCTGCCTGTGAGTCAGCCTCTCCAGGGGGCCCGAAACCGAGCTGGGTGTGCCTGTGTTAGGAAACCTCAGGGTGGGGCACGTATTAAGTGCTGCGTGGTGACTGAGTTAATTACAGATTAAAGGCAGCCAGGCCCATGACACTGTCACTGAGAACTCAGGCACTTCTGAGCTCTGGGATGGAGAAGAAATGTTCATTAAGAGTCCGGGCTTTGGGCTGTGGGGAAATCTGGGTCTAAATCCTTTCCATATCACCGACAAGCTGTGTGACCTGAGCAACTCGGCCCCTGAACCTCAGGGTTCTCATCTATCAAATGGGGATAAACAACCCCACACGCTTCCAGGGAAGGCCGGAATTCTAAGAGCGCTAGTATACCTTGTTCCGTGCCTGGCACACATGCAGGCCCAATGCACGCTCACTGTGTTTATTCTGCCATTAGCAGGGAACTGAAGAATGCTGCAAGAAAACCAGTGGCAGATGCCTGCAGCCAAGTAGAAAGGCTCAGATTCCCTTCGCCTTCTTGGAGATGGAACTAACAAGCCCTCCTGTACACACTGCACTCTGCACCACAGCCCCAGGCCCCCCTCTGAGCCTGCTGCATCCTCACGGCAGCCCTCCCAGGCACCAGAGCTCAGCTCAGAGCGTTCAGTGACCTGCCCAGGGAGTCGGAAGCGTCGGAGACGTGTCCCATCACACCTGGCTGCTTCTGTCCCTGCTGCAGACACAGAGAAGGAGCAGCCAGTTCTTGGGGGACATTTCCAGCCCGGCTGGGCGGCGCTGTGCACCACAAAGAGCAAGGTTCTGGTTGCTCTGGACAGCTGGTTTCTGAGGCATGCTCCCAAAAGTGAGTGGCTCTTCACTGAGGTGTCCCTGAGACCACCCTTGGGAGTCCCTTTCAAAATACACATGCCTCTCCAGGCAGGACCAAGGCTGGAAATAGTTGCTCGAAAATGGGGGTTTTCATCTCTTAGTCTGTCTCCCTCCGGTATGAGAGTGGCTGAGTGGCTGGCTGGGGACTGATGCTGATGGGGGACAGAAGCGGTTTGGGGTGAACCCCCGGAGGATTCTCATTTGCCCCACTCTGGCTGAGACACTGTCCCAAATGACAAGGCCTCAGTCCAGAGAGGAGACGGCAAACTGAGGACAGAACACATGCCCAGCGCCGACGCAAATGGTGACCCTGCAGATGAAAAAACCCCGCCTGCACACGAGCGGACACAACGTTGCCCCAGTTCACAGAAGTCAGCACGGAGGCCAGCACGTACCCGGAGACAGTCCCGATACACTGAAGAAGACAAGACCTACGGGTTTCTGAGGAGTTCATACGGCCTGATCCAATTTTAGCTAAAAAACAAGATGTCTCCCGAATCACAGGGGAAAAGGGGAAGGACTCCCATGAACAAGTATAAAGGACACATGGACAATAACTAAGGTGGAGGGTGGAAATGGGAGGGAGGTGGGGAGCACTGGGGGCGGGACAGGGCTGGGAATACAAGAAAGAAAACTGTACTTGAACAAGAGTTAAATAAAAATTTTTTAAAAACAAAACAAAAACAAACAAACAAACAAGATGTCTCCCTATCTCAATCAATTTAACGATCAACAGAAAATAATCCAGAGAGATAAACACCAAAATGCTTAAGTGTTGTCACAGGGGCATGGTGATAATAGGAGACTTTCTTTTTTACTCATAATGTTCCAGGATTGGCTATATTTTCCAATAATAAGCCTAAGTTACTTTTAAGTGACTGTTTTTTTGTTTGTTTAAGTGTTTTTCAATTGTACAAAATGCCAATACCTCTCCTCGTTAAAACAACATTGCCCACTCCTGGACCTTAAGACCCCCCCTAAAGGTAACTAATGGCCATTGTCAGTTGGATGGATATCCTCCCAGCCTTTGCCTATGCACTTCCATGCACACTGATACCTAACCCGTGTCCTTGCTCATCACGCCATACCTGCTGCTGTCACTGGTGCTTTTTTCACTCGACAGCTGGTCCTGATGATCTGTCCGTAACAGCCCACAGACATTTAGCTAGTGCATCCTTTTACACTTTTGAATTTTAAAAAAATTAATAGGTGACGCTAAGGTTACAGGGTCTGGAGAGAAAACACCCCCAAAGTGGCTGGTCTCTGGCTCCCTCAGAACAGCTTAGAATAACAGCCCAGCCTCTTCTTTCCTCCTCCCTTCAGGCCCCAGGCTCTACCCACCCCTGGTTCCTCCTCCCTGCACTTACTCAGAAAGCTCATGTCCAGCAGCTGAAGTCTGGCCACATCCCAGGCCCTCTTGATGCCAACATTTGGTAAGTTCAGGCCCACTTTCCCATTGCTGTGGGGTTGAAGCCGCAGAAATGTTCTCAAGTTCAAGGCCACGGCCAGGGCTACCTGTAGGGCAAAGGGCAAAAGGCAATGAGCCTGAGGGTGGGTGGCAACAACCACGGCTCCTGTCTTAGGAAAAAGGGGATGATGTCACGGCGCTGAGAAGAGAGAGCACCATACAGGCCATTCCTACCCAGGCCCTTGGCAGACAGTGCTAATCAACCCTGGCACGACCTCCTGCTGAGCCTGGGCACAACCGCCACCAATTAGGAGTCGACATCTACTTATATATTTGCCTTCCCCATCCTTCCCCAAACCTTCAGAGGTTCGCAACACCAAGGAATGGTTTCCCCATAAGCACCATGTTTTCAAAGGTAAGAACATAAAAAGTGACAAAGAGGGATGGAAAAAGCATGAGCTTTGGGTTTAGATGGACTTAGGACTTAGGACTTAGGTTCACTCTACCAGGGTATATGGGACCTTGGTCCAGTTGCCAATCTTCTCCTAAGCCTCAGCTTCCATGCTGGTAAAACAGGACAATAAAAGTCTGACCCCAGAAGGAAACTGTGAGAGTTCTAGGAGATAACTCTTGAGTGATCTTACCCCACACGCAGGGCTGTACATGTTATTTTTTTTGCTCTCTCACTGAGCGAGCCAGAGAAGCCTTCGGTGGGCACGAGACCCGTCTAGTCCTTGCCTGCCTGGGGAGAAACCCACCTCCCCTCTGATCTCCTATCAGGCTGAGCCTGAAGGGCTTCCCTTTCAGCTTTTAAGATTAGTCTCGGGGAAAAATGCTGCCCAATCCTCGGAGGCTGTGGGGGCCTTTTACCTTTCCATGGACCACGGCATGCTCTCCGTGAAGGATGACCTTCCCTGGAGCAGACACCAGCAGGACTTGCGACATGGCTCCTGGGAATCCTGAAAGGGCAACAAGCAGGAGGATGGATGGTTGCCAGATCATAAAGATCTTATAATATGCCTAGTTCAATCTCATCATTATACTAAGACTAACAACAACAATACTAAAGGCAGCTGCGGTGCAGTTCTAACTATTAACTGGACACCTCAGAAAGACCCGGGTTCAAACTCCAGCTCTTCTACCCCCCAGGGACGTCATCACAGCTAACTCACTGAAACGACTTTGAACCTCAGCCTCCCGACATGCTACACGGGGACAAGAAATGTACTTATCCCAGTAAGTTTGGGAGAGGTTAAAGTAAAGAATGTCAGGGAAACACTTAGCAGTGTCTGGCAATTCGTAATCACTTCATTACTGACAGCTCTTTACTACTGGTTGTCCTTGGTCCCAGGGTTTATTACTTCTGCTCTTAGAGGCAGAGATGGAAGTGAAGTCATGGGCCAGAAAGAACTCTTTCCTGGACATGCAGGCCGTTTCCAATGTAGCACAACCATAAACAGGCTGCAGAAAACAGCTCTTATGCCCCTTTTGCACTCGGAAGCAAGGATCTCTACAACAGTCCGAGAAAGTGACTGGCTGAGTCTTCAGGTGTGCGCATTTTAAGAGTTTTATAAATAATGCAAACTGCCCCCTATTCAAGGCTTTACATGCACTAATTACCTCGGTATAATAAGACCTGAACCTCACTATGAGCTAAGTACTACCGTAATTTCCGTTTCTTGGCAGGGGAAACCTATTGCTTTTTCCGAAGGTCAAAATCACGTCTCTCAGATTCGAGGTCCCGACCCCTCGGGACGGATTCTCAGAGTTGGGGGGACAGCCAGAGACGCCAGGAGCCCGGCCTAGGGTCGTCCTAAGTGTCGGCTAGGGGCTTGCACATCCCGGGCTTGCACACCCCGCAAGGTGGACCTCTCACCTGCCGCCGCCTCAGCCACTCGGCTTTCCAGTCCCGATCACTCCGAGACTCCTTCCCACAGCACACCTTTCCTTCCGTCCAGCCAATCAGAGCGTCTAAAATTTCTCCGCCCAGCTCCTTCCGTGAACCAATGGAAAACGAGATCCTGGGAGGGTTCCTCCCTGAGCTGAGCGCCACAGACCAATGGAAAATGATACTTGAGAGGTGGTGCGGCCGGCGGTAGGTGGAGTCACCCCGGGACCAGGACGGAAGCCTGGTGGGGTCAACCCCGACAAAGGGGCTTGACACTTGGCTATGTGGACCCTGGGAGGCCGCCTTGGCCTTCGCGGGTGCCTCGCGGACGGCAGGCTACTTTGTCCCCGTTTCCAGAGCCGCGGTTCCCCGGGCGCGGAAGACGGGGACAGGTAAGTGCCTGGCTGGGAGGGTAACTTGAACACCTGGAATTGTGTTCTCCATAATTACATCACACCGCAGTGAGGTCACAGGGCACCTGCCAGGTGACGGCCTCGGTCCTGACGTCACCGTGGCAGTGTAGGCACCTAGAAGCCAGAAAACAAGATTTTATTGCACAAGAAAAGCCCGATCGAAGTTCAGGACAGAGCATATCCCATGTGGGCCAAGAGGGCCGTCTTGCCTGGCTTCACAGTCAGGAGGGGCCTCGATTCTCACTTTCATGTTTCCCCAAAGCAGTTTATACTTACAGACACGGAGATACACCACGTGATCTAAACATGGCTGTCATCATACACGTTGAAACTTGCATCCCATTCAGAACCTGTAGAGTACCATGAATTAATAATGGAGTCATATATTATTCATAGATCCACTAATTTAACCTTTGAGTAATCTTGTAATGTGAACTCCGAATGGTGAACTCCGAATTTCTTCTACTTGAAAACGCCAGTTTTTGAACCTTGTTTTGTCAATTCTCTATTTCTGAATATCTTGAAGTTTCATAGAATGGAAGTGGCCTATGTCTCTTTCCCTCCAAGAGGCCCTGACCTGGTGGAATAGAGGGTGAGAGTTTGGGTAGAGTAGAAGCAACAGTTTGGGGTCCGGCATAAGATGGTCTTGGGCATGAGTCCCAGCCCTCCCTCCTCCTCCCTGGGTGACCTAGGAAGATGGGTGTCGGCTTGTGAGCTACTGTTAACGGTAAAATGAAGATCATAGGCAGTGCCCACCTTTGGGTTGTGGAAAGACACCCAGGGTAATTTCAGGAGATAACGCCCAGAATGTGCTTAGCACTGTGCAGGGATTGTGGAGAATGATTGATAAATTCTTCTGGTGAATATTTATTCAGCTTCTGCTCTGAACAAGGAACTACATCAGCTGCTCTGCAGATACGGATGTGGGCAAGATCTGTGTCTTGCCCACACAAAGGCCTTACAACTAAGGGATTGGAGGGGAGAGATGTCAACAGGGGAATCAAGGAGGTGAGGGGGCAGGAAGTGTTGCCTCTGAAGCTACGAGCAGCAAGCTGGGACCCACAGACGGAGGCGCCCCACTCTAGAAACCATCCCCACTCACAGCCTCTTGATGCCTGTTTTCTCATTAGGCCACAGCCTTCCTCGAAGACACCCAAGATCCCCAAGATTTACACCAAAACAGGAGATAAAGGTAGGGTGGGGACAGGTAGAAAATGCAAATAGAGATGCGGAAGACTCCATTTTAAAGTTCTTCCAGATCCTTTGCAGCTGTTAAAAAGTATGTGGCAGATCTCAAACACAACACCCAAATGTAAGGTGATATGAAAGAGGTCCCTAATCCACCCAGTGATCAAAGCCAGTTGCAGAACAATCCAAACACTCAGAATCGTTGGGAGAGAAATTGAGTTGTGGGGGCGGGGGATGGGCAGAAGGGCTTTCATTGTTTACCTACTTTTATGACCTTCTTTTTCTCTAACAGGCATATTATCACTTTGATGATATAAGAAGTACCAGAACATATTGTTGTATAGGAAAAAAGAATATATCAGTATAATACCATTTTCTATAGTTAAAACCAAGCAGATCACTAGTATACATTGTTTTGTGTATACACAGCAGGTCCTCTAATACCGGTGTTTCGTTCAGTGTCATTAATTAGGTTGATGAGATGCAGTGGACCTTAACTCTTGTGTAGATTAATTAGCCTGTGGTGAAATTGGTTTTGTTATACATCGTTTCCACAGTGTCAAGAACCCATCCGCTATGTTCAGTGAGAACTTGCTGTGTACTTGTGTAGTAAAGATCTAAAACAAAGCATAGGATGTGCTTAAGGCCAGTGAACTGTACCCTCAAAAATGCTTAAAATAGCAAGTTTTATATTATGTATATGTTACTACAATTTTAAAAAATATGCATAGGAATGACAAAGAAGGTTGTTAGTGTTGATGCCCTCCAGGGACCTCCGGGGACGATCTGATCGGAAAAAGTCGGTCAGTTAGCTCATTGCAGCCGGAGATGGGGCACACCATGGGGACAGGAAGGGACACACCATGTTACTGAGTGGGCAGCTCAGTAACAGGAAGTTGGAAGGACTTTAGGACCGGGCTCCTGTTCAGTGATTTGGGGAGAGTGCAAGCAGGTAGGGCTTTGCTCTGGGTTGGGTGATGTCTGAAGCAAGGCTAATTCTGTGACTAGGTGTCCTAATCCTTTCTGTCTAGAAGGGGAGAGGGGCAAAGAGGGACCAAGCGGTAACTGATGAAGAAGTGGCCATCACATTAGCCAGGAGAGGGAGATGCTTGGTTCTCTTTGGTCCTTCGGACCTAGCAGTTCAGACAGGGTTCCTGCTAACACGTGTCGGCCAGCGTCCCGTTTTGGTCTTCATCTGTCGTGATCACAGGGTTGCCCATCTGATGGTGTTCTGTTCAACCAGAGAACACCACAGCCTACCTCTGAATGCCAGGCAGGCATCTGGCAGCGCCAAAGCCTATCTGGTGTTGCCAGTCCAGCTCCTGGCTGTCGGGAGCAGGTTTTGTCTTCCCTGGGGGTTTTGATACCTGGGGGAGAAAGGCAGGAAATGTGACCTGGGCAGAGATACAGAGCCCTTTGATTTCATGTGAAATACAATTGTAATGTATATGTAACATGCATCGATGTGTCTTATTTCTTTAGCAGGATGGTTAGTACATGACTGTTAAGTTTAAAAGCACATCAAGACAGAAGTGAGGATGGTGGTTACCCATGAGTGGTAACCACCCCTGAAAGGGGGTGCATGTGGGCTTCTAGGGTGCTGGTCGCGTTCTCCTTCCTGACGTGAGTGCCCATCACAGAGGTGTATTCAGTTAGCAGCAATCCATCAACTTGTACACTTGTGAGCTGAGCACTCTTCTGTGTATATGTTATACCGGAAACAGGAAGTTTTCCGAAAAGTGCATGGCAGGAAAAAAATGTCCTATTTTAAGGCAGCTAAACATGGTTTTCACAGGGTTTTCCAGCACCTTCACTGGAGAAAGGAGGTCCAAAGACGACCAAGTGTTTGAAGCTTTAGGAACTACAGACGAATTAAGTTCCGCTATTGGGTAAGGTTGGATGGGACGGGTCCTGAGGCGAATTTGAACTGGGCAGCAGTGGGTGTGATTACCATGCAGCCCCGAGATTGCTGGTTGGTCTCCGAGGCTGCCGACCCTTGACAAGCAAGACAGCGCCTGGGGAGGCAAATTCTTTTTCCTTTTTCCTCATAGGTTTGCCATGGAATTAATTGCGGAAAAGGGCCACCCATTTGCTGAAGAGCTTGAGAAAGTGAGTAACATTGTCTCGTCCCAAGGTGGGATTTTTTTTTATCCCTGAGGCCTGGTGACTGTAACCGGATTTGCCATTCGATTATCGCCTCCTCTCTCTGTCACTGGGACTAGTTGCTCTTCCTCTGAGCCTCAGTTTCTCCATCTGGAAAATGGGGACACAGATGGAGAAATTCCCTCCCGGAGAAGATAGGGCAATGGAAAGGCTAGTGGTCTCTGCCCCCCAGGGGACACTTGGCCATGTCTGGAGACATGTTTGGTTGTCATAACTGGGGGAGGATGTTCTGGTGGATAGAGGCCAGGGATGCTGCTAGACATCTTACAGTGCCAGGACAATCCCCACCACAAAAAACGACACAAATGTCGGTAGCACAGAGGTTGAGAAAGGCGAGCCCTCCTCCAGGGGAGCTCATGGTCATTAGCATAACTGCTCTGCTCCTCGGGCACTGGAGGCTCTGATCCACAGAGAGGAATTCAGAAATGGAGACAGGGACGCCCGCCCTGGAACACATAGGACGTGTCCCAGGTTTCAACCACATGCTGACTTGTACCTTTAGGAACTGCTCCTGAGACGGTCAGCCCTCAGCCCGAGTCAGTCCTCCAGGCCAGGTTGGAGCAGACAGGGTGGCGGGGGTGGGAGGGGGCTGCCTACGTATGGGAGGCCTTGACTGCTGGAACATTCTGTGAACGAAGCACCTCCTGTGTGATGGAGAAGCATTTTCAGCCTCGTAATGGGGAATCGTTCATGCCCCCAGTGGTCATTTCTGCCCGCTGTGCGCATCTCCGAGCTGGGCTGACAGAGGGAGAGCTGGGGCTAGGACGTGATGGGCGCCCCCAGGCTTTAGGCTCCTGCCCTTTGAGTCACAGCTCCAACATCACCCCACACCCAGTGCCCCCGCATCCGCTCTGCCTCCAGCTGGGCTGGGCGCCTCTCCCGGGTTTCCACACCCCCCATGCCTCCCCTCTCATGGCAGACATCACCAGGAGTGTCAGACCGCCTCCTCTCAGCTAGGGCACCTGTGACCTGTTCACCTGCAGGCCCAGTCTGTCCTCCAGGGGCTGCTGACGGGGCCTGTGGGAGGTGGCCAGGCAGACTGGATCCCACTTGATCCTCGCAGGATCCCAGAAAGGGTGACTTGCCCGAGACCCCACAGCCAGAGATCAGTGAAGCTGGGATCCGACCCCCACGCCAGGCCAGCTCTCCCCAGCATTCCCTGGGATGATCACTGCAGTCGCCAGCCCATGGCCAGTACTTTTGCTCCCTGCCCACCAAAGCCACCAATGGCAGGCAGCCTGCAATGCACCCAGGGTCTGCTGATGGGCAGCTCAGGAGTGTCCAGTCCACTGCTGGGTCGGGGGGGTCCGTGCTAATCGGCTGCGTCGTGCTCCTGTCACCCTGTCACAGTGGCCATCTTACCAGAGGTCACAGAGCTCCGCTCCCCACAGCCCACCACCACAGAGCTCCAGTGGACCCTGGCCAGGCACAGTCAGAGGGGCGTATGTGGGTCTCATCAGCACAGGAGCCTGTGGGCCATCTGTCATGCAGAAGGGCTCTTCTGGAGCCCTTCCAGAAGAGCTCAATGGGCCACCTCTGCTGTACGCACCTCCCCCCCACCCCGCCCCCTATCACCCCTTGGAGCACAGGCCTCGCCCAGCCGTGCTTCCTGCCCTGAAACACCCCACACGCCTCCGTGGACCACGTTCTTGGTGGCCCTGTCCTTCATAACTGAGAAAGCACTGTTGAGCGCAGTCTCTTGGCTCAGCTGTAAAAGGTTAGAAAAAGCTGTCACTTTAGAGAAAAGAAAAACAAACCTCACAGGGCCCAGGCTCCGGGGAGGCACAAGGGTCAGGGTGAGAAGATCCCGGTTGACCATCTCTGGGCCCTTGGCTTTGGAACCCAGCATTACCCAGCTGTCCCCAAGGGAGCCAGGTTGCCTCCCAGCAGGGCTGGTGTCCAGACAGTTTGCTAACTAGCCTTTAAATGCCAGCTAATTAAAGGTTGCGACAGCCCCCAGCAGACCAGCCCCCGCACGCCTTGCTCAGTCAGGTGGCGCCTTTGTGCAGGGCCTCATTTATGCCCTCTGTCGCCCCCCCCCCTCCAGATCCAGTGCTCCCTGCAGGACGTCGGCTCTGCCCTGGCGACCCCACGTTCCTCGGCCAGGGAGGCCCACTTAAGTAATTGTCTGGACCCCTCGTGCGGGCTCAGAGGGTCCCATGGTGGCTGGGGCAGAGGGCGAGAGCTCTCCCGGGTGTCACCTGGGACCCTGGTCAGCTTGGCCTGCAGCTCCTGAGTGGGAAGGAGCCTTTGGAGATTGTGGGAGTGGCTTGGAGGGCACCGAGCAGATGGACGGGTGGGGGATGGGCTCTTTGACCATCTGGCCGGCTGTGTCCTACTCCGTGACTCCCCAGAGCACACCGCGTTTGGGACGGGCCCCATCCTGGAGCTGGAGCAGTGGATCGACAGATACTCCAGCCAGCTGCCCCCTCTCACGGCTTTCATTCTGCCTGTAGGTACAGGGAACCCTCAGCCTGAGGGGTGGGGAGAGGTGTGGGCTGCAGGCCAAGTGTCCTGACAGAAACACGTGGGCATTGAATAAGTCCCCCTCTTTAATGGTTTGTAGTGACAGCTCTCTCCCAGGTCCCCTGTATGCCCTCTCTGGTCCCTCCCAGCTCTGTCCACTCTTGCGGGGAGGTGGCCAGTGGCTGGTCCTGGCAGGGCACCCTGCATGCAGGTCACTGCCTACTGGGGCGCAGGGCCACCTCCCCACTCGAGGAGCTCCTGGTCAGCAGCGGGCACACCCGCCCAGCCCCCTGCTCCAGCCAACGCCCCTTCTCCTTTTAGTCAGGGGGCAAGAGCAGCTCTGCACTACATTTCTGCCGGGCCGTGTGTCGCCGAGCTGAGAGACGGTAAGGGGCCCAGGAAGAGGGAGCAGGAGCCTGGTCAGAGTGGGAGGCAGGCGGTGGGGTGACCTCCACGCCACACAGCCACCCATCAGCAGACCTGGCTCCTTTGTGGTGCCGGGTGGACACCAGGCCAGACCAGGTCCCTGCCCTCAGAGCCCTACATTGTGGAGGGCAGACAAGGATCTGTGACACAGCCAGGTCGCCGCTTGCAGAGAAACAAGCAGTTATGGGGAGCGGCGGTCCTCGTGGGCTTAGTGGGTCACTATAGCACTCACATGGTATGATATTCCAAAGGGCATTCAGTGAACATTCCCTCCTGTGCCCCAGCTGCCCCATTCCTTGGGGGGGGGGCGGTCACTCTAAGTGGGGCAGTCTGAGCTGAGCAGAAATGGCTGCCGGGCCCACATTGTGGTAGGGGCTGTGCAGGAGGCTGTGGGATGCGGGGGTGACCCAGCCCGGGCACAGGGAGGGTCTCTCTCAGTCATGCTGTGGGGGCCAACAGCGGAAGGGCTGGTGGGTGAGCCAGAGAGTCCAGGGCAAGGGGACAGCAGGGGCAGAGGCAGCAGTCCGCACCAAAAGCACAGAAAGGCAGCCAGGCATCTGAACCAGAGTGAGGGGCACGGGGCTCAGGGAAGCCAGCGGCTGAGCCGAGGCCGGGCCAGGCCAGACCCCCCCCTTGTGGTCCCATGGGGGCCTGCCTTTATCCTGGGAGCAACAAGAAGCCACTGGCAGGTTTTATTTAGGCTGTGGGGTGACATGAAGGGACTTTGCTGGGTAGAGAAGGGCCCAGGGGGACCCACATGGCTGTGGGGGGTGTGGGTGGAAGCTCTGAACAGACCAGCCACCTGTCACCCTAACCCCTGAACTCAGAGCCTGGGAGAGGAGGGACCCCCAGAACTACTGGCAGCCTTTTCAGTGAAACTAAAGGTTATTACAAAAATCTCACTGATACCACCCCTAGACCAGCTGCCACTTGGCTTCACAGAGAAATGGAAGTAAAGCCCTACTATGAGACAACAGCCAGGGCCGTGCCTGACACCTAACAGTCATTCTCTCACTGGTTCCTTGTGAGGACCCTGGGAGAGGGGTGGTGGCAGCCCGCACTTCACAGGGGACAGGAAATTGGGGCTCAGAGAGGTGACATTAGGGCCCGGGTCCCCTGAGTGGTTCGTGGCAGGAGTGTGGAGTGGGGCCCCGGTGTGTCTGGTGCAAACCCAAGCTCTGTGCACAGCCCTCCATCACGAAGCTTTCATCCGCCCTGGAAGGCTCTTGGGCCCACATCACTCCGAAAGGGATCCTGTGTAACAGAAAGAGCTTTGGCTTCAAAAGGAGATACAAAGCCCCACCTCAGCCATGCTTATAGTAGCAAACACCTGGAGACAACCCAAAGCCCCAGCGTGGGGAAGGGCTGAGCAGAGGAGGGGTCCCCAGTCCACCAGGCAGGAGACGTGCACGAGGGACACCACCCGATGAAAAGCCCCCTGGGCAGGGGACACAAACCTCAGTTTTGGGGGCAGCGTCTCCCGGCAAGGGTTACGCAGCAGACGTAACGTGCTCGAAGGTCCTGCCCCATCACCGAGGCTCGGCAGGCAGCAGTGCACCGTCCGGAGTGTCCACGCAGACCGGCAGGGACAGCAGGTCAAGCCGCAGTGGCTGCAACAGGCCGGCTTGGGGTGCAGCCCTGGGTCTTGCAGTGTGCTGACCCCTCGTGACGCTGGGCGTCCTCACTTTCCAGAGTGGTGCCTCTCGTCCAGATGGGTGACACGGATGCAAACGTGGCCAAGTTCTTAAACAGGTACGTGGATGGAGGGCAGAGACGTGAAAAGCAGGATGCACTATGGGAAGTGGCAGCAACGGGAGGGCGTTCCTTCCGTTTCATTTCATTGCACTTTGTTCGTTTCATTTCCCCGAGGACCCTCTCACAGCCAGTCCCCTCCCCACAAGGCCCCCCGGGCAGTGTGAATTGAGAGGAGACAGCCAGGCCCAGGACCCCCCAGGCCCAGGGCCCTGGCACAGGACCCGGTGCGCCGGCTGGCCCAGGGAGGGCTGCAGCTGGCCCAAGGCCTGCCTCCCTGGGTTCCGCTCCCGCCTGGGCTCGTGCAGTGTTAGCATGAGCAAGGCCAGTGCCTAGGGGCAGGACAAGAGCTGGGGACCCCTGGGAGCTAGCCTGGGTGTCCAGAAAGTGGCCTCACAGCCAGGATCTGGCCCCTTAATTGTGGTCACTCCCCCGACAGGGACATAACCTGGGCTTTGATGGGTCCGGACCCACTTCTTTCCTCTTGTGAGGGGTTGGGCCTCAGCAGGGTGACACATGTGGCATTCCTGGCCACAGCAGCAACTGTGGGGGAGCCCGTGTCACTGGAAAGGGACCCAGACCAAGGTGGGTCTGCCCCAGCACCGTCCGGAATGTGTGGGCTCTTGGCTTCATGCAGGAAAGATTTTCTGGGTGATGTTGAGGGTGCATTTATTAAAGCTGGGGTCAGCGAAACAAAGGAAAGGCTTAAGACAGAGGAGGCAAGATCACAGCAACGGGAACGAGGCTATGCGGGGCCACATGGACTTGGGAAAGGACAGCACAGTGACAGAGGTGAGCCACACTGGGCAGTGTGGACTCAGAAAGCGAGTTATGGAGGTGAAGGAGAGCCCCTGGAGACAGGTGCCAGGGGTGAGCCTGGGAGGAGCTGCCACTACCCACTGCTCCCCTGGTTGCAAGTGTTGGGGGGCCCCTTACAGCTTAGGGGAAGGAAAGCAAGAGTACATGCCTGAGGAAAGGGGGCTGGCAGCCTTTGTCTTAAGGGATTTTATCCTTTTTCTCAAAGCAGGTGTTTTAGGGGAGGTACCAGGGGAGGGTCTCAACAGAGTCTTCAACAGCTTTCCAGGTGTGCCCTTCCATGTGCAGATGTGTCCAAATGGTTGCATCACATCTGGGAGTTTCACGTCGCTCTCTGGTCAGCTTTGCTTCTGTCTTGGACTTGTCTGGTTCTGACGGCTTTTTTGTTACTTGATCCCCTGGCTTCACCCATTCTGGGGTTTGGCCAGTGCTCATGGCACCTACCGACCCTCTATTATCTGTCTCCGTGACGAGGGCAGTTTAGGCTACTCACTCTCTGGCTGGGGAGGGGAGGAGTAAACCACCTGCTCCTAAGTGTCCTTGGTTCGGGAAGATAAGATCCTGCCATTCATTAGCAGGTTGCTAATTGTGTAGTCTTATATATTTATTTACTTCTTTTCCTGGCCTTGTTGGACTATTTGTTTCAGTTTTCCTCATTCCACTGGCCCAGGGATCTTCCTAGCTTCTTACTGTCCCGCCCCCCCTCCCCCCCTCGACAGCCCTGTAATGTTCTGAGGGCTGAATCCGTCCATTCCCTCAGCAAGGAAGGTGTCAGTGAGCGTGTAAGAAACGAACACGGCAGGGCTGCCGGGGTGGGGAGGGGAGGACCGGCGGGGAGGTTCCTGCAGGGCCTGGTGTGGAGCTGGCCGCAGGGGGTAGGAGCCGGGCAGGGAGAGGCGGCGAGAGATGGAGGAGGCGCTGCTCACCCTGCATGAAAACGGGGAGAAGTGCAGGAGGCTCAGAGGTGGGCAGCTCCCGAACTCACTGCCAGCACTCTAAAGGGGTCTCCTCTTGTGGTTTTCTCCACCCCAACTTTTGCGTTGAGGCCCCATCCCTGAGGTTCAAAGAAAGAAGGGGGAGAGGGAGTAGGCCCCCAGCCACTAGAGTGCTCTGGGCCAGTGCTTCTCAGCCAGGACACCTGGCAGTGTCGGGGGTCATGTTTAGTTGGACGGCTGGGTGGAGGCCAAGGACGCTGCCCAGTGTCCCACAGGGCATAAGACAGCCCCCTCTCTGCAGCACAGAGTAATTCGGGAAGTCCGTAGTGCCGAGGTTGAGAACCCTGCTCTAGACGCAGCGCCAGCATCCCCTGGCGTGGGTTCCACCGGCAAAGTTCCAGGCCTGGCCCGGCTGCCCCAAGGCGCAGCCCCAAGGCGCAGTCTGCAGGTCACCAGCATCCCTAGGGACCTGTGCGCATGCTCCAGTTCCAGAGGCACAGGTCCTGGTCACTGGAAAGTGCAGGAAGCAGCCCAGGGAGTGGTCCGAAGTCACCAGCCCTGTGAGGTTGGGTGGGGGCAGTGGCCTTGTCCTATAGGAGCCCCCCAGCCCTGGCTCCTGAGCCAGGTGCCCGGCGCTCACAGAAGCTGTCCCCAAGTGCCACCCATCAAGCCCACGCCGGCCACTGCTCACGTCCCACTCGATGCTCTCGGGGCCCGTGATTTATATTTCCTCCTTGAAGGCTAATAGGGGAAGGACCCAGTTAGCATTGATTGCTGCTTTCAGATCATTCCGCCTGCTTCTCTCTGCCCCGCCAGGCTCAGCGACTATCTCTTCACCTTAGCCAGATACGCAGCCATGAAGGAGGGGAACCGAGAAAAAATATACAAGAAAAACGACCCATCGGACTGAATCTGAGGCACTCAGAAATAATGGAAAGCGGGAGCCTTATAAACCCTTCGGTGGTGACTCTCGGGAAAAGAAGAGTTTGCCCTTCGTGTTCTGGCTTCAGAAGATCTCTCCCAGAGGGGCTGGAAGCTGGGCTTCTGTCCAAACTCAGCTGCCTTTCAGACCCCCTGCCACTGCCCTGGGGAGCTGTGGCTGCTGGAGAAGCCGCACCCCCCAGCCCCAGCTCTCCTTGGTCTTAGAGGGAGTGGGATTGAATTCTGTGTTGCAGGAAAGAGTGGTAAAGTGATTGCTGTGAGGAGAAGGAGCTGCCCAGGAAAAGAGAATAAAAGTGGGGCAGGTTTGTACTGAGTGTGCATGGGAAGGGGTGGCGGGGGGGGGCCTCTTCCACTGCCAGCTCGGTGTGTCTGAGGATTTGGAGCGGCACCAGAGGCCCTTGGAAATGTAATTGTGACTTACCTAGGCCAAAGGGTCTTTAAATGTCACATTTATAAAGAGGAAGGCAGACAGGATTTGGGAGTTGAGTCACCTCGGAGCCACCGGTCACCGCCTACATGTGGAGGGAAGGACAGCTGCAGATCCAAGGTGCAGCCTCACAAACACTGCATGGGCCGAAGCGCGCAGTGGGGGTGCAGCCTGGAGACGCTTCTCCAAGGGGTGCCTTCCTCCATCTGGGGAGGAAGACCCGGGACAGAGAAGCACCGCCTCTCAAACGAGGGCATGTCCTGCCCAGGCAGATGGGGGCAAGAGGCGGAGGTGGGACGTTGTCAGCTTGAGACAGTGAGATCTTGAGTTTGCAGCGAGGCCGACACAGACGGGCCGTCCTTCCCTGATGCTGCACTCGGCTGGTTTACGCCTGAGTTTTGTGCCACGGCTGTATTTTATCTCACTTGTCACCACCGCTCCCTCCTGCTAGGACACGTGGCTGCCAGTGCCAGCTGTGTCCTTGGGAAGGGGGATATTTATGAAGCGCGAGGAGGCGGCCCTGAGACCCTGAAGGTCTCGCACTGCTAACTGTAGGAAATGACTTCAGAAGGGCTCACTGCCCGCCGAAGTGCCCAGTGGGCTCCAGGCAGCCGACCTGTATTTACTGACTGCCCGGTTAGCGTGGGGCAGCAGCGGGGCTGGTCACTCCGTGGTCCTTTGGGCTGGCATATCCGCCTGTGTTGAAACCATTAGTCACGTGAATGTTCTTGCTTTCACTGGCTTTCCTCACCGCCTCACCTGCTTATTTTGCTGGAGGGACAGGCACACACCATCCCTTCTGGGTCCTTCTGTTCCCAGCAGGCTGCCGTGGCTGGACCGTGAGTGAAAATGAAAGCCGTCCAGGCAGGCAGGGGCGCAGTGTCCGAGAGCAGAACTGAGAACGGGGAGAGCAGGGACATCTCCGGCGAGGCCCACGGGGGTGGACTGCCCCACTGTGCAGGTGCCCTGTGGAGGATTCTGTCCTGAGAGCTTGCCCCAAACGGCTCCTTGCCCTCAGCCCTGCCCACTCCTCTGAATCTTCCAGGAAGGAGCAGGACAGATATAGTGAAACAACTGTCCCATACCGAGTTCCAAGCGAGTGTGAAACACACCCCACAGAGGACAAGAGAAGCTCTCTGACTGAATACAGCGTCCTAAAGTGACCCTCTTTGAAACAAGGCAGGTTGCCTGTCCCCAAATCCCATCCCCACCAGCCGGTACTGGGAGGGACAGTCACAGGCCTGACATTAACCCGGGATCCTGGAACACCCTCTGCATCTGCCCTCCACCAGCAAATGTCCCCCCAGAGACAGCCCAGGTGCAGGGCTGACCTGGCATCCCTGGAGGGGTGTCCTGTGCCCCAACCTGGGAAAAACAGGAATCCTATCCTGGGGGCCCGGATGATGGAGTGGCTTGAAACCTTTACTCACCCACAGTGCCTTATGAAGCCGTCCAGGAGCCTGAGGCAAAAGGCAAACGTGCTCCCCGCCCCGCACACTTACCAAGATGCCCTCCCAGGTCTTGAACCCAGGTCAGAAGAGTTAACGAGAGCTCCGCAGTGAAAACATGTGACTCTCCAGAAAGCCCCGTGTGGCCCAGGCTGTTTGCATGCCACTGTCAGCCCTCATGAATGATTGTCCCTGTTGCCCAGTAAAGCAGGGTTGGGGAGGAACTCGGGCTTTTATTTAAAACCAGTACCTTGTTGATCATATTTTTTTGCATAAATTTTTAAAATACTGCATGAAAATACTACTTAATCTTGCCCACTGGGGTTTGGGGCGCTCCCGTACATTTTGCCCCCAAGAAAGTGCGTCCCGGCCTCACCTGGCTCAGGCCCAGGTCTCCCGGGAACATATTTAATACCATCCTCAGAGGTGAGCTGGTGGTCGGGCATCCTATCAGAGAGAAGACCCTGCCAGCATCCGGCTGGGCCCCAGCCTCACTGCAACCCTGGAGGGGGCCCCGTCTACCTACTCTTGCTTTGCAGGTGAGGAGACTGAAGCTCAGGGGAGAGGAGCCCCTCCTCTCAAGGAGTCGGCACCAGGAGGTGGGCCCAGGATGTGGCCTTGGGACACCTGGCCCGGTGCTCCTGGCCTCCCCCTCCCGCCCCGTGACACTCACTTTAATCATGGGCTGCCGAGAACAATGTCAGGCACTAATAGATTCTGCTGTCTCATTTCTCAACCTAGTTTCCCTTAACTGATATTTTTCATGGCTATTGTTAATGCGCATTTATCACTGAGTAATTTTCACGGCCTGAACTTGTAACACATCCCAATGACAAACGTCTCCTGTCCCAAATCCCCGACCAGGTGCAATGTCACCCTCGCCGCCTCCCTGCCACCTTCTTCCGACAGCCCATCCAGTTTTATGACCACCCTGTCCCAGTTATCACTACTGAACCTTTAAGCATCCAGACGCATTTCAAGTCTAATTGAATAAAATTCTCCATATAATAAATTCTGCATGAGCGCCACATATGTCAGTGCCCGGGAGGATTTGTGGCTGACCTCCCCCTTTAGACCAGGCCCGGGAACCGCACTGGCAAGACAGGACCCAGGCTGGTCCAGTCCTCCTTCCATATTGAGGGAACCAAATTCACCTTTGCAGCCCACCTGGGGTGCAGCTTCCACTTGCTTTGGCCTGTTGCTTATCTTCTCCAGGATTGTCTCAGGGAGGACAGCAGTCAAGGCCAAGTGGAGGCAGGGGACACCCGGGAACTTGGGGGAGTCGGTCCCTTGGTTCCCCCACTCCACAGAATCTGAAACTTCTGATGAAGGCTACACTCTTCCTGGGGGAGGATGCACACACATGTCCACAGTTCGCACACAACATGAGGAAGTCCGTGGAAGCCCTGGGTAAGAATCCGTGTTCTAGAATAACCAGGGCAGCCTCTCTTCAGGAGAGAATCAGACTCACGAGGCTGCCTGCCTAGTCCTGAAGGGTGAGGAGCATTTGGGGCTGGCAGGGGAGGCTCTGGGTGCCCTTTGGTGTTTGTAAGACTGTGCGGAACAGTGAGCAACAGCCTGGGGCAGTTCAAGCCCAGCTCTGCTCCTTCGGAGCTTCGGTCTCTGGCCAAGTCACCCCATCTTTCTCAGACTTGCTTCCTCACCTGTGAAGTGGGAACGGTGATACAGTTGCCTCCCTTTATCCACAGGAGATGCGTTCTGAGGCCCCAGGGGGGCCTGAAACCTGGGCGTGCTGAGCCCCGTGTGCATCTGGTTTTTCCAGTGCACGTGTGTCTGTGATAAGGGTTGATTTATAAAAGCTAGGCACAGTATGAGATGAACAATAACTAATAAGAGTTATAACACCACCCTATGATAAAAGGGATGTGAACTCGGTCTCTCTCTCTGATCACGGAGATGCCCACTGAGTGACTGCTGGGTGGCAAGTGTCTGCAGCGTGGGTGCCTCTCCGGGTGGGCCAGAGCGAGGTGGCACACAGTTTCATCACGCCACTCAGAATAACGTGCAGTTGGAAATTCATGAAGTAGATCTGGAATATTCCATCCAATATGTCTGGATCATGGTTGACCATGGGTGGCTGAAACCATGGGAAACAAAACCGTGGATGGGGCGACTGCTGTACCACCACCCAGCAGGGACACGCGGAGAGCTCAGTGAGGCCATTTTAAAGGACAGCACGCCCGCGGCACCCGGGAACAGCTATTACTACAGTCATTACCATTATCACTAGAATCCAAGCTCTGGCCCTGCTACTTTGCCACCTTGAGGGAGCAGTTTAATCACGCCGAGCCTCAGTCCTCACCTTTTATAACTGGTCATGCTACCAGCTTCCGAGGGTTCAGGCAATAAGCCCATGGGCCTGGCACGTGGTAGCAGCTCCAAAAAAAACGCAGCTCTTGTTGTTGAATCGCATTTTATCCTTTTCAAAGCACTTCGAACAGCTCAGGCCCAGGAGGAGCCCCGAGGCCCACGAGCAGCGCCTCCGGTCTGTCCGGACTTGCTGAGGGTGGGGAAGCAAGTGGCCTCCAGGGGGTCCGGTCCCCGCCAGACAGGGGACATGGCTCTAGCAACTCCGTGCCAAGGTGAAAGGGAGAGACGACGGTCACCGAGTTTGAGCGCCGGCAGGGATCTCAGAGACCACTGCCCCACTTTACAGATGAGGAAACTGAGGCTGAGAGGGGAGGAGGTGGGAAGTGAATACCAGTAACGGCCCCAGTTTGACCACTGGCTGTGTCTGGGCACCTTGAGAGCACCTTCCAGGCACGGGCAGCCTCATTTTATTCTGCCAACGGCCCATGAAGGTGGTGATATCACCATCATCCCCAACTTACAGAGGAGGGAACTGAGGCCCAGAGAGGAGAAGCGACTCACTCAAGGTCATGGGTCTCCAGGAGGCGGAGCGAGGCCTTAAATCCAGGCCCTGTAAACTCCATGACTGGCGTTTACTCGACACTAAGCTACACGCTCGACTGTTACCACAATGCTGGGATTCTATGTCTCCTTCGTTCACAGAACCCTACGAGGTACACACAGGTATTCTCCCCATTGCACAGGTGAGGAAACTGAGGTTCGGAGGGGTGAAGTCACGTGCTCAGAATCCCAGGGTCCACTGGGATGATGATGATGGTTTTGATGATGTAATAACCCGCTGACATCGAATGAACTCTTCGTAGGGGCGGAGCTTTCCAAACCACATCATCGTGGAAACACAGGGGCAACCTCCATGTGCACTTCCCATGCACTCCCACAGCCCCGTCGGATGGGTGTTAGAGTCTGTTTCAGATACAGATCCTGAGGCCCAGGGAGGCAGCACCTTGGCCAAACACAGTGAGAAAGAGGACAGACTTGGATTTGAACTTGAGTCTATCTACCTCCAGCACTTACCTCTTTGCAGTGATGCAGACTCCTTGACATCACCCTGTGGCTAGCAGCAGAGCCTGGACAAGGACGCTGGTCTTCCAAGTCCCACAGGGGTGGCCATCTTGGGACAATGGCGATGAAGACGTAATTGACAAGTAGGTAGGGCAGGGGAGAAGAGAGTACCATGAACTCAGGAGGGCCCTGCTGACCCCACTACATGCTACCTCTTCGAGAAGGGGGTGAGAAGCAGGTGTCAGTTTGGGGGACACAGGGGCAGAGGCAGCCAGGAGAACTGCTTAAATAAATAACAGAAAGGCATCCAGGACCTCGGAGGGTGGGGCCAGGGGACCTCTCTCCCTACACCGGATGCTCCCAAGGCATGAATCCTTTGGCTCGCACCCCTCCCCAATGAGCAGGTGCCGTTATTTACGATCACCTTGGAAGGGTCGAACAGACATATGTTGCTAAGGGTCGTTTATTCTTGTTTATAAAATTTATGGCTTCACCTCGATTACACACTGTCAACACGGGAAGGATTGGCCCCAAAGTCTCTTGCCGCATGACTGCCTCAGACGTGCGTACATCTGTTAACTCCGTAGGAGCTGTAGAGGGAAATAAGGCTGATGATAACTCAAAAGCTCGCTGTCCCGTCAGAGGTGTGGCCGGCAGGCCCTGAGAAAAGACATCCAGGTGCCTGCGTGGGAACCGAGGTTAGGGTCTGCCAGTGGCCACGCCAGGTGGAACTGGGATCCTGCCCCTGCCCGGCAATGGACTCTGTCCAGGGACATCGGGGTGGGGTCTGGGAGAGGAGGAACTTGATTCTGATGGCCCCCAGGGGTCCTGCCGCAGGACCTGGCAGCTGGAGAGCGTTCTAAGCCTGTGGCTCTCCCCCTGCAGACTTCAGCAGAGAAATGTTGACTCGTGGCTGCTGGGGGGCGGGGCGGGGGCGGGGGGAGAGCGGTTGGAGGTAGGTACAACCTTTCAGGAGGGCAATTTGGCGAGTCCTAGAAATGTGCATCCTTACGGCCCAGAATTTCCATGGCTGAGAAATTCTCCAAAGGAAACAGATACATTGGTGGAGCTATTAAGATTTTTTTCAGTGCAGTGCTGTTCATTATAGTGAAAATTTCCAAACAATTGTCTAACAATAAAGAGCTAGTTATTAAGTAAGTAAATATTTGATAATAAGGGACTATAAGAAATACCATAAAGTTGCCCTGGCTGGCACAGCTCAGTGGATTGAGCGCGGGCCTGCGAACCACCTGATCGCGGTCCGATTCCCAATCAGGGCACATGCCTGGGTTGCAGGCCAGTTCCCAGCAGGGGACTCACGAGAGGCAACCATACATTGATGTTTCTCTCTCCCTCTCTCCTTCCTTTCCCCTCTGAGTATGAATAAAATAAAAAGTTAAAAAATATACCATAAAGCTACAGAAAATGATAGTGCCTGTAGATTTATTACTATGGAAAATTACGCACAATCTATGAAGTAAAAAAAAAAAAGGGAACACCAAGTTAGCGCTGACTGGTGTAGCTCCGTGGAATGGTGTCCTGCAAACTGAGAGCTCACAGGTTTGATTCCCAGTTGGGGCACGTGCCTGGGTTGCGGGCCTGGTCCCCCACTGGAGGCGTGGAGGGGAGCAACCAATTGATGTTTCTCTTGCATGTCGATGTTTCTCTCCTTCTCTTTCTCCCTCCCTTCCCCTCTCTAAAAATAAAGAAAATCTTAAAAAAAAAAAAAAGAAAAACCAAGTTATAAAAAGACAATGGTGTTGGGGAGGACTGAGTAAGAGTTGGGGGTGGGTAGGGCAGAGGAGAGTAATGGGGGGAAATGGGGACAACTGTAATTGAACAATAATAAATTCAAAAAAGTAAAACAAAATGGTACATAATGGTTCTGACTCCTGTAAGAGACATATGTGAGTTTTTGTACCACAGAAAAAAAAACGCATGGAGCCGTTCCACGTGTTAACAATACTTATCTCTAAGTCATGGGGTTAGGGGTGTTTTAATTTTCATTTTTTGTTTGTATTTTCAATTTTTTTGGAAAACACTAAGTTTGGGTTGGATTTGACAAAGGCTTATGGTATAATAAACATCAGTAAAACACAGGGAAGAAACTGACTAGCGCTCTCCCTGTCTGCAATAAATCGTCTGCGTTCCTTGGGATGCGTGTGGCCAAGAGGAGGGTGCCCTCCGGCAGCCAAAGCCACTGGCCCCCCAGCATCTGGAAGCCCAGAGAGCAGGCCAGAACCAGCAGGTGCTGGTTCTGCTGGAGACTGCCACCTGTCGCAAGTGCTGCCCTTGGGCAGCCTGAACGTGGACGCTTGGCTTCCAGCACCCCAGACCTCCTCGGCATTCAAGGGCGCTGGTGTTCTCCAGTCCTGCGTCAGGCCTGGTCCACAGGTGCTCAGGATCTGCTAGTAAATTCCTTTCCTGTCCACACGAGGCAGAACTGGCTTTGGCTGCTTACAGCTCAACAATGGTGGTGGGAGCTGGGCAGTGTCCAACCCTCCGGTGTCACTGGGAGGTGGGACACTGGGGACAAGCCACCCAGCTTGTTCACCTGCGGCTACTGTTACAGCAAACCAAGAGGGACGACCAAGGAACTCTGGCCATCACTGCGGAAGCAGCAGCAAGTTCACTGTCACTGTTAAGGCAGTTTGGGGGCTGAGGGACAAGGCTTCATAAAGACACGGCAATCCCGGAACAGCTCTTGTTCCCAACGCACGAAGGAGCGGCTCCTCAAGCAGGCGCCCATCTCGTCCCACCTGGGTCCCTCAGTGGTGGGAGGGGGAGGCGCTGTCACTTGTTGGGACAGCTGTGCAAGTGGTGGGGGTCCCGAAACTCCTGCAGCCTCCTTCCACCTGGGGAGCTTCGGTAAGGTGGGGTGATGGTGATAAAGCAGAGCAGGCTACCTTTTCCTCAGGTTCCCCCTCTCCCATCCCGCTCTGCTTTCTAGCTCTGTAGCCGGGGACCAGTGCTGCTCTGCGGACTGTCACCTCTCCTGGTTTTGCCAGACGGGGGGAGATGGAGCTCTGGGATCCTCGGCACAGGTCCTTACGAATGCAGCAGGGCCTTGTTGGCGAAGTGGGTGTGATGGGACAGGGAAGAGCAGCATGCACAGCAGGCCCTGGACAAGGGACAGAGCAGCCCCTGGGGCTTTGCTCCAGTTTGGCCCCTTCCCTGGAAGGCTCTCCCAGCCCTCTCCGGCCTGCTGGTGCTGGGGAAGGCTCTGGAGTGTGCAGGCAAGGGTGCGGATCTTAGCCTCGGTGTGCAGACCCTGAGACCTTGGACAGGGGCTTCCCATCTGGGAACTTGTTTTCCCAGCCATGAAGTGGCTGCCTCATCAGTGTGGCACTAGGCACTGGGGGCGAGTGATCAGTATGTGTCCACAGATCTCCTTGGATTAGTTCTGCCACTCCCCCTCTCCCTGCCCCACAGTGAGCTCTGCGGGGCAGGGCAGTGGCCACATCCTTCCCATCTGTACCCCGGCACCCAGTCTGTAGATATAGGTGGCTCCTGCGTGCCTACTTGCTGGATGCGAGGACACAAGCCTTAACTTCCTGGCGGTCTGGATTCCTGGGCCAGCTCTGGCTGTGACACCTGCCAGCTGCCAGGCCCATCTGGCACCATCTGTGGTAGTGACAAAGCCATCCGGGCTGCACGGCAGACTCCACGTGGCCCCTCTCTGCCCCACACAGGGTGGGGCTCCGTTCCCTGGCCAGCATCCCTGGGTGGGACACAAGCAGATCGGTCCCTGGGGACGGGACCTCGGAGCCTGTGTCCGGTTCCAGGGCCCAATGCAGGAACAGGCTACTTCCCACAGTACTTCGGCCGCTCTTGCCAGTTCAGAAGTCCCAGGAAATGTGTCTGAGGCCTGAAGGAGTTCTGGATATACACATCAGCCAAACTCAGAGGTAATCTACCTGGCCACAAGCCGTCACACTCTCCAACAGGTGAGAGCCGCTAGACCACCAGGACAAAGGCAGGCCGATGGCCTGAGTGCGGGCAGAAACGGTGAGCCCAGCGTTCCTCCGGCTGTGCTCCACCCAACCGTCCCAAGGCCCTCGCAGGTCGCCGGTGTTAAAANGGGACCTCGGAGCCTGTGTCCGGTTCCAGGGCCCAATGCAGGAACAGGCTACTTCCCACAGTGCTTCGGCCGCTCTTGCCAGTTCAGAAGTCCCAGGAAATGTGTCTGAGGCCTGAAGGAGTTCTGGATATACACATCAGCCAAACTCAGAGGTAATCTACCTGGCCACAAGCCGTCACACTCTCCAGCAGGTGAGAGCCGCTAGACCACCAGGACAAAGGCAGGCCGATGGCCTGAGTGCGGGCAGAAACGGTGAGCCCAGCGTTCCTCCGGCTGTGCTCCATCTAACCGTCCCAAGGCCCTCGCAGGTCGCCAGTGTTAAAATTGTCCTCGTTTTAGTAAGTACGCTATTTTTTCCTAAACTTTGGACAGAAAACTTGTGATTAAAAGCCACCTTGTCACAGGATGAGGCTTTACATTTTTAGGTGGGCATGTCTCACACTGGAGACTACAGATGTATTTTGGGAACTCAAAACACGTTTTCCTTCGGCGGGGTGAGGACACTCTGTGCACAAAGCCCGCCTTGCATGAGTCCCTCCTGGGTGCCCCGGCTGGGTCCCAACTGCTACAAAAGGGCCTGTCGGGCTCTCAACACCTCTGTCCTGAATCCCTGAGTTTCAAGGCCAGTGTTCTGCTCCATCCCTCAGGTGCCCCCAGGCTGGTAGGTGGGCGGAACAGTGAGAGCTCCCAGCGGAGGGAAGAGCCACCCACAGTGGAGTTGGGAGCGTGGGCAGTTGAGACGGGTTTTCTGCCAAGTGCAAAGCTGGGTGTGTTGAACAGAATGAGACTGGCTGCATGTGCTGCGATCCGACCCTCACTACTAGAGAAGGGCTGAGCGTGTCCGGACGAAGCTGCAGGATTTACCCCGTGCACGTCTGAACGGTCTGGGTCCTTCACAACAGACACCTCCATCACCCTTACACGTGACTCCCTAAAACGTGCACTGAGGGGTCATGGCTGCCACTGGGAAGTGGGGGAAAGGGCGGGAGTGTGGATGGCACAGAGGTGACTTGACCTTTATCTGAAACGTGTGACTTCTCACAACAAAACTGGACGTGAATGTGATAAACTGTCAACCGCCCCTGCCCCTAACTCTGGTTAGGCAGGGACAGCCAGAGCCCGCGCCCTGCCCTTTGTGCCCTTTGTGGCACTTTCCTGCCACAGCCTATCCAGAGCCCTGGAGACACGGGTCCGGACTCTCGCCTTCGGGTAAAGAGCAGGACAAAGCCACTGGGTGCTGAAGTACAAATTTAATAAAGCCTTTGATCGTGTTTAGTCTGTAAGTTATCTGTGAAAACAGAAACCCCATGACTTTTTAGAGCCATCAAGAGCCATCAGGTGTCGCAGAACACTAGCTGTGAAAGTACAGATTTAGTGTTTTAAGTAGTGCATTGTTTCCAGCTGCTGAAGAGAACTTAAATGAAATCACAGACTGCCCCTCCTCATCAAAAAAAACAAAGCCCAGCCCCACATGCGGCTCCCAGGCACCGGGACTCGAGACGGGACCACGTCTCTGCACGCAGGCTGACGGTCACACAGGCCCCACGTGCACGTGCAAACCTGCGTGGCGCACACACTCACGAGCGCAGGAGAAAATGAGCGTTTATAGAGAGCAGCAAATCACAAAATCAGAGGTTACTAATAAATCTTAAATAGTAAATTCCTGTCTATACCTAAATTCCTTGCTGTCTTGTCATCAAAATAAAAACACGCAGTCTGTTCTCCAGAACCCAGGGGCACTCACGCAGCCAGGCTCAGGTGTGGACGGACCCTGGCACCCAGCACTCGCCCTCTGACAGGGGCCACAGACACGGGAAGGCTCCTGCTAGAAGGTGCTCAGGTGCTTGGGAGGGGGCGGCTCCATGGAGCAGATGAGAGACTGGGCGCCCAGGCTTCTCCCTGGCTTCAGGCTCCGTGGCGAGAGGCTGAAGGGCGAGATGAACTGGGTGGGGTGATGAGTTGTCAACACAGACAGCTACTACTGCCTCTGCCTCAATGCCCTGGAGCTAGAGTCAAGTCCTCTGGTGAAGATGGAGCATGAGGACAGGGGAGCACAATGGGTAGACAGGTAAAGTGAAGTAAAAATGAAAAAACCACCATGACAAGAAAACCAACCCAGAGGGCCGGCCATGAGTTTCCTGAGCCTTGTGAGCTGAGTCAGTGCGAAGGGCTCGGCCCCTGTGCTGAGGAAGGGCGGGTGCAAGGCCAAGGCTCTCGGGATTGTACAATCTATGGTGGCGGGACAGGTGCCTTCGGCTAATGCCTATTCCTTCCTAGGTAACCAGCAGCAAACGCGCAGGGGGAAGGCAGCTGCTCCTCAGGAATCGGCAGGCTTCGGGAACAGACAGCGCCTTCTAGAAGCGCAGCTGCTCTGAGGGCCAGCAAGTCTCCCCCGGCAAACCCGGGGTGCCAGTGTGAGCACGCAGAATGAGCCAGGGGAGGCCCCTGGCACCCAGGCCTGCTGAGGGCTCAGGGTCTCCGAGGCGAGAGCTGGGGAGGGGCTGCCATGTGGCTTCCTGTGCTCCTGGCCTCCCCTGCTGGCGCCTCGGCTTCCCTGGGGAGTGGGTGGACTCGGCTGGCTGGAGAGAGGTTGCTGGGGGTGGGACGGAGGCAGAGGCTGTGCTGGGTGCATAGAGGCTGGGCAAGGCCTTACCTGAGTAGTTTTCAGAGAGGGAAGGAGAGTGTCTCACGCAAACCAGGCTTTGTGCCCTCAGGCTGTCACGGAAACCGCCCCAGAGCCTTGGAGCGCCTGGGCCTGGTCCACGCAAAGCTTACTCAGGAAGTTGAGGAGAGAGAGACTCACAAAAAGACCCAACTACCAAAAGACAGGCCCCCCTCTGCAGTCACAGGCCTGGGCTTCAGGCCGCCAGGATGCGGGAGGAAAGAACCCACGATGGCGGAACCTGGAGGTTTATCTCTGACACCCCTGCCCATTAGTGTCACCTGGAGAATGTTGTGCAGAGTTGACATGTGCATCCCAAGTTCTTGAGGCCACAGGGGCATCTCATGGCTATAGAGAGGGTCTGGGGGCCACTGTCACGGACACTCCCAGGGGAATGCCGCCTCCTAGAGCCGAAGGTCCTGGGGAGGCCAGGGGTCCGTGAGGGCAGGCGGCCAGGGCCGGGAGCTAGGACAGCTCGAAGCCCGTGTTCATGCTGATGGCGTAGCGCAGCTTCTCTCGGAGGACGCTTTTCTTGCTGTAGTTGGGCAGCTTGAGCAGGTTGAAGCAGGTAGAGGAGGTGGGCAGACGGCCCCCAGGCTCCCGCTTGCGGATGGTGAAGAAGCCCCGCAGGACGCTGCCCAGGGTGTCCCCGGTGTCCTGCAAGCGCACACCACGGCCTGGGTTGGGAGATGCCTGGCCTGGGAGCCTGGGCAGGTGCCCAAACGGGAGGCCTGGGGAGAAGCCCTGGCCAGTGCACGGGTGTGAGCAGAGCGTGTGCACCGCCTTGGTGTGCCTGGGCCTGTGGGGTGCACACCACCACCCAGGCCGGCCCCCAAACTGAGGACAAGCTCCGAGAGGACAGTGCACAGCGACAATCCCCGACCCTCAGGCCCTGCTCAGGGAATCCTGGGTCACGTAGGCTCTAGGAAACGGGGCCTTCTGGTTAGCCACCAATTCTCGAGGTCAGAGCCAGAACACCATAAAATGTGTTAGGTCTCAACATTTCTGAGTGCAGCCTGACACTCCCCCCGACCTTGCTGGTGTGGTGGCCTGTGGCAGACTGTAATCTGGGCAGCCTTCCTGAAGCAAGTATTCTAGGGACCTGGATCCCAGGCTGCAGCCTCCTGAAATGCAGGGACGCTCGGAGGCCACCAGGCTGCTAGTGGCAGGGAGGGAGACGGTTGTAACAGGAACCAACTGCTGTTTGAGCACCAGCCCCACCGAGCAGGCCAGCCCTGCTGTGCTCACTCTTCCTTTACCGACCAGGGATGGGAGCGGCTGCCCAGATGTGCACCCGCAGGTGGCGGGTGTGGCCCTTGGGCGGGTGCCTGCTCAGTCCCCAGGCCCATGTCCTCACCTCTACCTCCCACACTGTCCCCGACCTGGAGCCCTGGCCAGACCAGTAGCTACTCAAATGCCCCCCAGCCACTCCTCCCTGAGGGAGTGAGGAGAGAGGGACTGAGAGCTGAGCAGGCAGGGCCAACCTGCTCTCCCAGCTGGCTACCGCTGACCTGCGGGGTGGGCCCAGCAGACAGTTCCCCGCCCCCCAGCAGTGGTACCTGGTCGTCAGACACTTCGACACAGCGGATGGAGAAAGGAGGCTTGAGGTAGGCGAAGCCCAGGAGTGGAGGCCTGGAGCAGCTGGTCACAAACTGCAACACAAGGTGGGGTCAGAGGGCAGCGGGGCTCATGGGCCCCACAGTCAGCTGCAATCTCTTCTTTCTCCAGTCACGGAATCATTAACTGCTGCCTGGCTGATGGGTGGAGTGTGCAAAGGTTACCGTGGCACACTTGGCCCAGAAACGGGGACATACCTGACATATCTTTGCAGGGCTGCTCACCGGCGCTAAAGCATGTGAACGCCACACCAGCAGACATGACGAGTCACCTGTGGGAGTCTGGAGGAGAACCTGCGGCCGAAGTGTCCCAAAACAATGCCAACTGCCACTGGGGGAGCGGCCTCCAGGGTGACTATCATGCCAGTGGCAGGACTCCCTGCTGACACCCTTCCTCAGAGATGCCAGCCACAAGGGCCCCAGAGAAGAGATGTGGAGAGAAGCTAAGGTGAGGGACAGAGCTGGGGTGCAGAGAGCCCTAGTGTGGGTCACCCCGCTTTGCTCCTGGCTTCCACTCAGCCTCTCAGCCCTGCAGGAGGATGTGCAGGAGTGTGCACCGGGCCCTGGCCTGCTGGTTCAGAGAGGTCTCTGTGAGCTCAGCTCCGGGGGGCCCTCTCTGACCAACTAACCTGCTCTCAGCACGCTGACCAAAACCAGGCCTCAGGTCAGCGAGGCAGGGGGCAGGCCGGGTGCTGGGCACAGCCAGGGACACCACCCTGCCACAGTCCTGGAATTCCTCGCATCTTCCCGATGGCAGCGCCCGTGCCACTGTCCTACATGTGCTGCGAGCCTGAGCCCGGGGCAGAGGCATCTGACCAACCCAGAAGTCCAAGTGATAACCCACGCAGGGGAGTCCTGACCAACCATTCGCTTCCTTTACGTCGGCATTAGCCAAAACTGCTCTTCCTTCTCTGGAGGATACAGGGACCTGCTACGTACAACAAGCTTGCTTCAAAATCCCATGGCGAGTTCAGTGCATGGGTCTTAAAATGAACATGACCATTTAAGCAGTGTTGTAACTGGGTGTGCAATTCCTGAGACCGTCCAAAGGCAGTGTGTGGGTCACGCTTCAGAACCAGGTTTTTACGAAAGAGATCGACGAGACAGATTACTGTCCTAACGGGTTTTCTTTCCCACCACAAAATCCGCAGAACGGCTCCCACTTAGAAAGCACCACTGAGTGTCCGCACTGCCAAGCGCTCGGTGGACCCAGCCCTGTCCCCACACCCCATGATGCTGTGTGATTTGGCCTGGTTTGAGGAGGAGACAGACCTGAAAGCACCTGTACATCCCAGTTCAGGTGTGCAAGCCTGCTGCCTGCCCCACGCTGGGGCTGGCAGGAGGGAGGGGCACTCTTCCCCTGGGACAGGAGGGGTAGTGGAGGACCAGGGAAGCCCTTGGATATGCCATCGTCACATTTAAAGAAAGCACAGTCACACCCACTGCCGTACAACAGGCACTGCAGCCTTGGGCGCAGGCTCTCCAAAGATACCACCTGCCCACTGCAGGGGGCAGGACTACGCGGTTAGGAGACACTGCCTTTCCTCTCTCTAGGCGAGGTGGAGACAGTTTTGCCCACAAGAGGCACCGATGGAAAAACAAGTCGATTCTCTTGACACTCAACTTTGGGAATTACGTCCGTCTGCCCCCCGCCGCACCACCCCCCCGAATCCCCTGAGATCTGTAGGGTGACCAGAGTGAGTCTGCCTCTGTGGACTGAAGTCATGGCCTCCCCTAGGGGAACAGCCTCTGCTTGGAATGACAAGCCAAGGAGAAAGAAATCCTACTGCCACCGCCACTGGTGACGATTCTGGGCATGAGGTTGTAAGACCACTGCAAAAACTCAGATGTTGTCCAAAGGAGACTATTTCAAGGAACTTAAATTTACCCCCAGAATACGGCAAAATGTCAACAATGAAACAGCATACAGAAGAGCAGATGGTCAGGTGATCTGATTCCACTGTTACAAAAGCAAACACATACACAACACACACAGAGACAGTGTGCCATCCAGTGTCCTGGGAAGACTTCACTGGTGTGTCAGTACCAAACAGTATGGTGGACACTGCGGGAACATTTTGACTTTAAAGATACCAGCCCAGGGGTCCCGGTCAATGTAGCTACAAAAGATACATTAATATCCGCCTACTTGATTGTGCGTATTTTTTTGGGTATTTTATTGGGACACCGTGTTTGTGAAACTGACGTTCACACTCATGAGAAAAAGGGCAGCACACAGAGGTAGTCCCTGGCGAGTAGAAATGGAGATTCTTTAAATCCTACACATTAGAAACAGAGATTAGGTTTGCTTGTCTCTATTTTCTTAAGGTAGCAAACACTGTTTACTTCTTTAACAAAAGGAAAGAAAGAAGAGGTATTATTAGCGAGGCCAGCCCCAGTGGAGGGGCCGGGCCAGCGCTGAGCCCTACGAGCAGGCCTGCCCGTGCAGGCCTGTGCCCACAGAGGGCGTGCAGCCGGCTCACCAGGCTCAGCGCCACGCGCCGAGGCCCTCTCTGGTTTCCACCTGACCTACCACCTAGGTCTGCCCATGGGACGGGGCATATCATCATGTTGATGATATGAGGTCCTCTGGATAATTTAACTTTTCCAGTGTAAATTACTGCATCGCTGGCCTTCCAGGTTTATGAGGCTGTCTGTGCACGCACGAACACATGTATAGGTAACATATACAATACCTTCAGAAACATGGCTCGCTCGCTGGGCGTGAAGTCGGAGGCCAGAATGTCCCAGAGCCAGATGATGACCCTGTGACTCCCATGGAAACCACCGTAGTACACCGTGTGCTTCCTGAAAACAATCCAGACCACGGTTCAGCCACCCGCAGACACAGGCGAGCGCCCAACTCGGACGGGTGGCACCACTAAACTGCTCAGTTCCCTTGCGGCTGGAAGTTCATGCCTTACGTCCCCGGAAGCTACGTGGGCAGAGAGTTCAAGAGCGGGCTGTGCTGTTCCCAACAGAAGACCCTGTAACTACTTCCTAACCCTTTAGAAAGCCCTGCGTTCCTCAAGAGCTGCTTCCACTTGTCTCTAGGCAGACAAATGGTTGAACGTCTGTTCCCAAGCACCTCGCCCCATGACCAGACAGGAGTGCATTTAGAGATGGGCTCCTGAAATGACTTTCCAAAAGGAACCCAGCAAGGGAGCAGCCTGCTTTGAAGGCAGCCTAAGAATTTCACCCTTGCCTCCTCACTCACTCCTTACTTTAAATCTTCCAGATCAATCTCAGCATTGTCACCGGAGATGAGACGCTGTAGCTCAGGGGTTGAGAACATCCGGATCCACTCGGGTTTGATAATAGAACGGAATCCGCTAATGAGGGCAGCTGTCTGGTTTTTGATTTGCGTGTGCATTCGAAAATGCGCCATCAGATGGATGTAGCTAATTCTGTTGCCAAGAAAAGAAAACAATGAAAATTAAGAGGACAGGGCAGGCTGTTCCCAGCCGGCTGCAAGATGAGTTCAGACATTTCTGAACCATTTTGCAAAACACAAACAGTACCAGAACATTTCACCAGAACAATGCAAATGACCATGATGAAAGCTCTCCTGAACAGTACTATGCTGGGTGCCGCCGTGGAGGCATTAAAACCTTCAAGGTCATTACCTCATTCGCTCCTCGAAAACGAAAAACACAGTGGGTCATACATCAGGACAACAGCCCCGTGTCAAGAATCAAAGTAGGACATTCTCCAGGTAAGGAGAAGGTCCTTTGTGGTACAAACGGTATTTTTTGGACTTGTATTTAATTTCGTCCTTTTGGGCATATAAAGGGGGACCCCAAGCCCCACCCCTCAAATTTATTTTTATAAAAAACTGTGTACTTCTTGTTACATATTGAAACTTGGGTCACCTTCATAGGCTCTTCATACGAGGCAGCACACCTATCGGGATGTTCTCTCCACTGCTCAAAGCAATTCCTGAACTCTTCAACTTTGATGCCTTTCAGTGCTTCTGTTTTTTATTTCACCTCTTCCACATCAGTGAAATGTTTCCCTTTGAGGACTTTTTTCATCCAGGGAAACATAAAAGTGTCGCCTGGGGTGAGATTGGGTGAATACGGGGCATAGGGTTCATGCTGTTTTTCGTCAAAAACTGCTGAACACTCAGTGCAGTGTGGGCAAGTGCACTTGTAAATCATTAAATAGACAAATACATTAGAAGAGTCTCCAAAAAAAAATTCACTGAAGCTGAAAGCAGCCTCTCACAACAACACCAGCTGGCACACTGATACAGATGGATTCCTAGAACACTCACCTAGTGGAGAAGCCTATACTACAAGGGGCCCCTCCTTCCAGAAGATAATTCTGTATTTTGGGGGATACCCCCTTGTAGAACAATTAAAATATAATTCAGTCCTCTAAAAAGCTTTAAAGCTGAGAAAAAGTGCTTCATGTTGAAACTTCAATCAAAGTTTGCTAATCTGGACCAAGCATCCAGGCCGAGAACAGGCCGGCCTGCAGAAAGTCCAGGTCAAGTGCAGCTGGGTTATGTTGAGCTCCAGCTGGGAAGGCGGGGCACTAACGACAGCTCCATGCAGACAGTCTTCTGGGTCTGTGCTGTGAACACATCAGTTGCACCTACAACTATGCACTGCACCACCATTCTTTGGACCAGGTTGAGTACATTCCTACAGGCGTGCCAGCATCGCTGATTCCTCGGCAAACCATCTAATTCCCGGAGATGAAAAAGCCTGAGCCCAGTCCAGGGGCAACTCTCACAATTCTGAATCAGTACAGTCCCAATAAATCGGTTGTACCCTGCGGCACTCGGATCTGAGTTACTGACCTCAAAAATATCCCTATTTTAAAAAATTATCCAATAGCAAACTTGCACATTAATGCAATTCAATATGACTTTTTCTATTATTGCTACTCCTTTCTCACACTCTCTGAAGCCGGTTACTAATACTGTTCCATTTTACCAAAAGAACATGAGGGACTGTCCCATTTACCACCTAGGAAGTACAAGATCAAATATCACCCTGAAGGAGGGAGAAACTGGCATTGCCAGGCCTTTTAAGATGGTCCGCAGAGCTGCACACCCTTGTTCTTACACTGAGGCTCCGTGCTGAGACTGTGTAAGAGGTTCTGCACACAGGGCTTCCGGGCAGGGTGAGAACCCCACTCAACACAGGCTGCACCGACCTGCTCCCTCCGGCTCCCCCACAAACAGCTCCTACCATCACCCGTGCAATCACATCTGGCAGATAATGCCAAGCCAAGGGTGGCGGGCTGTGCGTGGTGGGTCATGTATTTGATGGTAGTGACAAGCAGTGCTCTTATCCCTCAAGGCCCTCCTTTGAGCTAGACTTCCCGGGAGGTGTTTCACACACCTCATCTCACAGGAAGCCCTCTGAAGGGCTGGCTGGCGGGTGCATGGCTGGCAGAACAGGATCCGCTGGCTCTGCCGCCTTCAGTCAGCTCCTCCCAAGCAGGCTCTCTGTTCTCTCAGTTGTCAAACTGACGCTCCAGGGCCGAGAGTCAAACTGGTTGATTTTGATCCTGATGAGAACTGCCAGCCCTCACTACGTGTTTGCCTTTTCTGACTATTCAGTCTGAATAAAAGCTCCCAGGCAGGCAGACTGACCGAACCACCCAACCCAAGAGAGACAGGGTGCTCAGGAGCACAGGGCTGTCACGCGCATCTGATGCCAGGGACCCACCGGGTGGGACTGAGCTCTCACTTGTCACTGGAGAGAGCATCTGACACTCAGAGTACAGATCAGATGCACGGCTAAGCCTGGCAGTAGGAGAAGACCGAGGAAAGGGCCCATACCCACTCCTCTCGCCAGGTTCTACTGTTTTTTAGGTGAGAACAGGGCCGGGGGAGACAGCGCACTGAAGGGTTTTGCTTCTAGGTACCAAAGCAGCTGACACTTGTGATAGATTCCTAAGAGCCTGTTGTCTCTGACGACAGCTGCCGGACCTCAGAATCTCCCCGCGTCTAAGGAACCGGAGTGCTGCGTTGGAGTCCACCGCTGTGCTTTCCCAGGCACAGTGTTTTATACGACTGCCACCTGCTGCCATTGCAGAGGGATCCGCCCCTCCACGCTGTCTCTGCCTCAGGCCTCCTGGGATCAGGACGCGAGCCTGCACGGCTCAGAACCCACCCGTCCGCTCTGGAGCCACCAGTAAGTCCCTGGGATCACTGTGGCCTGGCTGCCTCTGACCTCAGAAGTGCTGCTGCAAAAAATACACTGTCAATTCTTATTTTGCAAATTGAATTTAATACAATTTTGGCCTATGAACTGTAACCAGTAAATTCCATTATGATATTTATGGCCTCTTTCTACTTCAATCTATCTTAATAAATTTTCAAAGTAAGCCCAGAGAGCCAGAATGAAGTATTTTCAAGTGGTGACCTTAAAAATCAAGTGCTATACTCACTTATTTTCATTTGTAACAGGAATGGTCTTCCCCCCAGGAACCAGTTCATGGCAAACGAGCTGGAGGAGAAGATGGGGAACAATTACTTGGGAGAACTCTAGAGGGGGAAGAAAGCTCCCTCTAGACGAGAGGGCCGACACCAACGATCATGGCAGGGCGAAGACGGGACGTGTGTGCTGACCGTCACTTTCATGGAAGCCTGGACGTGAGGGTCAGCAAGCCGGCCCTGGGTGATGGATAGAGAGGCTTCTTCCCGCCTGACCCTTGTTCAAACATGTATATTAAGGCTCTGGGATGGTGTGGAGGGAGAGTATTAGCACCGAGGAGCACAGTAGGATAACTCAATAAATGTTGGTGCACTCACACCCTGGAATCCTGGGCAGCTGTTAAGAAATGTGATGAAAATGTATACTATTGAAAAGGTGGGGGAGGAGGGGGAAGTGTGCATGCATTGTTTTAGTTACACACACACACACACACTGACGAGTGTACCCAGGGAGAAAAACCCAGAAGGACACAGCCCCGGTAACAGTGGCACTGTCTGGGCACCACCAGCACTACAGGTGGTTTTCATTTTCATCTTTATGCTCATGTTATAGCCAATATTTCATTAGAAGTTTGCATGAATTTTAGTTAGGAAGGAAAATTAAGGATGTCAGGAGGAAGACTCAAAATCTGATTAAAGATTTGGGAATGCTACAGAATCAACTGCTTTCCTCATCTTCAAGGACTTCTGTGGGTCACCTGAAAAACTCAAAGAGTGAATTCACTGTTTCAAGGCTCATTTTCATAGAATTCTATTACTGTTACTCTAAAGACACAGAGAACTTAAAACACAGCGACCCCTAGAGCCGCTGCTGTGTACACGGTGGGACACGCCGGAGGATCTAAAGCTAAAAGGGCCCTCAGGAGTTGCCCAGCCTGGTGTCTCCCATAAAGGGTCCCTGGGAACACTCTGTCTGTGAGCTGTGACCTTCAGACGGGTTCTGTGCGAGAGGTTCTGTGATCAATGAGCTGGAAGAGCCGAGGTTACGTCACGACACAAGGCTTCTCGGAGCCCTCAGGCCAGCATGCGCGGTAGCTCTTCAGCAGGATGGTGGGGCACGCAGGCATTTACAGAGCATCGGAGACACTGGTCCATCAAGGGCTCACAGTCAGCCAACAGTACTTCTCTGAGGTAAGGGAACTGTGGCTTGGGGAGACCCAGTGACCTCTCTTGGGCGACAGGCAGGGCTCCAGGAAGCCAGCCCTGCACTACGAGCTCACGGCATGGTCTCTCCAGAGCAGCCCTTAGGCTTTGTGCACACAGACCCTGTGCAGGTGTCCACTGGGACCCAACGGGAAGGGCCGTGGGGCACATGCGAGGAGCACTGAAAGGGCAACCTCGGGAGGCAACAGCTCTGCCACCTGCTTCCAAGGGTCTCTTCTTTCTGCTCTGCTCTTCATGACCAGTCGGAACACACAGGATTCTGTTAGGGGCACTTCTGCTCAGTGCCTTCCTGCCCCTTTCTAAGTCCCAGTCCTCCCTGTGTGACCACTGATCCTCACCATAGTAACGAAAAGCAGTGTTACAAACAGGGAGGTGCGGCTTCCATCTGGAATGACCCAGAGTGCGACCTCACAAGAGATCTCAGCAGATCTAGGGCCGGGCAGGCAATAGCCAAGTCAGCTGGGCTCGGGGCAGGAGGAACACCCTCCCCCGGCAAGGTGGGGCAAGGGGGAGGGGATGGACACAAGAGGCAGAGGGAAGAGGGGCTGCTCAGACAGGCCCTGCATCTGCGGACCTGCAGGGGGCAGCACTGGGAGCAGGGCAGGCCCCAGGAGGCCTGCAGAGGGAGAAAAAGGAGCCCAGACAGAGGCCGACCTACCTGACCCATGACGTCCTCGTCGTAGGACAGCGTCAGGCCCAGGTCGGCGATGTCCCCATCGTAGCGCTAATACAAGAGAGAAGGGGAAGTGTTAGGACCCACGAGGGCCATGTCCTTGCAAACTGAACACTCCTGCCCACCGAGTCTGTGTGTGTGCTAACTGCCGTGGCTGCTGTGCAGCCTGAAGCGAAGGCAAAGGCCACACTGATCACCTCAAGGAAGGACACCAGGGGCATCCTGTCAGTCCTGACAGGCAGCTCCCAGAGGGCACGTGGGGACCTGCAGGGGGTGGGGGCCACAAAGTGGGTGTCTTTCCCGAGGCAAGAAACCTTTTGTTGCCATACTGATCCCTGTGGGGTTCACTTCCCCCTGCAGGGTTCACTTCCGTGTCTTCCTGCCAGCTCCCCCCCCGCCCCCCCCACCATTGCACACTGACCTTAATGGAAGTGAGGTTCTTATAGAACTCGGAGTCCAGGGAAGGCAGCTCGTCCACAGAGCTGTAGAAGACGCTGTGGTGGTGCCCGAGCAGCTGGCTCAGGAAGAAGGACGCGAAGGGCACGTCCACCACAATTCCCTGGGCGGGGGGAGAGGAGACTGAAGCTTGCCATCGACATCTGCCCAGGCTCTGTCTCAATAACCGCATTGGGCCAGCTCAGGCTGCAGCGGGCGCCAAGAGCATCCCGAGGCACTTCCTAAAATTTCAATCTGGACGATACTTCCCCATCATGTATCAAACACAACTGAGTAAGGGGTTAAGGGCACAGCCTTTCAAGCTACACAGCTCAGGGATCAAACCCCAGCTCTGCTGCTGCCTGGCCACGGGGCGTTGGGTTTTTCCTCTGTAAATGAGTAACAGTGCAGCCACTGTAAGAATTAAAGGGGCAAGGTGTGGGGAGCCCAGACGACAAGGCTCTCACCCAGAGGCAGAGCGGGGGAAGCCCAGGGGAGATGCCCCACCTAGACCTACAACGCACAAGGCCTTTGGTCCACAGGCATGAACACGGATCTGTGGTCATGGCACCATGTGAGAGGGAAGGGGGAGGGATGAGATCAGAGAGGCAGGCAGGGCCAGATCAGAAAGGGCTTCCTAAGCCTCCCGGAGTCTGGATTTCATCTTAAGAGCGGCAGGGAGTGTGTGTGTGTGTGTGTGTGGTGGGGGGGGGCGGCAAGGCTCTCAGCAGAGAGGTGCCGCATTTGTAGGACACCAGGAAAACTGCCCACAGCGCGTACCAGGGCAGCGGCTGAAAGGGCAGAGAGAGGTGTATGCATTGGGGAGACTTCAATGGGACAGTAAGTGAGGCTCCATCAAGGCCTATCACAGCGGAGCAGGAAGGCTGTATGAGCTAACGGGTGCTGCTCCTCACTCAGGCCCAGCATGCCCTAGTTCCTTTCATCTGCACTATTATCATTACTGTTGCCTGAGCCCACAGTGAAGGCCACAGAGACAGGCCACTGACAGGCTTCTGCTACAGCTCCACTCCCTCCGAGGAGCAGGAATCGCAGGGCGCCGGGTCAAAGGCCGCCAGACGGAGCGCTTCAGCTCAGCTCATGGCGGAGGGGCCCAGGCCTCAGCAGGGCCTGCGGAAGTCCACAGTGCCTGACCCCGTGGCACCGAGAAGAGGAAGCCCAGACACCCTTCCTCTGAATAACAGCAAGGATGGCAGCTCCACTCTCCCCATGGCCAGGTAACAGGCAACATAGGCGTTTTACCTATATTACCTCATTCGCCATCTACAGTAATCCAATAACGCAGCTTCTGTCAACCGCACTTTACTGTGAGAACGGCAACGTAAAGAAATGCACAGCCCTGCAGCAGGTGGGGGAAGACCAGGCTCGACCAGCCGCCGTGGGCTACGCCCTACCTCCATGCTTCGCCTGCAGGCATCTCCCTTTGAAGCACTCACTCAAATAACATAAGATTTTTTAAACAATTGTAACAACTGTCAAACACCATAAAACATGGCTCACCCATCACTGTGGAGCCCTGGCCCTGGCACCACTCCCCGACCCCTTGGGGAGGCAGGCGGCTGGTTTAGGACTCAGCTGGCCTGGGTCCGAATCTGGATTCTACCACTAACTAGCAATGAGACTCTCGACAAGTGACTCCGAAGCCACTGTCCTCTACCCGAGTAGGAACAGGACAGCTGCTGCCAAGCCACAGGAACGTTGAGAGGACTGAACAATAGACAGAAAGCACTGAGTGTTTCCGCACAGCGATCTTGTTCCTGCCCCTTTCCTTGGTTTTGTCCCAATGAAAGGCAGTTTACACGGGTAGGCCTGTCCATGTAAGTGCATACAAGCCCACGGTACTTCTCGCGTCTTATCTTCCTTTTCACTTCAGGGCTCCTTCACATGCCTACCTCATACACAGCTTTCCCCAGCATCTTGCCCACAAACTCAAAGAGCTGCAGGTAATTCTCATGAATGTAAGATGTGGGAGAAGGGTAGAGTCTCTCATCCCCACTGGTGGTCTGCAAGGCAAAAAGACGGACAGAGACAGAGGTTAACAGCCTTGTAACGAGCAAACCCAGGCCTTCGCTTCGCTGCTCCCCTTAAATACCTTGAACAGGTTGAGGGCCGGGTCAAACACCCTCTTGATGATCTCTTCCAAGAACTCCTTGAAAACGCCGTCTTGGTCAATCCCCGCCTCGTCCACCCCTAGGTCATTGACGAACTTCACGCGGATCACGCCCTTCATGGCGTGCTGCGAGAGCTGCCGGAGCTGCTCATAGCCATCCTGCGGGGGCAGAATGACGGCCCGTCAGAACCTGAGGCCTGCTGCCCGACGCAGGGCGCCCTCCACACGTGCACCAAATGTGCAAGCCAGGACGCATGGGTGCAGAAGGGCAGGCCTCACCCCCGTTGAAACGACAGCCTGGTAAAAAGAGTCCGCTCACAGGCACATGACTTTCCCACTCTTTGGCAAGGGGAGGCTGCCCTTGAGGGGACTCAGGGCAGTGAGACAGGAAACTGGACGAGTCATGATAAGGTCTCGTCATCAGATGGGATGAAACCAGGATAAGATCCCACCCCTCTATTTTAACACTGAGTTATCTTTCAGCTCTTGGTAAAAATCAATCAATCAATCAATCACACTCACAGGCTGCTAGAAGATGAAAACTAAAAATACCCTCCACCCTCAACTCCTAGTACCTTTCCCCAGATCAGGAAAGGGCTTGTGACTCATGCTGAGGAATTTCAACCACATCCCAAGGGCAACGGGGAGTTAAAGCAGCATTTATGCAAGGAGCAACAGGGCTGGCCTTCCGTCTTGGAAGGATCTTTCTGCTGGCAGATCAGATGCATGGCGGCGACAACGCAGAAAGCAGGGAGACGGGGTGCAGGGGTGACGCTGGGCCTGGACGAGGGCAGGGGCGGGGGAGAAGCCTCAGCACACCTCTGGCTCATGTCCAGCTGTCTCAGCACATGCAGCCATTCAGCACATCTCCCCCAGTCCAGAAACCTCGACACAACTCCAGCATTCTGCTAAATCGTTTCATTTAGTTTGCCTCTGGATTACGGTCTGCTGAGGCCTTCCTGGCTCCTGAGTCTGTCATCTGACGTACATACTTCCGGCATGTGCATGCCAATGAGCAGCTGCTTAGGTCTCCATGTCAGGGGTTGGAAAACACAGCGCCCGAATGGGACAGGACCCAGGGAGGGGTCCTTCTGCCCAACATAAGGCCCACTCAGCAGGGTGAAACCTACGTCTTCAGATGCCATCATGAAAGCAGCAAATCAACCACAGCATCCTACTGAGGCCACCCCACGTTTCTCCCTCAGTCCCAGCTGCAGTGCTCTCAGATGTTTTGCTGACATAAGAGCCACCATCTCCAAGGCTCCACCCATCTGCCACTCTGGCTCCTTTTCACAAAGCAAATGAAGCCAGTCCAGCAAGACCTGTTTTGGGAAACCCTTGCTGGCTTCCTGCTGATCACAGTTCTCTTGTGTTCACCTGGATCCAAAGGGCTGTCCTATTGTGGCACCCAGTCTCACTCAGGGCTAGGCTCCAAAGCTAGTGAGCATGAAAAGAAGTACCTCTGAACTCTCCCAAGTCACCTGAGGGCACAGGAACACGATTTTGACTGCACGGTCCTGAAAAGTACGTTTATGCACATGAAGTTTGACTACCATTAAGTTACATGAAAAGAAGGGAAAAACAGGAAGTCACCACGCAGCTGCTGCAGCATTTAAACTGTTCTGCCTAAATTTAAGATAATCATTCTGGCACTGAATCGGGGACCAGCAGAGAATACAGACACGTCCTGCTTGCCTGCAGGGTCTTCTCCATTCTGCTTTAAAATGCCACCGCCCTGACCTTCACACACGTGGGCAGGTGCTCCGGCTACGCGGGTTCAATGACAAGGTGTTCGTGAAAGCGCTCAGCATGAAGAGCAGCACACGGTAGGGCCCACGGAATGTTTGCTGGACTCAAATTTCCATCTGACTCCATCAGACCCGTATCAGCCTCCTCCTTGAAAAGTCGTAAAGGGGAACTGGCCACCTGCCTCCTCTGACGTGTTTCCCGTTGCCCGCACCGCATAGTTGGAACAGTCTTCGTGGTGTGAAGACTAGAACTTGCCCCCCGGGAAGGTAAGTGGGAGTGAGGCATTCCTCTTCTCTGCTGCCTCTCAAGGAGCGGACACAGAGCCCTGACCTGGGGGAGGGAGAGCTGGTTTTGTCCTTCAAGGCCCGACATCCGAGTGACCCTGATGGAGAATCTGAACTTCTCTGGCCTTCATTCTGCTACTGACAGGGTGAGGGGAAGGGGTTGGGAAAGAGTATGTCTATGGCTCCTCCTGTTCTGAAACGCTAACGTTCCAGGCCCAGTCCCCCCTCTGTGAGGGGTGCCTTCCCACAGGACTAACACCTGGACCCCAACCAGAGAAAAGGAAACAGGAAAAAAGCCTTGGATAGCACGACTCCAACATCAGCTTTTGGATGCCCCCTTGTGTTCAAATCAAGCAAAGGCCACTGGGCTCCTGTTCTAATAATCAAACCACCAGGTCGTACCACCGATAACTGAATAAACAACCCTCTTCTTCCTGTTCCTAATTCAATAGGAACACCACTGGTCAGTGTCATAACAAGATACTTCTAATGGGATGTAAAGAATAAAAGCCTAAGACAGACGCCCCTCCTCTGATGTCCCTGAATGATGTGTTTGAGAAGCGGGCTCAGGTAACCAGGATGTCAAGTGACTTTCCTATAAGTGACTTGAGAAGGGGGTTAGGGACTCTGTCACTCTCAGGTAACATCAGAGGCTCTATCAACCCAGACTTCCTGTGGGTGCTGGTCACACTGCAGGGGGGTATGATGGGTGGTGGGACCAAGAATTCTAAGAGACAGGACAGGTGCATCTGAAGAAAACGCTGGAGAAGTGAGTTTCTGTAATGCGATTGGGCTTCTTCCCCTTTGGTCAAAGGTGAGATTGCAAACTGGTGGCCCACAGGCTGAATTCAGCTGGAAGACAGGTGTTATCTGACCTTCCGGTACTTTATAAAAATTCTTTAGTTCCCAACATAGAAAATCTGGGGATTTTACACAAAACCCCTAATTTTGGTCCTGTCCTAAACAATGGGAGCATCATGGAGCCCAAATCTCCAGTAGTCACTTGGGGAGCTGAGTGTTTTGGGGGGCACATGTTCTCCACCTGCCCGCTTCCTGCTGCTCCCCAACACTAGGGCTGGACACCTGTTGTCATCCGTCAGCTTGTTTATGAGGAGGCCTCTCTTAAGTAGCCTTACCTAGACCAAGGGCTGTGTTTTAAGAAAACCAGGACAGAGCAGTGGAAGGGAAGGCTATCTCCATTTGTTTAGCACGCAAACAGGGTGCTCCTGCGCTGAGCCAGCTTTACGCATTCCTGTGGCCCACGGGGTGCCTGTGGGCACCTGCATTTCTTATGGCTGCTTTTCACAATGGCAGGCATCTCATCTGTCTCCCTCTCCCTGGCAGACCTCGGTGTCTGTCACCAGTGGCCAGGGGAACTAAGGCAAGCTCTGCAGGAAAGACCCTGCAAGGGAGAAAGTAAAAGTGCACAGGGCGGGAAGGCTGCAGCCACAGCCATCTGCTGGACATCTGGCCACCAGCTGTCCTGGGATCCCGCGATGGCCCGACACTGCTCAACCTTCGAATGAGGAACTGAGGCTGGACTGTGATGAAAGGCCTAAGGAGCAGGCATGGGCCAATGAATCAGGCCAATCATCCCTGGGAATGGGTCCTTGGGGCTCGGTCACCAATCCCAGGGACTGGCAGGACCACCAATGCTGGCAGGACCGGGACGTGCAGGCAAAACCCTGGGCTCCAGAGGGTGTGGCACACACAAGGCAGATAGGTAGACACTTACTGTGACAATGTTCCAGCCGATGGTAGCCAGGGTTTTGTGCCAACAAGATCAATATATTATGACAATTTTCTGACGCATGGAAGTAAAGTGTTTTGAGGACAGGCACCTATTTCTAATTCACATGAAGTTGCCACAGAGCGGTAATCCTGGACACTGGCTTTGGCTACGGTGGGCCACTCCCTTGCATCTCGTAACTTTACGTCTACGAGGAACTCCTAGTTCTGTGACATGCATTTCCCAGTACAGCTCAGTCAACCTAAGTCCTCCCACACCCACAGCTGGGGCTGGGCAGAGTGCCGGGGACAAATGGAGGTTGCAGGGACGTGAGAGTATCTGCATAACGCACTTCCTGTCCTCATTTCAGAGAGGCACCAAGTGTCTGATACTTTACCCCAGGGGCCCTCCCATGAAAAGGTAAAGAAATATTACACTGCAGCCCCCAGCACTGAGGACGGGCTTAATCAAGCAGCTCTCAGTGCACAAGCAAGACAAACGGCCACCTCCCTGCCTCCAGAGCCTTGATTTCAGTGTCATTAGATCAGGGAGTGACAAGAACAGTTCAGAAGCAACAAATCAACCATTAATGCTCCTACAGGTTACAGAGCACAATTCTTCGGGGGCTTCTCACCTCCAACATCCGGGACCGGCGGATAGTAATGTGAGTGACGTGAGGGGAGGCAGAGCTGGTCTCGACAAGCCCCAGTTTCTCCTTCTCCTTGGTAACCATGTTGCGGAACAGGAGAACCCTCTGCAACAAAGGCAAGACCAGAAACAGGGTCAAAACCGAGGTCTCCCTAGAGCACACTGCACACACCTAACGAAGTGTGAGTCACATGAGGTGCCCCCAAAACAGGGCACTTCCACATGGGCTGCCAGTCAGAAGTACCCTGGGGGAACAGAAAACATTCCCCAAAACATGACTGGGAATCAGAACGATGGCTGAACTCCTGGCAAGGAGTAACAGTTCCAGGAAGAGTGACCCGGCTGCAGCTCGGGCCCAGTTAAAAAGAAATCACCTCCTGTTCAGTCAATAATCTACCATAACAATCTGGCAGCCAGACAAGTTACAGAGGTGGCTATATACAACCATGCCTGCTTTAAAGGAAATCAATATTATAAACTTAACAAACAGAAACATTTCAAAGGTAATTTTTTTCACTGTCAGAATTCTTTAAAACCGACCCTACAGAATAAAGGTTCCCGACCTCCTATCTGCCTCCTCTGGGCCCCCAGGCACATTCTGTCTCACTAGTGACATCTGTCGATGACCGTGTGAAAGCACCTTCTCTCTCCTTTCTCCAGGTTCCCAGGGGCCCCTTTGGCAAGCACTAACGCTCTGCCCCGTCCTGGTTTTGAGAATTGCTGCTGTAGGAGCGTTCAAACAACGATGGGGACAGCCTTATTTTCCCAAGGGGGGAAAGAGGGATTTTATGAGGCCAGAACGAAGAGACTCAATGGCAATCTTAAGCAGAATTCCCAAAAGGAAAAAAGCCCGGTGAGGACTGGGACACAGCCTGGAGTGTGTCCCAGAGGCTCCCTAACAGCTCAGCATTCTTTCACCGCACGCCCAGGCCACAAGCAATCCTTACAGTTCCACGTAGTTAACCACTTAACTGTTTACGTGCATTTATGTGCTAAGAAATTAATAGCTGTATTTAAAAATACACATATATTGAAATAGATTTTTAAATTTCATTTTTAAAAGCCAGCTTAGCAAGCCTGACATCACTGAAAAGTGCTGAACTGTGGTCTGGAGCTGGCACTTCATACAGAGTGAGGGCAACGGACCTCACTGCGTCCCCAGAAAACTTATAACCTCCTGTGACAACCCAGCCGCCCCGCACATGGTTTGTGAGCTGCAGACAGAGCGGGGACCCCGGCTGCACAGCACGGGAATGCCATAGCCCAGGGCTGCCTTCCCAGACACACGGGCCCTGGCTACGGCGCTGCGTGTGAAGTCAGACTCTACACACCGGGCTAGGCCCAGGGGACGAAGGCTGAAAACCACTTCAACGAGGAACAGTAGTTGGGGAAGGCGGCTAACCCCTGACAACAGGAGGCCCAGAAGACAAATCTCAGAAGAGAGGCGATCCCACCCTTAGCGGCCAAGGGGGAGAAGTTATAGAGAAGTCGGCCAGCCGAAGGCGAGGAAGAGCGCCCCATTCCTGGGCCGCCTCGCACAGCTGCTCGTTCTCTCTCTGGTCAGGGGCGGGGAGACTGCTGGAAGGCTCTCTCACAGAGTGCACATGTGGTGACGTCATCTCCATGAGGTCCCTCACCTCTGAGAGGCTCTGCTGTCTAGTGCAATATGAATTTAAACAGGAACATCCACTTGTGAACCAAGCTGGATGGTAAAGAATGACTAACGTTCAGTGTTACCATCAAGGTCAAAACCATGTCAGAGAACCGTGAGGAGGAAGTGTCTCTGGAAAGTGAGACTTAATTTGTAAAAATGTGACTGGTCCACTGGCCTTGAGGAGTCACAGACGCCTCCCGTGCTACCTGCTTGCGGCTGACCTGGCAGCACTGCCCAGACCTGCTGTTGCCAGGTTTCTACCTCAGGGAAGGCCGCCCCAGGCACCCAAACCAGACCCCGGAGCATCATCTGAGCTCCTTCCCTGCTCCTGCGAATGTTGCTGTTCTCCCCGCCTGCAGTGCTGCCTCCTGACTTCATTGTCTTCCGACTGCTGTGGCCCCACTGAGTCCAGGCCAGACTGCCTCTAGCCGGGGCCTCACATGACACCCACAAGGACTTTCAGAAACAGCTCTCACCAGGTGCCTCCAAAGCTGAAAGCTCTCCAATGGCTTTGGACAGAATCCCAGTTCCTGTCCTTGGTGGACAAGGCCCTTCTTACTCCAAGAGGTCCTACAGACCTCTTTAACTTCTTCACTGCCTCCTTGTATCCCCTCCCAAGAGCACTGCACTCACTCTCACCTGAGGCCTGTGAACGCTGCCCACTGCTGCCCGTGCCCCTGAACCCCTGCTGGGATCCCGCGGCACCCACCCCTGCGACACACACCCCACTCTACCAGAACTGCCGGTTTCCACTGCCTTCGAGCTCTATGCCCCATTACTTAGCTTTGTACGCGACGCAGAGTAAGAACCAATCACGATCTGTGTTGGCTGAGTGACTGACCCCATTTGTTTACTCCCAGGCTCTGCAGCAGAGACGGAAATTCAGGAACCATGTGGTGGAACAGCTGAGTGCGACTCACATTTTTGTGTGGAATGACGTGCGGGATGTACTGCAGGATCAGCTGTGCCCGTTTTCGGTCCTTATCCAATTCTTGGAAGAGCACACTAGGTTTGAGATCCCTTAAAAAGACATGGGTTTGGAATAAATAAAACAAACAAATCTATTCTTGGCAAACTACGTCCTGTGGGCCAAATCCGGCCTGCTGCCCATTTTTGTAAATGAAGGTTTAATGGAACACAGCTACACCGACTCATCACTGTCTTTGGCTGTTTTCACGCTGCAACAGCAGAGCTGAGTAGCTACACGAGACAGTGTAGTCTGCAAAGCCTAAAATATTTACCACCTGGCCCTTTGCAGAAAAACCGTGCCAGCCCTGCTCCAGTGCCCCGACTTCGGGAGTTACACAAGAGTTGACAGGTCATTGGTGGAAAAACATGGACCTGATCTCACGTTTAGCTGTTGCATGAGGGTTCCCCGACCCTGTCCCCACAAAGACCTGGCGATACTTTTTACCCCACTGATTCTCATTTTGAAAACCTGCCACTGAACTAACATAACCTATTGCTCAGTTCAGCTAAAAACTTTTCTTCTTCCTAGTGTGGATAAGAAATAGTCGCTACTGGGTTGGCCAAAAAAGTTATTTTAGATTCTCCCTACGACGGCTCTAGTAGTGCTGAGTTGTGTTTAACTTCATTCAAAACAATTTTGTTAGACTGTATTGTGTCAGCTGTCATATCAGCATGCATTTACCAAAAAAAAAAAAAAATCAAAATTGGTGAATTTTTGTGCAGCCCTTTTAATATTGAAGGTAGAAGAAAATATATAACATTTTAGCGCATTATGCTTTATTATTTCAAGAAAGTAAAAACACAAGTGAAACACACAAAAAGATTAATGCAGTGTGTGGAGAGAGTTCTGGGTCAAAAGTGATTTACAAAGTTTCTTGGTACTACTGAGACTTCCGCCAAATAACTCTTTGCTGCGGGGCTGTCTCATGCACTGGAAGATGTTTAGCAGCCCCCCTGGCCCACTAGAAGCCAAGAGTCGGAGATAGCCGACATACTCGAAGTATCTAAAGCTACAGTTACTGGTAAAAATGAAAAAATGTGTCTTTTAAGGAAAAAGACAGGTTGGACTTTTTGGCCAACCCAATCAGTGTGGCCTGGCTCTGCTGCTATAACAGCTCTACTCCCTTCAGTACACGCACATTTGAAAAGAAGCCACACTAGGTGATTGATCCATCCCCACAGGTGCTTCACCGAAACACCAGCTCTCCTCGAGCAGACACAAGATAAAGGAGAGCGACCAGCTCCCTCCACCCTTGGACACGAGCACCGAGCACTCAGGCAGCTCTGCCGAGGGCGGCCTGACGGAGGGGGCTCTGGGCCCGTAAACCCATGTCCCCACCCCTGCGCTCACTTGCGCAACCAGTGGTCCTCAGAGGCGAAGCGCCGCCGACAGTCCCGCTCGTACAGCACCATGAGCCACCCGTGGACGGACTGGAACAGCTCCAAGGCCTCGCCCTTGGCGTTCTCTGGGGGCACACAAGCGAGAGTCACACTCACAACGCTGATCGCAAATGGACAGGGGCTGGGAGAACAGCTCCTGTCACCAAGTCCCATGAAGGTCTTCCTCTCCTCACTGCCCTCCCCATGGAGCTGACAGGACTAAAGGGCACCCTGCACAGGCTTCGAGTATCTTGAGGACCCGCACTGTTTCAGACATAGTGGCTCCCGCTGCCTCCCGCTGGTGTGTCACCCCAGGACCTCTCTAACCCGAGCAGCTTTGAACACACTGGGGGGACTCTGGCCTGAGGCGTGGCCTGGCTCACATTCTATCTTCTCAAAGATAAAATCAACTCAAAGAATCAAAAGAAGATTTGGAGCAAAATTAATCATCATTAACAATTCCTGACACACAAGCAAATCTCGAAAAACACGTGGGAGAATAAGACTTCTTTAACCATAGCACTGTCTTACGAAGTCACAGACAGAACACAAAGAAACAGAACTTGTAACCAGTGAAGAAACGTGCACGTTCAGTCCACGCCGACAGACCACGAGGCTGAGAGTCAGCTGTTGCCACCGACTCCGGCCGCCTGGCCTGCGGCATCAACCAGATGGCGCTGCCGCCTTTGCCTCACCTATGATTCCATCCCAGATCATCTTGAACACGAAGGAGTTTAGAAAGGAGGAGATGGTGACCAGCTCTTCCAGTTTGAATGAGATTTGCTCTTCATAAACTTCAATGTCATCAAGGATCCTACATCAAGCAGAAAATTATTCACACCATCCACCAAGAAGAGGGAAAGAATGAGATCTACACTTCCGAAAAGACACAGTAAGGTCGAGAAACAGGCCCTGTCCTTTGGAGACACTTCCTGTGTAGGGTGGCAAGAGTCTAGGCTGGGCTCCCGAAGGACAAGGGAGAGGAGAGCTGGGGTGTGGGGGGACAGAGGGAGGACTGGCCGTGGGTCACTGCTGAGGCCAGTGACGGACACACAGGGCTCACTGCGCTGTATTCTCTCTGCTTTCAATTGACTTGCACTGTCCACAGTGAAGAGTTCAAAGCACAGCTGTGAAAAACAGCAAACTCCACTCTGTTTCCTTGCTCATGAGGGTTTGACTGTGACACTTCCTTAATTCACACCTGAAGTCACGCCTGAGTACCGAGGAATCCTGACTGAGAGTCTGTCCCCCCGAGGAGGGCTGTGACTGTCTCTGCATGTACAACAGGTGCCAGCAGCACCAAGCAGGTACCTGAGAGGCGCTTGGGAGTGAACAAACACCGTCTGGAAGGACGGACGAATAGATGAACTCTTTAACATAATCTCTATCTGACAAGACCCAACATGGCTCCACTCAGCTTAGAATCCGCCTCACTCCTGGGTCACCCCTGACCCAGCGACTCAGAGCACCTGCACCAGCAGCTACAGACCGCGCTCCTGCCTCCGCCGCTCACCAAGCCCTTCCCACCACGATTCCTGCCCAACCTGCCAGCTACAAGGCCCTGATGCCCTCCAGCCATATCTTCTGGCCTGAATATACTGCCTGAGGCCCATTGTATCTTAGGACTCTCCACCAACCTTCTGGGGAAAAGGGAATTAGGAGAACACCAAGCACACAAGTAGACACGTAAGCCTAAGGAACTGAACGGGACCAACACTTGTTAGTCCTTCGGTGTCAACCACTGTACTAAGGACCTGACGGTCCTTTTCTCATCTGCTTCCTGTCGCACTGGTGATGCTGTCTCCAATCCACTGATGTTGGAACCAAGGCCAAGAGAGGCGGGGCCTCCTGCCCTGCTGCCCAGGGTGTCTCAGTCTTCCACCTGGACTCCCTAGCTCTGAAATTTTCTAGTAAATCGTCTGGCACAGGGAGTACATGGTCGAAGTAATCTGGACCCAGATCCAGGAAATCCGAGCACCCACATTCCATGGTACTGACCCAGCTCCCCCGAAAGGATGGCAACTACCAACTGCTGAACCCCATTATACAACCCCACCTGGTCAGTGCTTCCTCATCTACTTCTAAATGTTCCCTAAGAAATCAAGTGGTGGGCGCTGCCACCCAAACATTGGCAGTTAGCACATCAACAGCTGCTTCCTCCCTGGCACCATGCTCTGGTTCCCCCACATTCCGGCAAAGCTCAGGCCCACCCAGTCCACCTACGTGACGAGGTGCCGGGAGCAGTCACAGAACAGCATCAGCATGGCCAAGAGCTGCTTCGACTCTTCAGTGTCGTTGTTGAGGCATTCCAAGAAGAGCTTTAACCCTCCGTGGGGCCCCAGCTCGCAGATGAATGCCCACAGTTTGGGCAGCAGGTCATCAAGGTAGGTGAGACCTGGAAGAGGCCAGAGAAACCCACGCCTCAGACAGGGGCTCCGTCTGGCCCATCACCTCCCTGTCCGTTAGGGAAACGAAAGACATCTGCAGGTGAGCCTTAATGTGCACGACAGAAAGCAGGGGTAATTTCCAAGAAAATCATTATCACTGTGAAAATAACAACAGCTAATGTTTAATGGCTGCTTACTATATGTCAGATACTATTCCAAGTACTGGGCTGGCCGACAAGTTCGCTTGGTTTTCTCCGCAGGATGGCTCTAGCAGCACTCAGCTGACTTTACCTTCGTTCAAAACAATTCGTTAGTTTGTACTGTGACAGCTGTCACATCAGCATGCATTAAAAAATGACCATCAAAATTAGTGAATTTTTGTGTGGCCATTTTAATATTGAAAATGCAGGAATAGAAGTGACATGTTTAGCCTATTGTGCTTTATAATTTCCAGAAAAGTAAAAACACAACTGAAATGCACAAAAAGATTTGGGCAGTGCATGGAGAAGGTGCCATGACTGTTGGTACGTGTCAAAAGTGGTTTGCGAAGTTTCATGCTGGAGATTTCTCTCTGGACAACGCTCCATGGTCGGGTGGACCAGTTGAAGGTGACAGCCATCAAATCAAGACATTAATTGAGAACAATCAATGTTCTACCACATGAGAGAGAGCTGACATACTCAAAATATCCAAATCAGTAGTTATTGGTGGAAAGGAAACATGTCCTTTATTTTACATAAAAAACTAAATGAACATCTGGCCAAGCCACTAGCTGACATGCATGTGCATCTCCCTCCCGATGTGAAACCCAATGTCATCTCCATTTTTAGAGTGAGGAACTGAAGACCAGAGAGGTCAACTGGCTCAAAAATCACACGGCCAACAAATGTCAAAACCAGTAACAACAAACCCCAGGACTGTCTGACTTGGTGTTTATGTTTTAAATCAGAGATCAGCACCTCTTTTTCTGGTCCAGAAAAAAAGGACCAGAGAGTTAGTACTTGCAGGCTGTGTGGGTCACTCTCTGTCACAAGCACTCATTGTAACCACTGTAGCGCAAAGATAGCTATAGACAATGGGAGTGTGGCTTTGTGCAAATAAAACTGTATTTATAAAAGCAGGTGGTGGGCCTGACCTGGCCCTCGGGCAGCAGCGTATCAAGCCCTAGTTTAAACTGCCTTGCAGGCTCACCACATCTGGCAAAGCTTTCCTCCCGTCTGCTTCCACTACTCTGTGTTCAAAGTGGGAGAGCAAGGACTGCTTGTGGCAGACGCCCTCGTGGCAGTCATTGGGTGACGGCGGTGTGAGTCGGCTTCCTGGGGGCTATAAGGCTCAGACACACAGGCCACATCTCGGTCACATTTATGTCTATCAACTATGCTGCTGAGTTGGAAGGTCTGGCTCTGAAGTTCCATGTGTCACTGAATATGCGACAATGGCGTGTCCCTCACCTTACTCCTCGGAGGAGAAGCCCCTTATATCTGGGTCCTTACAATGCCTTTCATGTTACATCATTACTTCATCTCAAACAGAACTATCTGGGAAAACATAAGCCTAGGATGGGGGCGGGACGACCATCAACGCTACTGACAGGTGTTTAGAGGGCAAACTCAAGGCCGACTGTAAAGGAGGCATCGTCCCTGCAGTCTGGCCCAGTTTTCCAGGGCCAGGGGGTGTGGTTATAAAATGCAGCAATCTCACAATTTAAAACTAAGCTAAAAAAGAAACTGAAAAAAAAAGAGGGAAAAAAAGAAACAGAAAAGGTAGTTACATTGAGGCAATCATAAGCACATGCCTACAGCACAAACTGTAGCTGTAGGCAAGCATCCTCACAGAGTGAGGATGGACACTCGCTGACAGCACCGAGCCAGTTCAACGGGGGCCGCATTCTGAGCCCCCAAGACAGAAACTGAGGTGCTATGCTCGGGGGAGCCTTGTCAGAGGGGTGGCACGGGGCTGCAGGACCGCCGTGCACGCGTGAGGAGCACAAACAACAGTGCTTTGCAAAGTGTGAGTAGAGAAACAGCAGTATTTTTAAAATTAGTGTATTTTCCATAATAACATGCACACCGTAGTAGACTGGATATTATATATACACTTTAAACTAGTTTATCTTCATTCCTTGTAAGTATACGTTATCAAGGTGGCCAAAAACCTTCTTTTTGGATTCTTTAATTGGGACAATGGGGGGGTGCTTCACGTTGTGGTCACCTTATAAAGCTGAAGACAGGCAGCAAAATCATCCCTTCAGTGCACTGTGCAAACCCTCGCATTAGGTGCTGGGCTGCCCAGGCTCGGTCTGGGCCCCATCCCTTCTCCCCCACACTCTCCTCGGTGAGCCTGCCCTAGGCCCAAGGCTTCACATGCCACCCCTCTGTCCACGCCCCAGTAGACTACATTCACATGACAGCAGGTGCCACACACTCAACACAGGCGAAACGGAGCTCTGGATGCCCCATCAGCCCTAGCCAGTCCCAGCATGGCAACTAGCCCCATCATCCACACTGCTGCTTGGGCCAAAATTTCTCGCACCATCTTTGAAACTTTTAGGCCCTACCCCCCAAATCCAATCTACCTCTGAAATAGATCATATGTCTCCCTGCTTCCATCTCCATCACTACACCAGCTCAGATGTCCTCAACCAGGGGGTACTCTGTCCCCCAGGGGCATTCAGTAATGTGTGGAGACAGGAATGGCTGTCATAACTAGGGTGTAGGGGAAGGTGCTCCTGGCGTCGATGGGTCGGGGCCGGGGCCTGCTAAACATCCTGCAATGACAGGGTGGCTTCCACAGCAAGGCATTACCTGGCCCGAACCACCAACCGGTCAACCGTGCTGAGGCCCAGAAACCATGCTCCAGCCGGAGCCAGGCCTGTCTCTCGTTACCGTCACTGCCATGGCGCCCACCATCACACGGAACACACCTCCCCCTTGTTTCTTACTGGTCTCTCCCACCAGAATGTAACCCCCTTGGGAACATAGACCACGGCCCTCTAACTTACTGCATACCCTCGGTGCTGGGCCATGACAGGTGTGCTGTGAACACTGAAGGTGAAGTGGTGTGTGTGAAAGGGGGAGGCAGGAGCAATTCATGATTTAAAAAAATTCAAAACGCATCAGAGAGGTTCTTAACGCCTTATGCAGCGAACGGTGTCAGAGCTTACAGACGGCCTGTCCACATAATACCCATCCACACCAACTCCTGCACCGCCACCCCAAAGTCCTGGGCACCCACCTCTGCTCACAGAGGGGACTCTCGTCCTCGTTCAGCTACAAAGGAAAGTGTTGGGCACATCACGCAAGGACATTCCACAGCTGACATAAGTGAGGTATCTGGACAATTTCTGACGTGATCAAACGCTCACAAGGTGACTAACGGAAAGGGAAGGACAAAACTGTGTTTCAATCTAAACTCACACACAAGTGCCCACTCAGGCACAGGGAGCTGTGTCAGGATCGTGGGATGAAGAGTGGCTTAATTTGTCTCTTTCCTGCTTCCTTGTCTTTCCTAGTTTTCCATGCAGAAAGAGTAGTAACTTTTAGAAAGCCAACTGTACTTCATAATTAATATAAAGGGCCAGGGCACAGGGACACACTGGAAGTGCTAGGATGGAGGTCAGTTCCGGCTGTTTAACTAACTGGTCTCTAACATGGCTCAGACATGTCCTACTTCTCTTCAAAGTGGCCAGAAGAAAATCAGCTTGTTCCGAGCAAAACTGCCAGCCAAATGTGAGAGACAGAGGATGCCCCGGGCTCCCGAACCTGTGAGAATCTGCAGCCGGATCTGGGTCAGAGTGGTCAGCGAGGTCTGGTAGAGGACACAGATGTTGCAGACCTTCTGTACCTCCGCAGAGTCGACACGCTTACCCCCGACAGGCTTGAGAATGTTCCGCACCGACGCAGACTTCTGAAATGCGCGCTTCAGGAGATCTGGCAGTGGGGAGAAGGAGCGCGTGGGCAGAAGCTCAGCCGTCTGTCAAGTCCTACCCTGGCAGTAACTAGAAGAGCATTTCAATCAAGTTCCTACTTTTTTAAAGATTTTATTTATTTATCTTTAGAGGGGAAGGGAAGGAGAGAAGGAGAGAAATATCAATGTATGGTTGCCTCTCATGCATCCCCTGTGGGAAACTGGCCTGCAACCCAGGCATTTGCCCTGACTAGGAATCGAACTGTGATCCTTTGGTTCGAAGGCCCGCACTCAATCCACTGAGCCACACCAGCCAGGGCTCAAGTTCCTAATTTACAGCCACATCTTGACAGTGCGGCTGCTCCTTGATTCAAGTCACCCCTTTGGAATAACACAGAAATGCGTTAACAATAGGATTTTAGGTAAAGCCCAAAGACGGCTTCAGAATCAGAAAATTTCTCAGAAGCCAGACAATATAATTCTTATGTGAGATCCTTTTGCATACCACTTAATGTCAGAATCCACAAAGGTAAAAATTACAAAGGTAAAAACCATGGTAAAAATTCCTAGTCCTTGGAAAGGGGAAAGGGGGAAAAGACGGGGGGCCTGGCTGACGCCCAACGTTCTGTGCTTTTAGACGGAGGAAGGGGTGTAGGCCTCAGGTACTGAGACTCAGCTTAGGGTTGCACCCTACTCTGGTTTTAAGCCTTCCCATCTGTATCCTGCCGCAGTGACAAGTCACTGAGCCCATGCTCACTGACGGCTACAAGATGGGACTCTGCAGCCTGCAGGTGGCAAAGGAAGAGCCACCCTGACCCTGCAAATCTGCTGTGGCAGGCCATCCCACTGATTTACGTGTTGGTGGCATTTCCTTAACTCTTATCAGTGTGGGCAGCGAGAAACCTCTCCACAGAACCCATCACTGACCCTGCAAGGGGACATGGCTGCGCTGGTGACAGAGTCCCCTGTACCAGGAGCCTCACCTGGGAGATTTCTTGTGTGATCAGCCACGCAGAAGAGCTCTACCTCCCCTCAGAAACAGGTCTTCCTATTTACGGGAAGAAAGAGTCACAAGCCCCTTTTCATCTCACCTACTGGAAATTCAGGGCCAAATGGAAGCTCGGAGAAAACCATGGCCGCCCCGTGGAACACGTATCAGTTGACATTCTCTAGGCATGACCTTGATTTTCCTCACCTATGTCTATTTCCTACGTTCTGTATTCTATTGCTAAGGATTTTTTCCACTGTTTTTGCTAAATGTAAAACTGACTTAAGCAGTCTCAAAGTCTTTGTGGGAGAAGCAGACCATCACACAACAGAGGGGGACAGGCACCCTGAAACGCCCAGAAGGTGCACTCAGCCCGGCAGAGGCACGGCCAGCCTGCTCCAGCCACTCACTCTTCATGGGAAGCACGTTCTGCGGGGATGCTGGCTGCACGTGGGCCGCCGGCTCCTGGTTCTCCAGCAGCTTCTTGCTCAGGATGTCACTGAAGAAGATCCGGATCAGAGGCACCCCCCACAGGAACTGCAGCTGTTTGGTGATCAAGGGCATTGACTCGTTAAGGCTGGGAGAGAAAAGGAGACGAGGTGTGTCAGTTCCACCTGTCGAATGGCCAGGGAGGGCCTTCCACGTGGCAGTGTGGCTAGGATCTGCCGGTCAACATGGTCAATGAGATAAAGATAATTTAAAAGGGGGCTCCACAAATCGCTGCTGAGGCCTGGGTGCAGGAGGCACTGACCCCTCTCCCCTCCCTGCCGATCCCCCCAGACTTCCCGTGCTGCCAACAGCACCACTGCCCTCCCCAGGCCCCCAGGCCCCACGAGTCACCACCATCTCCCGGACACCCTTCCCCTCTCTCCATCTCAGTTCCATCCTGTTCACCACTAAGATGACAAGAGCCATCTCGCGCCTGCTGTGCCGCCTCCCCTTCACAGCCAGCCCTCAGGCCCGGCCCACAACCTCACCGCCTCTCCAGCCTCCTGGGAGTCTCACTGCCTTCGGGTGCTGCTTTCTCCACTCTGCGCCACAGCCCCAGCATTGGACTCACACCCCGAAAACCGCTTTCAATGCCTCCCTGCCAGAGACCCCGCACTGGCTCTCACTGTCTTCCAGTGCCACGGCAGCAACAGCCACCGCCCACTGGGCACAGGCTGGGCCTGGTGTGGGCACTGGTGCCTCGTCTCAGTCAGTCCTCGGAGGCACCCCTCCCCCACATTCCAGATGAAGAAAGTGAGGTGAAGAGACTTGTCCAAGGTCCCCCCAGAAAGACCAGGTTGTTCACCACTGTGCTTCCTGCCCTGCACTCTGCCCTGCACAGCCTGATGCCCAGCACACGCTCCTCCGCCCTCTTCAGTGTGGGGCCGTGGCCTGGTTGTAGGCTGACAATCAGATTTTTTCAACTGGATGTCACTTAGGTACAAGGAAAAGGGAGAAAACCTGGGGATTTCCTTCCCTGGCGCTCAGGTTTTGTCTCAAGAGCACCTGTCAGGGGCCCCGGGAATGGGGCTGGAGCGGCATGGCTGCCTCAGACCTGAGACCCGCTGCAGCCCGGCCTAGGACACACCTTTCAAATGCGTGCCGCCACCTCACTTAATCTCTATCTTCTAGCCCAGTGGTGCTTCTTAAAAAACATTTTAAGTCCTTGATTAAAAGAACTTTAAAATTTCCATTCCACCTCTTGAAAAGCATCTGGAGGGACTTCAATTCCCTTTGAATCAATCATGCATCTAACTTTAGTATCCCCAAAATACGGCAGCCAGGCAATCAAAAGAGTGATGTTGGAGAAGAAAAGAGAGCATTTATAGACACTATGTGAACAAAACAAAAGACAAACCACCGCGATCTCATTTCTGGGAACAGCTGTGAGGGACAAGGCTGAGAGGGTGTGCACACAGGCTGTCTCGAGGTAGTGGCGTTATGAGACAGTTTTTGTGCTCTTTGGTCCTTACCTGTACTGTACACAGTGAACATACATTACTTCTGTACGAAGAAACAAAACAACGTAAGCCAAAATAAAGAAGGAAGGCAGAGATGATGGGAGAGAGGCAGGAGGCAGCAGGAGAAACAGCAATCTGCCTCCGGGACTCACCCATAGTCCACGGATTGGGAGAACCAGCCAAGGACAGGGTGCCAGTGCGTCAGATTGGATTTCTTCTGGGACACGTACTTCTGGCAGTAGCACAGCATCTGGGTGAGCAGGCTCACAAAGCCGTCCGTCTCCTCCTCCAACACTCGGGGGCTGAGGGAGCCCAAGTGCAGGAGGTTGCCTGCAGAGAGACGAGGAGGCGGTGGCAGAAGTGCATCGTCTGCTCCCAGCCCTGCTCCCTGCCCGGCGCTCAGGCAGCCGCGCCTGCGCACAGTGAGCAGTCCCACACAGGACGCCTGTCAGCGCTGGTGCTGCGGAGCCATGCAGGGCTCAGAAGCAGGCCAACCCGGCTTCCGGTGCCGGCTCTGCCTCAGACCACCTCTCGAACCCTGTATCCTCATCAGGAAGACTGGAATACCGACCTCCACTCCTGATGTGAGGACTGTATGACACACAGAACATCTGGTACACATAAGTATGCCATATTTAGCTAGTGTGACATTCTAACATTATGCTAAGATGTTAAAACCAGAGGTTAACATAAGAAATACTCTTTTGAAGACTATCTAAAATTCCTAGAAATCAATTATTCAAAGTACACCACAGTTATTTAACAGGCCTTGTGTGAGGATTCCCTTAAAACTTAGCCCCAAGAACCTTTTTCCATGTAAAATAAATCAGGCAATGAAAATTATGTACATCTGCTGTTTCTGAATACTTCCAGCCACAGACCCTTTCATCTACAATGAAAACACAGTCAAGCAGACGATGCAGGCCCTGCTGGGGGCCCTGCTCGGAGCCTTCCGCAGCTGCGCGCCCGCCTTTTCCCAAGATGGGAATTTTCTCAGCAGCTCATCACATTTTCAATTTCCCCTGGGCTGACAGGAAGTAAGGGCTGAAACTGAGCAGTCATTTACAGTCCCTCAACCAGTTTGCCGAGCTGATACATTTCCTATGTGATTTCAGGTTCACGTGTCTGCTTTAACTATCTCTCCGACTGCGTGTTCTCACTGCAAGCACCACTAACCCATTTTCCTGATGTCCAGAACACAGTCACATTCCAGCCAGAGATACTCACCCATCAGACAAAGCGTGTGGCATCCTTCCAAACTTTCACAGACATCACGGCATCGATCTTTATCTCTTAAAAATGTGATGAATTTACGAAGCAAGTCATGGGATTCCAAAACAGCGAGGCGCTGCAAACAAGCACAGACTGTTAAAGCGAAAGCTGATGGGAAGAATTTCCCACTAAAGCATGACCTTGACCACCTGCAGGTTACCCCCTAGTAGCCAAACATGCTATTGGTTGCTAAAAATAAAAGCAACAAAGATGAGAACCTGTTTCTTTGGGCTATTAACAAAAGTGTGCCCACAGTGGCTACTGATCCAGAAGACGACTCAGGGAAGAGGTGAGAATTAACAGAAAAAACATTTTACACTCTAATTTCTAAGAAGAAAGGCAACCGTGAAATTGGGGGGAACTCGGAGCCCACTTACCTCAGGGGTCACTGTGCCAAGGTGGGTCACGAGAGCAGGCACAGACATGATGTGTATGAGGAATGGCCGAATCAGGTTGTCTGAGAACTGTGCAGCAACCACAGGGCTAGACACAGACAAGTCACCTCACTCAGAGGTCTGCATGCGAACCTGGGACAAAAGAGCAGCCCTACCGATGCCCCCAAGCCCCTTGGAATCATGCTTCACCGGACTTCTAGAAAAACTAAAAACTGAAAATGGGGTCACCCACTAAAGGAACAGTGAGCCGAGGACAGTACAGCCATAAGAAACAGCTATGAAAAATCAGTTTTGAAGTTTAACTGACATGAGAAAATGCTCAAGGTACATAGTAAACTTTTTTTAAAAAGGCAGAGACTCTGGCTGGTGTAGCTCAGTGGATTGAGCATGGGCCTGCGAACCACACGATCGCAGTTCAATTCCCAGTCAGGGCACATGCCTGGGTTGCAGGCCAGTTCCCAGCAGGGCACTCACGAGAGGCAACCATACGTTGATATTTCTCTCCTCTCCTTCCCTTCCTCTCTAAAGATAAATAAATAAAATCTTTAAAAAAAGGCAGAATAAAAAACTACATGGGGAGAGGGGAGGGGGTAGTGATTTGGAGGGAAATAAGGGATTTTGGAAGGCATGTACCCTGACCAGGAACTGGCGACCTTCCCCCTTTGCAGGACGACACCGAACCAGCTGCACCGCATCGGTCAGGGCTGGCCTTCCAAACAGTCTAAACCCGTGTTTATACCACTATTCCATCTGTTTCCGCCACCCCTTGCTGGCCCTTCTTCAGCTCATAGGTTTCCTCTATCAACTAAAAGCTCAAAATGAGAAGGGGTTTTATCTCGACCTGCGGCTGAGAACAAACACGTGCAGGGCTGCAGACAGAAGACAAGGAAAGAATGGTCCTAGACACTCCCCTGCCCTCGCCCTCCCCCCAGACCAACACTTCCTGCTGACCAAGGGGGCGATCGCAGACCCAACAGCAGCGACCAGAGGAAAGAGAAGCGAGAGGGCCAGCCCCTCGGCTGTCCCTACTCACCGCAACGCGAGAGAAAAGGCTGCAGTTAAAGTGCTTTTGGACAGACAAGGCCGGGGTCTCGCCAGGCCACGAGTTAACAGTATCTAAAAAAAAAACACAACATTTTAACTGGTCAGGGAATGATGCCAACTCTGTATTCACTTGTTCGTGGAAAAAAAGAAAGACATTAAAATGAGTATCTCAGATAAAAAAACTAAATTGGAATGTTTTTAAAAATGAAAGGAGAGAAAAGTGATGGGTATAGAAGTTCATTATACCCTCCCTCACCTTTAAATGGTATGTTTAACTTTTAAAATAATAGTTAAAAAACCACCCTGGCTGGTGTAGCTCAGTGGATTGAGCGGGGGCCTGTGAACCACATGATCACGGTTCGATTCCCAGTCAGGGCACATGCCTGGGTTGCAGGCCAGTTCCCAGCAAGGGACACATGATAGGCAACCATACACTGATATTTCTCTCCCTTTCTCCTTCCCTTCCCCTCTAAAAATAAATTAAAATTAAAAAAAAAAACCTAACAGCTGACAAATACACCAGACATAAAATTTCAAGACAAGCAGCCTCCAGTTATGGGGTCACACAGAGGCCTCCTTGCTGGGAGGAGCTCTGGCCATCCCACTGTCCCCAAGGCCTGCCGTGGCCACGGAGAGAGCGAGGCCACGTCCCCATGGACCCCATCCAGGTGCCAGGCAGAGGGAGGGGAGGGGCCCGGGGAGGGGCCCACCCCACGCCACTTCTCACACTGAGGACTCCCGAACTGTTACTTTTAAACAGCAGTCTGGGTTTCTGACCATTGCCCAGCTACACGGGCTGGCACAAAAGGTGCAGTGTGGACAGAGGCTTTTGAGGACACAGCCACCAATTCCAGACACCAACTGAGAAGGCGCCAGAGGGAACCAGCCCTGAGGCCTCCCCCCTACCCCCCTCCACCCCCAGTTTCAATTTCAAGTGACTGGATTACACCTGGAGCCGAAGACTCGGCACATTAAAGGGATCCCAGTGGCACTGCCTCCCTTCACCCAAACCGCAAGTGACCCGAGTGACCCACGGCAGGGGGAGGGAGGAGAAGACACTGAGGCATTCAACTCTTTCTGTAAAGTGTTTCTGTGAGGAAGGCACTGGATATGCCAAAATCAAACATAAAAATCCAAGTTCAGGTTTCAGGAGTAAGGTCACATATTAGGGGACTGGGTCACAGACCTGCAGCACAGAATAAAATCCACGCTGGTTGAGATGTCCCATTATATTTGCACAAATGTGGCTCATGGCTGGTCGAAGACTCTCACCTAAACAAAGAAAAAAGTCTGAGACAAGAAAAAATCCGACCCTACATGAACTGTTTTAGGTGGGGCAGAAAGCCACAGCCCACGTCCCGGGCCCCAGGAAAAGAGGCACTTTCTGGCTGGCCTTCCTGCTCCCTGAAGCCTGGGACGGGGGTTCACAGAGACACTGCATGTCCGGGACCCTCTCCCTGCTCGAGTGTCATCCTCAGGTGACGGGGCCCATCATCCCCCAGCCAGAAGTGACATCCCCAGGCTCTGAGGTCCTGTAGCACCTTTTCTACTTCCCTCCAAGGGCCTGGCGCTGTCTCTTCTCTGTGGCTGCCTCCTCTCTCCAACAAGATGGAAGCTTCCTGGCAGGGGCCAGGGCTCACTGTATTTTAAATCCTGCCTGGAACCCTGGATAGTGCCTTAAAATAAACCTTCCTCCTGACCCGGTGCCTTTGAACACCAGCTTCCTCTGCTTTCAGAGTTGTCCCTCCTCTTCATTCTGAGGCCTCTAACTCTCCCGCCTGCTCCAAGCTCAGACAGCACTTCTCCAGGGAAGCCTGAGCCCTGACAGCAAGGCAAGGCTGCCCGCTCCCACCTCAACCCCCGCTTCTCTTGTACTCTTCCTTCCGAGCACCAGGGCATAGGACACGCATGTGCCTTGTCTCCCCCACCAGGCTCTCAGGTCTGTGAGCCAGAGTGGCCACAGAGCAGTGTCTGCACGGCATATGGCACAGAGCAGGCTGTTTGCTGAACAGATGGGTGAAGTGACTGAACGAACAGCATAAGCTAAGTATGATATTCAGGAAAGTAGGCAGCTTTACAATGCAAATTTTATGGCCAAAAGAGAATTACTTGCTGCTGAATGAGTTGCCAAATGAAATGACAAGGCTTAATGTAAGCAAATATCGTCACTGGGTGCTGCAGGAATAAAAAAAATAAGATCAGAGGGGCCAAGCTTTAAACATAAATTCCAAAAAAGGAGACTATAACACACAGTACTGAACACATTCTGGACGCCACAGCGCAACCTGCTGGGTAGTGCGAAGGGCGCCTTTGCCCGTATGGTCTCGGGCCTCCCCTGAGGCTCGTGATGGCAAAACTGCTTTTTAAAAAGGTGGAAAGGGCCCTGGCAGGGTAGCTCAGTTGGTTAGAGCATTGTCCTGATTCGCCAAGGTTATGGGTTCGATCTCTGGTCAAGGCACATACAAGAATCAACCAAAGAATGCATAAATAAGTGGAACAAATCAATGTCTCTCTCTATATATAAATGAGTAAATAAAAAAACTTTAAAATTAACGGCGAAAAGGTGCCCAAGCCCTGCCCTTAGGAAAGATTTTGAAGCAAGTCCCACAGACCTTTTCCCCGGAAAATTTTCCATGTTGAAGTGTCTGTGAAGGTGACAAGCATCGTGAGGTACAGTGTGACGAGTCTGGAGTCTTGTAAGATTTCAGGCTAGAAACAATGAAGAGAGTAAGATAAGATACACTCCCTCCAGTCCCAGACAGTGAAGCGACATTGTATAACTTGTCTGAGTGCACTTGGCTTGAGTGAGTGAGTCAGCGAAACAAGCAAGTATCCTTTTTTCTCTTGGGGAATGACCACTTTTAGGAGCTAAATGACAGGGATTTTGACCCACTAGTCAGACTACAGAATCTGAAGCATTTCTGAGAATGGAGAACTGAGAATTCTGGGAAATAAGATGGCCAGCGCTGGCTTGCCAGTTTTGTATGCATTGAGGACCATGCGTATGTTCATACGTACACTGGAGCGACTGAGTGGGATTGCAATTGAGCCTAACAGGGATGCTAGGTTCAGACTTCTGCCATTGCCACTTACTAACTATGTGACCCTGCACAAGTTTCTTAACCTTTCTGTGCCTCAGCTTCCCCATCTGTTGACAACGGATAGTATGGTTATTGTAAGGATAAACCACTCATGTACATAAAGCACTAAGAACAGTGCCTGGCACAGAGATAACTCTATGTAATGGTGGTACTATCAAACATCATTTCACAGGACTGGGCTGGGGAAAAGGCCCGATTCCTTTCTCCGCTCGGAGACATTTTAGCATGTACTCCTGCAAGGGGCCCTGGAGACCACCTAGTTCCAGCCCCTGACCTCACAGAATGAGAGAGGGCAAGTGACTTGTTCAAGGCCACGTGAGAAATCAGCAGCAGAATCAGGACTACATTTAGGTCTTCCTGGATCCAGATCCAGTGTTTTCTCCTAATGGGTGTATCTTTGCACAAACTTGAAGAAATTTTCCTCCAAAGCAGAAGAGCCTCTTCTCAAAAAGCAATCTGCGGTGGCGTGTGGACATGGACAGCAGATAGGTGAGATGACCCCTGCTCTGTGCACAATGTCTTCCTCAACCAGCAGGCCGGCTTGTGGCTTGTTGCCGGGACAAGGCCAAGAGGGCCGGTGAGCAAGGCCCCAAGACAGATGGCCTCAAAGGGACCCCTGTGACCTCTGCTGACCATCGCTGCTTCACTCAGCTGCTACCTGAGCCCTTGCAAAGCCTCTGTCCCCGAAACTTCCCCCTCCTTATGTGCAAGGTGGACATAGCTGCTGTTTGCATCTACTCACACCTCTGTTCCTCTTCTCCCAACACAAAGGTGGGCATAAGACCAGGCTGGGCCAGTGGTAGTACCCCATCCTGCTCACTACTGTGACCAGTTAAGGGTTGAGACCAGGACCCCACTGGGTCACTGAGGTCTCCCAGATTTTTAATGGGTGGGGAAGTTACCCTTCTCTCTTTGGTCAAGACAGAATATGAGGCCAGAACTGCTGGCTGCCAGGATCACAGCAGAAGCAGCCAAGGTGACTCCAAAAGGCTCCAGAGATTAGAGAAAAGAATGAGGGGAGAACCCAGCAGCCCCAGCTCGGGTCATCCCCAGCTGCCATGCTACAGAACATACTCTCTGGCAAAAGATTCTCTTTCTTCCTTAGGCTGTGTATATTATTTGCTGTGCTCTTGTTGGATTTCTGCACTTATAAATAAAAGAAGCCTGCCTAGGGTAATAATATAAACAATAAAGTATCCACTAGATGAAAAGCATGGGGAGGAAGACGACAGATTCCCTGGCATCGACACTGCGGCAAGCACAGGTTGTTGTTCAAAATATGTCAATGAACGGAGAGCTGAAATTGATCGTGAAATTTAACTTGCTCTCTCCTAGAACAGGGGCTCTGATAATTCTTTCCTGGCTTCTCGCTGATAAATCTCAGCAGGTGTAACGTAGGAGGGAAGCATGAGGACTCTGAAACACACACACAAGGCCCCAGCTGGGGAGGATACATTTCCAGTGTTTCACTTTTACCTTGAGCTGCTTAAGAAACTCACAGCAATACCAGAGAATGTCCTTGATCTGTTTAATCCACAAGAGGGTGAGATCCTTGGAAAGAGCCAGGGACACATACCACACCTGCAAGGAGGGCAAAGAGAAACGCCACGGGCGGTTACAGGGGCCAAGCGAGTCTGTTCTGGCTACTAGCACGGGACCGGTCAGCTTGGTTTGGTGCCAGGTAGGGCAGTGAGGATAGATGGACAAACAAGCAGCCAGCGAGACTTATTTTAACACCCAACCCATCCCACTTACCTTAGGTTCATTCTCAGCATCCATACTGCTCAGGATGCAGCGACACAACTTTTCAAATCTCTGCAAAGAGGCAGAATGGGGGTTTTAAGTTCCTGGAACTAGTGAACAATGGGAAAGCAGCAAGTGTCTGCCGGACACCGGGCAGAGGCACGCCTGTTATGCCAGAAGACTTACACCCGTGACCATTTTAAATCCCTCCTCACAGACATGGGGACTGAGGGTCAGAGAGGCTAAAGAAAGACTTTTAAACCAGCAGCTCAGTGGCCTGATGAGCCCTATGTTTGTTTTGGGAACTGGTATATTTCATATAAAAATCCAGATTGGGGCTCCTTTCGAAAATGAAATTAATCTGGCAAACTCGGCTTAGACTCCTGCGGACCAGCAGCAATTTCCTGAAGCAGGCTTGTTTGCCACTTTGTGAGATTCATGGACACCGACTTTTGCCTCAGACTGTTGTACCATTACTTCTTATCTTGAAATGCAAAAGAAAGAAAAGGGGAAGCTGGATACCAGTCCTGGATCCACCCTTAAACCCGGTGTGGTCCTGGGTGGCTGCCTCATCACTATCAACCATAGTTTCTTCCTCTGTAAACAGGGGCCCCCTCCCCGAGCCTGTTTGCCCTCATCGATGCGACCGGTGTTCCCGGCCAGTGAACTCCTCCCTCTCCTCTGGGCTCCGAGCTCTAGAGTAGAGCCTTGCCCACCCTGTTGCCCTCTGGAGCCCCAGGGCCTAGCAGAGGGTCTGGCACGATGGGAGACTGTGATAATGAAGGCATCACCCCGATCACCCAGAGGCATGTCTCAATGGTACCTTAAGTACCATTACAGATAACTAGCTGTTTCCTGGAATCGTATTTTCTGGGCCAATTCTAATCCCAAACATATAACCAACATGTTTTCTTTGGCTTGCAGAATTTAAAGAAATTTGAAATTAACTCGCAACTTTTACGAATTAGAAAACTGAGCATAAAGAAATTCAACATCTTTTGAACAAATCAGAGCCCGCCAGTGGCTGAAGCCGAGCGGAGACGTCCCCTTCGGGTGGGCGTGCCCAGACGCCACGGAGCCCTCTGATGTCCTCACCGTCACTGTGCACTTCCAGCTGTGACGGCTGGTACTATGTGTTGTCTCATAAATGGCTTCTTTCACTCGTTTACCTAACTTGCCTGGCTCCTGTGTGCAGCTGGGCCCACCAAGTGCTGTGATACTTGGTGAAAAGAGAACCGTGAGGAGGCCCAAGGGAAAAGGTATAAACCCTGCAACACAGGCCCCAAGAAGACAAAGGGCAGGACGTGGGACTACCAGAGTTGCTAGCTCAGGGAGCTGCTTTAAGGACCGAATGACTTTATGAAACACCTGGCAGACAGTAAGTACAACGTATATTTGCTATTATTATTTTACCTCATTATCCTCTTTAATTCTGAACAAGAACAGTAGTTTCCTGGCAATCTTAAAAATACACAGTGCACTTCTTTTACTGGCCCCAGAATCATCTGCTTTAAAAAACTCATCGATCTCTCTCCTAAGGGAGGGAAGGGTAAAAAAAAGACATTTTAAATTAGGAGCTCATAGCAGCTGGAGAGCTTTGTAAGAACTGTAAGAGAAAACGCCATCTTTTCTTGCTGTGAATTGGGAGCAAGAGAAAACATGCTGAGGGGGCCGGCTCCCACCTGATTTCTCTCTGCAGTCGACTCCGACAGAGAAAACTCCGGACGTGGGCCTGAATCCCGACGGCTGCACGCTCCCGCTCCTTCTGCACAAGCCTTTCCTCGCGAGCCTGACGGGCTTTGTCGATGAACCACGCTCTCGAGGTCTGAGAAACGGTGAACATGTCTGCACACTTGCACAAACCCTGCAAGGAAAATGGCGACTGGTTGGCAGAGCACCGTATGAAACACACACACAGTGGCTCAAGAGCAACGGGTGGGTAGGGATTCGGGCGGTGGCGGCAGAGAGCTGCTCGGGCCTCCAGCACCTTCCAAAGTGCTAATAGCTCTCCTGGCACAAGTCCCAGTTGCTCTTTTCATGCAACTCACCAAGAGCAGAGATTTTTTTCCCCCATATTAAATAATCACATTTTCTTAAGAGAAGGAGCACTGATACGGGAGCCCGGCACAGGGTACGGGCTCTGTCTAACGAACGAACAAAGCATGACTCGAGGCCTTTGTTCAACTCTATAACTGTTAAGGAGGAGTTACATTTATACAGTCCTAAAATTATTTTAGCCCTTTGAAGGCAATGGTGAGTCGGACGTGGACCCCAGTGAAAATGCATATGACACCCCTGCACTAAATTGAACAGGTTTTATGTATAACTTATCCCATTGTCCTTATGATCCTACTCTTCAAGGAGCCATGAAGCCTTCGGGGCAGAACTGGTCTGCTCCCACCCACTGACTGGTACTTGTGGGGAGAGGCTCTGAATTATCCATTGCACACTTTGCCTCAATCACCAGTAACTCTTTTCCCACAGGGATGGCTTTGGCTAGCAGCCTGGAGCACACAGCGCTGGTCCAGGGAACGTCTGGTGCTGAGATAATCTCTTTAGATGCTTATTAACTTTGTCATTCTATCCAGAAAATGTGATCAGTCCAGCTGACAAAAGCACTGAAATGTTATTCTTAAGTTCTAACTTCTAGAAAAGGATTTCTTTACTAAGTTACTCTGCTCACAGCAGCACACACATGGAAACCTCACCCACAATAAAAGGCCCGGGGGAGGCCCCTCCCATGCTGGCATACGGAGGGACCTCTGCACCCCCTTTCAACACTGCTTCACATCTGTCAAACACAAGTCTTTGCCAACACGTGTGTCTCTCATCGGCAGTTCTCAAAACAAATTGACTGAGTCCGCCTGACCACAGGAGGCGGGTGAGAAGACTGCAGATCAACAGGCCTTCTGAATCGCTCCCTCTTCCCACCCAGCAGTGGGCGCCCAGAGTGCGCACCTGAGGGCCTGCCTGGGTCGCAGAAGTGCCAAGTGATCATCGGTGGTCTTGCAGGGGACTCACCGCCAGGGGCAGCTTCTCACTTCAGTGGTGCTTCTCTTCTCTGCAGAAGGGGAAGAAAAAAAACCAGATTTAGGGTTAGATTTTTTTGTTTTTTAATCCTCACCCACAGATACTGTAATTGATTTTAGAGAGAGAGGAAGGGTGATGGGGAGAGACAGAAACATTGATGTGAGAGAAAAACAGATGGGTTGCCTCTTCTATGTGCCTGTCCTCGGACCAAACCTGAGAACTGTGCCCTGAGAACTGACCCTTGACCTTTCAGGGTGTGGCAGGATACTCCAAGCAACACCGGCCAAGGCGAGGGTTAAGTTTTATAGCTAGGGCATCATACATCTTCCTCCCTGAGTAAAAGTAGTAAATACAGTGCCTCTGGTTTAAACGACAACACTGTGTTCTCTTTAGTTAATGTCTGGTCTAAATGCTAAAATTTATCTCCACAGGCTTCACAGTTTAAGGGAACTGGTTAAAATACAGCTGACCTTGAACATGGGTTTGAACTGCATAGGTCCACTTATACATGGATTTTTTTTTTCAGTAAATACTGTAAACACATTTCCTCTTCCTTAGGATTTTCTCAACATGTTTTTCTCCAGCTTACTTTATTATAGGAAGACAGTATGTAGAACATGCAAAAATACGTTAGTCAACTGTTTCTGTTACCAGTGAGGTTTCCAATGAACAAGCAGGCTACCAGCAGTTCAACCTGGGGGGCATCAAACGTCACATGTGGATTCTCAACTGCATGGGGGGTGGTAAGTGATGCAATCCGGGCCTGTTCAAGGGTCAACTATACTTCCAAAGAAGTTATTGGATTAAAGCTTTGTGATGTAAATAAGAATAACACAGGGAATAGAATGTGAAAAAGCCACTGATAATAATGTTTACCATTTTTAACAATATAGAAAAATGTTCACACCTAAGAAACCCTGTGAATCACTATGACCTCGATTACAAGAGAAAGAACAGCACACGTGCACAGAGAGACAACACCGGGGGGGACGCTCCAGCGTGTTAAAGGGGAGTGGCTGCTCCTGGAGAGGGGAGTCGTGGGGAACCATGCTGCCTGTAACTGGTCTGCTCTCGGAGTTTCGCACAGAAAGCTCATGGCCAGGCAGCATGGCACTGGAAGGCACCTGCCCTCACTCTGCCATGTGTGGCAGGGCGAGGTCTCAGAGCCCTTCTGTCTTCCTCTGCTATGAGCTCTGAGGCTCATCACGAGGCTGAAACGAGCTGACGTGACTCAAGTACCTACGGAGGTGGCCGACCTGGCGCAGCCAGTAAGTCTGATGTGTTACTTCTATAGAGACAAAGCTTTTCTTTTTTTTAAACAAGTCTTCAGCAGAAGCCCCATCTGTCACTAAGGCTCTTGGGATAAGAAGTAATGTCGGGACCCTCGCATTCCTCAGATGAGATTTTTTTCCCTGTCCCCGGGTGCACTAAGATTTACCAGTCCTGTCACGTGGGCCTACACCGCCTTCCCCCACCCCCCCGCCGGCCCTGTTTAGTTTGGCTAGTGGCTTCAGGCTCCTGAACGCTGCGAGAGAGCTGGGCCCGTGCCATGAGCAGAGTGGTTTGCTTTTTCCTCAACACGTAGAGCCCTTCACGTGTGGGGGAGGGAGGCGAAGCAGGAGAAGCAGGGGCCTAATCCCAGTGGAAAACAGGAGGCTGCACACACATTGTAGATGCCTGCAGGGCTACAGCAAGTCTTTGGTTCCCATCTTCTGCAGGTTATTGGAGCCGGGCAAAACACAAGTTATGAAATAAATTTTACCACAGGCCAGTTGACATAAACAAGAGTTAAGGTCCTGCAGCATCTCGTCAATGTTAAAATGAATCAACACTGAATGAAACAAAGTTTTTTGAGGACCTGCTGTATCTCAAATGTTCACTTCTCCCAGGGGACTGCTCAGGATAAGATCTTTTCCTTGAGATTACTGTCCCCTCAGCAATATTATATGTTGGTTTCTGTTTAGCACATACGAGTCTATAGTCTGCAGTTTTTCTAATTCTTATACACATCCTCTACCTGTACTGTGTCTACTATAATACAATTCACCAATAATATAAAACACATCATAAAGTGCTTAAGTGCTTACTCTGCTAAATATCATGGAGAGTCAGAGAAAAGGCTGTAACAGAAAAAGCTTCGGCTCAGACAAAATAGTCCTTGGTTCTTTATAGTTCTGACTCTACCTTGTTTGGCCCAATTACCCTGTACAAACCTCGGTTTCCTTATCTGTAAATTGAGTATAATATTAATAATGTGCCTACTTTCTAGGGTTGCCACAAGGATTAAATTCAGAATTAAATGAAAGATTTACCCTTCTTATACCTCAATTTAGGCATCATGACACTGTAATTAGCATTACGTGAGAAAATATTAATAAAAGCATCTGGAAGCAAAGAGTACATACATAAGCAAGCATTACTGTACTGTCCTTAAGCAGCTTACAATTGAGTTCGTGAAACAACAGGGATAAAGGTGGGAAGATTAGGAAACAAGAGGCTGGTGATGACCAAGGTCACTTGAAAAGCAAAAGAAAAACATGTTGCTTGAGCACCCACCACGCGCCAAGTCCTTTCTAAGCGATCTCTAATAAGAACAGCAACCCTTTGAGATCATTTTGTGTCTCCCGTAACCCAAGTTAGACCATTACTTAGGGTCAGAGACATGATTTTTATTTGAACAGACAGGACTCAGTCTCTCCTTCACTTAAATATTCCCATGAGACCTGCTCAACAATCAGTCTTTTCTGGATAGGGCCAACTTCATGGAGTGTAGGAACAATACTCCAAACAGGATTGTTCAAAGGTGGAGCAACGTGCATACCAACTGCTGACTGAGCCCAGAAGGATTCTTCCTAGATGAAGAATAGGAAGAATAGGTGGGCTGTCAGGTTTAATGACTACCTCCATCTAGGGGTGTGCTACTACCAGTGTCACCTTCACAGGAAGAAAATGAAGTGTAGAGATGGGGACAGGGCTCGTCAGAGGTCACTAGGCTCCTGAATTTGAACTCAAGTCTAACTTCATAGCAATTATTTCCTTGTAAGTGAAACACATGAGACCCAGAGAGTCCCCCACTCACAGAACAGCAAAGAAAAGCTGAGAAGGTAAGGCTGCCCGTGGAGCTAAGTTACAGTCAAATTTCGAACAAGCTGTTCTTTACTGCTTCACAAAGTCCAGCTGCCTTTATTGACAGCGGAGTGTCTGGCCCGGTACTATAACTTGCATTATACAATATCCTCTGTGAAACGAGATAATTACGCCATTTCACAGGGGAGGAAACTGAGCCTCTGAGAGGTGAGGGAACTCACCCAAGGTCACACAGCGAGAAAACAGGATTCGAACCCCGATTTCGGTGACTCCTAAGACCCGTCCACAATAACAAATCTTTTCCAAACAGCGCTAGTACGTTTATGAGGGCCCGGAAATGAAAAGAGGTGGAAAAGGCTACGGAAAGACCACCCTTAAGCGTAAAAGCCAGCCGCTGGCACCTGCCCCCCGGACCAGGTGAGGCAGGGACCCGGGCCCAGGGCCACCTCCCTTAAAGTCCCCGGCCCCAACACCCAGTGAATCCACAACCCTGGCCCCGCTCGCTACCGGTAGGACGTAGACCTTTCTCCGCTCGAGGCCCCAGCGCTCGGAGTCGGAGCCGCAGATACTGTCGCCTCAACCGAATACACCTGAGCGCTGATGGACCCGGGGCAGCGACCAAGACTCCACCGCCATCTTGCCCCGGGTGTTCCTTCTCAGGGCTCCGCCGAGCAACAACTAACCAGTTCCGGCCAACGACAGTTCCGCAGAGCTTCTCCGCCCGGGAATGAAAACCTTTGAATCTTTTCCTCCTTTCTGGAAGCTGAAAATCGGAGCTGGATAAATGCCTGACCCAGCAGAGAGAAGATGCAGCTATTTCAGCTAGGCATATTGGAAGGAAAGCGGCTAACGTGTAAGAGTACATCGGATCCTTTAGGAAGGTGCCCTCTGCGGGGCGGAAGTGGGGTACTGGCGGCGGAAGTTCCCGCCCCTGCCCCGCCTCCGCCCCTGGCTCACGCGAGCTGGGTGTTTCCTGCCTGTTTCAGTCCGGGTTTGGAGACTCCGGAGTCCTCCAACTTTTCATGGTACGGAGGGCGGTTACCACCGACTGGGGGTTCTGGGCGGTCGAGAGAGCAGGGCACAGCCATCGTAGAGGGGGAAGGGACAGACAGGAGGGGGTGCGATAGCGGCTGTGGCGGTGGGGAAGAATCATTTGGGGGAAAGGATGGGGGCGAGGCCGAGGGTGGGGGAAGGGCATTAGGTGGAGAATTTGAGGGCGGGGTGAACCCTGGCTGTTGGGAATCCAGGAAAGGGCATTTGGGCTTGGAGAGTAGATATGTGTGTGGATGGACGGGGCGGGGGGTGGGTGTCTGTGAGTCTTGAGTGCTTGTTAGAAATGGGAATTGGTGATTGTGAAAAGAACAAAGAGATATCACTGAAGACCGACATTTGGGGTGGAAAACTAGGGTTTGGAGAGTTGTGAAAGAGTGAGTAGGTTATGAGGGGGCGAAGAGGGATTCCTTGGGACGAAGAGTTTGGGATTTTTGGAAGTCGTAATAGGTTTCGCTGGGTTTCGGGGAAGTGGGGAGCTGCTTGCCTCCAGGTGCCTCTGGACAGAGGCGAGTTGACGCAAGTGTAGAAGAAATCGGCCGGCGAGGGTACGTTCGGTGCTTAGAACTCCGCGGAAGGATGCTAGGGGCCTGAGGTCAGGAGGTCAGGGTACCTTCGCCCCGGAGTCCAGCGCCTTATCTGGGGCCTGGGTACCTATCTAGGCACTTCCGTTGAGGCCGGAGGTAGCCGCACCTGAGGAGTTGGGGGATGTCTCACAGTCTCCCAGCTGTGGGAAGTTTCTGTGTCTTTGGGTTCCTCAAAAGTTTATTCCTTGAACAGCTCTTTATCCTTGGATAAGAATGAGCAAAGTTCAGCCCAGACCCTCTTTTTACTTGTCTGCCAGCGTCTCTTCCCTCCAAAGTGCTGTCTTTGAAGGGATGGATGATCAGCCCCAGGGACACTGCCGAAGAAAAAGGAGCCAACCTGTATCTGAATTTGGTCGGGTCCATTTCGTGTGGAATCAGGACCACCTCAGGGGAAGAAGGCCTAAACCAGTGCTTTGCACACTGTGGTCCGCAGACCAGCAGCAACAGCTGGAACTTTTTCAGCCAAATTTTCAAGACCTATGACTGTTGAATCAGTCTGGGGTGGGGCCCAGCAATCTGTTTTACAAGCCCTGCAGGGGATTAGAACAATGATTTTTGATTCGGGCTCTATGAGGAAAAGGACGAGAGAGTGGGAGTGTGAGGACCTTAATAGTTCTGATTCTTCATTTTCTCCCCTAAAAAACAGGATTGGTGACATTTTCCTCACTAGACTGTTACTTGCCTGCTAAACACAGGAAGAGAATGTCGTTCCACAGAGCACTTGAAAATGGCAGTAGCTGTCCTCTAGGTTTTGCATCAAAACAATGCCACACTTAGGTGGTTGATTGAATTTACCGTATTTTGCTGTGTATAATGCACTCCCAAGTATAATACACACCCATGGTTTTTGTGCGCAGTATGCACGGGATTATACCCATGGTATGTGGTCATTATGCCCATGTATAATGTGCCTTCTTATTTTCCCCTTAAAAATTTGGGCACAAAGGTACACACTATACATGGCAGAATATGGTAGTTTGGTTGAAGTGGAACCACAGACTTTTGTAGAAATGCTGTCAGTTCAGGGGAAGTTGTATAATTAGTCCCAAGGCAGTGACTGAGATCTAGCTGGTTAAAAAAGCAGTTTTGTGGTTTTCAGCTCTGGCCACACATTAGAATCACCTGAGGGGCTTTTTCAGTTTTATTTGTTTATTTTTAGAAGAAAGAAGGGAGAAGGAGGGAGAGAAACGGATTGGTTGCCTTTTGCACACCCCCAGCTGGGGGCCTGGCCTAGCAACCCAGGCACGTGTCCTGACTGGGTATCAAACCAATGGCCTTTTGGTCTGCAGGCTGGTACTCAACCCACTGAGCTATGGCTGCTAGGGCTGAGAGCTTTTTTTAGACTGGTTTCTGAGCTGCCACACTCTTCCTTTCCCCTCTCCAAATGTGATGACTTATTCTGGGGCAAAGCCCAGGCATTAATACTTTCTAAGCATCCGCAGGTGCTTCCAGTACAGCCAGGGCTATGATCTCTGGTTTTAGGGAAACCTTGAGGGGTAGAAGGAAAAGTACACTGAGAACCAGGCGGCATCCATACTTTAGCATCTGTTCCTTGGGGGTTATTATGAAGAGTGTGGCTTTATCTTCCTTTTACAAGTTAGGAAGCTGAGGCTGGGTGAAACAACTTGTCTGAGCAGCAAGTAGGAAGTAGTGAAACTGGGCTGTGGTCCAGGTCGACCAAACTCTGATCAAACCTTCCACATGAGTCTCCCCCAACACACGCACAGGGGAGACAGTTCTTCAGAGAGGCGTGTCAAAAACATCAGCGGGTGAGGGGTGCGGTGCCTTTTCTCCTAATGTACTTGCCTGGGACTCCTTTCAAGTCAGCATTTTAAAAATTTATTTATTTTTAGAGAGAGGAGAAGAGAGGGAGAGAAATACCTGGCCTGCAATCCAGGCATGTGCCCTGACCAGGACTCGAACCAGTGACCTTTTGGTTCACAGACTGGTGCTCAACCCACTGAGCCACACCAGCCAGGGCTCAAGTCAGCATTTTAACCCCGTCAGCCGACTTTCATTTTGTCATTTTGTTAAGCATGCGAATAATTGCTTCCTGTTTGTGGCTCTGAAACTGTGAGGCAGGGGCAGGCTTTTATTTTTGATGTTTTTTTTATTTTTATGCGTGGTCAGGAATTCGGTGGGCCCATAGAGCAAAAGGTCTGGAAACTTCTCCAAGGCCACGATGTTAATTATAGCCTAATTAAGGCAGACTGAACTTTTTAGAACAGTGGGTTGCTATCCTGGCTGCATATTGTAATTACCTGGGGGACTTCTAAAAATCCTGTTGCTCATGTCGCAACTCCAGACCAGTTACATCAGAATTTCCATGGCTGGGACCCAGGCAGAGCATTGTTTTCAGTCCCCAGGGGATTCTAATGGGCAACCAAGGGGAGGGCCACTGTTTAGAATCGGCAACACTATACTATACAGCGGCGATGGAAAGGAGAGAAGCCTGGGCCTAGCCATCCATCTAACTGGAAGAAACTTCTTTTCCTGATTGAATGGAATCAGTAACCAATACTTCCACTATCAGTCATCTCCCTTCCTTTTAACTGATTTTGCTCTCTCCTGTCCTACCTCTAACCCCGTGAAAAGTGAAATCAGACCTTTGGAACAAGTTAGAAAGCAGGGTGGCAGGGGACTCCTCTGTGGAGAGGTTTGCTGTGAGAGACGTACTGTCTCCTGCTTTGTGTCCTCAGCTCACTGGACGGCTCACTGTGACCTGGGCTCTGGGACAGGAACAGAGCCAGAGTCTTTTCTCCTCAGGGCCCCTCCCAGCAATGAGGCGGCCAGCCTGTAGAAGAGAGGGTCAGAACTTGTGTTGTCTGTTCCGAGTCTCCATCTAGATCAGCGTGCTTTCTGCCTTTATCTCTTGGTAATTCAGTCGGGTGTCAGCAAGCTGGGATCAGTCTCCAAAAAGAGGATAACCTGAGACTCGGAGAGCATTCTCAAGTTGTCATCGTTGGGGTGTTCCATGTTGGGGTGTCTGCCACGCCAGGGACCGAGCTGAGTGCTCCGCGGTGTCCCTCACAGCAGGCCTGGAGGCCCGTACTGCTCTTGTCCCCGTTTGACAGATGGGACTGAATTCAGGCAGGTGACTCCCCCTGGCTCCCCCCAGCTGGTGAATGGCGAGGCTGGGGGCTGAATTCCGCTCTGACTTCCAGACCCAAGCCCGTAGCCACACATCGCCTCCCAGCTTCGCAGAGCTTGTTTGGACTTTCTAAAGAAGGGGGTGGGCCCCCACCCGCCCAGCCAGTTTTTTTGCCATAGCTCCATACAGACTGAGCATGACCACGAACAAAGTCCTGGGCTCAAGGCAGGACTTGCCCACGTCCTTCGTCTCAAACTCACTTTGGGAAGTGACCGACTTGTGGGTCAGGGTCCGAGCTCACAAAGTGGGAATCACAGTAGCTGTCTTCTGGCGCTGTTGGGGTTTTGAGCAGTTGCGTGTGGAGGTGGAAATGAAAGCAGTGGTACCTTCTGCGAGGGAGGGGCCCGCTGTGTTGGAGCGGGCGGCAGCGCTGATGCAGATGCAGCCAGTAAGTGACACTCCTGCAACCCCATGCTCCGAATGCACGTGACTAGGCAGATTATCTTTAACACGGTGCTGGAGAGCAAAAAACACATGAAGTGTACTTCATGGTAGGTGCCTTACAAAATGCTAGACCACATCCACAAAACTTATTTTGGGGGGTGGTGAGTTACTTCTGTCTGGTCTCTGGGGACCAATTTCCAGGGAGAGGCAGGAGCAAGGGGGCACCGCCTCCTCTGGCCTCTTTCACGTCTGGCCTCAGGCCACAAACCCAGGCGAGCCAAGCTCGGACACCCTGAGCTTTCGGAAACTCACCTTTCTGTGATGTTTTTACTGGATAAAGCAGAATCTGTTTCTTGAGGCACCGCTTGTCTCTCCAGAGGCCATTCTTTGCCAGGCTGCCAGGCTCTGACATAAGGCTCCCATGGGTGATTTCCAGGCCACTCCTTCGGGGGGACCGAGGTGGAGAGGACCGGCCACTGCCTCTGCTCTCACTGGCCAAAGGCAGGCCGCCACCTGCCAGTTCCTTATTCCAGTGAAAAATGACGTCATTGTTTTAACAGTTGTAAGTGTAACCCCGGTTCATTGTGAGAGATCTACAGAGACAGAAAGGCATGAAGAACTTATTAGTAAAAAAAAATTCTTTTGCAGTGTCGGCATTTTTCAACGTTTCATGTTGTAGCCAGTACCACGAGGAGCGTACCTGTAGTCAGAGTTGTTTATTTCCTTGATGCATCAAGGGACAGCTGCTGGGCATCGCGGAGGATTGCGACTTGCCTTGAGTGGTTTGGGAGGGTTCAGGGAATGGGGTTCTGCCCTGCGTTGGATGCTGTCGGGAAGCAGGGCTAGTTCTGGGATGGGGCCTCGGTGGTTCCTGGTTTGAAGGCGGGAACCATGGAATGGGGTAAAGCTTTCCTTGGTAAAGTGGCAGCAGGATATCGGCTAGGATAAGGGGGTACTTGGTGGGTTTTGTGTTTTGGACAGTGTTCATCTTCTCATCTTTGTTCGGACAATTACAGAGCGATCTTACTTGTGTCTGTGATCCATCAGCGGCTGAGCGGCCTTGTCTGTGCCGTGGAATTACCCACGTCCGCGTGATGTCAGGCCAGGCCTGGCTTCCTTGGTGCCTGGCCCAGGTTCAGTCAAGGTTCAACCCACTCTCGGGCGTCTTCTCCAGCTACAGAATTCTACTTACTAAGTCAAGAAATGTTTTTCACCCTGGCTGGACGGCTCAGGTGGTTGGAGCGTCATCCAAACCTAGACACTAAAATATTCTGAGTCTGATTCCAGTCAGGGCACATACAAGAGGCAGCCAGTCTATGTCTGTCTGTCTCTTTCTCTCCCCCCACCCGTCTCCCTTCCTCCTTCCCCTCTCCCGTTCTCCTTTTCCCCTCTCTCCTTTCCCCCTCCTTCTAAAATCAATAAACATATCTGCTGGTGAGGATTTAAAAAAAGTAAAGGGAAATGTCTTCTTTGAGTGCACATGTGCCAGGTGCCAGTCTGTGCTACACCTGCTCGGTCCTATCACTGCGTTCCTTTCTCGGATGCGTCTGTGAGAGCTGGTGTCGCCGCAGTGTCGGCGTGAGCCTGTTATCAGATCTTGCCGTGTGGGGCAGTGCTGGTACAGGAAGTCTCTGATTTTTCAATAGCTTGCTTCCAAGAGTTTTTACATCTGCTCTTTAGCTCTCAGAAATACTTCTTTCCTGGAGCAAGTTTTCAGAATGGTAGTTGGAATCTTACCTTCATAGACACTTATTTGATCTGTCATTCAGCTGTAAGGTGGCACTTTCGGTTGCTCCGTGTGCATGGCAATAAGGAAAGAGAGGCCTGGTCAGCGCTTCAGGCTGCAGCCAGTGTGTCAGTTTATATGGGGCATGAGGGCGTGGAAGTCCTCCTAACACAGGAGTCACTGGCAAAGTGGCCCCTGCAGAGTCAGTAGGTGAGATCAGCATATGAGGCCATCTGGGCGGAGTTTGGAGCGGATTGGGGAGAACATGCCCCTCGCCAGGGGACAGCCTATCCTACCAGTTGTTGCCCTGCTGGCCAAGTTGGCCTCTGGTTTTAAAACAAGCCAGAAATCCACATTTTTTGGTGAACTCTTCCTGAGTTGTCAACATTGAAAGTAAAGCTTGTTTTAAAAGCAGGATACACTTTGGGCTAAGCCATCTAGAGGCCAGGTTCAGCCCAGTGGATGTAGGAAGTAAACCAGGCCTGGTGCCGTGACCCTGGTGACCCTTGTGTCTTCTCCCTGGCAGGAAGAGATGTCAGGAGAAAGTGTGGTGAGCTCAGCGGTGCCAGCGGCTGCTACCCGCACCACTTCCTTCAAGGGCGCAAGCCCCAGCTCCAAGTATGTGAAGCTGAACGTGGGTGGCGCCCTCTACTACACCACCATGCAGACGCTGACCAAGCAGGACACCATGCTGAAAGCCATGTTCAGTGGGCGCATGGAAGTGCTCACAGACAGTGAAGGTAAGCCTGCCCTCCAGGTGGAGGGTTGGGGTCCAGGGCTTCAATGCTGTGGTCCAGGGCTTCACCAAGCTCAGAAGACCACCATGAAGTGCACAGCTGTCCCCACAGCTGCAGACCTCCTGTTGTGCTCAGTGTTGTCATGGTGTGCAGGGAGTCTCGAGAATGAGTAACAGGGAGACTGGGTCTAGTCTGGGGTGTGTGGTCAAGGAGGGCTTCCTGGAGTAAGTGACATTTAAGCTGAGACCTGAAGATGACTAGGAGCCAGCTAGATAGGGACTCATGGTCTTGTCTTTGTTGCTTTTGCCATGCGAAGTCGTTGATTGGCTGTGTGACTCTGAGAAAGTCACCTTCCTGCTCCAGGCCTCAGCTCTGTAAAAGGGAGGCTGGACTAGCCACCCTGGTGGGGTCCCTTCCTGTTCTCTCTGCAGTGAGCCTCTGACCTCACAGTGAAACTCGTGTGAGTCACAGCATGTTCTCTGGTCACTTGCCTCCTAGGATGGGGTTCCAACAAAGAGTCACAGACCCGGGATTGAGTCACAGCTCTCCATTCAGTAGTTGGTGACTTTGAGCAAGGTGTTGGCCCTGTCGATCCTCATTTCCCCTCTGGTGAAGTGGGCACAGTGATCCCCACCTCCTGGGGCTGTTGGCATGTAGTAGGTATTCAGTATGTGTATTTTTGGTACTTCTGCCGCCCCCCCCCCCCCTTTTGTGGGAAGTCATGTCAGTAAAAGGCAAAGCAGTGTTTAAAGTCATCTTACTGTAATTACTTCCTACCCACCTGCAATAAGGAGCCCCAGAGAAAGGGAGCGTCCTTACTGGCTGGGTGTAGGGGGCAGGTCGCCTGAGGTTTACAAGTGGCCCCGTCCTGCATTCCTTAGCCTGAGATTGCTCCAGACCAGGCCAGACCGTAGCCTGGCTTGACCCAGCTGAGCTGCTTCCGAGGCTGGCCTCAGTGCCGAAGCCCCTGCCTCTACGAGGGCGGTGGAGTTTTGACACGGGGGAGTGGGCAAGTTTTGACACAGGGGGTGACTAAGCCTGGTGTGCACAGTGCATTTCATGACCCTAAGAGGGCTGCCACCACTTGGGGTGTTCCTCTCCGTGTCCTGGAGAACGCCAGGCTGCAGGGCTGAAATTCCACGTCTTTGGGCTCCCCTTGAACTGGGCTTTGCAGAACTGCGTTCTGTCTGGCTCAGAAAATAAGAGCTTTCTGTGAGTGGGAGGATCTGCTTTGCTGAGTGACGCCCAGCACCGCCCAGAGTGTTTGTGGAAATCAAGACAATGGCGCCCCAGCTGCAGGAAGAAGCCGGCCTTATCTGAGAACCCAGGACTGCGGGGGCTTTTCTTCTGCCCTGCCCAGCCTTTGGTGGGGCGCAGGAAAAGCAAAGAGGGAGGCCCGTCTCCTTGAAAGCCCTCGCCTTGGTGGCCTAACACTTGTCCCAGAAGAGACAGAGTCCTCAGATGCCCTGTCCCGACTTGGAGTGGTGGCCTGGGGCTGCTAAGGCTTCTACATCGCTGCTGGAGGACGTCCTGACCCCTTGCTTCCTGGAACGCCCAGCCCTCCAGGGGCTCGGCGCTGTCTGCGACACCCCAAACCTCCCTTATGAAAAGCCCCCAGTATGGCATTTAGTGTTGTTTCATTCATTCCTCACCTTAATCTTTGAGGGGTGGATACCGTTCTGTTGTTACAGTTTGAGAAGTGAGAAGTCCACTTCTCACAGGAAATGCTTCTTCAAAAGCTCTGAACCCAGGACTTGCTGGCCCTTACCATCTGTTCTCCGTGGTCTGATGTGGTCTCAGCCCTGTCCAGGTCGCCTTAGTGTGGCAGCCTTTGGGTTCAACTGCTGGCTTAGGGCTGCGGCCCTTTTGGCTCCCTGTGAGGGCCTGGGCTGGCTGCCCGGGCTGGCAAACCAGGCTTCAGGGCGTCTGGCCTGCAGTCCGGCCGGCACAGGGGTCCCTGTTGGGACACGGCGCAGCCTGACCTGGGGCCGACTGCTGCCTCCAGAACACTGCTGGGTCCACAGTTTGGGGAAACTCCCTGCATGTCGCAGCTTCACCCAGAGTGTCAGTATTTAGTCTCCATGTATTTGTGTGTTTCTCAGCTCTTTTCTTGAAACTGATTTCTATTCTTTATACCATTGTGGTCAGAGAACATGCTTGCTATGATTTCATTCTCTTCAAATTTATTGTGACTTGTTTTGTGGCCTAACGTGGTGTGTCCTGGAACGTGTTCTGTGTGCGCTTCAAAAGAACGTATAGACGACCGCTCTGGGGTGACATGGTCTGAAAAGAGCACTTAGGTCCACGTGGGCTAGTGTGTCACCAAAGGCCTTCGTTTCCTTGTCGATGTTTTGTCTGGATAATCTGCTCACGGCTGTCGTGGGTGTGCAAGTCCCCTGCGGACTGTGTCACTCTTGATCCCTTTGTGCTCATCAGTGTTTGCTTTGTACATTGGGGTGGCCAAAATGTCCATGTGGCTTTTTTTGTAAAATAAAAGACAGATTTGTAATTTTCACCCATAACTTAATTGGTTTGGCTGTCTCCTGCGTGGCAGAATGTTGATGGTTCTCAGTTAATGTCTTGATCCGTTCACTATCAACTTCAACTGGTCAGACCAACCGTGGAGCATCTTCCAGCCAGAAATCTCCAGTACGAAACATCACACCACTTCTGACACTTTTGATCCGTCACAGCACCTTCTCCACACACTGCACAAATCTGTTGTTTCGCATTTCAGTTGCGTTTTTACCTTTTTGAAGTAATGAAGCATAATATGCCAAAAATGTTGCATGTTTTCTTCCACCTTCCATATTAAAACGGCTGCACAAAATTTACCAATTTTGATAAGGTTTTTTTAAAAATGCAGCTGATGTGACAGCTGCCACGATACAATCTAACAAGATTGTTTCGAATGAAGGTAAAGACCATTAAGCACTGCTGGAGCTGTCCTGCGGAAACACCCAGTGAACGTGCCCGCCAGCCCAGGGTTTAGGTGCCTCCCTGCGCTGGGTGTGTGAATGTTCACAGGGCTCGTGTCCTTCTGTTGGGTCGACCCCTTCCTCGATACGTAGTGTCCTCTGTGTTTCTTATTGCCGCCTTTGTTTTGAAGTGCATTCGTCTGGTATGAGAACTGCTACCCAGCTGTTTTAAAATTTGCATTTGCATGGAATACATCTTTTTCCACCCCTGCTCTTGTAGTCTACGTTTGTCCTTTGGTCTGCAATGGGTCGTTTGTAGACAGCATGTATGAGTATGTGGGTCTTGTTTTCTTGGCCATTTACCTACCCTGTGTCTTTTCATTAGCGCATTAATCCATGTTCACTTAAAGTGATTATTGATAGGTACATTTTTATTGCCATCTTGTTATTCACATTTATATATTATTTTTCTAATTAAAGGAGTTCCTTTACCATCTCTTGTAACACTGGTTTGGTGGTGATAAACTCCTTTAGTTTTTTTCCTTAACTGGGAAGTTCTTTTTTTCTCCTTCAATTTTAAATGATAGCCTTGGTGAGGATAGCTTTGGTTGTAAGTCCTTGCTTTTGTTTTTCATCATTTTGATATTTTGTGCCAATCCCTTCTGGCCTGAAGTGTTTCTAATGAGAAGTCATCTGGCAGTCTTATGAGCACTCCCTTATGGGCAGCTGTTGCTACTTCTGAGATTCTCCCTTTGTCTTTAATCTTTGCCATTTTACTGATGGTGTGTCTTGGTGTGGACCTGTTCCTTTTCATCTTGTGTGGGACTCTCTGCACATCCCGGACTTGTGTGTCTTTTTTCATCACCAAATGATTGCAGTTTTTAGTCATCATTTCTTCAGAAAGATTCTTAATCTCTTGTTTTCTCCCGTTTCCTTCTGGTACCCAGAGGTCCCTTAAATTATCCTCATATTTTTATGTTCTTTTTTCTTTTTGCTGCTGTGATTGGGTGTTTTCTACTACCTTGTTTTCCAAATTGCTGATTCGGTCCCCTGCTTCATCTAATCCACTGTTGCTTCCTTCTGGTGTATTCTTCATTTCAGATGTTGTGTTCTTCTTTTCTGACATTTTAAAAATGGTTTCGGGGAGGGTGTTTTTTTTTAGCTTATTCTCTCTTTGTTGAAGTTATCACCAAGTTAATTCATTTTTTTCCTCTGAGTTTCTTGAGCATCCTTATAACTGCTGTTTTCAAACCTGTGCCTGGGAGATTGCTTGCCTCCATTTCATTTACTTCTTCGTCTGGGGCTTTCTCCTGTCCTTCCCGTTTGGCTGCCTCTCTGTATTTGTTTCTGTGCGATCGGTAGACCTGCTATGTTTTCCATGTGGGTGTATTTTTAAACATTAGATAAATAAATGGTGTTAACATTGTTTGTAACCTTTCCGCTTTTGCTGTACTTAGCATTTTGCTGGTAAGATCAAGCCATTAATAAATAGTTCTACTTCAAACAGTCCCCTGATCCAGAATGTTCCCTTCTAGGAAGATACTGCCGACTTTGCATTCATGTTCTGTTGATGGTATTCACCAATAGGAGTATTGATCGTTCTGGAAAACTCCCTGGCATGTGCGTTTCCCTAGGGCAGTGCGTCCCACCCAGCCTTGGTCGCCTGTGGCACGCCCAGAAAATCCCGTTTTCACTTTGGCAAAGGACGGGCTCCGACTCTCCAGCCCCTGCCTGGCCGCTTCAGGCTGCAGCGTTAGGTCTCACGGGCCTTCAGGAGCTCAGTCCTGGAGTTTATTCCCAGGAGAGGGGTTGGCGAAGCATCTTCAGCTCAGTTGGGTATTAACAGTTGTGGCAATTTGTGTTCCCCACAGAGGCAGGGCCACGCCTTTTCATTGTTGCCAGTTTGGTGGTTGCCATGTGGTACTCTGTTGTTTTAGGTAACATTTCCTTATTTCCAGCGGGTTGAGCATCTTCCTGTGTTTGCGTTTCATCGCATAGCTGCCTGATTGCATCTGACTTAGGCGTTTTCCCATTTTTGCTTTGTAGAAAGAAGTGTCTCTTCTGGATTTTATTTTTTCATGCTTTTATGTCATTAATATAAACAACGTAAATCTGACTTGTTACAGCTTTTTTAATGGCGCCTCAGTGTTTACGTTTGTGGTGTTCAACCAGAGATGGTGTGGATCCCCAGGGGACATTGGCATTGTCCAAAGACATTTCTGCTTGTCACAGTTTGGGGGCGGGAAAGCCATTGGCATCCAGTGAGTAGGGCCAGGGGTGTTGGTGAATACCCTATAATGTGCAGGAGAGTCCCTTCATAATAAAGAAATGTCTAACCCAAAATGTCAGTGATGCTGAGGCTTAGAAATCCCGCCCTAGAGATTCTGATTCAGGAACAAGGCCGCTTCCTAGTATCTGAATTTGTAACACATACCTCAGATGACTTACCATGAGGCGAGTTTGGGAGCCCCGAAAATGCAGAGTGCAAACACCTCCATAAGGCGAGGAGAGGCCAGTGGCAGCTCCCTGTAGGAAGGGGGTGGGAGGAGGAGAGAGGAAGTACAGGGTGTGCTGGTGGGTTGAAGAAAAGGCAGGCCTGGTGGTCCAGTCCCACACATTCCCTCCCAGGGGCTTGGATGTGCCTCCTTGGGCTGCTGCTGCGCCTTCCTTCCCAAGCAGTATTGATGAAATGTGCAAAGGGTTCACTATCAGAGACCTAATGTGAGTTCCGTCAACAGACTCAGCATTGTGCTGTAGCTCCTTCCCGTGATCCTCTCCCTGTACCTTTATGCCAGCCCTGGGAGGCACCATCTTTAGAAGAGGGAAGTGCTGGACACCGGTTAAGTGAAAGACCTACATCATCCAGCAGATAGCCAGAGCTGGGTTTCCAGCGCGGGCCCACGCTGTCAACCCTGTACCGTGCTGCGTCGTCCCGCACTGTCCCCGAGCCTCTGGTCTGCCCTCTGCCTGTTCTCTCCAGCTTTGTCAAAGGGACCACCCCTGGCACCCATCCCGCTGCCCTGACATGTACAACTTTCCTAAAGAGCTCCGTGGCAGCAGGAAAGACGCCCCACGGGCTCGACTTTACCTTCTCTACATGCAGATCTGCTTCTAAGGGGTCAATTCCTGCTTTGAAAGCAACTGAAATACTTTAAAGTCGAAATGCTAATTGAAACCTCATGAAAAGTCCGCCTGGCCCCTTTGCCCTTATTTGTCCAAAGCACGATTCCTTCGCCACAAGCATTTCCTGACGGCATTGTTGAGCTGGAGCCAGTGTCACGGCCGCCTACTCGGGTATGGAAACTCAGCGACAGCCAGACAGCCAGAGTCGTTGAGACCCCTTGAGTGAGTGAGTTCAGGGGCCCCGCTCCCTCCAGGCAGCTGAGTGGCCCGTGCGTCAGAGACAGAACGTGGACGTTTTCCTCCCGGAGCAGCTGTGTGGAGACGGGGCCGCTTTTTTTAAAGACCGAGCTTCTGCTTGTCTCTTCCCCGGTCTTCTCCACCCCCGTGGAAGTAGTTCTCCTGAGCTTTTTCTCGCGCTTTGTGGTCTGGCTCTGCCTTCCCGACTCGGGAACATCGCCAAACCTCTCAGCCTCTGTGTCCATCTGTGGAAAACGCAGTGGGTGAGACCCCCCACAAAGGACGGGTGGGGAGATGATGCTGCCTTCCCACACCTTGTCAGCTGTGGGAGGAACAGCACTAGACCCAGGGTCACACAGAGGCTGCAGCTGGTGACCCACCAGCCCGGTGCAGCCTGCAGCTGTGCTCTGGTTGCCCCGGGGTGGGCTCATGACAGGTTCTTAAAAAATTAGTTTACCATTCTTTAAAAACCAGGAGATTGCACAGAAATTTGCATTTTTGCCTTTGTTTGGAGCATCAGAGGCTCCCGCAGCCCTAGACCCACGTTTCTGTCTGGCCACTCTGGGCCAGAGCGGGAAGACCCTTCCTTCCCCAGCACCCCGGCCCCCAGCACTCACTCCTCCGGCCCGCTGGAGGCCCCGTAGGCATCTGAGCTACATAATGGACACCAAGTCCATACTTTGTCATCTCGGTGGTAGGAAGAAGTGGCGGAACAGTGTCCAGCAGACACTGTCGGGGCCTTGGAAAACACCTCTTCTTCCTGCAGGCTAGGGTTCGACTGCAGCCTGCACGTCTGCATTGCGTCTGCCCTGCTGGGGGTTCTTCTTCCCACGTAGGAGGCCAGAGCTGTGAGGAAGCACAAGTGGAAGGCTCTGGAGAGACGAGACCAAGGCCCAGGAAGCTTGGGCTGAGGGGTGGTTGCAGGAGAGGTGCGTGGGAATGGCCTGCTTATCAACCCCCTGGTGATCCTTGCGGAGAGCACCCACTAGCCACTGAAACCCCGGGAGGGCTTTGGCTTGGCTGGGTCAGGGGCACGGAGCGTGCCATCTTCTGCACCCAGGTTCCCGTCCCGTTTCCTCCCCCGGACACACTCGCCTTTCAGGAGAGGAGTTTTGAAGGCCCATCCGTCTCTGGCGGAGTTCTGGCAGGCCAGGGCTGAGGTGGAGAGGGCACCGAGCGGCGGAAGGGCTCATCCCCCTGGCCCTGCCCCTAAGAATTTCTCCCTGTGCCTGGTCCTGGGCAGCAGGGGTTTCCGTATTTCGTAAAAGCAAGTTCCATTTCCCTGTGGGAGACCGACCTGCTGGAGGGCCAGGCCCATCTTTCCGATTGCTGTCTCCGTCACCGTTTTATCTCCAGCCGGTCGCTGTCCCTAGCCAGTTAGTGCGCGTTGGGGGGGTTGGGGTGGACTCTCCCATGGTGGTGCTGGTGAGTGAGGGTCACTCTCAGGAACCCAGAGGTCACAGTCTGTGGGAGGAGCCTCTGCTTCCTTAGAAATGGCTGTTGTTTCAAAGGCTGAAAAGGTCTTGTAGAAAGAGGGGGTGGATAGTTTTCCTCCAGAGACCTTTTCCTATGGTCGGGGTCATTTGGATGCATTTTATCCAGCGGCGGCGGTCTGGGCCGCTCTTGGGACGGTCTCATCTGAGGGATTTTCTAGGGCACTTTAGAAACGTACTTTAGGCCTTGGGGGGGGGGTCACAGCATCCAAAGAGCCTGAGACCAGGGGGTCCAGGGTGCAGTGGCTTCCGTCCGCAGGGTCTGGAGGCTGTGACAGCGCTGCCTAGGTTGGGCCTGGTTGGCCCTTTGCTGGTGACTGTGTGGTCCTCCTCTCCCCAGGGGTGAGGAGACAGGAGCCACCCTGGTTCTCCTTGGGGCCCTGCGAGAGAGGCCTGCCCGTGTGACGAGCCCTCCCTGCCTCCTTCCTCCGCTGCAGGCTGGATCCTCATTGACCGCTGTGGGAAGCACTTTGGTACGATACTCAACTACCTTCGTGACGGGGCTGTCCCCTTGCCCGAGAGCCGCCGGGAGATCGAGGAGCTGCTCGCAGAAGCCAAGTACTACCTGGTCCAGGGCCTGGTGGAAGAGTGCCAGGCCGCCCTGCAGGTAGGCGCCTCCCCCCGGCCCCCCTGCTCCCCTCCCTCCTTCCGTCCCTCGTCACCTCTGCACCTCAGGGGGTGCTTCCCACCTCCCTGACTTCTCTTAGGCTGAACGAGCTAACCCTGGAGCCTGTCCCCTGTGGTCAGGGTGACCCCAGAGGGGCTTTTCTTCTGTCCTGTTTAAGCCGCCTACCTGCTTTCTGGCTGACTTGTCTCCATGGTGTTGGGTCACCGCACGTGTAGATTGAGACCTTTGGTACTGAACCATGGGTCACCACAGAGCGACAGTTTCCTGAACGCATCGTGGGGCTCGCTCGCACCCGAGTCACCGCTGGGAGCCTAGCGTGACCTCTGCAGACGCAGACACCCCTCGCCCCTCACCTGGAGCTGGGGCAGGAACACCAGGGTCCAGTCTCGTGACAGCAAAATCCCTCTAAAACCAAAATACTTACAGACATAGCCAGTGGCCATCAACATCCAAGTTCCAGCATGGCCGAGGGTCACAGGAGTCCCTGTGGGTCATCACAGGGGTTGGCTCTGTACACGTGAAGGCTCTTACTGGGGCCTCTCTCAAGCCACGTGACTGTCTGCCCTGGGCTGGAGCGGTAGCCGCAGTGCCTAGCTCCTCAGGGAACTCTGCACACTCTCAACTGAGAGCCTGGGAACTCGCCGTCCGTCCAGCCCAGTGCCGTGGCCTTTACCTCAGTGTTTTCGTTTCGTGTGTGTGTGTTCGGGAAACACACATACGTCAGTTAAGAAGTCGAGTGTAACAGTACTGTCAAACACACCACTGAGTGCCTGTCCTCGCCCGCTGTGCCCCAGGCAGCCTTCATTCCTGCTCTCAGCGTTACTCACCGCGTATTATTACACTGCTCTCTACCGGTGTTTCCGTCTTCAGCGCTACCTACGGGGTTACTGTGGAACATTTACATTTAGCTCTGTGCTCCACTCCCGGCCACGACCAGACTCACACATCTCCCTTCTCCTGTTCTCTCAACGTAGGTTAACACAAGCTTGGTTTACACTGGGATGCGAACCGCTGAGCCACAGGGTACACAAGGACCCCTCCCTTCCTCCCCCTCTCCTTCCCTCATGATTTTGTTTACTTATTTTTGGGAGAAGGGGCGGGAGAAAGAGAGGGAGAGAAACATCAGTCGGTTGCCTCTCACACACCCCCAGCTGGGATCTGGCCTGCAGCCCAGGCGTGCGCCCTGACTGGGCATCAGACCAGCGACCTTTCTGTTCCCAGGGTGACGTCCAGCCCGCCAAACCACACCAGCCAGGGCATCTGTTTTCTTTCTCTCGTAACTTTTCAGTTTGCCAGAATTCGGGATTGCTTCATTGTTTTGTTTGCTTGGTTTCCTAAATACACACCTAAACTCGCTGAGAGGCCAGGCCCCTGTTGGTGGGATCGGACGGTCAGTGGCGCTTTGATTGGTCTCTTCTTGGAGACGTGCCCTTGGGTTACCTCCCTGTGGTTTGTTAGTCTGAGGCTCAGCTTCCAGGACTGACCTTCTCCCAGTTTCTATCGCTTTACTCCTTCCCGTCCCACTTTCTCAGGTTTTTTGTTCCTTTTCCTCGGTTTTATCTTTTCAGCCCTTTCACTGAATTTTCTGCTTCTGCTCTCACGTTCCTCTCTCATGTTCTGCTCTTACTTCCCAGAGCCTCTCTTCGCTCTCCAAGGGCCCTTCCCATAGAGCGGGCCGGTCCCGTCCCCTCCCGTCCCGTCCCGTCCCAGAAGCTGCAGCGGCTGCCCTCCCTGTCTGATGCCACTGGTGTCCGACGTCCTCTCTTCGCTGCCCTCGTTGTATGACCTTGTCTCCTGCTTTCTCTCTCAGTGTACTCTCATGTTTCGGAGGCTTTCCACAACGTATCATCCGATGAGCGTGGCTTGTTGAAGTTAGAGCGAGGCCCTGAAAAGCTGTGTGTGGGGGTGGTCTTTGACGTCCGGTGGGCTTCAGTGGCGAATGACAGGCTGAAAAGGGGTCCTGCTGGGGGGGTCTCTCCCGCGCTTCTGCCACCCGGCAGGTGACCCTCTCCTTTTGCCCTGTGCCTGCCTGCCCGCCGTGGGGGTTGCGCTTTGAAAATCTCCAGGTTTCTTTCACACCTGCTGGCTTAGGTCCCAGCTCTGTCCTCCGCCTTGGCTGTCACTCGTCTGCCACCTCTCCTCCAGCCCCAATTTCTTAGTATCTTTCGTCTTCTGACTTCATGTCTCATTCTTTTTTCCTTCACGGGCTTACACTTTCCTATTCTTCTTAGTCACCGCCACGGGGCTTGGAGCCTCGGTGCAGTCTCGTTTCATCCACCAGGGTCAGGGTCTGTTTTTGAGTGGCTCCCTAGGCTGCGGAAATGCGTCACCGTTGTTAGTGTTTACTGAGCGCCTGGCACATTGGAGGACGGGACTCCCAGTCGTCCCATGCTAATTCGACGGTGGTCAGGGTCCTCCTCTCTTCTCACCGTGACCGCCCACCTGCCCTTATCCGGGCCTGTCTTTGCCTGGCAGGCCAGGTTAAATAACCCAGCGTGGGGCTCGCCTCCTAGGCTGAAAGCATGTTTTGTTCCAGCAGAACAAAGATGCTTACGAGCCTTTCTGCAAAGTTCCTGTCATCACCTCATCCAAGGAAGAACAGAAACTGATAGCGACGTCAAATAAGGTAGGTTGGAGGCATTCTTTCCGCAGTCAGAGATGGAAGCGGTCCTTCTGAGTGAGCTTTGAAATGAAAACCCGAGGAAGACCTGAGGGGGGGTGAAGAGGGGGCACCCGTGGCTCATCTCGTGTCCCTGCTGAGGGGTCACGCCGTCTCTGTCTGGAGCCCCACCACAGCCGCCAGGCTGTGCCGTCTGCTTCTTGGGCCTGGTGGCAGGCCCCGCCCTGTGGGAAGCCAGCAGCTCACTGCGTCTGCACTCCCAGTAACCCTCTGCTTTTTCCGCAATAACCCACAGCCAGCCGTGAAGCTGCTCTACAACAGAAGTAACAACAAATACTCCTACACCAGGTAAGGCGGCAGCTGGAAAAGACACCAGTGCTTGCTAAGAAAGCCTCTGCTCCCCCCAGCCAGGCCAGCTCCCCTCATTCCCTTCAGATGAGGGCGATCCCCCCTGCCCCCCAAGCACGCCCACGCAGGTAGGTGGGAAGAAAGGCAGGTGATAGGTGGGAGATGTAATCCACACGCACCATAAGATTCACCCTTGCCGAGTATAGGACTCAGTAGTTTTCCGTGTACACACAGAGTTGTGCAGCCATTGCCCAGCTTTTGAGTGTTCTGTCATCTGCGAAAAAGCCCCGTGTCCATCAGCAGTCGGTCCTCGTTTCCCGCTCCGTTCCCCCGCCACCCCCCGCCCCAGCCCTCAGCAACCACTGTGTGCTTTCTGTCTCTCTGGATTTGCATGCACCAGTATTTCACGTGAGTTAATCAGGCAGTGTGTGGCCCTCTGTGCCTGGCTTCTGTCACTCAGTGTCGCGTTTCCAAGGTGTACCCCTGTCGTAGCCTGGTCAGAGCTTCATTCTTACGCCTGAATAACACTCCATTCCACGCATACACCAGCTCTTGTTATCCCTCCACCAGCTGAAGGACAGTTAGGGTCGCTTCCCCTTTGTGGCCATTGTGAACAACGCTGGCGCGCACATTCGTGTGCCTGGTTGTGTGTGGACATGTTTGTATTTCGTGTGGATGCACATCTAGGGGTGGAAGTGCCGAGTCCCGTGCTACCTTAGCTCCAGTCACCGGGGAACTGCCCAGCTGTTTCCCACACTGGCTGCACCGGAGTACATTGCCACCAGCAACATTGGCTGGTTTGTAGAACGCCTTGTGACTCTTGGGAATTTTTGGTTCTGACGTCAGGAATCTGAGGGATGTAGGAGGACTTGGTAGGATTACTGAAGACCCATAATCTGACCAGGCTAAAAATGCCCCCTCTGGCAGTTCCGTTCTGCCGCTTCTGTGGCTTGCAGGGCTCTCCCTGTCCCCGCCTGGAGCCCCGCCCCGCAGGCCCTGCATCCCCAGCCTTCCATCTCTGGCCAGCACACTGGTTCAGGGACGCCGGCTGAGCGGCTAGAGGGGTCTGGTTTGCAGTCTTAACTCTGCCATTTATTCATTTTTTAGCTCAGGTGGTTACCTGATTGCTCCGGCCTTCACATTCCCTCTCTGAGCAACAGGGACTGTGCGAGGTTGGGATGGGAGGGTGGAGGTGACGGGCCGGCACGTGGAAACAGTCCGTGGTGGCGGTTGTTACCGGCTTGTGGTCACCTCATCAAATGCTCTCTTGCAGCAACTCCGACGACAATATGTTGAAAAACATTGAACTTTTTGACAAGCTCTCTCTGCGCTTTAACGGAAGGGTCCTGTTCATTAAGGACGTCATTGGGGACGAGATTTGCTGCTGGTCCTTTTACGGCCAGGGCCGGAAGATCGCCGAAGTCTGCTGCACCTCCATTGTCTACGCCACAGAGAAGAAACAGACCAAGGTGAGGGCTTCGAGGGGACGCTCTGGGTGGCCAGTCTGATATTTGTACTCGTGCAGCTTCCGTTACCTTTTGGGTCCTGGTAAGGTCCCGATCTTACCAGGTCTCAGAGAGCCAGAGTGGCATTCCCCTTGTGACGCCCTGCAAGGCAGCCACACTGCATCTCGGCTCCTTTGCCCCAGATGCTGGCTCAGACGTGGCCTTGCACCCGGGTGCAGCCGACCGCCTGCGTCCCTTGTCTGCGGTGACCTAATGCCCCCTGTGTACTTCCTCGCTGCCATGCACCTTCATTTCCCACCAGCATGGCCGTCCCGGCCTGATCGTCAGAGGGACGGTGCTGCCTTCAGGATCCTGACCTTGGCTTTCTAGTCATGACCTTGCCCTGCCCTCTGACCGCCCTCCTCTTACCCACTGACCTAGGGCAGCCCTCCCCCCGCACGGGCCCACTTGGCCTTTCTCACCTCCCACCCTTGTTGGTTTCCTTCCAAGCACGTGACTCCGAGTGACCTGGGTTCTGTGGGGCCAAACCCACACACTCGACCTCTCTCTGCTTCTGTCTGCCATTCTGCAAAGCTCGGTCATGCTGTAAAGTGCTGTTACAGACCCGGTCTCCTGTCACTGGAACTGCACTGCCATTAGATTTTCTGCTTGCTCGCTCTCCCTGGGCCTAAATGGAACCCCAGGGGCCTGATTTGCCCTGGGCCGCGGTAGAGGTGGTAGGCTGTGTTTGATGCTAACTTACCTGCCCTGTGTTTTGGGTGGGGGATGCAGGTGGAGTTCCCTGAAGCTCGGATTTATGAGGAGACCCTGAATATTCTGCTGTATGAGGCCCAGGATGGCCGGGGACCTGACAACGCACTCCTGGAGGCCACAGGCGGGGCGGCGGGGCGCTCCCACCACCTGGACGAAGATGAGGAGCGGGAGCGGGACCGCATCGAGCGCGTGCGGCGGATCCACATCAAGCGGCCCGATGACCGTGCCCACCTGCACCAGTGAGCAGGCAAGGCAGCCGCGCCCCCTCCCGCCCTCCTCCTCCCTGCTCTACACTCAGATCCTGTGCAGGCTCCGGGCGCCTTCCACTTCCCCTGGAGTCTAGAGATACTTTTGTAATAGCCAGATGATTATTTTGATATTTCTCGACAAGGTGAATTGGTTTTTACCCAGGTGAATGCTCCCCTGCTGCTGACAAGCTGTGTCCAAGGGCCTGCTCTGTGCGGGAGCCTTGGAGCCGGGCTTGGCGGGCTCTCAAAGGAAAAGTGTGAATGAGTATGAAGTGTACGTGAGAACTTCTGTTTGCAGTATTTATTTTTGTGGATGTTGACTACCTATTTGAGCTTGGGTTTGGTTCAACAGCTCTGAGAGGGATCCTGCGGCTGGTGGCCACCAGGGGCATCATCAGTTTGCGTCTTTCACGTCCTCCAGCCCAGCACCCTGCCCGAGTCCTGTGCACTGTGCCGGGCTCGGGTTCCAGACTGGCTTTGCTCGAAGTCCGTCCTGCTACAGGATTTCGTGCCCAGAGCTTGCTGGTGAATAACTGCAGCCCGCAATGATGCAGACAGGGCCTGGTATGCTTTGTGCCTCCACATTGTTGTCCCTGTGTAGCTCCAGGTGCCTGGCTCTGTGTGCGGGGCAAGCCTGTTGCGGCCTTGGCTGGTCTGTGCTCTGATGCTCAGTGGGCCCCCACACATCTGGCTGAGGGCAGAGCTGTCCCTGGGGGTGAGTGCTCAGCTCCATGCCTGGCTCCTCCCCTTTCCGACTGCCCTCCTTGCAGACTCACTGCATTCCAGGAAGGCCCTCTGGCCTGGCTACCAGCATAGCTCACCAGCTGAGGGACCCATTCCCCCTCGGCCTCCTTCCCTGTCAAGCTGAACTCAGTGTTACGAGGAGATGCCCTGCCCTTTGCCCAGAAACTCAGGGTGGCCCTGCCACTCCACCAGCAGCCTCAGGGCAGTTCGCCCATTGTAAAGGGAGCTGGCATCTGGCGATTGATTACCTTGCGGTCTTTGCCTCTGACTTGGACACAGCACGTGGTGGCCACCAGTGAGAGGCTGTGCAGATCCCTTTGGGTCCGGTTAGTGTTGGTGTTCATGTGTCTAAGGGACGTGTGTGACTGTGGTGGGGATGTGTGCTCGTGGGGAGCTCGCTGGTGCTCAGCGGGTGGGCGTTCTCGGTTACCTACCTCGCAGTCTCCCCAGCACCTGTCGCGGGACAGAAGTGGGCTGTGACGAACACGCGCGGTGGAGACTAGACTAGGTAGTTATAAGGTGATGGGAATGTGTACGTGGTAGTGGATGGACTGTGCCTGCTTTCCAAGGGAAATGTCACTGTTCATACCAAAGGTATTAATACGGGCAGCCTCCAACACAGTGTATTCCAAAAAAAACGAGTTTATATTTTGAAATGGTTTTTACAGCTTCGACTGTGTTCATTCTGCCCTCCTTGTGACAGTTGTATGCCTTTATTTTTGTACCCAGCAGCAAAGCCTCCAATAATCTTTAAAACAATCGTGACAGAACCCAAATTGGGCAGATGCCTTTTAAACTGCTCTGTAGGGAACTTTCGTGTGTGTGCGGCCACCTGGGTTTTCTTCCCTGCTGAGGAAAGGGGGCGCGCAAAAAACGTTTCTTAAATATTTTATACTGTTTGGGTTGAACTTTTTTTAGAAAGTCAACGTGAATGTCAGTTCTGGTGTTTTCTGTGGGAATGGAAAAGCCATCAAATATCCTGTTTTTAAAAAATGTTTACGAAGAGTCCATTTGTGGAACAATCTGACCCATTTGGGCTTCTCCTTGCGACCGAATGTCTCTGGCAGCCCCTCCCTCCCCCTTCACTTTCCTTCCAACTTTGCACTTGGAGTTCCCAGTCTCTGCTTCCCTGGGATACGAGCGGTCCCGAAAACATTCCAGGTCAAGGTCGCGGGCTCCCTCCAGCCCTGAGCTGACAGCGTGGGCTGGCCCGCTGCCGTCCGTTATATTCTACAAGGACCGGTCTTTCCTAGGCTGGCACGGAGGGCGCACGAAAGTCAGTATTACACTTGAGAACCATCCCAGGAAGCACTGGCCTAAAAAGAGTACAGTTTTATTACATTGTAATAGCTTACAAATAAAGTGGAACAGCTTTTGGTCCCCTGTAATCACGTCATTTCTTCAGACACGCCATCTGTTTGTCGTGACAGAGCCTGTGCCCGTCCCTGGCGTAGCTGCTGCTGTCACCCTCCTGCAGGGGCTTTGCCCTCTCGTTAGGTGTGCTCGTCCTCACAGCGGCCATTCAGGGGCCGGCGCGAGGCCTCAGCCCGACTGCACACCCATGTGTCACTAATCTCTGTGTCTCTTTGTGCTGTGAGAAAAGATGCTGCATGCTTTCGATGCAGTCACTGTTGTTGTTGTTGTACGAGCATTTGTGGACACGTGTAAAATAAAAGTTCCGTGATGCTTCTACCTAAATCTGCTCACTGGCTCTTCTCAGAAACACCCAAGCACAGTCCAGCCCCTGGAGGGCAGTTTTCAGCAAAGAGCACGAGGCAGAGACACTGCCTCCCAATTCATCGCCTGGAAGCTGCTCCGGACAAAGACAAGTCCAGCATGGTGGCACCTGAGTGCGCACTGAGGGAACGTCTTGGGCAGAAACACTGCCGGGATTCTGAAAAAGCAGAGTCAGCTAGCTGGCGGTGCCCCCCATTTAGTACTGGGGAGGTGGGGCGTGGGGGGACACAGCCCCCCACTGGAACCTAAAGTGCCTAGCAGAAATGGTAAGGAAGCGGGTGCATTTCTAAGTTCCACTTATTTAAGGCAAAATCCAAGTTTTGCAGCCTTAGGAAATTTCATTTACTCAATTTCAGACCACATGTCACACTTCGGTGTGCGTTGGTGGCGGCTTGACAAAGGTGGAGAACCGGTTGCCTACCTTACAACGACACGGTCAAGTGCCTGTTGAGTACATATCCTATGGGGGGCATTTCAAAGTGCTCTCTCGGGGGCACTTGACTTCCTGAAGAGGGTGTTTTGATTCAGCACTCAAGAGGCTGGGGCTGGGTGCTGGCACAAGCTGCCACTCTATCTTCAGAGGGGAGGTCCTTGTCCTGGGGCTGCTGTCGCCTTCCTGGATCAGACCCTGCCTCCTGGGTCCACTCCTCTGTCAGATGTCCTCCTCTATCAGGACTTCATGCGGACGGACACCTGGAAGGGAGTCCACACTTAGGGTTCGAGGCCTCTCCCCTCCCCAACCTCCTCCAGGTAGGTTCGGAAAAGCTTGGAGAAGCCACGTTTAGAATTGGGCTCACTGAGGCCTCTTGTGTCAGGGAGAAAGTTGGGCTGCGTGACTCAGAGAGAGAGAGAGAGAGAGAGACAGACGCGACCTTTGAGCCTGGGTCAACACAAGCTCTGTGTCCCACGTGCCCAAGAGGGCAGAGCACAGGCCCTCGACTTCTTCCTGAGACGGCCGTGGCTCCTTGCACCGGGCGTTGCGTACACTCCACACCGCAGGGCCCACCCCCAGCCCACGCATCACAGTGTCAGGGTGAGACGCAAACACTGGGGAGTCTGGTTTGGCGTCTGAGCACCGAGGTGACGAGGCATGACACCCTCACTGTCCAGTGACAAGTGGGCTGTCACTGAAAACCGAGGAGGGTTGAATGCCATCTTCTGGTTCACGTTACATGTGCTCAGTCACTTCTTTTTCCCCTTTGCATTCACTGTTTGAATCGCCTCGTCCTGTTTTCCAGATGCAGAATCAGGACGAGAAAGAGGAAAACGAGCTTTTGACTTCAGTCAGTCTCTAGAAAGACTGGACCTGGCGGAGCTTTAATCTTTACTCTTGTCCACAGCGCTGCCCTCGCTCCCAGGCATGGCCACTCACCACAGTTAACTGCCCATTCTTATCTTTGTAGATCTGTTCTTCTGGCCCGGTGTCGAAAACTATGGTGCCTTCTCTCCCAGGACTGATATAAAACTGTAAACTTAAAATACACAGAACGATGAATTACTGACACAGCCGGTTACTTTCCTTTGGTCTGCAGAAGAGATTTGTTAAGGGAGTTGTACTAGTTTCAGGATTGAACTGCTGTTGTATTATAGAGCTTTATTCCATACGGCACGTTCAGTTCTTCCAGGGCCAGCGTGGTACCCGAAGAACCACTTGTCCGTCCTTACACGACAGCCCTCGTAGTGGGCTAGGCCTGCTCCAGGGAAGAGCCAAACAGGCCACTTCCCAGCATGCCCACCTCTCCCTCGGTGTAAAGGCCGGGACGTGGGGGAGCAGCAGCCCGCTCTCCCGGGGGCTCCGGAGCAGGGCCGGGGCGAGGGGCCCGCCTGAGCCCGAGGAGGAGGAGCGTGGCTCAGAGCGGTGCGCACTGCCCCTGACCGGGTGTGCGACAGTCTGCACGCTGCTGAACCACCTGGTGCCCGTGGCAAAGGTGGTGCTTCCTTCAGTTACAGAGGGAACGGCCTTAAGTGCTCACGGACCCCATATCTTTCTTTTGTGTCCTAAAGAAAGTGTAGGGCTTTTCCCTAATCAGTCTGCACGCAGCCTGCACAGTTGAGGCCCACTGTGCTTAACCAGCTGTCCCCCCAAAACAGGCTTCAACAGCATGTGGCTGTCACCTCCTCTGGCCCCAAGAGCAGCTTCCCTCAGGCACACAAGCCCCTCCCCTTTGAGTACCAGATGGTGGGACCCCCATTCTCGCATTCCCCTGGAGTCCCAACTGGAGGGGTGAGGGAAGCAGTTCTTTATCAGCAGGGCAAGGGGACCCCACTAGAGGCTCCCTGCCCGCCCCCTGCTGGGAGGGTGGCGTGGGTGAAATGATTCATGTTCCTGTCTTCCTTGATGAGTCAGTAAGCATTCCAACATTAAACTACTTCCTGAGCCAAAGGTGAAGCCACCTACCTTCCTTGAATGACATGTACGATGTTCTCCTTTTTAACCAGCATGGCGAGTTTAGTGACCGCTTCAAATACGTGCTCACACTGTAGGATGGCGTCCCCCTGTGGTGGAGAGGACAGGACAGGACAGCTTCAGAGGCGGCCACTTAAAGGAGCGTGCCCCCAGCACTGCGGTTTCTCTGTGGTCCGAGGAACATCATGGCAGTGTGCCCCCTCCCTGTGTTGGCGGAGCCTGGTGGTTGTCAATTACCTTTTGCCTGTTGGCTTCTGGTGACACATGAATGACTAAGATCCCGTCCCTCAGGCAGCTAGTGGAGATGCCTTAAGACAGACTCAAAGTTAGGAGCCAGGAACCAGACAGCTTGGCGTTAATACAGATGAAAGTGGAGGTGCACCTACCTAGGGGGTCCCCAACCCCACACTCCCCGCCCCATGCCGCAGCTGGGCCCAGTCTGCACGTGCTGCTGGGCTACAGAGGGGGCACCCTGAATAAAAAACAGGTCACTGCAGAAGGTTGCTACTGTCCAGCCTACAGACTAGGGTTCGGTGGGGAGGGGTACCACTGATACTTAGGCCAGAATAACAGGCCTGGGCAGCCCCGCCGCCGCACTGATGTCTGCCTGCGGAGGGCGGCCGCACTGCTGGGGGGCCCAGGACCCGAGTCCACCCAGCGAGCTGTCAGAGGCTTGCCTGTGGCCTACCCTTGAGCACCGAGTACTCGATCTTCTGCTTGATTTTGGCCAGCTCCACCACATAGGCCGCTTTCTGAGTGAGGAGGAGTTGCCGGGGCCGCGCCTTGAAGCCTTTCCTGTCGTATTTAATGACCGGGATGCCATACTGCAAGGAGGTTACCGTCACTACGAGGGGGGGGGTTACTTCGTGGGGGGCGGGGCAGAGCACCGGGCTCCTGGCCACTCAGCCCCGAACAGAGGCTCAGCCAGGTTTCACATAAACAGGTTTTCCCAGCACCCTGGCTCCCTCCCAGGTAGGTTTTGGTCCCTAGCTCTGCCTGTGCTGTTGCTCTTCTGAGGGAGGCAAGGTGACAGCCACCTGCCTCACAGGTCTCCGCTGCAAGGTCAGCAAAGATGACCTCTAGAATGCTCTGTGTTTGAAAGACCTCAACCAGGGGGCGATCCACTCTAGCTGCTCAGGTTTCTGTTCTCCGGGGGACCACAAGTGACAGCAGCCAGGAGAGCCACTGAGAGCTTCTTGAACCTGCCCGGGATCACAGAGCTGCTCAGTCACAAAGCCCAATCGGCGCCCCAGGCACCCTGCCACCCTGCTCACTACTCGGGCACGTTTAGTGATTAAGTTCACGGCCGTAGTTCCCTCAGCTTCCTGGAAGACTGAACAGTTCCTAGGGTGACTGATAAGGACCATAAGAACAGCAACAGGTGTCTGATGGTCATGGTCCCCAACTCTTAGTTTGTACCCACAGTGTCACAGTCAAGAGCCCGGCCCACCACACGCACCCCCGCACGTACACGCAGCGTTTCCAGACTCCGCGCAGAAAGCAGCCCCCGTCCCGACGCCATCAGGGAATCCTGTCGGAGGCCAGGACCCTGCCCCCCACCCCCCACCTTCCTTACCTGGATTTTCTCATTGCTGAGCAACTGCAGCACTTTGGGACTGATGTCTCCTTCATCTAGGGAGGGAACAAGGACACAGTGCATCATCACTAAGAACCACCATCGGAAGGGCCACTGGCATCTGCTGGCCTTGTGTCCCTCTGTGACCAAGACCCCAGCTGGGGAGGAGCCTTCAGGAAATGCTATGGAGCTGAAAACTCCTTTGATGACTTCTTAAATGGGAAAGTGAGTGCACAGATGGAAACACGCACTTACCTATCCGGCTGTCAGCAAAGGGCTGATTTAAACTCTCTGCGTAGCCTTCCTTCTTCCCCCTGAACACTGCACTGGTGACCACCTTTTGCTGCATCTGGTGACACACAATTCAAGAGACAGAAATGGTAGCCGTGGGACCCTGGGACAGCAGGGTTCAAGATGCAGGCACTGCACAAGTCCCTGGGCAAGCTGTGGGAACTTTGCCACACTTCCCCCCGGGAATCAGGATAGGGTCCTGGCTTTGGCCAATGCCCTGAAGAGTGCTGGTCGAGACGGCGTTGGTGTCTAGGGCCTGTTTTGTCCACCTGCACTGGCTTCCTGGGAGTGGAACTGTCAGAATTCCAGGGAGCAGTTTCTTCTAGGGCTGAGATCGACGGGCCAACTGCAGCCAGCGGGCCAAACCCAGCCTCCTGCCTGGTTGTGTACAAGTAAAGTTTGACTGGAGCAGGACTACACATTCAGTTACCCATCATCTCTGGCTCCTCCAGGGCTGTTAGAGCAGAGCTGAGTAACTGTAACTGGGGTCCTGTGGCCCTCAAAGCCTAAAGCGTTTACTCTCTAGCCTTTTTTGGGAGAAGTCTGCTGACCTGTGGATGAGCATAAACAAAAGCAGACCTCCAGCAGAGAGGGGTCCTGCATTTGCCCTGCGGCCTCGTCTAGACCGATCCCCATGGCAACGGCCTGAGTGATGATAACAGCCGCCCCTTACCAGGGCTCTGTGCTGAGCGGTCTGCATGCTGAATACGTGCACAAGGCAGGGGCCCAGCGTGACCCCTGGCTTACAGGCGGAGTGGCGGCCGGCTGAGGACGGCTAACGAACAGTCCAGCTGTGGGGCCTGCCCCCGCCCCCCCAGCCTCCCTACACAGCCCTCGCAGCCTACCAGCGCCTTCCTCTCGGCCGTGATCCCGCGGCAGTACTTCCGCACCAGGTTCCTCGTGCACATTTTCCTGAGCAGTTCCGATGCCTGTGCGAGGGACACGCCGCTTTTTCACCCGCCCTGCTCACACCCAAACAGAAGCTTTGAAAGCAGAGCTGCGTTCAGTTCCCCTGGTGAGCTTCCTTCGCTCCCGCTAAGCTAGTGGGCCTTGAGCGCATATGAGTCCTGGCAGCTGCCTGAAACGAGACTCCTGCGATGCTGACTCCAGGGGTCCGGGTCAGGGCTCAAGAATCTTAAGCGGTACACAGAGGGTCCTCGGGCCATCCTTTAGACAACTGTCAGGGGTGACAGTCACCTAACCCTCCTGGAATGCCACGTGAAGGACAGACACCATTTAAAAGTGCTCTGTATAAACAGACCTTCAATGGCTGTATACTTTCAGTAAGGCGATTGTGGGTTCTAAGGAATGAAATTTCTCATGCAACACCCTTGCAAGGCCGTGCTTTGTTACAGCAGCCCTTCCAAGCCAGGGAGGCAGAGCAAAGAAACACCAAAGCTCCATCTGTGCCCGGGTCACTTGCAGCTTGAGTCGCAGTGGAGTCCTTACATTTTCCAAGATGCCAGGAGGCGTCAGCCAGCTCTTGTCCAAGACATTCTTGGGGACGTGATACCGAAGATTCAAGATGTAATTCTTCCGCATGAACACGATAAAATCCTCGTTGTCGGGACAAAGAGGCCTGTCTCGATGGATGAATCCCTTTATGAACCTAAATAGGAAAGTGGTTTGTTGGTTTCTGACCTATTGCTTCACGGGGTCCTCTCTCCATTCACCTGGTTCGGAGGATGCCAAAGGGTAGAGAGTATGTGTCCAACCCGTGGCCTGCGGGCCACATGCAGCCAGGATGGCTATGAATGCGGCCCAACACAAAATCGTAAATTTACTTAAAAACCTTTTTCTTTTTTTGCTCATCAGTTTTCATTAATGTTTGTGTATTTAATGTGTGGCCCAAGACAACTCTTCTTCCCGTGTGACCCAGAGATGCCAAAAGGTTGGACACCCCTGATTTAGTCTGTCTTGTGGGCCACAGCCAGGGATGTCACCCACAGGCCAGATCTGCCCCAAGGATGGGTTCCATTTCACCCATGCTATTTTTGTTTTGTTTGGAATAGCTCGAATCAGTTGCCAACGACAACAAAGAGGAGGTATTACATGGAAGCCAGGTTTTCGGCTTTCCTTGAAAAATCAAAAGGTCTGGCAATGCTGGCCTGGCATTTCTCTACAGCAGCCTGTCATCCAAGGTGAAAAAAGCTTTCCAGTTTGCTGCAGTCTCCACCGTGCCTTACTGTCTCATTCCAGTTCACAAGATTCACTTCCTTTACCTGCCCGGCATCAGAAGGCATTTGACTCTGACTTTTGAACTCAACTCTGAGAAACTACAAGTGTACTCAACTGTGATCAGCATCGAGTTAGGGTGCTCAGAGGAAAGAGAACTGAATTCCTAAGGGTTGACATCCCAAAAATAAGGTTACCTTTCTGCACAAATCCAAGAAACTCAGCCCAGTCCACGACCACCTCTGCAGCACCCCAGCACTGAGCAGCCCTCCCCACCCCATCCCCGAGAACTCACCTCCTTACGATGAACACAGCCCACTTTCTCCTCTCGGCCTTCTTCCGAGCCAGGACTCGACGCCAGTGGGTCTCCAGTTTGATGGCTGAAAGAGTTCACTGCCGGCATTAGAAGTTGGGGCACGATCATATTTAGATGCAAAAGGCTTTTTCAGAATTAGTCATCCACGTGCCCGAAACGGCACTCGGCTAGCCCCCCGAGCTGGAAGTCAGGCGAACGTCATCAGTTCTTACTGGGGGGGGACGCTCAGAGGGACACGGCACTAGGGAGACAGAGGAACACGGGGCGCTATGGAAAGCCCCGAAATTATGCAAAGTAGCTACAGTTTCCCAAGGTCCTTTTCAGGGACAAGATGGCTGACACTTCTGATGGTACGTGTCTGTCTGACTGACGTGGTCCATCCGTTTCAATGTGTTCACTTTGTCCACATTTAAAAATTGGGCCCCATCAGCAAATTGGGGCACAAAAATTAGATTTCTGGCTTGTCTCCCAATTTTTAAATGCTTTTCATATTATTCTCAGTTAATCCAGATTTTTAAATGCTTTTTTTTAATGTCATTACCGAAAAAAAAACAAAAAACCCACAACCAACTGGAAACAACCCAAATGTTCCACCAACGAAACAGCTAAATTGTTTCTACTCTGATAGCACGGGGGAAAGCAGAATACGACCCTCAGGCTGGCTGCCTGTTTATAAATAAAGTTTAATTGCAACACTTCGGTGCCCGTTGATTTATGTATTTGTGTAAAGCTACCACCAATCTACAGCAGCAGAGTAGCTGCCAGAGAAACCGTATGACCTCACAGGTCTCAAATACTATCTGTCCCTTTAAGACAAAACTTTGCGGACCTCTGATATAGTGGACTGCTGCGCATTGATGAAAACGAGTAACTATCAATGTTTACTGATTGAATCTGCAAAACAATTTGGAGTGCAAAGACGTTGCCAAAAATACAGTGTCACTTTATTAAGTGCCAATCACGCCAGCCTATGATTACACCGAGTGGTGCACGCATGCACAGGAGAGCTACTTAGAATTCACTGGATTGGGGGTGGGTGTGAGAAGGCATTGGGGAGGGACAGAGGGAAGGGACTCTGGAGGTGCTCATGGGGCTAGTGACCTTTAAAACGTTTTTCTTTAAACGTGCAGATATCGTGGGTCACATAAACCACGTCCATGGGACAAATGAGGCCCACTGAGTCATATTCTCTGGACAGTGGAGGAGAAATGACAGCAGGCCCCAGAACTGGATCCTGAGGCCACCCCGCACCTAGGTTCCCAGACAGGGTTGGGGGAGAGGATGCGCATAGCAGCCCGCATCTCCAGGACCAGCCCGCAGGACCCGCAGGACCCGCAGGACTCTAGGAGTCGCAGGCGGGCGAGTCTCCGCCGAGCTCTCACCTGCTTGTCTTTTCTTCACATAGGCTCTCCTTTCTAGGCAGGCTCTGTATGTGGCTTGAATTCTTGCAACTTAAAACAAAACAAACGTTTTAGTAAAATGACCCTCCTGTGTGCATCGCTGCAGGTGTGACCTTGAGGGGGAATGCCAGAAGTGACCTTGGAGGCACTCCACACCGAGGGGACAGGAAGCCGATGCAGCAGGGTCAGGTTCATCCTGGCTCTGGGAGCTGTCCAGCAACTGGGGCTTTGTCTTCCTTCTACGTTTCCCCGGGGAAGGGCCAGAGCCACCATCTAGAGGTGCTGCCGCATGCTGGTTCCGTGTCAGGAGTGACATTTCATCCTCACACCTTCCCCCATGACTCCCACGAGGCGGGCACCAGCACATTTTATTAACAAGCACACAGATCAGGTGGCAAAGAAACTTGCTAACTCGCTAGCTGCAAGGCAGCGCGGCTACTGAGGCCGGGTATGACCCCAGGGCTGCAGGACCTGCCCCTGTAGCTTCTCCTTTCTCCATCCTCCTCCTCCTCCCAGTGACAGGTCCCACCACCAGCCAAGCTCCTCCAGGATCCTGCAAACCATGAATGTCCCATCCCCTGGGAGCTGAGGCGAAACACTGGCTCAGGCATTGCACAGCCTCCAGCACCCACCCACTGACCAGACCCCAGTGATCGGTGCCCTCTGCTGTGGAGGGGTCAAAAAATGAGACCACTCAGCACGGCAGTTCAGAGTCTAGGACCTGCAGCCAGAGACCCAAGTTCAAACCCCAGCTCTGCTGCTGACTGACTATGTGGCCTTCAGCGAGTGACCCTGACTGGGAAGTGGAGGTGACACTCGCCCCCCTGGGTGTGTATCCTGAGGACAGACCAAGATGATGAACACAGGACTCAGGACGCACCACACACAGCAAGCACCCGGACCACTCTCATGGCATTGTCCTCAGCAGGCCAGTTTCAAGGAAGAAGTCCTGCCCTGCCCCCTTCCCCCGTGTAGTTTTAATTTTTCATTATTTGCATTTTCCCATCACTAACTTTTCTCCTCTACCTTTCACAACAAATGCCTTGGCTGTAGGCTTTGAAGTTACGCCATCCAACATTGGGTAGCTGTACAAACACGTCTTAAATCCACTTAAGGGGGTGGACTCCCGAGGGGCAACAAAGTCCGACCCAAACTGGAATCGGGCGGCACTACAGTGTTTGTTTCCATGTGCGTCCATGACGACCTCCAAACGCTCACCAAGGCATAAATTCACATGCATGTTACCGTATCCCGTATCTTGTTCCTGCTTCCCAAAGCCAGTGCTGCTGATGTTGTAGCCAACACCATGTTTAAGATGTCGCCCAAGCTAAGCTTACTCATTTCACATTCTACTGAAGGAAGGCCAGAAAAAAAAAATCATACCTAATTGATGTTTACTAAATTCAAAGGCATCTTCTGTAGCAAACAGCGTTCTGGGGAAACGAATGAATATTTTGGTTCTGGAAGGGGGAAAAAAAGAGAGTGTTTTAATTATTAATTGGTCTGTCATCATCTGTAGTGGGTTGAATAGTGTTTCCCCTAAACCCACATCCACTTGGCACTTCAGGATGGGGTTCTGGAAAGACGGCCTTTGCACATGTAACCAAGGTAAGGAGGTCATTAGGGTGGGCCCTAAATCCAACCTTGTCCTTAAAGGGACAGGATGGAACACAGACGCGGGAAAGAAGCCCATGTGAAGGTGGGGACAGCGACTGCAGTGATGTGGCTACAAGCCAAGGAGTGTGAGGAGCCACTGGGAGATGAAAGAGGCAGGGAAGGACCCTCCCATAAAGACTTCCAAGGGAGCAGCCTCAGAGGGAGCCCACACCTTGACTTTGGACTTCAGCCTCTAGAACTGTGAGGGAATAAATTTCTTTTGGTTCAAGCCAGCTAGTTGGTGCTCATTTTTTTATGCAGCCCTAGAAAACGAATGCACCATCCTAACCTGCGGTTACTTCCCTGGGCTTTAAAAGGTGACGACAGGGAATATGGATCTAATTAGCTGAGAGAAACTCTCAATAGTGACCTGTAATGTCTATCCCACCCGCCTACTGTTGGGGGGAAACTTCCCAGGACAGCCACCGGGGGCAGCAGTGTGCCAAACTGCAGGATCCCACCTCCTCATGCCAGGTAATGGAGCAGGGACAGATCTCACCCTCTGACCTCCCTGGCCTGCCTCCCTCAGGCTCTCAGGGATCTGGCTGGGAAAAACAACTGCCTCTTGGAGCAGGGCCCAGAATAGAAGTGTGAGGCTGGAGAGCGGCCAGAGTGGCCGCAGACGGCCTTGTGCAAGTGGGACTGGATGCCGACAGGGAAAAGCCCATTGGTGGGTTCAAAGGCAGAGAAGCCCCTGAAGCTGGGATCTCAGGGGCCTGGGAATGGACCCCCTTCAGGCTTTGGGCACCGTTCCTGCAACCAAATTCACCAAAGTGACTGACAGAACAGACACAGAGCTTCCTGGCTCACCCTGATGCATTTCGCCTCAAAGCTTTCAATGTACGGAAAAGCTGTCCTGCTCGGGACCACTGCAGCTGAAGGATCTGTCACATCCCAGCAGCTCTACTGTCCCCTCTGAGAGGTCCTGCGTACATTTGAGCAGTGAACGACTCTAGACGCACAGAGGTTAGAGGATCCACCCTGGTCCCCTCCTCATTTTGCAAGCAAATAGGTTCATTCCAGGCCCCTGCCAGGTTTAGAGTCCAGAGCGCCTGTATAAATCTTCTCTAACTGGCCCGTCTGAGCACTTGGAACCTATGATATTAGAGTTTACAACAAATGCATACTTGGTCTTTGTCTCAAACCAGTGCCACCACTCGCAAAACCCTTGTAATAAAACCCCCAGAAGGACAAGGTTTGGAGAGGGGCTGGGTGCACCCGGAGAGGGCGTGGAAGCTCCGCCCCTTCCCGCACACCTTGCTCTGTGCAGCCCTTCTGTCCGGCTGCTCCTTGGTTACACCCCTTTGTAAGAAGTGAGGGGTCCACTGTGTGAGATGTTTTCCTGAGTCCTGTCAGCTGCTCTAGCAAGGCACTCAAACCCAAGGAGGGACTCATGGGAACGAGTCGCCAGTTGGCCTGGACTTGGGACTACCTTCTGCTATGGGGAAGGGACTGCCTTGCAGGACTGGGCCTTTGTCTGTGGGCGGACACCAGCTCCAGGGGGACAGTGGCAGAAGTGATTTAAACCGCAGGACACCCCGCTGGTGTCAGGAGTGCCACAGGGTGTGCTGAGGGAGGCGAGCGTTGAAAGTGAAGGAGACACACAGGAGAGTTGTTCCTGTAAAGAGCTACATTTAAATTGAGTGGATGGACAAATCCTCTGGCAAATCTACGTACTTTCCTGAAAAATGAATTCCCTGGGCTGTAGATGGATATGGCTCAGCGGCCAAAACCCTGTGACAGTGACTTGCCAGCCGCTTACCTCCCTAACTTGTACTCTTCTGGTTTGTATCCAATGTATTTGACCAGCCGCTCGACGCCCTCTGCTGGAGGCCCGTGCCAGTGTGGCCAGGTGTCGGGGCACAGGGACTTGTACCTGGGGAGGGGAGGGGCACACACGGAGAGCCAGGCTGTGAACACCCCTGTTGTCCAGCACTCCCACGCTGTCCACCCCGCTGGCCCGTTAGCCACTCAGGAGCCCTCTGAGTTGTCACGTCACTGTCACGGTTTCGCAGCGCTTGTGTTCAAGTCACCCTTATGCTACGTGGTTAACGGCCCCAGAGCACAAGGTTAATGCTGATGGCAATTCCGATGTCTCACAGAGAAGCCATGAAGCGCTTCCTTTAAGTGAAAATGTGAGAATTCTTAACTAAGGCATGTCATCATCTCACATCGTCACAGGGAGAAGGATGAGTAGGGTATAATCAGGAATTCTGAGAGAAACCACATTCCCATAACTTTCATTATGCATGTTGTTCTAATTGTTCTATTTTACTATTAGTTATTGTTGATCTCTCAGTGTGCCTAACTTGTAAGTTAAACTTTATAATGTGTACGTATGACTAGGGAAACAATAGTATAATAAGTAGGGTTCAGCACTATGTGTGGGTTTCAGGCGTCCGCGGGGGGTCCTGGAACGTGCCCCCCCCCCCCCCGCAGATGAGAGGGGACAGCTGTAGGTGTTTGGCTTCACTGGCTTAAGAGCAACAAAACATACTTTACCTTTGCAAGAAATGCTCGTATTTGCGTCGGTACGCAAAGCCGGCCCGTCTCACCCTCAGGTGCTCCATCAGCCCCAGGTACTTGACCTGGTGCCTTATGAGGAAGTCATCAAACTTGCCTGTGGATACACAGAAGGGAGAGGAGCGGGGAAGGACACACCCCAGGGCTCCATTTCAACCAGGAGGGCCCAGAGGAGGGGCTGCAAGCTGACGACCTTGTGAGCTGGGCCTAGCCACAGGCAGGTTCTGTGGGTCCTGACCGAGATTTATTTAGGGGGGGGATTGACAGGAAAATCTGGGCTTCGGTTTCTCTTGGAAAACTAGGCGATCTGGCCATTCTGAGCCTAGAGACCCACATGACAACAACAGCTGGAAGGGAGGAGCGCTCCCCCTCTAATGGAGTGTGCTCTCTGCAGATTGCCACAGTCCCCTCCACTCCCTATTGTCTTATGCCTAGTCTGCATCACTCAAAATTTGCTCTCCCTGCCTGGCCTCTGTGAGCCTCTTACTGTGTGACTCTGTTAGAAGCTGTGGCACAGTGTAGAAAATAGCCCAGTCACTGACCATTTGGAAACCCTGTGCACTGGCTGACTCAGCTGCGTAGCTCCTGAAATGGGCCAAAATCTGAGCAGTGCTCACCCAGAACCACCCCCCCCTCCCCCATTTCTTTACCTCCTATCACAAAAAATGAAAACAATTTATGTCCGCAGGCCAAGGACGAGCCTGGGGTGTTTGGGGGATTTTCACCCAGCGCCATCTTGGTTTCCCCCCCAGCCTCACGGCCCTGAGCTCCTGTTCAGAACGATTCACAACTCACTGGGCTGTTTCTTCTCATTGGGCTTGATGCAGCGGATGTACGAAGGTTCCTTGGACATGAGGATTTCCAGCAGGCTGCTCAGGCTGTTCTTAAACTGTGTCCCCACCTGCGGGGATGGAGAACGAGCTCAGTAGACATGGCTGCTCTCAGTTAATACCAAAGAGACGGGTTAGGGTACAAGACTCTGGCCCTTTAGGCCCAAACTCTCAACAGACTGTTCCACCCGCTGCATTGTCCCCTATTAAGGGAGGGCTTTGGAAGTCCTGGCCCAGGAAGCCCAGGCTCAGCCTGGTTAGGCAGAGGCTAGATGGGCATCCACCCAGAGCGCTTCACTCACTCAGCAAGTATGCAGTTAGCGCCTGGCAGAGCTGGCAACGCTGCCATGCCCGCCCCCACCTTCACATTCCTGTTCCCTCGATTCCGAGCTTCTTGTAGGGCACTCACAGCACTTCAGCTGGCGTTTTCCTAACCCCTCCCCCACTAGACACAAGCCCCAGGAGCTCGGGGACCTTGTCTGTTTTGTTCTTGCTGACTCCCCTCTGCCCAGCCCAGCGCCTGACATGGTAGGAGCTCAGAGAATGTCTGCAAGTGACCACGCTGCTTGCTAACCTTGGAAAATATGTATCTAATAGAACCTGCTGGAGGGTGATAGCTCCAGGAAAAAGGGGGGACTTCAAAGGGTAGGTGGCCGGGAGGAACTGCGGGCACCCGCTGGGTGATCTTTGCTGCCTTTCTGACTTCACAGGGGGCATCTTTTCAAGGGTGAGCATCCACTCACCGTTGGTGACCGTTGCCGGTTTTCCAACTCGGCCACCAGGAAGCACTCCTTCAGGATGCTGTTTCTGGAACTGCACAGCACCTGCAGCGAAGACCAGTGAGTGCTCCACGTGCTGCCTCAGAAACCACCGAGGGGCCGTGAGGAAGGCGCACATCCGTGTGCGCAGTGGACCAGAGCCGTTCGCTCTGGGAGCGCGTGAAGAAGAGGGGCGAAACCACAATCGAGTGTGGAAGGAAATGTGCAAATACTACATGTGCATATTCTCTGTCTGCTTGGGGAGGCCATGTGACTGTTTTTCCTCTGACACAAGGAAGCCATAGTTGCTCCCCTCCAACCCGCTGCTCCAGACTAAGTGGGTTCTTTAAGAGTGATCTCCGATGACGTCCGGACGGCCAACAGACACCTGAGAAGATGCTCAATACCACTAGTTAGGGAGATGCAGAACAAGAACACAATGAGATGCCACCTCACGCTGGTCAGAATGGCCGTGCGTCATCCACAAGACGAGAAATCCCAAGTGCCGTAGAGGGCGTGGAGAGAAAGGACCTCACACGCCGCTGGTGAGAATGTGGATTGGTGCGGCCACTATGGAGAACAGTGTGGAGCTTCCTCAGAGAAGAAAGAACAGAGCTACTGTGTGACCCAGCAATCCCCCTGCTGGGTGTCTGTCTGAGACAAACTGGAAACAGTTATTTGTAAAGATGCACGTGCCTGTGTCCACTGTACCATTATTCACAGTGGCCACGACAGGAAAATGACCTGAGCGTCCTCCAACCCATGAGTGGATAGAGAAGAGGTGGCATGTACCTATTATGGTGACATGTGCCGTCTGCAATGACACGGATGGATCCCGAGGGTATCGTGCTACGTGAAATGAGTCAGAAGGATCGGACCCGTATTTCATTCATTCACATGTGGGATAGCAAACAAAACAACAACAACAGAACGTGAATGAAGAAAACAAACAAAACAACCAAACTTGTAGACACAGACAATAAAACGGTGGTCACCAGAGGGGAAGGAGGAGAATGAAGAGGGGAAAGGGGTCACATATGGTGACAAAAGGAGACTGGACTTTGGGTGGGGGGCACACTACAGAGTGACAGGTGCTGTGTTATAAAGTTGTACATCTGCAATATATAAAATATACTTTGACACAAAACAGTTGATAGTTTCATAAAGAAAAACTTTAAAAACTTGAGCGTTCTCTTACTGGCAGGGTATATGGAAGGAGACTAGGACTTAGCCCCAGGGGCTACTCCTGGGTCTAGCCCCATCTCAAGATGTGACCTGGGGCAAGTGACAACTTCTATGGGTCTCCATTTCATCATCTGCAGAGTTCATGTCACCCAGTATATTGCCACGAAACCAGAATAAAATCTCTGCTCCTCCCTGGGGACCTCAGCCTGCTGAGCTCTGGGCCCTCTCTCCAAACATTACCCCTCACTGAACACACTGAGCTCATCTGTGACTCAGGGCCTTTGCACATGCTGGTCCCACTACCCAGAGGAACCCTGATCTTTCCATGGCCAAGACCATTCTCATTCAGGTTGCAGCTCAAAGTCACCCCCACAGGGATGTTTCCTCTGATCCTCTGAACTCAACTAAAAATGTTCCTTTAGTCTCAGTTCCTTGCTTATTTTTTTCATAGCACTTTCCACTGATGGCTAACTTCTTTGTGCGTATATTTATTCCTGGCCACTGTACTGCCTCCCACCCTGAAACTCCAGAGCTAGCACTGTGCCTGGCACACGGGAGGGGCACCACACACACTGGATGGGCTTATTAAGTGACGAGTTCACACAGATCATCTCAAATGTCTGCTCCGGCCACAGCACGCTGGAGTTCCAACACAATGCCTGGAGAGGAGAATCCAGAAGAGCAAATCGACCTGAAATCAGGGCCACAGGTAGTAGCTCATACCCATCAGAAACACGTATAGCTACGTTTCAGACTTACCTCTTTCAGATGTCTGTACAGGATATCATTGTTTTTTTCCAAGAATCCTACAAAATATCGAGTAAGAGATTTTGGAATCAGTGGCTTTGCCTAAAAATGCGATTCCATCCTCAATGACTGCAAGAGGAAATCCTAAAAATAATCTCTTGTAATCAGACAAGAGCTCTCAGCCTTGGCATCATGACATTTGAGGCTGAACAATTCTTTGTTGTGGGGACCATGTGGTACATTGTAGGACACTGAGCCACATCCTGGCCTCTGCCCACTGGATGCCAGTAGCATCTTCTCCTGTGGGGACAACTGAATGTGTCTCCAGGCATTTCCAGGGGCTCCCAGGGGAGACAACTGGAGAACCTGGAGTTTGGAGCCGAGCTTTCGACACTCGCTTCACTCTGAGTCCCGACGGGCTACATGAATGCCCCGCCCTGCCCACACGCCTTGGCCTGGCGGTAGAGAACACAAACAATGAACAACGGAGGGGGCGCTGAAGTTGAAGGGCTGCCGGGGAGACTATGGAGGTTGGATGAGAAGATCGGCCCCAACGCTGAGAAAAATCAACACCCAGACGCCAGGGCTTGTGGCGGCCAGTAGCACCTTCATACAAAGGAAGCCACGCCACTTCCGATTTTAAAAGTTGGTATGTGTCACTTAATACCCAATCAGCTCATAATTAAATTAGTAGCTAAGTGTCCTTATCAAGCCAAAACCAGCTTAAAAAGACAAGCATCAGAAATAAAGACAAGACATGCATCAGAAATGTCTCAGATCCAACCTCTTTAGATGACAGCTAGGAGGTGTCAAAACTAACATTTTCATTGGGATAGAGTATACATAACATAAAATTTAAAATTTTAACTATTTTTAAAATATTTTTTTAATTTTTTAATTTTTTAAAGATTTATTTGTTTATTTATCTTTAGAGGGGAAGGGAAGGAGAGAAGGAGAGAAAGTTCAATGTATGGTTGCCTCTCATGAGTCCTCTGGTGGAAACTGGCCTGCAACCCAGGCATGTGCCCTGACTGGGAATTGAACCGTGATCGTGTGGTTTGCAGGCCCACACTCAATCCACTGAGCTACACCAGCCAGGGCCCCTTTTAACTATTTTTAAGTACACGATACAGTGGCATCAAGTACATTCCCATTATTGTGGTCAGATTGGCAAAAAATATATTTTTGACTGGACAAGAGTTCTAATCAAAATTTTAATTTTAATAATTAGTTGATGTGCACCATGACATGAAAAGGGCTGAGAATCGCTGCACTACGTGAAAGAAGCCAGACACAGAAGACGACATGTTGCGTGACCCCATTTACGTGAAATGGGCCGCACAGACAAATACAGAGAGATACAAAGTTCAACAGACGAGTTTGCCGTCCAGGGCTGCGAGGGGGGGGGGGGGCCCAGGTGAAGGGAGGGACCGCCGCTGTGCACAGGGTTTCTTTGGCCAGTGACAGGACATCCTAAAACTGACTGCGGTGGTAGCTGTACAGCTACAAAGTGAACACACTAAAACCTGTTGAATTGCACACTTAGAGTGGGTGAGATATATGTGAATTACCTCAAAGTGGATACACACACATATAGTAATAATACAGTAAATGAAGATTTCTCACATGGCATGCTTACATGGGGGGCTGGGGAACATTTGAGATGGGTGTGTGGCATTTCTTCGGGGGACACAGAGGCACCTTCAGGGCTGCGACCTGTGCCCCGTGGGCACTCACCTCTGGTGCAGTAGGTGACCTCTCCCGCGTAGTGGAACAGGCGGAACTCCATCCAGCCAATCCTCTTTCGGCCCTTTGGACCCGCCAGCTTCTGGCTACAGCGAGATGGAAACAGACACGAGCTGAACCTTCCTGCTTCGAGGCAACAAAATGCACGAGTACAGAGAGCAGAGAGAGAAGGCCCTGGGAGGCGTGTGGGACCCCGACAATCACCCGCAGGCCAGCCCAGCGCTGAAAGCTGACCACGTGGGGCAGTGGCCAGGGAGCCTTGCTACCCACCTCATCTCGGCTGAAGACCAAGGTGCAAAGTCACCCTCCCTTCTCGAAAGCACTGAGGAATAAAAAAACTTACACGAACCACAGAAATATGTCTGTTTTTACAATGGAGTAACTTGACAACGAAGAAACAGTCTCACTACCTTCCATCTTTATGATGTCGAGAGATGAAAATACTCATGAAATACCATTTTTCAGATTCTGGCTATTCATACTTGTTAAATGATTTTTTCTTGAAATGTCCACACATACACACTGACACACACACCTCCTGAGTGTGCACAGCTCAACAGTGTCTCCGACCTTTGTGTGCGTGGCTTCCCCACACCACTGCATGGAGTTAGAGACTGCTCATTCTAATGGCCACATTTCATTCCATGTGTGACTATACCCGTTTATTTTTCCACTCTTGATTCATTTACTTATCCAGTTCCACTGATGTATCCTTTCAATATTCTGCAACAGGCTTGATAAAGCCACTACCGTTTACTGAATTCCTCTCACTGTCTGGTCAGAAACCACATCAGGGGACTGACGCAGTCACGTACGATTCTACGTGGCGGCAAAACAATGTATAATAAAACCGATGTTGCCACAGGCTATATACTAGCGTTCCCATCTTGCAGAGCGGGAAACCCGGCCACAGGAGTGTTGCTTGTCCAAGGCCAAGTGCCTAACAAATGGCTGAGCTGGGATTCAAAGCAAGGCCTCTGTGACTCCAGAGTGTCCGTTCTTAAATTCTCTCCTCACCTCAAAGACTAAGTTAATTTCTGGCTGATTCTCTGGGGTGCTGCAAACACTCTAGGTTGAGATCTGTGTGGTGGCCGTGTGGGCACAGTCACCAGGCGATACACTTCAGATCTATACACTTCACTGTGTCATGCTACACATGACCTTTTTTAAAGAAAAGACTATTTTGTATGCATGTGGACGTGTCCCAGATGAAATGATCATAAAAGATATAAAAAAATCTTTTTAAACTTGACTTGGAATCTGAGTTTGATTTTTACTAACAAAAGGTGTGTGTATACAGTAAGCCCTCACTTAACACAGTCAATAGGTTCTGGGAATGACAGCAAAGCGACGTGTAATAAAACCAGTTTCACCATAGGCGCATTGATGTAAACGAGAGTCCAGTTCCTGCGGCATCTCATCAACCTTGTAACACAACAATGGTATTCAAGGACCCACTGTGCCCAGTGTGGTGCCCTGTAACGGAATTTCCACTACGAAGCCAGAGCTGGACTCCTGGGGAGCCCTGCTCACACCCCCAAGAAAATGGACGTGCGCCGATCCTCCTCCACACGACAGCGCGTCAAACGAGATACGTACGTCTGGAAGTGCTCATGCTGCCCCACTTTCTCTTCCAGCTTCTCCAGGAAACTCAGGTCAGTCGCAGGACCGGGACGAATACATTCCTCATCCTGCAAAAGGAACAGAGACGCCTCGGTCCACAGCACCACACTCCCCCAAGTCCAAGTTGAACTGCTTTTGCCGGCTGTGGCAGAATGTCCCGGACTAGCATACTGCCACCTCACACCAGTTCAGGTGAACCTTTCAGGGTAGGGTTGCTAACCTGTCACAAGTGCTCGGCTTCTCAGATTTGACAACGACCTCACGGAACCAGAGAGACCGGAAACTCCACGGGAAAAAAAATCAACTCTGCCGCCCACCTGATGCTCTCGCTTCCAAAGTCTCCCGAGGACACTCCCAGCTCCCAGATGAGGCTGATTGAGACACTCGGCCCCATCTCGTCTCAACTACACACTGCTGGCCAAGAACATGTTCCCTTCTACTCAGAGCAAAGCCTCCACGAAAGCCCACTATAAACCCCCCACCCCGAGCCTAACCTTTCGCATTGCTCAAGCTACGTCTTTCTACTTCCTGTTTCGGGTCTTCAACGCGGATGACATTTAATTGACCGCCTAAAAAAAATTAAGGATGAATCGACCCTGTAGCTTCCATTAAAACGACAGAAACACCACCAAAAACCTGGTTGAAGTTGGTGAAAGAACTCTTACAAAGCAAAATTTCTGTGCTTTCTGATTCCATCTACGGAAAACCAAACGGAAAGAAGTATTTTTTACTAAAACATTGTAAAAGGCTGGTCTAGCAGTCCGTGTGAGCAGTGAGTGCGCCTATCCCCGCGCACGCCCGCGCACGCCCGTCCACGCCTCCTGGAGCCTGCTTCCCGGATGTGCACATGGCGGGTGTCGCACCTCCTTTGGGCCTCGGCTCACATGTCACCTCCTCGGGGAGCCCTTCCTCGACCCCCTGATGTAAAACGGAGCCCCCTCCTCGGCGCAGCTGATCTTCTCTTTTTTTCACCACTGCACAACCTACAGATTCTGCCTGTTCGCCTGTGAGTCACCAGCATTGAAAGCCTCCCCTGCGGGAGGTTCTGATCCGTTCTGTGCGCTGCTGTGTCCCAAAGCACGGGGCGCGACCGTGGCACAAAGGGAGCATTCGACGGGTGTTTGCTGAGTGGGTGCAGTAGGAATGCTCACTACGGAATGGGCACAGCTGAGCCCTCTGCACACAGCATTGCGCTGAATGTGTCCCTACAGCCCCTCTCTGAGGTAAGTGCTGTACCCATTTCCAGATGACGATACTGGAGCTCAGAGAGGTTAAGACACCTGGCTAAGGTTACACAGGCAGCAAACAAAGGGGCTGGGATTTGAACCCAGGTGGTGCCCATGCTCCTGGCAACCAGAATCACCACTCACTCGAGTCCCTGCTGGGCTCTTCCATGCTGGGTCCCCAGCAGGGTGGGCAGTGGAGGGTGAGGGGTGGGGGAAGGGGACCAGTTATTTCATTAAAAGGGAGGCAAAGAATGGTGTAGATGATCCCGAATGAAAAGCAAGGCAAGGAAATCATGTCTTATGGGCCCTTAGAATTTGTTTTAAGATCTGACATTTGGAAATGAGAACCATTGTGGATTTGAGGACACTGATGAAGACCCAGGAGTCCAAAACGAGGTCACAGGCCCACCCCGTGGAGCCTCAGCTCAGACTCGATGCATTTATTTTCTTAAAATAAAGCCTTCCTTCGTGTTTCTCGGCTTCCAGCTCAATGCTAAGCACGAAAGCAGCCGCTCCGAAGCTGCCACCAGACACCTGCCCACATTGGGTCCCCAGGTTTCTGGCTCACCCTGCCGCGTCTACGGAAGATAGACGCGCATGCTCTCACTGCAGAGGCCTCTCCTCACCGCCTCCCCGTGGCCTATCACGCAGGTCTCTGAATCGACAGGAGAGGGGAAAGCGTGGCCCAAAGCTCCAAGCAAGAATTCAACAAAACGGCTCGGCCTGTACACTTCAATCCTAGTGGGTCCACTCTCAGCCCTTTCTAATCCTGGGGAAAGCTGTCCATGCCCGGAACACCATGGGAATGGGCTCGAAGGTCAACATTCATGTTCTCACCAGAATAGAAATGATTCCCTTGTGTCTTTCTTCAACCAAATCCAGGATGGTCTTGTTGTTGAAATACTGAATTGGCTCCCACTAAAATGACAAAGAGGGAAGAATTCTCCAAGAAGGATTTAGAGGAACAGAAAATATATTTCTTTTAAATGGATTTTCCCCTCAAAAAATCTGATTTTCATCTCTAATGCTACCAAAAAAAAATAATGCTTTCTGAGTATCAAAATGATTTCCCAGGACATAAGCAGAGAAGGCGTGAAAAACAATTCTTAGTCCTAATCAGGAAAAGTCACCAATGAAATCCTATTTCTCAGGGAAATATCTTTCACTAGATTAAGAAGTCAAATGAGGAGAAAAACATCAAAATGTTTACCTCTATTCCTTCCATTTCATATTCTGCCTGTTCTGCCTTTAGGGTGCTTTCAATTAAGAGTTGCTGAAGTTTTTCATTGCAGTAATTTATACAGAACTGTTCAAAACTAGAGATGCAAAAGATTTAAATGAGTAAAGCTATGCAAGTAGACCAATTTTTTTTTAAAAAGTGCTATTTACTTTTTTGTTATATGCCCTGGCTGGCGGGACTCCGTGGGGTGAGCACTGGCCTGCGAGTGGAAAGGTCGCCAGTTGGGTTCTGGGCGGGGACGCAGGCCTGGGGTGCAGGCCAGGGGGCGTGGGAGAGGCCACTGGCCAATGTTTCTCTCCCTCCCGTCCCCTCACTCTACATTAAATATATAAAATCTCTTAAAAAGTGCATTCACTTATTTTTTTAAATTCAATGTATTGGAGTAACATAGTTTAATAACTAAAGTTCAAGCGTCCAAGTCTATAACACACCCTTGGTGTGTCGTGCTGGGTGCCCAGCACCAGACGTCTAGTCTCCTCTGCGTCACCGTGTGTTTGCCCCCTTTGTCCTCCTCATCCTCCCTGACCCCCGACCCCTCTGGTAACCACCACACTGTTGTCTGTGTCAGTAAGTTTGTCGGTTTGTTTGTGTTACTTGCGGCTTCCAGTTCTATTGTATTCACTCATTTTTAAAAGGTGCTTTTTAACATAGAAAAATCAAAACCTTTCTTAAGCAAGTTACTAAACAGATTGCAAGAGTCAAGTTCAAAGACGTTTTTATGGCTACTTGACTTCTCAAACAGTCTGTGCTAGTCTGGATGCTTTCTAGGAATGGGGACGTCAACTGCACTATGACTAGAGAGTCACCTGGCAGAACAACCAGACTCGGGTCCTAAGGAGGAACACAGGGCCTCACCCGTTCTTGTCGAAGACCTCGAACCCGTAGATATCCAGCAGCCCGATCACTGTTTTCTTGGTGAACTCCTGGTCAAAACAACACACGCTGTTCATCGCTGGCTCTCTTTGGGACACTCAGAACCTGGTGGCTGCCCCCAAGCTGGGCCTCGGCTGTGAAGTTCATGCTTCCTTTCTCCAACAAGGGCTCACAGAAGAAACGTAGGGTGGAAACGATTTCCCCGGCCCACTCCCATCCAGCTTCTATATCCATCACCCAAGCAGAGAGACCTTCCCCTCCTGCTTTACTCCCTCGTTTAACCCTCCTCCACCTCCCAAGGTCACATGCAGCCTGGAAGGGAGGAAGAGACGTGGGAAGGAAGGCAGGGAGGGACCCTACGGCCGGCCAGCCAGCCAGCCAGCCAAGGGGATGTTAATCCAGCACAGAAGGCAGGTGGTATGGATATCATGTTAAATAAAGGGCCAGGTGCTGTCAGGCGAGGATGGGTATTTAAGAGAACATATGCCTATTTTTGAAAAGGGACACCAGTTGACACTATGTATGGTGGACAGGCACACTTCACGTTGTGTGCTCAGCATGATGACACTTCATAGATGTTGTGTTTCTACAAATCGAAGGCAAGACCCTCCCCCTACAAGATTCCGACTTGCTCCGCTTTACTGCAGTGGCCTAGAGTCAAACCCGCAGTATTTCCAAGGACGCCTGTGCTGAGCTGACGTCTCCCAAACCTGCCCTCTGCACGCTGACCTCCATGAGTTTAGCCTTGTGCCGTGTCTTTAATGTCTAGGTTTCAGCGAATTCCCTTTTTATTTAAATCATTCCACTTCAGAAGGAAATGTGTCTGCAGGGTGACGTCAGTGGAGTCCTGTTTTGTCTGACCCGGGTTAAATATACTACTGTTAATACCAGGAGTCTCTGTGTACACTTAAAGCCAGCTGGCACGCTTCGAATGCTGTGGGGCACGCTGGCAGAAGCACTTTGTGGACATTTTTGTGGACCTACCCACCAGGAGCCTATGGTCCATTCTCATAAACTGTTTAGATCACACTGTAAATGATAAAGCATCGCCATGTCAGTAAGCGGAAGTCATCCAGAACGTGTGGGCTGACCTTGCTCGCTAAGGAGGCATTGACTTTGTTGACCAGCCACGTGAACGTGCGTCCGTACACGGCCTTCGCCATCGCGTCTCTAGCGTAGACAGAGAGCTCTAGCGTCAGCGGACACATCACCTGGAAACAACAACAGGTGCATTATTACGGAGGTTTATTTTTTAAAAAAAAATGTCCCCTGAGTTTTCAAATGACCCTATAATGATGACCACCAGGGAAGATGCCACCTTCTCCCCGTCATCTGTGCACAGAGCAGCTATTCTTGCATGCCAGCCACTGTGCTGAGCTAATGAGATACGACCAAGACAAACAGTTCTGCCCTGGGTGGGTAGTTCAGCTGGTTAGATCATTGTCCCTATAGGCCAAGGTTGTGAGTTCGATCCCCGGTCAGGGCACATACAAGAAGCAAACAATGAATGCATAAATAAGTGGAACAACAAATTGATGTCTCTCTCTCTCTCAATCTAAAAAACAAAAAAAGAGACAAACAGTTCCAACCTTGGTGGGCTGGGCCCACATTTGGGGCGGTGGTGAGACATTCAGTAAGTCACACAAAGGAGTCATGTTGTTCTTAAGCTGAGAGTGACAGGTACTGTAAGGAGATACAGATGATGCTGTGGGGAAGGGGAGGTAAACAGCGAAGGCTCCTTCAGGAAATGGCCCTGGGAACCGAGGGACAAGGAGTCGACTAGAGGAGACACAGGGAAGTGTTTCAGCAGAGGGGATGGCATGTGCAGAGATGCTGTGGAGGGAAGGCCTGGCGACTGTAAGGCATGGAGGGTGGGTGCTGGTGTGATGTCGGGGGATGAGGAAGTTAAGGCAGGAGACACCAGCAGGAACTGGCCGTGCGGGACCAGGTGGGCAGTGTCCGGGGGCTGCCCCCTCCCCCGGGGGACACCGTCCTGCTGGCAGCAGCGGAGAGAACAGGCGCACTCCCACCCAGAGCTGCGATTACCTCCTCGGTTTTGGCTTCGATCTTTCTGTGGGTGAGAGCTTGCAGAAGGGCTGATGGCTGGACTCCTAGGAGCTGCGTGAACGAGAACCAAGATGCCAGTCAGTGCCCTGGCATTTTCCTCACCAGCTTCTGAAGCGTTCGTGGAGTTTCCAAGCTCAGGGTTATCTGCCCTAATGGATAATTGTGCTTTAATACGAAACAGACCACTGTAGTTCTCTCAACCAACTGGCTTTTCCCCACACTCTGCTACCCCCATATCCTCTATACGTCTCCTAACCAGGAAGAACATGGTGCCAGCCATGTCCTTTGGGGGACATAAGCATCCAGCTGCCTGTCTCCCCTCTGGCCCGAGACCCCCGCGGCCTTTGAGAGCAGACATCACCTTGGCGATCCACTTGATCTCCTGGACAACGGGTATGGTCGAGCAGCCTCGGGGGTTCTCTCTAAAACAGATGTTGCCCAGGTGTAGGATGCTGGCAATAATTCCAAAGAGATTCTAGGAACGTGGGAAGTGGTGAGGAGGACAGGGAGAGAAGATGACAGCCACCTAATTGATGCATGTCATCGGGAGGGGGGATACCTGAGGGAAAACCACCCCCCACTTCCAGCCCTGAGCTCACAGACCCAATTTCTCTCATTCACTTCGGAGACTGGGGCTGGGGCAGGAGGAAAGAGCTTCAGTGCGGGGGGCGGGGGGGGGCGGCGGGGGGTGCGGGAGGCAGGCAGGGGGAGATGTCTCACTCAATCTCCTGCACAGGACACTCTTATTTTTATATTGCCCCCCTACCCAATGAACCATTTAATGTTCAAATGCTATGGTCCCAGCTATATGTATGTATGTATGTGCATATGCATGTATGTATGCATGTATGTATATATATGAATTGTCTTAGAAAGATCAACGGTTTAATAATAAAAAGACCAAAAGATGTAAAAACAATGCTTGCACATCCTACAATTTGTTCCAGTTTGTTTCCAACTAGAAGAGTAAACAATTCTGTGAGAATTCATTATCTGCAAAATTCTGGGAGACTGGACTTGAGGGGAGGAGGCAGCCACCTCCTCCTGTCCCACAACACTGGGAGAATCTGGGCCGCCAGGAAGAAACGCAGAGCACCCAGTTGACATTTGAATTTCAAATGAGCAACGAGGAATGTTTTAGTGGCAATCTGCCCCGTGCCATGTTGGGATACACTTATACTAAAAAAAAAAAATCAGTCATGGCTTATTTGAAGGTGAACCGTAACTAGGCATCCTGTGTTGTCGTTGGCTGAACCAAGCAGCTCTACCACGCAATCACCAAGAAACCAGGATTAGCCCAGAAGTTGGTTGGGTGCTGTCCCTCAAACCAAAGGGCCACAGGTTCAATTCCTGGTTGGCGCACAGGCCTAGGTTGCAGGTTCGGTCCCCGGTGAGGGCACATATGAAAGGAAACCAGCTGATGTTTCTCTCCCTCCCTTCCCCTTTTCTCAAATAAATAAATGAATCCCTTGAACACACAACAAAACCAAACAGGACTGCCCGCTCAACCCCAGACCTCACCGGCACTTCCACCCTCAGGGCCCATACCTCCAGGTCACCTTCAGTGAAATCGATGACAGAAAAGGCATTGGAGACCGTGCGCCAGTCATTCTTGTCGTTAACAGAGGACTCGTTGGCACCATGACCCTGTCGACAAAACCTGGGTTGCACGGCTGGGAGGACAGTGAGTCACGGAATACCTACCCCCAAACAGAAAAGGCTTTCTCCACGAGCGTGCAAGAGCCGGTTCTATACAATGTTCTGAATGGCAAAAAGATATATTTTACTACGATCATCTGGCACGGGATGATTTGCCAACCATCGCTTTATTCAGATTTATTTGGAAGTTTATTTAAAAAGCCTTGTCCTGGGAAAACTTACATATGAGTGGTATATTTTCTTGTGTGTTTCTAAAAAGAGATCTCCCTGCCATTTTTGCTTTAAAAAATTGAAGACACGTCTCAATAAGTATCCACTGAAACACGGAGGGAAGTGACAGCCTGAATTCCGAAAACAATCTGTGTGCACTTAGCAACCACCAGCCAAAGCTCAATGCAAGGGGACCGTCCCTCCAGGAGAGTTCAGCGTTTGGAGAGAAACACAGGCTGTGTGAAAATGAGCACAGCAGAAGTGTGATGAGACCTTGCCCACTAACTCTAGGATTGGTCTTTTAAATAAGTATCGGATCAACCAACGTCACAATTTAAAGAGAAAACATTCTAGATGAGGGTTTGATTATTTTGATTTTGGAGAACAGGGTATTCTTCGTTTCCTGGTTATCTGAAGATTCGTTTGCTTACACAATTTCCTTCCTGCAAAGGGACCTGGCTAGTGTGACATCTACAGCCCCCCCAAACATCCCTTCCCACACACGCAGCAGCCTCTGTTCCATCCCCCACCCTCAAGGCCTGGGCCTGTGGAGTCAGCCCTTCAAGTGCACCTGGAGGTTTGGGAGCAATGGGAATACGCAGCAAAGTAAAGCCAGCGAGTTTGCCAAAGTTACAGAGATCGTGAAATGAATCAAAAGAATGCAAACTCTTGAATCATCAGAGACACTGTGGCGTGAGGGGCTGGCTGAAATAACCTGGTCAGGACAAATAGACAAGGATAGAGTGTAATACTACACTCCCAAAGAGAATAACTGGATTATCGAAGGTTGGGAGAAGCCCTTAGGAAAATGAATGAAACCCTTACATATTTTTAGAAATTGACTTTCCGTGATCATGCTATGCAAAGCTGAATGTGATGCCGTCACACAGCTTTGTTGGGAAAATTAGGTCCTCAAAAAGAAAAGTCACTGTTTAATTTATTCTTGGCTCTAAGAATGAGTGCCAAGCTTGTTAAAAAAGATCGTAAGATTCTTTTATCCTCATTATTTAAGTTTATTTTTCCAGACAAATTTCTATCATCTTTTCCTCCATGATTTACTGGGCTATGCTGCTTGTTTTGGAGATTCAGCTTACAAGACCATGTTTACTCTCTTATGGCGTCCCTCTATGCTTCCTGCCAAGTGGCCTCCTCTGGTCAAAGCCAGGCCCTCTAAGAAGACAAAGATCCAAAAATCTTGGCGCAAAAATGTGCTGGTGACAGCGAATGCTGACAGGTGCCATGCATTCTGGGCACTCGGGCACGCTAGTGCTGGCTGGCATCAGTGCTGGGAAGTTAAATTCTGAGTCGGTTTTGCAGCACCAGATCTTGGGATTGCTTACAGGAATGGCCTGAACTGGTCTTTTAAGGGAGCGTGTTCATTCTGCAGCTAACAAGTCTCAGAATGGAAGGCGGGAAGGCGCGAGAAGTCGTCTCCACACCAGATTTGGGAGCGGACCACTTGGCATCGGTCGTGGGCACTGACTGTCAGCGAGTCTCCGCCAGGCCTAGGCCACCCGGCTGGGTGTTAGAATCATCAGGGGGTTCGTCTAGTCACATTGATGGCCACAGGGCAGCGTTTAATACAACCCTGATGTCCAGGTCCCACCCCAGACCAGTTGAACCTGAATCTCTGGAGGGCAGAACCCAGGCATTTAAAAAGCTCCTTGGGTGCCCTGGCCGGGCGGCTCCGCTGGTGGGAGCGTCACCCCGAGCACCGTAAGGTGGTCGGTTTGATCTGGGTTGGAACACGTGGGGGAGGCGGCCGGTGGACGTTTCTCTCACATTGATGGATGTCTGTCTCTCTCTCTCCACCCCCCCCCCCACCCCTCTCTCTCTAAAAATCAATAGCTATATCACCCTTGGGTAAGGATTAAAAAAATTTTGTTTAAGCTCCTTGGGCGATTCTAATCGCAGCCGGGGCTGAGAACCACTTGTCCAGATACCGGAGAGTTTGCTGAGACAACACCTGCCAGGCGCAACAGGAGAGACTCTGACAGGTGTTGGGGAACCGGTCGGCAGCACACCTCCCGGCCGGGCTGACCCACAGTCCTCGGCACCTCCCACAGAGGCCCCGCAAACACCCCGCCCCCCTCCACGGGGCCACCCAAGCGGGGGCTGGTCCTTCCAACCTGTGAGAGGTATCTGTACAGCTGGGGGTCTCGCTCCAACCCCAGGGAAGCGAGGAGCTCCTCTTCGCCACCTTCTAGAAGCTGGTAGAAGATGTGGAAGTTCCGCTCCCCCTGGTTCTGATAGACAACTCGAGACTTTTCTATCAGGTAACTGATGATGTGCCCTCCTATGGGGATGCCCTTCAAAACAGGACAAAACAAAACAATGTGGTAACACGGCAATGACCAAGCCACCCTCCTGCGGCCGCTGTTTTCCAGGGAACAGAAGTGCTGACGGCGAATGATGTCGGACCTGTCGACCTTCGGGGGGCAGTGGTTTCTAGGGTTTTTTTTCTGGGCTCTGTTTAAAAAGATTTTTGCCCCAAGGTCATGAAGATATTTTCTATGTTTTTGTCCAGGAGCCTGATCGTTTCACTGTTCATGTTTAGGACTGTAAGTGATTACCATTTAATTTTTGTATACTAAGTGAGGTAGGGGGTCGAAGTCATTTTAATCCACATGAGTTTCCAATTGATTGGCACCATTTACCAAAGGGACAATCCTACCCCTGCTGAGCCCCTGTGGTGCTTTTGTCATAAGTCAGGTGACCTGTACCCGGGGGTCTGTCCGGACTCTGTTCTGGTTCGTCGGCCTGTTTGTATACCCTTGTGCCAATACCACACTGTCTTAATTACCATTTTTAATACAACGTCCCACAAAGGATTTGCATTCCAGAACATATATAGAACTCTTGCAAACCAATGAAGGGGAAAAAAAAAACCCAGCCCAATCAAACTTGGGCAAAAGCCCTGGCTGGTGTAGCTCAGTGGATTGAGCGAGGGCGTGCGAACCACACGATAGCAGTTCGATTCCCAGTCAGGGCACAATTCCCGGCAGGGGACCCGCGAGAGGCAACCATACATTGCTACTTCTCTCCTTCCCTTCCCCTCTAAAGATAAATAAATAAAATCTTTAAAAAAAAATAAAGTAAACATGGGCAAAAGACTTTAACAATGACCAAAACCTCATGAATAATCAGGAAGACACAAACTTAAATCACAGTGAGAAAGCACTGTATTCTAAACCAAAGGGACCGACATACCAATTACGAAAGGTTCGTCAATAACCGGGAAGATACAGACTTAAATCACAGTGAGCGCCATCCCCGACCAGGATGCCAACAACAGAAAGGACTGACACACCAAAGGGTGGCAAAGGTGTGGAGCAACTGGGACCGTCATTAACCATCGTCGCATCGTTGGCAGGAACCCAGCAATGCCCCTGCTGGTATACGCCCGACATAAATGCATGCCTGCATCTACGAAAGACGTGTACGAGGGTGTCCGGGACACTGTTTGCAGTGGCCCCGAACTGGAAACCACCCAAAGGTCCGTCAACAGGAGAACAGCTAAATGGCACCCAAGGTCAAAAATGGACTTCCGCCACGTGCGGCAGCATGAGTGACCTCAGCAGACAGAACGTACTATCGGGTTCCGCTTTTGTGAAGCCCAAGCACCAGCAAAGGTGATGTGACTATAGAAGTTGGAACCGTGATCGTACTGTCAGAGAAGGGCAGGAGAACCTTTTGGACTCGCCACATTTTTATGTCTTGACCTGAGTGGTGGTTACACGGGTAGAGATACGGGTCAACATTCCCTGAGTTGTAGTCAGGTATCCTTTCCAGGGTGTGTGTTAAATGTCAACATCAAGTTTAAAAACACACAGAGCAATTCAGTTTTTTCAAAGTCTCAGCACCAGGCTCTGGAAAACCCGGAGATGGTCAGTCCCAATCCCCACGCTCAGCACGGGGTCCTGGTCTCCAGGCCGAGTGTCACGTTGTCACTCAGAATTACACGTCGTCCTTGAGAACTTGGTCTACCCTTCGCACTTGCCTCAGCCCCATTTAAATCTGAGCAAAACGCAGCCCCACTCAGCCGCGACTATCATCTCTGGCCACTGTCGTGTTGCCGCGGCAGCAGAGGTGCGTGGGTGCGGCAGACATGCTGGCCCGCCCAGGGGATGGCGTGTGCCTGAACAACACCTGGCTCACTTGGGAATGTTTTCCAGCTGCGTAAGCAACGGCCTCACCCTGACACACGTCCCGGGACCGGTCCACGTGCGGCTGTCGGTCATTCGCCCTCACTCCCACACAACTGACGCTCGTTGCAGAGACACCCCACAATTTAATGCCCCCCTCTCCCGTCAGCGGACATTCAGTCCTCGCCGGCGGGGTCGGTTGTTCCCAGCGCTTTTGCCGCCAGGAGCAGAGCGGCTGTGGGTGGGCTCACACGTCCGTGGGACCAGCTGCAGGGGTGGGGCGTCTCCACCTTAGATTACGTGACTTCAGCGTCACAAGATGATACAGGGCGGGGGAGGGGAAGAAGGAGGCTTGCAGCTGTGAATATGCAAAACACAGAGTTTGCTCTTGTATTGTTTCTTTTTTATATAAAGATATAGCATATTTTTAAAAGATTTTATTTATCTATCTTTAGAGGGGAAGGGAAGGAGAGAGGGAGAGAAACATGTGTCCCCTGCTGGGAACTGGCCTGCAACCCACGCGTGTGCCCTGACTGGGAATCGAACCAGGATCCTTTGGTTCACAGGCCTGCACTCAATCCACTGAGCTACACTAGCCAGGGCTTGTTAGTTCCTAGGAACTAACTTGAAAGTTCCTAGTGACCCACACCTTTGCCAACACCTGGTATTCTCAGACTTCTTCACTTCTACCCATCTAGGAGGCATAAGATGACATTTCACCGTGGTCTTTATTTGCATTTCCTAAAATGAGGACTGATCCTGGAGTTCTCAGCTCTTTGAGCCAATAAATGCCTTTCTTCCCTGAAGGTCATTTGGATTGGGTTTCTGTTGCTGGTAAATGAAGGGGTCCCCGCGAACCAGTAATAGGAGCTTCAGCGTACCTTAAAGTCAAACTGTATGTCCATGTACTTCCCAAATCGGCTGGAGTTGTCATTCCGGAGGGTTTTGGCATTTCCAAAAGCCTTGGGATATGAAGTGGGGGAAAGGGGAGGAGCTAAAGCAAACTGTCACTCACTGTCACTTAAACTCACCATAGTCCTGACCCCAAATGACATACATATTATTACAAAAAAAACAAAAACAAAAATACAGCAGGGAGCAGGGAGCCAGGAATAAAAGCTATAGTTTATCTTCTAAGAAGAAATCACTAACTACAGAGAATTTGCTGCCAACTTACTAGAGTTGGACCCAAAGAAAAAAAGGGGAAAATATCTTCTCCCCGGAATCCAATCCAGAAAGAGATTAGCAAGGGCCCAAGGAGGGGTATATGGGACCCTCAGCCCTTCCCTGCTGTTCTTGAAAGCAGCGTTGGGGGCCCCCTCACCAGCCCCCTTCTTCTTACACCACAGAGACAAACTGTTCAGCCCAAAGGTCCCCTGGGAAAATTCCTTCCACCCTTAAAGGTCTTTTATAGAAAGGACAACAAAACTGCAGGTGAAAATAACTTGTTCGAAATTATTCAGCAAGTTGATGACTTGCAGGGGTAGAAATAACCATCCAAATAATTTTAATTAATAAAACATGAACAAATAATCAAGCATTATTTTAGTGCTCCCGAATTTTGTCGTGTGCTTTTAATGCACTCACTCAATTTAATCCTCAAAGCCTCCTAAGAGGTAGGCACCATCAGTAGGCCCAGTCCACAGAGGGGAAAAACAGACCCCAGGGTGGGAAGTGACGTGTTAAAGCTTGCTGGCACATGGCTGCCTGGGGCTATCATGCCTGTTGGACTTCAAGGTCATGCCCTTAACCGCAATACTACCCCAGAGACCCCTATTCTGAACTCCCAGGCAGTGAGTGACTGACCTGCCCGAACAGAGGCCTCTTCTTACCCAGCGACCTCCCGCAGCTGCCCCACACAGGCCCTGAAAGGCTGCGTACCTCCAGCACTGGGTTGGAGAGCAGCAGCCTGTCCCGGGCTATTTCCAGAGAGTCGGTCATTGGGCAGGTCATGGCAAAATACTGGAGAATCTTCTTGGAGGCCTCCGTCTTCCCTGCTCCGCTCTCTCCAGAAATGAGGATGAGGTGGTTGGTTAGTTCCGAGCACATCATGCGGTAAGCGTTGTCAGCTATGGCGTAGCTGGAGAAGCGGAACGGAGGCAGTGGGGGTGGGGAGCGGCTGTGACTCTCCTGCCCTGGGCCCGACGCTCACAAGGACAGGACAAGGCGCCCTGCCTCCGGGAAGCCACATGCAGACCGTGGTACAAGGACAGTGAGCTCAGACGGAGGTCAAACCCCGCCACGACCTGGCCACGGATCACGCTTAACGTGTACAGGACAGCAAAGCTCAAATAGGACATGAGATCAAGTGAGGAACTGGAGTGGCCATAGAAAGAATTTTTTAATTTTACAAACTTATTTTTTACAATCTATCAACATTTCTTTTAAGTTAAGCCAGATACTAAATTACATCCCCAACAGATGTTCTATTAGTTGCAGATGGAAATAACATCTTGTCTAAATATTAAATAACTCAACTGATATAATAAGATCAATCTCATGTTTTATCTCAAAACCTAGGAAGTTAGAAGTGTAGAGACAGGAAATCGAAAAAGATTTTAAAATCTCTGGGATATCTTTAGGACAACAGCTAAAACTCCTAAGTGATTTATCTCCAAGATCAGAAGCCAAAGCATGAAGGCCTCCCAAGTTTATGACCTTCGCATGTGGCTGACTTTGCAAGCGATTTCGGGAATCTTTGGTGGCCGTGATGCAGAAAGGTTTCTGAGTGCCTTGGGAGGTGAAGAGGTGAGTACCCAGAAAAATGGAGGGAGAACATAAATATTAGCCCAGAAAATCAACCAGGAAGGAGAATGGGAAGTTTAGCAAAGCCCAAATCATACAGGAAATTGCTTGTTTTAATGGGTCTGCAGCCCTGGTAAGTTCCTACCAAGGGGCTTCTCCTTAGCTGCCATGATACCAGGTATGGGGGGATGCGGCAGCGGCAGCCCATTCCGCAGGGAAGACGCCTGTCTGGCCACTCGTAGACTTCTTGGCCGTCTCAACAGATTCCACCTCTCATCGTATCTAAGCTGAGATTCGACAATGATTTGCTATTGTTCTCCACCGCATTCACCGTTCAAAGACTTTATTTTGCATTCAAAGACTCATTTTGCAAGGCGTGGAAGACTTATTTTTCAAGGCAGCAGCAGTTTGAGTGAGTTAGGGAACCTAGTGAGTATGCATCAAAGATCTGGTTGGATGGGTGGATGGGTGGATGGGTGGATGGGTGGATGGGTGGATGGGTGGATGGGTGGATTCACGGATGAGTGGATGAGTGGATGAGTGCACGGATGAGAGGGTGAATGGATAGGAGGACAGACAGATGAATGAATGCACGGGTGGGTGGTTAGGGGTAAATAAAGGAGGGAGGGAAGGGACAAAGGAAAGAAACAGGAAAGTACCCCTGTTGCTGACCCGATGGGTGCTACTTACACGTGTGGTGGCAGCTCAAAGAAATTGACCCCTTGATAAAGTTCCATCTGGCTCAGGGTGTAGATGCCGAGCTCCTGGTACGGGTTCACAGACACGAGCAGGGTGCCAATGTAAGTCTGGGGGAACGGGCCAAAGCACTAGTGAGGGGCCCTGCAGTTCGGGTGGCCCCAGGAAGAGGCCGTCACTCGCTAGGACCCTCACGCGTTCATTCACTGTAGCTGACATGACACGATGAACAAGACAGGCGGGGAGGGGTACGTAAGCCACCAAGGGATCCAGACTGTTTCAATTAGGAATACATAAGAAAGATGTAGGCAGGGTAACCAGAGAGAGAATGACTAAGGGAGGCCAATTCAGCCAGCGGGCTAAGGGAAGCCTTCTTTAAGAAGCTGACCTCTGAGCTAAGACCTGAAGGATGAGGAATAAAGTCTTGAAAAAGTCAGCAGGAAGGGTGTGGAGACTGGTGATGGAGGGGAGAATGGCAAACGGTGAGAGGTGACATGGCCCGAGACCCTAGATCTAGCCATAGACCCTAAAGTTACATAGGTCGATAGACACCCTTTTGGTGCTAAGACCAGTTTCATTTGGGCTTCTGTCACTGACTGCCATGAAGGGCTCAGCCCAAATGGGTCAGAGAGCAGTGGGCGGGGCCCCTGGACACCTCCTTTCACTGGCTGACCTAACAGAGTGATGCTCTTCACAGCCGCGGAAGCTGTGAAGGCAGGGAGGGAACCGCCCCCGGAGGAGAACACTGAGAAATGGGTTACGTTACATAGATGAGGTTCTCCCTGAAACGCTTGCGAAGGTTGTCGAGAAAAGCAGATTCGCTGGTGTACGCGTCCAACAGCACAAAGTCCTGCACCCCGACCTTGTCCCGCGCGGTCAGCGCGCCTTCCATGTGCAGACGAATGTGCCTCCTCCGTACTTCTTCTTTCTGCAGGAAACAGAACGGGCCTCGGCAGCTCATTTATTCTGATTTGCACATCTAATGTGGAAATAGCAAGATGCTAAGCCCTGGGGATGGTACAGAGCCAAAATGGCATTATGCTATCTTCATTAAGAGCTTGCTGGATGGCGGAAGATCGCAGGGGGTTACCAGGGCCAGAGCTGGTCTGTGGTCACCACGCAGAACAACTCTCTCAGGCACAGGTGAGCAAAGTGGGTCAGGTCAGTGCTGGGCAGGAGACCTGGCGCTGCACCATTTGAGCTGGGAAGACCCTGGGAAACAGCTGTCCAGGACTCAGGCCACCTGAGGCTGGAGCTTGTGCAGACAGAGTGGGGTCACAGCCATGGCAAGAGGTCTGGCGCGTGTGATGTCTATTTTGGGAGGACCACGGCAAGGTAGTCACCAATGTCTGGTCACGGCTATGAGGTCTCCAAGGGACGCTGTGCTCTGGGCCCATAGTTAGTGCATGTCCCCCCAACCCACCACTGTGCAGCTGAAAAGCAAGGAAAAGCGAAACATTAGCAAAGGGAGCCAGAAACCTCCTGCTACTGCAATGGCCCTCCAGCGCCCTCTATTGACACTTCTCACATCAAGGAGAAATGCTTGTGGTGGGGCTTCATTATCACAGAGTAAGTACTGAAGGGCGGATTTGGGTTTGAAAGAGGACAAATGAACAGTTGGCACACGCAGACATGCGAAGGTTCTGGAACAGCTGAAACAACCTTGAAAAGGAAAACGAAGTTAGAGGACTCCCACTCCTTCACTTCAGGTAACCAAGAATGTGTGTCCATTGATTTTTGACAACTAACAACTGTCAAAACAATTCAGTGCAGAAAAGAAAAATCTTTCCAACCAATAGTAGATATCCATAAGAAAAAAAAACCCGCATTTCCATCCCTACTTCACACTATACACATATTTAAGTATATAACATATTACATATAGTAGTTATATAACATAATTTTATATTATATTATGTATAGTTAATATATTAACTTGAGATGGATCTAAGACCTGAATGTAAATGCAAAATCCATATAAAGCTATTAGGAGAAAACAGGGCAAAAATGTCTTTGCACCCAGAGGAAGGCAAAGTTTTCTTAGAATGCAGGAAGAAACTATAAAAAAAATTAAAAAATTAGATTTCATCAAATATATAACTTCTCATCAAAAGACACTGTTTTAAAAAAACAGTAGGCCAACCACAGGCTGGCATAAAATATTCCTAAAATATATACCCACAAAGGATCTGTGTCAAGAATGAAAGACTCCTTCAGCTCAATAATAAGTCAAAATCAAAAAAAAATTGGGCAAAAAACCCGAAGAGCTCACAAAGGAAGACAGATAAATGGTCAAGAAGCTCGTAGAAAAGCGCTCGACATCATTAGTCGTCAGGAAAACGTGAGTTAGAGCCACAGCGAGGTACCACCAGAACAGGTCCAATGCAACAGACTGAGGGCATCGAACAAACAGCAGCGAGGCCATTGGCAGACGAAACTCCCGCGCGTTGTCAGCAGGAGCGCAGGGCGACAGGACCGCTCTGGGAGAGTCTGGCAGTTTCTAATGAAGTTAACCGTGCCTCCCCCCTTTGATCCAGCGAGTCCATTCCTAGGTGTTTACATAAGACGAGTGTGAACATGCGCCCACAAAAAGAGGCCTGAACATAAAGGTTCACATCAACTCTCTTTGGAGCGGCCCCAAACTGGAAAGAGTCCAGCTTTCCATCCACTGGAGAATGGAGGTGGGCCACCTACACAATAGAACGGGTGCGGCGGTAAAAAGAAATGACTGGAAGGCGCAGTGACACAGATGACTCTCACAGACATTCTACCGAGTGAAAGGACCGGGGCACAAAAGACTTCCTGCCGCACGATTTCGTGTATACAAACTCTGGGACAAGCAAAACTAATCTACGGTGAAAATCAGAACAGTTGTTGCCCGGTTAGAGGGGATTGTCTGGCAGAGGACATTTTTTGGAGCGATGGAAATGTTCGCTAACTCGACAGGGCTGTGAGCTACATGGGTGTATCTATTCGTCAGGATGCCCGTTAAGATGGTGTGCATTTTTGAGACATGTAAACTTTCTTTTAAAAAGAACCCTAAAAATAATCAGCTGGGGAGGGGGTGGTGAGGCGGTGGAGGTATCAAGGGAAATAGAATGATGGGGTTGACTGTTGAAGCAGGGTATGGTAGGAATTTATTACACTATTCGGTTTACTTTGTATAGAATTGAAATTTCCCATCGTAACTGTTTTTACAAAACAGAATGGCCACCAGGTGTCTCCCTACACTAGCCAAAGGGAACTAGAATAAACAATGGCCCGCTCTCTAAGGTTGAAAATGAGACATTTAGATCAAACACGGTTTCAGTGATTCCAAATACCCTCATTGCAAAGTTTTGTTTCGTTCTGTTTGGTTTTTATAAGAGGCAGTACAGCACAGTGATTGTGCACAAGGACTTTGGCGCACAAGCCGGCGCGGGTTCAAATCCCACCTCTGCCTGTCTCTTCCTGGTGGCGCAACCTTGGGAAAGTCTCTCCATCCGTCCACGTCCCAGCTCTGTTCCTTGACTGTAAAATGGAAACCGTTGCACCCACTTCCCAGGGTTGTTGGTCTGAACAGAACCATGGAAAGCACTTGGGACAGTGCCAGACACGTCAGCGCTGTAAGCAATTGCTTCCAGCTTCATAATATGATGATCAGAAACAAGACTACGATACAGCAAAAGTCTATCCGTGAGTCGTCAGCAAGACTCCACTGGTAACAGGCTGGAGTCTGGAATGGTATCTAGAGCTACACCCGCAACATCAGATGCCTGCAGGTGGAGGGTGTAGAGAGAGACGAACAAAGCTTCTCTCTCACCTGCACGGGAGCCGGCAGGGTGGTGTGCTGGCGAGAGCAAGCACCCTGCAGCCTTATGCAACTTGCAGCCCAAAATGAGCTGACCAAACCCCCTACATTAAGGAATGCAACAATGAAATCATATGAGAAACTTCAATACATGAAGTGAAGGAAAGCAGAGCCTTCCTGATTAAAGGGAAGGTGAAAATCTCACCAGGCTGCCCGTGGACATGCAGAAGAGTCTGGGGAACCCCTTGCTCACAGAGAGCTTGCAAAACCTCGGAGCGATCCCTGACTCAAGTTCCCCAAACTTGATGATTTGAGCATTTCCTCTACACTTAGAATCAGACCTGTGCGACCACCAGGACCGTTATTTACTTCGTGTATTTCTTCAAGTAGCGTTTGCCCCATGACTACATCTAGTGAAATATTTTTTATGAAAAATGTTCACGCGTGAAAGCGTTAAGAGCGTAAGAAACCGAATGGACTCATTACTCAGCTTCAAAAACAGCAAGCTGTGGTGTCCCTTGTTCAGGCCTGCTCCCCTCCTCCCCACACTTCAAGGTCAGTCGCCAACATCCTACCCCTTTTTAAGTGTTCAGTAGGTATCTCTGAAAGACAAGAACGCTTTTTCAGACATACGTGCACAACGCCCTTGTCATACATAGGGAACTTCATGATGCTATGATACCAAATCAAATCTTCTGTAATGACAATATTTTTTACACTCACTTTAGTCACATCGGGACCCAAACGAGGCCTGGACGTTGCATTTAGCTGATGTCTCTCTCGCGCGTCTTTTGTTCTCTAGGTTCCCTCTCCTTTCCTTTTCCTCTGGAAGTTATTTGGTGGGGAAATTGAACAATCTGTCCTGCAGAATTTCCCACATTCTAGGTTCCGACTGCATTCTTATGGGGTCATTTAACGCGTTCTTTTTCTCCTCCTGGATTTCCTGGAAACTGGTCCACGCACGTGGCTGCTGCACTGGATGGCGAAGTGACACCTGCGTGAGCTCGGAAGGTCACCCTGGAGGGCTGGCCCACCAGCTGGATCCAGCTGTGAAAGACTTGAACCCTTTGAAATTTCAGGTTCTTTCTACAGCCCAGGCTATGGTCAATTTGTGGGTGTTTGAGGCAAAATGCAAACCCTGAGACTATGGGGTGCAAGGGTTTTTACTTGTATTAGTCAATTGTGTTGTCTAAATTTTCTGTGTTCTACCGATTTTTTGTTTTTGCTGTTGCTGCCTGTCAGTTTCTGAGAGGGGCTAGTTTAAGATCTTCCGCTATGAAACTGTCATAAAATAATTACAGCACCGTAGGTACGTACAATGGAGCTCTTTGCATCTCTGAAAAGGAATGAGGAAATGTTGCTAGAAACGACTCTGAAGTCACATCTAGGATGGATTTCCCAGTAAAAAGACAAGGCGGAAAATTGTATGTAGAGAATGCAAATGTTTGCCTAAAAAGGAAGGAAACACATCTCTATGTATATATGCTTATATTTAAGAAACAATTTTAGCATTTTAGACATTTTTAAATGGCTATTTACAGAAGGAAGAAGGGAGTAGGGTGGAAAGAACAGAAATAAACTTAGTAGTTCTTGGAAGATGTCCTCTTTTGTTCTTTGAAACCATTATATGTTTTACATGATTATAAAATAAAATTTAATCCCTGCAAATAAGGAGTAAAATGAAGGAAATGAACCCAAATGTGTATCAGGTTGCTGGTATAGTTACATACAGATCAACTATTTCACAAGAGCTCACAACACACCACAATGTGCCCGTGCTGCCCAAGTCAAGTACACTCGGAGGACAAATAATCCAAAACTTTCAAGCTGTGCTCAACACTCTCATGTTGGCGATAGCATTGGTATTGCTATTTAGAGATGATCGTGTGGAATTAAGCCAGTGAAAAACTGATTGGGTTACTGAACTGGAGTTTTTGGATAGGAGAAAAAGGAAGAGGTAAGAAAAATAAGATTACGTATAAACCCCTTCGTTATGCATTTGAATTAATGGGTCGGAATAAACTCATGGTACAGTTTATTTAAAGACGACCTTCATGCTTCCGTTACGATCAAGAACAAGGCACGTGTGCCCACTCTCCCCACTCCTGCTCCACATAGTAGTGAACGTTCTAGCCAGAACAGTAAGGCAACAGAAAGGAAGAGAAGGCATCGGAGGTGGAAAGGAAGAAGTAAGATCGGTTCTATTTGTAGCTGACATGATGTTACATAGAGAAAATCTTAGACTCCCCCAGAACTGTTAGATCTAATCGACACAATAAAAAAAGTTGCACAATACAAAGTTAGCATACAAAAGTCAGTGGCATTTCTATACATTAACAACAAATTATCTGAGGAAAAAATAAAGAAAATGATTCCATAAAACACACTTTTGTGAGCTCTCAACCAAAAGGCTTAGAAACCGTGACCAACCCAGTAGTAATGAGCGCCCCCTAGTGCCACACTGTGGTATCTACCACCTTTCCACTGAAAGTAACCCGGGCTCATTGGGAAGATTCAAGGTCAAGGTTGAGAATGTATAAGGTAAGCCCAAGACAGCTTGGTACCCTGATCAGGAAGGAAGCTACCAAAGACTATTAAGGCCATGTGAAGAGGACTCAAGAACCCCACTTAATAGGGTCCCACTGGCCAAAAAATGGGACAGTTTGAGTATCAATAAAGAAAATAACTGCCACGGAATAAAGCACATCAAATATAGTTAAACCTATGGGCTCACTATAAAATTAAAAACTCAGGCCCTGGCTGGCGTAGCTCAGTGGATTGAGCGCGGGCCTGCGAACCAGACGATCGTGGTTCGATTCCCAGCCAGGGCACATGCCTGGGTTGCAGGCCGGTTCCTTGCAGGCTAACTACCAGCAGGGGACGCACAAAAGGCAACCGTACATTGATGTTTCTCTCCCTCTCTCCTTCCCCTCTGAAGATAAATAAATAAAATCTTTAAAAAAAAAATTAAAAACTCGTTGTCACCTTCAGCGGATACTAAGGAAACAGCTCTGGTAAACTGAGCACATATTCAGCCTTTCCTTTCCAAACTCTATCTCAGGGCAACCAAAGTGTTAAGGAAAGTTCCTCTTTATAGAAAGGTCCCAGCTAATGTGTGAAGAAAGAATGATAGAACTGGAATATTACCATTTTTGCAAACTCCTAAGAAAATGTGTGTAAGAAAACTGACATTGTGAAAAGATGGCCAGACCGGTGTCTCCTGCTGGAAGTACAAGGTATCCAGCCATGTAATGTGAAAAATAGAGATATTTATTGAAGGAGATACAAGAAACATTGTACACGGGGCAGTGACATCTCAGTCCCCTTCGAAGTAGGCACCTTGGGACCTCACACAGTTCTCCCAGTCGCCATCAGCTGCCCCATCCTGTTTTCTCGAATCTCATCGACGGTCTGGAATCTCTTCCCTTTCAAAGGTGATTTTAATTTTGGGAAAAACTAGAAGGTGCAGGGCACCAAATCTGGGCTTTAGTGGGGCTGAATCACCTGGTTGATTTGATGTTTTGTCAAAAAACTCTGCAAGAGCCCTGGCTGGCATAGCTCAGTGGACTGAGCGAGGGCCTGCGAACCACATAATCGCGGTTCGATTCCCAGTCAGGGCAAATGCCTGGGTTGCAGGCCAGTTCCCAGCAGGGGACTCACAAGAGGCAACCATACATTGATCTTTCTCTCCTTCTTTCCTTCCCCTCTAAAGATAAATAAATAAAATCTTAAAAAAAAAACCAACTCTGCAAGAGACGTGATGCATGAGCAGGCAATTTGCCGGGATGAAGCTGCCAATCACCAATTGCCCAGAGCTGAGACCTTCTGAATCATCCGAATAGTTTCCATAAAGAAATGTTCAATCTTATTGAAAATTTGTCACAGAATTGTTGCTCTACTGGCTCAGTCATTTTGAATGTGACAGCCGCACAGTACACATGCTCACTCAATGGTGTCTACCAACCCCAGTGACTAGTGCGGCAAAGTCATCATTGTTCCCGGATATTCATTGCAGTCCACTCTCCTTGGCTGCCAGGTTACACTGATCTCATGCAAACTGTTCTCACTGTATTAACAGTGATTGGACTTATTCCGGACAGACTTCGTACACTACACTGTCTACGAAGGGGGTTTTTTTTCACCCAAACAAGTCAATTCCACATCTGATCAAATCTCTGTTAAAGAAAACTGTGAGGAAATCTGTGTGTTACAAGAAATGAAACATGAAATGCAGTCCTGCCAGGTGGCTCTCTTGGTTGGAGCATCATCCTGTACACCAAAAGGTTGTAGGTTCAATCCCTGGTCAGGCACATACCTAGGTAGCAGGTTTGACCCACCAGCTGGGGCACTGAGGGAAGGCAACTGGTCAGTATTTCTCTCTCACATCGATGTTTCTCTCTCCCCCCTCACTCCCATCTTCCCTCCTTCTTAAAATCAATAAACATATCCTCAGGTGAGGATTAAAAAGAAAGTGGTGATCCTCGTTTGTTTCTCCTCTAACACAGAATCCTGCAGCTGTCTCACACCTAAAGCTTTAAAACCAGCAGGGATTTCAGGCTGACTCTGGCGAGCAGGACCTACTCTGTCTGTGTCTCTAATTCAGAGGAGAAATGCTTATCTGTTTCTTTTTCTTAGTACAGTACTTCAATACAATTATCCCCATGGGGAAAAAAGCAAGACTGTGGATATTTTTAGTGACAGTTCACACATCTTCCATGAGGACCAGAGAGACGTCTTCCAGGGAAGACACGTTCTTCCCTCTAACCCATGAAGGAGGGACCACCAAAAATTCGGACCTACGCCTTCCAGGAAATTTTAGCCTGCGAGCATCAGCGAATCACAGCCATTCTCGTGTCCAGGACCCTGACCTTATTAGTGAGGTTAAGTGAGGGAGACAGACAGACAGACAGACAGAGAGACCTTTGCGGTGGTGGCTGTCTAACTGGCAGTGAAACAGCCTTGAACTCTGAAGCTGACACCTCCACACTGATTCAAGAGGCACAGAAATACCTGTTTGTTTTGTCATAAACTGATCAGAGCCGGCACACAAACCCTCAGTGTCTCAGTCCTTAGTGAGACACTGAGTAGCCACTCAAACCTCAGGTGACATTGGAAATTCTCTGCACTCTCACATTAATATACACACATACAGACACCCCTCCAAAAAAAAAAAAGATGAAGTTCAGCCAAGAGAAAGCACCGCCGGCCACGCGTTCCTGGGACCCCTTGATCACTTCTAGGAGTCTGGTGCAGGCTGACCCTCCGGACGCTGGGACAGCGCAGAGGTTGGCGGGAGCTGCTTCACTTTCCCAAATCAAAAGGGGGCAAAGTGAGTGAGAAAATCTCCCGAGCCCCAAAGACTCCTTTAAACCCCGCAACTTGAAATACTGCATGTGTCTCATGGCTGCCATCTTGAAAAACATTAGTTTGCCAAAGGCAGCCTTTGAGCCCTGCTGGGGATGGGAGCGCTCGCAGACGGCCCATTGAAACCGGGCAGCACAAAGGCCCCTCGGCCACAATCACCGTGCTTGTGAAGGACAACATTTTTGTGCCCAAAATAAAACACTTTAATGCGGTACAATCCATTACACATATAGTCCTCCATTTCCTTTCAGTAATTATTCATTAGAAAACATTTAACGTCACTGCGGATTTCACACTGGGCAGTCTGGACACAATGAACAAGAGATGGCCCATTTATAAGGGGCCAGGGGCCCTCTGTTCCAATCTGAGAAACTCCACGGAGGTGGGGCCCGCAGCACACAACAGGCCGGCTAAATTGTGCGGTTAACGGTCAAAGCCCCCCTGCCTACTTTGACACTCATTTAAAGATGACAGGGAACAAAAGAGATTTGTTCTGTGCGAGCCTTTCTTGTTACGCGGTCTCCCTCGGCTCCGCGCATGAAACCGCCAGCGGATTTTATCCCACCTGCCACCTCCCTCCCGCCCTCGCCGGCTCTCTCCGCTGCTGCTCGGCTTGTTCCCACTTTAACACAAAGAGACAGGTAAAGAATATCGTGAAAAGCGGCCCATTCAGCATGTCAGCTTTCATAACACAATTGCCTGTCAGGTTCCCTGCGAGCTAGGAGGAATCTCAGACGTCTGGGTTCAGGCCAGAAATCCAGCCCACAGTTCGGTTAGTCCTCGGGGCGGCTCCCGGGCCACCTCTTGGGCGCAGGCACCGAAAGCCATCCTGAATAGCGACAGTTTGAAACTGTGCTCCATGCCGACTCCCAGTGGGCTCCACGCACATTCCTTTACTGCCCACGAGCTCAAACTGAGCTTCAAACTCAGACCCAAAGACCTGGAAGCCTGTTGGCAGGAAAGATTGGGAATTAGCTCTTGTTGGAGCCATTTCTGAAGGGTAAAATAGGGCAGTGTACCACCAGAGGCTCCTTCCTTCGAGTGCTGAGGGGGAGTGATGTTTGTGAAAGCCTGGCTGGATTAACTGGCACGAGTCATCCTGCTGAAGTACTTTCAGACTCCAACACTCTGGTGTGGTTTCTGGTTGGCACCCTGTGTAACGCAGAGCGTACACTCCACCCAGATGCTTCCAGAACACCCTGGTTGAAAAGCAAACCAGTGATCACAAAAAGGCACTGGCTCGCACGGATTCTCAAGAAGGGTCCCCTAGGCCACCGTGCTGTGACCATGGTGATGACCGCCGCGGTGTGTCGCAGTGCCCAGGGCGGAAGGTGCAGGGTGAGAGCAGCGGGTCCTCAGGCAGAGAACACAATGCACAGTGAAGCCAGGGGTAGAAGCTCAGATGGTGGTCAATGAGATTCTAAAAGCAAAACAGTTTTTTTTAAATCCTCACCCAAACCCATGATTATTGATTTTAGAGTGAGGGGAAGGGAGGGAGAAAAAACATCGATGTGAGAATCAGACACAGACCAGAGCTGAACCCACGACCCAGGAATGTGCCCTGACTGGGAATCGAACCCACCACCTTTCAGTTTGTGGGACGATGCCCAACCAACTGAGCCACACCAGCCAGGGCTAAATGCAGAACAGTTTTGCTGTTCTATGTCACAGAACAGCAAGCAATGGCCCTGCATGTTTTGGCTACAAGGAAAGAAAATTTAAAATATATTAATGTTAATGTAGGACATGAACACATGATATGTTATTACAATTCTATTTTATAATGTCATATTAATTTTGTTTTGTGACATGAGAAAATCATGTGATATTCAAATTTGTGTCCATAAATACTTATTCACCCCCGGTCACACCTGTCATTTACACGTGTCTGCTGTTAGTCTCCCACCGCAGCAGGGATGGGTCGTCGTAACAGAGGCCTCATGGCCCACAAAACCTAAAAGACCTACTACCTGGACCTCTACAGAAAAGGTGTGCTGACCCCGTGCGACATCCTGTTTAGCACCTGTTTCTCTTTTCCTTAGGGCCCAGACTCCTGGTCAATGTTATTTAAAACCCGCCTGCACCCAAGACACCCACAACAGAATTTCAAATATAACCCTTTCCAAGGACACCCCGAATGGTGTACGGTGCACCCCTGAATTTGAAGTCGGGATGCCTCTTCATTAAGATGGACTTCATTCCCAGCACCGTTAAGTGCTGACAAATAAGGGCATTCTGAACTCCAGTGGGGACGTTTCCTTTCCAGACCCGTGGCTGCTTCCCCGCTCACCAGACACGCGGCAAAACTAAACAGTGCGAACAGCAGGTAGCAGTTTCTCCTGCAGAACTTGACCAGTGTTTGCTCCACAGACAGACAGACAGACAGACAGGCATGTCTGGCTCTCCAGGAAAGCCCTTTTTGAGGTGCCATCCCCAGTTCTGGGTCAGTGCTCAGAGGGCAGCTCCAATTTAAACCAAACGTACCTCAGGCAAACAAGTGTGGCCTGATTACTTTGATTTAAGGGGTCTCGGCTATGGAAGTGACAAGGATCGAACTTGAACTACACGAGCATGATCACATTGCGAGTTTTTAAGTGTCTCATTTGTCCAACACAGACAGCTCAGCCCTCGCACGGAGGGACTCTCTTGTCACTTAACGATGGCAGGACTGCTGGGGTTTTATTATCCGACTGTGGCCTCTGAATCACTGCTGTGTTGAGTATAATTATGAATATCAGCCGACAGAACAATGCTGCTAAACGACCGCAGGGCTTAGATGGTCTCCTAATGAGACTCAGAGCAGTTCATGGTGTCTTAAATGCCCCATGGGAGTTGCAGGTGGAGGAAAAAATGCGCGGTTACACGGCCATACTTTTCAGCATAAGTAGGGACCAAAAACTATTAAATGCAAGGCCTAGATAGCCCTCACTGCTTCCCAACAATAAATACATTACATAAATAAATGTTAGGAAAAAAGATCTTAGGACATTTGAGGTCTTTGTCCCCTCATGCATATTTTTAAAACATTTTTAAAAAGATTTTATTTATTCTTAGGAGAAGGGAAGGAGAAAGAGAAGGACAGAAACATCAATGTGTGGTTGCCTCTTATGTGCCCCCTACTGGGGACCTGGCCTGCAACCCAGGCATGTGCCCTGACTGGGAACCAAACCTGCGACCTTTTGCTTCACAGGCCAGAGCTCAAGCCACTGAGCCACAGCAGCCAGGGCCCCTCATACATATTTTTAAAAACTGCAATATAGTTGACCCGGTAACATTATATCCATTTCAGGTGCACAGCACGACGACTCCATTTTTGTATGTTGTGTGAAATGATCGCCACAGTAAGTCAACGACCCTCACCATACATCATCATGAATTTTTCTTATGGTGAGAACTTTTAATATCTACTCTCTTAGCAACTTCCGAATATACAGAACAACATTATTAACTAGAGTCACCAAGCTGTCCATGACAGCCCCGGAATTTATTCATTTCATCCCTGCAATTTTGTACCTTTCGATCCCCTTCATTCAGTTTGCCCAACCTCTACCCTGCCCCACCCCCTCCTCTGGCAACTGCCAATCAACCTGTCCTCTATTTATGAGCTCGTATTTACGAGCTTGGTCATAATGATTATTTTTAGGTTCCTGTATAAGTAAGATCATACCGTTTTTGTCTTTCTCCATGCCTACAGCTCTTTCAAATAGTATCACTCCTTTTTTTTGTACGATTATAAAAGAATTAGCCCTGGAAGGGTGGCTCAGTTGGTTGGAGCATCGTTCTTATCACCAAAAGGTTATGAGTTCAATCCCCGGTCCGGACATATGCCTAAATTGCGGGTTCAATCCCTGGTTGAGGTGTGTACGGAAGGCAACCAATCAATGTTTCTCTCTCACATCAATGTCTTTTTTTCCCTCCCCTGCCACTTCCTCTCTTTCTAAAATCAATAAACATATCCTTGGGTGAGGATTAAAAAAATAATATTCCAGACCAAACTCAGTTGCAAAATTAAAAATGAAGGTATTGGAAATGAGATCCAAGAGGCAGCTTATCTAACCCAATTATTCTCTGAAGCCATCATATATATGACTTAAAAGTCACTTCACCTACATTTTAGTGAAACTGCCTCCTCATCCAACGTGAGAATGAATCTATTAGAGGCTTAATGAGCTTAATTAACCAGCACTTAAGACGCTCAGGGTGAAAATAATTACCCTCAACTATGGTGGTTGTTCCATGAATCTGGAGATGTCAGAAACTGGCGTGGGACCACACACGCATCACAGCAACATCGCGTGTCCCGGCACAAATATTGTGCCATGGCTACGCAAGACGTAACCTTTGAAGGTCACTGGGTCAAGGGTCATGGGGCCTCTCCGTGCTATTTTTGCAGTGCTTTGAATCTACTCTTACTTTAAAATCAAGCATTTTAAATTACCTATTGCATTTTGACTCTTTGATGTGTTCTAAAGTCACAAAAATGGATCAAGTCATGAAAATACGTTTGAACCATGGCAGAGGACGTATTTGGAACCTGGCGGAACCCACCCTCTGTAACCCTGGACACGGATACACATCAGGAGTTTCCTCCTCGTTACCTCAGAGGGGAACTTCCTGACCTTGACCCAGACCCTGCCAGCCGACTCACTGGCAGAAGAGAAGCAACTGCCCGGGGATCCGCGTAAAGTGAACTTTTGAGTGAACCACCCTGAACTGTCTCTGCCGACATGGGGATGATGCCCAATCAAGTGGCAGGAAGCACTCAGTCTGCATCAGCACCATTATTTGGGCGGCTTTCCATCATTTTGCTTCACTCCTCGAACCCAGCTCCCTCCGAAGGTCATTTCTAAACGGCTCCATCTCTGATATTTCTGAGTAGGGTTTCTTTTTTTCTTAAATATATTTTATTGATTATGCTATTACAGTTGGCCCATTGCCCCCCCTCATTCCCCTCCATCCTGCACACCCCCTCCCATCCACATTCCCCTGCTTTAGTTCATGTCCGTGTGTCATAAGTTCTTCTTTATGACCAGGGGGTCTTTAGCTTCTACATTTCCCATACTATTCTTGCCCTCACCCTGTCTATTTTCTACCTACCATCTATGCTACTTGTTCTCTGTACCTTCTCCCTCTTCTCCTCCTCCCACTCACCTGTTGCTAACCCTCCATGTGATCTCCATTTCTATGGTTCCGCTCCTGATCTAGCTGTCCTCTTAGTTTGCTTTTGTTTTAGGTGTGGTTGTTAATAACTGTGAGTTTGCCGTCCTTTTCACTGTTCATATTTTTATCTTCTTTTTCTTAGATAAGTCCCTTTAACATTTCATATAGTAAGGGCTTGGTGATGATGAACTCCTTAAATTTGACCTTATCTGAGAAGCACTTTATCTGTCCTTCCATTCTAAATGAAAGCTTTGCTGGATAGAGCAATCTTGGATGTAGGTCTTTGGATTTCATGACTTGGAATACTTCTTCCAGCCCCTTCTTGCCTGGAAGGTCTCTTTTGAGAAAACAGCTGACAGTCTGATGGGAACTCCTTTGTAGGTGACTGTCCCCTTATTTCTTGCCTCTTCTAGGATTCTCTCCTTCACTTTAATCTTGGCTAATGTAATGATGATGTGCCTTGGTGTGTTCCTTCTTGGGTCCAACTTCTTTAGGACTCTCTGAGCTTCCTGGACTTCCTCGAAGTCTATTTCCTTTGCCAGACTGGGGAAGTTCTCCTTTATTATTTGTTCAAATAAGAGTTCCACTTGTTGCTCTTCCTTTTCTGGTACCCCTATAATTCGGGTGTTGGAACATTTAAAAGATATCCTGGAGGTTCCTAAGCCTCTCTTCATTTTTTTGAATTCTTATTCTTCATTCTTTTCTGTTTGGTTGTTTCTTTCTTCCTTCTGGTCCACCCCATTGATTTGAGTCCTAGTTTCTTTCCATCACTATTGGTTCTCTGTGCATTTTCCTTCATTTCACTTAGCATAGCCTTCATTTTTTCATCTAATTTGCGGCCAAATTCAACCAGTTGTGTGAGCATCCTGATCACCAGTGTTTTTAACTATGCATCTGATAGGTTGGCTATCTCTTCATTGCTTAGTTGTATTTGCTGTGGAGCTTTGATCTTTTCTTCCATTTGGGCCATTTTTTTTTATCCTGTCCCACCTGTTATGTAGTATGGGGTGGAGCCTTAGGTATTCACCAGGGTGGGGCAACCCAGTTGCAGGGTTGTCACCTGTATGGGGGGGGCACGGTCCAAGAGGGAACAATGGTGCTTGCTCTGCTCTCTGTTGAATTTCACTCCCTTCCGCCTCCCACAAGCAAACTGGGCCCTTCTGGTGCTGGTACCCGTGTGGGTGGGCTTGTATATATTCTAGGACCCTATGGGTCTCTCCAATGAACTCTCCTGTGAGGCTGGGAGTCTGTCCCTGTGCATCAACCCCCACAGGTGTTTTCAATTAGTGTTCTGAGGCTTTATTTCCCAGTGCTGGGACCCTGGGTTGCATGGTGTGTCTTGCTCCCCAATTTCGCCTGGTTTATCTGTGCACGAATGTGGGACCACCAGTTCAGCCAGCCGCCTTGTGTGCTGTGCCCCTCCACAATCTGCCGCCTCGCTGGGTCTGCCCGTTGCCACCCTGTGCCTGGGGTCTGCCAGCCACCACTTGAATGCTCGTCCACCTGCCGCCGCCGCCTTGCATGCCTGGGGTGTCTTGGGTGCCCGGTGCCACCGCTTTTTGTGCTGCGACCCCTCTCCATCCAGCTGCCTGACTCCACCCCACCTACCAGTCTGGATGAATGTGTCTATTTTATCTCCTTGGTTGTCCAACATCCAAACAGTTCAATTTTCTGTCAGTGCTGCTTGTTATTTTGTTTCTAAATTATTGTTGTCCTTATTTTGGTTGTGCGAGGAGGCACAGTGTGTCTACCTACACCTCCATCTTGCCGAAAGTCTAAATAGGGGTTTTAAAAAAGCTTTTTATTTTGAAATAATCGTACACTCACCAGAAGCTGGAGAAAATAGTACAGGGAGGCCCCAGATACCCTTCAGTCAGCTTCTCCCCAAAGTAACGCAACTCGGGGTCCAGGAGATCGACACTGGGACAATCTCCAGACTCGAATCCGCTCTCACTGGTTTTTACACACACTTGTGTGTGTGTGTGTGTGTCTCCATGTAATTTCACCACATGTACGGATCCACGTGACCGCTGTGGCAATTGAGCCGAGATGCAGAATCGTCCCATCATCCCTAAGGATGCTCCCTTTTCTAGCCTCACCCACCCCCCTGCAACTCCTGGGATCCGCTCTCCAGCTCTATAATCACATGGAGTCATACAGAACATAACCTTCCGAGGCTGGCTTTTGTCACTAACATAGTGCCCTTGACAGTCTTTCTTCCACATGGTTGGGTGTATCCATAGTTTGCTCTTTTTTGTTCTAGAGTTCCATTCAAATGATATCTTACCAAAGGAGTCTGGGAATGAATTCACAACTTGAGGAAGAACAGCTCTCTTCATTTTAAAAAAGTGTAACTACGTACAGATAAAGCTGCGCGCACACTTCTACATAAACATCATGTTGCCATGACGACAGAAAACGCCACGTGAGACCTTGCCGGAGGACAGGCCTACCTGTTGCATTTCCTCTGCGAGACGGGTACCACGTGACTACTTCCTCTCTGCCAACCAACCAAGTGATTTCTCCCACTGAAGCACGCTTCCCAGAGTCACTATTTGGGGATGTAACGCAGGAATGGCAAGTAAAACCTGGACCTCTGGGTGTTCCAGTGCATTCTGGTCAAGGGCAAGGCCACTCTCAGGTGCCCGTTGCCAAGGTGCTACAGAAACGGACAATTGCCTCCCTGGATCGATGACACGCCGTAGCTAGAGTTTCTCTATGGTGCAGGAGGCTCCTGCGGCTGACTGCTCCACTGTTCTGACAACGACGGGCATAAATGCTTCTGTGCCCTCTCAGCTGTCTAGAGCAGGAGAGAGAACCTTTCGGCTAATGTTTTCTCAATAGACAACCCATGAGATGGTTATGCAAAAAATACAAAGACATAAAACAGGACAAGTTCCTCCATCGCTATGCCTTTAAGTAACTCCTGGAAAAGGCCAAGAGCTGTGACACTCAGACTCTGTCTCCTGTTGCCCCAGAGAATTCTGTCACTGTCAACAAGCCTGTGAAGATACCTCTAGGTCGGCTTCCTAAGGTCTGATCTTTACCAGGGCCAATTCCAAGCTACGACATCAAAAAGTAAACATGCTCTATCTGGGATTTTTTTTTAAAAAAGGCAATTTACAAATAGTCTTACATCTAAGGGCAAAAATTACCTACAGTTTTCCTCACCATTAGGTCACCATCTATTATTTAAGGTTCTGCCGGCGCCGCCCAGCACCATAGCCAAGGACAATTGGGTAAAACTTACAACTCAGTTCCCCAGCCCCACTAGCCACATGTCAAGCACCCGATAGTCACACGTGTCCTGCAGCTACTGCACTGGGCATTGAGAAGACAGAACAGAATCACAGAAAGCTGACTCGAAATGAATTGTACACACCCTACCACTTGGTTCTGAAAGGTCACACTGTCCCCAGCCAATCGAAGGGAGGAGCATCGAAAGATCGCCTTAAGTAAAATTTTCACCAAACAAATTCAGAATCCTCTCCACGAGCCCCAGTCTCTGTGCCTCCTGGTGGCTCAGTTATTAGGGTCACTCAGGGGCTCCAGGGAGAAGGGAAGGTGTCCAAGGGAGGCCACCTCCGAGTCACATTACCTTGGATGCCATCACACACGGAGGGCGAGTGTGCTGCTAATAACGATTCCACTTGAGCCCTTTAAAAGCTGCTTCTCACTGGCTTCTGCTCCTGCAATACCGGGCACTCAGTAGCAAGGTGTGAGGCGATTCGAGCCCGCTGGGCGGGACAGCATTAAAAATTCATCCCGGGAGGCAGTGACTGCATCCTGTGGCCTCCCACCTGCGGGCGCCCGGGGCTACTGGGAGCGATAAGAACTGGAAACCGGACCTCCCTCGAGATAACGTTGCCGCCATTGCTGATCTTTGATTAGTCACTTACACTCTCGACCAGTTGCCATCTATTTAAAGCCGGGACCCACCGTCCCGCCTCTGGCCACACACAGAAAGGAAAAGCTGTCTTCACCCCTCGCCCCAGATCTAGCTCCACCAAATTCCTCTCAGGATCGTCTTTCGGGCCCGTTTGGAAAACTTTACTTCCTCAAACTCCAGGAAAGCAAATTGACTGTCAACTCCAAGGTTCATAATATAAAGACTCTGGCTTTCCCAGGTTTCCTTCATTTTCACTTTATTATTGTCAATTTTCAGGTGCAAAAATAGCACATGTGTTCTTAGTCACTAAAAAATTACAACGTGTCCTGGCTGGGTAGCTCAGTTGGTTAGGATGTCATCCCCAAGGTTGTGGGTTCAATCCCTGGTCAGGGCACATACAAGAGTCAACCAACGAATGCATAAATAAGTGGAACAACAAATCAATGACTCTGTCTCTGTCTCTCTTTCTCTCCCTCCTTCCTTCCCTCTCTCCTTCCTCTCTTTCTAAAATGAATAAATTTTTAAAAACCCACACACAACATTAAGTCTATTGGAGGCAATGTAATCACAGGAGGCTCAGAGCTGGCCCCTTCCAGAACAGGAACAAATTCATACTTGTCAGATTGTATTCTTTCTCTCCCCAGCACCTCCCCCTTAGCCACCCACCCCTCCCTGTACAAGCCACAGGCCCCCAGCCTGAGCCTGCTTCTGTGCTGAGGTCATGGTTAAGAACCCATTGGCTGGTTAGTATCCCAACTGTGCCCCCTGTTGGCTGTAGGGGGATGGCCGAGTGGCTGACTTCTTTCCCCTGAAAAGTTACACTGAAAGCGTGACGTGTTAATGAACATTCTTTTACGGAAAAATATAGAAGATTTGAAAGCCTCCTATACACATGTACACTACAACAAAAACACTACTGCCCCCACCCCGATTCTCTCTGCCCCCCACCACACAATGAACCACGTTGGCAGGAGAGTTCATGAGGTCAAAGGCGCAGGCCTTAACACCCTATAAGAAGGCAAACTGCCTCCTTCAAGAGGGGTCAGGAGGCACACTGAAGTTATTTTGGGACGGCAAACATGCCCTGCACAAGCCGAAGGGCAACGGTGCCTACGTTCCAAAGCTAAGGCCCTCATTCTAACACGCCTCTGCTCTTCCTTGGCGGGCAGCCCCAGGGCAGAGGGGGCCGCAAGCACATTGCTCTTCTCCATAAAATGGTGGGGAAGGAGGCCACAGCTGCTCAGGCGCAGCTTGGGAAGATCTGTGACAAGTCCCCGTACTGTATGTGATGAATCTGTCATCAAAAGACAGCACTGATGCCAACGTATCGACTAGAAACAACAGTGAAAAAATATCTTGGAAGAAATCGCGAGCCAGCTACAAACAATGATGGGGCAGGGGTGGGCAGGAAATCCCTACTGGATTAAGTCGTATGTATGCTGCAGAACTGCACTACATAGGAGAGCATTAAGAGCAAATGAAACAGCCCTGGCTGGTGTGGCCCAGTGGATTGAGTGCCAGCCTGAGAACCAAAGGGTGGCCAGTTCAATTCCCAGTCAGGGCACATGCCTGGGTTGCAGGCCAGGTCCCTAGTAGGGACCACATGAGAGACCACACATTGATATTTCTCTCCCTCCCTTCCCCTCAGTCTAAAAATAAATAAAGCCTTAAAAAAAAAGAACAAATGATCCCCAGGTTTAATGCAGGAGCTACATTATAAAAATGAGTGCAACCCCCCAAATTTGAAAACATTTATTCATAAAGATATATATACTGTATTGCAGCTTTAGTCACAGTAGCCAAGACATGGAAACAACCTAAGTGCAAAGAACATGTGATACATATACAATGGAATACTACTTAGCCATAAAAAGGTGAAATGCTGACATTTATGGCAGCACGGATGATCTTGAGAACATCAAGCTAAATGTAATAATTCAGATGGAAAAGGACAAGAACCATGTGATTTCACTCATATGTGAGATATAAAACCAAAAGCAACACATGAACAAACAAAACAAACAAACACACTCACAAATACGGACAACTGCATGGTGGTTCCCAGAGAAAAGAGCGTTAGCAGGGAGGGTGAAGAGGGTACAGGGGGTCAAGTATGTGGTGACAGGAGACTAGACTCCGGGGGGCGGGGTATACAGTGCAGTGTACAGATGACGTATACAGACTTATACACTTGAAACTTATATACCCTCACCAACCAACGTCTCCCTGCTAAACTGACTTTTAAAACACTGAGCGCAGGAGGGAGAAATCATTGCCTGGGAGCTGAAGAAACGGACCCCTGACCGGTGGATCCTTTCACGTTCCAGGGAACACCTGCCCTGGTCCTTTCTCCCTTTTCTGAAAAGTCCAAAGAGTATCTCTGCGGGGGCGGGGGGGTGGCAAGCAAGTAATAGCAGCTCCCAGAATTCTCCTTCCAGGAAGCTCTGCGTGGCTGACGGGCTTTTGGCTCCGAGTGGGCCCGGGCTTTGCATCTCAATGCAGGTCCTCCAAGGAGGCCCTGCCCTGCGCAGGCACGCTCTCCTGAGGGATGCAACCCATGCTGGATGTCAGAGTTCCTAGCTCGAGTGGAAACGGCCTTGAAAAGCCTTGCAAGGCATTCGGGGTCATCAAAGGAGGAACTGCCTCCCCTTATGAAATCCCGGACAACCGAAAATTCTAAAAACCAATAGCAGAGATGGAGGCTCCAGTGAATTTCCCAAAGTGGATTTTTTTACTCGGGAAAGCAGGAAACAACGAACTGATGATTCGGAAACAGCAGGCTGACAATAAAGGAACACAAAAGCATATGATATGCTAAGGATTATCTACTTTAGAGTAAATTAAAATAAATAGCAAACATGAGTCCCTTTAAATAAAAAAAAATTTATCCATGGCCAAACGCCATGGCCGAAACCACATTTAAATGATTCTGAAGTGAGCAATCTGTCAAATTATGTCCAGGGTTATAATAGTCATTCGTTTTGAAAGACAAGCATACAAGTACTACTCACGTGCTAAAAAACGCCCTTGACATAAACACGGACAGTCCCAAGTCAATGATTATTTGTGGCTTCATAACCCAAGACTATACCCATGAAGCTCAGTGACACAAAAGTAGAGACCGAAGTGGGATTTCCTGGAAATCCTACGATGCAATTTCACTTTGAACTTGCAAGCAAATATCCAGGCATGATCTGCATGAAACTGGGTGGTGTTTTGTTCTAGAACGATGGGCCCCAATTAAAAATAATGAGGCCTGTCTCCAGCCGCCAGACCCAATTAGAGATAATGAGGACTGATAGCTCCTGAAATAGATTCATTTTTCTCTGATGGACGAATTGGGACAGGGGTCCTGGAAGGGTCATCAAGAGAGGCCTGACAACAGAGCCCAGGTCACTCAGGCTTAAGAAACCCTCATGAGTCCAGTTATTAAATAAGGAAGTAGGGTAACCCCGCCAGAGGTCCATCCACCAGCCACTTACACCCAGCCCCATTCAGATCCACGCTCTTGGACAAACGGGGTGTTTATGACTGTTAAAAACTTTTTAATGATGGCCGTAACATTGAAATGATTGTTTAAGAAGATACTGAAAAGAGGTATGGCTGACTTCATGCATGTGTGTGTTTGTGTGTGCGTGTACACAGGCTTTTCATTTGCAATAACTTTAGACTTACAGAAAAGTTGCCACAACAGCACAGAGAGATCCCACACACCCTTCATCCAGTTTCCTTTGTGTTAACGTCTTACATAGCCTGCCACAGTTGTCACAAGTAAGAAATGAACATGACTCTCAACTAAACTCATTAGCCTGGAAATGGGAGGAGAGAGACCAAGGTTGCGTGATGGAACTGAGGTTGGGGGAGAGGGACGTGGCAGGAAGTAGTGCAGAAACACGCAGTGTGCTGGGACTCTGGGCGACCAGAACAAGGATGGACCTGGTGAACGTGCTCACCTGGACAGGTACCGACAGGCAGCCAGGTTGTGCTCCAGGAGTCTGATTAACCTCCTCAGGTGCAGAACGTAGAACGGTGATCACCTGGAACTGGGAGGAAGAGGGGACAGGCATTCAAGTGTGACGGGTACGGAGTTTCAGGTGGGAGAGATAAGAAGGTTCTGGAAATGGGTGGTGGGGAGGGTATCCCAGCAAGGTGGGCTTAAGTCTACAGACCGCATGTTTAAACATGGTCAAGGTGGCAAATTTTGTGTTTTGCATATTTTACGAGCATAAAAACTGTACTCATCCACACACAAAAAATCTCTCTCCATTTATTTGTCTTCTTTTGAAACTTTAAATTTTTAAGCTCTGGCTGGGTAGCTCAGTTGGTTAGAGCACCATCTTGCTACACCAGGTTGTGGGTTTGNAGTGTGCTGGGACTCTGGGCGACCAGAACAAGGATGGACCTGGTGAACGTGCTCACCTGGACAGGTACCGACAGGCAGCCAGGTTGTGCTCCAGGAGTCTGATTAACCTCCTCAGGTGCAGAACGTAGAACGGTGATCACCTGGAACTGGGAGGAAGAGGGGACAGGCATTCAAGTGTGACGAGTACGGAGTTTCAGGTGGGAGAGATAAGAAGGTTCTGGAAATGGGTGGTGGGGAGGGTATCCCAGCAAGGTGGGCTTAAGTCTACAGACCGCATGTTTAAACATGGTCAAGGTGGCAAATTTTGTGTTTTGCATATTTTACCAGCATAAAAACTGTACTCATCCACACAAAAAAAATCTCTCTCCATTTATGTGGGTTTGACCCCAGGTCAGGGCAAATACAAGACCCAACCAATGAACGCATAGGTAAGTGGAACACCACATTCATCTCTCTCCCTTCCTCTCTCTGAAAGCAATACATTAAAAATAATAAAATAGCCCTGGCTGGTGTAGCTCAGTGGATTGAGTGCTGGCTTGAGAACCAGAGGATCACGGTTCGATTCCCAGTCAGGGCACATGCCTGGGTTGCAGGCCAGTTCCCAACAGGGGATGCATGAGAGGCAACCATACATTGATATTCCTCTCCCTCTCTCCTTCCCTTCCCCTCTAAAGATAAATAAATAAAATCTTGGGAAAAATAATAATAAAATAATACATTAAAATTTTGAACAATGATCTATCAAAAAAGAAAGTAAAAATCCCATTTATAATTGCATCAAAAGAATAAAATGATTAATACATCAAAACAAGGAGGTAAAAGATCTGTACCCTGAAAAACATGGCATTGATGAGGGAAATTGAAGAAGATACAAATAAGTGGAAAGCTATTCCATACCCTAGGATTGGAAGAATTAATATTGTTAAAATGTCCATACTACCTAAAGCAATCTAGAGATTCAAAGCAACACTTTGAAATTTCAAATTTCAAAGGCATTTTCATGGACATATAAAAAAAAATCTTTTGTGTATGGATCCACAAAAGACCTCGAATAGCCAAAGCAATACTAAGAAAGAAAAACAGAGCAGGAGGGCTCACACGTCCTGATTTCAAACTACATTACAAAGCCATGGTAATCAAATCAGAATGGTATTGGCATAAAAAGACACATACATCACTGGAACAGAACAGAGAGCCCAGAGATTTACAATGAAGGAGCCAAATAATATGACGAAGGAGAAGAATATTTAACAGGAAAGGATAAAGGACAGTCTCTTCAATTGAATGGAACTGGGGAAACTAGACAGCCACATGCAAAAAAAGGAAGAAAAAAAGAAACTGGACCATTATCTTAACCACAGACAAAAATCAACTCAAAATAGATGAATATCGGATGTGAAACCTTAAAACTCCTGGGCAGGGCGGGTGGGGAGGGAAAGAAGAGGATAAGCTCCTTGACATGGATCTTAGCAATGATTTTTTTTGGGGGGGTTGACACCAAAAAAAAATAAAGGTCACAAGTGCAGAAATAAACAAGTTGGAATATATATGTCCCAACACCTGAGGGACGAGGCAGAAATAAGGACCAGTCACAAACCACCTCTAGAATAATCCCGAGAGGCTTACGAACATCCCCTCGGGACAGGTCTGTGATGCCCTTCTCAGGCGGTACCTAACTGGTCTAACCGAGAGGACATGATCATTATCACGCAGCTGGCCAGTCACTGCCTCAAGCCCCTGGGTTTAGGAAAAGCAAGACCAGGGTGGGGCGCATGCACCCAAAGTGAGAGAGTTTCTGCAGGCAGACAGACATGCCACTGTGCTTTTGTGAGTCCGTAACAAAACAGTGAGTGGAACATTTAGGATCGACAGTTCACTGAAAGATCGCTTTGCTGTTGAGAGACATGACCTAAAAAGCCAAGCCAAGTGTGTGAAACTCCTTGAAACAGCCCAGCCTTGTGGTTCTCTCTTGAGGCAACTTATTCTCACCTTTATGTCTGAAATCAAGCCATTGATCATTATCACATATTCAGGGGGAGATCTTTGGATGTATATAGAAGTTGCACATAAATCAAAATCACCATCGAAATGGCTATCCTTCGATTTAAAATTGCAGCGAACAACTATTTAAAAATATAAAGAGAAAAAGTTTTATTTGCTTCATACAGAGTCCCAGGCACACACTTGCTGTGACATGGTCTGAGTTCAAGGCAGTGTGTACGAATGTGCGGTTTGCATTCTCAAGTCAAGCACGCTGTGCGTGGGGTTTTGTGTCTGTGGCTTTCCAGGAATGACAGTTTCAAAATCAGGGGCATTGTACTTTTCATTTCAGGTGCAAATTAACTTCTAATTTGCAGAGCCCTCTCCATCCTCCAGGCCAGCGACTAACTTTATTCCTGGTGATTAAAGTTACTGGTTTTGATTAGTAGCTTTCTCCACTGGGCACATCGGCCCCATCCCCACTGCCTACGCCACTGTGACACTGCTCTTGGAAAGGAATTCTCGGGGAATTTAGGAGGGTTAAGCTAAGCACACTGAGAGAACACTCCTGAGTATCCCTGTGGTAGGTTTCAAAGCACACAGATCTCACATAGGGCAGGTGATGAAACACAGGCATTCTTAGGGCCCAGAGTGTCCTGAACAAGTCAGGCGCTAGGACCTCCACTGTATTCTCCAGTTGAAGTTGGGGAGGGTCTTTTTGTCCGTCCGTCCGTTACACCCAAGCATGTAATCAGGGATTGTTCCTATTGTGAGTTCCAGATCCACCATCTGTACGCTCCAAAAGGCTGGCTGATTGTTAATACCCTGTCCCTATGGGATTAATCTGCAATTTCACACTGAATGATTTTTAAGTATAATTTGTTACAATGATACAACATTACCATTTCTAAAACAAACAGCCAGGATCATTACCTTGCAAAGGGGAAGTGTCCAGGGAATGTTACACTGAAATAAGTTTGTATTACTGTTTCAGAGGAAAAAAACAGTCTGGAACCTTCGGAAGGGTATTAGGAAGCAAACAAGTTGCTTTTCATTACTGGGGAACAGGATCTCAAAATGCAACAGTGATGAGACAGTTCTCTGAGCAGTGTTTTGAAACCACTTCCCATTGGTTGGTTGGTTAGTTAGTTGGGGTTTGCAGGATAAAGCTGCTTGCACTGAAAAAATCTCAGTTCAGATTCTTTGTTGACCAAAGAACTGTTCAAGGCCTTTTTGTGGACAATTGAGGGTCCCCCCAAACCAGTCTATGCTGGCTTGAAGCAAAGAATTTATGCCTTATCATAAGGCACTCCTCATTTTCCTGTGTTACACAAAAATGAACATCCCCAGGTGAAAGTCTCTTTTTAAAAGAAAGTTTATTAGGCATGAAAAGTTTGGGTCCAAGGACATGAAGCCTGAACCACCAGCAACATAGTCAGGTAAAAAAAAAAAAAGAGTCTGCCTTCCTGGAATTGTTGAGAATTTTCATACATATCCCAGGTAGGGGTGGGGGCGGGCGGGGATGTAAGCCATTTGGAAAGAATTTACATTAGCTGTAGACAAAGGGGCTGGGAGAAGGAGCAGCGGGGCCAGGTCCGGGATAGGCACAGAGTCAGCAAAGAAGTGTCCACCCCTGTGAATTCTCTGTGGGCAGCAGATTAGAAAATTCATGTGCAAATAAGAAGCGGAGGCTCCTGGGGCGGGAGCGGGGAAGGCTTCTGGGCTTCCAGTGTGCCTGGCTGTTCTCTCTTTCGGAATCACGGAAATAGCCACCTGGAAGTTAATCCCAAATTCCAACAGATTTACAGGAATGTGAGTGGTCTTTTGTCAGAGCTGGTTTACAGCTATTAACAGGCTAACTGTTCTGTCTCTCTCACTCTCCAGCCGTTGGAATTTTAAAAAAATTTTTCATTGATTTGAGAGAGACAGAGTGACAGAGACATCGATGTGTTTGTTGTGCCACTTATTTATGCGTTGGTCGTTTGATTCTTGTATGTGCCCTGACCAGGGATAGAACCCACAAACTTGTGGGTGCGTAGGACAACAATCTAAGCAACCAAGCTACCCGCCCAAGGCCAGCCACTGGGATTTAGAGCATCTCAGAAACTCTTGTCCCACGTCTTAGTTTATGACACAGAAGAGATCACTATAATCAAAAGTTTCAACTGTATGAACTTCAAAACATAGTATCCAAAAGAGTATTCTTACTTGAAATCTACTCCAACCATGACAAAGGACACCAAACACTAAGACTTTAATCTCTTCACTAAGAATGAAGCCTCACTACTAGATTATAACAAATCCAGCAATTTTATTTGCCCAACCTTTTTATGGGAGGGTTTGAATGCACCTTCCTATGGATCAGATGCTGGAGATGTTAGATCCAGTTACTTAAGAGTTTTAAAGTGGTGGTCTGTACAAGCTCCTTTGTTCAACTCCATTTTTACACTTACAATCTACCCCAGGAATCAAATGTGTGCCTTCTGTAAGGCTGGTGTGGGAAGCATAAATTCCTTGGAATACAGCTGCATCCTTAGCAGCGGGACCTACCTTGCCCCAAGCCATGCATCCCATGCCTTAAGTGTCCTGCCCGTCTGAAAACTGCTCAGAGCAGAAAAGCAGGGGGGAGGGGCCTGCTCCACACCACTCTCCCCCACCCCACCCCACCAGGTAGAAAGAGGGGGAGCACCGTTGGAGCTGTCTCCTCCCCCTCCAGGGGGCACTGCACCGCCAGCCTCACAGCATGGGAAGGAGAACTGGATGGCGGGATGTGCAAAGCACTTAGCACCCTGTTCGGCAGAGTAAACTGTCCGGAAGGACGGGTATTATTTTTTATCTGCTACTGATGATCTTTCTGAGGTTTCCATAGCAACATAGGCATAAAAACTTGACTTCTGTCTTCACTCTGTTATAGGAAAAACACAATGCTCAATGGAACACGTGTTCAAAGACACTGGTGGAGCCTACCGAGGCACTGGGATTGAGTGATAAGGAGCAGGGGGCCCATGCAAACAGAGGGGCACACGCTGGCCCTCCAATGGGGCAGTTGCCTTCAGCCCCCACAGACGGCTGCCTCATGGGATGGCCGGCCTGGGGTGGGCAACTTTATACGTTTTGGGGGAAAAAGGTGGAAATCCAAGTTTGAAGGATTTTAAAATGCTGGTTTCTAATTCAAGGCATTTGTTTGTTTAAGCCCTTGAGCCAAACAAAGCCAGTCTGTGGCTGTGTGTGGCCTGCAGACTCCTGGTTCAGGATTCCTGGTAGAAACCAGGAGAAAAAAGGCCCTGGCCAGGTAGCTCCGTTCGTTAGAGCATCGTCTGGATATGCCAAGACTGCAGGTTCAATCCCCTGTCAGAGCACAGACAAGAAGCTACCAAGGAAGGCATCAAATAAGTGGAACAGATCAATCTCTCTCTCTCTCTCATCAATTAAAAAAGAAGAAAAAGAAACCAGTAGAAAAAGACATACAAGGAAAGCAGAATATGAAACATTTTGATAGTCACTGTTCTGTTTAATAATGTAGACTCAGATTAGACGCAGAATTACACATTGTGCCTCCAGCCTAGAGCTAGAGGCCGGAACAACACGCTCTGCGTAAAGCCGGCCGTACTCTTTTTTTGCAGGTGAAGGGTCTTGCCTTCGATTTGTAAAACGTGCAACATCTGTGAAGCATGAAAAGGCAAAGCACAGGGATGCCCTTGCGCACAGTAGCCAGATTAAATCAATTACCGAATCCAGGGACGGGACAGCCTTCCGCAAACGGTGATTGCTGAATGGCATTTCCGGGTGGATAAAGGAAAGTAAAGGTTTAGATTAAGAGACTGTGGGCTGGGGCAGAAGGTAAGGACCTTGAATACTGATTACACCTAAAACAGCATTGTCTTAGGGGAGCAGAAGCTGTCTTCTCCCTGGATGCCAGGAAAAAGGCGGCTCAAACCCACCCAAGGACCAGAGGGTTGTTCAGTAAACCCAGATTCTACTAGTTTGAAAGGTTGAGACAGCTTCCCAAAGCAACTGGATCGATTCCTTACTTTCTCCAGGAGACTCCACTTCCAAAACAGTGAGAAGAGCCTCTAGAAATACAAAACCAGCCCTGGCTGGTGTAGCTCAGTGGATTGAGCACAAGCCTGTGAACCAGAGGATCACGGTTCGATTCCCAGTCAGGGCACATGCCGGGGTTGCAGGCCAGTTCCCAGCAGGGGACGCACGAAAGGCAGCCAAACATTGATGTTTCTCTCCCTCTCTCCTTCCCCTCTAAAGATAGATAAATAAATAAATAAAATCTTTTAAAAAAAGACTTAGTTTAAAAAAAGAAGAAATACAAAACCACCAGAAACACAGCCCATGGTGGTGCTGCTTCCATGCCTCACACGGCCCTGACAGATGCATATTGTTATTCCTTTCCTAGGGATGAGAAAACAGGTGCGGGAATAACTCGCCCAACACTCCCCAGCCGAGGCGAGGAAAGGGAGGGATGATGCTGAGGCTTGAACCCTGGCTGGTTTCCCAGAAAATTAAAGCTAGAGTTATCTTATGGCCCAACAATATTATTTCTGGGTTTATTTCCTAAGCAATCCATAGAACTCACTCAAAAAGATATATTACCCTATGTTCATTGCAACATTATTTACAATAGCCAAGTTATAGAAGCTACCTAAGTGTCCATCAGTGGTTGAATGGATAAAGATGTGATATATATATATATATAATACATGTATTATACATTCATATACAAATAAATATGAATATTTATTCATATACATTTGCATATGAATAAATATTACTTGTCCATAGAAAAGAATGAAGTCTTACCACTTATGGCTGCAAAGATGGACCTGAGGGTATAATGCTAAATCAGAGAAAGACAGTATATGATTTCACTTATGTGTGGAATCTAAAGAACAGAATTCATGAACAAGCAAAACAAACAGATTCATGGATGCAGAGAACAGGCTGATGGTTGTCAGAGGGGAGGGAGCTGGGGGATGGGTAAGAAAGGTGAAGGGGTTAGAAGTACAAATTGGTGGTTACAAAACAGTTACGGGGACGTAAAGTCCAGCCCAGGGAACACTGTCAGCAATAATGGAACAACTATGTATGGTGCCAGGTTACTAGAATCATTGGGAGCGGGTAGAATCACTTCATAAACTATATAAATGTCTGATCACTGTTTTATACCCCAAACTAATATGAAATATTGAATTTGAAGGGTAATTAAAATGTGAAATTTTTAAGCTACCTAAGTGCTATTTATACATATGGGCTTGGCATGGAAGTTCAAGGATGAGAAGCAAAAGACTGGGGAACCCCCGCACCGGGTGGGCCGCAGCGGTGGAATCCATCTTGCCTCTGGTTTGTCCATCTCCCTGCACCTGCGCCCATTCTCTGCTGCGTCAAGGGCACTTTCTGCCACCCGAGGAGACAAGGACCGCTCTAACGGTTAGAAAGGCCTTCCTTATATTGACTAGAATCAGCCTTGGAATCTACAATCTGGTGATCTTAATTCTGTCTTGTGGAGTCACAGACCAAAATAAGCCTCTGGTTTTTATTCTTCTTATACTTAAAAAAATTCTCAAAAGAAAAAAAAATCCTTTTCATAAAGAAATACTGGGACATATTGCTAAAACTGACAATTAAATGAGGTTATTATAAAAGGACAGAGAAAGACAATTCAGAAGAAAACCCAAAAGCTCCTGCAACTTGCTCGGCGGACGCTCACGGGCCACACTCTTTAACAGGCTTAATTTTATGAGCCCACTAACCACCATTCAGAGGACAAGACAGCGTTGAACTGGGTGTGGGCGGAGGCTGTAGGAATCGAGAATCACAAACACGGTAGTATTCCCTTCTGGGGAATATCCGAGGGTTTAGCATCCTTTTATTAAATAAGATGTAGGACAATTATAAGTGGCGGTCCCTCTACAAACGAGCTCCCGAAGAGAACCATAATACACTCATCAGTCATGCTAACGGGCAAAGCAGATCAACCACCAGTACCCTTTCATGTTCCCCCGCAGGAAAAAAAACCGATTCCGAGCTCCCGCCTCCAGAAGCTGAGGCTGACACCACACAGTGGCTCATTACAGTGCTTCTCACCCTTGTGTCTCATGAGACCAGAATCAGAAATTACTTTTAGGGGTGGCAGGAACCTCGGAGAGTGAATACTAGGTAAGTTTGCCATCAAGAACTTTCTTAGAAGAAAATGCCACTTGGCTGGTTTTTAGCACTTGACAAAGCAAGAAAAAAATTTTTTTTTTAAGTCTCTTAATCTCCAGAGGATCTGTCTATAGGCCAGACACAGCCCCAGGGGGCTGTGGTGTTCTGGTCTAACCATTCGTGAAAAAGCACCGTGCTATTTCTGCTTCAGAGCCATGGCCTTCGCTTCACGGTGCCAGCCAGTGGTCAGAGCGGGAGAAAGGGAGCTGTTTGTTTATTGCTACAAATCATATATTCCTGACCACACTCCCCCTTCCCTCCTCATTACCAGAATACCAGAACAGTAAGCAAAGTGCAAGTCAGGAACTTAGGGAAAAGAAGATCTGGTTCTGGCCTCTGATAAAATCGAGCTTCTTATCAAACAAAACCTGCTTGAAACTTGCTAAGTGAGTTAGTATAATAGTTTTTCCTCGGACGATAGACACGCTGGGCCCACACAACACGCACGAGGTCCTCCCACTTCTGACTGAGTTGCTTTAAGTTCATCCTCAGCATCACAAATGTTTCCTGCCAAACCACAGGCAGCCTAGCTCCGAGCAGACCAGACAGATAACCGTACCACTCAGCCATCACAACTTCAGAAACACAGGCCCAGATTAGAGCATTTTCTACTGCATCAAACCACAGAGTAAGACAGAAAAAGACATACACTTACCGCTTTCGCTTCCTTGGGCAGAAATCTAGCAACCCGAGTTTCTCTCAGCCTTGTGGAAATCTCGAGAGCAGGCAAGCAGCTGCTTCTCCCAAATCAGGACCAATCTGAGCCTCTCCCTTGCTTAGAAGCAAATGCTAAGGTGCTAGTTAACTAAGGAAACAGGTGGGCTTCACCTTCTTTAATTTAAAAAAGAAATAAAGGTATTGGCCATGTTTAGCTCAGTAAGGAGATCACCTGGTACAGGCGTCCCCAGGCTTGTTTAATAACCATGGATCTCAGTGGCGCATCTGAGATCTTGCTTCCCAGCAATTGACCTCAGTTTGGCTCAGATAAACTCATAAAAATTCCCTCCAGGTTGGGATGTTTCTTTTGTTGACAACCAGGAGGCAGAAGTTGCAGGATTTCTGGAAGGTGATATGTCGTTGTATCAGGTGCCTTTCTACTGGTTCCTCTCACAGCGATTGCTGTTTTTCTAATCGTGGATTAGTTCACTTTACACGCCAGTTCCTACCAGGAAACAGTGTTATTTGCCAAATAACATGCAGGGGGTTGTAGTTTCTTACTTTGCCATATTTTTGCTCAAGCCTCTTACTTGAGATGATTGATTGCTTTGATCAATCTACCTCTGAAAAGGGGCTCGTGTATTTCCCTCTTGATATTGATAGTTCACACCTGACTCAGTTACTCCTACACAACCAAACGCTCAAAGTGAATGAGAAATAAATAAGGAAATAAAGGAGGATTCGCAGCTCGTTCCTTTTAGGGTCCTGATTTCACCTGGGTGCCTTATAATTCAGCACGCTTGAGAACACCATACATCAATAAAAGGTGGGAAATGCATTAATCGACAAAAGAAAGATTTCTGCCGAGATAGCTGGCTTTTCTGAATAACTCTAACAGAAGATGGTTGAGTAGCAATATTGTCACCACCCAACCCAAAAGCAAAGCACTCAGAAATCTCAGTCTTTCATGAAATGATGACACTTGCCAGCCAAAAATCCATGCAGATAAGTCTGCAGGGAAAAGGGGGCTTTTGAGGGCTGCCTGGAACATCCTCTCTATTTTTTTAAATTGTCTTTTAATGAAGGGTCCTTGCTCTTCTTTCCCATGGCGCATGGGCCTGCGGAACTCCCGGACAGAATGCCTTCTATTTTGAAAGCTTTATGGAATCCATGGGCTTTCAGAAGAAAGACTTTCTTTCCAAACCACTCTAGAGATACAAAATGATCCCGTAATGAAAAGGGCTGTTACTTCAAAGGGAGGTTGTCAAGTCACCCCATTTACTTACAACTCCATTAAAGATGAAAAGAAATAAACCCAAATGCTTTGTATCTGTACGACTACACCGGTGAATTAATTATAGGTCCTTCAGGGACATTCAAAGTATTGTAGACCACCTTTATAATGGATCAAGATACAAATTTAAATACATGCAGGTCAGAGAGAGAGGAAAACGGAGAAAGTTTCGCGTCCATGACCTTAACTAACATCTGTAAATTACTTCCCTCACCCCACCCCTCCTAGAGAATGCAAGCCGATCTATTCACTCCTGGCCAAGAAGAAAGGAGGAAGGGTGCCCAGGTGCTACAAGAAAACCATTCAGGACAGGGACCAGCGCCAAAGGCACGGGCCACCTGGATGAAAAATGAAATCCAGGTATACCCGGCCCAGGCGGCCCCAGCTCCTTCCTGAACTTGAACAGAGGCAGAGGCACGTCCCCCTGCCTGCTTGGGGACACAGGACGTCAGGACAGCCTCCAACACTCTACAAGCCTTGGATGCTGGGGCCTAATGTCCACAGCAGGCGCAGGGGCAGGAAATTCGGTTGAGATGCGCCCCCCCCCCGCCACGCCCTTCAGCCACTTCATGGCCCTGCGCCCTTTGCCCACTCACTATGGCTCAGCGCTTCAATCTCTCCATCGGCAAAAAGGGGACCATCCTAGCTCCTAAGGGGCTGGTGTGAAGAATAAACGAGGCGGCAGAAATATGTAAATAAATAAAGACTATGACATTTTTGTTGTGACCACGGCAAATCACTCCGACAGAGGTGCAAGAGTGCGGGGGTCGGAAACGCAAACTTTTCTCAGGGGATCAAACTAATCCGGCCTTCCACAGGGGCTGCGGAGACCTTTGTCCGCGTCCGGCCCCGCCCGCCGCCCGGGATCCGCGCCACCTTTCGCGCGGCGGCTGCCCGGCAGGGCGGGGCGCCCCGCGGCGGCGCGGGCCCTGCGGCCCGGAAGGCGGGAGCGCGAGCGCACCGGCTGGCCGCTGCCCTCAACGGCTTGGCTGGCTCGGATCGCGGCTCCGGACCCGGAGCACCGCAGCCTCTACAGCATCTGCGGGCCGTGGCCGCACGCGAGCCCCACGGCGCCAGCCCAGGGCCGACTCACTCTCCACGCGGGCTAGGGGGGCGCCGCGCGCAGACCCGGGGCGCCCCCTGCGCCCGGCTGCGGCGCTCAGCCTGGCCCCCCTTCGCGGCCCCAGCAGGTGGAGGCGCCCAGCGCAGCGCTCCCGGCCGCTGTCCCCTCCCGCCGCGCGCAGCGCGCCAGCCCGCGCGGGCGCAACTTTCTTAAAGGGACAGGTGGCCGGAATCCCCGTCTACCTGGGGCCCGACTTGGCCTCCTGGCCCGTCCCCCCGGTTAGGGGATAGATGGGGTCGCAACAGATCTCTCCACCCACCCGCCTCCTTTCCCGAAGGGCAGTGACGGGTTGCCAGTTTTAATGCACCCAGCATCCTTTTGCAATTTAATTCTTTTGGCCTAAATCGCCCTCCCATTGCTCCTCAGTGAAGGCTCGCGGACTCGTAGTTGCTGCCACCGTGGGTAAAGTTTGAAGAGGGGTGTCGCTATGCCTGCGCCCCACCCCACCTGGAGCCCCGGGGCGTGCTAGGCTGCAGCTGCTGCTGGGAAACGCCCGCAGCCATCCCCTTGACCCTGCCCTGTAACTGACCCTAGGGGAAAAGACCCCGCACGGCTACTGCGCATGCTCTGAGCTGGACAGCTCCAGAGAGGGAAATTTAAAAACGGTTCTTGCAGCGACGGCGGCCAAATTGCAGAACGCGAGGGGCGAGCGAGAGGGAGTCCCCCCTCCGAAACCCCCGCCCGCCCCGGGAGCGCGGGTAGCGGCGGCCCGGCGAGGATCGGCTCCAGGTACCGCCTTGCAAGGTCGGCTTTGCTCCCTCCTCCCTTCTCCGGAGAAGTGCCCTGCATCCCTTACCAGGCTGGAGACCCGGGCGCAGAGGCTGCGGGGGCTGCCTTATTCTGCTCCATTTTTTTTTCCCTTCCCGGGAATCCCTGAATGACTTCTGGGGCGGATCTGAGAGTCTTGGGTGGGTTTCTGTGTACATTTCAGGCGTGGAGTTTGAGAAACTTAGGGGACACTTCTTTTTTTTAAGGCTGTGTTTGTGTGTGGCGACCGTGGGGTGCGGGTTGGATGCGTTTTCCGACAAGGGCATGCGGCACTTCTGAAGGCATTTCCAGGGCCGGCGCCATGCGAGATTATTCCTTTTGCAAGTGGGAATTTGGCTTCCCCAAGAGAAACACGCACCACACACCAAACCGCCTTGCTTTTTGCTTTTTATTTGTGAAGTGATCAAAACTGAGCTGCGCCTGAAAATCTTAGGCTTGGAAGGGAGTCACGTTTTTCTGATTTCTCTTTTGCGAGTCCACATCGTCTACGCCTTGACGTTTAGATTCTAGAGTCTTCCTCTGCCCTTCCCCCATTCATTCGAAAGAACCTGGAATTTCATTCCTTTCTCTTCGTTCGCTTCTAAAACCCTGTACAATTGCGCTGGGAAAGTGACCTGTGACACTCAGGAATCCTCTAGTACTTTTTTCTTTTCTTTCTTTCTTCTTTTTTTTTTTCCAAGTATACTGTTGGTTGTTTGAGCTCCATCCTTCAGAACTGTGGGAAAGCTGTGGGTCTCTGCCCTGCCCGCACCGTCGCTCATGGCAGCTTTGTTTTCTGCTTGTCTTTTCTCCAAGGAGATGATAGAAAGTGACATCTCGTCCATAATGTCAGGAATTGTTCGAAACTCGGGGCAAAGCCACCACCCTGCTCCCCAGGAATACAGGTGAGGGCTTCAGCAATGATGAATGGTGGATGTCGTGATTGTTTCCTGTGGAGATGTGCTGTTTATGGTCTCTGAAAACTATTGTGCCGTTAAACTCTGGGACTTAGCAGGAGAGCTAGGAAGTCTTGATCTCACGGTGGGTCTCTCTGAGGGTGTCCAGCTTGTAGCCTGGGGCAGTGGGGCCACTAAATGCCTGCAGTCTTTTGTCCCTTCCAAGAGAAGTCCTGTCCTGAGCTAGAGACTGGGCATCCTGGTGAATGCTAAGATGACAAAAGCAGCCATTGCTTTCCTCCAGTGGCCCTAATAGTGCTCCAGGAAATGCCCCCCAAAACTTGGGTGGGTTGGCTTCATCCTCCTTGGGTGAACCCTTGGGTTCCAAGCGTGGCTGTGTGACTTTGGGCAAGTCCCTTGCCCTCTCTGGGCCTCATTTCCTTGTCAGTTCAATGATACTCTTGAATTAGATGGTCTCAAGGTCTCTTCTAGGTCTCATGTATTTGAAGAATAAATTAGATGGAGACTGAGGCCAAAATAAATTACTTCTTCAGACAGAATGAAGTGAAATACAAGTGGGTGGGCGAGGAGGGCTTCCCCTTTTCGTCTTCAGACTTCAGACTGGAAGGGCCAATTAGTCCCTGACATGGGTCAATTAGTCCAGCCCCCTTCTTTTACTGATGGGGAAACCGGCCAAGAGAGGAGAAGGGGCTTGTTCAAGGTCACACAGTAAGTGGGAGGGATTAGACAAAAAAAGGAAGGGCTTGGAGTCCCCTCCCAGGCTCTCTCCCTTGAGCCCTGGGAGGCCTGACCTGGTCCCCAGCCCCACTCCCATGCAAGCACCGTTTCAGCGGGTCGAGGGGACAGCCCCGAGGATGGAGTAGGAACAGGACAGGGGCTGGCCTGAGAAGTCCCTCACACACCCCGCCCCCGCCAGTGTCCTGTGGGGAAGACCGAAGACCTTAGTAAGAGAGAGGCTGCCTCCCGAGACTCCAAGGAGGCACAAACTCATTCAAATATTTGCTGAGAACCTGCTGTGCACAGAGCTGGGACCCCAGATGTGGGCCAGGCACAGAGCAATTTGTGAGCACCCACTGTATGCCAGTGCCTCACCTCAGCCCGGGAGGCTGCTCTGACTAGTTCTATTGTGCAGGTGGGGAAACTGAGGCTCAGAGAAACGAAATGGCACTCCCCAAGATCACAAAACTGAAGACCTCTGGGCTTCCCTCCAGAGTCAAAAGACAGTCAGGAGTGTCCCACCCGCGGCCCAGGGGTCGCATGCAGCCTGGAATGGCTATGAATGTGGCCCGACACAAAATCGCAAATTTACTTAAAACCTTTTTTTCACTCATCAGTTCTCGTTAGTGTGGTGTATGTAGTGTGTGGCCCAGAGACGCCAATAGGTTGGACGCCCCTGGCTGATGGCAGGCGGAGTTGGGGTGGCCTGAGGATTAGCAGCTTGGGCTCCACCGTCAGTCAGAATCCCAGCTGCTCTGGCTGTGGTTCTGGGGAGCCCTCTGAGCCTCACCCATAAAGCGGGGAGAGAAATGGCACCCGCCACATGGGGATGTTGTCAAGATGAAGCAAAAATGTCTGGCTCTGCTCCTTGCCAGTTTCAGGATCCTGGGGAAGTAGGTGCCCAGCCTTTCTTATTCACAGGGGCTCAGGGCTGCTCTCTGTGTTAAAGAGCCAGCATGTCCAGAAGGCAGAATATCATCACCATCATCACCATCATCATAACTGGTGGTTTCTTAACCCATTATGACCAGCTCCACAACCAGCCATCAGAGTGGCACTATTGTGCCCATTTGGCAGATGAGGAAACCAAGCCTCAACTAGATTAAATGGCTTCACAAGATGGTGCAGCTAGGTCTGGGTATAGTGAGAATTTGGACCTGAGGTGACTGCACCTGGAGAGTGTTGTGGCTGCCACCTCCCAAGGCCCTACTGGTGAGGAGCACAGGGGCTACCACCTCCCAGCTGTGTGACCCTGGACAAGTCGCTGTCCCTCTCTGGTCCTCGGTTTCTCCATCTGTGCAATGGAACAATGAGAGAACCCAATTTGCAGGTTATTGGGGGGATTCTGAGCCTCCAGCCTGACACAGTGTTGAGCCAGGCTTGGGACGGAGCCCTTGGAGGGGAAGTTTTTATGATCATACAGCAACCCCCCACCCCTTGCAACCAATTCTATTTTTTTCTCCCTGTATCATAGCCCTGGAGAGGTTTATGGGCTTTTCACCCCCCACCCTCGATGCCTTTGAGAATGGCTCCCAAGGACCACTCAGGCTGCAGGTCCAGCCCACACGCAGCCCTCCACTCAGCCGCCTGTCCCTCTATCCCCAGGGGCTGGGTTTGGCCGTTAACTTTCAATGACTGCGTTCCAGGAGGCGGGGGGAGTGGGCAGCAGCTGGAGGCGACTGCCCTGTCCCCGGGGAGCTGTCAGGAGTCAGTGGCTGGGCCTATACAGCAAACTGGCAGCAGTCTCCCAGCCTGCCTGCGACACTGTGGCCAGGGGCCAGGGGGCGGGGCAGCCCTGACCTCCCAACGGCAAACAGCTCGTGCTCAACGTGGGTTAGCTGGTTTCCCGTTTCAAGGGCTCGGAGGGAAGTCCACTCTTAGCGGTGCTGAGAAGTCGAGTTCTGAAGCACCTGCTAAGCTCCTCCGCAGGGGCACCACCCCACTTCGTCTCTGTGGGAACAACCGTGAGGAAGGTGCTGGCATTGCCACACTTTGTAGACAAGGGTGCAGTGAGCCGCCCAGAGCCAGGACTCGCCCAGAGGCAGGCATGCAGGAAGGGGCTGCCGATTTTAACCACCTGCCTCCACTTCTGGAGTTTATTCTAGGGGCTGAGCCCAGTAAGCTCCTGTTACAGACTGGGAAACGGAGGCTCAGAGAGCAGGCTGGCCGCCGGCTCCTCGCACCCTCCCCTTCCCCCAGGGCCAAGTAGCCCAGTGGTTCTCCTCGAGATCCTTGTGCCAGATCCTCTGTCCCTCCTCTAAGAAATCAGGTGACTTTGGACAAAACCCCTTCTCCTCTCTAGATGCTGGTTCTCTCATCCATGAGCCACAGCATTTGACACACGGCAGATAATATGTTTGTTGGGTGGACAGACAGCTGGGTGAATGTCACCTGAGGTGTGACGTGTCCATGGAAATGCAGGGGGCCGTACACGCAAGTGATGAGGAAATCCTGCTGCATGGACCAGGACAGGCAGACCCCACCTGCCTTTCCTCCCAGCCTGCCCTGGAGTTGTGCATGGGGACCGTTTCACCCACACATGAGCGTGGCTCCGCCCACCAGCTGGAACCTCCTTGCAGGGGTCACGGGGGCTCCATCTGTCAGGGGTGGTGACCATCCCGACATCCTGACAATCCTTCACCCTCGAGGTGCCAGAACACCTCCTCGGTCTGCCCTGCGGGCCGAGAGGAGAGGCAGCCCTTGTGTGGTCTAGCCCAGGGGTCTCATGGTTCCACCCACCAAAACGCATATTCACACCCAGCCCTGCTGCACCAGCTCCTAGACAGGGAAGATTGTCCGTCCCACATTCAGTATGATCCTGTAAGATTACGCTCACTCTTGGCCCAGTTGGGAGTTGCTGAGCTTGCTAGATTGCTTTTGGTTTTCTTTGTCCTGGAAACGGTTACAAAAGATATATGTTAGCCAAGTAAACACCTCTGTGAAATGCGTAATCCCTTCCGTGTGAAGGTTGGATTAGAAACAAAGACAGTTTGTGGGGATGTAACAGTTTCTTACCAACCACATCTGGAGAAGGCAGGCGAAACTTCCTCTTGTGACCAGAGTGGAGGTGACACGACATCCCAGGGAGGGCCAGACGTGTCCCTGCCCTGCTGGGGTGGTTATCTGACCCCCCCAGCGATGATACTTTTAGGCCAGACCCTTCCCTGTGACCATATCAGGCAAGAGGAGAGACCACAGTGGGAAGGAAGAAAGGACCGTGGTTTGAGCACCCGCTATATGCTGGGATCTACCCTCCGTGGTAGGAATCATCATAATTAATCCATGCTACAGATGGGGAAACTGAGGTGCAGAGAGGCGAAGTGACTTGCCCAGGGTCCCACAGCTAGAAAGGGATTCAGATGGGACTTGAACCCCAAACAGATGTTCCTTCCACTGCCCCAGTTCTATATCAACTTTAAGGAACCCCAAGAAATGAAGAGTTTGGTGTGGTCTCCACACCTTAGCTCTGTAGGCAAAGATGCCCATGGACGCTGTGATCTACCCGCAAATGTACGTGGTCCTGTGCATGCAGCGGCCACGCTCCTTTGCAAGCACGCCCCTCGCATTTCACCTTGGCAAACAGGGCAGTGGCTGTGGGGTCCAGCTCCTTGTGGGCAGACAAGTGTTTGTCACACGAAAGAATGACAGTCCCGACTGGCCACCGAGTCTGTACTTGGGTGTAAGACAAAATCATCCCTGTCTTCCAGGAGTAAAAGTAATGGGTGATCCTGGAGGCTCATGCTTTGTGTGGACACAAATAGCACAAATTATTCTAGGGGACGATAGATTGGGAGACGGCATACTGGTCTGGGAGGGCTTCCTGGGGGCAGTGGCATCTAAGCTGGGCAGATAATGGAAGAGATCGGTGAATGCAAGATATGTTGGAGTTGGGGTGGGGGATCCCTCTTTCCTTTTCTACTCCAGCAGGTAGGTAACAAACACCCACAGGCTGCCGCAGGCCTTGTTCTGGGAGCCGAATGAAACGAAGGGCCTCCCCTCCTTGCCCTCCTAGAGTGAAGGAGTGGAGACAGGTATAAGTGAATACCTTGTTGCAACACAGCAAGGGCTACTAGGGTTTGGGGGTGGCCAGGAAGAGCCTCTCAGAGGAGGGGACGTTTAGGCTGAGACCAGAAGCATGAGAAAAAGTCAGCCAGGAACCTGGAACAGCATTTTGAGCACAAGGAACAGACAGCATGTGCAAAGAGAACTCGGAATGTTGGAGGAATTAAAAGATAAATGGGTTTGCTAGAACAGAGGGGACAGGAAGGGAGGGGAGGAGACAGCCAAGGGCTAGATCATCCTGGCAAGGAGCCAGACTCTTACTCCCTTGATTGGTTTTAAGGACAGAGATGGGTTCTGGTGTCCCTTTTGAAAGGCCACACTGGCTGCTGGGTGTCTCACAAACACCCCTCTAGCACCTGAGCCGAACTCCGCACCGCCCACCACTAGGAGTGGAACTAGGCCTGGAGCCCAGGTCTCCCTGGGCTCCCCGCTCTGGTGCCCTGCTCCCCTGGTTCATCTACCATCCTTCCAGCAGCACAACTGAGTAAGGACATTGTTAATTAACATCAGGGTGGTGGCCCGGTCCGTGTAGGATGGCAGCCGTGGATTGCTGTGGTGTCTCCCTTTGCCCAGGGCCACCACAGGGTCCCCTGACCATGGCTCTGTCACCATGGAGGCACCTGGCCGATTCTTCTAAAAAGAGTATGACAATGGTTTGCCCTTCCTGCCCACAGTGTGACTTATTTCAGCCAAACTGGCAGAGTGGCCGAGTGAAGAGACCCCAGGGTGGGTGGTTAAAATCCCAGCTCCTTGGTTGACATGCCTGGTGTCCGAGGGGCATCTCCTCCCCTCTCGGGGCCTGGGCGATCCCATCTGTGAAATGGGTTTGATGAGTAGCCCCCCCCCCCCCGCCCCACGCCAGGCTGTCAGGGAGTGAAGAAGGTGCACAACTAAGAGGGTGGGCGGGAAGGTGGGCACACCATGGGCTGGTTCTCCTTCCTCTGCGTTCCCAGGTCAGTTAGAAAATGATCTTCCTGGATGGAAGGGGTTCTGTCTCCTTCCAGAACAGGGCCCGGCAAGCAGAAGTTTGGGAAATATTTGTGGAATGAAGCAGATGCTTCTTGAGTGTCCGACACTCTGCTGGTGGCCGTCCCCCGGGGCCCACTCGATGCTGAGTCCCTCCTCTTCAGGGACATTTGTGGTGATGTGAAGCTCTAGCCCTCAATGCACACCGACAAGCAGGACACCCACCTGCACTGTCTCACTCGGGCCTTAAAACACACGCCCTGTGAGATGGGTAAACATGTCGCCACCCCCATTCTACAGTGGGACAGACCGAGAGGCTCAGAGAGGCAGACAGTGAGGCCCCCAGTGACTAAGTGTCTGGGTGGGATTCAAACTCAGGCCAGGCGCACCCCAGAGCCCATACTCCTAGACACTACACTGAGATGCCACAGAGAGAGCAATGAGGGGGAGCCACCTGGGATCCCCAGCTGAGGTGGGCGCAGCGTGTGGCGTCGTGGAGGGTCTGGGCCTCCTCATGAGCCCAGAGCCTTCTGAGCAAAACTCACAAGGGCACCCAGGGAGCCCGCGTGGTGGTAAGCCCAGGGGAAGTGTTCAAGGAAAGGGGCAGCTGGGGTATGACACTGATGACGGTGTTATTCTGGTGGCGATTTTCCCAGGGCGCCACCTTGCTCTTTCCCAGGCTCTGCACCACCCTCCCTCCTGCCCTGGACACTCCATGCCCCGACCCTTCCAGAGTGGAGCTGTACCCTTCAGCTCCCCCCCATTTTCCGGCAGAGGTGGGCTGCCCACTCCTACGGTCCCCACCCTGGGTAGCCAGTGGCGGCCCCACAGAGATGGACAAGGCTCGACCCCTTGCATTCCGGATGGGGAAACCGAGGCCTGGAGAAGGCAGGCAGGTGGGAGGTGCTGCCAGGAGGCTGTAGAGGCACAGTCACCTGTCTCGACTTCCCCTTTCCTGTCTGTGAAAGGGGGTGATGATGCCCCTACGGGTGACCACACGGGTGTTCAAAAGGGAAAGATGGGTGTGGCTGAGCTTGGAAGAGAAAGAAGTGCCCCCACCCCAGGGTGCAGTGGGGAGCTCTGGGTGAACTGCTGAATTCAGGAGGAGGCTTGGAAGTGCCAGATAGGTCTTCATTTTCTTTTTGCCCCCAAAGCTCTCCGCTCACTGATGAGGACCCCCCATTGGTGACAAACCCCCCACTTAGTTGGAGAGAGACGCCTTGTCGGGGTTCACGCTTGAGACCCTGAACTAACAGTTTAACCTGCTTTTTTCAGCCAAAGGCTAGATGCCAAATTTAGTACAGGTGCCATTATTGTTCCCATTTTACACATGGGGAGACTGAGGCCCAGGGAAGGCGAGTTACCTGCCCCAGGTCACACAGCTAGGAGGAGTTCAGGCCCGCCTGCCGTGGGGTCCGAGCCTGCTTCTAACCAGGAGCTACTCTGCCCTCCTAGAGTCCAGGGCCAGTGGTGCCCTGACTCGGCCACCACCGCTTTACAGATGGGGAAACTGAGGCCCAGGGAGGGGAAGGAGCTGGCCCAGGATGATAAAACTTCGGAATTGCAATTAGGGGGTTACCGCACCCTATCGTCATCGATTCCAGGGTCTTTGCTTTGAAAGGGAGCTTGGAGGCTGGCTGGGTTCTTCTTTCACCCAGCAGGGGCCCGCCAGGTTCCTCGGCTGCTGCTTGAATGCTCCTGGGACGGAGAGCTCACTATGTTATGCATTGCCTCAGTGCACAGCTCCCAGCTTTGCAGGGGTTCTCCCCGCACCTTCCTCCCTGCTGGGCACGGGCCAGGGGGGTCTTTTCTAGCGAAACACACTAACACTCCAAAGTCCACCTGAGTTCTCCAAACCTAAATCGGATTTATACTCGTAGTAAAGCGATGCGGAACACCACAGATTTTTCCATGAAGATGGAAGAGAATGTTCCAGAGCACTGCCACCTAGTAGAACTTCCGTCACTGTCCACTGTGGCTGCCAGTGGCCATGTGTGGCCACCGAGCCCTTGCCATGTGGCTGGTGGGACGCAGAAACCAAGCCTGTCGTTTTGAGTTTAATTCATTTAAATTTAAATAGCCACATGTGGCTAGTGGTGCTCTGGATTGGCTGGCGAGGTGCTAGGGTTTTCGGGATTCAGAGAGCACGTGTCAGCAGCCAATCCTCATGGGGCAGCGGAAAGGGCAGTGGGGGGGCCTCCTAGACAAGCCTGCCTCCTCCCTGGCCTCAGCGGCTCCCTCTGGTGAGTGGGAAGGCAGTGATGGTGCCGAGAGCTGCCTGATCAGGCTTTTGTGAGTTTGACACGAGACCAAACACGCAGCCCACTTGAGCTCAGGGCTGGCCACACACGAAGGGCTCCCCCACCCAGGCTTTGCCTGCAGGCTTTCACCCTGCCTGACCCTGGGGAAAATTGGGTGGGGGGCACCTGGAAGGCTTAGGGCTGTTTGCTCATTTTGCTCATTTGTTGGACCGAGAGGAGCTCACTGAGCACCCACTCAATGCCCAGCCCTGTACTGGGCTCTGAGGGTACGGCTCCTCCTTCAGGGGTGCTTCAGCTTAGGAGCTGCTGGGGCCACCTGCACCCAGTGGTGGGCTCTGCCCCGTCCTGGCCTCCTCTCTACAGACTGGAAGGCCCTAAGACCTGGAGGTGCAACCCCTGCACACCTGGGGATGCTAGCTGGGCTCAGGGGAAGATGGAACTTTATGTCCAGCTGGGGTGCTCTCTGGGGCTCAGAGATATGGGGGCTCAGGTCGGGGGCGCTCAAGGTGCAGAGAGAGAGAATGAAAGTCACCCTTGGTGCAGGAACAGAACATGCAGAGGCATGGACGAAGGCATATAAGTGGGGGTGTGATGGAGGGATGTGGTCAAGGTTGAGCCCCACCTGGGGCCTGTACTGCCCCTGGGGCTGTAAGGCCAGCCACTCGCCCATATCAGAGCATGGGGTCACCTGAGCCAGATGGGGACCACAGCGCCCCAGCCATGTGGGAATCAGCTGGGGGTGGGGGGCATGTTAAGTGCAGGTACAGACCTTCTCCTCAGAAGGCCTGACTCGGTGGCTCTGGGCAGCCTGGCGGCGGGGATGCAGGACAGTGGTGTGTGGGGTGGGGACGGGCCTGGGAGACTGAGGCACCTGGATGTCCAGGGTGGGGGAGCAGCATTTATGAAGAGCATGCTGTGGGGGCTGTGCCTCCATCATTGTTGACCCCATTGTACAGATGAAGAAACCGAGGCTCAGGAAGGCTTGGAAGCACATCTAATGGCCCCAGACAGTCAGAGTAGGGTCGGGACTTTATCACAGGGACCCTTGGATACAGTGATAGAGAGAGAGGGGGGGATGCACACACGCATATAAAAACAGACACAGTCACTAGGACTTACACCAAGGTCTGTTCGGTCAGTGCCTGAGCTGTGCCCAAGCCCCTGCCCCACCTGCACGGCAGCTGGGAGGCATTAAAATTCAGCTCCCCAGGCCTCACAGCCCACGCATGGGACTCAGCGTCTGGGCTAGGCCTTGGACTCCACATTGCACCCAGCTCCTGGGAAGAGCTGGTTCACGCAGGCCTGGCTGAGAGCCCCAGACTCGGGGTAGGGGTGTCTCCCCCAGAGAATGTCTGTGTCTTGGCCCCATGGTGCTCTGGGAACAACCCGAGACTGGAGCAGACAGACCCGGGTTCGAGTCCTGGTCATGATTTCGCTTTGACCGCTCTGGACTCAGCTTTTCCACCTGTAAAGTGGGGCCGTATACTCCCTGCCCCTCTCCTGAAGCTGTCACAAGAACTCAGGGAGACAGAGGACAGCTCTGTGAGCACTAGACGCGCTAAACATGACAGCCTGTGTCAGTCGTGCGCTGTGTTGGTGGCCTGGGGTCACGCAAGCAGATGTTTAAGTAGCATGACTGTGTTTGGGGACACAGGATGGTGGCAGGTGCAGGGCCAGCCCTCTGAGCAGCGGGAGGCAGAGCAAGGGCAGAGAGATGGCCGTGCCAGGCTCAGGGACCCGGAGGGGGCAGTCAGAATATGGGAGCCACCCCAAGCTTGGGGTCCAGGGGACAAAGACTGGCCAGAGGAAGTTCCTAGGCCCGGAAGTGCACAGGAGCCCCACCTCTGGTCCTTTCCTGATCTCCGACATTGGGAACAAACTGCTTCCCTTTTCCCGGCCTCGGTTTCCCCATGGGTAAAAGGAAGGGTGAGGTCGGGCGATGTCTGAGGGGACTTCTGCATTAAGAACAGAAGGCAGAAGTGAACCTCCAGGACGAGCACAGTTGGGGGAGGGGGGCAGAGGGAAGGTGAAAAGGGCCAGCCCAGCAGGGGAATGGCAGTGACAAGCTGTGGCGCAGGGACAGTGTGCAGGTGGGTGGTCGGGGGCGGGACAGACATCGATGGCTACGGTCAGCGGCTGCCCCTCACAGGTGGGAGGGGGGTGGGGCTGAAGACATAGGGAGCCCATGAGGTCCACAAATAGCAAGAAAAAGAATCAGGATGGCAGTTGATTCAGCCCTTGCTGTGAGGCAGCCACACACTACGGGGTCACCTCGGTGGCCCTCGCTCTGTGGGCGATGGGCTGGGCGCGTTTCCAGACTGCTCAGGGCTCGGTTTCTCTGTCTTCGAAATGGAGGAGACATGCGGCCCGGGGCCTGGCATACAAGACGGACCCAATAAATGGAGGCCACCAGGGGCGGCGGCGGAGGCAGCAGGGGCAGGTGTACATGACCCCAGAGCCCAGACCTTCCAAGTTCTTCCAGTCCCCAGGGGACTTGACTGAGACGATCACTAACATTAACGCTGGTGTTAATATTAATGACAGCTAAGTCAGACACTGTTCTGGGTGCTTGACCTGCATGAACACATTTAACCCTCACAACACCCTGTGAGATAGGAACTATCTTTATGCCCATTTCACAGAGGATCAACTGAGGCCCGGAGAGGGTAAGCCCGAGGCCCCAGGGCACACAGGGAGTGGAGGTCAGGATTAGAGCCTGGGCTCCTAACCACCAAGGCACAGTCCGTGAGACTCCCCACCACCAGAGGTTCTATTCACAGCGCCCAGGAGCCTGGTTTGTTTATAAGTCGCCCCACTACCATTTGGGGCTCTGGTAGGGCCCCCAGCCTGAGAAGCCTGCCAGCAGGGCTCAGCTTCTCTCCTCTGTGTGGCCCTGGTGCCAGCACCAGGCGGGGTGGCGAGGGCCCGGGCAGCTTCAGCAGGTCACGGAGCAGGAGTGAGACTCGAACCACCAGATGCTAGGGGTGAGGAGGGACGGGTAGGGGGCCAGGCAGGCGCTCCTGACAGCGGGTGGCCCACTCCCTCAGCCTCACTCCATGGTCTCCACGGGCCAGAGGGGACAGATGGTGTCACCCCAGCCTGGGCGTGGCTGTCACCCAGCTAGATGAGTTACAAGCAGGCGGAAGAGATGGCAGCCTGGGAGGGGTGGGGGGCGGCTGCAGAAACAATTGCATTGAGACCCCAGGACAATGGGGGCCACGTGCCACAGGGGCAACAGTCGTTTGTCACACAATGGGCCAACTGCCGATGCTGACACGGGCCGGCCGAGTTTTCAAATCGCTTCCAGGCCCTGTTTTCCTACAAGGCAGCCAATCGCTGGGGCGGCTGGGCGGTCACCTGATGCCAGCCTGGTGAGCTGAGGGCCCGGGCCCCACGACAAGTGAGCAGCAGTGGCCATGGCAACGCTAATTGTGGCCCTAAAACACAAGGAAAAAGAAAGCAGGAGAGAGGGGAAGAAGGGCGGGGGTGGGGAGAGAGAGAGGAGGAGAGAGGGGAGGGAGCCCACCAGGCTGAGGTGGCCTGGCCACGGCGGGAGGGTGGAGCCTCATGCCCCGCTGTGGGTCCCTGAGCACATGCACATGAGAGACCAGGGGCTTCATTTCTTCCCTTTTCCTCTCTCCCCCATAGCTCGGTGGGGCCCCGAGGCACCTGTCTGTGAAACCAGGGCTTAGAATCTGGAGCACGGGGTCCTCAGGGCAGCAGGCAGACGGCCCCTGGTCGGCAGGGGGCAGGCGTGGTGGGGAATGGTGTGGGCACCGGGCCAGCTGGCAGCCCCATTATAACCTGGAGAAGATGCTGGTGGGGGGCCTAGTTCTCTCACAATTGGGGTACCTCCCTGGCATCCTCAGGGGGCAGCCTTTTCCCTTCCATGGAAAGTGATGTTTTTGCTCATGAATCTGTTAAGCACTCTGGGGGAGGGGGTCCTAAATGGAGCCGTGGGGGGTTGCCTGGGGTCATGGGGAAGAGCCTGGGCCTCAGGCCATGTGGCCTGGGTTCCAGCCCCAGCACTTCCTGGTCCACGAGGTGGCCTTGGGCCAGTGACTCAGTTTCTGAGCCTCAGTTTCTTCATCTGTAAAAGGGGGATATGGGCATATCCTTCTCTTGGGGTTGCTTGTGGGGGATTGAATGGGACTGTGCTTCTTGAGCACTGAGCCCAGTGCCTCAGTTTTCCCACCTGTAAAATGGGAATAATACTAATACTGACCTTATGGATTAACTGGGAATGTTAAATGTGTTAATACCTCTGATATGGTGCTTGCTACTTCATAAGTATTCAGCAAACACCAGTGTCTATTACTGTGGGATAAGGACTAATGAGTGTGTGTTTAGAGAGTGATTGAAGGAGGGATTTGAGGATGTGTGACCTGGCTGCCAAAGAGGGTCCTGGGGCCAGGACGGAGGATTGGGGGGGGTGAGGGGCTAAGGGGAAGGCTTCAGAGATTGGGGAGACCCCTGGAACTAGCCTGAGCTCCCCACCCCTCCCGAGCTCCTGCCCCTCCCTGCAGGCTCCTGGCCACCACCAGCGATGAGGACCTTCCCGGGGACCTGCAGTCACTGTCCTGGCTCACGGCTGTGGATGTGCCTCGGCTACAGCAGATGGCAAGTGGCCGCGCAGACCTGGGCGGCCCCAGTGTGCCCCACCCACACCCAGGTAGGCTCAGGGGCAAGGTGGGACAGCGTGAGGGTGGTACAGGGGAGGGGTGATACCTAGAAATGCCACCCAACCGCAGGTCACTCTCCCTCTGGGCCTGTCTTTACAGCTGTTGTATGTGACTCACTCTGTCTTCCTCAGAGAGATAGGATTTGTTCTTTTGCTTACCACTACATGCCAGGCCCGGTGCAAGCTGCGGCTTCAGTGTGAATTAGGCAGACCCGCCCCTCCCGGCAGTCTGCACGTGTGGCCCACGGGCCAAACTTGGCCTGCAGCCTGCTTTTCTACAGCCTTTATGTAAAGAATGCTGTTTACATTTTTCAAGGGTTGTAAAACAAAAACAAAAACATATGGCCAGCAAAATCTAACATACTTGCTATCTGACCCCTCATAGAAGTTCACTGACCCCTCGGTCTAGAGATGAAGAGAAAGCTAGGAAAGCACGGAGCACTCGGGGCCTGACCCCGGAGGCGCTCCCAGTGAACGGCAGCCAGCTGCAACCACAGCTGTTAAATGCCTACAAAGTGCTCAGCAAAAGCCATCGATAAAAGCACCCGTCCCAGTCCATTGAAAGTATTAATACTTGAAAAAAATGGGCACCTAGGGTATTTCTGCCACTGAACAAATTGTTCTTGGCCAAAGCATCTGTAGCACAGGTCAGCACACTTTTCCCAAAAAGAACCAGGTAATGAATATTTTAGATTGTATAGGTCATTCAGCCATGGCAGTGCAAAACTAGCCATTGACCATATGTAAATAAGTGGGCGTGGTTGTATGCCAATAAAACTTTATTTACAAGGACACGCTGTGGGCCGGGTGTGGCCTGCCGGTCGTAGTATGTCAACCCATGATCCAGAATCCCTGAGGGGGCTGTTGTGTGACCCAGGGCCTGTCCCCTCAGACCTGGTCCCTCATCTGTGATGAAAGGATAACAGGACTGTCCTCATTGGGTGTTGCGAGCATTCAGTGCAGAAAGTGTCTTGCACACAGTAGCTGTTCAATCAGAGGTAAGTGTGACATAAGGCAGCCCCTTCCTTCACTGCGTTGCCATGTACTTCCTGTGTGCCTGTCCCTGTGCATTTGGAACACTGAGTCACATAAGATGTGGTCCCGGTTCTCATGGAGCTGAGGGCATCTGGTCAGAGAAAGAAGGACAAGGCAGACAGACCAAGACACAAAGGATGAGCCCAGGTGGCAGCCAGAACTCAGGGGAGAGCTGAGGGTCCCTGAAGGCTTCCTGGAGGAGATGGCCCAGGGCGGGATCGTTTTGTAGGTCAGCTTTGCTTGACTGCAGGTGGCTACCTAAAATCAGGCTGGCGCAGGGCAGATCTGTGATAGATTAGCAATGTCTGTCACAGGCCCAGCACGGGATGGCAGGGGGCACCTGTACACCTGCTATTCCTGAACTAACCCTCTGCAGAGGAGCAGGACTTGGCAAAGGGGCAAGGAGGCACAAAAGCAGCGGGACCTGACCTAGAGGCACTGGGGAACTGAGGCACGCTTTGGAGGAGGAAAGATGAACAATGAATTGATGTTTTAGCTTCATGAAGGACAAGGTATTCATTACATCATCATTACCACGGTTATTACTTGTGGCTCACGTTTACTGAGACAGTATTGCGTGCTCAGCAGTGTGCTAAGCACTTCACAGACATCATCTCATTTAACTGTCATGGCAACTGTATAGGTAGGTAATGTCAATAGCCTCATTGTACAGGTGGGGAAACTGAGGCTGATTCACGGTTATACAGCCAGTAGGAACCCACTCTTCATAATTACACCTGAGGGAAGTGACTTGCTGAACACCTACTATGTGTCTGGCCCCAGTGGTGGGGCCCAGCTCTGTTCTCTGGAGGTGCCTGTGGCTGCCGTTTCTCCAGCTCAGCGGCATCTCTCTGCTTTCCTTTTGCAGGTTCCTTGGCTGGGGTGGCCGACCTCCATGTGGGAGCCGCCCCAGGCCCCCTGCTTCATGGCCCGGCTGGCATGGCCCCCCCAGGCATGCTGGGCCTGGGCCCCCTGGCCAGCCACAGAGCCGGTGTAAGTGCTGCTGTGTGGGCTGGGGAGAGGCCGGGGGGTGTCTTGCAGGTCTGGTGTCTCTTCCGTCCCCCTGACCCTTTGTCTCCTCCTCTCCCTGCCCCGCAGATGAGCCAGTTCCCTGTGGGGGGTCAGCCCTCCTCCAGCCTGCACGACCCACGGCAGATGTACTCCCCAGCTCCCCAAGCACGGTTCTCACTCCCCCCAGGCACCCAGCAGGTACCAGGGGCTCAGAGGGCTCCAGACTCAGAGGCAGACACCCCTGACTTTGACCGGCCAGGGACCTCTGAGTTTACTCAGCTGGGACATGGGGGTAACATTCTCCACTGAGTCCATGTCCTGGGGCCCTTCATTCCGTTTTCCCCAAAGCCCTGCCAAGGTGGAGACAAGGTTGTCTCCGGGGGTTATAACCCCCCCATCTCATCTTGCTTCTCTAGACTGGGGTGGGGGCGGGGTTGCTCTGAGTGATTTATGCTCTCTCTCACCTTCTCTCTCTCTGCTACCTGTGCCCTGCCCCTGCCTGCGGGAAGTGCCCTCCTGTGGGCCTGTATGGCTCCCCGTTTGGGGCACGACCTCCCTACCCCCAGCCCCGCATGGCTGTGCATTCATCTCAAGAACTGCACCCCAAACACTACCCCAAGCCCATCTACTCATACAGGTGAGGTCCAGGGTGGGCCGGGCTGAGGGGGCTCAAGGAGGAGAGGGGTGAAGGATGCCTTCAGGGCACCTCGGACAGCGAGATGTGGTGGCTCAGACTTCCAAGGGGGAGGTTTGGGGGACTGGGGAACCCCCAGGTGGTATATGCTCTTGGGAAAGACCATCACATGGGCAGTCAGTCCCCAGAGAGGAGAACCTACCCCAGAACTGAGCCCAGGACTACACTCTGTCCCTCACAAGCTGTGTGGCCTTGGGGAAGTGGCTTGGCCTCTCTGAGCTTCAGTTCCCTCTGATGTCTAAAGTCAGCAAAATAATAGCATTGTGTGTCTCACAAGATTTAGGGGTGGGGGGTAAACAGCATAGTTAAAGTCTAAAGGCCCATAGACATTAACTAAGGGGGAAGGGATAAAGAGAGGAAAAGATGAGGTTTCTCAAACTGATTCCAATGGCTGAGCTCAGGGTCAAGGAAAGGGGCAGGGGCCAGGGAAGATGTAAGGCTATGAAGAGGTATTTATAGTTAACGCTGTATGAGTGTAGGGGCAGGTACCGGGGCCGGGGGGCGGGGGGTGGCAAGTAGGGCAGGCTTCCTGGCAGAGGCAACCTTGGGCTGCCAGCCTGAGACACCTCCCTCATGCCTGGCCTGCCCACCCTTTGCCTCCAGCTGTCTGATCGCCATGGCCCTAAAGAACAGCAAGACTGGCAGCCTGCCTGTGAGCGAGATCTACAGCTTCATGAAGGAGCACTTTCCCTACTTCAAGGTGAGGAGCCCAGCCCAGGCAGGGGTGTTAGGGCTGCTCTGACCTCTGCCTAACCCTGTCAGACCCAGCAACGCCCCCAGGATGAACTGAGCCGCCCTGGCTACCCCTGTAGACCTGGCAGGAAAGACACTTGCACATGCACACTCACACAGACCTGGGCCCAACAATCCAGGGAGAGAAGGGGGAATTTGGGCTGGGCTCTGATGGATGAAGAGGAGCTCACTAGGCATCCCAGGGGCAAAGGGTAGAGGGGTCCACCTAGTTATTCAGCACAGACTCAGTAAAATATAATGATGATGCAAAACAGACCTGGTGAGAGCCCCAGTTTCTTCATTTGGAATCTGGGGCAGAACGATGCCCAGCCAGCCAGGTTAGTGAGGATTCTGCTTGTAAAGGGCCTGCAGCACCTGGCATGTGATTGGCTATCAGTAATGTTACCCTTGTTGGCATCAAGCAAGCAAAAGAGCAAGAGGTCAGAGCAGCCTGACCTTTTGGGGTCCCTAACCTGGAGAGTGTGCTTAGCAGCAATATTGTAGCATAGTGGTATGTGTATGGGGGGGAGGGGGGAGGGAGGGAAGGGGAGGAGAGCAGAGAGAGAATAGGGTGGGGCATGAGGTCCATTACAGCATCTAGTTACCTAACAATAAAGTGAAAGTATTTAAAAATAATCGGCATTTCATACACTTGGCCAGTTATTCATGTATTAGCGTCATCCCGCCCATTTGTTTCCTGAGTGGGAGAGAAAGAGCGGAAAACCCAGCAGCTCTGGGCCTTGTTCTCATGTGGTAACAAAGGCTGCAGTTGCCCCTTTAATCAGAGTAGTGGCCCTCCACTTTGCCACAGTCCCCACCACTCTCTCTTGTCTTCCCAACTCAAGGTTGAGTGTTAGACAATGCCATTTAACCCTGCCACAAACCCTCACCATGCGCTGCCCCTCTAGGCCTGAGTTGGCCATGCCCCCTGGAGGGGAAGGAGGGCTTCACAGAGAAATTTCTGGAGGGCACTGCCGCCTGCCCCTTTCTCCCCACAGACAGCACCTGACGGCTGGAAGAACTCGGTGCGGCACAACCTGTCCCTGAACAAGTGCTTTGAGAAGGTGGAGAACAAGATGAGCGGGTCCTCGCGCAAGGGCTGCCTGTGGGCCCTGAACCTGGCGCGCATTGACAAGATGGAGGAGGAGATGAACAAGTGGAAGAGGAAGGACCTCGCGGCCATCCGCCGGAGCATGGCCAACCCCGGTGAGGCCCCTCCCCTCCGGGAACAAGTCCCCGCTACCATAGCAGGGACACGGGTGCTTGGCGGACCTCCCTCCCTCCGCCCGTGCACGCCGCCCCCCAAGGCTCCCCAGTGGCTAGTCAGCGGAGGCACCTGCCCAGACACACGAAGGGCTGTTGAGTCTCACTGAGCAACCCCTGGCCTCTCACTCAGAAATGCCGAATCAAACCACCATGGGAGAAGGCTGCGTTCTCACCTTCTAACACATTGGCGCAGCTTTACAAAGGACGAACAGCCCGTGCGGGCCGGGGTTGTGGGAAACTGGCGCCTGCGCAGACAGTGCGCAGGAAGGCGCGCTGTTCGGTCTTTCCAGGGCGAAAGGGCAGGTCACATCCCCGCGCTGGGCCCGCTCTTGGGCCCGGTTATTCCACTCCCGGCAGTGTAGGTAGAAGAAACCCAAGATGGGTATATGTGTGTGTGTATGTAACACACCCCTACATATATATCCACACTCACATGTATAGTTGTATGTATGTGTACACACACATCTATATAACTATATCCAACTATAAAGAGAGACTGGAATATACCAAAATCTTTGCTGTCAAGATTTTGATATATAACATATATATATATATCGTTACTGATGATTTTTAGACCCTTCGCACGTTTCTGTGTTTTCCAAATCATCTGCCCTGTGTGGGAATTACTTTTGTGTTAGACAAAATGTAGCATCTGCATTTTTAAAAGTAACAGATGTCAAGGGGAAGACATTCAAGCGACAGATGAACGGAGCGGGGAAAGGGGAGGCTGAGCCCACCCAGCCTTGGGAACACCTGGCTGGCCCTGCACCATGGGCCCATGTGAGGTGTGGGTGTGTGGTGGGGGTGGGGCTCAGAGGCTGGACAGTGCAGTGGGGCCGGGAGGGGACCAAAGCAGCATCCCTCGACTCCCAGCCCACAGTGAGCTCTGGGGTCCGGCTTGAGGCCCAGAGCCACCTCTCACCCAAGTGTAGTGTGACGTCCCTGGTCAGGCCACTTCAACTTCTAGATTCTAAGTGTTCTCATTCCTAAAATGGGTGCCACCCAAGTAGGTCTTGGGACCCTTGTGGTCTGGTCTCAAAAAGTGTGTTAGAGTCAGTGAGGTGCAAGCTGACAACCGAAAGGAACCGGAGAGCAGTTTCAGTCTCCTTTGTACCCAGCAGCAGGGAGGAGGGTCCAGTCGAACCCAGAGCCACACTCCCCACTGCAGTAGCAGGGAGTGGCCAGGCCCCTGGGCGTGTTCAGGTTGTCCCAGTCCCGTGGGGTTTGTAACTCTGGCCTCACCTCCCTCTTGCAGGGCTGTTCTGAGGTTCAAGGGCAGTCCTCCAAGGCCCTCTCCCCAGGAGAGGAGCCGACATCATTACTGAGGCTCCTCTCATTCATTCCTCAGAGTTCCTCAGAGGTTGTGGTTTCTCTGTGTTTCCATAGTAACCCTGTGCAGTCTGTGATGCCCTCTCCTAGATAAAGAGACTGAGGTTCACAGAGGCCATAAGGCTCTGCTAAAACCACGCAGGTGATAAGGGTGGGACTTGAACCCAGGCCTGGGCTAGAGCCCTGAAACTGTCCCGTGGCCTCTCACTTGCCTCTCCCACTTGCCTGCAGAGGAGCTGGACAAGCTGATCTCGGACCGGCCCGAAAGCTGCCGACGCCCTGGCAAACGAGGGGAGCCCAGGGCCCCCGTGCCGACCCACGCCACCACGGTGGCCATGGCCCACGGCTGCCTGGCTGTCTCCCAGCTCCCGCCCCAGCCGCTGATGACCCTGTCCCTGCAGTCAGTCCCCCTGCACCACCAGGTCCAGCCCCAGGCACAGCTGGCCCCAGACTCTCCTGCCCCGGCCCAGACCCCACCCCTCCACGCCCTGCCGGACCTGAGCCCCAGCCCCCTCCCGCACCCGGCCATGGGAAGGGCACCTGTGGACTTCATCAACATCAGCACTGACATGAACACCGAGGTGGATGCCCTGGACCCCAGCATCATGGACTTTGCTCTGCAGGGTGAGGCTGGAGGAATGGGCGGTGGGAATGGAAGGGGGAGGGGAAAAGCTGGGGGCGGGCAGAAAGACAGAGGAGGGCTGTCTGCATTTACCACCCCCCAGCTCATTCCTTCAACAAACACTTCCCAGCCACCTAGGAAAAGCAAACTACACCGAGCATTTAACGAGCACTTACTGTATACCAGGCATCTTGCCAAGCATTTCACAGGCAGAGTCCCCCCCTCATCCTCAACAGTCCTGTGGGGCCGCTGCCATGTCATCTCCCCATCTACCAGGGAGGACACTGAGGCCAAGTGAAGGCCCAAGGTCACCTGGCTAGCAAGTGGCTGAGCCAGGATTTCAACTGGGTCCGACTGACCCCAAACGTAACTGCTTCTTCAGCTTGCGTGTGCCAACCTCAAGCCAGGTCACACTGACCCGCTGTGCCGGACATGATGTCATCCTCGATACAGGAGAACAAATGAGTGAATGAACAAGGGAAGTTCAGGTTTCAGTGAAGGCTTGTGATTCATCCACGCACTGACACAGGTGCACCTCCTAAGGGCCAGCCCATAGCCTCTGCCCTCCAGGGATGTCTAGCAAGGAAAATGGACAGGTCAGCGGGGCAGTCAGTCAGTCAGAGCTGTGAAATGGGTATGTTGGAACCTCCCCCTGGGTAATTGTGCTGTTCAACGGCTATGAAGAAAGGAAAGTCATTGTTTGTCCCCTGGCTTTGACCCTGGTGGTGCCACTTAATGAGGGCTCCGTGTTTTCCACATATCTCCTAGAGCAGGGCTGTCAAACTCATTTTCACCGGGGGCCACAGCAGCCTCGAGGTTGCCTTCAAAGGGCCAAATGTAATTTTAGGACTGTGTAAATGTAAATCCTTCTTTAAAAGATTTTATTTATTTATCTTTAGAAGGGAAGGGAAGGTGAGAAGGAGAGAAACATCAATGTACGGTTGCTTTTCATGTGTCCCCTGCTGGGAAGTGGCCTGCAACCCAGGCATGTGCCCTGACTGGGAATTGAACCGCAATCATGTGGTTTGCAGGCCTGTGCTCAATCCACTGAGCTACACCAGCCAGGGCTGTAAGTCCTTCTTAACAGTTAAGCAAGAGCTCAGCACTGCTGCCAGGTAGAAACAAGGTGCTGGGCTGGATAAATCAAGGTGGAGGGCCAGATTCGGCCTGCGGGCCAGGGGTTTGCCACCTGTACCCTGGTGGAAGTGTTGGGGGCGGGTTCTCAGATCACCTCCACTTCGTTCTGGGGAGCCCCAGGCTCTGGGACAGAAGTGATGTCCCCAAGGGCACGCAGTGGGAAGGTAAGGTCTGGGGCTGGACCTCTGCCTCCTCTAAGCTGTTCTCTTGTAACATGCAACTTATTTTTTCTAACTTTATTTTTTAACTTTATTTTTATTGCCGACACTATCATATAGGTCCCCATTTGGCCCCCCTTTGCCCACCTCCCTCCAGGCCCTGCCCTTCCTGCAACATGCGACTTTAAATCCCACACGTGGCCTTGGCCTCCTCCCCGAGGGGGGATTTGAACTTGGGTCTGTGTGACCTGGAGCCAGCTCACCTAAGTGCTTTTGTCTTTGAAAGGGAACCTCTGGGAAGAGATGAAGGACGAGGGCTTCAGCCTGGACACGCTGGGAGCCTTTGGAGACTCGCCCCTGGGCTGTGAGCTGGGGGCCTCAGGCCTGGCCGCCGTGTCTGGCAGCAGTGGCCAGTCCTTCCCAGACTTGCAGGTGACAGGGCTGTACACCACGTACCCAACCCCTGACAGTGTGGCCGCAGCAGCCGCCCCCTCCTCCTCTCAGTACCTGGGGGCCCCAGGGAACAAGCCCATAGCCCTGCTGTGAGACGACAGCCTCCACAGGGAGCCTCTGAGGCCCCCAGGTCAGACGGACAGGGGACAGTGGACAAGCATCCTGACCTCCCCCGAGACCTGAGATGTGAGGCCTCCAGCCCGCTTCCCTGCTGGACTCCCCCTACGACCTACAGCCCACTGTGGGACGCCTTGGTGCAGCCAGGCAACACCTGGGTGAAGGGAAGCCCTTTAATTTATTCTTCTTGGATGAAACATCTGCCTCAGCCTCAAGCGGACAGGCCCTGAGGCCCAGAGTGGAGCTGGCGACCTAACTTCTCTTGGACCGGAACAGGCTGAATAAACTCTCCGAAATGGGTGCCTGCCCTGCCGGCCGCCAGGCCCGCTTCTCCGATAGTCTATTAGAAGTGCATAGAGCAGTTTCCCGGGCCACCGTGGCCCTGTGTACATTTATTTATATTTATTGGAGCCCAATCAAACCACCTCTTCGAATCCAGCCTGTGGGCCCTGGAACAAGACTCGCTGGTCCGCCTCTGCCACCGGGCAATCCTAACGCCTAAAGAATCCGTGAATCACACCCCCAGCTGGCTCTTAATCACTTTGCAGCCTTGGCTGCTTTTTAGAACAAACAAGCACTTTTGATACTGAGAAACATCCTGTTTTTTAAAATTAGGGACCAGATAGTTTTCTAGCTGCTCAGTCGTGATTCACCGCTCCCCACGTGGACCTTAGAGGGGAGGCACCATAGTTCTGGGTCCCACGGGCTTTCTAAGAGCCAGTCGGACAGGAATGGGGAATGGTGGGGGGCTTTTCACGCTGGAATTTAAGATGCCCCTATGGAAAGAAAGCAAACTGAACCACGTAAAGCTGGACCCACGCCGTGAATGGGGGCTGGCCAAGCTGCAACGCAAAGGGGGTATTGGCATTTCTTGCCTTTTTTATTGTCCTGTGACCATTTTAATGGTTTTTGGGTTTTTTGGTCTTGTTGCCAATTACTGACTTTCCAAGTGGTAGGTTCTGCAGACAGGTGGGTGAGAGGGGAGCCAGGTGAGTGGACTGGAGGAAAGAGAAAGTCCTTCGGGACCTCCCAGCTCAGTTGAGACTGAGAAACTCAGCAGTGGCTCATAGCTCTGCCCCACCCCACCCCCCGACCAACTTGATTCGGCTGAGGGCTCCTGTGCACGAGAGTTCCCCAACCCCAGAGCCAGAACTTTCCGACTAACCAGCAGGTCTGCCAGCCGCCTGGGCGACTTGGTGTCCACACCCGTGTTGAAGAGCCATCTTCAAGCTCTGCGTTCTGGAACTTCCCACCGAGCATCACTGTCTTTAGACACAGCCCAGGGCTGCCCGTCTGAGCAGCCCAGCTCAGCTGTGTTGTGTGACGTGATGCCCCAGGATGTTAAGGTGTTTGGGCGATTCGCAAAGACCCCAAGTTCGGTGATGCCGAGACTGTGTAAGCGTAGTGTTGGTAACTGTCTTCTGTCAATAAAGACTGAATGGCAGCTCTGTGGCTCCGAGGGAGGTATTGGAGGGGGAGGACAGTGCACCCTTCACAGGTCAGACCCCATTTACAGGTGGGGAAACTGAGGCCCAGAGGGCTGACACCACAGCCACGCTGGGTCTAGGTCTTTTGACACCAGAAACTAGGAGGAGTTTGTCATTATCAAAGAAATTGGCACAGCTGCCGCTCACTGTCCCTCCGTGCCAGGCTCCAGACAGGCGCGCTCTCGGGCAGGGATGTGATTCCATTGTCGGTTCAGAAAGTGGAGGCCCAGAGAGGCTGGGTGGGATTCCCGGTCACAGGAAGAGGCTGCACTGAGTTCACGGTGCCAGACTGCAGAGCCGAGGCTGCGTGGTACGTGGGTGTGAGCTGTTGTGCCCCAGGCCTCAGTCCTCAAGACGACCCTAACGGGTGTGTCATCGGTTATTACTCCCATTTGCAGATGAAGAAACTGAGGCATTAAGCAGGTGACTTGCCACCCACGATAACAGCAAAAGGGGGTAGTCATGAGGAGTCTTAACTGTTAAGCATGGTTTGTGGGCTCCCCCTGTGTGACACTTGGCAAGTAAGAAAGGGCTGGGGGGGCATTAGGAAGTGCTGCGGGGGGTGGGGGGCTGGAGGCCCAGTAGGAGCCGGGAGAGAAGCCCGTGCCACCACCCTGGGCTGCCTTTCTCTCCCTGAATCCCTCGGCTTGGCTCCAGGTGGCCCTGTGGTCCTGGCCTAGCCAAAGAAGGCATCACAGCCTCCAGCTGCCCCCCAGTGACTGTTTGGAGTCAGAGGGCAAGTGACCCCCCAGCCATGTGGGTCACAACCGGTGAACATCACCCCAGGGACTTTGTAGCGATGGGGTGGGGCACCCTCTCAGAGCGCTAAACTGGGGGGGGGGGGTCACCAAGTGACGAGGGCCAGCAGCCCCCATGGGTCTCACACCCATTCCTCACCCAGACAGCGGGGCCAGGTGTGCACGGTCAAGGCAACCACGCCAAGGTCATAGAGTCACAAGCAGGGATCACGCTGACTCAGGAAGAAGGCATGGAGGAGAGATGGGAGGAATGAGGCTTCACGGAGGCTCTCTCTTGAGGGGACAGTGAACAGGGGACAAACACAAACCGCCACTGCTCGAGTGCCTGTCACAGGCCGCGGCACCTCCCCCAAACAGCACAGCAGCCCCCCTAGGTGGCGGGGTGGCCTCACTTCCCACACGACAACACTGAGGCCCAGAGAGGGCAGTCGTGCAGGCTTCTCTCCCCCGACCCCATGAGAAACCGTCCACATTCTAACGCGTGTGGGGACTCACCCCGTGCTACACACACTGCCACACGTGCACCATCTGTCCCTCCTCCTCCTCCCTGTGGGGCAAGGCTGTTCTTGAGCCCTGCGGCGGGCAGAAGGACGCCCCCACCCCAGTAGTGGCCACATCCTAAACCCCAGAACCTTTGCCCATGTTATATGAAAGGGAATTTAGGCAGCAGCTGGAATTAAGTTTGCTAATCAGCCGCCCTCCAGACAGGGAGAGTATTCTGGGTTTCCTGGGTGAGTCCTCTGCAACCACAGAGGACTTGTAAGTAAAAGAGGGAGGCCGGGGGGTCCCTGTCAGCTGTGAAGGTGACAGTGGGGCCTCTAGAAGCTGGAAAAAGGAAACAAAAAAGAAATAATCCTCTCTCAGGGCCTCCACCCAGACCGCAGCCCACCAGCACCAGACTTGGGCTCAGCAAGCCCCACCTTACACTTCTGACCTCCGGGACTGTGGAAAAACAAACCTGTTGTTTTTAAGCCACTGAATTTGTGGTGACTGTGGCAGCAGCCACAGGAAACAGACATGTTGCCCTCTTTACAGAAGAGGAAACTGAGGCTCAGAGTGGCTGAGCAGCTTACCTGTGATGAGGGGAGGGGAGAGGTGGGATTCCAGCCTGGCTGCTTCCCCAGAGTTCGTGAGTCTCGGGGCCACAGACCGACCAGCTACTGGCTGGGTTGCGGCAGAGCCATACCTCTGAGGGCAGGTGGTGGCGGGGGTCTGAGCCCAGGTCTGCAGGTCTGCCGTCTCTTTCCGCAGCTGCTGGGTAATGGTGGCTCATTCACGGAGGTTTAGGGAGAGGGATAAAAGATAGGGTCAGAAGTGGGACATGAAGTTCTGGGGCCAGGCATCGCCACCTCTGAGCAGAGCTGGATGCCAGACCTCCCACCCAGGTGTCACTTACCCAAACCTGGAGGTGGCAGGACGAACACCAAAACTGGGGACTGGACCGTGGAGAACTCCCTGAGCGGAAGGAAGGAAGGAAGGGAGAAGGGAGGGACAGCGGAAGGAAGGCGCCGCAGCTGGGCAGGAGGAGCTGGGTGGGTGGGGGAAGTGGAGACAGAGAATTCGGGAACGAAAGGCTTTCTCATGGGGTCTGTACATCTCATCCAAGATGTTTACAGGATGCAAGTAAAAAGATCCAGTGACTTTTGAGTTAAAATTACTTCTAGACTCCATCGATTAGGATGGTTACTACTGGGTTGGCCGAAAAGCCTGTTACATTTTTTTCCCCTATAACAATTCTCATAGCACTTAGTTGTCTTTAACTTCATTTGAAACGATTCTGTTAGATTGTATTGTGACAGCCGTCATATTGGCGTGCGTTTAAAAAAAAAACTTATCAAAGTTGGTGAACTTTTGTGCAGCCATTTAATAGTGAAGATGGAAGAAGATACGCAACATTTTCAATGTATTATGCCTTATTTCAGCCAAGTAAAAAGGCAACTGAAACGCAAAAAAAAGATTTGTGTCGTGTGTGCAGAAGGTGCAGTGACTGATCGAACGTGCCAAAAGTGGTTTGTGACATTTCCTGGGACTACTGACATTTTGGCCAAATAAGTCTTTGCTGTGGGCTGCCTTATGCACAGATGTTTAGCAGCACCCCCTGGCCTCTACCCACTAGAAGCCCATAATGGGAGATAGTCAACATACTCAAAATATCCAAATCAATGAAGTTAATGATGAAAATGAAAAAATGTGTCTTTTATAGGATGGAAAAAAAAACCCAATCCCAGCCCTGGCTGGCGTAGCTCAGTGGATTGAGCGCAGGCCTGCGAACCAGGCGATCGCGGTTCGATTCCCAGTCAGGGCACATGCCTGGGTTGCAAACTGGTTCCTTGCAGGCTAACTACCAGCAGGGGATGCACAAAAGGCAACCATACATTGATGTTTCTCTCCCTCTCTCCTTCCCCTCTAAAAATAAATAAATAAAATCTTAAAAAAAAAAAAAACCATCCCGACTTTTGGGCCAACCTGATACTAAAAAGAAAAAGCCCATTAAGTGAGTGTTGGTGACGAGGTGGCGGGATTAGAACCCGCTGCACTGCCAGTGGGAATGTAAAGCGGTGTGAAGGCTCGTCAGAAAAACCTGACAGAATCACCGTAGGACCCAGCCGTTCTGCCTTCGGGCAGGAAGCCAACAGATGTGGAGACAGAGACTCGAATGAGTGTTTGTCCACCCACGTGCACAGCAGCCTTGCTCCCAATCGCGGCTCAAACGTCCATCAGTGAGTAAACGGACAAACAGCATGGGGTCCAGCCACACATGGAATATTACTCAGCCTTGAAGAGGAAATTCGGACACACGCTCTAACACAGGTGTGTCTGAAGGTCCCTGTTCCAGGTGAAACAGGCCAGTTACAGAAGGACAGATCCTGTACGGCTGAGGCAAACGATGTGGGTCAGGGTGTGGCCAGACAGAGAACGTCACTGGAGGGGGCCTCTTAGCTCCCCGTCCAGAAGGGAGCCCCCTCTCTGCCAGCAACTGCTGTCCCAACCTCACCCTCGACTCAGCAGCCCAAAGGATCTTGGGGTCCCTAGGTAAACATTTGACTTACAAATACACGTTTCGTCCTTCGCACAAAAGGGGGAGCATGGGGGCTGCAAGGTAGCAGGAAGGTGGTCAGGGAAGGCTGCCCAGAGGAAGCCCTGTTTGAGTTGGGTTTTGAGGGATGTGTAGGAGTCGGACAGGCAAAGACCAAGGGGGAAGGAAGGGTGTCTCCAGCAGGAGACATTCGGAGCTCCCGGCTTGCTGCACACCTCAGCTGTTGCAGGAGGGCTCTGAACTCTGGGGAATGGCTCAGGGAGGTGGCCTGCCTTTTCCCATCCAGATAGTAAGTCAAGGCCAAAGCACTTCCTTTAAAAAATAATTTATTCCACACATCTCCTGGTAGGCTCCTCTGCCCACTGGTCCTGGGTAGCAGCTATTACTCAACGGGTTTCCCCTCCAGAACCAAGGAGGCATCCCCCACATAGAACACACTCAGTTCCCAAGGCACCATGGATCCCCCCTCTCTAGCCTGGGGATGGACAAGTAATTCATCTGCCTCCCACCCATCACTGCCCCACGCCAGGCTGTCATTAGCTGATGACCAGACTATTTTTTCTTAAACTCAGTCAGCCTCAAGGACCTGGCATGTGGGGGCTCCCCCCAGGCAACCCTTGTCCTCTGAATTGGCCAGGTGCAACACTGGGTGTCCTCAAACTGCTGGTCACTGAAGTGGGGGGAGGCAACCCCCTCTACCATGGCTGGCACCCGGGGACTGATGGGGGGCCAGGAGGATGGCAGGCCCTGACCCCGGGCAGCCTTCAGAGCCTGGTGCGGGTGGGCGTGTGGCAAAGGCCTCCCTGAGCAAATGGGCGTGGTCCTGTGGTCCTGTCCTTGGAAACCAGCAGCTCCGCCCCTCGGGGTGGAGCCCGCCATGGATGTCAAGGCAACAGGTGAGAGGGGACAGAGGCTTGAAGGGGCCCCCCAAGGGGGTAGTGGCAATCACAGTGGTGATGCCTGCGTTTGGGGAGGGCTTTCCTCCACCTCTGCAGTCCCGACAGGGCCGTAGTGTACATGGAAAGGGGGCCCATCCTGCCGTGGCGGAGGGGCTTGTCCTTGTCCTCAGAGGGCTGTGAGCCACGCAGAAGGGACCTCCAAAGGCCCTGGACCTCGGGGCCAGGCAGTTCCGCTCATTTTGCTCTTCTCGCTCAAAAACAGAGTCCCTGCTGATAAGTGCTAAGCATGGCCCGCCAACGGGACACGGCTAGTGACTCACTGGGGGACACCTGGGGTTCCGTTTTATTCTCTTAATAAAAAAAATCACTTGTAGCCTTTCCTGGGTGATTTGGCAGTGTCCAAATAGCATCATTACAAAAACAGGTTTCTCTCCCTCGTCTTGGCTTCTGTCTTTCTTTCCTTGGCCTCTTTATTCTGCTGAAACACAGAGGATGCTTAGGTCAAGAGCTGGTCTCAGAGTAAAAAAATGATAAAAGATTCCGTGATGTGATACACATGAGCCTAAAAGGACACCTGGATCCTGCACGCCAGGCCCTGGAAGGAAAAGGTAACTCGGGCGCTTGGGTTCCACTCGATTCAGCGATGCAGCAAAAATGTCTTAAGAGACAAAACGAACACTTCCCAAGGATGGAGAAGAGGCTCTCTCTGCCGGGAAGGGGGCCCTCCTGACCGGTTTACTGAGACAGGAGTGTGTTGGGGCCAGTGACCCTGCAGAAATGCCTAGGACATTGTTTTAAAAAGCAAACCCAAGGTCCTGGCGAGGGCCTGCTGTCGGCGGGTCTCGGGTTTTCTCCTGCCTGGTGCTGAGAGCAGCCGAGAGGCGGGGCTCAGGTGGAATCGGGGCTGTCCACGGTGGACAGGAGGTGAGCTGCACGGGCCCGCTCCGCCGGGCTGATGTGCTGGATCACGTACATCATGCAGTCCACGGCCACCTCGGGGTTTTCTTGGACCAGGCTGCAGGGGACAGGAGAGGGGTTGGGGGTCACAGCTGCCACTAGCTCAGTGGGCCTTAGGGTGGTCCTGAGAATCCCTGTGCAGGGACATGTCATGTTCCTGGGAGGACAACCCAGAGATCCCAAACCTCTTCCTTCTGTGGTCACCGTGGGAGTGACAGTCCTGGGGGGGGGGGGTCAGGACAGAATATGGCCTGGGGGTCAGAATGCCTTGAGGAACAACAGCGAACCCTCCTGGTCACTAGTTGTGTGACCTGAGGCATGTCATCTCGCCTGAACGTCAGCTTCATGCCCCAAATGGGGCCCCACGAGATCTACTACCTTTCTCCCAGGGGACCCCATGGGAATGGGGGGAGCAAATCGCCCAGGAAGGTGATACCAATGGGGAGCTAGCAATCTGAGGCCTATTGATGTAGAAGGTGGGTTCTCTAGCTGTGACCTTGGACAAGTCACTGCATACATTCCAACAATGGTCATGAATTGAAACCACTGCATGCCCACAGCTCTGGGGAGCTGCGGCCTCTGTGCCTGGCCGGGACCCCGGGCCGTGCTGTGGACCTCGATGCCCAAAGCTGAACCCAAGCCTCGGGATGCTGCAGTGCAGTGGGCTCTGCGCTGGGGACAGGCAGCTGGAGGCTGCTCCTGGCTCTACGCTTGCTGGTGAAGTCCAAGGGACGGGCGGGCCACTCACCCCCGGATGGTCTTGAGCACCGAGTCCCGCTTCAGGTACTTGATGTTCTCGTGGATGGCGGAGCGCAGGCCGTCCCCCACCTGCCAGTGCTGCTCCAGCCACTGCACCACCATCTGGTTGTTGTCCCACAGGTAGGCCTGGGGAGGGGGCAGAGGCCGCCTCAGCGGGGTCCCAGAGAGGGGGACCCCGCTGCCGCGCAGGCCCACCCGCCCTGTCTCCGGCCCCGGCCCACCTTGACGGCCCCCTCCGTCTCCACGAACCAGCGGCGCAGCATGGACTGGATGTGCACATGGCTCAGCTCGCAGCTGACCTTCAGGATCTCCTGCTTGACCTGGTCCTCCAGCAGGAGGCGGCGCAGGCGCCAGTACAGGAAGGTGCGCGAGGTCTTCCACTCCAGGATGTCCTGCGAACACGCGTGGGGCCTGAGCACCAGGAGAGGGTGGAGGGATACACAGGGTGGGAGCCCTACGGTGTGCGCAGGCTTTGCGATGGTTCCCGTTTCACCGGACAGGCGCTGGGGCCTGGGGAGACGAAGGCACCTGCCGGAGAAGTGGCAGAGCCGGGACTTCACCAGGTCTCTAGACTGGCTCACCAGGGGCATGGAGGGCTTAGCGCAGGGCACTGGGGCAGCAGCTGACTGCAGGATGTCCTCTGAGGGGCGGGGCGATAGGGTAGGGGGTCGTCGTGGTCAGTGAGTGGTGGGTGAACACAGGACAGAAAACGCCACTTCCCCAATCTGGCTCAGCGGTTAGAGACACACACAGAGATCGAGCTGGTGGTTCCCAAACCTTGCTTTCTATTGGAATCTCTTGGGGGACTTAAAAAAAAAATCTGACATCTGATTCCCACTCCAGAAATTCTGACTTGATTGGTTGGGAGAGACACCTGGGCACTGGGTTTGTTTTTTTAAAGCTCCCAAGGTGATTCCAACACACAGTGTTGGAGCCCAAATCTCTTCCCTGTGTTGGAAGGTATGTAACCTTAGGATGAGTCCTATTCACACCCGGCCCCTGGGGCCACCGCTGGAGGCTCTTACAGAGATGACGCCCTTCTCCAGCATCCTGCCCGGCGTGTCGTGGAGGTCGGCGAACTGCACCGCCACCTGGTGGTAGATGGGCAGCAGCAGGTCCTCCCGGGCCTTCAGCTGTCCCTCCAGGTCCTTGCGTTCCTTGTCTGAGAGCTCAGACTTACCTGCCGGCCAGGGCAGAAACCAGAGTTTGCAGCACAGGCCTGACGCATGCAGGGCAGCCCCGAGCTTTCACTCTTGATGGCACCCCGACATGAAGCTGCTCATGCAGTGTCAGAAACACACCCACAGTGCCAGATGGCATTCAACTTGAAACTTTAATAACACTGCCCTCTTTCATCAGACCCACTCTGCTTATAGGATACCAGCAGCTACTATTTTAATACATATTGCAAACTACATATAAGAAGAGAATATTATAAACAATTCTAGGCCAATTGGACAATTTTGATGCAATAGACACATTCCTTGAACTACACAGACTATCAAAGCTCACCCAAGAGGAAACAGATAATGCCAATAGTCCTATACATAAGGAAGATAGATTTTTAGGTAGAGACCTCCCACTGAAGATTTAGAGAGACAATGCCAATTCAAACTCAGAAAATAAGAGGGAACATTTCCCACTCATTCCACCCGATCAGCATTACCATGATAACACACACCGAAGACATCTCATAGGCACTCACACGAATCTTGGGAACAGCACAGTTACAAAGACACTGTCACCTAATATGAACTTGTAAAGAGAGTTACACCTGAGGCTACATGTGACACCAAAGCTATCACTCAACAAGTCTGTAGCTGTGTTTTGCTATGTCTTTACTTTATTCTTAACGGACTAGAAACCTCCAACAAGGAGGGGCCCCTGAGAGGCGGTGTATTTTGGACCCTCTCACCGAACTGCTCCACGAGCTTCTTGTAAGTGCTGTCGATCCTTCTCATGGCCTTTACCAGGTCTTTCTTTCGGAACTTAATCTCCACTGTTCCCTCCGGCTCCAGGACACCCCCCCTAAAGAAAAAAGAGAGGCAGGGGTGGGGTGTGTGAGGGGGCCCCCCAGTAAGTGACAGACAGTCAGGGACATGGGGGCTGAAGCAAGAGGACCAGGAAGTCTGAGTGTCTGTTCTTAGCTCTTTCACGGACTCACCGTGTGACCTTGGGCAACTCACGTTCCCTCTCTCCTCATCTGCTTCTGTATCCATAACATGAGGAACAGAGTCTACTTTTAAAACAAAAGTTTCTGAACTCTGGAAGGCCCGTTCAGTTCTAAGACTGTATGACTTTCTCCAGAGCAGCACGACTCTCCGGCTCTTCAGCCAGTCCTTTCTGACCTTCCTAATGTCCCTCTCCTAGAGCCAGTGGGCTGTTTCTGATCTCCTCAAAACTCAAACATGCACGATGAGGAGTCCAACACAGTCTCGTGTGAGCTGCCCCCCCATTTCCAACCCTCTCTCATGTACCCCTTATTCTCCTCCTGCCCTCTTCTCTTCTGATAGCTTGGAAGCCCTGAGGGATGCTTTATCTACCTCTGAGCCTCCTGGCAGCCAGGGTGAAAAGTTAAAGGGGCCGCTGTTCAGGCACACTGAAGGCAGGACAGGTTTAGCTCGTGTGTACCATATCAAAGTGCCTAGCATTGCCTGGTATACAGCAGGTACTCCATAAACATCCAGGGAATTCATGAATGAATAAGGGAGTGAACACGAGAATACAATGCCTATATTTGGGGCAGAACTACTCTTTATATCCCACATGGCAGGTGGCAGTGAGTTGTCACTTTGAAGGCACTCAAACACTGTGTTGCAAGTATTACTGTCATCATCCTTTCTCTGAGAACTGGAAGAACTCCTCTCCCCCAAAGAACTGGTATCCACTCACCCGAGTATTCATTCAGTCATTTGTTTGGGTGCTATTTCTCAACCACCCACTAGGAGCTACTATGCTAGGCCCTGAGTTATAAAATTGGATAAAATACAGTCCCCAAGGAACTCATAGCTTTGGGAGAGACTCAGACTTTAATGAAAAAGAGATGGCTGGTCGTATTTCCCTTTTCATCCTGGCTGCCAGGAAGCTCAGGTGCTTTTCATCTATCCTTATTTGATTGCCAACTTCCTTGGGGAGCAGATGAGTATAAGTTATGATAGAAAAGACAACTCCTCCACCACCTCTGCACTTCAGCCACTTGCTCTACTGAGAAAATCCAACTGGACACCGGATGTTAGTTTTGGGTAAAACTGGAGGCACTCCATCCTTTGGAAACTCAGAACATTCCTGGGATTCCCCAGCCAGTGGCTCCAAGGTGATGGGGCCTCAGGACTGGCAGTGAGAACAAGAAAGGGCTAAGCCAGGCTGAGGGCGACACACCCACCTGCTCTCTTTGTCCGCGTACATCTCTATGCACAGAGGGTTGATGGTGGAGTCCAGGACCACCCAGGAGCCTCCCCGGAGCTCCGCGTAGGGCGGGATGTAGATGAGGATGGGCTGCTTGTACTGCCTAAGGCTGTCCACGATGTAGGCTCCGAACTTCATCACCTGATCGTACATGTCTGAACAGCAAAGGGAAGCAGCCGCCTGGTGAGGCGACCTCAGGCCCCAGGATTCGTCCCCAAGCAAAGCCTCCGCGGTCGTGGGGGGGCCTGGGGAGGCGTGTTCAGCTGGGAGGGGTCACGGCACCGTGGAAAGGGCACTGGGCCAAGAGTCAGGAGCCAGACCAGGTACCGGCAGCTCTACCGTCTGTTTCATAATAGGGAGCTGCGTGTCTGTGGGACCTCGGGAAAGTCACTGTCCCTGCCTGGGCCTCCATGTCCCCACCCGTAAAGGGAAGCCTGGAGAGTGGCTGAACGCTAAGTCTCCTTTCAGCTCTCCACTCTCCCACCATTTCTAGCACACGGAACCGTGCGGTCCCTTCCCTCCGCCCCTAAGCGGCACAGCCCTTATTTTCCAGGGGACACCAAGGCATGTCCTCCAAGTGCCAAGCACCCTGCATGGAAACAACGATGCAATAATAAAATCAACCATAACCACGCTGAGAAACACCGCCACGTGCCAGAGATCGGCTCAGTGAATCCTTACCTTGGCCTTCTCTGAGGTCGGCCCTATTCTCATCTCCCTTCACAGAGGAGGGAAACTGAGGCTCGGAGAGGGCGCCCAGCTAGCAAGGATTCACACCAGGCCCGCCAGGCTGACGGCACCCCACTGACGGTCACGGTGGCTCAAAACACACTCGGGGGCTAAAAAGCGCTTGTCCAGCTGTCAGGTCACTGGGGCTCATGGTGGCCTCTTACCCTCTCATCTGCCCAAGTGAGGGCATGAGCAGCCGGTCCCCAGGCAGCTCTGGGCAGCTGCCCCGCCCCACCCTGCCACTCACGGCATGACCTCCAGTAACCCACAGCGGGAACCCTCGGTTTTCCATCTGTAAAAGGGACTTCTGCTTGGACTGCTCCCGCCCTCAGGGCTGCGGGGGGCTCAGCCAAGACGGCAATGGGACCACACAGCGGGGAGGCTGCCTTGCCTTTCATGCCGCCGGAGAAGCCCCTCCAGTTGGCAAAGATCATCAGGGGCAGCTTCTCCTGGTTGAAGTCCTTGATGACCTGGGCTGTCTTGTAGGCCGAGTCCGGGAACCACACCTGGCCCGCCTGCTGGATGATCTGGAAGGCGGAGCCGGCTGGATGAGACTCCCCTGTGCCGGAGTGACCTCGGGGGCACGTGACGGGCAGGCAACCCGGCCAGGGCTGGCGCCAACACCAGGGCCAGGGCTCACAGGGGGGCCCCAAGCCGGTCTCTAAGGCCCCGCTGGACCCTCACCCGGTAGCCCCGAAAGGTTGCTGCTGCCCATTCACAGGCTCAGAGGTGCTCTGAGCCAGTCAAGGCCACAGAGCGGGATCCCAGGACCCGACCTGTGGCCTCTGCGCTGCTCGCAGAGGCCCAGCCTAGAATCGTCAACAGGGATGGGGCGAGAGTGGGGAGGGACTGACAGGGACCTTCTGGCACACTCTGAGGAAGAAGGGAGATGGTGTGGGACATAACGGAACCCACAGGGAGAATGCTGGAGAACCGGTGCTGAGATCTCGGGGCCACGTCTCCTGTGAGTGTCTGAGCCGGCGAGCCAGGTGCTCGACCTGCCTGTGACCAAGCCGGCTGAAACAGCAGCCCCAGCTCCCCAGTCCCCTCACCTTTGCCTCGGAATCCAGGTTGGCGGGGTCTGCGGGCACCGCTACCTCCACCGTCCGCGTCTCCACGGCGATCACTCCAACAGGGATGCCCCCCAGCCTGCAAGGCGGAGCACAGCTGAGCTGGGGCCTGGGTGGCACCCCCAGGCAGGTTAGGGGGCAATGGGGCCCGCCCAAGCCCATTCCATGGGTGTCCCGGAAGTGGACAGTAATGGCCCGATGGCACTCAGGGACGGTGCTGTTGTCACCGGAAGGTTACTTTATTTTATTTACTTTTAATCTTCACTCAAGGATATGTCTACTGATTTTAGAGAAAAGGGAAGGAAGGAAAGAGAGAGAAACATCAATCTATGGCCTCCCGTATGTGCCCAAATCAGGGATCGAACCCACAACCTTTTGGTATATGGGACGATGCTCCAACCACCTGAGCCATCGAGCCAGGCCCTGGCAGGTTCTTGCTGCCCAAAGCAATAAAAGCCCCATAAGTTGGCAGGCTGCAAAGGTCCCGCTGGTGACCTTACTAGGGCCACAACCATTACAGGACAGGAGGGGCGGGCCCATGCGGCACCGAAGCAGCGCTGTCTGCTGGAACTTTATGTGATAATGGCCACATTCTCTACCTGTGCAGTCTGTCCAGCACAGCAGCCATGAGCTGCATGTGGCCACTGAGCACTTAAAATGTGGTGAGTACGACTGAGGAGCTCACACGTCATCCTCTTCCCTTTTAATTCATTTAACTCTGAACTGTCACACGAGGCCAGCCGCAACCCCACTGGGCAGCGCAGGTCTAGACGAGAAGGTGCATTAGCAAGGGCTGAGTGATGCTGAGCCTGGAGGAGCTTTGGCTCATGGGGACACCACGATGTCACACACTGTCACCACTAGATCCGGGTTGCCCGTGCTGCATGTGTCACCGGGGGACTCTATTTTGTCCCCCAACAACTTGTGAGACAGGGGAGGAGACAGCGGTCTTCAAATAAGGGAAGGGCTTCCACGAGGGCAGAGGAGAGTCCACCTCAGGTTTTAAAAGATGTTTTTACAATGAAACAGTTATGGAGAAGCGAGTGCCAATACGAAGCTTAGTACTTTCATATTTATCACTGGGAGGTGAGTATTAATAACAATAATCACGAATAATAGCAGCTGCTACCTCTCATAGAGCATTTATGATCCTTTTAAGTGCTTAACGTATATTATTACTTCTCATCATCATAACCGTCCTCTGGGGGTAGAACTGTCACCCCATTTCACAGATGAGGATGTGAAAGGCCAGACAGGGTAAGGGACAGAGCGGGGCTCGACCTCGGGGCCGGCGCCAGAGCCTGGACTCGGAGCCGCTACACTGTGCCAGGAATCTGAGTGGTAAATTATGAGGGTGCTGCTCTGGGCTCCAGCAGAGGAGGAGCTTAGATCACTCACTGGAGTGATCTAAGAAGGCAGCTGCACCATGGCCGAGGAGTGAGCTGCTCGGCTCTGAAAGCATTCAAGCAGTTAAGCCTTTCGCCAGCTGTGGTGTGTGATGGGGATCCCCTGCCTGTGGCCCTTCTGAAGTGGAATTCAGTTTTAAGCGCCTGTAGTTTTCTAGCCAGAGCACCCAGGACCACCTTCTGATCCCCAAAGAGGTCTGTGGCCCCCGTGGCTAGAGGGCCCTGTCCCAGGGTGGACACTGAGGCCTAGGGTCTTAAGCCCCCAGCAAGAAGGTGGCTGAGATGCCTCATAAGGCCACAGACAAATGGAGACTTTATGAAGAAGTTTATCATTCAGAAAACCATTTCCTTAATTAGTCTTTCTTTTGGACAATCCTAGGCCTAAGAAGACAGTGCCCCTGGTGGGCCACCTGTCCCAGTGCCCGATGGGGCCAGGTGCAGGCAGCCCGCTCTGTCCTCAGGGTTACCTTGCACGTCCCGTCACCACGGTCTGGGCCCAGGGCGCCAGGATTTCCTTGAAGCTGCCCTGGTCGAAGAACCCACTCTGCCAGGATCCCTTCAGAGCTGTGGGCAGAAGGCAGAAGCTGGGGCTGAGGGGCCGGGCTGGTGAGGACGCTTGGGAGGGCAGACTGCTCCGCCGTGTCTCTAAGGGCAGCCTGACCTTGACCTGGTAGCCCAAACACCCCTCTTGCCCGGAAAACCACACAGATCCCAACCCCTTGCAAAACAAACAAACAAACAAACAAACAAAACAACAGGACTGCAAAAAATACACCAAGCCAGGAACATGCGGATTAGTCCATACAGATCGGTCCAATAGACCAGAGTCTCCAACCGCATCAGCTCCCGCCAATGCCAAACACACGGGGACCCCAGTCAGAGCCTCTGCCTTTTCTTCCCAAGCGGCAAAGAGCTGATGGACGCCTTGGGAGGGTGGGGTATCAGAAAGGGACTGTCGGCTCCGAAGAACTCATCCCTGACCCCTGACCTGCTGGCTGTCGCTTAATAACTTTTTACCTTCTCATTTAACAGAGAATAATGTGTCCCATGCTCCAGGGGGAGAGAGAGAGAGAGAGCGTGAGAGAGGGGATGTGATGATGTCAGCCGCCCCAACAGAGGAAGCGGTGACTTAAACCCACACCGAGGTGTACGCAGTGTCTGCAGCTACAGGTTGGATAAGAACAACCAGGACGGGGCTCAGGTTGCAGCTGTGGGGGGCTGGGCACCTGGGAACGGAGCGGCCCAACTTCAGCGTCCGCCTGAGGACTGGCCTAACTACACAGAGAAAACCATCGTAAGAAGTCAGACGTCTCTAAGTCAAGATACTGCCAGCCCCCTCTGTGTTCACAGGCGAGAAAGGCCAGGAGACACAGAAGAGGGGAGCAAGCCCAGGACTCCTGGGGGGGGGGCACCCGGCTGCACTGGCTGCGGGATGAGCGGGAGGTGTCTGAAGGAGGCAGCCTGTGAAACTCTAGACTCGGGACGATGGTGACAGAGGAGCTCAGCTTTCCTGCTCTGTCTGGGTGCCCGGATGGTGGTNGCTTAATAACTTTTTACCTTCTCATTTAACAGAGAATAATGTGTCCCATGCTCCAGGGGGAGAGAGAGAGAGAGAGCGTGAGAGAGGGGATGTGATGATGTCAGCCGCCCTATCAGAGGAAGCGGTGACTTAAACCCACACCGAGGTGTACGCAGTGTCCGCGGCTACAGGTTGGATAAGAACAACCAGGACGGGGCTCAGGTTGCAGCTGTGGGGGGCTGGGCACCTGGGAACGGAGCGGCCCAACTTCAGCGTCCGCCTGAGGACTGGCCTAACTACACAGAGAAAACCATCGTAAGAAGTCAGACGTCTCTAAGTCAAGATACTGCCAGCCCCCTCTGTGTTCACAGGCGAGAAAGGCCAGGAGACACAGAAGAGGGGAGCAAGCCCAGGACTCCTGCGGGGGGGGGGGGGCACCCGGCTGCACCGGCTGCGGGATGAGCGGGAGCTGTCTGAAGGAGGCAGCCTGTGAAACTCTAGACTCGGGACGATGGTGACAGGGGAGCTCAGCTTTCCTGCTCTGTCTGGGTGCCCGGATGGTGATCACATAACTCCAGGGGACAATACGCTGCTTCTGGAGGGGGACAGACTGTGTGCGCACGAGTGCATGTGTGTACACGAGTATCTGCGTGCATGTGTGTGCATGTGTGTAGAAGAGGTTAAGCTGCCTGTGCTGGGTAAACTCACCGAGAGCTCCCTTAGGAAGGTTTAACCAGAGAGAGGGAGGGAGGGAGGGAGGGAGGAAAAGCAGAGAGAGGAGCAGTCTTTGAACTTGGGATGCATCAGCCTCGGGTTTTCCACTTACAGAACCATGGGGCAGTTTTGGGAAGGAGGTCATGACCTCTGCTGCCCTCCTCTCCAGCCATCCCTCCTCGGGTCAACAGCTCGGGAAAAGCACAGAGCAAAGACATCTGACCTCCGGCGCATCCACCCCTGGCCCTCCCCGCCAACACCCAGGCTATAATTCAGGCTTCTCCGTCTCAGCCCGGAAAGGAAACCCGAGGCCTGGGCTTCAGGCAAATGCTGGGGACTTACTTGGGTGAGGCCTTCCTGCAAGCATCCAGCGGGGGTCGTACGGGGCTCTCGAGGGGAAAAACTCAATTTCTCTGTCAATGGGGTCCGTGGGCGTGATGATAGGGACAGGGCTGTGATTATCCTAGGAAAGAAAGCCAGGCCTCCAATTCTGTCCCCGTGCTTGCCAACAGTGCCCGCACGACCTGCTGTTTGCACTTCTCTCTCGTGACGATGATGACGCCTTGCTGGGCAGCCCAGGCCCAGGCCCCACAAGCTAATCCCCACAGCTCTGCGTGGCGTCAGGTGAGGGCCTAGCAAGCGCTGAGCTCCGAATATCGCGTCACTGAGTCATCCGGGTGACACTCTGTGGGGGAGGCTACTGTCACTCCCATTTCACAGATGAGCAAACTGAGACTCCGCTGTCCTCAGGTCTGCCTCTGCTGAGGAGGAAGCCAGTCCCGCCTGACTGTCATCTGAGGATTCTCTATGGCCTGATGTTAGCTCTCTGGTGGAGAGGCGATGCCAACCCTTGGCTGTTTTTTTAAAAGCACAGGGCTGGGTGCTTAAAAGTACAGTACTAGTACAGGGCTGGGTGCCAGAGGGGGAAGGAGGGAGGACTAAAGAAACATTCACCCAAGCCCTGGCTGGTGTAGCTCAGTGGATTGAGCACAGGCCTGTGAACCACACGATCCCAGTTCGATTCCCAGTCAGGGCACATGCCTGGGTTGCAGGTCAGTTCCTGGTTCCCGGCAGGGGACGAATGAGAGGCAACCATACATTGATATTTCTCTCTCTCTCACTCTCTCTCCTTCCCTTCCCCTCTAAGATAAAAAAAAAAAAAAGAAACATTCACCCAGCCACGTCGGCAGGGCTCCCCACTCCCCGCGCTCCTACACCACTGGGCAGATGAACCGAGCAGCGGAGTGTCCCGGATGCAGACTGCGGGGCGGGCGGCAGACTGTACCTTTGGCATATAGGACAGCCACTCTAGGATGGTGCAAACGCCCTCGAAGTCGTCCGGCACGGTGACGTGGGAGATGCCGTTGTTGTGCATGATCTGCACGCCGCCCAGCTGGCTGTTGGACGTGTAAACCTCTCTGCCCAGGACCTGCTCAGCCACAGCACAGTTAGCAGGGGCCTGCCCGGCCCGGGGCCCTCCCTCGGGCAGTCCTCAACCCTGGCTGCGCTTCAAAATCCCCAGGGAGCTTTCAAAAACCCGGATGCCCAGGCTGTACCCAGACCAGCTCTACTGGAATCTTTGGGTTTTTTGTTTTTGTTTTTGAACTTATCTAGATAATTCTAACACGCAGCCCAATTTTGAGAAACAGTGTCTACTCTGATCACCTTGACTAGGACTCCCTGGGGTTACTCTGCTCCTCTCAAAAGCGAACCCTTCCCCATGTTTCTGCCTCGGCAGATCTGGGGCGGGGCCTGAGGATTTCTAACCAGATCCTAGCAGGTGTGGATGCTGCTGGGTCCGGGTCGGGACTTTGGGACCTTCGGTGGGATTTCGGCAGACCTCAAATATGGAGGCTTTACAGCGATGTGGAAATGTTTTCCCAGAGTGGAAAGGTAGAATACGGGCCTGCACACTCACTGAGATTCTGACCATGTGCTGATGAGAGGGGAATGCACCCAAATCTGCTTTCGGGGTCTTTTCCCAATTGCCTGCAACATGTAGTGCTATGTGAGGAATTTTAAATAAAAGAATTTTTAGAAATTTAAATGTCAGTAATATAGAACCTAATCCTTTCATTGGGGAGAGTCCTAAGAGGCCCAGATATCTGCAAACTGGAAAAATAGTCCTTACATCTGTAGGAACAATGATACCGGTGTCATATCGGGAAAACCCCTCAGGGGACAAGGGGATTGTTGGATGACCCCAGGCCCCTTCGCCGTCACCTTGTTGAGTGCGCTGGCTCCTGTCAGAATGATGTGGGAGTTCTCCACCTGGATCACGCGCTGGCCCAGCCTCACCAAGTAGGCGCCGATCCCAAGGGCTCGGCAGGTCACCTGCTGGGACAGGATCCCTGCTGAATTCCTGAGGGTGATGTGCCCTCCCTCACAGCAGGACCATGAGGGACTCAGATGGAAGCTACAGCTTGGCCACTGGCAACCTGATCCAGGGCCAAAGAGCAGAGGCCGAGCCTGCCCTTCAGGTTCGCCTGACCTTGGCTTCCTACCCAGGAAGAACACGGTTAACCAGGGAGAGTGTTCTAGAAGCCAGACAGCAGACAGGGAATGTTCTGGCTCTTCTTCAAGAGGCACGTGGGGAGCCCTCCTGAGCTGGGTCATTTGGGAGCTGTCGCAGCTGCTCACACAACCAAAAGGATGGCCGAGAGTACGTGTGAAACCAGGGAGACCCGAGTGAGGGCAGCACCCGGTTCAGAGGACGGCGGCCGCGTCAATGACCCGGTGGTGACAACGTGCTGTGTATGAGAGTTCTGTCATGGGGGACCCTGGGTGAGAAGTTCACCAGGTCTCTCTGTCCTATCTTGTAACTTTTGGTGAGTCCCAAACTATTTCCCAATAAATACACACACACACACACACACACACACACACACGCACACACGCACAGCTGACCCTTGAGTAATGCAGGAGTTGGGGGAGCAGACCACCCACCGGGTCAAAAATCTGCAAATACCTTCGACTCCCCCAAACAACTACTAATGGCCCATTATGGACTGGAAGCCTTACCAATAACATAAACAGTTGATTACCATGTAGCTTTATGTTATATATATGCATTACACACTACATTCTTACACTAATATAAGTGAGAGAAAGGAAAATGCTATTAAGAAGATTGTGGCCTGGCTGGTGTGGCTCAGTGGATTGAGCGCAGGCCTGCGCTCAATTGAACCACATGATCGCGGTTCAATTCCGAGTCAGGGCACATGCCTGGGTTGCAGGCCAGTTCCTGGCAGGGGACTCACAAGAAGCAATCGTACACTGATATTTCTCTCCTTCTCTCCTTCCCTTCCTCTCTAAAGACAAATAAATGAAAAAAAAAAAGAAAGATTGTAAGGCAGAGAAAACATAGTTACAGTGTTTGTGGAAAAAATCCGGGTATGTAAGTGTGTCCACACAGTTCAAAGCCATGTTGGTGCATATATCATATATTACATATATATAACACATGTTACATATTATATATTACACATTATATATATAATATGTAATATAAGTTATGTAATGCATAAGATATATGATGTGTATCTTTCAGAATATATGTTATATATCTTCTAATATGTTTTAAGATAAATACATTTTTGAACTATACAAATATATCTTTTTATATACAACTATCTTTTTATTTTGAAGTATGTATGAAACGCATGGAGCATGTAGGTAACATCCAGAACAGAAGCTGAGGAAGACACTCGGGGCCAGCGTTTCCCGCCTTGGGAATGAAAGACCCCACACTGAGTGTGACGTAGGGTCCAGGGGACCAGTTTGCCACTGAAGGTCACTACCGCCCCTCCTGCTCCTGAAACCAGAAGACACTGCTGATAAGGCCAAGGGGGGAGGGAGCAGTTAAAACGGAACAAACTTTCTCCTAAATGCTTAATACCTTTTAAATGGGAGGAGATTGGACCCTGACTCAAGCAGACCAACGATTAAAGGACATTTTTGAGGTAACTGTTAAAACTGAACTGAACTGGCTTCTGATGATATTGAAGTGTCGTGGATATCGTTGGGCAGAATAATAGTATATTAGGGGGTAAATCTTTATCTAGTAAAGATCCAATTTCAATTTCACCCATGGAAAGAGACGAGACAAGGTTTGCTCAGGGGGCATCCCACCTGCGACCCGCGGGGCCACCTGCAGCCCAGGGTGGCAGTGAGTCTGGCCCAACACAAAATCATCCATTTACTTAATACATTATGAGATGTTTTTGTGAGTACGTGTCGCAGTGTATTTAATGTGTGGCCCAAGACAACTCTTCTTCTTCTCCTGGCGGTGCAGAGATGCCAAAAGATTGGACACCCCTGCTCTGAAACATGCCGTATCGGGGCAGGGGGCCTGAGGGGGCAGAGGGTTTGAAGGGGCAGGAACAGCTAAACTGTTGGAGCCACGGGAGGCACGCGTGGGCTCATTATCACTTCTCTCTCCTCTGGCAACTCTTTCCAAGTTTCTATGATGGAAAGCTGAGACATAAAAGAAAAAGAGTGGGCATGGACTCACCAGGCTAATGGTGACAATCTCTTCGTAGGCCAGGGAGGACTCCCCAGCGATCGTGCCTGAGCCCCGAAGGTTCTCCACGCCCAGGCCGTCCTCCTTTCCGATGATATCCGTGATCACGTACCTGTAAGCACCAAACACGAGTCAGAGGCCGAGATCGAGCCCAGGGAAATCCAAGGCAGATGCGGTTCCCAAGGACACGAGAGGCAGGAGGGACGAGCAAGGGGAGGGCCTGGGAGGTGCTGATAAAGCAGCCGGAAGTGAATGACCGGCTCCCAAGTTTCTAGATGGTTCGCAGGCCGTGTTACCAAAACGTCACCGGCACGGTGCATTCTTCCTAAAGCAATTGAGGATACCATCTGGTCTCCAGAGAGAGGCGGGCATGCGTGGGAAGCCACTTGGCTCCCAATCGATCAGCCAGGACTCCACAGCCACCCGAGTGCGAGAGGCACTGGGTGTCCCAACCCCACTGAGAGTCACATGGCACTTCAGCTCATTAGCGGTTCGGAGGAGGCCTTTGGTGAAGACGCTCGTTAGCTCTCCTTCAACCCGGTATCTCCCCACCCGCCCTGGCAATGGAAATTTTTCCTCCTTCTCATGTGTTCCCAGGCAACATTCCAGAAAATGCAGCCTGGGAAGTTCCGATTTAGTCGCCTTCTCCGGAAAAGTCCCCACAACTTTCCTGGGAAAAGACAGCCGTGGCCTTGATGTTCCCGTGGAGCCGAGCCCTGCCCTCGCCAACTTCCCAGATGACACTGCAGCGTCTGTTTGGCTAATTTGGTCATAAAATGGGAGCCTGCATTTTTGGTCATAAAATTGTGAGAATTTGATCTAATTATCCCTGTGTTCTGTGCCATCTGAGTGAGAGGCACAGCTTACTCGGGGATGACAAGGACAGGTGCACCTTATAGAACACTGCAGGTGTTTAAGTCACTAGCACGGAAGCTCAAGGGTTCCACTGTACACACACCAACTGCTTGAAGACACCACCGTAAGCCGGGGCGGGGTGGAGGGGGAAGAGGCAGACCTACCCCGGCCCGGCCCCCCCCCCCCCCCCCCCCCCCGCCCGCAGCCGCTGAAATGAGCCCCAGGCACAAGGAGGGAGTTGCGGAGGGAGTTGCCTGCGAAGTCATTCACCTGGATTCTCCCTCTTCCTCGATGTGTTTGCAATGGACGGAGTTCAGGGAGCTGATTCTGGTGTACTCTTGAGGCGTCAAGTACAGGTATTTAAATCCCTTAAAACAAAGCGAAACAAAAAACTCCCCTGAGGCTGTGAATCCAGTTTCCGGCCGCGACGGTCATTGTTTTTAAAACAATACCAACACTGTAGGGAGGGTGTTGGTAATGCGTTAATGACATGTTTACAACATGTAACATGTCTGATATTAATGCCGTGTTAAAGACAGCTATGAACTGAAGATCTGCTACGTGCCTTCCACGCACCCGTACAACACGACCTTACTGCTTTCCTTGTTGGGTTCTGTTTCTCAGTCACCTTCTCTGTTGCCCCCTCGGAGACTTTTCAGACTTTTTCTGTATTCCTAGCCCCCTCCCCAATTTCATTATAGTGTGTGTGTCTGTCTGGAAAAAGTCCAGCCATCATTTACATAATGTCAAGGATTTGTGCAACGTCCATGTAACCTGTCAGCAAGGAGAGCCTGGGATGCAATGCATGAACAGTGGTGACTTCACTGTACTAGTCGGTGGGGGCAGTAGATGCTTTTGAGCATGTTTACTGTGTGGACATCGCACTCAAAATGACTGGGCCAGTGGAGCAACAAATCTGCATCAAATTTTGCTCTAAGGTTTAACATTCCTCTGTGGAAACTATTTCGATGATTCAGAAGGCCACAGCTATGGGCAACTGGTGATTGGCAGCTTCATCACCACAGTGCACCTGTTCATGCATCACGCCTCGTGCAGTTTTTTGGCAAAACACCAAATCACCCGGGTGACTTGGCCCCCCTACAACCCAGATTTGGTACCCTGCGACTTTTGGCTTTTTCCCAAAACTAAAATCACCTTTGAAAGGGAAGCGATTCTAGACTGATGATAAAGTTCAGGAAAATACAGCAGGGCAGCTGATGGTGACTGGGAGAACTGTGTGAGGTCCCCAGGTGCCTACTTCGAAGGGGACTGAGGCGTCATTATTCTATGTACAATGTTTCTTGTATCTTCTTCAATAAGCTTCTCCATTTTTCACAGCGTGTGGCTGGATACTTTCTGGACAGACCTCTATTCGCCCTCGTGTGCTGGGAGGGGAGGCCGCACACACGTTTTTGTCCCCTTCCGTTGGGGGGGCACTATTGCCCCCTTGGGAATGCACACTCTGGTCGCAAAGAACGACTGTCCCCTGCGTTTTCAGGTTACAAAATGTATACTTTTCTCTCATTCATTCTGCCTTTTATTGCAGCTGGTATCTCTCCCTCTCCCAAACAATATTTAAGAAATCTATGAGGCCGGGGACTATGTATTCTTCTCCTCTGCATTCAGAAGATATATATCTGTTTATACGTATAAATTAGCACCGTGTTCATAAACTCTCGTTACTGTTTAGACGTGTTCTCCAACTCCCATGAAACTGTAATACCAAGACACTGTATGCCTGTTTACGAATGGATATCGGTGCTTCACACAGAAAAAGAATGGTAAGACTTTTTCTACCCCCCTGTGGGTACTATCACCACCCATCCCCCCGAAAACACGACGCCAGCTGGCTGAACGACACTGCCACGCCCCTCCCTGACGTACTTTGTGGGGGTCTCCGGGGTCCACCCAAGCCACCTGGAACATGTGTTTGATCTCCTCCGCGAGGCCGATCCGGGCCCCACTGTTGGCCGCGAGGTAGATTTTGGGGATGCCCTCAGCCCGGGCCATCTCGGACGCCCTCAGGTACAGTAGGTCCTCGCCCAGGCCAAAGGATCCGATGCGAAAGGTGATGTCGTTGCTGATGACGATCACGTCCCGCCCTTCCGGATACTCCTGGGTCTTGAACCTCATCCTGAAGGCCACCATGCCTACCTGGTGATGACACGGACGCGCAAGGAAAATGGTTTGTGTCCTCGGGGGAACGTATTTGGAAAGGGCCATGCCGGCCGGGGGCCTGGGTTCTCTGAGACCTCACCTCGTTTCCGCCGGGAAGTCGGTTCATCTCCACCAGCTGGCCCTGGGGGTCCAGCACAAGCTCCGTGTACGTCAGCATGTCTTTGGGGTACTTGTCTGGGGAGCCCCACATTTTAAAGAGAGCCTGGAGAGAGGGGAGGAAAAAACCTGAAGTCATCAGGGGAGAGGCACATTTCCTAGTGCTTTCTAGCTTTACCCATGAGCTACCTAAAGCACACAGAAAAACACGCAGAATAGAAAAACTCCCCAGTGTCCGAATCGTGTGGTTTTTGTCGTCATAATTTCTCCTTAGTTGCTTAAGATTAAAAAAAAATGTGATTGGAGCCCCTGGTGTGCCCCCCTCATCCCCTCCCTGACCCTCCTCTGCCCAACTACCTGGGGTAACCGTTACCCTGAATGGGATGTCTGCGAATCACCTGCATGCTGCTGTGTTTTCATTTCAGCATGTCTGCATACATTTGAATATGCAGCATTACTTTGCGTGGCTTAATCTTTAAATAAATGATATTGCCCTGGACATACACCCTTCTGCAACTTGCTTTTTCAACTCCTTGATGTGTTTGGGAGAAGTATCCATCTTGATAAGTTCAACTCGGGTTTATTCATTTTCCCTGCTATTCAGATTCTCATGGAGTAAATACATCACAATTTACATATTCAGAACTCCTTCTAGGAACATTTCTGATGCTTCCAATGCTACAGGATTACCAATAATGTTGGAATGAACATTTTTACGGTCTCTTCTTACAAACAGAGGTGAATTTCACCAGGTACATACCAAGGAGTGGCCATAGGGTTTGTGAAATTTCAACTTTACTTGACATCACCAAACTGCTCTCAAATTTTCTGAGACCCTAGCCCTGGCTGGTGTAGCTCAGTGGATTGAGCGTGGGCCTGTGAACCACATGATTGCAGTTCGATTCCCAGTCAGGGCATATGCCTGGGTTGCAGGCCAGTTCCCAGCAGGGGACTCATGAGAGGCAACCATACACTGATATTTCTCTCCCTCTCTCCTTCCCTTCCCCTCTAAAGATAAATAAATAAAATCTTAAAAAAAAGAATGTTAATTAAAAAAAATTTTTTTTTTCTGAGACCCTTCACAGTCCCAGTAAGACTGCATAAGAAGTAGGAACTCCTTTGCCCCACACACTTGCCAATACTCGGTTTGCCAAATATTTTAACACCCATCTGCCGGGTGTGAAATTTTTGGGTACTGATCCGTACTTCAATGATTATCAGTGAGCTGAGCGCGCCTTTGAATATGCTTATTGACCATGTGAGTTTCTTTTTGGCCAATTTCCTATTTATTCCTGCCTAGCTTTTTCAATAGTTTTGCTTTCTATTTTTTATTTTTTCTAATCGACTTATACATGCTCTGTAAAGAATTTAGATCTACCCCTTTGCTGGTAATAAGTATTGAAACATGTTCTCCCAATTTGGGCCCTGTCTTTTCTCTTTTGCATAAAGAACTTAAATTTTAAAGTAGTCAAATTTACAGGTCTTTTGCTGGTTGCTGTATGCTTTTAACTAACTCCAACTGGCTTTAATGGTATGGAAACTTTTTTTGTAAACTGTCATAAATGAGGTAGAAATCAAGATTTGTATTTTCAGTTAGATAGGCAGTTTTCTTGTGCCTTCTAGTGAAGTTTATTTCCTGGACTCTCGATGCCCCCTGGGCATTCTAGAAGGTTCCGTCCGGGAGTGGGTCTGGTTCTAGGCTCTTTTCTGTCCCGCTGCTCTGACTCTGACAACCACATGGCACTGCACTAAGTCCCAGGGCTTGAAAATAAGGGCTGGCACCTGCTGAGATGAGTCCTCTTGACCTTTGTCCTTTTTCAAAATTGTTTTTGCTTTTCATGGGCTTCTGCTTTTCTACATGAATTTTTAGGTTTCACCCCCAAACCCTGGAATTATACTGAATGCATTAATTTGAACAGAACTAAAACATTACAATATTGAATCTTCTCATCATTTGCAAGCCTAATATATCTCTCTCCATTTATTTAGGCTTCAAGTTATTTCAGTAATGTTTTTTTAATATTTTATTTATTTATCTTTAGAGGGGAAGGGAAGGAGAGAGGGAGAGAAATATCAATGTATGGTTGCCTCTCAAGAGTCCCCTGCTGGGAACTGGCCTGCAACCCAGGCATGTGCCCTGACTGGGAATCAAACCGTGATGCTCTGGTACGCAGCCCTGTGCTCAATCCACTGAGCTACACCAGCCATTGCTCAGTAATGTTTTAAGGTTTCTTCCATAAAGGTCTTATATGCCTTTGATTTATCCCTAGGTAACCCTATGGTTGATCTTAATACTGTAAGTGGCATTTTTGCCTAATTTTATTTTATAATTACTGCTGATTTATGAGAATGCAATTAAGTTCTGTATATTGATCTTGCATCTAGCAATCGTGCTTTGTTATCTAGTTCTATAGATTCTCTTGGATTTCTTACATAGATATTTATATAATCTGCAAAAGAACCCCACCATTTTGCTTTTTTCTTTCCAGTTTTTATACCTTTTGTGTCTTTTACTTGTCTTATTACATTGGCCAGGACCTCCATAAAAAATGTCGAATAGAACTGGTGATAATGGCTGATTTTGTCTTATACCTGTCTTTAAAAAGAATACCTCTAATATTTTACCATTAGGTTTTATTAATTTTAGGTTGATACCATTTATCAAGATAAATTCTCTTCTATTCCTAGTTTATTCAAAATTTTTATTATGAACAGATGTTGTCAAATACTTTTTTAATACCTATTAACAAATGTAAGTTTTTTCTTAATCTATTAAAATGGTAAACTATAGACTTGAATAGACTTCCTAATATCAAATCATATAAGCAGTTATAAGATAAACCCTACTTGACCCTGACTGGCTAGCTTAGTTGGTTAGCACATTATCCCAACATGCCAAGGATGCAGGTTCAATCCCTGGTCCGGACACATACAATGAATACCTAAATAAGTGGAACAACAAATCAATAGTTGTCTCTCTCCCTTCTTTTCTTTCTAAAAATCAATAAGTAATAAAAAGAAATAGATAAACCCTACTTGGTCTAAATTTTTTTAAAAATCATTACTGGATTTTATTTGCTAATATTTTACTTATGAATTTTATGCCTATGTTCATAAATTTCCCTACTTCTAATGTTCTTCTTACCTGGGATTAATACTAAGGTAATAATAACCCAATAAAATGGATTAAGAAGCATTCTCTTTTCTTTTTCCTGCTCTCTAAACAATTTGTATACAAAGAGAATTATCTATTTTTTTAAGGTTTGATAAAAATTGTTATGAAACCATCTGGGCACAATTTGAGTGAATAGATTCTTTTAAAACTATTAATTCAATTTCTTTTCTTCTAAAGATTTTATTTTTTTTTTTTAGAGAGAGGAGGAGGTGAAAAAAAGAGGGAGAGAAACATTAATGTGTGGTTGCCTCTCATGCAGCCCCCTACTGGGGACCTGGCCAGCAACCCAGTCGTGTGTCCTGGGCTGGGGATCAAACCAGCGACCCTTTGGTTTACAGGCCTGCGCTCAATCCACTGAGCTATAGCAGTCAGGGCTTAATTCAAATTCTTTAATGCTTATAATCTGTTTAGATTTTCTACTTCCTTCTGTCAGTTTTGATAAGATATATATTTCTTAGAAATTTTTCATTTCATCTAAGTTTCCAAATTTATGGGTTTTCTATAGTATTTGGTTTCCTTATCTAAAAGAAACAGGATAGATTTGTCCCTGATTTGTCTGCTTCTTGTCCTGTGTCCCTTGAGGTCAGAGGCAAAAGGATACAGACAATGACAATCTTGCTCATAAAAGTTTCCATTTATTAAGCCTCTACTAAATACTTAATATAGATTTCTCACAACAACTTGTGAGCAGGCGCCTAAAGCCCAGAGAGGTAAAGGAACTCGCCCAGAGACACACAGGGAGCAAAGGACAGATGCAGGATCCAAGCCTAGACCCGAGTGACGTTACATGGCGGCTGTTCCCACTACCCTGCGTCTCTTCCGCCGGAAGCGAGCGGACGCTTTGCTGCCTACGGTGGAAGGGCCATGCCCTGGTTTCATGAACGTCATTCCCAATGCAGCGTGGGGTGGGGGGATAACGAACGTCCACACCAACAATGCCAGTGTGTTCAGTCGCCTCGAAAGGCCCTGCTACATAAAGAAAATAGAGGCACGGAAAAAATACTCGAAGGAAACACTGAAATGTCACTGCAGTCATCAATGGTGGAGAGATTGCATACAGGTGACATTTTATTTGCTTATTTTTATTTTTCGGTGTTTTCCAATGTGGACTTCAATAATCAGAAAAAATAACAGAACATTAGTGTTGTTTTAGAACATTACTTGAGAGCAGACTAAAAACCCCTCACAGCAGGGACCCCACCCTCTTCCTCACGGTCTGTCTACCCTGAGAACGGTGCCTGCCAAGCAGCTTGGACTCACTAAAAAAGCAGCCAAAAGACCGGAAGGAAGCACATCGAAATGTTAAGCAGTCTGTCTTTCGGACATGGAACTGCGTGAGTCACTTCTCTCTTCCCCATGACATCCTGAAGTTTCTATATTATATTCCTTTACCACTGGGATGAGCCTAGGCTTCTGTTTGGGAAAAATGCCAGGAAGTCCTTGCAAATATTACAGTTGATCCTTGAACTTGGGTGCGACCCTCACAGATCCACTGTGCGCAGATTTTTTTCAATGAATACCATAAATGCATTTTCTGTTCCTTATGATTGTCTTAGTAACATTTTCTTTAGCTTGCTTTAGTATGAGAATACAGTATATAATTCATGTAACATACAAAATATGTTCATTGACTCTGTTATTTGGTAAGGCTTCTGTTCAACAGGAGGTCAATTATCGGTTATGTTTTGGGGGAATCAAAAACCATGTCCGAATTTTCGACTGCACGGGAGGTTGGCGCCCCTAGCCCCCATGCTGTTCAAGGGTCAAACGTAATTTCTTTTCCTTCCCAGGCAGACCTGGGCCCGTGCTGCGCCTCAGACAAAGGACTTGCCTGCCTGAACAGTTCCGGGAAGTCGTACACATAGGTGGTCCCCAGGGACTGGGCCTGAAATCGCTTGGCCTGAAGCAGGTCCTTGGTGACGTAAGGAGTGTTGATCAGCATCCCGTGCTGGGGCCCTTGTTTGTTGCCAAAGGAGTGAAACATGATCTGGCAGAAGGACAGAAAACCAGAGCGTAAGGGAAGCACCTCTCGGAGACCCCCACTCCTGCCGAGTTCGTTTCTACCCGGTCCACGGTGAAAACGCAGTGCAGGGCGCAAACCACGTCCCACTACGTGACAAAGTGAGTATCTCAAAGAGCGAATTTCTTTTCTGCAACCAGAACAAGGAGGGACAGAGGGAGATGTGGAAAGACAGCCCCCAGAATATAACTATTACAGTATCCCACCCCCCCTCCCCCACACAACACCAAACAACAGTGCATCGAGACCGAGGAAACCCGAATCAAGTCTGCCCTGGAGTTATCGCGACTGAACCTGTGTCCGTTTCCTATTTTGGCAAACCCTATGGCTGCGGACAATGTCATCCCTGGGAAGCTGGGTAACGGGTATGCATGGACTTTCTGTACCATTTTTTCTCTGTATTACTTTTTTAACTTGAGAGTGTTTCAAAATAAAAAACATACAAATGCACGCAAATGGTAGTCAACACAATCCTTGATTCGCTTAACAAAAGTCTGTTCTGAAACACAGTTGGGGGAAATTCCTACTCCACTAAGGGACCCAGTGGGAGGCTGCGTCACAATTGGCCCCCCACACCTCATCTCAAACACGGCCCTCGAATGGTTTACACACTGGAACCCTTCTCCTTCCCAGGTGAGTGAACAACTGGGGTTCAGAGGCTAATAGAGTGATCAGAGGAGCCACCCCAATCAGCACGGCAAGCACGAAGCCACCAAACACCGTCTCGCCTACATCTCCCTGGCCTGAGCCTGTCTCTGCTGTGACGCGGACCTCCGTGACCCGGCCCAGCCTTACATTTCCCGATCTGGGGTCCGTGACTTCTTTGTAGAGGCTGATGTCCAGGTAGTAACCCGACTCGTTGGTGATGAACAGGCGGATGGGGATGACACAGCCGGTGGTGGTCTGGCGGATGTTGATTTTGACCTCAGCCTGCAGCACGCGCAGCTTCCACAACCTGCTGCCGTAGCGCATGACCATGGAATGCACCGACTCCTCGATCTGCCGCATGTCACAGCGATTCGGTTTCAGAGCCCACTCCGCACACACTCACAGAAGTTCTAGCACTGACAATAGCGGCAGTGCTGACATACTGAATGCAAAAAGCCGATGGGCTTTAAATGCATAATTACGCAGAGAGGTGGGCATTTTTATCCCCCGTTTAGATAGGGAAAGTGAGGCTGGCGATGAATGGCTAGTGCTCCTTGGTGACACACCCTCTGCCTCTTCTCCTCTGGGAAATGGGGGGCTGGTGGAGGTGTGGCACCAGCCTGGGCACCCTGCACCCCACAGATGCCAAGCTGATGTACCAGGACTTCTTTCACCCCAAAACCACAACCACAAACCCTGCCTGCTCCTGAAGACACAGCCAAAGGAGTCCCCAGTGGAGTCTGGAACCAGGGAGAGGACAGACTTTTGTTTGGCAAGGTATCTGGGGCCTCTGTGCTGTGTTGAAGGTGGAGCACTTCCTGGAGGGGCAGCAGCAGACAGGGGAGAGTGCCAGGGGAGGGGGCCCTAGGACTAAACAAGGCAGCGTTTGTCTCCCACCTGCAGCACCTGAGGCTCAGACTCGCACGTGCACATCCTGTACCTTGGGTCTTGGGTGCCAGGGGCCAATACCCAAAGCAGCACTGGGTCCCCGGGAGCAAGGGTCCCCAGGAAGTTGAGCCCAGAGTCTGGTGGGGGCCCCCCAAAGGCGAGACCTTGTAAGGGTCCATGATGACGGTGGGCACGAAGTTGAGGAAGATGTGGTTGCAGTCGGTGCGCACGCTGGTGTTGTTGAACGCCACCTCCAGCTCGTCCATGGCCTCCAGGAGCAAACGCTCACCCTCATTCTGCAGGTACTCGAAGGAGGCTTCCTGCCGAGAGTGGGGAGGGGGGGGAAGCCGCTAAGGCAGAGGGTGCGGGGCTTGCACGCAGCTGGCCTCAGGGAGGCAGGGGCAGTGGAGAATACTTCTCCAAACAGGATGCCAGGTGAGAAGGGCAGGGCCCTGACTCTGAAGGCGAAGGAAGGACAGAGGCTACCTGCTACATGCACCACCGTCTCGCTCCTGCATTCTGACGCTCGGACAACCGGGGCCTTGCGGACCCAGGAGGGACCCTTCCAGAGTGCGCCAAGTCCACCGTGGGCACACCTTCCAGATGCAAACCTGCCACTCCAGAGCCCCTCCACCAAACCCCACCTTGATCAGGCTCTCACACTCCAGGGCACTGTGCCCTGCCCTCATCACGCCAGGCACAGGATCCAGACACCCAGAGACAGCCAGGTGCCCAGAGCCCTCCGCAATTACTCAAACCAGCCAATCCCAGGCCTGCTTACCCTGTCTCACTCACTGCTCCCTGCAGAAACCCTAACGCAGGCTCTGGCCCGCAGCTCTGCCTCCCCTGGGCCTCCAGACTGGCTTGGGACTTCCCAGTGTGGCCCCCATGGCGTGGTGGGCCCCCTCCTCCGGGGCACTGTGATTAACAAGCAATCTTTTTGATGGCAACGATGCCTGATCCTCAATAATAATAAAATCTATTAAAATATCTGGTTGATCGAGGCAGCAAAACACTGAGATTAGTTTAACATCCATCAGCAGAGGATTAGTAAAAAAAAAAATTATACACGTGGGCACATCCGTGCTAGGAGTAGGCACCCAGCAGATTAGAGGTCTGCCGTGAGTGAGTGACCAATAAGAAAAGACCACTCTTCAAAGCATTGGTCCACCCAAGCTCTGTCTGGGACCTTGTCTCCACAATGCCACGTGTGGAAGTTTTGCCTTGAGAGGGCCACCAGCAAGGCTGGCCCGAGTGGCAGGATTCTGGGTCCTTTCGCTTGGTCTTTAAAAGTAGTTTTTAGCATTGTTTGCAATTTTCACAGCATAACCACGCATTAGTTTTCTAAATGCAAAAAAATAATCATCATCGTGTATTCGATCAGCAAATAGCACTCAGCAAACCCGTATCTTTCTATCCTCTCAATTCTCATGCAGACACCCATGGGACTGAAGAAAGAAGTCCACATGCCACCAGCCGGCATGTGAGAATAGCCACTTCAATGTCTGCCCGCCCCGCACCCTGGCGGGAGGGCTGCGCCGAGGGAGCCCAGGACACCCTTCGACCCCTTGCGAGCGGCCCAGGGCCCGCCGCAGAGCAGGGACTCAACAAAGGGAAGGCCAGCACAGGAGCGGCAGGTGCGGAGGAAGAAATGCTCCGGGTCGCATTACCTTTGTGATTAAGTCCGAGTGCCGGATGATGGCGCGGATGAAGAACCGGTGGTCCGTCACTTCCACGCCCTCCTTCACCTTGGCAGCGCCCAGGTAAAGGTGCATCTTGTGGTTGGCGCAGGGCACGGCGGTCAGGTCGAAATTGTGCATCCGGCTGAGCTCCAGCTGGAAGGCCAGGGCGGGCTCCAGGTGACGGTAAATGCGGTCCTCTGCAAACTGCAGGCCGACCCGGGAGGGTAAGACAGACACACACGCCCCCTCCCCTCCCCCCCGTCTGACACCGGGACCACGGGCCTGCTGGGTGCATGGCGTGTCCCAGACTCTGGCTGTGCGGGCATGGCACTACAAAGGTAGCGGCTATTGTGTCGTCCAATAGAGAGCAACCGCCAGGGCTCAAGAGGCCTGGGACTCTGCAAAGACCTAGAGGGCATGCGCGTCTGGGGAGCACGCTGCCTGAAGGCACTTGGCTCCCAGGGAGCCCAGCTGGTCCCCAGAACCCGCCAGGCTCTTCCCTGTCACAGCACAGAGTCTTTCTCAAGAAATCACAGACCCTTGGTTTCCTTATGGAAATTGGTCCTCAAAAAAAAAAAAAAAAAAAGCAGCTGATTATGCTTGAAACTGAGCTAAGAAAATTAAAAAGCCAGAAAATGGGTGGGTCTCACCTGCAGAAGTGAGACCTTGGACAAAGTAAAATACAAGATCCTGAACTTGGCAGAGCCTTGAATCCATGTCGGGAGCAAGGCCATCTGCTCTAGAGTGGGGATCAGCAAAGTCTTCCCCCCGAAGGGCCAGAGGACTGAGGGACCGCAGGGTGTGTCTTGGCTACTGGATTCAGAGGCTGAAGCGAGAAAGTCACAACAGACTTTCTGGGTGTGGCTGTGTTCCAGACTGTGTGCCTAAGAACAGGAGGCCAGCCCGCAAGCCACAGGGTGCCAACCGCTGTTTTGGGTGATCACGGAAAACCGGGTTGGGAGGACCAGCTCACTGAGTCAGCAGCGAACCCAAGAATTATCCATGTGAAAGGGGCACCGGTAGGTAGTGGAGGGTGCAGTGTGGGAGGCAAGAGGTTTGAGCTCCACATAGAAATTCAGGGCTCTCCTCGGAAATACAGTCGCAGAGGAAGGCGGGAGTCCGCATGAAAGCGGCGTGTTCTAGAATACGGAGCTAACTTAAAGACTGGGACAGTCTTCCTGAATATGGAAGAGGCCGGGGAAGGAAGAACAATACTGCTTTTGGTCATACCTCGTCCCTTGCTCTGAACGTGAAAAACTTGGGAAATTCTTTCTGCAAAAAGAAATCCACACAAAAGACAATTAAACCAAGCAAGACTTGTTCGAACATGGGTACACCTGGTTTTAACGCCAACCCCATCTGCTTCGAGAGCGAGTCACGTGGAAAGCCGCCTCTAGCAATGGACCTCTCCCACCCCAGTGTGCAGCGGGCACGTCAGGTAAAGGGGCAGGGAGGCTTGGAGTGTGGAGAAAACGCTCGGGATGCACTGAGAAGTGGACTGACCTCCTGGGCAATCAGGAACGTGATCCTCCGGAGCCCGTAATCCACGAGGATGTTCTTCTGCATGGAAAGCAAACACACAACAGAATCACACTCGGCCGCAAAAAGAAACAAAGTCCTGATAGGTGTCACCGTGAGGCTTAGCCTTGGACACATTACGCTGAGGAAGAAGCCAGCCACGAAAGACCTCACACTGTAAGACCCCATTTATACAGAATGGCCAGGACAGGCCAACCCATAGAGTTAGTGAGTAGGTCAGCAGTTGCCAAAGGCTGAGGAGGAGGGTGTCGGGTTGAAGAAAGATGGGGAGTGACTGCTAAGGGGTAGGGGGTTTTGTAGGGCGGTGGTGAAAATATAACAAGGGTCATGAAATTCATATACACCAAAAAGCATCGAACTGTACACTTTAAATGAGGGAATGGTGCACTACGTGAATCATATTTAATGTTACATTAAAATACCCATACTTTTTAAAAACATTTCATGAACTCTTTAATGAAATTGGGTTATTTCAGGGGGCAATGGTCTACTAGACACAAAAAGAAAAGGATGAGTGAATGATTTCATTCACATAAAATTCAGCACAAAACTCATCGGTATCGTTAGGAGTCAGGGTAGTGGCCAGCTCTCTCTGCGGGGCAGGAGGGGAGACCTGGAAGGGGCTGGGGAGGGGCAGAAACCTTCATTTCTCGATCTCAGTGCTGGTTACCCCTGGGAATTCACTTCGAAAACTCAGCAGGCTACACATTTACGACTTGTGCACTTTGCTGCATGTTCGACTTCAAGAAAAAGTTATCCAAGGAAAGTACAAAACTGTCTGTAGTTGCTCCCTGAATGAAATGAACACGATTATGTCCAGTTTTGTGGGGAGAGAAAAAGTAGCAAGAAGAAGATAAGGCTATCGTTTAACTTGTGCACATGGTAAGGAAAATTACCAGGGGAAATGGAACGTCTTAGCCCATTTCAGAAGCAGGTTAAGGACACAGGGAAGAATACCGAACGCCAATGCAGGCTAGAGAGAAAACAGGAGAAAGCGGGAAATGAAGAGAGTTCTCATGTGGGACAACCAGTCTGGGCACTTGGAGCCTGGCTCTCCATGGAAGGTGTGCACGGTATGTGCATGCATGTGTGTGCATGTACATGTGTGAGTGTGAGTGTCCATGTGAATGTATGCATGTGCATGTACCTGCCTATAACGTAAGCGATTTTTAATTACAGAAATGTGTAAAAGTCTTTCCTTTTCCCCAGCTCTCCTCTCCTCGATATGACATGCATATAAAATACACTTTGCTGGTGTAGAGATACATCTGTTTAGTCTTTTCCAGCCCACACATGTGGGTCGGTGTTTAGAGAGCTGTTTCCTTCCCACGGCCAGGTGGCATGCATGGCACAGCCGTCCACACCACGGGTTTCCTCACTGCCCCTCCCATTGCCTGCTCCGGGTCGGAACCACCAAGTACCCGGTGCACCATCAGGTTTGGTCCGAGGGGCAGGTGAGACCCTGTCAGCCCAGGGGTTGCCTTTTCTGTGCAGGGGGCGCCCAGCTGAACCCCCAGTAAGGACGTCAGCTGTGTTGAGGAGGAGCAGGCTGGGGGTGGGAAATATGCCCAAACTTTCACCGTGGCTGCCTCCAGATGGTGAGGCTGTGGGCTTTAAGACCTAGTTTCAGATCTGCCTGCACCTTAAACACAGTCTACAGCGAACGTGATGAGCTGTTGATTAACCAAGCAAAGGCTTAAGTAAACCACTCACGTTGATGCCCGCCATCTTCACAGCATCACCCACGACTGAGCACAAGGCCAGGTCCCCTAGGGGACGTCACGTCAGAGGGGGTAAGAAGTATCCAGTCCCCCAGGACAATATGGGGAACACAACAGCTAAGGAGACTGAAAGCAACAACTGAAATGTTCCAAGGAACCTTGAAGTTTAGACCAAGCCAGGAGGGTTGAGAACTAACAGCCAGACGGCGTGGCTGGTAGATTGGATTAATTATATGCTAAGAATCTTAGCATCCCATTTTACAGGTAGGGAAAACTAAGAATCAGAGAGGCATGGCAACCTGCCTGAGGTCACACAGCGCCTTCCTGCTGTGTCTATGACCTACACCTGCTAAGATGCTCCACATGTGTTTGCAGCTGAGGTCCTTGAGCATATATAACAGCTGTCCCTACTGACAGGTGACAATATAGGCTGACAATGGCTACCACGTGTTTATAAAAGCAACTTGCAGTTATCTGCGCACACAAATGTCGATCGTAAGTATCCATTTTAAAATTGTGACTTTTGCCTTGGCTGGTGTGGCTCAGCAGATTGAGTGCCAGCCTGAGTACTGAAGGGTCGCTGATTTGATTCCCAGTCTAGGGCACATGCCTGGGTGTGGGCCAGGTCCCCAGTAGGGGGTGCTGGAGAGGCAACTACACGCTGATGTTTCTCTCCCTGTCTCCCTCTCTAACCCAATGTTACCCAGTGTTATGAGGAAGAAGCTGAGGCTCTGATACATTCAGCCACCTCTGTGCAAGGTCACTGGCAACGAGGAGTAACAGAGCCAGGGTGGGAAGCTGGGTCTGTGGCTCTGAAACACTCAGCTGGTCGCAGGCACATGGGACACCTCCCCAAGACAAGCCGCTCCTCCCCACCAGGGACCCAGAACCAGAGGCACGCCCAGGGTACCTTGGACTGCACGAAGGTCCGCAGGATCGGCACCAGCTCCTCGTCCTCCAGGTGGTCAGCGCACTGGATGGCCACGTTCAAGATGTGGATGGGCTCCTCCCTGAGGGTCTGGGAGAGAAAAACAAGGACAGGCGGTCAAGGACCTGCCTGGGACCCCAGCCCGCTCCCCTCCGGCTCCCTGCTCACACACTTACCTTGCTGTCCTCCTCACCGTACATGGACGTCTGGGCCTTGCTGAAGAGGGGCATGTCCTCGGCCACATTGGCAAAGCAGGAGATGACATCATCAAAGTTCCTGGGGACATAAGACAGAGAGGGCTGAGGGGCAGCTCCCCCATGGTCACAGGTCACACCCAAGTGCTCCCTTTTTTCCAACCACCACTCTGCAGTTCATTCTGTCCCTGACCAGGTAGGTCCCAGGGGCCACTGATGGGGTCTTTCTCGAAAGGGAAGAATGAACCCACGTGATGGGAGGGCATGAATGAAAGAAAGGCTGTCCAAACGCTGCGGTACCAGCTGGGCCCCCCTGGTCCCAGCTGGGAGACCCTCCTAACAACCCCGCCTCACGTCTCTGAGTCAACTGAGGGAAACAGGACGCGACCTCCACAGCTCCTGGCACTGCTGTGGAGACACAGGGCCACCCAGCACAACACACGGCACCCAGGACCGGGTTGAAAAGGGCACTAATCGCAGTGGGACTGATCTCTGACGTTTGCTGAGCACATTAGTTATACACCCGTGATATTTTAAATGCGATATTAAAAGGTATTATCTCATTACATTTTCCTGGTGACCCTATGGAGGCCCTTCTTTGGTCCCCATTATACAGATGAGAACACTAAGGTTAAGAGAGGGAGGTCCTCTGCCCAGCGTCTCACAGTCAGGAAGTGCAGAGTCAGAATCCACATGCAGGCAGGCTGACACGAAAGCCCGCACTCTTGGCTCCAATACTATTAAACTGTTATTATTCACATTCTGTGCCGTATGCCTAGGCCACCCCCACCCCAGGTGTCACTTGAACAGAGGGGAGTCAGAGGCGGCTCCCTGGGCCCCTCCCCTCAGAGTGGCGAGGAGACCAGGCCACGCTGGGTACCTGGTGAATTCCTCAAATTTCCTGAAGGCGACCATGGCGCCCATCCGCTGGGACAGTGGGGAAAAGCCACTGTCCATGAAGAGCTCCGTGCTGTGTCTCAGCAGGTCGGGGTTGGTGACGCTGATGGGTGCGGCCATCCTGAGTGGGGGACAGGGACAGGCAGGAGTGGGGGTGAGGCCACTGCTCACAAATCCCACCCCAAGAGCTGTTCCTGCCCTGGAGACTTCGGCGAGCCAGCATTAGAGGAATAAAATTGGAGCAGGAGGGGACTGAGGTCGGGGCCCGGGGCCGAGGACGAAGAGCTCAACAAGCGAATGAATGAATGAGTGGTGCATGCATGGAAGTCTAGTCCCAAGGGCGCCCCCAGCAAGTAAGTAGTGAACTTGGCCAAAGAGACTGAACACTCTCCCAGCGTCGGGTTCCCCAGGAAGGCTGGTGAGGAGTGGGCTCTGATCTGGGGGACACTCCTGGCCTCTGCTCCCCTAGTCCCTCCCCAGCCATCACACTGCCACAGTCGGGGAGTGGTGTCCCTGATGTCTCCCAAACATACTGGCTGGGTCCCTCCAGAGGCAGGATGACAGTGGGCAGGGAGAAAAGAAACCACGCCAGGTGTGGACGGCTCCATACCGGTTCGGGTGCGAGGAGGGCAGCATGAACTGGAATTCCACCACGCAGGTGCCGTCCGGGAGCTGCCGGTGCTGCAGGCTGTTCAACTCGTAGGCGATGTAGCCCCTCCGCACGTAAACCTAACGGAACAGAAGCACAGGGGACATTCTCACAGCGGGTACCACGGCATGCCCTCAAAACCTGAGAACATTCAGGCTGTTGGCGCAATCTCCAAATCATCTCTAAGAGGTAGTTAAGGGCAAGTTTGCTCATGTTTCAGAACATTGCTTTCTCTGCAAATGGCTAGAGAGTAAATATTCTAGGCGTTGCGAGATGTATCATCTCTATCGCAACCACTCAATTCTGCTGTGGTAGCTCAGAGGCAGGCACAGACAGTATGTAAATGAACAGGCTCGTCTGCTCCAATAAAACTTTATTTATACACACAAGCAGGGGGACGGATGTGGCCCGCGGGCTGTAGTTTCCCACTTCCTGCTCTAGAGGTCTGTCCAATAGCAAGGTAACAACAAGCCACATGTGCCATTTTCAATTAATCAAAAAATTTCCAGTAGCCACTTTTTTAAAAAAAGGCACTGGGTTAAAATAATTTTCATAGTAACTTCATTTTGGCCCCAACACCCAGAAGATCATCACTTCAATATGTAATCAACAGGAAAAAATAGCGAGGTATTTGAAACTTTCTCCATACGAAGACTTTGGAATCCAGCGTGCATCCACTTGGGGGCACACTTGGGGGCACACTTCGGTTCAGAGTCAACACACTTCAAGTGCTCACTGGTCACACGTGGCCAGCAGCTACCACAGTGGACAGCACCGTTATACAGTTTAAGCTCTAGGGGTTTTATTTTGCTTTATTTTTTAAGATTTATTTTTAGAGAAAGAGGAAGAGAGGGAGAGAGACATCAATGTGTGGGTGCCTCTCATGTGTCCCCATCTGGGGACCTGGCCCACAACCCAGGCATGCACCCTGACTGGGAATCGAACCGAGATCCTTTGGTTCACAAGCCAGTGCTCAACCCACTAAGCCACACTAGGTAGGGCAGGCACTGGGAGATTTTTAACCCAATAGGCAAAACGATGCTGGGACTGGCAGGGGCGGCACCACGCTGTTGTAGAGGCCTCTCCCACTTACCTCCAAGGACGCCATGCACACGACCTTGTTAGTGTGATAGAAGAAAGAAGGCAGCACGTCAAATATGGTCGTTTCCGAGAGTATCAATTTCTAAAGGATATGGGAAGGGAAAAAAGAGAAAAGTAAATGTTAAGACGTTTCAACCACCAGTCAGATGAGTGAGGGGGCGGGAACAAAGGGGAGAAGCCGGAGGGGTCATCACCAAACACTGCCAGCATCCCGGGCCTGTAAGATCTGAATGGGGAAGTGGCTCTGAGCTGCCTGCACCCGTAGGTGCAGAGGGTGGCCCTTGTCAGTGAGGCAGATCAGGGAAGATGAAGCTGTGACTCAAGTCACCAGAGGATTACAGCTTCCAAACCCCTTGGTGCATCACACCTGAGTTTTTAAAATCATCCTTCCCAGTGAGCCTTGCTGCCTGAGACTCCCCCAGGGGGCCCCTCGGGCAGCCACAGCCACACTGGACTGAGCCACTGGTGTCCGTCACTCTGCCTGGTGCCCGCACACTGAGGGCGGGGTGAGGAGGGGAAGCAGGGCGTGGAAGGTGGAGGGATGGAGACAGCCTCACCTTGAGGTTTTCCGGGCAGAACTGGTGGCCATACCTGTCGATGGCAGACAGGAAAATGGACTCCACCTGGTTGTGCCTCAGCTCGTAGGAGGGGAGGTGGGAGGCGATCAGGACCTGCAGGGGAGGAGTCGGAGGGGCTGGGGTAAGCCAGACTCACGGGGAGAAGCCGAGGGCTGGGCTTGGACACAGAGCGCAGCAGAGGGGCCATGCGTGGCGGGGGCCAAGCCTGGCAGGGAGGACCACCCCCGCACAGTGGGGGCTGTGCCCCACGGCCCTACCTGTCTGGCTCGGAGGGCCACTTTGCAGTGCTCGCTTTTGCTCAGCTGGGTGAGCTCGTTGAGGATGGAGGTGAGTTCCTCCGACAGGGAAGGGTCTGGGCCACAGAGTTCATCCTTGGGGGCACAAAACAGAATCTAAGTGGCTTTTGTCTTCCAGGAGCAAACATGCGGGCCCTCATCCTCTGCCAGGGGTGTGGCGGCCCCCAGCAAACTAGACAGCTGCTCGGTCCTCTGAGGACACCGGGAAGGTAGCCTGATGCACACACCCTCACCCCTTTCCACTGTGCACGCCCATTCATTCATCCACCCCCCAAAACGTGCCCTAAAAACACCTGGGAATTAAAAAAAGCACATCTATGTCTGTGCCTGCATTGCTGCCAACGGCCGGAGATCGTGGGTGCTCACTAGGTGCTGGGTAAGTGGCGACACCCTTGACATTCATCTCCCCAGGTGCTTCCAACCCTTAGAGGGGTTGCTATCACGACCCCCATTTTACAGATGAGGAAACTGAGGCTCAGAGAGGCCATGGCTGGAGTGTCTGGCACACAGCAGGTGCTTTGGTCAGTTATGACCTCTCCCAGGGGCTGACAAACCTCGCCCGCTGCTTGGTTTTGTAAACAAAGTTTATCGGGGCACAGTCACGCACATTCGCTTACACTGTACAGTGGCAGCTTTGAGTGGTCTGGACAGAGACCACATGACCAGCAAAATCTAAAATATTTACTCTCTGGCCCTTTCCAGAAAAGTCCGCAGACCTCTGAGCTGCCCCCACCCACCCCCACTCTAGGTATAGGGGGCCCTTTCCTGCTTACGATTAACATGATCACCAGCTGGTTCTTCTTGGCCACCTGCGCGTGGGAAAAGATGCAGTCCAGCACCTGGGACATGTCTGGCTTCAGCTGCTCCCTGAGGTTTATCACACACTTGTCGTAGTGGGCTACAGGGAGACAAAAGGCCGCACGGGAGTAAGGCCCGGGGCCCCTCCTATACTGTGGGCTTGTCACCAGCGCCAACGGCGACTCTTGCCTTGTTGGAAATGGTGCTCAACTTGTAGGTATCTTTTCAGCAGATCCAACACCACGGCCTTCATGTAGCCACGGGTCCCGCTGCGGTATCTGGGGAGGAAAGGAAGGCTGCCTTAGTGATCGACTCCACTCGCTGGTGTGCCTGAATATCTACAGCCAGGGCTTGTAGGGTTTCAGAGAAAAAAAAAAACTAATAAAGCATATGGGGGGATGTACCTCCCCCCCTTCCCCAGCCAATCCTGGGCTTGGGAGGGATGGGCGAGTTGGTGCATTTGCACTGACTTTGTAGGACAAGGAAGGCATAGACTCGTCCAAGGTCAAACATCAACCCAGAGGCCAGGCCTGAGCCTCTGAATGGATAGCAGGAAACTCTCTTACAGATTTGGGATGCTGAAAGGGTCAGCCTTGCATGCATGGTTGACAAGGACAATTTTCAATGAACCACCCAATGGGTAAAGACGGTTTGGGGGAAAAACGGACTTGAAAGACATTCCCCAAAAGATCTCTGTGTAAATCTTGCTTCCCTTTGAACACCGAATTTTATCCTGGACGTTGCCTAAAACATTTCCTCTTCTTGATCATTTCTGAACATGGGGAAGAGGGTTTCCGAGGAGGCGGGGCACTGGGATTTAGAGCTGAAACCAGCTTAAGCCCAGCATTGCCCAATAATAACAAAACAGAAAAACCCACAACACCCACTTATTCAAATGTGATTTTTAAAAAGATTTTATTTATTTATCTTTAGAGGGGAAGGGAAGGAGAGAGGGAGAGAAATCTCAATGTATGGTTGCCTCTTGTGAGTCTCCTGCTGGGAACTGGCCTGCAACCCAGGCGTGTGCCCTGATTGGGAATTGGTTCGCAGGCCTGCGCTCAATCCACTGAGCTACACCAGCCAGGGCTCAAATGCAAATTTGAAAATAACGCAACATAGGACAGAGCTTTGATATTTACATGGAACACAGAAAAATCTGCTAGGGAATTCAATTAATTTACCACCAGTCTGATTCTTTTAGGTGTTTCTCAGAAGCTGAAGGATGGGTTTAAGGTTAACGGGTGAAGTCTCCTGGGAGAGACTACCCACCCCTCCCCCCCACAACCCCGGCCCAGGTGCTCGGCTGTAAGACTCTCTCTGTGGGAAATCCACACCAAGGCCTCCGTCATCAGCTTCAATGCTGCCTCTATTGCCGCTGAGAGTCTCTACGAGCCAGAAAGTCCCCTGAAAAGAAGGGCGGTCTCCTACACTCTCTGCACCTCTGGTAGTTTCTGGAACATGGAGCATGTGAGCTGAATTAACTGGCTCCAGTCTGAGGATTCTGTCTGCCTAAGCAAAGGTTTCTTGCTGGGTAGATTCTTTGCGCAGAGCGGCAGTTCTTGTCTCATCAGACTAGTTCTCCCTGCGCAGCCGCTACTCAAGAAACAATACAGTCTCCATCAACTCCTTTGCGAGGATGCCCCCAAACCGCAATGCTAACTTGTAAAGTCTTTTGTGGCGTAGAAAGCCATCGTGTCCCATTGTCCCTTAGTTGAAGCTGCCACGAGGACTCTTTATCAGGACTGCACAAAAATTAATCCACTTAGCCCGGGCCGGGTAGCTCAGTTGGGTAGAGCATCATCCTGAAATGCCAAGGTTGCAGGTTCGATCCCCAGTCAGGCACATAGACAAGAAGCAACCAACGAATGCATAAATAAATAGAACAGCAAATCAATGTCCCCCCCCTCTCTAAAGTCAATAAATTAAAAAAAATTAATCTACTTAGAACTCAGAATGCCTTATTGTGCATGAGGTGTTTTTATTCCCATTTTGCACATTGGCAAACTGAGATGCATAGAAGTAAGTGCCTTATCTGGGGTTCCACTGTCAGGAATGGCCATGCCAGGACCACAGTCAGGGTCCCTTGATCCCAGGCACTGTCTCCCAGTTCGAACCTGCCCTTCAGAGACCCACAGAGCACCACCCCGGTGCAATACACGGCATGACTCAGCAGGACAACCGCACTCCACCGAGAGCCCAAGATTCACCTCTGGACCAGCTGCACGATGCTCTGTGTGTTCATGAAGAAGACTTCCCGGTCGGCCTTCCGCTGCAGCGTGGCTGCGTGGCAATCCAGGATGGTGGCTATCTGGATGGGGGGAAAGGACAGGCCTGGCCACTCATGACCACACAGGAATCACCCAAGGGACCCACCACAGGCTTCTGGGAGAGCCCTACCCAAGGCTCATTTGAAAAAAGGAAATCCCAGCCCCAAAGCCCTCTGGCCACCCAGAAACAGCTTCATTCATCCCACTCGATGCATCGCTTGAGGAATCCAAGAGCCCAGAATGACAACACAGCTGTAAAGACACGCTCCCCTTTGCATTTGCCTCTCCACAAGCCTGGGGGCTCCCGGAGAAGAGGAGAAGGGAACTGCCAAACCCAGGGAGCACAGGGGTGCCAGGCGGGTCCTATTCATATCATTAGCTTGAATGTTATTGACATATTGGTTTTGGCAACAAAAATCTTTTAAATGTAGAAGCCTGCATCAATGACAAATTCCTCAAAGGTCCGCGCATGTACTTTTTTAAAAAAATACTTTATTTATTTATCTTTAGAGGGGAAGGGAAGGAGAGAGGAAGAGAAGTATCAATGTATGGTTGCCTCTCATGAGTCCCCTGCTGGGAAATGGCCTGCAACCCAGGCATGTGTCCTGACTGGGAATCGAACCACGATTTTCTGATTCGCAGGCCTGCGCTCAATCCACTGAGCTACGCCAGCCAGGTGTACTTTTCTTAATTGGGGTCCTTTAGAGGTTTGCTTTTATTTTTTAGTGAGGATATAACTCATCTATAATAGCCCCCCTTAAAGTATATCATTAATTTAGTGGTTTTAGCATATTTGCCGAGTTGTGCAAACATCACCTCCATCTAATTTGACAGCATTTCGTCCCCCCTGAAAGGAACCTGCCACCCTCCCCACTGCCCTTCCCCCGGGCCCAGGCAACCGTCAGTCACCTCCCGTTCTCCACGGATTTGCCTGCCCTGCACAGTTTCATGTGGACAGAAGCACGTAACACGTGGTCCCTGGTGACTGGCTTCGTTCACCTACCATTTCTCAAGATGCTTCCATGTGGCACGAATCAGTATTTCATTCCTTTTGACGGTGGAACAACAGTCCGACCTCCAGAGGGGCTGACCTCTGGCAACGACCTTTGCTGACCTCTAGCTGCCCCAATCGCTAAGGTGTGGGTGGGGGAATGAGGATGGCAAGCAGCCCTTCTAAGCAGACAGAGGGCACGAAGGGAAATTGGCAGAGGGGGCTCCTACATGAAAACTATCTTTAAAGGCTTAATAAAAGCAACCAAAACAAATGCAACCAATGTAGAATTGTTAGATATTTTTATGTCACCCTGAAACGGTTTCCATTTTTCAAAAATACTGTATCTACACGAGAGTCACAAGATGATCACCTTACAAAACCGGAGGGAGAGAATCTAAGCTACAGACTTAGCCAGAAACACTCTCGACTTCCTCTTAGTTCCGCCAGCCTATCTGGGGGAAATGCTCAGCCTCTGCTCTAATCCGGAACCCGAGTTTCATGGAGTGAGGCTGTTGGTGTTCATCCAGACGCCCGTGGCACTGGGGAGATGCTGCACAGAGAAGGCACGACAGAAAACCCAACCCCCAACACCCCGGGCTGTCGGTGGGTTTCACGAAGCCCGACTCAGGCTGAGGACAGATGTCGAGACTGACCAGGAGCCGAGGGGCCACCTGGCTCGGCGCGGGCACCCACCTGCTGGCTGGGGAACTGGCAGAGCACCGAGGTGACGTTGCTGGCGTACTGGGCCATCACCCTGCGCACCGACTTCTCCACGGGGGTGGGGATTCGGCCCGACACGCTGGTCATGATCTCCTGCAGCTCCAGCAGCGGCAGCGACGGGTGGCGGAGGGTCATCATGAGCTTCTGCACCCATTCCTTCAGCTGCGGCGGGGACCACAGCGTTGGCCGGAGGCCCTGCGGGGCCTGGGCACCGCCACCCGCCACTGGGCACCCAACACACTCGACCCATGCAGGCCCTGTGCACCCGTGTGGCTGAAGATCTGGACCCAGCAAGCTCCAGAACAGTCCAGAGGGGAAGGGCCCCTAACTACAAGAGGGTGCCCAGTCTCCCCACCCCTAGGTGAGGGAGCCCCCACTCGCCTCTGAAGGCACCCAGACTGCCAGCCTCGTGTGAGGCTGAGACATAAGGCCTCGTCATAAAGAGCTAATGTCTGTGGGACATTCAGTGCCAGGCCTCTGCACCTTCACACTCGATCCTCAGAAACACCCCTGCAAAGTAGGTACAAGCCTTGTTCCCATTTTACAGATGAGGAGACCAAGGAGATGAGGAAGTTGTCCAGAGGCACCCAGCCAGCAAGAGCAAAGCCGGGGTGCTAAGTCAGGCCATCTGGCTCCAGAGACTCAACGTGGTTATGAGGTTCAGAAACCAAGTGCTGCATGCACTAACAAGTGCAAAGACCAAATAAAGGTTCCAATGAACGCAACCACAGGTAGGCAGCACAGCAGAGGGGTTAAGAGCATGGACTCCAGAGCCAGATGGCCAGGGTTCAAATCCCACCCTTGACTCTTTAAGGGTGAAATACGGCAAGCATCTCAGCCTCTCTGTGCCTCAGGTTCCTCATCTGAAAAACTGAAGTAGTAAGAGTTCCTACCTCACAGGTCGTTGGGACAATAACCTGTCCCAACAGGGGGGACAACATTCTCAGTGCCTAGAGTAGTAGCTGGCATGCAGTACGTACGAGACACGGGTCGGTCCCTGTTGTTACCCCTGGGATTTGCTACTTTCAGATAGAATGTGATGCACACGGTTTTATCACTACTGCTTTTAGGTCCTTCACGGGGGGTCTGCAGATTTGAGAACTTATTTCTCTCCAGAGCGAGTAGACAGAAGGCCCCTGGGACAGTGACCCGGGAACAGTGTTTCCGAACAGAGTGCCGCCCTCTTTCTCTCTTCAAAGGCGTGGCCCACCTGGACCCTTTCCTACCTACTGCCTGGATGCTCTCAGCGCTGAGCTGAGTAAACTCTGAAAAACCAACTGTCGCTTTTACCACAGTTTATCCTCAAAGAGAAAAGCCCCAGATGTGCACAAATGGAGAAGCGGGTCTTTTATAAAAACAGCAGAGGACTGACTAACCGTTTTCTTGTCTTTACATCAGTAAAGACCTCCGACCTCATGGAGCAAGTCCTTCCTGCTCATCACCTGGACCCACTCACTCCCTGAGAACACACACCCGCCCTTCACCCGTGACCTACCTTTACGCTAAAGATGGGCTCGGGCAGGCAATAGCCGTTCATGACGTTAATCAGGTTTTCCAGGACGCCGTGGAAGACCTGGTTCAGCTTCTCCCCCATGATGGGCAAGGTTGGCTGGGGAGGGAGCTCTCCTGTGAACAGCTTGGCCTGATGAGACAGGACAAGAACCAGAGGTCAAGGCCTCCATGGCCTCCCGACTTGGACAAGCCAAGGGCCAAGGCAGGTCTACAAGCACGCAATGCCCTTAGGATGAAGCCGGTGAGAACAAACAGAAGAAAACGTGTTGGAAAGCGAACATTGTTACATTCGCATCCCTCGGTTTTCCAAATCTTCCCCTTTGCAAATATCACTGTAAATCGTGTCCCCCCAGTAATTTCGGAAGGGGCTGGATTTCTTTGCTTTGCTCTGCTTTCTCATGAAGGTGAGCTCCCTATTTCCTCCATTTATTTTCAGTCTCTGTGGCATCCCAAAGATAAACACCTACCAGGATAAAAATTTACAGAACCCTCCTACAAATGTACCTGATTTTCGTAAACCATAAACATTTAGCCTCGGGATCAAAATGCTAAAAGCTTCCCAAAAGGGCAAGATGGACTTAATGTGCCCCTTTGTCTATGAACACATTCTATAAGCACCCACTGACCACCTACTACGTGTGAGACACTGGGCCCGGAGGTTTGGGACATCCATTCTGCTGGCCTGGACCCCTCAACTTCCTGCTCCCCGCCCCCCAACTCTCCTCTCGTCCTTGAAGAGCTAACTAGAGGGTTTTCTTCTCCAGTCGGAAGCTGGCTTCTCCACCGGGCCTCCCACAGCCAGGGCCCAAGGTGGCCTGCTGATGGATTTCCCGAACTGAACCACAAGGGTTCACGGCCCACAGGCGCATATCGGCCCACAGGGTGCAGCCCTGCCCCTGCCCCTCACCCGGGAAACATCTGCTGAAGGAGTCACTGCCAGCACCCAGGATCTAAAAAGGCCCAGTCTCTGTCTGGCTCTGGGAACCCCCGAAAGAGAATAATAAAGAGAATGAGAAGAAAACAAACCAAACTCTAATAGAATTGTCTGCAGACAAGAAACAATTTGATTTTTAAAAGTACTTTTCTGGCTTTTTCCCTAGGCAGATGAACTGATAATCTCGGAGAAAAGAATAATATACAGATGAGTGACAGGCCACCCCGTCTGCATGGGTCACTTAAAAGGGTGTAAACGGTCATCAAAGATCTACGTTTTCTGAGTGCCCACTATGTCCCAAGCATGACTGAGTAAAAGCTCACGGCAGGGGAGAGGGTGAGCCGTGAGAACATCGGGGGGAGGGTCCTCCCAGCAGAGGGACCAGGTAGCAGGTGGAGGGGCCTGGCCTGTATAAGCAAAGGGGGAAAGTGAAAGAGGGTGAAGCCAAAGTGGGGAGAGCTTGTCTGGGGTCTCGCAGGTCATCAGAAGGACTAGTTTAAATGGGAGGGAGAATCACCGAGAGGGCTTTGAGCAAAGGAGGGCATGTCTGCACCCATCACACCAGCTATAAGGATGACTCTGGGAGGCAGGGGAACAGCCAGGGGAAGAGCCAGGGGCCTCGAGTCTGCTCGGCTCCCCAGACAGGCAGCCAGAGGCCACAGGCACGCCCGAGCCAGCCTGGGGGCTGTGCCGGGCGCGACGTACCGGGTGCACTTTAGAGGGGTCGTCAAGCTCCAGCCTGGCCACCACGCAGCCCGCCTCCAGCACCGCCCCCGGGCGCTTGATGTACTTCACCCGGCCACTCTCCTGCACGTTCAGGGACATGATCATCTTCATCACCTATTGTGCAGAAAGAAGAAATGAGACAGAGCCCACCAGGGCTGGCCTGTGTGTGACACCCATTCAGAGCTAGTCACTCCGGGTCAGGGACAGTGTCACTCACATAGAACGACTCCCAGGGCGGAGTTCAAGCTGATAGGACAGAGGGAACTAGCGGTTCCCCAAAGTCAGGCGCGGTGCCATTCACAGCCCTCTCCACCAGCAGAGCCAGCGGGGGAGGTCGGTTTTATGGGCCCATTTTAGAGATGTGACAACTGATCTTTATTTGGAAGTAACGCCTCTGCCCGAGAACCGCAGTTCAATCACCTCACGGTGGGTGATGAACACACACGTTCACACAACGTGGTGTGTTTGTGACCTGCTGCGTCTCTCAAGGCAGCGGGAAACCCTCTAGGGATCAATCAATGGAGCCAAGGACGCACCGCACAGTTCGGTCGGTCAGCAGTCCATTTCCGTGGCCTGAGAGCCTAGCTATGTGGACGGGATGCGTTTTGCTACCATGGGGTGGGCGATGGGCACTCAGCCCAGTGCTCCTTGGCTCAGCAGGTCAAGGAGTGGGCACCTGAGTCAGCCAGGCCTGGCCTGTGAGCTGACGCCCCTCATGTCACTCTGTGACCTTGGCAGGTGCCTCCGTGTCCCCCCTGGTAAAATGAGGAATAACAGCCGTCTCACCTCACAGGGTTCTTATAAGGGCTGAGCACGAGGGAGAACCCGGCCCACCATTCCCGCGTTTTCACTGCCATTATCGTTACTGTTCCCCCTGGCAGCCAGGAATGGAGGCCGCGTGTGAATCCTGGCCGTTTCCGGCCTGCTCGGGCCCCATTTCTTTTGTGAGATGGGGGGTCACACTGGTGCCCATCTCCTACGATGGCTGGGAAGACTGAAGAAGGTGAGTAGAGATAGGTAAGATGCTCCAAATAGCACCTGCCATGTGGTAGGTGTTTGCAAGTGTGGGCTCAATGACAATTGCCAATGTCATTCTTACTCATCAGCTCTTAATCATTTCCAGGGAGGTGTGCCTTTTTAAGGTTTTTCCCCGTAAGTATTGCAGGGAATCTGGGCCATATGCTGCACACTGGCTCTCTTAGGAATTTGCAGCCAGTGGCCTAGGTAAGAGGTGAGGACCATTTGCAGAAGCAATGCCAAATGGACGGCCCTCCCTCGGGGAGCAGAGAGTGGGGGACATGAGGGGTATGGTGGAGGCCTGGCAGAGAGCCCCAGGACCTGGTCTGTGCTCACCTCCATCTCAGCGTAGCTGCCCCCTGCCTCCACGTGGCCCCCGTCCTCCACTGTGTACTGCGTCAGCTTCCCAGCTGAGGGGGCTCTCAGCACTGTGGGGTCGTTCTCCTTCTCAAACACACACGTCTTGTTGCCAATGGTGATCCGGTAACTGGGAAAGAGGGGGAGCATTGAGGGGGGAGACTGGGGAGGGCCATCCGCCAAGCGGGCCCAAGTGGGGCTGTCTAAAGGCGGCCCTGAGAGCAGCCCTGGGTGCGGCTCAGGGGACTCCACTTTCCCAAACGGTGGCATTTGATAGTCACGACAAATACATTAGGAGCGAGGTGGGGGAGCAAAGCGGGACCCTTTTCTAGCTGAAAGCTAGTTCCTTTTACTAACATAAATCCAACAGGCTCAGAGAAGGCAATCAATACACATTATTCAATAAATATTTACTGACTGGGGAGAGCAGACCCATGGGTGGACCTTGTAGTAATCTTGAATATTCTTGGCAGATAGAACATGGGTTAAAAAGAGGAGATAAAATCACCGCTCTGGGGTGAATCTGGTGTGCCTTCTCCGATCAAGGATTGGGGAGGGAGACTACCTCTCTAACTGGAGTCGTTTCAGACTGGGGACCTCTGGCAGCCCCACCCCTCCCCGACTTCACTCTCCTTGGTGGGGGGGTAGAAGGGAGTCTGCACCCCCTGCTCAGTAGGGCGGCGCACATTCACTGTGCGAGCCCACAGGCGGTCAGGTGAGCCAGAGCGGAGGGTCCACCTCAGGAGGCCCTGTGCTAAGGGCTCCTAGGGTACCCTGTATTTCTCCCACCTGGGCACACGGCAACCCTGCCCGCCACGGTCTGTTTGCTCCATGTGTCACCTTCCCCAATAGGCCCCACACGTCAAGACCATGGTTCTATCCCAACGTCTAGCTTGACGTCCGGTACAAGTGGATGCTCCATAAACAGTCCCTGCCCTAGCTGGGTGGTGGCATCTCCTCCGAGCCTGGGGTCCCATTAGATGGGGCAGATGCTCCAGCTCAGACACAGGCAGCTGGCCCTACGTTCCACACCTCTAATGCCGTAGAGCTGAGTCAGAACCCTCCGCCTGGGAGGGTGCATAGTCCACTCAGTTCTGAACCCTCCCAGGTCACTAGAAAAGGACCCCCTGGGCACTCCCCACAAATGCCTGCCAGTTGCGAGGAATTTGGCCGAGAGATTAACCTCTCTCCACGGGCCCAGCACCCACCAGGCAAGGCACTTTATCTAAGACCCTTCAGCTGCAGGAAGGATGGCTTCCCATCGTCACCCCCCGGGAAGAGCGCTGGCTCTGGGGCCTGGGCCGGCGGGACACGTGCCCCACGCACCTGTTGACCTCCTCCTTCATGTAGGTCGTGTAGCTGTTACCGCTATAGGACAGCAGAAGCCCGCCATCGTTCAGCCGGTGGGCGTCGATCTCGATGTGACAGCCATTCATGATGAGGACGAACATGGTCAGAGACTGCCGGGCCACCTGTGGGGACAGGTTCAATGTCGCCACCTGAACTCGGGATGTCTGCTTGTCCCCGTGCTCCCAGAACACTGTCTTGCCTTCCCCAGCCAGGAGCCAGGACTAGTGTCCACTGTAGGGGTACCAGGGCAGGCACCTTGTTTGTCCCGCCGCCCCAGCCCTCGCTCACCCAGAAAGGCAGCAGACAGGGAGGAAGCCAGCAGAAGGAGCGCCATTCCTGCCTTGTAGGGAGGCTGATGGTCTCCGGCTGAGGGCCGAGTCCCGCCAGCCACCTCTCCCCACCTGGGCACTCTCGTTCTGAGTCCTGCCCCCACGCATCAGCCCCTAGTGGGGCCACACTGGGCAGCAGGGCCATGAGGGGGGTGCATGTGGGTGAGATAGCCCTGGGGCCTCCCCCAGTGACGTGGACCAGGGCTCTGCCCCCTGGACATGGCTGTGCCCAGGGGCCTACAGGACATGTGGGACACTGGAGAGAGGCACAGAGGGTCAAGTCTCAGCTTTGCCTTTCAACCTGACGCACTGGCCCCATTTGGCCGTCAGCGCAATGGGCATGTTCCCTCTCCGAAAACTAATGCTCTGAAGAGCCCTCACCCTATAAAATACAAATTCAAGACCAAAGATAGCGAGAAACATAGGAATACATTATCACATCATTTATGGTGACAGTAAGAACCAAACTAGCTATCCAACCACCTTGCAATGAAATAACTACTCGAGACCTACACTGTGGAATGTGGTATAGCCCCTGGACACTTGTGGCTATTTAAATGTAAATATGAAAATTAAATAAAATGTAGAATTACAGTTGCACTTGCCACGCCGCAGGTGCTCAGGAGCCGCCGGTGGCCCTTTCTGGAGCGTGTCCATCCCTCCTGTAAGTTCTAAGGGAGCACTGGGGACACCCCCGACCTCTGCCCCATGACCTCGCCTTTGTAAAATCAGTGCCAGGAGCACACGAACAAATAATGGAAACGAGATGCCAAAATGTCAACAGGGACTGCCTCCCGGTGCCAAGGCATGTGGTTTCCCGACACTTTATTCGTGTTTGAAACTGTGAAACTTTCTAGGAGGCTGCACTATACGTCATACCAAGCCGGGGATACCCAGGCCCCCAGAGGTAGCCGGGACCTCTCGGGGGCAAAAGGGAAGTGGTTTTATAGCACACTCCCATGGACAACACGCTTGTTGGGCTGAATTAAGCCTAAAAAATCTCGAAAGTTCAACACGTGTTTGGCATATTCACAATAGAAGTACTAGAAAATAAAAACCCAGCCTCAGAAGCATGCTTGAGCTCCACCCTCTTTTCCAACCTCAGAATGGGAGACTGGAAGTGCCGGGGAGGCCTTGGCTTCCAGAGGACACTTTGTCCCCGCAGGGCACCCCCTACTTAGACCCTCTGCCTCACCCTGCACCCACCCCTCTCAGATGCTCCTCGACTCTCTCTGCTGATCTGAGCTCGGATGGCCCAGGGAAGGCGCCTCCGTGACCTCTGCCGGAGGAGAGCAACCCGGAGGAGCTCCAGGGAGACCAGAGGCAGCCCAGGAAGAGGTCAGAACCCCGCACACAGACTCTCGGGGTGGAGAAAAGACCAAGCCAGGCTCACAGGCCTTGCCCAGCAACGACCCTACTCACGCTCCACACTGGATTAGATGGTGTCCCCCCGATTCCTAACGGGCACCCCAGAAGGTGACCTTATTTGGAAACAGGGCCTTTGGAGATGAGTAGGTCACACGGGACCAATCGAGTATGTACCAGAGGAGTGTTCTAGAGGAAAGAGACCCAGAGACAGAGGTGCAGAAGGCAGACACGCCCAGAGGAAAGAGGGCCGTGTGAAGCTGGAGATGGGGACTGGAGTGAGGTCTACCGGCCAGGGGCCCCGGGGACTGCCCACAACCATGGGAAGCTGAGAAAGCAGGGGACGGGCTCCCCCTGGAGCCTTCAAAGAGACCAGGCCCAGCCCACGCCTTGGTTGTGGACTTCAGGCCTCCAGAACTGTGAGAGGACAAATGCCCCCTGTTGGAGGTACTTGGTTACAGCAGCCACTGCGCCTTGTGCGTGTTGCTCAAGCCCATGCGCTCTCAAACCCACAGCATCCAGGTTTCAAGGTCATGGGCTGCCTGGGGCATCTTGAGACCCAGGCATGAGAAAACCTGCTCCAGGGATGGCACAGGAATAGAAACTCCTTCCCTCAGAGCTCAGGGGTGTCGGAGGCATCCGAGAAACGTGGGTCTTTACCTTGAGGACGTACTTAGAGCCTCCATAAATCAATTCCACGTCCACCATGTTGCGCAGGGACGCTGCGGGGAGGACCTGGCCCCTGAAGCAGAAGACAGACTGCGGTGAGCCTGGGAGCAACTGAGAGCTCTGTGGCCATCCTCGCCCCCGGCCTGAAGCACCATTGCACCTGACTATGCTAAACACACCTGACTGTACTGAAAGAGCTACATCTGACCCTGGCCAGATGGAGCATCATCTGGAGCATCATCCCGTAAACCAAAAGGTCACAGGTTCGATTCCCAGTCAGGGCACATGCCTGGGTTGTGGGTTCTGTCCCAGGTCAGGGCGTGTAAGAGAGGCAACCGATCTCTGTCTCTCTCCCTCTCACCCTACGTCCATTCCCATCTCCTCAAAAGCAATGAGCCTGTCCCCAGGTGAAGATGCAACAAAAACCCTAAATCTGATTAAAAGGCAAGAAACAAGTATCATCTCAAGGAGGCCGACATCCCTCAGAACTTAGGGAAACTGCACTTTCTGAAGGATGGGGAATTTCAAAAGGGTTTTCACGAAGCTAAATCCATAATAGCTTCTCCAAGAATCCTGTGTGCAGGGGAAACCCTGCTTAGGAAGGAACCAGCACCCAGACTGTGATTCTACCCCCATTCAAAAGCACCGCAACCAAGCGCTAAAATCTTGGCCTCTTCCTTTTGGAAGCTTCCGCTGCCTTTCCCAGAGATTCTCATCCGTGGGCAATTTTTACATTCACCCTCGGGACACCTGGTCACCTTGGGAGACATATTTATGTCACGAGGTCAGCACTCTGCATCTGATTGTCATGGCTCTAGGGGAGAGGGGACACTATGGATGGGGCCAGGGATGCTGCTTACACCCCACACTGCACAGGACCACCCACAGCACAAAATGATCCAGCCCAAAATGTCAGCAGGGCTGAGGCTGAGAAACCCCGGCCCGTCCCCGCAGCGAGCCCCTGACCACTTCCATGCTGGTCCATTTCACTAGGCACCTTCCCTCCGCCCCCCCCCCCCCCAGTAATTTTAGAGGGTGAGAGAGAAAAGGAGAGAGAAGGAGAAAAGCCCATTTGTTGTTTCACGTATCTATGCATTCATTGGTTGACTCCTGCATGTGCCCTGACCGGGGATCGAACCCACAACCCTGGCATATCGAGGGGATGCTCTAACCAACTGAGCTCCCCGGCCAGGGCCACTAGCACCTTCTGATTCAGGTGAGGGTCTGGGAGAGACCAAAATACACAGCCTACAACTCTGACAACATACCTGACACAAGGCAGCACATGACGAATAAACACATGACTGTCTCTATTTTAACTGCTGCCTTGGCCTTGAGAAGCCCATCTCCCGGGCTTCTTCCGGGGCAGCCCAGGATTCTCCCAGGAATTTCAAAGGCAAGCACATAGGAGGGGTTCACTCATCTCCTGGAGGCTGATTCGTGCCCAAATAAAGCACGTTCTGCCTACCTTGCCACTCACACATTCCCCAAAAGGGGAAAAAAGTTACCTACATGCCCTACCTTTCCAGCGAGTGTAGGAAATCCGTCATGCAGGTTCTGAACATCGCATCGGCCACGTTCAAGGCTCCGCACACCACCCCGAGCATGACATCGGGCTTTTCCGCCTAGGAAAGACCCTGCACTTCAGCGCCCACGGCAACCAAGCCCCCAGGATGCTGGGTGGTGGGAAGGCTCTCTGGGACGCGTGTGCAGCCCCTCACCTGCACTTTCTCAGCGATGAGGTGGTCCAACCACCCAGTGTCAATGTCGTTGTTCTGGAAACTCTCGGTCTCCAGAAGGTTAACGAGATACTCCACGGTGGTCCTGAAGTCGCCCCGGATGGACAGTTCCTTCAAAGCCACCACCATGTTCCTGGAGGGGACAGGCACACAGGTTATTTCCTGAATTAGCACCCGGGGCTCCCTCGTGGTTCACAGAGAGGTGGGACCACACAGACATTAAGGGGGTCTATCTTGGCTCCAGCCATTTACTGGTCGGGTGACTTACCTGCTGGGGCCTCCGTTTCCTCATCTGGAAAATGGGGTAATAACCCTGACTTCGCACAGGGGCTTGAGGATTACAATGAGCCAATCCATACAAAGCACCCCGTCACAGATCAGTAACTGTCGACTGCTATGAACATGATTAATTACCACGATTATAGTTCTAATGAACCATTGCTGGTCACTCTGCCTCTCTCTCCCACTGGACCCGCTCACATCCCCGTGTCCCCGAGCTGGTGCTGCCCTCTGTTCGCATGCACAACTGCCCTGCCTGGGGCACCTGCGGACCCTGAGCTCTGTTAACCTGCTCAGGGCTTGGCTGGTAACCAACTCCCGTTTCCCAGGGGGCCTGCCTCCCCCCAGACAGGGCCTCCGGTCCAAGGGCGGAGATGGCCACTCCCTGTGAAATCACGGGGACGGTGTTTTGGGGGAAATGAGCCAAAAACAGAGGAGGCATCAAAAGGCCTGCCTCCCTGGGAGGGCAGAGCGTTCACACCTGTTACGGCACTCCTGAGTGCCGTCAGCAGGCGTGCCAAAGGGGCCACAGCCACCCCACTTGCGGGGTGCACCTATCAGATACACTGAGGTCAAGTAAGGGTGTCAACAGGCTACCGCTGTGGGGCCCAAACCTGCCTCTAGGAGTTAAGCGACTGGACTCAGGGTGACCAGTTTGTCCCCGTTTGCTCAGGACCTGGCCAGTGTTAGCCTGAGTAATCTGCCAGCCCCGGGATCCCCGGGGGAAACTGATCCCCTGCTGGACGCTGACAGTTGCACAAAGAGCTGGAATTTTTTCCTCCGAATCCTGCTGAAGCTGCTGCTGCTCATTCATTCACAGCACGAGCCAAGCCACACACCCTGTGCCATTTGGGGGAGACCGGGCCAGCTGCCCTCCTTCCCTCCCCCTATTCATTCTTAGTTGCTGCAATTCTAAGCTTCAGGGTCTCTGTTTTTCACTGTGCACAATTAAAATTAATCATTCGAGGTTAGTAAAAAAAAAAACCCACTCATCAAAACCACCAAACTCAATTTAATTCATGGCTAAGTGCCCAGGCCAGATAGAGTTTAATGTTTTTTAAATAAAACGTCCACAGGGCCTTTTGGATTTCTCACTCTAAAGGAAAGTCACCCACCAACACAAGAACATTAAGCCACCATGCGAACTGGTTTTGACCATTCTGCACCCAAGTCAAGGCAGGAAAAAGGTGTGTTTTGAAATTTGGGGGCCCCTTTGTTAACGTGGGTTTCTCCAGGAACTACTTATGAGATTTAAATTTATAGGAGAGTCCTGTCCCCATACACACACACCTTTAAAAAAAAAAGCTATAGTGCCCAGGCTAGTGTGGCTCAGTGGACTGAGTGCCAGCCTGCAAACCAAAGGATCACCGGTTCGATTCCCATTTGGGGCACATGCCTAGGTTGCGGGCCAGGCCCTCAGCAGGAGATGCCTGAGAGGCAAGCACACATCGATGTTTCTTTCCCTCTCTTTCTGCCTCCCTTCCCCTCTCCCTAAATAACCAAAATCTTTAAAAATAAATAAAATTAAATTTAAAAAATTCTAAAAAGCTATAGTACTCAGCACCTTTTAAACTTTTGGAATGAATCACCTTGAACATTCTTTGGACCTCCTTCAAGTTCGACCTGCCATAGCTCTAGAGCAATGACCTTGGACAGGTCGTATTACTTCATGGAGCTCAAACACAGGAAGAGGGTGAACTTGGTCCTGGCGCTTCAGCTCAGGATGTTTGAACAGGGTCTGCAACGCCAGTCACCCCCCTGGGTCTCCTAACTTGCTCCTGTGTCTGCAGCCTCAGGGCAACTTTCAGTTTCTTAAAGGATGAAAGGCAGGAAAGGAGGAGGGGAGGAAGGAAGGGGAGGGAGGGAGGAAGGGGAGGAGGGGAGGAGGGGAGGAAGGAAGGGAGGGAGGAAGGGGAGAAGAGAGATACTGACGAAATGGCTTCTTCCCGGTTCTCTCCCCAGGAGAAGCAGTGCCCGAACTGGGAATCCGCAAACTCGTGTAAGCCCCCGGCAGCGGCCACGCTGAAATAGCCCCACACGTTCTTGTTGCTGCGGAAATTCAGCTCCTGGACTGTTCCGGAGCTTGGCTTAAACCCCTAGAGCCCAGACAAAAAAAAAAAAAAAAAGAACAAATATAGCAAAACATAAGGGAATCACTACTCCAAATGTATTTTCATCTGAGTTAAACCCTAGGAAGATGCAAGAACCTGTGCCACAACCAAACACTTAGCATGATCAAGAAAACACTGATGCCGTGCTGGCCTGGTAGCTCAGTTGCTTAGTGCATCATCCCGCTACAACCTAAGACTGCGGGTTCGATCCCCAGGAAGAGCACATACAAGAAGCAACCAATGAATGCATGGGTGAGTGGAACAGCCTGTCGATGTTTCTTTCTCAAATCAATCAATCAATCAATTTTTAAAAAGAAAAAAAAACATGGATACCTCTTATCAGGGATGTGCGTGTTTCACGTCAGCGCATCAATGCACGTCATTTTTACTTCACAAAAACATTTGAAAAAATAACAACCGAGTTGGAATGGGGGAAGAACGCGTGGGTGTGATACGGGAGAACGGTGAGTGTTGATGGAACTGAGTGAAGGAACATTCTGATTTTACACTCTTGACACTGTCAATAATAAAAAGTTTAAAAGGAAGAGGACTGAATTTCCAATTCTGGACTATGAAAATTCCAGCAGATAAAGAAATCCAGTGTTGGCCAACGAATGCTAACACATCTAATTCCATAGGGGGGTCGCCTGTCTGCCCTTGGAGTGTTACTTTAGTAGTGGGGGGTGGACCCGGACCTTCTCTCTGGGATTAGGGCTCCTGAAGTGAGTGGTGGAGGCCGTGGTTTTGGCAGAGGTGCCTGGAGGCGAGAGACCGCGAGTTCCAGGTGCCCGGGAGCTCCACCACCTGGCCCTGCGTCTGCCCAGGCACCTGCGAACAAGCCGTCATTCCTCTGAAAAATTCCCGTTTTGCTTGTGCACCACCAGAGTCAGCTTGTGTTTGCAGCCAAAGGGCCCTAAACTAATATGGCTCCCATCCTATAAAAGTGTGCAATGAAAGGGAGAAGAGAAACACAAGCCTCTCCTACACCAAGTTTCCTGAACGTACTCATTCAACAGTTAGGTTGCGGTAGGTTCTAGAGATGACGTGTCAACCGTGACAGACGCCAGCTGGTTGGGTTTTTTTGAAGGCACAAGGAAGAACAAGTCACAAAGGGTCTCCGTACAACGGGCCAGCCTGCATTGAGGGTGCAGCAAAAATTCCAAGGAGCCAGACGCTATGTCTGCTGCTTGTCCCAAAGATGGACATGGCCTTTGGAGTCCCCACTGGGGCCTGGCCAGGGCCTCAGCATGTCCCAGGCTTGAGGCATTAGGCAAGTTACCCCAACCTCTTGATCTGCAATCGGGGGTAACAACAGCCAGTGCCAGAACATCAGTGGTGAGACATGAAGGGACACGCATGACACACGCTCCATGTCAATACACTGTGACCTGTTCCCCTCCTGCACCTCTGCTTCCTTATCTGTAAACGGAGAAGCCTGGGGAGAAGGGGGCAAACACACCTTTCTCGCCCCAAGTCCAAGGCTAAGGCTGGGGGTCTGCCCCACACTGGGAGACTGGAAATGGCAGAAGCGAGGGCCCCCCCACCAACTTGCCTCATCAGGATTTTCGCTGGTGATTCTGGCAGCAATAACGTGCCCTCGGGGGAGGGGTGAGTTGGAGGGGGTGTCAAAGGAAATGGGTGTCACCCCCCACGGCGACTCTCCATACAGAAGGCGGATGTCTTTCAGCCGGTGCAGCGGCACACCCATGGCGATCTGAAATCAAGAAAGCCATCCCAGGGCTCTGAGTCCCACGAGACCCCCAGTCCTGCCCCCAAACACCAAGCCCAGTACTGGGTGTGCCAGAGGCGAGGTCCCGTGAACGACGGCAGACACACTGAGCACCTCATACGCACACAATGCTGCTTACGGTGCTGGGAGAGGCAGGGAAAGAAAAAGACACGGGCCTGACTTGGCCCCCACGGGGCAAACTGTGCCACTGGGAAGAGAAGCAACATTCATGAAACACCACCACCACCCATCGAGAAAATACACGTGGCAAATACACACGAGACGTCGGGGCTCCGGAGGACGAGAAGGAAAGGTACCCAGAAGCAGGACTACAGGTTTTGAGAAGGATGCAGGGAACGCTGGGTGAGAAGAATGAGTAACCACGAGAGTGTGAAGGACACCAGCTCAGCCAACGGGTCACACCTAACACGCTGTGTCTCGTGACATGACATGGGAAAAGGGACATCTCGGGGGAGAGACGGATCAGGAAGAGACAACCAAGGTTGTCTGAAGGGTCGAGGAACGTTCTGCCGGGACCCTTCACAAGGCAATGAAAAGGTAGGACTGACGAGACGTGGCAGTGAAATGGGACGTGCGGCCCTGGCTTTAAAAAACAAACAAATAAACAAGAAGCAGCCACAAACTGGGGGAAACACTCATGTGGGCAGTCGTATCAGACAGGTGTGCGGCGGTGTCCGTGCAGGATTTCCTCGTTGTATCGCAATGGAGCGCCCTTGCTCTTGGGAGGCCTCGGAAGTGACATATTTAGAGGCAAAGTGGCAATGAAGGTTTGGGTCGAAACATCTCCCCAAAGGCTTTATACAGCACACCGCAGAGAGAAAGCAAATAGGGCGGGAAGCTCACAGCGGGTGTGTCTAGGCAGGGTACGGGATCCACATGCATTAGCCTTGCAACTTTCTGAAAGTTTTCAAACTAGAAAAAACTAAAAGCAGAATAAAAATTCTGGTGGGGCAGGGAAGGGAGGAAGGAAGAAGACACTAATAAAAATAACTGAGTCCCAGTGAATGCAGGTGTTCCTGCCTCTGGGTCACAAGTTCCTAATGCGGGGTGATACTGTCCCCCAGGGGACAAATGCTTGCTCTTGGGCGGGGAGGGCGAAGAAAATCTTACTCTTTGTATGTAAAAAGCACAAATGTATCTATAGTACCCAGGCAGATATGCAGTGTATCTATGATATTCAGATTTCATGAGGGGACAAATTGGGAGGAAAAAATATCTAAAAGTCTCCAGCGGTGGTGGGGGTGGGGGGTGATAACGACACACATCTCCAGGTCTCTGAGTGGGTATCAGGGGTCCACAAATGCCCTGAAATTGCATAAAATGTATGTTTCCAGGGAGTAGGTCCGTGACTCTTGCCAGTTTCTCAAAGGACTAGATGGCAGACAAAGGTGACAAACCACATCACGTCCTCCACGTTCAGGGCCCACAGTGCTGCATACACACCCAGTCACTCCCCAGGGACAGTCAGCCAAGAGGGGTGGGAAGGCCCGGTCTGCACAGGCCAGGGACCCAAGCCCGGGCAGAAGAAGCCCGCGGGCCTGGAGCGGCTTCCTCACCTGCAGCTGGGCAGCTGGCAGGTTCACATCGGCGATCATTTCCGTGCAGGGGTGTTCCACCTGCAGGCGGGGGTTCAGCTCCAAGAAGTAGAAGCTGCCCTCCTGGCTGTACAGGTACTCCACCGTCCCTGCGCTCACATAGCCCACCGACTTGGCCAGGCGGACGGCACACTGCAAAGAAACAGAGACCGAACAAGGAGTGTCCAGTGGTTTTCTGGGGTCGTTTTCACAGTGGATATGAGTTCCCCCACCACATGCAGACTGAGGACCTGCTACGTGTCATGCACTTTGGGACCACACAGCTCACACTCGAATAAACTCACGCCAGCCTAAATACATGGAAGCCATGTCCGTGATGGACATGGTCTCGCCCACTTTGTCAACACGGGCCGTGAGGAGCTCTGTCTGGCTCTGGGCTGAGACGGCCTCCCCGGAGGCTGTCCCCACAGCCGGCTCTGCAGAGCCCACCTGCTCCATGAACTCGAACACGGCCGGGGTGGCGATGGTGGCAGGGGCCTCCTCGATGATCTTCTGATGCCGCCGCTGGATGGAGCAGTCTCGCCCAAACAGGGACACGGCGTTGCCGTACTGGTCGGCAAGGATCTGGACCTCCAGGTGACGGGCGTGCTGGGCCAGCTTCATGAGGAAGACAGGGGAGCCCGGGATCTCACTCTGTACCTGTGGGGAAGGCAGAGCGGCTGGAACAGGGAGTTTCCCAAAGAGAGGGAGAGACGACAGAAGTGATATCCACCATCTCCTACGTTTTGTGTGACCTCTCTCAGAGGCATGACAGTCTCTTTTAAACCCAACAGTGTGGAGATACCTAACCCAGAAAGTGAAATTCCCCCACAATCCCATGCTGCGAAAAGTTGGGTCCAGCCCTGACTGGTGTAGCTCAGTTGGCTGGGTGCTGTCTGGCAAAGAGAAAGGTTGCTAGTTCGATTCCCGGTCAGGGCACATGTGTGGTCCCCTGTGGAGGTACATAACAGAGGCAACCGATCAGTGTAACTCTCTCACGTTTCTCTCCCTCTCTTCCCCACCCCTCTACAAATAAATAAATAAATAAATAAAATGTTTAAAAAAAGAGTTGGGTACAAACTAGAAAAGAGTTTAAAGTGCTGTGAAGAATTAACGTGGTTGAGAATTAATGCTGCTATGGTGTCAGTTACTAACTTATCGGGGTGATCACTCCATAAATTATATAAATGTCTAATCACTGTATTATAGCCTGAAATGTCTATACTATTGTATATCATTGAAAACATGTTTGATTATTTTTTTAAAAGAGTTACTATGCTGTTGCGAGTCGGGTGCACGAACTGGTTTGCTGCCACCCCCCCAGCAACACACACACAGGAAACGTTTCTCTGAACAAACGCAGGACGGAAGCACGGCCCCCCTGAGCCTCCCTCCCCTCCCCCTCCTGCTCAGCGCACTCGCCCAGCGGCTCTTCGCGGCGGAAGCCGCAGAGGGACTGACCGCACCCTTTACACAGCAGACACCGCTGTGTCACAGGCATGCCATGGAGAGGCTCTCAAAGGAAGAGGGAACAACGCTAACAGAAATAATCTGCTGGCTGATGACGACGACGACGGAACAAGACGATTCCCAAAGATGTGAAAAACAGTCACGCAGCAAGACTCACTTGTCTGAAAAGGATTGGGAAGTCCTCGGCGCTCTCCGCCTTCCGGATTCCTTTCCCTCCACCGCCTTCCGAAGCTTTGATCATCAACGGGAAACCAATTTTCTCGGCGGCCTGGGGGGCAAAGGGCAAAGGGCAAAGGGCGCTCTTTGGAGGGCAGACACTTTCCACCGCCACCAGCCACCAGCACAGTGGGAAGGCCTGGCCCCTCGGTGCCTCCCACCCCCAGGCTCCGCGGTTACCTCCAAGCCCTCGTCGACGTCTTTCACACAGCCCTGGCTGTAAATGTCCTCCGGGACACAGACTCTTGTCCCCTGCTGCAGGTCGCCGTCTGCCAATTCCACCATCAGACCTGGAGTCACAAAGAAGCTGAGTCCCCAAGGACAGCAGACACACACAATACAGACACCACAGGGTCCCCCTCACCAAGCGGCTCCAGGCCCGGCCTCTGGCTCCGCGGGGTGCTCACAGGGCCCTCCAGCTTCGTTAATTACTGACTTCTAATTTTCTCACCCACTGACCCACCCCTGAATGGGAAACCAAGCTTAAGAAGTTCAGACCACATCTACCAAGAACGCCCTACTAACAAGAACTCCCAAAATCTCCTTGTACCCCAAAGGGTTATTTATATGTGAATTATTATTTTCCGACAGCCTGTGAAGATTTAAAACAAAACAAGACAAAACTTTCCATTCCCAATTTAGAATTCAATCTTTGGAAGGAAAAAAATCAAATTGAATAGGAAACTTCTTAGATTTTTTCCTGTTTCTTTTTAAATATACCCTAGAAATTCTACTTGGAGAAATTTATCCTAAGGAAATGATCAAAATGTATGTAGAGATTTAGCCATAAGATGATCAAACCTCCATTACTTTTAATATCTTTTAAATTAGAACAAAATGAACTGGAAAATGGAAAATGTATAACTAGAGAGGACTGTTAAATAAATTATGGTATATCTGGATGATATAATCCTACATAGGCATTTTAAATGTGGCAAAGTATATTTATTGACACAGAAAGATTAGTGAGAAAAATAAATCCTAAACTAGTAAATACAAGGCTCTGTTTTAAAGGATGTGCTTAGAAAAAAGACTAGAAAGGAAGATAGATCCCTAAAATGCAACAAATATTCAACAGAGTCAGGACTATAAATGATTTGTTTCTTTTTTTTTAATTTCTCCTATTTTCCAAGTTGTCTACAATGAAACTGTTACCACTTGTTTAATAATTTAAAACTTGTGAAAGAATTTTTAAAAAGGCATATTCTTGTTCCGGCTCTGCTCACATTAGCAGGACTGGGTGGAGGAGCCCCCCCGAAGGGAAAGCCGAGGTCCCTTACCGCTTCCACTCCAGGGCAGTGTCGGAATCTGCAGTGTCTGAGCCACGATGGTGGAGGCGATTTTATCTCCCAGGGCCCACATGGCCTCACTGGGGGGGCCTGCGGGGGCAGGGACAAGAAGGAAGGCGGAACCGAGTCAGCCACACACAGCTGAGTGCTGACCGAGTGCCAGTGGTCAGGTGCCAGGTCCCAGGTCCCAGGTCCCAGGGAATTTCACGTCAAGTCAGGGAGGAAGAAAGTCTTAGTTTGCCACCTCATCAGTCAACTTTCAACACCCGTGGACTGTAAACCTGGACTCAATGACAACCGAAGCTCTGTAGCATCCACAAAGTTCACTTTTGGGGGGAGGCAAAAAGCTAGACCACAAAGGCAAGGCAGCATCTCAAAAAATCAGACCATGGCTGAGCAAACTTTTCCTATAACGAATCAGATAGGATGTATTTTCACCTTTGTAGGCCTGCTGGCCTCTCACAAATATGCAATGTTGCCAGCGTGGGGGAAGCAGCCCTAGGCAACACCTAAATGAATGAGCAGGGCTGTGTTTCAATAAAACTTTATTTACAAAAGCAGGCAGTGGGCCGGATATGCCTGGTGGGCTGTAGTTTGCCAGCTGGTGGGCTGGACCATCAACCTCCAGAGGTGCTAAAACTGCACGGTGGAGAGAATCCCATGTGACAGTAGATCAAAGACCACGGGCAGAGAAAACACCAGTGGGCACCGGTCACCAGGCCGAGCCTTGGAAGGTCAAGGGCTAATCTGCACTGAGCTGCTTCACACACAAGTCTGTGTTGAGGGCCCAAAGGTAAAGGGGGGCGGTAAAATGATTCCCTGAACCGTGCAAGGAGGTCAGGGAGTCTAATTACTCAAAAGTGACAGATGCAAGTTCGAATCCTGAAACCAATGCCATAGATAACAAGTATCACTGGACCATGTAAATAGTAGAGATGCAGGGCTCTGGTCCCGAGGGGTTAGGACAGTCCAGAGGCCTGAGAACAGCCGGAGCGAAGGTGCGGTCTTCTCCAAAATGTGACCTCCAAACCTAGTGATGAATCTGAACATGGCTGGCATCTCAGCACTCACTGGAACCCTTGCGGAGGCGCTGCTTGCCTCAGCATCATGCCACTTGCCACTATGGTATCCATGGTAACGACTCCATTTCCCCCCCTCGGGCTGACTACTGACCCAGGTGCCCTTCCACCCCTGGACTCGCTTGCTCCTAACAATGAATATGTGAGGCGGGGCAGGGGGGGAGGGGGATACCAAACTGACCTCCACTTCCCATGGCTGCGCTAGGCAGAGAGTGTACCCCAGAGGAGTGCCCCATCAACACCCCAATTCCCACGTATTCGCTGGAGACACACTCTACCTAAGAAAGCAATCTCGTGCTTGCACAGGAGCTCCGGAAGTTTGGGGTTTTCGGAGGCGTGGCCCCAGCCAGCCCACACCGCCTGCAAACACAAAGAGGCGTGAACAAGATCTTCCTCCACAACCCACCACCCATCACACAGGGAAAGCTCTCAGCTGGGTCATAGGGGCCCTGGATTTCAGGTTCGCACAGGACCCGGCTCCTCTGCCTCTTCTGAAGCTCGGAGCCAGGCTGTTCCAGAGCTCAGGTGCCGCCGGACGGGGTGCCCACTCTGACTCACCTGCACGGGGATTCTCTTGGCGATGTCCACGATGAGCTCCACATTGGCATAGTTGTTGTTGTTGGGGCCCCCCGGCACGGGGACATACTGATCAGCCATCTTGATGTACTCTGGAAAGGAGCAGACAGACTGAGCCACTGCAGGAAATCTGCGAGACGCCACCACGGACAGCCACTGGGAGGGAGGAGAACCAAGTAACCGCAACGGCTCTCGGGGGACAGGTGTGTGTGACAACTAGAAGAAAACTGACCACGACATTACCACGTCTGTCCGGACCAGGTCCTTAAGGGAACAATGATAGAAGGAAACAAACTATCAGGATAGTGGGACTAGAGGTAGGGTTGGGTTTTTGTTTCTTTTTTGAATTCCTAAACTCTATCTTAACATTGTTTTGCTGTTAAAGAATACAATGTTTGGTTTTAGTCATGGTTAAAAAAAAATGTAACATTTCCCATCTCGCTCACTTTTCGAGTGTACAGTGCGGTACTGATGAGCATATTCACACAGTTGTGAAAGAGATCGTCAGAACTTTGTCTTCTCACAGATCTGACGCTCTGTGCCCATGAAACAGCTCCCCTTCCCCTTCCCACGCCCCTCCCCCCAGACCAATCACCACTCTTCCTTCTCTAAGATGCGGACCACGCTATGGACCTCAGTGGAGTGGAATCGGACCGTATTTGTCTTTCTGTGACTGGTCCATTTCACTTAACATAATGTCCTAAAGTCTCCCCCATGTCATGGGACAGCCATTCCTGCCTTTTTAAAGCCAAACGCATATGATAACTATGCTTAAATCATAGCATACAATACTATGTTTTGGTTTTAAAATATTCATGCTCTTTAAGCCAGAAATGCCACTTCAAGAAATATGTTCTCAGAAAAAGCCACTGGGGCCCAGACCAGGTAGGTCAGTTGGTTAGGGCATCATCCCCATAACCCAAGGTTGCAGGTTCGATCCCCAGTCAGATGGGCACAGACAAGAAGCAACCAATAAATGCGTGAATTAAGTGGAAGAGCAAATTAATCTCTCTCTCCCCCCCGCCACCCCCTTCCTCTCTGTCTAAAAAAAAAAAAACCAATAAATTTTTTTTAAAAGCCACTGGGAAGTCCCAGAGATTATGAAGTGAGAGGTCAGACAAGCACCCTCTCCTTGCCCAGCCTTCCCCTACTGTCGGAGAAGATAAACAAGAAAGCAAACAGCAAACAGGGTAACTGCAGACCACGGTCAGCGCCTGGGAGCTAACAGGGAGTTGCCCAGGAAGAATGATGAGACCGGAAGGGCAGGGAGGGGTAGAGGCCCCTCTGCAAGGAGCTTCAGGGGAAAAGTCAGCAGAAGGCCCAGCACACTCCCAAGGCCCTGCCATAGAAAATGACAAGGCCAGTCCGGGAATCGACAAGGCCATGTGCCTGGGCCCGGGGAGGTGAAGGGTAAGGGGCATGANGGGAAGTCCCAGAGATTATGAAGTAAGAGGTCAGACAAGCACCCTCTCCTTGCCCAGCCTTCCCCTACTGTCAGAGAAGATAAACAAGAAAGCAAACAGCAAACAGGGTAACTGCAGACCACGGTCAGCGCCTGGGAGCTAACAGGGAGTTGCCCAGGAAGAATGATGAGACCGGAAGGGCAGGGAGGGGTAGAGGCCCCTCTGCAAGGAGCTTCAGGGGAAAAGTCAGCTGAAGGCCCAGCGCACTCCCAAGGCCCTGCCATAGAAAATGACAAGGCCAGTCCGGGAATCGACAAGGCCATGTGCCTGGGCCCGGGGAGGTGAAGGTCAAGGGGCATGAGATGGGACCAGGAAGCCGGTGGGGGTTGAGTTGTGTGGGGCCTTAGCTGGCCTGGGAGGATCTGGAGTTCCACAGCATCAGGACCCCAAGGCTGGACCTTCAGTTCCAGCCTTGTCATGTTGAAAAAAGTAATAATATAAACAGCCACTTTCAAACAGAGGCAGAGCAGCCAGGCCAGAGCACCTCGCCTGTCTTGGGTCTCTGGAATGTGACACAGGGCGACACAACCCTTGGACTGGGCCTAGGGCAACACTGTGTGCCAGAGAACTGTTTGCAAAGATAGCAGGAAAATGGTTATTGTGACTTCCGGCCTGAGAATGTAAAACACTGTTTAGAATGAACCCCACTCTATTACCTGCACCAATCAAAAGGCCTTCCTTCTACCGATGCAATTGTCACCCCCCTTTGTCTCCCAATCAGAACGTTATCTGGGTGTCAGTCTGAGTCCCTGCATCCAAAACAGCCATTCCAAAAATGGAATGCATTTGATAGATCTCAAATGCATTTTGCCTCTTGATTTAAAAGGCCTTTTTATTTTTAAGTTAATAGTCACACACCGTTTGTATGACGCTGGGGAAGTAATTTACGTCCCTGTGCCAAAACTGTCTCATCTGTAGAATGGGGCTACTGAGCAAACCTGTCCTTGCTGTTCGCTGTGAATTAAAAGGAGGCTGCATGCAGGCAGGGCAGAGCCTGGGGCCTGCCCGCAAGGCGGGGAGGCGGGTGGAGGCTCAGGGGACGGCACGGGACTGAGGTTGCTGGTGCACAGGACAGCATCGTGGTCTCCGAAACATTCAAGGCAGGGCTGACAGGACCTGCGCTATGTTTTTAAGAGATTAATTTGCTTGCTGTGTGGAGAAGGGTCTGTAAAGGGATAAGACTGTTCAGAGGAAAAAATAAATTGGTTCTGGCTGGTGTGGCTCAGTGGATGGAGTGCCAGCTGGCAAACCGAAAGGTCGCCGGTTCGATTCCCCATCAGGACACATGCCTGGGTTGTGGGCCAGGTCCCCAGTTGGGGGCATGTGAGAGGCAACCACATATTGATGTTTCTCTCCTTCTTTTTCTCCCTCCTTTCCCCTCCCTAAAAATACATAAAATCATTAAAAAAAGAAAAAGAAAATTGCCAATACTTATAGAATGGTCTAGGCTTGTAAACACACAGACAGTAAGTGAATAGAAAAATGAACAAATGATTGAAATGCAGCACATACATTTGCAAGAAAAACATCTGGAGGAAGAGAGACCAATCAATTTGTAGTAACATGTGCATTGCTCAAAGATGGGATTTCCCCTTTGCATGTTCAAAATTTACATTTTTATAAGGTACAGGGGTCATTCTTGTTATCAGCAGACACTTTAGTTAAATGAACAAGAAAGGCAAATAAATTCATACTCATGAGAGTGGTACCCCAGAACTCTGCTTGGGGTCCAGAATGGACCTGCCCAGGTAGGTGCAGGTAAGGGCAGGTAAGGACAGGGCATGGCAGGGTGGGAGGGGGAGGGAGTGAAGGCCCAAATACCTGCGTTGGCCTTGAGGTCCTCCGGAGTCACCATGACTACAAACCGGATGGCCCGCTCGTTTCGGAACATCTCGTAGGCCCACCTGCGGATGGAGCGCATGCACTTCACGGCGGCGATGCCATTGTTGGCGATGAGCACCTGGACAGGGAAGAGGAGGAAGGGGCCGGGGCTGCACATCTCCCTGCAGCGGAGGCTGCATGCCACCGTGGGGCACATCTCAGGGCTGCCGAGGCTCCTGCACACATTTCCTCTGTATTTTTACAGCACACAGCCCGGCACAGAGCAGGTGCTGGGAGTCTGGGGACTGCGTGAATGGATGATGGGATGGAGGGATGCCTGGATGGATGCAGTACCAGACAGGTAGGTGGACGGATAAAAGGATGACTAAATAGGCGGATGGATGGATGATGGATGGATGATAGATGGCTGGATGGATGACTAGTGGATGAATGGATAAATGACTTTGGATGCCTTCGTGTGGCGCCATTGTGATTGCTTAACCTTTCTGTGGGTTTAGAAGGCACTAAGCCATAGTACAACGTATTTCATTTCATCTTCACACCGGCCCTTTGAAAGAGGTTGTATTATTAGCCCTATGTGGGATCGAAGACATTAGAACTCAGAGGAGTTAAGGCGCTTGCCCAGGGTCACACAGCCAGTAAGTAGCGGAGCTGGGACTCGAGCCCTCCACAGTCTGAACTGTGCTTGGAACTGCACCCATTCAGCAGGGCCACCTCTGCATCCTGAAGGCTAAAGGGCCCAGACTGGGTGAAGAGGAGAGGCAGTAATGCTGGCTGTCCCCACGACAGAAGGGGTCTGGGTTTCAACTCTTGCTTGCATCATGAATTTCCTGTGGGGCATTAGACAGTTCCTAAAAATATCAGGTGCACGGCTTCACTGTTCTGAGTTACCTAGTGAGTCTGTATGGAGGTGGGCAAAAGTAGGTTTCCAGCTCTGAGTCCGTGAACACAGTTTATTCTTGCATTATCACTTATTTATTACTGCATTACTTATTATTATCAACCTACTTTTGCCCACCACTGTATTTTAAGGCCCTTGCATTGCTGACCAAGCTTCACAACAGCCCTGGAAGACAAACCTCAGTAGAGCTTTGGAGTGTGACTGGTTCTGTCTTAATAGAGGGGGAAAGTGAGCCCAGATTCCGTGTCCCATGAGCGGACAAGGCCGACAAGCCCCAGAGCTTCCGGCTCAGGTTCAATGTTCTCTCCCCCCCCCTTTTTTAAAAAGATTTTATTTATTTATATTTAGAGGGGAAGGGAAGGAGAGAAATATCAATGTATGCCTCTCGTGAGTCCCCTGCTGGGAACTGGCCTGCAACCCAGGCATGGGCCCTGACTGGGAATCGAACCGCAATCATGTGGTTCGCAGGCCTGCACTCAATCCACTGACCCACACCAGCCAGGGCTCTCTCCCCTTTTTAAAATGGCAAATTTTAGCTGTTTCCTTTCATTACTGTCATTCCAATACGTGGTCCTCCTCTCCTCTAAGGGCCTGTAAACCTGGGGAGGGCCGGGTTTACGCTTCCCGCCCGATCACCTGGGAAGCGGCCCCTTGCACGAAGGCGCTGCAGGGTGCTTTGCGAAGCTGGCTGATCTCGCTCAGAGGCCTCAGTTACCTCCTCTGTGAAGCGGGGTCATGCATCTGCTGCTCAGGCTGTCGTGACTGTGGAAAGCTCACAGAGCCCAGCATTTAGCAAGTGCTGACCAAGGGCTGGCCTCCGGCCCTTGCCTGCAGCGTGAGCACCCAGTACGAAGCTGGGTCTCCCACCCCACCCTACCAGGCCTCTCCCACTGCACCGGGATCCCATCCGTACCTTTTCAATGACCCGATCCCCACCAAAGCGCGTGACAAACTCGGCTGGGGAAGCTGCGGTGAAGTCTCTGTGCAGGTCCACCTTCTTCTGTTCTCGGCCCCTCCTCACCAGGTGGAGCCCAGACATGCTGGGCCTGCGGAGGGGACAGAACGGACGAGCATGAGCCAGGGAGCCTGGGATGCCAGACAGGGGTGTCAGGGGCCCAGCACCCACAAAATTAACTTCCCCACACAGCAGCTGAGGCCTATCAGACCCCTGCTGCGTTGTCCCTCTCTGCGACCTTGAAGCACTCATGTCACATGAAGGCCCAAGAAGAGGCCATCGCAGGAATAAAGCCGGCGCGAGCCCCTGACCCGCCCGCTCCAAGCTGCACCTTCGGTTTTCTTCTTATCTTAAATTAACTGTTACTTTATGTGCCCACTTAGGACCTCAATACTAAGAAGCCTATGGCAGGGATGAAAAATTTAGGATGGGGGGAGGGGAAGTCACATATTCTAATACTTTCAACATGTTAAACAGTAGTGATAACCTTCATGCACTTCTATGGAATTGTGTTTCAACATTTTAAAAATGAAAACAAGCAAAAAACTCGCATAATAAAGAAAACACAGGTTCCCTGCTCCACCCCCTCCAGACCCCAACACACCGCCTGTGTTCTGAACAAAGTGTGCTACCTCGTGAGTCATCCATTGGAGACACCCTCGGTGGCCTTCCTACCTTGACAGAGGAGGACATCACACCCTCGGTGGCCTTCCTGCCCACTCCCCTTCTCCCAGGCTCTCAGGAGGGCCATACTGCTGTTCAGGAGGGACGGTCACTATTCAGTGTTTTATTAGTCTGGGGTCGTTACTCACAGGTGAGGGTTGGAAAATCACCAGGTTTCCCTTTTTTTCCCTGAAGTTCATCATTTTGTTTCCATTGACTTGTTCTTCCTTACACACTGTTAACTCATCCCATAGCCTCCCGCCCACGTGAGGTCGCTGGCCCTCTCCACTGCTTTTCCATGGGTGACAGCTTTCCTGAGGCCTTTCCTCCCCTTTCACCTGGGCCGGCTGTTCTCGAGACCCCCTACACAACGTCATTCTGGGAGCTCCCTTCGCTGTCCACAACCGTGCCCTCGACATGCCTGTCCTGCTCCTGGTTGCCCGGGGCTCCCTCGTCAGTGTCCCCCTAGAGATTCCCTTTGATTCTACGCTGGATCTCTGGTTCCCATCTCCCATTGCCTGGCTGGTCTCTGATGTTATCTCGTTTCAGCAGAGGGCATCCGTTAGCAGCTTTCCAAGAAAAGGTGCTCGGGCGGTACATGCTTTACAGCCACGCATGTTCTAGAACTGTCTTCCGCCTTCACATTTGACCCTATCATCTGTCTGTATGTGGAATTCTAGGATGGAAAATCTCCTTCAGCGTTTTGGAAGCCCTGTGCCATTGTGCCGCCAAGGATGCTAGAACCAGAGTCGTTCTGACCCTGGATACTCTGGGGGTGACCTGCTTTTTCATATCCAGACGCTCACAGGGACTTCTGTCCTCTGTATTCACAATTTCACAGGGATGCACCTGGCTGTGTGCCTGCTCCCATCCGTGAGGCTGGGGATCTGTCAGGGCCCTTCAATGGGCGAACTCACAGCCAAGAGGTTGTCTCCAGACATTGCCCTGGTGACATCCAGCCTCCTTTTTCTCCATTCTTTCCAGAAGTCCTATTATGTGAACGTCCTATTATCTGGCCCCTGGACCAGCCCACCAGTTTATGTATTTTTCCGTCTCCTATCTTCTGTTTACTTTGTGGGCAATTCCTTCACCCTTCTAGCCATCCGGAGGTTTTCATTGCTGCCGTCAGGCTTTTAACATGTGAGAGCCTGCTCCCGGTCTGCGAAGGTTCCTCTTCGTGCATCCTCTCCCACGCTGGCGGAGTGTCACCAACGGCACTTTCGAGTTCTCCTCTCCTAGTAGGGTTCCTGTCTTTCCCAACTTCCCCGTGTCCCTTTGTGTGCCTGGGGCCTGCATTAGAAACTGGACCCCGTGTTTGGTAAGCCCTGGTCACTGCTTCGTGGCCAGGAGCAGGCTGAAAGGGCTGCTGAGAAGTGGCCCCTGAGCTCGACGCAGGATGACCTGTGGGGGCTGGGTTTTGGGAAACCCCAGACATCTTTAGAGTTGTCCTCCTGAACTGGTCTAGTTCCCCTGGGAGGAGTCTCTGGGTCTTCTGCACAGAGGAAAAGCTGGTTTGGAGCCTGGGTGGGGACTACTGGGCCATGTGTGGGGGACAGGGCAGGGTTCAGGGTTCAGCAACTACCAAGACCCTTATCCTCTTGCTGGGGGCAGAGGCCCCAGACCCTCCAGTGTGCCAGGCAGTCCCCAGTCCCAAGACCTCCTGCCTACCATTGGCATGGGCAGCCCCCAGCTACATGAAGCAGGGTGAGGGATCTGGGAGTCTCTCACCCAATCCTTCTCTTCGTCCCTTCACCCCCAGTTGCCAAGGCACCTGCTGCCAGTCCCTGGGCAGAGCCAGTGGGGTCTCGGCTGGCCTCCCTGCTGCCCTATGACTCAGCCCTCTTGGTTCTGCTAAGCCAACCACCGCTTGTCCACCTGCTCCCCAGCTTCCAAAATGTTGCTCATCTTCCCTCCTGTTCTCCGAGGCTTGATGGCTTTCTATCTCTGTTTGTTTGTTTTTTATCTCTTTGCTCTCATTTGCTGGGATCTTGACAGGAGCATTCAGTCCACTTTCTCCATCCAGCCATGGGGGGTGACTGGCAGCCGCATCTGGCAGGAATTAGGTTAGAGGTTAAGCATACTGAGGTGTATCCAGAGAGGGTGATCGCCAGGCATCTTGGAAGGCTGGGGCGAGTGGGTTCAGTGGGCCAAAAGTTTGGGTGGAAAACTGATCTTAAGGAACACTGCCAGCACACCGCCATCTATTGTCTGAGCCAGGAACAGCAAGGCTGGAGGCAAAGAGGCAGCTGGGGGAAAGAAATTCCATTTTATAGAGAAGGAAACCGAGGTCCAGCCAGGCAAAGGGGGTCACCCAGCAAGCCTCCAGGCCCGGGGCTTTTTCCAGCACACCAGGAAATGTTGTGTTTGGGCATTTTCTGCTATATCAAGTCTCTGCACCCAGTACAGAGAAAACGCTCCCACAGACCTGCAGTCTGCCTCCACCACCACCACCACCCCCTCCCCCTGCCGGATCCCCCGTGTGAATCACCAAGGGCTCCGCTCTGCCTGTCAGAGATAAAGAAACGAACTTCTCGGCCAGGGGAACAAAAAGACAAATGAGCCCTAGCGAGGTAGCTCAGTTGATTAGATCATCATTCCCATACTCCCAGGTTGCAGGTTCGATTCCCTATCAGGGCACATACAAGAATCAACCAATGAATGCACACACAAGTGGAACAACAAATTGATGTTTCTCTCCCCCAACTTTCTCTCAAATCCATCAATAATTATTTTTTTAAAAAAGAGAAATGGGCCCTGGCTGGTGTAGCTCAACGGATTGAGTGCTGGCCTAGCAACCAAAGGGTTGCTGCTTCGATTTCCAGTGAGGGTACATGCCTGGGTTTCAGGCCAGGTCCCCAGTTGGGGGCATGCAAAAGGCAACCACACATTGATGTTTCGTTCCCTCTCTTCCCCTTCCCCTTCCTCTCTCTAAAAAGAAATACAGCCTGGCTGGTGTAGCTCAGTGGATTGAGTGGGGGCCTGTGAACCACATGATCGCGGTTCGATTCCTAGTCGGGGCACATGCCTGGGTTGCAGGCCAGTTCCCAGCAGGGGACTCACGAGAGGCAACCATACATTGATATTTCTCTCCTTCTCTTCCTCTCTAAAGATAAATAAATAAATAAAAATCTTAAAAAAAAGAAATACAATATTTTAAAAAAGAGAGAGAAATGAATGACAGAAACCCATCATGTTTCCACGCTGCTATAAGCTACGTCCTTTCAGTAAAGACCTTCTCTGTTCTGCTGGGCTTGCGCGTGGTGCCCGAGTGAATGAACAGACGATTGCCGGCCCCTGAGACAGAGCGTCTCCCTGCTTCCCATTAACTTCGAGGAACTTTTCTTCCAGAACCTCGCAGGACTGACCTGCTGCGAGGCAACAGGACTTAGAAAAGCCCTTTGGAAAGCCAACGTCATCTTGCAGATGTGACCTGCGCTTTTACCGTCACTGCATTTCACTAACCAGGGAGGAGTTCGGTGTGTCTTCGAAAAGCTTTCTTTCTTTACAAAAACAGGCAGATTTGGCCTGCGGGCCATAATTTCCAGACCCCTGATCTAGGGAAGTAGACCCCAAAATGTGAACAGCAGTTATCTCAAGTGGCTAACTTAGGGGTAGTTTCTGTTTTCTTCTCCTTGCCTGTGTTTGTTAAATTTTCTGCAATGATGTATTATTTTCAGTGAGAAAGAAGCTATTAATTCTGTAAAAGGGATGCTAAAAGTCACAGTAAAGCACTCAGTTTCCTAATCTTTAAAATGAGGATAGTAGCACTGGCCAGGTAGCTCAATTGGTTAGAGCATCATCTTTTTTTTAAGATATTTTATTTATTTATCTTTAGAGGGAAAGGGAAGGAGAGAGGGAGAGAATATCAATGTATGGTTGCCTCTTGTGCGCCCCCTGCTGGGAACTGGCCTGCAACCCCAGCATGTGCCCTGATTGAGAATCGAACCACAGTTGTTTGGTTCATAGGCCCACACTCAATCCACTGAGCTACACCAGCCAGGGTTAGAGCATCATCTTGATACACCAAGGCTGTGGGTTCGGTCTCTGTACAGGGCACATACAAGAGTCAACCAATGGATGCATAAGGAAGTGGAACAGATTGATGTTTCTCTTTCTCTCTCTCCCTTCTTCTATCTCTCTCAAAAAAATAATTTTTTAAACGAGGATAATAACACGGACCTCACTGGCTTGTGAGGATTAAATAAGACGTGGAAAGTAAAAGACGGCCTGTGGTACACAGTGTACCCTGTATCATTACATCAGTGCAGCGATACAATAACCAAGCGATAAAACGGTCAAGAGGACCAGAAGCTGCTGATCTCCCAACCTCATCGGGAAAGGCGCCAGGCCACACCCCTCAGCCCAGGCCGTTCTCCTTCCGTCCACAGCCCTCCCCAACTGCTCCTTGACCCTTTGGCCCCAGAAAGTCTGAGATATCCCACGCCCATACACACAAACACTGAAAGTCTAGCGATTGGACCTAAAGGGCGACAAAGAAAACCTCAGCCATTAGAAAAAAAACATGGTGTGGCTTGATTTCGTAACTGGTGACACAGCGCTTCCATCGGGTGGCTCCCAAGCCCATCGCTCCGCAAGGGCGGCAGGCGAACCCACACTTGCTGCTGGGTGGCTTTTTTAAGGCCCCGTCTCTAGGCTGGTGGCTATTTTTATTTGTTTTTGACAAGGTTGGAGGCCAACCAACGGCGGCTCCAGAGGACCGACCTTCGGCTGGCATTTGGCAAGGGTGGAAGGTGAAAGAGTCCGTGGTGACTTTTGGAAATGGCTTCAGGTGCGATCAACTATGCCACAGAGCGGTCAGCCAAACACCAACAGTCAGCTGCTGAGGCCCAAGACCAGGGAGAACGACGCTGGGAGAGAGGGGACAACATTCTCCAATGTCCCTATGGATCGAGCAGAGGGGCTTCTCACTGAATCCCCACTACCCTGAACAGAGGAGGCCATCATCTCCTGCTCACGACGAGGAAACCAAGGCTCAGAGAAGCCCACCGACCTNAGGCCCCGTCTCTAGGCTGGTGGCTATTTTTATTTGTTTTTGACAAGGTTGGAGGCCAACCAACGGCGGCTCCAGAGGACCGACCTTCGGCTGGCATTTGGCAAGGGTGGAAGGTGAAAGAGTCCGTGGTGACTTTTGGAAATGGCTTCAGGTGCGATCAACTATGCCACAGAGCAGTCAGCCAAACACCAACACAGTCAGCTGCTGAGGCCCAAGACCAGGGAGAACGACGCTGGGAGAGAGGGGACAACGTTCTCCAATGTCCTTATGGATCGAGCAGAGGGGCTTCTCACTGAATCCCCACTACCCTGAACAGAGGAGGCCATCACCTCCTGCTCACGACGACGAGGAAACCAAGGCTCAGAGAAGCCCACCGACCTCAAGTGGCACAGCTGGCAGGAAACTGGGCTTCTGCTATGACTCTCTCGGGCCCTGGCCGGGTGGTTCAGTGGGTTGGAGCGCTGTCCCGTACACCAAAAGGTTGCAGGTTTGATTCCCAGTCAGGGTACATACATGGGTTTTGGATTCGATCCCCAGTCGGGGGCTTTTGGGAGGCAACCAATCAATGGTTCTCTCTCACATTGATGTTTCTCTCCCTCTCTCTCCCTTTTGCTTTCTCTAGACTCCATAACCATATCCTCGAGTGAGGATTTTTTTTAAGCACTTGTATTTGAGAGGTACTACGTGTAATGCAGAGTTCTCAACTGAGGGGGCCAATTTTCCTCTCCAGGGATATACGGCAATGTCTACAAACATGTCTGGTTGTGACAACCTGGGGGCTGCTGCTGGCATCTAGTGGGTAGAGCCCACAGATGTTGTCCAACATCTTGCAAAGCACAGGACAGCCCCCGCCACGAAGGATTACAGGGCCCCAATATTCAACAGTCTGCGGCCGAGAAACCCCAGTAGTCCACAGCCATCCTCCCAGGCTCCGAGTCTGGAATCTACCATTTCTGACCTGCATAGTCCTGGGAAAGTTACTTCAATACTGTGTCTCAGATCCCTCCTAGGATGGAACTATTTAACAATACACATAGTGCCTGCCTCATGGGGCATGTGTCTAGGGTTCAGTCCTGGGCATGGCCTGGGCATGGCCTGGGCATGGCCTGCAGTAGGGAGCTGAAGTGGAGGCATCTCTCTGCTGGGGGGCTGCTCCAAGACCCCCAGTATGGAGCCATCCGGCCAGGGACCAGCTCTGAAGTCCCTTGCCTCCCTCTTCTGTACAATTAGACAGGTGATGAGCTAAGAGAAGTGAAAGCCTTGCAACCACACAAGAAAAGATGCTGCATAGCCCAGCACAGACCGACAACTCTGAACTCATCTTCGGGCTCCCGGATAAACGCACCGACGGAAATTTCTCAGGCCAGCTGTTCCCTCCTGGGATCGCCGCTTTGCCCGGGCCACAGGTCAGCAGCCTAAGCTCCAAGGGCTAACTCCCACCTGCCATCCACTTTTGTAGCTCCCACAAGTGAATAATGGTTTTTACATTTTTCCCCTTTTTAAAAATGTTTCTAATGTTTGCGAAAGAATTGTATTCTGTGACACATAAAAATGACGTAAGGTTCAAAACTCATTGTCCATAAATAAAGGGTGACTGGAATGCTGTCAGCCCATTCAATTGCACGTTACCTACAGCTGCTGGTGCCGTGACCAGCGGGGAACTGGGCCATTGCGACACAAACCACAGGGCCACAAGGCCGAAAACGCTCACTACCTGGTCCTTTAGGAGAACAATGCCAACTTCGAGTTAGGCAGCGGTTTTCAGCCTTGACTGTACACCCCATCATGTGAGAAGCTTTAAAAAAAATACTGATGACCAGCCCCACCTGATGGAACAGCATGCCTGGGGGTGTCCGTTGGGAAGTACCTGGGTGCCAATATTTTTCAAAACTCCCTGCAGGGAATTCTAAAGCCCGGGCAGGGTGAGGACCACAGAGAGAGCCAGCATTTGGTCACAGACTGCTGGCCTTGGTTCTGAGCGAGTTCCCACGGCAATAATGGACCGTGGGGCATTGTGGGACACACCGGAGACCAGATCCCTCTGCCTTCCCTTCCCCAGCTTCACTCACCCCATTCAACTCAAGCCTCTCCCAAGAAGCCCTTCTCCAACACCCTGACACACATGCACTTCTCTGGTCTCCGAACCCCAGCGCTGTTTGACTCCGAGGGAGGGAGGGAGGGAGGCTGGTCAGCATTGCGGACCTCGCCTTCCCATGAGCTCTGGCTCCTTAGTAGAGGGTCCAGCCTCCAGGACAGGATCCCAAAGGCCTCATGACTCCCCAGCCTCTTTCACGACGGAACTGCCTTACTGCTCTCAGTCATGCAAATGTGTGTGCTGCCCTGGACAGAGCTCAAGGCCGGCACGTCCTGCATGCTGGGCACCGGGTGCGGTGCTCGGCTCCACACTGGACGGTCCCCAAAACCCAGGAAAGGCCTAGTAGAATTAGCACCATTGACAGACAAGGAAACTGAGGTTGCCAGGGTCGATGGCAGTTGCTCCACGTCACACGGCTCGGTGGCAGAGCAGGACTGTCTAACTCCATCTTTTTAGCAACTGTTAGGCTAAGACCATGCAGGGAACCAATAAAGCATCTTCATATTATTATCAATACAGTGACTACGTGGCCTGCATTTGCAGGGACAATTCCAATTTCTTACAAATGTATTGTTTTGGATTAAAGTGCTTAATGAAAGGTAGTTTTTTGGATTAAAGTCTATAATCTACCGTGATTCAACACTCGTATGTTCAACTTTTGAAGTAAATAGCTGTAGAGAGAAGGAAAAAATGCTCATGGGGCCTGCGTTGGGTGTGTTTGCCAGAGGCGTTAATTCAGGGCCCCAGATGCGGAAGAACGGTGACCTCCTGACCTCCGTACTCAACAAAAGACTGGGTGCCTGAGAAAGCTCCTAACCCCTCCTCCCGGCCCCTCTGCAGCCACTCTGCTCCCACACAACCTGAGCGCCCCCAGGAGGGGCACCTGGAGACTCCCATAGCCTCCTCTTCAGAATATCCAAACAACTGCAAGGTTAGCCTCCCCACTGGCGCACTGACCACATGCCTGGGTCAAGTCTCTTGCCTTTTCTGAATGCCCGGTAGGAGGAACTGAACAACTGCAGAGTTCCTCCCAGCACCAGGAGTCCTCACTGCCTGACGTGCTCATGAGCTGTGAAAACTAGTTTTCAACAAGTTCTGTAATCTTCTGACTAGTCCAATGTTAGGGCGGACTCTTACTTTTGAAGCTGTTCTCTTAAAGCAGCAGAAACTGTCTTGTCTGTAGAGAATCCTTTGGGAAAGAGGCAGATCATGAATCTGGGTTACGTTCTCCCTGGCACTGAGAACCTCGCTTTCCTCATCTATGAAATGGGGATGACAGCACCCACTCTAGCGCCCCCTGATGGTGGTAAAAAGACCACCATCTCAAAGGCATGAGAGCATACCTACAAAGCCTTCAGCCTGGTATAGGGAAAGCACACAATGAAGGGTAGCAGTTCGATTTCCTGTCAGGGCACATGCTTGGGTTGCAGGCCAGTTCCCAGCAGGGGATGCATGAGAGGCAACCATGCACTGCTATTTCTCTCCCTCGCCTCTGCCCTTCCCCTCCAAAGATAAATAAATAAAATAAAATAAACTATGAACCCAGTGCAAAGCATGAGGCAGAACAAAGGTGGACAAATATTTTCCGTAAAGCACCATGTAGTAAATGATCTCGGTTTTATGGCCCAGTCTCTGCATAGCTACTCACTTAACTCTGCCCTTGCAGTTGGAAAGCAGCCACAGACAACAGATAAACAAGGAGCATGGCTGTGTTCCAATAAAACTTTATTTGTGGACACTGAAAGATAAATTGTGTGTAATTTTTACATATCCCCATATAGTACTCTTCTTTTGATTTTTTTTTTGGAAGAACCATCTGAAAGTTAAAACCCATGCTTTACTGGCAAAAGCATCACTTTGGTAACTTTTGAAAATGCATTAAAATGCGGAGGGGGGAAAAAACCCAAGAAATCTAGCAGGTAGGGCTGAGAAGCACTCAGTGCACAGAAATGCCTACACTAACCTGCTTAGGAAATAACCTTAAACGTGTTGCCTACTCAGGTGCGTGTAGATTCGCCCCCGGGCTTCACAATCACTAGCTTTTGAAGAAATTTGCCACGACCATCGTCTTTATCAAGGCTAAGGGGAGGGAGAGGAGGGAACCGGCCCCCCCACCCCAACTGGTCAACCTTGGGGTACCTGTGTGCTCCTGAGTGCCCTCCTCCAATCAATATCCCTGCCAAATCCGTCCTCCTCTCCAAGGCCAAGTACAGTTAGTGTTTTTGCGGGGCGGGCTCCATCTTCCCCCGCCACCAAACGGAGGCCTGCATTTCTCTGGGGTGGAGAGGGTGGTGCTAAGGGCAGGACTTCACGGTGGGGAGCGGGGAGCGGGAAGTGGGGACGGCACCGCACAAGCTTGTAAAAGTTAACGGTCATTAGAAGTGCAGGCTTACTTACTTTACTTTGCGATCAAGGAAACAGACCTTGCACTTGGCAGGACTCATGTTGATCGCCCAGCTGGCCAGTCCCACCGGGCTCCTCCTGGGATGCAGAGCATGCGTCTCCTGAAGCGAACCCGGGTCCCGGAGCCCAGGGGGGCAACCAGGTCGCGACCAGCAGGTGGAGGCCCGGTCGTGCAGCAGCCGGCAGACGTCCGACTCCGCGCAGCTCTTCCTCCATCCCGAAATGCCTTCCGCACCCCAGTGTCCCGAGCGGACGCGCCTGCCCAGGCCCCGCCTTGCCCCGCCCCCAAACGGACCCCGCCTCCTGCCCAGGGACTGATCGGTCCCGCCCCAGACCCTGCAGTCTTGGAGCCTCCGCTGACCTTGGGCGCTGGGCGACAGTTGCTCCTGAAAAAAATGCCTTGGCCACTTGCCCACTCCCCCACTCCCCGAGCTCCCCAGACTACAACAGAAGAGTTTTAGGACAGCCTCCCCCTAAGACTGGCAGCTGCGAAACAGTCGCAAATAATGGGCTTTGAATACACACACAACAGGGAAGTGGTGGGAAATGTGGGCTCTCTGAAGCGAGCCAGCGGGCACAACGGTGCCCGGGAAAAGCCCCAGGAGTCAAGTCAACTTTCGCCTTCCGAGTTCCTGGTTTGTTTGGTTTTTTGGCTTAATCTTTCACCTCTCCTTCCACGGACATGTCTGCTCCATGCTCCCGCCTCCCCCACAGCGGGCTTTCCAGCACATACTCTGAACCACCTGCGTCCCCTTCCAGAGTGAGGGCCTCCTAGACTGGGAAGACCCCAGACAACCTGTGACCCGAGCAAAGCTGCTTTCTGGTACGATAACCACTTCCTGAGTACTTTGGGGGGACTCTGTCTCATTGGACCCTCGCAGAAAGCCTGTTGTGTTTATTCCCACAATGCATCGATGGATGTTGCCCCAGGTGCCAGCGAGCTGGTGACTTGAACCTAGGCAGAGCAAATGAATGAATGCTTCTCCGAGTAGTCTTTTGACTACTTGGGATAAACAAGATTCAAAACACTGACTAAAAACTACCACAATAATAATAAATTCAGCCTAGGTTCATAGCAAATAAAAAGCCAAAAACCAAAATAATAATGTAAATGTTTGCCAATGATTGCCTCCAAAAAGCATGGCCAGGGCCACACCTTCAGGGGGTGCTATGGGGGTGTGCCCAGAATTGAAATAGGGTCCTCCCCCTGGCCTTGCATTAGCAGCCCTACCTGAGGTCACTGGTCAGTTGTGTCTTAATCACATATTTAAAATGTTTCAACAACAGCTTAAAAAATAAAGGAAGTGAAACAAAATTCTCAGTTTTCAGTTTCTAGAATGTTCTTTATGGCCTCACCTTCTGTCCTTCCAAACAAGAAACTGAACTGAGGCTGATTTTTTTATGAGTTTTTGTTTGTTTGTTTGTTTTTTGAAGATTTTATTTATTTATCTTTAGAGAGGAAAGGAAGGAGAGAAGGAGAGAAATATCAATGTATGGTTGCCTCTCATGAGTCCCCTGCTAGGAACTGGCCTGCAACCCAGGCATGTGCCCTGACTGGGAATCGAACTGCGATCATGTGGTTCGCAGGCCTGTGTTCAATCCACTGAGCTACACCAGCCAGGGCTGATTTTTTTTTTTTTTTTAAGTTTCACACCGAAACCAAAAAGCACCTGTCCCACAATGACCCAAACGGCCATGTAACCACCTCAAAATAGGGAAAGCAATTAAAATCAGGAAATGAAGGTATTGCAAAACCCCCTCCCTGACCCAAAGTCTATTAGGGTCACGGAGGAGAGGACTTTCTCACCCGTTTCCTTGCATCACTCTAGATTTTTCCTCCCTCTTGGCAAAACCCCAACAGCTGCTGAACGCTGAGTGGCTGTTTTCACGTCTCTGCTCGTACATCCAAACAGGCCTAGCTTTACCCAGGGGTCTCAGGAAGGGGATTTCATTCGGATGGCTGGGCTTTGCCTGTCACCAGCGGGATAATGACGTGGGTTTTTCTCTGCCCTATTAGGGGATAAAGGACGAGAAGGAAAGGATAAGGCACACTCCTGTGCCCAAGGCCACCGTCATACGAACACCATCAATACTGGTGATTTTTAATGAAACAGTTCCAACCTGGCTGTACTTGCAGTCTTGGGCTGTGAACCCTTCTCCTGAGAGCAATCAGAGGCTGCATTTAACTTGCTGGTGTTGCACAGGGAAAACCCAGGTCAGAGGCAGAGCATGCGCACACACACACACACGCACACACAGTGAATGAGGAAACACACCTGCAAGTGACTAGCAGCAGAGCAGAAAGACCCGAGTGATGACGGACCTCAGGCCCGTCCCTATGTACTGTGTGGCCTTGAGCAAACCCCTTCTCTCCACTTCCTCTCCTGACACATGATGTGCTTTTGTTAAAAAATAAAATAAAATAATCCCTTTCAATATATGATGGGGGAACTGTTATGGTTAAGTATAGAGCAGAAGTAAAAGATTTTTCTAAAACAGAATGCTGATGTTTAAGGGGAAGGAGAAAAATAGGAAGGTTTAGTCACTCTGTACCCTGTATTTTTTTTTAGATTTTATTTATTTATTTTTAGGCAGAGTGGAAGGGAGGAAGAGAGGGAGAGAAACATCAGTGTGTGGTTGCCTCTCACATGCCCCCAACTGGGGACCTGGCCTGCAACCTAGGAATGTGCCCTGACTGGGAATCAAACTGGCAACCCTTTGGTTCGCAGGTCAGCATTCAATTCACTGAGCCACACCAGCCAGGGCCCCTGTATTTTCCTGTATTAATTTAATAGCCAACCTCTCCCAGACCTCTATGGTCATTCCACTAACAGAACAACAAAAAGGCAAGGATCCCCTTTATGCCTGGCTTCCAGAGAACATCTTAGGAGCTAAAGAGATTTGAAAATGGGGATTCTGTCAGCCCCATCCTAAATTAATAAATGAATACATAAAGACATTATAGAAAGATCCATCGCATTATAGTCAGAGACAAATACATATACATAGAAAGAGTTTCGAGTTTTGTGAGCTGCTCACACTTGTTGCTGACGAGAAAAGGTGTGGACGGTGATGACAAGCACGAAGGGCCTGGGAAGGGGCTCACCGCAAGGCCACCCAGGGTGCTATTTGGGACAGGGAGGGCACGGCAAGGTCCCAGGGGTCCGTGTGCTCTCTGGTGTGCCTTCAGTCCCTGGCAGTCTCCCTCCTTCCTGTCCAGACCCCACAGGCCGTCACTCGCCTTCTCTGGATCGAGGTGCGCGTTGCGGCGCCTCTCGAACTCGACACTCCCATGTGGAAGTGAGCACTTTGGGAAATGGCAGAGAACAGGCCTAGCCCCCATCTGCTGGTTTGTATTTCATCCTGTATCAGGGACACTCCACCTGCCTTTTCAATCCCTCTTCCTCCTCCAAGGACACGGGTTGCCATACCTTAAACGCATACTCCTCCTGGGGCTTGGGAACAGCCATGGATAGCAGTAAGAGCTTTGGGAGATGCCCATTCAACAGACAACAACCGAGGCAACCTGGGGCCATCCACTCCTGGCACTTCCTCCCGTGTGAGTTCAACAGACTTCCAGAGGACAGCCAGTCATAGCCTGTGTCAGCAGGGAAGGGCACTGCAGCTCAGAGGGGTCAGGGGACTGACTACTCTGGGATCCGAACCCAGGCCTGTCTGGCAGTGGGGCCTGGGCCCTTACTATGACACCATGCTTTGCATTCAGTGACCATGACTGCACGGTGGGCACTGCTTTAAGTGCTGTGCTCATGGCAACCCAGAGAAGCCTGACACTGGCCCTGTGAGGCAGGGCCATTGTGGTCTCACTTTAGAGGATGCTGAAGCACAGAAAGGTGATGGCTCAGCCCCAGGTCCCACGATGGCAGAGGGGAGGAGTCGGCAGGCCAGTCCTCAGTCAGCTGGCCCCCACCCCTCCACCACCAGCTCCAGCTGTGACGGGAAACCGTCTGTGCTCACAGACTCTCAGCCTTCACCCTGTCCTCTCCGAGGGCAGGGGCCAGGTCTCTATGCGTCCACAGTGCCAGCCACAGTGCCCGGCACCCACCCAGCCGGGCTGCAATTCAACAGTCCCAAGCCAATGAATGGACGGGACAAACCTTGGCTTTTCTGCTTGACCCTTTCATGCCTTGGTTTGTCCTTCAACTTGCCTAGAACCCAGACCTTCTGCAGTAATTAGCGAAGGAGAAAATGGTTAAAAATTAAGCTTTTTCCAATTTTCCAGCTGCTCTCTTTTCCCCACCTCCGGTCCCCACCTATCCTTCCCCACACACACACACACACAAAAAGCAGCCCTGGCCTGGTGGCTCAATTGTTTGGAGCATTGTCCTGTGCACCAAAGAGCTGAGGGTGCAATCCCCAGTTAGGACATGCACCTAGGTGACAGGTTGGACCCCCGGTCAGGGCACATACAGGAGGCAAACGATGGATGTTGCTCTCTCACATCAATGTTTCTCTCTCCCCCCCACCCTAAAATCAATAAGCATATCCTTGGATGAGGGTTTAAAAAAAGAAAAGCAAGCACTATTAGAGTCACAAAGAACCTTAAAGTGTCCAGTGTGGCCCAGAGAGGGGGGGTGACGTCCCCAAGACCACCCAGCTCAATGATGGTTGCTCGGCGAACTGCCCCACCCCCTGAGTCTCTCACTCTCGGAAAGAACCAGCTGGATGGAGGGTGGAGGCGCCTTTGCCGGAGCGCAGTCAGGGGGCAACATCGATACTGGGAGTTGTCAGCTGGTTTCTAAGCTGCACCTGCCGAGGGTCTGGGTTCAAACGGTTCTCTGGGCCTGTGGCGACCTCGCTGGGAGACCTCAGACAGACCCCTGGACCTCCCCGGCCTCGGCTTCGTCGCTAGGCAGTGAGACGCCTGGTTCACTCCCCCACCCACAATATACTTTATAATGTTTTGTTATCGACCGTTGTTAAAACTCATTAGAACAATATTTATAGCAGAAAGTTAGAGAACACAGGAGAAAAGTTAAATTACTGATAATCATGCCGCACAAAGACAATGATTATTAACGTTCGGAGACCCTCCTTCCGGTCTCTCCTGCCACACGCCCACATTTATTAAACACAAGCATTTTTTTGTTCCCCATGTGCCAGGAATGGTCTAAGCATGCTACATACGTGTATCCTAAATCCTTTTCAAGAAACTGCCAGGGCCTCATGGGCCCCGGAATTGGGGAATTGTGTTTAGGAAAGTAAAACTTTATGTTACACATTTTCACGTTAATATTTCAGCAGCAGCAGACATGAGTGGTCACACAAAAGGTGATAAAGACTATAAATAACTATTCCAGGCAGGTTTGCTGGTGAGTTCACCGCCAGCTCATGAATTTGAATTTCGTAACTTTACATTTCAGGACTGAGTTGCGCAATCCCGAATCCATCCCATCCCACTCGGTCCACTCGTGCACCCCACAGGGCGGCGCTATTAGGGCAATGAGCTCGTAAGAGGCGGCTTTGAACCTGGTGCACTAACCACACCACCGCATGTTAGATGAAGGGGGAAAACCCGTAGCCTTCGTTTCAGAGTACGTGAGCATCTGTCCTGGCACAGGACGTCACGTTCTCATCACCTCTAAGGGTTGTATGGGATTTCCAACCTTTGGGGACTGTTTCCAAGTGCAAGGAAGAGCCAAGTCCCAACCCCTGGCCTGAGATGCACCCAAAAGGGAAGAGATGGGCGGGGAGGAGAACCCTGAACAAACAGCATGAAGTCATCGGATCTATAATATTTTTAGCCAGCCCCTGTCAGCTGGGACAATGGAAGGGAACGGGGAGATTACCTAGCCGTATAAAAAGCAGAAGAAAAATTCAAAGTTGGAGTTTAACCTCAGAACCAGTCTGTGACGTCACAGGACTTATGCAAAAAGAATTTTCTGAGAACAAAAACTCTACCTCTGCTACAGAGCAGCAACAAAATGTCTCTCCATTCGTTCACTCATTCACCTGTCTCTCCCCAGACTCATTCACCAAGTGTTCCACGGGCCCCGGAAATACAATACTCTGTCTCCGACAAGCATGCCTTGCTCATTTCAGTCATGCGTTTGGCAGATATTTACCCAGAGTCCACCCTAAGCCCGCACTAGGCTAGGGAGTGGGGGAAAGCGGAAACCCCATAAATATGGCCCTGTTTTCACGGAGTGTGCAGGAGACAGGGAAAAACTAAGTAAACAAATGAGGAAATTAAAGACATAATCTCAAGGAGTGATTCGGTACTGTGAAAACAACACATCAGGGCTATGGATCAAGGAACTGGGGGCATAAGCGGAGCACTCTGAAGGTGGGAGCGGGACGGGAAAGCCCTCGGAGGCCGTGACTTTGATAGGCAAAAGCTAGAGATGGAGGGGGGACCGGCTACCGAATTTCTGGGGCCCAGGGCAAAACGTAGAGCCTGTTGTTCAAAAGTTACTGAGAATCCGAAGACGGTGCCAACAGAGCACAAGGTGCTGTGTGACTGCCCAGGTCACTGCCCTGGAGCCGGCCCTGGTGGGGGGTCTAGGGTGTGAAGAGGAAGAGTCAGTTCAGAGGGCACAGCACGTGCAAAGGCCCAGAGCTGGGAGGGTGCGTATTCTGGGATGGGGAGGGCGGAAAAGGGCCCCTTTGCAGGCTGCTTCAAAACACTTCCTCTCCTCCCAAACATTAAACACATATATTTCCATCCCCGGCCTTGCCAGTCTCACAGTGGGCGGCCTGGCAGGAAGAGAGACTCAGGGGGGGCCACAAGGTGGCCTTCGGGTGGCATTGAGGCCAAGTGGCTCCCGAGGACACTGCAGGAGGCAGGGAAGACCCACAGATACACGTCCCTTCTCTGTTGTGGGCTCCACGCAAGTGCAGAGGAGCCCTGGAATAAACCCTCCAGGCCTTTGTTTTCTAAGAAATAGGGAAGGAGTTGGAGCCGGGCTGGAAGGGCCGCCCTGCTCTCTGCTTCTGCTTTGGAGAAAGGACGCCCAAAGGGTTAGGAGTTGTGCCTAGACTACTGAGCAGCTTATCAGGAAAAAAAGCATCATCAGAATAAAGAGAACTTCCCGGAATTAACAGGGACTCGGCAGGCTCCATTTCCTTGATGCTCCAGCTGGTGGCAGGCGGTACGCCAGACTGTCCCACCCCGGAACTCCATGACCCACATCTGAACTGGCTGGAGCATTTCACCCGGGGGTCCCTAGGGGAAAAGGTGTCACCACCCCACATCAGAGACTAGCCCAGCAGCAGCCCTCCACAAAGCAACACTCTGGAGGGTTTTTTTGGAGGGGAAAGGGGACCCCCCCTGACCATCCCTTCTGAGGGTTGGCCTGAGGCCCTGACAGGGGTGAGAAAGAAAGGGCAATGGGGGACCAAATACCAGGCTATTGAGGTCCCCGAAGACACCAAAATACCGGAGCTGAAACTCTACAGCCAGATAACAGAACACGTGGCCTCATTCTAAGGCACTGTGTCCAACGAGCTGGAATACAGGTTTTGACATTTTTTCATTCAGCCGACCCCCGAGGGTCAGTGGCACCAGGGCTTGACTCCCTGAAGATACCTGCACATGGGATTCTCACTCGTTAAAAAAAAGGAGTGAGACCTGGCTGGTGTGGCTCAGTGGGCTGGGCATCGATCTGCAAACCGAATGGTCACTGGTTCGATTCCCCATCAAGGCACATGGTTCGGTTGTGGGCCAGGTCCCCAGTCGGGGGCGTGGGAGAGGCAGCTGATGGATATTTCTCTCCCACATCAATGCTTCTTTCCCTCTCTTTCTCCCTCCCTTCCCCCTCTCTCTAAAAATAAATAAAAATCTTTAAAAAATGAAAGAAACAAGGAATGCATGCCTCTTCAAGGAGGCAGGGAAGCTGTCTTGCCCTTCAGGGTCCCATTGTCCCTTGTGGCTCCTGCCAGCCTTAGCTCATGCGGCTTAAATGATGACTGGTTCCACCCCAGGTCATCTTCCCCAGCCCAGCCGAGGTTGGCTAGAAAGCCAATTTCCTGTGCACACAGTAGATGTTCAGTAAACGGTTCTGAAAGGCAGGAGGGGAGGGAAACGAGAAGGGTACTGTCTCCTGCTTTTCACAGAGCTACCCCGGAAGTGTCGCTCAGCGGATGGCGTGACCGAGCAGGGGAGGGTGCAGACCCTCTGCTGACTCATTGACAGAGGGCACATTACCTCATCGTGGGGATGGGGGACTCAGAGTCGCCTGTGGCCCGAGCAGCCTCCGGGGACAGGGCCCCCAGGCTGGCACGGCTGCCCCTGCGGGAAGAGTCCCGGAAGGAGCCCATGCCGGGGTCCTCATCAGAGGAGTTGTCATCGAAGGAGCCCAGGATGAATTTAGTCATCAGCTGCCGCTTGATATGCGCCTGCTTCTGGTCTTCTCTGGAGAGGGCTCTGCCGAGGGCCTGGGGCCTGGTTGGTGAGGACGCACCATTGGTGTCTGGGGCCTCCGGGCCCCGGGGCCCTGTCCCATTGGCTGGGGAGACATCCCGGGAGGGAAGGGGGCTTTTCTGAGGATTCCGATATCGGGGTGGCCGGGAAGTTCTTTGCAGACAGGCACCTTTGGGACCTTTTGGGGAGCCCGGCTCAGCCTGGTCAGGAGTCTTTGGCACAGAGGTGCTGTCCCCGTTTTTCTGTGGTGGCTCCTCTGAGCTGTCAGACGCTGGAAGGGGCTCCTGGTTTAGATGGATGTTTGCCTCCGAGTGGTTCTTGGTGCCTGGTGTGGAGTCGGTCATTTTCCCCCGGATCTTTAACCAGGACAAGGTCAGGCAGGAGACAATCAGACAAGATAGGAAAAATAGCAGGATCATTCAGAAAACCTGTGAGGAGAAAAGGAGAGAGGCTTGAGGGTCTGGGTGACCGAGTTACTTTTCTCTGAAGGGACCTAGTGCAGAGGGAGGCAGCTGGGGCCTGGTAGCCAGCTGAAAGACCCAGCAGTGGCTCATCTCGTGGGGTGCTCTTGGGCACGTTCCTGAACCCCCCTGAATCCGGGCGTCTCACCTCGAGTTCAGGTGCACTAACCCATGCTCACTGACAATCAGAAACGTGCATGTGAGCCCTGGCTGGTGTAGCTCAGTGGATTGAACTCGGGCCTGAAAACCACACGATTGCGGTTCGATTCCCAGTCAGGGCACATGCCTGGGTTGCAGGCCGGTTCCCAGCAGGGGACTCATGAGAGGCAACCATACATTGATACTTCTCTCCTTCTCTCCTTCCCTTCCCCTCTAAAGATAAATAAATAAAATCTTAAAAAAAAAAAGAAACGTGCATGTGAGAACCAAATAAATGAGATCACGTATGTTAGAGGGCTCCTACACCATCGTTAACACCCCAAAAGTCCAAATAATCCAAACATCCATTAACTGATGAACGGATAAACAAAAAGTAGTCCATCTGTACAATGGAATATTACTGAGCCACAGAAAAGAATGGAACGCTGATACACACTACAACATGCCTGAGTCTTGAAAACATGCCAAGTAAAAGAGGCCAGTCACACAAGACCTCATATTGTATGATTCCGTGTAGCTCATATGCCCAGAAGGGGCAAATCCATAGAGAGAGAGAAGGTGAGTGGTTGCCTGAGGCTAGTGGGATACGGGTGGTAACTAAAGGGTACAAGGTGTCTGTCTGGAGGAATGAAAATGTTCTGACACTGATGGCGGTGAGAATATACTAAACACCCTTCACTTTACATGAGTGAATCACGTGGTACGTGAATTACAGCTCCATGCAGCTGCTATCAAAAAAAAAAAGAGAGACTTCACTACATTCCAACTCGAAGACATAAGGGGACTGTCACTTTTGTTGTCACCCTCATCACCATCGTTATCATCGTAATCAGCATGAGGGAAGGAGGAAAGACACCCCTTGCTCTCTCCCTCACAGAGTCAGCACTTCTGGCGTGGAGGGCGCTGGCAGGACACGGGCCCAGCAGAGCACGTTCTGTTCCAGGGCCCAGAACAGCACCGGGCCAAGAGTGAGAGCTCACCCATGGACAGCAATTCACTCGGCTCAATGAATGAATGTAGATTTGCTGATTTCTAACCCATGTCTCTTCCCACCACATAAACTCTGTCCCCTAGATAAGTAGATAATTGTTATTTTTATTGGAACGAAATACTGGTTTTTCAATTTTTGAAAAAGATTGATTTATTGATTTATAGGCAGAGGGGAAGGAGGGGGAGAAAGAGAGGGAGAGAAACATCAGTGTGCAGTTGCCTCTTGCGTACCCCCTACCAGGGACCTGGCCCACAATCCAGGCATGTGCCCTGACTGGGAATCGAACTGGGGACCCCTTGGTTTGCAGTCTGGCGCTCAAGCCACTGAGCCACACCAGCCAGGGCTGAAAAAAATATTGTTAAAAAGCTAACAAACAAAAACATAACCTGAACAAGTTGAAATTTCTGAGCCACGGTTTTACTAGTTACGGGATAAAAGCGTTAAAAAGGGATCACAAAGCTGAAACTTAACAATTCAGTGACTAAAAGGTGGTTTCTCTTTAGTTGCAACATGATGTTCTTAAGGGAAGCCGAGAAGTTCTCCAGATTTCCCAGAACTACCTGGCACACATGCTGCTCTCACACTTCGGGCAATAGAATTTGCCAAAACATGTTGTCAAAGGTCCTGGGTTGACCACAAAGTTCATTTTTCCTTTTTGTAAGATGGCTCGAATACCACTTAGTGGCCTCTAACTTCAATCGAAACATTCTGTTAGACTGTATTGTGACAACTGTCATATCTGCTCGCAGTTAAAAAAAAAACTTATGAGCCCTGGCTAGCGTGGCTCAGTGGGTTGAGCACCAGCCTCTGAACCAAAAGTCACTGGTTTGATTCCTGGGCACACGTCTGGGCTGCAGGCCAGGTACCCAGTAGGGGGCGAGTGAGAAACAACCACACACTGATGTTTCTCTCCCTCTTTCTCCCTCCCTTCCCCTCTCTAAAAATAAAATATTCAAAAAACAAACTTATAAAAAACTGATGAATTTTTGCATAGCCATGTTAATATTGAAGATGGTAAAAAATACATACCATTTTGGCTATATTATGCTTTCTTATTTCAAGAAGGTAAAAACGGAACTGAAATGCAAAAAAAAAAGAATTGTGCAGTGCATGGAGAAGGGGCTGTGACGGATCGAACGTGTCAAAAGTGGTGTGAAGTTTCACGCTGGAGATTTCTCATTGGATGCTACTCTGCAGTCAGGTAGACCAGTTGAACGTGACAGCAATTAAATAGAAACATTAACCATCAACACTGTACCATGTGGAAGAGAACCAACATACTAAAAAATATCCAAATCAATAAAGCTATTGGTAAAAAGGAAAAATGTGTCTTTTATTTTAAGGAAAAAATGAAACATACTTTTTGACCAATCCCATACTTTCTAGGTGACACAGAGGGTCAGAAGGCCTTTGGGTTTTTTTGTTCATTTTTTTTGAGGTCATCAAGTTTTGTTTAAAAGAAAGGTCAGATGCGGGTTGTCCAACACCAACCAATGTAACCAACCACAGCAACAGAGCAAAGGGGAAAAAGCACGTGATCATCTCAATTGGCCCAGAAAAGGAATTGACAAAACCCAGCACCCTTTCATAAGTGAAGCGCCCAGAAAACTAGGAATAGAAGGGAACTTCAACGTGCTAATGCACAGGCACGAAAAGCTAACATATACTCAAAGGTGAAAGACCGAATGAACGCTTTCCCCCTAAGCCTGGGAATAAGACAAGGGCTTAGTCAATGTTGTACTGAGACCTCTGGCCCGAGAAATTGGACACGAAAAAGAAATAAAGGCATCCAAACTGGCAAAGATGTAAAACCATCTTTATTCTCAGCTGGCATGATGCTATATGTAGGAAATCCTGAAGAACCAATAATGACAAAAAACTAGTAGGAATAAACAAATTGAGCAAAGGTGTCAGATACCAGAGCCTGGTGGGAGCTGGTTGCGGGGTGGCCGCAGTGCCTGGCCAGTGTGTGGGCAGAGGGCGTGAGAGGGGTGTGGCCTTCTACCCTGGCCTGCCCTCCTAAGTGGGGAGGATGTAGGAGAGGCAACACTTTGGGTAATGCCATCTGCCAGTCACCCATTTCAAAATTTGTCCTGAGGGCATGAGTAAGCCAGCAACTTCAGGACTCTCGCCTTTCTTCCTGACACTTTTTAAGCTTTTCTGGAGGACTTACTATGTTGGGAGAAATGAGTAAGAAATAGAGCCTGTTACCAGAAGCTCTCACCTTGCCATCCAGAAGCAGGAGGGAGGGAAGGAACCGGCCTATGGGTTAAGACCAGTGGTTCTCGCTCTGGCTGGGTGGCTCAGCTGGTTGGAGCGTCATCCTATACACTAGAGGGTTCTGGGCTTCATCCCCAGTCAGAGCACATAACCTAGATTGTGGGTTCAATCCCTGGTCGGGGCGCACAGGGGATGCAACCCACTGATGTTTCTCTTTCACATCAATGTCTCTCTCTCTCCCCCTGCTTCCTCTCTCTAAAATCAATAAACGTATTTTTTTGAACAAGACAAATGGTTCTCACCCAAAGGCAGTTTGATTCCCCAGGGACATCTGGCAATGTCCAGAGGCTTTTCTGGTTGTCACCACTGGGAGCAGGGTGTCACTGGCACCCAGGAGGTAGAGCCCAGGGGTGTTGCTCAACATCCTACACTACACAGGACAGTCGCTACCACAAAGAACTTTCTAGCCCCAAAGGTTTTAGGTTTTGTGGTTTTTTTTTGTTTTTTTTTTTAGATTTTGTTTATTTTTTAGAGAGAGGAGAAGGGAAGAAGAGAGGGAGAAAAACATTGATGTGTGGTTGCCTCTCCCATGGGCCCCACTGGGGATCTGGCCTGCAACCCAGACATGGGCCCCGACTGGGAATCAAACCTGCAACCCTTTGGTTCCCAGGCCCGTGCTCAATTCACTGAGCCATACCAGCCAGGGCATCTAGTCCCAAATGTTAGTAGTGTCGGGGTAAGGTCAAGGCTTGGGCCTCAGAAAGTTGGGTTCTGCTGTGAACATGGGTGTACGTGTAGCCATTTGTCCCTGTTTCCAGTTCATCAGGAACACACCCGGGAGTGAGGTCACTGGGGCAGAGAATGATTCAACGTGCGCCTTTCTGAGGAGCTACCTGGCTTCCCGCCCCCCCCCCTCGAGCCGCTGTAATCGTTTTCTGTTCCCACCAGGCCTGGACCAGGGTCCTGTTTCTCCTCACCAACACTTGCTATTGTCATTATTTTAGTACCATTTCACAGTCAGTGAACTGTGGCTCAGGGAAGCCGTGGACCCTGAGTTCACTCAAATCCAGGCCCAGCACCCACCCCTTGCTCCCTGCCCGACCCCAGAACTGGATATAAATAATCCCATAAAATGGAGGCTGAGACTAACTACCAGCATGTGGGGACGATCCTAGAACCAGACACCTGCCTGCGTACGGGGAAGAGGGCGGCGATGTGGGAACTAAAAACGCGGCCCTGGCCGGGTGGCTCGGTTGGTTGGAGCAGCATTCTATACACCAAAAGATTGTGGGTTCGATTCCTGGTCAGGGCACATGCCTGGGTTGTGTGTTTGACCCCCAGCTGGGGCATGTACAATAGATGTTTCTCTCTCTCTCTCCCAAACCCATAAACATACCCTCAGGTGAGGATTTAAAAAAACAAATGCACTGTTGGGTGTACATAGTCATCTAGGACCCAGGTGGCAAACACAAGGCCCATGGGCCGAACCCGGCCCTCCACCTGGTTTTATCCAGCCTGGCACCTTGTTTCTACCCAGTGGCAGCACTGAGCTCTTGCTTAACTGTTAAGGAGCCGTTGCATTGACACAGCCCTAAAATTACACTCAGCCCTCTGAAGGCAACCTCGAGGCTGATGTGGCCCTCGGTGAAAATGAGTTCGACACCCCTGATCTAGGAGCACTGTGCGTGGGGTCTGGCTCCACGGGCGGGAGAGGCCAGAGGGGCCCTTCCCATGAGCCTCTGTGGGCCACGCCACGCCAAGCTGTGGCCCTCCACCGAAATAACCCAGCTGACCCCACAACCACACACCAGCCAGCGCTATTTCTATTTCATGCAAACCGAACCCAAGCAACAGCTGCCCGGTGCCAGAGTAATTGTGGCCCTGGCCACCGCAAAGGCAGGACACAGCCTGGCTCCAACAAGTGCTGGCCAGGAGCCAAACAAGGGCTCGGGAGCCAGGGGGCTGTGAGTTTGGTTTCCAACCCCCCCCTTCACATCCACAGCAGGCAAGGTCTCTGAGGAAGCGAGGGGCAGAAGGTTGGTGTTCCCGGTTCACGCTCGGACATGCCCTCCCACGGAGATGAGCTCCCAGAGCTTGCTGCCTGCCACTTACCATTGCTGTGGACACAGCCACCAGCTGCACTCTCCTCTGTTTGGGTCTGACAGTGGCTCTCACCAAGTGACTAAGGGAACCCAGCCGGGACAGTGTCACCTTTCAGCAGGAGGCTGGTGGTGTGGTGGCCTCAGGCCACAGGGGAGGAGTCTGAACGGCAGGTGCTCCAATTCGGGGAAGGCTCTCCCAAGTCAGCTGTGCTGCACATGTCCTTACTTGTCACTGGCACATAGAAGCCATTTGTGAAGGTCCCCGCTCAGCCCTCACCTGGCCTCACGCTCAGGTACTTAAGAGGCTGCCTGTGCTCTCAGGGCCGCTTCCCTCTGGCTTGCCACATTCCTGCACATAGGTCTTCTCCACTCATGCAATCGCCTCCTTGCCCAACTCCGTGTCTCTAAAGCAAAATATTCCCATGACCATGAGAGCCCGGTGCACATGGGGAAACCAGGCTGAGGCGGCCTTCTGTTCCTAGGGCATCACTGGTCAGATGCCTGTTGGGTGGGGGGAGGGGAGTCTCAGCAGACCTGAGTCTGGCCAAGTGAGGCACGACCGAAAGAAAAGCAGAAGCATCAGGACCTTCCAGCTGGTAGGTGACGGCACCAGGCCCTTTTCCAAATTCAGAGAATTAAGGTAATGGGAGCAACCATGTGAGGCTGCCAGGGCATGCAAAGCTGGCCGGTGGCTTCCTTCGCCGGCACTCTGGCCCAAGGGGCCAGGGGTGTCACAGGTTAGTATTTCCCAAAAAAACTGCCTGCTCCAACCTCAGCCTACGAGGGGGCAGGGGGGCACTTGGTGAGTCCAGGGTCCCTGTTACAGATGAACAGAGGCCAGAGGTCACACATGAAATGAGGGACACAGCCATGCCCAGCCCCCAGGCCCCAGCTGCAGGCCAGGGCCCCCTTCTAAACCAAGGCGAAAGCCACCGTCTTTGGGTACCTTGTTTGGGGCCCTGGAAACTAATCATCTCTGCTCTGCCACCTGCACACAGAGTGAGCCCCAGGCAAGTTTACAACCCTGTCCAAGTCAGGACATTCCCAGGGGATGGAGCTGTGAGTGTTTGATGCCAGTGTTCCAACAATGTCACTGACTATTTCCTATGCTGTACTTTACGTCTCCATGACTAGTTCATAACTGCCAATCTGTACTTCTCAATCCTTTCATCTTTGTCACCCAGTCCCCTAACCCCCATCCCTTGTGGCAACCATCGGTCTGTTCTCTGTGTCTATAAGTTTGATTTTGTTCTTCAGATTCCACATACAAGTGAAGACACACGGAACTTGTCTTTCTCTGTCTGACTTATTTCACTGAGCATAGTACCCTTTAGGTCCATCCATGCTGTTGCAAATGGTAAGATTTTATTCTTTTTTTATGGCCGAGTGATATTCTATTTTTTATCCATTTGTCTATTGATGGGCATTTGGGTTGCTTCCCTATCTTCACTATTGTAAATAACGCTGCAATGAACACAGGAGTGCATCTTTTCTTTCGAATCAGTGTTTTGGGTTTCTTCAGATATACACCCAGAAGTGGAGTCGCTGGGTCATAAGGCAGTTCCATTTTTAATTTTCTAAGGACCCTCTGTACTGGTTTCCACAGTTACTGCACCAGTCTCCATTCCAACCAACAGTGTACCAGGGTTCCGTTTTCAGAGAGAGGATTTTTTTAATGCCAACATGGTGGGTAAAACAGAGATATAAGAGTAGGAGCAGACTTCTGGCCAAGATGGAGGCGAAGGTGGAAACACTGTGCCTCCTCACACAATCAAGTTTAAAGTCAACAAAGTTTCAGTAACAAAAACGCAGCCAAAACACAGAAAATTGAACTATACGGAAGTCCGACAACAACGATCCATTTGGCCAGACTGGTATGAGGGGTGGAGCCAGCAGCAGAGTGAGTCCGGAAGGGAAGAGCTCCCACCCCAGGTGCACAGGCACCCGTGGTGGATCCCAGGTGTGGGGCAGCAACGGGCAGACCCAGTGAGGGCGCAAGGTGGAAGGCTGACTGAGGTCACACATTTGCGCATGAAGATAAACCTGCGAAGGAGCGAGCAGTGACGCAGACCTTGCAGGTCCCAGTGGCGGGAAGCAGCAGAGGGGCCCGCCATTGCCCCTCTTTGACCCCGCCCCCACATACAGCATCACAACCCAGCAACTGAGTTGCCCCACCCTGGTGAACACCTAGGGCTCCTCTCCTCATACATAATAGGTGCGAACAGACCAAAACATCATGGCTCAAGGAGAACTCAAAGCCCCAGAGCCGATAAATCTAAACAACCAAGAAATAGCCAACCTATCAGATGCACAGTTCAAAATGCTGGTGATCAGGATGCTCACAGAACTGGTCCATTTTAGTCACAAATTAGACGAACAAGTGAAGGCTAAACTAAGAGAAATGAAGGGAATGCACAGGAAAACAGTAGTGATGGAAAGGAAACTGGGACTCAAATCAAGGGAGTGGACCAGAAGGAAGAAAAAAATGACCAAATAGAAAAGAATAAAGGAACAAGAATTTTTAAAAATGAGGAGAGGCTTAGGAACCTTCAGGATATCTTTAAATGCTCCAACATCCAAATTATAGGGGTACCAGAGGGGAAGAGGAACAGTGACAAGTAGAAAACTTATTTGAACAAATCATAAAGGAGAACTTCCCCAAGCTGGCAAAGGCAGTACACTTCCAGGAAGTCCAGGAAGCTCAGAGAGTCCCAAAGAAGTTGGACCCAACAAGGAATACACCAAGGCACATCATAATGACATTAGCCAAGATTAAAATGAAGGAGAGAATCCTAGAAGCAACAAGGGATAAGGGGACAGTCACCTACAAAGGAGTGCCCATCAGACTGTCAATGGATTTCTCAAAAGAGACCTTCCAGGCAAGAAGGGGCTGGAAAGAAGTATTCCAAGTCATGAAATCCAAAGACCTACAACCAAGATGGCTCTATCCAGCAAAGCTTTCATTTAGAATGGAAGGGCAGATAAAGCGCTTCTCAGACAAGATCAAATTCAAGGAGTTCATCATCACCAAGCCCTTAGTATATGAAATGTTAAAGGGTCTTATCTAACAAAAAGAAGATAAAAAAATATGAACAGTGAAAGGACAGCAAACTCATAGTTATTAACAACCACACCTAAAACAAAAGCAAACTAAGAGGACAGCTAGATCAGGAGCAGAACCACAGAAATGGAGATCACATGGAGGGTTAGCAACAGGGGAGTGGGAGGAGGAGAAGGGGGGAGAAGGTACAGAAAACAAGTAGCATAGACAGTAGGTAGAAAATAGACAGGGGGAGGGCAAGAATAGTAGGGGAAATATAGAATCTAAAGAACTTGAGACACGTGGTCATAAACTAAAGGAGGGAAATGGTGGGGGAGGGGTGTGCAGGGGGCAGGGGAATGAAGGGGGGGGAAATAGAACAACTGTAATGGCATAATCCATAAAATATATTGTTTTAAAAAATGTATTTTTCTTCATCTGGGCAGAACGCTCCTGTCTCCCTCAAAGTCCTTCCCAGGAGAAAGACCCAAAATCTAGGAAAGTGCTTTTCTTGTTTATTTCTTGGTTGCGTTTTCGTTCCTCGGGAGTGGACACATGTAAAAACAAGCCCTCAGTTCCAAGGAGCCAAGCGCACACTGTGATGACCGCATCTCGGCGCTGCTGACATAGGATCTTTCTTGGGGCATACAGAGGGAAATTCTGCCCCCCGAGCAAGAAAGCATGAGGGTGAGGAGCACGAGCTTCCAAGTGAGGCCACTGGCTCCTTACCCTGTGAACCTGGGGAGTGACTGGGCCTGTTCCCTCTCCTGTAAAAGGGGAGTAAGGCCTTGGCTGGTGTGGCTCAGTGGATTGAGTGCCAGCCTGTGCACCAAAGGGTCCCCAGTTCAATTCCTGGTCAAGGCACAAGCCTGGGTTGCATGTGCCAGGTCCCCAGTAGGGCACATGCAACCCACACACTGATGTTTCTCTCCCTCTCTTTCTCCCTTCCTCCTCCTGTCTAAAAATGAATAAATAAAATCTTTAAAAAAGGGAGTGGGAGTGAGAAGGGGTACCCACCACAGAGGATTGCAGGGAGAAGTGGAGACCACGAGTGTGAAGCTTATGACAGTGGCCCTGATGGGCTGTGCACTCAGTAAACACTAACGACACAGGAAAACACCCTGTGATTTATTGGGGTCACACCCTATGCTCTGCAATGCTCCTAGTTTTCTTTTTTTTATTTTTTATTTTCTTAAATATATTTTATTGATTGTGCCATTACAGTTATCCTGTTTCCTCCCCTTCATTCCCCTCTTCCCTGCTCACCCCCTCCCCCACCATTCCCCCCACCATTTCTTGCGGAACTCCTCAAGAAAAAGACTTTCAAATCAATGACTCGAATACCAGAATCAGGAAAAGCCATACCTGGAACGCAGTTCAGAGAGACCCCCCCTTCCCAGGCAGAGAGGGAGAGCTAAGAGAAGGGGACATCTGCTGTGGGGCTTAAGCAGAATGTGCTCTAGGCTTCATGCCAGACGGTGAGTTAATTAACTACTGGCTGATGAGGGGGACTCTGCCAAAGCTACTACACCAGGAGCAGCAATCAGCAAATTGGTTCTGTTGTGAATAGTCAAGTCATTTGTTTCAGTTCTTTTGCATCTGAAAAAGATACGTGACAACCTTCAGGTGCACCTCCCCCACCAGGGAGGTGCACGTCTGTGCAAACTGTAAGACTTGAGAAGGCGCACACCTGTGTACTCCAAGAGCCTTGCCTTCTCCTGCGATTGTGACCAAGGGTGCTGGTGCAACGTCACGCTTCGTTACCCGAAGAATTGCAACCCTCACCTCCAAGAACAGCCTCTGCTTTCTGTTGCTCCCTGCTACAAATGCTAACTATACTAATAAATAATGGTAACCCCTTCCATTGTAGTGAGGGTCTTGCATCCAGAATCTCATCTACTCCTCACAACAGCCCTACAAGGGAAGTATTATTCTTATTCATTTCACGGTATTAATTATTGTTATTATCCTATTTCACAGATCAAGCATGGAAAACCCAACGACCAGAGAGGGGGACCCTGTGACTTGCTCCAAGTCACAGAGTGTGGAGGTGCATGAAGTTCAAACCTGACCTGCCTGACCCCAAAGCTTAGGTGTGTAACTGGTGGGGGTGAGCAGGGCTTGGTCAAATTTATTACGGGGCTACCCCCCCGAAATGGGTAAAATCAGAAACCTGAAACAAGGCCCAGGGCGAGTCAGCAGTTCTCAGACTGATGTCGGAGACCCAGGGGCTTCGCTGGGGCTGACCCAGGGAGAGCCCCAGTGAAGGCTGTGAACATAAGCATCTCATATCCACATCCCTGCGCTTTTGTGCCACATCCCAAACCGCTTGACATTTTTAGAGTCCAGCATGTGTGCCACTGCAGGGGCCACCAACCGGGGGACGACTTTAGAGAGGAAAACACACTTGAGAAAAGTCTGTGGATGTCGGGAAAGGGTTCAGATTACCCAAGTCCCCAGGAGCGTGGACCTAGAAGGTATGCTTTGGTGCCTGGCACACTGTAGGTGCTCAGTGAATGCCTGGTGAGCCAAACCCAACACTTTTGATGTGAGCTGATCTATCAGCCAAAACAAAACTGGCCCCTGGGGTCCCGGACCAGCCCTTGCCTTGGAGAAATGTAGGAGGAGCAGGTGTCCTACCTCCAGTGGAAAATTTGTTCGACCGTCTCAAAGGCTAATCGGGTTCATCTGTTCCGCTAGCCTCTCACGTGAGTCATCCCCGCAGAAACCGCTGACGCGGACTGTCCCATGCGCCCCAGGTCCTGGGCCCTTGCCACCTTTACAGATAGAATTCCATTCTTCCCCCTCTGTTCCTTCTGCGCTGGGAACCTGCCTTCTTCAACCCCTCACTCATCCAGCAGCGGGTATTTCCCAAGCACCTGCCATGCCGGGTGTCAGCTGCTGGAGACGCAGAGCAGAATGCACAGGAATGGCCCTGCCCACGTGGGTTTACCATGTCCCTGCGTTAAGATCGCAGATGATCGTAAGGACACAGCTGGGAGAATTGTCATGGAGGAGAAGCCTGCGCTGTGCATGGGACAGGGACCCAGCCTTGGTCTGCGAGGTGAGGGACACTGTTCTCCAAGCAAGGTGCTTCCGCCGAGACCAGCAGTGTGGTTTAGCCAGGAGGGGGTGGTTTAGCCGAGCAGGAAGGTGGAGGGAATATTGGAAGCAGACGGAGCAGGAACCCCAGCAAGCAGCCCGATGTTTTCCAAACTGCCACAGCCCCTTCCCACCTGTTATTACCCCAAACAGGAAGGCCCCCCCCCCCCGCCCTGCTTTGTTGAGAGTGTGGTAACATGAGAACAGCAGGTCTCCTTCCTTAGGACGCAGTGGGGAGAGCCTGCTGATGCGGGCATTTCCAACAACAAATGATCCCAGTTACTACTGGAGCCCACAACCCATTTACTTCCACATGGAAAGGGGAGAGCGTCTGGGGTTGTCCTTCACCGTCACTCTCACCCGTGGTGTAATCTGATCTGAAGAGCTACGGAGGCCTTGGGGAGTCCAGGGGGAGGGGCACGAACCACAGGCTGGCAGAGGAGCATGGCTGTGCCCCAGGGCCCCACCCCCCTGCACCTGAGAGTGCTCAGGTGTGCCGGGGCCCCGGAGAGGTCGCCAGCAGCAGCACTTCTGGCATGAGGCTGACCTGGGTGGAGGCTGTGTCGTGTGTCATCTGATCGACCTGAGCCTGTCACAGAAATTCTCCGAACTTTGATTTCTTGGTCTGTGGCCTGGAATCGATTACATGCCCCACCCCAGGGCTGTCCTAGGTGTGACGCCCCCGACAGGTGTCAACTTCCCGATAACCCAGACCTTAGGTGTCCTGCTGTGCCCACCTGCCCTGTCCAGGACAGAGAGTCCTGGATCCACAGAATACAGGAGCACGTCCTCTTACTCCTCGGTGCGAAGTTCACTGCTATAACACAGAGAACACTCTGTGAAACTAAAATCTGATATGTGCATCGGGTTCGCAGGTAAGAGGCAACATTTCTGCCCTTGCTTCCAGGCTTCCCCAGTCTCCTCTGAAGGATCCCAGAGTTAAAATTCAGAAGAAGCGTTAGAATAAAGGGCCCCCAAGTTTCTACATGGATTAGGTTTTCGTAAAACCTCCACTGCAGAAGATTAAAACATGCTTAGTCCTACTTCATCATGAAGAATGAGTATGTTGTTTAATGTAACCCTCGCGCTTCTGCCTCAGATCTAAGGGGGATTAGAGTAGGAGGGATTTACCAGCCCCAGCTCTTCAAACCCAGGGCATGTGTGCACCTCCCATGACCTGGCTGAGCGCTGGCTGGGTCTGTCCATTCAAAACTTGGAGAGATCAATAAAGAAGTCACATCTTGAGACTTCTGCCAAGATGGAGGCGTAGGTGGAAACACTGTGCCTTCTCCCACAACCAAGTTTGAATACAACAAAGGTTTAGTAAACAAAGACACAGCCAAAGAACAGAAAATTGAACTATACGGAAGCCCGACAACAACGCACCATTCAACCAGGACGGGTAAGAGGGGCGGAGCCAGCAGCAGAGCAGGGTCGGGCAGGACAGGGCCCCTGACCCAGGCTCGCAGGCAGCCCAGACCCAGTCGGGGTGCAGGGCAGACTGACCGAGGTCACACATTCGCGCACAGTGGGATGGAAGCGCAGGGGCCCAGCGACAGTGGCAGCAGCGGCAGGAGGCGGCAGACGAGACCGCCATTGTTCCTCTTTGACCCCGCCCCCACATACAGCCTCACAACCCAGCAACTGAGTTGCCCCACCCTGGTGAACACCTAGGGCTCCTCTCCTCATACATAACAGGCACAAACAGTCCAAAATATGGCTCAAGAAGAACTCAAAGTCCCAGGGCCGATAACTCTAAGCAACCAAGAAATAGCGAACCTCTCAGATGCACAGTTCAAAACACTGGTGATCAGGATGCTCACAGAACTGGTTGATTATAGTCACAAATTAGACGAACAAGTGAAGGCTAAACTAAGAGAAATGAAAAAAATGCACAAGTGATGGAAAGGAAACTGGGACTCAAATCAATGGAATGGACCAGAAGGAAGAACTAAACATACAATCAGACAAGAATGAAGAAACAAGAATTCAAAGAAATGAGGAGAGGCTTAGGAACCTCCAGGACATCTAAACACGCTCCAACATCTGAATTATAGGGATACCAGAAGGGGAAAAGAAACAGCCACGAGTAGAAAACTTATTTGAACAAATAATAAAGGAGAACTTCCCCAAGCTGGCAAAGGAAATAGACTTCCAGGAAATCCAGGAAGCTCAGAGAGTCCCAAAGAAGTTGGACCCAAGAAGGAACACACCAAGGCACATCATCATTACATTAGCCAATACTAAAATGAAGGAGAGAATCCTAGAAGCAGCAAGGGATAAGGGGACAGTCACCTACAAAGGAGTTCCCATCAGACTGTCAATGGATTTCTCAAAAGAGACCTTACAGGCAAGAAGGGGCTGGAAAGAAGTATTCCAAGTCATGAAATCCAAAGACCTATAACCAAGATGGCTCTATCCAGCAAAACTTTCATTTAGAATGGAAGGACAGATAAAGTGCTTCTCAGATAAGGTCAAATTCAAGGAGTTCATCATCACCAAGCCCTTATTATATGAAATGCTAAAGGGATTTATATAAGAAAAAGATGATGAAACATATTAACAGTGAAAGGACAGCAAACACACAGTTATTAACAACCACACCTAAAACAAAAGCAAACCAAGAGGACAGCTAGATCAGGAGTGGAACCATAGAAATGAATAACACATGGAGGGTTAGAAACAGGGGGGTGGGAGGAGGAGAAGGGGGGAGAAGGCACAGATAATAGCATAGACGGTAGGTAGAAAATAGATAAGGGGGAGGGCAAGAATAGTAGGGGAAATATAGAATCTAAAGAACTTGAGACACGTGGTCATAAACTAAAGGGGCGAATTATGGGGGAGGGGGTGTGCAGGGTGGAGGGGAATGAAGGGGGGGAATAAAACAACTGTAATGGTATAATCAATTATATATATATATAAATAAAAATAAATAAAAAATAAGAAATCACATCTTGTAAAGATCTGTCCAGGCACTGTTAGAAGGCAAGCGTTCATAGCTTTCAGTCCTTGAATGGAAAAGACCGCAGCAAATCTGGGTGGTGGGTCTCATCCCCCTCATGGAAGCCCATTTATGTTACAATAATCATGATCAGTGTGAAAGAGACGGTTATGTACCAGGTGAATGCAAGGGAAACACGGCCCGGGTGCCCAGCAGCTCCCAGGGGAGAGGGGGACCGAGGGATGGCGGGAGGAGACGCCCCACGATCCTCTGCGCTTCTCTGTCCTTCAGTGTGTAATCGGATTTTCACAAATTAAAGAAGAACTTTACCTTTCTAGCAACACAGAAACACTATCAATGCTTTACTCTTAGAGTCTCCTTTGGAAAAAACCTTTTAATCCTCACCCAAGGATATGTTCGTTGATTTTAGAGGAGTGGGAGAGGGAGAAGGAGGAAGAGAGAGAAACACTGATGGGCAGCCTCCCCCCTACACACACCCCAACAAGGGAACGAACCCACCACCTAGAAATGTGCCCTGACCTGGGGCTTGAACCCGCAACCTTTTGGGGGCAACGCTCCAACCAACTGAACCACCCGGCCAGGGCAGAGTCTGCTTTTCAAAAACACAATCCAGTTTGAGAAACAGAATACTTTCCCTTAAGACCGAAGTTTGAGCCCTGGCAGGCATGGCGCAGTGGACTGAGTGCAAAGCATCACAGGCCAGATTCCCAATCGGGTCACATGCCTGGGTTCCCAGTTGGGGGCCTGTGAGAGGCAGCCCGTCAATGTCTCTCTCACACCTCCGTGTTTCCCTCCCTCTCCTTCTCCCTCCCTCCCTCCCCATCTCTCTAAAAATAAATTAAAAAAATTTTTTTTAAAGTTTGAGCAACAAGATAAAAATCACACAACTGCCTTCTAAATAAACCTAAAACTTAAACCATTTCAGTGTGTGGAACTAAGGAGTTTGTACAGGAGTTCCCAGCAACATAACCATTTATAGAAGCGAAGAAAGACCTGTCTCCTTCATCGGTATTACATTCAGAGCCCTTCTGATCAGCTTCCAACAAAGAGAACAAGAATGCCGCCCTGCCCCCGTCCCTGTCCCCAAAGCTCACAGGCACACATTTGTACAGGGGGAATTCCCATTCGTTTTGCTGTTGGCTTTTAAGTCCCCGACCCCAGGAAGGCGCAAGCTCACTTACCACTTCTCTCTCCGCCTTTTCTTTCCCCATGTCCTCTCAACTGACTGTACACTCGGGATTACATTGTCCGGGTTCCTCGTCTGCGGAGGGCCTGAAGCTCAGCCGGCTAGCTGCTCCCGCGGTGCCTGTAAATGTCACTGTTAGATTAGCTGGCCTTGGCCAGTTTAAAAATACCCCGGGTGCACTTAACCTTCAAGGCACCAAAGAGCAGCAATAATCCAGATCAAGTGGGGGAGGGTCTTGCTTGCAGCCAAGTGCTTACCACCTTTTGATCCTGTTGGTTTATGTCAAGAATCTTGGACGACTAAGCCTCGAGGTACTAAAATCCAAGTTGTGAGCAACACAAAGTCACGCAGGCCCTCCTAGGATGTGCTGAAAATTAACGGCGTGCAGGTTGTTCGTTGAGAAATGGCTCCTGGAACAAGGCCCCGGTGTGTGAATGGGCCCAGGCGATCCCTATCAAAAGATCACCTGGCTTCTCTCCCCGGGGAAGATTTTGGTCAAAACTTCTCAATGCAAACCCCAGTCAAGGAAATGTTTCCCCGTTTCTGAGGTCTTGGATAAACAAAACCAAATGAGTGCCATTCCCACTTGCTCTTGCTGGGGCTGGGCACGGAGACCCAGAGTCACAGAATGTTCTGCCACGTGGGGACGGCTGGCGGCATGTGGGACAAAGGTCACCTCCAGGTCCCAACCGGAGCAGGCGGCAGGAAAGCAGAGGCCACACAAAAGCGCACTGTGCTCCACAAAACCAGGACGCAAGTGGAAAAAACAGCAAGAGGGCTGAGCTTATGCAAAAACGGTTTACAGGGCAGCAGTGCCAGGTGCAGCCCTCACCCTGCTGGGGTGCTGTTTCACCTGCGGGCTTGTTTTCAGAAGGAGAAGTCACGCAGTAGTGGACTTCCTGGGGTTTTCTCCACTGGACCGTTCAGTAGGCACCCCACTTCTTGCCTGTGCCCTCTTGAAGCCTCAGTGCCACATCCACTTTATAGTTGAGGACGAAACACTACAGGTCAAGGGCTTAGCACAATGCCTTGAGGTTCTGATAAACAGCAGGCAGCCCCCGTAAGTGTGGTTAGATTAGGTGTCAAGGCTACGGTACGGCACTCTAGATCGGCTCCTGCGATCCTCACACACTACAGGGGGTCCTCCTGTGTGTCCTAGAAGAGCCATCTGTGAGTCAAGGAAAAATTTAAACTCCCAATGACAGCAAATGAGGGTCTGTGCAGTGTCAACAGTGACAAGACTACTGGGCTTTTATTTTTAAGATTTTATTTTAGAGATGGAAAAAGAAGGAAAGAAATTTCAATGTGTGGTTGCCTCTCAGGCGCCCCTTGTTGGGGACCTGGCCTGCAACCCAGGCATGTGCCCTGACTGGGAATCAAAAGGGGACCCTCTGGTTCCCGGGCCGGCGCTCAATCTGCTGAACCACACCAGCCAGGGCAAACTACTGGGCTTTGAAACCGGGTTGGCGTGGGTTTGGATCCTGGCCCTGTTACCTGTGGCGTGGGGCAAATGGCCGAATCAGTTTCCTCACTCAATGACTTCCCCCATGGGTGAGAAAGTTAAAAGAACACAGGGTGAGCTTCTAGCATAGTGGCTTGCTTGTGACAGGCACTTAAAAAAATGTAATGAAACGCCTTATTTTCAAAAGGACTAGAAACACGCCACACACACACACACACACACGTGCGCGCGTGCTCTGATGAACTCCTCTGGTAGCTCAGCTCTTCTTTGAGGCTAAGACAGAGGTTTTATTTATTTTTTTAATATTAGGGAGGGAAGGGAGAGAGAAACATCAATTTGTTATTCCACTTACTGATGCATTCATTGGTTGATTCTTCTCTGTGCCCTGAGTGGGGATCGAACCAACAAACTTGGCATATCAGGATGACGCTCTAACCAAATGACCTACCTGGCCAGGGCAAGGCATAGGTTTCTAAAAGCCAAATGAAAGGCTTGACACCAAAGCCATTCACAAACTTCTCCCACCAAGGATAAGCACTACTTGCTTGTTTCAAGCCCCTGGACCCCCTGGTCTGTGGCCCCAAATACGAGGACACAGGAAATCCACAGCCGAGGAGCCAAGAACGCCAAGTCCTGAGCTCCCGGCCATCCCTACTCCCCAGTGTGTGCATTTCCAAACATGCCTCAGAATGTAAAAACTGGTTCCAACCAAGACAACAAACAGGTAACGCTACCCTGAACAGGAGGCTGCCTCCAGCCGGTGTCTGTTTCGGTCTGTTCTCAGCCTGAGTCACTGCCAGGCAACTCCCCCCCAACCAGGACCCCCTGGTGTGGCCCAGCACCCACGCCTCGCCCATCTCCAAGGCCTGACAAAATAGAAAGCCGCCACCACACACAGGCACACCACCAAGTTTGCTTCTCCCGTCCAAAACCCCTCCTAACACCTCTTTATACCAGGAGCCAACCGAAGCAGGCAAGTGAGTTTTTAACAGGGGAAAATGTGTTATCTTATCTAATGATGGAAGCATAGTAACGACAAGCCGAGGTCTATAAAACGCTCGACATCCCCCCTACCTTGCCCTGCTGCACTCTGATCACTGAGTGGCTTCCGCATGGTTATTTTATAACTCGGAGTTCCCAGCACATTTGGCATAACTGACTTCCTTGTGTCAGCAGACCCCCTGCCCCATGCCCGGGTTGGGGGCGGCTGAGGGTGGGGGACCAGCAATCATTCTTGGCCAGGTTCTCAGCTGCTCCCGCAGCAGTGAGCCACGCACAGCTGCACACACGGTGGGAGAACCCAGCAACCGGGCTTTCGTTGCTGGCATCTGAGCAGGAGCCCCTGGAACGGGTCGGTCTGTCTGTCTGCAAACTGCACCTGCGCTGCCTGTCTTCCTGTGGCTCCCGAACTAAAAGGGGTTTAGATGTCTGTTAAGTGCTTGAAAAAAAAATAAAAGATTTCACAACACGTGCAAGTCACATTACCTCCCAATCTGCGTCCACAAACTTTTATTGGAACGCAGCCACACCTGTTCACTTACACTTTGCATGTGGCAGCTCTCTATAGCAGAGTTGAGTAGCTCTGAGAGGGTATGACTGCAAAGCTTAATTAAATACATGCTACCTGACCCTTTACAGAAAAAGCACGCTGACCCTTGCCCCAAACAGCAAAGACTGCCTTTCACTGGGGCATACCCTGTGCGCTAATTGTAACCAACCTGAAAACCTGCAAAAATGGACAACCACACAGCTGAAAATTTACCACAAGTCTTGTTCCCCAAACATCAGTGATTAAATTTGCATTATTTGGAGGAGGTGGGCAAGGGAGTCACACACCATTAAAGACACTGCTTTGTTGTTTTAAGTGTCACTACAAAAATTCAATCTACTTCTGAAAATGTTTGCTTTTCTGATTCTTTATGGTGACTCAGCACTTAAGGCGTTCTGCCCCTTACAGCAGTTGGGGGGGGGGGCGCGGGGCAGGGAATTGCCAAACCCCAGCTTCTAACAGAAATACCAACCCACTGAGATGCTGAGGGAGGACCCCAAGGTACCAGGGGGCAAATGAAGGCTGCATCTTTGTTCTGTCTTCCTTCAGGGTAAGACCACCCTGCTTAGAGACATCTGGGCTTCTCCAGGTGTACCCACGGTTGGCCTTGCTACCGCTCTCTAAATACAGGCACACGTGTTACTGAGTCCTCTGACCCCCGGGGCATCCACCCAGCTTTTCATCCTGGTGGGCCATGGCGGCGCCCTTCCAGCAACCTGCCTCCCACTTCACCTCGTTTCCCCCGACCATCGCAAACACTAGCAGTGAAGAGGGTGGGAAGCTCCCCTCACGATCCCAGGACATGGCGGGACACAGCACTGCCTGGGATGCCCAGATCCCTGCAGAAATGTGTTCTGGCTTTAGTGGCCCCTTAAGGGTCTCAGTGGACCCTGACTGGTCTAGACTCCCCACCAGCACTCCAGGGTGGGACGCACCCCTCCCTGGAACCCCACCCAGCGCTGACGAAGCCTGGCAGAAGGACGGGAGAAGGAGCAAGGGCGTAGTGGAGCCTGCCCTTCCACCCACAACCACAGCAACCAGAGCCCAAAGGCAGCCCAAGGGCTTCGGTGGACGCCCAGGCTCAGGAGCAGGCTGGTGAAGGGCACTCAGCATTAAAGCGCACTCTGCACAAAGTGAACTTCAAAAACCTTTTATTTCCAAACCCTAGCAGGTGTAACTTTGAACCCAGCTAACAGCAAAACAGCATTTCTAACAGGATCTGGGATAGAGGTGCAGACCTAAAGATCGTCTCTTCACCAAAGGATTTGAAAAAATACACATACACATCTGCATAAGTATGATTAAAAAACCCACAAAACGAAATTCTCCAGCATTGCAGAAGACACCCCAAAGGATTTCGGTCCCTATAAAACAGCACCTGGCACTGTGCGGCCTCAAAAACCAAATTCAGGATACACCTGGGAGAAAAGTAAAACATTCCCTCTAAAAAAATAATAAAAAGTTTAAAAAATCCCTTTTTCCTCCTTTCTGTTCAACTTCCACTGCTTATTCCTAGAAACCCCCAGAGCCGTATAAACAAGACCCGCCCATGTCTCTTCGCCTCTGCTTGTCTGAAGGCTCACCGAGGATTGCTACCATTAGGAAATCAAGCCCTAGGTTGCTGGCAACTGGTGAGACGGGGAAGAAAAAAAAACCCTATTTCCTTTGAGGAGGAAGCTGGCCCAGACTGGACCGGGATGTGCAAAAGGAGCCTTTCTAAATAAAAACACCTGACATGTTAGAACCTAAAGGTAAAAATGAGTAGCAGCGAATTATACATACCAAAAAGGTGCCAATCTCCCCATCTCTAACTATAAAGCAAACAGAGGGGAGGAGAGTCCCTTCCAAGAACTTTGTTGCATAACCTAGGCCAAAGCCACAACGCAGAGACAGACGCGGTCACAGCGCCCAGTCTTGCTGGGCAGAGCTGCCAATCCAGGGCAGCCTGGCTCGTGCCCGCTTTACCCAAACCTCCTCTCCCATACACAGAATGCTTAAGGATCACCAGGGAAATTATTTTTCCGATTTGACTTCATCACTGACAAATTTCTAGAAACTTCCTGCAGACCACCACACCCCGCCCGTTCAGGGTCACAGATCCGTCCAGTTGATGGGCTCCTTGCCAGACTTGCGCAGCAGCTCGTTGGTTTTAGAGAAATGCCGGCACCCAAAGAACCCGCGGTACACCGACAGCGGGGAGGGGTGGGCGGTCTGCAGCACGTGGTGGCGCTTCTGAAAGAGAAGGAGAGAGAGGCTGAGAGGCGGCACGGCTGGGACTGGATGGCCGGGACTAGATGGCCGCTGCGCTCGAGGGCAGGTGTGCCGCTCCCTCTGCCCACTCTAAACCGCCCCACTTCTCGAGTGCATTTGCCTCCAGCGCTCACCCCAGAGCACCAGCAGGCATGCTCACTCCTTTGTGGGGCGAAGAAGACCTTTGCTGGGCGTGGGGGTGGGGTGGGGGAGGTGGGGAGGTGGGGGGGATGTCTCAGCCTCCAACTTGGCGCTGCCCACACCGTTTTTAAGTGCTGTATCTTAGGACCCTGCAACTCCACTGCTGAGAACACATGTGCTACAGGACCCCTGAGGCCTCTACCTACACACAGACGCAAGGTTAAGGAGGTCCACGGCAGCCCTGCTTACCTGGGTGACAACTAATGTAAGTCCAGTGTTATGCAACTGGCCAGAAAAATATTTCTGAGGTTCTTACAGTGGAACACCACATGGCCACCAGAACAAGGCCAAGCTACATGTGCTCATTAGGGAAGACCCTCAAAATATATCAAGTGAAAAAAAAAGTGGTAACTGAGCAAAAAAAATTTTTTTTGGATAAATACCCTAAACACTATTTGTATTAGCTGTTTCAGGGAAAAGAAACGGTGGAAAGCGCTGACTCCTAGTTGTGCCTGTCACTACTGTCTGAATGGTCTCACCACGAAGGGGGGGCTTTGAGTTTAAAATTCCACCCTTTGTTACCTGGACAGGAAGGTGGCAGACTTTTTGTTTTCTTCTTTATTCTTTTCTGTATTTGAATAAAAACCACCTAGCGAATGACTGTTTTCCAACATCCCTGCCTTCGGGCTGCTCAGTCCAGGAGGGGCCCTAACAGAGCCAGGCAGCCCAGTGTGGTCCAGAGCATGGAGCCTGGAGGTGGACAGCCTGGGTTCAAGTCCTGGCCCTGCCACTTAGTTGTACAGCCACGGGGAAGTTGCTGAGCCCCGCTAAGTGGCTATTGGTTTTTTTTTTAAACTGTAAATTAGAAATATCATCAGCGCCTAGCTTCTAGTTACTGTAAGAGAACCGATAGATGACTGCATGGGCAGAGTGGCAGGAGAGGTAATGGAACGCAAGTGCTCACTGGCACCTTGTCTGGCATAGTGTATGGGCCCCATCATGGAAATAGGGGCTGTGCTGAGCTTTTGTTGAAGGACGTGTTGGTCAGCCTCTGGGGAAAGGAGAAACCTCTACACTCAGAACAAAGGCAGTAGGGCGCTCAAAGGCAGGCAGGGAAGTGGGGCACAGGGAATCAAGCTGGGGGGTATAGGCAGCCCAGAGCCGAGAGAGAAAGGTGGGGAGCCATGGCTGAGAGGCAGAGCAGGGCCATGCCCACAACAGACCCCAGCCTGCCAGCCTGAGTCAGGGCCTTCTGGGACAGGGCAGCACCTGAATGCCCCGGGCAAGATCAGAAGCAGCCTGAACCAAGGCTTCGGGTGGGGCCGGGGCCAGGTTTGATCGACAGTGAAGGCTGAATGAATGACTGGCTATGGGGAGGGTGGGGGGAGAAGGTGGGAAAAAGACAGGTAGGGAGGCGTCATGAATGGCATCTGACTTCTGGCTGAACAACTGGGTAGACGGTACGTTTTACCTTTGGGTAGCTCCGAGGAGTAAGGTTAATGAATGACAGATGAGGAAGGGAAAATTTAGCTTGGAAAATGAATGTGGAAGATGTTGAGTTTTCTAGGACCACACTGCAAGAATTCCCAGAATTCTCCCAACTAACTGGTTTACACGGCTCAGAACCACATACCCTGTCGATGGCGCTGCCCTTCTTCTGAGCGTAAGAGCCCCAGAGCAAGAACACGAGACCACTCGAGTTCTGGTTCAGCCAGGACACGACCGCGTCGGTAAACTGCTCCCAGCCTCTCTCCTTATGAGAGTTGGCCTGATGCGCCCGGACTGTGAGGACAGCGTTGAGTAGGAGGACACCTACGAACACACACGGAAGAAACAGGTTAAAGGCAGGCTGCAAGGAGCCAGCCTGACACACAAGGAGACCTTTCTCAGAACGGAATCCAGAGCGGCGTCTGAAATTCGGTCATAGAGAAAGTGTTACACAACAGACTGCCGGGCACATCTCGGTGAGACCAGAGGGCAGCCGCTCTCACCTCTGCGCTTTCGACATCTTCCAAGTTTGCAACAGTGAATGGAAATGACTTGTCACCGAAAGAATGGGAAAGAATTCTCAAACAGTATCCTAAGTGACATTAACTAGCCCCAGAAAGTAACAAAAGGAGGCTGAAGTGTTTCATTGGGGAAAAAAATCTAACTGTAAGAAACCAAAGAGTAACTATTCTTTATCTTGGTTACAGTTTGTTAAAAAAGAAAGTCCGTCGATACATATTAAACACACACAATACAAGGTACCGTTTAAGTGACAAAAAGTGGAGGCCACCTTCTGAATGGTCAAAGTTAGACAAAGTGGATAAACGACAAATAATTGTGAGGAACACACTTTTCCAATTACGATGAGAACACGAAAGACAACACACGCCTCAGGACACAACGGAGGTACATTTCCTGACTCGGGGCACTCTCGTTCTCTAAGACCATCTTTTACAAACAGAAGTAAGTAGACAGGAAGCAAAAGGACTGCCGGCCCGGCCCGCGAGGTATGCGGCCGCGATGGTTTTACCTTGCTTGGCCCACCCAGATAAATCTCCATGACCAGGATGGACAAAACCATCTATGTCTGTGGACAGCTCTTTATAAATGTTTTCCAAGCTGAAAGCAAGCCAGAAGGAAAGAGACAATCTTAAGCACAGTTCTGAAAGTTCGGTAACCTCTCGGCATGTAAGTTATAGCCTGAAAAGCCAGCCCCTGAGGGGACGAAAGCACACACACTGATTCAGAGAAATACAGCCATTCCTTCTGCCTACGCCTAAGTCCTTCATTTTGGTCTGTTTAAGGAACTGCACTTAAGACCTAAATAAATTAGCCCAAGAGTTACAACTCCCCTCTCCCCCAAAGGATGCTTAGTCACATTCTTATATCTCTATATATTTATAAAAATCCTCTAAAGCAGGGTTCTTAACCAGGGGTGACTTCTGTCCCATCAGGGACAGCTGGCAATGTGTGAGGACACCTTTCATTGCCATTTTGTTAGAACTTTCTAGTACCAGTGAGCCGGTGCTGCTGGCCTGGGTGGGTGCAGGCCACGAGTGCCGGGGAATGCCCTCCAGTGCACAGGACCAACCCTTTCCCCCACGAAGACCCAGCCCCACGTGTCACCAGTGCCAACAGAAATTCTGCTCCAGCCCTTCCCCGGTACGATTCCTGGTCAGGGTACATGCCTGGGTTTTGGGCCAGATCCCCAGTTGGGGGTATGCAAGAAGCAACTGATTGACCTATGTTTCTCTTGCTTTCTCCCTCCCATCCTGTCTCTCTCTAAAAAATAAATACATAAAATCTTTAAAAAAAAAAAGAGAGAAACAGAAATCCTGCTCCGAAAGCTAATGAAAGTCCCCCCAAATAATGGGCTTGCCCCTCATTTGCAAAAAGTACACATCTGAAAGTAACTGCATGTGGACCCGAGTCATCCAGAGCAATCAATCATACCTGGGCGGAGGTGGAACAGGTCTCTGAACACTGAAGCAGAGCCCATGAGCCTGATTGGGCCCGTGATATGGATCCTGTCCCAGAATGACAACCTTCACCTGTAAACACCAGGAAGTGAATTAAACACTACTCCAGTACAGGCAGCGCAGACAAGCCCCTGGCTGACCGATGACCCACACAAGGGGACAAGATAGTGAGAAGGGCAGGCCGCCTGCTGACCCAACTAAGACTAGCCAGAGGAAAGCAGCGGGTGAGAGGACATCATTACTTTCCATCACCAAATCCTCCTCCACTAGACCACCTACCACACCACCCCCTCCCTTCTGACAATCGGGGTCAACTTCGTTTGTAACACATCCTTGAAAACAAGTACTACCACCCAGAAACATACAAAGTAGCCGGTGACCTCCCAGGTACCCTATCCCTGTTCAGATTCAACCAGTGTTAATTACCTACAGCATTGGAGTTATTGTACTCACTACCCCACATGTTTGTTTCACGCATCACTCATTCTGGGCACCCTTCAAGTCAGCAGAGCTCAGTCACTGACGGGCAGCCAGCTCCTTTTCCACTTTTTCTTTCATTACCAAAAGTGACACAGTAAACGTCCCAGTACATGTATCTTTCCGCACTGTTGCCTTTATTTCTACAGAATATTTTTAACAGTGGAGTTGAAGGCCAAAGGGTATTTTACATTTTCATAGACACACCCCAAATTGCTTTTGAGCAAATTAGAGCAACTCAAACTCCGAACCAGAAACACAGGAAGGTGCCTGTTCCCCTACACGCACTGAGGAAGGAAACCAGAAGATAAGGAGGCCAGGCCAAAGGGCCCGGGGAGTTGGCGGCAGATGCAGTGAAAAGTAACTAGGCCACTGTCACAGGGGCATTAAAACACAGATAATCCTGATCTGGAGGCCACCCAGGTCTTCTTCACCCCCATGCTGCTGCTCAAGGTGTACCTGCCACCCCGGAGTCTCCTCCCACCGCTGGCACACACCAGATCCTCCTGCTTTAGAGGCTCCGCTCAGCAAGGAGCTTTCACAGGCTTCTCCCTTCCTGCTGCTGGGCTCACAAGGTCCCCAGCATGAGGCAACCTGTCCCAGCAGGAAAGCTTTTCAGTTCTGGTCCCGGGAAAGGGACAGCTGGGAGGAGCCAGGTAACCCTCCCACCCCTACCCTCCAGGTGCTCCTTTGCAAAGAAGCCACATCGGGCCACCTGATCCTCAGTTTCACGCTCTTTTCTTATTCTCCCCTATTTCTGTCGATCCCTGGTATTCAGAACAGGACATGCTATTCAAACAAGGCGCAAAACAGTACTGAACTTAGGACTCAGTTTTGTTTTTCAACTTCAGAAACATGGAGCTGTATCCAAAGTCCTTACTCAATGGAAAACTGAAATTCGCTAAGTATTAGGCATAGTAGCCCTATCAAGATGGCTTATTCCCCTATTTCACTATTTAACAGATATTTTCATTAAATCACAGGATCCCTGCTCTCAACTTACAAATGCAGGAGGGAAAGGAGTAACAGCAAAATGTAAAAACCTCCAGTGCAAGCAGATACTGCATATATTTGGGGAGCTGAGAGAGGAAAGCCAGGTCACAAAGGTGGTGGAACAGGCTCCAGTGAGGCGCCATAGATCTAGTCGGCTGTCAGAAGACAAGCAAGGCGAGGGCTGCCACACTGCTCGACTCTGACATCAAGGAACGGGAGGTGGTGGTAAGGCTGATGAGTAGGATGCAGCCATGTTCATGTTCATCTTTGATAGTTCAGACAGTGGGAAGCCACAGACCAGCTTCTGAACAGAAGACTGGCAGGACCACAGCCCCCAGGCAGCAGCCGTTGTGCACAGGGAACCAAAGCAAAGGGATCTGTTACCAGGGCAGCCCAACTGTTTGGGACAGAAGTTAGAGACCGAAAGTGTCAGCTCTAAAAGATAGCGTGGCAGAACATAGAGACCACAGGGCTGCAAGTTGAGGCAGGGCTGCAAGTTGAGGCAGGGCTGACCATAACCAGGCGACAAAGACATCACTGCTCCATGCCTCAGTTTCCTCCTCACCACCGCAGCACTACTTAACACAGGCCTGGGATGCATTTCAGGATTAAATAACATACAAGAAATGAGGGCACACAGACATGGGGTAGAAGTAAAAAAAAAAAAAAAAAAAGTAAAACACATTAAAATACAGCCTGAGAAATCTCACAATTTTAGTATCGTACTTATTACTGAATTATGGACACCGATGTGACTAATTAAAAAATACCATTTAACACCCACCCCCTTACTAAAATTCATCCACAACCTGTACTTACATCTCTTATGTCGCACATTTGCGTCCATGTGAAGACTTGATGTGGGGGTGGATAAACAGTGTAACTCCTTCTTTCTTCTGCAACAAAGCCCATTAGCTGATTGAAAGAGAAACTAGATTGAAAATCAGATTCTCAGTGGAAAGCATGCGAATTCAATAGGCAAATTAACTGAAGCATTACCTAACTCTGCTGTTTTATATCCAAATTCATTTACAAAAGAAAAAAAATTTACTCAATCTGTTCAATTCCCTCCCTTTCTTTGGGCTGGGTTAAAGCTGATTGGCCTAGACGCCTCTATTTCCTGTTTTGCCACCCCTCCCCCCCTTTAAAGGCGGGGCCGGCTTTCTTGCAGCTAGGTTTGTGTTTGTGGTTTTACTATGCCACTCTTTCCTGGAAAGCAGACTAACTAAATGCACTGAAAGAAATCTTAGTCTTTTAAACACTTTAACATAAATGTGCATATTCAAAACACCATGGCTTTCTTTTACCCCCTTAGCGTGAAAAAGACGTTAAAGGAGGTAAAATAGGAAACTTATTAAAGTAATATTCTGTAAACGTGGCGTTGGCCTGCTATACTAACAAGGCAAAGGGTCCGCAGGTTTCTTGTTTACCTTTATAAAATACGGTTTCCCAAACTCTCCGCTGAGATGCTTCTTCCAACTTTCACCAAAACCCACCGGCACGTTGCGAGCCGCGAGCCTGAGCAGGGCCGCGGCTTTGTTCTTCTGGATGCGGACCAACTGCTCGGGGCTCAGCGGCGATGAGGGCGGTGTGCCGGGCTCCTCCTGCTCTGCCCGGGCCTTCTTGGCCGGGCTAACCTGCAAGTGGTCCCGGCAGAGACGGGTCACAAGCTTCAAGGGACCTCCCGCAGGCGCCAGCAGACTTCGCCCCCACCCCAAAGGCCCAAAGAAGAGGACACCCATTCGTGGGTTTCAGCTCCACTCGAAATGTTGGTGCAAAACCGGACTCTGGAAAACCAGGCCGTTGTCCCCCCGTTACGCGTTTGGTACTAAAACCGGGCGGAGAGAATCGTTTCGGGGTAGCGGAAGCCCTGCAACAAAGAGCTCCGCCCCGCCGGACCCGCCACTCTCACCCCCCACGTGGTCTTTTCGCGGCAAAAACCCTCCTCCCAAGGGCCCACCCTTTCCTCCCTCAGATTGGACAGAGGGGCAAGAAGGGCAGCCCTCTGGCTTCTGATTGGTGCCGTCGGCCCCAAAGCTTGCCCCCATTGGCTGGCTCCTTAGCATGGCCGCCGCTGGAGCACCGTGGCGGCTATTTCGAACCAGGACCTCAGCTTTCTAAGTCTGGGGCACGTTTCTGCAGCTCCTCGGTCATACGGGGCCCGCCCTCTCCTTTCCCCCTTCCCCAGCCCCTCCCTCTCCATTCCCCCTTCCCCGGCTCCGCAAACAGTCTCCGCCGTGCCTCACCTCTGCATCCCGGCTTTCCTCAGCTAGAGCCGCCACGCCGGTCCCCGGGTCGCCCGGCTCGGGGCTACAGACACGTCGCTTTCTAGCAGGGCTCGGGGAGAAAAAGGAGTAGAGCGTCTTCTGGCCGATCATCCCGAAGCCGAGAGGGAAGAGAACAGGCGCCGCCCGGGGACCCAGGAGGCTGGCGCAAACAGTGGCGGTACGAAATTGGCGCCAAGCTGCTCGCGCATGCTCCAACCCAGGGGGTGGGCTGGGCAGGGGGCGGTGGAAGGCCTAGTGCGCATGTGCGGGAGGGGCTGCTCCGGGCCGGTGGGTTCTCTCATTTATTTACTCTTTATGCACTCGACACACCTCTCTGCCTTGGGGCAAGTCCCTGCTTCTCTCCGCTGTAAAAAAAAGATAAAAGTGTCAGTTGTGGGAGTGAAATTAGCATTAAAATAGCATTTGTCGGGCTCAGATACTACGTTATCTTACCCGATTTTCACAACCCTTTTTTACTGACAGCAAACTAAGGCTAGAACGGCCCAACGTTGTGCCTTAACCGGCAAGGCTTGGGGGAGATTTGAGCTCGTAAAGGTTAAACTTCAAACTAATCATCCTCCGAAAAGCACCCCCGAACCCCTAATACACCTGGGACTCTTCTTTGTCCCCCTCTCCTCACATCCAAACCATCAACAGGTCCTCTTGGTTCTGTCTCCAAAATAAACTCTGAATTCAGCGGCTGCTCTCTCCATCTCCTGGCTACAATCCCAGCTAGTCACCTCTTTCGTACCAAGTCATCTGTTTGAAATGTAAACCGTATCATGATAACCCCCAGTGAAAATCCTGCAGCTTCCAAGTATGCTTAGAACAAAATGTCAGCTTCTTGCCCTGCCGGCAAGGCTGCTTCCCTCTCTCACAGAAGCCCCCACTACGGTGGCAGGACTGAATCCAGCTTCCTGCCTTCACTGGACATAACCAGCTTGTACCTTGCGTGGCCTTTACACCCTTGCACTAATAGCCCCCCTCCCCCATCTGGAAGCGTTGAAAAGGCGGTTCAGCAGTTTTTGTATTAAGTAAAACAAACACTTATAGGTGCTCCTGCAATCCCGCTCCTGGGTATTTATGCAAGTGAAATTAAAATCTATGTCCACACAAAAGCTTCTTCGTGGGTGGAGTTTATCTGGAATTGACCTAAACTGGACACAGCTCAAATGTCCCTCCATGGGTAGAGCGTGGGGCACCAGGACAATGGAAAGCTACTCAGCAATCAAAGAAACAACTGATACAACTAGGATTACGCCAAATGACAGGGGTCAGACCCAAAAGGCTGTATGTTGTATGATTTCCTTCATTAGTGAAATTGAGAAAAGACAGAACTATAGGGACAGAAAACACATCAGTGATCGGGGGCTTGGGGTGGGTGGTGGAGCTGTTCTGGATCTAGACTGCGGTGGTGGACACACAACTGTGGACGTGTGTGTAAACCTGCAGAACGGTGCACGAAGAAGATTCCTAACAAGGCCAGAATTCACAGAGCTTTCGTTCCATTGGAGGAGACAGACAGTAACCAAGATTAGGAGCAGCACTAGAACCTGACCTTTGGAACGGGAAAGCGGTTTGCACACGTCCTCTTAATCCTCACGGTGCTCTCAGGGCACAGGTTTTATAGTCCCCACTATACCGATGAGGCCATTCAAGCCCAGAGATGGTAAATAACCTGTTGGAGCCACACAGCTAGAGTGGAGGGGACAGAAATGGAAGCCACAGGGTAAGACTGCAGGACTCGTGCTTCTACCTGCGACAGGATGCTCATGGCCTAACTCCCAAGGAGAAGTGCACCGAGCAACAGCCCCCCCACCACGGATGATCCTCAAGGGTTCCTAATAAACCCTAAACTCAAAACACTGTAGTGCTTGCAACACGCCCAGAAGGCCAATAGGTGGCGCCCTAGGGCCGCCCACCGCCTTGTGTCGCAGATTTGCCTGCATTTCCCAGCTTGCTGCGGGGATCTGCCCGGAAGCACTGCTGCGGTCCGAGTGAGTTGTTTTCTCTTTCTCACCCCCATTTTTACTGTGTGTGTGGGATTCTAAAGAGAACCCTCGCCACCCCCATTTCACGCACGTATCTTTTTTCTATCAGATTTCTCCGTGCTTGCCCATGGATCGCGTTTAACTGTTTTACCGGTAGATTCAGAGTCATATCCATTTGAGGATCACTGTAGTCGTTACCTGTTTTAATAATGGTTTGCGGGGCACAGTCAGCTACGGGTGAAAGGGAGATACACACACTGCTTTCCTGGATGACTTTGGGCGAGCCCCCTACCTTCTCCTGGTGTCAGTTTCCCCTCTAAAGTGAGGGTTTGGATTGTAGTTTCCAAATTTGCCTGTGGTGTGTGAATTCGAAGGGGAAACGGGGGGGGGGGGGGAGGGAAAGGTGGGAGGGGTGTCTTTACAAATTGAGGCGCTTGGGGGCGGAGTGCAGGCCTTGGGGCTTTTGCAAGCTAACCAGCTGATTGGAGCATAGCCAAGTATGTGGGAGGTGCTGGGCTGGACCAGATCAACCCCAGGGACCATTATTCCAACATGAATCCTCTACTTCCTTTCCAGAACCTGGTGTTAAACTTTAAAATGGAACCCTGAAAACAATCCGGAGGAGTGCTGCTGTGAATCACCGTGGCACAGGGCGAGTTTTTGCGCCTGGGCCAGAGCCTGGGCAATGTCTCTCTCTGCCCGGTCACTGACTCCCAGGTCTTTGCTTTGTGGAGGCAGGATGGACAGATTCCTGGTGAAGAGGGTTCGAGGGGACCTTTTGGGAAAGAGGGAGCAGGAGCAGGCAGGAGAAGGCCCAGCGGGGTTGGGAGAGGATGAGGAAAGCACCAGGAAAAGGCCCAGGAGGGAACCACTGGGGAAGGGTGCCGACTCGGCAGGCCCCAGCTGGCAACGCATTCGGTCCGAGGGCCTGGACTGTGATTATACAATCCTGTTTGGCAAAGCCGAAGCAGATGAGATTTTCCAGGAGTTGGAGCAAGAAGTGGAATATTTTACAGGTAAGCAGAGGCCTGCAGGGTGTGTGTTGAAGGCTTGTTTGATAAAACTTGGCCTTTCTGTTTCGAGAAATTGGAACTCGGGGGCCGTTAATTACTGATGAGTTTGTCCATTGATTCAACACATTCTCTGGGTGCCTGTGCACCAAGACCCTAGCTAGATGCTTGAGATACAGACCTTAAAAAAACAAAACAAAACAGGATTACCTGCTCACTGGGAACAGACAGATGACTGAAGTGAGTCTTCTGTGGGAGAATCATCTGGGAAAATGGAAAAAAAAAAAGATGCTGAGTTCTGACCGAGATTCATTGAAAGGCAAGAGCTAGGAAGTACAGCCTGGGTATCAATGTTTTTAGAAAGCTTCCTGGTGATTCGAACTTGCAGCCAGGGCGAAGGACTGCTGGTCTAGTGGAGAGACAGCGAATGACCAGGTAATTCGGCACGTGTTCTCAGCATTACCTGGAGGACTTTGTTGCTTAGGTTACTCCCATTGCTGGGCCCCACCCCCGCAGTCCAACTTCCGCATGTTCAGGTCATACGGCTGCTACTGAGGGCCACACACTGAGGACCACTGCAAGGCGGCAGCGCACCTGGAGGCAGAGAGAAGCCCAAGGAGGCCCCAACCTACAGACTAGCTCCGTCAGTCCCATCGTTCATGGGGCCCTATAGCGTTGTCCCCTGGCCAAAGGGTCATGGGTTCGATTCTCAGACAGGGCACATACCTGGGTTTTGAGTTCGATCCCTGATGTAGGCACATACGGGAAGGCAACCATCGGTGCCTTTCTCTCACACTGGTGCTCCTCTCTCTCCCTAAAAGCAATGGAAAGATGTTCTTGGGTGAGGATAAAAAAGTGTTTAGGTTATTCCTGTTTTACTTCCCTCTCCATCCCAAATGCCCGGGGAGCAAGTGTGCCCGATTTCCTGAGCTGCTGTTTCATCTGCCCAGGTGCGCTGGCCCGGGTGCAGGTGTTCGGGAAGTGGCACAGTGTGCCGAGGAAGCAGGCGACCTACGGTGACCCCGGGCTGACCTACACGTTTTCCGGCCTCACTCTGTCTCCAAAGCCCTGGATCCCAGTGCTAGAGCGAGTCCGGGATCGTGTTTCGCTGGTGACTGGACAGACCTTCAACTTCGTGCTCGTTAACAGGTGACACCCTACTTGTTTGTCACTTTTTAAGGCCACCGCACTGAACGTATCAGTCTTCTGCCTCTCCCAGATTTTATTCATTTGCCCAGCAAGTAATTCTCCAGGGCAGCAGGGCTGTCTCTTGTGGTGGAATAGCACAAACTGACGGCCTTCCTGGAGCCCGTCAGGGTGTTCAGCAGCATCCCTGGCCTCTACCCACCAGATGCCACTCGTACCCTCTCCCCAGTCAGAGCAATGAGAATGTCTCCAGGCTCCGCCTGGTCCCAGGGTGGGGCAGAATCGCCCCGGGTGAGAACTGTGGGTGTGGGGATGGTGGTGATGGGAGGGCTCCTGGGCGTGCTGCCCTTTGAAATGGAGACCGTGGGCTTGAGCCGCACAGCATTTGGGAGGAAGAGCAGAGGGATCTTGGAGATCTGTCTGTGGAATGGAAACCCCAGGGACACTGGCGGAAAGCCCTGAGAGAGGGAAAGAGGGGTGTGGGCGAGGGCCAGACTGTGCAAGGAATGTGGGTTTTATTCTAGGTGTAGGGAGAGAACTTTCAGTGACAAAGGTTTACATTCGTGCACCAGGAGAGCCAGAAGACACGTTTTTTGGTTTCTGTTGGTTGCTGAGTTTTAAGGCACGTGATCAACCAGGACTGGCCAACAAAGTGAACAGCCCCCAGGTGAGGCTCACCCCTGGAGCCAGAGTGGGCCCTCGAGCCTGGCAGAGGCCTGGCCTGCTCGGGGTGGCGCTTCACGCTGTGCGAAACGGGGGGGCTGCTGCGGTGTGGGCGCGCTTCGGGAGAGGGCTGTTCTGTGACCTGGGCTCGCTTCCCCACTGCAGGTACAAAGATGGCCGTGACCACATCGGGGAACACCGGGATGACGAAAGAGAACTGGCTCCTGGCAGCCCCATCGCCTCCGTCTCCTTCGGGGCCTGCAGGGACTTCTTCTTCCGGCACAAAGACTCCCGGGGGAAAAACCCCACCCGGAGGGTGGGGGTGGTCAGGCTCCCGCTGGCCCACGGGAGTCTGCTGGTGATGAAGCCCCCGACCAACTCCTGCTGGTACCACAGCCTCCCCGTCCGCAAGAAGGTTCTGGCTCCGCGCGTCAACCTGACCTTTCGTAAAATCCTGCCTGCTAGGAAGTAAGGTTTTCCAGTGAGTGCTTGTTTTCTCTCCTCCTCTCCCGACTCGGAGATGGCGTTTCCTTTACCATCGAGGAAAGAAAAGGTGTAACATTACGTAACAATGTAAAATTTGGAAAGAGGAAGTTCCTATAAAATCACTAAATGATGAAAGCATACCAGTTGATTTTTTTCCTAGCAAAATGATACTTTTATTGCTATAATGCACAGCAGATACAAAAGGTACCTTTTCAAGTACATAAATCAGCAGTTCTTATGGCATAAACTACTACTTTAACTTATGATTTTGCAAAAAGAAGCTATTTTTGTAAATAACTTAAAACTAGAAATAAGATTATCTGGCTGCTACTCAATGCCTAATAGTTTACAAAATGAGAGGGAGTCAGCTGTAAGCCGGGTTAGGAGACTGCACACGTATCGTTCACTTTCACAGCCCTGGCCTCTGCCGACAGTCTGCTCCCAGCACGTCCCAAGGACCGGCCCCTTCCACGCCCGACCTCTCTCTTTAATGGCAGATTTCAAAGCTACAGCCTTGAGGGGAAGTTTAAGGTAACACCATTGGGTGTTTGTCCACCAGACTCAGGTAAACAAGGGATGCTCGTCTGGACATCTAGGAAGTCCAAAGTCAGGGTCTGCGATGGAATCGGGAAGGGAGGGGCAATGAGTGGGTCAGATGCTTCAAGCTGCTCCTTGCCCTCGGATGGTCTCGGCCTGCAGAACCCTCACACGGGCTCTCCAGCGTGCGTGTCCTCGGGATGCATGCCGGGCCTGGCGAGACGGTGGTTGCCTGGGCCTCTTGTGCTTTTAGCTGACACCGAGGCATCACCCACAAGTGTGTGCCAGCTCACCCCCACTGGAGGAGGCAGGGTTCTTTGCCTTCTCTCAGGTGGCCTTTGGATAGGTCTGATTCCAAATATTATCTCGGAAGAATCCACACAGACTTGGTATCTTCTTTTTTAAAAACCCAGACAACTCGTGTGTCACCGAAGTGCCTTCTGCGCTGGGCTGCAGGCATGAGACTTACCTGAAGAGGGGAGAGCGCGCTCACCGTAGTCTTTCTGCGTTAGGCTCCTGGGAACGAGTGTGGGCCTATAACAAAGCAACGGTCCTAGGTGTCGGCTACAGGTGTATGTTTAATAAATAAATTAAACTTCTTTTTGTGGAAAAGCCTGGCCTTCGACGGCCATCGAGTCTCACCCTCCCCGTCACAAATGAGGAAGTGGACGGAGGTCCAGAGGGCTGCAGCCCTGTGGTCGGCGCCCTTGCTTCTGACTCAAGTTCTCAAACCGAGGCAGGGCTGCCTTCTTACACGTGCATCTTAAGAGCTCTGCGTGAGCAATGAATAAGGAGATGAGGGTAACCGTCCAAAGTGGGTTAAGAAAGGGTTTCTACGGAGCAGAGGAAGCGCAGGGGTGCGGTTCTGGCTATTCACAGGGATTCACGCCATCAGTGCAACTGAGTCCCACGTACAAAAGGCAAGAGCAGCGAGTGAGCAGTTCACTTGGAACCCAGGAGGAAGTAGTGACAGAGTCCCCGAGGGGCAGATTTGGCAGGTGAGCTTTTACTGTGTGTGTGTGTGTGTGTGTGTGTATATACACACACACACAAAGGATCGAAAGGTTAGAAAAAGACATACAAAAAGGAAGGGGGGTGTTCTCTAGGCATCTGTTAACTGTTCTTTTGCTGTCCCTTGAGAAACTTAGAAGAGGGCTTTTCAAAAATGGTTTCTATGACTCTTAGAGAATGTCGGTTTTCCAGAACGGACGTGCTACAAAAGCGGTCAAAAGTGAAAGGCACTTTTTCTTCTAAATTGTTGCCTTGGGGAATTTCACTAATTCTTGCCAACAATTTTTACGCGGGCCTGCTCGTTACAAACGAAAGGTCTGCGCAGAAACATCGGAGGGTTTGACCCAGGTGGCCCCCCTCCAAGAACGCCTGCGTGTAAGAATATCAGAGGTGCTTCCGGAGTCTTCTGTCTTCTAACGACCTGCCTCAGGTGAGCAGAACGATCTTTAGACGGAACGCGTGCCGTCCTAACGCGACAGCGACGCCGTCCAGTGTGCACCAGCAGAGCTGTGCAGGGGCCCGTTTCAGTTTGCATCGGCGCCACTGGCCCCCTGATGGAGCCTGCTCTTGGGATACACCAGAAGGCTGAAGGACTCTAGCGGGCTGTCTGCACACGCGCACACACGCGGTCTGATTCTGTCTCTCTCCTGGACAGTGTGGACAGCGCCATGAGGTCTAGCTCAGGGGGGGTGGGGCGCGGTCATTCTTCAGACGTGTACTCCCGACTCTGGGGCTGCACCTTGGGAAGAACCCGCTCGTAGAACAGCAGGTAGGCACTGGAGGACAGGACCTCCTGCAGGCTGGCCCGGCGGACTGTGTCGTCGGACACCCACAGCCACTGGTTGCTGGTTGAGAGGGGGTTCTTCGCCGAAGGTGGGGACCGTCGGTAGGTGACGAAGTGTCCAGAGTGCATGTCTCCGTGGTGGACGACAACTGCCATCAGCCGGAAGAGGTACGTGGAGGAGCTGAACAGGAGGGACAGATGTCAGTGATTTATAAATACAACAGGTTTACAGGCAAAAGCAAAAAGTAAAACAATCCCATTCAACAACGGGGTTGAGACAATTCACATCTGTACAAATAAATGAACCCTGCAAACCACTAACACACAGGCCTACATTCACCGGTGTGATGCCCACTCTGAGTGTGTTGTGTATGTGTGTGCACACGCCCACGGGGCTTCACAGAGTGGAAGACCTAAAGGGTTCAACTGGCGATCTCTCGGTGGAAGCCCAAGAAAGTAAGAATTTGTTGCTTTATATTTTTTCTATATATATTCACACATATACCCACACATACATATAATACACATATATTTGAATTTTATGTACTTTATACTGCTTATATTTAAAGTGACTTCCAGCCCTGGCTGGTGTGGCTCATTGGACTGAGTGCTGGCCTGTGAACCAAAGGGTCACTGGTTCGATTCCCAGTCAGGGCATATGCCTGGGTTGTGGGCCAGGTCCCCAGTTGGGGGTGTGCAAGGGCAACCACACATTGATGTTTCTCTCCCTTTCTTTCTCCCTCCCTTCCCCTCTCTCCAAAAATAAGTAAATAGCTCTGGCTGGTGTGGCTCAGTGGATTGAGCACTGGGCTTTGAACTAAAGGGTGGTCAGTTTGATTCCCAGCCAGGGTACATGCCTGGGTTGCAGGCCAGGCCCATGCATTAAGGTCCCCAGTAGGGGGTGCGTGAGGGGCAACCACATGTTGATGTTTCTCTCCCTCTCTTTCTCCCTCCCTCTCTGTCTATAAATAAATAAAGTTAAAATAATAAAAATAAATCAATTAATTTAAAAAATTAAGTGACTTTCATTCTGAACAAAAATAAAGGAATGCCTAATAGTGAGTTCCACCTTAAAATTGAAAGAAAGCTATCTCTTCATTGTCATTCATTTCTGAGAAAAGCTGATTTTGTAAACCAAGAGACAGAACACCCTCCAAGGAATGAAGACGGCTCCTAAGGAGAGGCTCACCTGTAGTCCTGAACGACGGGGAGGGGGAAGGGCACTGGGGCTGGCAGGGTAGGCAACATGGACGGGGAGCAGGCACCATTCATAAAAATTGGGGGTTTGGGGCCCCCTGGGTGATTCAGAACTGCAAGAGAAAAAGGCCCAAGGCAATGAAAATGAGCAGTGGCTTTGGGTAAACAGAGCATGGCTTTGATTACCCTGAAATTTAACTGCCCAATAATGCTACAAGGAGAAAACAAATATTTCCTTTTGTTATGTTGTAAAATTTCCTACCTTTCGGTCCCCGTTTTAACCCCCAATAGGAAAAGCGTACCGAGCGTCTGGTGCGCTGTTCACTTTGACGGCTGTGCAAGACCGAGATGAAAACAGGAATGAGGTTCCCATCCCTGTTTGCTAACGACCCCTGTCAGAATTAAGCAGTGGCTAAGTGACTGGCACTTTGACCTGAGCCAGGTCTCAGCCTTGACATGACTGACATTTGGGGTGGATAATTCTTTGTAGCAGGGGCCGTCCTACGCAGTACAGGACATTTAACATCATCTCTGGTCTCTACCTACCAACTACCAGCAATGCCCCCCTCTCTCAGCTGTGACAGTCAGAAATGTCACTGCCCAGCACCCTCTGGGGGGCGAAACTCCCCGTCGCGAGCCACTGAGCTACACATCCTCTTTTTTAATTGTCAGCTTCTAAGGACCCCCAGCCCGCACCAGAGTGGACAGGTGTTTATAGGTGTGGATAAAATAATGGCAGAGATGCTTGTCTCTCTCCGGGCGTCTCCCCTGGGGGCTGGGAGCACGGAGCCGCTCACCACCAGCCTCCTTCAGAGCAGCTGCCCGACTGTGAGCAGACCTGCGCCCTGCGCCAGGGGAGATGGGCGCGGGCGGGAAGAGGTTCTTGACTTAAACGGGCTAAGGACTGAGCCCTCACCCCTCAAAACACAATGTCCCTGAATGAGGTCCTATCAGGCCACGCAAATGGGGATGTAAAAGAGAATAAAATGGCAAGAAACGCTAAGCGGGGGCAATCTGGGGCGCCAGGGAGCCAGCTGTGTCTGGAGAGGAAGCAGCGCACAGGTGGTGGGTCCAGGCCGGGAGCCCTTAAAGTCGGCGAGTTTCCCTCAGGGGTAATCTAAAGGACTCAGCGGGGCATAGCAGATAGTTACGCCACACTGCCTGCCACTGCCTTCCAGTGCCAGCTCCCCCATTCGCTGTTCGCTCAAGGACCAATCTTTCAACCTCTCGAAGCCCTGGCTTTCCCCGCAGTTAGGCTGAGAGCAATAATAGTGCCGGCTTCCCTGGGCACCCAGTCCAACCAGGGACCTCAAGTGAGCATGGAAGTGGAAGGAGATAATGAATCGGTAAAGGAGGATCATCTACCCCAATGAGATGGCCTGTGATCCCTAGCTTGGACATTTCCTCCCCACATTTCCTGTGTCAAGGCGACGACTGTACTAGGAAGAAAAAGAGAAGAAATTCACCGGAATGATATGATGTGAGCTGATTATCACTTAGTTAAAAGACCGAACAGAAATCTGAAGCTCTTCTTGTATTTTCCAACTGTGGTAGTTTTTACCATCATACAGCTCATGACTGGAATAGAGTTTTAGCCTCTTTTAAGGAGTGCCCACCCCTCCTGCCCCATCCTGCTCTTCTCAAGAACCTCAGCAACCACTGGAGAAGCCCTCCTGGTAGAAAGGCCCCAGAAGCCGGAGCTGCCAAATTCCCTTGCTTTGTGCTGCAGGCTCCCTCAGCCTCAGTGCCCCAGGCACATACCTGATTTGGGGGCTGCTGGCCCATCCTGCAGTTCCAATGCTGGCCCTGCCTTCTCGTTCAGTTTAGGGCTGTGTGGACCAGGCTTATGTCCAAGGAGGTGGTACTTGTAGATGTCCATCATCAGGAACTCATTGAACTGCACGTGCTCATGCCGCTTGAGGGGCGTGCCGTGGCTGGACCAGCTCAGCCGCTGCAGGTGGATGCACAAGCACTGGGGGAGCTGCGGGCGGGGGAGAAACCAGAGGTCCTGAGTGTCGGGAGCAGCCACCGAGAGTCCTCCAAAACAGAGCAGGTAAGGTGTGTGCTGTGGGCTCACCTTCCCTAATTTTAATTGCTTAACAAACGTGGTCCTCTGGTGTTCCACCTTTTCCCCATTCAACGTGCCTTTGGCTTCATTCTGAAATACAAGAAACAGCATCTCTCTGCTGAAATCCTCGGAAGGACATCTGGGGAGAGTTGGTGTTATTTATACCTGTATTCAACTGGCCCTTGACTTCTACCTGCCGAAGTGAACTCAGCTGCCTAATTTTTTGTGGGTCGTTTTTACTATGTTACTTTTACGCAGCAGCAACAGCGGAGGAAAGAGAAGTGAAGAAGCCCTGACAGTGGCAGGTAGCCCATCTGCTGGGTCTTCAAAAATTCTGCTCCACACAGTCCCTCTGAACTCAGGGTGAAATCCAACTGCTTAGGAGGGTGGGCAGGCAGCACAGGTAAGGCGGGGTGTGAGACGGGGGGGGGAGGGGCTGCAGCAAATGGGGAGGGCACGCCCAGTCTCAAAGCATGGCATTCAAACATCCGAACATTTGAAACAAAACTCCTCAGGGAAGGCGAGCGGCCCCTGGGCTGCCAGCTCCCCAACCAGTTTGGTAGAAATGACTGGGGCTGAGAAGACCCTCTGGGAACAGTGGAAAGCACTCAGGGCCAGCGGCAGGAGGGGCGCTGTGGCGGGGCACACGGGCCGTGGGCGAGGCGGCGTCTGGGGATAGGCGTACCTTTGTGCAGTTGTCACAGACAACATCCCGCACCGACTCTGACGAGACGAAGTGGTGAAGGCAGTGGTCCAGCGTCAGTGGGTGGCCCTGCAGCCGGAGCAGAAGACTCACTGCTACAACTCAAAGGGGGCCGCACTGCGACAGCAAGTGGCTGCCCTGTGAATCCCGGGGCTTCCCATCCGTTCACGTGGGCACAGAAACATCACAGACACAACCGGGTGCTCCTGAGCAAACGTGGAGCTCAGGGCGCCTGAGACGTGCTGCTGTGATGGATTCGAGGGCGTGAGGACGGAATACTGCAGACAGTTAGGGACCTCTGCCCTGATTTAGGTATTTTTGAATTTGAGATTAATGTGTGTGTGTGTGTGTGTGTGTGTGTTCCAAAAAGCCAAAATTTCTGCAGCAAGAGAAAAAAGCAGCTCACCTCTTCTCCCCTCAAAGTAGGCCATGGTACCACACGTTAAAACTGAGATGGGTTCAGCCAATCACGTGTCTGAGTACCACATGGCCCCTGACCTACACAAAGGGCCTCGCAGCCCTTTCAGATTCAAATGCCCCAAAACAGGCCCCAGATAAACCACAGATCAGTACCTACCCATGTGGCCGCCGGAATACTTAGTGAAAGGCTATCAAAGGTATCAAATCGAACAGGGCTCTGAAACGAATAATGCAGAAAATCCAGAAAGGACCGACTTCAAAATGTTATAGATGGGAAGATACATGCTATTAAAGTGTAATTTTTACATGCCCAACATTAACATAATGAAACACATGTACTTACCTAGAAGCAAATTCTATTAAAAACAACCTTGGAAATATACAAGGTACAGTAACACTAAGAACAGCTGGGAAACCCAATGTGGCGCGGCTGACCCTTGGTTCTGGGGTCACATCCCAGGGGAATAACATGGACGTAAATACAAGGATGTTCGCCACAGCGTAATTTGTAATGGCAAAGCATGACCAGCTGCAATTTCTGCAGAATGATTACATAAATTATATTATGCCCACGGAACAGAACCCTATATGAAAAACAGTGTTGCAGAATAAATGACTGTGCATGTTACACTATTATTGCAAAAAACATGATACAGTGGGATGAGGGTCCCTGCTTTGGGTGACGGCAGAGTGGCTTGGCTGGACTAACTCTCCTCGAGACGACAACTGTAAAATCTGGACCAAAGCTAAACAAAGCAATGTGAATGACTGGGGAGCATGTACCACAAGCAGGCAGAGAGCAAAAAGAAGTCAACTCTTGGAAAGACAGGAGCTCTGTGGGAGAGGTGCGCATGGGGTGGCTTTTTGGCTGAAGGTTCTCCCCCAAAACCATGTACAAATCTGGTGAAAAACATACAGGTAGAGATTTAAGAAATTCAGCAAATTCCAAGCAAATAAAAAAAAAACTTATGCACAGCACAAACTGCTGAAGCCCCAAAATAAAGAGCATCTCCTATAAGTAGCCAGAGGGGGAAAGGGACACTATTTGTACAAAGGGCCGAAAGGAAGGACGCTGACTAAGCATCAGAAATGACGCGCGGGGACAACAGAACAATGCCTACGAGGTGGTGGACTGAAAATAAACCGAACAAAACCAAGACAACAGCAACACCATCCACCCAAAACTCTATACTCAGCAAGACTACTCTAAAAAAAGGCAACACGAAAACATTGTCATGTAAGTTCAATCCAAGTGAATCTGCTGGCAATGGGCCTGCTCGGAGAGTGGAAGGGATCTTTTTAGGCTGAGTGGGAAAACCACCCGACGGACCTGGGCCTACAGAGAGGATGGAAGACAGCACATGTGAAACTTCCTTTTCATTTCTTTTAAACACACTTAACTGTGTAAAGCAAAAACCACGACAGTGTTACGGGGTCTGTACGTGCGTACATGCAGAGACATGTGACAAAAAGAACACAAGGGGCAAGGACAGAACCGCACTTTTGTGAGTCGCCTGTCCTTCGCATAGAACCTAACATTGACACTAAGGGGACCATGATGTTAAAATTGCATCATTTTATCCTATCCCCCTAAAATTTAAAAACGTATAGCTAAAAGCCAAGAGAGAAACTATAACGAAATACTAAAAAGTATCGTAATGAATCTACAGCGAAATTTCTGGAACCAATACATTAATTTTTTTTAAGATCTCAAGATACAAAGCCAATATACAAATGATTGTATTTCTATAGAGTAGAAAAAGATTTTTAAATTCCACTTATACTAGCACCAAAATACAAATAAAATGCAAGGAAAAATAAAAGAGGTGAACAGACAAGTCACAGAGGAAAAGATACAGAGGACACGTGAGTTGTGAGCTGTGGACCTTCCTCATTTAAAAGGAGCCACGAAGAGACCCCAGGTCGCACACACTGGGCGGGCTGGCGGTGACTCAAAGTCAGACGACACTAAGTGGTCCTGAGGATGTAGGAAAATGGGAAACCTCGCTCGCTGGTGACCGGAATGCACCCTGGCTCAGCCGCTTTGGAAAACAGGTTGGCAGTTCCTCTCAAGGTTAGAAATTCTCCTCCTGGGGACTTAGCGCGGAGAGACGAAAACGTGCGCGCACGAAGACTCGCACATAAACGTTCACGGCAGCACTATATACGTGACCGCCGGAAGTAGAAATGGCCCAAATGGCCATCAGCCGGTGAGCGGACAGACCCAACGCGGTCTTTCTGCACGACGGAATGCGACCGGGTAGCAAACGGGAGGAGTACGGGCCGCACACCACCACCTGGGTGAGCCTTGAAAACGCTGAGCTGAGTGGAAGCAGCAGGTCCCAAAGGACCACACGCTGCACGATTCCATTTACACACAACGGAGCGGCCGTGCATTCAGACAGAAAGCAGGGGAGTGGCTGCCTAGGGGCTGCAAGTGAGTGGGGGGGGAGGGGGGAGGAGTAACTGCTGATGGGTGCAGGTTTTGGGGGGAGGTGATAAAAATATCCTAAAATTGTTTGAGGTAGTGGTTGTACAATTCTCTACTTTTGTCTTATGTTGGAAATTTTCCAAACAAAAACCTATTTTAAACCCTCAAGAGGAAAACGAACAAACTAAGGAAAAAACCAGCCCTAGAATCTGTTGTGTCCACCTCCGGTATAGACCCAAACTCAGGCCACAAATTCTTGCCAGCGCACAGTGGGTCTGCTGCGCTTGGCGCAGAAGAGGTCACGGAGGAGCAGATGACGTGTCAGCACCGCCTACAGGGGGGGACAGTCCGCTGACCACGTGTGCAGGGCCTGGGCAATCCCAAAAGCCACACGCCAGCGCCAGTCCACGTGCTCTCGACCCCTCGTGAACCCTACCTGAAAAACCCACGAGAAGACAGCCAGCCCCGGGACTGCATTTACCTGGTGCTCACAGTGTTTGCAGACCATGTTACTAGTGAGTCTTCCGTGGAAGGGGTGCTGAGGTTTCCAGTGACTGGAGGTGGGGTGAGGTGCCCCTGGAACACAAAACAGCTTTTGATCAGCCACCCCCAGCCCCCTGGCACCAACTTCCAAACTTACCCTCCTTTTTAGCAGGTGGTAGCAACTCCCTCTTTAGAAAAACAAAATGCCCCTGAGAATGAAATTGAAATAGCTTTCCTTACTGACACACGTCAACAAGACAAGCCCTTCCCTTCACAGGGAAACTCACACGGGTCCTCAATGTGGTTTCCATATAATGGGCACAGCCACGTTGGAAAAAGGAATTTGTGTTTGGCAACATCTTTTTACAAACATATCCTTAACATGCTTGAAGCAGCAAGAGAAGGCTGCCCTGAGTGAACAGTTCATAAAGTACAATAAACTTCTGAAATATTATCTATTAATAAGCAAGTTCAGGAAAATGTTCTTTTTGGGGGGGATAGAACAGGGGTTAGTGGAATAAGCACGCTGGTTGGAAACCCAGGCCCTGGAGGCAGGCAGCCCCGGGCTTGGGCCTGGCTTGACTCCTTATTAGCTACAGGACCCACGAAGCCTCGGTCTGCTGGAAACGGGGGTAACTGCTGACCCATGGTCCCTGGTATCATCGTTACGGAGCTGATGTGAGACTTGAATGGGACATCCCATGGCCTGGCTCACAGTACGGGCTCCAAAGATAATTGTCCTTATTACAACTAATGTGCAAAGGAATGGATGTCTTTTTTCAAAAGCATAAGTCTTAAGAAAACAGGAATTTCCTCCTGAAGAGGACTTCGATCCCTTGTAGTATAAGTCGGCCAAAGCAGAAGTGCCGAGAACACACGTTCAAGCTTGTTCAGCTCTTAATGGGATCATTTCAGGAATGTAAAAAGTAAACCTGTGTCTGTAGCAGAAATCAGTCCATTTAGCGGAAGCCCAGAAGGGCTAAAGGCATGAGGAACAACTCAAGATGTTCACCGAGGGGACAATTGAAGGCTGTTTCCAAAACACAAATCCCTTTGCAGGCACACACAGTTCAAGCCAGGTTAGATCTCACCAGAAAAAAAGGTTAAACAAACAATTGTTGCCGTATCTAAGAGTACCCATCTTCTACGTCACAGGTGATGGAGAGTGACTACCTCTCGTGCGGCAGGTTATCTGCTGGGGAGCTACCTCCGGCTGCTGCTGTGGGGAGAGAAACCGAGTGAAGACCCCGCCCACGGCAGCCCTTGGACCGCCCCGCATCTTACAAGGTTCTGCGCGGACCGCCCCACAGACCAACCGTTAACAAAGGTTTCTGGGAGCGGTTTCAGTGCCCTCTCTGGTTACCGTGCCATTCCCTCATCCAGTGGAACCAAAACACATTTCCTCTCTCCGGAATATCACCTCCCCTCCCTTTATTAGCTAACTTTTATAATGTTCCAGGGAACCGAGGATTCGCTTGGCAACCCCAGAGCTCTGTGTCCCCTGCATTAAGCAGGGGGAGAGTGCGTTCTTTCTTTTTCAGACCAACACAAATTGCGGCAATGAATCCTGCTGAGGGGTCGTTCATCTCGGTCGCTGCCTGCGAAGATGGCAGTCTAAGGCCCTCCCCGCCCAGCCCCGGCCTCACCGCTGACTGGCACCGGGTCTGATTTGTGAGTTTAAACTGTACAGATTATACCTGTGGTCCCTACACCTGTTTGATCGCACAAACCGCACGCCGTGTACGGGACGCAGTCTTGGCTTACCTCCAGGGAGCGCACGTCGAACAAGTGTGCGACCCGGGGCTGGCGGTCCCGCTCGTCCTCCAACGACGAGGTGAGGACGTGGAATAACTCGTGAGCATCCTGCCAGAGGGGAAAGTGGTCTTCAGGGAGGCCCGAGGGGCCAGGGCAACATGGGAACCACGCCCTGCTATGTTAGGACCCCTGGGCAGCCGCCCTTGGGCTGACAGGGGCAGGGTCTGCTGTCTGCCTTCCCAGGGCCCAGCCGTTGGCACAGTGAAGACCCTGGCCTGACAGCCCCGAGGGGGAGAGAAGGAAAGGAAGTGGGTGGGGTGCCCTCCACCAGCTTCTCTGAGCCTGTTTTAACTTTACTGAAATGGCCCTGACTGCCCCTCAGCCTGGCTACCCTTTTCTCATTGTGGTAAAATACATGTAACCTAAATTTCACTATTTTAACCATTTCTAAGTGTGCAGTTGTGTAGTGTTAGGTACATCACACTGTCGTGCGGCCATAAGCACCATCCATCTTTGGAACTTTCTTATCTTCCCAAACTAACTCCGTACCCATTAAGCATTAGCTCCTTGTTTCCCTCTCCCCACTCCAGCCGCTGGCAACCGCCTCCCTACCTTCTGTTTCTGTGAACTTGGCTATTCTAGGACCTGCCCAAACGTGGAGTCAGACTGTACTTGTCCTTTGGTGGCTGGTTTATAGCACTTGGCATAATGTCAAGGTTCGTCCATGTTACAGAATTTCCTTTTCAAGGCTGAACAACATTCTGTTACGTGTGAGTATGTATATTCCATCGTGTGTACACAGATACACACGTGTGAATACACACTCATATGCACATGCCACGTTTCGTTCACCCATTCACCTGCTGATGGACAGACACTTGAATTAATTCCGCCTTTGGGTACCACAGGTAATAGTGCTGTGAACACGGGCGTACAAATATCTGCCCAAGTTTCTGCTTTCGATTCTTTTGGGTTTACGCCCAGAAGTGGAATTGCTGTATCACAGGCTGGGGGACTACTCTTTAAGGGTCAATTCGCTGCCCCTCTCCCCAAAACGCCAAAGCCGCCCCACTCCTCCAGGAGGGGCGGATCCACCCCGCACTCTGACTCCGCTGGTCCTCACTGGGCTCTCAGTCTCGCCTCTCAGTCTGCCCCCACACAGTCCCCAAAGCGACCCTTTAAAAGGCAAATAATTGACCTTATTCTTCTGCTTTCAAACTCCCATTGGCTTTCACAGCTAGAGTAAACCCCACCCCCTTTCTTAGCCAGAGCCCGAGGGATCCAGCCCCTAAGACTCAGTCCCTCATTTGCTCTGCACTTAGCCCTTTCTTCCTTCCCTTTAAGTCGAGGTAACACTGGTTTATAACACTGTATGAGTTTTAGGGGTGCAACACTGTGATTCAACATCTGTAACCACAGCGTGCCCACCACCAAAGGTCCTGGGGAGACCCGCCCCCCAACCCTCCCTGACTTAACCCCACCCCTAGCTACTTCACCTGCAGGCACTCCCTCCAAACGGTACCCTAATATTTCCAGCCCAACTGCCTGAGAGCCATTCTGTCCCTGGCCTGGATTCTGTAGCAACGGTCTCCAACTTTCCTCTCAGCTTCCATCTTGATCCCAGGGCCAAGGGGGGCCTGCAGTCCCCCTTGTACACAGCGACCAGCACGGTCCTATTCAAATGGAAGTTGGATCCCTGCCCAAAGCCCCTCGTGGCTGCCCACCACACACAGATCGGAAGTCCACGGCCTGCCCACGGCCTCCCAGGCCCTGCACCACCTGCTCCCTGATGACGTCTGCAGCCCTTCTCCTCCACTGTTCTCCCCGCCCCAGCCACGCGGGTCTTCTCACTACCCTGCAAAAACAGCATCCCTGTCGCATCCTTGTCACTGTCCCAAGGGTTTGTTCCATCCTGGCTCCTGCGTCCAAAACACTCTGCACCCAAGACCTCCGCGGCCACACTTCCTTTGGATTCCAGGTCTCAGCGAAGACCTCGCACCTCCAGAAGCGCCTTCCCCACCTACGGTGGTATCGACCCAGCTCCCAGGCCCCGACTCGCTCTTGGTCACATGTTTTTTTTCTTGTTAGCACTTCTTGAAGTCACCTGTTTACTGCCTACAGCCCCAACCCCTGCTGGAAAGTGAGCTCCATCGGAACCCGCAAGTCAGGTCTGCTGCACCACCGCAGGTCCCCCAAAGGCCGAGCCCAGGTAAGGCCTGGGGAAACGTTTGCTGTGTGGATCAGCAGGCGTCCTCCCAGGCGGTGAACAGCAGTTAGCAAGAGCCTGAGAACAGCCAAGGGTACATAAGGCAAGCCTCTCGTCCTCGAGGGACTCATAACCCAGCCACACAGGTGACAGCCTATCACCGGGCAGCACGATGTTACTGTCAGGACCGATGGGCCACAGGAGACAGAGAGAGAATCCAATCAGCTCTTTCCAGGGCTCCGGGGGCCTTCGAAACAGGCATCTGAGTCAATTCCTGAAGTCCCGGGCAGGGTTCACCAGGGAGAAGAGTCCCAAGAAAGGCTGGAGTCGGACTCAAATGCCCCTTAAGTGGTCGGAACCACTTAAGCTCGGCAGAAGAGGGTGGGGCTGACGTGTGCACTTGAGCACCAGACGGGCTCTGCCACTTAAAGCGCTGTGTGGCTTCGGGCAAGTTACTTCACTTCTCTGGACCTCAGTGTCTCATCTGTAAATGGGAATAATCACAGTAACTCTTGCAGGGCTGTCCAACCCACGGCCCAGGATGGCTATGAATGCGGCCTGACACCACATCTTAAATTTACTTAAAACGTTTTTTGCTCATCCGTTTTTGTGAGTGTGTGTGTAGCCCACGACAGCCCTTTTTCTTCCAGTATGGCCCGGGGATGCCAGAAGGCTGGACACCCCGCTTTACAGGCTTTGTTGTGAGAACTGAATGTAACTCACACAAGCGCACCCTTAGCCTGGTGTATCTCCCATTGCCCGACTGCAGACACTGGGAAGTGGCTGAGGACGTAAGTCTGCTGTCGATCGACCAGATTAATCACAATGAAGAGGTGGACGAGGCCCTGAGCTGGATGCTCCAGATGCTTCAAAGGGGAAGGTAGACACACTCGGCTCTTTTCCACGTACCCTCACACTCCCGGGCTCTGCAACCGCTGTGTATACTATTGAGCACTTTGTACTGGCTGGATGGAGATACTTCCAAGGGCTGCCTGGGACTTACGTGGACCCTTGACAGAAGAGCAGGACTTAGAGAAGGAACCTGATGTCCTTGGGGACTAACCCTCTGTCACTTTCAGTTTAGAGAAATGAAAAACACAACTAAATAATTCCACTTAGGGGAGGCTTGAACAGGTATTTCCTGAATGGAAACATATTTCACAGCGTACAGTGGGTGACTCTAGATGCGCTGTAGAAAGTACAGACATCATCAATGTCATGTTTAAAAAGTAACACACATACGGCTTCAGATTCAAGTGCAAGCAGATAACCTTTGAAAATAAGGGGAGCTAGAAGGCCTTCCCACCTCTTTTTTCAGAGCTTTTCAATGCTTTTCTTTCAGCCCCGCAGTACTGGGAGCCCAAGGGCCGTCTCCCCTTCCTCTGGCCCAGGGCCTGGACGGTGAAACAGAGCAGCCAACCCCCAACTGGACAAGGCCATCTGGAAATGTGGCTCATGAGGATGCACCGGTACATCACTGGGTGCCACAATTTCGTCCCTAGCCTTGGCCTCAGACTTGCCACTGGTCTGGGGAGGAAGGTGAGGGTGGTCAGTACCAAAGGAGGCAGTGAAGCTACAGGTGTGGACAAGGAGGTGGGAGTTGCTGGAACAGATAAGGCCCTGGGGCTGCACAGGACAGCTGCTCCCAGTCTGGGGCTACCTTAAGCCAGCCTCTGAAGACTCTTTTTGCTGTTTGTTTTTTTTTTTTTAATGAGGACCAGGTCTATAAAAGGGTCTTGCCTGAACTTCTGAGCCCCTTAGGTGAAGCCACCTGCCCTTCTAAAGGACCCAGCTGCCCTGTCATCCACTGACATGCAAAGTCACTCAGAATTCAGATTTTTACTCTTTGGCAACTGTGCTTACCCCCATGCTGCTAACCATGCTTCCACCCGTCAGTGAAAAAGCTCCATGTCCCCTCTGATCATGAAAGCAGGAACAACGTGCATAATCTAGCCCAGAACACAAAGGCTGTCTAAAATGTCACAGGAGTGCACACTCAAGCCAGGCACCTGCAAGGTCAATGCTGACAGGTACTCTTCCTGCGGCATCAGTGCAGCCGTTTCTCAGCCATCACTGTGAGCTCAGACCCCAGCTCGTTGGTGGGAAGGACTGTCTAGCAAACCTGTTTTGAATGTGGTGTTCACCTGTTCTTCGAACGAAGAGATCTGCCATCTGTACATTCTTAAGACATCCAACAAGCAGCTTGCATCCAAGACCTCATCATCAGTAACTTCTTGGCAGGATAAAGCTAGAAACAAAAAAGGGTAACACGATTATTAAACTCACCAGTGTAGCAACCAACCAGAAAACCTACACTGCCCAACGTATCAAAGCTAATTAAGAATTTAAGAACTGCAAAATTCACCTCGGAATTACATCTCCTTCATCGTTCTTCCTTGTTGCCTTAGTACACTGTTAAGCACTTTGTGTTTGTTGAATGAATGTGATTTTGCATAAGGCTGCCGCATTTAAATAAAGCAACTGATTCTCAGTTACTTGAATTACCATCAACATACAATTTATTGTTGCAAGATTCTTATTGAACGAAATGATTCTAACTCACCACTCTCGGGGGTGGGAGGACCCGTACACACTCCTCCAGTCCAGCCCCGCACTCAGAGCTTCACTGCTCAGCACAGGACGGGCCTCTGCTTGTCTTTGTGTGCATGTGAGTTTCTGATTCTCACAGCAAAGCACGGAGCTATGTGTGGCAGCCTAAACCGGTCTGCTGAGTTGTTACTTTTCAATCATGAGTAGAAACAAGACTGATAAACAAGAATGAAAGTCTGATGGGCTGGCAGGCCAACAGGGATTGGCATGAAATAGTCACAGTGATGAAAAGCAAGGACCTATGACCAAGATGATTCTAGCCAGCAAGGCTCTCATTCAGAATGAAAGAGATGGAGAGCTTCCCAGACAAGGACAAGCTAAAGGCGCTCATCACCCCCAAACCAGTATGCCAAGAAGTATCAAAGAGACAGGAGGAGGAAGAGATAAGGAGGAGGAGAAATTAAAACTATGAATAATAAAATGGCAATAACTACATACCTATCAGTAATTACTTTAAATGTAAATGGATTAAATGTGCCAATCAAAAGACACAGGGTAGCTGAATGGATAAGAAAACAAGACCCAAACATATGCTGCCTACAAGAGACCCACCTCAGATAGAAAGACACACAGACTGAAAGTAAAGGGATAGAAAAGATACTTCAGGCAAATAGAAATAAACAAACAAACAAACAAAAAAACAGGGTAAATACTACTTATATCAGACAAAATGGACTTTAAAACTAAGGTTATGAACAAGAGACAAAAAAGGACCCAGCAATTCCACTTCTGGGTATTTCTCCAAAGAAATCCATAACACTAGGTCAAAAGAAGTACAATGCCCTACGTTCACTGCAACATTAGTTACAACAGCCAAGAGACGGAAGCAACTTATGGGTTCATCAATGGATAAATGGATAAAAGGAAGTGGTCCAAATATATAATAGAATATGACTTATCCACAAGAGTGAAATCTTGCCATTTGTGACAACATAGATGGACCTAGAGGGTATTATGCTAAATAAAATAAGCCAGACAGAGGAAGACAAATACCATAGGATTTCACTTACATGTGGAATCTAAAACACAGACGAACGAATGAAACAGAGACACAGAGAACTGACGGCTGCCAAGTGGGAGGGGCATTGAATGGGTGGGTGAAAAAAGGTGAAAGGATTAAGAAGCACATCTGGCAGTTACAAAATAGCCATGGGGATGTGAAGTACGCCACGTGGGAATGCGGTCAGTAATACTGTAATAACTCTGTATGGCATTGGGTGGTACCAGAATTAGCAGGCGGATCACTCTGTAAGTTACATAAATGTCTAACCACTATGCTGTATACCTGAAACTAATATATTAAATATCAACTGTAATTGAAAAATTGCCTTAAATTTTTAAAATTCCAGTGCAACTCCAGAGAAAAGTTTGATGAGCTTATGAATTAGTATCATAATTAAAACTACGCCAGCAGCCGGTAAACATTTTAGGCCTCATAGGGCTCTGCAGTGGCTACTCAGCTCTGCCGATGCAGCACGGAAGCAGCCCCAGACGACACTAAACAAATGGGCCGGGCTGTGTTTCAATAAAACTTTATTTACAAAAACAGGCAGTGGGGCAGCTTCGGCCCATGGGCCAGAGTCTGCTGGTCCCTGGTGTTGAGCATGCCCCACGCACAGGGCTTGGCACTGGGCCAGAGTAGGGGGCGGAAAACCACGGGCCTGTCACCTCAGTGCTGTTTCTGGGAGTTCAACGACTCCCCAGATAAACAAAGCCAGCCTATTTCTCCTCCTTGGTCTGCAGCTGGTGAACTGGAAAGACTCCTTTGAACACTTCAGGCTCTGAACCCTGGAGGTTCTGAAGACTGCTACCTAGTGGGGCCCTGTGGGGAAGCAGCAGCCCTGGTGGCCAGTGCTAAGAAGTCCTGAGGCTCGGCTTACCCATGCAAATGTTACCCGGAGGCCTGACCTTTACCTCCAGAACAAAGGGGGCGCATTAGGGAAGGAACTGTGCCTTCCTCTCTCCTCCTACACAACCAGGCAGGCCATCTGTCAGTGTCTTCCCTCCCAAGGTCAATTTCGAGTCCCCGTTAGCTCAATTTTGCCTAAAATGCTGTGGAGCAATCTGGCACGGTTTACTAATTTTCACACCGTACAATCCAGCAATTCCACTTTCTCAGGATCTACCCTAGGGAAGTACGTGTTTATGTATGTGCCTGACATGTACCAGGGTGTTCACTACAGCCTGTCTATCAGCATTAGGCACTTGAAGCAAGTGGCCACATAAACTGGGGTGTCTCCGTATTACAGATACTGCGCAACTGTAAAAGGGAATGAGGTTTGCCAATAACACACCTGATGAGGGACTGATATCCAGAATATACAAAGGACTCTGGAGACCCAACAACAACAACAAAAAAATACAGACAATTCAAAAATGGACAAAGGACTCAAATAGAGTTATAAAAAAAAGACATACAAACAGCCAATAAACACATGAAAAGATGCTTAACATCATTTATCATTATCGTAAATCAAACCCACCATCAGATACTGCTTCATACCTACTGGAATGACAATTGTCAAAGAAACAGACAATAACAAGTGTTGGCGAGGACGAGGGGAATTGGAACCGCTGTTGGTGGGAATGTAACATGGTACAGCCTCCATGGAAAACAGTATGGTGGTTCCTCACAAATTAAACAGAATTACCATCTGATTCATATATTTCTGGGTCTAGGCCCAAAACAATTCAAAGCAGGGACCTGAATAGAGATTTGTACACACTGTTCCTAGTAGCTGAAAGGTAGAAATGACCCAAATATCCACTGACTTCTACATAGCTAAACAAAATGAAATATTATCCAGATTCAGCCTAAAAAGGAATGAAATTATAACACATGCTGCAAGTGGATGACCTGAAAGACATCACGCTAAGTGAAATAAGCCAGATGCAAGGACAAGCACTGCATGATGCCACATAACCGAAGGACGCGGGCAAACTCACGGGAAAGAATGTCAGTGCCAGGGGCCTGGGCAGAGTGGGGGATGGGGGGGTTCAATGGGTAGAGTTGCAATACGGATGACGAGAAGGGCTGGGGATGGATGCGGTGACGGCTGCGCAGCCGTGTGAATGGATTTAATGCTACAGCACAGAACTGTAAGTTTGAAAATGATGAAGATGGTAAATTTTATGTCCTAAATGTTTGACCACAATTTCTAAAAATGGGCGAAGGCTGGCTGGTGTGGCTCAGTGGATTGAGCGCGGGCCTGTGAACCAAAGGGTCGCCCTTTCGATTCCCAGTCTAGGGCACATGCCTGCGGTGCAGGCCAGGTCCTCAGTGGGGGGACACATGAGAGGCAACCACACACTGATGTTTCCCACCCTCTCTTCCTCCCTCCCTTCCCCTCTCTCTAAAAATAAATTAATATTTTTAAAAATGGGCAAAGGACCTGCACAAGCAATTCACGGAAGACAACAAATATAAAGCCAATAAACTCACACACACACAAACACTACAGTGAATGAGGTAGAGCTTACATGTACTGCAATAGACGTTTCTCTAATGCATATATTATTTGGTTAAAAATAAACAAACAATATGTAATTCCTGTGGGTACTTAGAAATGTGTTTAAGTGCACAGGAAATGGTCTGGAAGTAGGCACTGATACCTTACTTTGGGGAAGGAAGGCAGGAAACAGGTTTGGGGGCCTGATAAAAGGACCCCAGCCTTATCTGTAATGCTTTTATTTTTTACAAGGAAAAGTTATTCAGGAATTACTTGTATGCTGAAATTTTTTTCCCTAAAAGTCAAAATAAAAGACACTAAAAAGCAAAACCAGAGAAAGGACCATATATTCTAGGGACAGCTGACCTGGCATGACTCTGGTTCCCGGCACCGGGTCGCAGCCTGTGTTCATGGTTAGGACAACACCCTGATCTGCGTCAGGCAACCTATGTGGACACTTCGGCTTTTCACACAGACTTTGCAACAGTTTTGTTTTGTTTTTTAAAGAACTTGCATCATAAAGATTTCTGTGTCAAGTGGAGATCACTTGGGAAAATACCTCCATGAAACAATATTTAACTGAGTGCTTTTTCAATCCAATTTTTTACTGACTGTGAGAATAAAATATGCTTACTATTGAGTTTTAAAAATATAGCTGAAATATGTTTTCAAACTACCAACTGCACAATACCAAAGTGGCCATGGCTAATACTGTGATCTTTTTCTGTCCGGTCTCTATGTGTAGAAGTTTTTGCTCCACTTAAGTCAAATTATATCCTTTTTGTATCCTGTTCTTTAAAATGTAATGTTATAGCTCATGCCACCTCTCAAATTAGAAAAATAGACTTCATAAAGATGATTCTGAATAGGTATATACTATACCATTGATTGCTCAATCATTCTACCAAACTTAATGTTATAGCTTATGTCCTCTCCCAAATTAGGGGGGAAAAAAGACTTCATAAATATGATTCTGAATGGCTATGTTTTGGGTTGGCCAAAAGTTTGTTTAGTTTTTTCTATATGGTGGCTCTAGTAGTGCTTAGTTGTCTTTAATTGCATCCGAAACAATTTTGTTATGTGTATTGTGACAGCTGTCATATCAGTGTGCATTTAAAAAAACCTTATCAGCCCTGGCTGGTGTAGCTCAGTGGATTGAGCTCAGGCCTGAGGACCAGACGATCGCGGTTCAATTCCCAGTCAGGGCACGTGCCTGGGTTGCAGGCCAGTTCCCAGCAGGGGACTCATGAGAGGCAACCATACACTGATATTTCTCTCCCTCTCTCCTTCCCTTCCCCTCTAAAGATAAATGAATAAAATCTTTAAAAAAACGTATCAAAATAGGCAAATTTTTGTGCCGCCATTTTAATATTGAAGATGAAGAAAATATGTAACATTTTTGGCATATTATGCTTTATTATTTCAAAGAAAGTACAAACACAACTGAAACACAGAGAAGGATTTATGCAGTGTGTGGAGAAGGTGCTGTGACTGATCGAACATGTCAAAGGTGGTTTGCGAAGTTTCCTGGTATTACTGACATTGTGGCCTTAAATGACCCTTGGCTGAGGGGCTGCCTCACGCACTGGAAGACGTTTGGCAGCACCTCTACCCACCGGAAGCCAACAGCAGGAGACAGCCAATGTACTCAAAACACCCAAATCAATAAAGCTATTGGTGAAAATGAAAAACATGTCTTTGATTTTCCGGAAATAACTGAACGGACTTTTGGGCCAGCCCAATAGTATTGTGTCGATGGCTTCACCATATACTGTTGGACAAGCACAGTCTCTCCCTTCTTTGCCCCCATGACAACAGGGGGCTGGAGGTCTCTGTGCATATAATGGTGTTTCCCAAATTACGTTCTGCAGAGAGTCCTCAGGACGTCATCAGATGTTAATGTGGTAGGAAGGGGTCGGGGGCAGTTCTGGAGTTGAAAACGGTGGTTTAAGAATGAAGTTAGATCAGCGACTTCTTTTTTTAAATATTTTATTTATGTATTTTTAGAAAGAGGGGAAGCAAAGGAGAAAGAGAGGGAGAGGAACATCAATCTGTGGTTGCCTCTCACATGGCCCCCACTGGGGACCTGGCCTGCAACCCAGGCATGTGCCCTGACTGGAAATCGAACCAGCGACCCTTTGGTTCACTGCCCGTACTCAATCCACTGAGCTACACCAGCCAGGGCCACGACTTCTTACACTCATATACAGAATGCCTCTCCATGCTCAGGGCCCGGGTCCAGCCGTTCCTGAACTCTGAGAACTCCACTTTGGGCTCGTGTGAACCTCTAATCACACTTCTATCTCCGTAAGACAGACTTCTGGACAAGGTGTCATAAGTCAAATGGTACTGAGCATTTGGCAAGCTATTACAGTGTGTATGAACACAGTCACCCAGCAGCCTGTCAGGGTTGTGGGTTTGTTTTTCAATCCTCGCTGACAGACAAAAAAAATATAGTGCCTCGCTGTCATTTTATTTATAGTTTTTATTTGTTTGTTTGTTTGTTTGTTTTTAGAGAGAGGAGACAGGAAGGAGAAAGAGTGGGAGAGAAACATCAATGTGTGGTTGCCTCTCATGTGTCCCCCACTGGGGACCTCGCCTGCAACCCAGGCATGTGCCCTGACTGGGAATCGAACCAGCGACCCTTTGCTTCACAGTCCCGTGCTCAATCCACTGAGCTACACCAGCCAGGGCTTATTTATATTTCTTTGATGATGGATAAATTCAATACTTGAGTGTTTGTTACATATACACTTTGTATGAAATACAATTTGTATTATTCCTCTTGCAAATTACCTTCCTTCTAGCCTAAGGTACTTTAAAAATAAAAAAGCTTTAATGTTTTGGAAACCAGAGTTTTCTGTGACCAAAATGGTTATGTCTGTAGTGGATTTTCTTCTTCCACAGAAACCTGTTACCAAACTGATTATCTTTTAAAATAGGCAGTCACATATTTGATTTGTTTCTAAACCAGCTGTTTGTATCTGCTGGGCCTTTAAGTGCTTTTTCCATAATGATCTGTACGATCTTTCTCTACACAGAGGTGATTAACCCTCTGCCTATCACCTGGGCTGCTACTCTGAAAATGCACACAGGCCCCCCTTCGAGTCCCACCAGGTACCTTTCAGGAGCTGCAGCAGCGTTAAGGACAAATACTGGTGCGTGGGGGGCTCCTTCTGGTCCCTGGTGTACTGGGTGGTGAACTCCTCCAGCCACCTGACGAAAGCGGGACAGGCAGACAAGCCTTGCAGCAGCGAGTTCATGAAGCAGGTGTTCCCCAGGTTGACCAGGCCAGGCACAAGCCCTGGAAAAGTGGGGCGGGAAAGAGAACAGCACACCACTTCGGACCAACTCTGTTCTTCTCTCCCATCTGCGACCCAGAGTTTCCGCACTGTGGCCTTGAACGTGAGATTGAATGTGAGGAAGTCTTGAACCACAGAGATCCAGAGCCAGACGTTCTGTCTACGCCGAGGCCCTGTCCTAGTTCTGGTCCTTCAGGACACCAGCGACAGGGGGACGGGCCCCCTCGTGTGTTACCTCTGAAACCCACTGAGGTGTTTGGCACAGCCTGGTCTACACTGAGTGTATAAAAGGACACAGTAACATCTCTCTCTCTCTCTCTTCCTCACTCTCTTTCCCTCCTCATTCTCCCCCTCTCCTTTGATAAGGAAACAATGTTCCCCAGAACAGAAGAAAACAATGTTCTGCTGTTGCTCCCTGGGACAATGACTTCGTTCTCAGGATCAGTGGGAAAGACGCTCCAGCGATTCTGATCGATCTTTCTGCAAAGAGGTCAACAAAATCTGACACGCTCCCCACTTCGGCTAGAATTTTTAAAACACTTTTTATTATGAACATTCTCAAACATGCATAAAAGAGAGAACATATAATAAACCCTAGTTATAACCATCCTCATATTTAAGGGTGATCAACATTTCGCTACATCTACCCCTTCCCTCTCCAAGGCTGACTTTTAATCAACATAAGTAGAGCAACATTTACAAAGGGCATATTTAAAAAAAATAAGAAAATAGGTAGTTTTTGCCTTAATGAAGAAACAACTTGAAGCATTTACTAGGGACTAGAAGCTAGTTACGGAAACCACAAATGCATCACACAGTTAAGTCAGCTGTAGTGCTACAAACTGTAATTACCATATTAATAAGAACACTAGACGACTAAGCCACCTAAAATTTTTCATTACAATGCATGACTCAAACTCAGGACTTGACAGGAGGTGAAATATAAATCTTTTTAATATAGGATATAAAATAATGAGTAATAATAATAATGAACACCAAAAACCCCCTCCCCTTTGGTAGTCTTTTGGGGAAGAAGAGTTTGGATCAAGTGCACAGATTGTGATGCCAGGGCCTCACGCTTACCTTTTCTACGCTTCTTTCTTTCTGTGATGGGACCCCAAATAACATATATTCCTGCTGCAAGAGCGGCGGCAAGTCCGCCTATGACACCCCAGTTCTTCATGACTTTATATCTAAAAGAGAAAATCAGTTGACTGTCCCCCCTCATCACAAGCACATTAGGTATATAGACAGAGAGAGGAAGAAGTAACGTTTCATCAGAATAATCCCCCGGCCTGACAAATATCTAATTTCAAGTTAAAGTAACATACAGGACAGGATTATGCCTCAAGACCCAGCACATTTCAACATAGGGATATAACACCTACATCAGAGCACAACCTTCCAAAATTCCCACCTCACTCGGAGGAGAAGCCGGGGTGTTCCTGCTGCTCTGCCTGTCACTCTGCTGCCACCCTGGCTGTCCCCTGTCCCTCTCGGGCCTTTGCCATGCTGTTCCCTCGGCCTGGCGTGCTCTTCCCCAGGGCACAGCTTGGCTCGCTCCCTCACCCCCTCTTCCCATGCAACAAACTACCAGAACCTGCACTCCTGGTCCCTTTTACTCAGTTTTACCGAGTAAAACCTGAGTAACTCAGTTTTCTTTTCACTTTTTACCATAAAATTCACCCATTCACTCTGTTTACTGTCTGGCTTCCGCAAATGGAATGCCAAGTGTCCAGGGCAGGAATCTCTGTCACTTTACTCACTGACGCATCCCAAGTGTCTGGAAGAGCGATTTTCAACCTTTTCCACCTCGTGGCACACATAAACTAGGTGCTAAAATTCAGCGGCACGCCGAAAAATAGGTATAATTTTGACTCATTCACACTGGATGGCTACTGTTGCACTGGCTGTTGTCATTTGTGTCCAAGGGAAAAAAGTCAGTGATGGCATGTTTTAGCAATTCTGGCGGCACCCCAGCGTAGCCATAACACACCAGGTGAAATTCACTGGTCTAGACCATACTTGGCACATAGTAGGTTCTCAATAATGTTTCCTGAATGGTTGGGTATTGATGAAAACATAGAAATGGAAGTATCTTTCAGAGTACTGATGAAGAGGGGGTGTACAAGGAATGGTACATAAGATCTAAGTATTTATTAAATGAAAGATTCTTAATTTTAGGCTTGTCCTAAACACTTCAGTTGTTCTTTACTGCACATTTTGAAATTTCACCGGCAATTTAAACCACTGTTTTTATACAAAGTTAGGCCTTTCCACTGACTAAGGCGAACCATACATTTGTATAAATACATATGTGCAATATATACCTGTATATATGTATTAGATATGTTTGTATACAGGTGTGTGTGTGTGTGTGTGTGTGTGATACATTCTTCTCCCGATATGTGGATCATGTAAATATTGTTTTGACCTCAGCTACTGGTGACCCTACGGACTCTTATCTCACAACTACTAACATGTTCCCAGTGTCATAACTGATATGATGCAAAAGCGATAACCAAATTTCAAATGAATCTTTGTTTTCCCAAGCAGAGTCAACACTGCCCAGAGCGTGGTTAAGAAAGGGCAAGCGCACTGCTCTGGCAGACTCCAGTAGGCACTCCGGGGCGCTGTATTTTTAAAACATGCAATACCCGACCACTTAGTGAGGGGTGCTGACCTCTTCTCCCTTAGTTTCTCCAGCACAAAAAATGACAACAGCCAACACAATAGCTGGCTAGTGTGAGTGAATCAAAATTAGACCTATTTTTTGTTAGATCTGCATAAAATAGATTTTGGGGTGAGTTGCAGCATTTTAATAATTAGTTTCTGTGTGCCATGAGATGAAAAAGGTTAAAAACTGCTGTCTCAGGGCATCATTTCACCTTCTAAGCCTCAGCTTCCCCATCAGTAAAACGAAAATGCTTCTAAGACCTACCTCAGAGGCTTCTCCTGAGGATAAAATCAGCACTAATGCACAGGGCACATAGTAAGAGCCTAGTAAATGTTAGCTGCTGTGATTATTAAGCATAATAATTTCAGTTTATTTATGAAAGCTATTCCTATAGTTTCTTAACGCATCCTGTGCTGACTTTTACACAACAGGTATATTCATAAAAGTGTCTGGGAAGATTACAAAGGACTATCACTGAAATGGTGAAGCGCTTGCCCACGTGCCCTCAAACCCCCCATCCAAGCACTGACATTTCAGAGCGCATACTCCATGTCAGGCCCGGTGATAATCTTAGCTTATCCTCCAAACACTGCCACGGAATAGGCTGCGCCATCATCTCCATCTTTATAGATGAGGCAACCAAGAGGTGGAGCCAACTGGTGGAAGTGGGAGAGGCGGTGTGGATGTGAACTTTTGCCTGTCAGGCTGCTAAGTCTGGTCTTAAAACCACCAAGCTCATGAGGGACAGTGAAGGACAACAGAATGTTGGAGGGGGGAAAATGTGCCCGTGTCCTCCGACAAAAAATCCAGGGCCCAGCAGTGACTCTGGAAATGCTACCCCCACTGCAGAACGATAACATGCGGCGCATGCGTGCAAAGATCTGGCTTCTGCCCCCCGCTCTGTTATCCAGTCAGCTGTAGGACCATAGGCATGGCCGTCTCAAGACATGTTTTCCACCCATAGAATGGGGGCACTGGACAACACAGCCACTTCCAGCCAGGATAATGACTTCTTAGACCTGCCTCAGGTCCCGAGGAAGGACGCTGACCTGAACAGCAGGTCTCAGTCGTTTAGGGACAGTGATGAAGGTGCAGCGCTCACCACTGAAGCCTGGAATCTATGGAAGGTGAATAAGAGGAGGGAAATAGTGGCCCTGACAGTTGGGGACAATGCTGCTGGCGAGGGACTCCTAGCAGGAATGGAGGACCTCAGCAGGACAGGGAGCTTGAACAGGTAAAGGGGTCCTGACTAGTTTAGGGGCCCTTGCAAGATAACGAGTTACTAATAAGATAGGGGACTCAGATAGAATAGGGGGTCCCCGGCATAACTGGGAGGGGGACGGAGAGGAATGGGGGCGCTAGCAGGTCCGACCACTTTACAGGATTGAGAACCATGACAGGGCTGGCGAGGTTGACAAGCCTGGGGAACCCCGGCGGGCCAGGAACTGGCATGGCTGGGATAAGGACTGGGGGTACCCTGAAAGGATGAGGGGGGTCCTGGAAGGCCTGCGAGGCACTGGGTGGCCCGAGAAGCACTGACAGAATTCGAGGCCTTGACAAGCCTGAAAGTCCCTAGAAGTTCTGGGGATAATGACAGGACTGGAGGAGGCATTGGCACGCCGGGGTAGGGTCACTGATAAAATCTGGGGCGCTGGTGACACTGGGGAGTGCAGACAGAATTGGCGTTGCCAAGGACCTGACAGCCCTAGAGACCCATCGCCCCTCCAGCCTCAGGGCCTGGTGGTCTAACCCTGCAGGGTGCAGAATGCTCGCTCCGGCATGCTCGCTCCGGCTTCGGGGTTCCTGACTAGGACGAGAAAAGGCCACCAGAGGCCCAAGCGAGGGACGCAGGTCCCTGCTTCTCCAGCCTCCCCGCCCCCCCCGCCCCCCCCCCCACAAGCTCACCTGACGGCTTCCCCGGTCCGCAGGAAGCGCTGGATGGCCCTGTCGGCGGAGTTCATCACCGCCTGGGCCCGGGAGCTCAGCATCGCGGCCTCGTGGAAGGCCTGACGCCGCCGCCGTCCCCACCGTCCCTGCCGCCCCCGCCACTGCCGCTGCTGACGGACAGAAGTCACCAAGGGTTCCTGAGGCGGCGGAACCTGCGGCTAAGTCCCTGATCTTCAGGGGAAGGGAGGCGGAAGGACGGCCTCCCGGAAGAACCGGAAACAGCCCCCACCGGAGAGGAAAAGCCGACGGACCACAGCTTGTTTTTCCTTTTCCTCCTAGCAATGGGTCCTGGCGTCGGTTGCTAAGAGATCTCCTGCGCCCCCGGGCGGCTTTATTTGCAGATTTTGCCAGCGCTCTGTTCATGAATACAGATATCCTACTTCCAAGGGGGACCCCGTGTCCTTTTAATTATTTGGCGTGAAGAGGACGGCCCCCGTCCAACAGCGTGATCAGGCCTCGGACAACATTAGTTATTACAGTCAGAGTACAAGTAGGTCGCAGAGGGAGGGCCATAAATGAGCACGTGGTCCATCTCTGATGGCATCAACAAAAAAACCCGGAGGCCTTTAATGGTAGCCATGAAACTTATTTTTTACTTAAGTGCATTGCTCATCACGTCCCATGCATTATTCATTCACATTCAATGTTCACACCAACCTTAACATATCTGCATTTTACATCCATGAAACCCAAGAACATTCGAGAAGTAATGCTTTTTGACATAGCTTGTATTTTGTAAAAACAAGATTGGCAGTCAAGAATAGCACTGTTCAATAGAAACATAATGCAGGCCACATTTTAAATTTTCTAGTAACCACGTTAAAGTGAAAAACAACAGAGGAAAATCACATCTTTTACTTGGCCCCATATGTCAGCGGTGTGAAACTCATTTTCATCGGGGGCCACATCAGCCTCTCGGTTCCCCTCAAAGGGCCAAATGTAATTTCAACTCCTTAACAGTTAAGGAGTAGTTACACTTTACAGTCCTAAAATATTTCAGCTCTTTGAAAGCAACCACCAGGCTGATATGGCCCCCAGTGAAAACGAATTTGACACCCCTGCCATATGTCCAAATTATTGTCATTTCTCCATAAAAAATTATGAATGAGGTGTATTACTTCTTATCTAGTACATTTCAATTTGGACCAGCTGCTTTTCATGTTCTCAATAGCCACACATGGCCAGTAGCTACCATGTTAGCACAATTTACAAAGCATTAGAGCCAGAGAAAATTTGCCCTCTCTATTGATCACTTCCCCCAACTTCAGAGCAAATAATCACAACTGCTTTAGTAAAGAAATCCATGCTTGCACTCAGTGATTCTCCAAAGCCTTCAGTCTAAGAACCCCTTGGTATGCTTAAGCTCGTAGAGCTTTTGTTTATGTGGGTTATCTCTAACTACATTTATACTATGATAAATTAAAATTAAGAAATGACTTTTGGCCTGGCCAGGTCGCTCAGTTGATAGGAGCATCATCCTGTCCACCAAAAGGTTGTGGGTTTGATCCTGGTCAGGGCACATATGTAGGTTGCACAGGGTGCATAGGGGAGGCAACTGATCAATGTTTTCTCTTTCCCTTCCTCTCTCTCTAAAATCAATAAATATATCCTCAAGTGGGGATTTAAAAAAAAGAAAAAAAGAGATGACTTTTGGTTTTTAAAAATTGAAGTATAATTCATGCAGTGAACCTCACCTAGCTTTAGTGTATAGCTCTATGAATTTTGGCAAATGTGTAATCATGTAACCAGTACCATAATTAAGATATTGAGTCATCATTCCCCACCCCGGCCAAGTTACTCCCTGACCCAATGTAGTGAAATCCTCCACCCACCCACCTTAACTCCTGGAAACCACTGAAGACTGAGGAATACCAAAGTATATCCTCCATTAGACATCATAGCCATGACTTCACCCCATGTTCTGTAGCCTCTGGAAAATTCTGGGGTACAACCATAAGTGAACAAGAGTGGGAAAGGCAAATGATATCTAAGTGTCATTACAAAAATAGTTTTGACTCCCATAACTCCCTGAAGGAGTCCCCAGTATTGCAAGGGGTCCTGAAATAATACACTGAGAGAATCCCTACTCTAGCCTCTCCCTGCCATCCCACCCACAGATCTACTTAGAAGTCTACATTCTGGACTATAGTTTAAATAACTGGCATTTATTCAGTTTCTCCATACCTAATCAATTCACAGGCATTCTTGAGCATTTTATATACCTTATTTTAATTTAATTCTTGCAACAGCCACATGAGTAATAACAGTACTTCACATTTCATGAAGGTGACAATGTCTCCTCCAGCCCGGCTCTCACTGCTCCTCTAACAAATAGGGGTATGGTTGTCCTTGACTAAGACATGTTCTGATCAGTGAAGACATATTACTCATTATGATAATAATGCCACAGCCAGGAATCAGCAAGGCCTCCTCTAACATCCAGCCAGCAGGTCAAGGGTTTGCGACACATTTGACACACAGTCACTATTCAGAGTCTTGGGGCTCTTTCAGCTGCTGGGATTGCTCTGCAGGTAAACGGTTTATTTGGGACCCTCAACTCCTGAGGATTAAAAGCCAAAGTCGGTATTATTTCCAACTGCCCCTACGTGTGCTAAGTTGGACCTCTCCCTCTCACACCACGGAGTAGGTAGGTCCCTTAACAATGCAACTTTGTGTCTATTTTCAGAGATTTGTCTCCTTTCAATATATAAATTGGTTTCCTCTTTATTTTTTAATTTAAAGCTCAAATGTGATTCCAATGTCTTCTCCCTGATTCCAGAGGAGTGAGTGGCCGAGAGAGAGAGAAGTATAGCTCTGGATATCTTCTTCACTCCCTCTTCTGGCTCTCCTGCATCTCGGGAGTTGTGATCACATGGTCACATAAAGCCACAAGAAATATCTAGAATCCAATTGGGTATCTTTTAAAGATTTTTTTAAAAAGAAACTGTTTATATTTTTAGAAATGTTTCCATTCTGTTACACATTTGTGGAAGACCAGCTTAGGACCCCTCAGTGGTCGTCCCTACCCACTCAGTGGCCTGTACAGTGGGGGCTGCAGACTTGTCTTCAGTGGCAGGCTGAGCACTCCAGTGTTTGGTAGGAAACTGATGAATAGACACGGAGGGCACCTGTGCCTTCAGACCAGTCAATGACCTCAGGCTGAACAGCAGAGAACTCGGGGAGCTGGAGCAGTCCATCCACCCTGAAATCCCTCCTTGCTCAGAGGTTTTGCTGCAGCAGCCTGCTCTTCCTTCTCAACCTCTTCAGGATCTCTGTAGAAGTAGAGATCAGGCAGGGCCTCCCATGGGTGTCCATGGGAGATGGTGCTATGCACACGCGGAACTTCCCAGGCCAGCATCCACCACATCAGACCCACTGAGCGAGCCCCCTTGCTCTCTCGAGGAATGGCAGTGTCCAGTGGCACAGAGGAGAGCCCGTGTTACACAGAGCAGTGGTAGGCAGGTTAACTTTAGACATCTCAGTGAGAGGCTGGTGGCCAACCCTGAGATCAGTAACCACCAAAAGTCTTGGCTCCAAGAAAGCTGACTGATTCCGGCTAGGGAAGGCTCCAGGAGTGAAGTGGCCAGCCACAGGACTGGCTCCAGAGGCAGCAGGAAACTTCAGCACAGCTCGATGGCCAGTGTTCCTGGACAATATAACCCTGACATCAGCAGAGTTCTCAATGGCAACAACGGCACGAGCTGCCAGCAGAAGCCTCTCCCAGGTTCTTTTCAGATTTATGATGCAGATGCTGTCATTTTTCCTTTTGTAGATGTGCTGTTCCACTTGGAAGTGAAGGTTGCTAGCTCCATCCAAATGGACGCCTGCTGCAAGGAATGTGGGGACATCCTCCTCCTTCATTTGTAGAACATAAAGGGCTCCTGACCTTGTGAAAGTTTTTCTTTAAATTACATGGGAACTGAGGACAATGCCATATGGGTCCCTCTCTGGGTAGCATGGAAAGTCTTTTTAGATTAAAAAAAGTTATCATTGCTCTATGTTTTCCTCCAGGTAGGTAGGAATCCCAACAGTAGGACATATGGAGAGTTTCCAGGTTAGCAGAAGCACCCACACCAAGAGAGGGACACATCCCAACTTCATGGGGACCAAAAGCTCCTGCACACCAAGGACCCTCCTAGCCCTGACCCTATGTATCTCTTCAACTGGTGGTGCATCTGTCTGACGTGGAGTTTCCCAAAACTTTACCAAATTGACCAAACTTGAGGAGGAGGTCATGGGCATCTCCAGTTTGTAGCCAAATCAGGCAGAAGTTGTGGCTCACCTGGAATACTACTACTTGCAATTGGCTTCTCAAGTGCGGCGGGAGCAGTCTTGTGAAACTGAGCCCTTGACCTATTGGCTATGACAGTGTCTCCAGGGAGATGGAGTCAGAAGTGACTTATATTGGTAGGACACCTAGCTAGCATCATGGAGGGTTGCTTGGTGTGAGGGGAAAACCACACACATCTGGTGTCAGCAGTGTTGTGAGTGTGAAAGTGTTGTGAGTGTGAAAATATTGTGAGTGTGAAAGTAAGAGGGAAACACAGTTGGAGAAGTGGGTTCTTCCCTACTCAGGAAAACTGGTAAAAGAACTAAAGGAAAAAGTGAGAACAATGTCTCACCAAAGAGGATATTAATAAAGAGGTAGAAACAATAAAAAACAAATAGATACTCTGGAGTTGAAAAGAATAACTGAAATAAAAAAAATTACTAGAGGGTCCTGGCAGCAGACTTGGATAGGGAGAAGAAGGAATCATGAACTTGAACATAGATCAGTTGAGATTATTCATTTTAGGAACAGAACAAAGAGGAATCAAGAAAAATGAACAGAGCCTCAGAGACCTGTGGGACACCATATGCATAATGGGAGTCCCAGAAGAGAAAAAAAAAGAGGGAGGAAAAAAGATTTGAAAAAATAATGGCTATAAACTTTCAAAATTTGATGGGAAACAATAATCAACACATCCAAGAAACTCAGTGAACTTCCAAGTGGTATAAATTCAAAGAAAGTCACAGCTAGACACATTAAAATAGCCAAGAAACAAAGAGAATTTTGAAATCAGAGAGAGGTGACTCTCACAAAAGCAATCTCAGTAAGATTAACAACTGACTTATCATCAGAAACCATAGGGGTCAGAAGGAAGTAGTATAACATTCAAAATTCTTCTGTTCTTTAAAAAAAACTGTCAACCAAGAATTTTATATCTGACAAAACTCTCCTTTAAAAATGAAAGTGAAATGAAGACATTCTCAGATAAGCAAATACTATATTTGTCACTAGCAGACTTTCCCTATGAAAAATACTAAAGGGAATTCTTCAGATTAAAATGAAGGTACACTAGACAATAATGGAAACCCGCATGAAGAAATAAAGAGCATCAGTAAAGGCATTTATAATTTTTTAAAGAAACTGCATTAAGCAATAGTTATAAATCTATGTTCATGGGCACACAGTACATAGAGGTATAATTTGTGACAATAAAAGTTTAAAAGAGGGAGAAATGAGATATATAAAGTTTTTTAAATAAACATTTTAATTTTATTTTTATTTAAACTTTTTAAAGCAAAGTTTTTTTGTATACTACTGATACTAGGTTGGTATTAATCCAAACTAGATTGTTATAAATTGAGCCATTAATGGTAATCTCCAGGTAACCACTAAGAAAATAACTAAAAATACGTAGTAAAAGAAATGACAAGGGAATTTAAATAGTACACTTAGAAAATACATATTTAACACAAGAGAAGGCAATAATGGAAGACTGAACTACAAAACAGATATTAAAAATAAACAGTACAATAGTAATGTGCATTCTACATGAGCTATGATTACATTAAATTTAAATTAACTAAACTCTCCAATGAAAAAGCCAGAGATCTGCAGAATGGCTGAAACGATGTGATCAAACTGTCTAAAAATCCCCATTTTGAGCTAGAGGATCGCGGTTCGATTCTCAGTCAGGGCACATGCCTGGGTTGCAGGCTGGCTCCCTGCAGGCCAACTCCCGGCAGGGGATGCACAAAAGGCAACCATACATTGATGTTTCTTTCCCTCTCCTTCCCATCTAAAGATAAATAAATAAATAAATCTTTAAAAAAATCCCCATTTTATATTCAAAGTCGCAAATAGGTTGAAAGTAAAGGGGCGGGAGAAGTTTCGCCATGCAAACAGCGATCAAAAGAGAGCAGGCATGCCTATACTACTATCAGATAAAATAGACTTTAAGCCAAAAAATTGTCACTAGAGACAAATAAGGACATTTTATAGTGACAAAAGGGTCCATCCATCCAGGAGATATAAAATTGTAAGCATACATGCACTTACAACAGAGCCCCAAAATACATGAAGAAAAATAGGACAGAAAAGAAGGGAGAAACAGACAATTCAAGAATGATAGTTGTGCCCTGGCTGGCATAGCTCAGTGGATTGAGCACGGGCCTGTGAACCAAAAGATCGAGGTTCGATTCCCAGTCCGGGCACATGCCTGGGTTGCAGGCCAGTTCCCAGCAGGGCATGCATGAGAAGCAACCATGCATTGATATTTCTCTCCCTCTCTCCTTCCCTTCCCTTCCCTTCTAAAGATAAATAAATAAAATTTTTTTTAAAAAAGAATAATAGTTGTGCCCTGGCTGGCATAGCTCAGTGGATTGAGCATGGGCTGCGAACCAAAGGGTTGTAGGTTCAGTTCCCAGTCAGGGCACATGCCTAGATTGCAGGCCAGGTCCCCAGTGAGGGCCACGTGAGAGGCAACCACACATTGATGTTTCTGTCTCTCTTTCTCCCTCCCTTCCCCTCTCTCTAAAAATAAATAAATAAATAATTGAAAAAAGAATAATAGTTGTGCCCTGGCTGGTGTGGCTGAGTGGATTACTGCCAGCCTGGGAACTGACCCACTCAGGGCACACGCCTGGGTTGCCATCCAGGTTCCCAGTTGGGAGTGTATGGGAGGCAACCACTCGATGTATCTTTCACATATCAATGTTTCTCTTTCCCTCTCCCTTCCCCCCTCTCTAAAAATAAATAAGTAAAATCTTCTTTTAAAAAAGGAATGATAGTTTGAGACTTCAGTAAGGGACAGAACAGGACAACCAGACGGAAGGTCAGCAAGGATTGAGACGACTTGAGCAACACTGTAAAACATCTGGATCTAATTATCTTCTCAAGTGGACGTGGAATGGTCTCTGAGATGGAACACAGGTTAGGCCGTAAAAACAAGTCTCAATAAACTTGAAAACACAGAACTACCAACTATGTTCTCTGACCACATGGAATACAGTTAGAAATCAGTAACAGAAGAAAACTTGGAAAACTCATAAGTATATGGAAATTACACAACACAGGCCTAACCAATCAATGGGTTGATGAAGAATTGACAAGGGAAATTCTCAGTACTTTGAATGAGTGAAAATGGAAACGCGAGATGATGTTGTGGAGAGATGACTACCATTTCTTCAACTACTACTCAAGCATCTTGAGCTGAGTAGTTTGACAACCTGTTTGCTATCTCTCCACAGGTTCACTGGCCACCGATTCACCTCTTGTTTGATGGGAAACGTTGGCACCATGAGCATGATGGGAGCCCTAGAAGGGGGGTGTTTTACATCCCCCCAAACACATCATTTGAGCAATTGCAGTTTTTTACTGGGAGAGTTTCAGAGTTTGTCTTTCAAGCCAGCTGCACAGATGTTCTCTCTAGCCTCTCAGGGCTTCTCTAGTCATAGATTAGACATCTTGTACTTTGTGGCCAAATGGGACATGTGACCAAAGGACTCTTTGAAGTTGCATGCCTTGACATTTTTAAACCAAGGCTTAACTTCCTAGCCAAGCCTCCCCTTTCTGCTGGCTCCTGGGGCAAAGTCAGGAGATACCTAAACCTCCCAGCACAATCCCAGCAGCCTGGAGTAAACAGTTTTAGTTTGCCCTTTCAGTTTTTTATCCAATGTCTGTTCCCCCTCCCCAAATGGACGAATCCCTATCGATTTATATCCATAGGCTTACTTTGAAAAATTAAGTGCCATTTTTATAACTAGTAGAATATTGTCTTTGTAAAAACAGGGGATAAAACTCAGCTGGTTGGAGAACTGCTTTTACATAGCATGTGCTTTTTATATTCAGTATTTCTGGCTAAAGGGCAGCTTGTCAGTCTCCAGTTCAGCCTCTATTTTAAAATATTCGCTTTTAAAAAAAGAATATGAGGGAGCCCTGGCTGGGTAGCTCAGTTGGCTAGTGCATTGTCCTGATTTACCAAGGTTGTATAAATAAGTGGAAAAACAAATCAATCTCTTTCTCTCTCTTGCCCCCTTCCTCTCTCTCTATAAAATTAATAAATAAAAATTTAAAAAAGAACATGAGGAGGGACATCACAGTGAGTTACTCTGATGTGAAAGAAAACCCATCTGGCTTTTGGCATGCCCCCATTTCCCAGGCAGGTGGGTAATGTGGATAGCTGGAGGCAACTGGCTTTGTAATATTTTCACCTGCCCAAGGATGTCTCAAAGGTCAGAGGTACAAAAATACGAGCTATATTTTTCTCGGCTCATAATATCATCCAGATATAACTTCAGGAGAGGGATTCGCAACTCTCAGCAGCATCAGTATCACCTGGGACCCTCTCAGAAATGCAAACTCAGGCTTCACCCCAGATCTGCTGAATTAGACACAATGGGAGTGGTGCCCAGCTAGCTGCGTGGTAACAAGCCCTCTGGGGGATGCTGACCCACCTGTGCAGGTGAAAAACCACTGCTTTAGAAAGATAGAACCATTTTCACCCTGGCTGGTGTAGCTCAGTGGATTGAGCCTGGGCCTGCAAAACATAGGATCGCGGTTCGTATTCCCAGTCAGGGCACATGACTGGGTTGCAGGCCAGTTCCCGGTTCCTGGCAGGGGACGAATGAGAGGCAACCATACACTGATATTTCTCTCTCTCTCTCTCCTTCCCTTCCCCTCTAAGATAAATAAATAAAATCTTAAAAAAGAAAGAACCATTTTCTATGAAAGAAAACATTACATATTATAAACTAAGGAAAACATCATGTATCAATTTAATTCTCTAGGATTTTTTTTCACTGACTATCATGTACTAAGTACTGTTCTCCAAGTTTTCAGGGGGTGAAGGCAGGGAATACGCATGCGCAAGGCTTGCTCAGCCTGGCTGCCGCCTGGACAGTGTGAGGCAGGCTGTTTGTAGACCTCGGTCGCCAGGGGCCAGAGAGAAAGGAAGACCCAGTGGGGAAATGCTACTTCCCCTTTTCCCGAGAAGCTAATACTCTTATTATATAAAATCTCTCTACTTATATGTTGAAACAGTTGGAAACCAATTTTAAAAGTAATTTTTTATCAAAGGAACAGCTTTTTTGAGATACAACTCACATGTCATATAATTCAGCCTTTTGAAGGGTGCATTTCAAAGTTGCTTTTAGTATAATTGATATACGTGCCTGTTACCACATCTGACTTTGGAACATTTTGTCCCCTGTAAAAGAAATCTCACATGCATTAGTAGTCACTCCCCATTGAATTAGCTGGGGGAGAATAATTTGGTTTAATTAATCCTTGATTTCCCAGCTTCACAGCTGTAGAAATCACTTAATAATGCTTGTTGGGTGAATGAATGAGAACTCTTTGCCTTTGCTATACTTACCTTACATTTTTCTTGATTCATTTCACTAGACCTTCAGCTTCGTAATGACAAGGGCATGTCTGACTTGTTCTCTGTCACACCTCTGGTGCCTGGCACACCGTAGGGTCTCAATAAACAGTACTTGAATGCATGACTACATTATTTCTTTTTCATTCTGTGCATTTGTCATAACAGCCTGAATTCCAAGGATATTATACCCATCGCAACATTAATGAATCCCTGCAGATAAACATTTAGAGAGGCGTCGCCAACCAGAGAGTGCTCATTGGTACCTCGACAGCCATTTCACGGGCTGGGACGCCCTGTGGGCACCCCAGTAAAACACCACCAGCCCCAGAGAGCTAGTAAATTCTTCTAACCAGAAGGGCTCTCCCCGCCCCCTCTGCCTGCACAGCCGGCTCTGCCCTCCGCCGCCTCCTCTCCGCCCACTCTCGCCGCGGTCTCCTGGCGGCAGCGGCTTTGTCTCGTGGGCTGGTCCCTGGCGGCTTCCACCCCCGAGCAGCTGCCGCCAGAGGGAGGAAGCGGCGCGGGAGCTGTCCGGTACCCCGGTGCTGAAACCCCGAGCGCTGGTCATCCACCACCACCATGTAAGGGCCATGAAAAGAGCTCGTCCTGGCGCAGCGGGAACATGGAGGAAGACTTATTCCAGCTAAGGCAGCTGCCGTGAGTACCATGGGGGCGAGTGAGGGGCAGGCAGGCTTTCCTTTAAAAAAGGAAAACCTGCAGGGGGGCATCGCTGCATGGCTTCTTGAATTCAAAGGGAACTGTTTCAGAGGAAAGAATTAGGCCTGGAGGAGAAAAGCCATTTTCCTACCCCAGGAGCCCAGTCTCTGTATCTTTGAGTCAGTTCGATTTTTCAGATCCATCAGAATCTTATGGGAACCGACAGGGTGTTATGTTTTCCCTTTTAATTGCTCTCGATCCTAAAGGGATTTTGAGGTCTGTGTTTTAAGAAAGCATTAGCTCCTGTTTGCAAATGTGGACTGAATTTATGAGTCCATGCAATGACATCGGTTATTTCCAGCCCTTCTCCCGTGCTGTGAAATTCCTCATTTTTCTGCAAGGTCTTTTGGAAGGAGATGATAATTGATGTTGCAAACTGGTTTCTAAAAAGCTAAGATGCCTTCCAAGAGGGGAGGCTTGGGCAAAGTCCGGTTGTTTATGAAGTGTGTGAATGAGAGGGCTGAGCACCCTCACTGAAACCTCTTGCCTTCTTCTGAATGGAAGGCTTTTGTAACAGCTAGCGTGAGACTCAGTGTCAACAGCTATCCTTGGGAACATCAGGAATGCACTGCCTAGAGGATGGGCATTTTAAAGCGATACCAAATTTGTTCTGAGACTCTTGAGGGAATACAACCGAGCAATGGAAAGGATGGGGGCCTTGCAAGGGGGCTTATGGATTTCTTCTACCACAAGCCGATGGTGATTTATTAAGCAAATTCCAAGAGCGTGGGATGGGACATTAAAAAGAACATTAAGAGGCACTGTTGTTTAATTTTTTTAGAAGCACTAGCCAAATGGATAACAGCAGACACCATTTGGATTTGTTGGGAAGGATATAATACTGTTAGTATGTGTGTATTTTCTGGACTTCAATTTTTTTCTCTCTCTCTAAGCCACTGAGGAATTCTCCCAAGTGACTTTAAGTGTGGCTGATACAGCCCTCTGAGGCTCTGAATACCGAAGGATATTGTAATATTTCCTTCTGAACCAGTGTAAAATTAATTTTCATTTCATATCTTAATTAATTCACATTTCAATTTTAAGGGCTTATTAATGGAGCCTCAAGTAACATATCTTATGTAATACAACATTATTTCACAAATGCTCAAGGATGTTCATTTATAATATGCAGAGGTTGATGTAGGAATCCATAAAAATGGACATATCTGAGTGCAGATCTCTCAAGGAAAACACACTACTTTCATTGAACATAAATAATCATGTCCAAAAAAACCAACATATTATCTGAAAATAAAAATAAAAAATAATTCAGAAACTAAAATACGAAATTTGGTACCCAGAAGAACAATGCAATTCATATCGGAGCTGCAGTTTTCCTGGCATAAATTTTCAAACAGTGTCAGAGCACGTGAACTTTGCAAATTACTCAAAGATTCATGTATACTTAATTTACTAATATATAGGCATGGCATTATTGTCACAATTCCTTTCTCAATTAAAAAAAGGTAAAGTAATAAGAGGCTTTTGCTTTAATATAAAAATGCATTTGTTAATTTTTAAAGATGTTATTGATTTATTTTTAGAGAGAGGAAAAAGGAAGGAGAAAGAGAGGGAGAGAAACATCAATGTGTGGTTGCCTCTCACATGCGCCCCCTACTGGGGACCTGGCCTGAAACCCAGGCATGTGCTCTGACTGGGAATCGAACCAGTGACCCTTTGGTTTGTAGGCTGGCACTCAATCCACTGAGCTACACCGGCTAGGGCTAAAAATTTTATTCTTTATTAATATGTAAGATAAAGTACTATATCATCTATATAGGGTAAAGTTCAAAAAGAAGCACCAGAATAAAAAGTAAGTCTCTCCTCAAACCTGTTTTATGTTTCTTGTTTATTCCTTCTGACATTTTATGCGCACAAATACATATAATATCTGTTAGAGAAGCCAAATTGTGTAATGGTTAAGAACATTGGCCCTTGAGTAAGACAGACTTGGGTTCAGACCCTGACTCTGCCACTTCCTGATTATGTGACTTTGAGCAAGTGACTTAACCTAAGACTCAGTTTCCCTAGCCATAAAATGGGGGTAACAATAGTACTTGGTTCATGGGGTTATTGTGAAGCTCAAGTGAGCTAATATGTACTACATACCTGAAGACACAAATGACTGAACATATATTAACTATTATTATCATTACATCTGAAACACCATTTATGAAAACAAAATATATTGGCTTCTTATGTTGGACTTCCAAAAACCGTAATCTGCAAACCCCAAACTACATTTGAACGAGGTCAAAATTAGCCCTGAGATGTGCTGACCTTGATTTATTTTTTTTAAAGAGAAAAGTAAAAGTAACAGCCGTGTGAATTTCAGTGGGTTACAAATCATGACTTAAATGGTTTTAAACCACACCTTGTATACGTTACGCACAGATTTCAGGTGGCAGATTTCCTGAGAGCAATATGGTTTAAAAAGTTGGAATGCCTTGTAGAGGGTTGGCAAGCGTGGGGTTTGGAATAAGTTCAGACCCTTGGGAGGCCAAGTGTTAATAGATTATAAGCCACTAAGTAGTTTACAGGGTCAGAGCTTGGAGTAAAGGGAATGAGGATGTCTAAGGAAATAACTCTTCCTTGTACTTCGGGGCTCCTTCACACAGCTCTAGAGACCATAGATAACCTCAGCTTTTCACCTGCTGTCCACCCAGACCCAGCACCATGTACAGGAGAAGCAGGAAGCTGAGATTTTGTATGTAGTTAGGCCTTCTGTGTGACCTTCTGCAAGCTAGACTTTTCTGAGTCTCTCCTTTCTGCGATGATTTCTTGAAAGCAAGTCTGCAGACTACCTTCACCCATTCATTCAATTTACCTGGGCGCCACCCTTGACACAAGAGATTCTACAAGTGAATAAGGCTGACATTATCCCTGCCCTTGAGAGGCTTATAATCTAGTGCTGGAGTGTTTGATACAGCAGTCACTAGCTACGTGTGACTATTTAAATTTACACCCAAATCATGCAACTTGTATGTGAAATAACCTTTACGGTATAGTATATAGTATAAGTATAATGTATAAATAAACTACGTGAAATTTGGAAAATCAGTCCCTTGGTAGCACTAACCACATTTCAAGTGCTCAGTAGCCACATGTGGCCAGTGGCTGCTCTATACACAGCTCAGATCAGAAACATTTCCACACATGCAGAAGGGTTTATTCAATAGCACTGACCTGGTAGGAGAGGCAGACACTGAACAGATAACTGCCCAGTAATTAGGAGAATGGTCTTATAGGCTACAAAAGGTCGAGTTCAGGGTACAATGAGACTGGTTTTAGAACGAGGAGGGAGAGGATCGGGAAAGACTTCCTTGAGGAAGCAACCCTGGGGCTGAGTCCCCGGAGATGTGTAGGAGTCATCCAGGAAGAGAGAGATGGGACGTGGAGCAGTCCAGACAGAGGGGACTGTGTGTGAGGGGCGAAGCTCCGAGTCAGGCCGGTGGGGCATATTGAATAAGTGGCTTGGGAGAAGGCTTGGGAGTATGGGACCAAGCCGCACAGGACCCTGTAGTTTGTGACAAGGAGTTAGAACTTCATCCTATGTCCACTCAATCCAGAGTCAATTCCTTCTGACAACTTCCTTCTTTCTCTCTTTTTTTACAAACCTTCTCTTTGAAGATTGAACTTCAGTCCATCACTTCAGCGAATCTTCTCCTGACTTCTCCTGGTCTTAAATGGGGGTAAAAGATCTGGGTTCAAATCCTGACTCTCACTTATTATCTGGGTGGCCTTGGGGACAATGACTTCATCTCCCCAAGGCTGGGAGCTCTTCTTTAAATCAGGGGAGTGACAGTCTCTGCGTGGTGGGACGGTCACCACTGGGGAGCTCTTGGCCCAGGTCCTGGCTCCATGTAAGGGCTCAGTCAATGGCACTGATGTTACTTGTCTTCCTTTACTTTGGATTTGTTTCTCTTACCCTCCAACTTGTTCAGGTAGTGAAGTGCCAGGAAGCTGAGGTCTCCTTTTTAGAACACTAAGAAAATATCCTGCTGAAAGCTAATGAAAGTTCATGTCCAAACTTGAACTCCTGATCTTTCCTCTCTACTTTGCTCTTTTTCTAGCCTCAACCATCTCAGTTGATGGTAACTCCATCATCCCATTTGGGCCGGAAACTTTGGAGTCAAGTGTGACTCTTCTTTCTCTTATATTTTACTTCAGTCCACTGAGAAATCCCCCTGGACTTGCCTTTAAGCTGTATCCAGACTCCAATCAGTTTTCTCCACGTCTACTGCTGTTTCCTGTTTCAACACCCCATCACTTCGCACTTTGATGTATTGCAGTGGTCACTTTACTGGTTTCCTGCTCCTGCCCTTATGTCCTGGCAGCCCCTTCTCAACACAGCATCTCGAGGGGTTCTTTAGAAGTCAGAACGTGTTCCTCCTCAGTTCAAAACCCTCCCATGGCTCCCGTCCCACCTGGGTCTTCCCCTCTGCCACCAACTCATCCTGCTGCGGCCACTCTGGTCTCCTTGGTGCTTCTCAAACATTCCAGGTAGACTCCTGCTTCAGGACCCACTGTTCTCTGTATAGGAAGCTCTTCCTCAGAGTCTCTGCTTCATCTTGGTCAAGTTTCAAATGCTACTGTCTCACCAAAGCCTACCCTGACCACCCTCTTTAAGACTGGAACCCTCTCTCACAACTATTATCATGGCTCTTTGCAAAAAAAAAATACAAATACAAATAATAAGTGTTGACCAGGATGTGGAGAAAGTGGAATTCTTGTGTACTGTTAGTGGGAATGAAAAATGGTGCAACCTCTGTGGAAAACAAGATGGCGGTTCCTTCAAAAATTAAAACTAGCCCTGGCTGGTGAAGCTCAGTGGATTGAGTGCGGGCCTGTGAAGCAAAGGGTCGTGGTTTGACTCCCAGTCAGGGCACATGCCTGGGTTGCAGGCCAGTTCCCAATGGGGGACACATGAGAGGCAACCACACATTGATATTTCTCTCCCTCTCTCCTTTCCTTCCCCTCTTTCTGAAAATAAATAAATAAAATATTTTTAAAAAATTAAAAATAAAGCAAACAATCCAGCAATCCCACTTCTGGGTATATACCCACAAAAGAACCGAAAGCAGGACCTTGAAGAGATATTTGTATACTCATTTATAGAAGCATTATTTTCAATAGCCCAAGGGTGGAAGCAGCCCAAATGTCTCTTGATGGGTGAGTAGATAAACAAACGTGGTCTCTCTATCCATACAATGGAATATTATGCGGCTTTGAAAAGGAAGGAAATCCTGACACCTGCTACAACATGGATAAACCTTGAGAACACTGTTGGGCTCAGTGAAACAAGCCAGTCACCAATAGACAACTACTGTTGATACCAGTTACATGAGGTACTTGGAGTAGCCTAGTTCATAGAGACAGGAAGTGGAATAGCGTTTGCCAGGGGGTGCAGTAGGAGGGAGAGAGGAGTTGTTTAATGTGTACAGAGTTGCAGTTTTGCAAGATAAAAAGGGTTCTGTGGCTGGATGGTGGCGATGGTTGCCCGCCTTCGCGAACATACTTAGTGCCGCCGAACTGCACTCTCGAAAATGGCTAAATGGCCAGTTTAATCGTACGTGTATTTCCCCACAATGGAAAACAAGGCCGCCCTCTCTCCCCATCTGCCAGCACCATCTTCCGCTTTTCTCTTTCTCATAGTGCTTTTCACCTTCTAACATACGATTTACTCATTTATCGTTTAGTGGTCATCTTCCCACACTAGAGGGACAGCCGCACACGGCAGGGGTCTGAGGTACCCAAGCACCAGGGTTCCATCTGATACTGGATTCCAGTGTAGACCAGCATATATAAGCCGAGAGATTAAAACTTTATGGATGAAAGCCCAGAAAAATCTGTTCATCAGATTCTTAAGCAGAATCTGATCATTCTGCTTAAGAGCGGTGGCTACACGGCTGCGTCCACCTGGAAAGATCAGACATAGCCTTGTTTCCTTGTATGTGTCTCCCTGCTTCCCCATCCCCTTCTTAAATCGGGGAGGTTGGGAGAACGCATTTTTGACTTAGTGATTACATGACTGTCTTCTCTTTTTTTTAATTTTAATTTATTTATCTTTAGCGGGGAAGGGAAGGAGAAAGGGAGAGAAATATCAATGTATGGTTGCCTCTCGTGAGTCCCCTGCTGGGAACTGGCCTGCAACCCAGGCATGTGCCCTGACTGGGAATCGAACCGCGATCGTGTGGTTCACAGGCCCGCGCTCAATCCATTGAGCTACACCAGCCAGGGCTACATGACTGTCTCCTTGATAACTCTTTGCGTCCATGATCACCCTACTAAGGACTCATTTTTTGAATTCTAGAGAAGGACTTAGAAGCAGGTTCTGTTTCCTCTGACTGAGGAGACGGCTGCATGGTGCTTTCTCTCTGTTGCCTCCTTTCGTCTCCATGGCAACGCTGAGAGATAAGAATTTTCATCTCCATTCGACCAGGCAAGAAACAGACTCAGAGAGGTAAAGTAGCTTACCCAGGGCCCCATGGCCACTGAACGGCCTAGGCAGGGGATTGACACCCAGGTCACTCTGTGGCAGAGCTGGGCTCCCTTCTTCCCTGCGGCAGACCACCGCTCTTCACACAAGCCTTTCAATGGCAGCCTGAGATGATCACAGTCAGGTTTAAGCTTCCTCTTCAGTCTGATAGATTCATGAGCTCGGGAGATAAAGGTCCAGAAAACTCAGATGAAAACAGGAAAAAAAAAAAATCTTCTTTATCTAAAATACCTGAATCGAGTCTCAGACCCCAACCTAAGGGACGAGGTGAATGAACTTCAGGGTGGTGCAGCTCAGATCTTTACATCGACAGCTATTTCCTCAAGCTCCTCTCTTCTTTAAATAGTGAAATTATGTAAAATAAATGTTCCCAGCTATTTTGGTGAATTATATGCTATCTATACCCCACAAATGCCAAGGACTTGCGAGCCAGCCTGTTTTGAAGCCCTCATATATTTAACATATGCCGCTGCTATTTTCTTTCGTATTTCTTTTTTTCTCCCCCCCTTGGGAAATCTTGGCTCGTGTACTAGATGCATACTTTTAGAAATGCAGCCGACTGAAGATGTAGCTTGGCTCTCCGAGTCTAATTTAATGTCAGAGGCCTCCTTTTATGACTGTGTTAAAACAAGCGTTCATAAATAAAGGTGCCCCGGCTTGCTGTGGTTTGCCAGGAATGTGGACAGATCCTGGTTGAAAACTGCAGGGAGCTAAGCCACTTTCTCAAAGTCACATTTCACAAAGGTCAATGTACTCCATGCTCAAGGCAGAAAAGGTGGCTTGGGTGAAGCCCGGGCGGGAGGGAAGCTAACATTTGCTCAGTGCCCACCATTCCCCATTCATCAAGCTCAGTTCATCTTCCTGATGGTCCCTGTCATCCCATCGACCCTGTTTCACAGATGTGACATGCTTAGCAGATGCCACCCGATCCACAAGAGCTCTGTAAACAGTCACCATTGTTATGGGTATTGATTACCAATGGGTGGACGCCCAGGTTACAAATGGCAAACGTTACAGAAAGGTGGAAAAGAAAAAGTAAACAGATCCCCTTTGCTTCAGCAAGCCTTGCTTCCAGGCATTGCTCCTCCCCAGAAGCAACCAATCTTCACCTCCCTACGTCTCCTTCCAGAAGGTCTAGGCTCTAGACATAAATAATCTATGGCAGCGCTTCTCAGACTTGCTTGAACTGCACACAGGCTGTCTGGGGACCTGGTTGAAGTGCAGATGCTGATTTAGAAGGTCTGGGTCAGGGGCAGAGACTGCACGTCTAATAAGCCCCCAGGGGATGTCTGAGACCACACGTCAGTCTCCGTGGCTAGGTCATGGGGGTCACACGCTAGCTTATTTAATAATGAGGCCCAACAATTTTTCCCGTTGGCTCTCGCCGATGAACTTGTGTGTATGGTTCCGTATGTGTGTGTGTTGTGGTAAGATACACATCACATTCAGTTTGCCGTTGGGATCATTTAAAGTGGCAGGACGGTAAAGTCCATTCCCATGGTTGCACAGCCTTGGCCACCGCCCATCTGCAGAACTTGTCCATCTTCTCCACCCCGGAACTCGATGCCCAGGAAACACCGACTCCTCGCACACCCCTTCCTCCAGCACATGCCTTCTGTCCATTGACTCTGACTCTTCTTGGCCCCCTCATGTAGGTGGACAATATCTGTACTTCTGCGTTAGGCTTATTTCACTTAGCGTCATGTCTTTAAAGTCCATCCGTGTTGTAACACGGGTCAGAATTTCCTTTCTTTTTAAGGCAGGCTAACAATCCGTTGTACGGATAGACCACACTTTGCTTATCCATTCACCCATTCCTCCCCTGATGGACACTTGGATTCTTTCCATCTTTGGCTGTTGTGATACAGAGCAACTCAAAAACATTTTTTTAAAGAACATTTCCTTCGGTGGATGTGCCGTAATCTATTTCATCACTCCTTTCCTGAGGATTGTTTCTAGTTTTGTTAATACTTATCACATTTAGTTAATAATTATCACATGCAAAGCGGCAACCAGCCTGCTAGCACCAGGGGTGAATGGCACCTGCAAGAGTGGCTGGGAGTAGGGACTCTGGGAAGTCGGGTGGCTTTGCCAAAGTCTGGCTTAGACACCCACTGTGTGACCTTGGACAAGCTCCCAGCCCCTCTGTTCTTGAGTGCTCTCGTCTGCAATATGGGGATAGTGGAAGTTAAGGTTAAATAAGACAATCAAAGCACAAACCCTGGACCTGACTCACAGCAAGCTAATAGTCCTCATCAGCTGTTATTTGGGTGGTAAATCCCTACCCTCTTAGGTCTGTGATGAATTACCAGCACAGGCAATCTGGGTGGGTGCCCGGAGCATTTTAAATTTTGAAAGCTATCACAGATTACCTTCCAAAGAGGTTGTAGTGGTTGCTATTAGTCACCGAAAGAAGCACAGAGTCCCGGAGAGTCCCTCAGGAGAGGATGTGATAAAATCAGTAGTCAGGGAAGATTGTCTGCCCACACGGTCGTTTCCTTCTCCGACGTCACCCTCAGAGTTGAGGGTGATCCATGGACCTTCCCTCCATCCCTGAAAATGAAGTGATAATAATGTGAGTCAATGTTCACCTCCTTCCTTTGCCTAATAATTACCTGTGTTTTTCATCTTGTTTGAATGCCCTGGGGGACCGTTTATGTTTTGGGGTGGCTTCTTGGAGACAGAGAGTCCCCTCCTGGAACCCATTTCACACCACCCCTTTCTCAGTGGGTTGCAGACTTGAAATCTCTCATCTGCAGGGACCACCCTGCCCAGGTCCAGCCATACTATTTCCTTAGAGGAATGTGGGCCCCAGATGGCCAGATATTCTACTTAAAGAGACATCAGAAGTCTTGCTTTTTACCTGAATTCTTTCCATTAATAAGTTGGGCATCCACTTAAAAAATACTACAGATAAGCAACGTTTTGTGGGCATAGTATAACCTTCAGGTGACCAAATTGTTCTCTCTGTTACAGAGAGATGAGTCTAAATTCTGAAACACGTGCTTCCAAACAGTATTCAAGTCTAGAATGGAGAGATCCTCTTTCCCCAGCCCACCGTGGGAACAGGGCTCCTCTGGAGTTGTGCCGTGCCCAACCCGTGCACCTGTACGTGGCCATCCTGACCGATACACAGCCTTCGAAGTTGTGTCGCCCCCTACAGGCCGACTCAACAGAAACGCCCTACCCGAGCAACTCCCCTGACTGCGGAAACAAAGCCCTTCACCTGTCTTGGGCACAAGAGCTGGGCAGCAAGGCTGGGGAGGGGGGAGCTCTAGCCTTCATGACCGGATTTGCTCTGTTCTCTAGAGTGGTGAAATTTCGTCGCACGGGCGAGAGTGCAAGGTCAGAGGATGACACGGCTTCGGGAGAGCATGAGGTCCAGATCGAAGGGGTCCGCACGGGCCTAGAGGCGGTGGAGCTGGACGATGGAGCGGCTGTGCCCAAGGAGTTTGCCAATCCCACTGACGGTGAGGGGGCCCTGCGGCCGAGACACCAGCCCAGGCCACGGTCAGGGGCTCTGTGATGCCAGGGTCGCCTCCCCAGGTGGCACTTTCAGAGGGACCTCTTGAAGGGGCAAGTAGGAGGGCCCAGAGGGCCCAGGGGTGATACTGGAAGTGTGAGCTGAACCTACATGGCTTACATCACCAAGCAAGGTTACATCACAATCCCCGCCGTCAGCGTCATTGCATAACCCTTGGCTGAGGACAGCACCATGACAATGGTGATGAGGTTGATGAGACGTGATGATTTTGGTGATAATGCTGATGGTGATGATGGTAGTGACGATGACAATGGTGATATGATGGTGGTGGTGATGACGATACGGTGATGACGATATGGTGATGATGGTGGTGACAATGGTGCTGATTATGACAGTGATGATAATTGTGGTGGTGATGATGGTGATAGTGTATTGATGATGTGATGTTGATAAAAATGATTGTGATGGTGAGAATTGTAACAGTGATGATAACAGTGGTGGTGAATATGGTGTTGTTGGTGAGCATGATGGTGTTGACGGTGGTGGTTATGATGTGATAATGATGATGGTGATGGTGTATTGATGATGTGATGAGGATGGTGGGGATGGTGGTGATATTTTGACAGCGATAATAACGACGGTGGTGATGGCGTTTGGTGGTGGTGATGATGGTGGTGGTGAATGTGATGGTGATAACGGTCGTGATGGGATCGTGATGGGAATGGCTGACATTAGCTGAAGGTTTACTCTGTGCCAGGCACTGTTCTAAGCACTTTATACATACTACCCACTTAATCTTCACATTTCTAATTGGAACTATTATGGTCGCCTTCCCCATTTTGCAGAAGAGGAAAACTCAAGTACAAAAAGGTTAAGTGTCTTGCCCAGAGTCACACAGCTAGAAATCAGCCACACTGTATTTGAACCCAGGTGATCTGACCTCAGAATCCACATTCTTACTCAGGACCTTGTGCTGCCTCTGAGTAGAGCTGTTCAAACAAAGAGCCTGAGGTGGAGCTGTGGGACCTGGTCTCCCCTCATCGCTCGGTGCTGATGGGCAAAATCGTTCCACGCGTTCCTGAAAGGCCCCCGATTCCCAGCAGGAGGGAGGATCACTGACCCGAACCCAAGGCCTATTGTTAGCAGAGCTAAGGAGGCAATGACTAGGGAGAGGGGAGGCAGCGGTTAGGAGCAGTGTCTACTGTCCAGGCCAGTCTGGGCTCAACTCCCAGGTCAATGGTGTGTCAGCCGAGTGATGCTGGGAGAGTCCACTTCCTCCTCTGTAAATGGGGCTGAGACTGGGCCTTAACAAAGTTGGGACGGGGACTAAGTGAGGTGATAACGCCCACCAAGCTCCTAGGGCGGTGCCTGGCACGTGGTGAACTCTCAGTAGTGCATCGTTATGTCATCATCGCTTCGTGTCACTGATGATGTTAGACTCTGTGACACCAGTAACATCAGATGTTACTAATGATGTTACTGACTCTGCTTTCTCCTCAAAATTTTCACCGAAAAAAAGCCTGAACCAGCTCACGCTTTTGGAGAAGATTGATTGAGGTTGGAGGTTCATGATTGACATTCCAAAAAAGCCACAGTTGCCAGAAGTTATGCTGAAACCATTTTGGATTTGTAGAAAAGTTGTAAAGATACTATCGAGAATGCTCACATGTGCCTCATGCGAGCACCAACCAGTGGACGTTCGTCACAACTAGGAGATGAGTTCTGGTGCAACGCATTTTCCTACATCCCAGACTTTTTATTTTAACTTGGCCAGTTTTTTCCAGCAGTCATTGCACAGGACACAACCCAGCACACTGCATTGGACTTAGTCTTTTAGTATTTTCCAAAACATTTATTTGCTTACTAATTATGTCTCTATTTTTTGAGCATACCCATACCATGTGTTTATGTGGAAATCATTCAGACACTTTAGAAATGTGCAAGGTAGGTAGGCGGCTGCTGTCCTCAAAGATGAACCTGTGGCCATTCTTTCTGACTTCCTCTGCGTGGTGCACACACCTGCTTTCATCTCAGAGACAGTTCTTACGGCATGAACCTCTCCACACACTGCCTTTCATGTAGCAATAGAGTGTGGATACCTTTCCATTTGAGTACAGGTGAAATTCTGCTTTTACAAAGTATTCTTTCTCTGACTGGGCAAGTAATACATTCTACAAGGAAGGAAGCTAAAGTTGCAAATGATTTCTCCCTCCCTCCCTCCAAAGACAATGAACATAGAACCACAATGTAAGTTTTGTGTATATTCTGTACATAGTCACATATACTAAACACCCACACATGTGTCCATTTCAAAGAAGAGAGCCATCCTAAATACTGTGTTGTCTATCTTGCTTCATTTTTTAAAATTAATTAACAATAATACATTGCACACATCTTTCTACATCTGCACATTCTTTTTAACAGTTGGGGCATATTTTATAATGTGGATATATAAACACACAAAATTATAATATATGTCACCATTTGTTTGACCGACGCCTGTTGATAGACACTCTGCATTTTCCTGTTTTGCCTTTTGTAAACAGTGTTGCAGTGGATTTGATAGCAAGCACGTTTTTTCTAGGATAAATTCTAGAAGCGGCATGTGCTGTCTTTAATGAGTTTGCCTGGAGACCCCTGCCAGCCCCACTCCACACTAGGACAACTTCGGGATGCCCTGACTTCCTCCTCCCCTCCCCCTGTCTCCTTCCCAGATACTTTCATGGTGGAAGATGCGGTGGAAGCCATTGGGTTTGGAAAATTTCAATGGAAGCTGTCGGTTCTCACCGGCCTGGCTTGGGCAAGTATTTCTGGGGCAGAGACCTCGCGTTCACTCTCCAAGAGACCCTTGTGCATGCTGCTTCACTGGGTCTCCGTCATCTATAAGGAAGGACAGTGCTTTTCACAGAGAGCCTTGGCTTGAACCGTTAAGGTTTATGCTGAGTGATGTGGGTGGTAATGCAGGGCAGTGCTTGGGAGGAGTCCGGTAATGTTGGCAATTGCCCACCAGGAGGCGTTGGAGCTCCCGGCTAAATGAACGGTTCCCAATCCTTTGGGGCTCGGGGCCTCTCTGAGATGATGAAGGCCATCTATGGCGCTCACCCTAGAAAACCACGCACAGATAAAACCGAGCCCCTCGCTTCACGAGGTGCAGGATCCCTGGTGAAAATCACTCCACTGACCTATGGCAAATAGAGCATCTAGACCATTAGTACAACTGAAATTTATTTTTGAAACTATTTTTCCAAATGGATCTCTAATTTCCCCACGTCGTTTTCCCACTAATCTGAAAGGCTCCCTGGATCGTCCACACATTCCCACAGCTTCATGGGGCTGCGTCTGGACTCTCATTTCTGCCCCATCATTCTATCTAGTCCTGTAAAGGATGTTTAATTGCTGGGGCTTCCGAGTACATTTTAATATATTAAAAGGTCACAATTGTTAAATACACTGAGCATGCTCTACGAACAACGACTCGAACCCGAAGACAAACTAATCTCTAACTGAACTAAAGAGAAAAGATCCTTGCCTCTCTATCTCTATAAAAAAATGTTTTTCTTATATTTTTGAAATGGGATGCTTTCCCACTTTCTTCCGGAAGTGCCCCTATTTTTTTAAACATGGAAAAATCCCACACAGAAAAAAAAAAAGATTAACCTCTAGTTGTCAATCCTGCATTGGTACCACACTGTTTTAACTACTAGAGAATCTAACTTGTTTTGCTACGTGGTAGGTACTCAGCAGGCAGTAGGAGTTTCTGTATGCTGTCTTGGGGGTCCCTGGGGGAGGGGTCAGCCGTCCCTGCACACACGGCATCCTGGCCGCATGACCTTTGCACCTCCCTCTGCAGATGGCAGACGCCATGGAAATGATGATCCTGAGCATCCTCGCGCCCCAGCTGCACTGCGAGTGGCGGCTTCCCAGCTGGCAGGTTGCGCTGCTGACCTCGGTAGGCGGCCGGCGGCTCTCTCCTGTTGCACACCGTGCTGGTGCCCTGGGTGGTCTGTGGGGTGTCTCCCTGCTCCCACTGCTGCCAAAGGCTCAGTGGAAAAGAATTAAACTGCATGGAAGCACCACGGCCTCAGCTTCCTTCCCTCCCCAGGAGGTTGGCAACCAGTGGGACCACTGCACACAGGGGTCCAACCCCCTGGGGGCTCCAGACATGCTTCTCAATTGCTAGGGAGCTGGAAGCCACCTGGGCATGTCACTTAGACCTTGTACCGCTCACTCAGCTAAAAAGGAGATGCCAGTAGTTTCTAACCTCCCGTCTCCTGTTTTCATACTCTCCAAACTCTATCTTGCAACCTTTGATGTTTTCTTAGCAACGGGACAAGATATTTCTTCAGAATGGCTAGCAATTAGTAAAATGCTAGTTCCACAGCCATACTGCCTAATTCCAGCCCAAGTAGCGCCACTCACAGATGTGTGACCCTGGTCAAGTGTCCTCGCCTCTCTGAGTCTGTTTTCTCATCTGTAAAATAGGGACAATGACACCCACCCCCTAGGATGGTTGTGAGGTTTCAGCAGTAACACAAAGCACGCAGAATAGCATTTGCACCTTAGCAGGACCACAGCGAACATCGGCTTCTTACTATTAGTAGGGTGTGACAACACAGGGTCAATCTGTTGTTCCCTTTCTCTGTGCTGCTCCGTGTCGTGGTCTAACAGAAACCTTCCTCCCCTCCACAGGTGGTCTTTGTCGGCATGATGTCCAGCTCCACCCTCTGGGGAAACATCTCAGACCAGTACGGCAGGAAAACAGTAAGGCCACCTCTCCTAAGCGCATGTCCCTTGGGTTATCTCCATGGTGATGATAAGTAACAGAACGCACGCTGCTTGAGCACTGGGGAGACCTAATTAGGAGCTATGTTGACATGCGGTGAGAAGACATTGCTCTGAAGACACTGTGGATTTTTGATGCCACACATTACCAGGCGGGGGTGCCAAGCACATGCATTTCACAGTGTAGAAGGTGCTGTTGGCCCCCACGTGATCTTCTGGGCACTCTGCATTCACAGCAGGCTGGGGGCAGGCTCTTTCTGTTGGTAGAGAAAGACATCGCCTCTTTGCCCTTAAGTATTGCCTCTCAATCCCAGCAGGATGGAGCTGTGGGGCCAGCGGGGGACCCTGCTCATCGAGGCACCCCAAATTGTCCGCCTTCCCCACCCCTCCTGGGACTGCCACCTAAATAAATTATTTGCACTAGAATTCTTGTCTAGGAGATGACAGGAAGTGGATTTGCAAACACGAAGGCGATTTCCAGGTCTGGAATTACAAGGAGCTCTTACTGCTTTCCAAAAAAGTGTTACCTATTTACTTATTACTTGAGAGACAGAAACATCAGTTTATTGTCCCACTTACTCATACATTACTCATTGTCCCACTCATTCAACCATGACTCATGGTTGAATTTTGTCCGTGCCCTGATCTGGGATTGAACCTGCAACTTTGGTGTACCGGGACAGTGCTCTAGCCAGCTGAGCTAGCCGGCCAGAGCTGAATGCTTACTGTTTTGTTACTTCATGGCTTTGATGGTCTGCTTTGTATTTGAGTTGTTTTTGTTCTGCTAGACTGTACTTGGGCTCTTTGATGCTTATAGTGTGTGAAGCTGCAGTCGTTCCAACTATAAGCCTGGGCCTCAGGGGTGAGAAGATCTCAATAGCTCTAGGTGAGCTTGGCCAAGCCGCCACTCCACTGGTGCTCATTCTGAGATATCACGTTCCCCGACCGCTTCATTCATCTCTTTCTTGGACTCATCACCCTGCAGTTCCTCCCAAGGCAGGATAGTGCGGTGGTTACGTGCTGGAGCTCTGAAGTCATGTGGACCTCGGTCCTGAGTCTGCTACTCCTGGCTGTGTGACCTTGGGCAAGTCTAAGTCTAGACCCTTAACCATGATGCTACGGGGTGGAATCCATAGGTGTTCAGTAAGTATATGTTGGCTCAGTGAATGAATGGATGTTTGAACAGTGCTGTACAGGAAGCAGACTCCAGCCACAGCCCCTCCTTCTTTGACTGGACAGGAAACACAGAGCCGAGCAGATACATGGTGTTGAGTGATGAAACCACCAGGGAGTGGCTTGGCAGGGCCAGAGGTGGCAAGGTTGGGCAACAGGCCATAGCCTTCGTAGCCCAGAGGATCTTAGATGGTTTTAGGGGCTGGAGAGGTGAGTTGGCAAGGCCTCTCCAGACGTCCTAGAGAGAGTAAAGCCTGGATTACTGTGGTCTTCGGGGTGGGGGTGGGGGGGCAGCTTTCTAGACTCTGTGTCTATCCAGCCTCCCACCCACTTCCTGTTTCTGGAGGGTGTGAGTCATTGCTTTAGAGGTTTTCTGGTTGGCTGATAGAGCAGAATGGGATCTGGACAGAGGGAGGAAGGAGGGAGGAAGGAAGGAAGGAAGGAAGGAAGGAAGGAAGGAAGGAAGGAAGGAAGGAAGGGGAAGGGAAGAAAGGAAGGAGGAAAGAGAAGAACTTTTTAAAACCATTTCTCTGGTGGAGCTGGGCTTGAGGGGCTGTAAGCCTGGGGCTGTCTGCTGCCGGACTGAACGTTAGTTAATCTTCAGGCCTATGAAATAACGAAAGGAAAAAGCTCTTCTGAGATTTTAGTATGGCTTCTTCCTGAGCAGGCTGGGTGTAGGGATAAACGACTCATTCCTCTGTCTCCGGCTGAAAACATTTTTTATTTACTTGTTCTCGAGGCAAACATGTGCATGCATAGAAAAATTCAGGAACCTGTAATGAGGAATTTTACTGGGCCCCCGATTCTGTCATCCAAATGCTGAATACTGAAGCCATGAAGACTACAGGGGGAAAGGAGTAAAAATACCTTAATCTGGGGCCTGAATTTGCCACTGGGTGACTAAACCAAGTCACTCCCTCACCTCGGGCCTCAGTTTCCTTATTTATATTGAAGCAGGTTGGATTAGGTAATAACTGATATTAACAGCTACCATTTATTAAATTCCCCAAACTAAAGGGCAGATGGGTTTTTGTTCCTTGGGTCTGTTCTAATCCTTCAGTAGGGGATGTCAGGAACATGGATTGGAAGAGTCAGAAGCCTCGGTGGATAGTGCTGTGATTGATTAGTGATGTCTGCCATGGGCACAGAGCAGAAAGACTGATAGGTGAGTTTAGTCAACTGCCCAAGGAAAGGGGCAGTGCCTGCATTGTTCACAGAGGTGGCCCCAGAGCCTGACACAGCACCTGGCTTCTAGCAGGCACTCAATAAATATTTCTTGAGTCACTGAGCTGGGTGGATGAGAATAAGATCTTGTTTCTATTTTTGGCTATCTCCCCTTCTCTCCACACCATCTGACTTCACTGATGTATCCTCTTTGTTTACCCGAAAAGTCCACAATGGGTCGCTATGCCTTAGGATCCTGGCTTCCCTTGTAAGCGTGTGTTTATCCTGCCCCCGAGGGCAGTGACTCATATGTGTTCCCAGGAGGGAGCCCTCTAGAATATAGATGGCTTTGTGTTTGTGATGAGCCTCAGAGGAGAAAGCGCTAAGCTTGGATGTGAAAAAGTTTCATAGATGGGTTTTCAGTAATACCATTGACTGAATCTTGTGACCTGGAAACACATTTTGGCACCTCCTCCAACAGCGATTCTCAAAGAAGAGGGTGAATTTTGCCTCCCTGCAACTTAGCAATGTCTTCAGGTGTTTTTGGTTGTCACAACCCAGGGGAGGGGCGCTACCGGCCCCTAACGAGTAGACGTCAGGGATTCTGTGTGAAATCCCACAGTGCCCAGGACTGTCCCCACCACAGAGAATTACCAGATCCCAAATGTGAACGATGCCAAGGTTGAGAAACCAGGCCCTGAGAGGGAACGGGCAGACAGTGCCAGTGGCCTTCTTGGGAAGAGTTAGCTCTTCATCCTCTCACGTATCGCCTGGGGACCATTCAACCCACATCTCAATATTTGCTCATTGGCTCAATAAGGGGCTCATTTGGACAAATGAAATATTGATATAACATCATCATGACAAGCACGGGTTCTGAGACCAAACTGTTTAGGTTCAAATCCCATCTCCTCCAGTGATAGGTTGCATGGGTTCTGGCAAGTCCCTGAACTTTGCTGTGTCTCAGGTGCCTTATCTGTAAATGAGGTCATGGCAGTCTCTCCCTTTGGGCTGTTATGAAGAGTAAATGGGCCCTTGACCCAAAGGAAGCATTTCAAAAATGTCCATTATTATTCCCATCACTTGCCAGGCTGATGGTGCAGTGTTAAAGTTCAGGAGTGTCTTACTCCAGAGTTGACATCCTTCCCCCTGACCATGGCTGCTGGGAGACATGACTAACTTGTCCCCAGAATTCAGTTGATCGGTGGGACAGTCATTCATCTCAAATAAAGCAAGCTTGGAGGGCTGCCTGGAGTGTTTCTCCAGCTCTCCTGACCAGCTTGCTAAATTCCACAGCCCATGCAAAGCTGGCTTGACCAGGGACAGAGGAGAGAAAGCACCCCAAGACTGCAAGGCCCCTTGTCTCCTGCATGGAGTTCCGGGCCAACCCCAGGGAGGATGGATCAGGCTCTAATTATAAACCTTCCCCAGAACTCCTCCAGGAGCAACGGGCGAGCTGGGCAGCTGGCGAGCTTTGGCGAGCACTAAAAATCTCTTAGCTCCTTGTTCTGCCTCCGCCCAGCTGGAAGGTTTCTGTGAGGGTGTCCGCTGCGTGACTTTGCAGGGGACTCACATATGGGGTTGGGACTCAGTGGGCTGCTTCAGTTCCTGCAGAAGTTTCTGGAGCCTGGGGGCTTGTGGCAGCCACTGAAAGGTAGGGAGACGTTGGATGTGCAGACTTGAAGTGTTGGAAATAAACGCAACCAGGTTCGCATCCTAGGGAACCTGGAGCAGGTTACTCCACCTCCTCGAGCCTCAGTTTCTCCTTCTGCAAAATCGGAGTGACAACATCATAGCTTATAGTGCTGTTTAAAGGAGGCAGTGTAGGTCAGAGCCATGTTTACTGATGCTTGGTTAGCCCATGATCATTGGTGACTTACTGGTTGGAACACCAAGAACAACAACTGCAGAATATGACCAGGCCATTTTCTAGTTCAAAGCCTGCAGGTCCATGTTATTCCTAAGGAGGGAAAGGAGGTGACCAGGGGGCCTCTCATTTCAGTGTTTTGAAGATTCCCCCGGCTTCCTTGCCTCGTAACTATTTTTTCTTTGCATGTGAGCATGACTGAAGAATACCTGGCTTAGGGGGTTCAGTTAAGAGAGAGTCACCTGTACACTACTGAGCAAGCTCCTCTTGGGGGTGACAGGCCTGCCACCCAAATGGTAGCAAGACTTTGAGCTCCTTGGAGCAGGAGCTGGGGGCCTTTCTAAGCTCCAGGTTGCAAGCTGATGAGCCACGGGCCAAGTATGGTCCACACATGTGTATTCTTTATCCCATACAATGCTTCACAGGGCTCCAAGTCAGTTACCTCTCTTTCAAAAATGACATATTTTGCATAAAAATACAAAAGTTATGGTTTTTTTTTAATTGGCCTGTCTGCAGCCGAGGATCCACATTCCATGATGGTAACTTTTGATTTTAGAGACTGAGAGGGAGAGAATCATCATTTTGTTGTTACACTTAACTATGCATTCACTGGTTGATTCTTGCATGTGTCCTGACCAGGAATTGAACCTGCAGCCTTGGCATATCAGACCAATGCTCTAACTAACCAACTGAGCTACCCAGCCAGGGCCCATGATGGTAACTTTTGACCATAGCTGAGTAGAGGCTGACAAGGCAGCTCAAGTCCTTTTTCATTCACCCAGACTCACCTGTCCTTGCTGTACCACACCTGTGTGGTGCATGTACGTTCTCTGCCAGAGGTAATGCGGAGCCATCGAAGGCCCTGGAGGAAGGGAGTGGCTTGTTCACACTACAGCATTTAGGGCTGGAAATCCTGGCTTCAGTTTGGACTCTGCTGATCCCGAACAAATCACTCACCGACCAATCCTTCAACCATCACTGTGCTACTTTGGAAACGAAAATAATCTCTTTCCAAAGGTTACTGCGAGGATCCGTGTGAGTGAAAGTTCCATGAAGTCAGAGGCTCTGGCTGTCGTGTTCCCTGCTGCAGCCCAGGACAAAGTCCAGTGCCTGGCATCCAATATGTGCAAAGTTAATGGATGAATGAACAAGTAATAGCACTTTGACTGCCAGGCACACAACAGGTGCTCAATACATGCATAGCAAACAAATGAGTGAATGAATGAATGATACATATCAGTACCTCCAGTGCAGGGCACACAGATGTTCACACATGTTTATTGAATGAATAACATGTATCAGTACTCTAGTGTCTGGCATACAGCAGGCACTCAATACATGCTTACTGTCAAATCATTGAATAAGCAAATTAATGAATCTATAATGTCTATGCATCTATTTCTAGAGGCTAGCATGCAGGGGAAGCTCAATTAATAAACAGGGAATGAAGGAAGGACGAAAGAAAAGAAGGGAGGAAGGAAGGGAGGGAGAGAGGGAGGGGGAGAGGAAGGGAGAAAAGACGGGGCTAACAGTCTAAAAGGGAGAACAGATGTTAGGGTAGAGTGACAAGTATAGCTAATGACAAGCCCAGGGGACATTTCTACAGAATCCCTGAGTGGTGCTCGGTGGGGACCTGCTGGCAGTACTCACGGCTTTGCAATAGCCACAGCACTACTCACGAATAGTCGCTGAGTTCTCATTTCCTAGGCAGCTGATCACCAACAGAGTCATGTTAGAGGGTGACCCACACAGCCAAGGGTTCTCTGTGTGGGTGACATCAGCAGGCAAATGCAGAGCCAGCTGTGATCTGCTGTGACCCGACAGGACGGGCCAGTGTGCCTGTGTGTGGTGCCTGGCATGCGGGTCACTGGTGACCTCACTGGGGTAACACAGGCAGCCCCGGGAGGGAGGCTGAGCCTCCGTGCCCCAGTCTGGGTGTCCCCTTCACTTCCTTTTTCTCGTGTCCTGCTCTGTTTCACTTCTTTTTTTTTTCCTCTGCTGCTAACGAGGTCCTGTTTCTGACTCAAGACTCTTTGGGTTCCAGGGAAGAAAATCTCTACTGAGTTAGCTTAAGCCAAAAGAAAGGAATTAAGTATGAATTTCATAGTCATAAGTTTAGGGGTACACAAACGTGGCTTTATTATTATTGCAATAGATCCAGGGCTTCCTACTTTAATAATTCTTGTCCTACCTGTTCTCTTGTGCACACTGTGTCTTTTTTTTTGTATGAACTGTGTGGGGGTTTTTTTCTTAATAAAATGAATTCTAGGGGGAAAGAAACTGTACAGAGCATCTTAAGTGGGAAATCAGTAACAATTGCCCTAAGGAAATATATCCAAAAAAATAAATGCCATAGAAATAAAACAATGTTATTAAGTTCTAGCTGGTTATCATTGCCTCACTGCTCTCTCTGGGTTCAAAAGAGAGATTAGTAGGTGGTCAAAAGGCGTTAACAACAGACTAGCACCACCCAGATAATTCCTTTGGGACATAACCGGGGAAGAGTGGACATTGGAATGAAAAAGAAACCACCTCCTAGCTAGGCGATTCAGAGTTATTTAAAATGTTCTGTGACCTAAAATCATTTTCCCAAAGACCCCAAGTCAGCTGCTAGACTTACAAATTTTCCTGAGTCATTTTAATTCAGTTTAAGGATTTAAAGCTAAAACCCTAGGTTTTGCGCTTTTCTCCCAACCTGTCTCCCGGGCCCGGGAGAGGGAGCTCATTGGTTCTGGGAGGAGCGCTTCGGAGACGCCTGCCCAGACCTTCCGATGCCTGTTCTCCAGCGGATGTAAGGACTGCGTTCTGCTCCATAACAGGGTTGATGTTGGTTGTTACGTAAAAACTGTCCTTTCAATTACCTTTACTCTCAATTCTTTCTCAATCTGCAAGAGTAATTAACACTCCAGGAAGACGCAGCATGTTTTTCTTGTGGCATTGTGTCCCCAGGTAGGTCTTAACCTTGGCAAACACAATGTCCCCTTCATTTAAAAAATAGTTCTTAGAAATTTTAATAGTGCTCCCTAGTTTCCAGAAATAATTCCAAAGATAAAATGAAATACCCACTCGAATAATATAAAAAGGAACTCAGTAATGCCCTAACTACGATATGAGGGAGAAATTTTCAGAGATAATAAATGTGAAATTTATTTTCAGTATGCAAATTTTCCCGTACAACTTTGCCTAGATAATAAAAGGAAGCAGTGAATATTTGCCCCTGATTATCAATAACCGTGTATTTAACTGAATCTTGCTGATGTTTTTTGCTTTATCACTGACATTTGGAAATAAGATTCAGATCAGTCTATTAGTAGGTCCGTGTCAAAGCCCTGTGACTGGAGAACAATTCGGAAGTGACTCCAACTCCAGGCACAGTGTTGCCATGGGCAACCCGGTTTTCTGAAATGATGGAGGAAGTCGATTTCATAAACTTCCAGATAAAACAAAGCATGATCTTCCTTCGATTTACCTGGAAGTTGCCTTTCTGAAAAATTGAGTATAGTATGTTCAGACTACACCCCACCCCGAATCCTGCCTATGTGTAAAGGGGGACTGAAGATCCAGACGTAGGTAATCACGGAGTTTTCCGCTGCGTGATGGCTGGGCGGGCAGTTGGATTGGGGCTGGTGGAGGACGCAGGACAAGTCCTCATTGGGTCTCATGCACAGTAGGACATCTTCCACATCCGGGCCCTGCCTAGTGAGTACCAATCATTGGGACCAGCAAGAATGCCCCCCAGTTTCGCCGCATACCCCCCGAGGCTGGCAACACCCACACAGAGAACCCTTGGCTGTGGGGGTCACCCTTCTAACACGACTCTGCGGGTGATGTGAAATGTGTGGCGCCGTGCGACCTGGAGGTGCTGAGAAGGCCTGTGACTCGGTGTCTCCCTTCTCCACAGGGGCTGAAGATCAGCGTGCTCTGGACACTGTACTACGGGGTGCTCAGTGCTTTCGCGCCCGTGTACAGCTGGATCCTGGTGCTCCGCGGCCTGGTGGGCTTCGGGATCGGAGGGGTCCCCCAGTCGTAAGTCAATACCCAGCTCTGGCCTTCCAGCCAGGCGGCCAGTCAACGCGGGTCAGGGGCGGGGGCCGGGGTGGGGGTGTTCAAGGCCTTGAGGAATGGGAAGTTGGCTACAGCGGGGCGTGTGGTACCAGGGAGCCTGCCGTGACCAGCAGATGACATCATTATCAGTATTGTAACAATTCCCAATGAAAAAACGCAGCACAAGAGCAGGGAGGTCTTAAATGTGAACTGATAGTAAAAACAATAGACCTAGCATGGATTGGACATTACTCTTCCACGCATCACAGCAGCCCCAGAAAGTACATCATCGAATTATTGCAATCTCCATGTTACAGGTGAGGGTATTGAGGCTCAGTGGGTGAAGTCATTTGCCCAAGTCACACAGTGTGTAGGTGGAACTAAGAATCCAAGGTTATCTGTCTTCGACATTCAATGCTTTTAACTGCCATGCGTGCTGCCTCTCACCCCCCGTGACACGCAAGCAAGAGCCAGGGGATGGGACTCACCACTGGCGAAGTGGGTGCTGTTTTGTTGCTGCTGTTGAGGTGCTGAGAGCCGTCAGAGTTGTAGGGAGAAGTCACTCTCAACCGTGACCCTGGGGAGTCCTAAAGCAAAGCCTGGCAGACGGCAGCAGCATGTGGGCTGAATTGATGTGCTGACTGGGTCTCTAAATAAAGTTTTATTGGGAACACATGCCCATTCGTTTACTAATTATGTCTGCCCATTTTCATGCTACAGTGGCAGAGTCGAGACTCTAATGGCCCACAAAGCCTGAAATATTTACTCTCTGGCCCTTTATAGAAAAAGCGTGTCTGACCTCACCCTAAAGGATGCTGGTAATAACCAATATTTAGTGTTTACTAAAAGGTGGGGGCTGTTCTAAATAATTTACCCCCCCCATCAGGTAAATTCTGTTATTAATTTCATTTGACATATAAAGAAACTGAGGCACAGAGCGGCAAGTAACTTGTCCCGGGAGACTCAGTGAGGAAGACGCAGGGCCAGAAACAAAACCCAGGCCCCCCAACTCCAGAGTCTGGGCTATCGCCATTGCAACTTGCTGCCTTGCTATTAAGGAGGCAGAGGATTTGGAAAGACCCAGGAGGGGGACTGGGGAAAATGGAGGATTTTCCCTGGAAGGGATGTGGGTGAAACGAGGACAGCTGCGTCAGGGCGAGGCTGATGGTCCCGTTCAGTGAGCTTGCCAGGCTGAGATCTGCAAGCAGTAGAAGTTGACAGGGTAGATCAGGGCAAGCCTGCTAAAGCCTTGACTGCCGGGCCAAAAGGGTGTCTGTGGGGAGCCACCGAGAGCTCTGGAGCAGAGGAGGTACTTAAGAAGTATTCATCTGGCAGTGATGGGCAGGATGGGTTTGGAGGAAGGAATCCTATCGAAATAATTTAGGGGCATTTTGAACGAGGACTTGGTAGCTCCCTTCTAGTTTACTCGTTTATTCAACCAATAGTTCTCAAGCGCCCGCTATGGCACAGAGGATGCAGCAGTGAGCAAAACAGACGCGGTCCCGGTTGCAGGTCAGGATCCTGGGAAACAGACGGAGAGATTCGTAGGCAGGTGGTTGTTGGGGTCAGTCTCTGAATGGACCGGGTAGGGGGAGAATTTGAGTTGCGATGTGAGTGCGACAGAGGCCTCAGCCAATGCTGTAGGGGTTCAGAAGTTGGAGTGATTTAACACAGGAACAAATGCCCAATCTCTTCCTGCCACTTAGAGGCTGAAGGGACAGTGAGTGGCTCTCAGTTCTCAGTCCTTCCTCGCCTTATTCGTTATTGATCCTGCAGAGCTCTGCAGAGCGGGCCTTGGACGTATCCTCCTGGATCAGAGATGAGCGGAAAACCACTGGAGCTGGAAGCAGCGGCCGTTAAGCCAAACCCATAAATCTGGGTTGGCGGGGGTTTGTGGCCCATGAGCTCCATTCAGGCCCAGCTCTGGGAATTCCTGCAGACATAGCTTCTCCCCCATTCACGAGCCATTTACTGTCTGGGGGACAGTTGTCCCCTAGTGGCTGGAAGGAATGCACTCACAGAAGTCCACATTAAATTCCTCTCCCTGGGGTGCTCAGGTAGGTGACAGCAGACTCCGCCCCCAGAGAGCCACCTGGACTTTCTTCCCGAGTGAGGGAAAGGAAAGGAACTCAGTATTCTCAATGTCCACCGCGATTCTTGTTCAAGACGCTGCTGTGAGCAGCATTCATTTCTTCTTCTTCTTCCTCCCCATTGCCTGGAAGTGGCATAAAAGGTATAAGAAATAGGGAAGTCTGTCACGGTGCTGGAAAGCAGGCAGAGGGTGCCAGCAGCAGACTACACATCTTGAGGAACTTTTAGAAGATTCTAAGCCGAGGGGATTACCATGGCAGAGGAACCAGAGGCGAGAGAAACCACCTCCTAAAACTGCAAACAGGAGACATCTTTGAGGAGAGAGGACGGGACAGGAGGGAAATAAAATAAGGACACAAAGTGGCTAGGAGGACCTTTACCCCTTACCCTTGTGTTGTGAGGGTCCCCAACCTCCCTTCCCCCACACCCTAAATATCATGCCTCCCCATTTAGCTGTTCGTTTCTTTCTTTTTTAAAAGAGAGCTTTTATTATTTATTTTGAATATTTTATTTATTTCTCTTTAGAGGGGAAGGGAAGGAGAGAGGGAGAGAAGTATCAATGTATGGTTGCCTCTCATGCAGTCCCCTACTGAAAACTGGCCCGCAACCCAGGCATGTGCCCTGACTGAGAATCGAACCGCGATCCTCTGGTTTGCAGGCCTGTGCTCAATCCACTGAGCTACACCAGCCAGGGCTGTTCATTTCTTGAACACTACTCGAGCTGTTCTGTTTGTTTATGGAGCTATTACTACATTCTGGGCACTGGACCATGTGCTTTATACACATGACCATTTTAAAACTCAAAACACCTCAGGACACAGGTATTATTATCTCCATGTTACAGGTAAGAAAACTGGGGCCTTAAAGAAGTTTAGTAACATGCCCAAGGTCACAGAGCGAGTAAATGGCAGACCAAGATTTAAACTTCGCTTGGCCTTCCCAACATACTCTTAACAATCCATTCGACAGCTCCTTTGTGTACGAGGAAAGCAAACAAAAACCACAAACAAAATCATAGAAGAAATATTTTACCACCCAAGAACGCCTGTGGCTTCCCAGTTCTTGCTTCAGCCATTTTCATAAAAATAATCATCTTAATTATGTAATGTTCTTATCTAGTTATAAAATGGCTCCCCTAAGCTCATTATTGAAAAACATTTAGTTGCAGATATTTTTATGTAATTAAATGTTAACTAAGAGTTTCCATTCATTTAGAAGAGTTTTACCCAATGGCACCACCTCACAAAACCAAACGAGTAGGAGTTTGCTGCGTAATTTTTATTTTTATTTTATTTTTTAAAGGGTTTTATTTATTCATTTTTAGAGAGAGGGGAAGAGAAGAAGAAAGGGAGAGAAACACCAAGGTATGGTTACCTCTTGCACGCCCCCTACTGGGGACCTGGCCCACAACCCAGGCATGTGCTCTGACTGGGAATCGAACTGGCCACCCCTTGGTTCACAGCCAGCACTCAGTCCACTGAGCTACACCAGCCAGGGCTGCTATAATTTTTAAATTTTTAAAATTTTTAAATTAAAAAATTTTTAAAAAGATTTTATTTATTTATTTATCTTTAGAGGGGAAGGGGAGAGGGAGAGAAACATCAATGTATGGTTGCCTTTTGTGTGTCCCCTGCTGGGAGCTGGCCTGCAGGGAACCAGCCTGCAACCCAGGCATGTGCCCTGACTGGGAATCGAACCGCGATCCTCTGGTTCGCAGGCCTGTGCTCAATCCACTGAGCTATACCAGCCAGGGCTAAAATTAAAAATTTTTTAAAGCCCCACAATCAGAAGTCGTTATTATGTACTCTAAATTTTCAGTATAAATACAAATTATATTATTTACGAATTTTAATTAAGATGCCTTTCAGTTTTATTGATATGTAGTTGACATAGAGCACTCTATAAGGCTGAGATGCGCAGCAGCATGACCTGCCTCACCTATCTTACAAAACAATTACCTCAGTAGGTTTACGTAACATCCATCATCTCATATACAGATTATATTATTTATAAGGAGCCCATCCCTCTGCCCTGGTCTGTGCCTTTCTGGGTCCCTCCTTCTCTCTTTCTCTTCTTTCCCTTCTTCCCCCAAAGCAGGGGTTCACGATGGTTCTTGGTGATAGCAACAATAACATTCGTAGTGATGATGGCGATGGTGTTCATTGAGTGCTTACCAAGTGCTAAGCCTCTGCTGAGTGCTCTCTTCACACTACTCTCTTCATCTTGTCCACGGAACAACCCCATTATTTCCATTTTACAGATAAGAAAACTGAGGCTCAGTTTAGTGACTTGCTTAAGGTCAGGTGGTAATTAAGTGGTGTACGGGAGTTATTTTTGCTTTGTAACAAACCATCCCACCATTTCTGGCTTCAAATACTGATTTATTTAACTCATGAACCTGCAGTAGGGTGGTTTGGTTGTTCTGGTTGTCTCACTGGGGCTTACTCATGTATCTCCAGTCAACTGGTGCATTGAATGGGTGCTGGCTGGGCCACCGTGGCCACAGCTGACTCCTCTGCGTGCCACAAGCCTGTCGTCCTCCAGCTGGCTAGCCTGGGCACTGGGTCCCATGGTACCTGGGCAGGGGTCCAAGACAGCAGGCAGAGGCCACAAAGCCTCTTGAGGTTCAAGCTCGGAACTGGCGCACTTTCACTTCTAAAACCTTCTATTGATCAAAAGCAAGTCACTAGGCCCAGATTCAAGGGATGGGGACATAGACCGGACGGAATGAGCTGCACAGTCTCATTGGGAGGGACCATGGATCCAGGGAAGGGAGATTGTGGGGCAACTTTCCCAGACCATCTGCTGGGTCCCAATCCAGGTTGTCTAATGCCAAAGCTCTTCCATTGGAACAAATACTGGGAAAGTTGGGAAAGGCCAAATATTCTGGCCTTACGTGGTGAAAGTTCCTGGTAAATCATTAACGTCCGAGGGTCCCAGTACTGATTTGGAGATGATTCTGGGAAGGCAGAACAGGTGGTTCTAAGCAGCTGCTATTTCCTTTCATTAAGGCAGGAAAGAGGAATCACATTTAGGAGGCCAGATAATTCTGTTTTCTGTCTGTGAAGGAGCATTAAGAAGGAAGAGACTTTAATTCGAGCAGGGGAGTTACGTGTACCTTTATTTCGATCATTACAAACAAGACATTTTTGTTTTAGAAAAATTCTTAAATGCAGCATCCTACCGCTGAAATGATGATCGCCTGTAATTGTACCGACCGGTTCACACACAAAAATAAGTACAAGATACAGGTGGGCTCTCGGGCAGATCACTTCTATGTCCAGTAGAGGGTGCTGTGTCCTTCAGAAGAAATGCTACTTACCTTAAGAGGCTGGCATCTGACCCGTGTTTTAGCAGCTCTTAAAAATGCTGTATACCCCAGGTAGCAGCTGCCCACCTGTTCTACCTTGAAACCTGCCCTAGAGGGTTCTTCAGGCTGGTGTCTACAACGAGCTTGCTCACAAACATGCCCTTTGCATGGCTTTTTCTTCCAAAGACTAAGCAGAAATGCCAGGTGGAGGTCGCAGGTCATTTCTTTCGAAGCCCGTGATCCAAAGGGCACCTCTCTAACCGCTAAGCTGCTATGAATGCGATTACCTGCGGTGGGGGTTTATTTACGCCAGCATCAGCTGCTTCTTGGCGTTGCTGATTTTGTTGCCCGTTCTTTTATTCTTCAGTGTAATTATAATAATCACCACGCTTTGGATGGCGATTACACAGCTCGTTTTCATTATAAACTGCTATGAATAATGGCCAAGTGCGGGGCACAACAATTCCGGGAAAAGATGTTTCTTGTGGCCTGGGTTGCAAAAAACAAGAAATTGCAAACAATCTGCATATGGATCGACAGGGACTGCAGCTGTTAAAAAATAATGCCGTAGATCTGTGTATATTAATAGGCCCCCAAACTGTTTTATTGGAAGCGGATCCTGACACAGATTCAAGAACAAGTACCATTGACTCTAGAGCAACGTGGGGGTTGGGGCCTCTCCACTGTGCTGTCGAAAATCCGACTATAACTTTTGACTCCCCCAAAAGCTTAACTACAGTCAGTTCTTCAGACCCGCAGGTTTTACGCCTGCAGACGTAACCAGCCGTGAATAGAAAACTGTATTTTCCATCCGCGGGTGAGCAACTGCTGCTGAGAATGCAAAAAATAGTTTTCAACCCAAGATTGGTGTTGGTTGAATCCACGGGTGTGAACCTGAAGGCTAGCCAATGGCCAGAGTCCCTGTGTAAGCGGGCCCCCTGATTCGAATTCACATGTTCGAGGGCCGACTGCTGTGGTTTACTCTGTGAGTCTCTGCGGCCTACCTCTCCAGACTGTCCCATGCTAGAGACGAGTTGAGGGCTGCTCCTGCCAAGTTTACATTCTTTGGCACTTCCAGTCTGCCACACAGGTTAGCACAGCCATGTGTAATGGCCAGAGAGGGCACTCGGGAAAGTTTCGTAGGTTCTGGCCATTGGCAGTTGGAGTGGCAAGCGTGGCAGTGATGAAAGGTGGGGCCTTTGGGTGGGCGGGACACTAACGGTCCACTCTTCAGTAAAGGAAGGGAGGGAGGGAGATAGATGGGAAGGAAGGAAGGAAGGGAGAGTTGGAGGGGAAGGGAAGTGAAGAAAAAAGAAACAAAACATACCATGTTGCTTAAATGTTTTTATTTATGTAGAGAAGGGGCTGAAAGGTTGCAAAGCAAATTGCTGCAATAGTGGTTTTGGGGGAGGAGAATGGAAGAAGGATTATTAGGGAAAAGAAGGGTCATCATATATACCTAATGTATCCTTGTACTGCTGCAGCTTTAAAAAAAGACTGTATGCTGCCCTGAGCTCAGTGGGTTGGGTGCCATCCCCACAAACTGAACCATCACCGGTTCAGTTCCTGGTCAGGGCCCATGCCCGGGTGGTGGGGTTCCCAGCTGGGGTGTGCGAGAGGCAACCAATCTATGTTTCTCTCCCTCCCTTCCTCTCTCTCTCAAAACAAATAAATGAAATCTTTAAAAAAAAAAGGACTGCATGCTGTAGGGTCACTGTAAAAAGAAATCCTCGGCATCTGAGGCAGGAACAGCTTTGCCCTTAGAATAATACGCTTTTGCTCATGTCTGCATGGTTTCGTGGTTTGGCCTCAATTTGGTGAGTGAAAGGTAAGTCTGCTTCTCATTTTATTATTATTATCGATTTGTAAGAATAATGTAAGCGCACCTTTTGAGAACAGAATAAAATTCCAGAGAAATCATTCATAGTGACCACTGTAATCTTTTGTAGCCAATGCGACCTTGGTCCCTGCTTTTAGAGTTGATTGCTGCTAATAGCGCTTGTTGAAAGAGGTACTTGTAGGAATATAAATTGGAACAACTTTTTTGGAACCACTTTGAGATTATATATATTATATATAATATAATATATTATATATTATATATTATATATTAATAATACATTATGATGCACCACAATATTATAATATAATATTAATTATATTATAAATAATATAATATAAGTTAATTTATTTTATATAAATTTATATCTATATAAATTTATAATTTAAAATTTATATTAAATGCACGATTTAATACAATAAATAGTATATATTATAATATATTATATATTTATATAATATATGTTATATATTATATAAATATATAATATCAAAATATTAACTATAATATGCATTATATATTCGATATTTTAATATTATATATTATATATTTAAAATATTATATATATTTTATATATTAAAAATATATATCCCCCCCAAAAGTCTTACGTGCAGGAATCCATCCGATGGAAACCATATGAAGACAAAGATCTCGGCGTACAGATGTTCATTAAAGTATCATTTGTTACGGTGAAACCATCCAAACGGAAATGGTTGATGGGATGCACAATATAGACAGACCTGGATTAAAATTTTGGTTCTTCCACTTTCTAACTTGCTAGCTAGCTGTGTGACCTGGCCAGCGAACAGCTTCTCTGATATAGGTAGCTATAGACCTGAAAATGGGAGTTAAAGATATGCAGACACATACTGGAAACTATAAGTAACTAGCCTCATTGACTCACAATGTTTGTTGAGTAGATAAATCACATGAATTAAAACATCTAGAACAGTGTGAAACCATGCTTAGCACATAGTAGTTTCTCAATAAAAGGTAGTTACTATTCATGCACGTGATAGAATATATGGAAGAGGATTTTTAATGGCATGGAAATATTTATAAATAGAATAAAAGAGAGGTTCAAAAATCCTGAGTCTGACCTCAGCCAGGAGTTTAGAGAGAGAGAGCAAGCGGACCAGAACAGAGAGAGGGAATATACTAAAATACACCGTGATGCCCTGGCTGGTGTAGCTCAGTGGATTGAGTATGGGCCTGTGAACCAAAGGATTGCGGTTCGATTCCCAGTCAGGGCACATGCCTGGGTTGCAGGCCAGTTCCCAGGAGGGGACTCGTGAAAGGCAACCATACATTGAAATTTCTCTCCCTCTCTCCTTCCCTTCCCCTGTAAAGGTAAATAAATAAAAAATATTTAAAAATAAAAAAATTTTAAAAATGAAATACACCGTGAAGTGAGACTAGATGACATAGACTTTTTTTCCCCCATAATTTCCTCTAAAAAGAGTCTATTTGAACTCCTAAAGCCCCTGCCTTTCCTCTGAGGCTCATGAGAATTCTTCGGTCATTGGACAGAGGTGCCTTTTGTCCTGATTCTAAGGACTTTTACAGGTGACAAAACTATTTCTAAATCTCCATGGTATTGCTGAGGCCAACTTTTAAAAAGTTAGCTGGCCTGCAGGGCAAGGTGCTGTGGGTTGGATGCCGCAGAAGCAGACGGACGGAGGCAGAGGTTCTTGTACAAGTGACTTCTTCAGGGAGCGCTCTCAGCAGTGACAGGGACCCCCGGAGGGACAGTTCTACAACGAAGCTGTCCATCATCCCACTGCCCGATTTCCCCCTACATTTTCTCCTGGGTTGTGGAGAGGGTTAGCGAAAGCCATTATTATATCTGAGAATCATTTAGGGAGCTTGTTAAAAAGGCAGATGCTGGGGCCCACTCCTGGGAGCCCATTTCTGAAGGTCTGGGTGGGGCCCGAGGAATCTGCATATAAAGTCATCATCCCGGGAAATTCTGATGCAAGTGGTCCACGGACCACACTCAGGAACCTTGGCCTAGGAATTCAGTAAATGGTAGCGATCTTTCCACTCACTCCTGACCTTGACCCTTTCTGTCTCTGCTTTCCCAGGGTGACGCTGTATGCTGAGTTCCTTCCCATGAAAGCCAGAGCTAAATGTATTTTGCTGATCGAGGTAAGGAGGGTGGCTGGGTTTCTGGAGAATTCTCAGTGTCTGGCATGAGGTTCTTGGGTGTCTTGACCCTCAGAATAAGGAGCAGGGAGTTGAAGAAAAATAGAACAAACTCGGTATGCCCAGACTTAAATGGGTCAGTTATGTTGGTTTTGACACGGCTGTTTGGAAATACGGATAAGTGCTTCATCTGGCAAGAAAATTCAGTCTGTCATCCCTTCGGGAAAAAAATGGCAACTGGCAAGTAACATGTCCTTCTTGAACTGGAAATGGCTTTTATCTGAGAGTTAGCGCTGCATGGTACCGTTTGAGAGGACCAAACCCCTGCTTTTCGCCTGTATCATCCCACTGCCCACCTGTGTCTTGTCTGAGATCGCCATTCGTGGCCTCCTCTGGGGTCTACCGGCTGCCCTAAAAGTCTGTTGGTCCAGTGAGTCCTCCCAAGCCCTCTTTCTGCCAAGGTCCTGGGACCCACTTTCCAACCATGACCTGGAGGCTCTCAGGGCAAACTCACAGCTGGCCAGAGGCCCTTCCTCCACGGAGTGTCAGAATGGTATATTCGTCCCTGCTGGACACTGACGTCCACAGTGATAACTATGATGCCACTTTGACCTCCCTCGTTACCGTGATGACACTGACAATATTGATCACATCAACCCCAGGGCCCAACCTAACCATCCTCACTGCACCCGACCCTGACAGTCAGGATGGTTGTCGGCTGGTCCAGATGGACCAGTTGTTTAAATACTGAAATGCTCATTCTGAACCCTGACTACCCCTCACCGCCTGACACCCCGTCCTCCCTTAGGAAGCCCCCAAGAACGCTTCCAGATCCAGCAACTGAAGGGTTATCTTCTGGCACTGTCATGGTGGGGGTGGACCAGGTGTGTGGCCAGTGTCCATTCCGATTGTTAGTGCTACACCGGTAGTTAGACAACAGGAATGGACTGTGGTTAGTGTGAGCAAAAGGAGATTTGGGAGGGCTCTGGGGGGGGAGGGGCCAGAACTGCTGGGATAGCCGAAGGAGTGGTGTGGGAGTGGACAATGATTTGGGGGTCAGGGTCGCAGCAGAAAGTAACATACTCAGATTAGGAATACTGGAAGAGGACTTCACAAAAGGACTATTTACAATGGCCTTGCAGGGGTGTTATTGCCCCAGGCCTGAGAGGGCAAAGGGAGGGAGTAACTGGTAGCTGAGAGAGAGAGAGAGACAGAGAAAGCAGAGAGATAGAGAAAGAGAGGAGAGAGAGAGAATGAGTGTGTGTGTGTGTGAGAGAGAGAGAGAGAGAGAGAGAGAGTTAGTTAGTTGTGTGTCCAGGAGTGCTGATGGCAGCTGTAACCTTCAGCTGAGGGACATAGCCAGTCCATGGTGACCCTGCAGAGAGCAAGCCAAAGGAACAAGCACCCAATCTCTCTCCCCTTTTGGGCTGCTCCCAGCGGGGAGCCAGAGGACAGGAGCCTGAGGATGCCAGGTGAAAAGGGTGAAGAGTGACTGGGAGAGGCAAACAGAGACCATGCAGCCCCACGGGGAGGAGGCTGTCCTGACAGAGGGGACCAGAGCACTGCTGGGCAGGGGAGACGAGGTCAGTGGACAGAACCCAGCGTGCCCACTACCATAGTGACCTCGCACAGTATCGAGCATATTAATTCCTTAACCAGAGCTGCCACAGCCCACACTCCAGTGGGCGCCATGTAGGTGTCATAGATCGTGGATGGCACTCTCAGGAGATGGGTGACATGGTGGCTCTGGACCACCGATATAAACCACAGGGAAAGTGATGGCCATTTGGACCTTGCTGACCCCAAGGACCCGTTACCCATATGGATGACCTTGTCTACAATTGCTGGGAAATTGCTCACCATGTTGCCCAACGCCGCTCCCATCACTGACCCCTGTTCTTCTGCGCCAGGTGTTCTGGGCCATTGGGACGGTGTTCGAGGTCATCCTGGCCGTGTTCGTGATGCCCAGCCTGGGCTGGCGCTGGCTGCTCATCCTCTCGGCTGTCCCGCTCCTCCTCTTCGCTGTCCTGTGTTTTGTAGGTATCCTGCAAGAGGTCTCAACTTTTGCCACGTGACCTCCTGCTGTTCTCTGTATTTTGATGGGGAGCCGCTAGAGAAGGGCACCAAAGCCACCTTTTAAGGTTGTTTTTTTTAAATCAGGAAATGAGACAAAGGAACCGGGCCTGGGGTTAGGCTCAGTATGCGTATTGGCTTTCCCCTAGACTGCCAGAAGGTTCTTCAGGGTGATGACAAGGGAAGGGGGCGGGCACCTGGGCCCTACCGCTCCCTGCAAGGTCTGCTCTTAAGGTAACTGTGTTAGAATAGTCGGGGCTCTTGAGTTGCAAGTGACAGAAACCCAGTTCGACTGGCTTGAGTAAAAGAAAGAGGTAGATACCCAACAAAGGAGCAAATATTTGCACAGCTGGGCCCAGAAGCTCCGATGACCTCCCTGTCTCGGCTCTGGATAAACTCCCCCACCATAAGATCACATGACACACTAAATCATTTCACATATAGACCACGTGCATGGAGCACTTTAAAGCCAGTGAGCCCCCAAATAAGCCTCGAGGTGGGTAGATCTCATCTACGATAAATAATATAACTCCTGGTAATGACAAGAGGTATTAGTAATTACTGAGCATAACTAAGTAGCAAGCTCTTCACATGCATTATTACATTTATTCCTCCCAGTAGCCATTGGGGGTGGAACTGTGATGAAAACCTGCATTAGCTAAGATAGTACCAGCTGCTGTAACACATAAAGCACACACATTCAGTAATTTAACACAAATTTCTCACTCACTCAATAGCCCAGAATGGGTGCTCCAGATTGGCAAGTGCGAGTCCCAGGCCAGGTTCCTTCTGGGTTGTAGCTCCGTCATCCTCTAGAGCTTTGGAGTCATCCACATGCAGATTGGGGAGGGGCAGGTGGAGAGGCCCATTCATGGCTTAAATACCTTTGCCAGGAATATTCTGCTCATACACCATTGGTGAAAGTATGGCTCGACCTAGGGTCGAGGAGGAGGGGTCCCGGGAAATATAGTTCCTGGCTGGGCTGCCCTGTCCGGGGACAACTCTGTACTGTTGGAAAAGGAAGCATGGATTTTAACAGACATCAGCAGTCTCTACCACATCCTCATTTTACTGATGAGGAAACTGAGGCCCAGAGAGGTTGACCAACTTGTCAAAAGGCACACAGCAAATAAACAACAGAACTAAGTTGAACCAGAGCTTCTGACTGCAAGTCTCACACTCTCTCATTTCACAAATTGCTGGTGCTTCATTTTGCAGAAACATACTTATCCGGTCCCTTGGGGATTGGACTCTCTTAGGCCTAAAGGTCCTTCAGATTTCTGTCTGTCTCTTCGGCTGAGCTTACGAGATGGTGCTGAACACCGGAGAGGCACAGTTTCTTGAGAGCTGGGGATGATGGTAGTGGTAGTAAGACTGGCAGTCTTCTTTGTTGTCTTTCCTTCTGTTTTTGGTGGCAGTCATGTCTTCATTCAGCCTGTCCCTCCCTGGAGCTCTGACAGAAGCACCGGGCAACAGGGGCAGCAGCGGCGACAGCTCCACTGACCCATTCCGGGCACCGGGCTGAGCACGCTGCCCGGGGCCTCCTGTTTGACCCTCTCAACGACCCTGAGAGGCAGGATCTCTGCTTAACTCCATGTCAAGAATGAGGAAATGGAGGCCCAGAGAGGTCAAATAGTTGCTCAGGGTCACACAACCCACACACTCAAAGGCAGAGCCAGGATTTGCAGTCAGGCCTCTGGCTCCAGTGTCCCCACCCTTAAGGTCCCCAGGCGCAGATGGGAGTGAGGCGGGAACCCCGCTAACCTGCCACGCCTGGCTCTCCTGCCCCTACAGTGGCTGCCGGAGAGTGCGAGGTATGACGTGCTGTCCGGGAACCAGGAAAAGGCCATCGCCACCCTGAAGAGGATAGCGACCGAAAACGGAGCCCCCATGCCACTGGGAAAACTCATCATTTCCAGACAGGTCCGCTCCTGCTCCACCGACCCGGTGGCGATCGTGTCCGTGTGTGTGCAGGATCGCAGGCGAATGTGCATGGGTGGGGCACGTGTGTGTGTGTGAGCACGGATGTACATGGAGTTGGGGGAGGGAGGGTGTGGGGGGCGAATCCTGCAAGGACAGTCTGGCAACTCCAGTCTCGGTGTTTTCACTGCCAAGTCCTGAAAGTGCCACCTGCAGAATTTAGCCAATGATTACAGAAATGTAACGCCGTGCGCACTAATGGATCCCGTAACTATTCCCGCTTCTGCTTCACTTTTCAGCGCCGATGAAGCCTGATTAGCAAATGTGATTGATCGGTAAAGGCTGAACAATAAAACCACATTAGAGAGTGTTGTGATAGGCCTACAGCCAGGGCGCCAAACTATGCTGGGAAGACATCCTTAATGGATGGTGCCGACCTCCAGCGGCGGCAACACGGTCTGGGAGAAACGCCGCAGTCAGAATGTATGAGTGCGTTCCCTCTGCTTATGCGCAGGCGCACCAAGCACGTTGGGTGAAGCCTGTCAGATTGAAGGCTGCGGCCCCTGCCGTCGTCCTTGCTAAATACCCTTAAGCAAACCACAGACCCTACAAGGAAATTATCTTTCAAAGTAAAATCATATTTCTGATTATTTTTGTATAATGTAAAAAGAACTGAATGAAATTTCAGCAGATAGAGAGGAGCTGTTTTTGCATAGTCCGAGGATACTGGCCAGAAGACGCCCCGAACCCACTTCAGGCAGTAGGATGGTCCAGGAAGGCTCCAAGGAGGTGGTGAATTAAGGACAAGAAAAAAGAGGAGAGAAGGGCTTTCCGGAAGCAGACCAATTTTCCAAAAGCAAGGTTTCCTGAATTAACTTGCCAGTGTCTCAATTTACCATAAACGTGTTTTGAGGATCGTTCTTTTTCAATATATTTAGTAAATTGGTATATATTTTCTCTATGTACATATTAACACATTAGTTCATCAATATATTCTCTCTAAATATTCCTAAATATAGTCAATAAATACACTCTCAAATATATTCAAAAGCATATTTAATGAATCTGTCTTTTTATTGAAGAATATATCACAAAAATATTTTTATTCATGAAGGCAATACTCAAAGACTAAACCTCCTATGGCCTCTAATTTTTCACTTATGTTTAAATAAGTAATCATTTCTGAAATTGCTGCTAACAAAAATATGTTCATTAAATATATCTAAGAAGAATATAATCATAGAATAAATATATTTTTAAAAGACTATTGTAAGGCAAAGATTTGACAAATTAGCAAATTATAAAATTGGTAAATGGGGCATTTAGCTCATCAATCTTTTGGCAAATGGCTTTTAAGTGACTGTCACATCAATTTTTGTCACCTTGGGGACGAGACGTGGTATGGTTGGACACCCCTTGGATGGGTTTTCTGCTCACTGGGTCCACAAAATTGCCTGAGAGGTGTCAGGGGTCCCGAGCCTGAGGGGTCTGCTTCCCAGCTGCAGGATTCCATTTTGGGGTAGGAGGTTTGGAACGTCTCCGTCCTTCAGAGTCAAGCCTCTGGAAGTTGCAGGGTCCTGGCTCCAGGGGCCAATTTGGCTGCGCTGGGCTGGGGGTCTGAGTACCCAGCCCACAGGAAACCCTCCTCTCAGCCGTGGGCTGGTGTCTACCAGCCGGCACCCACAGGTCTGCACCTTTTTGTCTCAAAACAGGAAGACCGAGGCAAAATGAGGGACCTTTTCACGCCCCATTTTAGATGGACGACCTTGTTGCTGTGGTTTATATGGTAAGAGCCATTTCTCAACACGTGGATCCCCTTCCTCTGTGCCCTGTTCGGGGTTTTATTGTAACACAAAGCCCGGAGAACTTTTTTATCTCAGGCAGCCTTCGCACACGTCACGAGTTTGAGCGTCCCGACCTCTGTCTGATCCAGGTGTCACCTGTACGATTATTTTCCTAGTTGTTTTTCCCCCTTGAACTGGACTCACTTTTTACTCAGATAAATGCTTTTGAAAAGGAAACTTTATATGTCTCCTGTAAAGAATAGAGCCTTAATTTCAGCCCATAGATAGAAGGCGCTTTTAAAGATAAATACAGTAAAAAGTGGCCAGGTTGATGGTTTGCCAAAGGCGCCTAGTGGCTTGAGAGATAGACAACCAGACGGACTCATTAACCTGAGCAAGTCATCATTTAAGACTGGGATACCATCGAAAGCACTGAAACTTAGAAAGGAAAAATATTTTTTCACAAGATCGCCTATTTATGCCGTATCAGTTCCCCGCTCCGCCCGCGTTGCCTTGGACACCACCAGTGGCATGGGGCCCCTATTTGGGGAGCTCCCGATTTAGTCAACATGGGCATTCTTAGAACTTTCTGTTTTGATCATGTTCTACTTTTCTTCAATAACAGCCATTGGCAGGGGCTGCAGGGGTGGCCTTTATCTCCCTAATCAAATTCCAGCCGTTCTTTCAACTCTACCAAATCGTGTGCAGAGCGTTAACAGTGCTGGCTGGGCTACGGCTTCCTGCTTTATTGAACCAGTCCTCACTTTTCCAGCTCACCTGTGAGGAGAAGCGCTCATTCGTGGGGGCGTGTCGGTGAAAGCAGTCAATGTCAGAGAAGGGAAAAGATTTGCTAATGTACAGAATCGGGCTCCATTCATAGAACTGCGTACACCAACTCTGCCTCCACATTCCTGAGAGCTGAACTGACTCACCACACATTTATCAAACACCTACTGTGTGCCCACTGTAAAGGTGGAGTCTGTAGGATGTTTAAAGAGAGTGTGGGACGGTGGGTACAGAACTGAGGGTATCTGTCTTTGAGTGCGTGGGATTCTGTCGGGCCGACACTATTCGAATACGGAAGCAATGATCAAGTAAAGGTTCATTTTGGAACTCTATAGAAACCAGTAAATTTGCTAGAACCTATGGTAACCCAGGGAAATTGATCACTGGCATCCGATGGTGACTGAGCGCCCACCTACTGTACCGTACTGTACCGGGTGAGAATGTTCCAGTCCTACAGACTTGAGTATTCTGCTTCCTGGGACAGTCAGGAATTCATGAACTGTGTTATTCTGATCTGAAGTTCTAGTGACGTCCACAGACTCCACACTTTTACTGGACACACAGCGGGCGTTTAATAAACGCTTGCTGCAGTCGTTGAGTTAGCTCTCAGGAATTCAAAGAAAGAGCCGAGTTCTGCTGATTACTAAAGCTTCTCCCCCTGCCCCCACTTGCCTATCTAGGTCGACCAGACAGACCACCTCAACCCAGAAGCCCGGACAGGTGTCTGTCCTGGGCTTTCTTCCAAATTTCTGTCCCCCCCCCATTTTCCTCCCCATTNGGCGTTTAATAAACGCTTGCTGCAGTCGTTGAGTTAGCTCTCAGGAATTCAAAGAAAGAGCCGAGTTCTGCTGATTACTAAAGCTTCTCCCCCTGCCCCCACTTTCCTATCTAGGTCGACCAGACAGACCACCTCAACCCAGAAGCCCGGACAGGTGTCTGTCCTGGGCTTTCTTCCAAATTTCTGTCCCCCCCCCCCATTTTCCTCCCCATTGCCAGTTGAGCAAACAGCCTTGTGGGTCTGTGATATAATACAGTTCTTGCTCTGGCAAAGGACATAGGATTAATTCTCTTTATCACAGCACCGTGGTTGGTCCCTGCCACCCACCTGCTCAGTGGCCCCAAAGGCCCATCGCTTTACCTCTCTTGCTTCCCTCCTGGCAGGTTTTCCAATGCGTTTTCTTACTATGGATTAGTTCTGCTCACCACGGAGCTCTTCCAGGCAGGAGATGTCTGCAGCAGTGAGTATTGCGGCCCTGTTTACCAGCCCCGCTGCTCCCAACACACGCTGTCCCACAACCCGCTGACACACACACACACACAGCCACACACACGTACACACTGCCGCCCCAGGCCTGCCCTCATCCGGCCTCCCCTTATCCAACTCCTAGTGACGTTACCCCACAAACTCCGGGGAGAAAACTCCTGCAAAGTCTGAGCACAGAAGATCTGGGGGCCGTGGGTTGCAAGGTGCTCCACAGAAACCTGGACAATCTTGTGGTTGTAGAAGTGACCTGACAGCAGAGCCACAGTTTTTTTTCCCCCCAATGTTTATTGATTTTTAGAGGTGAGGCGAGAATGAGAGAGAGAGAGCAACATCGCTTTGTTGTTCCGCTCGTGGACACGCTCATTGGTTAGTTCCTGTGTGTGCCCTGACCAGGGGTCCAACAGCAGTCAGGATGGCGTGCTAACCTACTGGGCTTCTTGGCCAGGGCTAGAGTCACCGGGAGTGCAGCGCCGAGTCTCACTGCTGTGACCCAGGGCAGCAATTCCCCTGTGCTCGTTAAGCCTGAGAACCAGGTTGGATCTGAACGGCCGCCACACATCAGAATCACTTGGGGGAGCTTCCAAACACTGCCAGTGCCGGTTAAACTGTGCCCAGACCAGTTTAATCCACATCCCTGGGGCGGAGTCCAGGCATGAGTGGGTTATGAAAGCTCCCCAGGTGATCCTATTGTGTCGTCAGAGGTAGGAACCACCGGACAAAAGGAATGAATAAAAAGCAAAGTCTATTATGCTGCTGCCTGGGCTTCCAAACCATTCTGTCTTTAAGAGAATACTAACTCCCCAGCACTGACCCCAGGATGGGGGAATAAAGGGATCAAGTTCTCCCTTGTCTGCAGGATTTGCCCAATTATCTTTTTTGTGTTAAGCGTCTTTCATCTTAGTTCATAGTTGTGTTTTGTGGTATAAGGATTTATTGAGGTGGGGGAGCCACATCTCACTGGGGGGTGTGGGAGTCTAAATGAACTGCTCTGCTCTAGATTGGGGTTTGGTATTGATGGACTGTAAATTGCTGAAGCAAAGCAGAGGATCCGGTGGAATGTTACAAAGCAGGGTTGGCACCTTTTTCTATAAAGGGCCAGAGAGTAAACAGGCTAGGCTTTGTGAGACAGACGTGCTGACACTGTAGCAGAGAAGTGTTCAGAATGAAAAGCATCGCTTGTGTGCTCATAAAACCTTTGTGAACACAGACTCGAACTGTCATTTTTAGGCCAAGAAGTGGTATTCTTCTTTTGGTTTAAAAAAAAAATCATTTTAAAAGGTAAAAACCACTCTTAACCCTCAGACCAGGTGGAAACAGGCAGGAGATCAGATTTGGCTTCTGGGTGATAGTTTGCCAACCCCACTAAGACGCTCTCTCTCATCTCCGGGTGGGAGAGTGATTCTGTGGAACAAGCCCACAGCCAGAAAAACCAGGGAACCTAAGTTCTAGCGCCATGTAGCTGTGGGACCTTGGACAAGTCAAGGTCAAGTTATATTCATTCCTTCAGTATTTTCTTGGTTCCTTCCATGTGCAGGATATGGGACATGTCAGTGAATACAAAAGACAAATATGCCTGCTCTGTGGGCTTCCATTTTGGTGTAGAGAGAGGAAAAAGACAGAGAGAGAGAGACTAGCTTAAAGCAAATTAAGTAGTGTATTGGAAGGTGATCGGGGCGTTAAAGGAAAAACTTTAAAGAAAAGAAAACTTTAAAACAAACTTTAAAATTGAAACCGGAAGAGTTGGTGTTTGTGCTGCCTGTCACTACCAGAACCGATAAGTAGAGACAAGGATTGGTCTTTACGGCACTTTATTCAGATGCTGACAATCCGAGGAGAGGGCGGGTCGCGTACCCTAAAAGCCATCTTCTCGTGCTCTTTCCCCGGCACCCCGGCCAAATCACACACAGAGAAGAAGGCGTGGGGAGCAGGATGGTGTGATTCGAGGCTCTGTACATGGCTTGTCCTCTCTTCCCGTCTCTCCCACCTCCCAGTTTCCAGCCGGAAGAAGGCAGTCGAGGCCAAGTGCAGCCTGGCCTGTGAGTACCTGAGCGAGGAGGACTACATGGACCTGCTGTGGACCACCCTCTCTGAGTTCCCAGGTGAGGGCCGTGTGGGTAGTAGGAATGGGGCAAGTCACATTGCTCCTGGTGCCGCCTGGAAGCAAATCCCATTTCCGGGGGCGTTGGGGATTACTCTCTCAACTCGGAGCTGCAAATTGTCAAGAACTGTGAAGGGGCTGAGATTTTACTCTGCTCAAAGGCTAGCAAGTTAAGCTGCCCAGTTTCATGCATGCTGGCTGAAGACAAGAGACTCCTGGGTCAGAGACAAGAGACTCGTGGCACAGTGAGTAGCAGGAGGGGCGCACTTGGGTCAGCCCTCCTGGCCCTAAGCCCCACGGGGAAGATGAGGAAGGCGCCAGGCAGATATTACAGTACCAGGCATTTGCAACCCAGCTGCGGAATCTCAAGCTTCAGGAACCAAAATCTTTGATAATGGGCTGCCGGGAACCTGCCCAGCCTTCGTCCCGGAGACGTCATCTTTATTATATTGGACAGAAGACAGACATGCCCTTTGCTCTGGAAGAAGACTGTATCTCTATCTCCCAAGGCTATTTCTATAAAAAAACAACCTTGAAAGGATCGTCTGGAACAAAAGGGCAGCTAATCCCTCTGCTCACAAGATGTAGAGAAATACGAGAGACCAACGGAGCATTGCCCATCACCCCCCATCACACTGGCAAGGAGGAGTGACAAGTCAAAACTCCAAACCTGTACATACAGCAACAGTGACCTGTCTTTTTCCTTTAGAAGAAATAATGATTATTATAATAATATCTAGCATGTTTTTTTTTTGAGGGCTTACTGTATACCAGGTACTGTGCTAAAGGTTTTACAGATAAGTTCTCATTTCATCTTGTGAAGTTGTATCATTATTCCCATTTTACAACTGGAGAAACTGAAGCCCTGGAGAAGCTGTTCCTGCAACTCGCTGCTGCCAGTATCCTTGTTTCTGTGCCCAAGGGCTATCTCCAGGGAAGTGGGAAGCCTAAAAGCCGGCAAAGTGAGGGCATTAACACTCGGGAACAGACTTCAACTGACGACTGAAGGAGTTGGTGTATCAAGGTGCCCCGGCTGCCTCGCCCATCAGGCAGGCGGATACTAAGGCACTGGCTCCTGGAGTCCTCCCGTGGAATTCGGCTGTTTCAGCAGCAACCGCCCACAGTGGTAACCTGCTGCATAGGCCCCTTCATTAGGGGCTTTCCTTCCCTGTCTCACTTTCTCACGCCCCCTACTGGCGCTTCCTTGGACGACCTGTCCAGTCAACACTTTGTACATGCACCCTTGCCCCAGAGTCTGCCTCTCGGAGGCCCAGCTGAGACACTGTGCCCCTCAGCTGCTGGAGCTCAGGCCCCGGGGGCCCACCCCAGGGCTCACAGCCCTCACTCCTCTGCTACCCCGTCTTGCTTTCCTCCTAAACCCTCTCCTCCTGTAGCTGAGGAAGGAAGAGCAAAGACTCTGGACTTGAACCCAGCGCAGCCAATTGCCATTTCCGCAACTTCAAGCACTGCCCCTCTCTGTAGAAGGATCTAATCCTTCTACAACTCAGAGTCTTCTCCTTTATGATAAAGGAGATAAAACAATATGATCGTGTCTATTGTTTTGTTCTTTGTTTGGGTTCACCGGCACGTCCCAAGTTCCTGGAACCGTTTCTGACACGCAGCAGACACTCAGTGCGTAGACTTGAATAAATGTGGAGAATGACATCATAGGTGGCATTAAGATAAGAGATGTAAAAGTGCTTGACCCTCATTTAATTATTATTATTATTAATGATAATAAGCACTATCTGTACTGCCTCCACAGAGGCCAGGAGTGTTCTTTTTATTTAATGTCATTTTATAGATGAAGAAATTGAGGCTCAGAGAAGGCAAGGGACCAACCCAAGACCACATGGCAAGTGAGAGGGCAGATGAGGCCTTAGAACCCAGGTGTTTCTGACTCCCATCCCAGGTGTCCGCTGCCTGGATTCATGAATACCACTGTCCAGGTTCCCCTTGGTGCCTACATTAGTTCTCTGTTACTGTGTAGCCGGTGACTGCAGGTTTGGGGGGGGGGCTGCAAACAACCCGTATCTATCACAGCTTCTGTGGGTCAGGAGCCCGCGAGCGGCTTGCCTGAGTCCCCAGCGTAGTGTACGTATTTCACAAGGCTGCAGTGGAGGTGTTGGTCCAGGGTTTGCGTCCCATCTGAAAGCTCATCCTCGGCGGGACCTGCTCCCATGCGCACGCATGTCGCCATTGGCAGGATTCAGTTCCTCCAGGGTCGTTGGGCTCAGGGCTTCACGTGCATCCCGTTCCTTGCCAGGTGGCCCACCAGGCAAGCACATGCGAAGCAACCTCCCATCGCGTTGGCCGTATTCTGTCATTCGAAGTGAATCTCCTAGGTCCTGCCCACTCTCAAGGGGATTGTAGAGGGTGTGACCATCAGGAGGTGGGGGTCACTGGGAGCCACCGCAGCAGCTGCCTGCCATGGTGCCTGCTCCCTTCCAGGTGTCCTTGTGACTCTATGGATCATTGACCGCCTGGGCCGCAAGAAGACCATGGCTCTGTGCTTCGCTGTCTTCTCCTTCTGCAGCCTCCTGCTGTTCATCTGTGTTGGCAGGTGGGTGGTGATTTCTCAGGTCATGGTCAGTGGCTCTTTGGGCCTGCGGGTTGTGCGTTGCATCCCCTGGGGGTCCCCTGAGGGATTCCCTCCAGCCCCTCACTGGGACTGAGGCTCTTGGCTGCCTCAAAACTGGCCGAAAGGTCAGGCTCAAAGTTGGGGAGCCTCAGATGGGTCTGGGGACAGGAAGGCACTTTGGTCCAGGGTTTATTCCAGTACCATCACATTTACACTCCACAGTATCTTCCAATGACATCCTGCTGATGGACGTTTAATTTATGTATGGGTAAAAAGTGTTCATTTGTTCCATGGAAATCTTTTCAGTAGGCCTTGTTTTATAACCCCTTTCTGGTTCAAAATATGGAAGGGACCATGCCTCTCTTGACCTGTGAGAGGCCCCGGACAAAACCTGAAGAGGAATCTGTGGAAGGTTTGAAGATATAGCTTAGGTCAAGAAATGTTGATGTGCTGAGGTACTTATGGGGACAATGGAACAGAAGGTTGGGGATCAGGAGTCCCCTAAAAGTACTGAATGGAAGTTTACTTTCCCTGGCTCAGCTGTTTCCTGGCTCAATACCTGCCGCACTGGGTCCTGGCCAGACTTCTGATTATTTACATCACTTCCCCCCAACCTGGCCCCCAAGCTGAGCTCCGCAGACGTTTCCATCTCTCAGCCCAGTGCTTTGGAGAATGACAAACAAGCAGGCCAGTTAGAGAGGGCACTGAGATAGAAATACCCACATGCCTGCTGTATCAGGGCATGTAGAGTAGGGGTGAGTGTTGCCAATTTCTGGGGGGTAAATTCTGCCTAGGCAGCTAGGACTTTACCGAAATGAGCTGACAGAACAACAAAAAAGCCTGTTCATTTTATTTTTCTTTCCCTAGAACTATGCTCACTCTGTTACTCTTCGTTGCAAGAGCGTTTATTTCTGGAGGCTTCCAAGCGGCCTATGTTTACACGCCTGAGGTAGGAGGGGTGCCAGGGAGCAGCGGGATGGTGAGGGAGGGGGATCTGTCTCCAGCAACACCCAGCCTGGCCTCCTCAATGTGAGATTTGTTCTCGGGTCTGAGTGACGACTATGAAGCCCTTCGTTATTCCAGGCTATCTTTCTATACTTTTCTTTCTGCTTATAAAAGCTTCTGTTCAGTGTAAAAGTTCCAAGTGATGCAGAGCTGTGTAAGCCAGAAGTTCGAGGACCCCTCACTTCCCTTTGCTAGAGACATCCTTCTTGGATAGGTCGGTGTACATTCTTCCAGGTTTTTTCTAAGCATCTATTAATATATGTCAGCGCGTGTGTGAAATGAGTAACTGAGCAACGGAGGAGAGTTTCATAAAGGGCCTAATTACAGTGGCGTGGGCAGGGCTTAGGGAAATTACACAGTGACATAGCAGCACTGCAGCGCTTACCTGGGGGTGGAGGTGGCTGGGGACACTGTCACCCTCCAAGACCAGAGAAGGGGTGTTACAGGGTCCCAGGAGAAAGTTGTGTAGAGACAAGCTGCGACCTTTAGGGACAGGACACGGGTGGCCTGAGGCAACCTGGAGAGGAAGGAGCAGGAATATACATAGCCCAGCCTCTCTCCCCCACCTCCTGCCCATCCCCCACTGCGGCTTCCCATTGGCTGAACCGAAGCAGAAGCCCAAGGGCCCAGGAGACCTTTGTGGTCCACACAGGCCAGCCGCCAGGGTGGAGAATGAGGTGGGGGAGGGTGGAGGGAGGTTCTGGAGAGAAGGGTGGACCTGCTTTGTTCTTATTAACAGCTGCTGTACCATGCTGTACTGCACTGCACTGAATTATACTGCATAGTACACACATACAGTGTATGTTGTATACTCTACTTCCCGTATAGCATATATACTATAGACCATATGCCATGCTTTACTATATACATACACTTATACACTGTGCTCTACTGTATAGTGTATATCTATGCTATATACCACATACCATGCTTTAATATACACTGTATACACACTTACATACTATACTATATGATATAGTGTGTATCTGTACTACTTACTATATTCTGTACTTGCTACACTATAAAGTATACATACACGCTATATATTATACTATCTTACATATTAGATATTCTCTATATGATAATACTTAACTATATATAATTATATGTGTTAGTTATTAATTGATACACTAATGTATATAACTATATAAATCACATCATATTATATTGTTATATAATAGGGTATATAGTTCTAATGTGCGTATATACATACATATTAAGTTTAACATAATACAGTGTCCATGGATCTCTGGACTGAAAATAGGAACAGTGGGGCGTGGAATACAGTTACAGCCGTAGACAAGAATGAGGTGGCAGGTAGCAGGCTGGCTGCACGTGGGTGTGGATAGGGTTTTCAGGCATACCGCTGAAAGGAAAAGGCAAGTTTCAGACTGATATGTATGGAATGATACCATCTATATGTTAAAAACAATGCTACATTTTTTCTTTTTTTAAGATGTTATTTATTTTTAGAGAGAGGGGAAGGGAGAGAGAAAGAGGAAGAGAAACATCGACTGGTTGCCTCTCACACACACCCCAACTGGGGACCAGGCCTGCAACCCAGGCATGTGCTCTGACCAGGAATCGAACCGGCGACCTTTTGCTTTGTGGGACAACGCTCAACCGACTGAGCCACGCTGGTCAGAGCCAATGTTACATATTTTCTACACCTATATTTTCTAACAGATCTGGGAGGATATATCCCAACTTTACAATAGTAGAGTCCTATGGGAAGAATTTCCTGAGAGAAGGAGTAAATTAACAGGGAATTGAGGTTTTTCACAAGAATATATTTATATGTTGCGTATGTAACTAGGTGAATTAAAATGGCACATACAAATGCCTATGGTGTGCATTCAGAAAGTATTTGCGGAGCGAATAAATGAAAGAAGGAACGTGTGCACAATCACAGAAAAACTAGGAGAATATACATGAAATGTGATGGTGGCCTCTGAGTGTTGGAATCGGGCACGAGCGTTTCTTTCCTCCTCAGGCTTGTCATTCTTTCAACACTTTCCGCACTGAGCATGGTGTTTGTTAGGGCCATGCCACCCTGGGTAACAAAACACTGCCCCCGGCCAGAATGTGTTGGCACAACAGACGCCTCTCACTTAAGAAACAGCCCGACACGGGCGTTCCAGGCTGACGGACCGCTGTCCTCCCCACGAAGGAGCCTTGCATCTCGTGACTCCCTCATCCAGATTGGGAACCGAGGGTGATTTTTGCCTCCCAGGGGACATTTGGCAATCTCGATGCATTATAGGTTGTCACAACTGGAGTGGCGGGTGCAGGAATGTGACCACGGCCAGTGGGTAGAGGCCAGAGGTGCCGCTAAACATCGGACAGTGCGCCGGACAGCCTCCCCCCATCCCCGTTGGAAACCCCTGTTGGAAAACCCTGCCCTGGAGCCTCAGGGCCCTTCTTCTACCAGCAGACAGGGGCAGGGAGTGGGGAAGACATGCCCACTTTTTAGTTACCATGTCCTGGAAGGATGCACAGTCCCTTGTCACTTTGCCCGGAGGTGAACCAGGTGCGTGGCCACTCCTGGGCATGAACTGAGAAGCCATGTAAACATTTCCATCTCTCGCTTTGTGAAATGCCTTGAGAGTCCATGACCAGCACTTCAAGCTGAACCCGGGGGAAGTGGTGGGTAGGATAGTGCCTGGGCCCCCGAATGGAGTTCCTAGAGGAGTCTTTGACAACCGCCAGAGCAGAAGGACCCCCTTACTGAGTTCCCACCCACAGCTCAGCCTTCTCACCTTCTTTCTCAGTTGAATTTCCTCTCTCCTTTGGGGTAAGAATCTTCACCCCAGCATCTCACCCCTTGGTGGGGTCACCAACGCCCGAGGGTTCTCCCTAACTTCAGCCCCACCCCTAGGAGCCAATTTCATCAGTCCTGAGCTGGAGCAAAAAGAAGGATGTGCATTTTTTTCAAGGCCACGTCCCGGGGCTGTGTTTCAGGTCTACCCCACGGCGACACGCGCGCTGGGCCTGGGCACCTGCAGTGGCATGGCGAGAGTGGGCGCTCTCATCACTCCGTTCATTGCTCAGGTGGGTGTTGCCCAAATACAGAGGGGGTATGCATGTGTGACAAAGGCCAGCGCCTGGCAAGCAGTTACTATATGCCAAGCCTTCAGTAGAGCCCTCTGTGTGCATTATCTTAAGAGAAAAGACTTACTGCTTGCAGATGAGAAAAGCTCAGAAGGGTCAAGGGACTTGCCCAAGGTCACACAGCCAGAGAGCAGAGAAGCTGGGGATTGAACCCAGGTCTTTCCCCATGCAGAAGACCCTGGCACTGTCATATAATCTGGCTGAAAGTAGTTCAGATGAAAATGAGTAGGCCAACACCATTTCATGGGACACAAATGTCCCTAACCCTGGTTTCTGAGTTGGACAATTAGGTGCATAGAATCTTGCAACTCTATATGTGTCTTGAAGCATTTCTACCCAGATTTAGGGAACTTATTTTGAAATCTTTTTGGCCTTTTAAATATCTAATTGATTTTTTCCTCATTTTATCCCTGTTGACATTTGAGATCAAAGCCACATCACACAAAAATTAGCCATTTTAAGGTGAACAATTCAGTGGCATCTGGCACATTCACGGTGTTGTACAACCATCACCTCTAGCTGCTTCCAAAACACGTTCATCACCCCCAAACGAAACTCTGGACCCACTAAGTGGTCGCTCCCCACTTCCCTCTCTCTGCAGCCCCGGAAGCCCCCAGTCTGCATTTTCTGTCTGTGTAGATTCACCTATCTGGCTGTTTTGTGCACATAGAATTCCAACCCGGGTTGCAGCCAGGTGGTTCTGTGCTGTGCAGTTGTGTTCAGCCATTGTATGTCACTGCCAACTAATACTGGTTGAGAGCTTGCCATGTGCCGCGTGGTGCCAAGTGCTGCTAAGCTATCCTCTCATTAGGGAGTGGACACTGCCCTTATGCCCATTTGCCAAAAGAGGAAATGAGGTTCGGCCCTGCTGCGTGACTTGCCTGGTGCCATCAAGCTAGGAAGTCAGCAGAGGCACCGCACTGGGAGGAGTGTTGTTATAGGGAATGGAGATTCTCGGGCCTGATGGGGTCTGGGTTCAGATCCCAGACCCATCCTCAGTATCTGTATGAACTTGGGTATGACGCTTAACCCCTTTTGAGCCTCAGTTTTTCCCTCCATAAAATGGGGACAAAGAACCTACCTCATGGAGCTCTCATGAGGGCTAAATGGGACAGCCAGACTGTGCTAATAGGAGGGTCTGGCGTTACCAATGTCATCTGAATGGTTGGTGGCCTGTTCAGGTTGGATGCTGTCTCTGACGTGCGTCTTCCTCCTCCCCTAGGTGATGCTGGAGTCCTCCGTGTACCTGTCGCTGGCGGTGTACAGTGGCTGCTGCCTCCTGGCTGCCGTGGCTTCCTGCTTTTTGCCCATCGAGACCAAAGGCCGCGGACTGCAGGAATCCAGCCACCGGGAGTGGGGGCAGGAGATGGTCGGCCGAGGGACGCACGGCGCAGGCGTCACCAGGTCGAACTCTGGCTCTCAGGAGTAGTGACCTCTGGGGGGGCTGAGCTGGTCTTTGAGGCTGTGAAGTGCAGGGAGCTGGTGGAGCCCGTCTGGGGCACCGACCGTCACTGCCGACACCGAGAACTCACCCAAGAGTACAACCTGGACCCTGGTTGCTCATATCCATTGAGACCCCCCCACCCCCCATGGATGGGGAAGCTCTGGGGGTTTTCTGTATGTGTGTGGGGAGGTTTGTTAATACCCTGTGGATCTGCATGGGAAACTGCCACACTCGGAGTGCCTGGTGACACCGGTAGTAAACCAGACACCATCCAGAGTTAGCCGGTTCACACCCTAGGTGAACAACAACCAAGAGATCTCCATAGATACCGTCCAGGCCCAGACCCCTGTGAGACCTGCCGCCCACCAACCAAACCTGTTCAGTAGGTTTCTCCTACACCTCAGGCCCCAGATATCCTTGTTTGACATTGCAGGTGACTCAGGTGTGGCCTGAGAAGCTTTTTCTTGAGTCTGAGAAATGCTCCTCTGAAAGGGCCTCTTGGTTTGCCTCCCCAGGCAGGGCCTGACTTGTGGTGACTCTGGCAGATGGACATGCATTTGAACTTGAGCCATGTGCCCCACCTGGCCCCCTTTGGAATCACTGCCCCTGGCTCTACGGGGTCCAAATGTGTCCAAGGGGACAGCTGATGACAACCCCAGAAAGCTGTTGCACCATGCATTGTGCAAATGAAAGGACTGAGAATCATGCCCAAAGTCAAAACAGGGGCCTCCCATTTATTAGCAGCGAAGGCCACATCGGGGCTTCTTCTCTTGCTCTGTCCTCGGTCGGGCAGATTGGGGACTCTGGGGGGGAAAAAGCAGTTAACTCAGGTCTCAGTCAGTGCTTTGGATTTCGAGCTTGGGTGGATGACTAACCAGACAGACAAAGCAAAAAGATGCTATGCCCACTGCCCTTGCTTGTGAGGGTTGGCCTGGTCTTCACACAGAGACAGCTCCCAGGATTCCGGCAACACAGCCCACGGCAGGGATGCCACGGGGTGGGGAGGAACGGGATGTGTGAAATGTGTACATTTTCAAAGGGAGAGAAGGAAGGTCATTTGGGTTTCGGGTTGGCCTGGGAAGAAAGGGCTGACACCGTGCCTCAGCCGACAGCATCCACCTCCTAGATTTGGTTTACAGGAGTTTGTCCCTCTCATGAAGGCAGGGGACCTAGAGAAGGAGGGAGGAAGCTGCCGGATCCCATCAAAGGCCAGAGAAGACTGACTGTCTGCTTGGAGATGTCTGCTGGAAGTCAGTAGTGCGAGGAAGCCAAATGTGTGCGTTCATCTCTTATTAAAACATGTTGGTGATGGACATCACAAAGGGCCCAGTTTGTGCGTTTGTCGTAACGCCCTGGGGACAGTTCAGCCCGATGGTCTCGCCGAGTTTGTCCATCCAGGGTCATTTCAACTCTGTAATGATAGGATCATCTTTCCCATAAGGGGAAAACGTCGTACAGTTGGCTGCCAACATTGTGACTTTGAGTTTGCTGGAGGCAACACTTTCTTCTAACCATGTCGAGGTCACTGCGGGCAACTTCTTTAGTGTCCTGGGTCAACTGCAAACAACCCTGGGTCCCCGGAATATGGGCTGCAGCCCCCTTGGCCCAATCGGTCATTCAGAGAGGACACAGCTTGGCAGATCCTCCTCCCTGGCAGTGAGGGTGTACCCTTGAACCCTGAATGGCTGCAGCTCTAATTATTTCTGGTCTGCTGAGCTCTCCCGGGTAACACAGAACCTTCGCTAGTCCTTTTTGCCTTCCAGCTGGCCAGACACTGCCGGATGCGGGTGCCCACTCCCTTACCCTCAAATAACCTGAAGGAATTGGGGGCTGGGGTGAGGACGGGATGCTCGGTGGGCAGAAATGTTTTCCAGGGGCTGGGGATGAAGAGAGGCCTACGATGGAGAGCTTTCTCTTCTTGAGAAAATGAAAGTTAAACATTCTTGCCTTCTAAATTGCCCGCCCTTTAAAAAAATCAATATTATCGAATGACAAGAGCTGCAACGAAAGTTGCCCAAGCCTTTAGCCGAAGACATTTGTATCTAATTTTGAACTATCCAAAAGCTCCTGTTTCTGTTCATGGAAATGTCATCTATTTCTCTGCGCCTTAGGAAAGATTTCAGAAAATGGCAAAAGATGTTCCATGTGGCCAGGGTTATATAGTTTCTTTCCCTTCAAATAGTCTTGGGGACACATAAATGACCCTGGTGGTGTTGGCAATGTGAGGAGTGGCTATCTTAGGGATGGGCTTTGAAATGAGTGTGGACATACATTACTTTTCAATAATATTAAGCAACAGAGAGCCTTGTAGGATGAGATTCAGTGTCTCCCTCGGTTACTGCTAATGAACATCCGAGGACCGGATAGCTTGAGCTGCAAGCAGAAGTAAAACTAGTCAACAGAAGCTTAAACCATTAAAATCGTAATTGTTCATTTAACAACAAGCTCTGAGTCAGGCAGTTCCAGAAAAGATTCAGCAGCTCAACAGTGTCCTCAAAGACCCAACTTCTTTTTGCCTTTCTTCTCTGCCATCTTCTGCATGTTGGCCATTTGAAACCTCATGGTCACAAGATGGCTGCTGAAGTGCCAGGCATCATCTTTATTTTCAAAGGAGATAGACTGGTAAGGAACCATCACAAAAGGTCTTCCTTCAAATGGGTCTGTTGCTTTTGGTTAAAAGGGAAGCCCTTCAGCAGATTTACCATCATTTTGCATTGGTCAGACCTGGGTCCCCTGCCCATCCCAGCATGAATCCTTCCCTAGGACTGGGGCAGGAAGGACCTACTTCCCACAGGATCAAGGGATATGCATGGCCTCTTGAAACATGAGGATTCTGTTAGCACGGAGGAAGGAAGACAATGGTGATGGGAACGGGCATGGCAAAGAGAAGCCTTGTCACAGAGTTCTCATCAAAGCTGTTTTAATCGCAAGGAACAGTGATTAATTCAAATTAAGAAGCACAGTTTTATTATAAGGCTGGGATCCTCTGTAGCTAGTTTCCTACAGGGGACACCCAGGGAACATCAAAGAGTGAAGCGGGAAGAGGGGAGGACAGTGGCCGAGTAAGGAGCGCAGGCCCTGTTCAGAAAGGGGGCGGCATTTACTCAGTTGTAGCTGATTTTTTTTTTTTTTGTATGATGGGATCTCCCAATCTTTAAGACAGGCATCTGGATTTTTATGACAAATCTCCAAATTTTAGTATATTGGCTCAAAAAAAAATGTAAATGATGTGTGAGCCCAATAAAATGCATTTGCAGGCCAGGTTTGGTGAATGGGCTACCCGTTTGCAGCCTCTGAAAGGGTAGCAAGATCTCAGAAATGAAGTACAGCCTGGCCTCCCGCCTGCAGCAGGGAACTGGGGAGCCCCTCTCTGGACGTGTGGCCCCATTTCCACTCCGCTCTGTAGCCCTGCTTTCTTCTGCATCCCCGTGGTGACTGCACATGCCTAATGGCGCATATGGCTACCACTTGCCGTGGCTCAGCTCTGCAAACAAAGCTGACTCAGGTGTTCTACGTCCCTCTTCCAGATCCTCAGGGGAGGCAGCTCATTGGTCCACATTAGTGTCAGTTCTAGTCCTGGTCCGGTGAAGATGGGTTGGGGGGATGGGGTCGAGAGATACAAACACAGTGCCTTTGGCCCCCTCTTTCAGCTCCGTGTCACAATGACAGGTATGTCTGGAACCCACAGCAACACGTGTCAACTCTTAAGTCTGTCCATCATGACTATTGTGGACCATGTCGCGGCGTGCGGTCAGCATGCATGGAGTCTCCACTGGGGACTGAGCATGACACCCAACACTGAGGGTGAAAACAAGGGTGAGACGTGGTCCTTATCTTCGTGCGCTCACAGTGTAGCGGCGGATACAGGCATGGACAGGTCATGGTGACATGGATGCTAATGGAGGGCTGCGGAGCTTGTGAGAGCCACACAAGATGCCAACCCTGAAGCTCTAGAACATTCTGAGGCCTCTTCTGATTCCTCAAAGGGGTTTCGGTCAGACTTGCATCACTGCCGGGGCTTTACTGTCTTCGGATTCTTTGACATTTGAACACCCAGATACAGCATATATAACCATTTTTTGGCTAATGAAAAATATTTGATGATGAACCACTTCAAATGCTCCTACCCTCACCTACCGTGCCAGACAGAGAACAGAATCCTTTGTAAATCCATCAAGGAAAGAATAATTCCACTCACAATAGCATCAAAAAGATATAAAACGCTTAGAAATACATTGAACAGAAGGGGAGTAAGATTTTCACAAAGTACAAAACATGGCTGAGAGAAACTGGAGGTCTAAATAAATGGAGCGACATTCCAGGATCATGGGTCAGCAGATTTAAAACTGTTACGCAATCTACCAACCCTCCCCACACTGATTTATAAATTCAGTGCAATCCCTGTCAAAACCCCAGCAGGCATTTCATGCAGAAATTGGTAAGCTGATTGTAAAATTCATACGGAAATGCAAAAGACTCAGATTTGCAAAAAAACAAAAACAAAACAAAACACAAAAAAACAAACAACCATGTATAATATTTAAAAAGAATAAAGTCGGAGGACTCATCTTTCCTGATTTTAAAACTTCACAGCCACAGCCACTGAGACAAAGAGGTGCTACACATGGGTAGCATGTAGATAAATAGGATTGAGAGTCCAAAAATTAACCCATGCATTTACGATCAATTGACTGAAGTGCCAAGACAATCCAATGAAAAACCAATCTCTCCGAAATTCATCAAGCTGTCAAGAATCCCTTAAACACGCGGTGGCAGACCACCTTCAGAGCAGGTTAGGGAGCCCCATTGCAAAGAGGTCCTTACCACTTACAAAAAGAACAGGAGGGTCACTCTGGGTCTAAATGTGAACTTGACTCGCCCCAGCAGCCACTTGTATGAGTGAACTGGGTTCCGAATCCTGTAGGGGTCCTGATGACAGCTAACCTTGACCAGTAGGGGTCGCTCTCCCTGGGGAATTTTTAGGTTGGATGGGAGAAATAACTTTAATTAAAAAAATTAAATGTTGTGTTCCACTCACAGCCGGGGGGGAAGTGCCCCCCCCCCCCACATGTCCTGTGAGTCTCCCAGTCTCAGCTGTGGTGAGGGAGGGGCTAGTTCCTTCTCAGTGTGTTGGTGAGGAGAGTCGGGAAGCCGTGCGCTGTTAGCTCTCTACACCCTCACCCCCGACCCCACCCTGGATTCAGTGTTGTGTGAGGGTCGAAAGTGAGGCACTGAAACTCTCTCACTTCTGGCCCTGGGTCTCCTTCATTCTATGGCTTTCCTGCTGTTGACCTCATAGGGCCTCTCTGTACCTTGGTCTGCTCAGCTGTGACCTGGGAATAATAGCTATGTCACTGGGGGGGTGGGCAGAGGGGTCGTGAGGATTAAATGAGTGATGTGCGCAAGAGTTTAGCACAGAGCTTGATACCTGTTAGAACGCAACAAACTTTAGTTATAATGATAACTATAATCACTAATTACAGATGCTCCTTGACTTAGGAGGGGGCTATGTCCCAATAAACCCAGCATAAGTGGAAAATATCATAACCCCAAAATACACTTAATACATCTAATCTACTGAACATCACAGCGAGGCTTCACCTACCTCCAACATGTTCTGACCAGTTCCGTTGGCCCACAATAGAGCAAAACCATCTAAGACAAAGGCTATTTTATAATAGTGTTGAACATCTCATATAATTTATCCTATGTGTTGCTTTTGCAACATTGTAAAATTGAAAAATCATAAGTCAAACCATCATCAAGACAGGGACTATTACTATTATTACTATTATGATGATGATGATTATCATTATTATCATGGTAGCTTAGGTCTTGGCTCTCACCCTACTTAGCTCACCGCTGGCCAGAATCATGGCAGATACTTCATGAAGAACCCATCAGGGGAGACAATGCAGGAGGAAACAGTAATGGCACGGACCACTGGAGACCCCTTCCCAGCACGCAGGCTATCACTGATCCCAGATGCATGAAGACCTCCAGGAATTGACCCCGTGGCTCCCTCTCACCTCAGGCTTCTTGTGGACAGGAGCCAGGGAGGGGCGGGGTGGGGAGCAGATGATGGCTTAGGGAGGAGCACATTGATTAGTTGGCCCAGGATGTCCTGGTGTGGGGGTCGGTGATCACCGGCATCTTCAGAGGTGGGACGGTGGCCTCGTGAGCAACTTCCTCTCTTCTAGGACCTTCCCAAAGAGCTTGGCCGCCTCCAGGGCACAGCCCCAGTGGATGGTGAGCCCATAGCCTCCGTGGCCATAGTTGTGAATGACCTGGGAGAGGCAAGAGACAAGGTGGCCTGTTCTGCCCCGGGAGATTCAGGAGCTTTCTGAAGAGTCCTGGGCAAAGCCGGACGACACCAGAACCTCTTCCCAGCACCCCGGTGGGAGGTTGGATCCCCGGGAACAGCAGGAAGGAGATTGCTTGAGGAACTGGAAGCTGACACCCTCGACTTCTCTTCCACTTAGGAGATGAACCTGCTTTACACACTCAGCACAGGAAATGCAACATCATCTAGAACTTAAGGTCAGATCCTGCTCTAGACTGCCAAACTTCCTGTGTTAACAGATGACTTTTCTACTGAGCTCTGGAGGGAATAAAACCAGGGGCACCGTACAAGTGGACTCTGGGTAACTTGCTAATTCATCCCAGAGAAAGAGGCAAGACCCTGGGGCAGTTTGCAAAGCTAAAACCATTAGCGAGGGGTTGAAAACTCCCTATGTGCCTCTCCCTCCTGCACACACACGGCCAGGACAAGAAAGGAAGGGTGGCCTCGACAGGGAGACTGCTTTCCAGATGGAAGCCCAACCACCACCTGCTCGCGTCAGTGCCTTCGACCCAGGACAACTCCCACGGTTTCAATAAGCCCACTTCCTGCCCTGTGAGAGAGAACACAAGAGAGGACCCCAGGGAGACCATGCAGCAGTCACAGAGAGACGTGAGCTGGAGCCAAACTCAGACCACCTCCCAGGCCTGTCCCTCACCAGTGGTCTGAGTTGGGCGAGCTTCTGCACCTCATGGAGCCCCAGTCTGCTCATGGGAAGCGTGGGGAGAATAGTCCCGATCCCAAAGAGCCGTAGGGCAGATTCCATAACCTCCTTCACGTCATGGGCACAGAGCAGGTGTGCCCATTTCCTTCCACGTGACCACAGGTTTTAGCAAACCCAGGCACTGTCCTCTATGTAACCTTAAGCAGGTCCTTTACCATCACTGGGCCTCAGTTTCCCCATCTATAGAGGAGGTGCTCTTAGCCACCACGGCCAAGAACCTGCTTCAGGAGGAGGGAGGGCCTTGCTCTCCTTGCCCAGCAGAGTGTACCTCTGTGTTTGAAGATCCAAAGCAAAGCTGTTCTCTTTCTAGCCGAATCTGGGGCCGTGCTGGCCGGAAGCCAGTCCATTCAGCAACGATTCTGGCATCCTGGAGAGAAAAGTGTTAGTAATTCATCTCTGGATTATTTTTTCTGCTGCCACTTTTACGTGAGAGAGAGACAGTTTGCTTTGGGGACCTATCATTACCAGCATCATTAACACTGTCACAATCTGTTTTATTCTTCACCACTGCCACCAGCTTTGGCAGCCACCACCGTCAGTACTATCCCTCGTCACCACCAGTTTTATCAACTACCCCACCTTCACTGACCACCGCCACCAGTCACCACCTCATCACCCTCCGAATCACCATCCCCAGCGTTTTCACCCCCTCAGTTCCAAGCAGCACCTCCACCCCCTCATCACACCCTCTTCACCATCCGTGTTGCCATCACCATGAGCAGGCATGCAGGGAAACTGAGATTCATGCCACTGGTACACCTGTCCCTGGTGAACACAGAGTAAGGTCTTTGGAGGGGGCACCTCAAGAGAGAGCAACTCTGAGTCATGGCCACAAAGGTTCCTCAGCCCACAGCAGGACTTCCCTGGACATTATCAAATTCTGGAGTATTCCACAGGTACTTGCTGGAATTAATTCACCCAATGATCCCATGGTGGAAACTTCCATCCTCAAGGGTCCTCACGATCGAGCTGCCAGGATCCAGGTCTAGGGAACAGATACCTCTCCCCACCTTGCCTTCAGTGTGGGCTCCAGTCTGCAGCAGCCTTCCCAAATGGTGTTGTGGTCCTGAATGTTGTTGACCTCGCTCCAGTTCCCCAGCTGGAAGATGCCTCCAAGAGTCAATGCCTGGATCCTATGTGGAAGCAAGGAGGGTCAAGGATGGATGAAAACAAAGCCTTGTGACAAACAGGGGTCATCACCATGCTACCCCGCAGCACCACCTCTGCCTAAATCACTGCTACCATCGGCTTTGTCATCCTTGCTCACGACACCATCAACACCACAGCAATTGCCGCTGTCACCACCGTTAATCACCACCTCCACCATTGCCATTGACATCACTGTTAACATTTGTGGTCTCTTCCACTGTACAGCATGGTGACCATCGTTAGCACTACCATGCTACACACTTGAAACGTGCTAAGAGTAGATCTCAAATGTCCTCACCACACACACAAAATGTAATTATATGAGGTAAGGGAATCATTTTACAACATACATACATGTCAGGTCACTTTACATACACTAAATGAACACAGTGCTGTGTGTCACTTATATCTCCATGAAGCTGGAAAAAAATATGATCATATCTATCAACAACATCACCTTCACCACTTCCTTCCTTGTCACCATTAAGATGGCACCACCATCAACCCCGGTCACCATTTCCACCACCGTCATTAGCCATTGGTGGTGTCATCTTCTCCACACCACTGACATTGACACTGAGACAGTCCGCACAGCCATGACATTGACCTTGAGGCTGTCGTCTCTGCCACTCTGTCAACATTACCACTGACACCATCATCTCCGTCAGCACTGCCTACCTCCCTCTCTACTTCCAGTCACCACCGTCATCAACACTGACTTTCTCCCCAGGAACAACACTGTCTTTGCTACCACTATTGAACTGTCAACAGCTATGTCACCCATCAACACCACCCCCGTAATCAGTAACATCGTCACCTCCGTCACTAACATCACTGTCCACTCCAGTCACCATTCCCACCACCCTTCCTGTTATTGCCTCCAGTGTCACTGCTGTCACGTCTCTGTCTCCAGCATCACTGTCCTCCAAAAGCATGTTCAAGAAAGAGTCCAATTAAGCCTGAGTCCTGCCTTCCCAGGCATTTAATGGCTCAACCACACTTTAAAAAAAGACATTGGGGAACTTCTGCCAAGATGGAGGCATAGGTGGAAACACTGGGCCTTCTCCCACAATCAAGTTTGAATACAACAAAGGTTTAGAGAACAAAGACACAGCCAAAGAACAGAAAATTGAATTATACGGAAGTCCAACGACAACTGAACCGGAAGTCCAACGACAACTGAACCATTCAACCAGGATGGAAAGAGGGGCGGAGCCAGCATCGGAGCAGGGTCGGGCAGGAAGGATCCTCCCGACCCAGGCAACCCAGATGACCCAGGCGCAGGCAACAGGGGTAGCATTGTGGACCCAGTGAGGGTGTGGGGCAGGCTGAGTGCGGTTGCACATTTGCGCACACATAAACTCAGTAAAGGAGTGAGCAGTGAGACGTACTGCACGGCCCCAGCGGCAGGAGGAGGCAGAGGGGACCGCCATTGATTTCCTTTGACCCCACCCCCACATACAGCCTCACAACCCAGCAACTGAGTGGCCCCGCCCTGGTGAACACCTAGGGTTCCTCTCCTCATAGGTAACAGGCACGAACAGTCCAAAATATGGCTCAAGAAGAACTCAAAGCCCCAGAGCCGATAACTCTAAGTGACCAAGAAATAGCGAACCTCTCAGATGCGCAGTTCAAAATACTGGTGATCAGGATGCTCACAGAACTGGTTGATTATAGTCACAAATCAGAGGAACATATGAAGGCTAAACTAATTGAAATGAAGGGAAATGCACAGGAAACCAATAGTGATGGAAAGGAAACTGGGACTCAAATCAATGGAATGGACCAGAAGGAAGAATGAAACATCCAACCAGAAAAGAATAAAGAAACAAGAATTCAAAAAAATGAGGAGAGGCTTAGGAACCTCCAGGACATCTTTAAACGTTCCAACATCTGAATTATAGGGGTACCAGAAGGGGAAAAGAAACAGCCATGAGTGGAAAACATATTTGAACAAATAATAAAGGAGAACTTCCCCAGTCTGGCAAAGGAAATAGACTTCCAGGAAATCCAGGAAGCTCAGAGAGTCCCAAAGAAGTTGGACCCAAGAAGGAACACACCAAGGCACATCATAATTACATTGCCCAAGATTAAAATGAAGGAGAGAATTCTAGAAGCAAAAAGAGAAAAGGGGATAGTCACCTACAAAGGAGTGCCCATCAGACTGTCAGCGGATTCCTCAAAAGAGACCTTACAGGCAAGAAAGAGCTAGAAGGAAGTATTCCAAGTCATGAAATCCAAAGACCTACATCCAAGATTGCTTTATCCAGCAAAGTTTTCATTTAGAATGGAAGGACAGATAAAGTGCTTCTCAGATAAGGTCAAATTCAAGGAGTTCATCATCACCAAGCCATTATTATATGAAACGTTAAAGGGACTTATATAAGAAAAAGAAGATAAAAAATATGAACAGTAAATGGACAGCAAACTCACAGTTATCAACAACCACACCTAAAACAAAAGCAAACCAAGAGGACAGCTAGATCAGGAGCAGAACCATAGAAATGAAGAACACATGGAGGGTTAGCAACAGGGGAGTGGGAGGAGGAGAAGGGGGGAGAAGGTACAGAAAATAGCATAGACAGTAGGTAGAAAATAGATGGGGGAGGGCAAGAATAGTAGGGGAAATATAGAATCTAAAGAACTTAAGACACGTGGTCATAAACTAAAGGGGGGAATGGTGGGGGAGGGGGTGTGCAGGGTGGAGGAGAATGAAGGGGGGGAATAGAACAACAACTGTAATGGTATAATCAATAAAATATATTAAAAAAATTAAAAAAAGACATTGGGCCCTGGCTGGTGTGGCTTAGGGGATTGAGCACCAGCCTCTAAGGTAAAGGGTCGCTGGTTCGATTCCCAGTCAGGGCACGTGCCTGGGTTGCAGGCTAGATCCCTGGTGGGGCATGTGAGAGTCAACCACACATTGATGTTTCTCTGCCTTTCTTTCTCCCCCCTTCTCCTTGTTCTAACAGTAAATAAATAAAATCTTTTTAAAAAATTAGAAGGAAAAAAGCCAAAGGGACTAAGGAAGGGGCCTGAGGTGGGCAGCGGGAGCAGTGAGGGCATAAAGATGCACCCCCTTCTGCCTAGGAGGTCAGGTTTTTACCCTGGGATGATGTACGGGGTCTTGTAGATGCCGCTGTCTGGGTCATGGGTGAGGACGAAGTGCTTCACCCAAGGAGCGTCCACCTGTTGGTAGAGGACGGAGAAGCCTCAGCAGGGGCGCTGGACCAGCAGCCCCCTGCCCTGCTCCGCTCCGAGACCAGATGTTCCAATAAGGCATTCAGTTCCGTAGCCCTCCCAGGATGACACCGGCCGCAAGTCTGCCCCGGAAAGCCTGCCCTTGCAGGAAGAGCACCCTGAGAGCCAGCCTGCTCCCTGAGGCATCACTCGGTGCCACCCACAGGCACACAGAAAAGCCCAGCACCCGTTTGCAAATGCACACACACACCCATCCCCCACACGTCCACACCTAGGAATGCACATGTGTACATTCACAAATGGGTATGCCTCACACACACGCACACATACACAGTGAGAGGCGGCGCGGACCGATGCTTACAGCCAGGCTTCTAAACCAGGCTGCCTGGGTTCTAATCCCAATTCCACCGCTGACTACTGCGTGAACTCGTGCATGGTACTTAAGTCTCAGTTTCCGCTCTGTGAGGTGGCAATGGTGATACAGTAGAGCCCACCTCAAAGGGTTGTGGTTAGGGTTAAACGATTCTCACGATCAAGTGCTCAGGCCTGTGCCTAGCGCTTAGTAAACACTTCTTAGATTTTTACTCTTTTTGTTTCTATTATTATTTGTATCCTCACCGAGGACATTTTTCCATTGCTTTCAGAGCTAGAGGAAGACACTGAGAGAGGAAGAGAGAGAGAGAGAGAGAGAGAGAGGAACATCAGTGTGAAAGAGGAACATCAGTGTGAAAGAGAAACATCGATTGGTTGCCTCCTGTACACACCCTAACCCAGAATTGAACCTGAAACCTGGGTATGTGCCCTGACCAGGAATCAAAGCCTCAACCCTTTGGTCCACAGGACAATGCTCCAACCAACTGAGCCATACCAGCCAGGGCTCTTTTTACTATATAATACAAGCATATTTGTACATATATGTAGCTCCCACATATGTACAAACATATACACACATGCTTTGCTATCAGGAAGAAACCTAAAGAGAGAACGCTTGGGAGGGTGGTGTTGTGTTGGTCTTTGTTGCTTCTTTGACATGCGGTTCCTCTGACAGATGTCCCTGACACACCCTCTTGCTTTGGAGATGAAATAAGCAGGCAGCTACAATCTTCCTAGCAACGAAAGTCGGGGGTCTCACCCCTCATCCCCACGCTCACCTTAATGATCTGCCCCCGGCCTGGCTGCAGCAGGGGGTCTGGTTGCAGCGCCCCGGCCCGCACGCCGGTGCAGTTGATAATCACGTCGGCGCCTCCTCTGGCCACCTGGCAGCAACCAACAGGGCACATGGGGTGGAAGGGGGTGAGGCAAAACGCCTGAGTCGTTCTGGGGCTGACAAAAGCTTAGAGTCTGGGATGGGCCTCAGGGGGGACCCTGAAAGGCTGAGAAGGGGGCCCTCAACTCAGCAACAGGAAGCTAAGCCTCTCCTCTCCTCCCTCCCACATCCAGCCCCTTCCAGCCCTGCCGCTCACCTCCTCAAAAGACTCCACCTTCCGCTGGAAGAACTTCACTCCTCTCTCAGTTAACCTGGGGCAATCAGACACAGGAGAAAGCTCACTACTCAGTTCTCTATCCCAGCTCTCTAAGAGGATGGCCTGGGGGGCATTTCCCAAAACACCTTCTGTCCCACTGGATGCTCCCTGAGAAAACAGCTGCGGAGCCAGATCAGCTCCCGAGCACCTTGGTGCACTGGTAGGCCATGGAGTGTCTTTGGGGAAACCTGAGACGGTCCAAGCTCCATGCCGGGCAGATGGAGATGGGAGAAGGGCCTTGCTGAATGTTGGACAGCAGGGGTGTCAAAGTCATTTTCACCGGGGGCCACACATCAGCCTCGTGGTTGCCTTCACAGTGCCAGACGCAATTTTGACACCTTAACAGTTAAGGAGTAGTTACATTTATACAGTCCTAAAATTACATTGGGCCCTTTGAAGGCAACAGTGAGGCGGATGTGGCTCCCGGGGATCATGAGTTTGACACCCCTGTAATGTACAGTGAATCAGTGATGGGCTGGAACTCAAACCCAGGCCTCTTAGCTGGAGACGCTTCCCCTTACAATCACATTGCTTTTCACTATCACAGCGGGCGAGACGCAGGGTGCAGAAGGGGTGGGTCAGACCAATGCCTTATGCCCCTTTGTCAGAAGCAGAGCATGAAGAGGGAGGTGGGCTAGGACACTCAGCCCTCCCTCTAAATGTCCCAGCATAAAAAAAAAACATGTAAAAGCTGAAGCATAAACTCAGGACTTTTTTTTTTAATCTTCATAGTTTCCTAAAGGTAGAAAAACTGGGAGCATTTGTTCTGGGAAGAGTCTAGTGGAGTCACTCACTGCCCCAAAGTTAGAAGAAATAACTAGGTTCTAGCACAACAGCTTGCAAACCTGGCTGAAAATTAGAATCACTCAGGAAACCTCCTCAGATGCAACCCCGAGATATGAAGCAGGATCCTCAAATCTATGTTTTTCAAAATTCTCCAGTTCGCTTGACAAAAGGCACCATTTATTCCATATTTTTAAAAATTGTAATACATAGTAATATATAGGAAACATACATAATCTTTCTTAATATGAATACAAACATAAGTGTATCTTTCAAGTTAATGTTTGCTCATGTAGAACACAACAAGATTCTTATCAACATCAAAAACAAGGCAGGAACACCTACTATCCCCTATATTAATTAATATTGTTCTAGAGGTACGGGCCACAGCAGTTAGACAAGAAAAAAAAGGAAGCATAAAAATAAAAGGTAACTTATGTTTTATAGATGATATAAATAGATCTGGAAAACATAACAGAATCCACCTAAGGCTATTACACATGTGTTACAGATTTTAGTGAGGTCGCTAATAAATATTACACATAAAGAGCTTCCCTGGTGGTTCTGTTGCCTAATTGGGCATGGGAACCATTGTCTTAGTGCACAGGACCAAGGACAGCGGCTACCACGCCTAAGGGGTAACATTTGGAGTTGACCAATACAGAGACAAATACCATGAACAACCATCCGCTACAACCCTGGTCCCTGGGAGGTGCTTCCCTGAAACTAAAGTTGAAAATCTCACCTTTCAGTCAGCCACTGCAGGTATGTCCTCCCCTCCAGAATTAGGCTTGTGCTGAACCAGCCATAGCTAGAGTCACAGCAGACAAAGGCAGGAATGAAGGATCAGAGTCAAAGTTATATTTGAAGACTATCAAATGGAAGTGGGAGCAGTGCTGGGTTTTTTTGTGTGTGTGGGGGTGCTTTCAAAGGTAAAGATAGGACCACTGGGTGAAGTTCAAGGGGGAAGTGGTTTTGAGCTCAATGCAAAGAAAACCTTTCTACCACGCAAAGCCATCCCTGACATAGGGATGTGAAAGTGGAGACCGGATGTGTATTTGTAGAGGGGATTCAAGCATTAGGTGGAGTGAGAAGGGGATCAGAAAAACATTGGGCTGTAGGAAAAAGAATAGAGGGGTTTGGAGTCACCCCGACTGGATTGGAATTCCACTTGGGTCACTTGGCTATGTGACCTTGGGAAGTTACTAGCGTCTCTGAAGCTCAGTGTCCTCATCTATGAAACAGGATAGCGATATGGAGCTTCTGGCCTTGAGATCTGTGATTCCATATCCCCCACTTCCTTAGCCCAAGGCCTAGTCTGGGTGGGTGTCTCCTCCGAAGGAGCTGGACAGAGCACCAGGAGACCAAGGGATGAAGGGCCCTAGGCCTAAGGTGGGACAGGACGTTTGGTGACTCCATCTTCCGCTGCCCTCTGGATGGGTCTGTCTGGACTGTGGGGCCTCGGCCCCTTTGCTCATGACAGTAACCTTACCTGTAATTAGGGAACATGTCCAGCTCTCTGGGGGTCAGCTTCCGAAATCCCAACACTATGTCCTTCCAGAAAGGGTCCTGTGGAAGAAGGAAGAAGAGGGCGCAGGGATGGGCAAAAGTCGATAATAACAATAACAACAAAAATTTACATCATGTTGACCGTGCGCAAGGCTCCGTTGCAAGTATTTTACTTGCACGTAATCTTCACAACAACCCACTGAGCTAGATTCTATCCTTATCCCCATTTAATAGACAGGCCCATTGAGACTTAGAGAGCTTAAGTAACTTGTCTGAGACCACACAGCTAATATATAGTGGAGCTGAGGTCTGAGCCCACACAGTTTGGCTTCAGAGTCCAAATTCTTAACTGTTGCGGGGGGGGGGGGATAAGACTTGGGGTGAGTGATAGGGTAAGTAAGAAGTATGGGAGCAAAGGAGGGTGAGTGAGAGTTGCCAAGGGGTGAGAGTGAGAGGCAGCAAAGCACAGGGTGAGACAACTTAAATGGAGGTTTTGACCTCACCACCGACCACCTCAAATTCTCTGAGACTCAGTTTTCTGGTCTGTGTCATAGAGTTAAATGCCGCTTGATCCCATGGAAGGAAAATACATAATGTGGGCAACGCTGTTAGCACAGTGTTAGTTGGTGACTAAACTGTGAAGAGCTGGCTTGGGGTTGTGGGCACCCAGCCAAACCACCCTCGCCAATCAACCTGAGAACATCCTCCATCAGGTCACAGAGTGCCTGGGTTCGAATCCCAGCTCCACCACTTTAAAGCTTTATGCGCTTAGGTAAGGCACTTTATTTAATCCAAAACAAGGAGATAATAACACTTACCTCCTGGTTACTGGGAAAATTAATAATTATTTGTAAAGTAGTTAGGACAGGGAACAAATAGCATTTAAAGTAAACTGGTTTTGGACCCAGAAGTCTGTTGCCTTCGAGACTCACAGTACGCCCCAGCCCCGAGGCCCCAGCCCTGGTCTGTGATCAAGGCTCTGCCCTGTAGCCAGAGCCGCCACTCACCGGAACAGCTTTGTGGAAGAGGTTGTAGCCTGAGATTGGGGCCAGGCCCATGCGTGCGGCCCTGGGAGAGTGGATGTGGCTCAGGAGATAGTCGAAGGTCTGCTGGTTCCAATGCCTGGAAGGGTCCCCAGAGTCACGTCACACGACACCCTGAGCTGCGCAAGACAGCTCCGAGGGGGTCACCTCATATAAGGCTGTGATCAGGCTGGTGGGGGGGGTGTCCAAAGCCAGCACCCCACCACTTTGCACTCCTGCAGCACCCCAAATGCCTCCCTTCCCAAACTTTCCAGTTTTCTCATTAACAGAATAAAGGAGAGGGAAACAAAAGATGCTCCATCACAACCGTTTAGAGCCTAGCTCCAGTTTGGGATCACATAGTTGCCAAGTTTATTTGTTTATTTTTTAAAATGTATTTATTTATCTTTAGTGGGGAAGGGAAGGAGAGAGGGAGAGAAATATCAATGTAGGGTTGCCTCTCGTGTGTCCCCTGCTGGGAACTGGCCTGCAACCCAGGCATGTGCCCTGACTGGGAATTGAACAGTGATCCTCTAGTTCGAAGGCTGGCACTTAATCCATTGAGCTACACCAGCCAGGACAATGTAGTTGCCAAGTTTAAATGAAGGCTTTGACCTATTTGGGGGACTGTGAGCCACATACATGGTTCAGGCTCTCTCTGAGCACCCCCCACTGTAAAAACAGCTTGCACTCCAATATGTTTTCCTCTTCTCCCTGGGCACCCAGCTCATCTACATCTCCTAGACTTCCTTGCAGTTAGGTATGGCCACGTGACTGCCTTCCGGCCCATGGCACCTAAAGACTGTGCACCTGTGGTCCTCACACTATGCTCCTTCCACAGGCACCAGCCTGTGAGAATGGCAACATTGGAAGCCAAAGAGGAGGAAGGCAGAGCCATGAGATGGAAAGGAGCCTGGTCCCTGAATTGTCACCCAATGATCAGGAATGCTGGTTTTGGAATTTGTGGGAAGTAAGAATTTGGAATTTCCACTCAGCTGGGAGCTTCAAAACTAACACAATGACCTTTACAACTTCTTTGCTAACCCTGAGCATTGCCCCACCCACTTAAAATTTTCCTAATTCACCAACGCATGGGGCTTCAACAGCCACTCGGTTTAGGGGAGGAACGGAGATAGAGGCCTCCACCGGTCTGGGCCACATCACTTCTGTCACTGCTAAGATCATGTGTAGCCTCTGTTTAGCCCATAGAAGGGGCTTAATATTTATTATTTTCTTCACATCATGCCAGGCCATCGCCTCCACAAAGGACTTGTAATTGGTGACAGGGGCTTGGAGAGGACTCGGCTCCCCCGGCCGCCCCCCCGGAACCTCACTCACACCTCCTGTGGGTTGCTGGGGTCGGAGAGGTAGGGCTGCCACAGGCCAGCAGCCACATCGGTGGTGGTGAGCGGCGTGAAGCGGTCCGCGTAGATCTTCACGTCCAGCGACGGCAGGACTGAGTGGTAGCACTCGTGGATGCAGAGCGCGGTGGACAGCCCAATGACGCCCGCCCCGATCACGACCACGTGCATTGTTGCAGCCTGCGGGAAGGAAGGGTAGCGGTGTGCCATCATCACCATCGGCCCCGCCACCAGCACCACAACCTGTGCCATCCACTGAAGGCCGAGAAGGCGCCGGATACTGCCAAACCTTTTAATACTTGATCCTCTGAAGGACCCTTACAAATGGAAACACAGACACATGGAGAGACAAAGCAGCTTGCCCAAAGTCACACAGCTTGTAAGGGATACCACTTGCTCTGGGAAGCCCCCCAAATATACCTTATCTGTTTGGAAATATAAAAAGGGCCTAGCAGAGTACCTGGCCAGCTCTAGGCTGGAGAGTCTAATGGTTAGGGCAATGGGCTCTGCCTTCCAATCTCAGATCTCAGCTCTCCCTCCCACTGGCCACTGACCTTGGGCAGGATGCTTCATAAGCCTCAGTTTCTTCTGGAAAATGGGGGCAGCAACTCATGCCTCCGAGAGTAGATGAAAGATTCATCACGAAGGCAAATGGAAAAAGCTTAATCCAGGGTCTAGTACAGGGTGTCAAACTCATTTTCACGGGGCAGGGGGTGGGGGCACATCAGCCTCACAGTTGCTTTCAAAGGGCCGAATGTAACTTTCAGACTGTATGAATGTAACTGCTCCTTAACTAGGGGCAAGGAGCTCGGCGCTGCCACCGGGTAGAAACTGGGTGCCGGCTGGATAACACAAGGTGGAGGGGTGGATTCGGCCCGAGGGCCTTGTGTTTGCCACCTGTGGTCCTGGTACAATGGTCTAGTCACTAAGAAATGACTTAGGACATTTGCGGAGCACCTGCTGTGAGCCAACTTCAGTGCCAAGTGCTTCCCATGCCTCAATCCATTTAAGCCTCCCAATGTTCTTATGAGGTAGGGCAGTGTCATTGGCTCCACTCTACAGATGAGAAAACTGAGGCTCAGAGAGGTGCCGTCACTTACCTGAGGTCAGAGAGCCAGGAAGTGGTGTCACTGGGATTTGGTTTCAATTCGAGTAAACTCACACGCACTTATTGCACACCTACTGTGTGCTGGGCTGCCAGGTTGTGGATGCAGCCGTGAGAGCATCGGATGCACAGGATGCAATGGCTGGCCTCAGAACGCAGGTGTTCCAGCGCACCCCTTAAGGGGCAGGGCTGCCTGGGTTCTCAGGGGTTTGGGAAGCCTAGCAGCTTTTGACCTTGAAGCTGCTTGGGCCCCCACAGCAGGGAAATATTCTGCCGGCTCCCGTTGAGGCAGAACAAGGAGGCATTTGTGCCCAAACGGGCCAAATTCAACTTTCCCTCCTCTTCACTCACAACTCTCCCCCTCCAGACCTTGCTCCTGGCCTGTGGCCCTGGACGGCAGGGCATTCTCAGCGCGGCCTCGTTTTGTGAAGCGAGAAACGACTCCAGCCCACAAGAACTGGACTGTTCTGGGGTTTCAGCAGCCAAGTGGAAGATAAAACCCCCAAACAAAAGGCATCATTGCTTTAGAAGATTTTTTCTTCCAGCTGCCAACCTGGGCTTGGTTGGAGGGTCAGGGACCCCCAGCCTCCTCCCTCGGCCTCCGTCTCTAGAGAATAGGAGTAACCTGAGCTCCCGGGGTCATTGCAATGATTAAATGACTAGCATGGCAACAGATCCTGGTCCAGTGCCTGCACAGAGTAGGCCTTCAGTACACGGCAGCCTCCTTCTGTCCCCCAACACCTGGGAAATAACAAAGAAAAGAACGCTGGGTGCAGAGGAGAAGAGAGGGAGGAGGGAGAGTCAGGCTGCCGGCTCACTATGTGACCTTGGCCGAGCGGCTTCCCCAGTCTGTGCCTTCTGCCTGTCTTCTCAGAACCTCCACAGAGCTCACCACTTCTGTACTTGAGCAGTAAGAAGGCAGGAACAGAAGGCTTTTCCGTATTTTCCAAATTCCCCGTAATGAATACGGGAGGAGGCATGGCATGGGGAGGCGGCAATAGCAGCCCAGGCTGTGGGTCAGACACACCCAGGTTCACCGCTGGCTCTGGCACGCACCAACTGTGGGACCCCGGATTAGACACTTCATTCCATTGAGCAAGGGTGACCAACCTCCCTGATTTCCTGGGACGGAGGGTGTCCCTAGGATATAGACCCTGAGTGCTAAAACCAGGATAGCCCCACGACAAACTGGAATGAGTTGCTCATTGTAACTGAGCCTCGGTGTCCTCTCCTAGAAAGTTTTAAGGGTTAACAAAGCTCTCGGCTTTTTATCCTCCCACCAGAATATCAGCTCCGGTAAAGCAGGGACTTTTGTCCGCTGCTCTAGGGCCTAGAACAGTACCTGGCCCATAGCACCGACTCATAGGTGAGTGAATGAATGAATGATTGAATGGGGTTCTTAGGAGGATGAAAAGAGAAAATACTTGAAGGTGCTTGGGAGCTCATAAATTAAACCAGCAATCATCATCACTCCCAGTTTAACAGATGAGGCAGCTGAGGCTGGGAGAGGGCAAGGTTAATTAGAGGTCACAGCAAGAACTGGAGGAACGGTGGGAGGGGTGAGGCCAGCTCTGCTTTTCTGACACGCAGTTGTTTCCACTCTCATACCGCCCAACGGATCGAGGGGAAAGAAAGCTGTTTATGTAACAAAAGTATGTGAGGTGAGAGAAGAGAGTGTTTGAAACCGCTTACGAGGTCTCTGGGCAGCGAGAAAGAGGCTTTGGACAGAAGCTGAGCAGGCACGCGGCACATCTGGTAACGAGCCAGGCTGGGCGTGGCGTCACAGGCCAAAGAGAACAGCTTGAGGGATGACCCAGAGGCACTTCTGGAAACAGCCGGCAAGATAGAGGGACGAGTCACAGTGTGGGGCTCGGTTCTGCAGGTGTAAAAATTCTAAAGGTGAGCAAGGTGTCACCATGCAGATGGAGAAACTGAGGCCCAAAGAAGAGAAAGGACTCGACTGAAGACCCACATTTGTGGGGGAAAAAAAGATGTGTGGGGTCTTGGGGTTAAAAAGCCCCCGAGAAAGCTGGGAAGAGGCCACATCCAGAAAAGAGTTGGATGTGGAAATAAACAATGACAGCAGCCGCTACTTTCAACTCGTAGGGTTCTTCTCCTGTAACTTTCTACCAACCCTCGGGGTTGTCATGATGCCCATTTTCCAGAGGAAGCGACTGAGGCTCAGCCAGCCAGCTGGTGAGAAGCAGAGCCCAGGCTGGCCTGGCTCACAAGTGAACAATCTGAAGGTCAGGCAGGTGAAGAGAAACCCCAACGTTTTAGAGAAACTCCTGCGTTGAAAAAAAATAATAAAATAAAATACAACAACTTTAAAGATTTTTAGTGTGTTGGTGATAGGTGTAGAGTTGAAGAGGGAAAAACTGGTATCCTAAATTAATTATCTTTTTAAAAAAGATTTTATTTATTTATCTTTAGAGGGGAAGGGAAGGAGAGGAGGAGAGAAATATCGATGTACGGTTGCCTCTTGTGAGTCCCCTGCTGAGAACTGGCCTGCAACCCAGGCATGTGCCCTGACTGGGAATCAAACTGCGACCGTGTGGTTTGCAGGCCTGTGCTCAGTCCACTGAGCTACACTAGCCAGGGCTAAATTAATTATCTTAATAAGCAATGTGAGTCCAATTTGATACTGATTATAGCAACTTTGTGTGGGGGGGGGTATGCGTATTAATTATAGTGTCTCTGTGAGGGTAGAGGAGGAAGGGAACGATCTTGGCCATCTGTCACTTGTCAGACACATGCAGAGGCAGTACAGACCTTCCTCTTACTTCATCCTCTCAACTGCTCTGGAAGGTTCTACAGAGGTGGGACTCAGGTTCCGGGAGAGAAAGCCGCTCTCCCGCAGTCACCCCGCCAGTGTGGGCCAGAGTTCAGATCTCCGCTTCCCACACTGTGCCGTGAAACTGCTTTGCAGCCGGCAGCAAGTTAGCACAGACGCTTTCTGCTTGCCTTTTGGTCTTGCATTTCTTTGCTCCTAACCTCCCTTGTCCGGAGAAAGGAATGTGAGGCAATCCTGCCTTCCATGGCTATATGTGCATAGCAAAGAACAGGGAAGATCATTCTGAAAAAATCAACAAGTCATGGGTGAGGTGTTTGAATGAACATATTAGCTCTTCCAAGTGGCACCGTATGGCCGCTTCTCATGAAGATGAGGTTTATTTTTCAAAGTTTATCTTCAAACTGGAACAGATTTTATAAATGTTTGATAACCAGACTACCTGCTACCTGCCCCCAAAATAATAATTACCATGTACTGAGCACTTGTGCTATGTGCCCAGTTTTGTGCTAAGAGCTTTACATTAATCACCTATTTGAATATTCAAATTAACCCTGGAAGAGGTAAGTCAGGATCCCATCTTCCATATAAGGAAACTGAGACTTGGAAAAGCAAAGGTGCTTATCTGAAGTCCCTGTCTGACTCCAAGGCTGTCTGTCCCCTGCCTCGAGCTCTGATGTGGAGCCTTCTCTGTCAACATCGGGGAGGACATGAGTTCTCCTGTACCCCTGGCCCACCAAAAAAACACCCCCACTCACCTGATATGCCAAACTTCTGGAGAAAAGAGGCAGCTGCCGTAGGTGCAGCGTCCTATCTCCCGAGGGCAGGCTCCTGGTTCTGGGGCGTCCTGTCCTCAGCCCTCTGCCTGCCGGCAGGGACTGGAGCTCAGGGTCAAAGCCTGGAGTTCTAGACAGGGCACAGCTTGGCAATGTGCTGCTTACAGGGGCTGAACCTGGGCCAGGCTGGGAGACCTTGCCTCCCCTCACTCCCAGTCCCTGAAAAGCTGCCTGACTTTTCTGGCCGATCCCAAGCCCCTGTGTACAGGCCTCAGTGGAGGGAGGGGCAGGCGGGGGTTCTTGGAGGGCTGACGGGCACAAGGAGGGCTGTCTCCCAGGCCAGCTGGAGACGATCCTCTTTCTTCTCGCTTTCTGCTGCCACCCTCGGTGGGGGGCAGGGTCATTCCCTGGCCCGCAGGGTGGAGTGGGCAGTCTGGCAGCCTCTGCGGGGAGGCCAAAGGCACACACAGGACCGGGGCTCCCAGGGCCAGCCAGCCAGGCCAGTGCCATTCTAGGACGCTAGGTGGGTAAGGCCAAGAAGAGACACACCCAAGGTGGCGCCTGTTTGGGCCATGAGGACAAGTGACTCTTTGCTTGGTGCCCCAGAGACACTGGCAGCAGGACCCCGGGTCCCTCCTCCGCCAGGGCTAGACTATTATTATTAATGCTTGAAGGTCATCAGGTGCATCCATGTATGGACGGGGAAACTGAGGCCCTGAGAGAAGAACCAACCAGACCTGGGTAGACATCCCTCGGGTCCGCTTTGAAGGTCCGGCCTCTACCCACCCCACCCTCCACCTTCAACATCATCAAAAAAGGGGGAGAAGATGAAATCAGAGAATGCATGCACAGCACTTAGTGCATAGTTCTTTTAAATAATTAAAAAAGGAACCCTGGCTGGTGTAGCTCACTGGATTGAGTGCGGGCCTTCGAAGCAAAGGATTATGGTTCGATTCCCAGCCAGGGCACATGCCTGGGTTGCAGACCAGTTCCCAGCAGGGGACGCACGAGAGGAGACACATACGTTGATATTTCTCTCCCTCTCTCCTTCCCTTCCCCTCTAAAGATAAATAAATAAAATCTTAAAAAAAAAGAAAAAAAAGGATAGGGTGAACTCTACCTTTTACTCTACAGGCTTTCATGTTGTTTGAATGTTTTAAGAATAGCCACATCTCACTTTTATATCACACAACCTTGGGAAAAGTCCTTGTGCCTCTGGTTCATGGTGGAAACACCTCAACATGAACAAAAATTAATCAGATATCTTCATGGTCCCCTCCACTCCCCTCCTAGGGACGCTTTAAGGTTTGTGAATTTCATCATGCCAGTTGTAAGTACTTGAATGATCTCATTTAATCTTACAACATCTCTATAACTAGGAGCTATCATTATCATTCCTTCCTTCAATTCAAAAACTTGCTCCCTATATCCACTAAAGCTACATGTCTATTGCAAAACCCAGCAGCCCTAATCGTACGTAGATCCCCGAGAGAAATGAAAACAAATGCCAAGCAAGAGTCTTACATAAGAACGTTCATGGACCCAAACCAGAAACGACAAAATCTCTATCAGCTAGAGAATGCGGAAGCAAACTGCAGTGTTTTCCGACAAGTCCCGCCATGGAATATTAAGCAGCAAAGAAAAAGACAAATATCGCTACACACAGCAACCTGGATGAGTCTCCCAGTCCTTATGTGAAGCAGAAGAAGCCAGATGAGAAAAAGCCCATACTGCATGATCCCATATTTGTGAAATTCAAGAGAAGACAAGATTTTGGATGGTGATAGAGGAGATGGAACGAGCAATTACCTCGGAGGGAGGAAGGAGCCAGAGGAGATTTTCTAGGATGATGGCGAGACGCACCTTTATCTGGGTGGTGTTTGCCTGAGCGGAGGCATATGTGAACAGTCATCAAGCTGTACATTTAAGAATAAGATGGATAGCCCTGGCTGGTGTAGCTCAGTGGATTGAGTGCAGGCCTGCGAACCAAAGAATACGATGGATATACTTAATACAATTGGAAAGACAGAAGGAGGGAGAGGGAGAGAAAAAGAGGAAAGAAAGAAGGAAGAAAGAACGAGAGGGAGGAGGGAGGAGAGAGAGAGAAAGAAGAAAGGACTTGCTCGAGGTAACACGGCCTGTGATCAGAGGGTTACAGCGGAACCCAGGTTAGGGATGCCAGGTCTGGCAAATAAAAACACAAGGTGCCCTGTATTTTATCTGGCGATCTCTTCCCAGACATCACCCCCGCGCCGCCTCCAGGCAATTGGTACCCAGAACTGGAGCAATAGACCACCAGACTAGAGAGCTTCATTGAGTGACAAGAGGGAAGGGTCTCCGGGGCCACACAGGCACTTCCCACACAGCAGGGCAGGACACTGCGGTTTCAGAGAGTCCTGTGCTCTGCGGAAAAAAAGTGTATTCAGTAGTATTATTTAATTTTGGGAAATGAGGTCAGGGGTGAATCCCTATCATTTTCATGACACAGACTACAGAAAGGGAACTTCCACAGGACATTCTTGGCTATTGGACTAAGTAGGAGATGTTCCCCAGGAAGGATATGCAATTTTTAAAAAGATTTTATTTATGTATCTTTAGAGAGGAAGGGAAGGAGAAAAGGAGAGAAATATTAATGTATGGTTGCCTCTCATGAGTCCCCTGCTGGGAACTGGCCTGCAACCCAGGCATGTACCCTGACTGGGAATCGAACCGAGATTGTGTGGTTCGCAGGCCCGCGCTCAATCCACTGAGCTACGCCAGCCAGGGCAGGATATGCAATTTTTAATCTTTAGCAGAAGGGGACATAGTTGCTTTTAAAGTCAGTCCCGTGGGGTCTGACTTTAAAAACTGTTATCTCCACATTCAATGGTGCCGTGTGAATGGATTCTGCTGTCTGTCACCCAGTGGAAAGGAGTTCAGGACATGCCACACTGACAAGTGAACTGGGGGTCGAAACAGCACGTACCATGGGACACCATTTTTGTCACATGAGGTGGTGTGTTTATGTTACATTGTTTGGGGCTATTTGCCCAAAATGTGAATGGCTTCTCTTTCCTGGTGGTGGGATTGGTAACAGGGTAATAGGACTTTCTTTCTGTTTTCTGTGTTGTATAAATCCTGGAGATAATGATTGTCTGAAGACTCAGAGAAGTTATAATAAAGCTCATTGTGTCTGAGAGAGAGAGTGTGTGAGGGGGTTAACTTGTTACTCTGTGACTTTACATGGCTCCCCGGCAGAGTCTGACCCAGAGCAAACCATCCTTCTGCTCTGGCCTGAGTGTCGCCCCACCCTCCGGAGCTGCTGGGAGACCACATTATCAGCCAGCCAGTGGGTCAGAAAGATCCTTGATCCCTAACACTTTAGCCAAATAAACAAAAATGATTTCCAAAAGTCTTCTGTAGCCTTTTAGCACAATAAGTAAACTGGACTTCAGAACAATTTCTCAAGGGCCTTGCAATCACCCCACCGAGTGAGCCCTATACCCCTGTGGGACTTAGGACACATCCTTTCCTCTTTTGGGGCCTTAGTTTACCCAACTATAAAATGGGCAGATTCAACCAGTTCGGTGTTTCTCAACTTTTTCTTTTCCTTTTCATTTTTTACTTAATTCTTATCCAAGGGTATGTTTTTATTGATTTGAGAGGGAAGAGAAACATTGATGTGAGAGAGAAACATCAATGAGTTGCCTCCCGCATGCACCCCAACCAGGGATCAAATCCCCAACAGATATGTGCCCTGACTTGGAATCGAACCTGCAACCTTTTGGTGTACAGGACGATGATGCTCCAACTGAGTCACCTGGCCAGGGCCAGCTCCCTTCTCTTTACCCCTCCTTTTTGGAGTTTGCCTACTCTTCACCCACAGTTACCTTTCTGGGGTGCAGGGATAATGAAAAGGCCAGGGCCCTGGAGCCAAGGCAGACTCAGTTGCTACCCCATCTTTGTCCTCCTTACCTGTGTGGTCTTGGGCTGGTCCTGAAGGAAACAAGAAGGCAGTCAGGAGGTCACAGGGCCGAAGGTCCAAGTGCACACGCTTCAGTGTCCACCCCTAGCTCCATCCCTCATGGTCCCCAGGATCTCAGACAAGTTCCCCCTTAAAGCTTCGTAGGCAGAACTGAAAAAAAAACAACTAAGTACCTAGAGACTTTCTATAATTGCAAAATTAAAATGAAATAGTGACTGCCACAGGACACAATGCACAGTATATGCCCAGCAGATATGGTAAACCAAATTCAACTGAATAAAAATGTTAAGATCTTGTTGCCTTTATTCAATGATTCATAGATCAAGCAGCCTACAGTCTAACAGATGGAAACGACGTCCGACATGCTGTACAAAATGAAAGACTCTTATAGACAGAAGGGAGCTGGAACAGGGAAGTTATATATGCTACACAGAAAAGCAGATTGGTTATGACAGGAAGACTTTTCTTTAAGGGATGACAGGGGTTTATTGGGCAGATTTCCTAACCGGTTCTGATCAAGCAATTCCTGGCTGACTGGTTTAAGATTCTATTTCTGGGAGAGTTGGAACTGTAATTAAGTGAAATCTAGGTTTGATGACATGGGGCTTAGCATAAGCAATTCCATTTGGGGCCTGTTGTCTTGTTTTTAGGCCCTGGCCAGGTAGCTCAGTCGATTAGAGCGTCATCCCCTTGTGCTGGGGTTTCAGGTTCCATCCCTGGTCAGAGCACGTTCAGGGGTTAACCAGTGAATACATGAGTAGGTGGAACAGCACACGTATGTTTCTATCTCTCTGTCTCCCTCTCCCTTCCTTTCTCTCTCTAAAATCAGCTTTTTAAAAATACGTGTTTTGGTTTGGGAACTGAGATATCATTGGTCAACTGAATATTGTCCATACCTTTGTCTTATACTGCACATTTAAAATAAGTGCTTAATAAGTATGGCGGCCTGTCTAGCAACAGTGAAGCTACAAGCGCAGGCCTGTTGGGTCAACCGCTCTAACATGAGGGGGGGGTTGCCATCCATAAACTTCTTTTTGCAAATGGGGAGCCACTCCTGACAAAGCTCCCAAACAGAACATAGTCTTCCCTCTTTTAAAACACAGCTGCATTTCTGACCATTTATTTTTTAAAGATTTTATTTATTTATCTTTTAGAGGGGAAGGAGAGAAGGAGAGAAATATCAATGTATGGTTGCCTCTCATGTGTCCCTTGCTGGGAACTGGCCTGCAACCCAGGCATGTGCCCTGACTGGGAATCGAACCGCGATCGTGTGGTTCACAGGCCTGCGCTCAATCCACTGAGCTACATACCAGCCACGGCCATTTCTGACAATTCAGTAAAAAATACTTTGCGTTAATATATAAAATGGAGTTAGGTTCTGGCTTCAGATAATTATAAACCCGGCTGTCTCGGAGGCAGGTGTCTTGTGGGAACGGAACGATTCTTTTCTAAGTGGCTGTCCCGTGTATCGCAGGACATTTAGCCTAGCTGGCTCCTCCCTCTAAACTCCAGTAGCACCGGTAGCTCTACCATCCTCATTGGTCAGACGATAAAAAATATTCCCATAAATTTCCTCCCACAAACGCTCCATAGGGGCTGTAGTGCCCCCACTGAGGATTGCCTTTGAGACAAAAGGTGCAGGAGGCCCAAACCCCCGGATCCCAGGGAGGCAGGGGGAGGGATCTAGGAGCGCACCTGGGTTCCTGGTTGGGCGGTGAGATGGATGGGGGAGCCAGTTTGTTAAGATGGGAGGCCCGACTGGATCACTGCCTTTGCACATGCGCCTGGAGACAGAGGCCAGGGAAGGGATTTTGTATGAAAGAAAAGCTTCCAATTACCGAGTCAAGCTAGCACCACTTTCTTGGTATCTTACTCCACGTCCCTCTCTCCATCCCCATACTGGCCACCTCTCCTCGGGGAAGACAGCAGCAGTCCCCTTGCAGGTCTTCCTTCACTCCTCTGGCCCGCAGTGCATTTTCCACGCAACAGCCAGAGCTTTCTACAGCGCCCCCTGCCTCTTGCCATTCTCCGGAAAGCTTCCCCTGACTTCCCTGCCCCCAAACAGCTGGCTGTGAGGAATAAGAGTGGAGAAATAAAACGGAATCACTAGAGTCATGCTGCTAAATTACTAAAATCAAGGAGGTTGAAGTATGAGGAAATGGATTCTATTCTTGTTCTAACTAGCCTGGGAACTTAAACTTATGAACTTTCCAGTCCTGTGTCAATGCCTGGGTATACATGAGTCCTCCAGATTACCCTGTGATTAGCCCCGAAGGACTCACATATCCAGACCATCTGGCATCCATCATCCAGACTGCCTCTCCTCTGACTGGGCCTCCCTGACTGGTATGGTCCTGGGCCAATCCTAGGCTAAGAATGCAGGACTGAGTATTCTCAAGAATGCGCTTTTTATTATAAGAAATCTTAACTTTCTTTTTTGGAATAGTTCTGGGGTTTTGCCTACCTATGTTTCCAGTTGACAAACCCTAAGACCCTTGAATAAATCTTTAGCATTTCTTTCTAGCCAGTGTTTCCTGATTCACTTATGCTTAATTGACACTGGGTTTCTGGACACATAGAAGGAATTCACATAAAAAGATTAGCAAAACAATTTTCAAAATGTGCCTAGTATAGTAGTACCTCCTTATCCATGGGGGGTACATTCCAAGACCCCCAGTGGGTGCCTGAAACTGTGGATAGTACCAAACCCTATATATGCTATGATCATTCCTATACATATATACCTATGGTAAAGATTAATTATAAATTAGGCACAGTAAGAGATTAACAACCACCGTAATAAAATAGAACAATTATAACAACATACTGTAGGAAAAGTCATGTGAATGTGGTCTCTCTCTCTCAAACCGTCTTACTGTACTGTACTCACCCTTCTCTTTCTGGTAACATGAGATGATAAAATGCCTAACCAATTCCCAAATGTCTGTAACTGCCCCTCACTTTGCAGTAAGCGATTTGGTACCACCTCTTTCAGGAGATCCCTTGCTGAGGTCTTCCTAGAGGGTTAAAGCTTTCTGGCACAATCCGTTTTCTGTTTCTCCACCCCCGCCCCCAAATTTAATGCCTTTTCCATTTTAACTAAGCACTTATCACACACTATGGCTGTAACTTTTGCAGTTTGAGGTACAACAAAACCAACACGAATTTCTTATTCCTGCTTCACAGTTTTGTGGATAGATTTGTTCTTACCATGTGGATAGGTTTTAACAACCTCAGCATACACTTTTTCTTGCCTTAAGTCAAGAACTGACGGCACCTTGTCACTTTTCAAGGAAGCCCTTCTCAGCCTCTTTGGCACGCCTAAATTGTGGTCATCCCTATCCTAGCACTTTGGGGCTATTACTAAGCAAAATAAGGGTTACTTAAACAGTAGCACAGTGATACTGAGACAGCGGATCTGATAACTAGCTACTAAGTAACTAACAGGTAGGGAGTGACACGGGGACAAAGGGGTGATTCATGTCCTGGCAGGACTGAGCGGGATAGCTTGAGATTTCAGGATGATAAACAGAGGGGTGCACAATTTAAGACTCATGAGTTGCTCATTTCCGAAATTTTCTGCTTAATATTTTCGGACCGCGAGTAACTGAACCCGGGAAAGCGAAATTAAGTTAAGGAAGGACCACTGCAACGAGATTCACTTTTGTAAAAATCCTTATCTATCTTGCTCACTTTTCAATACTCCACGATCAATGAATATTTCATAGATGATGAGCAGATGAATGACTTAATTTCTGCAAAGACTGCCTACCGGGGTTCCGGGCAGGGATCAAGGAGGTTTTAATTTCCTGGTCCCTGCACCTCTCCACCCCTCTGGCGAGCAGCCCTGGCTGAGCTGCCACCGGCCTTGGTTCCCCCGCCAGTGCAGTGGGGGAGCCGGCCCCGTTGTCCGGTGCTCGCAGACGGGTCTCCCAAGCCGAGGGCCCAGAGCGCGTGTGTACAGCGCGCGCAGAACGTGACTGGCTGGCCCGTCACGGCCTCCAGCGTTGCTATTGCTCCCGCGCTGCGCACGCGCGCAACCCTGAGCCCCGCCCCAGCCCTCCCCCCTCCCCTTCCCAGCGCTCCGAGTCCAGCGCGCGCCGGCGCGGGAGGCGGGAGGTGGGGGGCGGGGGCGGTGGACGCAGAGGGAGAGGGGCGGGCCCGGCCCGGCCCGGCTCGCCCCGGCCGCCCGCGCGCGGCTCCTAGAGCGCCCCGGGCCCAGCCCGGTTGGCGGCGGCGGCGGCGGCTGTAGCCCGAGGCCTCGGTGGTGCCCGCGCGCCGCGCCACAGACATGGCCCTGGTGACCCTGCAGCGCTCGCCCACGCCCAGCGCTGCCTCCTCCTCCGCCAGCAACAGCGAGGTGAGCCCCGGGCCCGCGGCCCTGGCCGGGCCGAGCAGAGGCGCCGAGTAGCCGCCTTACCAGGCCTTGGCCGCGAGTGCGGGGCGGAGGGCGCTGGGGCAGCGAGGGGGCTGCTGCGAGCGGTACAGGACCTGCGGGGAAGCCGCTGTACCACCCCACCTGACCAGCTGGAATCGAGTGGCTGTGCGGGAGACTGTGTGCGAAGTTGTGACCCCTGCCTGGTAGTGACTGCAGGACCCTGTATGCGAGTGGGACCCCCCCCCCCCCCGTCTGGGGGTACTGTATGTTGCCTGTGTGATCTCTGACTGGGCATGACTGCAGTGAAACCGTTTGACTGTGACTCCTGCCTAGGGGGTGACTTTGCAGACACTGTGTGTGACAGTAACCCTCGCCTGGAGGTGACTCTGCAGGAGACTGGATGTACCACTGGGACTCCTAATTGGCTGACTTCGTGAGACGCTGGCTCTGAGATTTGTGACCCTGTTACTGGTCCGGGCCCTCTCCCTGAGCGCCTGGCTGTGTGTATGTGAGACTGTGTGCGACTTTAACTGCATGTGAGTGTGGCCTGTGGTCTGGAAACTGTGCCTGTGTAATGCTGCGAGAGAGGCCACCAGCGTGCCCCCGTGAATGTGTGAGATTGTTTCCTTGATTGCGTGCCCCTAGAGTCCTGACTCCTGGTGTCAGTGGCTGTGCCTGTGTCACTGTGACAGTGACTGAGTGAACTCAGGGTAATGTGTGACTTGTGTCCTATGTCTTTGTGTGCAGCCGAGTTTGGGTTTTTCCTTTTTGTAATAACCCTGGGGGCTGCATGTTTACCTGCATCTGACCATGTGACAGAGGCTGATTCTGGGGCTTCTGCCATTGCACAGATGCATCCTGAGGCTGCATGGTTGCCCTGCACAGGATTCTCTGGGACTGTATGTGATCAATCCAGCCTACGTGTGGCTGGCTCCTTGTTCTGGGGTCATTGGGAAATTGGTCCTCTTGAGCCTACAGTCAGCGGGACTGCACTAGGCTGGGGCTTCAGCCCTCCAAGCAGGTCTCTGCAGTAGCTGCAGGGCCCATTTTCTCCTGGAGAACCAGTTAAGGCCTTGGGTCTAAACTTACATCCATGGCAAGGCTGAGTGCTGGCTTGAAGATAGAGTAGCTGGAGAAGAGCGAGGACTGTTTGGAGAAGGAAGAGAAGGCTGGAGGAGGAGGAGCCCTGTAGACCCAGGAAGTGGCCCGCCAGCATCTGAGCTACATGGGCCCCTTCTCTATGGGGGAAGTTGACTGATAGTGCAGGGAGGTTGGTGTGTGTCTGTGAGAGACAGATAGGAGGACTTGGATTTGGTTTAGCAGCCCCGTCTGTCCCACTGGTTTGTGGCAGGGTAGATCTTTGGCCTGTTCTGCTGGCATTGGCAGGAACATTTTCGGACTGGCTGCCCCCCTCCTCTCAAGGAGAGGCCACTACATGACTTATCTTGTCCACAGACAGAAGATTCTAATAGTCCCTCCTCTGCACGTTGAGAATGGACATGAGTGGCCAGTTGCCTGTGACTTAGGCACCAGGCTGTAGTCGTTTCTGTCCTCCCCACAGAGACATCTGTTCCCTTATCCTTGCCATCTTGTGATTGACGAAGTCCTTCTCTGGAGTTAATCCTGTGTTTGCTTCTCAGCTCTGTGAGATGAGTGAAGATTCAGCGTGAGGAAGGGCCTCCCAGCCTGGATCTCTGATTCTAAACCTCATGTTCCCGGCGTTACTTCCGCCGGATCTATTCCTGCCTTAGACATATGAAAAATGCTTTATTCCATTATTTTTTTCACTGAGGTCTATAATTCACATATCATAAATGCCCCACATGAAGTGTGTAACTCAGTGGTCTTTAGTATATTCACAAGGTTGTGCAGTTATCACCCCTGTCTCATTCCAGAACATTTTCATTATCCCAGAAAGAAGCCCCCCACCCCTTGGCCATCACTCAGAGCCTTCCTCCCGCCACCCACCACCCACCACCAACCACCCCTGCACTCACACCAACTCTGGGCAGCCACTAATGTACTTTCTGTGTCCATGGATTTGCCTGTCCTGGGCATGTCTTATAAGTGGGTTAATATAATGCGTGAGCTTTAATCTCTGGCTTCTTTCACTTACGTCACGTTTTCAAGGCTCATCCGAGGCGTATGCTGCATCAGTACTTCATTCCTTTTTATTTCCGTTGTATTGATGAACCTTTGCTGGACATTTGGGTTGTTTGTGCTAGAGACATTTAAAAGGATTACATAAAGCACTATTTTCACAAGGTGTCAATGACCTGATACACATAGACTCAAACTCAGCCAGCTTTTATTTGACTTGCGTCAATCAGCAGCGTTAGTTGCCCAGCGAGCGAGCCCAGGCAGGGCTATTTCCTGGAAGGCAAGGCTTCCAGGTGGGATGAGGCGAGGAAAAGCAAGACTGAACAGAGAGTGAGCGTGTGCGTGCCGGCCGGAGACCTGGGCCAGGTGGCTCTGCCTCTGGCCTGACCTTCCCCAGCTTGCCTCCCCTCTCTGGGCCTCAGCTCATTCAAGAGGGCTTAGTTCCCCCTTGCGTGTGTTCTTTGACAAATGCGGTTTGTTTCTTTGGAGTAACTGACCTGACATTGCCTTTTATGCTGACAATCGCAAGAGAGTGACCAAGAAGTATCTACCCCCAGATCACTTCCTCATTCATCAAAATTCTCCTTTGAGGCAGAGACACTTAGGGCAGCTGTGTCCTGACCCAGCCTGTCCCGCTGCATGGCGTGGGAACAGAGGGACATCGCAGCCTGGCCAGCAGAACAGTCCTCCCTTCTCTCTTACTCATTCTCTCCCTTTCCCCCCCCAGTCTTTAATCATCTCACTTAAGTCGTTTTACAGTTAACCTTATCTCACCCCTTGGTGAGAATAGGTAGAGGGCATGAGAAGAGATAAATCAGTAACTGTCAGGAGTGGATGGTCCCATTGTTGTTTCGGACAGACATGCAAGATGATGACTCTTCATGGGCACATTCCCCCGTCCATTTTGCCTGGGGGGTTGGGCCAGGGTTTCTGAGCCTCAGTGCTGCTGACGTTGGGGCTGACAGTTCTTGGTGTCGAGGGCCGGTCTTACGTGTTACAGGATGGTTAGTAGCACTCTGTCCTCTACCCACTAGATGCCAGTAGCACCCGTCAAAAAGAGCCTGCAGGCATTGCCCAGCGTCCCCTTCTGAGCAGAGTGGCCCCCGGGTGCGAACTCTGGGTTAGCCCTGGCATGCCCGTCCAAGTGTGTTGGGGGGGATGGTGTGAGTGGTTTTCTGTGTGTTTCACTTCAGGGCCCGAATCTCTTGGGCCTGTGATTTTTCTACTTGAGTAAGGGGGAGTGTGAGAACTCACTGGCCACCAGTGTATGTATGCCTTGGCATGCATCTATACATGCATTATCCTAATAAAACTAAGGGACTCCAGAACCCCCTGGCGTGTGCCCCTCTCGGGCCAGGCCCCTTCCTACATTAGCTCTGCACCCTTTTCCCATTGCTGTCAGGTTTCTGTCCTCCACCGGCCTTGCATCTCTCCCAGCCATCACTGCTTTCCAGGTTTCTCTTTCCCATTCAATGGGCGCCTCTGTGTAACATACAAAACATGCCAAGTCTCAGGGGTGCAGTTGTTTGCGGTGGGGATTGAGGGGGGGTGTATTCTCATTTCAGTTTTCTCCTTGAAAGAGGGGGCGGGGAAAGGGGAAAAAAAGGAAAGATTGCAGTTAGGACTGAAGCCACAGTACTATCGGAGCCCCCCCCCTTTGGCTTTTTACCTTTTAGAAACTATTAAATGTCCCTCCTTTTCTTTCATTTACATAAATAAACCAATCACCTAGAAAGTTTTATATTCATCATTTAAGCCTTTTTGAGAACCAGCGAGAGCTTTTCAGGCCTGATCCTGGCCACCCTCCATTGTGAAAGACCTGCCTGGAGTGTTTTTGTTTTTGTTTTTGTTTTTTTTAACTTGCCTGTTGAGGCTTAAAATGGTGTTGATCACTCAGCTGTGGCCTAGCTTGAAGGAGGAAATGGATTATCTTAAAACACAGCCCCCTCCCCTTAAAAAAGAAAAACAGGATGAGATCCAAAGCAACCCTGGAAAGTTGAGAACTGGAGGCTGAGCGAGCGCGTGGAGCGGCAATGCCAGATAGCCTTGTCCGGTTACCAGATACGCGTCCGCGGTGCTGTGGGAGGAATGTGGGTAAACTTGGGAAGCTTCTGGATTCCTCCAGAAGGAGGAATGTGGGAATGGCTCCCAGGAGCAGCAGAGCGGGATCGGTGTCAGTAAGGAAAGGGTGCGCTGTTGAGAAGGAGCCAGCTTTCCCGGACAGCTGTATCTTTCTCAGACACTGAGCAGAAAACGTTGAGACGCAGCCTGAGGCTTTTTGCTAGTGTTGTCTGTGGCGTGACATTCTCTCTCTTTCTCTGTAGTTGGAGGCTAGCAGTGATGAAGATCGCAAGTTAAACCTCAGGTAAGCAGGCTTTTCAGTCGTGAAGTCTTTCTTTCAAGCAGGTAAGAAATACTCTTGTTTCTTTCCAAAAGGGAGAAGCCCTCAAAAAAGAATACACCGATTTTTTTTTAGTAGAGCCTTAAAAATTGGACATGTTTCATCCTAACTGGTGTAGCTCAGTTGGTTGGGCATCATTCTGCAAAGCAAAAGGTTGTTGGTTCGATTCCTGGTCATGGCATGTGCCAGGGTTGCGAGTTCAGTCCCCACTCCAACCACATGTGATGAGGCAGCCGAACGATGTTTCTCTCTCATGTGGATGTTTGCCTCTCTCTCTCCCTTCTCCTCTTCTTAAAAATAAATAAAGTCTTAAAATATGTATATACACATGTTTAACTATAGGCTGTTTTAATAACATTATATAACATTTAGGGAAAAAGGAAAATTAACTGTCATTCTTCTGCCACCTTTACCAGTGTGAAATGAACATCCTTGTGTACCTTCTTCCAGATTTTACCCTTTGCTTTAAAAAAAATAAAATCATGTAACGTGTTCTCACATTTCTATCCTGCTTTTAGTAAGATCTTCTTTTTTGAGGTAAGGACATTGCTGATTTGAAACAGACATTCAACCCCCTAAGTTTATTAATTCAAGGTGTTTTTTTAGTGCTCATGAGAAATCTTTAGCCGTGCTCATTTAAAAAATTCCCAAAGCTCTAGTCCTCAGTTGCTATATTAAAGAGTAGACACCAAAAGCATTTTTGTTTTTCTTTGCACAAATATGAGAGGTTTTTTGGGGGGTATTTTGTCGGTTTACAGAAGATTTAGCACTTCATTATATAATGTATTCCTCTGTGCCAAGGGGTCATTCTTAAGCTCTGACTCTTACGTTGGAAAAAGTAAACAGTTTCAGGGATATCGTCCTTAAAAAAAAAATGTCGGTTTTATCTTGTGAGGAGGAGGAAAATTAATTGGAAAAGGAAATATGTGTGCAGAAACTGGGGTCAGGCATTCATTCCTGAGAGCAGGCTCTTCCCCGGGTTAACCCCACGTGCAGCATGCAGAAAGGGTGGGAATGTGCTTAGCCTGTTTTTGAAGTTTCTGTGTGGCTGAGTGAAGGGAGGGAACATGCTTTTATTGTGGCACACATGATTTCTCAAGGTCACATGTGTAGGGACATAATAGCCTATAAAAATCAAAATGGGGCCCTATTTCAATTGGAGGGCCCTCATTTTAATGTTACACTCGAGGAAGGACCAGTGACAATGACAAAGTTACTCTTTCACCTGGTGGTTTGGGCTGCTCAGGGTCTTGGTCAGGGCTGAAGGGCTGGAGCCAGCCAGCCTCCCAAGCGTGGACAGTGACAGGCTGAGCTGCAGAGAGAGTACACCAGCATGTGGCTGTCTGCTTGGTGGCAGGGAGAAGGGAAGGGGAAGTGTGCTCCGTGGAGGCTCTTCGGGGGCAGGACTGGGAGAAGGGGCCACTGAGCACTGTGACAGCCGTGCAGGAGCCCGTGTCCCCACCCCTGCCTCCCTGCAGCCCTTAACTGGAGTCAGAATCTCCTCAACCCTCTGACTCCCAACCCTTTCCTTCAGGGCTCTGGTCCAGGACCCAGCTCTCTCTCTTAGATTGTCTTTGGGGCAAAGAACTGTTTTTGGTTTTCTTTAATTGCCCTTAATTGGCTGACAGCATAGTGATTTGAGATTAAGAACTTACAAATAGCCATGGTGGGGTGGGTAGTTCAGTTGGTTACAACAACATCACGATACACCAAGATTGCGGGTTTGATCCCTGGCCAGGGCATCTACAAGAATCAACCAATGAATGCATAGATGGATAAGTGAAACAACTAAATGATGTTTCTGTCCCTCTCTCTCTCTCCCGCCCTCCCATCTTCTTTCCCCCCTCTCTCTCTCAAATCAATAAGTAAAAATGGTTTTTTTAAAAAAGAATTTATAAACATCTGTGATATGAAAGTTATGTATTTGCCCTTCTGGCCAGTAAAAGGCCCCTCTCTCGTCGCCGTCAGGAGCTGGAGGGGACCTCCCAAGGAGGCACCATCATGGCAGCTCTATGTGTCGCCGTATTTAATCCCCCACAATCCTCTGGCAGGGGTGATGTTTTCTCCGCTCACCGGCCAAGAACCCTGGCGAGGCCCACGGTTGTATAGGAGGTGTATTCAAAGTGTGCCCTCTGGTGCCTCTCACAGTTGGGTTTATTGTACTGCTCTGCCCTTCGGACCAATTCATTCGTGCAGTTGAACCAGCTCTTTCGGATGCCCAGTGGATGGAACTTGCCTAAGGTCCCCCAGGTGGTTAGAGGCAGCACCAAGGTCAGAGTCGAGGACCACCACTGGGTGCTTCCCAGGATGTCACATCACTCTAATGACCACTGTGAGTTCCTCTCCACTGCTCTTAGCAGGTCCCCAATGCCACTGTGAGCTCAAGGAAACCCTGGGCTGGAATTGGGGACCTGGTTCTGAGCCTGTGCTCTCAGGCTTGCTCCCAGCCCCTCCTCACTCACCTTTACATTGCACTCCCCTTCTCAGGCAGAGGACACCAGCCTGCCTGCTAACCCTTTTAGCCAAACAAGAAAGGCTCTGGTGTCCTGGTTTAAACTTTGAAACTCATTCACGTCCGTGTGTTAATTTGCATTTTCAGGCCTTTTCTCTCTAAGCCTTTCCTAGAGAAAAAATGTTTGGAATATTCGGTGGTTTTTGCTTGTTTGGAGGGGAGGAGAGTTAGGGAAAGCAGATTTCTCTTTGCTTCAAGTTGATCCTGAAGGGAAACAGATGATTTTGTTTCTAAGGGATGTCGGTAAGGGAGAAAAACTGGGGATGGCAGGGTATTCCTCTCCTCTTCTCCTCCCTCTCCACCCTTAATTGATAGGTTTATCTTTGGGGTTACCTCCTCTTGCACATGCTGTTTTTCAGTCTTTCCTGCTCCCTGAGTATGTTCTTTCTTTATTATTTTTTTATTGATTGATTTTAGAGAGAAGAAGGGGGAGAGAGAGAAACATTAATTTGTCATTCCACTTACCTTTGCATTCATTGGTTAGTTCTTGTACATGTCCTGACTGGGCATTGAACCCCCAACCTTGGCACATTGGGACGCCGCTCCAACCAAGTGAGCTATCTGGCTGACTATGGTCTTTCTCCAAGCCAGTTCCTTTTTCAGTTGACCACAGCCCTCACAGCCAGGCCCAAGTGTTCCCACCCCAAAGGTTCGCCACTCCCTTCTCTGCAGACGAAGCAGGTAGCTTTGGTTTCTATATCTGTTCTACGTACTACCCAGGTAAACGTGCTTTCATTTTGTCCCTAAGTGCTGGCGCTTCCCTTACTGACAGGGCCTTCGTTCCCTGCCTGCACACAACATCTCAACAGTTTAAATACATTAACTTAGTCTTGAGCCTGCAGTAAATTGTGTACGCGTATGAGAAAGGACAAGGCGTAGAGGAGAGATATGGGGTTCGGGGTCAGGCAGGTGCAGATTTGGAACCTGGCCGCAATGCTAGCAGCTGAGTTCCTTTCCCTCTGTGTCGCTGCACCTCTAGGGGTCTCAGCCGTTCATCTGTAGGAGGGCGATAAACTCCAACCTTTCAGGGTTGTCGGTAGTCTGAACGGGGCTCCTCCCAGAGTCAGGTCCTTGGTGGGCTTAGAGAGCGGTTACTGCGTAGGGCTTTGTGAGCTGTTGCTCATATCTATCAATGTTAGTTTAGAGTGTCAAGTGACAGGGGCCGCTGTGTCTCACTGGGCCTGCCCTGAGAAGGGCCACCACGGTGGGTGCTCTGCGGCCCAGAACAGTGTGCATCTTTCCCCCGGCTGCCTCCCAGTGAGATGGAAATAGCAGTGTGCACTTGCGGGATCGGTGTTGCAATTCAGCCAGTTTCTCTGAAGGCCTTCTGGAAAGTGTCTCAGGAACTGCTCATCTCCTGCCCAGAACGAAGCTGACTGACGCGGAGCGGCGGTGACCCCGTCCTCTTGCCCCACTCCCCCGTGCCCTGCCTGAGCAGGCTGCCGCTGGCGTGGGCAGTGCCCTCTTGGAAGCCGGGCTGTTCAGACTGTGGGAACTGGTGAGCAGATGGCCCTGCTGGCAGCCGCTCCTGGCTCCCTCGCCATCCTGGGAGCCGCCTCGGCCTGGCATGGGATGTAAGTGGTTGTGTGCCAGGCAGGGCCCCAGGAGAGAAGATGCTTGTGCCGTCTCCAGAGTGTGGATCCAGGGTGAATGGTTTTGGGGTTTTTCCCAGCGTTTCCGAATCAAGCGCGTGAAAATGTTCATTAGAGTTCTTTTCATTTTTTTCTTGCCTACCCAGGCCAATGTTTGGGCCAGAGCAGCAGGGTTTAGTCTTCCGTGTTCTATCTGGCTTCAGTGGTAAGCCGTAAAGTCCCTTGGACCTCCACCCTTCCCTTTTGGTCTTGACCTGGAATTCCCCAGAGGGCCCCATTCTCTTTAGAACCTTCGGAAGCATGGCTGTGCCTTCTCTCCCTCCCCTACAGTGTCATGGAGGGGTGGGGTTGTCACTTTCTTTCTGCCTCTTGGCGATTTCTTAGCCTGGACTGTATCGTCCCCATTGATACTCTGTCCAGTTAAGTTCTACGCAGAGGTGTCCGGCACCTGCTGCGTGCAGGCTCTTTGCAGCAGGTCACCATGGCACTTAGCTGTGGGTATAGATGAGTTACCACGAACGCTGGGGTCCAAAACAACGTCTGGTTATTATCTCGCGGCTTCCATGGGTCAGGAATGCGAATGCGGGTTAGCTGGATCCTCGGCTTGGGGTCTCACACCGCTGCAGTGGAGATGTTGGCCAGTCCTGGGGTCTGATTTGAGGCAGGGTTTCTCTTCCAAAGTCACACTGGTTCTTGGCAGAATTCATTGTCTTGTAGCCTCAGGAGCCACGGCAGCCTGCTTCTTCAAGGCTGACAGGAGGGACCGCTGCTGCAGGGTCCTGGAGCTGAATGCATCACAGGAGTGACCGTTCCCTCATTTTGCCCCAACAGTGTCACCTTATTAAGGGAGCATTCGGAATAGGGACTCACTCGGGGTGCCTGCACCAGGGGCTGGGACCTTGGGCCACCTGGGACTTCTGTCTACCAGTCTCAGTGAGTGGGACTCCCTGGGATGCCGTCATCTAACACAGAGGAAACAGCCATGTAACTGAGTGGGTTTCCATTCAGTGTTACAGAAGCAGCAGCTGTGTATTATTTAAAGGCGACGCCAACTCAGGGATGCTCGGTCCTCAGCAGGGAGAGGCCAGGAGCATCAGGACGCCATGGGGATTGACCGCCAGCCAGCGACTGCCATGTTCTCTGTACTCAGCACCCACGCCCTGGCCTGCTTCTGGAGGCACGGCATCTCTGGGGTTCACACCCACTTTGAATATTTGGGCCTCTGAAAGACCACCTCCGTTGACCCTTAAACATTTTCGTCCCTGAGCTTTGGCCTTAGGGAGAAATGGGCCTGGGTTCGGCTGTGACCTCTGTCATCTTTCCCCTCGGCTGGCTATTATGTGACCTCGGGCAGGCCTCTGTTTCCAGTGGGCAAAGTCATACACACTTGCAGGGTTGGGGTCAGAATGAAGTGTGGTCTCCCCACAAAGCTCTGCTCACACGCCCCATCTGCGCCTCCTTCGGGGCCCAGCCCCTGTGGGCAGTGAGTCACGACTCTTCCATTGTTATCCCACAGGCGGTTTTCTCTCTTCAGTGTTTCTTTGGGACTTGGTCCTTGCTTCGTAGTATTAAGGGCACCTGCGCACTAGACCACATACCCGCCCCAAGGACACGGCCTTCCTGGCCTCTGCCTTCCTAGCGCCTGGCGTGCCCTGGCTGGCCTGTCGAGGTCTTGTAAGTTCAGTCGCCTGTGATCTGTTTCACGTTGGACTCAAATCGGTTTTGGACAACGTACGGGAACAAAGGACAGGTACTTTTCCTGCAGTTTCCCCGTGCACTTTGGCACTGCTGGATCGGTCTTGAGACCCCTCTGTCCAGATCTGTCTGCTCACGAGCCATTTGTTCAAGACACATTTATTGAGCACCTACTACGTGCCAAGCACTGCTGTAGTTGCTAGAAATAGAGCAATGAAGAAAACAACCCCTGCCCCTGTGACTAACATTCTGGTGGGGTGGGGGGTATGATGAATAAGTGTGTGAAGTGTGTCAGGGGGTGCCAAGGAGAAAAGTAAATCGGATCAGAGGGCGTGAGTGTGAGCACTTAAGACACACCCTCCTCTGTGAGTGGCCTTGAGGCATTATTTCATCAGCCTAGGCAAAGCTCCAGTAGGGAAGGCGCCGTTTTTATTCCCATTCTCTGGATGAGAAGACAAAGCCTCCGAGAGGTGACCGGCCGTTTCATTTGGTGGGAAGTGGCAGAGCCGAGACCTTCCTGTGCTATGGTCTTTGACTCCAAAACCTGTGCTCTTAACCCCAGAATGTAAGAGCCATCTCTACTGACCCTCCTCACAGTTCCAGATCTCTCACCAGGGGGCAGAGATGAGGTCAGGAGCCCACCGGAAGAACTGGCTTTGCAGGCTGTTCCGCTCCAGCCCTAGTGGTCCCACTGTGAGCTGTGTGCTCTACAGGCAAGTCCTGTCACGTGACCTCCCTGCCTTGTACTGAGAGCAAGAATTGTAACACAGCCCCCTTCCCATACAATCACCTGGGCACCCTGGGAATGATAATGTGAGCTATTTATTGGGTGCCTGTAGGTGCAAACACTGGGCTGGGAACTGTGAGCTTGGTCTTGTTGTCACCACCTACCAGGAAGTGGGTACCTGCCTCCTGCAAGGAAAGTACAGCTCCGAGAGGCCGGAGGAGACCAGAGCCAGGGCTGGAACACAGGTCGCTGGGACTCAGAGACCCACGGCCCTTCCTTTCTGGTCTGGCTCCTCACGGGAAACGTGCAAGTTTGTGTTCATCTCGTCCCTCCCTGTCCCCAACGCCATGGCATAGGCAGCGGCCTCCCATTGACTCAGTTTTAAATACTGGAGTCCACACACTTCTAAAATCGTGGGCCCGTCATACAGTTTTGCTGTTCCTTTCGGGTTAACTCAGGTATTATTCCCGGGAGTTTGTTGGAACATTTGATTTGAAAATCAGAATTTGTGTTCAGTATGCATTAAATATTTTTGTTGTTAGAAAACTCTTCCTAGCGTGGAGACAAATGGGAACAGAGGTAAAGAGTTAATTTGATTCTGTTGGAACTTAATTAACTTTATTATTAAGGTTAACTTAAAATGAATTTTGCTCAGGGTAGCAGGTTTCATTAAGCTCCAGTACTGGTGCTCAGACTTCAAGCGGGTGCTGTGGGGCCCCTGTCTCATTCTTCCCACACACGTGGCACATCAGGGGAGCGAGTGCACCTGTCAGCAGTGCTCGTGCAGGCTCTTCGCAGGTGACAGTGGCACTGGCAATCACCCTCCAAGATGGAACCATGCTGTGAGAGGGCGTCAGATAGCCTAGGTTCTGTCCCAAGTAGGCTCTCTGCTGTGCAACCGTAGGCAAGTTGCTAAACGTCTCTGGGCTCCCGTTTCTTCCATGCTCCAGTGAAGAGCCATATTAGGTGATGGCTTCCAAGACCAAGCTCACGAGTCCTCTGGCCCACCAGTTCAGTTCTGTGCTGCACTGTGCTTCTAGTCACGGTAGGTTTATACCATGCTGTCAGGAGTTTTCCTTCATCTCCCCACAGGGAGCAAGCTCCGACATTGTGGGGTGTCTGGCTGGGTCAGTGCTGTGGTCTGACCATGGGACGGAGCAAACTACTGTGACCACCGAGAAGACGTGGACCCACCTCAACAGTGTGCCTTGCCCCCAGGAGCAGGGCCACGTGCCCAGTGGTGGCCGTTTAGGAAGAAGGGACTCCACCTTCAGTTCTTGTCTTCAGCCTAGCTTGTGCTTCGGCCAGATCTCTGGGTTTGGACAGCTTATTAGGAAATTCCTCAGGCTAGGAGAACATCCAAAGGAGTCGTTCTGCTTCAAGGAAGCCTGCAAGAAGAGCTCGGGATTAATCAAAATAGGATTAGTCAGAGTAAGGAGAAGTCATCTTTGAGAGGTGCTCAGTGGTCGGGCTGGTGTGGGGGCAAGACTGTGAGTCTGACCTGCGGGGCTCCCCCTTTGTGGGTGGGGGGTAAGTGCTGTTGCTGGTTCCCCGGTGGAGGGGATGTGCTGATGAGAAACCCAGCGGGCCTGCCCTGCCGTGTGGCCACGAGCGCCACAGTGAGATGGGCAAGGTGGCGGAGTGAGTCACGGAGCTCACCCAGGCCGGCTTGGGCCTGATGGTTGTAGGCCCTGTTGCCTGACCACCTGCATGACTGTGACCTTGTGCCAGCCACCTGCCTTCCTTGAAATTGAGAGTCTGTGGGAGGCTTAGAGTCTTATTTTGTGTGTATCAGGCCGGATATGCCTGATGCATGGTGCTGTGTGGTGTTTGCATTGATAGTGGTGAGGGCCCCCCCCCCCCCCGACCATCTTCCCCACCCTTGATGGACTCAAGGCTGTCTTACCTCGGAGGTTAAAGGTCAACCAAGTGGAAGCTAAGAGGAAAAACAACCAGTGCTTGACCTGCTTCCCCCCAGATTCTACTGAACTTTGTACCACACTTGCACCATGTCTTGTATGCTTTTGTTTTTACAGATTTCTGGTTTCTTTTTTATTGAATGGCTACTTTCAAAGCTATTTTTAAAAAGACTTTGTTTCAAAGAAAGCCATCAGAGGCCCCGTTAGGAAAGTCTGTGGTTCACCCAGGGGACAGGGGGTGGGGGCACCCTGCGCTGGGAGAAGGAACGCCCAGTCAGAGCTGGGCACATGTTTGCCCAGAGTTCTCAAGGTGTCTCCCCAGATCTGGGCCCAGTCAGAATCCCCACGAGGGAGGGGCCAGGCCAGCTGCCGCCCCTGAAAACCTCTTGTCACTTCCCAGACGCCCAGACCTGCCTGGTCTGCGCTGGGTCCACTGCAGGTGAAGTTTGGGAGTGGCTCTGCAAGGCTGGGGTGGGGCCTGCACCTCACACAAGAGGGCTCCCCAAGGCGCCTGCTCCCCAAGCCCTGGGCACCCCCGTGCAGGCCCCACCACGTGCACGGCAGGGAGGTGCGTCTCTTGTGAACCAGCCTGGTAATGGAAGCAGTTTGTATTCAACTATTCACTTTATCTGTTTAGCCAGTGTAAATTTGGTGCCTTGTGTATGTAATGGGTTCTGTGCCGAATGCTGGGGATTCCATGTTAAGTTAGTCTTACCCTCTGGAGGTAACATGTGGGCTGTGTCTTACCGTAGCTCTGTTGGAAAGGGATTTGGAACAGCCTAGAGCATTCATAGAAACGACGTGATTTAAAATGAGAAAAGTGGAGCCCTGGTCAGGTGTCTCAGTGGTTAGAGCATCGTCCTGATACACCAAGGTTGCGGGTTCGATACCCAGTCAGGGCACACACAAGAATCAACGAATGAATGCATACATGAGTGGAACAGAAAATCGTGTTTCCCTCCCTCCTTCCCTCCCTCTCTCCCTCTCCCCCTCTCCCCTTCTTCTCTCCCCCAAATTTTGAAACTAAAATTAGAAGATTAGAAAAGAAAAATGGGACAGGGAGAAAGTAGGGGAAATACGATGAAGTCATAGAAGGGCGTATACGTGGAGTGTGTGACATAACGTTGCTGTGGTGACCAGAGTTTGGCTAACAATCTGACTTTGAACTTCCCACAGTCAAAACAAAGGGAGAAACTAGATCAGCTGCTTGACTCATGGCGTCCTTAACATACCACCAGGTTGGTTCCTCTGTGGAACAATTCCTGACAGACACCCTGTGGGTACTCCTGACACCTGGTGGCTGTTTGCTTGGAAACCTGGTGCGGTGGGTGGACGGTCAGGTGTGGGCCCTGAGGCCCACAGAGGGAGCTGATGCTGTGCGCCGGTCCAGCCCGTCAACCTGGGTGTTTGTGGTCCTGAGAGGTGAGGTCAGCGGCAGCGCTGGCGCCAGAGCTGCTGGTCCCGAAACCTTGAAAACAGGATGCTGAGTCACATCCTGCCTCCGGCCCCGCAGCGTCCTGACTGCGATGCCCTTCAGGACGGAGGCTCGCACAGCTTGGGCCCTCGCTGTTCCAAAGTGTGGGTTCACAGCAGGAAAACGTTAAATGTAGGTCTTACACGGGCTGGTGCTGCCGGTGCGTGAGGTCTGCAAGAACTGGGCACACAAGAGTGGGGCTTCGCACCCTTCCCCACTGCCCGGGGCACGAGTTGGGGTGGCTCCCGTTCTGGAAAGCGCTTGAAGGCAGGGAGAGACCTCTGTGGGTGAGGGAGAAAGTTTCCCAGGTGGAAGGAGAAAGCCAGGGAGGATGCCAGGGACAAACACCAGTACGATGGCCTTAAGCTTTTGTCCCCTGCCAATGCAGAATAAGTAGCATTTTACCAAAATTCAATTAAGTGGAATTTGAAAAAGTAATTGTTAACATATTGGAATAGAGCTTACAGAAAAGTTGCAGGTACAGCACAAAGAACTTTTTTCTGAGTAGTTTGGAGGGTACGTCGCCAGCCTGATGCCCTCTGAACATAGGCCAGGACGTTCTCCTGCAGAGCAGACCCTTGACCCAGCAGCAGTGACCGCTGGCCCTGGTGTGTCACCTCATACCCTCGGACCCTCGCAGGGGGGGGTCAGCTTGGTCAGTCCCAAACTGACCTTGGCGTATTGGGACAACCCTCTACCCACCGTTTGCCTCAGGAACGTCCTTCGTAGTAGAACGGTCCCGTCCAGCATCACCTGTTGCATGTAGTTGTCCCGTCTCTGAGTCTCCTTCAGTCTGGGACATTCTTTCATCTTTCTTTGACTCTCATGACCGGGACAGTTTTGAAGGGGACATCGTGTTGTAGAACGTGTCTCAGTTTAGGTTTGTTCGATGTTCCCTTGTGATTAGATTCCGGTCATGCAGGAGTGACACAGGAACGGTGCTGTGTCCTTGGGGAAATCTGCCAGCTGGCATGCCGGTTCCGTTTGTCCCAGCGCCGTCCACTTTGGTCCCCAGGGTGGGTTTTGTCTGTCTTCACTCCTGAGTAGTTACTCTTTTTCCCTTTATCATTAGGAAGCATTTCCTGAGTGAGTCTTTGAAATTATGTCAGTCCCCTGTCAACTTTTCCATTTATTTATGCCTGTATGGACTCTTGGTTTGTCTGTTTTGTTCAGTGATTTATAATCGGTTCATTGCATCACTGACTTCCAAGTTCAAATTGTCCATGATTTGGTCCGTGGGGTCTCAGTCCATCTGTCTTCCATGTCCATTTATTTTTTAAATTGATTTTAGAGCAATAGGGGAAGGAAGAGAGAGAAAAACATCGATGTGTTACCCCTTCTGTTGATGCATTCATTGGTTGATTCTTGTACGTGCCCTGACCGGGAACCAAACCCATGACCCTGGCGTATTGGGACAACCTTCTACCCAACCGAGCGACCCGGCCAGGGCCCATGTCCCTTTACGTGTCTACATCATTGTTAAGCACGTTCTTGCTTTCTGACGTTAGATCTTTCGGGCCTCATCTGGTACTGTCTTTATTGCATCTCTGTGATCTATAGTCTCTCCAAGGAGCCCTGGTCCCCTTTAGCGGAACATGGGGTTCAGAAGCCGAAGCAGGGGGGTGCTTACTCCTGTTGGAGCGGTGCTGTTCACAGGCCCACTCGGCGGGCAGTGTGCATACTCACACGCTTTTGCATCTGTATTTATTTCTATACCTGTTTGCCACATTGTGCTGTGTATAATGTGCACCTACGTTTTTGTGCGCATTATACGCGGGATTCTTACACCTATTGTTAACCCATGGTGTGTAAGCATTATATCCACGTATAATGCAAATCCTTATTTTTTCCTTAGAAATTTGGGCAAAGAAGTATGCATTATACATGGCAAAATATGGTACGTCGGAAAACATGAGTTCCAACTGATCCTTTCCATTCCAATCCTACATCTTTGGGCTCATTCTAGTTTTCTCTCCGTATTTGTAACTCCCATCTCCAACAGTGAGAAACACGACTCCCAGCTGTGTCTGAAACACTTACTTGTTTGATCAGCCCCCCACCCACCCCGTCTGTAACCAGCCTCCCCCCTCCACAGCCAGCCCTCCCTGCAGGGATGCCCCCCTCCCCTCACCAGCACACACCCTGATCTCGAGAACCGCACCCCTCCCATGCACAGGCGCCTGCCTTGCTCTGCCCAGCAAGTGGTTTCAGGTCCGAATTGTTGGGAAGGAGACAAGAACTTTTTTGATCCTGAGTTTTCTCCAAGTGTGAATTCAACAAAAGTGCCATGCTTCAGAACAGACTCCTGGCTTCCCTTCCTGGCTCTTCTTCCTCTTGGCCGTGAGAACCTGACAAGTGCCATAACCCCTCTGAGCCGCAGTTTCCCTCTGCAGGAAATACAGGGATGCTGAGGGTCCGGTTGGGTGATGTGTGTAAAGTGCTCGGTGTGACCCTCAATGGAAATGTTCGTTGGTGGTGTCAGGTTCGCTGGGGCGCACATTGTCTTCTGGGCGCTCAGGGGTCTGGAGAAGGAGAAGTCATAGCCCTGGGTCTCAAGAGCCTCAAGGTGACGTGGAGAACTTAGCTAGTGTGTTGTGTGGAGCACTTGGTTGCCAAGACGACCCATCCTCCAGGTGGCTGTAACTTACAGCATCTATGTGGTGAGTCTTAATTAGCCAGTCCATCCTGTGTGTGGTCAGCACCCAGAGTTCCAGCTGCTCAGAGATTACCCAAGTGAGTTAGTCATGAAATAAATGCTCTGAGACTGGAGAGCAGGACATACACCTTTCTGGGAACTTACTTAGAATCTACCGTATGTCAGACAGAGAAGATTTTGAAAATCATGTGTGACCTGGCTACTGAGTCCCCTTGTGAAGTTGAAGGGCACTGACGGGAAGATACTGTCCCCACCAGTTTAGGGAGGTGTGTGGGTCTGGGAGCACAGTCTGAGAATCAGGGCCTTGGGTTCCTGTGACTTAACCGCTTAGCCTCAGTTTCCTTCCCTGCAAAATGAAAAGGTGCTACGCAATCCTGAGAGGGAAGAGCCCGTGGCTTGTAGCTAGTCTGGGGAGGGACAAGGCGTGAAGCTGGGAGACTGGGGAGCGGGATGAGGGAGGGAAAGGCCGTGAGTAGAGACCCAGAATAAAGGGTTTATAAGGACAATGGTACAAGAAGGGATACACAAATCCCTTTTTCTGATTGTGTTACAAGCTCCTTGAGGTCAGGGGGTATCAAATGAATGATATTTCGGCTGACCACATAGACGGGCTAATTGCGAGTCCCACAGAAAGCTAACACGAGCTGCTTGGACTCTAATCTGTAGATGGGGTCTCGTCACTGAAAGCCCTGGAGCTGGGAGACAGCGTGACAGGAGCAGTGGTTAGGAACTGTGCGGAGTGGGTTCCAGGCCGCAGGTCCCTGCCCTGACTCTCACTAGGCTGCAAGCTCCCGGAGCTATGCTTTCCTAATACCAAGTCTGCCAGCCACACCAGCTACATGGGGCTAATTAAAATTTAGTTTACCTAACGTTAAAATGGCAGAATCATTCACTGGTCACACTAACTACACTCTAAGTGTTCAGTAGGCACCTGTGGCTAGTGGCTGTCATCTTGGAGGGCACAAGTAGAGAACATGTCCATTTTCCTCAGCAGCACTGCCCTGCGGGGACAGTGGGCAGCTCCCCAGCAGGGAGCCAGGCACACATGGGGGCCCGGGGTGCCTAAGGGGCTGGGAAGGAGGGGGTTCCTGAAAAGGTTAGGACTTGGCGACCAGGGGGTATGGGATGGGGCTGCATACCAAAGAAGGGACCGAGAACCTGGCACAGTGGAGATCATCATTCTTGGGATTTTTGAGTTGTTTTGAAACATTTCCTTCATGTGGCTGTTATTTCCGGCCGGCTGGGTTGTCCCTGCTGCCGCTGCATTTCCTGGACGGTGCCCTCACCAAGGGGGCTTACATCATGGTGTACCAGAGGTATGGGGGACGGCGGCACCAGCTCTGGCCTCTATAGACCGGGCCTGGTGGGCTCTTGGTGGGGGTGGGGTGCTATCAGAAAACTATCCTAAGACTTACAAGGCCAAGTCAGGGCACATCACTTGCTGTCTTATTGACACAGTGGAAAAAACCCTGCTTTTTCGAGCTTGCTGGTACATTCAGCTGCTTGCTCCCACCCATCGGTATGAAGGAGAGCTGTGAAGCTGGCTTCAGAGAATGTCTCTTACTGTCTGAAATACTTCTGGACATTCCTTTTGTCTGAGAGAAGCCTACGCCTTCCAGCCAAACAATCCCCGGCCCAGCAGCGAAGCCATGTGTGAGGAGCCCCGCCAGCCTTGCTGGCCTGTGACCCCATTCCCCAAGTGTGATGCCCTACAGAGCTGGAATTTCCCTGCGCCCAGCGTCCTGTGTTTCAGGGACAGCGTGGAGCTCTGGCTGATAGGTGTGGCAGGTGAGTTCCTTGTTTCCTCGTGCTCTGAGGGCGGCATGTGGCACAAGACCCCCCCCCCCCCCGCCAACTGGGCCGTGGAGCACAGGCTAGAAAGGAGGAGGCCTTGGCGCAGCTCAGGGTCTTTGAGACTTGAACGTGAGTTTCGGGCGGGGGGGTGGGGCGGCTGTGGGAGAAGAGCAAGGGAAGCAGCGTTCTTCTCCACCTGCAGTCTCTCAGCCTCCTCCAAGTCTCCTGTCTCCTTTACACCTTCATAAACTCGCTTTGCGAGGGATGGGCTTCTGAATCCCAACCATTGCCAGTAGTGGTTTTGAGTGTTACCTGCTGCTGTTGCCATGGGCCAGACCATCTGCCCTCCGACCCAGGGATTCTGCGGGAAGAGCTTCGAGCTTGGAGCGTCTCAGTCCAGGTCTGCCCCTTATTAGCCATGTGACTGTAGATAAGTCATTTACCTGCTCTGTCTTGGTCCTTTCATTAGAAGGATGAAAACTCATTCTGTTGAGAATTAAGAGCAAAAGTATAAGGGCAGGCCACCTGTAAGTGATGAAGAACCTTTCAGGTTGAAGGTACCATTTACAAATTTGAAACAAAACTCGTTCAATGTCTGTGGTGTACCAGGCCCTCAGGTGCCGACTTCCCAGGTGCCCAGTGGGATGGCTCCACCCAAAGCCCAACTTTGTCCCTTAGCTTTGCATGTCCCGAACTTGAATTAATTACTACACTCAGGATGATCAAGTTCCGAAAAACCAACTTACACTCACCAAACTGATAAGAAACTGGCTTACACACCAGAATAGATGCGTATGGATTCACACTGGGCCCTTTTACAGCAGAGACCAAACCCTCCCCTGCCCATCACAGGGCAGGTGCCAGGAACCCGTCGACACTCCTGCTCCCCTTGCTCCTTTCTTTGTTCACCAATCCTTTGAGGCCCAGGTTGGGGTGGTTTCTTCCAGGGCGATCTCCCTAGACCCCAGGTGGGGCCAGGCGTCCCTCCTGTATGCACATGTATGTGCACATATGTGTGTGCGCGCGCGTCTGCAGCACCCTGTACGTTCGTCTGCTATGCCACCTGCCGTGTGACGTTGCCGTCACCGGCACTGGATACTCTCCTGTGTCTGCCTGATCCACCAGCACCGGATGTTGCTCCAGGGCGGGAACCACGAGGGTCTCATTTCTGAGTGCCCAGGGCTTAGCACCTGCCCGACACAGTAAGTATCTGTGGATCGAAATGGAATCAGCAGAACCGCCTCTTGGGAGTGTTCAGTGGTACCCATCTTTATACGTGTGCCCGTTTCTTCTGGAATTGTGATCAAATCCGCTAGACAAACTGCAGTCCGAGAGCTCTCTGGGTTGTTCCAGCCAGTCCGGGCAGTTTGGGGCCCTTTTCGGAGCCTGCCCTTCAGGCTCCCTTTCTCGGATTTCATGCAAGGCGTAGTGTCAGAAACCCTAAAATCGTAGTATGGAACTAACTTCCTGTGTCCTCATCTATAAAATGGAGCATAATAATGCCTGCCCAGTCTGCCCTGAAGTTCCTAGAAGATCAGGAACATTAGCTAGAGGGCTTTCTCAGCAGCAGGGCTGATCAGAGGTCTGATCTGTCGCTCTTACTGTCCCAGTGTGGAGATGGAGGGCTGCCTTTCAAGGGCAGGAACGCTGTGGCCCTGAAAGCATCTGGTAGAAGACCAGCACGCGCGCTCACCTTCGAACCTGTTCTACCTCATCCAGGAAGGGCCCTGCTTTGCTTTGTGACCTGGCGTGACCTCCCTCCATTGTGCCCGACTGTGTTTCTCCCCTGAAGGGACTGTGTGTTTTTAGTGGCGGCGCTTTTTCCCCCGCAGAAAACATTTCTTGTGCATCTACTATGTGTAAGGCGTTTTTATGAATCCCAGGGAAGAAAGCAGTTTTCTGTGTCTCCTGTGACTGTGAAACTGAGGGGTTCGTAACCCTGGCTGTGTGTCCGGAGCGCTTCTGGGACTTTTAAGAAGCAGACGTCCAGACTTACTGCGGACCTTTTGAATTAGAATCGGTTAAGGTTACACCCAGACCTGAGTGCGTCATAGGGGTTTCACCGGTTCTTCGAATGTCTGGCCAGACGCAGAAATCGGGAGCATTAGCACAATAGTCTGTTCCGTGGTGTTGCTACACTGCATATTTCTGGTTTTCAGGGAATTACGTTTCGAAGTGGCCTGGCACACACCCAAGCCAGCCAGACATGTGCCCGTCCCTGAAAGGGGAGCATTGCCTTTGCCCTTGTGGACACTCAGGCGGGCTTGGCACATTGCCTCTTAGTCTACAAATATTGGCGTGTGGGTGGAAGAACAGAGCCCTGCAAGTGAGCCTCCGAGCACACATGTAGTGGAACGTGAACTACAGCCCAGACCAGCGCACTTGTATTTCCTCAAACTCCCACGTGCGCCAGACCCACCGAGGGGGTTAGTTAAGCGCCGGCTTGCCCGGCTGTCCCTGGGGACTGTTTCAGGCGCTGCCTGCCTTCCTGCAGTTGTCACATGAAGCAGATCACGCCTGCCCCTCAGAGCCGCGGGAACCAGGCGGCATGGTGTAGCCGAGTGCCGGCACGGTTTCTGCCGTGTGGCGGGTGCTGTTAGTGACAGTGCTGTTGATGGGAAGTGGCTTGGCCAGCGTGGCTGTGCCACCCACAGGACTCGTCACAGTTCCCATTCAGTCCAAAAGCAGCGATGACGTGTTCCATGGGCAGGGTGATTGGGGTGGTCCTCCAAGCCTTCTGCTTGTCCCCAGGGCCAGTGCAAGAGCTCTAACGCCAAGGCTCTTCCTGAGGTCGTGTTGCCCTGTGTGAATCCCTCTCTGTGTTTCCTGTGAACGATGCTTCCACCTGCCGGGAGCGGGCACTGAGGACGAGCTCACTTTCTGGCATCTCAGTGATGCGTGCTTTAGTGGAAGCAAAGCAGCGCCCGCAGTTAATCATCTGGACCTGTGGGGACGATGACGGCATTGCAGGGGTTAAGAAGGTGGACGTGGGACAGATGTACTTGGGTCTAGTCCTGTCTGGTACCGATGTACGTTCCTGGGCAAGCAGAGGTTCCCTCGGCTGCGAAATGTGAATAACTATAGTGTATGTTTCACTTAATCCTTCCGTGAGGATTTGGGGGTTGGGAGAAGCTTCCACGTAAGACCTTCCCAGAAGCCTCTACTCAGTGCTGCCTCCTTCATGAAGACGTCCCAAATCCACCGGTTAGATGCTCTCTCCCTTCTTCTAAATACTAGTAGAGTTCCTTCGGTAGGGCGCGGACCCGTTCTGCCCTGCAGTGTGGTTCTGTGTACCCTTACTTGATTCACTGGCTGAAAGAATGCTAAAAACAGCCAGTGCCGGGCCCCCCAGGACCTGGGCCTGCTCTACCTCTGGCCGCCCGTCCTTCCCGAGCACCTTGCCTGCAGTTCTCAAAGCTCCTGTGTGCGACGAGGGGCCCACTACCTGGGGTGCTCCTCCCTGGACTCGCCTCCTCAAGTAGCGATTAGCATGACTGAAGAATTCCCAGAATGTAAAAGTGCTTTTGAAAGTGCCACAAAACTGTGGCAGCTGCCCACAGCCACTGTTGGGTGAATGGATGGTGTTTTAACAATAAGTAGAAATCCTTCACTATGTCGATAGCAGCAAGCTGGGGTCCCCGTTGCCTGGGGTAGGCGACTTGGTGGCCAGGCCATTTTCCTGCAGTCTAATACCCGAGCGCACGTTGCTGAGGCCCACACGGCCGTGGGAGGCGAGCGGTCAGAGGGACTTGGGTGCATCGCTCTCTCTGAATGGCCCTCTTTCATCAGCGTGTGCGGGGACAAGGGCCTTTTCAGCCCAAACATCAGGGGAAGACGAGAGTTCCGTAAGAGCCATTTGCTCTCCGGGTGGGGACATCGTCGAGGACGAGGACTCCTGGCTGACGGCCTCCAGCCTCACTCTCACCTCTCCGCCTTCTCTGGACGGGGTGGGAGGCAGGAGCTCTGGCGGTGAGGCCTGTGACCCAGCTGTGACCCCGCAGTCATGACCCTTTTCCATTTCACCGACTGCTGCGTCTCCCTTCAGCCACCTCCTCACTTCTGCTCCTCAGGGGCTTCCAGCCCAAATTAGTGCGTATCTCACCACTGGTTTCTCTCTTCCTCCTGCGCTTCGGTGTCTGGATGACTGGCTGTGTGTGCTCCGAGGGCTGGGGGTTTTGAGGAGCGGGGACTGAGGTTTTTCTCTGTCTTCAGTGCGTTGGAGAAACTTGAATCCCGCATAGTCATCATCGCCTGAAGCCAGTGTCCTCTGAGAGCCTGTTTACGCTCTGGAGATAGCAGCCTTGAGGGTGGGGGTCGGGAGGGCAGGGGCCGGCTTTGTTTTCACTTCCTGATTTTTTCTTACAGCGACAGAGGAAGACAGTTCCGTTTTGTTTGTCTGGGTCTGACCTTCTGGAGCTCTAGTCGCTCTGTTTAGGACACCAGCATCTTTGAGGCGATGGCTGGTGTTTCTGTAGCCGAGAGGGTGTTTGGTGTCGAGAGGGTGGTTGGTGGCGTTTGCTCCCGGCCATGAGCGGCTAGGGAAGTGTGTGTGCCGTTGCCCAAGTGCACTTGTTAAAGGGCTTCCGTCCCCACAGGGGCACCTCGAGGCTGATGGATGGGGCGCAGTGCCCCTGGGCGTTAGAAGCCAGGCCGACAGCCCCATGGAGCACTGGCAGCAGGAGATGGCCTTTGCGTGACCAGCCAGAGGGTGTGTGAGGCTCTGGTGCAGTGAGCTCAGACCAGGAGATGGGAAACAGGGTCACAAAGAATGTCTGCATCTCGTTTCATGAATCCTGTGACGGCCCCTGCTCCAAGGCCTCTTGGCCCCGACAGTCATCTTGGGTGGCCATCCCCTGCTGCATCCTCTCACGGTCGCCTCAGGCGCAGGGCGAGGGCACCGGCTCCTCGGATAACATGTTCCCTGGGCTTCCCTGCAGCTTCCAGTCTCACTCTTCCAGTAAACGCCCGTGACCCATTGCTGGGAGGAGGACAGAGGCAGTGTGTTCCCAGCCGCAGCCGCACAGCCCCCGGCCTGCCGGAGTGCACGGGAAGCTCTGGCTCTTTATCAGCCTGGGGAACCCTGGGGCCCGCTGGCCTCGTCAGTGATCACGGGAATCACGGGGTAAAACCGGCCTATTCTTTTGCATTGTTCCCCTTTCTTTCCAAAGGAAGTGTAAGGGAAACCAAGGGGAATTTTCACCCGTGATTTCCAAGGCAAAGGTCACCGTTAATGGCTGGCTGTTTCCAGAGTGCTCCAGTTTCTGGTCAGTATGGATTTTTGTTTTTCTTTTTCCTTTTTTTTTTAACTCATGAACAAAAGAGGCTGATGTTGCCTTGCAGAGATTTTCCCCAGCGGCTTTGATGAACTGATTGTTAAGTTTCATGGGTTTTGGAGTCTCTTGGCAGCTCTTTCAGGTTTTGCTGAGAGAAGGTAGTAAGCGATCTGGGTCTAAAACAGAATAGTTCTGGAAACAAACGTGGTTGTGAAATTTTAAGGACGGAGAGGGTGACGCATTGGAAGGTTCGGAAAGTGTCGGGCAGTTCTGCCACCTGCTAAATTGAGACAACCTGGATTTCAAAGGCGTCAGGAGAACGCTAAGCGCTTCTTGCCATCTGTAGGCGAGAGTGAGACAGCAAAGATAGGCCGCTGCTCGTTTCTTCCATCATTTACAACCCGGGCTCCTCAACACTTGTAGCTCGCAGCACAGGCCTGTGACTAGTAGGTGGGAAGGATGGCTTGGCAGTGCATTCGCGATCGTGAGTCAAGAAGGGTGTGCAGATGGAAGCTCCTGGTGGTAGGGAATCTATGAAGCCAGTTTCGGTGACTCAAAGGCCAAGTCAGAGAGGCAGAACTAGACCTTAATATTCGATGTTCAAGCAGTCACCATCATTAGCGTGGGGATTCAACCGGGAAAACGAACAGATTTGATTATGGACTTACATTCTGGGAGATAACCGTTCTCTGACCCCAGGATCTGCTGACTTCCATGCTAGCTTGTGGGGTGAGTTTTCTTAGCACTTAGAGCTACATCCCTCCGCTGAGTGTTTTATTTCAGGGTTAGAACGGCCGACCACTCACTGTAGGTGTCTGGGGCAAAGGGGATCTTGCTTTTTCATGTTACGGAAGACGTTGTGTTTCTGCCAGAAATTGATTTGCTCTCTGTTAAAACAAACAAAAAAAGTGCTGCAGGCTTTTTTAAAGATTTTTCTTTCAAATTATTTACATGTTAATTGGTTGCTCAAGAGAGAATTGATGATCTTTACAGTTTCCTAAAATTTGAACTGTGATCTTCTCTCACAAAATTAATAAAAATAAAATGTGTTTTTTGTTGTGAGTACAATGTTTTCTGTTACTTTGAAAATCCAACAAAAATAATATTTTTAAAAAGTTGGTATTTGCTCAGTGTAGGAGATTTAGAACATAGAGAGGGGTAGAAAGAAGATAATCATGGATAGTTCAACCCCTCAAAAAATACTGCTAATAATTTTGGTGTATTTTATGGGTAATTTTCAGAGTTGATGGAATTTTTTAATTCTAGTAACTAATAGATAATACAGTCTATCAATTTATACAGTCTTAATTTCTTCATCAGCAAAAGAATTTTGGGGGCATTTAGAAATCTTGAAAAATGTTTAATTGCAAATTTTTTAGCTATAGGTTGAATATAAATTTTTTTAAGTGTTTTTATTCATCTTTAGAGGGGAAGGAGAGAGGGAGAGAAACATCAATGTATGGTTGCCTCTCGTGCGTCCCCTGCTGGGAGTTGGCCTGCAGGGAACCGGCCTGCAACCCAGGCAAGTGCCCTGACTGGGAATCGAACTGCGATCCTCTGGTTTGCAGGCCCGAGCTCAATCCACTGAGCTACATCAGCCAGGGCCTGAATATAAATTTTTTTAAAGATTCTATTTATTTTTAGAGGGAGGGAGGAAGAGAGGGAGAGAAACATCAGTGTGTGGTTGCCTCTTGCATACCCCTACTGGGGACCTGGCCCACAGTCCAGGCATGTCCCCTAACTAGGAATCGAACCCGAGACCCTTTGGTTTGCAGGCCTGCACTCAGTCCACTGAGCCACACCAGCCAGGGCTGAATGTAGATGTTATTGGTAGTTGAAATAACAAAAGACCAAAGATTCATCCTGCTCCAGAATTCACTGGGTCAAGTTCAGGTTTTCTGCAGCAACAGTGGACAGAGCAACCTTGACTGAGTTACGTCACAGGTCAGTAGCCACTCTCTCTTCGTAAGATGAAACAAACACTGGAAATGCCATTTCCCCTTCCCCGGATTCCGTCACGGGAAGGCACCAAGAAGCGGTCAAGTTGTTAAAAGTCATGGAGTCAGAAACAGAGGTCAGCAGCAAGACTTAAATGCACAAAGTGAATCACCCTGCCCTAATCCGAGAGTCGGTCCCTATTTTTAGAAGACGCTGCGTTACAGTGCCCTGCAGGAAGGGGCTCTTGGCCCTGGAAGAGCCCACATCAAACCTCGGGTGTTTTAGCAGCAACATTCTTTCATCACGCAAACTCTCCAGCAGTGGGCTTGCAGCTGGGGTTTGAGAAGAAAGACTGTTATGTGAAGTTTTTATAGAAGCTGTTTTATCCCATTTGAGTTTTATATGCTGTTTGTCTGCACTCCAGCTTTGCCTCTGGAGCATGTCTTGGCCCGTTCTCCTCTCTGAATTCCAGCCTAACTGTGCTCGGGTTTTACTCTCCCCAGCGTAAGTGAGAGCTTTTTCATGGTGAAAGGAGCCGCCCTCTTCTTACAGCAGGGGAGCAGCCCTCAAGGCCAGCGAAGTCTCCAGCATCCCCACAAGCACGCAGGTAAGCTGGTGTCCTCACGTCGGAATGTATTTTCCGTGCTGCTAGAGGGACTTCCTGTTACTGGTGGTGAGCTGTCTGCTGGGTTGCAAGGCCAGAGCAGAGGCGGGACCAGCTTGCAATGAAAGCCCTTCCTCCTGCGGGTGGTCCGTGCGTTTTCCAGGTGGCACGGGGAGCAGGCGACCCTTTTGAGCGTCTGCGTCTGCCTCACCGGTAAGGTGGTTGGTAGCGTTTGGTTTGGATGTGAAGATTTCCTACTCAGAGTTTATCGGTTAACTGTATATTTTAAGTTCTAGTAGGACTTTTTAAACAAATGCACCAGAAGGCATTATAGCCAGGTGATGTCCCCTTGAAGCCAGCCACCTTGGGGTACTACAAACCTACTCTGGGGATGTCATTTCTCCCAGCATTTGGAAAATTTCTTTCTGGATTTCCCCCCCCCCCCACATTCTCTACAATCCATTACCCTTACAGTTAGTATCAAAAGGAAAAAAAATCTGTTTTTATAAAAGGCAGTGAAATGAAAAAACAGCCATTATTAAACTTTGCCAAGATCATCTAGAAAGAAACAAAATTTAGTGACGTATTTGACATGAGCTGCCAATAGCCTACCTAGCCTCACAGAGCGACATGTGTCCACACTGTGCATCCCTCCCTCCCTTCTTCCACCCCATAGCTGGGGAGAGAGGGTACCCATGGACAGAACTCATGGAGTCCTCATTTTTTAGCCTGGGGCAGAGGGAACCCCAGTGCCAACAGAGAGAGGATTCCAGCTGGTCTCCCAGTGGAACATGACGTGTTGTCTTGGGTGTTGGGCCTATAGGTGATAAAAGTTTTAAATTCTCATTTCCAGATTTTCTATAATGGGATGTATTACTCTTACAATGCAAAGAGAGCTCCAGCCAGCCTCGTTTGGGGAACCTATTTATGAGCCTTTGGCACGTACTGAGATGGGACATCTCTATTTTTAATGGTGGATTCGGTTTGGGCACGTAGGGAAGTGATAAAGCAGGGATTGAACCTAGTGTTACTTTGGGTCCAAAAGCAAACAAATAAGGAACACCTACAAAGTGACAGGCCTGGTTTTCTTTGGTGACTTGACTCTGCCACCAAAGGCAATTTGAGAAGAAGAATTCAGAAAACATTTGTGTACAAATGTTTGTAATAGGTGGTAACCTCTCCAGGTGCTTCTTGGACAGGCCGCTCACACTTGAGTGTGAGCTGGAAAGGCTCCACACACCTGAGTGTGAGCTAGAAAGGCCCCACACACCTGGGTGTGAGCTGGAAAGGCCCCACACACCTGGGTGTGAGCTGGAAAGGCCCGGGACCCTCTGGCAACTGCACTTGAGTGACTTCTTGTCACTTCGGTCGTTTCGTCTGTCTGACCTCCGGTCATCCAGCCTCATTTTGGATCTGAGGGCCTTGATTAGAATTTTACATCTCATAATTCAATAGCAAACACCCAAGGCTCAACCAGCAGTTTCACGTAATGATATTTGTAATCAAGATTCAAGTCTATTTTAAGCCAAGAAAATACTTGTCCTGCACAAGGAGGCATTGTGGTTTGGGGAAAGAATACGGGCTTCGGAGCCAGGCAGACCGGCGCCCAGTCCTGGTTCCGCAGCTCACTCCACTGTCACCGTCAGCCCCTGAGCCTGGGCTTCCAGGTCTCTACAGTGGGTGCCAGGGGCCAGCACCTTGGAGGGCGTGGACGTCAAAATCCACACGGTAGCACATTTGCCTCCTCGTAGGCACTCTGTTGTGGTGGCTATGATGGTTCCTGCAATGGCTCCCAGGACCACAATCCCATCCACAGAACCTTCGCTCTTGAGTTTGCCAATGGTTTCGCCTGTTAGGGGTTTAACCATTGTTTATGTCATTGTTGTGAACAATGCTCAGGCTTTGTTCATTCGGTGTGAAGCGTCTCCTTCCTCTGAATCAGACAGTACGTTCACACCATGTGAGAGCTGGGGGAAGTAAGTGCAGGACTGTCTGTAGAAGCCCCGGGTCGGGCTGACTCGTGCGTCCCCTGAATGTGTGTGAGAGGAGGAGGAAGGCCACTGGCTTGGCAGCTCCGTGCCCCCGGGGTCTGGGATGGCTGGTGAGCTCAGAAAGGCAGGGGGCTGGCAGACTGTCCCTGGGTGCGCCACAGCCCCATCAGTAATCAGCTCGAAGAGCCGAGTGCAACGGAGGGTGAATTCTGTCCACGTAAAAGTAATTCAGTTCGTGTCAGCCAGTCCAGTCCCTCTGAGACTTCCTAGGACCAGGCTCTGTGCTGCTGTGCCCAGGTTTCCGTGCAGGTGCCTGGTGAGCATGCCAGCGTGTGGGGACCCCGTGTGTGGACGCCGGACTGGGGTCAGGACTCCTGTCTGTCGGCAGTCCCACGCCTCCACGAGCTGTCCTGCTGAAAGGAGTCTCTCTGTACAGTGTCCCCTTCCTGTAGGTGCCCGTCTGACACGGGGCTGCTTTCGCTTTCATCTGTGTGCTTTGACTCAGAGTGTGGTCGCGGGGCCCAGGCAAACCAAGGACCCTCGTAGTGGCTGTCACCCTTTGTGGGTTGGTGACAGGACAGGCGAGGGTGCCCTTAGGTAGAGGAAAGGGACAGGGGCCCTGCATCCTTCTTTAAGTGAATCCTGACCTCCAAGTCCTTCCTCACAGGAAGTGGTGCCAGTGTGGGACGCTGTGCCCTGTGGGACCCTGCAATAGAACAGACAGGAGGGGCAGCTCGCTTTTTAAAAATTTTTTTCAATTGAATTTTATGTTCAGAATTATTCTGTATTAGTTGCACACGGACAGCAAAGTGGTTAGAAAATCAGGTACTTTACAGAGTGCTTCCCCCCGAGCCCTGTACCTGTTTATCTCAACTTTATTGACCATGTGCCCTGGGTTGTAACGCACATCCCTGCGGCTCCTGCGTACCTGTCAGTTTGCTTCATCCCTGTCCCCTTGTCACCAGACTGCCAACCCCTCCCCTCTGACAGCTGTCCGTCTGTTTCTGTGTCTCTGAGTTTGTTGCTGTTTCATTTTTTTGCCTTATTTTGTGAGGGGCAATTTTTTGATGACCCAATTCCTCTCTGAGGCAGGCAGTACAACTTGGACATCACGTATCAACCCGCCCTAAAATTTAAAAGGTGCTTTTGCCAAAGGAATAACTCCAGTGTGTTGATCCTGCTGGGGTTCTAGTTGTGCTCTATAGGGTAATTTTTTTAAAAAGATAATTCTATTTCCTTAGGGCGGCAATTTTCAACCAGTGTACCGCAAGAAACCTGTTTCCCTTTTCCCTTAGATGTCAAATAAAAAAATGACAACAGCCAGCACAATAATAGCTGTCCAGTGTGAATGAATCAAAATTTTGCCTTTTGGGGGGTCAGATTAGCAAAAAAATACATTTTTTTAGTGTGCTGCACAATTTTAGTAATTAGTTTGTGTGTGCCATGAGATAGAAAAGGTTGAAAATCGCTGCCTTGGGGTGTTGCACAAAATGAAATTAACACAGATTTTTCTGAGTTTTCCTTGCATTTTTCTATGTCAGCATCTTTACAGATGAACCTTTTCTTCAGGAAGCAATTCGTGCAGACATTTTTTTTAATGTACAAGTCAGGAGAAAAGCGGCGTCAGAATCGCACTTGCTCCTTACTCCTTGGGAAGTGCGGTTTCCGAGGTCCCACTGCCTGGATTGCCCAGCTCTTCCTTCCGTTGGGCTGATCCCGCGTGGCCTTGGAGACCCACCACCTCCCCACCCTACCTAGCCCCCGGGGGTGCCGCTGCACCCTGGGGCCTCTCAGAGAAGTTGGGAACCTGGCCCTGGATTGCTGCCTCTTTCAAATAACTCGGGGTGGAGGTGGGGGGCGTGTAATTTTTAGCAAGCAAAGAAAAAAGTGGCAGCTTGCTGTCGTTTCTGTGGGCCTCGGCCTTTGGTCTGTAGAGTCACTTAGTCAGGTGCCCCTGCCCCTGCCCCTTGCCTTGCACGACAGATGCAGGAGAGCGGAGAGAGGGACAGCGGCCCGTCCAGTCCCGCTCCCTTCGGAGGCTCTTCGCTGGCCCCTCCTTCGGCCGCGTCCTTGGTTCCTGGCGCCCTACCCTGCAAAATGATGTTCGCTTGAATTTAACGACATTTCCACTCCAGGCTTGTCCGTTTTTGCCAAATTTTGTGTTTAAAAACCCGTATTGCAAGTATTTGGGAAAATAAGAGTCACTTCTAAAAACAGAGCAAAAAGCTGTATCTCATGCCTGCTCGTGATACTTTTTGGGAGCGGGGTGAGAGAGCTGAGGCTTTGTGGTTTGGGGATGTCTCCCCTGGGGTGGAGGGAGAGGAGTTTTAACGCCTGGGTCCTCTCTCGGTCCGTAAGGTCAGCCTCTCCTGGGTCTCTGCCTGGAAAGTAGGTGGGTGACCTTCTAAAACTTCTTCATTGGTCTGATAGGTGACTTGCCCCAACACCTTCAAGTAATGATCAATCTTCTGCGATGTGAAGACAGAATCAAGCTGGTAAGAAGAGACGAGAGTGGCAAGTTTGAATTTTTAATTGTGAAATTTAGTAGGGAATTCCGAGCAGTGGGTGTGGTGGGGGGTGGGGTATGAGTTCCGTGTTTTAAAAATTCTCCCAAATTGTTCACAAAAGCCAAGGCGAAGTTTGCTCCTCGGCGCCCAGAGGCCCAGAGAAAGGAGTGTCAGGGCCCCATATCAGACTGTGCTAAGTGGGCATCTTCGTTCTCTGGATGTTATTATCCACCCATTTAACAAACTTGGGGAGGGGGTCTCCTTTGAGCCGAGCACTGTCCCTCGTTTTAGGGGTATAAGAGGGATGTGGCTCCTATGTCTAAGTATCTCATCTTGGTTCCTAAACTCGCAGGGGGAAAGGTAGAAAACAGAAGCCCTTGACCTTGGTTGGGCGAGGGAGGGGGCCCCAGCTGGAGAGGCAGCCAGTGAGAGCACGTCTGCCCGCGCAGGCCGTGCGCCTGGAGAGCGCCTGGGCAGAGCGGGTGCGGTACATGGTGGTGGTGGACAGCAGTGGGCGGCAAGACACGGAGGAGAGCATCCTGCTGGGCGTCGACTTTTCCAGTAAGGAAAGGTGAGTCTGACGGGACTGCGGGGGTGGGCGGTGGCAGGCGGTGGGGTGACCGGGCACCACAGGGCACGGCATTTCAGCTCTCGTGCGGGCGCTGTGCTAGATCCAGCCTCTGCTCTCAGAGCTCAGGGCCTGCTGAGAGAATAGAATAGTTAGTTACTCTGTGCATAGAGCTCCAACACTGGGGGCCACTGGCAGTGCTCTGGAAAGGGCACCTTAGCCTGGAGGGCTCCCTGAAGGAGGTGACGGCTGTGGTGAACACCCAGGTCAAAGCAGGAGCTGGCCCAGTGAAGCAGGGAGGATGCCACCCAGGCAGACCAGCCCACGTAAGAAGTACGTGCTGGACAGGCAGCGTATCAAGTGCCTTATCCAATGTTGCTGTCCCGTGGATTCCCAAGCACTGGCCAACAGGTCCTGGGTCAGAGGCTTAAAGAGAGGTTTGGAATTTCCCAATAACTAGAGGCCAAGTTCGGGATATCATAGACCCTATTATTTTTGTGAATCGAAGGCAAGTGGTTCTTCTTACCTCTGGGATAAGTTAATGCATGTGAGACCATTACAAAGCCTAGATTTGTTAAAACCAGATTAAGGGGACTCCCTTTAATCATCATTCATTAATCTGCTTACTCATTAAGCAAACAATTTGTTAACATTCTCCTGTGTATGAGACAGTAGGCCAGGCGCAGGTAAGCAGAGCACCAACCAGCACACACAGTCGTGGCCTCAGAGAGCCTGTAAGCTCCGTGAGGAAGAGGAGAGCGTGATCAGAGATGCCAGCTGGTGGGCTCAGTCATGCAGAGACACGTGGGGGGTGCTGGGAACTCAGGAGAGGGGTGGCTGTAAAGGGGCCACGCCAAAGGCCTCTGGGGTACCTGGTGGCTAAGCCAAGTGTTAAAGGACAAGTGGGCAGTTGGGCACGTTCAGGGGTAGGGACTTGTCAGTTGGGGACCTCCTTGCCTCACCCTAGCACTGACACGGCCATGAAGCTCCAGGAGCTCTGAGTCTCAAAGTAAGTTTTACTTTGCAGCTCCGCAGAGGAAATAGATTTAGCTCATCAAGAACGGGCAGGACTGCAGGGTGGGACCTGAGAACTGGTCTAACCCAAAAGGCTTAGTCTCATTCTACCCAAAGGACTTAAAACTCCCTTCCCTGCGGACACAGAAGCCGAGGGTGGGAGAGTCCGGTGGGGTCAACGATGCTCTGTGAACCCAGGCGCCCTGGCTGCACAGTTGCACACTCGTAACATGACTCCCCGGGCGGCTGTTCAGTGCTAGCAGAGATGTAAGCGGGAGATCCCCGGAGGTCGGTGGCACTGGCCTTGGCTCAGTGACAATGGTTTCTCACAAGCTGATTCTTTCAACTGCCTGAAGAATGTTTGCAATAACCTGAGGAGCCCCTCTGATAAAGCCCTTTCATTCCCTCCATGTGTTTCAATGGCGCCAGTCTCTAAAGTATCATTTCACGGTGAGGATGGGCGAAACAAAAGCAGATTAAACTAGTTCTTAAAATAGCAGCTGCACAAAAGGTACAGAAACAGAGGTCTCACCTGCACCCCAGTAAAGGTGCTGGCACCCTCCCTCCTCCACCCCAGGACCAGAGGCTGGGTCGGCCGCCACCACTCGCCTGTGTCCCCCAGAGTGCGCGTGGCCTTGTGCCCAGAGTGCGCCAGCTGTCAGCAGCTTCACCCCTGCTGCAGGGAGGTCATGTGGTCAGCTGGGTGCTCCTTGTCCCCTGGGAGCTGCAGCTGAGACCTGGTGTTTATGGAGCTGCCCCCACACCAGACGGTGGGGTCAGTGCACCCTGTGACTGTCTCTGAGAAGGGGTCACTGGCAGCTCCCTGTAGGGGGCCATCTCAGACCGTGTCTTCTAGAGTTCAGGGGTGAGCAGTGCCTGCAGAGCTTCTCCCAGATACACACCCAGCAGCCAGACCCAGGTCAGGGGCCGTTCCCCTCTGTGAGCTGGGCGGGCTGGGTGAGACGCAGGGAAGTGTGGGTAAGCAGGGGGACTCCAACCCCAGGCAGCTTCTCTTTCCTCCCTCGCAGTAAAAGCTGTACCATTGGGATGGTTCTCCGACTGTGGAGTGACACGAAAATCCACCTGGATGGCGATGGGTAAGCAGATCCCCTTGAAAGGTCCTTTTCATCACTATAAACTCTGAAACGTGAGTTGGTTTGAACATCCCTGGGTAAAGTTAGCAGTAGAATCATGTGCGTGACATGTTTATTGCATCAGGAGAAGCACTATTGCCCTCTAGGGAGCCACACAAGGGGAGGGGCATTCTGGGCGGTACGCAAAGGAGTTTGGGTCGTGGACTAGCAGTGGAAGCATATTACAGGAGATCGCTGCTGTGTGAAGTTCAAGAGCACAGAAAACTGACATTCATCATTTGCCCTGATATGGTAAATGAACACTCAGGACATGCCCTCCATGTGGGGCTGGTCCCCAAAAGTTCACAGATAAACGGGACAGCCCAGGAACTCGCAGTCTCCGCAGGTGCGGGGAAGGACACACGGCCACGGGCACAGCAGTGTTCCGAGGGCCACGTAGGGGCTGGGCCTGGGCCGGTGGACGAGAGGAAGGCCCACCAGGTTCTGCGTACGTTCGTCCCCAGCGAGACGCGTGGGTTCTGCGGCGGGGGGAAAGAGGCGGAATCGGAAATCCTCCGCCCTGGGACTCCAACAGTAAAAGTGATGCTGCCCCCATAGGGGGTCTGGGAGGCAGGAACAAGAATCTGATTTCTCGAAGATGTCGAATTATGGTCACATCTTTTCTTTTGAAAATTTTGCCTTCCATTAATACATTTTCAGTGCAATTCCAAAAAACCAAACCCCAGACTGCTGGGAGGTGTGGGGTGGAACGCGGCAGGTGTGTTGGGGCCGCTGCGGGAGCACCGATGAGACGGTGTCTGACGCTGCCAGTCTCAGTTTTTGCAGGCTTCGCGTTGATGGGCTAGAAACAAGCCTTCTGGGATTGGGGACCTGTCTTTTTTTCCCCCTTGCTTTGCCCCTGTCTGATGCAGCTGGCCTGTCGTCCCTCATCTGACAGCATGAGACACACTTGTCCCCGGAGCACCCCTGGCGGGCCTGCCCCCATTGTCCTGCAGTGGTGTGGTAGAGGGTCTGTCTTCTCACCGCCATGTCTTTTTGTTGCTGCTTTTCACTCCTAGTGGGTTCAGCGTCAGCACAGCGGGAAGGATGCACGTCTTCAAGCCCGTGTCTGTCCAGGCCATGTGGTGAGTGTGGTTTTGGGGACTTTTAACACCTGAGAAATAGTTTCCAACGTGACGGCATGACTAGGAAAACCCCTTCCACCGAAAAGCCCATCGAGGGACATCTGTTTTGCGTGTATGACAAGCGATACATAACAAGCTTGACCATCTTAACCATTTTTAAGTGCAGAGTTCAGTGGCTTTAGGACATGCACAGTGTTGTGCGGTCGGCACCACTGTCCACCCCCAGAACTTTGCCGTCACCCTGGACAGAATCTCTGTCCCCGTCACTAAACACTAACCCCCACGCCCTCTCTCCAGCCCCTGGTAACCCGTTCTCCTGTGTCTCTCTGAATCTGCCTGTCCCATGTCTCGTGTGAGGGGACCGCTTGGCCTCCTGTGTCTGGCACCTGTCACTGAGCGTGATGCTTTCCGGGCTCATCCGTGCTGCGGTGTGTGTGAGAACTCCGTTCCTTTTCACGGCTAAGGGACAGTCCGTTATGTGGACAGGCCGTGTTTTGTTTATCCGTGCATTTGTTGATGGGCTCCTGAGTTGTGACACCGTTTGGCTGTTGTGAGTGGGGCTGCTGTGAGCACTGGCAAGCAAAGGGCCGGTCTGAGTCCCCACTTTCGTTTCCTTTGGGTTTACACCTAGAAGGGGAATTTCTAGGTCACGGGGTAGTTTCACAAGTTTGGGGGGAGCCACCGGTCCCACCAGCAATGCACAGGATTCCGGTTTCTCTGCGTCCTAGTCAGCCCTTGTGATTTTCTGTCGTTCTGCGTAATCGCCGTCCTGATGGGTGGGGGGGGTGTCTCAATGTGGTCTGGACTTGCACCTCCCTGATGAATGAACGCTGAGCATCACTGGATGCGCTCGTTGGCCGTTTGTGTTTCTTCTTCCAGGAAGTGTCTGTGGTGTCCCTTCAAGGTGGCTGGTTTCTGCTGGGGGAGGCACGCTGTTTCTGCAGGCGTTGCTTCCTCCTGACGGGGCTCGGCTCGCTGCGCCTGGCACACGGCAGGCATTCGCTTCTCTCTCCTTGGTGCTGAGCATCTTGGACCGAATTCCTGGCCACACGGAGTTTCGAGTCTGTAGGGGACATGGCCATAAGCACAGAATTCCTCTGTCACTCCGCTCTGTAGTCAGTTCAGGATCGTTTTGGGGGGAATCATGAAATTGTAATTTTCTAGATGTCCCAACTGTTTCTTTGTATCCCTGGGTTATTTTTTAAAATCGCTTTCTCTACAGACAAGTGAAAAATAGCCCCATGTGCTTTTCCTAAACTTCTGAACCAGAACCAAACTTAGTAAATAGCTCAGGTTTCTCCCTGCCACCAACCTAGACAGTGGAGCGGTGTGTGCCACCAGGAGAAGTGACGTGGGCTGCAGAGGTCTGTGTGCCGACGTCGGCCGCTCCCTGATAACTGCCCCCGACCCGGGCCGCACTCTCCCATCCCTCAGCGACACCTGATTCACCCCGTTCGCTGAGAAACTTCCAACCCCTATTTACGTTAAAAGAGGTAAAACAATAATGACACCACTGACCGTTAACAATAGACATTTGTAACGTTGTCCCTCCTGTCCCACTGCCTTCCCTTTAGCCTCTTCTGCTGCTGGCCTCCGTACTGACTTTCTAGAACTCATTTCCTTAGGAATCTGAGCGTGGGAGCGTGGGAGCGTGGCCGGGGGTGGGAGGGGTGGGAATGAAGTGATGAGACCGCAGTGAACTGTCTCTGCTGCGCAGCCACGGCTCCTTCCCTCCAACAGCTGGGCCTAACCCTGGTTCCCGCCTTCGTGACCTCTAAGTAAATCTTAATCCTTGAGAGTTAATCAGTGCGCTGTCCAATGCACTGTGAGCCAGCCTGTCGGGAAGAGTTAGGAAGTTTTTTGTTTCCTGTTGGGAATGGTGGAGGATGTTCCGTCTGCTCTTGGGTCAGTGCGTACGTCACGNCTGACTTTCTAGAACTCATTTCCTTAGGAATCTGAGCGTGGGAGCGTGGGAGCGTGGCCGGGGGTGGGAGGGGTGGGAATGAAGCGATGAGACCGCAGTGAACTGTCTCTGCTGCGCAGCCAACGGCTCCTTCCCTCCAACAGCTGGGCCTAACCCTGGTTCCCGCCTTCGTGACCTCCATAGCCTCGGAAGTAAATCTTAATCCTTGAGAGTTAATCAGTGCGCTGTCGCATGCACTGTGAGCCAGCCTGTCGGGAAGAGTTAGGAAGTTTTTTGTTTCCTGTTGGGAATGGTGGAGGATGTTCCGTCTGCTCTTGGGTCAGTGCGTACGTCACGGAGACTGGTGTGTTACCCAGCAGGCTGGGCGTCCCCACTAGCCGGTCCTTCATGACCGGCCTTCCTGCCCTGTTTAAAAACCCCTTTGTCCGAGGGAGGACAGAGCCCTCCCGCCTCCCAGGCCTGACCCGCTCCCCTCCTCACCCAGGTCCGCCCTGCAGGTCCTGCACAAGGCCTGTGAAGTGTCCCGAAGGCACAACTACTTCCCTGGGGGCGTGGCCCTGGTCTGGGCCAGCTATTACGAGAGCTGCGTGGGCTCCGAGCAGAGCTGCATCAACGAGTGGAACGCCATGCAGGACCTGGAGTCCACGCGGCCTGACTCCCCAGCCCTGTTTGTGGACAAGTGAGTGTGGCACCTCCTCACCGCCCCCACGCCTGCCTCGGGGGCCCTGGGTCCGTGCGGGGCCACACCCCCTCTGTGCCCCGCCCCCCAGGGCTGCCCCTCCCAGAACCAGCGTTTCAGGCAGAGGTGCCTGACCTGTGGCCTGTGGGTGGCCTTTGGCTGGGGAAAGGGTCCGTGATCACCACCCCCCTTTTGAAATTGTAGACACATTGGGAGTGAATGGGTTTCTGGGGAGCGGCCCCCTAGCGTCTGTCAAATCTCAAAAGAAACGTGTGGCCCACCTGCGTCACCAGCTCCTGGACAGGGCTCTGTTACTGTGCATTTGACTTTTAAAGCCTCTTCCTCTACTCTTTATTTTGTTTAATTTTAATTTTTCAATGACAGTTGATGCTCAGTGTTATTTTGTATTAGTTTCAGGTGTACAGCGTAGTGATTAGACATTGAATGATGTATCCCCTCCGACATTCCCAGTGCCCACCTGGTGCTATGTGTAGGTGTTACAATGCTGTGGACCATATTCCTGTGCTGGACTTTATACCCCTGTGACTATGTCGTCAATCTGCCCTTCTCAGTCCCTTCACCTTTGTCACTCGGCTCCCAACCCCCCCCTCATCCAGCAACCTCTTAGGTATATTATGAATGCTCCACTTCTTTGGGTTCCAAAACCCAACTGCACCCACGCAGGCCAAGGGCAGCCTTAGAGGCAGCAACCGTGAATCACGTGGCCTGTGACGCGTGGCTACCAGCAGCGCTCGTGTGGCCATAGGCTGCACAGAATTGAAACCTGGTTCCAGAAGAGGGAAGCGGCCCGCCCCTTCTCTGTCAGGCCCCTTCTCCGCAGTGTCAGGGACACTGCATCTAAAGGGGGCTGTGCACAGGGGAGCGGTCTGAGTGAGGACACTCCAGGGCCGTGTTACATGGGGCCACACAGAAATTGTGAGAGGGCTGGGGAGAAGTGACAGCTGCTCTCGGACAGAGAGGGGCATTGTGTCACAGAAGGATTCGCCTGGTTCATGTGGCCCCTAAATGGAGAACCAGAGTTGACATGTGGAAGTTACGGGGAAATACATAGATTTTGGTGCCGTGTGAGGAGATCCTGGGAGCTGGACACAGCCAGGCCTGTGGGTAGTCTCAGGACTCAGCCGTGTCCCCAGCTGAGACCAAAGGGCCCCGTGGCATGGGGATGGTACATGGTGGTTCCAGCATCCTGCCCTGAGAGCCCAGTACTCTGCAGGACCTGAGCCAGGTCAGGACCTGGGAGGGCACCTCCCAGCCCCTCTGTGCCCCCTCGATCTGCTCCACTCTTGACTCACGTGTGAGTTCTGGACACAGAGCAGGTCTTCTCCGTCCCTCTCTGCCACCTGCTGAGGACACGCAGGCCAAGAAAACTTGGGCCTCAGTCTTCCTATAGTTCTGCACTTTGCTGATTTCTCTCCAGGCCGACTGAAAGGGAAAGGACCGAGCGCCTCATCAAAGCCAAACTCCGGAGCATCATGATGAGCCAAGACCTAGAAAATGTGACCTCCAAAGAAGTAAGAGAGCTCTTCCTCTCTCCGCAGGCCAGAGGTCACTCCTCTGTCCGGTTGCACAGACCTGGTCTTCCTGACCAATCAGTGCGCTAGCTCTTGGTGACTTTTTCCTGCAGGACGGGCAAAAGGAGTACAGGCCTCAGGGTCAGACTCCAGTTTGAACCTCGCTCTGCTTAGCACTATGGGGCTTGGGCGGATTTCCTGGGCTCTCTGAGCCTGTAAGGCCTTTAGTGAGGAGGCCACAAGACCTCTGCATAGATTGTCCCAACAAGCGATTACCTGTTAGCACCCTCTCCTCTGCTCCACCTTGCCTCACCAGTAAGTCTCGAACCCTGCACTGCTTTATTGCTGCCTTTTGATGTTTCTCTGGATCTCATTTTTTCTTTTTTCAGTGGCTTTTTGTTCAAGGAATGCAGTGCATTTTAATAACAGCTTAGACCAGGTGGATCTAAGAGGTTGAAATGCCCATTTTTAAGTTACTCGCAATCTTTTTATTTAGTAATGTCTGTACTACATCATATTGTGGTGCCTTCCAAAGCAACATGAAACTGATTTTGGGTTTCACTGTCCTGTGTTTGATATTTAATTGTAAAGGTACAAGCACTTTAAACTTGGAAAAGGCTCCATGGGAGTCGGATTTCTTATTTCAAACAGCAAACTGCCCCCACGTCAGACTGACTGCGAGGCTGAGTGGCCTGAGTCCCTGCCGCCCATGCCCGTGGGTCACACGTATCTAAACGCAGAAAACACATTTTTTAAAAAAAAAAACAGCCACGGTTTGCATTGTGACTTTACTTCTTGGAGGGCAACGACTGTTTTCGTTGACAAATCACTTTTCCTGATGTATTGCACTCCACAGATCCGTAATGAATTGGAGAAGCAGATGAACTGTAACTTGAAAGAATTCAAGGAATTCATAGACAACGAGATGCTTCTAATCTTGGGACAGATGGACAAGCCCTCCCTCATCTTCGATCATCTTTATCTCGTAAGGGGCACAGCACACGTCAGGGTTTGGCTTGGGGAACGTAAAATTGACCTTGATTGCTTAGAGCAAGTCAGGAGAGGGGAGAGCTTGAGTTACACCGGGAGCCGCGATCCTGATTTGCACAGGAACTCCCGTCCTCGGGCCTGCCGCCTCGCGGTTTGCTCCGGAGCCAGATGCTTGCGATGTGGCTGCCAGCCTGGCTGTGGGGAATTGTGTGAAAGCTCTTTGGCCCAGTCAGCTGGCAGCCGTGTTCAGACCCTTGCCCCCCTTTGCCTTCTTCCCTCACTAACACGCAAACCCCCTCCAGACACCTCTAAGTGGTTTGTGGGCTAAAAACCCCAGTTACTAAAGGGAGTGTGCTCACCAGACCCCAGAGTTATGCCTAGGGATCCTGAGGCATGAGAGACGGCAGGGAAGGCAAACTAGACACCTGCAAGGCAGCCTCCCCTCCGCTTGTCCAGGCGGCTGCTCCGAGCACGGCCCCCAGAGCTGTGGAAGGAACAGGCCTCAGTGATGCAGCCTCCACTTCTTGCTCAGATTTTTTTAAAGCTGTAAATCTCCATAGAAGGCAACTGGCAAGATTTCAAAGTCAGAGAGACTGTGAGGAAGGCACGTTGCTAAAATTAGAGGCAGCGCAGCGTAGTAATGAAAATTGGCCCCACCAGACCAAGCTCCCAGCCCCCAATCGACCAGCAATGTGACTGGACACAGCCGCAACTGCGGGTCTCTGCCTCTTTTTTCCTTCAACCAGGACCTCGTGGAATGATCATGAGGAATCAGTAAAATACAGATTTGAGGCATTTGGTGCACAAATAAATGGTAACCATCGGTAGAGCAGAAGTCACTTCCTGGGGAAGTTAAGGGAGTGTATTTTTTTGCTTCAGAAAGCAGAACGATTTTGTCCTCTGCCTGTGGGGAGTAATTAACAGTCCTCCAAATGCATGTGTCATGATGGATATTTAATATGTTAAATATATATTTGATTATGTATAGTTATCAGCCTATACACATTCAATGAATGTGTTCAAATATACGTAAGTATGTGGGTTTGAAGCCTGTGTCTTGAAAGCTGTGCGGCGGCCCCAGGCTCCGCTTCCCTGGGGGAGTTGGTGGTTCTCCCTGGTGGAGACAGAACTCGAGGCACCTCCAGCCCGTCGCTCCACTAGGTGGCGATCATGGCAAGAAGACACAGCGCTAGCGAAATGCCAGTTAATTTTTCAGTGTGGTTGGTATTTTATGTCACTTTTTCCATGAGAGATACCAAAGGAATTTCTCTGCTTGAGCCTCTCCCTCCAGTACGCAGCCCCGGCTAGCACCCACACGTAGCCAGCCCCATCGGGGTCCCTGAAGCCCCCACCTGCGGAGGGGTCTGCCCTCTGCGGAAAGGGAGTGTTCAGGGAGACTGCGCAGGGTTTTTTTTCACGTTGGGACTTACATGTTGTTTGCTTTCCCTAAGAGCAAAATGATGGTTTTTCTTTGTTGTTTTTTCTTCCCCTCCATGTTCTTTGGATACTCAGAAATGAAGGGCTTTTTTCTTTAATACCATTTTTTAAGTATTAAAACATGTTTTAGAAAGTTAGGAAATACGAGTAAGTCTAGAGAAGGAAATTAAAGGCATTCCCAGTTTCCCAGATCTAGAGGTAGTCTTAGTTAACGTTTTAGTATATTTATTTTTCCATCTTCTGGGTTTTTTAAATGCCTATGTAGCACTTTTTTAAAAAGGAAAAGGGCCATACTGTTCATGTGTGTGTCCTGCTTTATTTGCATGTTGTTGTGTGGATTTCCCTGTGTCTTTAAATGTCCTCGGAAAGTAGGAGCTACTGAAATGCTCCATCACATGATCCATCATCGTTTGTTTTATAATTTCTCCTCGTTGGGTCTTTGGGTTGTTTCCACTCTTTTGTTATTATAAATAACCTTAAATATCCTTCTCCATAAATCTCTGCAAATTCTGGGTATTTCCTCGGGGTAGCTGTTTATGAGTGGAATTTCCGGGTCAGAGGGTGGGAACCGTCAGGATATTGCCAGCACACTTCCCAGAAGAGGCAGAGTGACTCCTGCGAGGGTGGCAGTGCCCCCTCTTGAGCTGGAGGGGGGGTCTCGCCTCCAGTGAGAGGACCCGCTGGAGTCTCAGGAGAGGAAGTGGTGAGAGGAGCAGGTTTTCCTGGCCTTGCCCTTCCCCTGTTGTGCTGCCCACGTGTGAGCGCTTGGGAACCTGCTTGGATACCGGCCTCCATCGGTTCTCTCTGTCCTCTGAGGCCGGGGGGCCATGAAATCACCGTCAGGGCTAGCATCCCCAGAGCTGTTGAGGCTGACACGTGACACTCACGGGGGGTTTGTGTGATCTGTCCCCCAGGGCTCTGAATGGAATGCATCCAATCTGGAGGAACTGCAGGGCTCAGGGTGAGTCTGCTCCTCTTGTCTTCCCTTGTCCTCCTAGGCAGCTGAGACACCCTGGGCTCTGCCACGCAGGTCGAGCCCTCTAGCTACCTGCCTGGAATGGCCTGCACCCTGGCAGCCGGGGTGATTTGCATAGCCCAACAGATGCGCTTTAGAAGGCCACCTCTTGAATAACTCATGGTTTGCATTTTCCTGGAGTTTGTGTGATGGTGTTTGTCCCAGAGAACAGTCCTAAATCACAGTCCTGTGGTATCGTGGTATTGACTGTCTGGATGCCGGTAGGGCCTGGAGCCCCTCCCCAACCCCACTGCCCGCAGAGCTGCTGAGAGTACTGGTGTGGACACACCTGTCTGCTGGGCCACTCAGAAGTTCTGGTCCCTGGACCCCTCCTGGTTCTAGCTGAACTTGTACTCTTGGACCTGGTGGGACTCTTGCAGCTAATACCCGGTGTTGGGCAGAAATCCGTGCCCGTCTTAGTCTGAGAATTGCCCAGCAGCAGGAATAACAAATGTTTAAATCTAGACCTTCAAGAACAGATGTCGGGACATTTTTTTGAAAAAACTACACAGCCACAAAATCACCATTCTGTGGGTCTGACATGATGGCGTCCTTGAATTACTGCATCCGAAAATCAAGACTAAACAAATCTTAAAATACATCTTTAGAACTACTGGTTAAGTTCTTTCAACCGAAAGTATTCTTAAAATGTAGGGTGATGCTGTCTACACTTTCTATTTTGCTGGGAATGAGTAAATTATTTTAAAGGTATTTCTGTCTAGAGCATTTATAGATATTCACGTATGAAGTCTGTTGGAGGGATTTTGAAACTCCTGGTCTTCCTGGGACATGTGTATTAATTTTAGAACTGACCAAACCTGGCTAGCAGACCCTCTCAACTCTATTTATTTATAGCCTTCCTTGTTTCAAAAAGGATGTAAAGCAGTTCCCAAGGACATAAATAATGGACAAGTATATTCTGCTGTTTAACTATTTAAAGGTGGAGACTTTGTTTTTCTTAAGGCTTCTGTATGCACATAGTAGTTACGGATTTTGAAACTTCGAGAAAGTTGAAAATGTATTTAAGTAGTATATGTATCTACTTTCCAGAATTAACATTGCTTGGCAATGCTTGGAACTTTTTTTTAAATAATAATAATTTTTTTAATTTTTAAAAATGTTTATTTATTTATTTTTAGAGAGAGGGGAAGGGAAGGAGAAAGAGTGGAAGAGAAACATCAGTGTGTGGTTGCCTCTCATGTGTCTCCTGCTGGGGACCTGGCCCACAACCCAGGCATGTGCCCTGACTGGGAATCGAACCGGTGACCCTTTGCTTCACAGGCCCACGCTCAATCCACTGAGCTATACCAGCCAGGGCTGAACTGTTTTTTTAAAATAAGTTTTTTATAAAGAAGTTTGTTTTATATTATGATTATAGTATGTTCTCATTGTAGGGCATTAAGAAAATATCAAAAGAATTTGTTAAGGAAAAACAGAAGTCCCACCATAAAAACATAAATCTTTTATTAATGTATATTTGATTTTTTTCTCTGTTCAGTTTTTTGTTACGTAGTTCAGTTTTTTGTTTTGTAGTTTCTCATTCTGATTCTCCAGACTTGTTCTCTCTTTTTTCCCCCTCTCGTTGCAGTGTTGACTACATTTTAAATGTCACTAGAGAAATAGATAATTTTTTCCCTGGCTTATTTGCGTATCACAACATCCGAGTCTATGATGAGGAGACAACAGACCTTCTTGCCCACTGGAACGAAGCGTACCATTTCATAAACAAAGCGAAGTGAGTGGTCAGGGAAGCCAGAGAAACTGGTCTGAGGAAGACGCCAGCAGATGCTGGGTGGGCGGCAATGAATGGCAGTCGCAGACACGGGCACCTCATGGCTGAGGGAGCCATGGGTGTCAATGGTCCTCCAACTGGGGACCACAGGACCCCCAGCACCAGCAGGGCAAAGTTGTCGATCTCCAGGTTGGGCCCGAATGAACTCGTTCTCTCCCACCTGTCACTGACCGTGACACTTGACCCCAGTTTCATCATCAGCACGGCTTCCAGTTAGGAATCCAGCAGCATATGGACACTTTGGGGAGCCTCTGAGCCAGAGGAGAGAGCAGGGAGGGCCAGGCTGTGCGTGGACTTAGCGCGCCTCTGGGACTGCTTCCCCAGGGGAGCATACTGGGGCAGACGCCCCGAGCCGCGGCCTGCCCGCTCCACCTGAGTTAGCGCGGTTTTCCTGGGCGAGCAGAATGGGACAGACCCGGAGCCTGTCCCTGGTTCCACCCAGCCTCTGCTCCTTCATTCTCCTGCAGAACGACTCCGTCTTGCTGCGGGCAGGGTCAGAAACAGAGAAGCCTTCAAGGCCCCATCTTCTACTTTGCACCCCTCCAGGTCAAAGCTCCATGACCTGTCCTGGTTACCACCGTGACCTCACCACCGTGACCTCATAGTTTGTTTGCATGCTCTAGGGAAAGACTTCAGAGCAAGACTTCAGTCCCCCCACCCCCCCCAAAGAAAGAAAGAAAGAAAGAAAAGGCACTGAGATTTGGTGATTTTAAGCCTGAAGTAGGGGACATGAGTCTGCTTGCACCTGGCAGGCTGGCTAATTCTAATGTAAATAGGCCGGTGGGCTCACCTCCTGTACAAATAAAGCTTGCCAGGTGCTGCGCTTTCCAACCTGGTGTTCCCTTTCATTCTTGAGCAAGTGCTACTTAGAGAAACACCGTGTCTGGCCTCGCTGGCTCTGTTGAATCAGCCACGCCTGGGCCAGCGCTGCCTCCGCACAACCTCGGGCCCCACCCTCCCCACCCTCCCCTGGCTTCTCTCTGTCTTGGCCAAGTTGGCCGCGCTGCTGCCCTCACCCTGGCTCCTTGACCCTCCTGTCTCCCGAGGGCCTTGCGGCTTCCGGTTCTCTGACCCCATTTTTCTACAGGAACCCATTCCCTGTCTCCATCTGCTCTAGCTGCCGAGTTATCTTTTGCAGATCTCCCTTTTGCTGCCCATTTGCTTTCCAAAAAAAAGGGGTTTTGGCCTCCTAGCCTATCCCCACAATGTGGGAAGATCCCCACTTTGTCCCTGAAGGCAGCCTGATCTTGGAGCTCTCCCTGCAAAACCTGGCCAGGCAAGGACAGATTTATCTCGATTTCCCATTGTGTACTAATTGATTTCGCAGTGAAGTTATTTCCTTTCAAGGGTGGGTGAGCATATGCTACGTAAACATCAGGACTAGGCAGATTTGGACAATGACATAACTTTGGGGTTTAAAACTGCTCATTGTGTAAAACCCGAGAGAATGAAGTTAAGCTTTTTGAAACCTCACCCCCCTTCCTCAGGCGGAACCATTCCAAGTGCCTGGTACACTGCAAAATGGGAGTCAGTCGATCCGCTTCCACAGTCATAGCCTACGCGATGAAGGAATTCGGCTGGCCCCTGGAGAAAGCGTACAACTACGTGAAGCAAAAGCGCAGCATCACTCGGCCCAATGCAGGCTTTATGAGACAGCTGTCTGAGTATGAAGGCATCTTGGACGCGAGGTGGGTGACGGACTGCGGAGGATTGGCGGGACTGAGCTCCAGAAGCCGCCGTCTGCATCTCACAGCAGCTTCCACAGCCAGAACCCTGACTCGGGGGGAGAGGGAGGGGGGCCGGTTTGAGAAAAACAACTATTGTTTGGCGTTTGATTAGTGGTTTCCAGGAGGGATCTGTTCTGATTTTGTTGGCACACTTGGCTATTTGGCTGCAGGAGGGAACAGTGCCTAACTTCTAATCTAAGGCAAGACTCCGTGTGCAGCACGCGTGTGTGGGTGCCCTGTTTCCTGAGCATCTGCTTTGGGCCCAGCGCTGTACCAGGCCTGGCCACAGGGCAACTCCCAGGACTGCAGAGGCAGACCAGGCCCCCACACTGACCAGCTGGGCAACCTGGGGCACACTCGTCAGTCTCCCCCAGCCTCCTTCTTCTCTGTCTGAGTTAAACACCAGCACCCGCTTGGTCATGCGGTTGTGAGATATGTATGAATACGGAACAGGTTTACCTTTACACGGCTTTGCTGGACTGGGCTCCTAGTAAAAATGGTGTCATTTTTTATACATTTCTAAGCCCCACCTGAAAAGATTTGCAAAGTACAGGTTGTGCCCCATTAGGCGGGAATACGGAGCTGGCGTGGGAGGTTGACTTGTCCCGTGTCACACAGCCACTGGAAGGCAGAGCAGAGCATGTGCCCAGGTCTGCGGCCTCCAAGGCAGGGCTGAGGTTCTCCTGCCCCACGGGGAAGGGTCCTCAGTCACCCCAGGAAGATCCGTGCTGGGCTCCGAGACTCATTCCTCCCTCTTCCCGTCCTGTTCAGTCTGTAGGCCTGCTGGGTTATTTCTGACTGGCCCTGTGAGGGAGCCCCAGGCTAAGTCTTGTCCTCCTGACCATGTTTGGGGAAGCAGGAATGCCCTGGCACTTGGCCAGGGTCCCGAGGACAGCTCCAGACATCTCACTGTCAACCACAGAGTGGCCGGACACACCCCCAGGCAGGGCCGAGGGGGAGAAGTGTGCCCCCCCCAGCCCTTCAGTCACGCACTCCCATTGTGCTCTTGTAGCCCACCCAGGGGCTTCCAGACTGGGTTCACCACTGCCCAGCACTGACCTCGCACTGAGGCCCCATCGAGGGCCTGCTTGGCCTCGCCTGAAACATGCACGGGGAACAAACACTCTCATTGGATCACGACACTCTCTCATTGGACCGCAGCAGCGGATCCTTAATTTACCCTTAATTCTCTCTCATCCTAACTGTCACAACCTCCTGGTGTTGTTGGTATTGCTCTAAGGTTCGGGCAGTGACTTCTGCGCCTTATTTTACCCTAAGCCTTTCTCTTTTCTTTTTACCTTTATTTGAAAGTGTGTTCTAAAAACAACACCATGGTGTTAGAAGACATATCTTAAAACTGACTTGTGATCTCTGTGACCAAATGTTGGCAGTTTTGTGGAGTCTTCCCAGTTTTATCCGTGTGCATTATGCGTGTGCATTACTAGTGTGCATTGTTGTAGTAGTGTAAGTATACATGCGTGAAAACTTCATGTTGACAGATGGAGAAACCGAGAGACAGAACACTAAGTGGCATGGCTGGGGGAAGTGGAACGCTAGGGTCACGGTAGCATTTCAGGTCCAGCCCCCCCCCCCCACACACACACACACACACACGCCTGCCGCACTGTCAGCATGTGACGGAAAGCCATTCAAGGCTTCCTTTGAGGGTCACGATGATTTGGGGTTCCAGTGTTGTTTCTCTCATTCTTTCATTTCTCGGGGACGAATGAACAGAGAGAGGCTGTGCCTAAGGGAGCCCCCAGCGTCCCCCGAGCCTGGCTGTCCCTCGCTGGCTCGCCCCCTACCCCTCTTCCCAGCAGCCTCGGGGCACTGGCCTCTGATGACCTTCCTCTGCCCTTCCTCCCCCAGCAAACAAAGGCACAACAAGCTGTGGCGCCAGCAGACCGAAAGCTGCCTCCAGCAGCCTGCGGATGACCTCGTGGGGTCTGGGGACTTCTTGCCAGAGACCCTGGATGACACCCCTGAAGCCCGGCTGCCCTGCTTGGATGATGCTGCCCAGCCTGCGTTCCCAGGCAGCAGGGCCCCAGGAGGGCGGGGGCCCTCTCTCTCCTGCTGTTTCCGGCGGCTCTCGGACCCCCTCCTGCATTCCCCCAATGACGAAACGGGCAGTTTGGTCCAGCTGGAGGACCTGGAGAAGGACGCTCTGTCAGGGGAAGCCACTCAGCCAGCGGAGGAGGTGCACAAGCCAGCCAGGCCTCCCCAGGGAGGCCCAGGGCTCTGTGAGAAGGAGGCGAAGAAGAAGCCCGAGTCTGCAAGCCTGAAAGCCCAGCATGGGCCCTCGGCCCAGGTGGAGGAGATGGAAAGGGAGGAGACTCCAGGAGTAGGGAGGTGGGGAAGGTCCCCACCCCAGCTTGATAAAAACCTGCTCAACCGGGAAAACCTAAACAACAACAACAGCAAGAGGAGCTGTCCAGACGACTTTGAGGTAGGCGTGGCACCGGCGCAGCACTGGGGGGCGGTTCCTGTCCGGGCACGTCCCTTCGGCCTGCTGTCACAAAGAGCACCAGCCACCTTCCTCCCAGCCACCTCTGCTCCTTCCTCCTGCCAGTGGGGCAGTTCTCACCCCCAGGGACCTGTGGGTAGGTTTCAGGGAATGACCCTACAGGCCGACTGGGAATTCGGACATACAGGGGAAGGGGGTCTCCCGGGGACAGCACCGGCCCTCTGGCCCTCTTCACCCCACACACCGCATTCACTTTTGGGGCAGGGCTTTCAATTCTTTCTTTTCCTTTATGTTAAAGTAAAACCTACACTTTATCACCCCGCTTCAACGTTTCTCAGTATGCGGCTATTCTTAGTTCATCACACCCCCAACCCACTTTCCCCGCACCCTGGGTTTGAAACATCCCAGATAACATTGTTTCATTCGTAAATGCTACAGTGTGCGACATAACCACAGCACCATTGCCATCCTTAAGAAATTGGTAGTAATTCCCCAATGTCACCAAATAATCTGGATTTGAACTCAGAATCCAATGCTAAACTCCGTTAGTCCCGTGTAACTGTCACACTCAGTGGGTTGTCTGAGGTGAGAGTTTAGCCTCAGCCTGGCAGGCGAACGCAGACAACCATGAATTGTCCAGCCTTTTTCCTCTTCTGAGTGGCCCCGCTTTACACCCCATTTCATGTTTATTCATCCGTCGTCCTGAGCGAGGCTGGTTCTGTGGGGTGTCCTGCCCACACCCAGGGCTGGCCCACGTGGCCTGGGCGCACAGCCTCATTCCCTGCGGCCTCACTGCCCGTCTCCCAGGGCCGCCGAGATTCTCACGTGAGAGAGCACTTGGAAAGCTGGAGGGCGCGTTCCCACACGCAGAGGGAGAGTCTGTCGCTGTTGAGTTATAATGCAGACCCCCCCGGGGCAGTTAGATCTACCAGCCTCCAAGTCATAAAACGTTTTGCAAGCCAAGGGTTAATAACTCATGAATTTCTCCCATCCTTCCCTTAAAGAGCAAATACCAGAAAGATGGATGACATACAACTTCTTGGTCCAAGATCTTGAGGCCATGGTTGGTCTGAAATGACACAGTCGCAAATCATAGAATGATGAATGCAGAGAAGCTTGGATAAGGGGGCAAATGAGGGACACAGTCCTCCTTTCCTGGCCAGAACCAGATTGAATAGAAGATCTTATCTAGGGAGTAGGATCCAGAGATGAGCATTCATTCACTTGTTCAACTCATGTTCGTTAGCTGTGGCACCAGGTTGGTGGGGCGCACAGCTGTGAGTAAGACGGCTCAGTGCACACAGTCTTATGATGAACGACAGGCATGTAAGGATGTGACACAGAAAACCGCAGGTGGTTCTCGGTGTGTGGAGGGAATGAGGAGGAGCCGGCCATGCAAAGGGCTGGGAGGACAACCTTCGGGTCCAGGGAGTGGCAGGTGCCAAGGTGCTCCCTGAGAGCAGAGGGCTTGGCGTGGTCTGAGGTGCGCTGGGACAGGTGGCCAGGTCACACAGGGTCTCCAGGCACCATGGCAGGGCTCCTCTGTGCGTTGTTCCGGGGCATTGGGAAGCTCTAGGAGGACTTGAAGCAGGGAGGGGAAGAGGCCCCCTGGTTGTGGTCTGTGGCAAGCTGATGGGGCGAGAGTGGAAGCCCCAGCGGGAGGTGACGGTGGCTCAGCAGACAGGCGAGAACAGAAGTGCGGGGCTTGGGAGGCGTTGGAGGCAGAGCACTTTGCCAGGGAGGTCTTCGTTTTAGACCAGCGTAGGAGTCTCCCAGCTCAACAGCTTGAGAGGGGAGAGAGTTGGTTCTCCCCGCTGCCCCATTTGCCTCTCTCAACTGCATCTCAGCGCAGCAGAGCAGCCCTGGTGCCTGTTGCTGGACACAGGGGAGGTGAACAAGGTTGGAGAGGCGGGCGGCTTCCTCGGGAAGCGATGCCAGTGTGTTTTCCTTCGGTGTAGAGAAGCCTCATCAGCCTGGCTCCTTCACAGGGCTGTGGGCGCACCTGTGTTTGGGTTCAAATTAGAGTCTTCCCACACCTGCTTTTCCCCTTTGCCACCTCCCTGTTCAGAGCACAGCCCGATGATCGTTCTTCGGAGCCATGCTGTGTTCGCGCTGGAAGGCACACTTCGCGTTGCCAGGCTGCAGATTCCCCAAACGCAGGTTCTTTCTGAAATGGAGGGAAGGCAGAGGCACCTGCTGTGCTAGAAACGTTCCATTAATTCTCACGGTGCCGCAAAGTCATCGTTGTCCTGCGTTCCAGATGAGACCACGGTTCAGAAAAGGGTTATTTCTGCACGTGGCAGGGGCAGGCGTGAGAAGGGAGGCCCTGGCGGCCCTGCCTGCTGTGTGGCAAAGGTTTGCCCAGGACCGTGGGCACGCAGCTTCTGGAAAGCTCGGTCCAGCATCTCTAACCCACACCAGACACGGTCGCGTGGGTTCAGAGGTCTCTCTTTCTGCTCTCACTGATGCGAGAGCACTGCCTCCCCAGNGCAGCCCTGGTGCCTGTTGCTGGACACAGGGGAGGTGAACAAGGTTGGAGAGGCGGGCGGCTTCCTCGGGAAGCGATGCCAGTGTGTTTTCCTTCGGTGTAGAGAAGCCTCATCAGCCTGGCTCCTTCACAGGGCTGTGGGCGCACCTGTGTTTGGGTTCAAATTAGAGTCTTCCCACACCTGCTTTTCCCCTTTGCCACCTCCCTGTTCAGAGCACAGCCCGATGATCGTTCTTCGGAGCCATGCTGTGTTCGCGCTGGAAGGCACACTTCGCGTTGCCAGGCTGCAGGTTCCCCAAACGCAGGTTCTTTCTGAAATGGAGGGAAGGCAGAGGCACCTGCTGTGCTAGAAACGTTCCATTAATTCTCACGGTGCCGCAAAGTCATCGTTGTCCTGCGTTCCAGATGAGACCACGGTTCAGAAAAGGGTTATTTCTGCACGTGGCAGGGGCAGGCGTGAGAAGGGAGGCCCTGGCGGCCCTGCCTGCTGTGTGGCAAAGGTTTGCCCAGGACCGTGGGCACGCAGCTTCTGGAAAGCTCGGTCCAGCATCTCTAACCCACACCAGACACGGTCGCGTGGGTTCAGAGGTCTCTGTTTCTGCTCTCACTGATGCGAGAGCACTGCCTCCCCAGTGCCCGCCCAGCCCACCCCTTGCCCACCCCTCGCCCACCTCGTATTTTGTTGTCTTTGGCTCCTATTGCGCTCTCACGACGTTCTTGTCCCCTTGCAGCACGATGCTATATTTGGGATCCTCAGCAAAGTGAAGCCCTCCTACCAATCCTGTGCCGACTGCATGTACCCTACAGCCAGCGGGGCTCCCGAGGCCTTCCGGGAGCGACGCGGGAACCCTGGCGCACCCGCCATCTGCACGCAGCCAACCTTCCTGCCCCACCTCACCTCGTCCCCTGTGGCCCACACATCCGTCAGGTCCCGCGTTCTGGAGAAGCTGGCCTCTGGCCCAACTGAAACGCCCCCGTTCCTACCACCAGCAAGCCCGAGGAGGCCCGACACCGGTGGCTCTGGGGCCAGGGTTGCCCCAGAACTAACAGCTAACCTTTTGGAACCTTCCAGAGAGACCCAGAAAGTCCTGCCAAAGCCCTTCCTTCTGAAGAATTCTCACTGTGATAAGACCCCTCCCAGCATGGAGGTGGTAAAGGAAGAATCGCCGCCCAAGAAAGACGTGAAGCCGGCCAAGGACCTGCGTCTGCTGTTCAGTAAAGAGGCTGAGAGGCCGACCACACACAGCTACCTGATGCAGCACCAGGAGTCCATCATGCAGCTGCAGAAGGCAGGCTTGGTCCGCAAGCACACCAAAGAACTGGAGAGGCTGAAGGGCACGCCCGCAGAGTCGGTGCCCACCTTCAGGGATGGCGCCAGCAGGCTGGAGGCCAGCATCCCCGAGGAGAACCAGGACCCGGCTCCTGTCCCTGCCCCAGGAGCCCTGGCTCTGCCTGGCCAGGACGGGAGCGAAGAGAAGTCAGAGGCCACCCCTGTTGCACTGGAGGGAGCCTCGCTGAAGAGCCCCAGTCCCTTCCTCTGCCGCCTGGACCACACCAGCCACTTCTCGAAAGACTTCCTGAAGACCATCTGCTACACCCCCACCTCGTCCTCCATGAGCTCCAACCTGACCCGCAGCTCGAGCAGCGACAGCATCCACAGCGTCCGCGGGAAGCCGGGACTGGTGAAGCAGCGGACCCAGGAGATCGAGACTCGGCTCCGGCTCGCGGGACTCACCGTCTCGTCCCCACTCAAGCGCTCACACTCTCTTGCCAAGCTCGGAAGTCTCAACTTCTCAACAGAAGACCTAGCCAGCGAGGCCGACGTGTCCACCGTTGTTGACTCCCAGGATGCCAAGTTGAGCGAGGCCTCCTTCCTGCATGAGCCCCGGGCAACCCCCGGGCGCCCAGCCGCCACCTCTAAACCGTCAGGGAACTCTGCCCCAGAAAACTTGAAAAGCCCCTCGTGGCTGAGCAAAAGCTGACCCGCCTCTAGCTCATCACGTGACCCCTAGTTTCACTGTGGGTTTTGGCTGGCCCTTCACATCTTGATTTCTCTCGGAGGATGGTGTTCTAACTCCCTGCCCCCCACCTTGCCAGAGGGGAGGAGAAGAAAGAAGCTCACAGCCCAAGAAGAAGGGACTGTCCGTGGTGTGGCTGGGAGAACCAGACGCTGTCAGCCAGCAGGCTCTGAGCCCGGTCATGTGTTTTCCAGAAGAATTGCATCTGAAGAAGAACACAGATATGCACGCACATCAAGGTTTTGCAACACATGCAAGAACAGTCCCGGTGATGGCCTCCGTGCCGTGGCGCTCGTTCTGAGCTCGTTAAGGCCCCCGTGGGGAAAGTCTTGGGGGGCAACATAATTCCTACCTCTGTTCTCGCTGAGCTTTTTATTTTTAAAACACAGTGATGAGCAAGGCTCATTCCAGGGAATAATGCTATGTCAGAAACAGGTTTTCCAAAAAGGAGGTTGTTGTTGTTTTTTTTTTTCATTTGGGACCCCCAAAAGTGTTAGGATTTCTGATCCGACTACACCTGCTGTTGTTGGGGCAGCTCCGTGGCACGTGGGGGTCATCCGTGCGGCGGACTTGTCCCTCTGGCTGTCGTCACAGCTGAGTGGTGTGTGTCCAGCCCTCGCTAGGGTCGGGTGGGGGGAAGTGTGTATGACGTCCCCCGCTGTTGCTCCTGGGGGATTTTACGTGGCCCCCCGCGTGGGGAGCAGGGCCCACGGAGCACTGCTGAGTCTCCTCTGCTGTCGAGCCCGGTAGTTGGGAAGAGTTTCGAAGGCACCTCGTGGTGCCAGTCGTCTTGAGACGCACATCGTCCTGCCAGAAGCCCTGGCACTCAAGGTGACTGGGTCACATCTACTCGTATTTGGGGAAGAAAAGTAAAACGGAGCAGTGAGAAACGATCAGTTCCTCTTTAAGAGCAACTGAGCAGGAGCTTCTCCGAGAGAAATGCCGCTGTCGAAAAGCTTCACAGACGTTTACGGTCGCCGCTTTCCGTGCAGGGAGCACCGCTGCCTGTCTCGCTCTGGCTGTTCCAAGTGGCAGAGGTGGGGACCAGGAGGGCCTGCGGACCCAGCCTGGTCTCTGCGAGTGGCCCCATTAGGATCCGGTGGGCTCAGTGCGTCATGCCGCCGAGGGCTCTGGACTGGAGTGGACGGTCATCTGGTGCCAGTCAGCAAGGAGGGATGCTAAAATATTTTGAGAAGAGCAAAGGGGCTTGATTAGAAAGGTTTATTCGGGGGTCAGCAAACTGTGGTATATAGTCTCATGGACTAAGAATGGTTTTTACATTTTTTTCAGGTGTTGTAAGAAAAAGAAACTAATAGGCAACAAAGGCCACAGAGCCTGCAAAGCCTACGATGTTTATTATCAGGCCCTGTGTAGAAAAAGTTTGCCGACCCCTGGTCTTACTCGACAGCACAGGGCTGCCCAGGGCCCCCTAGGAAGAACCTGGGCAAATGTGAAGGCCTCCCTGTCGTTAGACACCTCAGGCCCAATCCACCTCCCGACCCTGACCTTGCCAATCTACCCGCAGCTGTCTCCGGCCGGGTGGCCTGCTCTGTCTCTGGGGGAGCACTCCTGGCTGAAGCTTATCCACAGGGCAGCTCGCCCTTAGTGGGGTCAGCCAAAAGCGGACAGCCTTCAGGGGCCGGCCAGGTTCTCCCAGTGGGTGCGCGGGCTGCCGTCTTACGTTAATCCGAAAGGACCCCGACAGCCACCACCACAGGCAGGCCCCACAGGGTCTTCGGGAACTTGTTCACTTAATGCGAGAGTTTCGGGGAAAAGGCCTTTCCAGGAACTTTCTCTCCCTGACCTTATCCTTCTCATTTTTAGACATATGTGTTTTTACTTTGTAGGAATTTGTTTTCCCACCACTGTTAATTGAAATCACATTAAAAGGTGATTACTCACTTTTCTTGAAAACTCTGTTAGGTTTTTCTCCCTCTCTCTCAGCCAACTAAAGCATATTCTCCAAAAAAAAAAAAATCCAGTTCAGTATGTTTTGCCAAATTAAATTTCATGTGGTGGATCAATTTTTGTGTCAAAATAATCCTTTAGATTTGGTGATGACAGGTTATGTTTCTGCTTTTTTAAACCATGCCGGTGCATGAGAGTGATATATTTTTGAAAACTTTAATTTTGAAAGCCATAATTTTTCTTACCCAGTTAAAGGGCAGGAGGAGGATGACAAATCGGAGTGGGTTTTTGGCTTTTGTCAAAATCATCTCTGCGTTTTCAGAAGCACAGTCCTGTGGCATATTAACATCGAAACAGACCAGGGCCCCATCATCAGAGCAGAATGAAGCCTTCTTGACTTGGGGGAGAGACCGAGAAAAGGAAGGAGCCTTTTCTCTCAGCCCCAGATGGGTCATGTGTCAGCCTGTGGCAAGTTGCTCTTTGAAACACACTGACAAGAGCACCCCGCCAGGTCGCCGTGGCGGAGGTTTGTTCCGTAAATGCGCCACACCCTGAACCTGTTTGTAATCTTAGCCGATGGAGAGAATTCCTAAGATGAGCTGCACAAGCAAGAGGCAGGGTGTGTACCCCGAAAAGTCATTGATATCGGTGACCACCATGCTCATGGAGCGACTTTGTCAGATTAGGAGAGAACAAAAATGCCCTAAGTCAGCTCGATCCTGCGTTTTCAGCTGCATCTCAGTCTTCCACCTCACCTTCCCCTCACTCTTATTCCTGTGGCATGCCAGCAGTGAGACTGAACCAGACTTCCGTGTGGCACCGGCACAGAGAGGTCACCTGGTCAAGTTCTGTCACGTGTGAGTGGGAAGCTGGCCCTGGAGCGAGGAGGAACCACGCTGCCCTCTGATGGTACCCTGACAAAGCCAGGGTCCCCGCGTCTTTGTGCTGCAGCAGTGTCTTGTTGCCTGAGCTTCTCGTTTGTCGGTGTGGGGACGCAGGCTGACCTCCGGGCTGGTGACAGTTCTCTGACAGTTCTCTGTCAGGTAGTGGGACCCCGTCCAACCAGGTACCCCAATGGCTGCACTGTCCAACCCTCTGCCCCACCCTGCTCTCTCCAACTGAAAAGCATTGCAGCCCATTCTCACGCCTTTTCCCTCCTGGGTTGGCGAGCCCAGAGGGCGCCACAGGCCGGAGCCAAGTTTGCAATAGAATCAGCGCCTTCAGGGCGACCCTGCTGTACATTGGCCCTCCTGTCTCTCCACACAGGCCCCATCCTAGAAGGTTGATGAATCCCTGTGCTTCCTGGGGCCATTCCTCCCCATGGAGGACAGAGCTGCATCATGTAGTCAAGATCATGTAGGTGACCTCCCTCAAGGTGTCCCAAGAGAGACTTGCTCACTGTGGCCTGAAATGCTTGGTGCCAGAATACATTTCACCCAATGCTGCTCTGGCCTGCCACCCAGTGGGGCTGCTCAGATACACACAGCGCAGTGAGGGTGACCATTTCACTGCTGGCCAGAGAGCCAGGTGGGCTGGGAAAACTGGGACATCCAGACCGCACGGTGCAGGGTCACCTGCTCTGGCCCCGCCCTGCAGGTTCTTGTGGGCGCTGCATGCCAAAGGTAGGTAGGTAGTCGACTGACCCCCCAGCTCAGCTCCTGGGTCCTTTTATTTTCTGCTCTGAAATTGAACACCTGTTTGAGTTCACTCTGCTTATACGTGTTTGAGTATGTATGTACTTGAGTCATACCATCATGGGCGTCACCTCTCATTCACACACGCACTGTCACTGAGCTGTGAAGCAGGTCACCTGGAGCGATCTGGACCCGACTGCCTTGTTTTGGTCTTGGAGGAGGGGTTGTGGCCCTGGCTTCAGTAAGCCCCTTAAACAGGAGACATTACAACCTGAGCACCAGTCCTCTGCTGTCCCCTCCATCAGCGGTGCCGTGCGAGAAGATGGCTGCCTCCCCCCTCTTTCCTGACACTGTAATTGCTGTTTTACAATGGAGTGCCTTAATAATAGTTTACAAATACTGTGTATTTATGGGAAACTGTTAAGCTCTCACCTTCTGTGATTGGATACTTTGCCTTGTCCGTGGTGGTTGGGGCCGGCTCGCGCCCTGTCCCGTCCTCGTGCTCATCTGCTGTGCAGTCTTGCACTTGCACCACAGCTGTGCAAAGAGCTTTGCTAGAAATGGCTCTGGGGTTCTACAGGCAAGGCAGGCACTGGCTCACGCTCATGCAGCGACCCGGACAGTGAGGAGAGACTAGAACTCCCTGTGCCAGCCAGCCGAGGGGAGGGGGCGCAGCCCCAGCCCCGCCCTCCACCCCATCACACAGTTGCCCTCTTCTTCAATAGAGATTCCTTTTTTTTTTTTTTTTACCACCGGGGCCACCCTGTTTTCTTCTCTGCTGGTGTCCTGAGCTCTTCGCAACAAAATGCAGGTACAGAACCCTCTCCCCCCAAAATCAGGAGCTCCACAAGATGGGTTTCCCTTTGGTTTTCAGAAGCTGCCAGTGGGTTCTGGTGTGTTGCGTAATGATACCAGTTTTCTTTATTATATTTTTTCTTGTTTTTTATAGTGTATATTTAAAAGGCAGTATCTTTTGTACTGTGAATTTGCAGTAGAAGATGCATAACGCACTTTTTTTTTTACTTCTGTTGGTGTGTACTGTACATATGGTCTGTGTGCTTCTCGTGGTGAAAATAAACTTTTTCTTTACAAATGCCTGATGACCTATGAACTTGTGCAAAAGGAAACTGCCTCTTCAACCCTTGCCTGGGTGGTCAGATGCCTCTTCATCACCATGATGCCCAGTCTTTACTGAGCACCTACTGTGTGCTGGGCCCCATGTTAAAATCCTGGACAGTTTAATCCCGGGGGAGGAAATAGCTCCTCCACGAATTGGCTTTTCCCCTGATTTTGCCAGTGAGGAAGAACAAGCTCATCTGTGGGGAGTCATCTGTATACTGTAAAAAACTGCCCCCCACAGAGTGGGAACTTAGACTTCGGGTGATCTCTCTCCCTGCACAAGCAGAAAATGTAAAGCTGGCAGCTTGCTGGAGAGAACTACCTAAGTGACAGACACTGCACTTTCTGGGGGAGGGGACTGTGGCGGTGATCACTGCTAAGGGCCAGGGTGGGACCCCTGGGGAGGCCGGGGCACTGGACAGGGCAGAGGCTTTACTTCGCGCTCAGGTCCCAGTCCACGGCTGGCCAGGACCTCCTGGTGACTGTCCCTTGGCAACTAGCAAAGCCGGGCTGCTTGCATTTAAAACCCTGCCTTCTCGGAGTTCTTTGCTTCTAGCCGTGCAGTCGGGAGAAGAGCATGGGGACTCACATTCACGCTTAACTGCCTTTGGCTGCGCGAAACTTCAGGTCTACTCATGTTCCAGTGGGCGTGGCCTGTGATGCGGCCCCACCCCAGCCTGCTGAGTGCTGAGGGGCTGAGTGCTGACTGTCTACCACAAGTCCTGTGGATCCAGAAAATTCCTCACTGAGGCTTGTCTATTGCCTGGACTTGGAGGGATAAACTGGAATGCAAGTTTATTACTTTACAACAAGAACGAAAGCTGTGGCCAGAGCGCTCTCACTAAGTCCTAGATAAACCTACATGGGAAGTCACATTATGGTGAGGAGTTGCTTCCTGTGTACGAAATCAAAGCAGTTGGCCAGGGGACTGATTCTAACGGGTAGTGTTGTCAAGCCGTAATGCAGTCTCCTCCGTAAGATGTTTTCTAAACTACCTCTGAGGGTCATGGTTCAGGGCACTGTTCCTTGGCAAGGCTGGACAGGCATAGTAAATTCTCTCCAGGCTCCAAGGGCAAGTCAGAGCACGGGCTGTTTCTGATGGGTTCCCTGGGAATTCTGATGGCCCCGTTTAGAAGCCATTGATTGAACTGGGAATGTGATGCAATCCAGCGGGCTTCCACTTCACTGGCTGCAGTCACATTCCACACGTGCTTTCTGGAGACAACACCCACATCACCCTAACAGAATCTGGGTGTTCCCAGCACTCGCCAGATGCTCATTTACCCAGGGCCCTGAGAGAACATCCTGGAACGGGCTGTGTTGACCCCAATTTCCTTCTCCGAGGAGCAACCCTGCGGTTGTGAGGGATCCCAGATCACACCTCCAGTGGGGGATGGTGTTGGCAGGGGGTGCCCTCTTGCTTGTGTTGATGCCTGGGGAAGCCCCTCTTGGTAAGAGACTTGGAAGAGGCTTCAGCAGGCCGAGCTTGGAGGGAGACTGCATTTTGGGCGGATCGACTTCATGGCGGGAAGGCCCTTTCCAAAGGAGATGCACAGCCACAGTACCCATGTGAGTCCTGCCCGGTGCACGCCCGCCACCGGTCATGCACCCTAGCCCTGGGGAGCAGGAGATGCTTCTGTCCCTTCTGTGTGCCCAGCGCTTTACAAAAGAACTTCCTCTACATTGAGTCCTCTGAGTGGCCCTGTTGACACCATCCTCAGTTTACAGATGAAGAAACAGCCCTGCAGCATGTCAGCCACTCGCCCAAGGTTACTTCTCAGAAGAGGCGGAGCTGGGTGGGTACTGCTGCATCCCCACCTGAAACCTCTCCCCCAGGTGTCCCCCACCGCAGAATTAGAAAGAAGCAAGTTGAAACTGCATCTTGATCTCACCCGAGTCTGAAATGAAGCCTCTGGCCCCTGGGGAATCTGACCCACGTGCCTGCTCCCAGGGCTACCTGGGCGACAGGAGGTGTGTTGCCCTCCCCCAGTTCCCATTCACCGGGCTTTGCCTTTTAAAGGGAAACTGCTCAGGTCTCCTCGAATATACTGCAAAGGAGCCTGTTTCAGCCTGAAATTCCTTTTTTTCCCCATTAACTGTGTTGGCAAATAAAATGTTGGCGTTTCCACCAGCAGCCTCCCACGGCATTGAAGGGGATGTGTTGGGGGTGGGGGAGGGATCTGACATTAAGAGACAAATTCTCCCCCAAGTGCTTCATTGGAGGGGCAGCGGCCCCTCTGAGTTTTCAATTGGATACCAAGTGGGTTGTCGATGATGCCGCCTGGCTCATGGGGCCAATAATTTGAGAATTAGCTGATAATGTATGCAGGCTCCCTTCTTTCTGCCTGGCACACCGTAAATGCTATTGTTGGTACTGGCAGGAGGGATGTAGGGGAGGGAGACGGAAAGGAAGTGGAGCCGTCTTTCACACCTATTGCTGAGTTGATCCTCACAGCAAGACACGACCTTATTTTACAAGAAGGTGGAAGCTCCCCTGAGAGATTAGGTAACATGGGGCAGGGCCACACAGCCAGGAAGGGTCAGAGACCCAGGGTACCTGACCCCAAATTCATCTACTTTCTACCTCATTGTCTTTTCCCCAGAGAAAATAGTCCTAATGTACTCAGTGCACTCATTAGCAGATAGTGGGTACTTAATAAATATTTGATGAGAGTGAATGAATGGAATGTGCTGTGAAAACGAGTCTCAGTTCTATTCACCAAGACCTATTCACCAAGGTTTGGGAACAGCCGTGGCAGCCTAAACTGAGTTCCTCCAGGGCAGAGGCTGTGTCACAGTCACCTCTAGGACCCCAGCAAGGGCTCTTGGCATGTGGGACTGAACCCTCCAGGTCAAGGCCAAGAATTTGCTGTGACTCTAAGAATCCTGAGTTTCTCAGAGTCCGGAAGAATCTGAAAGGTCATCCAAGCCATGTCCATTTTTAATATCCATCCATTCCAGGGTTTTCCTGCCTATTCATGATGCCCCTGCCATGTGCCAGGCTCTGGGGACAAAGTGGGGACAGCTGTCTCATCCCCGTGGTCCTGTTGGAAGTCCCCTTTGTAAAAGACAGGAAGAAAATGCACACCACCTGCGAACAGCAATGAGGTCAGGCAGGTAGGAATCAAGGTTTATGTTATTTCCCTCCTTTTATCTATTCCAAAAATACCTGCAACAGAATGATGTTGCCTTTAGAATAAAAAATGAAAATTTAAAGACATAATAAAAGGAGGTTTTTTGGCCCTGGCCAGGTGGATCAGTTGGTTGGAACGTTGTCCTGTATGCCAAAAACATTGCAGGTCCGATCCCCAGTCAGGGCACATACGTAGGTTACTGGTTCGATTTCCAGTCTGAGCATGTACAGGAAGCAACCAATTGATGTTTCTCTCTGTCCCCTCCTTTCTCTCTCTCCAAAATCTATAAACATATCCTTGGGCGAGGATTAAAAAATAAATAAACAGGAGGCTTTTGTATTAAGCTGAAATTTGCACTCCAATCTCCCAGGCCTGTGGTTCTATGATGATATTCAGCACATCATTGAGGGGGAGGGGCTTTTCTCCCCTCTGCCGGGCAGCGCGGGTTCCCTCCAACAGAGAGATTGCTCTCGGATCCCTGTGGCTCCACGGTGCCAGGCAGGCTCACTACCGTGGGCTGTCAGCTTCTCGTGCCCACTCTCTGAGCACGTGGGAGGCTGGCAGCGGAACCGCATGGTGTGACGGTGAAGTGTAGCAACCAGGGCTGCCCTCAGAGGCTGCTGCACAGGACTCCACACTTACAAGAACCTGCGATGGGTCTAATGCTCTGTGGTCCCTGTCCTGATATTTCTAATAATTCTTCCACCAGGGCCAGACCTTTTCATCTTGGCCTGGCCCCTGCAAATTATGTAGCTGGTCCTGGCACTGTCTCCACACGGGTCAAAGGCTTTGGAGCAAGACAGCCCTGGGTCTGGCTCCTTAACTCACCCACTCTGTGACCTGGAACAAGTGCCTTTACCTCTCTATGCCTCAGTTACCTCATTTGAGAAATGAGAATAACCTCAGACTGTTGTAAAGGTTAGCACTGTGTAATTAGCACAAAGTAAATACCCCTGACATGATATATTATTTGCCTTATAAAATACTCAGTGTAGATCCTGGCCCAGAGCAATCCCTCAGTGACTACCTGCTGCTATGCTGGGGAAGACAGAGGTCACACCCACAGACCAACCCTGCAGCCTGCCAGCCTCTCTTCTTCCCACCTGCCCCCTTAGAATCGTTGCTCTGAGGGACTGGAAAGAACTCAGCCGGGGTGTGCCTGTGCATCCTCCCCCTCCCCTGCCACTGACCCCAAGGAGGATGCTGGCTCTGCCTCTCTCCCATAGAAACACCATTGGTGCCCGACCTGGACCCCACCAGTTCCGCCCAACAAGCTTTTGGGCAGGGGAATGCGAGGGCAGCCTGGGAGCATGGGTTTGTTCCTGCTGCGATCCAGAGGTACATCCTGTTCTGGTGTTGCCATGGCACAGCCAAACATCTGCCACAACAGACGGCTGAGCTGGCAGCTGGCAGCAAGGCCTTGGATGGGTGAGGGCCCGGATAGACACGGGAGGCAGGGGTGGAGGGGGCGAAAGACTCAACAAGACCTGAGTGTGGGAAGGAACCACCCCCCGGAACACGTGCACGTGTACACACTTGTGTGGACAAACACATGCACGGCACATACATGCATGACACACACATGCATACATGTAAGTTGGCCTTCCAGGACGGACAGACTTCCTGTAGGGAAGAGTTCCTAGTTCTGGATTTTCTTCCTGGAGATCCTGGGGGCAGATCCTGAATGTCCAGCCCTGGCAGGACTGGGCCCTCCTGAATTCTCCCCCTGGTCCTACTCACAGCCCGGCTCCAGGAGCTGCCCGAGGCCCCAGCCTGCTCCCAGGATGGAATTCGTTTTCCTGGTTACTATTGTTTTTCCTTGTTAGAAAGTGAAACGCAGTGGTTGTAACAAAGGTCACATGGTCTAGAGGAGCTGCACTCAGTGGTGTCTGGGCGGCAGCTGCACCTCAGGCCTCTCATTCAAAACCTGGGCATCAGGTGCTTAGAAGGGCGCCCCCAGGCCCACGCTCTTTCCACTAACGATGATGCTGCCTCCTGAGATCATCTGCTTGGACCCACAAGGCCTGGATTCTCAGCCAATGGCCAGCGGTCCTCACTGTTGTTGCTTAGTGGCCTTCCTTCAGCTCCTTGCATTATCCTTGGAAATACTTGGGGGACCTCCTCGGGGGTGGGGCAGCCGATGTGGTCATCACATTGCTGGTCTCCCATGGTGACCCAAAGCTCCCGCACAAGGTCGGGGTTCCCCTCGTGGAAGTCTCACAGGGACCCTGATCCGGGAGTCAGAGTGAGGTGGATCGTATGCCTTCACCACTCTGAGCTTCGGTTCTTTCGATCTGGAGATTGGGTCTAATCAATGTACCTTGCTGGGTCGTTGTGCAGACTTAAATAGGGCATGTGTGCCTACGGATGCTTGGCACACAGGAGACCCACAGTCGTTGGTAGCTACTTCTATGAGTAGGGAAGATGATCAGAAAAACAAGTAATTGCAATACAGTGTGATAAATTCAGTAGCAAAGGTCTTGGTCTTACATGAGTTTTGAGGCCTGGGTGTGGATTTCTGGGGAACCAGCCTGCAATCCATTTCTGGACCTAGGACCCTAAAGAGCAAGTTCTCTTTTGACTTTGGGATAGGAACTCTGGCAAACAGCCTTGGGAGTTCCAGAAGTGGCAGGATTCTTACTTAGAATCTGTCAGACCAGGTCCAAATTATGGCTCTGCCATCGACTACGCCAAGTGAAATTAATCAGTGCAGTCACCGGTTTGAGCCTCCGTGTTTTCATCTGTAAGACAGTGTTCCCGATGGCAGCTAGCAGGCACCAAGTGCCAGCTATGTGCCAGACCTTGCTTTAAGTACTTTACATTCATGAACTCACTTAGTCTTTATAAGTGTGCCATGAAGTAGGTGTTATTATCGTATTTCCATTTCATAGCCCTGGTGGTATGGCTCAGTGGATTGAGTGCCGGCCTGCGAACCAAAGGGTCACTGGTTCGATTCCCCAGTCAGGCCACATGCCTGGGTTGCAGGCCAGGTCCCCAGTAGGGGGCATATGAGAGGCAACCATACATTGATGTTTCTCTCCCTCTCTCCTTCCCTTCCGGTCTCTCTAAAAATAAATAAATAAAATCTCCCCCCCCCTGCAAAGATAATAGAAATCATTCACTGGTGCATAGTAAGGGCTCGAAACATAGTAAATGAACAATCCTCTTTTTCTAGGTGAGAGAACTGTGGTTCAGAGAAGCTGATAACTTATTTAGAGTCACACCGCCCATCAGTGAAACAGCTCCACTGTCTGATTGCAAAGCTCACATTCACAGCTGCCCCTTCTGCTGCTTTCCCAGCTCATGCGATTCCGTTCAAGCATTCCCAGGGACCTGTGCTTCAGGTACAGGTTATAAACTCATCCCGCCATGAGGGTCTGGCTCATTTGCAAGAAGCCACCGACTCAGGCTTGTCATCTGTGGCTCCGGATTGAGTACTGGGAAGCCTGGCACGAAGTGGAAACCGGAAACATTTGTTCGAATAAAAGACATTACCACTTATTCCCCAAACACTTTATGTATGCCTGCAGACACGAGGGAGAACGGCCTAGCTCCCACACTACAAATAATTCCTTCCTGCTACTAAAGATTTGGGGCAGGAGTGTCTGTGTTTCAGAGCGTGTGTTCTCCCAGGTCAGCTTTCCTTTGGGAAGAGCCATTTTCTCCCCTGTCAGAAAAGGAGGTGACACTTCCTTGGGGAGAAAACAGGTGATCTTACACCTAACGCTTCTGCTGGGAAAAAGGGAACAAATCCAAACCACGTGCCCTGGGCGCGCAGGTCTGATGTGATTTTTCCTGGCACGGTCAGGGGTTCTCAATTCTGCAGGGAGGGCTTGATGTCTACAAGGTCCCTGACGCTGGAGAGTAAGACCATGGGGGTTTGTGCAGGTGGTTTCTTTACCTTTGTTTATATCTGAAAGTTTCTGTCATTGAAAAAGAACGGAGATGACAACTCAATGATTTGGGCGTGGGGTGGGGAGGGGAGAGTGCAGGCTCTGCAGTCAAAACCCCCCATATTCCTGATTCTACAGGACATAGCTATGTCATCTCAAGCTCCTCCCCCTTCCAAAGCCTCAGTTTCCTTTTCTGTGAAATGGGCATGATAATAAGTCCTAGCTCCTAGGATTGCTGTGAAAATTCAGTAAGATCTTTCCTAGCCCAGTAAGACTGAATAAGCGCCGCATGTCTGAGCCAGGATTTCTAAATCTTGACATCTGGGGTCTAATACTTCTTTGTTGTGGGGTAGGATGGAGGCTGCCCTGTGGGAAGGATATTGAGCAGCATCCCTGGCCTCTACCCACTGGATGCCAGTAGCATCCACACATCGCCAACTGTTACCTGGGGGAGGGGGAGGGGCCAGGGTTGAGGGGTGGGAGCAAATTGCCCCCACACAGGAGTGTTGTGTGTCTGGAACTCCTTCTAGCTGGGGTTCCGCTCACTTGTCAAAGAGCGACGTCAGGATTGAATCTACAGAATCCTTTCTAACTTTTCGAAAGAAAAGTCTTTAATTTCAGACCATTCAATGCCCTCGGCAGAGAAATTACAAAAATACAGAACAGGACATGTGAAAAGGAAACTCACCCGTGACTCGAAGCTTGTTTCTCAGAGATCATTTCTATTACAGTGTGTGTGTGTGTGTGTGTGTGTGTGCCCACGTCATAAAAACGGGACATCCTGTTTTCTGACCGGCCTGGTTCTTCTAACAGCATATCGGGAACACCATTTTTTTAAAAAGATTATTTATTTATTTATTTTTACAGAGGGGAAGGGAAGGAGAAAGAGCGGGGGAGAAACATCCATGTGTAGATGTTTCTTGCACACCCCCTCCATGGGGACCTGGCCTGCAATCCAAGCATGTGCCTGGACCGGGAATCAAACCAGTGACCTTTGGTTCGCAGGCTGGCACTCAGTCCACTGAGCCACACCAGCCAGGGCACATCGGGAACATCTTTACCTATCATCGAGCAACGAGTATTCTTCCACAAAATTGTTTTATTTTTCCTGCTTAAAAACCTTCTGTGGCTCCCGGTGGCCTGGGAACAATCAGGCTTCCCAAGGGCAAAAGGCGAGGCAAGGGAAAAATAGACAAACCCATCACTATAATTTAAGATTTTTATACTGCTCTCTCCACTGAAGGAATGACTTGATAGAAAACCAGAGAGTACTGCCAACTAACAGGATCTGATTGACGTTTCTATGGAACTCTGTTGAACAACAGAACACGTGTTCTTTTCAAGTGCCCAAAGAACATATACCAAGATAGACTATGTCTTGGGCCATAAAGCAAACTTCAACACATTTAAAAGAATTAATCATACGTGTGCTCTTTTTATATTAAAGTCTCTGACCACAATAGAGTCAAATTAGAAACCAATAACTGAAAGATAGCAGGATAATCTCCAAATACTTGGAAAGTAAATAACATAAATAATTTATGGGTCACCCTAACTGGTGTGGTTCAATGGGTTGAATGTCGTCCCACAAATCAAAAGGTTGCCAGTTCGATTCCAGGTCAGGACATGTGCCTGCAATCCAGGTCCCTGGTTGGGGGCATGTGAAAGGCAACTGATTGATGCTTCTCTTACACATCCATGTTTCTGCCCCACTTTTTCTCCCTCCTTTTCCTTCTCTTGAAAAATCAATCAATCAATCAATAAAATCTTTTTTTTTTAAAGATTTTATTTATTTATTTATCTTTAGAGGGAAAGGAGAGAGGGAGAGAAACATCAATGTTTGGTTGCTTCTTGTGAGTCCCCTGCTGGGAACTGGCCTGCAACCCAGGCATGTGCCCTGACTGGGAATCGAACCTCGATTGTGTGGTTCGCAGGCCCGCGCTCAATCCACTGAGCTACACCAGCCAGGGCTCAATCAATAAAATCTTTAAAAGATAATTTATGGGTCAAAGAGGAAGTCTCAAAGGAAATTTAAAAATACAGTAAATACTAATTGGCTTCAGAACTCGTAAAACCTGGTACTCGTTACATTTTGACGAGGGAAAAATGTTTCAGAACTCGGCGCTTGCTCACCACTGGTTGGAATGAATTATCGACGGATACTGAGGTGACACCCTGTACATTAGACTGAGTGAAAGTCACAATGCCACATGTTCAAACTTGTGGACACAGCTAAAGCTGTGCTGAGAGGGAAATTTATAGCATTAAATGCCTACATGAGAAAAGAAGAAAAGTCTCACGTCCATAATCTAAGCTTGCCCTTTGAGAACCTAGAATGAGAAGAGCGCAATGAACCCCAAGCAAACAGATGAAAGAAAAGAGAGTACAAAGCAATGAAATGGAAACTAGGAACACCACGGAGAAAATCAATGAAACAAAGAGGAGTTCTTTGAAAAGATCAATAAAATTGAGACATCTCTAAGGCTGACCAAGAAAAAGAAGAAAGAAAAAAAGAAAACACAAATTACCAATATCAGAAATGCAACAGGAGCTATTGCTGCAGATCCTGTGGATATCCAAAGAGAATAAAAAAGCTCTATGAACAACTCTACACATGTGAATTTGACAAATGAAGCGAAATGGACTAATTCCTTAAAAAGATACACTATCGCAAGCCACCCAATATGGAATAGATCAGTTGACTAGCGATATCACTATTAAGGAAATTGAATCAGTAACGCAACAGCTCCTAAAATAGGAATCTAGCTTCAAATGGTTTCTCTGGAAAAGTCCACCAAACGTTTAAAGAATTAAATGTAATCCAGCCAATCTCTTCTAGAAAATAGGAGAGGGAGAAACACATCCCAACTGTTTCATTAAGCCGGGATTACTTTAATATCAAAACCAGACCAAAAAAGGAAATTATAGACCAACATTCCTCATCGTCACCTAGAACTCAGCAGTATATAAAAAGAACTATGCAGTATGAGCAAGTAGGGTTTTTCCCAATGATGAAAAGCTGGGTCAATATTAAAAAAATTGCTCTGATGTAACCCACCATATTCACAGGCTAAAGAAAAAAATAACACAATCATATTATTTGATATAGACAAAGTATTTGCCGATATTCAATACCCATTCATGATTTTTTTAAAAACCTTAGAAAAAAAGGAATAAATGGGAGTTTCCGTGACTTTATAAAAAGGATCTACAAAAAAAATTGTAGCTAACATTACCATCAATGATGAAACACTGAATGTGTCCCCACTAAGATCAGGAAGAAGACAGGGATGTTTGCATTCACTGCTGATTCAACATGGTGCTGGGGGTTCTAGGCGGCGCACTAAGGCAAGAAAGGGAATTGAAGGCATACTGATAGAAAAGGAAGGAGTAAAACTGTTTACACTTATAGAGGACACGATTTTCTACACAGAGAACTCCAAACTTTTAAAGTTCAATGCTCCTTATACTTGCTAAAAAATTAATTAGTTATACATCTCACAAAACGTGTGCAGAACTTAGATACTGAAAGACACAACACAATGAAAGAATGCAAAGAAGATAGAAACAAATAGACCTACCTAGCTCTCCCCAAATTGATAATAGGTTTTAAAATAATTCCCATAAAGTCCCCCAAATATTTTTTTCAGAGATAGATAAGATTATGCCAAAATTTATACAGAAAGGCAAATAGCTAAACATTTTTTTAAAGATTCTATTTATTTATCCTTAGAGGGGAAGGGAAGGAGAGAAGGAGAGAAGGAAAGAAATATCAATGTATGGTTGCCTCTTGTGCGTCCCCTGCTGGGACCTGGCCTGCAACCCAGGCATGTGCCCTGACTGGGAATCGAACTGCGATCGTGTAGTTTGCAGGCCCGAGCTCAATCCACTGAGCTATACCAGCCAGGGTGATAGAACCCGACTGCTTTTTGACAAAGGTGCAAAATTCACTCAAGGGAGGAAAGATAGCCTTCCCACAAATGATCCTGGAGCCATGGTACATCTCCGAGAAAACAAAAACAAGAAACAAAAAAACAACTCAACCTAAGTCTCAGATTTTATATAAAAATTAATTCAACATGGATCACAGACCTAGATGTGAAATGTAAAATTACAGAACACTGGGGAGAATCTTTGGGATATTGGCAAAGCAGCCTTAGATTTAATACCAAAAGCGCGATCCATAAAAGGAAAAATTGAGAAGTTGGACATAATTAAAATCAAAAACATTTTTTTCTGTGAAAGACTCTATTAAGAGGATGAAAAAACAAGCTAAAGACTGGGAGGGAATATTTGCAAACCACAGATCCAGCAAAAGACTAGTATGAAGACTGTATAAAGAATTCTCCAGCCCTGGCTGGTATAGCTCAGTGGCTTGAGCACGCGCCTGCGAACCACACGATCGCGGTTCGATTCCCAGTCAGGGCACATGCCTAAATTGCAGGCCAGTTCTCAGCAGGGGACCCATGAGAGGTAACCATACATTGATATTTCTCTCCCTCTCTCCTTCCCTTCCCCTCTAAAGATAAATAAATCTTAAAAAAAAAAGAAAAGAATTCTCCAAACTCTACAGTAAAAAAGCAACTGAATAATCCAATTAAAAATTGGCAAAAGATGTAAAGACATACAGATACAAAGATGGCAAATAAGTCATGAAAAGATTTTCAATATTATTAGTCAACAGGGAAATGCAAATGAAAGCCATAATGAGATACATCTATCAGACGGGCTCAAATAAAAAATAGTGATAACACCAAATGTGGGTGAAGATGCAGAGAAACTCAGTCACTCATAGCTTGCTAGTAGTGGGTGGGCATGTAAAATGATATAGTTACTCTAGTGAGTAGTTTGGCAGTTCCTTAAAAAACTAAACATACAACTACCATATGACCTAGCAATTGTACTCTTGGGCATTTTTCACAGAGAAATGAAAACTGATGCACACACAAAAAACCTGCACATGAATGTTTCTAATGCATATAGCAATTTTATTCATAATAAACTACTCCAAAATGGAATCAACCCAGGTTTCATTCAGTGGGTGGAGGGTTCCACAAACTGATATGTCCATACCTTGGGAATACTACTTAGCAATAATAAGGAACAAACTATTCATACAGGCAACCACCTGGACACATGTCTAGAGATCAATACTGAGTGAATAAAGCCAGTGCCAAAAGGTTGCATAGTGTATGAATTGCCACTTTTGAAGTAACAATATTATGGAAATTGAGAACAGAGGGGTGGTCCCTAGGGATTAAGGAAGAGGAAGGGGCAGAAGGGAAATGGGTGTGTCTCTAAAAGGGAGACGTGCGGAGTCCTTGTGGGATGGAAACGTTCTGTATCTGGACTGAATCTGAGTCAGTCCTGGGTTGTTATATTGTACTACGGTTTTGCGAGATGCCACCATAGGGGGAAACTGGGTAGAGGGTACACTCAATCTTCTTGTATTATTTCTTACACCTGCATGTGAATCCACAATCATCTCGAAATAAAAAAATTGAATTCAACAATACATGCTTCTGTAGCCAGCCTCTCATTTTCTGCTTTTATTTTGCAGAAAGCAGCACTCAGAGTGGTGACGATCAAGATTTATCGACGTAGAGTGAATTTTAATGCTGTCTGAGCTTTGTCCTCTGAAGTCACTCCTCTTCTGTCACTCAGGGGTCTCGCCAACTGAGGTGACTTCAGGGGCTTCCAGTCTCTCATTTATTTAATATTATTATTATTTGTTCATGTAGGGCAATTTACTCAGCTTCCAGGTTGCCCTGGCAATCTAAGAATAATGTCCCCTCTTTGCTACTGAGAAGCTGGAAAAATGATTTGCTCAGGAGCCTCTGAAGGCCGGTCCCAGGATTCATTCTTCTTCATATGTGAGTGATTTGGAATCGCTCTCCTTTTTCCTGATTGTTAAATTCATCGTTGGCATCTCTCTGAGGCCACTTCCGGAATCATCACCTTTTGGAAGCAGGAAAGAACTCTCAAACCCAGCATCTTACCTAGACCTAAACCCTCCATTCAGGGCCAGCTTGGATGGAGCCAAGATTTCCTCAGGGCCCACAAAGATGTTGCTATGGCTTCAAGAACGGTGAGATGATGGGGGTTTTCTCCCAGCAGAGAAGGGGTTTTGCAATTTTCCTCCTGCTTCTAGGAACGGCAGCTTTCCGTTGACATTTGGAGAGGTGTAGGGTGGGGTGATGAGGTGGCATTGCTTGTGGCTTTCGACGCTTCCTCTGTAAAAATTAACTCCCTAACCCAGGGGTAAAACCGGGAACTGAAACAGGCAGCTGGAAGGCAAAAGCCTTGGGATCTTTCTTTCACAGCGTATTCTGTGGCTGCCTTATGGTGGTGTCACGGGGAGGAATGAGTGTCATGGAAAATTTTACTCCTAATTTCATCATTTAAAGAACTAGGAGAAGGAAACCAACATGCTTTAAACGTTAAACACTTAGTTTATGCCGGACATTATGCTGGATGCTTTGCCATGTCTCAATTCATTAAATCTAAACCCTCGAATCTTCAAAGCCACTCGCCTTTGGATGAACAACACTTCGTAGATGAGGGGAGTCAGGCTCAGAGAGGAGAAGTGACTTGCCCGAGGTCACACAGCTGGGAAGTAGTAGAAGCCGAATTTAGAGCTAAGTCTTTCAGAATCCAAGATCTGTTGTGTGTGCGTGTGTGTCACGCCACCACAGAGGCAGTTTAATGTAACAACAACTAACTGGCTAAGGGTGCAGACTCTGTAATTAGCGGAATGTCAGTTCTATCATTAGTTCCCCTAGTTCAGGCTTTGTGACCTTGGACAAGTGATTTCACTTCTCATTTTCTTTACCTTTATAGACGAGGGTTAAGAATTGTTCTGGCGCCATAGTATTATGGAGGGGATTTCAGAAGATGTTGCGTTTCAATCACGAAGAGAGTGACTGGCGTATATTAGTGATGGAAAATGTTGGCCATAATCTGTTACCAAAGAGTATGCCAGTTGGTTCCCAGTTCCATCTCAGGGCTCTTTATCAACCTTCATTTTCCCAGAGCCACGCAGAACTCACCTGCTCTCAATGTCCTTGTTTCATTAAAGATAGGAACCATCATAATGGTCCATCGTTTTTTGTGCATCGCCAAATACCAGGCCCTGCCCTAGATGCTTAGGCACTTTCATCTCATTTAAACGAAGTGAGCAGCCGCATCTACCTACCAAAAGAGTGCTCAGTCCCTCCTGCAGTCAGTGGTTGTTTCAACGCAAAGTGAAATGCATCCCCCCTTAGTGAAGCACAGCAGTAACAGCAACAGGTACATTTGCTGAAGGCTTATTACAAGTCAGGCACCCTGCGGAGTGCATGTATTTTTAAATCTTCACCATGTTTTTTCGTTGCCTTTAGAGGGAAAGGAAGGGAGGGAGAGAAACATCAGTGCAGGGAGAAACACAGTTTCGTTCCACATTCACCCGCACCGGGGATCGCACAACCTGACCAAGGGCGGAAACCGCAACATAGATATGCGCCCTGATGGGGAATTGAACCCACGTCCTTTCTGTTATTGGTGACACTCCCACCAGGTCACACAGTCCAGGGCCTGCTGAGTGCATTGTTAACAGTGGACTTATGGAATCCTTCAGGGGTGGGGCTGCTACTACAGTATCCCTATTTTACTAATAAACTGAGGCTTAGAGAGAATAAGTAATTTGCTGTGATAGCTGTTTTGCTTCGGGTGGACATTGTTTTACACAATGCACACTTCTCAGGCGTATGCTTAAAATGAAAGATTCCCCTGTGAACTGCAAAGATACCTTGCTTCGGGAAGTAAATAGCCCTATCTCCGAGTTTTGCCTAGTTTCCCCAAATGTTGGTATTTCAGAGTTTGGTATTTTAGAAGGGGACTCTGGCTATTATTAATAAGACAATTTTACGCTAACGATCAGGAAATGTGGGCTTGTAGAGGGGAAAGAAAGTGCCCCAGGACACAGTCTGACAGCAGCGGAGCTGGCGCTCAATCCCGGCGCCCTGACTTTCAGGCTGAGGCAGTCTAATTATTAAGCAAACGAGTGAGGGACTTTGACCAGGAAAAGGAAGGGAGGGACCGTGCATCCTTCATTTCCTCACCTGCGAAATGGGGTCAAGACAGGCCCTCCTTGCAGGGGCGGGGGATATATGGGAGTGGCCCAGCTCAGGTTCAGCCACCCAGTACTATGAATACAACAATGGAAAGTAGGGGTAGAGCCAGAGCAACCAGAGTCCCCGGAGCCGGTGGTGGGAAGGGATACTGGGAGCAAAGGCGGAGCTTAGGCGGCCAGAGGCGGGGATTGGAGGAGGAGCTTGGAATTCTGAGCGTTTAGATAGGAAGTGGGCGGGGCTTACAAGTTGGGTGCTTAATCTATGGGCGGGTCTTCTAGAATTTGCTTCGGAGTTTTGTAGTGCCGATAGGTCGGTTCCGAAGCAATGGGCGGGGATCCCAGCTCAGGGAGCCTGGAGGCTGGCTGAGGGGTTGGATGGGTAGTGGGCGGGGCTCAGTGGACCTGATGTTCCGGTTTTTAAGGGGCTCTGGAGGAATCTTTGAAGAGCCCGGCATGTGGCCCTGCAGAGCCAAGCAGGTCAGTGGGCGGGGTTCTAAAACCGCCGTTCCCGGTTAGGAGGAGCAGTGGGCGTGGCCCTCCAGCTAATTAGCTGACGAGCGGGCGGTAGGAGCGCCTGGGCCGGGCCTTCCTCTGCGGCTCTCCTGCATCCTTCAGCGCGACCAGAGGGGGCGTTAAAGAGAATGAGGCGTGGATCTCCGGGTGGGAACCGCACTTTCCTGCCGGAAGTGGGCGGGGCGCGCCGCAGCCCGACAGTTCTGGTTGGGCGCAGTGCGGTGCGGGGGTGGAGCCTGCGTGAGGCGGTGGGGGCGGTGGCGGCTGCCCACGCCCCTCCCCCGCGCCGCTCTCAGTGCCAGGCGGGAGGCGACAGCGGTTGGAGGCTTCGTCGGGATTTGCAGCGGGGACTTCGGCGGCGGCGCCTGAGGCACCTCGGCCCTGGTGAGCAGCGCGCGCCTGGCGGGGCCGCTTCGGAGCGAGCCGGGCGGGCGGACCTGTCCTCTCAGCATGTGCTGGCGCCAGCTGACAGGAACCGGCGGGGCTGCGGGCAGGGCCGGGTGTAGGGGAGTGGACTGGGGTGGCTGCACGGGGTGCGGGTCCTTGGACCCGGGGCTTACCCTGGCCGGTGTGCGGGGGTTTGGGGTCGGGGCTGCTGTTGGAGGCTCGGGGCCTCGGGGAGGAGAGAGTTGGGGACAGAACCGCTTGGCTTGGGGAGAGTGAACCCGGGTCCTTTTGGAGGGGAGATTGCCCAAGGGAGGCTTTTACGGTTTCGGAAACCTTCCGGCCGCGTGAGGAGCTGCGGACCGAGTGCGGTCTGTGCTGGCCGAGGAAGGTTTTTAGGGGTCCGGGACCTGTCTGGTTGGGTGGGGTTTTGGATGGGGTGGGGCTGCTTGAGGCTAGGGCGCAGAGTCGCGGGGCGCCAGACCTGGGGACGGAGTTGGAGCGGCTCTTGGGAGCGAGTGGGTGGGGGTGGGCAGGGTTGGGGTTCACGTGTGGCGGGGGCGAGCTGGGCCCTGCGTGGGAGGGGCGAGGGTGACTCTGGCCCTGGGGTTGCCAAGCTTTGGGTGCGAGGCTGGCTCCGGACCCTGAAGATCTGGGTTAGGGGTCAGAAAGGGCGGAACAGGGCCAGAGCTATAGTAATGTGGGTGGGGGCGGTTTGGGAAGGGGATGAGCCCGGCGTTGGGAGCGGAGGGCTGGGACCGGTGGGGGTGGCGGTGGGGGAGGGCGGTTGGGAGAGGAAGAATGAAGCAGGAATGCTGCAGGGTCGGGGGGCCAGGAGTGTCTGGGTGAACTGGGTGATTCAGAGATGTGCTCCCATAATAGCGAAACAGCTGGCGAGGGACGCAGTAAAAAGGAGCAAGGTGCAGGTGGGGCTGCGCTGCGCTTAAATGACTGAGGATGAGGTCAGATGTTGAGGGTGGAAATGCAGGAACCGAGCTCTCCCGCCGGTCGACACAGGCGCACACACACCAGCTCTCCGTCTCTTAAACGATTTGAACGTGTTGGGGGAAGTGGCAGGCTGCGGGAAAGCTGAGAAGAAAGGGGCTTCCTCTTGGAGAGAGGCGCTGGCCCTACCGTCCTTTTTTGGGAGTGTTCAAAGGGTTTTGATGGCTGGAAAAGGAAACGTAGGCTTTACTGCATGGTGGTTTAGAAACACATCCTATATTTGGCCTTAATGTAGGCTGCCCTTGTTTTGTGGTGTCTGAAGCCCTTGCTCTACATGTTGCAAACGTGGGATTTGGTGTGAGAGGCAAATTGCAAGTTGTTCATCTCTCTCAGGATAGCAGGATACAAAGGCTTTGCTTACCTATAAGACATTTGGAAAGAAATGAACACAGTGTGTGTTTTTAAACTGGTACTGGTTGGCGAATATATTTACTTTTGGAAATAGTTACCACGAAATACTAGGGCTCTCCTACCGGAGCCTTCTCGATTGGGATTACATTCTAAAACCGAACTTGTAGGGCTCTTAGTCACTCTATATAATAATGAATTTCATTGTCCTCGGGCAAAACTCTCTCCTGACACCAGGGCCTGCTAGAATGGTCAGAGACATGATTAAGTATAAGCAGTTGTTTTGTCCCGTCTGTTCAATTGGGCAGGCAAAAAGATGGGTGTATGTATTTTGGACTTGATTCTGTATATTTCAGAAAAGTAATTTAAGGAAACTAATGTTTTTGGCTTGGAGATACATTTCAGAGTTGCAGTTTTTGGATATGAAACCTAACAGTAACCTTTAGGTCTGAGAGGTTGCATAAATAAATAGAGGTAAAAAAAAAGTCAAATAAAACTGGAAATTGTGCTGTGTGTTAGGTCTTGAGGACAGTGTTTTGTGGTAGGTGATAGTAGTCAGGTGTACTGAGGAATGAACAAAGATGGGTATAAAGGTTGGATACACAGATTTATGACAGATCTGGAATGTGCCCTGTCTGTATTTGTTTTTGATTATTTGTGGAAGGGAATTAAGCCTGATGAATTTTAATAGACACATACCAATGAGATATCATTGCACACAGTATTGAATTTTCCTTTTTTAAATTTTTAAAAAGATTTTATTTATTTATTTTTAAAGAGGGGATAGGAGGGAGAGAGAGGGAGAAACATTGTTCTGTTGCCTCCCACCCACTCCAACGGGAGACTTGGCCCACAATCCAGGCATGTGCCCTGACTGAGAATCAAACCTGTGACCCTGTGGTCTGTAGTATGACATCCAACCCACTGAGCCACACCAGTCCAGGCAAATTTTTCTTTAAATTTTATTTTTTAATTTATTAATTTTAGAGGAAGGTTGACTTTTGTTCCACTTATTTATGCATTCATTGGTTGATTGTTGTATGTGCCCTGACTTGGGATTGAACCTACAACTTTGGTGTATTGGGATGACACTCTGAACAACTGAGCTATGTGGCCAGGGCCAGTATTGAAATTTTTGTGATCATTTGTTATTTTGCCTGCAGATTGTGCTAACCAGCATTTATGTCTATTACTTTATATATCGTTTAGGATTAGATTTAGGATTGAGATGTGGCACTTTTTAAACACTGTTGTATTTTTTTCTTAGGTGAGTTTTATACTTAATACAGCTGTACCTTTGGAGATCCACTCCAACCAGGAGAAGGAGGATCACTCTCTTGTCTATGAAATAGAGTGTTTCAGGGGATAAACTATTAGTTCTTAGTTACGTAACGGAGAATGGAAGATTCGGTTCTTTATGTGATGGCAAGTTATTTCTTAATACTTTGATTTGCCACAAACTGGTGCTTTGGAAATATTGTTATTATTACTAACTGGACTGTTTTATCTTTGACTTCTTTTTCAGAGGTGGAAAAGTAATAAATTGGGTGCCAGCTTCATATTTGGGGTACATTTCTGTGTGTATTTTCTATTTGATGAGTTCCCTGGGTTATTTTGAATTAGGAACTCTTTTCCGATGCTCATGTGAGTTTTTAAACTTAGGATGCCTTTTCTGTATTAAAACATGGAAATTGTCATGAATATTTCAGTATGACCTAGTACCTAGAATGTTGAGTAACAGAATCTCTCTGGGTTTTCATTGCCCTGGTTCAGATCCTCTAAAGTGAGTGAACAAGATTATATACTACTTTTCGAGACCTTATTTTGTATTTTAATAGTGTATAATGGAGTCTTTTTTGTTTTTTAAACATTTTTTAAAGATTTTGTTTATTTTTACAAAGCGGGTAAGGGAGGGAGAAAGAGGGAGAGAAACATTGATGTGAGAGGGAAACATCAGTTGGTTGCCTCTCATATGTGCCCTGACCAGGGACCGAACCTGCACCCTAGGTATGCGCCTGGACTGGGAATTGAACCCGTGATCTTTCGCTTTGTGAGAGGATGCTCAACCAACTGAGCCACAACAGTTGGGCTCCTTTTTGTTTTATAATCACTTTATTGAGATATAATTCACATGCCATACAATTCACTCATTTGAAGTGTACAATTCATTGGTTTTTAGCATACTCACAGAGTTGTGCAGTCATCACTACAATTGTAGAATATTTTCATCAGCCCCAAAAGAAACCCTGTACCCATTAACAATCCCTTCTGCCTCATTCTCCCCCCTCCCCTGCCCTAGGCAACCACTAATCTACTTTTTGTCTCTGGATTTGCTGATTTTGGACATTTCATGGAAGTGGAATCATACAATAAGGGGTCTTTTGTGTCTCTCTTTTATTAAGCATGTTTTCAAGGTTCATATATGTTGTAGCCTGTATCTGTATTTCATTCTTTTTTTTATGATTGAATAATATTACATTGTATGGATATACCATGTTTTGTTTATTCATTCATCAGCCAGTCAATATTGGATGTTTCCCCCTTTTGGCAATTAGGAGTAGTGTTGCTGTGACATACATGTACAAGTTTCTGTATGGACATATATTTTCATTTCTCTTGGGGATTTTTGGGTCTTGTTGGTAACTATGTATAGCTGTTAAAGGACCTGCCAGATTGTTTTCTAAAGCAGCTGCACCATTTTACAATCCCACCAGCCGTGTATAAAGGGTTCAGTTTTTCCACGTCCTTGGCAACACTTGCTATTCTCTGACTTTGATTTTGGCCATCCTTGTGGATGTGAAGTAATATCTCATTGTGGTTTTGATTTGCATTTCACTGATGACTATTGATGTATTTAGCATCTTATGTGATTAGAGGGCAACTGTATATTTTCTTTGGAGATATGTCTGTTCAAATGCTTTGCCTATTTTAAAGTTGGGTTATTTTTCTATTGTTAAGTTATGAGTTATAGTCTAAAAACAAGTACCTTAGCAGATACATAATTTGCAAAAATTTTCTCCAAAAGAAAGTTGTCTTTTCACTTTTTTTTTAATCCTCACTGGAGGACATGCTTATTGATTTTAGGGAGAATGGAAGGAAGGGAGAGATGGAGAAAAAGAGGGAGAGAAACATTGATGCTGAAGAGAAATATTGATCGGTTGCCTCTTGTGTATGCCCCAACCAAGGACCAAACCTGCAATCTAGGCATGTACCCTAACCAGGAATCGAACCTGCAAACCTTCAGTTTATTGGGTGACGTTGCAACCAACTGAGCCACACCTGCCAGGGGTCTTTTCTCTCTCTTTTCCTTTCCTGTCGTCCCTCCCTCCTTCCCTTCCTTCCTTTAGATTTTATGTATTTACTTTTAGAGAGAGAAGGGAGAGAGAGAGAAGGAGAGAAATATTGATATGTGAGAGAGATGTCAACTGGTTGCCTCTTACATGCCCCTACTGGGGACCTGGACCACAACCCAGGCATGTGCCCTCAGTGGGAATTGAACATTGAACCAGCGACCTTTTGGTTCTCAGGCCGGTACTCAGTCCACTGAGCCACACCAGCCAGGGCTTACTTTCTTGATGGTGTCATTGAAGCATAAAATTTTTAGATTTTGTGAAGTCCAGTTTATGCATAATGGAGTCAGAATGGATAATAATGGAGTTATAAATTATTTAGACCTTAAATCACATTCTAATCAATACTTTGATTATATACATTAAAAGCCAAAGGTGAAGGGCTAGGAAAACATTTGAGTTAGTCCAACAGCAAAAAAGGGTGCCCCAGGGAACAATGTCATTTTGCTGTTTAAATCCTCTGGTTGTCTCCTACCCTTGTGTCTGTGGTTAAAGTTCAGGCTTGTTAATATGGCTGTGGGTCAAGGCGTCTCTCATTTCAGGCTGCCTTATCTCTCACTGCTCCTGTTATGTATCAGCCCCACAACATCCTAGCCTTTAGGTCTTCTTGTGCTGCGCTTACTCTGCTGCCCCCTTTTCCACTTGCCGTATCCCATTTGCCCTTTGGGATCCTCTGTGAAACCTTACTCATTCTCTTGGGCAGACATTGTTCCTGCTCTGATGCGTCAGCCGTTCATTACTCCTATCTGCTACAAGAACTGGACCAGAACTTAACCTTACAGTCTGAAAGATGCCTTCTCATCCAAGGTGGAATGCAAGAGAGACATTGACATGGAAGGCAAACCAGATTTTCTTGATCACAGCTTGGTCTTCAGTGCCTACTGGGTATTTGCTGAATGAATGGTTATTGATGTTAACTGGAAAGATCCTGAGGTCGGTGGCTTTCTCTGAATTTTATTCGTGGTTTTCTTGCCTGTGTTAGAATAACAGGAAGGGCAGAGGTAATTCTCCTCTGCCTCTAGGGCATCCAAGTCTAACTCTTACCAAAAAATTGCTCGAATTTTAAAAACCAGTCTTTGAAACGTTTTCCGGAGGGCAGAACATTATCATCCAGGTTCTTCCCTCTAATGAACAGTAATGACTGGCCCACGGTGTCGGTGGGGCAGGTGGCCAGGGAGCACTTTGAGTTTGGTACATTTAGCCTGCGCAGATGCAGCAGGTCAGCTCTGGTGGTAACTGGTCGCCAGTGCGGGAACTACCCCCGCACAGGCCTTGTAAAGGATGTAAACTGGGTTGTAAGGACACATTCTTTCCTTTCATTCTTTTGTGCGTGCTCTCCTGCTTCTCTCAGAGCATCTAACTCAGGGGTGTCAGACTCATTTTTTTCCAGGACCATCATGTCAGCCTGCGGTCGCCTTCAAAGGGGCAAATAGTTTTTGGACTGTATAAATGTAACTTACTCCTTAACTGTTAAGGACTTAAAATTACATTTGGCCCTTGGAAGGGCAACTGCCAGGCTCATGTGGCCCCCGGTAAAAATGAGTTTCACACCCCTGATCTAACTCAAGTAGTAGTCTAGTCATATTTTGTGTTGTTTTGTTCACTTTTACTACTTTACTTAAAGACACTTAATTTCTTCCTGAGAATTAGAAGAAACCTGTTGGCCATTTGGGGTACATTTTCTGCTTTGGGTTCATTGAAGTGGTTGGGTGGTGGCAAGGTATAAAGAAGAGAAGAAAAACACCTTGTGTCATTTCTTGCTGTAAGAGAGTTTTGTATTTAGAAAATCGGAGGCAAGGAAGGGCACAGGCCTTCATGGCAAGACTGAGCTGGATTTCACCCTTGACTCCCTTTCTTAGTTAACTGTGACTTCACCTCCCCGAGCCTCAGTTTCCTGTTCTGTCAGATGGCCATGCTAATGACTGCCTTGCTGGGTTATAGTCAACGTTAAATGAGAAAAAGTCCGTAAAGTGCTTAATAATGAGCAGCATGAGATAAATTTGTGTTCCCTCGCCCTTCACTCTTACTTGTCTGCTAATGAATGGAACTGCGGAGAATCTAGTAGAGTAGGTTTTATTTCTGACGCTAAGCTATTCGTGTATGGCTTCCCACTCCCACCTCAGCATTTAGACTTTGAATCAAAGAATCACTGAAGAAGGAAAAAAAGTGTCTAATTTTAGGATAAGAAGGTGGTAAAAATGAAGTAGTATTTTGCCATCTATCTGAATTGGAAATGCCTGTGCAGACAAGCTTTTCTTACTTAGTCCTTGTTCTTGTGTTCAATCTGTCTGTGTTTATCTATTTATCTGTTAAGGAAAAAGGGTTAGTTCCTGGCAAATGATGTGTGTTAGGGTTTGAGAGATTGAACTGCAGAGTTTGAGATACTCATCTGGTTATAATGAGAATGGCAGCATTGAGATAAAGCGTAACATTCTGTGTAGGAAAAGAGCCACGGTAGTTTCATGGGATGTTCAATTGGGCCTGTCATTTGAATCTTATATTAATAACAAAAGCGGGTCCTTCTGTTCGCCACAGTAAAGAGAAATGAAATCAGATGGATGCACAGGCCAGAGAAAGAGAAACTGGAATATAAGTGGGAGTAGGAGGCTTGTATTTTGGATGAAGAAGAGAGTAACTTCACAGTATTACATATTTATTTTTCCCCTTTGTTCATGCACTGATACACATTTTTAAAAATATGAATAATGGATTATATTTTAATACCAGTGTCTCAAGCACCTTGTAAAATTATAATTTTAGGGGGGTTTGGAAGATTTACCTCTCAGCTCCAGAGGTTCTCTCATTCTTGAAGGTCTCTGAGGATCAGCTGTAGACCTCTATAAATACATCTGCCTGGACTCCAGCTCGCTCAGGACCCTGAATCACAGCCAGGGTGGGAAGTGCCCGTCTGATATCCCAGGTGAGGGAAGTGTGCTCACAGGAGCTTTGAGAGACTTGCCCAAGATCAGGAACTTAGACTGTCCCTTTCTTCCTCCCCCAGCCTCCCTCCACCTGTTTCCATGAGAAGTATGAATTTGTTTTTATAGTTGGTAGGGCAGGTTTATATTATAGTGTGGATTTGAGAAACCTTTTTTTTTTTTACAGTGTGAACCTGATATTTAGTCCTTGACATAAGGCAACAGTCCTCTCTTAACCTTCCACCGTGGTTTTTGCCAGACATACAGCGTGAGCCTACTCCCAGTTTCTCTCTTCAGTTCCTTATCACAGTGTTTTTGTTTTCCTCACCTGTTCACCTTTTTGCACATGTATATAACTGCTAAGCTTGGTCCACATTTTCAGAAGGTTTTTTACATGCATTTTTTGGGAAACTTAAATATGTGGAATCTGTCGCATAAGCCTTTGGTGTACTTGATTTTCTAGTTTTAATACGAAGTTCTTTGACAGTGTTTTATTTATCCATTTTTATTTTTTTCAATATTATAACCTATTCATGGTTATAGGGACTTACCTCAAATGTTTCAAAGACCAGTTAGTATTGCAAAGAAGCCACTGCATCCGGTCTTCCCTGAATAATTGGCACCATTAGGCCATTCCCAGATGCAAATGATAAGTCTGACAGGAACGACATGTTCGGCACTAAACCACACAGATTGTAAAGGTAAAATGCAAACCCCTTCGGTTTAGCAGGAACTGATCATTGCCCCACAGTGTGGTCATTCTGTCCCTGTGGGACCACAACACACTGCGAATCTAGGCACTTCCTGGGAAGAGCCTTTTTGACCCACCGTGGAATCAGATGTGTGCCCGCATGTCCTGACACCTGCTGAGGCCTTTATCCTGGATGAATAGAGCCGTGCTCTTTCAGCTCCTGAAAGGCCATGACATGCTTGGGAAAGGGGGTGTTGGGAGGGTGAAACCTTTGGGGTATATTTTCTGCTGGTATTGTAGGGGTTCTTCGCAAAGTTCACAAGCACCCCCTCCGTAAGACAAATGTTTAATCACCATTGTTTGCTTACTTCACTTGAAAGATACTTAGATTCCTTTTCATAATGGTCAAGCATTCTTTTCTGGTTAAAGATTCTAATTCCTTTCATTCTTAGGAACTTAAAGAGTTGAGGCTGATTTATTAATACAGAAACTCAAATGCGGTCTGAGTGGTGACTGGGAGACACGTATGCACTGGAGCCGTCATCTCCATTAAGCGGAAGGATTTATTAGGAGACTAGTCACTTTACAAGCTCGGTGGTAAATTAATTTTGTGGTTAGTAGTGTCTTTAGTTTAACATTGTCATCCTAATTTTTCTTGGCAAGCAAGCGAGTGGCTCGAGCCAGCGTGTGCTGGCCGCAGCTCTTTGGGGGTGATACTTAATAAGATGCGTGTTGTCTGTTTTAGAATTAGAGTAATTTTCCTTAGGCTCTGTCTCTAATGTGGGCTACTGTTGCATTGCAGTGTTACTATAGAAGATAAATGGGAAGTTTGGTGGGTTTTTTTTTAACCCTAACACTTCCAGTTTGATCTTATGCAAGGGAGAGATATCTTGGACGTCTGGGCTGCATCACATTGTCAGGTGGGACAAATGATGCATCTTACGGACGAAGGATAGTCATGCACCAGGTGGTTTTCTGTGGATGGTTGGAGAGCCCGGATGTAGTTTCTGTTGTATATTCAGTGTGTATATTCAGTTCCCAACCCACGACTGGGTTATGTTCCAAAGAGTAACTCAGTTATTTGGAATTCAGACAGCATTTTTTTGGTGTAGATTCAGTATTACAAGTGGTGGGTGAGTTCTCAGCCTACACCGAAGAATGAGGAAACCTGTTTAATTCACAGCACAGCTTTTGAGACTGTTGATGGTGATAATGGGATTCTGGAGCTGGGAGTCTGTGAAACGGAAGTAAGGATCCACATCGCAGCTGTCTGCTCTAGGCTGTGTGACACCCAGCAGCCTCATGCCACAGCAGTCCTCCAAGTTCTTTATCCTCTCTCTTAGTTTGAAGCTTCCACTTGCCTGGTTAGTCTGATCTTTAAATGGTAGGAGCAAAGCAAAGGGCTCAAATTTATTTCCACGAATGTATTCCTGGATGGCCACAGTTGTTACTAAACCATAATCACCGTTATTCAGCTTTAAGATAACTACAGGCCTTATGTTCTCTCACTCACATTCCTTAACCCTTGTAGGGGCTACAATATTAATATATTTTAAAAGGAGACTCCTTATTGATGGACAGATTGTCTTCATGAAATGTTGGCATTCAGTGCGTGTAACACGGTTTCCAGGGGAGAGCTGAGAAGGCATGTGGAATCAGGCAGAGCCCACGTGAAGAGGCTAGCCCTGACACCTGAAATTAGGAGGAAGCCCTGCCTGCTTGGAAAGGTCCTTCCCGTTACCTCTAAAACAGTGAATCTGCCACATTTGTCCCCCAAATACTCATGATCCTTTTCCCCCCCTCTTGCCATTTAGGAATCAAAGCTGGAAAGGGTCTTAGGGTTTAGCAAAGCGGCTTGGTTTCTGTGACCCTTGAGCAGTGGATCAGGGCCGGCTGAAGGCTGTACCTTGAGGGCAGCTGTGGTACCAACTGGCCAGAGCTAGGTGCTGATCTCCAGCTGCATTTCTGTTTCTTTATAAACTTACCAGAAAGCCCTTTCTTGTGCAAACAGTCGGAAATAATTGACATCTTCTTTTGGTTACTGCCTTTTTGAAGGGTTCGGACTGCCTGGTTTCCAAGACCTCTGCTCATTCAAACACTTTATGATGCTGAGTGGAATAAAGATGAGGACCTGCCTTTTCTGGTACAATTAAGAAAAAGGTCTTCACAAAGTGTTAATGACAAGCTTAATGTTTTGATTTACTTCAAAAATGTGCAGGTGTTAAAAAAATAGATCACAAACTTCTGCTAACCCTCAAGTATATAATTCTTAGTGCTGAATTCTGTTTGGGGATTGAGCTCTGGGAGGTAAGAGGACAGGGCATTGGAGGGTCAGTATTTATGGGAAATTAACAGTGAGGCCCTGCCTGTGGGTGAGCGAAATAGCACCAGGCTGCCTCCAAACAGGTGTAATTGGGGAACAGGAGTATCAGAGAGGTGGGAGGGCCCAGACTGTGGAAAGTCATCGTAATGGAATATACATTTATACGGTATATTTGAGTCAAATGTAAATATAGTATAGACGTGGAATATGCAAATGTAATTTGTAGGTGTCACTACTGTTAATGATTTCTACACTAAAACTAATTACATTTTGGGTACTATGAGTAGAAATTAAAAAGTAAATATAAATATGGAGTTATTATTTTTCTAGTTTGTGAAAGTGAACTTCCTGAAAGGAAGCAAATACCGTACATTTTCTGTGCCTCCATTTCCCGGCACACTACGTGGCACACAGGCGGTGCTCAGTGAACGTTAATTGAATAATTGAATTTCAGTTTTACGTGATACACTTGTGTTAGGGGTTGTCAGTCTTCCCATTTTCCTAGAAGATGGAAGGAATAAAGATGAAGTTTTCTGTGGTGTAGGACTGCTAATTGTAAACATTTGCTTTATTACATTATCTTATGACGAGCTAACCTCGTAATTTTCATTATAAATAAATGTTAGCAAAGTGTGTATATATACATTTCTTTTTTTAAAGATTTTATTTATCTTTAGAGGGGAAGGGAAGGAGAGAAGGAGAGAAATATCAATGTATGGTTGCTTCTTGTGAGTCCCCTGCCGGGAACTGGCCTGCAACCCAGGCATGTGCCCTGATTGGGAATCGAACCACGATTGTGTGGTTCGCAGGCCCGCACTCAATGCACTGAGCTACACCAGCCAGGGCTTATTTATTTATTTTTAGAGAGAGGAAAAGGGAAGGAGAGAAGGAGAGAAACATCAATGTGTAGTTCCCTCTCATGTGGCCCCCACTGGTGACCTGGCCTGCAACCCAGGCGTGTGCCTTGACTGGGAATTGAACCAGCAACTCTTTGGTTCACAGGCCCTCTCTCAAAGCACTGAGCTACACCAGCCAGGGCTATATACATTTCTTTATTGAAACATTTAATTGCAAAGCAAATCTTGGCATTTTGGTTACTTAAAGCATGAATTCTGGTGAAAAATAGAGCAACACTACATTTTGGTGCTTTATTGCAAATTTACTTAACTGGCTTATTAAATAAATTGAAAATATTGGTAGCATGGGGTTCTTGGGGCTTTGTTTTATAGTCCAGTCAGTGACTTTGCCTTCGGAAAGAATCCACGAAGCCACATCCTCATGGAAGCATGCTTTCATCTAAGAGTTTTTGTTAAAACAGATATGGAAAGAACCATAATTTGTATCAGGATGAGGATTTAAAGTTAAAGTAGCCGTGTAACGGCGGAGTTTCCCTTTCTTGTCTTTGTCTGGTTTCTCATCTTTTAATGCCTCGACTGACTGGTAAGTGTCACTGTCCCACTTGGTGGTTTGTTCTGACCTGACAGAGGCTCTAGGACCCGCTGCAGAGGAATCAGAGGGTAGGTCTCGGGGGCCCTTGAGTGGCTCCTAGAGCTTTACGGATTCACTGGGGGTTGATTGGACTCGAGAAGTTGACAGGGACCGAGTAAGTTAAAATATTGCAAATTGCGCACCGTTTCAGTTGCTGAGCGGTCTCATCATTTAAGAGGTCATTTGTGCGATATATTAAACTTTCAAAAATGACAGGCTTTGGTTTAAAATATTTAGTGATTGATGTTGTGATAAGTGATCACAAAAAATTGTTTTTGTAATTGTGTGTTATTTCTGGCAGTTTTTAGAGATTACAGAAAGTATTTATGTGGTTGTAACTACATTTTCCCTAGTGAGCTATGTTGTTACAGTTTCTTGTACTCTGTTGTCGATACTGACATTCTGTGTTTATTTCTTTTCCCCTTTTAGAGGATAGATGTACTGATAAGGAAATAGTTTATAATTTTACCAAAAAGGATCAGATAGACAAAATGATCTGTCATAAATTGCAGTAAGAGTTTAAGAGGTGCACTTTCCTGTTTCTGTAGGATGTCTGAAAATTCTGGAAACATAGGGAGATTTTTGTTTTGAGTCATGTTAGTTTCGTTTTCAAATATCATGCTCAATGTATTTACCTTCAAGCTTCAGGCGTCTTGCTAGGCAAACTTTCTTAATTTTAAAGCTGCAGATCCAGTTGTTAATCTGAAAAGGTACAATATGTATTTAAGTCTTTTTTCCTCTGTTTTTACTCCTTTCAGACATCCTACTTGTAAAGAGAAGGCTCTTGTGTGCCAATACAAAGTAGTGGTTCTCTGACGTGGTTACCAGTATGTTCCCCATACACGTCATCATCCCAGTGTCTGTCCCAGCTGCACGTTAATGTTCGGGTCGGTATTTGATTATGGTGTGTCTCCTCCAGTAGACTGTAAGCTCTATGAGAGTAAGGGCCAGGTTTACTTGCTCACCATTGTGTCTCCAATGTAGAGCATAATGCCAGGTACATGGACAAAGCTCAATGAGTGATTGAATGTTGAATAAGTGAACAAGGAATGATTGAGATTAAAGACCTATTCAACATTCAAGGATGAGTGTATGTGTTACATGTATAGTCCTGTGCTAGTATCTGATTCAGAATTCAGTTCTCAGTGAATTGTGTGTTTTACTGGGGAATGTGGACTGGAGCCCAGTGAAAGAACCATTTCCAATAGATTTGTAGGCTTTAGAATAGATTTGTAGGGTTTATGTTTTAGTTCTCCCATTTTGTAGAAGAAACCAAGAACCCTGGAACCAAAATGATTCAGTGGGTAAATGACTGTGTGTGAGGATTAACTTGTGTGTCTGACATCCAGGCCAGAGTTTTTCCTACTGTACCTTACCATTCACTTGAAACATTGTCAAGAATGTGTGTGTGTGTGTGTGTGTGTATATATATATATATATACACATTTTGTCATATATACAGTTTGTCATTGTTTGCCCACAGTATAGGGTATTAAAAAAGGAAGAGTGAAAATTTAAAAAAAAGATTTCATTTATTATTTATTTTTAGAGAACGGAGAAGGGAGGGAGAGAGAGAGGGAGAGAAACACCGATGTGAGAGAGAAACACCAATTGGTTGCAACCGTACACGCCCCAGCTGGGCACTGAACCCACAGCCTGGGCGTGTGCCCTGACCTCTGGGGATCAGCCTGGCAACCTACCACTTGGCGGAGTGACGCCCAACCAACTGAGCCACACCGGTCAGGACAAGACTGAAATTCTTCAGTTGAAGGCGATTACTTTGTATTTTGACTTTGTTAATTTTGCCTGTGACCAGCCTTATGAGCATCTTCATAAAAATGCCTTAAAACAGCAACAACAAAAAGATCTTGGAGTCACAGGTGATTTCATACCAGACTATTGCCAAAGATTTACTAAAATTTTATTCCAAGAGGAAACTCCCATCTGACCAAGTAGAGGAAACAGACTTAGCAAGTTTGGTCATATACAGTGTGCCTTTTAGCAGTTGTTGATAAGAAAAATAGATCATCAGTATAGGGAGTATTTTGAAACACATTCATCATTAATTTTTAAGTGAGATTGCAGTGTCAGCCATGTCCGTAAACGTTCTGCATTTGGTATGAGAACTCTTGGGATTAATTTGGCTCTTTGAAGAGAGAGGCAGAGAGTTCAGGTTCTGAGTCTAGTCTCCTGTGGGGCACTTAGGGAGACGACTGCGGCCTCGGACGAGTTTCTGGAGTTCCGCAGGGTTCTCTGGGCAGATAGTGCCTCTGCCTCTGCGCTGGAGGTTTCTTCAGTCCTCAAAGCTCCTGGGGCCCGTGGAGGTCCTTGTGTTTATAAAGATGCTGGGGACAAGCAGAAAATCCAGCGAGATGGGGGATCGGAAACACATCACCCTTGTATGATATCTTGGGGCAACTGTGTTCTTATTTTGATAGTGAAATAAAAATATGTATTTCTTTTTTTTTTAAGATTTTATTTATTTATCTTTAGAGGAGAAGGGAAGGAGAGGAGAGAAGTATCAATGTATGGTTCCTTCTCGTGAGTCCCCTGCTGGGAACTATCCTGCAACCCAGGCATGTGCCCTGACCGGGAATTGAACCGCGATTGTCTGGTTCGCAGGCCAGTGCTCAATCCACTGAGCCGCACCAGCCAGGGTAAAAATATGTATTTCTGTCATTGAAGACCAAGAGGTGACCCCTAAAACCTTATAATCTGATGTTTTAGTAACTGCAAAATTTCTGTAGTGTCACTTATTTAAGTGTGTTCCAGTCCCCATTAGGGCATGTTTTAGTGATAAAGGGTCTCTCTGTCATACTAATGTGAGAATTACTTTGGAGATTTCTGTTTTTGTATTTAGGATGTTTATGTTGCTGTTTTGCTGATTATATGCTCATTTCAGTTTTTTAAAATGTCAGCTACATTGAGATGCACTTGACATAAAATGTAAGATAAAGTGTTTATTGTGGTGATTGGATTTTTGTATATATCTCATTTCATTTCTTGTCAGACTTCATTTTTAGCTGTCATTTTCATAGTTTCATATTCTACTCTAAATCATCAGTGTTTATGCTGACATTAGGTGGTCCCCAACTTTTCTTTGTAACAAATTCCTAAAGTGAGTACAAAATTATAAAAAGTAAAATTTGGAGTTCTCTTCTTAAAAAGCTTATAAACCTCTTCATTATGTCTTGCCTTTAGAAACTGTCATTGTTACATATATATGTAATTTCCAGAATTGTCCGCATGCCCTTTCATGCTGCTCTTTTGGACGGTTGAGCACGTGGGCCTCTGGCGTCAGCCCAGAGGGTCTCAGTTAGGAGTAAAGGCGTGGCCTACCCATGCCTCTCTGCTGTCTGTCTCGGTTTATTCGGATGCTACAGCCGGCTTCTGTATTTTGGTTTTTCCATATCCAGTCATGTTTACAAAGGGAGCAAAATGCAATTTCGTAGTTAAAAACTGCACGAGCAGGCCAAGTGTGGAACTGAGTTGAGGCCGCACGCCCATGAACAAGCCCTGAATAGCACTCCGGGCCGATGTGGGAAAGCCAAATGGTATGTATGACCGGGAGTTGGTCATGACAGGCTATGAAAGTTCAGGGGGTGGAGAGTTTGAACTGCCCTCTACTTTGTGGCTTGCGGTCATTGTGTCTCTCTCTCAGATGTCCTTTATCTTTGGGCAAGTCACATAATGTCTCTGGGCTGAAAATGAAGGGCCTGGAATTGACGAATTTTAGAACCCTTTTACTCCAGGCTTCTGGGAGGACTGAGCCTGGATGCTCTTTGGTAGATCTTGCATTTTCTTGTCCTTTTGTTCCTAGAAACATTTAAAAAATAGTATTTGGTTATTAAGTTGAGACAGATCATTTATGATTCATATGCCTCATTATTGGCATCATACCTATTACTTGGATGAATAATGGGGTGTTACTATTTGGAAGGCTATGATTTTCCCCTCTATTCTTTTTTTTTTAACTTATCTCCTCCCCCCCACCCCTTATTCTTACCATTCTTGGTGTCATGATAAATCGAACCAAGATCTAGGCTTTCAGTCAGTTTTCTTAAGTGGTCAGCCGTTTTTCTAGAAAGAATCATGTTCCCCCTCATGCCTCAAGGTTATCAGTGTGGGGTACAAATCCTTCTCTGCCATAGCTCCCGTGAGTGAGGTCTGTTGTATGTTTGACTTCTCTGCTGTTTTTTTTAAATTTTATTCATTTATTTTTAGAGAGAGAACAGGGAGAAAGAGAGGAAGAGAAACGTTGATAGTGAGAGAAACATCGATTGGTTGCCTCTCGCAGGCGCCCCAACCAGGAGCAGGTCAAAACCCAGGCCTGTGCCCTGACCGGAATCTAACCGGCAGGTTTCGTTTTGTGGGGTAATGCTCAACCAACCGAGCCATGCTGGTCAGGGCTCTGCTATGTTTTATACCAAATACTGCACTGTGGTCTTTTTTCTTCCTTAAAAAAAAAAAAGATTTCTAGTAGCTCAGTGGATTGAGCACGGGCCTGTGAACCACATGATCGCGGTTCAATTCCCAGTCAGGGCACATGCCTGGGTTGCAGGCCAGTTCCCAGCAGGGGACTCACGAGAGGCAACCATACATTGATATTGTCTCTCCTCTCCTTCCCTTCCCCTCTAAAGATAAATAAATAAAATCTTTAAAAAAAGAGAATGGTTTAAAAAAAAGGCTTTTATTTATTAATTGGAGAGAGAGAGAATCAATTTGTTTTTCCACTTACTTATGCACTCATTGGTTGCTTCTCATATGTGCCCTCACCGGGGATCGAACCTGCATCCTTGGAGTATCAGGGTGACTCTACTCAACTGAGCTACCTGGTCAGGGCTCTTCTTTTTAAAATAACTTCTATTAAAGTAGGTAAATTAGGAATTTTTTTTCTTGGGATGACTCATATGAATCTGTTAATTAAGGAAATAGATGCAGGGAAAAATGATTTGTTAAGGTGAACTTTTCAAGTCACTGGTTGGTTTTGTTTAAGAAAATTCAAAAAAAGCTCAGCCAACTCATATCCAGAAATGACGAATGTTGAATTTTTGTATTTAATCATAGTACCTCCTATATTTGCTTTGGGTGTCTGCTCTTTTGTGAGTGTATGTTGTATGCAGTCTTACGTATTACATTCCCAACTTGTTAAGGGAATTTTTCACTTGAGGGATTGCCATGTAAATGTCCTAGCTGAGTTTAGGACGTTTGTTGCCTCGTTTGTTATTTTACTTGCCATTTTCTATTAAAGGACTCGTCCAAATCTCTTGCACATTAAAAAGTGCCTACCATCAGGGCAGCAACCTAGAGGGAACATTTTCTTTCCCCGTTGGGGATATCCTGGAGTCTCCCTGTGGTCCTGGCCAGGAACCGTTCTCAGCCTAGTGAGCTCTGCAGTAATTGATGCTCCGGCAGGGTCTCAGCAACTGTGCCGAGCAGGATTTTGCTGCTAGTAGGGGTTTTCCTGCATGTGTTTCTAGCAGGATGTGTTGCCTTTCGTATGAACCATAGAAGTACATCTGCTGGGATCTTTAAACAGATAAGTTCTCAATAAACAAGGAAATGTCAAAATTGTGGTCATTTTTTATGAGATTGATGGAAGTAGACAGAATAGAGAAAATGTAGGTACATTTACTCAGGTGTTTTGAGTGTATTTTATTTGGTGCCAATTACACTGTAAACACCCTGTCTTGTATACATTTTCCCCCCTGACACCCAACACATTTCTTATGTGTGGCCTGGGAAATAAATTTTCTGTGTATAACTTGGCTTTGCAGTACCATAAGAAACGTGCCTTTGTAGCCTTCTAACAGTTGAGGATTATCAGTCGAATGTACATATTTTATTCTGAGAATGATTTCTAGCAAACTTTCCTTTGATACAAGTAAGTCCTTAAACCATAGAGGTAGACCTTATCTTTAGTTTGCTCTTGGTTAAGATGTTCACCCAACATATAAAGAAAATTTCAATATTTTTTGGTCTCTATAAATGAGCTATTAAGTGTCATGAATATGGGTAGTCAGCTTTATATTTTCTTTATTTGAAGCCAAAAACAGAAGTATATATATAATCTACTGATTAGAAATTGATGTAGGAATGGAATTTGATGTAGCTATTAGGGAAAAACAGTATGAAAGTTTTCCAAAAATATTAGAAATAGAACTACCATATGATCCAGCAACTCTACTTCCGGGTATTTATCTGAAGGAAATGAAATCACTGTCTTGAAAAATTACCTGCACCTTGCATGTTCATTGCAGCATTATTTACCATATAGCTAAGATATGGAAACAATGTAGGTGTGCATCGACAAATGAATGGGTAAAGAAAATACAAGAGATATCTGACCAAGATGGAAGCATAGGTGGAAACATTATAACTCCTCGCACAACCAAGTTTATGAACAACAAATATTTAGAAACCAGAACGCAACCAAAACAGAGAGAAAATTAAACTATACCAAAGTCTGACAACAGCGAACCTTTCATCCAGAGCGGGTCTCGCAGGAAAAAGCGGCTGGACCAACCCAGTCACGCAAGTGGCAGTTGGCAGATCTGAGGCATGGGGTGCCAACGGGCAGACCCAATGAGGGTGCAAGGTGGCCTGCTGACTGTGGTCACACATTCACGCACAGGTAAACCAGGTGGAAAAATGAACAGTGAGACAAACCGTACAACGCAAGGCCCCAGAGATGGGAAATAAAGCCTAAAAGCACCAATTGGAAAAACTTTTGGGGGTTGGGGTGCTGAGAGAGGCTCCCAGGCTCACAGAGAGTTAGTTGGAGAGACCCACAGGGTCCTGGAGGGTGCACAAGCCTACACACCTGGTAACTAGCACCAGAAGGGCCCAATTTGCTGGTGGGAAGCAGCAGAGGGGACCGAAATCCGAGAGAGTGGAACAAACGTCATTGCCCCTCTCTGACCCGGCCCCCATGTATAGCATCACAACCAAGCGACCTGGGTCGCCCCACACTGGTGAACATCTAAGGCTTCGCCCTCATACGTAACAGGTGCAAACAGACCAAAACATTATAGCTCAAGAAGAACAGCTCAAATCCCCAGAGTCAATACTTCTAAGCTACCAAGAGATAGCGAACCTCTCAGATGCACAGTTCAGAATGCTGGTGATCAGGATGCTCACAGAACTGGTTGATTTTAGTCACAAATTAGACGGACAAGTGAAGGCTAAACTAAGTGAAATGAAGCAAAATGCACAGGAAAATAGTAGTGATGGAAAGGAAACTGGCACTCAAATCAATGGATGTAGACCACAAGGAAGAAAAAAATGACCAAACAGAAAAGAATAAAGAAATAAGAATTCAAACAAATGAGGAGAGGCTTAGGAACCTCCAGGACATCTTTAAACGTTCCAACATCTGAATTATAGGGGTACCAGAAGGGGAAGAGGAACAGCAACAAGTGGAAAACTTATTTGAACAAATAATAAAGGAGAACTTCCCCATCTGGCAAAGGAAATAGACTTTCAGGAAGTCCAGGAAGCTCAGAGAGTCCCAAAGAAGTTGGACCCAAGGAAGAACACACCAAGGCACATCATAATGACATTAGCCAAGATTAAAATGAAGGGAGAATCCTAGGAGCAGCAAGGGATAAGGGGACAGTCACCTACAAAGGAGTTCCCATCAGACCGTCAATGGATTTCTCAAAAGAGACCTTCCAGGCAAGAAGGGGCTGGAAAGAAGTATTCCAAGTCATGAAATCCAAAGACCTATAGCCAAGATTGCTTTATCCAGCAAAACTTTCATTTAGAATGGAAGGGCAGATAAAGTGCTTCTCAGATAAGGACAAATTTAAGGAGTTCATCATCACCAAGTCCTTATTATATGAAATGTTAAAGGGACTTACCTAAGAAAAAGAAGGTGGAAAATATTAACAGTGAAAGGACAGCAAAGTCACAGTTATTAACAACCACGCCTAAAATAAAAGCAAACTAAGAGGACAGCTAGATCAGGAGTGGAACCATAGAAATGAAGATCACATGGAGGGTTAGCAACAGGGGAGTGGGAGGAGGAGAAGGGGGAAGAAGGTACAGAGAATAAGTAGCATAGGTGGTAGGTAGAAAATGGACAGGGGAGGACAAGAATAGTGGGGGAAATATAGAATCTAAAGAACTTGTGGCACATGGATATGAACTAAAGGGGGAAGGAGGGAGTGGGTGTGCAGGGTGGAGAAGAATGAAGGGGGAAATGAGACAACTATAATGGCAGAGTCAATAAGACATTTTAAAAAAGAAAGTAAAAAAAATACGAGAGATGTATAACAGTATGGTGGAATATTATTTACCCATTAAAAAGATGGAAATCCTACCATTTGTGGCCACATGGATGGATCTTGGGGTCATTATGCTAAGTGAAATGTGACAGACAGAGAAAGACAAGTACTGTATGTATCACTTGTACATTGACTCTAAAAATTAAAGAAAAACTGGAACTCATAGAAACGGAACAGATCAGTGGTTGCCAGAGGCAGGTGAGTGGGGGTGGGTGAAATGGGTGTTGGTAGTCAAAATTACAGGCTTAGCATTACAAGATTAGTAAGTCCTGAGGATGTAATGTACAGCATGGTGACTATGGAAAAGACAAAATAAAAGAAAAAGATTTATTATGATAGTTGCTCGACAATCAAGACCTAACTCTTAATCCCCTTTCTTTGTCCTTCAGTATATCCTGGAAAATTGGGCTGGGGAAACGACTGTCCCTGTTTCTAAAATAGAGGTGTCAGCCAAATTCCAGAGAGTGCGTTTCATGGTTGAGCCTGTACTTCCGACCTGTCCTCACACTGTCTTTCAGAGGCATACCAGTTTTTATCATCATGAAAACCATTCTAGAGTGGTCCTAGTCTTACTGAAAATATGGGCAGAATGATAAATTGCATGTTATAAGGCCTAAGGTAAGGTTTGTAATTCCCACGTTTTGTGGAATTTACAAACCGAGTTGCATTTCCTCCTATCTGAAATCAATTTGTTTTGACATTTATAAACATTCTTTGATTCACTTAATGAATGACTTAATTGCTACATCATCTTCTTTAATACTGTTATGATTCTCCAGATTATCCAAATGTGAGGAAGAGGTGCTGTGCAGTTTTAGGAATTTGTTCTTGAAAGACATTGTGAGTAGGCAAGTTCTCCAAGGTCAAACTCTGTCTGATAAGACATTTAAAATTGTACCTAGTATTTCCTTAGTTTTTCTTTCATTTATTCTTTTTAATATAATTGAGGAATTAATTTATAAAGTGCTTTCGTTTGGGGGATACTTGTGTAATTTAGAACAAGATATTTAACAAAAGAACTAAGTTTGATAGTATGACATTGCAATTTAGCAATTTATAGCTAAACATTTAGAAAATTGGTGAAACGCGAATATCATTTTGGCAGCAGTCTTAAGAAGAGAGGAGTTTTTCTATTTGAGATAGTTCCCATTTTTCCCTTTGTTAGAGAAATTTAAGTGTAGTGAATACCATGCTGACGTGAGAGAAAAAGATTTGCAAAGGGTCCTTGAAAATTGAAGCTGGTTTTCTTATGTGAAAATTACACTCTTAGCCCATAATCAGTAGAGAATTCCCCCCCCCCCCCCGGGTAGAGAAACCTGTTAGTGGGCTCTTAAATAATAATTGCTGACATTTCTCGGAGTCTATGCTGAGCACTTTGCAGATTTAAAAAGAACCATTTTTATTGAGATATAATNTAGGCAAGTTCTCCAAGGTCAAACTCTGTCTGATAAGACATTTAAAATTGTACCTAGTATTTCCTTAGTTTTTCTTTCATTTATTCTTTTTAATATAATTGAGGAATTAATTTATAAAGTGCTTTTGTTTGGGGGATACTTGTGTAATTTAGAACAAGATATTTAACAAAAGAACTAAGTTTGATAGTATGACATTGCAATTTAGCAATTTATAGCTAAACATTTAGAAAATTGGTGAAACGCGAATATCATTTTGGCAGCAGTCTTAAGAAGAGAGGAGTTTTTCTATTTGAGATAGTTCCCATTTTTCCCTTTGTTAGAGAAATTTAAGTGTAGTGAATACCATGCTGACGTGAGAGAAAAAGATTTGCAAAGGGTCCTTGAAAATTGAAGCTGGTTTTCTTATGTGAAAATTACACTCTTAGCCCATAATCAGTAGAGAATTTATCCCCCCCCCTTGGGTAGAGAAACCTGTTAGTGGGCTCTTAAATAATAATTGCTGACATTTCTCGGAGTCTATGCTGAGCACTTTGCAGATTTAAAAAGAACCATCTTTATTGAGATATAATTCACTTAACCATACAGTTTATTCATTTAAAGTATGCAGTTCAGTGTCTTTTTAGTATATTTGCAGATATGTGCAATTACCATTACAGTCAATTTTAGAACATTTTTATCACTTTAAAAAGAAACCCTGTACATGGTAGCCATAACTTTCTATCCCCCTGTACCAGTCCCCTCCCATGCAAGCACTAATTTATGAGTACTTTCTTTGTAGATTTACCTGTTCTGGACTTTCATATAAATGTAATCTTATGTAGGTTTTTGTGACTGGCTTCTTTCCCTTTGTGTAATATTTTCAAGGTTAATCCAAGTTGTAGCATGTCTTAGGAGTATTAGTACTTCATTCCTTTTTATTGCCAAATAATATTCCATGGTATCTATGTATGACATTTTGTTTTTCTACTCATCTAATGGATATCTAACTTGAGTTGTTTTCTTTGGCTCTTATGAGTATGCCGCTGTGAACACTGATGTACAAATATTTGTTTGAATACCTGCTTTCCATTCTTAGGGGTATGTTCCTGGGGGTGGAATATCTAGGTCGTATGGTAATTCTTTGTATAACCATTTCAGGAACTTCCAGACTGCTTTCCAAAGCAGGTGCGCCATTTTACATTTTCACAAGCAGTGTGTGAGGGTTCTGATTTCTCTGTATCCTCATTAACATTGATATTTTGACTTTTCAATTCTAGCCATTTTAGTGGGTGTGAAGAGGTATTTTATTGTGGTTTTGCTTTACATTCTCCAGTGACTAATGATGTCCAGTATCTTTTCATGTGTTTGTTGGACATTTGTAAATCTTCTCTGGAAGAAAACCAAGTTCTTTGCCCATTTTTTAAATTGGATTATTTGTCTTTCATTACTGAGTTTTAGGAATTCTTTATATATTATAGATACACGTGCCTTATCAAATAACATGATTTTCAAAATTTTTTCCCATTCTGTTTCTTTGGATAGCGTCCTTTAAAGCAGAGAAGTTTTAAATTTTGAAAGCAGAGAAGTTTTAAATTTTGATGAAGTCCAGTTTACTTACTGTTTATTTTGTTGCTTGTGCTTTTGGTGTCTAATCTAAGAATCCTTTGCCAGATCCAAGATCATGAAGATTTATTCCTATGTCTTCTTCTAAGAGTTTTATGGTTTTTACAGCTCTTAGTAGCTGTGTCTTTGGTGCATTTTGAGTTAATTATTTTCTCTGGTGTGAGGTCAGGATCCAACCTCTTCTGCATGTGGCTGTCCAGTGATCCCAGTACTGTTTGTTGGAAAGATTATTCTTTCCCCATTGAATGGTTTTGGTACCTTGTTGAAAACCACTTAAGACTAAAGATGTGTGAATTTATGTCCAGACTTTCAATTTTCTTCTATTGATCAGTTCTTACTCTGATACCTCACTGTCTTGATTTGCGTTGCTTTGTAGTTTATAATCAGGAAGCTTGAATCTTCCTAATTGCTAAATAATATTCCAATCCTAATTTGTTCTTCTCTTTCAAGGTTGTTTTGGCTACTTTTGGGTCTCTAGCAATTCATAATGAATTTTATCGGGTTGGCCAAATGGTTCCATTAGTTTTTTCCATATGATGGCTTTAGTAGTGCTTAGTTGTCTTTAACTACATTCGAAACAATTTTGTTAGATCGTATTGGAACAGCTGTCATATCAGCGTGCATTTAAAAAACTTACCAGAATTGGTAAACTTTTGTACACCTATTGTAATTTTGAAGATGGAAGAAAATACGCAGCATTTCCAGGATATTATGCTTTATTATTTCAAGAAAGGTAAACATGCAGCTGAAATGCAAAAAAGATTTGTGCAGTGTATGGAGAAGGTGCTGTGACTGATGGAACATGTCGGAAATGGTTTGCGAAGTTTTTTGGTACTATTGACATTTTGGGCAAGTAACTCTTTACTGGGGGGGCTGTCTTATGCATTGGAAGATGTTTAGCGGCGCCCTTGTTCTCTCCCCACTAGAAGCCAATAGCAGGAGATAGCCATTATACTCAGAATATCCAAATCAATAAAATTATTGGTGACAGTGAAGAATGTGTCTTTTATTTTACGGAAAAAAGTAAATGGACTTTTTGGCCAACCCGATAGAATCAGTTTGTCAGTTTTCAAAAAGTCAGGCCCTGGCTGGTGTAGCTCAGTGGATTGAGCGTGGGCCTGTGAACCAGAGTATCACGGTTCCATTCCCAGTCAGGGCCCATGCCTGGGTTGCAGGCCAGTTCCCAGCAGGGGACCCACGAGAGGCAACCATACATTGATATTTCTCTCCCTCTCTCCTTCCCTTCCCCTCTAGAGATAAATAAATAAAATCTTTAAAAAAAAAGTCAGTTGGGATTCTGATAGGGTTTGATTTGCATCTGTAGCTCAATTTGAGTGTTGTCACTTTAATGTTAAGTCTTCTGATCCATGAATACAAGAGGTCTTTACATTTAATTGTGTCTTCTGTAATTTTTTTCAGCAATGTTTTGTAGTTTTTTAGTACAGGCATACCTCAGAGATATTGCGGGTACAGTTCAACAAAAGCAAGTATTGCAATAAAGAGAGTTGTAATCTTTTTGCTAGTGGAGGGTCTTCCCTTTAATTTTTAAAGAACACAACACCTGTGTATTGTTGTAAAGCCAAACATAATAAAATGAAGGGTGCCTATATACAAGTCTTTCACCTTCTTGGGTAGGTTTATTCCTGAGTATTTTTTTCTTTTTGATAATATTCTGAATGGAATTGTTTTCTTAATTTCATTTTTTAGATCATTGGTAATGAATGTACAGAAATACAATTGCTTTTTAAAAAATATTTCATTTATTTATTTTTAAATAAAAATAAAGGGAGAAGGGAGAGAGAGAGAGGGAAATGTCAGTGTGTGGTTGCCTCTCGAGTGCTACCTACTGGAGACCTGGCCCACAACCTAGGCATGCACCCTGACTGGGAATCAAACCAGCGACCCTTTGATTCACAGGCCGGTGCTTACTCCACTGAGCCACGCTAGCCAGGGCCGATTGATGTTTTTAAAAACTCAGCTTGAAGAAGTTTCCTTCTAGCTTGTTGAGTGATTTTTTCATGCAAGAATGTTGGATTTTGTCCAACGCTTTTCTATGTGATGTGTTCATGTGAGCTGTATTTTTGAATTCTTTTGATACATGTTACATTGATTTTCAGATGTTGAACCAACCTTGCATTCTTGGGATAGGTCCCACTTGGTCATGTTGTATAATAATGCATTTTACGCATTGCTAGATTTGGTCTGCTAGTATTTTGTTGAGGATTTCTGCATCTACATTCATGAGAGATATTTGTCCACTTTTTGGGGGTTATGTCTTACTATCTGATTTTGGTGTCAGATTAATACTGGTCTCATAAAATTAATTTTAAAGTGCTTCCTCCTCTTCTGTTCTTGGGAAGAATTTGTGAAGAACTGACATTCTTTTTTTTTAAAGATTTTATTTATTTAACTTTAGAGGGGAAGGGAAGGAGAGAGGGAGAGAAATATCAATGTATGGTTGCCTCTCGTGTGTTCCCTGCTGGGAACTGGCCTGCAACCCAGGCATGGGCCCTGACTGGGAATGGAACCGTGATGCTCTGGTTCGCAGGCCCATGCTCAATCCACTGAGCTACACCAGCCAGGTCTAGCATTCTTTAAATGTTTGATAGACTGCAGTGGTGAAGCCACCTGGACCTGGGTTTTGTTAGATGTTTTTAGTTCTTATTGTAGGTATCATTCCCTTTGTTTTATTGACCAGGAAACTGGGGCTCAGAAGGGTTAAGTAATTTACTGATAAATGACAGGGCTAGGATTTGAATCTGGACACCTTCTACCTGACATTTACTGTATAATCAGACACGTATCTCTAACCGTGGGAGGTGCTTTAACATCTGAATCTCCTGCTATGCTCCCATCACCAAGTGCTTGTTTTAGTGATCGCTTTATACGTACTCTATCCATTTTCAGAGAGAGAATCTGACACTTAAGGAGATTCATTGACTTGCCCTACTGAGCCATGGCCAGGAAGTAAATGGTACAGCTGTGCTTCTCACTCACAGGGCTGTCAGACTTTGGAGCCTGCCCTCTTAATTGCTTTTCTCTATTGCGTGCAGCAAAAGCAGCTGTGCCATGTGGATAGCTAACCCAGATCAGGTTCAACCTTGGATGTGAGTGGGCTCACACTGCCTTTCAAGCTTCACTTGGACATGCCTGGCTCAGTCAGCACAGCACTCAGGAAGCACTGTCTTTTCTCACCGTCTCTGCTCTGTAGCTAACACTCTAATCCATGGCTGTAGCAAAAGAACCTGTGTATCATTCTGACTCCATGTAGGTAGAATGAAAATAAGTTGTCAGTATGTATAATATAGAAATGACTTTGAAAAGTATTTTAGTATGTAAGTCAGCCAGCAGATTTGTGTAATATCTTTTGATGAACAAACACATTTAAACCACTTCACATATTTATATTTATTAATGTTTATGTCATTGGTGAGATTAGATGGTATCTAGCTTATCCACCATTAGGTGGGCCTCACAGCGAGAGGTGAGTTCTGATCTACCAGGTAGGGCGGTTGGTGTCTAGGCCTGGCAGTCAGGGTTCTGAAAGCCCCAGGAACAAAAGGCAGGAAGCTCCAGTGTACAGAACCACAGTGTCGTGTGACACCTGTTCATACCTGTGCCCACCTGTGCTATGTGTCGTCCTGCCCAGGGCATGCAGTCTGGCTTCTGCTAGAGCAGGTGCGGGAGCAGGTGCAGGGCAGTCTCTGATTATGCAGTAGTGGAGGAGGTGATTGGGGTGTTTAGCTGCTTCAGACTTAGGCTTCAGCCAGTTTTCTCTGCAGCCCCTCTCCCCCATCCCTGTCTTTAGAGACAGTTTCCCTGAGTGCTCTGGGGTTTGCAGTGGGCCTTGGCATCCTTTTATGAGCCTCTCCTGAGGCACTAGGCTGAGTGGAGAACATTCGCACTCAAGTCAGTTACCGGACTTGATAGCTTTCCATCTTCCCAGGTTGTGTTGTCCCGTTAGGCCCCTTTCCAGTGCCCTTTCCCTCGTCCTTCTGTGTTTATACCTGCTTTTATTCCTTGGCTGTCATTTTGTTAGATTCTCGGGAAGGAGTGGAGATAAATGCCATTTGTATTTCTTTTGTAAATTACCTCTTCTTGTTCTTTGTGTAACTTTCTGTTGGGATTTTCATGTTTTGAATTTGTGAAAATTTTATATATGAAAGATATTAACTCTGACATATGGTGCAATTCTTCATTCTGTGTTAACTTACTTTTGAAACACTTGCTGGAAGGTGTGCGGGTGGGGATCTGAGCTTTTGCTAACTGGTACAGATGGTCGTGTCGGGACATGGATCCTGAAACCGTCTGGCTGTGCATTGGCTTTTGTATGGATGTGCTTTTCTTGTGGTTTCACCACCTCATGGGAGCTCTTCATGCTTGAGAATTATTTGCACTGCTTAACAGATGAAGGACCCTGGCCAAGTGGAAGCAAATTACTTGCCATCTCCCCTACCCAGTAGTTTAAATGTACGGTCTGGTAGTCAGCTAGAAAGGTCAGGCAACCGCCGGGCTGGGGAACATGGGTGCTCAACTGCCTGCCCAGCGACATGCCCCGGGCTATAGGAGAGGGGTTACTTTTGCACATTCCTTGGAAGGGTAGAAGGAGGCTCTGGCAAAAATAGACCCACTTTCTCTGCATTTAGCAGTGGTCCCAGAGCCATGAGAAAGGGAACTGGAGGGAAGGAGTCAGCAGCATCCTGCCCCATGCCCCGTTTGGCATGGCTGGTGCCAGCCCTCCTCTGTGCATGGGGGTCAGGGTGACTGGTTTTCAGCTGAGTTGTCAAGGTTCAAATATGCTCCATTTCCACTGAAGTTTTTTCCAGGCCCCTTCTATCCTAGCCAGTATGAACAGAATGTCCTACATTAGCAGGTAGGAAAATGACGTTGGATGCAGGCTAGGAAGCCACCTGCTGAGGCCTGTTGATCCTGAAGCATGAGCTTTCAGTGCACGTGTCTGTTAGACACCCGAGTGGAATTTGGAATCTGAAAGGACCCATGAGTAAGCCCAGGAATACCACCCCGCCCCCACGTGAATGATGGGAAAACCCATCCTGGTTTCATTTCCTCTCCCTGAGGAGCGTCCTCTGCCCAACAGCTACTGCCACAGTCCTTCCAGGCCTCTCCAGGCCAGGTTTATCGTAACAGCGCTTGCTTAGCCCTGCACCTTTTAGCTTCCTCCTGTCTAATACGTCTAGTATGCCACCGTTTGACCTCCTGTCGTCCGTCCTATACACATCATGCTTATCACCTTACTCTCCACTCAAACCCTTGCTACTCTTTCCTGAGACCTGCCATTTGACCTATCAGCTGCCTTAGTCAGACTGCTGGTCGCATTCAGCACCAGGAGTTTGGTTCTGAGTTGCTCTGATTATTAAGCCTGTGTTGAAAGCTCTTAAAGACGAGGGTGGTTGCCTAGTGTTTCTTGAATTCTCCACTACACATAGTTGGTCTTGCGGAAACACTTGTGAGTGGGCGCAGTTCTCAGACAGCAGAGTGCTGATGTCTGGGGAAATGCTGGAAACTGAAAAGCTACACCAGGAAACCTTGGTCTCTGGAATCCAGCACTGATTAGCTGAGTGACCTTGGGCAGGTTACTTTTCTTCTAGAAACCTCAGGCTGGCATCTCCCATATGCCAGGGATGCTGAATTGATCCTCTTCCAATAAAACCAGCTTCTCAGTGGCCTACCAAAAAACCCTCAAAACAACCAAGCAAAAATTACCCTGAAAAATTACCTTGGCAGATGGAGAGAAAAGTCACAGTATTATAATGTTTTTGAGGGGGTTTCTTGAGCTTCAAGTCTACCATATAACTTAACTTTGGCATTTTCTTATTTACAAAAGGGGAAGGCTGGAGTTAATTATCTTTCACTTCCAATCCAATCGTAAAAGGCTAATTTTCCTTTGTTCTTTGCCTTGATCTTTTTCTTGAAATTAAAACTGGTGAGCAGTTTCTGGACCTTGAATTAGGAAATTTTCATTTCTTTGTAATTCTTTCCCTGACGCATTCTTCAGTTTTCTCCGGATTTGTGCTGCTAAAGGAATTTTGGATTTGCCGTTTGGCTACTTTTTAGGAGAGCGGACAAAAATGCCATACCATTCGGTTTTTTTCTACTTGAGCTTTTCATTTATAAAAGTAAAACTTGCAGTTAGGTGCATGATTCTAACATAATTTTGTTCTTCTACAGACACAATGAGGCGAGTGGTACGACAGAGCAAGTTTCGGCATGTATTTGGACAAGCGGTGAAAAATGACCAGTGTTATGATGACATCCGGGTTTCTCGAGTGACCTGGGATAGTTCCTTTTGTGCTGTCAATCCCAGATTTGTTGCCATAATCATAGAAGCGAGTGGGGGAGGCGCGTTCCTGGTGCTCCCTTTGCATAAGGTAAGTAACCTGACTTTGCAGTCTGTTACCCACCAGAAGAGACAGATTGACAGTTCACCAAGAATCATGTGACTGTCCAGACCATTAGACTCTCATGTAACTGAGATTTCCTTCCAGACGGTTTACAACCACATCAGTTTTTCTCTAATAGAGAATCATTAAACAGAATGAACTCTGTTCTGGGCATGCCCTCTATGGATGAAAAAGATTATTATAATGATGTTGTGAGTGGGGGAAGGCGAGGAATTTTATGATTGGTTAGTAGGCATCTGCTTTTCACAAACATGTTTTTCCAAAAAGTACAGTTTAAAAACACGTGTTTTTACATGTGCAGAAATTTCTGAAGTCCTTTTTTTCCGTGTGAAATCATGAGGACTAAGCCTTTTTTGGTTTTTTGAATGGTAAGTGGGATGAGAGCACAAGGGAATGTCCTCGGTAATGCTGATTTCAAGTCTGGAAAACAGTACATTTCAGTGTAGGACCTAAACAGTGTTAACAAGTGTGGAAATAAAGGGTCATTACCCAAAGTGTTTCGTGTGACCTACTTCAGTGGGCTTCCCAGTCCTCCCTTCCCTATCCAGAGAGCGGTCGCCAATAGGATAGGGGAGGGAGCAGAGAGAAGATGTGTGATTTTCTGACTATTCTTAAATATTGTAGGTAAAAATCTGTACTTGTTTTAGCAGGAAATCCCAAAGTCACAAATAATTGGGGGCGGGGAGGCAGGGGAATGGGGATTACTGTGGTGAGACAGAACCTGGAAAGAGTAATTTTCTAGTTTAGCCTTTAGGAGGAAAAAAGTTTGGTGGGTCCTGAGCTCTATGATAAGGTCTCGGTGCTGGTGAGGATGCAGGTGTCGGGTCACATTCCAGCTGTTTCCACTCTGCTGGGAGCAGTGGGCCTTCCTGAGTCCAGGCCATGCGCATTAGGCACGCCTCTCGTCACCACGGACCGTGTGATTCTGACAGCGGCTCCCATAAAGCAGTTTTCTGTCAAAGTATGGTTTCCCGTCTTGGTGTTTTTTCCTTCGGAAAAACTCTCACTGGGAAAAGTTCCAGTTTTCTTGTATTTTGCTTTCTCTCAGATGCTCATGACTGACTTGTTTTAACGTCTGATTTCTACTTTAGTGACTGGTTTGATGTGATATTTCACCGTAGGGCCATTTCCCTACAGAAATAGGGGATGGCTGACTTTGGGGAACACATTTGGTGTGTGTTTTCAAATGTATCTCCTTATGGCAGAGTCGTTGATGATACTTGAAAGAGAATGTTTGCATTAAATTGAAATTTAATTTTCTACTTGGATACGTTGATTTCTGTGGAGAACATGGTTGTTTAGTGGCAAATAATACATGACATTATTATAAGTGGACTTAAACCTGATCTTGGAGTCATAGCTTGAATTTAATACCAATTACATTTGGTCTTCACAACTTTTCAGTTGATTTGTTCACAGAGTGCAAGGAACATTTGGAAACCTGACTTTTTAGTTGTGGATTTGGTGGCCAGCTGAGCAGACGTTTTGGCTTTGTCAGCCCAGATAAGGTATTGAGTGCTGTGATCTGTTTCGCAGTTAAGAGGTATTTTTTCTTGTCTTTTTGTTGTTGTTTTTTAAATCCTCACCTGGGGATATGTTTGTTGATTTTAAGAGACCAAGAGAGAGACAGAGACAAAGAAAGAAACATCAATAGAGAGAGAAACATTGATTGGTTGCCTCTCATACATTCCTCAACCAGGGATTGAACCACAGTTTAGGTATGTGCCCTGACCAGGGATTGAACCTATAACCTTTTGGTGTACGGGATGACGCTCAAACCAGCTGAGCCACTTGGCCAGGGAGGAGTTAAGAGTTTTTATTTCATCTTTTATAGACTGAGAGATAGATTTAAGATTGTGGGGTCGGAGGGCAGCACTTCAAAGAAATTAAGCCAATTGAGAAGCCCAAGATAAACTTTAAAAAAAAAAAAGATTTTACTTATTTTTAGAGAGGGGAAAGGAGGGAGAAAGAGAGGGAGAGAAACATCAGAATGTGGTTGCCTCTCACATGCCCCCTACTGGGCATCTGGCCTGCAACTCAGGCATGTGCCCTGACTGGGAATTGAACTGGTGACCCTCTGATTCACAGGCCAGCACTCTACACCAGCCAGGGCTCAAAGTAAACTCTTAAATCTTCCTCTGAGTTTAGATAGTTCTCTTCAAGTTCTGCATCCCCAGAAATCTCTGTGAGTCCATCTTGTCTTTTACAAACCATGGGAAACTGATTTTCATTTATGCCATTTAAGGGAGACCTGTGTGTGGTTCCTAAGCTAACTGTAGCTTACAGTTTGGTTTTCACTTGCATTAAGTGGACTGCACTTAATAAATAGAATTTAGTATTTTGTTCTTTAACCAGCTATATGGGGGTTAGGATAGAATAAGTTGTTTTAAAAATAGTCATGTTTGGATGAAGTGTTGATTTTTGGAGGAGCCTCAAGGGTCTTTCCCAGGCTGTAATGTTGTCTGTGTGGCTTTGCTCCTTAAATATTAATTTATTTCGAAGGCGGTAACATTGGTATAAACTAAGCCAGATGAGAGCCGTTGGAAATAAAGTCATTACTTGGGATTATTGACTTTTACAGTCGACGTATTTACATGTACTGTGTGGGACTTTTGTGAATTAGTGTATTTAGCCCTTGGGGTCAGTGTGGTATAGAGGAAAGATCGAAGGTCTAGGAACTGGGGAGCCAGGGCCTGGGGTTTAGTCCTGGCTCAGTCACTTAACTTACAGTGGGACCTGGATATGTCAGTCTGTCCTCCTGCTTTTCCATTTTTCCATCTGTAATATGAGGGGTTGTATGTAAAAGTGATTTTCTGCCTTGGGAACTCTAGGTAATCTCAGAAGTGACTCTCCTGTGGTTCTCAGTTATAAATTAATTTCTAATTCAGCTGCTTTGGTACCCAAAATTAACAAAGGCCACGCTGCCGTTTGATTTCTTCCCCCTCCTTAGTGCCAACACGGAACTTTGGAAAGCAGGTACCTTTTTATTTGTGGCTGCTTTTCCACCAAAGCCGGTGCTGAGCCCTGAGACATCAGTGATGCTCCCCTTCCTTTTCTTCCCAAGGACCATCTCTGGACTAGTTATTATCTAAATTGGGCATCAGCTGCTGCTAGAAAATAGAACTGTGTCCACATTGTCAGGAAACCTACTGCATTTCCATCTGCCGACTGCCGTCTTGACACCTATCTATCTATCTTTGAATAAGTGCCATAAGTTTTCCATTTTTACAGATGTTCATACAATACAAAGCCCTCCATTGTCTTTGACTGTTCACATGTGTCAGTTGGTTGGAACATCCATAAACCAAGTGTCTCCTGGTTGCCAGCATCTCTGCCCTCCAGGAGCGCTCGCATCTAGTTTCTCTGTGGTCAGAAGATTGTCGCTACTGAGCTGTTTGTCTCCTCTTAGCAGCCTTGAAGGGTCCATATGGTGGGGACCCCAAGAACATGAGGAACCCATTAATCCTAATGTAGGGCTCAGCCCTGGAAAAGAGATCCTACAACTTCAGTATTTTAGCAACTTTAAAATAGTTTTATAATGAGGTGCTGCTTTTGTTTAAAAGTGAAGAAAAACCAAATTCCCACATATAATATAAAGTGATGCTTGAAATCAAGACCACAAGAAATGGTGCTCTAGGGTGTGTATGGGGCTCCGGTATCTGTCGATAGTGTCTGGGGTTACTCTAAACATGAACTTTTGGAAATGGGTATTTTTTTAATTTTAGTTTTCAATTAGGGATATGGTTTGTAGTAATTATTGCAGAGACTTCTGGTAAGTTTCCCCCTACTTATTATTATTATTATTGGCAGGCAGGTTGGGCTTGCTGATACTATGGCTCTCTGTACATATTAATATTGAAAATACATAATTGATCTGAAGATGTATAGTGACACTGTCAGAAAGGCTCCCATGTAAAACCATGGTCTTCCATGAATTTCTCTTCAAGGCTAGTCCGTGTTAGCAGTAAGGAGGGTTCATTATCACAACCTCCTGAAGTTTGTGGCGAGATTCTGGGAGAATCATGGTCCAGGTCTCAACCTAAAAAATGGAGAGAGGGGAAGGGACACACATATTAAAACACATACATAGCAAGAGGTAAGCTTAGGAATGGACAGATGCTTATTTTAACCGAAGGGTTTATGAGGTTTCTGTTAGGGAGGTCCCATTAGAGAGAGCAGGATTTTAGGAGTCACTGCCAGAGGAACAGGGAAAGCACTCAGCCCAGAGGTGGGGCGGTTTAGGCTAGCACACGTGACTCGGGATCTCTTCTGTAATGCTCCCTTCAAGCTATGGCATGCCACTCTGCCCCGACTTTTCAAGGTGTGGCTCGGTACATTTTCTTATTCTTTGTTCTTTCAGAGGCTGAATGATGGCAGTCTTGCTGAACAGAAGCTGGTTTTGTGGTTTTGGCTCTAGGGATTTTTTTTTTCTACAACCCCATAAACTGCCTTATCCCAGCCCCCTGTGCACCCGACCACGTGGGCATGAACAAGCCTCTCCTGTGTTGAGTAGCCGCACTCGTGATGTGGGACTGAGGCATTCCCAGCCCTGCTGTGAATGAATCACGTGGGACATGCAGACACACCAGTGTTTGTGGTTGGGTGCACGTGCACACAGGCGCCAAAACTCCAGATCACGGCGAATCTGCACATCCTGAACTTCGGCAAACAAGGGTGAGGGGAGCTGGTTAGAAGTATATGCCTTTGATCTCCTAGCAGTCACTTGGATGGAGAAAGTCACTTGGATGGGCAAGATGGAGGGCTCCTACCTCCCCTGATTTCCTTCTCCCTTCCTCCCTTGACTGTTCTTACCTGGGAGTATTGGAGCGATGGCTCATTTCATCCTCCCTTTCATTGCCTGGGAGAGCGGCTCTGCTCTGGGCCCTAATGGATGGGCGTGGCCAGGGCTCTGTCGGCCTTTTGGGTCACGATCTCTTTCTCCTGCTAGCTCCTCAGGTGTAGCTGTGAAAGTTTTACACCTTATATACAGTGGTGATTCTGCCATTTATTTTCGGAACCGTGCGTGGGAATGTTGAGATCTTGCTGTATTTATGTCTGTGAATGATCTTTTCAGTTCATTTTGCACTTTTAACTAGGCTTTTGTGAAAACCTTTAGCCCTAAGGAAATCACTTCAGTGAATATTTGCTTAGTTCTCTCAAGGATGGGATATAGCTGTGCCTTCTAGATGCATGGGAAAGAAATTAATTACTTATAGCACCTCCCTTGGGGCATTAGGGTTTCATTCTCTCACAAAGGTTGGGTTGGCGGGACTGCTTTAGAGCATTTCTCCGCCATACTTACTGAGGAAGAAATACTGATTCATTGCAGTCAGTATTCTGGGTGTCTCCTCTAACTGTTCAGTGTCTAACTCATGTGCTACCTCTAATTCACCGAGGCAGTAGAAACCATTCTTGGGGTTCTTAGCTGCTTGTCCATGCTGCTAGTACCACGGGCTGCATTATGACAGTGTATTGTCATTATTTTCCTTGTCACTTCACAGATAAGGGGAAGGCAGTTAGAATGACATACTCTTGATCTCCTGACATTCACTTGCGTGGAGGACACAAACCGGATGGCTGCTTGATTGCTAGCTCTTGATAACAGGCTCTCCGAAATCTGGCCTTACTCTGCTCTGTTGTGGGGGCAGCCCCCAAGGCAGCCCCCAGTGATTCTCACCTCCTTGTCTTCATGCCCACGTTGGACAGCCCCTGCAGGCCTATTAAATAGGCCTGACTGCATAACTGTTAGGATGTGCTGCGATGGTGGAGTTTGACTCTGGAGCTCGGTCATAAAAGCGTGTTGTCTTCCACTTGGTCTCTTGGAGGCTCCATGCTCCAGGCAGCTCTGTGGAGGGGTCCATAGGACTTATCACCAGGTGCCAACACCAACACCAACTTAGCAAATGCGAGGGAGCCATCTTGCAAGTGCATCCCGTAGCACCGGCCAACACCTTGGCTCAGGAGAGTCGAGAGCCAGGACCCCCCAGATACCTGCTGCTTTTACGCTCCTGGCCCTCAGGAACCGTGTGAGCTAGTAAGTGTTTGTTGTTTGGGGTAGGTAAGCTTTAGAGTTAAGCAGCAGTTAATAACTTGTACTTGTAATCTCAGAATATGGTGCTTGATTCGTAATGTTAGGTCACATAATGGATAAATAAATGCGTACTTCCCAATGACCTAAAAAGCCATCTGGTAGGTTTAAGTACTCTTTCCACTTCTTGAAAAAATATGTAAATATATCAATACAGATAGATACACAACATTCTTAAAACATCTTAAATGACTGATTAGTGGATTCTATACAGTAGCAAGAGAAATTGGTTATATGACAGTATCCTTATGTTTCGTGATACTGTCATGTAACCTGAAAAATGTGTTACAAGGTCATAGTCACTATCTCATATATAACTTCAAATTATGTCATTGGTTTTGGGAGAAAGTCTGGGATGTTAAGATTGGTGGTGGGTCTAAAGGGGATTTCTGTTTTCTTCTTTATAATACCTGTACTTTTTTCAAAATGCTTTACAATGAACTTACTACAGTATTTTAATATTCAGATTACTTTAAAAACTATTGTCAGTAATATCACCAGAGCATATATAAAGAGCTAATTGTTGTTTAAGCTTTAGTGAAATCTAAAACAGTACTTTAAAAAATCACCTTCGTTCATTCATTCACGTACTTGTTCCTTAGACATTTGAGCATCTGCTCTGTGCTATGCCCTGGTGCTGGGTTCTTGTTCTTAACAAGCTTTGATAACAGTTGACCTTGATCTCTCCAGTGGAGAGCTTTGTGTGTGCATCAAGCGTTCTGACAGTGATGAGAGATGAGTTCCACCTGAGGCTCAGACGTCAAGGGAAGACGTCACAGAGAGTTTCCGTTGGAACTCAGGTTTTTCCTGCGTGTGGGAGCTAGAGATGAAACGGGAGGAGCCCCGCCAGCCCTCCACACTGATGAGTTAGAAGAGTCGCTCTGTTCTGGGAGGTTCTGGGGGAGCAAAAGTGAGGTGGGAGCCACATTCCGCCTTCGCGCACCTGGGTCTCTGGCTACTTAGGTGGACTTTTCCAGTATTGGAAAAATGGGAGGTTTGATTGGAGGATGACTAAGAGGAGCTGAAGGGTAGCTTTTTGATAGAAAATCACATTTCTTGGCTCTTTTCCCCCCTTCTCTTCCATTGTAAATAGTGCAAAATTGGTGTTTTCCGTGATCATTTTATGGAGGAGAACCAGAATAAGCACTGGTCTTCATTTCTCGGATTATTGTTATAACTGGAACAACATTGCACGCTTCCTCTGTATGGGCTTCAGGAAAAGAGAGTGACTTCATGTCACAGTCTAAAGAATGAGACCCCGAATGGCATCAGAATGTGCTTGGGGGGCCCTCCCGAACAGTTTTGGTCTCGCATGTGATAGGACTGCGCTGCTGCCTCTGTTCTTCAGCGGCAGAAATCGAAACGCAAATGGAGTGATTGCCCAGGGCTGTGGGTCTTTCAGGGATTAGAATTTAGGTCTCCGAGTCTTTGTTTGACTTGTACATGTATATTTTTTATTAACATTTTTCCCCACTGAGTGTGAAAGATTTTTTGTGTAGAAACTTCGGTATAATTGACACTTAATCCTTTGCATCTTTCTCTAGGATTAGAAGACTTAATAACAAAAACATTAGCTAGTCAGGGCTTTGATTCTGTCAGCTCGGAAAATTGTCTTAAGGTTTGGAAAGTACTTTGTCTATACTGTGCCTTGTGCGGAAACAGCAGCGATGATGAAATCGCAGCAGTTCACGTTCTTGAGGGCTTCTTTAAGTGCCGGGAGCTGTGGTGGTAGCGGCCTTCTTTTGTGGACTAGTTCAGGAGTGGCAGTCTCCCAGTGGTGCTTTTAACCCGCACCTGCCGGGTTTGCACTGGCTGCACCCCCTTAGTATGCATTGCTAACAGGCCATTTCCATTCCCACGAGTAGCGGCGCTCCACTGGGACAAGCATAGATGTGGGCTTTGGGCCCCTGGTGGCTTTGGTGTTATGGGCAGGGGATTTTATTCTTGTCAGTGTCCTGATGTGTCCGGGATGCCCACTCACTGCCTCCTGAAATAGAAGCTGTCTGATGCCCCTAACACCTTAACTGTCAATAGTATGGGCTGTGAAAGGCTGGGAGGCCGGGGTGGGGTGGGGGAGTGTTGTGGGGGGGGCGGGTGGCGGATGCAGGGGGAGAGCACCAGGTGCAGAACAATGACTTCCAAATAATGTCACGAGCTGCCAGCCACACGAGTGAGCCCCGCATGGCCTCATTACCACATGAAGTGCCACAGAAGGGCCTTTTCATTTTCTCCCAGTGACTCTGTTCTCCACAGTCTTGCTGTGGAGGGGGAGGGGGGACTCGACTCAACCTCAGTTAACAATGGAGCACAAAGTCCTGGCAGAAGGAACCACACAATGTACCCTGGGGCTATTTTTGATTACAGTGAGTGACAGTGACTCAGAGTGTGCCCTGGCAGATGATGGCTTCCACCCTCCCTTCCCCTCCCTCCTCCCCCCTCCCCTAGAGATGAGCAGGCAGCCTGTCCTTTGTGCATTTCCTTGGCTAGCTCCTCACGCTGCTGCAGTTCACTGATATGTCCACAGCAGCGGCCCGCAGGCTTGACAGGGCTCTGACAGTGGTTTTTACCATATATGGCCATCAGAGCTCTGGGGCTGTCAGCTGGCCAGGATAATTTCCTTCCTTTGCTTTGATTGGCTGCACAGTGGCTCAGAGAATGGTGGGATCTGGGAGTGCGTGGTGAAGGGAAGCCACTGAGTCAAGTGCAAAGACCGTTTAACTCTTTCCTGGTTTTCTGGAGCCCGGTCTGTACACACAGGCAAGCACTGCCGGCAGGAGCCCTGGGCTTGTAAACATTAGCCCAAGTCTGGGAAAGCAACAGAGAAAAGGTTCCTGTATGCAGGTTACTCTGCAATAGACTTCAAGGTTTAATGAACAAATTTCTCCAGTCGCAATTTGTCCAAAAGCCACCTTGTAATCATAGGGAGCAAGTTTTCTGTTCCTAACAAGTTGAGTATCAGTGTTAGGGGTGGGACCTGAGTTGAGTGTAGGGAAGGCTGCGCTGGGAGCACGTGTTGGCGCTCGCAGAGGAGCCGGGACTTGGGTTTCTTTCTGGCTGAGCTTTAAGTCGAGAGTAAATGATACAGGCTACTGAATTGGGTCTCTACTCCCGGCCTCCTGCTTGTTTACAACCGCTGCTGCAAGATGTGAACTGCCTCAGCCACGGGCTGAGGCATTTACCTAAAATAGTTGTAGTTTTTTCTGTTTTTCATCCCCACTTCAAGGAGGAGGGATTTTTATTCTTAGGCTGTGGGCACACCAGTGCAGAGTTGGAATTGGAGGGGAGGGAGCCCTGGAGCCCTTCATCCTTCTCAGGGTGTCCTGGGGGAGATGGTCTCCAGTGTCATTTGCTTGGCACCAGGGGCCAGGCAACGGTCACTCCCCTTTTTAATATGATGCTGGACGCTTTGTTTTAATTTCCTGTATTTGTACTTACATCGATAGTTCTTTAGTTTTTCAGCTTTTGCTTTCAAGCTGAATTTTATTTTGACTTGGTTCTCCCTCATCTTGGGTTCCTAGTTTTTTTGTTCTCAGACTGGAAGTACCATATGAAATTACTTGTCTGCAACGATGAGGTTTTTGTTAAGTCAGGAAGTTAGGAAATATAGCTTCTCTGGTTGCTATTGTGAATTTGGGCGTGGCTAAGGAGGAGTTAACTATTCTACTCTTGGACTTTGTGGTAATAAAATATCCATCGTTTTAGAGTAACTTCCCTCGGGTTCTTGAAAATGATCTATTTGATACTAAAGCCAGTTGTAAAGAGAACCCGTGATGGCAAAATGATTTGCTTGGCATTTTTGCTGTGTCTGCAGGCAGGTGAGGTCTCTGCAGAACCACACTGCCCCTCCCTGGCAGCTTTTGTGCTTAGTTTATCTTACAGGACTGGGTAACCCAATCTGTGTGTTCACTGGGAGCATCTTCTCTTAGGGTGGTGTTTCTGGTCCAATTAAAATAAAGCCTGCTCAGAAGGTTTTATTCCTGGGCCGTGAGCTGTCCCTTTCGGTGACCAGCCTGTCATAAGTCATGTATCGCATGCATCAGTCTTTACGGTCTGCTGCAGAAGTTCCTGTCTCCTTGTCTGAGCCCCTTCTCCCCTGTCGCTGGACCACACTCACTGGAGCTCCTCCCTGTGGGGCAGCAGGGCCTTAAGAGATTTCAACAGAACACGTATCCACATACATAATACTGTTACAAGAAAAAGGAAGTTGAGTAAAAAGGGAAACCCACTTCAATAGACATCCTTTTCTGACTCCTTTGAACTCTGCACAGTGTGAATGGAGCCCTTAGGCCTGGGCTGGAAACTTTTCTTTGCTTCCGAGCACATGTTTGACTTTGACCATTATCCTTGCTGGGAGTTCAGAAATCCTCATTGTGTTACACCAAGGCCAGTAAAGAGTTATTACAGTGCCTTTGAAAAAGATTTCTTAATTTAGGAACAGTATAATAGAGTTTTTGAAACGTGGGCATATAAAGTGATTTTGATTAGCATTTTTTCCTAAAATGAAAACTTTAATGAATGTAAGGTGGGGAGGGACAGTTTGGAAAGTCTTTATACGTTATCCCTTGAATCAGGGTGGGGTACGGTTGTTTAGGCCCTTACATCAGAGGGTGCTGAAATTAGTCTAGAAGATGAACACAGTAAAATAATGGATTATAAAATGGCTAGATAACAGGATGACTGTAGATTAGAAGTTGGAGAAGTACTGGCAAGCTGCCTGTGCCGGACTAGATAAGGGAGACCTATGTGGGAAGCAGTCAGAACCCAGCACCCTAGACCAGTGTGTCAACTAGAGGGACATGGCATGTGGGATACCTTGAGTGTCTGACAGGGTAATGTTTGATTTGACCGATAGCATTAGCGTGGGTCGCTTTTTATCACCCTGGGAGGTTATTAGCTGTGTGAAAACATGCTGGTTATGAGCACAAGTCAGGCTGCTGGGCAGTGGTTGTGACATTGGAAGGAACCAGCGATTACTAGATTGGTTTTCCTTAGTACCCATTTAGTGATGTCTGCAGCCTAAACAAACCAAAGTGTGGATTGAAAACAATTATCATGTGAGCAGCCACTTTTATACTAAGAAATAATCATTCTGAATGATCTTTAATGTAATGTAATACATAGGTCATATTGGAAGCATCCCAATGTCTGCGGGTACATCTGTAATACACTGTTAGTCCCTTTCAAACCACGTCCCAGAGTGCAATTCCTCTGTAGAAACATATCTGTGAGAAGATTTCCGTCTGTGTTTCTTAGTATGTATTTAGAATGTTGATTGCATGTACTGGCCTAGGCATGTAGGGCAAGTGCACTCCTTAAGTGTGGATTCTTTTTTGAAATGAGGTGTGAGAAGTGAAACACACAGTTACATGAAATGGAGGCAGTGGTGCTTTTTCATGGAAATGGGTGGCAAATATCCTTACAATGGAAATACTTCATGAGAGTTACATTGAATGTTGTATGCCTAAGGAGGAATGTTTTTGTAAAGTTGTTGAAACTTACAAACATTCCTTCTTAGAGAAGTTAGATGAAGTTATGTATTGACCAATGCTTACGTTCTTATTTCATGCACCCCTCCGCCCATTTTAAAAAATGTCCATTGGGGAGAAGTGTTGCCTAATTAACTCTGGGGGTTTAGCTGAAGCATCAGTCTCCAGGATCTCTGCTGAGGGTTTTTAGTTTTTTTTTTTTCTTTTTCTTCTTCTGCTTTGAGATGTTTGCGGACATTCCCCAAACCTAAAACAAATGATAGTGCTGGTGTCTAGGAGGTTTCTGCCACTGTGAGGGTTGCTGGAAAACGTCAAAGCCACCAGTCTCCGCTCAGGCTGGCCACATGGAAATTGTGCCGTCACACCTCTCTCTTGTGCCAGCTGTACGCACACTTTGGAGGCGGAATTTTCCCTGGGGCTCATGTTGCTTGGCCCTTGGCGGGCCATTGGATCTTTTAGATAATGTCTGTAAGCTAGTGCCCTGACCTATTTCACTGATGTCCCACAAGTTTTGAATTGGACGCTGGGCCAGAGCCCTTGGGGACCTTGATGTTGGTCATTGCTACCACTTGCGTTGACTCCCTGGCAATGCCCACCATTTGGAGTTGTAGCTAAAGTGGTACAATAAGAGGTCTCCTGTGGCATGTGAGTGGGACTGGTAAGTAATTGGTAAATAAAAAACTGTGTTTAAAAAGGGAGTCTAAACGGCTATTTATTCTCCGCTAAATGTTCATTTCCATGCTAGAAAAGCAAGTACTACCCTAGATGATGCAACTGAGGTGACGTATCCCTAATGAAACAGTGACCGATTTGTCAGAAAGGGAAATTATGCTATATGTAAGCCTTGGAAAATTGATGGGTAGTTCTTAAAATATCACCACTTAGTCAAAGGCCATCAAAAGCAGGCATTAAAGTCTTGTAAACCGTCCTTCCAGCCTCAGCGTTCATTTACATTTGCTGCTGAGAGGTACCAGCAAGCTATGTTGTCACTGTGGCTTCGGTGGATGTCTTTCTGGACGGTCCTTCACTGTCTAGTGGATTTGACATGGATTCCTTGGTTTATTAACGGTATGACAAATGGGGCCGTGTCACAGGTCTGGATGAGAAATGCATTCTCATTTAGATCCTAGTGCAAAATGTCTTTCCGAAACCATGTGTCCTCCTCTTTACCATATAAGGCCATATTGTATGGTTGCCTTCAGTTTCCGTGAACTTGAGCTCTCAGCAGCTTCTAATTGCCCAGCTCCGCCCTCTTAATAATATATACTCATTGGGTGAACTATGTTGTGCTTTTCTAAAAATGCGATTTTGTTATTGGCAGGAAAAGATGGAGAGATACTAGGCCTTGAAAGCAAGGTAGCGGATGCTTAACTATGTTGTGAACATCCTGTGTATAGAACTAACTATCAGTGTGTTGGACATTAAAAATGTCAGTTTTCTCACACTTCCATCTCCTTTTTGTTCCTTTATCACTCTTAGACATTTAGCCAATTCCCTTTCTGTTGTGCTACGATATGATTCTACTTTCCCCATTTTACTTGTCATAAGGCTTTATGCTGATGTCACAGCCAGAGGAAGCAGCTGTTGGCAGGATTTACTCTTTTATTAACTGCTTGTTTCTGGTGACCAGCTGCCAATCATTTCAGTATTACATTTGTACCTCTTTCACATCCCCGTGGCTTAGTGGAAATTTCTTTCCCTGTAGAAATCGAATGATGTTTTAGAGCTCTGCTTCTTGGCTTTCTCTGTACTTCAGTTCCCTTATTTAGAAAATAGGGATAATGAAGTCCACGTGTCATGAAGGTGCTTTGAGAATGAAGATGTAAGGACTTTCAAAGAACTTCTAACATGTAATGTAAGCATTCATGTTTTTGATAGAAAGGAAGGAAATACATGACAGTCACCCTTTAAATGGCATTCAAATTCCGATGAAAACAGTGGACCTCTAGCGCTTTTATGCTAGAGACTGGTCAGGGCTGAGTTGAGACAGGCAGAAGTGCCTTATTGCTGTTGTTAAATATCTTACCTGACTGACAAATACTGGTTAGCAGCTATTAACTTTTAGCCAGGGTTGCTTAATTTTAACCTGGAAAAGTCATTTAGTAAGCTTCTCAATTTGCAATTAAGAACAACTAGTATTAGCACTTCCAGATTTCCCTCAAAATTGCTTTATGTCTGAGTAAAAGCTCTTAGCCTGGATTGAAAAAAAAATTTATTTGGTGTCCTTGGAAGTTCAGAATTCAGCACTCTGCCATCAAGATACCAGATGTGAGTTGCTGGGGAGAGCCTAAGAATGCAAAGTGCTTGGGATAAAGTAAAACAATTCAACTAGAAAAACTTTTTTACTTGAGAGTAAAGATTATTTAAAAATGTAAAATTAGTAAGAAGACATTGGTGTTTCTGAACTTTATTATTTTATTAATTAAAAAAAATAGGAATAGCCCTGATTTGTATGAGTCAGTGGGTTGAGCACCAGACTGCAAACCGAAAGGTCATTGGTTCGATTCCTGTTCAGGAACATGCCTGGGTTTTGGGCCAGGTCCCCAGTTGGGCGTACTTAGGGGGCAATCGATTGATGTTTCTCTCTCTTTTTCCCTCCCTTCCCACCTCTCTAAAAATAAATAAAATCTTTTTTTAAAAAGGAAGCAAATAAAACAGACAAAAAATAAAATAATGTAGTCACCCACGAGATTAAACAGATGCCAATATTTTCCCATGTTTGTTTCATATCTTTTGAAAAACAATAAGGCATAACATCTAGCTAAAATACCATTCCCCTGTCCTCCTTTCTCCTTCCCCAGAGGTACTTGTTTCCTCAAAGTTGGTATATATCATATTTTTATACTTCTGTTACACATGTATGTATCTAAACAGACTATTATTTTGTATGTGTTGAACTTTTGTGATATTTATTACCAAACCAACGGATAGTGAAATTGCTTCTGGTTGCTTTGTTTTGCTTTTCCCACTATTCCCAACAGTTCTGCAATTAAAATCTTTCTTGTGCAAAATCGGAGGCTTTTCTCTCACAGACCACCTAGAAGTGGGACTTTAGGGGGGTGAGGGTCTTCACGTCCAGCTCTTTCCGGATTGCCCTCAGAGCGGGTGGTGGGGTAGTCTCGTCTGTGATCAGTTACAAGTCCCTCTTTCCCAGCATACTTGCCAGCACTTGTGTTTAGACTTCAAAACTGTCACCAGCTTCAGTAGGTATAAAGTGTTACCTCATTGTTTTAATTTGCAGTGCCCTGATTCCAGTGAGATTATCTTTTCATATATCTACTGGCTTTTCAGGTTTCCTGCTCTGTGATTTCTCTGCGCATATCACTTGCCCTTCATTCTGTGAGGTTGCTGTTGACTTTGTCAGGTCTGTGTATTACATATACCTCTTCTCCCAGTCTGCAAATTGTCTTTTCATGTACCTTTTTTGAAACCAACCCACATGGCTGAATTTGGTTAAATTTTTGTTTTAGGGGAGTTTGCATAGACTTCAGTTTCTCCTCTTTGTATTGTCTTTTGGTGTGAAGGTGTACATTCCTTATGTAGTGAGTTCTGTGGTGCTCCTCTTTTTTCTCTTTTCTGGGGACATTTGTTTGGATGTTTGGTAAAGTTCACCTGTAAAACCATCTGGTCCTAGTGATATTTGGTTTTTAGTGACTGCTTGATTTATGGGGGAGTGTGTGCCATGCACTTAACTGGTTCTTTTGTTTATAGTTCTGTTCAGGTTTTCTTTTAATTGAGCAAGTTTTGATGAGTTAGATTTTTATTCAGGAGATTGCTTATTTCATCTGAAGGTTTCAAATTTGTTATCAAATGTTATACCTAGTATATTCATTCATATCATGTAAATTTCTACCATATTTATGTATATGCCTTTTTTTATTCCTGGTGTTTGTGCCTTCTTTCTTCCATATCTAATTTCATTGATTCGGTTTATTGCTTTTGTTCTCGTTTCTTCTCATAATTTTATGTTCTTTGGGTTTACTCTGTTTATTTTCTAACTTCTTGGGTTAGATGCTTAACTCATTAATTTTCAGTCTTCTCTCATATATGCATTTAAGGTATAAAATTTTCCTGAAGGTCCGTTTTAGCCATATCCTACGAGTTTGGATAGGTTATTAAAAAGGGTTCTCAGGTCCAATTTCTGTGTGTGCATGTAGGCTTCTCCACACTGGCAGGATGTTTCAGAATTCAATGCAGTTCTGATACTATCTCCCGAGAGATAGCTTCCGATTCCCTGGTTAAAGGTTCAGTCTTACGAGGCTGCCCTCCTCCCCCCACACATACTTCAGATGCTAGTCAGCAGCCTGGGTTGTCACGGGGGCTTCTGACTCACAGGTTAAATACTCCAAAGGGTTAGATGCCCCTCCTTGGGTTTGGTTAATTTACTAGAATGGTTCACAGAACTCAGGAAAACTCCTTTACTCACTAGATGATAGGTTTATTACAAAGGACAGTAAAAGGTACGAGTTAATAGCCAGATACATTGAGTGAGGTCCCCAACAAAGGAGCATCATCCTTTGGAGCTTGGGGCCTGGCATGACGGCATTGGAAGTGTTCCTCGAGAGACCAGCCTGCTGTCCTCCTGGGTTTTATGGAGGCTCCATTACCTAGTTGTGATGGACTGAGTCATTGGCCATTAGCCGCTGAACTCAATCTTCACTCTCTCTCCTGCCCAGAGGTCAGGGGGTGGGACTGACCTTTAATCACTTGGTTGGTGTTCCTGAGGACTAGTCCTCATCCTTGGTTGGGATCCAAGAGTCACCTCATTGGCATAACAAAAGATACCTTTATCACTCTCAACACTTAGGACATTTTAAGGGTTTGGGGAGCTGTGAACCAGAAACTGGATGGAGACCAAATGTCTAATAAATCACAGTATCACAGTCATATATTTATTATCAGTTTTAATGTCTGTTGGCCTTTATACTTTTCTGTGTGAATTATTTAATATATTTAAAACTTCTTAGATGCGCCAGAGATTTTTGGTTTCTGTTTTTCTGGTTTTAATTGTATCCCATTGGGCTCAGAACATGCTCAAAAGGGTATTGATTCGTCGGTTTTCTGTTTTGGTTTTTGGGTGGTTTTTTTTTGAGACTTGTTTTGTGGTGTCCTAATCATTAAAAAAATGTTTAATGTTTGCTTGAAACAAATACGTATTTTAAATGTTGGCTGCAAGGTTGTGTATATTCATTAGATCGACTGACTTTTGTTTGTCTTCTATATTTATATTAATTTTGTCTGCTTGATCTCTTACATATTTATTAAAATCTCTTAAGTTCTTTAAGTTCTCCTTATAGTTCTTGTGGAGAAAAAAGGGGCTAATAAATCTAATCAAAGATAATCTCACAGGGGGATCTGATCGGAATCCCTAACTGAGCACCATGGTGGAAGCCCTGCCTCAGGTCTGTAACTTCCCTAGTAAAAAGATACATTTTCCACGTGTGATTTTTTTCCTTATGTGATTCCCTGCCCATTGTTTCTGTGCATCTGTGTTAACACATTTTAAATGCCTCTTTTTCAGACCCCTCAGAAGCATAAACCACATGAGTAATGTGATCTTATTAACTATCCTGTAATCCAGTCATAGAGATTTCCCTGCCTGGCTTTCTCCCACATTCAAGTAATGTTCCTTATGTTCCCTCCTTAATTCCAAATGTATAAAAACTGCAAAACTGGTATTCCCTGGAGCATTTGTGCTCTTGCTTCCTGACATGTCGTCAGTTTGGCTAAAATTCACTCATAAAAATTCTCTATGGGTTTGCACATTTCTTAGTCCACATTTTGTCTGTTTTTGCTTTAATAACTTTGAAGCTATGTAGTTTAGATGACTTTAAAATTCAGAGTGACTATAGCTTCCCTGTGAATTGTTTCTTTGGATGTTCAAATGTAACATTAATCTTTAATATTGCATTTTATTTTAAAGTCTGTTTGTTCTAGTATAACTACCTGGTGCATATTTTTATATCCCCTCCGGGTCTTTGTTTCTGTAATTGCTTTTGAGAAATCTGCCCACAGATAGTCAAATTACTTCCCTGTAGGTAATCTGTCTTTCCTCTGTGGCTACTCTTGAGACTTTGTCTCTGTTTTCAGTGTTCGGAACTGCATTAGGATGCCCATAGATGTGGATTTATTTTTACTTACTCTGCCTGGGACTTGTGCCCCTTGAATCTGAAGACTTATGCCTTTAATTGAACCTGGAAAATTCTCAGCCATTATCTCTTCAGTTTCCATTCTCTGTGTTCCCTCTCTCTGGAATGACTATTCAGTGTGCGTCAGATCTCATCCTGGCCTTCCCGTCTCAGAAGGTTTTAAATTATGAAATGCCACACATTCAAAAGAGTAACTATCTGTAGTTGAAATAACAACAATAATAATATTATATGGAGATGCATTAATGATGTCATTGTAAAATAATGCCTGTGAGTCCACCACCAGCAGCTATTTTGGGTAACGTTTATTGAGCACTTCAGGTACTGGGGCAGTACCAAATAAATACTTGACCTTGATTGTCTCAGTTAATCCTCACATCAGCTCTTATGAACTCTGTTCTCATTTTACAAGTGAGGAACTGAGGCTGAGAGCTGAAATAATTTGGCCAGGACCTCAGAGCTGAGCTGGAAAATGCCAGGGCCCCAGCTCCAGCCCAGACAGCCCGGTTCCCCACCGTTGGTGCTCTGCTGTCTACGAGCCACGAGGCTTCTCTCGTAACCGCCGGCCTCCATACAATACTGTACTTGTTCACTGACATTTTCTTTTCTGAGTTTCTTCCTGGGGGATGTAATTCAGGAGATTCAAAGTGGATTTAATTAATTTTGCAAGAGGAAAAAGGGGAAGCATGTGAGAAAACTCAAGCCATGGGTCTGTAGACAGGTCCATCCATCTTCACGCCTAAACTTAAAACCTTTCTCTGTAGGAAACCTCCCCAAAGACTGTGACACCCAGGTTGAGGGCCCTCCTGTGTGTTCCTGCCACCTTGGTGCCCTCCTGGTGGAGCACGTCTCAGGCTGCACTGTAATTAGTGGTTTAAATGTCTTCTCTCCTCTTCCTGGAATCCATGCTCAGCCAGGGCAGGGCTGCCCTGTTCACTTCGGTAGCTGCGACACTCAGCACCCTGGCTGGTCCCTAGAAGCGCACAAATAACACGTTTGTTCTTCCTGAGGATGGAGTAAATCCATATACTCTGTTCAAAGAGCTAATAATAAGTAGTTTTTATTGAGTATTTACTGTATTTTAGGTACTAGAATTAGATTTTTTATATCCCCTGTACAGGTCATTATAATACCTCAGTTAAGATTTACCTGAAAATATTATCTCATTTAATCCTCACAGTAATCCTGGGAAGTAAGTATGATTGATACTCATTTTACAAATGATGATCTGAAACTCAGAGAGGTTATCTGACTTGCCCAAGGTCACACACAGTTTAAGTAGGAGAGCCTGCCTTGGAACCATATCTGTTTGAGTCTGGAGCCGATGGTCTCTGCAGTTTAGCTACTGGTTCTCTGGAGATTTCCACAGCCAGGTGAAAGTGGCAGAATCATAGACCTCATTGATCTTGAAATACTGCCAGGCGCCTGCCCCAGTGTTGGGCTGCCTTGTCCCAACAGGAGAGCAGCAGCAACAGCGAATGGGTTCAGGTTTGAGTCGCAGCAAGTCCTTTTTGTTCCCCTGTAGTTAGAGCATGTGGAGCCTCAGCGTGCACCGACATCAACCTGTCTGAAAAAGGGAGTGGCTTTGGACGCCTGTCACTGTAACAGCATTTGCCCCAGCGACACAAAGTTGGTCTGAGCCAGACCAGCTTTTCTGATTCAGATGTGTATTGTGAGCAAATTGTAACAAACAAACAAATCTGAAATCTTTTTTAAAAATGTGCAAATTGTGATGGCAGCTTATGATCAACATTAACAACCGTATTCTTAGTGAGATGTGGAACTGTGTAATGGATGAGGTCTACGTTGATATTAATTTAATTGCATTGTCCAGCTGGCATTTCTGTTGATTGAAGAGGGAGAGAGATTGAGACATTAGAAGGTAGTATGTCCTTTAGCCCCTAAGCAATAGCTAAAGTGTTTTTCAATTTTTTTAATGAATTGATTTTAGGGAGAGAGACAGAGAGATAGAAACATCAAATTGTTGTTCCACTTATTTATACATTTATCAGTTGATTCTCATGTGTGCTCTGACCAGGGATTGAACCCACAACCTTGTCGTATCAGGATGACACTAACCAACTGAGCTACTGAGCCAGGGCTAAACCATTTTTTTGTATTACCTTGTTTTTGCTTGCTCACATTGCTATTCATTTCCAGAACTGTTAATTTGTATATTCAGAAATATTAGCCTCTTGTATTAAAAGTTATATTTTGCATTTTGAATAATACTAAGTTTTTTTACAGTAGAAACATACAATTTATAATTTGGTTATCATAGAAAAATATTTTGGTAAAAGACTTTTGTATTCTCTTGCTATGTCTGTTAGTGGAGTTGATGAAATAAACTGTGATACTAGAAATTTGGATTCTTAATTTGGTGGAGTGTCCTCAGTAGTAACTATTTTTAGAAATGAAAATGAACAGTTCTTACTAGTTGATGTTAACTGATAGGAAGGTGGTCATATGTATACCTTTGAGACTTTTGGGTGGGGGGTAATAAAGGAGAAATGGATCTGAGAAAACACACACTCTGTGGCATCGATGTTACATAATAAATTTGTTGCTCTCTATTTTCAGACTGGTCGAATTGACAAATCCTACCCTACAGTGTGTGGCCACACAGGACCAGTGCTTGACATAGACTGGTGCCCACACAACGACCAGGTCATCGCCAGTGGTTCCGAGGACTGCACAGTTATGGTAAGCTCCCAGGGTGTGGCTGGGAATAGCCACAGGCCAGTCGTACTGGCCAGTCCACAGGCCAGTACGACTCACCCACTGCCTTCAGAGAGAGAGGGAGTGGGGCGGGGGGAGAGTGTGGGGGGGGGGGGGTGTATGTGTGTAGGCTTAACAAGCACAAAGTCATAGCAGTTTTGTCCACTGCATTATAAAAGATTTAGCAACGGTAAAGTTTAACAGAAGATAAGCCTTTTATAAGCCCTTATTTCAAGGTTGTCTTTTTTTCTTCTTTTGTTATAACTGTGTTTGTGCATGCTTATGGATGGTTCTGTGGGAAGATTTTAGAGAAACTGAAATGACTTTCCAGTAATTCAGTGAATGCCATTGGACCATGTGCCCCCCCCTCAAAAAGGAGAGAAAAAATTGTACATCCCAGGAAATAAAGATCCCAGAGGTATATGGAGGTTTCAAAGCAGTATGTAACAGGTACTGAGAGATGGCGAACAGTTCTTGCAAGTGCTGTTTTCCAGGTAATGCCAGACGATACGTTCTGTCTTGTGGACGCTGGTTAAGAAATTCCTTTTTTACGCAGCTATCCAAACATTTGGAAAGATTTTTAGAGTCAGTTCTTTATATTCCCTCATTTGGATTCCAAAAGTAGGTTACATATGAAACCAGGCTTTGGGGTGCTTTTTAATGTATAGCTTCTGGTTCTGGATTATGTTCTTCTTAGCCTTAAAATGTAATTATTGATTTCGTCAGTTTTTAATCCTAGCTCAAAATATGTTGGAAAGGCAAGGCATGGCACTGATGGGGAGTACTGAATTCGTGCCGAAATAGGTGGTCCCTGTATCGAGTTGCAGGCAGTCTCATGCACATCGGGTGGGGAGCTGGGAGGGCCCCCCTACTTTTATTTCCCTCTTCGATTTCTGTGGACTGAACCAGACTAAGAAACATTGTTTGGAAGCCTTTATTAATAAACATTATTTTGCATAAACACAAGTTAATTCCTGAATTGTGTCATTTAAACATTTACTCATTCTTCCTCATGGACTTTTTGGCTGAGGATAGCTCCTCCTGTGATCTCATAATTTTGGCATCCAGAGCATATGAAAGAAATACGCTGCTGTTAAAAGGAATTGTTCTGTTTAATGTGCCTTGCTAAATTGACCATTTTAATGGTCACAGACACATTTTGCTAAGGAAAAGGAACGGCATTTTGACCTAATGCCAAAATCAAACTGAGAGTCTTACCCTCTGTTGAAGGAGCCGGTTTGGTCCATCTCTATCTCTAGCATTATTGGTCATGTTGCCCCTTTTTAAAAACCCCCCCAAAACTTGTATTATAAGAAACGCTAAAGTTTAATGAGTTGAGGTAGTGATTTATTATTACAAAGTGAACACTCTGGATCCACCATGCTGGTCAAGAAAAAAAAACTTTCACCCTGGCTGGTGTGGCTCAGTGGATTGAGTGCCGTCCTACAAACCAAAAGGTCACCGGTTTGATTCCCAGTCAGGTCACATGCCTGGGTTGTAGGCCGATCAGTGTCTCTCTCATATATCAGTGTTTCTTCTTTGTCTTTCTCCCTCCATACCGTCTCTCTAAAAATAAATAAATAAGATCTTTTTAAAAATTAAAAAGAAAAATGTCTTAACCATGCATCCCATCCCAGTCACAGCCCCCTCCCTCCAGAAAGGTAATGACTCTCCCAACTTTTCTAATACTGCCTTGCTTTTCTTTTTTCTTTTGCAGAAAAAAATGTTTTTTAACTTTTTATTTTGGAATGATTATAGGTTCACATATAGTTGTAAGAAATAGTAGAAACCCAGCACCCTCTTCACCTGGTTTCCTCCAGTGGTAACATCTTGCATAACTACAGTGTAATATCAGAAGCAGGAAATGGACATTGATGTAACCCACTCACCCTATTCAGATTTCAGTTGTTTTTGTGTGCACGCTCGTGTGCGTATTTAGTTCTTTGTGATTTTATCGTATGTGTAGATAGCACATGTGACCGATACCACATGTGACCAATACCACAGCCAAGATACAGTTCCATCACAAGGGCAGTCCCCGATGCCATCCTTTTATGGTCACCACCTTTGCCCTTTGCCTCTTACACCATGACAGCCCCTGGTCTGTTATTTATCTGTATAATGTTGTCATTTCAAGAATGTTAGGAATAGAATCCTACAGAATGTAACCTTTTGAGATTGACTTTTTCCACTTGGCACGCTTCCCTTGAGAGCCATTCAAGCTGCTGTGTGTTTCAGTTCAGTGGTTCATTCCTTGTTATTGCTGAGAAGTATTCCGTTGGTGGACGTGCCACAGTCTAAGTGTTCACCGCTGAAGGCCACTTGGGTTGTTTCCTGGTTCGGCTACTCTAAATAATGCTTTATGCATGTTTTTATGTAGATATGAGTTTTCATTTCTCTGAGATAAATGCCCACTGACAGAATTTGAGATTCAAAACTGCAGTAGCCGTTTGGCTGTGTCATCAGAGAGACTTCCTCTGACCACCCAACCTAAAAAGATACCCTAATTACTCTCCATCCTCCATAGCCTAATTCATTTTTATTCATGGCATCTTTTATATTATGTATTTAGTTCCTGGTTTGCTTATTGTCCAGATTTCTCTCTAGAAAGCAACTCTCTGAGCCAAGGAACTTTGTTTTGTTCTAGAGCCTAGAAGAGAGACTTAGGCCTCCCTCATCTTGTTTTACTCAGTTTGGTGCCTTTCAGTATACCATCTTCATGCTGGCTGCCACCTTCAAGGCTGCCTCATGGCCAAGACACGCTACTTGGGGTCCTGCTGTCAATGTGCACATTCCAGGCTCTGTTACCGGTTCCTGGGATTCGTGTTTTTGCTTGTTCTGCCCAAGTGCGGGTGGCTGGGTCTCCTCTTTCCAGGAGGAAACAGTCTAGGACCCAAGTCCTTGCCTTTCTTTATGGTTTTAATCATTCAATAGTGCATCTCTAGACACTCTAGCTTAGTTTTGCAAGTTTTAAAAACTTGCTATGTCTTTTAAGTCTTTCACAATCCTCCTCCCTCCTTTTCTTGTCCTTATCAGTGTATTGATATCTGTTGAAGAAGCCTGAACTTCAACCTGTATCTTTCAACAGTGTGCATTACACTGATTGTACCCTTATGGTACAGTTCAGCATACTCTGGGTCCTCTGAATTTTGTGCAGATTGGCTGCTGGATCCTGAAGTGTGATCAGATTCAGGTTCCAACCCTTTGGCCAGACTTTTCGAGATAGGCTTGGTGCACCCAGCTGTTTGAACTTCACAGGGCTCCACCTTCCGTCATTTTCAGGTAGTGTTCTGAACCGTGGTGGCTTGCTTTCCAAGATTTTTCTGGTCTGCCTTTATTTGGCCTTTCTCGTCTTTCTGTCCCTCTTATTTCTATCCTGCTCAGATTTGACTTCAGTTCTTAAAATGTCTCTTCAGGGTGGGACCTGTCTTGGAAAGGAGGCCTGTCCTCTGGTTTCTTAGACCGTTGGGGTCAAGTCTGCTCTGGCCCTTATATTCACCTGTTGCTAGAGAGGGCAGGACTGGCCCCAGTTCCCGTGGCGGGTCTCACGTTGGCCTGCTGTTCTCAGTGGGAGTTGTCTCACTGATGCCTGGTGATTTTCCCCGACAGCAGCAGCTAATGCACAGGTTACCTTGCTGTTGGTGAGGTTTCTCCACTGACCTGTGTTTGGAGATTATCACCTAGTTTTGTGTAAATGCTGTTCCTGGGTGTTTGGTTTTGCTATCTGCTTGCTCTGTGTTTTTATGGAGGGACTCGGGATGATCCCAAAACTATGCTGCCACCTTCCCAGAACCTTCTAACATTGTGTCTGAATCGGTATCCCCAGTGAACATTTTGTAAATTAAATAATATGTAATGCTTCGGGATAAACCCTTCTGCTTATTTCTGTTAAGCCCTTAAGTATATCACCGATTATAATCGCTTAATGTCCCCCAAATCACTTGTTACTGTTATTGGGGTAATTACAGAAAGTTTTTATAACTTAGCAGGTGAACTGAAATTTGAAAGAAATAGTTGATCATCTCCTACCCCACTTGCTTCTTAATACCTGATGTTCCACTTTGCTCTCCTGAAGTTAAAAGAATACCATACAGTAGATTGAATGGTTTCAAACAACACCCATTAAAAAAAAAAGGAAAGAAAAGTTCTCTGTAGTTTCTCAAGCTTAGGCTGTTGGTAGTGACCTGTGAGCTACGAATAGTGGGTAGTGGATCAGGGCCTGGTTCTAGTGGAAGAAGGGCCCTGAGAAAGCCCGAGACTGGGAGTTCCGAGCATGTGCTGGCTGCACAAATGCTTCGGTCTCAGTTTCCTTGTGTGTAAGCTTGTAATAATGATGATATGATGAACATGCCAATTGAAGGGATCAAGGAAAGTATGAATGTAGAATTAGTTATTTTTGCAGTGAGTTTTGATACTTACCTGTAAGTGAATTTGCAGCATAAGAATATCTTTAGCAAATATTCAGTAGAAAAAATACAACAGAACTGGTTTATGAAATGAAGTATAAACTGATTAAATTCATTAAAAAACTGGTCCTGGCTGGTGTAGCTCAGTGGATTGAGCACAGGCCTGTGAACCAGACGATCGCAGTTCGATTCCCAGTCAGGGCACATGCCTGGGTTGTAGGCCAGTTCCCAGCAGGGGATGCACGAGAGGCAACCATACATTGATATTTCTCTCCTTCTCTCTTTCCCTTCCCCTCTAAAGATAAATAAATAAAATTAAAAAAATTCATTAAAAACCTGCTTCTTATATGTATGGGATAATTCCATTAAGTCCTAAGCATTTAAGCATTGATTTGCTATTTTGTGAGCATTGATTTCATGACGGTGATGTCACTTTGATTGAAGTCTCAGGAGAAGAAGCTGGCCTTATGGTACTGGCCTTATGATACTCCATCTTTCAGAGATGGCTTCGTTAAGCAGCCTAAAAGTAAATTATGTTGGCATAATTAAATGTACTTTAATGTGCATTTAAGGTACTATCAATACTTTTAATGTACTTCCATTTGAAGTGATGTTTTAAACCAGCAAATTCAGTTACGCAAACCTTCCTCCTAGAAACTGCATTTCACCCTCGGTTTTCCGTATTTGGGGTATTGTAAGTTTTTTTCCTCCAACAGTGTCTTCTCACAGAGAATTTTAGAGATTGTGGCCACTGGTATTGTACTTGGGAAAATTCTAGCTCCAAGGAAAGAACAGTGCTGTCAATACTACGGAGAGTAGCCCAACTAAGTTTTATGATTGGTGTCGACTCCACCGTGTCCTCTGTCTGCAGGGTAGTAATCAAACACAAATGGAAAGACCGGCTAATTCAGCAGGGTTGCCGCGGGCGTCTGCGAGAGGGGAAAAATCTTGAAGGCAGAGTGGGTGTCTACTTGTTTGTCTCCGGCTGGATGTTCTAATCTAAACAGTCCCCACGTGGTCATGTTGAAATGGACACTTCCATTTTCCTCAGTCTCCCACCTCTGTGGAAATTAACAAAAAGCAACCCCCTCTTTGATACATTTTTGCTTCCGATGTAACTTTTTCTAGTACAGTTTTTGTTTGCAAATTAAAATGGTGGTGATGTCGTTGGTGATGAGAGTGTGTTCCTCAGGATTCCGGTCCCTCTCAGTCTTCAGTGGCGCTTCAGGTCATTCCCTTCTTGTACGGGTTACACCCGGGCCATCTGCCAGTGGGTCTGAGAGCCTTGGCCAATCAGAACCCAGCTGACCCAAATCGGTCCTTGATCTTCCCAAAACTAAGGTTGTTCTTAACACCACGGGTCACTTATGAATGCTGTGACTCAGCACGTCCTACCCCTTGGGGCTGTGTGCTCTGCAGCTGCCACAGAATCTGTGCGCCTCTTCCTGCCTCCTAAGAGCATCGCTTTCCTTCGTTTTCCCTTTGGAGTTGGTTTCCTTCACGTTTAAAAAACACAGCTTTTCGGGGAATTGCCCTTTTCGTGGCCGTAACCCCAGTGCCTAGCCCAGTAGCAAGTCCCGGATGGGTGTGTAAGCCAGGGCAGCAGGGTCAGGAATCACTTTGTGTGCTTAGCTTGGCCCCGTGTGTCAGAAGTAAAACCAGCAAACAAATTGCATTTCAAAATTACTGCTTCAGAGAAGCCGACATTTAATTTTCCTTTTTTCTTGTTGGAAATGTTCTCCTGAGCCGTCCTTTTTCCCAGTTAGAACTTCCCTTGTGAAAAGGATGGCGGTGATAACAGTAGTTTCCGAACATGCGCTTGAAGTTGTGTTTTCTTCCAGAACCGGGATGGGTTTTCACTGATTGATTCACTTTTTCATCTGGAAGCCCTTGGGACTGATTGCATTTTTTTTTCCTTTCTTTCAAAACAGGACAAAACAAAACATTGCCATAGTAATGTGTTGTCCAAATAGAAAATTTCAGGAACACACATTATTATTTAAAAAACAAAAACAAGAATTGACTGGAGGGGAGATGTAGCTTACAGTCCCCTGCTGGGCTGAGACGCCCACTCCCAGCACAGTGGAGGTTTGGTACCTGTCTTCTCTCTACTCACTGCCTATTTTTGAAAAGGCTGCGGGGCATTAGAGCACCAGCCTGTGGCTGTGAGACAGAGAGAAGCTCAGGGACCTGCCTGGAGACCAAAGCTGTCCTCGTCTGTGCTAGCTGGCCTACGTGTGAACTGCAGCCTCCATACATGGGATTTGGGGGACGTGAATTAGACTCTTGGGTACAGTGCTGAATTAACTTGAAGATAAAACTCATTCCAGGAAATTATGTTCACTCTTAAAAATACACATGGGTCATAGTGGTCATAGTAACAGGAAGAAAAATAGTCGTGAACATATAGCAGGGACTTTCTTTGCTAAGTGCTGTTTCTAAGCCTGATTAGTGTGTGTGATTATACTGAATCATTATACCAGCAAAGTTAAGTGGCTCCCGTTTTACAACTTAGGAAACACAGGCTCAGGGAGTGACAGTTTTGTCAAAGGTCGTCCTATTTGAGTATTTCATGTTAAGGTAGTGCTTGCATGCGCAAAATGTTTTAGCTCATTGGACCTTTCCAATAACCCCATTGGAAGCTGAGCCTGTGCTGTCCCCAGTATCAAACAAGGAAATTGAGGCTCCAAGACGTGAAGTCCATTTTTTAAAAAGATATTTAATTATTGTATTTTTATTGATCAGTTCTAGAGAAATTGATTTGTTGTTCCACTTATTTATGCATTCGTTGGTCGATTCTTGTATGTGCCCTGACCAGGAATCCAACCTGGGCAACCTTGGCGCATCTGGAGGATGCTCTAACCAGTTGGGCTGCAAGGCCAGGGCTGTGAAGTCCCTTTTTAATGCTAACACGGCCAGTTAGCCAGTTAGTGTCCCAGCTCTGATGGGAGCCCGGGAGCCCGTGTGACTTGGGGCACCCAGGCCAGTGCCCTCTCTGCCACACCAGGATGTGTCCCAGGTTGCCTACAAGAGCACTGGACACGCACCGAGTGGCTCCTCTGCTGTCTGTTGTGCTGGTGCTGTGGCAAGCGAGACCTCTTCAGTTCGCACTGGAAGGCCAGTGCCCGGAAGCAGCAGGCAGTCCTAAAAAGGGCAAAGAGCCACATAATGTCAGGCCTGTGGGTAGGGCCAGCGGGCGCCAACCATGGGGTGTGCACGCTTTATGTGGAAAGACTTACGGCTCTGCCGGCTCCTTTCCACAGGCCACAATGGAGAACAACACCACCTTTATTTACCAGCAGAGGCGAGAGTTCCATCATCTTTTCATTTAGTTTTACAGGCTTTTCCAGTCCCTTTCTCCTCCCACTGTAAGTCCTCGTGCCTGTGCTATCTTTGTTACGCTGGCCTTTTCCTGTCAGCTGCTCAGCCAGCCTCCTTGGGGCATTCAGTTTTTAGAAAATTGCTATATGCATCTGTGTTTTGGATTTCCTTCCTCATCCCCTTCCTTCTTTCCTTCTTCCTCCTGTCACCAGATTCCTTTTTGTCCTTAGAGGTCATCTCCCTAGAGAGCCTTCCTGGACATAGCAAACTTGAACAGCAAGAAGCTAACCTCATGGCACTTGTATTTTTGCTGAGCACTCAACTTATACCAGCATCGCCTTGTTACATGCACTGTATGGCTTCCTGGTAATACCAGTAGCTAGCACTTATCAGAGCCTGCCTTATGCCAGGCGTTATTCTAAATGCCTTAGGCTCCATGAGGGCAGGTTTATCATGACTTCCATTTTATGGGTGAGGAAACTTAAGCCCCAGACAGGTTAGGTCAATGTCCCCAAGGTCATACAGATGATGTGTGAGCGAAACAGGAATTGAACGGTCTGTTCAACTTTGGGAGTCCATATTCTTAACCCCTACACTGTGCTGTCTCTACATTTGGGGGGCACTGGTTGTATATCCCAAGTGCAGCAGCCCTAGGAAGTGGGGGTGCTGGTGTCGCCTCTGTGCACAGTGCTGCTGAGTCGTCTGCCCAGGACCGTCACAGTCAGTGGCCCTGGCAGAACCTGAACTGGGATCCCTTTGGCTCCAGAGCGCGTGCTCCGGCGTGCGTGTCACAGCCTTTGCCCTTGCTGTCTTTGGTTTCGGTTTCACCGACGGTTCTGCTTTCCTCACCCTTTCCCACCCTGCCTGATAACGGCTGCCTCGTATGGGTGCTCCGGAGATGTGGTGCGTGAATGAGCAACCAAGGTAGCAGAAGGGGTTAGAGGCCTGTATTTAATGCGTAAACCTAGTTGAAGGAACCATTGAATCTTCCAGCAGTGACATGTAGAAGGACAAGAGTGTCTCATTTTAAAAATTGTATAATAAGTGTTTTGCTTCCACGTTGAAATTACCTCGCAATTCATGGAAAAGATGGCTGAAGAAGCTAGAGAAAGGGAAAAAGTGAAGTGCCATGGTCAGCTCTGCTTCCATCCTAATATTTAATCTGGAAATGCTGATTATAACCAGAGCATCCCATCACTCCATGCTTCATTAAGGACTTAGAAAGCACACTATTTATTTAATCGTGGTCAATCACACACAGAGGTTTTGCAATCATTGCAAGAAAACCCCGCAGCCCATGGTTATGATGCCATCTGGAGGTGGTAGGTGGTATTACCACTCGTTCAGCTCTAAGCCTGGGTCAGAATTCATCTTGCAGGATGCATTTCCTGTTGAGTCACTAAAGTCTCATTTCAAGGTTGTTTCTCTGCAGACTTCGTGCTTTGACAAATTAGTGGTCATTTCCTGTTCGTTCTGTTCAAAATTTAAGCCTTCCTTTATATTAGATAGCCAAGTTCAATTTGGAGCTGTTTTACTAATCCTAAATCCTTGGATTAAAATAGTGCTTATCAGGAAGAAAGCATGTTTGGTGCTGGGCAGGTGGGGGGAGTGGAAGCCCACCCCCCCCACCTCCCCACCCCCCACCCCCGCAGGGGAGAGGCTGTGGTCTGGGCGAAGGACAGAGAGGGGGCAAGGCAGGTTTTCTGTTCGCCTTCTGTGCTTGTTTGCATCTGTTTTGTTTAAATTTTGCTGGATGATGAGAGTTCAGGGGAAATTAGTGACAAACTAAACATGGGCTTCAAAAGCTGTATTTACTTTGCTGTGATTTGTATAAGGAGTTGTATTTAGCTGTAAAAACGAGTGGTCATTAACTCACAACTTTTCCCAGTCTTCCGAATGGAAAACTTTTTGTTCTAATGTTTTTACAGGACAACGGAATTGGGCTGAACCCTAAATGCTCAGCTACTCCCTCTCTCTCTTCCACTAAGCAATTGAAAACAGACAGTTGTTTGCGTCTTAAAAATCCCCGAGAAAGGAAAATTCTGTTTCTCACTTGTTCCACTGTTGAGCATGATTTTTTACTGGCAAGTTCTAAATTTTTCATGAACTAGTTCCTTAAAATCTTTTTTTTTTTTGCTGGTACATTACTTATTTTAATCTTCATATGTAAGATGATTACTTTTCATATGAGCCTTTTCACAAATTTAAATATATCCTAATGTCTGGTTTTCTACAGGGTTCTTGGTGCTGTTCAGCTTAGCTGTGACTCAGCCCCTTTGTTCTTAGAGGGTAGTTCTTGGGTCTGGGAAAACCCGAGTCTTCCGTTGTTAAACATATTCTGATGCTTTTCTGTGTTTCTGTCCCCTTGCTGCCCAGGCATGTCCTTAGTAAGATATGGTGAATCTTCTGAGTTTTCCATCAAGAGGAATTTTAAAACAGTGTTACTGAGATATAATTCACATAAAGTTCACCTATGTAGAGTGTACAATTCATTGGTTTTTAGTATAGTTACAGATATGTACAACCATCACCATAGACAATTTTAGAATATTTTCACTACCTTCCAGAGAATCCCCATGTCTTCGAGCTTTTACCATTTCCCAATTCCTTAGCGTGAAGTAACCAGTAATCTACTTTCTGGCTCTGTATCTTTTCCTACTCTGGACCTTCCGTGTACGTGGAACCTACCATCTGTGGTTTTTTGTGACTGGCTTCTTTTTACTTAGCATCATGTTTTCAAGCACTGTGCATGTTGTAGCACTATCAGTACTTTATTCCTTTGTAATAGCTTTTTTTAATCCTCACCCGAGGATATACGTACTGATTTTAGAGGGGGGGGGGAGGGAGGGGCAGGTAGGGAGAGAAGCATCGATTGGTTGCCTGCTATACACTCCCCGACCGGGGACTGAAGCTGCAACCCAGGCCTGTGCCCTGACCAGGGATCAGCGCTGCCACCTTTTGGTTTACGAGATGCTGCTCTAACCAACTGAGCCACACCGGCCAGGACAGTACTTCATTCCTCTTATGGCTCAGTAGTACTCCATTGTATAGACACACCACATTTTGTTTATTAACTGTGTCAGTTGCTGGGCATTTGGGTTGTTTTTACCTTTTGGCTATTACAGATAATGCTACTGTGAACATTCAGGTACACGTTTCATTTCTCTTGGGTAGAAGTGGTATTACTTCTCTTACCTGGGAGTGGTGTTCCTGGGTCGTGTGATGACTGTGTTTCGTCGTCTGCGGCACTTCCAGACCGTTGCACGTAGTGCTGCGCCGTTTCACATCCCTCCCAGCAGAGGAATGTCTGAGGGCTCTGCTTTCTCTCCCTCCTCACCAACACTTGTTATTATCTGACTCTTTCATTCCAGTCTCCTAGTGGGTGGGCAGTGATGTTTTATGGTGGTTTTTGATTTGCACTTTCCTAATGACTAAAAATGTTGAACTTCTTTTCTGAGTAGAAGTTATTTATGTATTCTAGAGAGAAGTCCCTTATCAGGTGTATCACTTAGAGCATTTTCGCTTTCTGTGGGTTGTCTTTCACTTTCTTGATGATATCCTTGGAAACACAAAAGTTTTTAATTTTGAAGAGGTCCGCTCTATTTGTTTTTGCTTTTGTAAGAAAATTGGTTTTCTGTGATACATATTGCAAAACTATTAGATATATTTTTATTTTCCAAATGTAAAATGATAAAAAATATGATGTTTTTTAAAACTGTGCCATACCCACCCTGGCTGGTGTGGCTCAGGTGGCTGAGGCGTTGTCCCGTACACCGAAAGGTCGGGGGTTCCGTTCCTGGGTGGTGCGCCTTCCTAGGTTGCAGAGTTGATCCCGGTCAGGGCATATGTGGGAGGCAACCAGTCGATGTTCCTTTCTTTCTCCCTCTCCTTTCCTCTCTCTCTCTCTCTCTCTCTCTCTCTCTCTAAAATCAGTAAATACTTAAGTAAAAACAAAACCGCACCACTCCCAAAGAGCCCTTGGTGGGTCAGTTTTGCTCTTTTCCTCCGGAGCCGTGGACACAGAGGATCTCACCCTCTGCTGCTTTTCATGGGGGCATCAGTTCTTTTGTATTTTGGGTTTGGGGAGTTTTTTTGCATGCTTCTGACTGGAGTGTTGAACTTAACAGGGAATGTAAAATAAAAGCGCAAATACTAAATGAAAGTGGAGAGGTCACATTTTGTAGGCCTTACAGATATTCTGGTCTTGAATACCTGACTACATTTTTAAGAACTCCTATACACAGTCATTTCACATTGTCCTGCATTTCGTTCTGAGACCAGTGTTTATGTCCGTTCATGCAGAACAAGTCTCCCAAACGGACAGTCGCTGTAAATGTGGTCATGAAAGATGGATCATCTTTGTCTTCCTTTTCCAACAGGTGTGGCAGATTCCGGAAAATGGGCTCACCCTTTCCCTGACCGAACCTGTGGTGATTTTAGAAGGCCACTCAAAGAGAGTGGGCATTGTGGCCTGGCACCCGACCGCCCGCAACGTGCTTCTCAGCGCAGGTAGGGGCCGCACAGTCCTCTCTTTGCCCTTGTCACTGCTTCTTGCATCCCTTTGTGTGGAGGGAGCAGCAGGTGCATGTGACTGAGCTCTGAAGGGTTTGAAGTAGGTCATTAGGAATCCACGGTGAGGGGCTAAGACGCAGTGGTTTCCCAGATCATGTGTGCACGTGTGCTGAGGCTATTCTGATAGTCTGGTGGGGGGGGAGACTTCCTGCTTTAAAAAGTGAACAGATACCTGCTTATTTATTTGCCTGTGATTTCGGCAGGCCCGTGGTTCCAGCTGGGGCCCTCCACGGACCACGATTTTAGTCGTTCCTGAGGTAGAAGGTGGGACGCAGGGGAGCCGGGAGCTCTGGGTTCCAGCTCTGGTGTTGCTGCTGATTTCTGGGTGGCCCTGTTAGGCAAATATGTTTCTTCCTTTTAAGAAATACTTACATTTTTCTCCTTATGGAAGTAGTATGTGTACGTTATAGAGAATACACATAAACAAAAGGAAGAAAAGAAAAATCCCTTGTACTCCCACCACCCAGAGGGACCATCATTATTACCATTTGGTGCTTCTTTCCGGAAGCTGTTTCTGCACACACACAAGTGTTGTTAACCACGAGGATGGATTCAGAGACTCTGCATAGGTGGCCTCTTCATGGGCCTTTAAATGGTCTTCCTGTGATATTGTCAATGACTCCATGAAGAGTCCATTGTTGGGATACCTCAGTTTTTTAAGTCAGCCCCTCATTTCTGGACTTTGAGGTTGTTTCCGATTTTTTACTTTTAAAGCACTTTAGATTTTATCTTCTTTTAAAAGAGAAGCAGTACAAAGGGCAAGAGGAAGCTTTGTGGGGTGATGGAAATGCCCTGTACTGTGGTTGTCATGGTGACTACATGAATACATGTCTGTCAGAACTTAATGAATGTGTACTTCAGATGGGTGTGCTGTGTTGTATGCAAATTACAACTTAATACAACTGGCTTATAAAAAAGGGACGCTAATGTTAGTGGTGGAATTTCGGAGCGCTTTCCTCTGACCAGTGAAGAGGAGGGGGGCAGTTCAGTTTTTAACTGGGAATAAAGGATATTAATGATACAGTGCGTTAAATAAAAAATGTAATGCCAGGTACCTATTGAAACCAAGGACTACTTTTCAAAAAGACACTACATAGGATTCTCTTCTTTTAAAATCACGCTGACTGTGCCTGGGAACCCTTCCATTGTTCTACTCAGGACCTCAGTCTGATAAGGAGAGAAAACAGTTCCCAAGGTGGAATTGCATTGTGGAAAATGTCCTGCTCCTCCTCTCACTGAGATCAAACTTAGAGCATTATCAGCAGGCTGATCCCCGTGCTCCCCTTCACAAGCAAAGGAGAAGAATGGTTGGTTGCAGCGTTCTGCATATTTGAAGACTGTGATCCATCCCTGGTGGCTGGAGTTACCTGTTGCCTGTGATGAAGAAGGCAGAGGAAGGGCCAGGTCTCGCGAGGCTCGAGCGGTCCACTCGGCTTCTCGCAGTGCCGTGCGGTGCTTCCGCCCTTTCCTGCCTATCCCTCTTGGGTAACTTCTGTGTTCTGGGTATTAGTGGCTAATTTTCCTGAAGTGCTTGCAAAATTGGTGTATTGGCAAGAATTCACTTTCAGCATGTCCATTCCTTATTTTTTCTTCATCCTTGAGATAATGTCCTGGAAGCAACAAATGATGCTGTTTTTAAAGGGGTCTCAGAGACTCGGGGCAGACCCTTGAAGGAAGGATGCGGATGAGCCGAAGGGTTGTGACCGAGTCAGCAGTACGGCCTCTTAGGGGACAGTTTCTGCATCTCCATGTCCGTGTGATTAATTTGGGCTTCTCAGATCAGGATGGTCTTGGCCTGTGTTCTCTCCCCTTTACTTAAACTTACTGTAATTTGCTGTGCATTTAATCCAAGACCATGTTGTACAGCGTCATTGATTTGAATAGCCTGCCTCCACCACCTCTGTTGAGTGTCCTAAACAGTTATTTAAACTCTTTATTTTTAGTCCCTCTGGAAAAGAAGTGAACCGTATTCATTCTGATACTTGTTTTACTAGGAAAGGAAACTGACAATTACTTGGTGTCCACGCACCCAGTTAACTCTTCCATCCAAGCACTAACCAGGCCCGACCCTGCTTAGCTTCCCAGATCAGACGAGATTGGGCGCGTTCAGGGTGGTATGGCCATAGACCCCCAGTTAACTCTTTAAAAAACATAGGATGCCATTTTCTTGCAGTTCTTTGTTTTCTTTGTGGTTGTGTTTGTTTCATACAAACCCAGACTTGACAGGTTGTATTTTTCCTTTAACACAGATTTCCTTTACACAACTGTCATTTTTTTTGGTCACTTCAGTTTTTAGCTCCTAGTGAGGGAGGCCTCTTGTCAGCACCCTTCTCTCAATGCGTGTCTTTGTCGTTTTCACAAGCGTGCTGTTGTGCAGGCATTTCTGACATCGGGGGGCGCTTGTGCTTGCTCTCAGGCTGTGACAACGCCATCATCATCTGGAACGTGGGGACCGGGGAGGCCCTGACGACCCTGGACGACATGCACTCGGACATGATTTACAACGTGAGCTGGAACCGGAATGGCAGTCTGATCTGCACGGCTTCCAAAGACAAGAAAGTGAGGGTGATCGACCCTAGGAAACAGGAGATCGTTGCTGTAAGTGCTCTTGGGACAAAACCCCCAGTATCTGTGGCACCTGAGTGAGTGTGAACCATCTGCTTTGTAAAGCAGGCCGCAGGGGCGGCTGGCCGGCGGGCCCTTGCTGGGTGCAGATGTCTGTGGATCAGAAAAGGCTCTGTCTCTCAGTCACTTCAGAGTCGTACGTTTCCAGCTTTTACCCAAGTCTTACCTCTCATTTGGTGACCACTTTTCACAAAGAAATATTTTTGTATTAGTTCACTAGAATTGTTAAGAGTTGACAAGTCTAGACCAGCTAACCCAGTTAACTGCGTTACCAGCTTAGTGCTGAGTATTGATGAATGGATTCCCACCCCACTTCAAAAATGACTGTTAAAGTCTCACAAAGGTGTAGCAAGTTCTCTCATCAGGTCAATGTGTTAGTTTCTACCACCTAAACCAGGCCTCTGCAAAATCACCTCGTGACAAAAGGTGAACGTTTGGGACTTAAATCAGGGTTGAGACTGAAAATGGTGAATCCGAGAATGTCTCACTCCCCATCTGAGGCCCTAAATTGCCCTTCTCGGAGATGCGGGGGTTCTGTAGTGCATCTCTGGAGGGGGGCAGTAGCTGTAGTTGGTGCTCTTAGAGCATTGGGACTCGCTGGCCCTGCTCAGAGTGCCTTCTCTACTTGGACCTTCCAGGGTGGTTCTAGTGCCCTCTCACTGAACAAACAAGGTTAGGGGAGGGGCTAACTGGACTAGACTCTCTTTCCTGTGAGATTGGTAGACACTGTAGGCATGTCCAACCTTAAGCTTATTATCCTCTTGAGAAACAAACATTTGGAATGCAGTGCAGACTTCCGGCCAAGATGGAGGCATAGGTGGAAACACTGTGCCTCCTCCCACAACCAAGTTTAAAGACAACAAAGTTTTAGTAACACAAATGCAACCAAAACACAGAAAATCGAACTGTACAGAAGGCTGACAACAATGAACCGTTCAGCCAGACAGGTAGAGGAGCGGAGTCAGCGGCTGGCAGAGCGGGGCTGGGCAAGAAAAATCGGCCGGACCGACCCAGGAGCGCAGGCAGCAGTTGGTAGATCCCAGGTGTGGGGTGGCAATGGGCGGACCCAGTGAGGGTGCAAGGTGGCTGGCTGACCGAGGTCACACATTCGCACACAGATAAACCAGGTAAGCAGTGAACAGTGAGACCATTCAGTCTAGGGCCCCAGCGACAGTAATTAAAGCCTAAAAGCACCAATTGGAAAGACTTTTGGGCTTGAGGTGCCGGGAGAAGCTCCCAGGCTCACAGTTTGTTGGAGAGACCCACAGGGTCCCGGAGGGTGCACAGGCCCACCCACCTCGGAGCCAGCACCAGGGGGGCCCGGTTTTCAGGAAGCAGCAGAGGGGACTGATATCCGAGAGAGAGTGGAACAAACGTCATTGCCCCTCTCTGACTGACCCCGCCCCCACATACAGCATCAGAACCCAGGGACCTGGGTCGCCCCACCCTGGTGAACACCTAAGGCTCCGCCCCTCATACATAACAGGCGCTAACAGACCAAAACATTATGGCTCAAGAAGAAGAACAGCTCAAATCCCCAGAGCCAGTACTTCTAAGTGACCAAGAAATAGCCAGCCTATCAGATGCACAGTTCAAAATACTGGTGATCAGGATGCTCACAGAACTGGTCGATTTTAGTCACAAATTAGACGAACAAATGAAAGCTAAACTAAGTGAAATGAAGGGAAATGCACAGGAAAACAGTAGTGATGGAAAGGAAACTGGGACTCAAATCAAGGGAGTGGACCAGAAGGAAGAAAAACATAACCAAACAGAAAACAATAAAGAAACAAGAATTTTAAAAAATGAGAGGCTTAGGAAACTCCAGAACATCTTTAAACACTCCAACATCCGAATTATAGGGGTACCAGAAGGGGAAGAGGAAGAGCGACAAGTTGGAAAACTTATTTGAACAAATAATAAAGGAGAACTTCCCCAGTCTGGCAAAGGAAATAGACTTCCAGGAAATCCAGGAAGCTCAGAGAGTCCCAAAGAAGTTGGACCCAAGAAGGAACACACCAAGGCACATCATAATTACATTAGCCAAGACTAAAATGAAGGAGAGAATCCTAGAAGCAGCAAGGGATAAGGGGACAGTCACCTACAAAGGAGTACCCATCAGACTGTCAGCGGATTTCTCAAAAGAGACCTTACAGGCAAGAAGGGGCTGGAAAGAAGTATTCCAAGTCATGAAATCCAAAGACCTACAGCCAAGATTGCTTTATCCAGCAAAACTTTCATTTAGAATGGAAGGACAGATAAAGTGCTTCTCAGATAAGGTCAAGTTCAAGGAGTTCATCATCACCAAGCCCTTATTATATGAAATGCTAAAGGGACTTATATAAGAAAAAGAAGATGAAAAATATGAACAGTGAAAGGACAGCAAACTCACAGTTATTAACAACCACACCTAAAACAAAAGCAAACCAAGAGGACAGCTAGATCAGGAGTGGAACCATAGAAATGAAGAACACATGGAGGGTTAGCAACAGGGGAGTGGGAGGAGGAGAAGAGGGGAGAAGGCACAGAGAATAAGTAGCATAGGCGGTGGGTAGAAGATAGACGGCGGGGGAGGGCAAGAATGCTATGGGAAATACAGAATCTAAAGAACTTGTGACACATGGACATAAACTAAAGGGGGGAAATGGTGGGGGAAGGGTGTGCAGGGTGGAGGGGAATGAAGGGGGGAAATGTAACAACTGTAATGGCATAATCAATAAGATATATTTAAAAAAAAGAAACATGTGACAGAGATAGTTTTATTTTTGCAGTGCACAGACTTGGGTAGGAGCAGGGCATGGCGGAAGGATTGAGTGAGGCTTTTGAGTCAGGCCCTAACCTGAGCTGAGGGACCTTGACCAAATCATCCAGTGTCTCCTTCCCCACCTGCGGAGGAGAGATGGTTATTAATGTGAGAGAGAGAGAGAGAGACACACACACACCACCACCACCCCCCACCCCACCCCCGTCAGCATGAATGGCGTGTGGGGTGTGGTGGGCTTTGGGGTATGGGCCCCACCCTTTCACCCCACCTTCCTGCCGTTTGAATGTGTGTCATGTGCCTCTTTGCTCTCTGTCCTCCAGGAGAAGGAGAAAGCACACGAGGGCGCGCGGCCCATGAGAGCTATCTTTCTGGCTGATGGCAACGTCTTCACCACCGGTTTCAGCCGCATGAGTGAGCGGCAGCTGGCTCTCTGGAACCCGGTATGCCCCGTCCCAGCCTTTCCGCCAGCTTGCTCTGAGCCTTCTCTCTTTTCTCAGTGGGTCATCGGGTTGGCACATAGATTGTGGGGTCCTCAGTATAGTTTTCTGAACTCCCACTTGTCTTACATTGGATGTGAAGTTCTCATCCCCACTGGAGACTTTTTGCTAAATGTCTTTCAAAAATGCATTGTAACACTCCCAAGGAGTGTGTGTTGACTGTTTTTTTAAAAGAATGCGTGAGGAATCCAGACTTGGGAAATGAGTTTTAAACTTGTTCATTAAAAACTTAATGAAGGCCTGACCAGCGTGGCGCAGTTGGCTGGACATCTTCCTGCAAAACGAAAGGTCGCTGGTTCAGTTCCGGGTGGGGGCACATGCCTGGGTTGTGGGTTTGGTCCCTGGTTGTGGCGCACAAGAGAGGTGACTGATCGATATTTCTCTCTTACGTTAACATTTCTCTTCCTCTTCTTGTCCCTCCCTACTCCTTTCTCTAAAATTAAATACATAAAGTCTTTTTAAAAAAAGAATAAGTGGGAAAACACTAAACCGCATACACGGTGTGGTCCCTAGCTGTGTGTATACGTGTGTTGGGAGGAAACAGACCGAGATGGGCATCGCTTCTGTGGGATAATGGCATATGAGACGATTTTTATGGTTTTCCATGTAACTTTTTAAAGAACACATTATAATAAGAAAAAAAGTACTTGCAAAAAAAGTCGCGAAGGAGAAGGGAGCTCTTGGTCCCAGAGTCACTCCGAAGTATGCATCCACGATGCTGTCACATCGGCGTGATTTTCAGCGGGTTGGGTCCCGTTTAGTCCCTGTTGGTGGTTACGTGTGTGAATATCGTGTGTGCATCGGTCACACTCTCATTATTGTGGGGAAACAGCTTCATTGGGGTAAAGAGTGCATAGTAAGATTACAGAAATTGATACTTAGAAATGTGTGTGTGTGTAATTTTTTTCCAGAAAAACATGGAGGAACCGATTGCTCTTCATGAAATGGACACTAGCAACGGGGTGTTGCTGCCTTTCTATGACCCCGACACCAGTATCATTTACCTATGTGGAAAGGTAAGCAGTAATTCTGACATTTAATGTTAAATTTCATCCTGTGGGAGGAAAGGGCTGTTCTCCAGAGATTTTGTAGCTGGGCAGCGTATTGTGTCATTTCAATGAATTTGATGTGTGAGTGTCTGAAGGTAAAATAAAGAAGGATGGTTTTATTGTGTTTTAGGTGAGTGAGACTGGACAGTGTGTAACCTGCCAGTTGTGTGGCGGTAACAGGCCCTGCTCGTACCTCTGACCGAATCAGGGCTCGGGCTTGGGCTGGGGCACTGCGCGCATGTCAGCAGGGAGCTGTCTAGTGAGACCCAGAGAGTGCGTGCTGGCGCTGTTTTGTTTGTTCCTTGGCAGCTTTTATGTTTTGCTTTTGTTGTTTGTGTTCTTGTGTGTGTGTGTGTTTGTGTGTGTGTATGTGTGTTTATTTTTATATGCTGATGTCTCGCACTTGCCTGGTGGTGCTGTGTGGCTTGTGATTTTAGATTTCTCTCCATTGGTATCGGGTGAGTAACCAGTTCGCCACATTAATGACAAAGTCGGGATAGTTCTGGATTGGCGTTTAATACTTAAGACTACATGCCATGCTCTTAAAGAGAAGGATGTTGGGAGAGTGAGCCTTTGAGGGCCTACAGCCCCTTGTTAGGGCCCTGGGCTTGAAAACGTGCGGCCTGATTAAAGCTCCAGGAAGTGACAGTTGTCCCGCACTGCAACAAGAAGCTTTCCTCCTGCTTATCGTTCTCTGCCTAACTAAACTGGTGGTGGCTTTATAATTATTACTTTTTAAAACTTTTTTTACTAGGTGCTAACCTCATTATTACTTTGTAGGTTTTTCCTTAGAAATGTGTGTAGTTGGAATAAGTGAATTAATAGGAATGGAGTGAGGTAAGCCCTCAGAGCTGTTAGGACCCCCCTTGCTGGGTGAAGCCCAGAGTGTCTCTCTCTTGTTGTGCTTGGCGGAGCTGCTGCGGAGCTGCTTCGTGTTTTCTTAGGTCCGTTTCTGAGAAACGAGATCTTGCCTGTTTCCTCGGAGTCCTTTTCCCTCAGAGGTTAACAGCGACCATAGACTGCATCGAGACAAAGGGCGTGTTCCCCAGGGGTCGTTAGCACTAGGCGGAAAATTATTTTTAGTTTGCACAGAACAAATAGTGTGTGTTCAGCTTTTTTTCCATTGCTTTAGACATTTATTTATATGATTGAAACAAATGGAAATCATGAAGACAGACAGGATTGTTAGGGAGCGATACCGCCCAGCTGTGTATGTGTGTGTCTCCATACATACATACTCACGTCTCCCACCAGGCAGAATTGCCCTCATGTTCAGGTTGGTATAACTGTGTGACAGTTCTTTGTTCTTGGACTAGCATGGGCTTCAGATCTCCAAAAAGGATCTGACCATTCCAAGCAAGATCATTGTAGAAGTTTATACATTTTGATGAGATAGCAAACCTTGTAAAGTTAAATACAACTAAAGCTTATTAACTGGGAAAATCTTAGTTTTTATTATTATCTGACTGTCATGAGTGCCCTCAGGACCCTGAACGACACTGCCCTGTGCCCGTTATAACTTAGACCGGTAGTTGCCCTCTCGACAGCCCTGGTCTTTTGTTTGCCTTTTAAAGTCAAATTGTGGTGCAGGTGTTCGGCAGAGGTGGGAACATTTTTGCCCTGACTCTGACTTGGAGCCCAGACTCCATGAAGTAACATTGAGCCTTCAGCAGGGGGCAGAGGAGACCGTTTAAAGGGCATGCTGGTGTTTGGTAAGCGAGGGCTTACTCTGCCAGGATGAGAACGCACCATGTGCTTTCGGCAAGCCTCTTAAGAGGAAGAAAAGTCAGCTGCTGGAGCAGAGCCCTAATTAATACATGATTTACAGGGGAGAGAGACGCCCACTTAAATGAGCTGTTTCAGTTAATAGTGAACACAAACTGGTCTCTGATTTCTTGTAGGGTGACAGCAGTATCCGCTATTTCGAGATCACGGATGAATCCCCCTATGTCCACTACCTCAACACATTCAGCAGCAAGGAGCCTCAGAGAGGGATGGGTTACATGCCCAAGAGGGGACTTGATGTCAACAAATGTGAGATTGCCAGGTAAAGAATCGGCTCGGTGGAGTGTTGGAACTGCTTACGCCGTCTGTGGTCCACGGGAGCAGCACTACTGCTTCTGTGGTTCTGCGGTGCCCGGGTCTTGGTGCCTGGGTCTTCCTGCCCATCCTAGGGGCCGTGGAGTTTGGGGGCGGGGGGACCTTTCCGAATCATTTCATCTAACTGTCCCTCTCCATTCTTCAGATTCTATAACTAGATGGGCAGCAGTAAGCAGCTTAGCCTGCGTGTATTGGACACTTATTGGAGTAGTGAAACTGTCATCTGTTGTCTTCAGGTTGAGGCCGTGGCCAGTGTCCCCCGGGAGGCGAGCAGGGGAGAGCCTGTCCCTGAGGTGGAAATAAGGGGTGGCTTTCCTGCCCTGTGAGGGGGCAAACCAGGTTCCAACATGGCTTGTGGACTCCATGGGCCTTAAACTAGAGAAGGCAAAGACCTGCAGCGGGGAGTTGGGTTGAGGTCATTGGTGTGGGAAGTGCTATAGAATCCCCGCTGCTCTGTACTGCTCTGGATTTTTTAAAAAGTACCGCATTTTTCAGACTATAAGACGCACACTGCCCCCCCCCCTTTGCAAAGTTGGGAGGAATAATGGTCATTAATGCTGCTATTGAGTTCTGTTTACACTTACATTGGTAAAATATTATATTATTTATGTTATTAAATTTTTTGCCACATTTTTTGCTTCAAAATTTTTTTCCCTATTTTCTCTAAAACCTAGGTTAAAAAAGTGTGTCTTATGGTCCGGAAAACGCGCTGCATTCCCTAGTGCTAGTGGGCTTCCTGAGGTGCGGGCTCTCCTCGAGTACTAGTGAGCACAGGTGCCTAGGCCGTTAGGAACCAGAGAACAAGTAGCACCGCGTCCCCAGGCGAAGACCCCAGTACCCATGATGCAACGCTGCACTTCTGTGGAGGCCACGCAGTTTTCCCGTAATTGACACATCTTTAAAAAGAATTTTAAAGCTCTTTTTGTATTAATTGGTATTTTTTCTAACACATCCAACTCTGTAGCTAGAGTAGTGAAGGAAAGGTCTCACACATAATTCGAAATTGTGGTTTAAACCAAACTAATCAAATGTACTTCAAAATATATTGAATTTGAATTTAAGATTATATTCAGTGTTTGGGAGTACGCTTATTTTTTTGTCACCTAAAAGTTTAAAAAGCCATAAAACCATTCAGGACCCCTCCTATGTATTGTGTCTTGAGCATTCACCCAGTGTCAGGCACCGCATGGTGTGCTGCCTGGGTCCCTCTTTACCTCACATAACGCCCTGTGCGGCAGGCGCGCTCTCACCTCCAGGTGAGGAGGAGGGCCTTGCGGGTGGTGAGGCGGTCACACGCTCAGGCACTGCGGTAGCTGAGCTGGGCATCAAGCCCAGGTCCTCCGTACTGACTGCAGAGGTTTCATGCTTTATGTTCCTGCTCTTTCTACATTTGAGACAGTTTCAAATTTTTGAGCAAATTTTTTGAGTGTTAACTATGTCGTGGCTTGCTTGAATGCCAAATTTTTTTAAAGATTTTATTTATTTTTTTTTAGAGGGGAAAGGAAGGAGAGAGAGAAATATCAATGTATGGTTGCCTCTGGTGTGTCCCCTGCAGGGAACTGGCCTGCAACCCAGGCATGTGCCCTGACTGGGAATCGAACTGCGATCGTGTGGTTTGCAGGGCCGCGCTCAATCCACTGAGCTACGCCAGCCAGGGCTGAATGCCAAAATTTTTATTCCTAGGATAAGGATACTTTCTTTTTTCTTTAAAAAATCATTTTTGTGCTTAGTTTGGCCACCTTGGGTTGGCAGAAGACCTGGCATCAAGTCGTAGATACTATCTGATTTGTAGGTGCTCGTTCCCTCCTGCCTGTGGTCTGGTGATTTTTTACAACTGAATCGTCGTCGGTGGTGGTGTCATTTCCACCCCAGCCGACCTGCCCCGGATCACAGGGGTTCCACTGTTACCGTCATGCGTAGGGCTACTTCTGGTTCTGGTCTCCGGTGCACCACTTGCTAGCGTAGATACTCTGTACTTTCGTTTTCTCGTCTGTGCACCAGGAACCCTAAATTCTGCCTACTCCGTGGGCAGGGCAGCCGAGGTGGTGGGCGGAGCATTCCGCGTCCCAGACAGCGTGGTCCAGAAGGGGTGGTTATGGAGCCTGTTTGCTACTTGGCCACCTGTTTGACTTAATGCAACTTTTGCCTTTATTTTCCTTTTGAAGATTCTTCAAACTTCACGAGAGAAAGTGTGAGCCTATTATCATGACTGTTCCCAGGAAGGTAAGTGTCCAGTTTTCTGAGCAGTCTTTGTTTTAAAGAGTTTTTCAAAATCTCCGACCTACCTTCCCTTACCTAACTAAGGGTTTCCCCGAAATGTCTCTTATAGTCGGACCTTTTCCAAGATGACCTGTACCCGGACACTGCGGGGCCAGAAGCCGCAATGGAGGCCGAGGAGTGGTTCGAGGGGAAGAACGCAGATCCAATCCTTATCTCCTTGAAGCACGGGTACATTCCAGGCAAAAACAGGGACCTCAAGGTGGTCAAGAAGAACATTCTAGATAGCAAGCCCACTGCAAACAAGAAGTGTGACCTGATCACTGTCTCCAAGAAAAGCACAGACACGACCAGTGTGGTAAGGACCACAGGCAGTTGAGGGGTGTGCTTGCCTGGCTCAGGCCTAGTCCTCTTGAGCTTCTTCCAGTCCTGCGCACCAGCTGGTGCTGTCCCATGAAGGGGGTCTCAGTAAGTGATAGCGTGTGCTTATTTATGAGTCTCCTCAGTCATGATGTTGGAATTGTGGCCGAGTTCAGCTTCTTTGTTATAACAACTTGGTCTTCTCTGTCTTCAGGAATAAACCAGAGCCCCTGGGTTCTTCTTAAGTGTCTTTCCCCAAACTGAGTACACCTCCCCCTTCTCTAATTTGGGTAAAGTGAAACCGAAGGGCATGGGGTCACAGATGCCAGGAAGAGAAGGCCCTGGGAAAGAGGGCGTGCCAGGTGGGTTCAGATGTTGTTGAGGGTCTGAGTGACAGAAGGACCTGGCAGTGAGTAGTATTTAGCCACAGAGATGATCTTGGGCATCCCGGCAAGAACCATTTCAGTGGGGTGGTAGAAACTGCCACCTGACGTTGAAGACCCGCGTGGCACAGGAGAATGCTGCTTCGGGGAAAGCAGCTTGCAGCCCGGGAGGGCAGGAGATGGGGAAGGCGGGGAATGGTCAGTGGGAAGATAAGCGGAATGGAGAGACAGAGAGCTGGCGTTTGGGCATGACTGAGGAAGCACACGAGTGCAGCCTCGTTTGTGCATGCGTTGATTTCAGGGTTTCTAAAGGAATCATTTCCACGCAGGTGAGGCTCAGGCTCCTTAGAACAGTTAGCAGAGAGGGCAACGGATTTCGCTCCCAAGAACGTTCCTCCCCGGAAAACTGTAGGAGCTCTGTGGCCTCTGGAAGTTCACCCCTCACCCGGGTCACATCGAAGCCACTTCTGGCAGAGTGCAGGATTGGGAGTTAGGGCAGCCTCAGAGGAATGGGTCTTGTCCTGCAGTTTAACTGTGTCCTGAGAGCCGGCCCAGGTCAGTGCGCAGGCGTGGGGACAGGAAGCAGCACTGCGGCGTGCCGCTGTCTGGGGCCGTCAGGTGGGCCAACGAGCGCTAATTACTTGCTGAAGAGGCCCAACCTGGCAGCTGTGGCTTGCCACTTCCAAAATGGAAAACCCCATTGAATGCCTTATAGTTCTCAACTGCTTTGGACTTTGTGGGCTGCTTTTTAGTCACCTCTTCCCTTCCTTTTTTTGTTCTCTTAGCAAAATGAAGCCAAGTTGGATGAGATTTTAAAAGAGATCAAATCTATAAAAGACACAATCTGCAATCAAGATGAGCGTATTTCCAAGTTAGAAGAGCAGATGGCAAAGATCGCCGCCTGAAGGTCGACCCCCAACCCCCAGAACGGGAGCAAGAACTCGTGCTTGGTAGCTGGTCGTTGGTGTGGTCCCAGGGAGGGCGCTAGGGGGGCACTGCCGGTCGGAGACATTGGTTTCCGGTTTGTCAGCCAGCGATAGGCCACATTCCAGTGAGAACTCAATTTGTCTCCCAAATTTGCAGAAACAAAATGTGATTTAAAAGCTGGGCTTTTTATCAGAAAGCTTTTTTGATGTTTTAAGTGTTTATGTGACTTGTTGAACTTTTAAAAGACAAAAGTGCTACTTTTAAAATCCAAGATACTCTGAATTTTAGAAACCCAACCGATTCTGATTCAGTGTCGTGCCCAAGTACCTTTTTTTAACAAATAGGGACCAATGCCACATTGCTTTTTATATTTCTTTTTTTTTAATGTTGCCAAAACCAAAAGTAATTTTTTTTCTTTGTATTTTGCTACTTTGCAGTATTTGTGTGTGGTTTTTTTTTTTCCTTAATTTGAAAGGGACAGCACTGTGTATGTTTATAAACTAAATGAAGATAAGATATTATTTTGTATAAACACTCATCTGAGAACAATCAGAGCAGTAGCCACATTGTGCTGGCTCGTTCGCAGCACAGACCCGGTCACCTCGATGACTGCACACAGGGGAGACTTGAAAAATCACGTGGATTCGTGTCACCACCCCTCTCATTGCATTGAGTCTTCTGATCAAAAATGTTCATCCTGCCATTTCCTTTCTCTCCTTTCTCTTTCCTAGAAATTGGGTGGTTGTACCAGAATGGAATTTCGCTTCTTGGTTACCCTGTGCTTCAGATGATTATAATCTAACCTAAACTAGCATGTGTTTCTGCAGTTTTGTTACCCACGTGGGCTCTGTCGCAGTCATCACTCCAAACATCACGTTTCAGGTTTCAGTCCGTACTTGACCAGGGCACCGGGACAAGACGACGCCTGTACTGTGGAGTGTTCCTTCCTGCCCATTTCAGCAGCTTACCTAGCTCTCAAGTACATGGGGGACCACCGACTAGGGAACCGGGAAGGGAGCGTTGGCTCCTTGTGATCTCTGCTTTCCTGCGTGTCCCATGCTGTCCCTGTGTTGTGCTGGAGGAAGAAGTGCTCTCGTTCGCCACCAGAGCGCCTGCCCAGCCCTCTTCCTCCTATAGGCAGCCACCTCTCTCAGGGCCCCCCCACCCCCCGCCCCGCCATTCCACTCTCCTTGCCTTTCAGCCCTAACTGCATTCCGCTAAGGGAGGCCAGGGGGTGCTACTGAATACTGAGACTTAGGAGAATGGTCTAGAATGGAGCAAGACCAGGAACGCAGATCTCTGCTGTAGCTTTAATGTGCACAAGTGTGTCCCTCTCCACACAAACTGACCCACTCTACCCCTCCTGCTTGCACCCGGGCTGCGTCAAAGCACAGAGGCTCCCCAGACTCGGGGAGGCCAGAGGCTGAGCTCTGATCACCTGTCCATCCCAGGGTTAGCTAGAACTTCTCTCTGCTTCCAATTTTTCGTATTGCATGTTTGAGAAACAAGATCTAAGGAGTTTCTGTTTTGCAAGGAGTGAGTGTCTGTGATTGAACGTGAAACGTATAGTGCCATTGGGACCACAATGGGAACTCATTTGCGTACGTTCCTGCTGGTGTGGGGACACGACTGGCTGGATGCGTCTGAATGCAGGGAACCAGGATGGAGGCAGGGTGTGGACGGGGGTTGGCATGCACAGCCACGCTGGGAGTGACATCTGCCTAGAAAAGGTACTGTGTTCTTAACTGACGTTGGGATCGCTGTCTCCATAATTTCAGGGCATCTGATTGTTCGGTGTGGTTTTGTGTGTGTGTGTGTGTGTGTTTTAATATTGATGTGGATGATGAGACATAAAGAGAAAACAGTAATGACAGTGACTTGTATGTGTTTCTTTACCAACATAATCTGCTGAGGGCCTTTGTTTTTAAGATTCAGAAATGTTTTAAGGTTCCGATGTCAAATGAATTAAGTGAACAAAATTGTTGCTGATGCTGGTGAAACACCACAGGGACTGCGGTTCAGAGCGAAGAGGGAGGCAAGGAAAAGCTGGCCTGGCCTTAGTGTGTGACGTGTGGCTTGTTTCATGAGCGACGCCCGGCCAGACTCAGAGTCGGCGCCTGCAGCACTGTGGTGTATTTTTCCTGTTGTGTCTTTTTTTTTTTAAAGCCGTGCTATCCCAGAGAAGAACCAGTGAATTACTCCTAGATCGGCTCTTATAGAGCGGCCATACTATTCTGTCAAAACACTTGCTTCCATTTTCAAAGATTAAAAAAAAAATCATTGATTACAAAACTGTGTCCGTGTTTATTTCACACGTAGTGGTCTTTGAGGCAACCCACACCCTCTGTCACAGCTCTCTGGCTCAGCGGAACTCGCTGGGTGACTTTTTCCTCCCAACGGCACATGTAAGTATGTACAAGTGCGGGAGAAGTGTGGGCGGGCCGTGCAGCTCCCGAGCGGGGGACACATAGCGGGGTCGAGGGGATGGCTGGCGGCCCGACTCCAGCAGGCCCGGGCATTTGAGTGCGGCCCGCAGCCTCCCCGGGGTGGGGCCTGGGCACGTTTCCTGATCTCGGGGGCCCCTTCTCGCATCCTGCATGGGGGACGAGGGTTCCATTCCGGTGTAGAGGAGACGGATACCTGGGTCTGGCTGATGGAGTGCCCCACTTTGCATGGCTGCCGTTGTTACTGCTGGGAGCACATTTCCAGTTGGGCCTTGGAAAGCATTTTTTTTTTCTTCAGGAGAAGGAAAACTCTCTTTGACTGTGATTTTTATTCCAGCAGAAGGTTTTCAGGGTCATTTGAATGTCATGGCCCTCTTTCAAGGGCTTCCCTTTTTGCACCAAAACATTGCCTCGTGGTCCTTCAGTGATTGTGGCGAAGAATTGCCCACTGTTCAGTGTTACTAAACGGTGTACGTGGGATGGCCACTTGGCACACAGCTGCCCTTCCTCAAATGCCTTCTAAATGTGCTGTCGTGTCGGAGAAGGGTGGCGGCCAGGCCCGTGGTCCGTGCGTGGTCGCAGGAAGCGGAGGTCGGCGGATGCTGTCTGCAGCCCCTCAGTGTCCGGGGTCGGGGGGAGACGCGTGGTGTGGGGTGTTGACGACTGGCTGGTTTCCCCACTTGGCACCTTGTTTCTTTGCCAGCAGACCTAGGAAATAGATCGCCACCGGGCTGGCCCCAGACAGGCCCTGCTGAGGGAGGACTTCCCTTTCTTTAAAGGTGACTTCCCTTGTTGGACTTGATGTTGTGTCTAGAAAAACTGTCGGCTCCTGAGATTCTGTTCACTCTAAGTGGCCCGGTCAGTCTCCTTTTGCTGGCATGTTGGAACATCGCCACATCCGTCGTGGGATTACTACCTGCATGGTCATCGTCGAGGACACACCTTTCCTTATTCAGACAGGCTGTACTTGTCCAACCTGCGCAATGCCCTTTGTCCCCCCCTTTTTTTAATTACAAAAAATGTCTTTTCCTCCACTGTGAAAGGAAGTTTATGGAAATTGGTACAACCTTTCTAGAGGGCAGCACGACAAGATATATCAGAAGTCTTACACGTTCTTTCTTTTTTTTTAAATATAGTTTATTGATTATACCATTACAGTTGTTCTATTCCCCCCTTCATTCCCCTCCACCCGCACACTCCCTCCCCCACCCTTCTCCCCCCTTAGTTTATAACCACGTGTCTCAACTTTTTTAGATTATATATTTTCCCCACTATTCTTGCCCTCCCCCCTATCTATTTTGTACCTACCATCTATGCTATTTTCTGTGTCTTCTCCCCCCTTCTCCTCCTCCCACCCCCCTGTTGCTAACCCTCCATGTGTTCTTCATTTCTATGGTTCCACTCCTGATCTAGCTGTCCTCTTGGTTTGCTTTTGTTTTAGGTGTGGTTGTTAATAACTGTGTGTTTGCTGTCCTTTCACTGTTCATATTTTTCATCTTCTTTTTCTTATATAAGTCCCTTTAGCATTTCATATAATAAGGGCTTGGTGATGATGAACTCCTTGAACTTGACCTTATCTGAGAAGCACTTTATCTGTCCTTCCATTCTAAATGAAAGTTTTGCTGGATAAAGCAATCTTGGCTGTAGGTCTTTGGATTTCATGACTTGGAATACTTCTTTCCAGCCCCTTCTTGCCTGTAAGGTCTCTTTTGAGAAATCCGCTGACAGTCTGATGGGTACTCCTTTGTAGGTGACTGTCCCCTTATCCCTTGCTGCTTCTAGGATTCTCTCCTTCATTTTAGTCTTGGCTAATGTAATTATGATGTGCCTTGGTGTGTTCCTTCTTGGGTCCAACTTCTTTGGGACTCTCTGAGCTTCCTGGATTTCCTGGAAGTCTATTTCCTTTGCCAGACTGGGGAAGTTCTCCTTTATTATTTGTTCAAATACATTTTCCACTCGTGGCTGTTTCTTTCCCCCTTCTGGTACCCCTATAATCCGGATGTTGGAACATTTAAAGATGTCCTGGAGGTTCCTAAGCCTCTCCTCATTTTGTTGAATTCTCATTTCTTCATTCCTTTCTGGCCGGATGTTTCGTTCTTCCTTCTGGTCCATTCCATTGATTCGAGTCCCATTTTCCTTTCTATCGCTATTGGTTTCCTGGACATCTCCCTTCATTTCAATTAGTTTAGCCTTCATATGTTCCTCCAATTTGTGACTGTACTCTACCAATTCTGTGAGCATCCTGATAAATAGTGTCTTAAATTGGGCTTCTGAGAGGCTGGCAATCTGTTGGTCGCTTAGAGTTATTGGCTCTGGGACTTTGAGTTCTTCTTGCGCCATCCTTTGGGCTGTTTGTGCCTGTTAAGTAGCAGGAACGGAGCCCTAGGTTTTCACCAGAGCAGGGCAACTCAGTCGCTGGATTGTGACGTTGTATGTGGGGGCGGGGTCAAAGAGGGATAATGGCTTCCCTCCGGCGCCCGCTGCCGCCTTGACCCGCACCAGCACTGCAGCCACCACCGTCACCAGGGCCACGCAACCCGCTCCACTGCACGTGAGTGTGCCACCGCTGTCAGCCCTCCACCACTGGGTTCGCCCCCTGGGGCCTGTGTGGTCCGTCTCACTGCGCGCGAATGTGCGACCTTGGTCAGTCTGCCCCGCACCCCGACTAGTTCCGGGCTGCCTGCGCTCCTAGGTCTGTCCTTCCTGACCCTGCTCCACTGCTGGCTCTGCCTCTCTTACCGTCCCCGTTGAACGGTTTGTAGCTGTCGGACTTCCATATAATTCGGTTTTTTGGCCTCTGGGTGTGTCTTAGTTCTCCAAAACTTTTGTTGTATCCAAACTTGGTTGTGGGAGAAGGCACAGTGTTTCCACCTATGCCTCCATCTTGGCGGAAGTCCCACGTTCTTTCTTTTGACCCAGGATTTCGTTCCAAGGAAACTAATGGGAGATACATTCAGGAATTAGATTAGTAAAAAAATAAGTCCAGCAAAATTGGTTAATTTCCTTGTCCTGTTCATGCAATGTTGTACTGTGTAGCGCAGGGGGTGAGCACAAGGCCCGAACCCAGCCCCCCACTTTCCTTTGTCTGGCCCAGCACCCTGTTTCTACCCGGTGGCAGCGCCGAGCTCCTTGCCCCTAGTTAAGGAGCAGTTACATTCATACAGTCCTAAAATTACATTATACCCTTTGAAGGCAACCTCGAGGCTGATGTGGTCCCCGGTGAAAGTGAGTTTGTCACTCTGCTGCGTAGTTATTTGAAGTCGTTGAGTATTGTTTCAGGGTGTCAGGTGGCCACCACCAGGTATATTCTAAGTGCCCCACAGTGAACTATACTGCTAATGTCCTCAGAAAAGTAAAGTTTGTGTTTAAAAAGAATTCTCTCCAACTCTCCCTGCCATGAAGTCAAAAGTACTTTTAAAAGTACTTTTGTAAAAGTACTTTACAAAAGTACTTTTTCAAAAGTGGTGGGGGGAGGGGTGTCCAGCCTGTTAGACCTGTTCATGCAAAAGTAGACCAGACTTTCTAGTCAGGAGGCCGGGCCAGGCTCCGTGAATAAAGACAGAGAATAGCCACACCAGAAGGGATCGTTTTTGGCAAACCCTTTTAAGGGTATAAATATATAAGATGTATATTTTTAAAAAAGGTTTTTGTAGATCTTATTTTCAGAGAAAGAGAGGGAGAGAAACATCAATGTGTGGTTGCCTCTCACGCTCCCCCCTACTGGGGACCTGGCCTGTGCTCAATCCACTGAGCCACACCAACCTACACATAAATATACATCACAGGACTATGTGATGTATATTTATGTGTGGAATAAATGCTACAAATGTTACTGTGCGGATTTAGTAATCTTCAAGTTTGAGTAAAGAGATTCACTTAGCAATCTCTTTAAGATTGAGTAATCTTTATGTAATTGGGGTTTTCTGAATTTCTAAATGTCCTATCAATGTCTTTATTCCCAGAAAGGAACTGTTAAAAGTAATGTATGCATGGTAATGAGTAGCACATTGAAACCAGCATCCTAAGTCAGTGGAGGGAAGGAAATGCTGTGGCTCCATTAAGTGACTGGGTGCAGAGGCTCCCGGTGACACAGCGTGCATTCTTAATGGAGACAATAGTTAAATGAGAGGAAACTGGGTTTTTTGCAAATCTATAAGCAAAAAGTAAGTTTCTTCTTATTCTAGACTTCAGACTGGGAAGAACATTGTAAGTCCCAAAGCAATAGAATAAATCACATAGGAAAAGGTAGATTGGCTCCATAAAAATCAAATTATGTAAGACTTTGAAATGTCAAAAAATGAAGGCTGTACAAATTGGGAAATACATTTTTAACCCATGTGCAATGGGACAGTATATTTTAGTGCTTACTCAGTCCCGGCCAACCGCCTCTGACTGAAGTGGGGACGGCATCACCACCTTGGCAGAGAGTGTCCGATTTTAAGTCCCAAAGGCAGCATTTTTGGTTCTCCCACCCCACGAAGGACATGCGCCAGCAAATGGGTTGTCTTGGACTTGGAGGTGGAAGGACTTCGCTAGGAGACACTGGCCGCAGTGTGCTCTGTGAACTTCCTCCCGTCACAAGTTTCTGAAAGAGGTGGAAGGGAGAAGTGGAGCGTGAGAAATTGCTCCCCCTCGGAAGCTACTCGAAGATAAGGTAGCTGCCAAGTTGGTGGGAGTGGTTGACATGTGGAGGAGGAAGGTGGTTTTAGGCTGGTGGGATCTTTGAAATGCAGTGTTATTTTATTGTGTGGAATTGAAACGGGTAAGAAAACCGATTTTAAGAGCCTGAGTAAATGGGGGGTGGGGCGTGGAAGTTGGGGGTGAGGAACTTAGTTGCAATGACAGACCGCGTGGTAAGGGACCTTGGTAAAGGTCTCTTGGTAAAGCCTCTCCATGGCCCAGACGCCTGGAGTCAAGACGAGAAGGGACTCCACTCCGGTGCTCAGCTCAGAGGTCGGCAGTTGAAATGCAAGTGGACGGGTCTCTTCTGTTACCAAAGGAAACTCGTGTGCGCTCAAGTTCAGGGACTGGCCACTGGGTGCTTAGGTTTTTTTCTTCTTTCAATGGCAGCTTATTCACATCTCAAAGACTAAGTGAATTTTGGGGGAAAGGATTTTGTGGTTTTGGAACAGCACCATGGAGAGGTGATTCTGATGGGATCCCAGCAGGCAGTTCTGGGAAAGCTTTGGGGTGATGGAGCCAAGCCGTCAGTGTTGCAAAGGGGAGGAGCCAGGGGCTCACCTGGTATCAGGTGCTGTGTGCATGTGCCAAGGCTTCGGATACACGAGGCACCTTCCCCGCCTTCACGGCCAGCCTGCGATGCAAATAGACTACAGTGTAAAGGGGTCACACACAGGTGCGTGGGCGCCCTGAGCGGGGTGCCCTCAGGTCCTAGTAGCAGGGCTCACCTTCATCATAACGCAGTCTCATTCCTGATCCTACCTAATCCCGTCCACTAGCTGGATGTGGTTCTGTTCTGTTCATCCTGGCATTCGCCAGGTAAGTATCTTTTTTATAGTGACCGTATAAAGGTCCTGGAGAAAACTGGGGAGCGAATGGCCTAAATGGTCCAGCAAGGAAAGGGGTTTGAGCTCCGTGCCCTGAGGGTTGAGAAGTCAACCATCGGGATTTCAGAAAGAAATCCAAGAGCCGAGGCTGCATTGAGGAGCCTGAGAACTGGGAGGCAGCCCAGTAAATAACAGGAAGTTGCTGCAGACTTGTTTTCATGCCGAGGTGCGCTTTGGGTTGTGGGAGGCAGGCTGAGCATCTCATGGTTACCAGATGCCTTGGCTGTGTCCTGCCGCCCTCAACTACGGTTTCAAAATGACAAGTGAGTTGTCACCCTGGCTAGTTTCTACTAGAGGCGACGTTATCAGAATATCAGGAAAGATGGCAAAGTGAAGGTTTTTTAAATTAAATTTATTGGAGTGACATTGGTGGGTGGAGATTCTTATCTGGGCCCCTGCCAAACACCTTTCCTTATACAGACCAGGCCATTTTTTAATCTGGTTCCTCCACCTCCACCCACTTGTTTGTTCCCTTTTTTGCTTCTAGAATGATGTTTTCTGGAACAGAATCTGTCAAGACTTCACAGGGAGGCCCAAGTCCACCCTCTTCAGCCTCTCCTGGGAGGGCGCCTTGAGCCCTGCCTCCCCCGCTATCTGGTTCCGATCTCTCAGATCGCACACATGTGCTGTTGGCTGTGCGAGTTGGTGCCAGCTTCAAACTACATCCTATTCTAGCTACTTTTTTTTTTTTTTTTTTAAGATTTGGTTTTTAGAGAGAAGGGAAGGGAGGGAGAAAGAGAGGAAACATTGATCAGTTGCCTCTTGCATGCCCCTCAACTGGGGAACTGGCCCGCAACCCAGGCATGTGCCCTGAGGAATCCAACTGGCAACCTTTGGGTTTGCAGGAGAATGCCCGCCCCACTGAGCCATACCAATCAGGGCACATTCCAGCTACTTCTCACACTTGCACTGTTACCCTTCTCATCTCTGATGTGGACTGATCTCCTGTAGTAGGGTTCTCCAGATAGGATGGGTCCAAATGTACTCATTTATAGAGAGATTCATTATAAGGAACTGGCCCACACAACTGGGGAGGCCAAGTCCCAAGATCTCCAGTTGGCAAGCTGGAGACCCCGAAAAGCAGGCGTTCCAGTTTGAGTGTGAAGGCAGCCAAAGAACCAATGCTCACAGGTTGTCAGACAAGGAGGCCCATCCTGGCTTCAGCGGATTGGGTGAGGCCCACCCACAGTGCAGAAGCCAGTCTGCCCCTCTCCGTCCACCCAGTCACGTTCGTCTTTCCCAGCAATGCCCTCACAGTCTGACCAAACGTCTGAGCACACTGGGGCCCAGTCGGGTTGACACATGATATAACTGGCACAGCTTCCCAAGCAGCTTCCTGTTGTCCCCTGCTTTCGTCCCCTGCTTTTGTCTTGACGCAACAGCCAGAGTAACCTCTTCAGACACTGAGGCAGGGTGGGCAAACCAAGGCCCACGGGCCAGATCCAGCCCACAAGCTGAGAACCGGTTTTACATTTTTAAGCGGTTGGGGGGAAATGGAAGAATAGTGACAAGGGAATGTTACACGAAATTTAAATTTTAGTGTCCATAAATAGAGTGGGAACACAGCCACACCCATCTAAGTACCATCCATGCTGCCCTTCTCCATTTGTAGAGTCAGTAGTTTTGACAGAGACCCCATGGCCAAAAGCGAAGTATTTATTCTGGCCCATTAAGAAAAAGCTCGCTGACCCCCTATACTTAGATTCAAAGCCCTCTGTGACTTCTCATCCCACTCAGGATATGAGCTAAAATCCTCACGATTGGCAGAGGCACCCTGTCCCTGCAGACCCCCCACTGCCTCTGAGCCTTTGCATGTGCTGTTCCCTGGACCTCCCATCCTTCCCCCACTGCCAGCATCTGCACAGCTCATTCCCCTGCCGTCTTCCCCATTACATGTTATTATCGTCAGATCTGTCGGCTCATTGAGTTTTTGACGGTCTCCCCCAAGTTCGATGTAAACACTGTGGACAGGTACTTGTTTCATTCTCTGTGGTATCCCTAGGAACAGGCACATCGTGTCAATAAGCATTGAATGAATGAGTTGAAAATACAGGCATCTGGGTAGGGGGCACCTATTAGATTATCTGTGTGGCAGAAATTTGCTTGCAGAATACAGCCCTCCCCTGACCACAGGTCACCCCAGGCTGGCCCAGTGAGCCCCTTGGAGTTCATTACCTCCAGTGCATCATACCTGAGTTTTCATTTGCAGGGGCCTGGGAGTTGGGGACTCCAGGGACCCAGCAGACAGAGCAGGTGCACAGCGGTGGAGGAAGGGCTTCTGGGTCCCTTTGCCCCCTAAGTCCGCACCTCACGTCCAGCCGTTCTTCTGACCTTAAATTCCATGAGATACCCCCGAATCCTACTGCCACCTACGCCAGTCTGAATCGACCCCTTCCTCATGCAGGTCTGCTTCGGAGCCCCTTGAGGTCTGAGACCCAGGGCTGCTCACCCCCACACGGCCAAAGCCTCGTGCTCGGGTTGGCTGTGGCAGGCATGGGTTCCTGCAGCTGCTACACCGTTCTTGAGAAACCCCTGAGTCTGAAACGTGTTTCTAGATTAGATTGCCCTCTGACCTAGGTTTTGGACCAGTTCCTGAGGTCCACCCCTCAGTGCCCATGCTGACGCAGTGACCCCTGAGGAGCCCTGCTCTTTACTCTAGAAGGCCGGCTTCACGCCGCAGGCCCGCATCCCAGGTGGGACAGCCAGAACGGGGGCCAGACAGAAACTCCCTGCCGTTCTGTTCCCATTTCAGAAGAGGAATTGCACCCCAGCTGCAGTGGCTTCAGAGTAGCCGTTTCCCCTTTAAATGATTCCAATACACAAACCTCAGCCTGTGAGCCCTCCCTTCAATGGCAGAGGACGACAGGGGGCGGCAGCTGGGTATCAGGCCTCCCTTCCCTCCCAGGGCCGGGCCTTTCAGTATGGCGGCTCTGCTCTCTATGAGACCTTGGCTTTCATTGATCAAAGGTCCCGTGGCTGGCAGGTAAATTCAGGAAGTGCTGCCCCTTAGAAAGAGGCTGCGTAGCTGGGCTGTCCAGCTTGTTTGGGAGAAAGCGTAGGCTTGGCCGGCTGGGCGCCCTGGGCCCTTCCCTGGGCCCCAGCTTCCTGGTGGTGCTGGGGAAGGCAGGGGTGGCCCAGTGAGAGCCCCCTCGTTTTCCTGCAGTTTTCGGGGAGAGAGCAGAGGGGCCAACTGGAAGGGGGCGTCATGTAGAGGAGGAGCCACAGAGAGCTCCCAGCGAATTACAGAGAGGCCGTCAGATCTCAGCTTTACCTGGCCTGTCGCAAATTGGCCCAGGCCCAAATTTGCCGGATCCCAAAGTGTTGAATTCCCCCAACCCCATTTTACTTAATAGCTGAAGGCATACGTGGCCAGCTTGTGCCTTGTAAGTGCCAGGTGCGGGGAAGCTAAATTTGGTTGGCTTTGGCCACCTCCTGCTTCCTTCCTTTGTCTCGCTCTAGGATATTAAGTTTTTTAGGACTATTCTCATCACTGGTGTGAACGGTTCCCCAGTCCACTGCCCAGGCAGGTACAGCAGAGGAGCAGCATGCGACCGAACAGACCGCTCTGCACCAGTGCGCCTGGGCAGGCCATGGCGACGGGTGCTGTGGTGAGACCGTGTGGCACACGGGTGACCGTTAGGCATGTCCCCGTACAGGCAGACTGCGGATGTGCTTCGGGCTGGATTCCAGACCCCCGCAATACAGCAGGTCACATGAATTTGTGGGAGTTCCCCAGTGCATGCAAAAGTTACATTTACACTATACTGTTCTCTATCAAGTGTGTTTAAAAAACACACGTTGGCTGGTGTGGCTCAGCTGGAGTGTCATCCTGTAAACTGAAAGGTCGTGGGTTCGGTTCCCCAGTCAGGGTGTGTGCAAGAGGCAAATTGATATTTATCTCTCACAGCAATGTTTCTCTCCTCTTTCTCCCTCCCTCCCCTCTGTCTCTAAAGCTAATGAGCATGTCCTCGGGTGAGGATAAATAAATAACAATGTCTTAGTTCAGAAATACCGCACTTCCAAAAAACGCCAGCCATCATCGGAGCCTTCAGCAAATTGTGATCTTTTGGAGGGTCTGGCCTCCCTGTTGGTGCCGCTGACCTGTCAAGGGGGTCGGTTGCTGAAGGGGGAGGCAGCTGTGGTGGTGTCTTAAAATAAGACAACATCGATGCTTCTCACGAACGATCCCTCCAAGGTCACTGGTTACAGAGCACCACAACAGATACAATAACGAGAAGGTCTGAACTCTGGCCAGAATTACCAGAAATGTGACAGAGACAAGAAACGCGTAGATGGCACCGGGAGACCTGCCCTCTACGGGGTCGCCACACCCTCTCAGTTGGTAACACACCCAGAAGAACAAGCACACAAACCGAAGTGTATCTGGGAAGTGCCATAAACCGAGGTGCAATAAAGTGGGGTACAATCAAGCGAGGTAGGTCGGTGTAGGGACCCCACCCAGTGGGGCTGCAGTTTTCCCGGGGAAACCAGCTGTGTGCACAGTGGCGAACAGTCTCTCTGCGCCATCCAAGCCCAGCCTATTGCCAAGCGCGACCCCTTTCTCAAGCTCTCTGCATTCCGAGGCCTCCCAGCCTGTGCCTGTGCTCCGCTCTGTGCCTGGGCTGCCCCCCACCAGCCCCCCCTTACCTGTCATCTCAAGGGCCACTTCCCCTTGGAAGAGTCTCCTGACACCCCCCCCCCACCCCCGGTTTGGTTCGGGGCCCCTCCCTGGCCGCCACAAGGTGCCTCTGTCATCACACAGTGTCGTTGTGGTCTGGTTTTTTGACAGCTTCCCCACCCGACGAAGAGCTACAGGAGGGTGGGGGTCTGAAATTGCTTGGCTTTGGGTCTGGGTGCATGCAGCCTGGGGTGCCCGGGCAGCCTAAATGAACAAGTTGGAAAAGAAAGGAAGCAGGCCTTGCCCCCGTGGACTTGGCAGTGTAAGTCCACATGGAGGTTCTTGGCTGCAGCCGGAGGGGCCACCTGTGCACTCAGAACATTCAGATCACAAAAGAAGGACCCTGTTAGGTTTACAAAGTTCAGGAAGGCCTGGGTTGTACGTTTTCTACCCCCTTCCCGGGCAAAAGGCGACACCTGCCCTCTTTAGCGTCTGGCTACTCCCTTCCAGGGCCGGGTCCCTTGTCACCTCCACTCTCCTTCAGCTGTGGTGTAATGCTGTGGCCTTCCTCTGCTGGGTCCTCTCGACCGCTGCTCCCCAGATTTCCACGTGGTTCTCGGTGTTTGCATGGTTACCGGAACCCAAATGTGACATCAGGCCCCGCAGGCCCCTGCCTCCCACCCCTACCCAGTGCAGTCAGCAATGTCACCGGAGCTGTCACAAACAAGGAGGTATGGGCCGTCACGTGGCCCCGAGTAACCACATTCTCGCTTCCTTTTTTCACACTCGGCCGTTGGGCGTTGGCAGGGTCTAGGACCACGGCCGAGGGTGCCGCTCCAGGGCCCTGCAGCGGGGGGCTGGGTCCTTGTTGCTGAAACAGAGAAGCCACTTCTCCTGGGCCCACAAGGCAACTGTCCCATGCTCTACTGAGCACGGTAAGTGCTGGCTGGCTTCTAAAACCACAGGGAGTGGCTGGGGGCACCCCAGGGGCCAGCAGCCCTGCCTGGCAGCTGGGGGCAGGTGGGGGCAGGCCCTGAGCTCTGGCCCCTAGGGAGGGAGGGCCACCCAAGAGTCAGCGAGTGGGACCGAGGTCTCCCTGGAGTGTGTGGTCTCATTCTGCTGTCCCCGCTGGGGCCTGCTCCCCTCCCCTGCCGTCTTCCCTCATGGCTTGGGAATATCCTGAATTCAAAAGATTGGAGAAACGGGGAGCGTTTCCCTAAAAACCATCCTACCCCCTGCTCCCTTGGGTAGGATTCCAGGGCCCAGACGGGTGAAGGGATTTGCTCAGACACAGAGCTGGGGTGGGGCCTGGGCGACTCCTCAGAGGGCTGCAGGCTCCTCCGTGCTGTTGCATGTTAATCGTGTGTGTGTTTATTTTTTTAATCCTCACCTGAGGATATGTGTCTTGGCTCTAGAGAGAGAGGGAGGCAGAGAGAGGGGGAGGCAGAGAGAGAGAGGGAGAGACATTGATGTGAGAGAGAAACCTCAACCAACTGCCTTCCGTATGTGCCCTGACCACAGACTTCTGGCGTCCCGGACGACGCTCCAGCCAGCAGAGCCACCAGGCCGGGGGCTCTTGGCACTTACTTTGTTTTTAATAAGATCGAGGAAATGACGTGTGTTAATAGCCAATTGTTTAAATATTAGAATTAGGATACCATTGCTAGCAAAAATGCCCAATAATTACAATTGACTCTTAATTTGTATTGGGGTGCTTTAGGGACAAAAAGGAAAACGGGGTGGGCAGCAAAAACTTCTTGCTTCCCCCTCCTACCTCTGGCTTCGAGTTCCCCAGGCCAAGCCTCTCACAGTCCCAGAACAGGGAGCTCAGGAAGTGGCTCCCTGGCCTCGAGCCCCAGGAGTGCTTCCTCAGGGGGTTCCCTGGGCTGGCCACACCCTAAATGGCAAATGCCGTCTCACCGGGCTTGACCAGCAGACTCGGGAGAGCCAAACCCAGATGTGGGGAGGGCCAGGCTGCCGGGCTCCTGGCTGCGCCTCCCGGGAACCTCGGCCCGGCTAGAGCAGGGCCTTCAGAGGGGCCCAGGAACCGCCTGAGAACCCTGTGCCTCATCAGTGATGAGAAAACCAGGGCTCAGAGGGGACAAGCTGCTGCTCTGGGTTGTAGGGCCCCAGTGAGCTAACGATTCATGTAAAGCTCTTAGACGGGGGCCTGGCGTGGGGTCGACACTCCACAGATACCAGCAGCGTCAGGCAGGAGTGAGTCCTGCTTGAGTGTGTTTGGTAGGGTGATAGATAACGTGGGTGTAAGTCTTTGTAGTTGGAATTTGAACATATCACCCAACATGTCATAGGATGTGATTGAGTGTGCTGTTGTTATGTTACAGAATTACATGCTTAGGATGTTGTAATAAAAAGGGGGTGTCACTTCCTGCATGCGATTCACAAGCCAGAGGGGGCCGAGGCTCTACCCTGCACCCAGGGCTTCCTCCTGGCCCTCTCTGACCAACGGCATCAGACTTGTGTCAAAGCTGCCCCAGGGTTGGGGACTTTTCAGGGATGTGGCCCTAAATGTAGAATGACAATGAGACGAGCTGGACTTTATTGAGCACTTACTATGTGCTAAACAGGCAACCTGGACCTGCTCACTTCAACCCCCAGCCCCACATGGGGCAAGTGCTACTGTTGCCCCTCCTGTTCCAGCCAGGAACCTGGGGCTCAGAGAGGTGAGTTCAGTTGCCCAAGGTCACACAGCGTGTAAGCGACAGGGCTGGGACTGGATCCGGTGTGATACTGGGTTTGATCCCAAGTTGTGCCAGGCCCCGTCCAGTCTGAGGAGACTTGGACCTGCACTAGGACTGGGGGTCTGGTGGGCGAGGGGTCGCCTGGGCCTCGGTTTGACCGACTTGGGGATTCGGAGCCTTCCCCTCTCCTGAAGCTGCTCAGCCTGCACCCCGAGAGCCCCTGTCTTTCAGATCCTAAGGTTCCAAGAACTTGAACATTGGGGCTCCTGGGGTCCAACGTTCTGAATGGGAGGTCCCAAGTGTCTGGGAGTCCCATGACATCTTTCCTGAGCCCAGGGTGACTGCGCAGTGTGGGTCCCTGGAGCCAGGGTGTGGGTCCCCCAGCAGGCTGCCCACCCCACTGAGCCCACCCCACTGAGCCCACCCCACTGAGCCCAACCTGATTTTAGGGCAAAAGGTAGGAATAGGCAGTGTCTGGCCTCCTCTCTTAGGTAAGTAGAAGACAAAAGAGATGGGACAGCTCTTGGCCCGTCTCGGAGCCCCACCCAGCCCCTCCCGCGGTGAGTGGCCGGCTTCCTGCCGCTGTAGAGAGACAGGTGGAAGGCAGGGCCTGGAGGGAGTGGCTTGGAGCCTCGCTTTCCTGATCTGCCCATGGGCATCCCCTCCCCCACCCCCCTGGCCAGGGTGGAGTGAAGAGGGGGGAGGTCCCCTCAAACGCTGAGAGGACGACAGATCCCCCCCACATACACACACAGTGCAGGCTTCGTAATACAGGCTTCGTTGTATTGCACTAACTTTATTTCAGCAGATGTCTGAGTTACTGCCCTCCCTTTCACACCCAGTGCTTATACTCCGCCCTTCTCCTTGCTCCCTGCGTGGCCCCTCGGACCCACAGAACCCCTGGAAGCTGGTTTTCTTACAGTTCCGTGAGCCGGAGCTGGCCCGGCCTAGGCCTGGTGTGGCGGCCCCTTCCCTTGGAAGCCTGTGGGATGGGACAGCAGGCCCCAAGATGGGGTGACCGGCTGCCCCAGCTTGACTGGGACTGGGGCATGGGGACCAGGACCAGGAATTTCATGTAAGGGACACCCAGGACAAGATGGTCGCCCTACCCAGGCCCAGGCAGGGAGATGTGGGCTTACCTGTTTCTCAAAAATCCTCACCCGAGGACATGCCCACTGACTTTAGAGAGAGAGGAAGTCGGGGTGGGGAGGAACATTGATGTGAGAGAGAAACACCCACTGGGTGCCTCCTGTACGTACCCAAGAGCAGGGACCGGACCTGCAGCCTAGGTACGTGCCCTGACTGGGAATCGAACCCACAACCTTTCGGGGCATGGGATGACGCTCCAACCAGCTGAGCCACTAGGCCAGGGCCCAGTGCACTCATCTGTTTTCTCAACAGGCTGGGGAGGTCTGGGCTCTCACACAGGACCCCGAAGCCTCCCTAACTTTGTGGGGGAGGGGGAGGTTGCCATCTCTGTACCCTCCCTGGGTGTACCTTTCCTCTGCTTCTCTGCCCACAGGCCCAGAGAGAGCCCCCCAGACAAAATACCCCTGCCGGATGCCAGCTCTGGAGACCTTCCCTGCGGCACCCCATCCCATTCTTGCGACCATTCTTTGAAACAATTGTATCTATTCTACAGGTGAGGAAACAGACTCAGAGACCCGGAAGTGACCTGCCCAAGTCACACAGTGGCTAAGAGGTGTCCCCCCGCCACCCTTCTGCATGCAGTGGACAGTGGGGATGGGAGCAGGGTTGAGGGCCCACCTTGGGAACAGACCCCGGCCCCTCCATGGTATCCTCCCAGCCGCCAGCCTGCAGAAAGAGGGGCCCCAGGCTCTCTCAGAGGCCTCTCCCCACCCCAGAGCTGGCCGGTTGGGCCTTGAGTGTTTGCCCCCTCTGGCTCCGCCTCCAGGAAGTGACTGACAGCCCAGCCTTCCAGGAACTGACAACTGTGTGAGTGGGGGTGAGGGGTTGAGTCTTTTCATAATTAGGAAGCAGGGTGAGCTGGTGGCTTCCTCCTAAATTCCTCTACCCCTGGGAAAGTGGGGCCAAGGTTAGGCCATACACTCCTCCCCCAAGTAGGAACTCCACCTCTGGAAGGCAGGGCAAGGGGGCAAAGAACGTGTGCGTGCTCGTGCGTGTGCATGTGTGCAGGACACATTTATTAAGCGCCTGCTATGAGCCTGGAACTTTTGAATCCACATCATCTCACTGCATTCTCTCAACAGCCCCATGAGACAGGGACTGTTTGTGGTTCCATTTTACAGATGAGAAAACCAAGGCTCAGAAAGGCAAAGATCTGTGTGAAGGTTATCCAGCGTGTAAGAGGCTCAGCCAGGACTCAAACGCCTTTCCATGGGACCCCATAGTCCGTGCCCCCAACCCTGTGCCCTGCACGGCACCCAGTACAGAGGGAGCTGGCCTCAAGGTCCTCCTTGTCCCTACTCTGCCCTCCCCCTCCCAGTTGGGTTCCCAACCCCAGCCTCAAACCCAGTGAGCTGTGCTCTCTGCCCAGCCTTTGCTCCATCTGCCCGCACAGCTAGATTAGGTCTCCGCACACAGCCTTCCTGTACCCTCCCTGGGTTCAAAGCTGAGCTCTGCCACTCTCCAGCTGTGTGTCTTTGGACAAATTGCTTCACCTCTCTGAGCCTCATCCCTCCTCAGCAAAATGAGGCTACCGGTAATTACCAGTACCAGGTGTGTCGGGTGCAAAGATGGTGAAGTCTGGTTTAAGAAAGTATTTTGAGATAAGCTCAGACTGGCATTTTAGAAACCAACGTACTTCCACCAACAGGTGAAGGAGGTCAGGTTGAGGCTGGACGCTGAGGGAACTGTGAGTAAGTGACAGTTCCTCATGGGGCGCTAGGCAACTGCTCCTCACTCCACAGGGAAGGTGCTGGAAGTCACCCAGCTCCCTGTGCCCCAGGTGCTGTGGCAGGGGTGGCAACACTGTGGGAGGGTCCTATGTCCAGGGACCCAGAAATACCCAAAGCCTACCCTGGAATGAAGCTATACCCCTCTAAGGCAAGATTCTGAATTGCACCAACTCCAGCCAGGGTCAGAAAGTGTGGGGAGAGAGAAAAGAAGAAAGCACAGGCAGTCACAACGCCAAGAAGAAAGGCCAGGGAGCTGGCCCAGAGGAGAGGCACTCCCCTTCCAGACTACCTGGTCTGGAGGCGGAAGGCAATACCAGAACAGACAGTGACCTACCCAGGGGCAAACGAGGTGGCTGTCAGCTCCCCGAGGGCAGGGCTGGTCTGAGAAGGTTTTTCACGGGCCCCAGAGAACACAGCCAATGGCTCTGGGCCCTGGGGGACTTACGGGATAGGGTTTCCAAAAGAATCGAAGTGGCTGCCCTTGGCTGGAGCTCGTGGGAACAAAGTACTAAGGGCTTCGCGGGTATCACCTCGTTTCAATTTCACTACAGCCCCTGAGGTGGGGGCTGCCTTCCCCACTGGGGATTTGAGGACATAGCCAAGGGGGGCCAGGCCCAGCTGAGACCAATCCTGAGAAACACGAGAAAAACTGAGCATCTGAGGCACAGGCCAGGGCTACGTGGGGCAGGAGCCAAGACTGGGGAGAGTGGAGCAGAGGGGCCAGGATCAGACCCCAAGAGGCCTCAGGCGTCCAAACAAGCAGCTTCGTCCTGAAGACCTGTGGTCTCCAAAATCTTTTTGCTCTTAAGATGCCAACGGTGATGAGTCCATGGGTCTGTTTCTAAACTACTCTAGTCACGTTATATTATACATGCATACACACATGAAAATCAAAGAAGGGGTGCCATAAAAGTTCACGTAACTAGGAGGTCTAATATTTTCTGCCTGCACCCCGGTGGACTGCCTTGCCCACAAATAAAAAGCTTCCATCGAAAACGGTAGGGAGGCGAGTGGTTTCTGGGCACGGCAGAGAGGAGGTGGAAGCTCCCCCACGTGGATTTATTCATGGTGATAAACAGCAGCAGCTGCTGGTCGCTCGGGGCCTGCTGTGCGCCGGGCACGGGCTTGGTCACCAGGGTGCCTAAGCCTACACATCTGCCCAGGCCAGACACACGCCCAGCTGCGGCCATCCAGAACCGCGGTCGAGGGCGCTCAGCAAGCCCAGGGGTCAAGCTGTGCTGATTTCCCCTCTGTCTCTCTCCAGGTGCCATGCCTCTGCAGCTCCTCCTACTGCTGACCCTGTTGGGCCCTGCCAGCAGCCTCCAGCTGTGGGACATCTGGGAGGGTGGGGCCAAAGAGGCTCCAGGCCACCTGCTTGACCGGGGCCGGAGGCAGGTGCACCTCGGGGATGAGGACTTTGACATGTACGATGTGTCTTATAACACAGACCCTCCAGAAACGCTTGAAAATAATGGCACAGAGGCTGTGACCCTGAGCCCCAACCTTCAGGCTGTGACGGGACTGCTGGGGCAGAGGGATTCTGCAGGGACTGGTACTCCTGAGCCAGCCACTCTGGGGGTAGCCGGAGACGTCTCTGCTGGCCTGGATGCAGGAGGGGCGGCCACTGGGGACCTCAGCACGGAATTTGTGACAGCGGGGATTCCCCTCACACCGGTCCCTCTGCCCCAAGAGCTGGTCACTTCAATCCCTCCCATCATGGAGGCTCCATCCACACAGGCGGCTCTATCCACCAAGCTGGCCTCCGTGAATGCCCTGTTCCTGGGGCCAGCTGCCACGGAGGCCCTGACCACACAACCCACGGCCACGGAGGCCCTGACCACACAACCTGAGGCCACGGAGGTCCAGACCACACAACCTGAGGCCATGGAGGCCCTGACCACACAACCTGCAGCCACGGAGGCTCTGACCACACAACCTGCAGCCACAGAGGCTCTGACCACACAACCTGCAGCCACGGAGGCTCTGACCACCGCACTAGATGCCACAGAGGCCCTGTCCACAGCATTAGCTGCCACGAAGACCCCTGACACAGAGGCCCCTTCCACAGAGTCGGCTGCTGCGAAGGCCCTGCCCAAGGACCCAGCCACCGTGAAGGCCCCATCCACACAACCTGCTACCACTTGGGACCTAACTACAGCCCATCCTGTGCCCTCTGATCCCCCCGGGGGCACCGCCCTGGCAGTCAGCAGTTCGTCTGATGGCTTCATCAAACAGCAGGAAAACAGCCAGGTTCTCTCCCCCCGGAGCCCTGTGCCCTCCAGCCCCACTGGTGGCCTGGACTACATCCCGGTGAAGCACTGCCTGCTGGCCATCCTCGTGCTGGCCCTGGTGGCCACCACCTTCCTCGTGTGTACCGTGGTGCTGGCCGTCCGCCTTTCCCGCAAGAACCACATGTACCCCGTGCGCAACTACTCACCCACCGAGATGGTCTGCATCTCGGCCCTGCTGCCCGAGGGGGACGAGGGACCTGCAGCCACTGCCAATGGCAGCCTGCCCACCACCAAGAAGCCAGGCCTAAAGGAAGGGTTGGGGGAGGACCGCGAAGGGGACGACCTCACCCTGCACAGCTTTCTCCCTTAGCTCCCCCCGCCCAACCGCTGGAGCAGGTCCTACCAAGAGTCCCTATCTCTCACTCCCGACTGCCTTCCAGGCCACCAGCCACTGCTAAACACCAGGCTTTGGCCGTGCATCTGGGCTTTATCGAAGGCCCCACGGGTAGGGACATCTAGGGCAGGGCCTCTGGCCACCCCCACAGGCCCGAGAGCAGCCATGGTCTCCCCCTCCTCCTGACCCCTGGAGCCTCTCTCTTCTGAGCCCGGGGAAGACTCTGGCCCCTGCCCTCGCCCTCGCCCCACCGCTGTTGCCCCCTGGTGGCCACGCTCGTCATGCATTTTGGGGACAGGTACTGAGCAGTTGTTGGTTCCCGAGGCCACTTCCTGCTGCTACCCCACTGGAGGGCAGCTTGAATTTTCCCAGATACCCCTCTACAGAGCCCAGGGTGAGGCCTTGCCCTGGAAAGCTGGGGCAGGCTTGGTGAGCCGAAGGCTACACACTTTTCTGATGCTGTGCGGACCAGCAAATGTCCTTCCGGTGACAGAGTAACCCCCCTCCTGCCCTCTCTTGCCTGCCCCTGTGTCCAAGCAGCAGGGTGGGGGCTCTGTCATTTAAAGTGTGGGGCCAGCAGACTTTTCTTAAAGGGCCAGGCAGTAAATATTTTAGGTTTTGCAGGCCACGTGGTCTCTGTTGCAACTTCTCCACTCTGTTTGCAGCACGTGAATGGAATGATGGTAATATGTCATGTATAAATACGTTTGGCTGAGTTCTAATAAAACTTTATTTATAAACAGGCGGCCGGCTGAATGAGTCTCTGTAAGTTTGCGGGCCCCTGATTTGACTTAAGTTCAGGGTGACCAGAGGTCCCAGCTCACCTGAGACTTTCCTGATTTTGGCCCTGGAAGCCCCACATCGTGGGAAAAACGCAGCCCCAGCAAATCAGGACAGCTGGCTGCCCTCTTTACGTGGCCCTTACCACGTGCGTGCATTGTGGCTCTGGAAGCCCACCTTGATCCTGAGGGCTGGAGCAGAAAGCCAAGGCTTACGGAGGTGAGGGGACCGGCCCCCCAACAGTGGCTGAGGGGAGACTCGAGCTCTCCATCTCCTGCCTCCCAGTGCTTTGCAGCCTTCTTCCTGCAGGGAAAGCCCCCCACTCCCCAGACCCCCCACTTCCCGCAAGCCTCTGCTGCACAAAGGGCGCACTGGTCTACCTTCCAGAATAGGAATAACATTCCTCTCGGCAGACTTTTCTCCTGTAGAAAAATGTCTCCCATGGCCTCTGTGGAAGCAAAGGACCCCTCCACTCCAGGACATCTTCTCCAAAGGGAGATTTCAGAGAGAGGCCTGAGTCTGGAAGTGCTGGCCGCCACTCAGTAGAGGGGCCTTGGGGGGAAGGGGAGGGACTGGGGAAGGCGGGAGGGAGAATGATGGGCAGCAGGGTCAGTGGGAAGAGGAGAAATGCCTGTCCCCCGCCCCCACCCTGAGCCTCTAGAACAGGTGTGAAACGCAGGGAAGGTGTGTTCAAGGTTCTCTGGTGGAAGAGGGGTGTCCGCGGTGGTCTGGGGCTGCCGCCCGTGGGAAGGACGCCTGAAACATTAGGAGGAACATGGCACTCACTTCCCCCGCGGGAGCGATCCGAAAAATCAGCTGGGGGACCATCGTGGGGTTGGGGACTTGGAAAACATCTGGGCGGTTCTGCCGGGGACCTGTTACCCCATCCTTCCGGTCAGGGAGCAGCTTTCGCTTTGTCCTAGGGGTCCTGGAATGTATGATTTTCAACCCTGGCGATCAATGGGGTGACATGTCGCAGCCAGATAGCCCTCACACCCTGGAACGTCTGATTTTCTATCCGTTTGTCAAGGTGCAGAATTTGTCAGTCAGTGACGACGAGTGCTTAAAGCAGCCACCAGGGGGCGCCCGGTACCAGCTCTTGGCGCCATTGGCAGCCTGGCGCTCCCTCCGCCCAGGGTTTGAGGATGAAGGAGAAGGGACTGTGCGGGCTGCGAACCCAAAGGGGTGCAGGTAAAGGCTTAACAACTGGCTTCCTTGGTGGATTAGCACCCAAGCCATGATGTGTAGTGCCTGCCAATTTCCTTGGTGCAAAACGTCCCATGGGCGATTTTGAGCAAGCCCTTCCTGTGGTAGCCGATACAGTATGAGTGAATCCTCTGAAGAGCATTGGTAATAGTCGAATGTAGTGAGATAAGTAGGAAGCGAGGAGTTCCGAGTACTGAGGACCTTGGTTTTCCATGTAATATGATTTAACTTACGAAACAATGGGCTCACCAAATTCTGAACCTTCGACTCTTGGCTCTCAGAGGCAGGCCGGCTCCTGCACACCGCTGCCCCTTCCCCCTGTCCTGCCCTCCCGCTGCAGCCCAATGGCCCAATGAGCCCATTTAGCAAATACAGCCTGAGCACAAACACCTGTAACACCCTCCCGAGTTCCCACACACAGCCTGGGAAGGAGGCACTAGCACCCCCACCCCTCGCCACTTTATGGCGGAGAAAACAAGGTCAGAGAGAAGTCGCCTGACCCAGGTCACGGGTGAGGATCTGGGACCCTGGCCTGAATCAGGAAGCCACGGTCTCACCACTATGTCACCCTGTCCTTGAGACCTCAGTGGGGTTCTAGGGGAATCCCATGTCCCAAATGCTCACCCCTGCTGACCAGCCTTGGCTCCCAGAAGTCTCCATCAGTCACCCTTTGTAGCTCCTGGCTGCTAACGGGAAGACAGTGGCAATTGGGAGGGTGACAGAGTTGAACCCAGCCACCCTCCTTGCCAAGAGCAGGACACAGCAGAGCCGGGGCCTAGGACACAGGGATAAGATGGCCAGGGACAAAAAGCTGGCTTTTACTGGGCGGTGACTGTGTGCCCGGCCCCGGGCCGGACCCTTTATCTAGGTGATGATCTCTTTGGCCTCGTGAAAACACTGGGACGTGGTGTAACGATCACCCCGTTTTGCTGCAGGGAAACCCGGGCACAGAAAGCTGGATGCTCCCTCCACCAGGACACACCACGGAGCAAGCAGACTGCTGATTTCAGCCCCAATGGCGGGGAAGGAAGGCGGGTAGACAGGAAGCGGGGTTCGGGGGGCATGCTAAATTTATTCCAGGTCCTGTTCTCTTCCGGGCGCAGGCTGGTTCATTCCGCCGCCGATCTGGGCACAGGATCCCCAAACTCATCCTCCACATCCCACCCTCGCTGGCACTCGGCCAAGCCCCGTAACTCGATGGCCGCCGCAGCGTGGCCACTCTGTGCCAGGCCTCATGCTAGGTCCTCGGACGCCAGGAGAGCAGATCAGAACTGGTGATGCCCTTCGGGGGCTCATGAGTCTAGAGGGAGAGAGAGACAAAGCGCGCAATCATCCAGATTGTGGCTGGGCCCAGAGACCAGAGGAGAGGGGCCAGGGCTTTGAGCATGTGCGACGTGGCCAGACCTTGGAGGTGGGGTACGGAGGAGCCAGGAGAAGGTTGGAGACTTGAAAGACGCAGAATCGTTGATTTGGGAAGGAAGGTATGTGGAGAAGGATGTTCAAGGCACAGAGAACAGCATGGAGAGCAGGAGTGCGCTGGGGGCACGGACCAGGCCTGGCGGGCTGCAGGGAGGAGGGCCAGGCTGTGTGAGGGTGAGGGGGGCCTGGGCCAGAGAGGGGGTGCAAAGAAAATGCAGAATGAATACATAGCTCAGGAGGGCCAAAACCTCTGTGTGTGAGGCACATGTGTGAGTTCGGGGTCCAAACAGGGTTGACCTTGAAGACATGAGCACTGCTCTGCCCCCTACCTTGGTGGGCACAGGTGGGCGGGGCACTGATTGCTGGGCTTTGGGGGGCACAGCCCACCCAGCCTCTCACAGGGCATTGTTCAGCTGTTGAAAATGGTGTTTTTCAAGGAAGTGTGGAGGAATGCTAAGTGGACTCAGCCTCAGTGTCCTTCTCCGTGACATGGGATCGTGGTAGTGTCACTTGGTGGGAGCATTGGCAGGGTTGATGAGACAAGGCACAGAAAACACTTGGCCCAGTGCCTGGCGCAGGGCTGAGGGCCCAACCAGCCAGAGCTACGGCGTGAGGACAATCAGGTGCGGAAAAAAGACTAGAAGGAAGTACACCGAGCTGCTGAGGGGTCAGCTGCCGAGTGGAGGATTGCTCCTTTCAACTTTCCCGCCTTCTCCTGGTACTCCTCCTTGGACAGAAAGAAACCATCCGTGTTAAGAAATCTGGGGGCCCTGGCTGCTGTAGCTCAGTGGATTGAGCGTGGGCCTGCGAATTCAAGGATCAAATTCAAGGTCGAAGTTCGATTCCCAGCCAGGGCACATGCCTGGGTTGCAGGCCAGTTCCCAGCAGGGGACACACGAGAGGCAACCATACATTAATATTTCTCTCCTTCTCTCTTTCCCTTCCCCTCTAAAGATAAATAAATAAAATCTTAAAAAAAAAGAAATCTGGGGGGCCCCGGCCTCCCCACCTGGTGAGGAGAACCACCTTGCTGTGGCCATTCATGTCCACACAGGGCTCTGAGCTGGTCCATGGTCCTCACCCTGGGTTGGGGGGTTGGGCCCTCAGGGTCTGTTTGGCAATGCGCAGAGATACTTCTGGTTGTCTCTGCTGCGGGGAGGGCTCTGGCTCCTGTAGGTGGTCGGGGAAGCTGCTAAACCTCCCAGAGGGCACCGGACAGCTGCCCGCATCACAGCGGCACCTGGCCCCACACGTCAGCGGCCCTGCTCCCCCCGCTCAGCACTGACAGCCCCGCAGAGCCCACCTCATCAAAGCTTTCTGGAAACCCAGAGCAGCTTCTGTGTGGCCATGGGCTTGGTTGTGGAGTGTCTGTCCTCTTGGTAGGTGGAAGGCTGTAACCATAGCCGCCCCAGCTCTTGCCACCCAGAGCCCCACAGAGCCGGCACCCTCATGACCAAGGTCGGCTGAGCCAGGCTCCTGCCACGGAGCCTCGTAGTGGGACAGACATGGTGCTGCTTTGGCCAAGAAAGGAGGAGAGAAGGAGGACCCTGTGGCAGGAGGCCACCAAGGTGGCGCCGACACAGTCCTCTGTCCCAGGCTCATGGACCCTGCCCGTGACCCATGTGCCGCCCCAGCCTCAGCCCTTCCAACTTCGCCCCACTCTCTAGGAGGAGTTCTTTCAGGAGATGCTGTTGTCCTGACTCGTGTCCAGCCTTCAGGTCCCCAAGAGGGACAGGCTTCCAGCGATCTCCCCCAGAGTTTCAGCAGCACCTCAGCAAACAAGCAGGTGCAATAGGATGGGGGTCCCCTCATCCCGCCAGCCAAAGCTTCTGGCCCCCAGCTCCTGCCCCCTCAGACCCCCATGTCTCCTGTTGTCGAACGTGTTGGTTGGGTGAGTGAAGGGAGCTCCCGCCACCTCTCACTTTCACTCCGCTCTGGCCCCACCGACCTTCTTGCTCGTTCTTCACCACGTGCTCCTGCCCCAGGACTTTTGCACTCACTGTTCCTTCTGCCTGGTCCTCTCTTCCCAGATGTCTGCATGGCTGGCATCTTCTCATCCCTGGGATCTCTGCTTCAATGTCACCCCCTCAGAGAGGCCCCCTCTGCAGCCCTGCCCCGATCACCCTTCACAACTCTTCCCTGGTGACTGTCTGCAGTGACACCGTGGACGCACTGAGTCTTGCTAGGCAGGTGATGAGCCTCTCTTTGTCCCCGTGTTCACTCTCCCATTGTCCCTGCACAGGGCCTGGCGCACTGTGGGGGCTCAGGAAACATTGACTGGATAAACACGTGCTAGGAAGGCTTTGCAAGGGCATGGGACCGACAGCATCTACGTGCCAGGGCCGGAACTCAAGGGGATCTTCCGGTGAAGGCTTGGAATGGAGCAGACCCGGTTCAACCTTCCCCTCTACCTGCTAGCTCCCACACCTGTGAAATGCGGAGCAGCGTCCTCGCTCCTCCTGGGGCTGTGGGAGGGTGGAACGAGCGCCCTCCTCCCAGTGGCTGGCATGCTGCAGCTGTCCAGTGGGTGCCCATCCTCGGGGAGACAGCCCCTGGCTACGTGGGGCAGGCGTGGACTCGCTGAGGGGCACCGCGGAGGCTCCCCGCCCCACAAGCCTCCAAGCCCCGCCCCTGTGGTTTGGGGAGCCAGCCCTGCTGCCGAGCTCTCTGTCTTTTAGCCTAAAATTAGCTCACAAATTCCTCGGCTGCCTGGCTGGTGCTTCCAACCAACAATTCAAACCAGATGTTTCCAGCTGCTGGAGCCCATCCCCCCCCCAGCCAGCACCCTCGTGAATCCTGGCTCCGGGAGGCGGGACTCAGCCACTGTGCGCGTGCAGAAGCCCTGCTGTGCTGCTGTGTAGCGGGTGCTGGCTGGTTGGCGCGCGAGGGAGGGGGGGCTGGGGGGCTGGGGGGGTGCTAAGGGTGGTAGAGGGAAGCCCCAGGAACGTGCACTCCTCCTGGGATGGGGCGCCCCTCCCTTACCGCAGACCGACCTGTTGGCGGATGGGGCTGGGGTTGCTAATTGCTCTACCCTTTTCCATCCAGCACCCTTGGGGAGCGCCTGCCCTGTGCCAGGGGGTTGCGTGTGCTCTTTCCAGATGGTGTGACAGAGTCTCAGTCCCAGATGTCACTTGTGTTGCTGTTTTTTTCCATTATTGCTATTATTGTTTATTGCCAGGTGCCAAAGCTCATTGTCTGCCCACAGTGATGCAGGCATAGGGGTGTAATTATTACCGCCATTTTTCAGATGAGAAAACTGAGGCCCAGAGTGGCTGAGTAACTTAGCCCAAGGTCACGCAGCTCCACAGCCACAGAACCCGGAGCTCCCTGGAGGGCAGGTGCGCTTGGCTTCTCCTGGGTGGGCTGAACCTCCTTGCTGTCACCCGGACATGGCCTCTTCCCTCCCCGCCGTGGTGGGTGGGTCTGGGTGTCGGAAGACCCCTGCTGTGAGGGGGGCCCAGGTGCAGAAGGCCGATCCACGCCAAGAGGTGGTGGTTCATCGGGAGTGTCTGGGAGCCCGGTTCCTGGTCCCCTCTGCGTCCGAAGCTGGTGCTCTGGGCTGGGGATCTGTGTGGCCTTCTTGGGGGCCTCACGGGGAGCCCCTTCCTCTCTCCAGAGACGAGACCCAGAGCCGTCTCTTGGTCAGGGCCCGGGAGAGAAAGGGCTGATGGGCATAGAGGACAGGGGCCTGATGCAAGGAGAGGGGGCGTGGTGGAGGGTGTCTGTCGCAGATGCAGGACCACCACGGCCTTCTCCACTCCTGGGAAAAGCCAAACCCCTGCAGGTGCTCGCAGTGTGTGTGTGTGTGTGGGGTGCCGACCTCACTTCCTCCTGCTCTCCCCTCGCTCACTCCGTTCCAGCCGCATCAGATATGGTTCTTCTCCACTCCCGGGAAAGAGCAGGGCGCACCCCTCCCCAGGACTTCGAGTGGCCCTCTCGGTGCCTGCAAAGTTCTTCCTCTCATCGCCTCCCTGACCGCTGTCTTGGGTCCGGCTGCCCTTTGCTCCAATGCCACCCTNGGGGAGCCCCTTCCTCTCTCCAGAGACGAGACCCAGAGCCGTCTCTTGGTCAGGGCCCGGGAGAGAAAGGGCTGATGGGCATAGAGGACAAGGGCCTGATGCAAGGAGAGGGGGCGTGGTGGAGGGTGTCTGTCGCAGATGCAGGACCACCACGGCCTTCTCCACTCCTGGGAAAAGCCAAACCCCTGCAGGTGCTCGCAGTGTGTGTGTGTGGGGGGTGCCGACCTCACTTCCTCCTGCTCTCCCCTCGCTCACTCCGTTCCAGCCGCATCAGATATGGTTCTTCTCCACTCCCGGGAAAGAGCAGGGCACACCCCTCCCCAGGACTTCGAGTGGCCCTCCCGGTGCCTGCAAAGTTCTTCCTCTCATCGCCTCCCTGACCCCTGTCTTGGGTCCGGCTGCCCTTTGCTCCAATGCCACCCTTTCCCTGCTTGGTTTTTCTCTCTGCCCCTTGTCACCGTCGGCCAGGTCTCATACACGTTGCCGAGTTATCTTTGTGATCGTCTTCCTTGTTTGGGGGAGCGGGGGAGGGAAGGGTTGGGAAGGGAAGGGTAAAAGAAAGGAATGAGGGAGGGGGCAGGAGAAGGGGAAAAGGTGGGACAGAGGGTCTCCGTGTAGAGTGAGCGGGGAGAGCAGGAGAGATGGGAGGGGCATAGCCAGTGTTCAGGGGACTTAGGACTCTGAAGTTCATCTCCAGTCCCTCTCCATTTCTCACTCCTGGCCAGCCCCGATCCTCAAAGACGGGGAGAGATCCCCCCAGTTGTCAACAGACCTGCACAGGAAGTTCAGGAGCATCATCTCAATTCCTTCTCAGGTTGGGGGTCGGGTGGAGTAAGAGAGGTGGGCAGCGGAGGCTCCTGGGAACCCCGGGGGGCAGGGGGCATTGGCGGGCAGAAGCCGGAGGCCAGGTCTGCAGTGGGGGGAGGGGGGCGCGTGTTTACATTCCTGCCCTCCCCGGTGGCTTCCACTCAGGGCTGCTGAAGCCCCTCCCCGCACAGGCCCTGGGGAATGTAAATGTTTACAAGGCTGTGCGCAGCTGGACAGGCCACCACCGGCCACAGCAAGCCAGAGATCCTATCAGATCCGGTCCGCCCACCCAAAAGAGAAGGATGCAGGGTTCTTCATCTCTCTTAAGAGAACTTAAAAAAAAAGATGTTATTTATCTATCTTTAGAGGGGAAGGGAAGGAGAGAGGAAGAGAAATATCAATGTAGGGTTGCCTCTTGTGCGTCCCCTGCTGGGAACTGGCCTGCAAGCCAGACATGTGCCCTGACTGGGAATCGAACCGTGATCTTCTGGTTCTCGGGACCCCGCTCAATGCACTGAGCTACGCCAGCCAGGGCTCCTAAGAGAACTTCTAGTGGATCCCCAGCCTGTAGAAGCACACACGTCTGAAGAGTGCACCCTGGTTTTTCCACGTGCCCATGTCACCACCACCCGGTGTGGGTGTCCCACACTTCCAGCCCCGGAGGTCCCCTTGCACCCCCTTCTACTCAGTACCCACCACGGGTGACTGCTTTTGGGACTTCTGTCCCCAGAGCTTAGTTTTGCGTTCGTCCTAGAACCACGCAGCTGGACTCGCCCAGTGAGAGTGTCCCTTGGGGCCCGGTTCTTCCGCTGGGGGTGCCTACGGGATTCGCCCTGGTGGCCGTGCCTCTTCGAGACGTGTCCCACCAGGTGGGGGCGCCACACCCTGTCCATCCGGCCTTCTGCGGTGGCTTTTGAGTTGTCGCCAGTTTCATTTTATTTTTTTCCTGGGGTAGAGGAAGCAACCACGCACCTCTTCATTTTGGAGGTAGCCGTGCGTGTTCGCTTCTCATGGGAAAGCAGACCCTGGAGTCAGGTTGCTGGGTCGTCCCGGAAACCTGTGGGTAACTCTACACGGCCTGCCCCGCTGCACTCTGGGTGTTTTCTCCGCCATCAGTAGTGGGCGAGCATCTGGTGTTTGCTGGGGGTGGGGGGGGGGGCAGGCAAACAGGTGGAACATTTACTTAGAATCCCAGGATGACAGAACTTGGAGGAGGAGCCCCTGCTGCCAGGAAGGGAAACTGAGGCCCCGGGCACACAGTGCCTGAGGGGCAGAACCCGGAGCTAAGCTCTGACTGCTCCCTCCTGAGATTGCATCAGCACCCAGGCTTGTTTCCTGGGAGGAGACCTACACCACGCCCTTCCCCACCTCAGGGCCTTTGCACATGCTGATTCCTCAACCTGGGACGCTATTCCTCCTGCTCCTCGTGGGATTCCCCTTATTCTGCAGGTATTCGTTCCCACACCTCTTCGGGTGCCCCTCTAATGCTGCTTCCTGTCTCCTCATCCTTTTCGCCTCCTGGATAACATTTTGCAGTATTGGATTATCTCCCCAATTTGCCGGTTGACTTGTTTCTCCTCTGTCTCCCCTGCAAGGAGGTCTCAGAGGTAGGAGCTGGTGCAGAGCAAAATATGGTCTGTGCATCCCTTCCCTCAGGCTCCATTTCCCCAACTGTAACATGGGCGGGTTGGACTAGGGTCCTTTGGCCAGTGGAGGAAATTTACGGAGCATCTGCTATGTTCCGGGCGCTGGTGCTCGGGATGCCTGGACAGAAAAGTCCCCGATTCTGGGCCGAGAAGTGGACAGTGTGGAGACACATGGGTTATAGCTGCATCTGCTCAGCGCTCTGAGTGTGGAGTCTGGGGTGCAGGAACTTAGAGGAGGCCACTGCTCTCTCTTTCCAGAGGCTGGGGCTCAGGGAGGGCTTCCTGGAGAGGGTGATGATTGAGCCACAAGACGTGCAGGGAGGTGGTCAGGCTAGGTGTGGGAATGCAGAGGATGGTGCTGCAGGCAGAGGGAACAGCCCAGGACGAGGTGTGGCCCCGTCTTGTTCACAGGTCTCTCTGCGCCTGGCAGCTGGGCAGAGCTGAGAAGTAAGTGAGCATCCCGCATTTAGAGATGGGGAAACTGAGGCCCAGGAAGGTTTCCCAGCACACCTGGAGCTCTGCCCTGCCTGGATGAAGCCCGCCCTGCCTCCCTGGAGCACCCAATGGGAGGCTGCTCCACGGGTGTCCCTCTGAAGGCCAGGCCTGTGGAGCCACAGCCCCGGCCTCTGGGGCCACATGAAAGGCTTGGGCTATTTTTCTCCCAGAGTGCGGGCCCTGGTGGCCCCAGGACTACGTAATTAGAGGGGGCTCTGAGCGCACGAGAGGCTGGAGCTGGGGGCTGTGGTGGACCAGGCACCCGCCCTAGGCTCAACGGGGAGAACCCTGGCCGAGGCTTGAGGCGGGTGGGTTTGGCCCTCGCCCTCCCTGTCCCCTCGGCTGTGGCTGCTTAGCAGGGCGGGGGGCACCGCTTCTAATTGCATGGTAGGCACAGGGTGAGGCCCGAAGGCTGGGCAGAGGGCCCACTGCTCTGTGCCTCTGAAATTACAGGCTGCAAACCCGTGGCCCAGCCCGCTGCCTGCCACAGGCCTGCCTGTGCCCCGTTGGAGCCGTGGCAGTTCAGGCCACAGGGATCATTCAGCTGGGCCCCGGAGCAGGCCCTGAAACTGGAGAACGGGGCTTGTGAGACCCTCAGAGAGGGCAGGAGTGGCTGGAGCAAAATCTCAGAGCATTAGGTTGTCAAAACACGGGAATGCAAGAGTGGAGGTCAGAGTGGCCATTGACACAACGACAACTATTTATTGAGCACCCACTGTGTTCCAGGCACTGTCTTAGATGCGGGAGGCAAGGCAGTGCACCGTATGGGCAAAGTTTGTGGTCCCCGCAGATCTGACTCATCTCTTACTCAATAATAATCTTTAGGAGCTGCCCTGAAGCTGCTGGGTTCGCATCCACCTCAGGGCCTTTGCACAAGCTGTTCTCACCACCGAGGGTCCTTTCGCATCACTGCCTTCCAAAATACCTCCTCCTCATCTTCAGCTCTACAATCACTTCCTCATGGCTGCCTCCATGACCTTCGGGACCAATCCAGCCCCACCGCCCGCCCCGAGACTAGCCTCCCTTGGTCCCCAAGACGTCTCATCCCAACTCTTAGCCCGGTTTGCGGTGAGATATTCACTCGTTTGTTTTCTTACTTACAACAGGTCTCCCCTCTACTCTGTAAACTCCGTGCCTTTGTTCGCTCATCACCGTCCCCCAGGGCCTGATTCTGGGCTGGCTGCAAAGTAAATGCTGAAAGAAATGATCGCAGGATGAAGAAAATGTAGAATGTCAGCGTGTGGGAAGCTTCTTGCTGGCGGGCCCGGGGTAAGACAACCCCGCATTTAGCGGCAGCCCAGAGAGGGGCAGTGATCAGTCCTGTACCCCCACCCCCATTGGGATGAGGGAGCTGGGGCTGGTGCTCCCGGGTTTTTTCTGCTTCCGTCGGGGTCCCATGTGCTTGCTGTTCTGGCCTCAGGTGGCAGGTTGGGACTGTGGGTTGGCTGAAGGAGGGTGTGCCCGTTGACACAGTCAGACAGCCCTTGCGTGGGGCAGAGCCCCTGGCAGTGGGGGTCACTGGCCTGGAGTTTCACTTCCACGTAAGACCCAGGGGCTGGTGGAGGAAGAAGGAGGTATGATCCTCGCCACACTGTCGGAACTCAGTAGGTCACCCTGCCGCCAGCCTCAGTTTCTGCACCTGTCAGATGGGCTTCCCTTAATCTTCCACCTGTCCCAAAGCACTTACAGAGCCTGCGCAGGGGAAGGCTGGATGGGAGGAGGAACCCCAGTGTCTGGAGGGTGGACGATTCTGGCTCCCCAGGGAACGAGTAACAGTATTCGACCACAGTGTGGGGGACAGAATGCTCCCTCTCCCCCAGAGAGGTTTAGTCCCTGGAACCTGGGAGTGTGAATACATCACCTTACGTGGCAAAAAGGGTTTATTTGCAGGTGGCATTACATTGAGGTCCTTAGACGGGGTGACTGTCCTGGATGGTTGGAGTGGGCCAATGTCATCCCGAGGGACCTTGGAAGTGGAAAGGGGATTAGAAGAGGGAACCAGAGGTGGCAGAGTAACAGGAACACGGGCCCCAGCAGCCAGCTGTGAGGCAGAGGAAGAGGCCTGTGAGCTGAAGAATGCAGGTGGTTTCTAGAAGCTTAAAAAGACAAAGAAACAGCACTGGCCAGAGTGGCTCCATTGGCAGGAGCGTCCTCCCGTAACTTAAGGGCCGTGGCTTTGATTCCTGGTCCAGGCGTATGCGATCCCTGGTCCCAGCATGTACAGAAGGCAAACATCCATGTGTCTACCACACATCAGTGTTTCTCTCTCTCTCCCTTTTTCTCTCTCTAAAGGCAATGAAAAACAGGCCCTGGCTGGTGTGGCTCAGTGGATTGAGCACCGGTCTGTGAACCAAAGGGTCGCTAGTTCAATTCCCAGTCAGGGCACATGCCTGGGTTGCAGGCCAGGTCCCCAGTAGAAGGCGTGTGAGAGGCAACCACACATTGATGTTTCTCTCCCTCTCTCCCTTCCTCCCCCCTCTCTAAAAAGAAATAAATACAATCTTTAAAAACTAAAAATAACAGCAATGAAAAATATGTCCTCAGGTGGGGATTTAAAAGAAAAAAGGCAAAGAGGCGGACTCTGCCCCCGAAGATGCCGGGACCAATGCAGCGATACTGACACCTTGCTGTTGGCCATCGTCGACGTCCGGCTGCCAGACGGTAGGAGAGAGAGCAATGGGGGAGGGAAATGGGGACAGCTGTAACTGAACGACCACGAAAATCAATCAATCAGTCAACCAACAAGTGCCGGTGAGGACGAGGAGGAATGGGGGATCCTGGTGCTGCTGGTTTGAATGCAGACTGTGGCAGCCGCTGTGGAAAGCAGTATGGAGTGTCCTCAAAAAACTTAAAATGGATCTTCCCTACAACCCAGTGATTCCACTGCTGGGATTATCATACTCAAAGAATCGCAAAACACCAATTCAAAAGAACCCATGCACCCCTACGTTCACAGCAGCGTTATTTCCAATAGCCAAGTGCTGGAAACAGTCTAAGTGCCCGTCAGGAAATGAGTGGATCAAAAAACGGTGGCGCATTCACACAGTGGAATACCACGCAGCAGAAAGGAAGGAGGAGCCCCTACCCTTCGTGACGGCGTGGGTGGACCTGGAGAATGTGGTGCTAAGTGAAATAAGCCAGGCAGAGACAAATACCCCATGATCTCCTCTATAAAGAGGAACCTAATGAACAAAAATAAACTAATGAGGAAAGCAGAACTACAAGCATGGGGCCATGGGACAGACTGAGGGGTAAGGGCGGAAAGAAGGGGTGGGGACTGATTAAAGAACATGCATGAATGACCCACAGACATGGGCAACAGGGTGGGGACTGACTGTGGGAGCCGGGGCCGGGGTGGGAGGGTGGGGGAATTGGATGGGGGAGAGCAAAGGGGCAAAAACTGGGACAACTGCAATAGAATAACAATAAAATACATTTCAGAAAAAGAACTGTGGGAGAATAAATGTGTGTTGTTTGAAGCTGATAGGTGCGTGATGATTGATTGGTTGCGGCGTGGTGATAAACCCACCACCAGGTCTCTGGCCACGCCCTCCATCCCCCTCCTCAGAGGCTCCCTGTGGGGCAGGGTTTGAACGCGGGTCTCTCTGCCTCTGGGTCCCCTAGTCCTTGTGGGAGCTGCTCTGTCCCCAAAGTGGGAGCACAGAACGGGCTCTGTCTTAGGCTGGGTGAACGGCGTTCTGAGACCTCAGCCGGGCTCCTGCGGACTCGCCCAGCCCTGGTTACACTGCAGCCGCTCTGCCCCTGCGCACACAGCGTCTTCCACCTGCAGCGCCTCTCGGGCCTGCTCCCGGTCACACTGCGCCCGTTCACAGCCAAGTCCTCTGGGACCATGTCCCTGCCTCTCTCTCTGTGGGCCTCTCTTGGCTCTGGGGCCCCTGAGCCCCAGGCCCCTCTGGGGCCTGACCGCTCTCCTGCCACAAGCCCATTTTTTTGTTTTGCGAAAGAGTAATTTTTGTACGTGTCCTTCTCCGTGGAAGTCTTCGAGCTCCCAGGGCGCTGGGCTGAGTCTGATTCGCCTCTGAAGCCTGCTTGGCGCGGCGCCTGGTGCGCTGTAGGAATTCGTGGAGGACACCTAGAACATTCCTTCGCTGAAGGGATGAATGAGTGTGTGAACGATGCAGGGGCCACCGACCCACTGGATTCCTCGGGCCAGCCAGAGGGCCCAGTTTCAGAGCCACTACCCACTGCTTCGGTCCCCTGGTTGAGCCCCTGGGACTCATCAGTGTCCCCATCTGTGCCTTAGGGCCACAGCCCCTGCGCTGGCTGCTCCCCGCCACCTACGCTGGCCACACCCCTGGGGTAGAGTGAGGCCACTAATCTAGAAGGCCCCATCAGAGCCAGAGAAGGCCCAGAAAGCTTGCTTGCTGCCCACCCTTGCTGGTGGGGAAGCTGGGGCTTGGAGGAGGCAGGGGCCCGACTAGGGCGGCGCAGTGGGTACCAGAACTTGCTCTCTGCCTCAGCCCTGGACCCTCCGGCAGGCCGCCACCGATGCTGGGTCTCACACGCACCCCGGCTTCCACTCTGCACCCTGAGCCCTGAAAAACCTGGGTCACAGTGGGGACCAAGGACCGGGCACTTTCTTCCTCACTTCTAGGGTACCCCGAGCCTTCCTGACCTGTTCTTCTTTGGAAAGAGGGTAGGGCCCCACCTTGCTGTTTTGGGGGGGCACTGTGGGACAAGCCTGTCTGTCTGTCTGTGTGCTGCAGCCTACCCTGGGGACCTGTGGTCAGGGAGGAAGTGCCCCATCTGGGCTTCCCCAAGCTTCCGAGGGGGCGCCTGCTGGGGTGGGAGCGGAGGCGGGATGTGTGTGGCCCAGCACGGCCCCACCCCCCTCCCCCTGTCCCCACCCCAAACCCCTTAATGAAATCAAGCTGGCCCTGCAGCCAGGGAGGGAGGGAGGGAGGGGGCGGGAGGAGGGCGGGGCGGCCAGCCCAGAGCAGCGCCGGGCACGGCACCGACTCTCTCTCTCACTCCACCTGGCGGGAGCACCAGGCCCGTGTGTGGAGGGACTGGTGAGTCCTGGGGTCCCCTCCTCTGTCTGGGGAGCCTGGGGGCGCCTTGCTGTTTAGGTCCTGGGCCGGTGGGAGAGCTCTGGGGGAGCGTCTCTAAGTGTGTGTGAGTTTCGAGGGTGTGCTGGGTGCTGTGTACGTGTGATGTGTGCCGAGGGTGAGGGGCGGACTGTGTGGGCACCGTCAATGGCCCTGTGTGCCTGAGTGTTGTCTGGGTGCCAGGGAGGCCTTCCTTTAGGGGGACGTGTCATTCTTGAAAGTGGACTCTGGGGTGGTCACTTTCAGCGGGAGGGCGGTGTGGCCCGGGACTGTCCTGTCCTGTGGGGGGGGGGGTCCACAGTGTGACTGGGGTTGCATGGATGCACGTGTGGTCGGGGAACTGGCCACTGTGTGTCCGTGTCCGTGGCCTGGGTGTCAGTGCCGTGGGCACCCTCTGGGGTGTTTGGATGTTGTGTCTGTATGTTGTGTGTGCCTATGTGTGTTGTGTGTCTACACCGCTGCTGCTCTTTGTGTGTGTGTGTGTATTTTGAGCCCTCGGGACCCCCATCCCTCCCAGGCCTGCCCTCCAAGGGACCCAGATCCCTGTCCTCGGCTGCCCCGAGCAGGGGGTGCAGGGCTTCAGCCGGGCCCCCTCCCCCCCCAAGGCCACTAATTGAAGCCAGGTTTTCGTGGGCAGCCCTGCCCCCTTGGCTACCAGTCTCCGGGTGGGGGTGGAGCGGCTGCTGCGGCCCCTCAGCCTTGGGACTCGGGGTACTCAGGTTTTAGGGGTGGATTTTGTGTCATCTGCACATTCCTGACCTCATCTGGGACTGTTACGTGGTACAACAACGCCCCCGAGTGAGATGGGCCCTAAAGAGAGGCCCTGCCCCAGGGGGGGAGTCCTGGACCGTCACCTGGTGCCCACCAGTCAACACCCGCCGTGCTCCGGGCCCTGCTGTTTCTCATCCTGACACCAGCCCAGGGGGCGGCCCCCATCCCCACTGTGTAGACGTGGAGACCGAGGCCCGGAGGAGACACACAGGACTTCCTGTGCAGGGCATTCTGAGCGGCCTCTCTGTTCAGGGTCCCGTTCAGGACCCCACGATGACAGGCTGTGCGACCCTGAGCAGGCCGTCCCTGACTCAGCCCAGCTGCCTCTGGGAGAAACGAAAGGGGTGGCCTGAGGCCAGCTCTTAGCGGTCTGTGGGTTCCCGAGTCCTGGAAGAGTTAGTCCTGGAAAGGAGGAGGGGCAGGGCTAGTGTGCCCATCCTACAGCTGGGGAAACTGAGGCCCAGGGAAGGCAAGGGGCTGGCCATTCAGGGTCACACCGCCGTCTCCCGCGGGGCCTGGCCAGCTCCCTCACTTTGCCTGCACGTTTTCTGGGGAGCCGGGAGGGGGTGTGGGGTGTGGGGGACTCTGAGAGTCAGGGTCTTGGTCTTTAGGAGCCAGAGATTGTTTGTGTGCCATCTTTCTTTATCCTCTGTCCCCTCGCCCTGAAGCTTCAAGGGCAAGGGGCCCTTTTCTCTGTCCAGCTGTCTGCTGTGCATGTATGTGTGCATGTGTATATGTGTGATCAGAGTTGAAGAGATTCCACCCAATGAGGTGAGAAAGCTGGAGGCGGCGGGGGCCGGGGGGATGCTGACCGAATGTACACATCCGGTGGGGGCTCACCTGTTGGCTTTGGTGGGAAGATGCTTCCTCTGTGAGCAGCCACTCTGTACCAGGCAGGACCGGGGGTCCCCTCCCCAGCATGTCCCCAATTTACAGGTGGGGAGACTGAGGCCCAGAAGGGCCAGACCAAAGACTTGGGCCGAGATGGGTCCAGGACTCGAATACCGGCCTCCCCAGCCTCCACACCCTGCCGCCGGCAGGGAACTTCCCAGTTGACCCCTTGGGAAAGCCCCCTTCTCAGCCACCACTGGTCACAGTTGGCCATGAGAAGCTTCAGCTGCCACCGGGAAAGGCCTCTCCTGAGGCTGGACTGGAGGCAGAAGGCAAGGTTGAGGACCCGTGAGGCAAAGACCCCCAGATCAAAGCTGTCTGTGGAAACTTTGCCAACAATGCCAGAGAGAGGGGGGCCGGGAGGGCTCCTGCAGTTCACATGGCACCTCAAATCTTTTTTCCAGCTGACAAGTGACATCAACCCGGGGGGTGAGGCCAGCCCTGGGCAAGAGGGTGAGGAAGGGCAGGAGGGAAGGAAGGGGTGGGGGGGAGGGGACAGAGAGAGAGAGAGACTCTTGGTGTCACACAGTTGGTTCAAATCCCAGCTCTGACACTCACAGTCTGTGTGTCCTTGAGCAAATCACTGTCCGTCTCTGAACGTCGGTTCCTCGTCTGAAAAATTGAAAACGGTGATAGAGCCAGTGCCGGGGCTTCTGCAGGGCGGCACCCTCGGGGGGGAGGGGCTCAGATGAGTGGCCTGAGATGAGGGGACAGCAGCCAGCTCACTAAAAATGAGCCCCTGAGCCCTGGCCGGGTGGCTTGGTTGGTTGGGACATCATCCCGTGCTCCAGAAGGCTGCAGGTTCGATTCCCAGACAGGGCGTGTGCAGGGGGCAGCTGGTAGATAGTTCTCTTGCTCTCTCTCCCTCTGTCTCCCCCTCTCTCTGCCTCTCTGTCTCTCTGTCTCTCTTCTAATCTCTCTAAAATCAATAAAATATATCCTTGGGTGAAGATTAAAAAGAAAAAAAGAGGTTGCCTCTTTTTATGTCCTGAATTATCTTCTGTTCTTGCCATCTGAGCCCGTTTGTTCGAATTCATGTCGGTACAGATCAGTTCAATCCATGGCACTTTGGTTGGGAGGCCCTGGGGCACTTGGAACAAGTCACTCAGTGACCTAGCGCCACCCCTGCCTCAACCCCCGAGTCCCCAGAGTTGCCCGTTGCATGCAGCAGGCTCCAGGCCAAGGCACTCAGGGGCGACTGCAGTCGAGGAGCTGGACACCTGGCCTCCTTCTCCAGCCCAGAGCCTGCTGTGTGGCTTTGGGCCTCCCCCTTGCCTTCTCTGGGCCTCAGTCTCCCCATCTCAGTCCCCTGAGAGAGGGCCTCAGACTGGGACCCTAAGGCCTTTCTGTCTCGGAGCCCCCAACCTCATCCAGTTGTCGGGGTCCTGGGCCCTCCCCTGGGTCAGGATGGGGTTCTCAGTAGGTGACCAGGGCGGGGCACAGGAAGCGGTCCCTGGGTTCATCAGAGCTCTAGGCCCACTCAGAGTGGCCAGGAGGGTTCATGTGTTAGAAGCCAGGCTCTTCCATAAACCTGGGCCATGAGGAATTTATCAGTCAGCCGGCTCTCTGGGCCAGATCGGGTCTGGGGGTTCACATTGGGAGCAACTTTCCAACAGAGAGGGGCAGGGTACAGCTAGTTCCCATTTGGTGGTGGGACTCGGGCTCCAGCGGGCTCCAGCTTTGTCTCAGGCCTGGGGGGCGGGTCCCCCTGTGGCCTCGAGGTCTCGCTTTGGGCCTTGAGGTGAGGTCAGCCATGGGGCAGATGCCCCCAGCATGTTCCTTGCAGGCAGGCCTCTGTGGGGCTCGGAAAATGGGCAGGCTTTGAGACCCCGGAATCTTCTGGAGAAGGGAAGGGGACCACAGAGAGGCTGGGGGCTGCTGGAGAAGCTCCCCACAGGAGGGTGCTCAGCTGACAATGACTTGGTTTCTCACTTACTCAGCCCCACCATCTTCAAAGCCTGCTCTTTCTCTGCAAGTCACTGAACCCCTCTGAGCCTCAGTTTCCATACCTGGAAAATGGGGACAATAATAGGACCTCCCCCATTGGGTGGCTCTCAAGATTCAATGAGAAATTCCATGCGAAAAACTTAAAATAGTACCTGGCACAGTGCAAGCAGGAAAAGGGTAAATGATTATTATTGATTCAGTCAAATCATTCAAGATACATGCATGGAGCACTAACTGTATATCTGAGGATGCCAAGATAAAGAAGATTCAGCCCCTGTTCTCCAGGGTCTCAAAGTGAAGCGGAGGAGAGAGTTGTGAACCCCACCTGTGAAAGCATAGGGTCCATTGTATGGTGGGGAGGCTCAGGCCTGGGGAAGGGGGTGACTTGCTAGAATACATTGCGTGTTTCCTGCGCCTCCTCAGGGTCCCCTGAGACCCCAGAGTCCCTCCCTGACCTCTCTCCTGCCTTGCTTCCCCGTAGGTTCCGGGAAACATGCTTTCTGCCACGGCCTCCAGCCTCTTTGTGTCTCTGCTGCTACTCCCGAGGGTCCTGCCTGCGGTGGTCCACTCTGTGTCCCTGCAGGACACCTTCCCGGAGGACCTGGGGGGCAGTGGGGAGGCTGACGGCTCTTCGGCCTCCTCGCCGAGCCTCCCGCCACCCCAGACCCCAGCCCTCAGCCCCACGTCGGTGGGGCCCCAGCCCACGCCCCTGGCGGGCCCCAAGCCGCCCACCAACTTCCTGGACGGCATCGTGGACTTCTTCCGCCAGTACGTGATGCTCATCGCCGTGGTGGGCTCCCTGGTGTTCCTGGTCATGTTCATCGTCTGCGCCGCCCTCATCACCCGCCAGAAGCACAAGGCCTCAGCCTACTACCCCTCATCTTTCCCCAAAAAGAAGTACGTGGACCAGAGGGACCGGGCGGGGGGCCCCCAGGCCTTCAGCGAGGTCCCTGACAGGGCTCCTGACGGCCGGCCCGAGGAGGCCCTGGATTCCTCCCAGCAGCTCCAGGCGGACATCCTTGCCGCCACCCAGAACCTCAAGTCTCCCACCAGGGTGGCCCCGGGCAGTGGAGACGGAGCCAGGATGACGGAGGGCAAGGCAGAGGAAGAGGAGGCAGGTGGCCAGGAGGGGCACTCAGAGGCCCAGGGCCATGGGGCCCCGACGGAGACCCCACAGGCGTCAGAGGAGGCCCTGTGCTCAGTGCCGGCAGAGGGGGCTGCTGGGGCCAGTGAGGGCCCTGGGGAGCCAGAAGAGGCTTCCTCATTGGCCCAGGAAGCAGGGGACCCAGCTGGCCCCCCAGAAAGCCCCCGCGCATGTGGCAGTGCCACCCCTAGTGTCTAACGGGCCCCCAGAGCTGTGGCCCTGACTATCGGATCCCTAGGGGTCCCTGGGCATAGAAAGGCCCTTAATGCTCCCCGAAGCCCCCTCCTTGCCCACCCCCAGCTGCAAATCCCAGTGTGTCCCAATCCTACAGTGGGCAGGGACACTGGTCTCCGCCGGTCCACCCCGGGAGTCCCGCCAAGTTCCAGAACGTTTGCCCCTGCCGCCCCAAAGGGCTCCATCCCCAAGCACAGCTCCTCTGGGCAGGGCCAATGGCAGTGCTTTTCACCCAGGTAGCGAAGGAAAGCAGATGAAGGAGCAGCGAGCAGCGGTGGAAGACTTTATATGGGGGACACAGACGCGCCCGGGGCTGGTGCCCTCATGGGGGGGGGTGCAGAAATGGGCCTGATTCATCAAGTGGCTTCTCTGAGGGGCCCCTGCCCTGCTCACAACAGGGCCTTCCCTGAGCGTTTCCCAAACCGGGTCCCCTGGGGTCCCCTGTGGAAAAAAAGATTTTGGAGTCCAGGGAGAGGTGCAGAAGCACTGCAGCTGGACGCCCCGCGCCTTCATTCTTTCCTGGGGGNCCCCCCCCCCCCCCCCCCCCGCCCCCGGAGCGCCCGGGGCTCTCGCAAGTCCTGCAGCAAAGGGCTGTGGAATCTGGTTTCACTTAGCCCTTCCCAAAATGCTTTTGACCGTGCAGTATTTTTTTTTTTTTAGCAGCTACAGTGTAAAACGCTGCAAAGCACACTTTGGAAGTTATTGCTCTCCCAAAGGTGCCCCCAGTGTCTGCTGGTCCAGGGTGCGGGCTGTGAGGGCCTGGGCCCCTCAAGTACTGCCTCTCATCCTGCCATGGCCGTAGGGACAGGGCGAAGGAATCGCACCTTTTGGTCAGAATCCCCTAGCGGCCCCCGAGCCCTGGGGTGAGCATGGGGACAGTGTACTCTCAGGGAGCCTGAGGGAGGGGCGCAGGGTTTCTGACGCCCGGCCTGGAGCAGCGGGGTGCTGGTCCCCTGGCCCCCTGCTTGCACACTGGTGTCCGGCAGCCTATGTCCACCCTGTTCTTTAGTCCTTGACCAGGGAGCCTGAGCTCCGTCCTGACTTGGGGAGGCTCTGAGGGAGTCCTCTTCCCCATCCCTCAGTCGGGGGCCACGCCGCCTCTGCGCAGCTCCCCGCCTTCCCCCGGTGCTGAGCTATAAGGAACCAGCACAATAAACCTTTATCCTGTCCTGAGTCTCACTGGTTTACTGAAGGGGGAGTGAGCTCCCGGGAAGATGGGGGCATTTCCCCTGGGCTGTTCCATGGAGGTGGGGCAACTTTCTGGAGAGACACGTCATGCAGGCCCTAGGGGCTGAAATCCGGACGGACGGATGTCTCAGGGGAGTGGGGGTGGTAATTCGCGTCCCCAAGACTGGGCTCCAGCCCTGACTTGGGGCAACCCCGCCACAATCCAGGGTGGCTCTGCTACTCGCTGTGGCCACAGGGGAACCACCCACTCCCTGTGTCCCCGAGGAGCCAGGGCCGTGGAGGGGCCCCCAGCTGAGGCTTCCATCCAGGGCCCCTGCAGCGTGGCTGAGGATGGGGCGGTCTCTGCACCCACTCCCTCATGGGTGCCTGGGGCTGGAGGCAGCCCTGGCCTTTGTCTCCTCACCAGCAGGCTCCTCCTTGCCTTTGATGGCAAGTTTCTGCGGCCACTGTCCCGGCGCTGCCAGCTGGAATCCAGATGCGGCTGGACCCAGTGCGTGCTGGATCCCCGAGGCGGTGGGGGCAGGGAGGGTAACCCCCTGCCACCCCTCTCCTCCTTCCACCCCACGTCCATCCGGAGGGGGCTGGGGTTTGTTTGGGCTTCGCAGCACACAACCGCCTCTGTCCCACTCAGTGGGGAAGGGCCCGCCCCCTCCGAGCCCAGACCGGCTCCGCCCAAGAACACAGGGAGCATCCAATACCCTCACCGAACACCGGGACGGGACGCTGTGTGGCTCTGAACGCGCCACTCAACCTCTCTGGGTGTGACAAGCTCTCCGCTGGCTCCGGGGCTCCTGCGGGGCTGTGGCTGGGAAGGGCATTATGCTGCCCCAGGACGGGGAAACCCAAGGAAGACAGGAGCAGACATCAGAGATTCTGGGGCAGGTAGGGGGGCATTTCCTCAGCAGCTGTTTTCTGGTTGGTGGCTCCCCTGGGCCCCTGCCACAGCCGGTGTCCTTGGAACTGTGGTCTGAGTGCCAGTGCAGGAGTCCACCTCTCCCTCACCTCTGAGCTTTTCCTTGCTAACTCCCTCTGACTCTTTAGCTTATGGCCTAGATGTCCCTCCTCCAGGGAGTCCTCCCTGATAGCCCCTCCCCCAGGGATAATAATGACTGCGCACAGTCATTGAGCACCTGCCATGTGCCAGGCACTGCTCTAAGCACTGGACAGCATGAAGTCTTTGAGACTCCTGCCCCAACGAGACGGGCACTATTATTATTCCCAGTGTCATGGATGGAAAAACTGAGGCCCAGAGAAGTGAAGTCATTTGCCCTGGTCACACAGCCAGGACGCCAGCCCTGCGTCTGACTCCCGAGTCCGAGTCTGAATCCTGCACTGGGCTCTACTACTGTTTTCCAAATGAATGAGTGAATGAAGGAACGAAGCTTTGGGGGGAGGGGACAGCAGGGCCCCACTCCTGCGTAGGGCCCTTTCAGTCTGCAGTGAAATTACCCAGGAAGAGCCTTTTAAGGGCACTTGTTCGTCTGGGCACCGGAGGGGAGTGAGCCACCGAGGGGGACAGTGGTTGGGGGGCGTGTTTAGCTGTGGCTGTGGCTGGGCCAGGGGGGACAGTGGGGCTTAAGGGGGTGCTAGGGGTTCCCTGTTCCAAGGGATCCAGAGACCTGCCAAGTCCTGAACAGGCCCCCACTGTCCCAGGGCTTGTAAAACCGCACAGCTGCCCCCAACCTGGAAGGCCTGGAAGCCTGTCCCTGGGCTGGGCCAGCTGTCACCATGAAGGGGGAAAGAGAGAGTGAGCAAAACCGCCCCCAGACAGGGGCCCCAGCTCAGTGTGGACATGGGGGCTTTTGGGGGTGTGTGGCAGGGTGGGTGCTGACAAGCCCCCTTCCCTGTACCCCACTCTGGTCAGCCTTAGTGGCTGGGAGTTCTGTCTGGGGCGAGAGCAGGAGGGATGGAGCTCACGAGTCCCCAGTGGGTGGCTCTGCACCTTCCGCCCTCTGGGGTGATTAAGGTGGATGGGCCCCCCCACAGTGAGATGCCTGGGTCAATGATGGCTCCACCCTTTCCTGGCTGTGTGCCAACTCATCTCACCTCCCTGGACCACCGTTTCTATGTGTACCTAGAGATGGTTCTATGTTTGGACCCCTCCACCGGGAGGGGTCTCCACTTGCACAATGGAATGACCTGGTAGCTTTAAAAGAGTCCTGGCTCCCCGCCAGGCCGGTGTGGCTCAGTTGGCTGGGCATCGGCCCCCACACACTGAAAGGTCGCCGGTTCGATTCCCAGTCAGGGCACAGGCTTGGGTTACAGGTCCAGAAGGCAGTCATGCGTCTTTTGCATGTACATCAGTGTTTCTCGCCCTCTTTTTCTCCCTCCCTTCCCCTCTCTCTCTAAAAGAAAAATTCTGACTCCCAGACCCCACCCAGACCAATTAAGTCAGAGTGTCTGAGCCTTGGGCTGGGCAACTGTCACCCTGTTACCACTGGACAACTGTCACCACCAGGATGCAAAGCCCACAAGGAAAGGGGCCTGGGGCACTGCGCTCCACCGTCTCCCCAGCACTTGGCACAGCAGGTGCTCACGGTACGTGCGCCAGCCTGTCCGCAACCACGTGTAACCCTCCCCACCCCCTCACCACGGCCTTGTGTGTGGCCCCAACTCCTCTCTTGACAGTGGGGTGGGGGACAAATGTCCACTGCATTTCATCACGGGTCCCGATTCTTTGTTTTGACCCCATCCTGCCCCCCTGGGGTGCAGACAGTGACTGCCCCGTGCTGTGGGACTGGCCTGCCTGTTTCTCATTCACAGGGACTCGGAATCCTTGAGTCTACCCTGCTCGGGGTTAGTTCACCTACTGAGTTCGAAGGTGGCCTGGGAGCAAGTAGCAGGGCCATAGACGCTTCGTTTTCCAACCACAACTATTTATCGAGCACCTACTAAGTGCCAGGGATGGGGAACGCACCATTAGCAAAACAGCTGAGGCTATATTCCAGCGGAGAAGATGACTTCCACAAAGAATCATTTTGGTGCAGCCATGAGATTCATACCGCGAAGAGCCGCCATTTGCAAACAGGCCATCGTGCATGTAGGGGGCGCTACTGCCTGTAGGTTTGCTGAGGTGTAATGGACGCACACTCGATGCGCACATTTGAGTGTGCAACGTAATGATCGACATACGTACGTGTACACCCACAGAGCCATCGCCATGAAGGTTCTCGGTGCCCCGGGGAAAGCCTCCTTACTGCTCCTCTCCACCCCCCAGGCCCCCGCCCCCAGGCAACTGGCCATCTGCTTCCTGTCACTGCGATTCGTTTTTATTTTCTGGAATTTTACATAAATGGTACCGTACAGTGTGTATTCTGTAGGTCTGGCTTCTTTCACTTGGCATTCCTGTTTTGAGATTTATTTATGTTGTTGTTGGTATCAGTATTTCACTCTTTGTCATTGCTGGGTAGTATTTCCTTGTATGGCTATATTACAATTTGTCTGTCCGTTCAACGGCTGATGGTCACTGGGGCTGTTTCCAGTTTTGGGCTATTGCAAATAAATCTGCTGCGAGCTACTGATGTTATGTTACTTCTTCCTCTCACCCTTGTTAATGAGACGGTCATTATCTCTTCCCATTGTATGGGTGAGGAAAACAGAGAACCAGAGAGGTCAAGTAACTTGTCCAAAGTCACACAGCCAGTAGTTGGAACAGAGAACCTTAAATAGTGGAAATGCTCGAGCTAACTGACCTTAGGGAACCTCTACAGGTCAGAACCCCTAATTGACCCCAGCCCCTCGATATTTAAGAGGGCGTCTGAGGACCAGACAGGAGCTGGGACGTGTCTAGAGCTGGTGAGAATCGGGCTGTCCAATGGGCAGCCTGGTGCTGTGTCCAGCTCTGGGCTGCTTCATCCCGGCTCTTCGTCTTGTGTGGGGGAAGGACCGGGCCTGTCTGGAGTGGGGTGGGGGTTTGCCCTTTTTTCCGGAGGTTTTCGCTGCAGGGCCCCTCTGGCTGCTCAGAAATAGCAGGAAGGATCTGGCCCTGGCTCCAGGGCCCAGGAGCTTTCCCCGCAGCTGCTCCCCCTCCCGGGCCAGTCCAGGGTTTATGGCAGCAGCTGCAAAGTATAAAATAGCCCTGCTCATAAATCTGCTCTTGCCAGCGTCCCTGATGCCAGAGGCCTCTGTGGTGCCCAGCACAGGCATCCTGCCCCGCAGTGGGGCCCTGAAGGGACTCCTTGGGGTGCCCTGGCAAGCTGGAGGGTCCAGGTCTTAGGGCAGCCACCTGGGACCTCTCCCTTAGGGTTCGGGGAGCCTGACTTGGCTGCCAGGTCTGGAGAGGGGTAAAGGAGAGACTGGGATTGCCAAGGGGTTGATGGCTGGGGACAGCAAGGGGAGGAGGAGATAGTGGGACATGGACATAAGGAACTGGGAGACCCAACTAGGTCCTTCTAAGCTGTATGTCTTCGGGCAAGTCAGCTTACTTCTCTGAGCTATGGGTTCCTCCCTTGCAAAGCCGGGACCACAGTCCTTGCCTTGTACCCCACCCCCACCCCCCAGGAATGCTGAGAGGTCAACAGAATGCAAATGTACTTCCCAGTGTGCAGGGTGGTGTAGCATGCCGGTTAAGGGTGCAGGTTTCATAGGACCTGGGTTGGAACTTTCTCAGCTGTGTGATCTTGGGCAAGTCACTCACCCTCTCTGGGCCTCAGTGTTCTCATCTGTGAAATGGGAATAACGGTGGTACCTACTTTGGAGGGTTGGTGGAAGCAGAGTTTGTTCACTTCGGGTGCTCAGGACAGTCCCCCCAACCCCCATTGGTGTTAATGAACGTGAGCTTCTGTTAGCTGTAAACTGTGAAGTGCGGTGCCCAAAGATGAGAAAGGGAGGGAACTTCTGTCTCTAAATGTCTGGCTGTTCTGTGAGCTGTCTCTTTCTCTAGGTCTAGGTTTAGAAGTTTCAGAATCATGAGATCAGTGATTCTTAAATGCTTAACATTTTAGAGCCTGTTCTGTTCTAAAATTCTAACATCTGTTCTTGGGGGTTAAAGCAGATGGTCCTAGAAGCGAAACCAGAGCAACACCAGGAGCCAGGGAAGTCCTGTGACCTTCAGGGAGGGGTGAAGGGTGTGGCCAGAGGAGAGAGACAGGCTCATGCAGAGGGGCACAGAGGATGGTGATGTAAAGACCCCCATCCCCTGTGCCCCTCTGCAGCGGTTTGGCGCCCAGAGGAAGCCAGGGGTCATGACGCAGCTGTTCTCTGTCTCCCTCTGGGGCGTGGTGACCCCAGTCAGGGCTTAGACGTTGTCTGGGCTAGCCTAGCTAGACACGTGTCTGGCAACCAGGGCTGGGGGGCCCAGGGACTTGGATTCCAGGGGGCAGGAGCCAGGACTGTTTCTAAGCAGTGGGAGAGGTGAGTGGGATCCAGTGAGATTAGTGGCCAGGTAACCTAGTGCAGCCCTCCCTCCCTTTCTCTGCCGTATTCCCATCCAGAAAACAGACCAGATTCCTGTCGGCACCGATGAGGGCACAAAAGTCCTCCAGGCACAGTGGAGGAAGGGTGTAAGGTGCCTGCGACCCGAAAGGCTGGTGTTCGAATTCCAGAGTCGGAATTCCACTTTCCAGGCCGAGTGACAGTGAGCACCTTCTGCCCCTCTAGGAGCCACGGTGCTTCACCTGCAACACCACTAGGCCTGCTACGCCGCAAGGCTCAGGGGAGCGTGGCCCAGGGCCCGAGATGGGGAAAGAGCTCCGTTTTTCCCAGCTCTTCTGATTGTCCTCATCGCTCCTACCGTCGGGAAGCTCCAAAGAAGGTGTCATGGGCAGTGCTGAGGTCAGGCGTGGTGTGGCTTCTCCTCCAGGCCCTGTGGCCCGGCATGGAGCTGGGTACTCAGCAGGTGCTCAATGAGTGCTTAGCAGGGAGTGTTGAGCTCCCTTGAATGAGGCCCAGAGGGGAAGGGTGACACTGGGGAGCTGGACATCTCTGCGCCTGTCCTGGGAAAGGTTGCCACACGGACAGGCTCTAGGAAACCCCCGAGCCCTCTGGTTCTTGAGTGCCCAGTGTGTAGGTATGGGTAGCAGGCATAGCCCTGAGTATTTTCTACACACTGGGTCCCCACACAGTGGAGCGGGGCACGGGTATCATCTACTTTCCACAGAGGAGCGCACAGAAGCTCAGAGAGGTAAAGTGTCTCGCCCAAGGTCACATAGCCACAAAGTGCCTTGAACCAGGCTTTGAACTTCCTGGGGCTGTTGGTTTCCACGGCCACTGCTCCGCACCGCCTGCAATCCCATTCCTGAATGAATGAGAATGAATAAATGCAGGGACACAGGGTAGGGGACTGGACGGGGCCCAAGGCCAATGTGTCCAACCTTGCGCGTGGTCCCACAGCTCAGCCGGCCCAGGAATGTCCTCACGCGGCAAGATGGTGCGTGCCGCGTGGTCTGAGAGCAGAAAGGCTGCACAGGGGGCTTTGACCACACCCCAACCGCGGGGTCAGGCGGTTCCGGTTCACAAGCAGCGCATGCGCGTACTCCGCCAGGCAGGCAACTCGGGGTGCCCTCGCTGTTCAGGACCATGCCCTGTGCACCACGACCCCACAGGCGGCTGGAGGTCACATGGCTGGTGAAAGACCAAGCCAGTCTGTTGGACTCCAACGCCCTTGGCCTTTCCCAAAATGCTGCGTGCAGGAGAGACCTTGAGAGTCCACAGGGCCTGGAGTTCAAGCCACAGCCCTGGGGTTCACTGGAGGTGTGAGCGTGGGGTTGGGAGGTTCTGGGAAGGCACTGGCCTGGGGTCTGGAGCCCCGTAGTGGAGGCCCGGCTCTGTCTCTCCCCTGCGGTCTGCTGCCTGAGCAAGTCACTCGGGCCTCAGCCCCGTCTCTGACACGGGAGAAGGAGGTTTGCTCCTAATTCCAGCCAGCTGGTGCGCCTCCAACTCTGTGACCCGTCTGAGGCATTAGCACCTGGGGAAAAGACCTGCAGGCTGCAATTTTCCCTAAATTAAAGGAATCGCTTGGTTCTTGGATGTGAAGGTCTTGGGAGAACCTGCTGCTTCTTCCCCCTTTAATTCCTCCCAGAGAGCTCAAGCTCCCCCACTTTAAGAGACCTTCGGAAGAGACTGCCCAGGTTCTTCTGTCATGTTGCCAGCATCAGCAACCTTGCACTACCAGGAAGTCCTTTCTGCTACCTAACCCAAGAAACGAGCCGGCTCAAAGACGAACTCCCCAAGCCCGGCCTGCGGCGGAGCCCTGGCGGGGGGACTGGGCCAGCTGTGGGAGAGCCCGTTAGAGCCACTTTGGAATTTTTCTCATGACCTCTCCTAAGATAAGAGCATGTTGTCTTTGTCCAGATTCGATCTTTGCGCTGTCTGGTTTTGAGCAGACAGGAGTTAAGAGAGAAGTGGCCCCTTTCGGAGGGTCCTGTGGCAGCCACCCACTAACGTTGTAGATTTCCTTGCCCTCTGCCCCAGAAATTCTTTTCTGGAACCTACCTACGAACGGCTGTGTGTCACCTGGAGATGGGTGGAGAGGGATGTCTGTGCCACTGTTGTTTTGATGAGTGAGAAAAAGGGAGGCGCCCATGTGCCCATAGTGCGGGATGGTGTAAGTGACGGCGGTCTTCTCTAGTGAGGGGGTACCCCGAATTCGCTTTGGAGCGAGGGTCTGGAACATAAATAGAATCAATATCTTCCAATTTGCTTTTCCCACGTTGGCTTCACATGCAGTCATTTTACCGATGACAGAACCATTTCTGCCCAGTGAATTGTTGACAAATGCAGCTCCATAGAAGTGAGGTGACGTAGCTGGTGAGTTGGGGAGAGGTTTCAGGTGCGAGGTTTGGCCTGGTGGCTCAGCCTCCTTGTGGGGTGTAGTCCGCCTCTTGGGAGGGGAAAAGAGCTTTGAGCTCAGGGGGGCAGCTGTGACGCAATGGACTCACACACGAAAGTCCCCTGTTTGAAGTAGGAGCCCAGACCTCAGCTCACCTGGGCTCCGGGCATCTTGGGAGTGGAGCCAGTTCAGACTTGGGGGGTGGGGTGCACGGGGGGCCAGAGCTGGCGTTGGGCGAGGTCATGGAGGGAGGTCACAGATGGCAGAGCTGGAGGGCCTTTGCGTCATCCCACAGGTTCAAGGACACCCTGCACACACACGTCTTTGCAGACTCATGGCATGCTCCTAGGTCCTCCTGGCGGGCTTGCCACTCACAGGGGACACGAGCGGCACTTTCAGAGATGCTGCCAAATGACTTCCAACGTGCGTCTCCCATTTCCATGCCCATCTTGGTCTGAGCATGCTCCCATTTTCCCATATCCTTAATAACACTGCTAGTTTTTTTTCTTTTTTCGTACCCAGATGTGTTTCTTGGGATGGTCCCCACTCATCTTGATTCAGGTGCTTTTCCCGCTGCTTCCTTCTGAAGGAGCCCCCGTCCCGCCAGCCTGGGCTTTCCTCCCATCGGCCGACAGAGCCCAGTGGGCGGCCAACACACAGAACCACGTCTGGGCTGGGCTGATGACGGGGCGACAGGTGGTGTTCTCACCCCGGGGACTTCACACCCATGGAGCGGGACCTGGGGCTCTGCACCCGGTGCTTCTCGTGTTTTGTCCTCTGGAGACGGAGGGAGGAGGGCGTCAGTGAGAGGCTCGTTGTCCGGGCAAGTGCTCCCCTCTGGAAGGCAGCTCTGCTAGTTTTGAGCCTTTTTTGCTAAGAGGGGAGACACGGCACAGCGTTACTGCTTCAGGGATGGTGCCGTGGTTGCCGGTGAGACAGGCCTTTTCCTGACGGAGTTTCTCTGTGAATCACCGTGTCTGTCCTTAGTCCCTGTCAGGGTTCCTTGGGTGTCTGCTGGCTGTCAGGGATTGTGAGACACAGAACCCTTTGTTCTGATAAACTTATTTGCTTACATAAGCTGAAGGAAAGTCGAGCTGCATCCTGGAAGGGCGTGTGGGTGCCCAGGGGTCTCTGTTTCCTCCTTTGCCCCCCGCCAGGGGCCCCTAGGGCTCGGTGGTGCATAGTTTGCAAATAATTGGTATAGTCCTACCAGTCGAGCTACACATGGGAAAACCAAGACCCAGAGTCACCCAGGAAGGGAACGGCTGAGGCCAGTCTCCACTCCAGGCCCGCTGACTTGTCAGTGCTCATTCCGGGAGAATCTCTGGAGAGGCAGGTGGTCAGAGCCTCCAAGAGTGACTGTTCCCAGCTTCCTGTCGATGCTCCTCACTGGTGTTTTGTGTGTTTCATTGCAATGGCTGGAACTTCTAATTCAATGTGACGGGTGGAGGTGGTAGAGGGGGTGGTGATGGAGGTGGTGGTAGTGGTGGTGATGGAGGTGATGTGATCGTGGTGGTGGTGATGGTGGTTGGGGTAGTGATAGTGGAGGTGGTAACGGTGGTGGAGAAGGTGGTGGTGGTGTTAGTGATGGTGATGGTGGTGGTGATGGTGGGAATAGACATTCTTGCCTGGTCTCTGATCTTAGCGAGAAGGCCTCCAAAATTTTCCAGTGGCCACGATGTTGCCGTCATTTTCTGGTAACTCTCCTTTCTCACATTAAGGAAATTCATGGCTTTCTATTCTCGGATTGCCGAGATTTTGCGTTGCAAATACGTACTGAAGTTTAGCAAATTCTTTCCAGTATTGACTAAGATGAGACAGTTTTGAGGAACGAGATGAAAACATTCCTAGGAAATCTGAACGAGCTGCTTTTGTCCGAAGCACAGGACTTCCCTCCCTATTGTTCGCTTAACCGGTCTCTTCTCTCTCCCCACAGTGCAGACACTTTTCAAGGCCTGGGGAGCTGGACGCCAGACGAGGGTGAGGCATCAGAATAGAAACGATCTCCTCGTGCTGGGTCAGCGCTTTCCGCCTGCTCGGCTTCTGCTGCTGTTTCCGGTACTAATCCCGGGGGTGGGGTGGGGAGCAGCCCCGCCCCCCCCTACTTGTTCCAGACATAGCCGGAGACATTCTGAGGTTGCGTTAAAATGTTGGTGGCAGACAAACAGGGGGGGATCTTGAAGCCTTGCATTCCTCTCCGGGATCCTGGAGCGGGGGGTGGGGGGGGTGGGGGGTGGGCAGGCATGGGGAGGCTGGGAGGACGTGTGGTGGGGGAGGAATTTTTCTTGGGGGGAAGTTGGTTCAGGGTATGGGAAGAAGGGCTGGTTGCTAAGCAGAATCGGCAGAGATGAATCACGTTCTGGCGTGAGCTGGGTATTGGCTAAAATGTGAAGTTGTTTAAGTTGGTGGGATTTTTTTGTTTGAGCTGGAAAGGAATATGGATTCATTGGGTCTGATCCCTCGTTTTGCAGATAAATGACAAATACAGAGAGGGAGAAAGGTTTGCCCAGGGAGTAAGGAACTGGTCTCTTGCCTCCCCACTTTCCCCAGGGCGCCCACTGCGGGGGGCAGGCCCCTGGCCAGAGCAAGCCTTCGGGAGCACCCCAGAGGTTCCACGGTGAACCCTCAGACCCACTCTCCCTGAGCAGCGCAAACCCAGAGTGCTACGTGCCGAGAAGGAAACAATCAGTGTGATAACCCGGTGGGTGGTCGTGGGTCTCCGTTTAAGCCGGGCTGGACGGGGTAGCCTGTCTGGGGACATGACGTTTCAGGCGAGACCTGAGTAGAGGAGGCAGCTTTGTGAAGCTCTGGGGAAGAGGACTCTGGGCAGAGGGCCCAGAAAGTGCAAAGGCCCTGAGGTGGGAATGAGCTTGGCGGGCCTGGGGGGGCGGCAGGGAGGCCAGTGCGTGGAGTGGGCTGAGTCTGGGCCTGGCAGGGCTTGGAGGTGGACCCTCTCAAGTTGTCCACGAGAGAAGGACAAGTGAGAGAGGCCTACGCCTGCCCAGGGACCATTCAAGGCAGGCAGCCCTGACTCAGGCTCCCTCCCCTGAGGCTGTCAGCTCAGCGAGCTCAGCCAGAAACTGACTCGCCCGCACGAGCTGCCTGTCCTTTGGTCCAGCGACCTAGAAAAGAGTGGGAAAGGTCAAGAGGAGACTCAGATCTCCGTGGCCGCCCAAGAAAACTTGCCAGAAAGCAGGGCCACGTTGTCCCGAGTCTTTGAGGTTAGGATGGATGAGCACCCACTTCAAGGGAGATGGTTCTCAGGGGCCCTGCTGTTCTGGGAAAGTGAGCAAGATTCTGCAGGTGAAGGGCAAAGGCAGGGTGAGAACCTCCCCCCGCCCCCCGCCCCCGAGCTCCTCCACCCTCAGATACTAAGCCCAACAGATGCATGGGATTCCACCATTAACGGTTTCTTCACTGGTGGTAATGTTTGCTCTTGGCTCCTCTTGTAAAGTGCATGTCTCCTTTTGGAGAGAGAGCGAGAAGAAGAAGTCTCAAGGCCAATAGTGGGATACATTTTAGAGGCTGTAAGCTGTAGGACAACTCTTAGCCTGATGTGGAGGTCCCCATGGGGCCACGGAGTCTCTTGTTGGGGCTCCGCCACTGCCCATCTCCTCTCTTGGCCCAGTTCTGTGTTAACCACCCTCCCCTCCTGCCCCCCAGGTGTGATCCCAGGGACACTCCCAAATAAACACCTGACTCCCATCCCAGAGATGGCTTCCTGAGGAATCTGACCTGTAGCAATGGTGGTGGTGATGGTGGCGATGATGGCAGTGGAGGTGATGGTGATGACAATCACCAAGACAGCACTATGGCGATGGTGGTGAAAGCTAACATATATTGAGTACTTACCATGTGCCTGACACCGTGCTGGCACAGTGCTTTTTTTTTTTTTTTTGACTCAGCACAGGGTTTTTTTGTTTTTTTTTTACTCTGCATTTGATAATTCATGTTGTCCTCACAATAGTTCTATGACGTAGGAAACAGTATGCTGCCAATTTTCTAGAAGGGGAAATCGAAACTTAAAGCAGTGAAGCACCTGCTTCCGGCCACATGCAGAGACCCTGGCTGAGCTGGGACCAGAACGCAAGCCCAGAGCCCCCCATCTGAGGCTGTCCCCTGACGTCCTGAGGTCCTGCACAAAAGGGGGCAGTGACACAGTGCTGCATGTGGGGTTTGGGCGGAGGGGGGTCCAGCCCCAGCCTTTGACCCATTGGCCAGGAAGGTCCCCGGGCCAGGAAGGGAGGCCCCTGGAAACTCTATGGTACCACAGCCCCATGGGAGTAAGTGCCCTCCCCGTGGGGTGTGGGTGGGCTGCCGGAGTTATTCTGAGAGCTGGCCGCTCTGAAGTGAGGCCAGCGGTGGGAGTGTCCAGCCTGGCCTTTCCGAAGATAGCTGGGTGGGGTGTCCCTGGCGGCATTTGAGGCCGGGCCTGGGGAACAGCCGTGCCCTGTGGTTGGCCCAGTACGGCGGAGAGAGCTTGCCTGTCAAGCCATGTGTGACAGAAGTCATGTCTGTGTGTCTCCTTCAAGGGTACAGGGAGACCACAGCTTTGCTTAATTTTGGAGCCCTTGCCGGGAGGGCTGGCCCCATGGCAAAGAAAACCAGGTTGGCAGCTTGAAGGTCGCAGTATTTAAAAAACAGTCATGGCACTACTGCTACCAGTAACAACAGCAGTGAGAACAGCAGTGAGAGTGACAGGAGTTACTAGTAGTTAGTAGTGATACTGGTAATGCCAGGCCTGACAGTAACCGTGGTAATGGCGGGAGAGAATACAGTGGTAGCCTTGGCCTAGAATCCCCCCTCCACCATTCCCGGCTGCGTGCGCTCGGACACATCACTTTACGTTTCTGGGTCTTCAACTGGGCCTGGGAGGCGGGGCCGAAGTTTAGCTTAGTCACCTGCCGTGAGGATGCTGAGCTTTCCCCATGTCACGTGCTTTATACACGTGGTCTCAGGTGATTGTCACATCAACCAGACCGGGTAGCACTGTTACCTTTCCCCGTCTGCAGAGGAATAAGCTGAGGCTTGGGAGGAGGGGTGCTGGAGGCTTTTGTTTAAGGTCCCACAGTAGCAGCCAGCCTCTGAACTCGCCCTGTCCGACTCCAGTGCTCGGAGCTCACACTGCTCTGTCCTGGGCGCTGCCCCCTGTGTGGAGGTGGTCTTCTCTGGGAGGTGGCTTTTGGAGGAGCTGGCTGATGTCATCTTGGAGGGTGGAGCAAGCAAGCAGACAGGCCAGAAGGAGCCGTTGGTGGGGCCCACATCCATCCTCTGGTTAGGGCTGGAACGCCTGTTCAAGTCTCAGTGGGACCCAGAAGTCTTCTGTGCTGTCAAAAGATTGGACACAGAGTCCTCACTTTTTTTTTTTAAAAAAAGCTTTATTATTATTATTATTACTACTAATCTTGGGTGGAAAGAGAGAAACACTGATTTGCTGTTTTACTCACTGATGCATTCATTGGTTGCTGCTTGTATGTGCCCTGACCAGGGATCGAACCTGCAACCTTGGTGTATTGAGATGATGCTTTATCACTGGGCTACTCAGCCAGGGCCCAGAGTCTCCACTCTTGCCCCAAATTCAAGGGGCCTAAATCATCAAGAGCTGCCTCCTCATTTGCTTGGCTCTTTAAGAGGGTTCCATGATAAATAGAGTTAGTTTTGAGAGGATAACACTTAAAGCAAGGTTCTAAAACTGCATTTTTATGTGGTCTCAAGTGGCCAAAAGCCAGGAATAACACGTGGGAAAGGTTAGAGGCGTGGTCAGAGCTGTGGCGTGGGGGTCCGAGGGGGGCGGAGGTGAGCAGAGCATCTGAATGAGGACTTGAACCTACAGCTTCCTGGCTGTGCTATCTGGGGCAATTCATCACACCTCTCTGAGCCTCTGTTTCTCCACGCATCCATCTACCCTCCTACCCACACACCCACACATCTCTATCCACTCCTCATCCGTGTACCCATCTGTCTATCCACCCACCCATCCATGCCTACTCCCAACCACCCAGCTGCCCACCTACCCACAAACACACCCATCCATCCATCCAGCTTCTCCATAAGCATTCACGAAGCCCCCAGTAAGTAAGTCGAGAACTGTACCAGATGCCAGGCTAATTCAGACATTGGCATTAAACCACTTTACACAGGCACCAACAGAAGACTAAATGACGGACCACCACACACAGAATACTGAGTAGCCGTTCATAACAACGAGGCAGGTGTGTAGGAATTGTTAATGGAGAAATACACTCAAGCAGAAAATGAAAAGATGCAGAAGTGTGAGAAGCGCACTACCATTTGTGTAAAATAAAAAAAAGTCTGTTTTAGCCCTGGCTGGTGTATAGCTCAGTGGATTGAGTGCAGGCCTGCGAACCACACGATCGCGGTTCGATTCCCAGCCAGAGCACATGCCTGGGTTGCAGGCCGATTCCCGGCAGGGGACTTATGAGAGGCAACCATACACTGATATGTCTCTCCTTCTCTTCCCCTCTAAGGATAGTTAAATAAAATCTCTTAAAAAAAGGGTCTTTTTCTACACATACATACCTGGCTATGCCTAGAACATTTTTGGAAGGGCCCTTAAGTGCACATCAGAGATTGCCTTTGAGGAAGGAATTAGGAGGGGTGGGTCGGAAACAAACCGCACAGTTCTGTTTCAGGCTGTTTGCATTTTTAATAAAAAGTATTGCATTATCTGTTTAAAATTGGAAAGAATAATTTACATATGAAAAAGAAGACCCTGTCCCTGGGTAATGAGTGGTGTAGGAAGAGAAGAAAACAGCAAATTATCACACCATCCACGATACGTGTGTGATTAGGGAAGTAGGGCGGAGGCTGGGGAGCACTGAGGGCCACCTAGCTCAGTCTGGCGGAATCAGGGCAGGCTTCCCAGAGGAGGTGCTGCCTGAGAGAGGCTCCCAGGCCCAGTGGAGGTGAAGGAAAGATGCTTGGTGAGGGCATTCCTGGCAGCAGGGACAGGGTGAGGTCTGCAGTTTTGGTTCAGTGTGGCTGGGGCAAAGCGAGTGATGTGGTAGGAGGTTTGGAATTTGTCCAAAGGGCAACGGCAAGTCATGGGTGGGTTTTAAGAAGAGTGAGAGGGTCGGAGTTTTGCTTGGAAAGACCCCTCTGGCAGCCATGTGGGGAGTGGTCCCAGCAGTGACCAGAGGCAGGGAGACTGATGGGGAGGCCTGGGGAGAGGGAATGGAGACCCAGACTAAGGCAGATGTGGGGCAGTGGTGGGCGGGGCAGAGAGGAAGCGGGATTCAAGAGCTCTTTGGAGGCCCTGGCTGGTGTAGCTCAGCGGATTGAGCATGGGCTTGCGAACCAGAGGATCGCGGTTCGATTCCCAGTCAGGGCATATGCCTGGGTTGCAGGCCAGTTCCCGGCAGGGGACACACGTTACATTGTGTGTCCTTGGCAGAGGCAACCATACATTGAAATTTCTCTCCCTCTCTCTTTCCCTTCCCCTCTAAAGATAAAAAAAAAAAAAAAAAGAGCTCTTTGGAGGTGGGAAGTGACGCATTCTCACAAGAGTGTAAGCATCCTTCAGAATAATTTTAGCAAACTGCTTTGCCCAGTGCACAGCGCTTCATGGTGGTTCCCACCCATGAGCACACATTGGAGACCCCTGGGGCGTTTCTAAAGAACCCCAGTGCCTGGGCCGCGCCCCCACGGCACCGATGAAACCGGGCTCCGCGATGGCTCAGATGCACAGGCCCGGTGAGGGCCGCGCTGTGTGGTGGTGGGTTGGCCGAAAGGACGAACTGGGCTCATCCTGTTGGTTCACCATCTTTACGCACATGCTCAGGGCGCGGGTGAGCTTCTGACATGCAGTCAGAACCCCACGGCATGTTCTGCCCTAGGAAAACTAGGCAGGAGAAGGGTGGGCTTTGGGGTCACACAGCCCAAGTGAGCTGGCTTGAGTCAGTTGACCTCTTGAGCCAAGTGTCCTTGTCTGAAACTGACCTCAGTGGGTTGTCATCAGAACGAGCAGGGTCACAGGTGTCAGGTCCCCGCACAGAGCGTGGGTGCTTGGTGGACAGGTCGAGATCCCAGCAGAAGAGTTCGAGACCTACTGGGAGACTGAGTAAACCCTAGGCTTCTGCTATCGAAGGGCACACGACGCCCTCGTGTGGTGGAAACTAGATTTGTCTGGGAACAGGAGCGCTTTAACGTCCATTTGAAAATCTGTTCATCATTTCTTTTAGCCAGCACCACCACACAGTTTGAGGTTTGGGCTATTCTGGTGATGTTGTTAACACGAGTAAGCGGCGTCTGGTGTGTACAGTTCAGCTTCACCTCTCAGAGGGCGTTAACCAGGACAAAAACATCTCATTTTAAAAATCCTAAAGAAATGTGGTGGGGAATTGTAGGGTTGTCACCTATAATATACAAGGGAGAGACCAGCAGCCTGGCGAGACCGTGAATTAAACAGTAGGCATGCCACACGCAGGAAAACGTGACGCAGCCCACCCCGTGGCTCCAATTTGAGATTCTCATAAAGGTCTCCACAGGTTGCGTGCAGAGGGAGCTGGATTTGGAGTTCCACGCCCTCCCCAGAACCCAGAGGACTTCAAAACAAAACAACAACAACAAAACCAGCCCCGGCTGGTGTAGCTCATTGGATTGAGTGCGGGCTGTGAACCCGTTCAATTCCCAGTCTGGGCACATGCTTGGGTTGCAGGCCAGGTCCCTAGTGGGGGGCTGGGTGAGAAGCAACCACACACTGATGTTTCTCTCCCTCTTTCTCTCTTCCTTCCCCTCTCTCTAAAAATAAATAAATAAAATCTTTAAGATATATATATATATTAAAAATATATATATACCCACACATATACACATATTTTAAAAGAGGTATATTTAAGAGAAGAGGCAGCTAACTTATTCCTGAGCAAAAAAAGCCACCATCAGAAAACACACCTCTTAACATTGGAAGAGTTGAAGGAGACTTGAGACTGCTTGCTAGAATTTCAACCTCGAGTTTTCATGAGAAAATCAGGCCTCCTGTGGTGGGCTTTTGGCTTCATGACTAGGAGCCCCAGAAGGCTCCAACCTGCCCAGCCCCCGGGGCAGGGGGAGGGGTAAGGGACAGTGATCTGCACCATTTTCTGGGGCCTGAGCCGGGGAGGGAGTTTCCAGCTCGCTGCGCACGCCCACACGGCTCAGAACGAGTGAAACGGCGTAGACACCACCCCCGTGCGGGGCAGAGACCCGGGCAGGAGGGGCTCCTCCTCTGTGGCTGGCTGAGCTGCGTGGGAGAGCCGCCTGCCCAGACCCGCAGCACCGTCCCGGGCCTAGAATTCTGTATCTTCACTCACTCCTCAGCGACTTGCGACTGTTTGGTCCCCAGCTCTAGAGCATCATCCAGGCCGGCTCTTGTCAGATTTCAGGACTTCGCAAACTGGTGAGATTATAGAAAGAATCTTCCGCTTTCCGTTCGAGTTGTCGGTCTATTACTAGTTCGCCAAGAGCAAACAAAAGCATGGCCATCTCCTTTGGCCTTCTCCCTCGTCCCCTAAAATGGGACGTCTGGCTTTGCACAAGTCTCCCTACGTAGCCTCGCCCCCTCCCCGCCGTGTGCTCTGGGGTGTGTGCGGCCACCGCCCAGCATTCGGGAACCCCAGGGGCTGTGGGGTGCGGTATCCAAGAGAAACGGCCTGGCAGAGGGAAACACTGTCTTACATTCTTTTATTTATTATATATATGCAGATGTGTTGTATGTACAATACGCGGTTCTGTCAAATAATCACATCAAGGCATTCTATCGGTAACCTTCCCCACATGGACGCAGGTGAAACACACCTCTGAGCACTGCACGACGAGCAAAACTGGAGACTTCACTACCGATCGCAGTTTTTGAGGCCATACACACAGTTCCAAATAAACATAAGCCAGACTAAGGCGACAAAAGGGGCTGAAAGAAAGCACAGCATTCTGAACAGTTAAACAGTGTATTTTGCCGCGTTACAGCCCCAACAGCAAGGCTGGGGCAGGGCACAGCTCTGCTCTGGGAGCGCTACGGCGGCTGCGCGGCGGCTGGGGGCAAGCGTGGGCTGAAGCGAGGCATCCTATGGGCAGCTCCGCTGGGGGGGGGGGGCTCACTTGCTCCCCGCCTCCCCTTTCTTGGGTTCTTGTTTCAGTTTGTAATCCGCAAGGGCGGCCTTGATCGCGTCTTCGGCCAGCACTGGAAGGAAGGACAGACAGCCTTAGTTTCTAGACCCAGAGAACGAGTCTTGGGACTAGAATTTTGGGCAGAGGGTGGGGGGGTGGGCGCTGGGCAGGGCTCAGCTGCCCCTCACCGGAGTGCGTGGGATGGAGTGGGATGGAGCAGGCCGGGAGACAGCAGTTTGAGCTCCACGCCCCCCAACCCCGTGGCTATGGATAGGAGTGGGGGCTAAGTCCCCAGAGTTCCAGGTTAGTTTCTGAGTCTCTCCGGATCTATTTTCTCTTCTGTGAAAAAGGACAATTGTGCTTTCCTTGCTGGGTCTGTGTGAGGACTCGCAGTGTGGCTGGCACACAGTACACACAGTAGGCACACAACACATACTAGTTCTCACGGGCAAGACTGGAGGAGATGTAGGGCATGCTGGTTAAGCTGGCTGATGTAACCCAGGTCATGTCACTCTCCAGTGACCCTGCATTTGAACACTTACGTGGGAGCGAGGCTGTGGAGGAAACCCCAAGTCCCGGGGCTGGAGTGGCGGCCAGAGGCCAGCCAACAGCGGACAGCCTGAGCTCAGGGTCCCGTGCCCATGAAGGCCGATGGGAAGGCCGGGCTTTGTCTGACGCCACGTGAAGGCGTCTGCAAGCTAAGCCCTGTGTTCACGGGCACGCGGAACTCCAGCTCAAGGGGAAAGACCCTGGGGCTGAGCAGACTCCTCGAAGACTGCATTAGCCTGTCCCTGTCCGGCACTCGGTTCTCCCGTGAGCCCTCCCCTGGCCAGAGGCCTGGCTCTGGGCTGCTTTGTAACTCATCTGGTCAGTAAACCCCCATCAACCTGTTGGGGCGCTGGGTCGTGCTCAGCCTGAGGCCCGGAGCACCCCGCCTCCCGCAAGTCCCCAGGAGGTGGTGTGAGACCAGGGCTCTGGATTCGTCATCACTCTGCCACCAAAGCGAGGTGACTCCAGTACGGATCCCCCCACACCCTGGAGGACGGACTCACTGGAGCAGTGCAACTTCACCGGAGGGAGGCACAGCTCCTTGGCGATGTCTGTGTTCTTGATGGTCAAGGCTTCCTCCACCTGAGAGGCACATGGGGAAGAGAAGCGGTTAGGGGTGCTCTGACCGGAGGAACAGATGATGAGAAAGGGAAGGCCCTCGGGGCAGGGAGTTGGGGGATGGTTTCTGCTAACAACACCCAACACAGGCGGAGGACCTTCTAAGGACCTCCACTGGTGTGTCAAGGCTGCAGGGGCGGTGTCTCGGGTGGGAGGTGTACACAGCTGCGTGGCCTGGCTGGGCTCAGCAGGGCCTCTGTGAGCCAAGAAGAGACCCTGTGAGAAGTCTCTTAGGAATCAGATTTGCCAGGGCCGTCACTTCCTGTGCTGGTTTTGTGAATATCGGCTTCTCCGATGTCCTTGTACCAAATGTTTAGAATGAGCCCCTTCAACTAGCAGTGCTTATGGCACTGGGAGGTCGCAGAGGTGTCGGACAGGCTGGTGGCACTCCAGCGTGGGGACAGTGGCACAGGAAGGTCCGGGCTGAGCGCTCCCTGTAGACTCTTCCTCTGCTGACCCAGGGAAGAAGGCGCCCGGGGCGAGGCTGGGCCCAAGGGCACAACGAGAGGCGGCTCCTCGCCCTTGAGGAACAGGGGCCTGCCAGCTTAAGAAAAGCCGGATTTCCCCATCTTTCTGTTCCCTAATCTGATGGTTCTGCTAACTCCACTGAATTACGACTTCAGTTCTGTTTCTGGAAACTCAGATGGGGAGGATCTCAAGGTCAGAGGCCACCTTCCTCTACTTTCTGATGGCAACTCAAAGGCCCCCTGGGGCCAGGTCCTGGGAGCACAGGTGCCCCGTCTCCTTTTCGCCCCTTCCCCTGCAGACAGCCGATGACAGCGCACTGCAGGGCCACCTCCTGCCAGAACAGGTCTGGCGTGTGCTGCTTGGGCCCAAAGGAGCTCGCCAGCCAGCAGGCCCCAGCCGCAGGAAGCAGGCGGCACGTGGTGAGGCAACCTGCCCCGTTGCGGAGCTGCCCAGTGCAGCACACACTCTTCCGTGTGACTCAGCTCCCCACATTTGCGTCCTCGGGGCTACAAGGATGAGCAGCCTGCAGATGGGCCTTTCTGAGAGCTGAATGACGTTGAATGACGGGACGACTAGAGTTGAGAAAGCGCAGTTCTTCCCTGGCTCGGGGGCCTTTATTCCCGCAGCTGCCATGGAGAGTTGCTCTGGCAGAGAAAAGGATGGAGATGTTCCGCCTTTCTCCGCCCTCAGACGCCTGTATCACTGTTTGCATGTGCTTGTTCATGCAAGCACCTGCCCACCTGCTGCGTGGTCTGGGTTCTGCAGGCCCTCTCTCGCACAGGCCGGTTTCTCATTTCAAGAATCCTTAACAGCCACCCGCAATCCTTCCCAAACACATGGGAGAAGATGAACCACTGCACAGCACCCCCTGACCTCACTGAGATTCCTAAGAAGTTGTACCACCAGCAACCTTGGAGAACACCAGATCTTCCTTCTAAGCTCTATCTTGTCAGATGGAGAGGTTGAAGATCTTTTTTATATTTAATTAGAAACAAAACGCCATGGAAACCCCCAAATGAAAACAATGAACAGCACCCACCAAACTAAAAACCATTAATCAAATTATTTACTGTTCCTGTGGCGGAGAATTTAATAAAAATCTGGGTAGGGGAAATGAAAAATCACGGATACTTTTCTCGCCCCCCCATCAGGCCCTCCCCGTAACTGAGCGCCATGTTGGTGGGGCACATGATTGAGTTCGGCTGGATTTGCGGGCACCTTACCGTCTTCCCTTTCACCCACTCGGTGGCCAGCGAGCTGGAGGCGATGGCAGACCCGCAGCCAAACGTCTTAAACCTGGCGTCCACGATCTTCCCCTTCTCATCCACCTGAATCTAGCAAAGAGACAGGATGGCCAGTTGCGGAGCCTGCTGGGGCTCTCCCCAGGGCTCTGGGCTGGCTTTCCCTGCTTTAAGTTTTGGCATTAACTACTGAGTTTGCTCTGAAGAGTTCAGTGATGGAATGTTAAACACAGGAACAATTATATAGCATTACATAGGCCTAGCTGGTAAAGAGCAGCTGGAAATATGCCCCCTTCACAGTTTTGTAACTGTAGCCTGCTTTTGCCTATGAAGTTCTCAGGGCTGCTATGTCAACCCACCTCTGAAGACACCGGGCAAGTCACACTCAAGGGCTCTGGTGAATGCTGTTCTCTCCATCACCATTAGTGGCTCCGCCCATCTGGTTTCTGTTTTCTAAGATAGGCTCGGAGACTCTGGCAAGTCGCCCACCCACCATGAAGGAGACTGTAGACAAAGGCACGGTTTACCCAAAGTGCCAGTCACTACCTTCCTGTTGTCTTCAGTTTGGGGGCAGGGGGGTGATTTATTGGATTTCTTATATTGCTAGGGATTGCCAGCTCAACGGTTGTGGTTTTCCTCAGTGAAATTCACAGAACCTTTTATGTAATTGACGCTGGAATTTAAGCCGATTCAGCGGGTGGAACAGAATGATCAGTTTACTATATCAGAAAGGGTCAGCGTAGTGTGCCAGCAGACCTAGGATTCAGGCTCCGCTCTGACTGTTTATAACACTGCCTCATCCCCGCTCACCGGCATCAAGGTGGAGAGCAGATGAAATGGTTCGTAAACCGCGCAGGCACACAGGGTACCAGTTACCACCAACGATGAAAACCAGCTGTACCTGTAATTTCATTACATCACCACATGCTGGAGCCCCCACCAATCCGGTTCCAACATTCTTAGCGGTCTTGTCAAGAGACCCCACGTTTCTGGGATTTTCATAATGATCAACCACCTGAAATGAGAGCGTTAGGAGAAATCACATCACTCCTTTTTGGCGCCAACTTGATGGTGAGTGCAAGGTCAGCAATTCGGAGCTTGGCGAGAACAGTCACTGAATACCAGAGTTCACCTCTTGTCAGTGAGAACCGTCTGTGACCTTGGGTCACAGACTTTGCATTTCCTCTCCAAAATACCTTGAGATTTGTGATACTGGAGAAAATCATGTTTTAGATCCAAAGGGTTTTTAACTACATGTAATTATTTGACCTTTACCCGCCTAAATCGCCAGATTTGGGCTCAAATGACACTTTTGTCATTTCCAGATAAAACTGTTCTCAGAGGATAATTTCTACTCAAAAACCCTAAAAGCAACAATGGCCCATAAATTGAAGGCTTTCCCAGCCTCAAGGAGATTGTTACAGAGGAACAAGGCTATGAAAGTGTCCAATTCTGTCTGACGATAAACTCCGTTCCATCACTATTTTAGGGCCCTGAAATCGCCTCGGCGCAGCAGCGCACCCTGGTGGTTAGAAGGATGCCAGCCCAAACTGATTCAGCGTGCACTGTCAACAAAACACACCCCTGGGTGGGGGAGGAGCAAAGGCCTTGGAGAGGAACTGAAGCCAAAACAGAATAAATGTCTACTCAAACTGGCACACACAAGGCTCTACTAGCCTTGAGGTTTTTAATCAGTTAGCCGTAAGTACACCGGTCGTCCAGTCCCTCTTCCCCCACCGACGCGGCACGGACGTTGACTCCAAGCCCTCCGACCTACAAGATAACACCCAATCGGGACTTATTGCCCCATGTTGATTTACTGCATTCTTTAATTAGTTGTTTTCCGAGTGCTAGAGTTTCCTGTCTAAGGGACTTTAAGCCCCCGGAAAGCAAGGGCTGCAAATTACACGCCTTCCCCTATCCCCCGCCCCCAAACAAAACGTGAAAATGAAAACAGGACTGTTGGCTACGCGTCTGACTCCACTTGGAGGCTATGAGCTTCTAGGAACAACAGCGGCACCATAAATGGTCTCCGGGGGCTAGGCATGAGTGTTCGTGTAGGGGACTACTAAGATATCCATTTTACAAATGGGGAAACAGATCAGCGAACGGCAGCGTCTTTCCCCAAGGTCACTTGGCTAGGGCAGCAGCCTGGCTGAAGCCGGAGCCCGGGTGTGTGTGTCTTCCAGGAGTCGGGCTGGCAGATCCTAAAGGCACCTTCCTTTCTGGGCTGTTCAGGTGTTTAAAGACTGGGATGTACGACGCCAGCCAACGGCAGGGCCCGCGTTTTGTTTTTGTTTCCCGCGTGGTTAGTGTCACTGCGCAGCGAGAGAAGTTGAGGCAGATTTGTGCGAGGGTGCGGCCCCTCTATCCTGAGCCGGGGGCCGTTGTTACCCTGGGCGCTGGCAGGGGCTCCCCAAGCGGCGCAGAATCCCGCGGCTACTCCTTTCTAGAATGGGCCTCCGTCCAGCGCCGGCACGCACAAGTCCCATCGTCAACCCTAGTACTCCCGGCTCCCGATCGCTGCGGACCCCACGCCCCCGCTTGCCCACCCCTACCTTCTTGTGATACAGCCGTGCCGGAGCCGATAGCTCTCGGGCCGGAAGGCGCGGTCTCTGGAGCAACAGGGCAGACGCCGCCCGCCTTAGACGGCCCGCTCCAGCCGCCGCCATCTTGCGGCCTTGCGCCTGCGCAGGCCAAAAGCTAGGCCAAGGGGGCGGGGCGCTCCTGGGACCGGGGCCCCGAGCTTAGTGCGCGCGCCCTCTAGGACTTCACCGCTATTTCCGACCTGCGTCCTCCAGATCCGTGCACGTGTCGGCGTTCGACCACGCCCCTGGGGGGGGAAGGCGAGGCTCAGGGCGGGAAAGTCTGAAGTCGCTGGAGGGCTTCTTCTCCGTGCTGAAGTCTGGATGTAAAAGAATCGGTCTCAGGCTGGAGTGCGGGACCCAAATTTACGTCCACAAAGTTCACCGCTGATATACAGCGCGGAGGGTTAACCAGCCTACCTTTCTTAACCCCAATTTGCAGCTAAAGACATTCAGGTTTAGAATGGTTTAGTAACTTGCCCAAAGTTGCTCAGAAAGTTAAGCTCATTCGGGATTCAAATTTTGGCAATACTGAGTTAGAATCCTGGTTTTGCACCTTCCAGGTCTTGTGACGCTAGAAAATGGCATCAGCTCTCTAAGCCTCGGTCTTTTGTTAAGACGTAATTCAAGGACAATTCATTCATGGGCATGTATGTGTTGAGTGCCAACTATGAGTCAATGAGCCATACTAGGCCTTGGGGATTCAACGGAAAGAAAAACAGCCATAATTCCTGCCTCAGCAAGCTTGCTTGTGAAGGACAAAGGGAACAAATAAACACACCTCTAATTTCATACTTCAAAATGGGAAGATTAGAGGAGCGAGCACCATGTCCTGATTTAGGAACATTTTTTTCTGTATAAATAACAGTAAACTCAATTTCTATGAAAATACCTGGCAATAGAAAGTTTCTAGGTAAATGCTTAGTGATGTAATTTATTATACTGGTTTGCAGAATGCGAGCTTATACAACGAGAAAACTCACACTTGAATTTAACGCCTACCAGGCACCAGGCAAAATATAAAAGGGAGAATTCTCTTTGGGAAATGGATTTTTCTCATGAATGGTGCAATAGATTCCCGAGGACTTGGAGTTTTCTCTGCGTTCGAGGCACACTTGCTGGGAACACTTGAATCACACGCCAAGTCAGACTAGGCGGCAAGTAAGACATTTATTTATTCTCATAATCATTTTGACCTTCTCAAGATGGCGCCAAATCCTTAACTATAGTCATCACGCTCCCTCCGCGACTTCCTCTAATGGCCTCCACTTCCTGTTCAAAGACCCCACGCCGTCCGAAGTTGAGACGGAACAGATGCCGTATTAGTGAGTCTTTCTTTTTCTCACGAAAGCTTCTACAAAAGCAATGAAAATAAAATAAATTGAGAATACTTAGATACTTCCCCAACATCCGAGGCTCACCTTTTCCCTTCCGGTGGCAAGAGAGCGAGGTTTCGTTCAGGCGCGCGCCGCGGGCAGCTTGTACCCCAGCGGGTCCTTGGCGGCGGAGCGAAAACCCGGGAGTCACTAGCGCAAGATGGCGACGGCAGCCGCAACCTCGGCTTCAGAACCCGAAGCCGAGCCCAAGGCGGGGCCCGAGGTTGAGGGCGAGGAGGATGAGGTTAAGGCGACGAGGACCAGGAGGAAGGTGTTATCGCGGGCGGTGGCCGCTGCGACGTACAAGACGATGGGGCCAGCGTGGGACCAGCAGGAGGAAGGCGTGAGTGAGAGTGACGGAGACGAGGAGTACCCCACGGCTTCCTCCGCGAGCTCCCCCGGCGAGTACGAGTGGGAGTACGACGAAGAGGAAGAGAAGAACCAGCTGGAGATCGAGCGGCTGGAGGAGCAGGTGCGCCCGGGGGCGGGCAGCGGACGCCTCCTCTCAGGTCCCCTGGCCCCGACCCTCCTCCGCGGTCCTGAGCGGTATTGCAGCCGCCGGGCCCGCCGAGCCGCTGCTGATCACGGTACCGCCCATCCCTGGGCGTAACGCCCTTCACTGCATGCTTGGGGCTTGGCCGGCCCGGTGAACCCTCGCAGCGGCCGGGTGAGGCGGTAGTGCGGTCCCGGTGAAGGGAACGCACTCGTTCAAGGTTATACCTCCTGCAAGTGGGGGAGTCAGGCTTTGAACTTGGGGCCAGTTTCACAACTCCCACCCCTGACCGCACGTTCGTCTGTGCCCAGCCCCTGCGATGAAATTCTCGTAGTGTGGTAGGAAGCACTGTGGATCGCGAGGATGATACTGGAAATGGAAAAGTGGAGATTTCAGCGTCTGGAGGCCGGGTTCCCCTGTAGATGTTCCACACCTGCGTGTGCCTGGGAGGATTTCACTTCTTTTGAGTTTCTGCTTCCTCGTCTGTAAATTGGGAGCAACAATTCCTTCGCCACGAAATTGTCCTAACGGCAGTTAATTGTCACCTAGTTGTTAGATGATTTCTCATCTGTTAACTCCTGTGTAATTGAGGGTCCCGGCAGGAAAGGGTGACGCTTTCAACTTAGGGTGATTTGAGAAAAGGTTATTGGAGGGATTGCTGTGTTTATTAAAGGGTTGGGCAGGGAAGTTGGGGGAAGGTTGGTGTCCTAGGGCTTAGTCACAGTGGGACCTGTGCTCACCCTAAGGCCTGGAGAGGTGAGGGGCTTGACCGGTTTTTCAAAAGGTTGTGTGGCTGGGGCGCCCAAGAGGAGCAGGAGACCTTTGGTCAAAGGGTGCGGCCCTAGTTACCTGTCAGGGACTGGGGAGTGGGGAGAAGTACCTTGACCTGCCTCTCTTCCTCCCTCCAAACCTCTGCTGATGCCTCCTTCTCTTGGGCAAACCGGGCTGGGAGCAAGAGAACCAGATACCCTGTCTATGGGATCCACACAGCAGGGTGGAGGAGAGGGGACGGTGCAGGGGGTTTGGAGGGACAAACAGATGGAGCACGTTCTTTGTCACTAACGGCCAAGAGAGCATGTTCAGAACAAATGATAACGTTTGTTTGAAGTCGTTCGTAAGAGGATTTGAACTTTGCCAGGCTGAGGACCAGATGCTGCACTGGATGTGAAATTGTTCACTAGGTCACTCAGCCTTGCTGGGTGGAGGAGACCTTGTAATGTGGTCTCTGGCGGTGGTTTTGTTCCGTTGTGAAATGGAGATCTCCTCCTCCATCGATGTAGCTCAGCGATTTTCAGCCGATGTGCTGCAAAGAGTTTTTAAAACGGGGTGTTCAGTCAGGGGCACTGACCTCTGTTCCCTTAGATTGTCAAATAAAATGACATCAGCCAATGCAACAATTCATTCACACCGGATGGTGTGAATGAATCAAAATAATATATATTTTTTTCGGATTGGCAAAATATACTCATGCATTTTTTGGTGTGCTGCAGATTCTCCTCTCAGTGGTTTCTGTGCTCCATGAGATGAAAAGGCTGAAAATCACTGGTTTAGATTGTCCCACTTATTGCATCTGCATGTCAAAGGGACCAGTTCGCATGGGCAGGTGGTTGCCATTTCTGCTGTCTATAAATTAGATGCCTGCGTTCAGTCAGTCTCTTGTTCATTCAGCAAATTCACTGCGAGGCTAGGTGCCAGGCTGGCTGTGTCCCTGTGGACTTCTAGCCTTGGGCCTCTCCAGGAGCCACTGGACTGACTTGGATCTTCATGGTCCGTGAGGTTGGGGAGGAGGATTATCTGTTTTAGTGAAAGGGGAGGCTTGGAAGCAGAGAGGGGAAGTGGTGGCAGAGGGTGCCCCGCTGGTGGAGAGGAGGGAGATCCAGCATGGAGGTTGCTGGGGCACTGGCGCTCTGTAGTTAAGTGCTGCCCTTCCTCAGGCCACTGGGGGTGGGGGGATGGGGGATGGGGCTCAGAAGGTGACCACGCAGGATGGGGTCTGGCTTTATCTATCCTCTTTGTCCTGGGGTCTAGAAATGGACCTCTCCAGACCTCCACCTCTCCTCATTCTAATCCCACAGCCTCCAGTCGCTGCTGTAACTGCCCTTATGGCGGAGCATAATGTTGAACAACCCAGAGAGACCTGTGAAAGACTCTCAGGTGGCACTTATGCGATTTCCAGTTCTCCTCCCTGGGTGTATTTTACGAAAGCCCTCAGTTAGCTGTGGTACCTGTCGGCCTTACAGAGGCAGAGCGTTCCTGTCGTCTGTGTTTGTCCTGGGGCTGAAAGTGGCACAGTGTGGTTTCCCCCAGACCCCTCAGCTCCCGGGCCTGTGCTGTCGGTCCTGGCTGGTAAAATGAGGGTTGGTACAGTGCCTCCCCCACAGGGCTGTTGTGGACCTTGGAGACACTGTGTGTGTGAAGCTGCTGGCAGAGCTGGCACGTAGTAGGTGCTGTGCCAAGGCCTGCTCCTCTCTCCTTTCCCTGCCTTGCCCCTGGTGGCAGCAGGTGGCCTTTCACAGGCCTCTGTGACTTCACCCCATTCCAGGTCCAGGTCGGGCTGTTGGGGTTGGGGACTCGGCGGGTCACTTTGTGCACTTGGCCTTGCGGCCTCTTTGTTCGAAGTGCCCTTGGTTGTTACTGACCTGGGACCAGAACAGACCAGCAAGTGGGTTCACTCGTCAGTGCCAAGTGAGCTCTGTGGAAAAGTCTCTTTTAAATGCAGCAGCATGCCTTAATGTGCAAACTTTCAGAGCTCCTCCTGTGTATATTACCTTGTTTTGGCCTAAAAAGCAGAGATTTAGACCAAAAGTCATCTTACAGGCAGTTCCTCTACTTCAGTGACTTTTATCCCTTTTCTTCTGACCTACGTGTGGTGCTCTCGTGAGGGCCACTCACTGGTGAGCACCCTCCCACCCCCTTCGCCCCCAGAAAACAGGTTCAGACCCAGGTGAGTGCGAGGTGATGGATGACAGGGAGGACCTAGAGTGTTCTTGAATGAGGAAAGGACATCTTTCAGGAACTTAATTTGACTGTTGTTAGTTGTGCAACACACTTTGCAGTTGGTTTTGAAACACGGGTGTGCCGTGAGAGCCAGAGGTTCACTCCAGCTCCTTCCTGGTGCGAGTGAGGACACTGAGAACTAGTGGAGGATGGAGCCCTGGCGTCCTGACCTGGCCCAGTCCACTCTCAACGCATCATACAGTCGTGGGATGCGTTCAGCTAGTCACGTTTGATAAATCGTGAGCAGGGGGACTTTGCTGAAAGTCTTAAGGTTTTTAATAGAATTAATAGGTCATGTTCTTATTTGTTACTGATTCTTCTTTATCTTTTTGTATGTGAATTGATACATACAAACACAGTCATATTGGTAAATGATAAAGTGTGGCAATCAGCAGAACACCATGTACACCCCCCACGCCCACCCCCGGGTCTGAGAGTGAGAACCTCCATAGTGCTGTTGCAGGTCTGTGGGCGTCGCTCCTGGTCCATTGCTCCACTTGCCCCTTCTACTTGACCCTTCCTGAAATCCAGGTAACCACTCTCCCACATTGGTGTTTCTCTCCCCCTCTCTCTGAAAAGAAATAAAATCTTTTAAAAAAAGATTTTTAAAAAGTGTTCTTTTTAGAGAGAGGGGAAGGGAGAGAGAAAGAGAGCGAGAGAAACATCGATGGGTTGCCTGTTGCGCATCCCTAACTGGGGACCTGGCCTGCAACCCAGGTATGTGCCTGGACAGGGAATCAAACCGGCGCTCTTTCAGTTTGCAGGCCGGCACTCAATCCACTGAGCCACCATCCCTACTTTTAAATATTATTGCTTTGGATATCAGATACTTTTAAAACTTATGCCATCACAAACATTTCAGAAAACATAAGGAGAAGACTCATTCATTGTGCATACCTTCCTGCCTTTTCCGTTGTTCCTTCTCGCTAATGTTTTTTCTTTAATCATTTTATTTGTTTGAAGAACAAATTCTGAGTTGCCTTTTGTCTCAAAGGTATGATAGCTTTGTAAGCACTTATTTAATGTGTTTGAACTTTTGGTTTGAAAAGTTTCAAATGTAAAAAATAAATCTTTCCTGTGCCTTTCATTCAGCCTCAACAGATACGAGTCTGTTGTTTTTGTTTTTACCACTAGGGATCTTTCTCTTCTTTTTTTTTTTGTTTAGTAAGAGGAAAGAACTGTTACCTATGTACCTTGCACGTGCTAAAGCGTGTTACTAAGTCATCTTTAAAATCTTCACAACAGCCTATGAGTTAGAACATAGTAGCATCCCATTGTGTAGATGAGGGAACGGGGGCTTAGAAAGGTGAGCAATTTGTGAAGGTTGTACCTTGTGTTTGTTTGTTTCATTAGAACATTTCCTGTATTCTAGAGAGAACCAGGGATGTTCTGCCAGGAATCATAACAGACTTGAGGGGACTTTATGGTTATTATAAAAAGCCTCTTGCATTGGTTTTTTCCTCCTTTTTCCTGAAGGTAGTGTTTCGTGTCCATTTCAGAGGCTCTCTCAGAGAGCATGTTTATTTTGTTTGTGAGGATGCGTGCACTGTCACCATTGATGAACAAAGCGAAATTATTTGGATGGTGGCATTTTAAATGTCGACTTCTGTTTCTTTTCCCTCCAGCTTTCTATCAACGTCTATGACTACAACTGCCACGTGGACCTGATCCGGCTGCTCCGGCTGGAAGGCGAGCTCACCAAAGTGCGCATGGCCCGCCAGAAGATGAGCGAGATCTTCCCTCTGACTGAAGGTAACGCCGAAGCAGTTGGGCTGCTGTGCCGGGTCGCGTGTGCCGCGTGTAAAATGCCCAGCAGGTGTGGGACGCTGCGGTGGTCGGGGTTTGGGCTTGTTCGGAGTCCATGCCCTTCTGCGTGCTTGGCGCAGCTGGTAAGAACTGAATTTTCGTGAAGTGTGCCAGGTTGGGTAATGGCGGAGGGGACATTTGCGCACTGCTGGCTCACAGTAAACTGCGTGCTTTCGGGCACCCTTGGAGAGGGAGGTGGTGACGCGGAGGCACTGTTGTCTTGCAGAGCTGTGGCTGGAGTGGCTGCGCGACGAGACCAGCATGGCCCCGGACGGCCTGGGCCGGGAGCACGTGTATGACCTCTTCGAGAGGGCCGTGACGGACTACCTCTGTGAGTCCCCGTGGGCCCCCTCCGGCGTGTGGCGGGGCCGCCCTGCGGGGTGATGCGCCCAGGAACGAGAGCATCGGTCTGGCACTGAGGAGGGTTTGAGTTCAGTTGTCATCGTCGTCTGTGGTTTCCCACGGAAGGTGTTTGATTCTGTAACACAGGCACAGCTTGTTGTATTGTACCTGGGTGTACTGTAGTTCACGGAGACTTTTAAATACAGTTTTAAGGGTGGTGCCAACCCTGTTGGATAAGTCTGTCGGCACCATTTTTTCCAACAACCTCAGTGAAGCATTTTTGACAGTAAATAGTTTTAAATTAAGGTATGTACATTGCATTTTTTTCTAGACAGTGCTTTTTTTTTAGACGTAACACTGAGTAGACTACGCTATTACATAAACGTAACTGTTATATACACGGGAAGCCCTAAACTTCTGTGACCCGCTTTATTTCGGTGCTCGCTTTATCGCGGAGTCTGGAACCAAGGCGGTGGCAGTGTCTCAGGTCTGCTGTGCGGGGCGGGGGGGGGGGGGGGGCATCTGCAGGAAGTGGGTGGATGTAGTCACGCCCAGCCTGTATCTGGCAGGAAAAATTTACGTGCTGTTTCCAGATGACTGAAGATCACCTTTCACACACTGAATTGGTTTTTGAAAGTTTTGGGCAGAATGCAATTAAAAAATATTTTAAAACTTCAGGAAATAATTCCATATTCACAGGAAACTGCAAAAATAGCACAGAGGAGTTCTGTGTACTTACTTTGTCCAGTTCCCCCCAATGTCTTATAACACTAGTTCAAGATCAAAACTGGGAGATTGACCTTGGTGCAGTACATGTGTGTGGTTCTGTGAAATTTTGCCCCTGTGCAGATTCCGGGAGCCCCCACAGTGTCCAAGATACGGAACCCTCCATGACCACAGAGGCCGCCCCGTGTCCTGACGCTGGCGTTTTACCAGTGCCAGTGAGGCGTAGATTCCTGCCTTTCCTCTGAGTGCCTTCACCCTGCCCTGTCGATCGTTAGCTCTCCAAATTCCGTCTCTGCGTACACCGGGGGCCTCATCAGACAGTGCTATGGACAAGTTTAAAAAGCGTACAGGATTCCCCCGTTTACTTAAGCATTTTTCCTCTCCATCCGATTTTCCTCTGTCTCTACTGTGAGCATTTCCCCTTGTGAGAAGCATCACTTCTCAGAATAGACACTGCCCGGAGGGAGAGAACTTCTCTTGTACCTTTACCTTGTGCAGAGGCTTCAAGCCTGTTTCGGAACCTGGGATCTAGTGACACGTTCTTCTCTTTGTCTCTCAGAGTCGTCGTGGACTCTGTGCCTTTGGGTTTTCTGAGTTTAAAATACTATGCATAGTATTTGCCCGTCTAGATTGTTTAAATGTTGGGAGGAGCCACGGCGTAATCTATTGAAAATTACCTTCTCTTAGTGGAGGAACTGTTTATCTGTGAACTTGAGTTACCCTCTCAGTAAGGCCTTCACCTCCAAGAGCTAGTTCATTTCCATTGTTAGTTCGCAGCCCATCTGGCAGCTCTTCATTGGTGAGTGAACACAGAATAGCTAAAACGTGGGCTAAGTTCTTGAAATAAGCCTACTTCCGTGAAAAAGCAAGTCTCAGGAAAACATGTAGTAAGCCTCAGATTGGCTTCTCTATCTTTCTAGTGTTTTTGTTTTACAGAGTGAGTGCACAGGCCTCTGAAGTGATTTTCACGTCTTTGGAAAGTGGGGGCAGAATGTGCACAGTAAGAGCTGGCGTGTGCTCACAGCCTCGTGTGCTATCTGGCCTCCCAGCTGTGGGAGTGGATGTGCCAACAGTCGGGGGAAAGAGACACCACCCAGGCCTCTTCTGTCGCCGATGTTTAAACACCATTAAAAAAATAGGGATGCAAAACACAGATTCCCAGTAACAAGATTGGTGCTTTTAATTTTTTTTTCACTTTGAAAAATTCTAGGCTTTGAAACCTCTCTGAAGATTGATTCAGATTTGTAACTATTTTCTTTGAAATTTATTACTGGGTTCCTCTAGTTTTAATAAATGAGCTTTACAAACATTGTCATGTTACATCTTTTACCACCTGGCGTGTCACGGTGGGCAGTGAAATCGCAGCAGTTACACCGGGTAGGAACACGGTTCAGATACACCCTGCTCAGCCTGCAGTGTCAGTGCGGGCCTCTTGGGGCGCTTACTGGTGGTGCCCTTGTGTTTTCGCATGGATGGGTGGGCCCATTTTGCTGGGCCCCTTTCTTTTGTTATGCGTTATTTTTGATATTCGGGTACTTCCCATTCTGCACTAATAGAACACTTCTCATTTTTAGGCCCAAACATTTGGCTGGAGTACGGCCAGTACTCAGTTGGTGGGATTGGCCAGAAAGGGGGCCTCGAGAAAGTCCGCTCTGTGTTCGAAAGGGCCCTGTCCTCCGTCGGTTTGCATATAACCAAAGGACTGGCCATCTGGGAGGCGTACCGGGAGTTCGAAAGTGCCATTGTGGAAGCCACCCGGGTGAGTGCTCTGTCCCCTTGGCCAGCGCTTCCCTTTGCCTGGCCGGGGCCGGTTTTGCAAGTGCTCCTAGAAGAGCACAGCTCACAGCCTAGGCTCCGCCAGCCCCTCGGGGGTGTGAGCAGCAAGTAGCTGAAGTCAGTGTCTCTGTGAGCTACACAGTTTCTTTGGCTGTACAGCACACCACCCACTAATTTGTTCCTGATGTTTAAAGGTGCTGCTGTTTCAGTTAGTGGTTCCAGGATAAAGTGCAAGAATAACCGTATCACTGCCCCCCGCAAACACATTCCATAGAAACTGAGACATTTGACCCCATCATGTGAGCATGTTTTAGACTACAATGTATGGTATTTTCCCATCCCTCTTCGCTGTGTGAGTGCACAGTGGGTTATTGCTGATGCGTAGTATATCCCTCTGACAGTTAGATTGTTATTGTTGCACCAGCCCAGTCCCTGCAGGAAAATTGGCAGTGGTGCCATTGGTGGCCCTGACAAAGCTGTCCAGACTGACGCCTTCGGCTGGCGTCTGTTGCTTTCCAGGGTCAGACATAACCCTGCACAGACTCTGTTCCGTTGTCCTCCCGACGTTCTTGCACTTTCTGGCCACCATACTTTTACTCATGATGTTCCTTCAATGGGGAGTCATTTTTCTTCTCTTGCCACTTCCGGGGCACCTGCAGATGCATCCCAGGTGCCAGCTCCTCCAGGAGTCTCCCCTGACTTCCTCCCTTCCTAGCAGCAGAACCCCTCCACCCTAAAAGCCAGCTGAAAGCCACACTGCTCTGATACTGGGGAAGCTTTGCTTATGTGATGCAAAGCTTATGTGATACGCGCCTCATTGTAGTCATTTGTTACATTCCTTCTTGTTTTCTCCCCACCATAAACACTGAGTAACAGAAACAACTTCTATTTTTGTACTTCTTGCAACATTTGACACAGTACTTCGTGTTTAAGAGGTCATATTTTTTTCTTTTTACTTGGAAATTAACACTGTTATACTAATTTTTTGAGGTAGGAAGAACCAGAGTTTGTCATTCACTGTGAATTTGCTTCCTTAGCCCATGGCTGGCTTCCTTTCCCCTTCTGACTGGGAACAAACCTTTGATTCACAGCTGGAGAAGGTGCACAGTCTCTTCCGGCGACAGCTGGCCGTCCCACTCTATGGTAAGAGGAACGGACTCATTGGGAGCCAACTCGTCAAGGTTTTTGAGTGCTTTCGGGTATGTCGTGTAGTTAGGCCTGTCCCAATGTCCCAGGAGGCAGATGTGGTCGGCATTCTTACTGTCACTGGACAGTGTCCCTGTGGACAAGGCCCTTGGTAAATATGTTTCTTGACTTGTTAATGCTCAGGTGGGTTATGAGAGTCACCTGATTCCTGGTCAGGAGGTCCCAGTCATAGGTGGGGGGTCTTTGAAAGGGATAGGGAAACTGACTCCTTGCCTTTTCTGGGGGACTCTGTTGAATCCGAGTTACATCCTCAGCATTTTGTCTTCCGTGACAGTGTGGGGATTTTACAGGGGCCTGTATGATTCCTCTGTGGGGCTGGTTTGATTCAGGGGCACTGTCAGTCGGAAGTATTCCCACCTGAATTTATTGGGGTTTTGGGAAGGATTCTCCTTTTGGGCTGCGTGTATTTTGGCAGGACAAGCCTTTGAAGTCCTAGAGCTCTAGCGTGAGTAGCTCTGGGGGGGGTGGGCACTGCCACCTTGTTTGTCCCTTAGGTGTGGCATGTGCTGTGCCCCCAGAACCTCTGCACAACTTTACTTGAGCCTTGGCGTTATTTCTCTTTTTTACTTCATGGTTTATTTGGATTTGATTTAACAAATTATTAAGTGTCTCCAGGCGAACCCTTGGGTGATATGCAGAAACTGCTAGAGTGGAACTGGCCTGTTGATTTCCTCTCACATACCAGTGCGAGGCAGCATAGTGTAGAGAGGGGGAGAGAAACAGCGATGAGTGGGTGCCTTTCACATGCCCCCAACCGGGGACCTGGCCCGAAACCCAGGCATGTGTCCCGACTGGGACTTGAACCCGCGATCTTTCAGTTTGCAGGCCGGTGCTCAGTCCACTTAGCCACACTGGCCAGTGCTCATTAACTTGATTGATGAATTAGTTGGTAGGACTGCCTGGGCAGTACTTTCAGACAGTCTCAGGCCAAGTCTGAGCTCAGTAGAGGGTTCAGACTTGATCAGTAAGAGCTGCTGTGGCCACAGACACGGGAGGGGTGAGTGGCACCCAGTCTCCGGGTTAGTCTAATTTGGGGTTGATAAAACCCAGTGCCAAGACCTGGGGGACTGAATCCGTCTTTCAACAGATATGGAGGCGACATTTGCAGAGTACGAAGAATGGTCGGAAGACCCGATACCGGAGTCAGTAGTTCAGAACTATAACAAAGCCCTGCAGCAGCTGGAGAGATACAAACCCTACGAAGAAGCCCTGGTGAGTGTCGGCTCTTTGGCAGTCGCTTCCCTCTGTAAACTCTTCCGTAGTCGATAGTTGCAAGTAAAACGATGTCTTGTTTTATTGTGAAATATATAGAGTATATAAGTGTGTTCTCCAGTGGACATACTAATAACACAGTGACCATCCGTGTACCCACCACCCGGGTTAGGCAATAGGGCATTGCCAGTACCTTACAAGTCTCCCATGTGCCCCTGTCCGATTGCGTCCTCCTTCCTCTCCCGAGAGGGAATCGCTTTCCTGACTTTGATACTCATTTTCCTGTGTTTCTTTATAGTTTTACAACCTATGAACGTGTCCTTAATCAATGGAGTATTTAATGTTGCTCACTTTTGAACTTGTATGTAATGGGATCATGCTGTATACTTCCTTTCACCATGTTTGAGGGTTTCACTCAGTGGACTGGGGTTCGCTTCAGTCCACTTGTTTTGCTCTGAAGTTGTGTGTGATGGTTCATCTGTGTTCTGAGTTGGGTTGTCCCAGGAGCAGCGTGTCGCTCTGACCGCTGACGAGTCTCTTGGTGCGTGTGGAGAGAGTTTCTTCTCTAGTGCACCCCGAAGACGGGGACCGCTTTCCTGGTCATGGACCGGCACTCCTGGCGGCGGTGTCTGGGACTTCCCACTGCTTTGGCTCAGCGTGCCTGTCGACGTACTTACATTCAGCCAGTTTGTTGAGTCTGAAACCGGTGTTTTAGTTGGCATTTCCCTGATCGCCAATGAACGTGAGCACCTTTTCACATCTGTTGGCCATTCAGATTTTCTTTTTTTGGTGAGTGCCTGTTGAAGTTTTGGACACATTTTCCTTTTGGTTTATCTTTTTTGTCTAATCGATTTGTGGGGGTCTTAGAACTTAATTCTTCCTTTTGGTTGTATGCACTGCAAAATATTCCCTTCAAGTTAGTGGCGCGTCTTTTAAAAACGGCATCTTTTCATGACTGGCCTTAATTTTAACCTAATTGGGTTTATCGTTCTTTTCCTTATGCTTTGTGCTTTTGTTATGCTTAAGAAATCTCTCCATAGTCCCAAGTCATTAATACACTTAGCTCTGTTTTCTTCTGAAAGTTTGCATTTTTGAATTTCGAGTTTAGCTCTCTGTTTGCAGTTGGTTTTGGCGTGTGGGGTGAGGCAGGGCCAGTCCCGTTTTCCATGGAGAACCCGTTGTCCGGGCTTGACTCCAGTAGGTCCACCCTCCCGCCCCTGTTAGCGGTCTCACATCTCTCCGAGATCAGCTGGCCCTTCCCGTGTGGCTCTATTTCTGGCCTTTCTAGGCCGTCTCCACGGGCTTATGTGACCCTGTTATGATAATTTTGTCAGTGTTGATCTTGGGTAGCATGAGCCCCTTCCTTTCTGTTCCTCTACGAGAGAGTCTGGGCTTTTGTCAGCTCGTAATGCTTTCATCGAATTTCGAATCAGCTTCCCAAGGTCTGTGTTGTAAAAAATGGGATTTTTAAAATTGTAATTGCACTGAATCTGTAGATCAATTTGGGGTAGAATTTATACCTGTTAAATGTCAAATCTCCCAATCTCTGAACATGGTATAGACCTGTGCTATTTGAAATGGACTCTGGCCAGGTAGTACAGTTGGTTGTTCATGTGCCAGGGTTGGGGGTTTGGCCCCCCATTGGGGCACATGCGAGAACCCAGCACTGAGGACATGAGTAGGTGGAGCAACAAATTGGTGCCGGCCTCTGCCTCTCTCTTTCCCCATCTCTCTCTCTTTCCCCTCCCCCCGCCCCTCCCTCCCTTCCTCTCTCCAAAAATTAATAAGTAAAATTCATGGTAAAAATGAAGTAAAGGCAGCCTTGTATTTCTGTAAAGCTTTATACAATTATAAATTCACCTGGTTTCTTGAACACATTTTTAGATGTATTTCTACATATCTGATGCTATTGAAAAAGGTGTCTTTTTAAAGATCTTTCTAGTTGTTCCTGGTATGTGAAATGTAGTTTGTTTTTTATATTAATTTTTATGTATCTAACCTGCTAGATTCTTACTAGTATTAATAATTTTTGGATTTTCTGTGTCATATGTTTTCTTTTAACAATATTATTTGTAAGTGGTCGTCTTTTATCTTTCTTGGGTTTAGAATACTTTCAACTTCATTTACCATGCCTTGGACCTGGTCTCTTGTTATCTCGTGTTCCTCGCCTTTTTGTTCGACCCACAGGTGGTATTGCTAATGTTGCGTCATCCCGTCCAGCCTGTTCACGTGAACTCCGTGCCTGTCCCTCCCACTCTCTTTCCTCTTCTTTCCTTCCTGTGTCCTGGAGTTTTCATCTGGAATCACTTTTCTTTTGCTTGTGGTCAGCCCTGTAGAGTCTTCCACACTGGACATTGGCTGGTAAAAGATTTTCTCACTTTCTGTTTGTTTGACAAGGTTTTGCTTTGTTGCTCTCCCTAAAAGTTGATGTCTCAGGGTATAGCGTTCGAGACTGACAGCTGTGCTCTCTCAGCAGGTAAGTGTATCTTTCTGTCCTCTGGCTTCTCTCATTGCTGTTGAGAAGTCAGCTAACTCTTGTTTCTTTGGAGGGAACCCTCCTTTGTCCTCTGGCCGACTTGATCATCTCATTGGCTTGGCTCATTGTCCTTCAGCTCCATTACAGTGTGTCCAGGTGTGGACATCTTTGTATTGATCCTGCGGCGCTTTGTTGGGGTTCCTGGCTTTGTGTTTGGTGTCTCATGCCTGGTGAGTAAGAACACAGGTGTTGGGACCCAGGCCGCCTCCAGCTTGAGTTGTGGCTCTCCCGCTCGGTAGCTCTCTGGTTGGGGCCAGTGCTTAGTTAGCCTCCTTGTGTTTCATTTGCCTTGAGTGTCAGACGGAGCTATGTTACTGCCTCACGGGATTGTTGTGAGGCTCAATGTCCTCACGTATCCTAAGCCAGCAAAAGCGTAACCTTCACTTAGCTTAACCGCCTTCGCTTAGATTTTGTCCTTAGTATTTCTTGTTTCTTTACCAGTGTGTGGATGATTTTCAAGGTGTTCTGTATATTTAACCCAGCAGTTTTCATTGTTTTCAGTGGCGCCGTGTGTCTGGGTGTCTGATTTGTCGTTACTGCTGGGAGCTGAGGCTCCGAGACATCGTCTTTCTGTGTTTGGGGCGTGTGTGTGCTCTTGCTGTCCTGAGTGTGTCCCCCCTTCTTCGCACGTAAATGGTGTGTAATTGCGCTTCAGAAAGGCTCATCAGCGCTTTTCGGCCTTTTGGCTAAGATCAAGTGTAGAAAGGCTCATCAGCGGCATCCTTGGCGAGTTCAGTTTTGGTTTGACTATCAGCAGAGCCTGGCTCAGAAGAAAACAAGTTGACTAAAGGTTTTGTTGCAAAAGGCTTTTGATGTGTGTCTTCGATCCGTCAGTGTTCAGCAAAGCCTCTTCCCTCTTCTGCGTGTACCTGCCCTGCAGCAGGAGCTGGTGCGTGGAACGGAGCACTGCGGTGCGGTCGCTCCCCCCACCGACTCCCACCCCCGTGAGGCCATGAAAGTAACTTCTCTTGGAAGGACGATGGCTCGCATTGCTCATTTGTGTTTCTCTTTCATTCAGTTCCTGGTGGGTGGGAGATTTAAATTCCCTGTAGTGTAGGGGTGGATTTAGAAAAGGGTTTAAGGGGTAGCAAGTGCCGTGAAGAGGCACCGTGGACTCTCCCTCTGCCCCTCACATTGTAGACCTGGATGCGGCGTGGTTCTGACTGGGAACTGGTGATTCTCGTCTGGGTGTAGCCGGTCTCCCCACAGCTGAGTGTGGAGATGTCGTGCCTCCCGACAGTGTCAGGCGGCTCACTGCCGGTCTCTTTCGTCCCAGTTGGAAGCAGAGGCACCCCGGCTGGCCGAATACCAAGCGTACATCGACTTCGAGCTGAAAGTCGGCGACCCTGCCCGCGTTCAGCTGATCTTCGAGCGCGCCCTGGTTGAGAACTGCCTGGTCCCGGACTTGTGGATCCGCTACAGTCAGTACCTAGTAAGATAACCGCCCCGATTCCGTTTCGTTCTTCACCTCTCTGGGGGCCACGTAGAGCCAGCCAGAGCGCCCGGAGTCGGCTGCGCGCCGCTCGTCTCTGCTCGTCCTCCTCCTCCGTTTGCCCCTCACTGCGGAAGTTCTTCCAGAGTTTTAACTTACTTTAGACTGGTCGGGAACTAGAAAAGGTTACATAGCCTTACTGTTGAGGACCTTGTAGCAGGCTTTTCTCTTCTAACCTTTTATCATGGAGAATGTTGCCGTACAAGTGTAGACAGATCAGTGGGATGGAACCTCACGTACCCGTCACCCAGCCCAGCTCCAGCAGTTACCGACAGGCTCTGGCGTTGGTTCATCCACGTCCTTACCTGCTTCCTCATCCTGTGTTATTTTAAATTAAATCCGGAAATCACGGTTCCTTGGTAAATGTGTCAGTATGTACGTATAAGAGATTTGAGCTGCATCCGAACAAGACCGTCCATCAGTATCGGGGCAGATGCTCCTCGGGCCGTTCTGATCTGTCGGTTCCCATTTCTACCTCTTTCCCCTCCACACTGCGATTTCTTTCTTGAAGAAACTGGTCACAAGAGACATTTCTAAGGAAATTTCTTTTGTCAGTGGTTGTGCTGGAAATGTCTTGTGGGTGGCGATGTCTTAACCATAACATTTTCCCCCTGACCCTGGAATTCTTCACTGTAGGATCGGCAGCTGAAAGTAAAGGACTTGGTTTTGTCCGTGCACGGTCGCGCCGTCAGAAACTGCCCCTGGACCGTCGCCCTGTGGAGTCGCTACCTCCTGGCCATGGAAAGGCATGGAGTCGACCATCCAGTGATGGCTGGTGCGAGCGCTTCTGCGGGAAGGCCTCGGGGCTTCTCGTCCCAAGTCAGGCGCAGAGACGCGGCACAGTGGCCGCGCGGGCATCCCCGGGTGCTGCTTCGGGTGGTGGGCAGTCGTGACAGGAAGGGGTCCTGGTGTGCTTCTGGCTCCCCGGAGCTTTTTAACAGAAGGCTGTTTACTGCGCCCTCCCGGGAGCCCTTTCTTCAGACCCGCTTGCCTTGGACCTCGGACGCCGTTTCCAGAGTTCGGGAACGGGCGTGGCTGTAGTAGCTTTTCTTTGGAACATTTCTTTCTTGCTCATTTTGCTTGGTTGTATCTTGTCATTATGTTAAATCATACAGTATTTTATAGTTAGTAGAGGTTTTTGTAATAATCTTGATAACTTCGTTTTAGTTTCTTTTCAAATTGGCCACAAACCCTGTCTTTTTTCTTAACTCCAGCGACCTTCGAAAAAGCTTTGAGTGCTGGCTTCATTCAGGCCACCGATTATGTGGAGATTTGGCAAGCGTATCTGGATTACCTGAGGAGGAGGGTTGATTTCAGACAAGGTATTTGAGTTTGCATGCTTTACGTCAGAACTGCACTTTTCTGAGCGTATCTTTTGGTGAGATGTCCTAGCTCCCAAATGCCCTGTGATTGGGCAGGTGTTGTAGACCAGCCATGGGTAGCTCCCTCTCGCCCCCCTGCCCCCCAAATTGTAGTCGTTAAGTCTTTCACAAGTCATGCTGTGGATTTTAAAGGAAGAAAGTGATGGTCCTTAGGTGTTATGCTGGCTCTTGCCAGCTTCTTCGGTCTCATTTTGTAGTTCTCTCTTCCCTCCCTTTTATGCACCTAAAGTAGTTCTCTAAATGAGGCTGCTGTGTTTCTGTTAAATCTTCTGAACCTTTGCAGGATTCCCCTTCCTTTCTCTTTTCACCCCTCAAAAACAGTAGCAGCCAGAACCCCATGTAACTCGTTCTTGCATGCTCGTGCACGTGGCCTTCGGCGTTCTACACCCGGCACCCTGTGCTCACTGTTGTCATTGTGCCACTGTGCTGCGCTCTTCTCTAGCGCCTCTGTCCCCTGCTTCCTGGTGGCAGCAGGGACTGGAAATTTTATTTCTGTGTCCTCAGCATGATGCTAGGTGCCTCATAGGCCCCTGCGAGTTTCGGTGTAGGGTTTTTAAAAAGACGCATTACGTGGTTTTGTAGAGCCAAACCCCTTCCGCACTTCCTCCCAGACTCCAGTAAAGAGCTGGAGGAGCTGCGGTCCGCCTTCGCCCGGGCTCTGGAGTACCTGAAGCAGGAGGTGGAAGAACGTGAGTGTGCCTCGACCTGCTGCCTCGGCCCCTGTGTCTCCTGTTCTTGGTTGATGTGCCTTTTCAGGCAGAGGCCCTTTGTCTCGAAATCGCTTTCTGATTTTGACTGATTCTATTTTTAAAGGTTTCAATGAAAGTGGGGATCCAAGCTGCATGATCATGCAGAACTGGGCCAGGATTGAGGTAAGTATTTGACAGATTCGTTGGTTTCCTCCACCTTTGAAGGTCCTTTGTCTGAGAGTGTGGCTGAAGTTGAGGTGGAATCGCAGCTGATGGTCTGGGCTCTGTGGGCACTCATGTTATCTTCCTAGCTGGGTGCACGTTTGTTTCTGTCTGAGTGCGAACACGAGCTCCCAGGTGGAAGGTGTGCAGCCAGCGTCTCAACACCGGGCGTTCACTCATGCACCGCCTCTCTCCCTTGCTCAGTGCCCATTGGGTTTACACTGTTTGCCAGGCACTTGGCCAGGTGCTGAGGTAATGAGGTCTACACAGTCCCTGCACTAGTGAGGCTTTGCAGCCTGGTGTGCAAAACGGACGATTGGACAGTAATTACAGGGTGCAGTGAGTTGAATGTTGCTACTGGACCACTGATCCCATGGGGAGTAGGGCTTGGCACCTGCCCATGAACAGCTCATGAGAGTTGTGAAAGTCTTAACGTTTTATTCTCTGAGGGGAAGTCAGGGCAAAGAAACATTTTTCTGGTAGTTTCTGGATGGGATGTTTGTGTGGTCATCATTTTAAAGGTGAGGCAGCCGAGGCTCAGGGAGGGTAAGTAACCTGCCCAAGTCACTTAGTAAGTGGGAGCTGGCTTTTGCTTCTAGGTCAGACTGGCTTTCTCTCCACTGCCTCTCACATTGAGCACTTACGGTGAAGCTTCATAGAAAACAGAACGAACCAGGCGCCCGGCCAGTGCTGTGAGCACCCACAGGCTCCTGCTCTTTGTTCTGGACAAAGGCAGCCTGGGGCCGGTCACTGCAGAGAGGCTGCCTTGCTCGGGCTGCCTGTAGCCACGGAGGGCGGCCTGGGAGCGCCCAGGGGTTCATGGGGCACTGGGAAGCAGAGGCGGCTTTTTAGGCAGGGCTGTTGGGAGTGTGTTTGGTAATGGGCGTAGGTGTCATCAGGTTCAGGTGCTTTCCTGACTGAGCCTTCTGTGCCTTAGGCCCGACTGTGTAATAACATGCAGAAAGCTCGGGAGCTCTGGGATAGCATCATGACTAGAGGAAACGCCAAGTACGCCAACATGTGGCTGGAGTATTACAACCTGGAAAGGTAACAGCCTGGGGCGGAGGAGGCAGGGCTGTATTGGGAGGCACCCGCCTTCTGTGGGACTGCACTTGTCTGCCCTGGGCTTGCGTCTTTACCCTAGTCCCGCCTTCTTTCATCCTGTCTCTTTCATCAGTGGCTGGGGCTTAGAGAACCAAACCTCGTATTTTGTGCCTGGACTGTTACAGCTATGCATTTCTTTTAACTTTCTGTTTTTCTTTGTTTTTTGCATTGTTTTGATTTTCTAGACATGAATGTTTTATTTGACTTTTTGGGTAGCTATTTTTTATTCTATTTGCTTTGCTTATAAATAAAATACTAAAAGGCACAGAGGAAAAAGTCCAAATTATGTATAGTCATGGACCCGGATATAACCACCATTAGTTGTTTGGATATATTTTTTGAGACTTTTATGCTTAAATTTTTAGAAAATTAACATGCAATTATAATGCACCCGTTATAAATCTCTAAAATTATTTTAAGTAAATAAGCTATGTGCAGTAATATTGATAACATGGGGAAGGCATAAAGAATACGACCAGCTTTTTTGTTCAGTGTATCTGGAATGAAGACAGTGAAATGGCGGAGGAACTTGGTCCAGCAGAACCTTCCCGTCCGATGCGGGTGGTAAATAAGCCGTCCCAACACAATCTTTCTGTTCTGGTGAGAAAGGGGGCAGCGATTCCCTCGAGTGGGGAACGCCCCAAGCCCTTCTCCCAGGTGGCTTTTATTGGGAGTGGTGTGTGTGGGTGTCCATGTGCATAGCTCATCAGTGAGTGTCAGAAGGGCTCAAGTCACACAGGAACAGGTATTCTCTACAGACAGCAGTGGAAGGGGCACAGAGATGTGTCACAGGGCAGGGTCTGTTAGTCATGCTGACACCAGAGGGTCTTCAAGACGTACTTCGTGTTTAAAGGAGTTTGGTCCTTACGCCTTGAACTTACACATCCAGTTTATATCACCAGGGTCCTACAGAAACAGAGCAGAGCGAGCTTCAGCGGATCCAATGTATTTATCAGGCCTGGTTCCCAGGGGAACCCTCGGGGTTCGAGTGGAGTCGTGCTTGCCACCTGCGTTTTCACCTGGTCTTCCAGGAAGACTTACCAGCCCCCTCAGGGCCTGCTGACTCGGGGCTACAGTGCCGGAGACCACCTAGTCCTCCCCAGCAGTGAAAGTTCCCTGTGGCCCCACCCCCAGAAGTGACACTATTAAAGCTTGTTGATTCTTCTTCGTGAGCAGCTCTCAAGCTGCTTTTTGGTCTCAGAACCCCTCAGTGCTCCTAAAATTGGAGGGTCTCTGAAAGCTTTTGTTTATGCAGATTATCTAGGACTCTAAGTCTTTGCCATTTTAGAGAGTGAAAATGGTGTTCCATGAAAAAACTGGTTCAGATTCCACCCCCGACAGGACAGCGTTTTCTTTGCCACCACTGCGGTGCCTGGTGTGTGGAAGGAGAGCTTTATGGGGCAGGGCTGGGAGCTCGTGGCTCCTTTCAGTGGAGCCTCTGATCCCATGGCACTGCCAAGTGAGAAGACAGCCCCTCTCTGTGCGCCTTCTGCTTTGTGTCTTGGTGGCAGCACCTGCTGGCTTTCTTCCCTAGGGCACATGGTGACACCCAGCACTGCAGGAAAGCTCTGCACCGGGCTGTCCAGTGCACCAGTGACTACCCGGAGCATGTCTGCGAAGTGTTGCTGACCATGGAGAGGACAGAAGGTGGGGACGCTCGGCTCTCCGCTCTGGCCTGGAGTCTGTAGGGACAGGCTGTGCTCATGGCCACAGCCCTCGCGTGGTGCTCACCGTGGGACCGGCAGCTCCCAGCTCCCGCAGAGCCGAGGGGCACTGCCCGTTGTTCCGTTCTGGCATGGGCTCTCAGGGTCTTTGTGGAGGGGCCGTCCTGGGCATTACAGGGTCTTTAGCAGCATCCCTGGCCTTGCTACCCACTGGGTGCTGGTAGTACTCCTCTCTGCCCCCAGTTACAACAGCCAAAACTGACTCCAGGTGTTGTCGAATGTGTCCTGGGGGTCAGGATCACACCAGCTGAGAACCTCCGTTCGAGAATGTCACACACACCAGGGGAGCTCAGAGCGGCAAATGGCCCCTTTTGTGCTCGCCTGCCGAATTTCAGAGCCTCCGTGTTACATTTCTGTGGGGAGATAGTGAGTTTATCCGTGGGCATTGGTCTGGATTTTGGGTGGGAACCCCACAGAACTTGAAATAAAATCTCCAAACAAAAACCAATTGAAAAATACCCTAACATCATTTGAGATGCTTTTCAGATTTTTTAGTCTTAATGTTGGAATTGCCAAAAGGTTTGTTTGTTTTTCTCCCATGTAATGGCTCTAGTAGCGCTTAGTTGCCTTTAACTTAATTTGAAACAGTTTGTTAGATTGAATTGTGACAGTTGTCATATCAACGTGCGTTAAGATAAAAACTGCCCTGGCTGGTGTGGCTCAGTGGACTGAGGGTGGGCTGCAAACCAAAGGGTCTCTGGTTTGAGTCCCAGTCAGGGCACATGCCTGGTCTGTGAGCCAGGTCCCTGGTTGGGCCCATGCATGAGGCAACCAATTGACGTCTTTCTCCCTCCCTAACTCTCTCTGAAAAGAAATTCTTTAAAAAAAAAAAGTTACCAAAATTGGTGAATTTTTCGTAGTCATTATAATACTAAGGTGGAAGAAAATATGCAACATTTTTGGCATATTAAGCTTTATTTCAAGAAAGGCAAAAATGCAACTGAAACGCAAAAGAGATTTGTGCAGTGTACAGAGATAGTGCTGTAACTGACCCATTTGTCAAAAGTCGTTTATGAAGTTTCATGCTGGAGATTTCTCTCTGGATGATGCTCCGCGGTCCAGTAGACCAGCTGAAGGTGATAGTGATCAAATTGAGATACAAATTGAGAACAGTCAACATTATACCATGTGGGAGATAGCCAACACACCCAAAATACCAAGTCAGTTAAGTTACTGGTGAAAATGAAAGCTTTTATTTTACAGGAAAAACTAAACAGACTTTTTGGCCAACCCAATATTACTGTCTTAATACCTTTGGAGTGGAATGTTTTTGTAATCTGCCAGGGAGCGCCCATGACAGATGATATTCTAGTTTGTAAGTCTCTTTTCTCAAAGAGAAGGGGAGTTTGAAACACCCGGAGGCCTGTAGGGATTCTAAAGCTTCCGGTCAGCGTGACGAAGCGGACTTAAAATGCGGGGCCGACTGTCCTGTGCTTCTTGTCCGATGGGAGAGATGTCTCTGGAAGGCGGGGAGATTAAGATAATCGTATGTTATTATGTCCTTCAAAACCCCCCAAAGTGAAAGCCTGCTTCTTTTTCTCTCAAGGCACTTTAGAAGATTGGGATGTCGCCGTTCAGAAAACCGAAACCCGGTTAGCACGGGTGAATGAGCAGAGAATGAAGGTAACGATGCTGTTGATTGGCAGTCTTGGGGGCGGCTCATCGCTGTTCCGGCTGTGTGGGGTGGAGGCTTTCTGTCAAAGCCTGAGGTCTTTCTGGAATGTGTCTCGGTATTGTGAAGTGTCTGAACCAGGGTTTAAACCAGTCTTGTATTATTTCTTAGCAAAAGGTGAAAGATGGATACAATCTGAAGAGAAACCAGAGTGTGTGGTATTTTTTTAGAAGGGCTTAACACCTTAGCCCCAACAGTAAATACTTTCTTATGTAGTAGCAGAGGAATTTTGGCCCCAAAACATTATTAGAATAAATGAGAAAAATAATAAAAAGGTGCTTCACTTAGCCTAGTGGGTGGAGTACGAACACTGCCAAATTAATTAGGGCCCTGGTTTCAGAGATTGTCGTCTTTCTCTTGGTGCATAATTCCTGGGGGTATTGTGAGAGAAGCTGGAGATTTGGGGGCAGACGCCGAGGGGCCGGAGGAGTCCCGGTGGGGGAAAACGCGAGCACGTCCTGTCTTTTTTCATGGTCTTGTCCTGGCATTTGGGTCATGAATTTCCCCGACCTGTCTCCTGTCCCCTTGCTCCTCTCTTATCACCGCATGTCACTGGAGTTGGGGGTCATTGCTGTGTCCAGTGATGCGTCACGTGCCCCACTTTCCAGGCTGCAGAGAAGGAAGCCGCTCTTGCCCAGCAAGAAGAGGAGCGGGCCCAACAGCGGAAGAGGGCACGGGCCGAGAAGCAGGCGTCGAAAAAGAAGAAAAAGACCAGAGGTGCAGACAAGCGCAGAGCGGATGAGGAGGATGAGAAAGAGTGGGGCGATGACGAAGAAGGTAGAGATTTTCAGAAATTTCATTTTGGAACGTCTCAATGTCCTGGAGAAGTTGCACAAAAACAGTGCAGAAACTCTTCTTGGATCCTTTGAAAGCGTCACCCTTCCCGTCCCGCCGGGCTCTGTGCCCTGTGTAGGTGCTGCCCTGCACAGGGGCCTGGGCCCCACCCCCCATGCTGCGCTGTGGCCTCCACCGCCTTCTGTGGGGCCCTTCTCACCTTGCTGGGCTCTTCCTGTCTCTGTCCCATGGGTGGACATCCCTTCATCCCACTTGGGGTCCCGTGTCCCCTAGCACCGTCCGGCCCCTCCCTGCACCAAGTTTCCCCACCTGTGGTTTCCCCACCTGTGGTTTTCACTTGGTAGAATTTCCCAACCAGTGTTTCTGTCAGCCCTGCAACTTCAGGAATGGGCAGCTGTGGGTCTGATTTATTTCAGCAGAGTCAGTCAGGGTAAAGAATTGTCTGTAGACATTAAGGAACTCGACTTTCCTAGTACAAAGTTGTCGGCCAGAGGGAAGTAGTGATGGAGGCGTCATTCAGTTGACCACTTTGCACACCTTTCTGGGGCTTTCAGAAATGGCCTTTAGCTCACGGCCCTTCAGAGCTCCTGGGTTAGCAGGGTAAGGCAGGTGTGCTGTGCCTGCAGTGGCGCGTCATTGGGGCAGTGGGAGCCAAAGAGGGCTCTAGTGGGCCAGCTCCCTGCTTGAGAGACGTCACAGGGAGGTGATGTATGCACCTTGGCATCTGGGGGAGGGCCAAGTGACTGGCAAATGAGTGGCTGTTAAGTAAAAAAGATAGGAAGTCAGAGAGCTGGTGTAAGTACATCATGAGGCACAAAACAGCCTGGCATTTTCTGTGAGCAGCAATAACTGGGTTTGGGCCGCGGTGCCGGCTGGGGCCAGGTGCGGGGGTGGTGAGGCTGGATCAGCAGGCTGGGCCCCACGCTGGATGGGTTTTTTTTTTAGTTTTTTTATTCTCCCTGGAGGACATGCATTTTGACTTTAGAGAGAGGGAGAGAAACATTGATTGGTTGCCTCTTGCACATGCCCTGACTAGGGACTCAACCTGCAGCCCAGATATGTGCCTTGACTGGGACTCGAACCTGCGACCTTTTAGTTTATGGGACAGTGCTCTAACTGAGCCCCACTCAAGGATGCTCTTGAATGCAGCATGCGGCTGTTGACTTTTTCAGGAAACGGTGGGAAGTTGATGGGAGGGTCTGGAAGTGAGGGTCCAGTGCCAGTTGGGTTGCAGGACTCTCCCTCTGGAGACAGTGGGGAGAGTGGGTTGCAATAGAATGTTGTTCAGCTCTCCTGGAGGACACGAGACAACAGTAGGAGTTTTTAGGAATGGTAGACCCTTTGTAGAGCTTTCCCAGGCGTGGCCCACATGTGGAGCATGTACTTCAGTCACCTAAGGTGCTTGTTTAAATGCAGGTCCATGAGCCCCATCCCTCCCTTGGTGACTTGGGCTTCTTAGAAGAGGGGCATTGGATTTGGCTGGCTGAACTCTCAGACTCCCTGACCTTTTACATAATTAATCGTGGACAGTGAGGACTTACGTTGTCGCATCTACTTGATTTAGCCATTTATTCAAATGTAATCTGGGTCCAGAGAGCTGTGGAATAAGCTGGTGAGCTAAGAACAACTTGGCAGGTATTGCGCGTGCAGACGTGCAGAGAGGCGTGTGTGTTCATCACGTGCAGCTGTGCCAGACCAGCTGTCGGTAGTGGGAAGAGCGCGTGCGTGGACCAGCTCAGGGCAGAGAAGAGATGAGTGATCGTTGCTGCTTTTCTCCCGACACCCTGTAGAGCAGCCTTCTAAACGCAGAAGGGTGGAGAACAACGTTGCCCCAGCCGGGGAGGCCCAGGACCTCGAAGCGGAGACAGGACTCTTTGGGAAGAGTGCACCCGTAGATGTGGCCCCCCCTTCAAAGCAGAAGGAGAGGGCAGCTGCCCCGAAGAGGGACGTGCCCAAGGTGCCCCACGACAGCAGCAAGGACAGCGTCACTGTCTTCGTCAGCAACCTGCCCTACAGCATGGAGGAGCCGGGTGTGCAGCTCCGGCCACTCTTCGAGGCCTGTGGGGAAGTGGTCGAGGTCCGGCCCATCTTCAGCAATCGGGGCGACTTCCGAGGCTACTGCTACGTGGAGTTTAAAGAGGAGAAGTCGGCCCTGCAGGCCCTGGAGCTGGACCGGAAGAACGTGGACGGGAGGCCAATGTTCGTGTCCCCGTGTGTGGACAAGAGCAAAAACCCCGATTTTAAGGTATGTCCTTGGGGAAAGAATGTAACAACCCTTTCATGAAGGCTTGTTACAAGCAGCCTAAGCACTTTTTTTCATGCAGCAGCTGTGATTTACAGTGTCTGTGGAATAGGGACCGAACTCTCTCACTAACTGGGGTCTGTCCCGGCTGGTTAGCTGAGGTCTAGCTCACGGCCCGGTCACTTCGAGCGCACATTCGCTGGTAAATGGTCATAAACTGAGGAACTGTGATAATGGTGACAGTCCATTAGTGCCTAGGAGTGACCAGGGACTGTGCTAAGTGTTTATGTGTTACGTTACTTTGTAGGATCCTCACCCAAACTCTGAGAATAGCTACTCTCATTCTTGCCACTTGCAGAGGAGGAAGTGGAGGCTTGAGAGGTTAAGTGACATGCCCAGGGTGACCCAGTTAGCAGTTCCCCACGCCCAGAATTGGCTTGGCTCTGCCTGGCTGGGACGTGGACTTGTAGGCGAGGACGCTGGGCTGGGCATCCAGCCATTGGTTTTCCCTCCATTCTTCCTGTAGGTGTTCAGGTACAGCACTGCCCTGGAGAAGCACAAGCTGTTTATCTCGGGTCTGCCCTTCTCCTGCACCAAAGAGGAACTCGAGGAGATCTGTAAGGCTCACGGCACCGTGAAGGACATCAGGCTGGTTACCAACCGGGCCGGCAAGCCAAAGGTCAGTGTCCGAGTGGATGGCCAGTGCCTCGCCTTCTGAGGCTGGGGGACCTGTTCCTGTGTCTGTTCACAGGTTATTTGGTTTCTGGATGGATTCCTCCTTTGTGGCCTAAGAAACAAATAAGTTCACAGAAGGATAGGTACACTAGGCATACTTGTATTGGGGGTCAAACCAATCTTTTTTGTAGCTAATGGTATTCAAAAGAACAAGGCATTTAAAAAACAAAACAGCCGACCACGAAGTAGCAGGGGAGCACAGTCAGAGCCCACACCGGGCCTGGGGGTGAGCGGCTGCCCTCTGCGTCTCCGCCTTCCTGCCCGGACCCTCCTTTCCTCAGGACCCCCGCCGTTGCCCAGGCCCTGCCACCGGGCTCCCGTCTCGCAGCCCTTTAGCCCCTTCTCGGTCTCATGGGATCCGCTCTGCACCGCAGTCGGAGTAGTGTTTCAGCATGAGTTCGGGTGCTCTTTCTCCCCCTCTCCCTCATCCAGGTTACTGGAGAGTTAAAGGCTGATAAAGGGTGCCTGCTCTGGTCCCCTAGCCGGAGGGAGGCAGCGGCGTCCTGACTCTGCAGCCCCTGACCTGGCTTGGCCTCTTTCAGGGCCTGGCCTACGTGGAGTATGAAAACGAATCGCAGGCCTCGCAGGCTGTCATGAAGATGGACGGCATGACCATCAAAGAGAAGGTCATCAAAGTGGCCATCAGCAACCCGCCGCAGAGGAAAGGTCCAGAGACGCCGGAAGCAAGGAGAGGCCCAGCTGGCCCCGTGGTGCCGCGGCAGATGTATGGGGCGTAAGTGTGTGTAGCTGGCCGGTGCCGACGCTGACCCCGGCACTCGGGTCAGTTGCTTTTTTGTTGGCGCAGTGCGTGGGACAGAAAGCTGGGGCCCACTGTCCACGGTGGTCACCGGAGAGGTTGTCCAGAGCACAGGCCCGAAGAGAGCGAGCCTGGAAGTGGGACCCGCCCGTTCTGGTGTTTGCCAGTTTCCGCTTGTGATTTATTTGAGGCTGTGTTTTTCTCTGTCTGATTGTTTTAAAGTCGTCTTTACCAGTTGAATCCGTACGTTTAAAGAAGGCCCGACAACCGTATGCTTACACCTCCAGCTGTCTTCATATAAAAGCTATTCTTTTCCTTCATAGGGTGACAGCACAATTGCCAGGTGATTTGGTGAGGTGTGAAGGGGTACACGGCCACTTTCACCTACCCATAGGTGACTACACTGCAGAGGTTTGGTCTTTGCCAAAATTGAAGAAGAGACCGAATTAATGTAGTTTTTACCCACTAAATCTAGGAGATGTAGGCTTTGTCTTATCCGTGTAGTGTTTTTTTAATTTGGAACTTCAAGTGGGCCTCTCCTGGCTTGTTTTCACAAATAAACCAGGGTCATGAACTGTCACATTAAAGGCTACATTCAGTGTTTGCTCTTCCAGGCGGGGGAAGGGGCGGACCCAGCTTTCTCTGCTGCCACGAGCCCTGCAACGCCCGAGCCCCACCGTGGCTCAGGCCGAGAACGGCCCTGCCCCGAAGCCGGCGGTCACCACCTCAGCGGCCACGGAAGCTCCCAAGATGTCCAATGCTGACTTCGCCAAGTTGCTTCTGAGAAAGTGAACAGGATTCTGAGAGAAGCGGAATGCCTTACTTCATGCTGGCCAGGAGGACCACCCGTCGCCCAGCTGTACCCTGGGTATGGAAGGGCCCGGGCAGCGCCCACGCCCACGTAGTGTCCACTGGTCTAGACAGACAGGGAGAGGGTGTCCCAGGAAAGAGGCCCTCAGTGTTCCCTCATATTGAGGGTGACAGAGGAAAGCAGTCACTCCGCAGGTTGGGCCCAGAGTGTAGTTTCTAAGATATTTTTTTGTCTTGAAGAGTGAAAAACAGAAGTGAAACTTGGACACGCTGTTTTGAGACGCACTTGTCCAGATGTTTTTGGCCAACTCTGGCCCCTTTTATAAGACACTTTTCTCCCACTCCGCATAGTACACGTGCCCGCCGCTCTTTAATTTTCGAAAGACAGGATGGCAGATGCTAGTAATTCACCGGAATGGCCTATTTTAGTAAGGGGGCGGGGACAAGGGAAGTCACATAAGAAATATTTGACGGATTTTTGTCCAAGGGGGCTGTGCGTTTTTATATTATGTATTTGTAAATGACATGTCAATCCGTCGTTCTCATGTTCCCTGGAAGCAGAGTAGCTGACATTTGTTTCCCGTAGGGGGTCTGGGCGCCGTCTGCTGTGGACCGTGTTCTTTGCCTAGTGAGTAGTGGATTGTGTTCTTTGTCTAAATATTGAGTTTAGCCTTTCAGTTTTGTTCAGATGCCATGTGAAGTGCAAACTTAAATTTTCCCCCTTTAGGTTTGTTTATTAAACCGATGTTCTCTTAAAACCTGCGTGTGGAGTGGTGCTCAGCTCTGCGTTCCTCCGTGGATCTTTTGAAGTGGGTGTGCCTTCCTTTACCCAACAGACGTGTAAATAGAACGTCTGTAACTCAAGGCCCATGTCACTTTGATTCCAGTCCTTCCAGCTGTGATGTGTGTCAGCCTTAAACTTCAGTTTATGGCGTTCACGCGTGAGTCTCTGGTTTCTACCTATTCTCTTTCATCAAGGATTTGCTGCCTTGGTAGCCGACATTGGCAGCTCAGTGGGGAAGCTTCATAAAGGCACTGGGGCGGGGTGAGGGGTGGGCGGGAATCAGTCTGGGACTCTCAGGCGTGATGGAAATGAGCAGGGCTCTTTTCTTAACCCTCACCTGAGGATCTGTTTGTTGGTTTTTAGAAGGGGGCAGGGGAGAGAGAGAGAAAGATTGAGTGGTTGGCTCCTGTATGAGCCACCAACGAACTGTAGCCTTTTGGTGTATGGAGGACGCTCCAACTGAGCCTCCCAGCCAGGGCAACGCAGCTGTTTTTTAAGTGTTTGTGCCTCATTCAAGCCTCACTGTATTTAAGTGATTAAATGTTACATGCCCCAATGTATCATTTTTAAGTGGGAAATTTTAAAATGATGAAGATTAGTAAGATAAACTCTTTATGTGCCTCCCATCCAACGTCAGCGTCTCTCACCCCAGAGCCTTCTTTCTTCCTCTCTGCCTCCACCCCCGCCCCTCGTCCGTATCCTATCGAGGGCACCGCTGACATCAGAGCAGCACCCAGTGGTGTAGCGTGTGTCTCCAGGAGAGAACTTAAATCTGTAGGTTCATCGTTATTCTAGGAACATTAGCGGTAATACCCCAGTGCCATCAACTGTCCAGCCAGCTTCCCGTTTCCCATTGTTTCATAAATGTCAGTTCCGTCCCACAAGTTGGGATTGGTGGATCATAGCTGAGTCTTTTTTAAAAAATATTTTATTTATTTATCTTTAGAGGGGAAGGGAAGGAGAGAAATATCAATGGATGGTTGCCTCTCATGAGTCCCCTGCTGGGAACTGGCCTGCAACCCAGGCATGTACCCTGACTGGGAATCGAACCGCGATCGTGTGGTTCGCAGGCCCCATAGCTGAGTCTTTTGATCTGTAAGCCCCCCTCTGCTGTCTCTCTCTTTTGCACGAAGACAAAAGTATGTTCGGAGTGATCTGAATTGAATGCAGTGGGCACTGCTTACCTTGTAAGAAGCCAGAAGAGGCTGCATTGTGCTCTGCATCGGCCCCTCCCTGCCCGAGGAAGCCCCGTCAGTGGGAGAGGGTTTGGGCTGATCTGGGGCTGACCCTGCAGAGCTATGAGTATTCCCTGGCCACCCCAGGTTTGGGCGACTTTGCTCTCTGCCTCTTCATAGTTTATCTGTTCTCTTCTGGTCGGCTGGTCCTCTGGCCTCTCATACTCTCAGGTGTCGGCACAGGCCTTGCACAGAGGTGAACCTTTTCAGACCTGAGCAGGACCTGGGGTGGGTTCAGGGCATTGACTATTCTAGATAGGGAGATTTAGGACTATGTGACTGGGCTTGTGTGTTTCCCCCCGAAAATCATGAATTTGAGGTAAATAGAAACATGAAAAACCACTTCTGCTACTTGAGTCCTAAGTGAGAGATCAGTGAGCTGTGTCTGCCAGCCGCCTCGTTTCTTGGGGGAGTTCCCGTCTCGGGTCTGCTCCGCTGCCGGAACTGTGTAAAGAATGGGTCTGTGGCCCTCCGACAAGTGGAACCATCTCTTGAAGACAGAGAAGTCTCAGGCATTTATTTAATGCAATAAAATACTTTATTAGAGTCAGTTATTTGTTAATGCCCTTCACATCTCACTAAAGTGCCAATCTCAATAGTACAAAGCAAGCACTTCCATCAGGTTTCCTTGGTGTGCTTACAAAACCAAGATGTAGATTTAAGAAATACCTTCATGGTAGCATACAAATATGAAAATATTTTTAATAAAGATCTGAATAACTCAGTTGGGCCCAATTCATATATCTTTCCATTTATTTCCCTTGGTCTTTCAGAAAACCATTCTGAATGTGCACACAATTAAATAACCACGAACATCAGCCACATAAGAGCAGTGATCAGTCCTCCGCGCCCCTCAGACACTGGCGGGGTGCAGGGCAGTGCCAGGCCGCCGGGCTGTGCACCCAGGGCAGGAGCCCGAGGCTCTGGCCACTCGCTAAGTAGCAGCAGTCGTGTTGGCTCCTGTGCCACATGTGATTGAAAGAAGGTTCTTTCTGCTTCCGCAGAAGGACGGCTTGGCCATAGTACATAGAACATTTTCTAAGTTGGGAGAAAAATAAGGCCACTCCAAGGGGATCTATTCTGTTTCCCTGAGGGGTGCTGGACGGTTACAGTGGCTGTGGGCGGTCAGGGTCAGGTCAGTAAATGGATCAAACTGCATGACAGAAGGGACATGTCCTGGCTGCGGCCAAAGGACATGGTTTTGTCATGGTTCAGTACAAACTGATGCTCTGATTTATTACCAAAATGCTTCTTTAACCCTGGCTGGGTGGGTCAGTGGGTTGGAGCATCTTCCCGTGCACCACAAGGTTGTGGGTTTGATCCCCAGTCAGGGTGTGTACTGGAGACAACTGATCCCTGTTCCTCTCACCCTTCCTGTCTCTCAAATCCATAAACATATCCTTGGCTGAAGATTAAAAAACAAAACGTGCTTGGGGGTGAGGTGGCATCAGTGTTCTCAGGTGTTGTGACTCCTAGTTCTAGATGTCGCACTCAGAGAGAGGGGACTGAGGGCAGAGCTGCCTGCTTGCACACTGCCTGACCTGACGAGTGCTTCGGTTCGGGGACACCCAGAGAACTCTCAGACGTCTGGGCCGAGTTGCCACAGATGCCAGACGTGGACAGCACAGGAAAAACCAGGCGGGCCAGTCCCTATTTTTCATTAGAAAAATAGTATCAATATGGAAAAACAGCCTCTGACGCTAGAGCTTGCAAACTCTGGCTCTTGGAATAAGCAAGACACCAAACTAGAAAGGTTGTCAATGCTCGAGTCTTCTTATCTCTCACTTTTGCCCTGCCAGTAAGAATGAGTCACAACACCAACCTCTTTGTTGGGCAGCAAAAAGCTCTAAGAAGGCAAGCTTTCAATCATTTCTCAAAACCGGGACCAGGTTCTCTGGGTAAAAAAACCCACAGGACCTGTCGGCCAGTCTCCGAGAAGACTTGGAGGAGTTAGTCCCATGTCTCTGGATCTCCTCCCAGTCTTGGCGTCTCCCCACCTTAGTGTACATTCTGCTCCAGAACCTGTTCTGGTCATGTGCAGAGAACACAGGTGCCCCCAGGGCCTGCTGGGACCACTGGAAGCATGGGCTGCTAGCATGGGGCAGACACCACCACATTCACTAGCTCAAAAGAAAATAAATAACTTGGCAGAATTATAAGTTACCCTAGAGACAAGTCTTAATAATTTAGTTTTTTTCTTAAAAAAAAATTGGAGGTAAAGAGTGTTTAAGTTCCTCATCTGTCTCCTTTTGCATGGGGAAACGACAAGGTTTCTAGAAATGCTGTGGTTTGATTTTCCTCCCCCTGGAAACCCCATTACCAAGGAAGGTTTTTAAGGGTTAAGGTTTCACAGGCAGTGTCTCCTTGAACCCAGAGCGGTTGGGTTTGGCCTCGGGCAGTGCCACTGGGTACTCTGTTGTGGCAAAGAGCAGGGTGTCCAGGGTGGTCTCTGTACACTTGGCAATGAAGCGAATGAATGGCCTCACGTCACCTTCGTTGGCGACCTCCAGCACGTGGTAGTACTCAGATCTCTGCTCCTTGCGGATGGTGATGGGCGGGTAGCCCGCCTGCATCAGGATGAGGTTCATCAGCAGCCGGGAAGTCCTTCCGTTGCCGTCGATGAAGGGGTGGATGTAAACAAGTTTATAATGGGCCAAGGCTGCAAACTCCACTGGGTGCAGATTCATGGCGTCCTCCGAGTTGAGCCACTGGATGAACTCTTTCATCTGCTTCTCCACCTCCTGAGGGTGGGGAGGGACATGGTGTCCCACGAGGACCTGTGTCGTCCGAAACCTGCCGGCTTCCACTGGATCCACGTAACCCAGCACGCGCCTGTGGATCTCTAGGACATCGCTGATGGTGACGGACCCGATGCGGGAAACCAGCGTCGTGTTGATGTACTTCATTGCCGCGTGCATGCCAATGACCTCGTTCTGCTCCTCCAGGCTTTTCCCCGGCACAGCATAGCGGGTCTCCAGAATGTGCCTGATTTCTGAGAGGGTGAGGGTGTTGCCCTCGATCGCCACCGTGTGGTAGATGTGATGGTAGTACGTTTCCTCCATGACTCTTCGCAGCGCGGAGTTGCCCTTGGGGATGGACATGACCTTCTTCACTTTGTTGTCGATGATGCTGAAGTACCTCTGGTCGATCTCCTCTACCAGTGGCAGTGTCCGGTCCCGGTTGATCAGCGCGTTTTTGTGGTCGGGAGAGATGGTCAGCGCTCTGGTGTACAAGTAGTCCGCCTGGATAATGTCCTTGTCCTCTTCCGAGAAGATGCCAAACTCGTTGAGAGCGTCCACAAAGTCTGGGTCCATTTTCAGGGCGTGCAAGAAGAGCTTGTGGGCTTTCTTCCGCTTGCCTTGGTGTTTCATTTCCAGGGCTTGGTTCAGAGCTGCTTTGGCTTCCAACTTACCGGCTGGAAAAGAGCCGAAGAAGCACAGTCAGGGAGGGCAGGGAGTGGTCAGCTGCTGGGCCCCAGGGGAAGCCCTGGCCTCGGGGGCTCCGTCCAGCCACGCTGCTCTTCCTTTCAGCGTGCTGGTACTACTGCCTGTGTGGATGTGTTTATTCCCTACAGCCCCAGGGGGCTGGAGGCTGGCGGTTTTCCATTTATCCCACAGCCCTGGAGGCATCACCTCGCCCCTTGCCTTCCGCCTGGCACATGGGGAGTAGCTGTGTACCTCTGGCCACAGCTCCCATCACTCAGCCATCCCCGCATCCTGATGGGGCCTCCCCTGCCTCTGGAGGCCAGGCTGTGAACAGCTCCCCACTGGTTCTAGCCCTTGAGGCCTCCCCATCCCTGGGCCCTTTAATTCTCTTAACCTAGTGGTTTTTCAGCCACGCCCTGTTAAACATCTAGTCTTCCTTCCACCAGCTCTCCCACCAGGTGAATGTCAGCCACACTCTGGGCTGCTTTTAGTTCCTCAAGTGCCCGACTCTGACCCTCAGGCCTCTGCTGGATCACTCTCCCCTTGTGACTGTTCCTTTGGATCACTCCTGCTCACACTCTGGTCTCAGCTTAAGTACCCCCTCTTCTAGGGAGCCTTCCTGGTGTGCTCCTGTGGCCTCCTTTGCTCCCCCATCACCACACTGGTGGCACTGTATGGGTCACCTGTCAGCTTGTCTAGGCTGGGAGGTCAGGGCTGACTTCTTCACTGTGACACCCTGCACACAGCTCGAAGCAGACACTAAACATCTGCAATAATAGCAAGTGCTGAGTGAGAGTGAGGTGAGCATCGTGGGGAGTGAGAAGACACCATTGTTTCTCCCCTGTAATGTACAAAAAGTCAGGTAACTGAGAAAAGGATTCCCCGTTCAACACACAGATGTGCCTGAAAGCCACGGACATCTGAGGATGGAAGTAGGGAAGGTGGGATGGGGGAAGGGCAGGGACGGTGGCTGCAGGTGAGGCTCAGCACCCACCTTGGCCCCAGCGAGTTGGCAGTGGTGGAGAAGTCGTGCTGCAGCCCTCCCACTAGAGCCTGGCCCAGAAGGCGGGCAGGGCAGTTTCCCTCCAGGACAAGACTGCTCCCTCCCTGGCTCTGCTCCTGGGCAAAACCAGGTAGAGGCAGCTAGGAAGTCTTAACACTGGTGCCGACAGCCTCTGCTGCCAGTGGGGCGGGGGGCAGAGTCGTGAGAGCGCAGACTTGCACAACACCGTGGCAGAATCTAGTGAGGGAGGCTGGGAGGTGAAAATACAACGTAGCAACGTTTGGGGGATGCAGCCAGAGTGCAGAGCGGCAGCAATTAAAACGGTATGGTACCGGCAGAAAAATGCACAGACGAATGGAACAGAATTGAGAGTCCAGAAATAAACCCCCCCACACAGGCAACTGATTTTCATAAAAGGAGCCAAAAACATACAATGGAGAAAGGAAAGTCTCAATAAATGGCATGAGAAAACTGGGAAGCCACACGCAAAAGAATAACAACTGACAATGTGCACAAAAATTAAAAAGGGATTAAATATAAAACCTGAAGCAATAAAATATATGGAAGAAAATACGGGCACTAAACTTAAATACTTTGGTCTCAGGAGTGAACCTGATGCCAAAAGCATGGGAAGTAAAAGCAAAAAACGCAAAAAAACAAAACACTATCAAACTAAAAAGCTGCAAAGCAAAAAAAAACCATCAACAAAACAAAAAAAGGCAACCAACTGAATGGGAGATAATATTTACAAATGATACCTCCAATAAGGGGCCAATATGAGAAATATATAAAGAACTCATACAATTCAACAGTCCATGAAAAATTTTTGATTAAAAAATGGGTATAGGACCTGAATAGACCCTTTTTGAAGGAAGACATACAGATGGCCAACAGGATGAAAAGATGCTCCGCATCACCCTGACCACTGTGACTTGGCTGGACATCGTCCTGCCCAGTAGAAAGGTCGCTGGTTCAATTCCCAGTCAGGGCACACGCCTGGGTTGTGGGTTCTATCCCAGGTCCAGGCGCTTGTGAGAGGCAACTGACTGATGTTTCTCTCTCATCAATGTTTACCTGTCTTTCTCCTTCCCTTTCCCCCTCTCTAAGAATAAATAGAATCTTAAAAAATTGCTCAACATCACAAGTTGTAAGGGAAATACAAGTTACAACTACGAGATACCACCTTGCAGCTGTTAAAATGGCTATTACCAGAAAGAGAAGAAATAACGAGTTGGGGAGGATGTGAAGAGGGAGCCCTCACACACTGCTGTTGGGAATGTAAATTGGTGCAGCCCCTACAGAAAACAGATGGAGGTTTCTCAAAAAATTAAAAATAGAGCTGTCATGTGACCCAGCAATCCCTCTTCTGGGTATCTACCTGAACAATTTGAAAACATTCGGAAAGATATATGTAGTCCTGTGTTCATTGCAGCATTTTTAACAGTGGCCAAAACATGGAAACCCAGGTGCCCTTTGATGGACGGATGGATAAAGAAAGTGTGGCACGTGTGTGATGGAATACTACTCAGCCGTAAAAAAGATGACACATTGCCACCTGCCTTAGCATGGTTGTATCCTGAGAATATTATGCTGGGTGAAATAAGTCAGCTGGAAAAGGACAAGAACCATATAAATTCACTCATGTGGGATACAAAACATAAAGCAATGAATCAATAAACAAAACGGAACTCATAGACAACTGAATGGTGGTTCCCAGAGAAAAGGGGGATGGGGGTGGGGGGCAAAGATGGTACAGGGGTCAAGTATATGGTGAGAAGGAGACGAGATTCTGGACAGTGAACACACAATGCAGTGTACAGATGATGTGTGTAGACCTGTACACATGAAGCTTACATAACATTAACCATCACCCCATAGAATAAACATATTATCAAGTTGTACTTCTGAAATTTGTTATTAACCAATGTTACCCCAATAATTTTAACAAGTGTAAAGAACACATGATAACACATAAATCAAATGTGGCATAGTCCAAACAAACAAACAAAAAAAAAGAGTTGAAGAGAGCCACTCTGCCTTACCCGGAGAGGACCTGGTCTTGACCACCAGCAGTGCCGCATCCTTGGAGGCGATGCTGAGTTCTGTGGACGGCCTGGTGTATCTGGTGACGGCGTGCTGTGCCCCGTCCAACCTGCCGCTGAGCAGGTAGAAGCCTTTGAGCAAGGCCTGACACTGCTCCTCCATGGCCCCCAGGGGCAGCAGCAGGGCCAGCAGGGACCCCAGCACCATGCTCAGCAGCATCACCCACAAGAAGCGGCTCCAGATGGAGATCCATTTAGGTTCACTCATGGCCATCACTGAAGCCATTGGTATGAGTGTCATCTGGACTCAGGGGTGGGCCCCTTGCACATATCCACAGTCGTATGAGAGAGGGCCGGATCTGAAAGGATACAAAAGAAAGAGTTGGAGGAGATGAGGCAGGGCAACTGGTATGTTTGGGATGCATTTCTGACTCCAGCTAGGGCTTGGCAACCCCCAGGCCTCTTAACTCACTGTGACCAGGGGGTGGGGGCAAGCAAGGAGTGGATATAAATGCAGAGGGGCCAGCCTGGAAGGATTGGTACCCTCTCCAGGGTGGTGTCTGAAAAGTAATGCTGCTGATGCCCAGCATTTAGTAGGCACTTCCTGTGTGCCAGGCCCTGTGCTAAGCACTAAGGACCTACACATACCCTCCTGCAGTCTTCAACAAGAGCTGATGCTAGTCACCCCACTCTCCAGATGAGGAAACAGGCTTGGAGAAGTGAAGTGCCTCTTGCCTGGTCACCCAGTGAGCAGATGACAGCCTTAGGACTGGAATGCAGGACCCTGTGGCTCTAAAGTCTCCCCCTCTTCATCACAAATTCTGTGGCCTCCAACTCCAAACACTGGGACAAAAATAAGAACCTCACACATACCCGGATTGGCCAAGGCAGTTCTGAGGCCCATTCCTTGGTAAGCACAACTGTTTGATGGCCTGATGTATTGTCATATGGCTGGCCACCTCTTCCTGCTCTCACCCTGTTATTAGCTGTGTCGCCAGTCCCTGCTCTGGCCTTCCTTTTCTGGCCTGCCCAGCAGGGATACTGCCTAGAGTTTGGGCAGTCAAACATCTCAAGAACAACTCAGGGTGGGCCAGAGCCAGTGACCCCGCACCCTCTGTGACAGGGGGTTTGTGCTGGGGGCTGGCAGTGAAAGTGAAGGGGTCTGGCATGCTAACAATAAACATTTATTGGGCAACTGTGGTGTGCTGAGCGCTAGCCATGCATTATCTCGCGTAACCCTCAGTACCCTAAGGACAGCCACCCCAGCTCCGCTGTACAGAAGAGGGGAACAAAACACAGAAAAGGCAAGTCAATTTCCAGGAGGCCCATAGGGAGTAAACAGAAGCATCGGGTACGAATCCCCAGTGCGTCTGAGTTCTGGGTGCCCGAGGCGTCACCTCTATCGTATCCAGAATCAGAGCCTGTACACCTGCTCCCGGTGCTCCAAGAACCAGAGGTGGCAGGTTAGGTTTCTCATTGCTCAGGGCTGTAGGTCTAACGGTGGGGACGCGGGCTGCGCTGGCTCGTTGATCCAGAACATCAGAAATGGCTTGCTACGCGCTCTAATGGGGGTTCACTTTGCCCACTGTGGGGTTACGGGGACCGGGGGTAGGAGACGGTGTGGGTCACTTTTGGTCCAGATGGTCTGCGCGTTATCCCCGAGGAACGGGCTCCTCGGGGTAGCTGGTGTTCGCTGGTGACGCGGTTGTGCGCGGGGAGCTGGAAATGCGTTCCGGGAGGTGCGATCTCTCACCCACCACTACTCTAGGAAGGGGGAAACTGAGGCCCAGGGAGGTGAGAGCACTGGACTGTCATTCTGGGGAGATGCCCCTTTCCGAACCCCGCCCAGAGCTCCCTGTCCTACCGCACCCATCCCGGCTCGCTCCTTCCAAGTCCCTCGGGCTCGCCCCCTCCTCTCCGCGCACCTTTGCAAGACCCTGTCGCTGTTTTCCCGGCGTTCGCTAGCTCCGGGGCGGGATCGAATAACCTCCTCCGCTGCCTTCTGGCCTTCTGGCCCCGCCCCCTTCAACTCGCCATTGGTCGGCCAGTCATTCTCTTCGCGGCGGGTTGGCTTCTCGCACTGGTGAGCTCCTCGCACTTCCGGGTTCTGGCGTTGCCGTCGGCTTCCCCGGGAAAGTCTCGCCGTGGGCCACTCCCATTGGCTGGCTTTTGCGTTGGTCTCGTGCTCGCAGCAGCCAATAAGCAACAGGAGGGGTGGGGCCTGGGCGACCGGCGGGAGGACCGGGTGCAGAAGATCCCGCGCTGATGCGGTTTTGCAGGCACTGAAACTGGGAAACTCACAATTCCCCCTGTTTGAAACTGGTGCCCTTCCCGCAGGTGTCCTTCTCAGGCATCTGTCCCGGCCTCAGTTTCCTTAGGTGGAATATGAGGATGTTGATGGTTTGCACCTCTCCACCCTGGTCGATTTCACGGCCCACTTCTTATTCTCGACCCTCTGCTACCAGAAGTACGTTTTCTCTTTCTCGCCTTTTCTCTTTTTGTCCCTTTTTAATTTGGATCCTCCAGAGAAGGTCCTGGCTGCTTGTTTTGGCTTCCCCGAGAGAGAGAGAGAGAGAGAGAGAGAGAGGGAGGGAGAGAGAGGGAGGGAGGATTTTTTCCTTCATGAAGAAAGGTGAAACCTCCATCTTTTTCTTTTGCATTTATTATTTTTTTCCTTTTTAGTAAATCTCTTGGGGGTGACACCGGTTAACAAAACTATACAGGTTTCAGGTGCACAATTCCACAGCCCATCAGCTGCACACTGTCCATCACCATTTATCTCCCCTGTACTTTACTCCACCTCCCCGCACCCTTGCAATCACCACACGCTTTGAAACCTTCATCTTCTTTTTGAAATCCCCATCTTAATCCACAGATATTGAAAGTAAACATCCAGGACCTGCAGCGTGCCCAGTAATTCTAAACATTAAGATGTCACGCCAGCCGGCAGTTGTTGGTGTCAGTTCAATGCCAACAGGCGCCCCCAGTTTGGGCCGTGGTGAAGTGGGAGACCAGTCAGTGAAGACAGCTCCGTCGCAGACAGCTGTGGGACAGCAGGGGTGAAGTGGCCCCATAGAGGCAGTCCCACTGTGGCAGCCCAGCCCCCAAGTGGCAGCTCCACTTCCCTCTGGTGAGCCAGCTTGCCTGTTATAGCCCAGCTTTGACCCTCTGCAGAAGACCCTTCGAGATCTGACCTTCTCCAGAACACGCACGTCCTCTGGGGAGCCACTCTGAGGGAGAGGTGGTGGGTGTCACCATTGGAGTCACACAGCCCTGAGTTCGATTCCCATGCCGTACATTCAGCAATTTGACCTAGCTGATCCCGTTTTCGTAAGATTGGCGCAATGGGATGACCATCCGGCCTCTAGGGTTTTGTGTGAGAGCCAGGTGGTGAGTGTGTGCTATTGCAATTATTCCTAGAAAAGACACCAAGTCATTGCTTATTTGATACCTGCAGAAAAAACTGTCAGAGCTGCAGCTTGCTCCATCCCCTGGGGAGAGACCCCATTGCTGTTTCGTAGGGCTCAGTCAGGTGCCAGTTTGGGGGAAGCCACTGACTCACAGCACAAAAGGAAGTGTCCAGGCTCAGGCCAGATGTGTGTTGTCATGAAAGACACCATGTGGGGACATGGGGAGGTGAGGGACCAAGCAGCTTTGGCCCTTGCTGTTTGGGCTCCCTGTTTATAGCTTATAACTGGCCCCCAGTTTGCCCAACTCCCAGCCCTTGGCACAGGGAATGGCATGAGGTGGTAGATGCTGGTGAAAGTTTGTTGGCTTGACTTGAATAAGAAATATCTGCAGTAGGACCAACCATGGAGTTTTCAAGAAACAAAATCAGGATGGTGTTTATTTCTGGGGCTCCCTGTTTCTATCTTTTGAACCAAGATCTTGAACGTCATTCTCTCCATGTCACCTGAATTCCACTTTTGATGGTTCAAGCAGTAATGCAAACCCTCTCCAAGAGGAGGGCCTGCGACACAGCCAGCTAATTATGGGGATCGGTTGGTGGAGCAGAAAGCAGTTAGTCCTGGGGTCAGACAGATTTGCGTTCAAGTGCAGGGCCCACCACTTACTAGCTGTGTGGCCTTGAGCAGGTCACTTAGCGTCACTGAACTGGGGCTTGAGGACCTCTGTCCCCTCCTAGGAGCAAGGTGATGTAATCACCCACTTTCAAAGGTACCATCCTTTCTTCACTCCTTCTTGGGATGCCAGGGCAAACTCTTCAGAGAGTTTAGGCTGTGGTAGCGAATCCAGAAGCTGTATAGGAACCATTAGTGAATAAACCTGTTGGGCAGGATACAATAGGGAAAGGTGGGGAGTGTGGAGAATGTGAGCACCTGTCTCATTCAAACTGGGCAGCAGCTGGTCAGCTTTAGCCTACATTTATTGTGTTAGCATGCAGTCCAGAAGCTGACAGGTTTTCCGATTTTTCAAAAGAAGTGTCAGGCCAGATTTTTAAACAAAATCTCCAGATTTTTAAACAATTGGCATGTTTGTCTGCTGGTTACAGAGAACTGCCAGATTCTTGCTTAAAGGCTTTCAAAATGGGCAGGAAGCCAGCCAATGAGTCTGCTTACCTGGATGTGTTTCTGCAGAAATTTAGAGAAAGCAGGCAATTGGGAAGCCATGTTATGAGCCTTCAAGACATTGACATCAGCCCTGGCTGGTATAGCTCAGTGGATTGGGCACAGGCCTGTGAAGCAAAGGGTCACTGGTTCAATTCCCAGTCGGGGCACATTCCTGCAACCCAGGCCAGGTCCCTGGTGGGGGACACATGAGAGGCAACCACACATTGATGTTTCTCTCCCACTCTTTCTCCTTCCCTTCCTCTCTCTCTAAAAAAAAGACATCCACATCAATAAGGTTCCTGAAAATGGCTATAAGAAAAATAAAATAAAATGGGCAGGAAATGGTAGCAGGGAACGTGGGAAGCAACACCATAAATGACTCTCAGCAAATGATTGCACCACTGTTTGTGGGCACCAGGGGGCAGTAATTCACCTAGCATCACTTCTCCCATTTAGTGCCCATGGTCAGGAGAGAGCACTCAATTTTCTCTCTGGATGTTGTCTGCATTCGGTTGTGATATGGTCCCAGAAGCGATATTGAAACGTTGTCTTTCTCCCTCTTAAGTTTCTGTACTGGGTGGAAATTGCCTCCCAGTGGCCCATGGAGGGTTTTTCTAAAAGCTAACCTTGACACTCGACAGAGAACCTAAGAAAGTGGCCGCATGGGAAATGTGTTCATTATGCAAAACAAAACGAAACCCTTATGCATCTTTAAGAAACAACATTCAAGTACTTCTTGGTGGCGGAGGCAGATTAGATTGCTGAGGAAACCCCGAACCCCCAACTTGAGGCCGTATTGCAGTGGAGCGGTCCCAGGACGACTCACCTGCGTTTAGAAGAAGATACGCCCTACTCTCCCTGCATTCCCAGGCTCTTCTCATTTCCCAGCCTGCTTGGATGTTTCTTTTTCCTCCTTCTAACTTAAAGGTGCTGCAGAAGAAGAGACTCCAGCAGCCCTCCCTCCTGACTACGAAAACTCCTTATTTAGGCATAGCCCACGCGGTCAGGTTCAGCTTTTGAGGCACTGCCAAGAGACAGAGTTTGGGGGACCCTGTGTGGCTGTCCCCGGACTCATGCCCTGGACTCAGAGCATTCCACGTTGTTAAATAGCCAACTGCTCTATTTCTTAAAAGCTCGACGAATCATTATAGATAAAATAGAAGGTGCAAGTAACAGGAAGAAAAATGCCCATGCACAGCTGTACTGGATATTTTTCTATGCGCATTTGTTTTTAAATGTGCAATATTTCAGACATGCAGAAGGCATAGCCAATACAGTGGGTACCTGTGTGCCTGCCACCCAGTTTTAAAAAAAATTCCTTATCATGTTCTCATTGCACCGAAGCTCCAGGCAGCCCCTCCCCCGTTACATTCCCATCCCTCCCTCCCAGCGGTAACCTCCAGCTTGAACTTGATGCTTATTATATGCATGCATGGCCTTTTGCTTTTACCAACACGTGTGTATTTCTAAATAATATATAGCCATGCTCTGCATATTTTCACATGTTCTCTATCCTCCTGCATTTGTGGGGGGTGGTTCAGCATTACATTCTAGAGATTTATATCCATGTTAGTGCACTTGGTTCTGCTTCATTAATTTTACACTGCTGTGTAGTATTCCATTTGGAATTTATTTCCCATTTACCTACGGATGGGCAGGCAGGGGATCCTTTCCAGTCCTTCCCTATTACGAACAACACTGCCGTGAAATTCGTGTCTGACTCTGGCACACCCGTGAGAGTTTCTGCAGGGGCAGAGTTCCTCAACGACTCACCTGGGGGGGCTCGTAAATGAACAGCCACACCTGGGCTCACTCCACACCGATAAAGTCCTCCAGCCTCTCTGATCTTCCTGTGTCTTGGCTCTGGGTGGAAATAATCGTACCTGTCACATTATCTCATTATCGGGAGTGGTAAGTACCGTTTATTAAGCACTTACTGTGCACTAAGTAATATTTATATGTGTTAGTTTATTGGATTTTTTGTAACTGTGCCAGGAAGCAGGTATGATTAAACCCAGCATCTGGCAGGTGACAATGAGGCTCAGGAGAAGTTAGGTCATTGCCCTGAGGTCGCACAACAAGCAAATAGCAGAGTCAGGGTTCAAAACCAGTCTTCTTGACTCAAAACCTATGTTTTTAACTATTGTGAGACCCTGCGATTTCAGAGCTGGCCGCTTACATTTTGATTCGTCAGTTTTGCAGGTGGGGACCCTGAGGTGGATAGAGGGCAAGGACAGAGCCAGGACACCCACCCAAGTCTCTAACGCCCCTACCCCATCAACACATCACTTTCTTATGTAAAGGTGCTTTGGGGAAGGGAGCGAGGAGCAGGGTGGAAACAATCTTGATAAAGCCGTCTTTCTGCTCAAGACAATTTCTGGGTATTCCATGGGAGTCCGGGTCCACTCTGTATCCATGCTGTGTAATGAACAACCCCCCAACTTAGCAGCATAACCCACACGTAAACATAACCCAAGAATAAACATGTTTTATTTTGCAGTTTGTGTGTGTTAAGAATCTGGGAACAGCTCAGTTGGATCGCCCGACTCCAGGTCTGTCTTCAGGTTGCATCACGCTGTTGGCTGGGACTGCAGGCATCCGAGGGCTTGAAGACCCATTTCCGAGGCGGCTCACTCCCGCGGCCGGCCAGCTGGTGTTGGCTGGCGCTGGGGACTTCAGCTCCTTCCCAAGTGCGTGGCTCCATAGGGCTGCTTGAGTGTCCTCACAACATAGCGGCCAGTTTCCCTCAGCATGAATGATCGAAGAGCCTAATGTCTTTTATGACCCAGCTTTGGAAGTCACACACTGTCACCTCTACTGAACTCTCTGGGTCACAATGCAGACTCACCTTGGAACAAGCCAACCTGGAGGTGAAGGTCATTGCAGGCCATCTGGGAGGCTGCCTACCCTACACCCTCTGTGGCTGGCCCTCCTCAGACACAATGGTTCTGCCCTTTGGCGTTGGGTGGCCGAGTCGTCAGGGCCTGGGGGCAGGGAGCTTCTGCAGGTCTGAGGCCTGCCTGTGAGAACAGAGGGCTGTTTAATGGAAGTGTTCAGGCCATGTTACTCTCATGGGCCTGAGACGCTGCCTTCTTCTGCCACCACATAGGGGCCCGTCGACAAGGAGCCTGGCTCAGGTGCCCCGGAGGCCGTTTCAGGTCACAGCCTCTAAGAGATGTGGGCAGTACCCTCTCCTCTTCCTTGTGGTGCCGGTGGCCCGGGGTAGCCACTTGGCTGGCGCGGAGTGTGGACCCCTCTCTGCAAGGGACGCCCCCTCCTGCAGCGTCCATCAGCGAGGTGGCCAGGGCGTGGGGGCTGCTGGGCGGAGCGGCTGCGGTTCACCCTGGGTCCAGATTGCAGTCCCTTTGGATGTACCCCAAAAGCTCTCAGTGGAGCTTTGTGTTGCCATAGTAACGCGGAGCCGAGGAAATTAACACGAGTACTTGGCTAGCCAAGAAAGCCAAGCTTTTAATAAGCATTCCCCTCTTTTAAATAGATAAGAATTCCTAGGAGGGCTTTAGATGGACATCAAAGGGTCTTTTTTTCAGGTGCTGAGAAAATGCTCTTTAAAAAGATTATTGTGGAATCAGGGCGGCCCTAATAAGAGAGATGCTGGCGGCGGCTTTGGGGAGCTTCGAGGAACCGGAGAACTAAGTTTAGAGCCAAGGCAACTTTCTTGGTTTGTTAATATCAGCTTTCTGGAGAGATAATTTGCATAGCACGCAATTCGTTGATTTACGGCGTGCAATTGGATGGTTTTTAGAACCTTCACAGAATTGAGAAACCTTCACCACGGTCGATTTTAGAACATTTTCCTCGCCCCAGAGAGACACCCCATATCCTTTAGCCGTCAGTGCCTGCTGCTCCCCTGCTGTCCTCCCTCGGCCCCAGGCCATCCCTCTCCTGTCTGTATGGACGTCCATCCTGGATGGTTCCTATACATGGAACCAAACAATAGGTGGTCTTTTGTGACTGGCTGCTTCCAGCATTTTTATTCTTTGCCTCCTTAAGGTTCTCCAAGGTGTCTCCAGCCACAACGGCTGTCTCCAGTCTCTCTGGGAACAATTCACTGCCTGGGGGTGTAGCTGCCACATGAGCCCACAGGCTTGGGATGGAGAGAAGGGAGGGGATTCCTTCAAGGGCGGTGACCCGGGCCCTCCCTCTTCCACCCCAAGCCTTCCCAGCTGCTCTGAGGCTGTGGTGGGGACAGGGGCCCCTCTGGAGCACAGCTGGACAGGTGGCACGCCAGCATGAGCTGACAGGCTCTCCACAACTCCCTCTTTCAGAGGCTGCGCTGGAGGAGGAGGATCACAGCCAGCCACCGCCTGCCAGGGCCCAGGCTCCAGACCAGGAGCATGGCAGGTGTTAAGACGATCGCATTGTGACAGGCCTTTTCCCCTTTAAAAAAATTATATTTTATGGATTAGGCGGTTACAGTTGTCCTGAGTTTCCCCTCTTTGCTCCCCTCCACCCAGCATCCCCCACTCCCTCAGGCAATCCTCCCACGATTGTTCATGTCCGTGGGTCAAGCATGTAAGTTCTTTGGCTACTCTATTTCCCACTCTGTAATTTACATCCCCATGGCTACTCTGCGGCCACCTATTTGTGCTTCTTAATCCCCTCACCTCTTCCCCGGTTCTCCCCCTCCCTCCTCCCATTTGGCAACCTTCTGGTAACTAACTTCTTTTCTCTTGCTTTTAAGATCCTCTCTTTATCTTTAACCTTCGGCATTTTAATTGTGATGTGTCTTGGAGTGGGTCTCTATGCATCTATCATAACTGGGGCTCTGTGCTTCCTGGACTTGCATGTCTATTTCCTTGGTCAAATTAGGGAAGTTTTCTATCACTATTTTTTCAGATAGATTTCCAATTTCTTGCTTTCTCTCTTCTCCTTCTGGCACCCCTAGGAGGCAGCTATTGGACTTCTTCAAGTTGTCCCAGAGATTATTTATACTAGCCTTATTTTTTTTGGATTCTTTTTTCTTGTTCTAATTGGTTGTTTTTTCTTCCTTATGTTCATATCATTGATTTGATTCTTGGCTTCATCCACTCTACTGTGGTTTCCCTGTAAATTGTTCTTTATTTCAGTCAGTGCATCCTTCATTTCTGACTGGGTCTTTTTTATGCTGCTGAGATCCTCACTAAGTTTCTTGAGCATCCTTATAACTGGTGTTTTGAACTCTGCGTCTGATAGATTGCTTAGCTCCATTTTTTGCAGTTCTTTTACTGCCGTTTTGATCTGTTCTTTCATTTGGGCCATGTTTCTTTGAGCCTTGGTTTCGTTGAGCCTTGGTTGCTGTTGGCAGGTCAATGGGAGGGATTTACCCAGGCCAGTCAGCTGCAAGGACTGGCTGTGACCACTGACCACCAACCTCTGCCCTCTGTGGAGGATCAGCTGCGCAGGGGCAGGGTGATGGTGCTCCATGTGGTCTGTAGCTGTGCACTGGGTGTGCTGGCCCTGGCATTTCACGGGTGGTGCAGGCCAAGGTCAGCCCCGACCTGTGTTTTGCCCAGGGCACCCTTCCTGAGCTGAAAAGTAATCTGAGCTGACTGCTGCTTGTGCTGGGCTTGCAGATTCCCAGGTGAAGCCAATCTGTGACTGATCTGGCTGCAGCTAGGGCTCACAGAAGCCAGCTGTTGCTTGTTTGAGAGGATTTAGGAGCTGAGACCAGCCATTCTTATGAAAAAGCAGTTTGGGTGGGCCTATAAATTGGGGGTGGGGAAGCCTCTGTTGATCTGTAAGGTGGGTCACACTGTGTTAGCCAGGCTGGTGGAGTCTCATATGTGGCACCAGCCTACCAGCTCTGTGGGGGGAGGGCTCAGCAAAGGGACAATGGCGTCTGCTCGCCCCGACACCAGACACTTTAGTCTCTCCTTGTGTACCACTGCTGCCCCTCAAGCTTCCACCCCGGTCCTGGAGCCCAGAGGGAGTGAGCCTGAGTAGGTGAGTCTGTGTGTGGGTTCCCCAGGAGGAACTGTTTAGGTCTCCAGCAGCCTCCTCCACTGACTCAGTCCCCACTGGTTTTTGCAGCCAGAAGGTGTGGGGACTTATCTTCCTGGCACTGGAATCCGGGGTTGGGGGGCCTGGTGTGGGTCTGAGACTCCTTGCTCCTGAGATATTCTTCCCCAATTTTTATCCACATGGGTGTGGGGCCAGCCTGTTCCACATCCACGCCCCTCCTACCAGTCTGGATGAATGTGGTTTCCTCTTCTGTAACTGTTACACTTCCTTTCAACTCAATTTCTGACATTCCTGAGTGATGGTCGTTCTATATTTTAGTTGTAATTTGACGTGATTGTGCAAAGAGGCAAGCCATCTCTGCTTACGTCGCCATCTTGACCGGAAGCCTCTTCCTTTTCTTTTTCTCTTTTATGAGAGTCACTTAAAACCACCTGTTGGACTTCACAAAGATGTTTCCCTGAGCCTGTAATCTGGGTCAGGCCTCTACAATATATATATATTTTAAGATTTTATTTATTTTTAGAGGGGAAGGGAAGGAGAGAGGAAGAGAAATATCAATGTATGGTTGCCTCTGGTGTGTCCCTTGCTGGGAACTGGCCTGCAACCCAGGCATGTGCCCTGACTGGGAATCGAACCGCGATCCTCTGGTTCGCAGGCCCACGCTCAATCCACTGAGCTACACCAGCCAGGGGTAGGTTTCTACAATATTTTTTAGCCATAAACCATCCATATAGAAATACTTTCACTTTTCACTGTCTGCTAGTCTAGATATCGCCCTTGTTTATTGTTATTATTTTATTGTGGTTAAAATACACAGGACAAAATTTAGCGTCTTAACAAGTCTGAGTGGACAGGTTTGTGGTGTCGAGCATATTCGCACTGTTGTGTGGCCATCACCGCCGTTCATCCCTAGCACTCCTTTTATTTCCTCAGCTGAAACTTCCTGCCCATTATATAGGGGCTCCCATTCTGTCCTCCCCTAGTTTGGGAGACCCCCTTCCTCCTGGCATCTCTCGGGTGCTGGCTACTCTAAGTGGTTCCTGTAAGTGGACTCACACAGTCTTTCTCTTTGCGACTGGCGTATTCCCCTTAGCACACTGTCCTCAGGGGTTGTCCACGTGGTAGCAGATGTCGGCATTTTCTTCCCTTTGAAGGCCGAAGGACATTGCTGGTGCTCATTTAATATGTGCTTGTGTACAGCTGGGAGGCCAGCTTGGTATCATTTGCTGTTGTTGTTTTAAAGACTTTCAAGGCCTGCATGCTGGTAACAGACAGGGTCACGGACACTGCACTCGAGATGGAGCTGGGGAGTTGGGGCTGGGGCATTAGCTGTGGGTTATGGGGGTGGAAGGGGGTTCGACAGGGGGTTCCCTGTGGTGGGAACCTGGTCATCGTCGAGGGCCCTGAATCAGGCTGTTGCGAATGGGGGTCCTGGCCCCCAAACTTAAGGAAGGATGTGAAATAGGCTGAATCCTCCTCAACTCAACCTGAAAATATGAACCGGGGGAAGTTGCGTAACCTCCTGGCAGGATTTTCAGAGAGCGGCTACAAGCCTTGTGCACAGGGATTTTCGGTGGCCGAGAACCAAGTGTGTGAATGAAATGGGCCATCTGACCTGTCACTCTGTCTCAGCCCCGTGATTCAAACACCGGATCTGAAGCCTGACCCGAGTTCACATCTGAACTCCACCTCGTCCCAGCTGTGCGACCTCAGGCTGGGCCTCCCTGAGCCTCAGTTTCCTGAGCCTCAGTTTCCTGAGCCGTAAAAGGAGACTAACACTAGTACCTTTCACCCTGTCCCATACTTTCTCTAAAGCAACTCTCACACACAGAGCTTTGCCCCAAGCCAATACTGTTGGTGCCATGGCAGGTGCAAAGGGCTTTGCAATCCCATTTAAAATGGGGTTGTCCCACCAGAAATGTAGCTTCCCAAGGCCAGGAGTGTTTGTGTGTTCGGTTGGCCGCGATGTCCCTAGCCCAGTGCCTGGCCCGTCACGGATGTGTCATCAACGTTTGTTGAATGAGTGAAGCAGTGAGCGAAAGAACAGATGACCTAAAATCACGCTCCACGCTTTGGGAGACATTGAGATAATTCACAGGAGGCAGTGGGCCTGGCTTCTGGCCCCTGGGAGCATTTGAGGAATGCTTGCTATCAGTTTTGGCTCAGGTAGTCTGAGGACCGTGGCGTCCTCTGGTTGGAAGACCACCCTCTGCCCACTGCCCCCGCCAGGGGCCTCCCTCCCACCCCTTCAGTTCCAGTGAGCCAGAGACATGGTTGGGCTACTTCCGAGCACTGGGTCCGGATGGCTGGGCACATCTGAACCTTGACAGTTGGGGAGAAGCTGTGGGGTCCAGAGAGAGATGCTCACGGTATGTGGGGGCTCGGGGTGTGCAATGGACCGCTCAGTCCTTAGCCATCATTTATTCTCACAGCAGCAGACATGCTGGTGAGGGCGATGGCAGGCGTCCGGGCTTCCAGATGCCCGCCGTACATGCTCCACACTGCGGAGCACCCCGGAACACGAAACCCGCCGTCGACGGACGTGCCCAGAGCCTGATGTGCTGCGTGTTTGTTCTTGTTTAGTTATTACATTAAGTCTCCTGTGATTACAGGGCCGACAGCTGGCGAGGATTTGCATATGGCATGAAATTAAGTTAGTTCATTTTAATGTCTAAACTGAGCAGGGCACGGCTTTGTCTGGTGGAACACTGTCTCCCTTATCTTCACGTGCACAGCTGCTTTGGGCCTGGCTTCTGGTGTCTTCAAGTCTGATTCCTCCCCTGCAGAGGATAGGGGGCCTGGGGCCCCCTCGAGAAACCCAGGAGGGGCTTTGGACTTGGGGCTTAGAGTATTCTCTTGCGGGCTTCAGGAGGAATTAAGGCACAGGGGCTGCTGTGAAAAGACCAGCATGCTAGTCCCTCCCCTACCTTGTGTCTCTTTTGCTGTGTTGCCTTGGACAGGTCACTTTCCTTCTCTGTACCTGAATTTCCAAATCTGTCAAACCAGGAATCAGAAGTAATAAGCGCTCCTCTATAGGGGGACTTGTGATGTTTGGAGTGGCAGTTTTTCACTGTGTGTGACTGGGTGAGAGACTGTATAGCATTTAGCATCCTTGGACATTACCTGCCAGCATCCTCCCCCAATCGCTGCCAACCAGAAAATACCTCTGTACAGTTCCTAACGCCTCTGTAGCAATCCCATCAGTGATACTGATAAAAATGCTCCAGCTCCCTGCCTCCGACCTGGTCACCTCTGACATGAGGCCTGCACTGTCCCCAGAGCTCCCTGGAGGATTGGGTGAAGACTACCCTCTGTGAGGCTTTACTTACTGGCTTGCCATGGGAACATTCCCTAATCATTTTTACATAAATTCTTACCTTAGAACCTGCTTCTGGAAAACCTAACCCAAAGCAGCCTCCAGGGGGTGCTATAACCCAGCATGAGGACCTCCAGAGTAGATGATCTCACTAACGTAGTTCCCCATTCAACAAATCTTTGGTGTCTGACAGGTGCCAGGCCCAGGGCTGGGTGTTCACCTGTGGACATGAGATGCATCTGCCTGAGCAAGGCTGACAGACCCTGCAGTAACCTCAGGGTCATCAACCTCAGGGGATGTCCTAGGATGACAACAAACCAGGGCGCCACGGGAGATAAGAAATTAGGGTGACAGTCTTTGTGTTGGCTGCCTGGGGTGGGGGGTGGGGAGGGCCTCTATGAAGGAAGGACATTTGTGTTAGTACATAAAGGAGAATAAGGAATGAGTGAGCCAGGCAGGCGGCAGGGAGAAGAGCATGGCAGGTGAAGGAACAGCATGTGCAAAGGCCCTGGGGAGGACGGGGCGTGGCATGTCAGAGGCCAAAGGTCAGAGGGGCTGGAGTGCAGGCAGAGGGAGGGGAGACAGGCGTGAGCTGGGGTGGGGAGCGAGGTGGGGGGCAGATCCCGAGGACCTTTCCGATGATGGTGAGGAATTCGGATTGTGTTTTAAGGGTAATGGGAGCCCTTGGAGCATTTTGAGCAGTAGTGACATGATTTAATTTAAAATTTCAAAGGATGACTCTAAGTCCTCAAATCTTTTTCTAGCCATGGCCACATGGTGCTCTGGGCTTCTCTGAAGCTCCCTCAGGAACCTGCTTGCAATCCCTGCAAGTGCCACCTGGAGGCGCTAGGGAGTCAATGGCCCATGGATGGCCCTGACCAGTGGGAGACAAGAACTGGTGGAGCAGTGCGGCCCCCCACTTCTTGCCCTAGGTGGATGGCTCTCTGGGCTGCATTTCACAGGGTTGCTCTAAAGACCCCCTGGGAGTGAGTCGCTCCTCTCAGGTGGCTGTGGCCAGCTTGATAATGCAAACTTGTGTTGGCGCTTCCTCATTCCCCATGCACTGCCCGACCCCTCAGCCCTGCTCCCTGAGAGCAAGGTCCTAGGTCAGTCGGGGTGCTCCAGGGAAACAGAACCAGAACCAGTAGGAGCGCTATCTGTCTATCCATCCATCCAGTATCCATCTGTCTACCTCTCTACCTATCACTCAGAATTGGCTCTCACGATTATGGAGACCGAGAAGTCCCGTGATCTGCTGTCTGTAAGCTGGAGACCCAGGACAGCAGGTGGTGTAGTTCAGCCCAGGGCCGAAAACCCAAGGACGCATGAAGCCGATGGTGTAAATGCCCTTGGAGGCAGGAGATGAGACGCCAAGTCCCAGCTCAATCAGAGAGCAGGGAGAAAGGGGGCCGATTTCCCTTTCCTCTGCCTTTTGTTCTATTTGGGCCCTCAACAGATTGGATGGTGCCCACCCCCATCAAGGAGGGCCATCTGCTTTAGGGAGTCCCCCATTCAAATGCTAATCTCACCCAGAAACATCCTCACGGACGCACCCTGAAGTCGCATTTAATCTGCGTGCCCCCCGGGCCAGTCAGTCGGACACCTAGAATGAACCTTCGCCCCTGCAGTGAACTGGGCCACAGTGAACGTCCTTGTACCCAAAACGCTGTAGGCGGTGCAGATAGTTCTGGGGAATGAGTTTCCTGCAGGGTGAGGGCTGGGCGAAGGGCATGCCCAGTACCCAGCCTCATCCCTGGTGCCTGACTGCCCTCTGGAGCTACCGTAGCAATTTGCCTCTCAGAGCTTCCCCTGTGTTGAATATCATTAACCTTCAAGATTTTGGACAAACGAATGGGGGGAAAATAGCACTTTACAGTTTTAATTGGTAGGCCTTTGATGACTAGTTGAGAAGCCATTTGCATATTTTTGAAATTGCCTGTTTGTGTCCTTTCCTCGGTGCTTTTGTTTTGAATTCAATTTTTTTATGGATTATAAAAGCTTTCTCTCTTTCAGAAAGTAATTCCTTTGTCTTGCGTGTTGTAGATATTTTTTTCCTGTTATTTTGCATTCTGTTCTATTTATTTTTTTTACATGGTGGTTTTAATTTCAAATGATTCTAAATGTTCTTTGGGGCTTTCTTCTAGGATGCTTATAGCTTCACTCTTGAAAAAAGAACATTTCAACCGGGATTTATTTGGGATATTATGTTCAACCCTCACAGCAGCTGAACCATTTGTTGCCATCTGGGTGGAAGCCTGGGCCTTTGTCCCAGTTTGCTGAAGGAGAGAGAGAAGGCCTGAGAGGACAGGAGGGATTTGCCTTGGGCCATTTGATGAATCGAGAATTTGAACTTCGCTGTTGGAGCCTCAGATTGCGCCTGCGTCTTAGGACCCTGATTTGGGGGTCTGTGCAGTGCATTTTTTTAGAATCCTCACCTGAGGGCGTGCTTACTGATTTGAGAGAGAGAGAGGAAGGAAGGGAGAAAGAGGGAGGGAAACATCAATGGGAGAAACATCGATCAGTTGCCTCTCACATGTGTCCGGATGGGGGACCAAACCTGCAACCGAGGCATGTGCCCTGATTGGTAATTGAACCCATGACCTCTGGTTTATGGCACGATGCTCCAGCCAACAGAGCCACACCAGCCAGGGCTGTGGAATGCATTTTGATTTTTTAAGCTGCTATTGTAGAAGAGAAAAAAGAGACCCAACCGTGTCCCTGAGGACTTCCAAAATGCCCCCGCCCCCTTCTCAGCCTGGCTCCTTCTTTTGCCACCTGCTCTCTTTCTTGGTCTATTCCCATCTTAAATCTTTCTAACTGTGAGTGTCCACAGTGTTTCAGCCCTTGTCCCCAATGACCCAAAGTTATATGTAGGTCCCAGGATGTTCAATGCAGTTGTTTATGAAGGTGAGAAACTCAGAACACCCCCCTGCTCACCAGGAAAAATCCGCGACCTGCGTAACAGCGAAAATGAAAGTCAGCAAAGTGCTATGAGCGTCACCCAAGGGTGTGTTCACTGTGTGCTGAGACGCAGAGCCGACCCCGTGGAGGCCTTGTGGGGCGCAGCGTGGGGGCGAGGGGAGACACGTGGGTGCGGCAAGTGCAGAGGCCCGGTCTCCCCGCCAGGGGCAGCCGCCACCCACCTCCAGCTGATTTTGCCCTGTGACCACACGGGCCAGGTGCTGCCCCATCGTCCCGCTTTTTCCAGAAGCCAGAAAGAAACCTGCCTTTGAACAGGAAGTCTCCGGAATTCAAAATGTCGGCAACTGGGTAGATCTGAAGAATGTTCCTGGGACTAAACAAAACAGATCAGCAGGCTGGATCCTGCCAGAAACTGCTGGTCTCTGAGGGCGAGTTACAACAGTCCTCATGGTGGTGACGGTGACAGTGACACTGGCCGCCATATTGGTGCAGATCTTTGGGATCTCAGGGCCTGTTGTAAGGGCTTTCTAAACATTAACTCATTTATTCCTCACGACCGCCCTGTCAGGTAGATATAATTATCATCGTATTTTTGCAGATGAGGAAAAGCACAGAGAGGTGCAGTTATCTGCCTCAGGTCACACAGCTGGTAAGTGTGGAGCCGAGATCCACACCTGGAGTCTGTCCCCTCGAGCCCACCCTCCTCTGCTCCCCAATACGCCCCCCCCACCCCCACCGCTCTTTTTGCAAGATGGCTTGGTTTTTGTTTAAACACCGCACTGGGTCTGGCTGGAGATGCCCCAGTATGCTGACTGCTTATTTTATCTTTGGGTGATTTTTTTCAGGAAAAAAATCTGCACCGAACCGTTTTTGTACATGGAACATAAACAGTGTAACAATGAAATCATCAAGGTCAAAGAAGGCCGAAGGGCCTCATTGTCCTCTTTCTCATCCCTGTTGCCGTGGAGGCTCCGTCCCCATGCCTCTCCCCAGCTGTCCCTGAAGCTGCATGGCTGCTTGGTTTGGGACACCCCCAGAGGTGTGTGTCTCCATTCAGGCCCAGGCTCTGTCTGGCTCTCACTGTCCAGGACCTGGGGTGGAAAACCAGCCTTGTTGTGGGACATCGGTCTTCAAGGGGACTTGGTCTTGGGCTGGGTTTCCCAGAAGAAGACCTTGAGGCAGGGTTTATGAGGTCTGTCCAGAAGGTATTATGTGAAAATAGAGACATTTATAGAAGAAGATACAAGATATAAGAAACACTGTACACAGAACAATGATGTCTCAGTCCCCTTCAACATAGGCACCTTGGGACCTCACACAGTTCTCCCAATTGCCATCAGCTGCCCTGTTGTGTTTTCCTGAATCTCATTGACTGTCTCAAATCTCTTCCCTTTCGAAGGTGACTTTGATTTTGGGAAAAGCCAGAAGTCGCAAGTCACCAAATCTGGGCTGCAGTGGGGCTGAGTCACCTGGGTGATTTGAAGTTTCGTCAGAAAACTCTGCACGAGACCGATGCGGGAGCAGGTGCGTTGTCATGATGAAGCCGCCAGTCACCAGTTGCCCATAGCTGCCGCCTTCTGAATCATCTGAATAGTTTCCATGGAGGAATGGTCAAGCTTAATGCAAAATTTGATGCAGATTCATTGTTTTACTCGCTCAGTCATTTTGAATGCCACGGCATCTACCACCCCCTCTCATCAGTACAATGAAGGCGTCACCGTTCACGCATGCTCATTCCAGTCCACCCTCCTTGGTTGCCGGGTTACACTGATGCTGCACAAACCATTCTCATTATATTAACCATGGCTGGGCTCTTCCCTGGACAAACCTCGTATGTGTCCCATGGGAGATGAGAAGGGATCTGGGGAGGCAGGACAGGGAGGATGAGGAGGCACAATTTCAGCCACATCCTGCCTGCCCTGGAGAGTAGCCTTGGCCTGATCCTGTGGGCAGGGCCTGGAGGGCGTCACCTCCCAGAATTACCCACGCCTGGGAGAGGCCCCTGGCTTCACACACATGCGCCCAGCAGCCATCAGTGAAGGGCTGCCTGGGAGAAACACCCAGGCGTTTCTGGCCCTTCGCAGATGCCAGCAGATAGTTGCCAGCAGCCCCTGTTCAAGGCTGGGGGCCCCCGGGGCAGGTGAATGCCCAGAGGCCCTATCGTCCAGGGCAGACATGGTTTAAGGTGGGAGACGCTGGGATGGGATGTCCCAGAAAGAGTGCTCCCGAAATCCAGGATTGACCTGGGGACCTGTTCTCCTTCCCCTGGTGACCTCGGGCCAGGCTCTCAGCCTCTCTGAGCCCTGGTCTTCTCATTTGAGAAATGGAGGCCAAGATCGGTCCCCACACCCAGGGCTTGTAAACTATAAAATAATACACACTATACTTGACTTTTCTCTGGGTTGGGGATTGATTTATGTCACGTCTTTCTCCGCATTTTAAATCGAATGGGACTGGGGACTGTCCCAGTTAGCTATAACAGAATATCACAGACTCAGGGGCTGAAAGAGGAGGCTTTTATTTACTCGCAGTTGTGGAGACAGAAGTTCAAGGTCAAAGACCCAACAGGGTTGCTTTCATGGTGAGGCCTCTCTCCTTGGTTTGCAGACAGCAGCTCCTGTCCTCGATGTGACCTTTCCTCTGAGCACACGTCAGAGGGCAGCGGGGGAAGGGGAGGGTTCAGGAGGACTTTTTCTTTTTAGGAGGACGCCAGTCCTATCTGCTTGGGGCTCTCCCGTTACCACCTCATTTTACCCTAGTTAACTCCTTCACGGTCCCACCTCCAAATACAGTCGTGTGGGGTTTATGGCTTTGACATATGAATTTGGGGGGACAGAATTCATCCCACAGCACAAGTATAAAATGNCCTTGGTTTGCAGACAGCAGCTCCTGTCCTCGATGTGACCTTTCCTCTGAGCACACGTCAGAGGGCAGCGGGGGAAGGGGAGGGTTCAGGAGGACTTTTTCTTTTTAGGAGGACGCCAGTCCTATCTGCTTGGGGCTCTCCCGTTACCACCTCATTTTACCCTAGTTAACTCCTTCACGGTCCCACCTCCAAATACAGTCATGTGGGGTTTATGGCTTTGACATATGAATTTGGGGGGACAGAATTCATCCCACAGCACAGGTATAAAATGCTTGCATACCATACAGCAGATGCTCCCAACATGTTAATTTCTGCCCCCCTGGTCTCTTTTCCCCCTCACCCTCCCTCCCTCCCTCCTCTTCCTTCTAACAAGTATTATGTTCCAGACTCTGTTCTGGGCTGGGGAAAAAGTGGTAAGCAAGACAGACCCAGTTCCCAGCCTGCTCTGGAAATATCTGACCCCTCACCCATGGTGAGGTGAATTCATGAAGTTCAAGACTGGGCCCGAGATCCCTAAAATGCACCATTTGAAATAAGAGCTGGTCTTCACAGGCCGACAGCCAGGGGGTCCTAGAATGTGCTTACATTTTTTTTTTCTAAAAAGTGCCTAACTTGAAAATATGACTTTACTTCAGAATGCCTATTTCCAGCTGCCCTTGAAATAATTAGTTGAGCCGGCAGCCCTGGGTCTGCCTTCCCGGGAGGCCTTTGCTGGCTCGAGCTGAATGGCTGCCAAGCCACCGCTGGGGAGACAGGGAGGGTGGTTTCTGGTTCATTCCACTCCCCGCCTGGGCTGGCTCAGTAATTATTACCTGCCTGTCTCCTGTAGGTATTAGGATTTGCAACTGCTGGTTTAAATAAATATGACTCTGATTGAAGAGCCTGACTTTGGGCCCTGACTTTTCCCAGATGGAGAATGGGGTCGGTAGAGTTTTGTTTGCTCTTCTTTTTCCATGAGCTACAAGCCCGTTGAATGGAAGGCGGGGCTTGGGGTGAGGCTGGCGTCTGGCCGGAACTGGGAGGCTGGTTGCACGGATGGTCCCAGTTAATGTTCTCCCTCTATCCAAGCCCTTTGTCCTATAACGCCTAGCCCCTCCTAATCTGGGCTTGACCATGTGACTTTCTTTGGCCAATAGGATAGTAGCAAGCAATGCAGGCAGAGGCTGTAAAAAGTGCTTGCCTACTTCTACTTGCTTTCTTGGACTTCAGCAGTCACCCTGAGGATGTGTGTGGATTGGCCAGAAAGCATGTCCAGACCCAACATGAGAGATACAGGCATGTGGGAGAGAGCCTGGCTGACTCTGACATGTGAGCTCAGTTGAGACTGAAAGACCTGCTGGCCAACCTGCAGACTTGTGAGAAGTAATAAAAATAGTTGTTTTAAGTCATTGAGTGTTGGGGTCAGTTGTTACACAGCACTATTGTGGCCGTGGATAACTGATACATTTACATTCTATGTAAATAGCCTCCCTTCCACCTTCCTTCCCGGTCTTCCTCCCTCCCTCCCTCTTCAACTGATATTCATTAAGCATCTACGAGGTGCCATGGATATAATGCTGACCAGAACCAATACAGTCCTTGTCCTTCGGCTGTTTACAACATTGCTCTCTTTCTGTCACTCACCTTGAAAGACTAAACTTCAACAAGAAGGTGACCTTTCGTGGTTAGAACGGCCCTTTCTGCCCTAGGCTGCCGTGAGATGAGTTCCTTTCCCACGGGGTGCTTTGTCATAACTTCTCTCTTCCCCATTTTAATTGTCCCAGCGGCCACTGCAAAGACTGCCGCTGCTAGAAACTCTCCTTCCCAGAATGGAAATCCTTTTGAAAGGGTGTGTTCTTAAGTAATTTATGTAAAGGGTGAGGGGTCCTTTGTATGTTATTATAAGGTAGGGAGAGTTTTATGTACTGTGAAGTTTGATGGATTGTGATAAATTATGCCTTGGTCTCAGGTCTATGCAGAAAAGCACAGTGTTTCTCGGAGTTCTGGGAAGTCTACCATAAATAAAAGCGGTGGCTTATTTCTTGGCTGGTGATTTTCTCTAATAGTGTAAAGAGGTGTCAACACCCATTTCTTAAGGGCAAAATATGAGGTTCTCGCCACAGAGAGAGAGTAGCTAAAGCTTGCTGGGTTCATCAGACCCTTGAAGGAGACGCAGCCAGTCTTGAGCCTGTGTCCTGGTCAGATGGTGGTCCCCCAGCTTCCAGCTGGCCCACCTGGGGTCGGGTGGGTCAGGAAAGTTGGCGCCCCTAGGCTCGTCCCACCTCCCCCTTCCCTTTGGGTGCCATCGCCAAAGACGCATCAGCTCTACAAATGCCTCTGTGGACCTGGAGGGACCAGTCACGGTCCCGCTCCCAGACTCAGTTTCCCCATCTGTTAAGTCACCCAGTGGTAATTCACAGCCTCTTGAGCTGCACAGCTCTACCGGAAAGCCTGGTGTCACTCCTTCTCGGGGCTTATGCTTTCGTTTGCATTTCACGGAGGCAGTGAGGAATGGGTCCCCGATGGTGGCGTTTCAGAGAGTGTGGGGGGTGGGGTGGGGAAGGGCACGTTGGAGGGCTGCTGCTCAGTGCTCCTCCAGTGACATGAGGTGGCTGACGCCGTCATTGCTGCCACATAGAGGAAGGAACTCTGAACCGGGCACGGGTCCTGCTTTGGTCCTGTATTGTGTGGCCTTGGCAAAGTCAAGTCCACTCTCCTGGCCTCAGTTTAGCCCTTTGACATTGTAGTGGCTCTCCTAGTTCTGGCATTCTGGAACCGACTGAAGCCAATGATGTCCTTGCCTGTGTGTCTGAATGCGAGAGGGGACTTTCGTCTCATCTTGGGGATAGAATCCAGAGTGTGAATGAGGATTATTTTGATGGAAAGCCTTAACAACTGAGTTCAAATCGGCTGAACCAAGGTAATTTGCTGGCTGAGGGACCCAAGCACTGACTTTAGGCATGGCTGGATCCAGGTGCCCTTCAACACTTCAGCTTAGTGACCCCGATAGAAAGGAAGAACCTTCTTCTCAGGTGTTCTGGCCAAAGTCCCATGGCAGAATTTCATTGGCTTAACTTCAGTTATAGGCCCACCCCTGAGCCACTCTGATTGGCCAGACTTGGGCCATGTGCTCACCTTGAAGCTGAGGGCAAGGTCAGCCCCATCTAAAACCACCAACGGAGAGAGGCCAAGGTTCCTCACAGGACGGTGAGGCTCTGAAGGCAGACAAGTGGGGAACGGACGCTGAGCAAGGGGCCACCATCAGGGCCAGGCTGGGATCTTCTAGATGGAAACTGCATTTTTTATTCTGCGAGTCCTGGATGTCAGAGCTGGAGGAAAACTCAGGTACTAGGCCGTTCAACCCCTCCCCACCAAGACTGTGTTTCACAGATGAGAAAACTGAGGAGATGAGGCCCTTGGCCCACAGTCCCTGAGTATGAAACACTCAATCGTCACAGTCTCAGAGGGCGGGTGGCCCCCATTCCAGCTGATCTCAGTATCTTTGTGGCTCCCCTCAACTGCCCCCTGGGAGGGTCCTCACTCAACACTGGCCCTTCCAAGTAAGCAGCACCCTAGCCCAAGTCACCTGCTGCCCCTTACGCACATGCGGCCCAGGCATCAGCAACCTTAGCGTGTGCCGAGTGGGTAGAAATGCAGAATTCCAGGCCCTGCCCAGGCTTGCTGAATTGGGGGTCTGCGTCTGGACAAGGCCCCGGTGACAGGGTGACGTTGGAGTGTGACAAGTGCTGGTCTGTGCCGCGGAGCCTGGGTTTCCAGGGGACGGTGAGGTTCTTCACTCTCGCATCCAGGTTCCAGTCAACCCGGAAAAGGGCCCTCTCCTCTTACAGCCTTGCAGATGAGGAGAACGTTGTAGATGGTTGTTGATTATAGAATGCTCTAGAAGGTCTTCTTTGGACCTGACCTGGCTCCTTCCTGCTGCTGCCCAGGCACAGTTGCCATCATGCTGGCCTTCCCAGCATCGCCACCAGTGGCGTGGGAGGGGACCAGGGGTCCTGAGATCTGGGGTCAGGTTCTAGAGCTTCTGGGGGCTGCATGAGTCACTGAGTTCCCTTTCTGGTCTTTGCTCTCCCCTTCCATGAATGAAGTGAGCAATCCTTGCTTTGCTCTTCTCCTAGACCCAGCTCAAGGGTCAAGAGAGGTCAAGGACACGGATGTGGATGAAAAGCCTGACGCACTGTGCAGATCCATGGTCACGTGCCTTTACCCTGTAGTGTGAGTGAAGTTGCTTCTGTGGGTCTCCCCTCTCTCTTCCTCTCTGCACCGGACTCACCAGTGGCCTGGCCGGGTGCATGTCACTGTTACTGATATGGCCACAAACAGCACGGGGCCATCAGGAAGCGCTCTGCCGAACATGAATTACAACACTCAAGTCACAGGTAGCAGGGGCTGAACGTGGCTTCTGTCCTGGGCCGGGAACCACTTCTGGGGAGCAGGAAGCCACCGGGTGTTTCATCACGCGTTTATGGCTGTTGGTTTGGGGGATGGGCGGTGAGCTTACAAGGCCCTGCAGGCTGAGCCCTGGGAAATCAAATTTCTTGCATTTTTGACTCAGTCCTCATCATGCCTCCCGCCACGGGATTTATGGGGTGGTAGAGTGCTGAGCACGTTGCAGGCTGGAGGCCTCACTCCTGGCTTCTGGCAGCCTGTGTCCTTGATGAGAGGGGCTCTGCTGTCTGCTTGTATAAGAGATGCAGGGCTCGGAGCCACCTGAACCTAGAAGAGGCAGGGAGGGACTCCTTCCTAGAGCGTCCGTAGGGAGCAGGGCCCTACTGACACCTGGATTCTGGACACCCCATCCCCGGGAACAGTAAGAGGGAGTTTCTGTTGTTCGAAGCAGGGGGAGTGGCGGGGCATCATGGGCACTTAGCTCTCTTAGGGTGGCCTGAACACTAATCATGGGGGCTGAAGCACAGGGGCTGGTACCGAGCTGTGTGTCCAGCCCCTGCCGGACACAGCAGGGGACACAAAGAAATCAGGGCTGGGTGCCAACTCCAGAGACACTGTGGTCTCGCTTGGAAGACAAGACTTAACTCTGCCAGAGTTCAGAGTAGAGGCCTAGATAGTGGGCAGAGAAGCTGAGGACATCAAGTCAAGGAGAACTTCCTGGAGGAGGTGGCTCTGAAGGATGGGCAGCAGTGGGTTTGCAGAGAAACGGGGAAGAGAACAGGAGCTCAAGCAACCCCTACACATGAAAAAAAAACCACTCTTCATAATATCGAGTGTCTATTACATGTACCTTTCCTCTCCCATTCAACCCTCAAGCAACTTATTTCTATTCCCATTTTATAGATGAGGAGACCGAGGCTCAGCTAAGTCACATGCAGGTGTTAATTGGTGGAACTGGGATTGGCATCCACCTGGGTAATGCTGTGTCTTTCCACTCCTGGCTTCTGCTTAGGCTGCTTATCAAAAAAAAATCTACCTTTGAAATCTCCTTCTTCCCAACCAGGGAAAGTGCCCCTGGGGCGTGAAAGTAGGCACTGGCCAGGCCAGGAAAAGGTCTCTCCTGCCTGGTTATCAGATGACTCCGCTGCTATTGTGAAATCTTCATTAAACAATACAGAAATTGGTGTGCCTGTCCCCCTATGCAGCAAACACAGCCTTTTCTTACCTCAAAGAATCATCAATTAAAATCTCAAATGAATCAGCGTTTAGCACGCACCGTTTTGCCGTTCTGGGCCGGCTGACCCAGGACAGTGGGAGCAAACTGTGTGCCAGATCACACAAGCACTGTGGGGTCCCCGTGTCTTTCTTTCCTCCTGACATAAACTGCTTAAAGGCGGTTGACAGAAATGGTCATTTGTCCCTCTCAGAGATTCCGCAGCCTCCTGACTTTTGTCCCAACCTGGCCCAGGAGGCTGTGGTGGTTGAACCCTGCAAGTGGGGAGATGGAGCAAATGTCCTACGGGGAGCAAGAAATAAGCCCTTGCCCCAGCTGGGTGGCTCAGTTGATTGGAGCATTGTCCCGTACACCATAAGGTCGTGGGTTCGATTCCCAGTCAGGGCACATTCCTAAGTTGTAGCTTTGATCCCTAGTTGGGTGCATATGGGAGGCAATCGAGTGATGTTCCTGTCTCACATTGATGTTTCTCTCTCTCTCTCTCAAATTAATCAACATATCTCTGGGTGGGGATTAGAAAACAATTTAAAAAGAAGAAATGAACCCCAATTATTAGAAGTAATGAACATTTGGGGGTTGATTGTTACTGCACCAGAACGTGGTCGGTCCTGCCTGCTACTTATTCTAAGTGACAGGGAGCCGGGGCCCGAAGCCAGCAAGGAGACCCTGGAGAGAGCCGTGTCTGTCCCAAGCTGAGGGACGTTGGAGGTAGGGCTGGAGGAGCCGTGTGGGTGTGGGAGGAAGGAATGGAGTCAGTTACGTGCTGGAGCTCAGTAAAGAGGCTGTGGCTTGCACATGGACACGAAGATCAGGGAAAGAATTAGATACTCGGAGGTTATCTGTGTCTCGTCACCTGAACCGCTGTCGGACCACGAATCGGGCTGGAAGTTCCTCCCACAGTCTCATATTGGAGAGTACCTGCCGTTCATCATCTCTCAAGAAATGATCTGTGTTTGCGTTTTTCAAACAGGGCAAAGGAGCGTTCTCTCCAGAGAGGCGCGGGGCCGAGGCGCTCTCTGCTGGTCTCAATGTCCATTGTAACCGAACAAGGCAGGCGCTGATCAGCTGGCCTCGCAGTCGGCCTTAGGGAAATCCCCTTTGGCTTGATTGCAGTCCTTAGCTGTCCCTGAAAATAGACCCCAATCCCTCTGGCTCTGGGCCTCCCTGCCCCCACCCCCGCGCACCCACACCTGGCCTAAGCCCTTGTTCAGTCGGTGATGCTGCGGTGACAATGGGTCGGCCAGGAAACTCTTGTCACAGGGAGGACTGTGTCGGGGGACAGGAAGAGAGACGCGGTTAAGCACTGTCTGTTTTCAGTGATGTGATGGGGCATCTCTGTAAAGGACTCGCACGGTTCCCAGGGACGAGGGTGACAGGAGCCCTGCAGATAATCCTGGGGACCACAGGGCAAGGGTGGTGTGGCAAAGGTCAGGTCAGCCCTGGATGTGTGATTCGATGCTCCCACCGGCTGCCTTACTGTGGAGGGCTCGGAAGCTGGGTGCAGGTGTCCCTTCAGGTGGGATGTGCCCCAGCGCCGGTCCCGGTGTGTACCCCTGTGCTGTGCAGCATGGTAGCCACTTGTCACGCATGGCTCTTTACTGTCATATCAACTAAAATGCAATATGAAACATTCAGTCTCTCAGCCACACTAACCACATTTTAAGTGCTCAGCAGCTACATGTGGCCGGTGGCAACTGTGCTGGGCAGCGCAGGCTGGGACCTCCTAGGGAGGTCTGTTGGATGGTGCTGGTGCCAACCGCTGGGGGGACTTCAAGTGGAAGAGACTCAAACAAAAAGGGGGGTCTTTACTGACTCTAGTGTAAGGCATGTGTGTGCCCCCACCTCTGTCTCCCAGATCTCGTTTACTCCTGGAGACCCTCACCTTCAACAGGGAACATGGACTCCCCGAGGCTGCTCTGCTGTGGCTCTGCAGTTTTATTCAATTGTCGTTGAGTGGCCGAGCTGTGGAATTAATGGGCGAACTCTGACAAGTCACCGAAGGAGGGCTGCCCACCATGGGTGAAGGCAGCATGAAACGCAGGCCCTGCCCACCTGCCCCAAGCAGCCAGGGAAAGACCCAGGCAGGACGGTGGGAGCCGGCAGAGCCATCGGGGTTAGACCAGGCCCCCGGGCCTGGCGTGTGCCCAGGGACGAGGAGGGCACCCAGGGTGGCGGATCCAAGGGTGAAGAGAGTCGGGGGGACACTGGCCCTGCCACTTACTGGATCTTTGGCTCCCGTGTCTTATTGCCCCGTTTATTTTCTCTCCACAGTTAAGGAGTCCCTGTAAAACACACACCAGGCCCTGGACACTGTGGCTCAGGTGGTTGGGCTCTGTCCGCAAACCAAGGGTCGTGGGTTTGGCCCCCGGTCAGGGCGCCTATGAAAGGCAACCCACCAATGCCTCTCTCCCTCTTCCTCTTTCCCTTCCCCTCCCTCTGAAGTCAATGGGCATGTCCTTGGGTGAAGATTAAAAAGAAATGAACCAGACTCTCCTGCTTTAATCCTACTCATGATTTCCCATTGATTTAGAATCAGATCCAAATCCTGCTAAGGCCTACCAAAGCCCACGGGTCCTGGCTCAGCCCCGATGCCCGACATCGTCTTCCTTCACAGCCTCTTGTGTGTGCCTTCCTGGCTCTCACACCGCCTGCAGCTGTCTCGTTTCTTGTTCGCTCTCCTGGTACTGCCTGAGCCCCCCTTCCTGCCCCCAGACAGGAAACTCCATGGGTGTAGAGCATACTAACTGACACCTCACTGTATGCCCAGTGCCTGCACGGTCCCCAGAGATGCAATAAAGCCTCGTAGAAGAGCAGAAGTAACGGACTCGGGCATGATGCTTGGCCTCTTTGAGCCCCAGTTTCCTCATCTGTAAAATGGGAATAAACTAGAAATACTTTGTAAGGTTCCTTGTAGGGTAGACACAGCGTTATGAAAACCACACGCAGGAGGCAGTCCGGTTGGCAGTTATTGTTATTATTATAGAAGAGTTGCAAGTTCCATACAAGCACCTTTTTTTTTCCTGAGTCATTTCGAAGAAGGTTGCCAGCCTGATGGCCATGGCACCCCAGCAGAATTCAGTACACGTGGCTCTCCATGGATTCAACCAGCCACGAATCAGAAATATTTGGAAGAGATGTTACATGGTTGCTGATGTGTACTACACGTTGGGCTTACGGTGGTTGCCTCTGTAGCGAACACGTATAGACATTTCCTCCTCGTCCTTATTTCCTAGACAATGTGGTGTAGCAACTGTTCACATACTGTTAGAGTGTATGAGCTGTTATAAGTCATCTAGAGGTGATTTAAAGTGTATGGAGGACGTACGTAGGCTATATGCAAACACTATGCTATTTTATAGTAAGGGATTTGGCCACCTGCGGACTTTGGTGTCCACGGGGGTCCTGGAATCAGTCCTCCGTGGACACCTGGGGACACCTGGAGAGTCGATTTCCGTAAAACAAGGAGGTTCCCAGGTAATCACAGCCGAACCATCTGGATCGGGGCATTGGCTCTGATACATCACCACCACCTCACCCTCCGGCCCCAGTGAAGGCCCAGCCTTCATCCCAACAGTGTCCTCTGTGGCGGGGAGGGCCGGTTCAGGATCGCCTGTCCCATGTGGTTGTTCCGTCTCCGAGTCTCCCTCAGCCTGGGACATCCCTTAGTCGTTCTTTGACTCATGGCCGGGGCACTTTCGACAGGGACAGGCTACTTACTTTGCAGAATGTCCCTCAGCTTGGGGTTCTCTGCTGTTTCCTCGTGAATAGATCTGAGTCGTGCCTCCTTGGCAGGAATGGACCAGGACCGAGGCCATGTCCCCACTGAGTCCTGTCAGGTGGTTCCTAATTGTCCCGTTGCTGGTGATGGTCACTTTGGTCATGTGACGGAGGTGGTTCTGCCAAGCCATTCCACTGTGAAGTTCCTCTTTTTCTCTTCATAAAATACTCTGTGAGTAGCATTTTTGTGGGAGGTTGCTTTGAAACGATTAAGTCTCATCATCACACAGTCACTTTCGTCGTTCATTTCTTCACATCAGCGTGATCTCATTCCTTGCTATTTTATTTAGTGGGTTATAATCCATTACGATTACCATTTATCTTGACGCTCCGATCACCTCATTGTTGGCCAGCGGGAGCCCTTCACGCTGCCTGCTGTGTCCCTTGCTCTGGCTCCCGTCGGACTGTGAGCACTTCCTTGCTTTCTGACACGAAATGTTCCAGGCTCGTCTTGTACTGTCCCTGTGCCAGCCTGGGATTCAACCATTTCTCAGAGGAGCCCTGACTCAGGTTAGTGGAGGATTCCTAGAAAAGAAGATCTGAGTATGGGCTGTGTTTATTCCTATTGCGGTATCACAGGTCTGAGGGCCCCCAGGGGACAGAGCTAGGGCATGTGTGGGTGTGTGCGTGTGTGTGCATGTGTGGGTATACACACACCGGCACACATGTTCGCATCTGTACCTGTTTGTAGATTTTTTTCTGTATAATGAAAACCGTGATACCTCTGATTCTCATCTACCACCAGAGTTCCTTCTGGTTTTCTGTCTTTTCTCTTGGAAAGATTTTATTTATTTGTTTTTGGAGAGAGGGGAAGGGAGGGGGAGAGAGAGAGATAGAATCATCGTTTCAGTTGCCTCTTACATGCACCCCAACCGGGATTTGGCCTGCAACCCAGGCATGTTCCCCGACTGGGAATCGAACCTGCGGCCCCTCTGCTTTGCAGGCTGATGCTCGATCAGCTGAGCCACACTCGGGGCTGTTTTCTTTCTTTTCATATCTCTAACTTCCTTCTCCAATGGCAAGAAATATGGCTGCTATTATTCTCAGTGTATTTAATTGTTGGATCAATGGGACAGTCCCCCTGTTACTACGGTCATTTCCGTCTTGCCTGGACGCCCGGGTCACCCTGCCTGTGCTCTTGTCCCATCTTGGCAGTACCCTCATGTGGGCTCTGATGGCAGCCATTGTGGTTACTGCTGTCGTTATTATTATTCCTGGTAGGTGGGGGGTGCAGCACAGAGGGGTGCTGCTCTCACCCAGACCACCTGCTTTTAGGTAGCCAAAAGGGGCAATCCTGGAGGCCCATGGGCGCATTTTTATATTCATAAGATACTTCTCTCCAGCCCCCCTCGAGGAGGTCAAAGCAATGAAAAACCCTTAATTATGGCGCACTGTTCAGCAACTGTCGGCGGATTTCGGGCGCCGTGCCTCATCCTCTTTCACACTCCCGCCTCCCCCGGCAGAAAGCTAAGGGAGGAGAAGTGAGCGGCAGCTGCCGTGACCCCCCCACTCACGTTCTATAAAGAGGAAAATCAGCCGCTGTAATAATCATGAATATTAATGTATAGACAATTTCACTCAATTACAGTGATGATCTGTAATTTTGCCTCGGAGCTTTGCGGAGGCCATTTCAATGAGTACTGAGTGGAGTTGGGTGCTCTTCAAAGTTTATGGGTTTGGCTTAACTCCCTCACCTCCATCACTGGTTTCCTGGTAGGATGGACCTTGAGTTCTTCCCAGACCAACTTGTTCAGCGCTCAGAGGATACGCCTGTTCTGCTTTTAGGGCCCAGGACAGAGCATGGTTGTGGCCAGTTTGAGATTCTGCCCAGTTCCCAGCGATTCCCTATTTCCTGAAAGTTCCACCCCAGCCCACCCCATTCCTGTGATGCACGTGGGCCTGGCATGCTACTCAGTGGCCACAGTTGTTCAGTGAAGTTCCTTTCTTCCTGGCCAGAGCTGATTGGTTGAGGGGAGAGACCCTAGCCCCAGATGTGGGCCAATTAGAGACTCTTCTCTGGGAATCTGAGATTGGGACTAGGAAGGACCCGAGTCAGAGGGATGCCTGTGAGCAGCACTGTAAAACTGAGGAGCTATAGGCAGCTGTCCTATCCGTTGTCTCGTACACAGGGCAGCCATGTGCAGGGGGGAAATGGGCTGAGGGGCAGAGGTGCACAGGGAGCAGGTGTCCTGAGGGCCGTCTGCCTGCTTGTCCAGGTCTTCTGAGTCCTGCCTTGTCCTCAGCCTGGGCTCCTTGGAATACCTCTGCATCCTTATACTGGAGTCTCTTTTATTTTTAATTTTTATTTTTTTAAGATTATATTTATTTATCTTTAGAGGGGAAGGGAAGGAGAGAGGGAGAGAAATATCAATGTATGGTTGCCTCTCGTGTGCCCCCTGCTGGGAACTGGCCTGCAACCCAGGTATGTGCCCTGACTGGGAATCGAACCGCGATACTCTGGTTCACAGGCCCACGGAGTCTCCTTTTAGAAGGCGTCTGCAACTTGCCTCCAGAGAGTCCCAGTGAAGCCAGAGTCACCAGACAAGCCTCTGTTCTAATTTCTGAGAGCTGAGACCTGAGCGTGTGTTCCTGCCAATCCTCACTGCTCACGGCAGCGCCATCTTACCCAGAAGAAAGACCCTGGCAGGCCAGGCAAGGGAGTCCTAGCTTCCAGCTCTCATGGTCTGTTTCTACCTACACATGGAGAACTCTGCGTTAAAAAGAACAAGATCGGGGCCTGGCTGGTGTGGCTCAGTGGATTGAGCGTGGGCCTGTGAACCGCGATTGCGTGGTTTGCGATCGACTGATTCCCAGTCAGGGCACACGCCTGGGTTGCAGGCCAGTTCCCAGTGGGGGACTCACGAGAGGCAACCATGCATTGATATTTCTCTTCTTCTCTCCCCATCTAAAGATAAATAAATAAAATCTTAAAAAAAAAAAAAGAACAAGATCGGTCCAGTGGAGAGAATCTCTCAGGAGTTTTGGGAGCTTTGATGACAAATAGTGGGTTGCCGGACATGTTATTTTCTGACACGTTGTTTGGGGCTCTTGATGACACAGCTGCTGTGTGTCGTTGGCTTTCTTTGCTGTTTCCCGACAGATCCTGTCACCCTCCCCCCCCGCTAACCCTGCCGTATCCTTCTTAGCACTCATCACTGCCTAACATCGTAACACCTGTTTGTTCATCGTTCACTGGTTGCCCCCGTAACTGCAGCAGGGACCTCATCTCTTTTGTTTGCTGCCGCGCTCTAGTATCCACAGGAGGGCTCGACACACACCAGGTGGCCAGCAAACGTTTGCAGAATGAATGAATGAACTGAACCTTTTTTTTGGTAATCCCTAAGCAGAGGCTCTGGCTAGTAACCAAAAACATCGCAGGGGCCTGAATGTCCTTCCACTTAACCTATGTTCTAGCATGCAGAGGCCATTCATAAGGACAAGTGCCTTTTCCTGGGTGCATCCAGAGAACGTGGCTTGGGGCCCAGCCTGTGGCTTGAGCTCACCTGGGTTTGAATTTCAGCTCTGCCACACTAGCTGTGCACCCTGTGGGCAAATTGCTCAACCTGTCCCAGCTGCGTTTCTTCATCTTTGAATTAAGGGCGATGATAGTTTCTACCGTACCTGATGATTGTGCAAGCTCAATGAGCCAATAGATGTCAATTTCTTAGCCCTGAAACTGGCATATGGTACGTAGGTGCTCCAGAAATGTGAGTTTTTATTTTAGTTCCGCTAAGAGACATCATTCTTTTTTGTTGAGCAGCACTGACTCATTCATTCATTCATTCACTAGCACATGCATTGATTGCTTAGTTCGGCCGACATATATTGAGTATCTCTGTGTGTTGCGTCCCAGGGTTGTGAATACGGGGGTGAGATGATTTGCCTCTCCCAGGAAGAATTGGCCTCGCAGAAGAGAACTCTCAGAATGACGACTAAGGCGTGGTTACCTTGCTCACTCTCCAGAACACCAGCGAGGTCCTTAGGGTAGGGTTTAGAGGCAGGACCCAGAACAGTGCTGGGTGGTTTCGATAAACCCTTGGAGTTGGGAGATATGGGGTCCTGGGTCCAACTTTGTCTTTAAACTTGGGAAATACATGTCGCCTCTACAAGCCCACTTTTCCACCTGAAAAATGTGGGTGTAACGCGAGACCCTCTGGCCTCCAGCCTTGAGGCGCACTGGAATTATTTGGAGTGACAGGTCCCAGTATGCATCAGGGCTCCACCCTGCAGAGAGCGAGTCAGAGGTCGGAAGGAGTGGTGTTCCAGAACACACTTCTAGCACTCGTGAGATAAATGGTACTTGAAGTTTCCTCTATGTGGTTCTGGCACCCTTAAATACAGCACGATCCCCACCTTTAGGTCTTGGTCTTCTGTAAAAGTCTGGGAGACCGTGCAGCCTCCCTCGCTCAACCCTTAGAGGCCCCATCGGGAGCTTTCCATGGTCCTGAAGTCAGTCTAGGGCGCTGCAGAAGTCTCCCCCTGTTGGCATCTTCTGAGGGGCTGTTTCTTTACAAAGAGAGAGAGAGAGAGGAAAAAAAAATCAACTGTAAGGTCTCTCTCACCTGCCCTGAAGTTGTTCCAGCCTTCCCTCTGAGTGGTGAAAGAAGAAAACTGTGTTCTTATTTCCACGCCAAGTTGCCAGTGAGCTCGTTTCCATGACAGCAGAGAGAGGGAATAAAAGCCAGGCTCTCACCTACAGAGGAATTAAAGCTGCCCTCTTGGAAAACAAACAATGATTGCAGGAGAGCGCTGGAAATTGTGGAGTGTTGGTTTTCAATTCATCCAGCCACCTAATATGGGGCTCCGCAAAGGAGAAGGCGTGGGAGGCGCTGAGGGAGAGGGTGGTTTTGTAGGGCCTTTCATGGGGAGAGGGATACATAGCAATGACAGTGGCAATGACTGCATCTCACAAGTCCACTGTACTTCAGGTTTTTGCATAGCCACTTGAGACCCTCAATACATCCTATGTATTTTACTCAGACAGAAACGGGGACCTCAAGTGGAAAAGTGATTTAGGTCCTACTTCCATGCTGTCTCTTTAGTGCTTGGGGCTTCTCATTCTTGGCCATGACTTCTCCGAGCACTGGCATGCCTCTTTCTCCTCCTTCTCCAAATCTACTAGTTCCCTATCCTATTCCCTCCCACCCCTGATTTTTGATGCACTTGAGAAGCCAGTCTTAGCTAGAGACCAATAGTGAACGGAAGGATTATCTCTCAGGTCAAGTTTGTTTCTGGAGGCAGTACCCTAATCTAAACCAGTGACTGTATTGGAGAACGAAGTGACACTTTGCCAGATGAGGTAGGGAAAAATTGAATACAGGTACAATCCCCCATTCTGCTTCCACGAAGGGTTGCTCTCACATAACTTGGGTGGACTAGTTTCATGTTCTGTATATTCTCAGGACAGCGCTGTGGTAGGAGTCATTATTGCCTACATTTTACAGGTGAGGGACATGAGGCCCAGAGAGACGAAGGAGCTTGTCCAAGTTCACACTGCTAGGAAGTGCCAGGGTGGGTGTTTGAACCCAGGTCCCTGACACAAGTGCGCAGTTCAACTGGCCAAGAGCCAGGATAAACCCCTCCAGGCGCCTTGCTTCTTGAAGCCAAGGGCACTTCTGGGGCTCTGCTTTGGTTAATTTCAAAGTGCTTTCCTTAATCGGGAGGGTTTCGGAGCCTAGACAGACATCTGGAGAGAAGGGTTTGGGGGTGGGTTCCCTTTGGTACCACTTTGGGGTGGGTAGGTTGAGTCCTGAGGTGGGTGGTAAATGCAAAAGGCTCGCAGTCACAGCAAAACTCTATTTCATGCCTTGCCCTCCTGGGAGGGGCTGATGGCATCTTTGGACTTAACGTCTTTGAACACCAGAGGGTTCGGTGGAGCCGTCAAGACGAGATCAGACCTTGGCAGAGACGCCAGTGATTTGGTCTGGGGAGAGAATTAGGTTCATGTGATCATGAGAGGTCAGGATCTGCATGTCTCTGAGGTGAACAGGAACATAGAATAGTCAAGCCAAACGCATCCCAATGTGGAGACATAGATATAGATACAGATATAGGTATGGAGATATGGTCTGTCCAGAAAGTTTCCAGCCACGTAATATGAAAAAGAGACAGTTACTGAAGAAGATACAGGAAACACGGTACATAGGACAATGACCCTCAGTCCCCTTCAAAGTAGGCACCTTGGGACCTCACACAGTTCTCCCAGTCACCATCAGCTGCCCCGTTGTATTTTCCTGAATCTCACTGGCAGTCTGAAATGTCTTCCGTTTCAAGGCTGGTTTTAGTTTTGGGAAAAGACAAACGTTGCAGGGCACCGAATCTGGGCTGTGGGGGGCTGAGTCACCTGGGTGATTTTATGTTTCACAAAAAAACTCTGCATGAAATGTGATCCACGAGCAGGCACGTTGCCATGAAGCTGCCCATCACCAGTTGCCCATAGCTGCGGCCTTCTGAATCATCCCAATAGCTTCCACAGGGGAATGTTCCAGCTTAACACCGAATCTGATGCAGATTCATTGCTCCAGGTTACATCGATGACACACAAACCATTCTCGTGACATGAGTGATGGCTGGACTTTTTCCGGACAGACCACGTGCTGTGTTAGTCAGGATAAGCTTCCTAATGCTGCAGTAATAAGTGAACCTAGACGTCGTTGTGGCTTATCACAGCACAGCCTCATTTCTCCTACACAAATCCTGACGCAGGTCTGACTGTGGGGGAAGGTGGCCCTCCAGGCAGTGGCGCCAGGACTGAGGCTGCTTGGACCTGTGTCATACTCACCTCATTATGCAGCCTGTAGGCCAGGACAGTGGAGGAAGAGAAAAATTAAAGGGCTGCATGTGTTGCAAAAAAAAAATGATTATACACAGAGAATTTTAAAATCTTTGTTCTGAACCGTAACTGATTGGCAGGAAGGAAGGAGAGTGTTCTTCTGTTAGGGACTTGGAACCACCTACCCATATTTTTTAGCTTCTCACAGCTGCAAGCCTTCATTTATCTCTCTCTGCGTCTAACCCGAGACCACCTCCAGGACTGGCTCTGTGGTCAGCAGGGGCCAAGGCGTCTTGACATCCAAGAAGGGAAGAGGAGGCGTGGTGACGTTCAACGGGGGAGGGGAACATGGACCACACGGCCTACCCCCCAAGGGCTATTGGAAAGGGGTGCAGATATCATGTCCTTGAAAGATGTGGTCGGAGACAGAAACACAAAAGTGTGCACCCGCAAAGGCACACAGATGCCGGGGCCGGGACACACAAAGACATACAACTTGCACGCACAGGCACACCCACAACCATACACCGACCCTTCCTGCCTCTGAGTGTGTGAACAGTGTCCCTAAGGCTGGGAGGAATAGCCAGAAGTTCCCCAAGCTCCTGTGAGGGCCATGAGGGGGGCCCGGCGCACATAAATCGGGGGTTAGCAGAAGAATGGGCCCACCCACCGCCATTTCTCTTTGCTGGCATCCCTTCAACCTCGCCCGGCTCGGGCTGCCCTCACAGCAGCCCTCTCGGCTGCCACCTCCCCTGGGTTTATTAGATTTAGGTGCCAGAGTGGTTTGCTTTGTCCCCAGCCAGCAGAGCCTGCCTGACAGGGGCAAATTTACTATCCAGGAGCCTGCAGAATCCATGTTGCTTTCTCCTCATCCAGGGGAGAAGGTGGGATTTGGGGGCATCAGGCACAGTCAGTTTGACATGGTCCCCCTCTTCCTTGTACAATAGGGGAAGGGGTTCTGGTGCAAGGGGGGGCCAACCCTCTCCCCAGCTCAGTGTGGGTGATCTGGCCACCCATATACCCCAGAGGCCTGGGGACAGGACAGGACAGCTTGGGCCTGGTGGGGGGTCTATAAAGCATTTTAGTTTAGGGCCACACACTGGGAGTTGGGCAAGGGCCACAAACAGGAGAAGGGTCCACAATGGTATCACAAGCTCCTAAGAGAAAGCGGCGGATGAGTCCCCATCCTTGTCTTCGGAGGCTCTGGCCGTTCTGAGTACACCACGGCCAGACTCCATGGGCTTCCAACAACCACTACCCACTGTGGGGGTGTTGACAGAGGGTGGGGGCGGCTTCAGGGTCTGCTGGTTTGCTGGTTAGCCAGCTCTCATTCGAGTGTTTGGTGTCATGGCTGAGGTGTTACCCTGAGGAGCCCGCACGGGCCTCCCTGTCTCTCTCTCCCTTCCACCGCCTTCCCTTCCTGTCTTCTCAGATATTTACTGAGCACCTACTATGTCCTGGGTGCTTGAACAAAGTCAATCTGGTCCCTCTCCTGGTAGTGTGTGATTGTCTGGGAAGATAGTCAACCAATAAACAGGTGACCACATTAATTTCAGATTGTGGTCAATTCTTTGAAAGAGTAACCCAGCTCACAAGATGGGAATGACTGAAGAGATTTAGATGAACCCAGAGAAGACTTCTTGGAGGAGGTGACATCTGAGTTGAGAACTGAAGGGGAGAGAAGGAGCCAGCTCTGCAGACACCTGAGGGCCTGAGAACAGCAAGTGCAGAGGCCATGGGGTGGGGAGGGTGGAGAGCCGGGGGTTTCCCCAGAAAGAGGTCAGGGTTAATGAGGGGAATGCTGCTGGGGACAAGGTCTGAAATAAGGGCAGACAGGTCATGTCTGCCTTGCAGATCAGGGTGAGAAGCAGAGGTTTTATTTTAAGTGCAGCCAGAACTCATTTGCAGGAGGCTCCAAGCCTGGGAGGGACACACAATCCAATTCCTATCTTGTAGAGAGGACTCCGGCTACTTGGTGGGAACGCCGGTGGAAGCACAAGAGCAGAAGCCAGGAAACCAGGGAGGGCCTGGTTGCAGAGATTCTGGTACCTTGGGCAGGGGCAGCCTCCGTTAGAGGAAGATCTGGATCCCCAATATATTCTGAAGGAAGAGCTGATAGAAACTTGCTGACAGGTTGGATTGGGGGTAAAGGTGATAGACTTGAACTTGTCTGTCTCAATTTAGGCCTAGTTCTATTTTAATATTAACCTTCCTCTGATGATTAATATTACTGCACCTCAGATTCCTGGGAGGGCAGGAGAAATGAGCTGTCACAGAGACTCAGATGGAAGTGATGTCGAAGGTCTGGGTCATCGCCCTGTCTCTGCTACTGTCTGGTTAAGTGATGTTGGCTAAGTCACGCCCCCACCCAGCCCCTCAAGATGCATGATCGTGGTGCCTGCTCAGAGGGGTCTTTGAGGAGAACTCGAGTTCAGGCTCATGAACCCCTGGAGTGCAGAAAGCAGTAGAGATGGATGTGTGTGTGTGACGATTTCATCAGAAAATGTCCCTCTCTTTGCTGGCTGGCCGGCCCCTGCCCCCTGCGGTCTCATTGTGGTTCTGAGGACACTTTGCTCCTCTGTCAGATGGCGCCAAAACAGGGGGACAGGATGACAGGAGGATGCTGCAGGGAGACACAGATGGGTGCTGGAGTCCCTGGGTGCTGCTGTGATTACTTCGCTCTGGCAGCTGTGCAGGGAGTGATGTTACCCCAGATGGAGCTTCTGAAACTTGAGAAGGGCTGGGCGGCTGATCAGACCTCTTCTGCATGGGTTTCCTTTGCCTTTTAGCCAACAGGTGGTTTACGCCGTAGTCTTCAGCAGCTCTGATGGGGCCTCCAGGATCACTCTTGTGGGTTGGGATGGTGGGGTAGGTGGAAACCCATGGATGGGGGGGGTCTTCCCTCTTCCCACTGCTGGTCTAGACGTCCCCTGTCACCTTCCCTATCTGTCTGTCACTCTGAACCCAGGAGGACTCTCTACCTTCCAAAGCGACAGCTCATTTTTGGATTCCCTTATTCATGTTCCTATTTCACAGGTGATCACAGTGCTATTTCTCTGAAGTATTTCAACAAGGAACACTGTGTTCAATCCAGTGAATGACTCTAATGGAGAAATATCAGCTATTCTGAGAGACTAAGGGAGAGAATAACTGAGAATTCGGTAGTTGTTCCGATTGATTGTTAAATAACATTTTTTCCTCCTATTTATAAGAGTCGTATGTGCTCCATGCATAACCCTTGCAAAACACAGGGCACAAAGAAACTTAAATAACAAATTGCTCTGTAATTCCTCCAGTCAACAATTACTACTAGCAACACACACACACACACACACACACACTCTACATATAGGTATTTACCAAAAATAGCATACTTTGCATATTCTTCTGTAGCCAGTTCTTTTAACAAAGCAATATTATTGTGAGAATACACCACAACTATAAATATTTAAGCCCATGCTTTTTTATTAAATGGAAAAATACCACAACACATTAAAAAAAACTATTTGCTATTATCACAAGTCTCAGGATAACCACGAGCACTTTAAATATTTGTAAGCTTTTTTTTCTATGCATGTACGCACTTATGGCACCTTGGCTGGTTTTCGCCACCCCTGTGCCCTTGCACCTGGAGGACTCTCTGGTATGTATTAGGTGTTCAGTAAATATTGTTGAACTGATGAAAAATGCATATTTAATGAGGTGCCTGAAGTAGAGTCAGCCTGCACGGTTTCCCCCCCCCCCGCCCACAAAGCTTGGAAACCCTCACTGAGCCCTGGCCGCACGGCTCAGTTGGTTGGAGCACCATCTGATACTCTAAGGGGTTGCGGGTTTGATCCCTGGTCAGGCAGGGCACATTGGATGCCTGGGTTTGATCCCTCATCAGGGCATGTCCAGGAGGCGGCCAATTGATTTCTCTCCCTCTTTCTTCCTTTCCCTTTCTCAAAAATCAATAAAACATACCCTCAGGCAAGGATTTTTTATAGTAGTTTTTGTTTTTAAAAAAAGACGCTGATTTATTTATTTATTTTTATTTTTAAAGATTTTATTTATTTTTTAGAGAGGGGAAGGGAAGGAGAAAGACAGGGAGAGAAACATTGGTGTATGGTTGCCTCTCACATGCCCCCACCCCCAGGGACCTGGCCCGCAACCCAGGCATGTGCCCTGAGTGGGAGTCGAACCAGTGACTCTGCTTTACAGTCCGGCACTCAATCCATTGAGCCACACCAGCCAGGGCTCAAAAGGCCCTCATTTTCTACTTTCCAGGAAGGAGATCGGCATTTACCTTTGAGAAAGACCATCCATCGATTGTGGGTGTGGGCACTTAGTGGGCAGGAAGTAAGAAAAATATCTATCTGCAGTTCTTGGGGAGGCCCTGAAAGTTCAAATGCCGAAGCCACAGATGGAGCGGTTAAATATCCCAAAGCAAACCTAATGCAAACTGTGTGTGCTGGTGGACCATGCCCTGCAGGGTTGGAGAAAAACCTGTTTCCACACTTGGAGTTAAGTAGCTCTAGTACTGAATGTGCTCGTTGGCTCTTGAGAGATGAGGTGTCTCTTCTCATCCAAGCATTTGTCACTGGATTTGGAAATCAAGGGCCAGAGGGTGGTGGTGTTACGAGGTGGAGCCTAGGGGAGGTGATTAGGTCTGAGGGTGGAGCCCTGGTGAATGGGATTAGTGCCCTTATGGAAGGGACCCCAGAGAGTTCCCTTGTACCTTTCTGCCAGGTGGGGACACAGTAAAAAGTCTGCCATCTGTGAACCAGGGAGTGAGCCTTGTCCTTGGACTTCCCAGCTTCCAGAACGGTGAGAAACAAATGTTCGTTGTTTACTTCACCCAGTCTATGGTATTTTTGTCATAGCAGCCTGAGCTACCTAAGACAACCGGTCAGGCCTATGCAAGGTGGGAGAGAGCACACACAAGAGTGTGGATACCAGGGATGCACGGAGAGACAGGAATCATGAGAGAATGTCCCAGAAGGTGGATGCCACAGCCTGGCAGATTCTGGTTTCACAGGTGTGCGAAGGAGAGCTCAGGGGTCTGCCTTGTCAACAGGAGAACTGGAAGCCCAGGTACTGGAGGGGAGCGTGGCGGGTGCTGTTGCATTAGGCGAACAGAATTAATTACTGGCTCAGTGATCAGTTCCCCTTCCAGGTGGCTGCAGAGGGGCTCCTGAAGTTTGCCTTCCCTGAGATGTGGCAGTGAGGGGCAAGGAACTCTGTTTGATTGCCTTGGTTTGTGCATAGGGTAGTCTCCCGGCCCCTTATCAGGAGATACGTTCCAAGACCCGGAGTGGGTACCTGAAACCACAGCTTGTACTGAACCTAATGTCCGCTTTGCTTTTTCCTGTATATACACACATATTTATGATAAAGTTTAACTTATAAACTAGGTATAGTAAGAGATTAACAACACTAATAAAATAGGACAATTATAACACTATACTGTAATAAAAGTTTCGTGAACATGGCTTCCCTGTCTCTCTCTCTGTCTCATAGCCAAGTGACAGATGGTCAGGTAGTGTGGAAATGCGGGACAAAGGGATGATTCACATCCCGGGGGGACAGAGTGGGATTTCATAACACTACTCAGAATGGTGTACAATTTGAAACTTGTGAGTTGTTTATTTCTGGAATTTTCCACGTGGTGTTTTCAGACCATGGTTGGCTGTGGGTAATGAAAGCGTGTATAAGGGGGACTTCTGTACAGCAGAGCGTTTGGACAAATCACCCCCAGGCCTGTGAATGTGCTCTGTAGAAAAACACAACACAACGAGCAGATCTGCTCAGTGGTTTAAGGACCCCCCACTTTGGAGTTGAACGGATGGAAAATTTCGGTGTTACTTGACCCTTCTGAACCCCAGTTTCTTTATTTATAAAATACAATAATTATTATGAGTGTGCATGACTGGGGCATTAAAAAGAGTAAAAAATCAAAATGATTATTTTCTGGGATCGCAGATCCCCTTGAAAATCAGATCGATGCTAGCTGGGGATCCTGTGCGTGTGGCCTGGCATACCACTTCTCTATTTTGGTAACAGCACTGCACCAAAGGGGGTTGGATTAGCCCCATTCCAGCCTCCCCTGATAAGGTAACATTAGGTCTGGCCAATCAGAGCACTTACTGGATTCCCCAGCACCATGATTGGTTCAGGTAAATCACATGACTCCAGAGCTGGTCCAATCACAGTGAACTCCAGGACTCCTGAGAGAGATACTGGTATAGAGGAATTCTTTTTCTGCTGGGGTCTCTAGTTGCTGGGATATGAGCGAGAAGCTGCCGTCTGTCACCTGGAGGAAGCACCTGTTAGTGACACCAACACAGAGATTTAAATAAATAGAAAGGAACCAATTCTTGAGGTATGTCTTGTGAGCACCTGGATCAAGCCACACTTGAACTTCCAAGTCATGTCAGTCACTAAATTCCCCTTTAGGCTTAGTCGCTTTGGGTTGAGCTTCTGATACTTGCAGAATCTTGCATAGCATAGCAACCGAGTGAGACCATTTTAAAGTGCTAAGAGCCTCAAATAGATGCAAATTATCTGTATTAAATGCATTTTCATGCATCTGATACCTTTGATGGAGATGTAGCAGGGTGATATCTTTCCGATCACTTTCCCATCCCCCGGGGAAAAGAAATTATTTTGCTTATTTGGAGTAGCCAGACATCTGGCCCTCCTGGAAAAATAACACAAGTCTGTTTTTCGAAGCATGGCTGTGTCTTTGGAATGGTATATCTGCTCTGTTGTGCCATGCATGTACAGAGCACTTGCTGTATACAAGACACTCCTCTATAGAAATTAATTTGTTTCCAATTCGCAGGGGAAAAAACTAATCATACCTAAATCAATAGAATTTATAGTTTTGGCTCTTTCCCCCATTCTTTTCCATCATTGGCTCTTGCTACTGGCTTATATCAGAATTTGGTGTGAGATGATAACTGATTTAGCACAAAATTTTGTGTCAGGACAATTCATCGAGATACCAATTTGTGTCTGGCTTTGCTACAGGAAAAGAATCAGAATGGATGGGAGTTGTTTGTATATTCTTCCCTGTACTGGATCCAGTTGGGAAAGGGGAAAAGAAAATGGACACTAATTCAGGGGACGTGATGTCTGCTACTCTTGGCGCTCAATAAATATTTCCATCTCTCTCTCCCCTTCTGGCTTGGAAGATATCACGACAAACCGGAAGAGCAGCAGTCTGCAGGCAGAACTCCCCCAGGGAGAGGCAAAACCTGCTTCGTAGCCAGTGACCTGCAGACAAAGCCTGTGAATTCATAGCCAGCAGAGGACCGGGCTGATGAGAGTTTTCAGGGATGCTGCAGGGGAAGGCGGGGCTGTGGTTCCCCAGCCTGTCACAGAAGGTCCATGACAGGCAGCCCAGACAATGCTGGCAGCCCAGGAGCTCAGGGCCCCCATCTAAGAAGGCCCTCTGTTGTCTCAGGGAGGATGCTTGGTCCATGCTCTTTGTCCTTGAGTTTGCAGCCTTTGCTGATGTCTCGACGGGGAAGAGAAGGAGATGAGTGACTTTGTACAGCGATGGCGGGGGGGGGGGTGGCGGAGGCAGAAGCCCCGAGAAGGGAGGGAGATGCCTTACCACCAGAAGGAAGCTGGAATGCTGTGGGTGCCACGTGCCAAAGGATCCTGGGGAGATGGACAGTGACTGGGATGGGGAGGCATTGCAAATGGATGGGGTACGCCGAATCTTGGACATTGAGGCTCAGCCTCCGCAAAGATTGCTGTGGTCACACTCAAGTAGTTCTGTAGAGCTGGGTGATCACCCTGTGGTGAGGTCACGGGATGCTGAAGACCAAGGCCTACCTTTTCGTCCTGAGTCCCGTGTTAAGACGCTCAGATTCCAGTGGGACCTTAGAGAAGTGGAAGGACCATCCCAAAATATAGAGATTGAATTTCTTGCCAACTCCCTAGGATGGGGGCTTCAAGTCGATTAAAAATTGAGCATGGTGTTTAATTACATAATTGATTCTGTGGGCTGGGACTTTTAAACAGGGCTTTCGTTTATTGGACGCTTACTAGTGCCAGGATCTGTGCTGAATATTTTAACTTATTGGTATTGTCTTTACCACTCAAAGCAACCCCATGATGTTAGATATTATTATATTTTATAGGTGAGGAAACTGAGTCTCAGAGAGGTTCGGTTGCTCGCTGTAGAGTATGTTTATTCCCCTCCTCACTTACCTGTGTGGGTCTTAGCATTTTGGGGTCCGTAGGCTGAACTTCCAACCCCCGAAGCTGCAGCTTTTTGCCTGAGGGCTCTCACTGACCACCAGGCCAGACATAGCAGGTAGTTAATGGCTTTGAGGGCAGCCCCTGAATAATAACTTACAGGAGTTGGTGTCCTTGGATGAGTTGCCACCATCAGCCTGTTCATCACTGGCTCCCAGGGGGCTCCAGCAGATTTTAACGACCTCGGCAGCCCCTTGGATACATGCCCTGCACTGGTTCCTTCTCTTTCCCGTCTCCCTGCTGGGGCTTCAGAAGGTCACTTTCTGAATCAGCCACTTGCACTAGAACTCTTGTCTCAGAGCCAGTGTCTGGGGAAACTCACACTGAGACACTTGCCTTCGATAAATAGTGAGTTGAAGAGCTGGGATTGAACCCCGTTCTGCCTCTCTCTGATGCCTGGGTATTAGTGGCTGCTCTAGAGTTTTCCTTTTAAGCTTGACACATCAGCATTCGAGTGTCTGCAAGGACACCATGATGTTCAAGTTCTCTGCCACTCAACGTGCTCGCAAGCAATGATTCCCCCTGGACACACACTTGAAGGGTAAGCACGTTCAGCAGACCCCTAGTCTTCTTTGGGATGAATGTGGCAGGGAGAGAGGCTTCCACAGGCCAGCCCCAGGGTGGAGTTCCGCTCTTGGGTGGGAAGGAGGAGGGAAGCGGTGCTGCTGGGAGGAAGGGGGGGCCTGTGTGCTGACGCTCACTCTAGTTAGCATGCCGCCTGAGTACAGTTCCTCCAAGCTGGCCATCTCTCAGTGGGGCGATAAAGTAATTTAACTAGGGCTGTCTTCCAGGCTGGAGCTCCTGGAGATTGCTCCCCATTTATCACCGAGGGAAAATCTGGATCCGCAGCCCCTTGGCTGCCAACATCATCAAGGCTGCACGTCATTGATCTTTGAATGGTGAAGTTCTGCTGCGGGTAATGGAGTCAGAGCCCTTACGCTCCAGCAGCCGTGAAAGCTCTTCTCCACCCGGTCCTCTGCCTGATGTGAATTCACAGGCTTTGTGTCTCATCCTCGGCCTTGGCATGAATGGGGGTTGTTGATGGACCTTGGGGAGATTCNCCGAGGGAAAATCTGGATCCGCAGCCCCTTGGCTGCCAACATCATCAAGGCTGCACGTCATTGATCTTTGAATGGTGAAGTTCTGCTGCGGGTAATGGAGTCAGAGCCCTTACGCTCCAGCAGCCGTGAAAGCTCTTCTCCACCCGGTCCTCTGCCTGATGTGAATTCACAGGCTTTGTGTCTCATCCTTGGCCTTGGCATGAATGGGGGTTGATGGACCTTGGGGAGATTCTTCTGCCCACAGATGCTGGCTCTGCTGCTTTGTCATGATGTCACTCAGCAGAGAAGGGATAGGGGGAGTGAAAGAAATGGTTTTTTTTTAAAAAAATACTACTGCAATGGAAATCGTATGTTTGCCTATATGCAGGGGTTTGCACATTTTTTTCTGTAAAGAACCCAAGAATCAATATTTTAGGCTTTGCAGGCCATATGGTCTCCGTGGCAACTGCTCAACCTCGCTGTTGTAACATAAAAGCAGTCTTAGACATCGTGTAGATCAGTGAGTATGGGTATGTTCCAATAAAACTTTATAAAAACAGGGCTAGATTTGGTAGGCCAGCAGATCCTGGTCTATAGCATTCCTTCTTTCTTACTCTCTTTTCTGTGGTACCTGACTTTCATTCCACCTTCATCGGGCTCCTGGGAGACTGTCTCCACCCCCAACCATTGGTGATGGATTCTGATTGGCCTAATTCAGTCAGCCTATTTCATTTCTCTGACACTGGTTGGGTCAGGGGTGGGCATGTGACCTAAGTCAGTCCAATCAGAGTGAATGTCAGGACTGTTGTTTGTAAAGTTGGGGGGAAGATATTCTTTTTTGTGTGGATTGTGTGGGTTTCAAACATGCAACTATTTTCTGCCTTTATGAGGAAAGCCTTTTGGTGGATGAAGTCAACCACAGCGAGGAAGTAAGGACCAAGAGAATTAGAAATGAAGGGTGGGCCCCAAGACTTTCCAATTAGATTACTTTTTAAAATGCCAGCTTGAGATGAGTTTTATGAGATCTCTCCCGGAAAAGCGCAGTCACCTTTAACATAAGAACAGTTTGTGTGACATCGATGTAACCTGGCTGCCAAGGAGAGTGGACCGAAATGTGCCTGCATGAACAATGACGACTTCACTGTACTACACTCGGTGAGAGCCATAGACTCCACTGAGTGAGCACGTGTACCGTGCAGCCATTGATTCAAAATGACGGAGCGAGTAGAGCAACGTATCTGCATCAAATTTTGTGTTAAGCTTGACCATTCCTCCACGGAAACTATTTGGATGATTCAGAAGACTGGGGGGGACGATGCAATGAGTGCAGCACACATGCTTCCAAGGGGGTCGAGAATCTGTTGAAAGTGATCCATGTTCTGGAGGGTCTGCAACAGGCAGCACACCTGAAAATGATGAACGCGTACCGGCTGCAATCAACAAAGATCAGTGACTGACAAGTGCGAGAACTAGAAGCTGCTCTGGGGATTCCAAAAAGCTGCTGTGTTCCAGATTTTGACACGGGATCTTGGCACGAAACGTGTTGTGGCAAAAATCAATCATTCCTTCTGCTCCTGGAGCAGAAGGAACATCATGCTGCAGTTGCTAATGACTCGATCCAATCTTCCACCAATGAACCAGATGGCCTCAGGAAAGTCATAACAAGAGATGGATCATGGGTCAAAGGCCACGATCCAGAAATGAAAGCCCAGTCTCCCCAGTGGAAGTGGCCTGATTTCTCCACACCTGAAGAAGGCACGGCAAAACCACAGCAATATCAAGACCACATTAACTGTGTTTTAGATTAGGGAGGTGTTGTCCACCATGAGTATGCCCTTCCAGGCCAAACAATTAATAAGGAGGACTGCCTCAAAGTTCTTCGTCAGCTGAGAGATGCACTATTACGAAAAAGGCCACACCTATGAGCAACTGGCAGTTGACAGCTTCATCATGACAATGTACCCAGGCATGTCTCATGGCTCGTACAGAGTTTTTTTGGTGAAACATCAGATCACTCAGGTGACTCACCCCCGCTACAGCCCAGATTTGGCACCCCAAGACTTCTGGCTTTTCCCAAAACTACAAGTAAAATCGCCTTTGAAGGGGAAGATTTCAGACTATTAGTGAGATTCAGGAAAATCAGACAAGGCAGCTGATGGCCATTCCAACAGGATTTTGCAGAGTATTTTGAACAGTGGACGAGATGCTGGGAGAACTGTGTGAGGTCCCAAGAGGCTGAGGCATCATTGTCCTATGTACAATGTTTCTGGTATCTTCTTCAATGAAGGCCTCTTTTTCTGGACAGACCTTGTAGATACTTGTGGCAGTAAGGATCTTAACAGACTTTTACGCGGCTGAACATCACGCCTTACAGATACCGTCTAATTTCCTAATCCTAACAACTTTGTTCAGAAGGTCTTCTAATCCTTGGGATGGAAACAAGCCTCTACCTTTTGAAATGAGTATCAGAGAACTCGTGAGTATGTATTTAAACCGGTTCTTGGGGCAGGTTTTCACCCACTTTCATCAACTGTGACCAAAAGCAGGGTCATGTTATAACATGGCTGTCTCCTCGCAATCTTGTGGAAATGGGGAAAAACTGGTAGAAAGGGGAACTGTCCAGAGAAGAAAGGGCTCTTTTTCTCCAGTTTCAGAGAGAAAATACCAGGGAAGGATTCTGATTGGCTCAGCTTGTATCACATGACCCTCATAAGAGCCATCAATCACAGTGGTGGGCAGGGGCAGGGGCTGGTGGTAGAATAAGAGTGGAGAACAAGATTCCAGGAGGTCATGCACAAAAATTATTTATTTATGCTTATAATAGATGTTACAAAGCAAAAAAAAAAAGTGGGTGAGGGCAGAGAATATATAATAAACTCTCCAAGGAAGGTAAAATAAAACAGAGACTCAAAGGATGAGTAAGACTTTGTAAGTACAATTGTGGGAGGAAGGGCTTTCCAGGCAGGGGGAATAGCAAATGCAAAGGCTCTGAGGCAAAACAGAGTTTTTTAAGAAACAGAAGGCCAGTGTGGCTACAGTGTGGTGAGCAAGGCCAGGGGGAGGGGACATGGAACAATGCAAAGCAGGAAAGATGGATGGGGCCAGACCTTTTTTTTAACTTTATGAAGTGTAAAGCATTTGTCTTTAACTGAAAATCAATGGGAAGCCATTGAAGGATTTTCAAATACAGATGGAATGTAATCAGATATGCGGTTTAGGAAGATCCCTTGGGCTGGCATGGATCGGAGGAGCTGGTAACGGAGATGGGAAGGGGTGGCTGGAGTCCAGAGAGATTTTGAAAGGCGGGTTGGGGGAGGGACTTGGCTGTGGATTGGGTGTGAAGGAGGCAGAGGGTCTGTTGGACTCCAGGGATTGACAGATGCGTGGAGACAGACGGGGAAGCACGTTGAGCGGGGAGGTCCGGAGTGGGGCCGGAGATGATCAGTTTAGGTTTGAGGTGTCTCAGAAGCATCCGAACACTGCGGCTGCCGTCCACTGACAGGCTGTCCCTCTCCCTGCAGGGTGAGCGATTCACAATGAATGAGGCTGATTTTATTACCGCTGTCACCGGGGAACCAATGGGGGAAGGGGCAGACAACCCCAGATGTGCTGTGGACACTCAATTTTGTGCAACTCTAGCAGCCCCGGTAGAAAATTGTCAGGAAAACGGTCCTGCGCTAGTCCCATTCTTCAAAGCCTCCAGGGGAGCAGTCACTGGGCCCAAGGCAACTTACCTGAAATCTACGACACTTACTGAGTTCCCTGTGTGATGGCAGGATACACGGCGGCGTACACCAGGTCCTGTCTTTCCCTTGGTGCCTCCCTGGAGAAGAATCGGAGACCATCTCTATGTGGTCTGGACTGGAGAGACCTTCTGTTTGAATAGGGGCAAAGACCCCCCCAAAAAATAGTGATCAGAACAAGTAATCAAAACTCACTCAAATCCACATGCTAAGTAGAAGCTCCACCAGCTCTACCAAGTGATTAGAATGAAATAGAAATATCTTCTTTCTTCCTCCCGCCTCTCCTCAACCTCTTCCCAGAGTTGGTTTTATCCCCTGCTTGGAAAGTCTTAACAAGCACCTCGGCGAATGATGCGGAGTTCTCTTGGAGTTTTCAATTTGGCTGTATTGATTTATAAGGTCGCTTCAATTACTGAATTCTTCTTGGTGGCAGTGCGTAGGGCCCGTGTACGTGACAATCATGCTCTACTGATCCCAGGTACTTAGAAAGGGGGCATTTCAGTGTCTGCGGTAGATTGATGAAGTTGCCAATAATGAAGCTTCCCACGCAACATTTATTAAATGAAAATCTAGAATTCATTAACACGAGAACTTGTCTTATATTCGAAAAGAAGGAGGGGGGGCTTGAAAAAGAACAAGGACTACAGTAGTTATTGTGAACATAATATATGAAGCAATTTGAATTCGAGGGAAGGCAATTTGGAATCTTATTAAATTTTCTTCTCTCTTTTTATTGTGTGAGCATGGTTGGCTGGTTCCTGGGGAGCCATCGATCAGAACACAGGTCCGCAGGGAAGTGGGGCCTAGAAAAGAGGCCGGTTCCCGAATTCTCGCTCTAGTTAAAATGGGAGTGCTTTCCATCGCCTTCTATCCCGCCCAAATCAGAAACCCAATAAATACGAATGATAGATGAATGAATCAGGATGGGAAGAGACCGTTGAACATTAGCCATGGTTGCCAAAGAGGCTGACATAACTATTTAGCTAAGCCCTGTCAGGCTCTCTTTCCAATTAATTTCATTCATTCATTCTCTCATTCTCTCACTCACTCACTCACTCACTCAACATTCATTGAGAATTGGCCACGTGCAATGTGGTATGTTGATCACTCTTACTTTCCCAGGCCTCTCCTAACAACTTGCTACAAACCACCAGTAGGTGGCTTAACACAACAGAAATTTCATTTTTGATAGCCTGGGGGCCGGACATTTAGCATCAACATGCGGACAGCACTGCGCCCCTCTGAAGGCTCGAGGGAAGGATTCTCCCTTGCCTCGTCTGGCCTCTGGTGGTCCTGGGTGTCCCTCAGTGTGTGACAGCATCACCCTGCTCTTTGTCTCCGCATGACCGTCTTTCCCGTGTGTCTGTGTCTCGTGATCTCCCTCTCCCTGTAAGGACACTGGCCATTGGATTTGGGGCTCACTCTGACCCAGCGGGGCCTCCTCTTCACTTGGTAACCTCCACAGAGAGCCTATTTCTATTTTCATGCGCACCTTCCCAGGCCCTAGGTGAGCACGTCGGGGCTAAGATGAATGGGGGAGATAGAGACACAACACAGGCGCTGGGCATCGCTCTCGGTGTTCATCCAGTACCTGTTAAGATACTTCAGTTAATACCATTGTAGATGTGTGACCTCTGATTGCATTCATTCCAGAGGCACCTGACAAGATCCCGATTCCAAGTGTCCTGCTCCATGTGGGTGACCCAGTGGAGAGGGCAGTGCCAGGTGGCTTAGAAGGATACTCAGCCACCAAGTGGTGGCCATGTGGGTGAGAATGACGGCTGTGGATTGAACGCTTACTATGTGCCAGACATTCTCATAAGAAGCTCGAAGCCACCCAATGAAAAAGTGCCATTACTCATTTCCACTTCATCGGTGAATGAACTAAGCCTTATAAAGGTTAAAGGACTTGCCCACGGTCATCCCTCCGGTGGTGATAGAGCTGGGATTACCTCCCGAGCTTGTTAGACACCAAAGTCTGAACACCTGCACTGTCTACACCACATCGCCCAGAGACGGCAAAAGACTCACCAAAGTCACACAGCACGCAGCGATGCGGCCAGCTGCTTCCTTCAGTTCGGCCTTCTCTGCACCTTGGCCCTCTCCTGGGCAGACGGAAGCCCACTGCACTGTGCCTGGAACCCTGTCAGAGCCCCAGGGAAAGACGGGAGGCAGGAGTGGGGTTGAGAGGTTTCAGCCCCCACTCCTGGGGGCATGGTCAGGAGGCTTTCTAGACTGGGTCCAATTTCCAGCCAGAGCTGAAGTGTGTCAGGCATTCAGCGGCCACCAGCCAAGCCGGGTTATGTGTAGCTAGAATGGAGGGGGTTAATGGTTTGCCAGCGGTGACCAATTAACCAATTACCGGCCAATTGTCAGAACAGGACTGCTAGGGAAGATGGCGTCAGCGATGGCTCCACGTCTGGGTCAGATAATGGGAGAGGAGCAAGGCGGGGGCGTGCATTCCCCTGGAGCCTCTGTGGTTGCCCCGAGAAGGGGCTGGCAGGCCTCTCCATCTTGGACACCGGAGGCGGCAAAGGAAATGGGGGGAAAGTGTGTTTGGAACTGAATCATCCCATGTGCACAGGAAGCAGGATGAGGTCATGGTTAAAAGAAATCTTTGGAGGCAGGGCTGGGCTGGCCTAGCTGGGTGACCTTGAGCTCACATGCTTTGACTCAGTTTTTTGTTATTTTTTTGGGGGGGAGACCCTCATGAAGCAATAAGTTGCAATAAGTACTTTTCTGTTCAACGACATTTCCCCAGCTTTGTTGAGGTGTGATTGACATACACTTAATTGCCCATACTTAAAGTACATGAGTTCATGAATGTTGACACGTGTTCACACCTATGAAACATCACTGCAATCAAGACAGCGAGCGTGTCCATCACCCCGAGGCGTCCTCCTGTCCTTCTGTCACCTCTCCCTGCCCTCCCCGTGCCAGTTCTTCCCAAGGAGACGCTGGCTTGCTTTCCGCCGCTGTAGACCAGTTTGCGTTTTCTAGGTTTCTATGTAAATGGAAGGGTATGGTGGCGCTTCCCTTGTTTGCCTCCTGACAAGCCGCATAATTATTTTGAGACTCGTGCATGCTATTGATTGTAACAAGTCAGCGCTGACTCCTTTGTGGGTTTTATTTGGGGAGGCTCAGCTAAGGTAACGGGTGGGCAGAATGACGTTTTAAATAATACAGCCCCATAGTTGTTCTATGCTTCTTAAGTCACTGGCTGCCTAAAATATCTAATGCCCCTGCCACTTCCTTGCCTGGCGATCCCATTTTCATCACCTCCCCTGGCGCGCTCATCCCCGCGGATGCGAGTGTTGGTGGCTGATGGCTCACGGCTGCCCCACGCTCTGCTGTGTGGCCTTTGTGGGGTGAGAGCTGCCTCCCCCAGGTCACCCTCCCCCGGAAGCCACGGGCAGCCAATCACTGACCGAGGCAGGAGACTGTTGCTCTCTCCGTTGTACGGTATCGCGGAGCTGACCAACTGCCTCACTCGGTGACGAGGAGATCATTACATCAGACTGTTCCCGACACCCTGGGCATCCTGACTGAGACGGACATGTAGTCCAGGTAGGTGTGTGTTTGCCTTCCCTGCTCTCAGGGCCTCTGCCAGCACCGCTATTGAAAGGTTCACATGCGCACATCATCATGAGATCCTGCAAAACGTACCTTTGGGTAAAGTGCCACCACCGCGGGCACACGGCCATGGGGTCCACTGGTCCTGCCGTGCCCTTCCCTTTCTGGAAGTGGTTGAAGGAACAGCTTATACGTTTGTTAGCTTGGAAATGACACCCTTGGGGTTGGCGTGCTATCTTTATGGAAGCAGAACATTCCTTAAACTGATGGCCATTGCACGTGGCTGTGTCCTTGAGCCTCAGAAGCAAGAGTTGCAAAGGAGAGATTGCTCTGTTTTCTGTAACTCCCCGTGGTCTGCTTAGAGGATTTCTGTGGTGTCCCCGGGCTCTGCAGATCTTAAAGTCCCACTTTCTACAAGGGGACACAATCAGAATCTCAGGAAACGTAAAACTGTGCCTGCCGGCTTGGCATTTTAGGCAGACCAGGAGGCGAAGGCACCATTCTGGCAGGGAACGCTCATCCTGAGCACCATGGGAAGTGGGGCTGCAGCCACAGGGTGAGAAGAGTGGGTCATGTCCTTGGTGCGCAGGCGAATGGCCTGGGGTATCTTTTGATGCCCCGTGCCTAATTGTAACAAAGAATGGACGAAGGTCTGTGCCACCCCGTCAGGCTGGCCACTCAGCGCAGCAGACTGACTGCAGTCGTGGGGCTTTGGTTCATCCCTCTAGTTTTACTCTTTTTATTTAAAAAAATTTTTATTATTTATTTTTAGAAAGAGGGGAAAGGAGAGAGAGAGGGGGAGAGAAACATCGATGTCAGAGAGAAACATTAATTGGTTGCCTCTCGCACATGCCCCAGCTGGAGACCAAATCCGCAAGCCAGTGCCCTGAATGGGAATTGAACTGGCGACCTTTCGCTTTGCGGGACAATGCCCAACCAACTGAGCCACACCAGTCAGGGCCCACTAATCTTTCTTTTGTTAACATTTCCCCAAACTGTGACCAACCAGAGTTCTTCAGAAGCTGTGCCTTCCTGGAGTGAACTTACCATGAGAAGCAATGAACCCGCGCGGTCCAAGGGGTAGACCGTAATAGACGCTGCGGGTGTCCCTCTTGATTCCTTTCGTGGGCTGCTGACCCATCTTCCAGTCCTGTGGGTGCTGGTGCATGGCTCATGGCTGCCTTGTTCTCTGGGGGATTTACTTCAGCCAGTGGGAACCCCTCTGTTACCTGGGACAGTGACAGCCAGTGATAGGCTGACACAAGGGGACAAAGCCCAGACCCCTCGCCTGGACAGACTGTCTTGGTGATGGTGTTCATGCTCCAGAGGCCGTTTGGATCTGTATTCATTCTCTAGGGCTGCTGTCACAAATGACCATGAACTTCGTGGTTCCACAATACAAATATGTCATTGTACCATTCTGCAGGTCGGAAGTCGGACACGGCTCTTGCTGGGGCTGAGTCGGGGCCAGCACTCCTTCCTGGAGGCTCTGGGGGAGAACTCCTTTCCTTGCTTGTCTCTAAGGCCCTTCTTCTGTTTTTTTTCTGATGACAGCCAGACAAGACTCCACTTTTATTGAATTATATTTTTTAGAGAGAGAAGGGAAGGGAGAGAGAAAGAGAGGGAGAGGCATCCAGTGTGTGGTTGCCTCTCGCACACCCCCTATTGGGGTCTTGGACCGAAACCCAGGCATGTGCCCTGACTGGAAATTGAACCAGCGACCCTTTGGTTCCAGGCTAGCACTCAATCCACTGAGCCACACCAGCCAGGGCAAGACCCCACTTTTAAAGGCCCACCTGGATGATCCAGAATAGCCATCCCATCTGACAGTCCTTAGCTTTAGCCATATTTACAAAGGCTCTCTGTCACGGAGGGTAACACAGTCACGGGTTCCAGGCATGAGAAATGGACACCTTGGGAGGCCGTTATTCTGAAGTCCATATATGGGGTTTGCCTCACATATTTCTTAAGTCTTTCAAAATCCACAGATCTCCTCTACAACCCAGCTTCTTTTTTGCTCTAGGGCCCTCTGACCTTAACCTTGCCCTAGGGCCCTACGGTGTCTCAAAGGTGTTCTGTTCGCTCCTGTAAATTGGTAGTTGGATCGAGAACCTTTGTTAGAGTTACGTTCATTTCTTTTGGTAAGGCTACATCATAGCAGACACTTTGTGGGGTTTTTATAATCCTAGCAGCCCACAGCCACTCAGTACGCAAATTTACTACTTCTACGGGGGTTGCAACAGGGTGACGTTCTCATTCTACAATCCCGCGTTCATTCATCCGTCGGACTGTATCTACCGAGTCCACCTGCTCTTCGGCTGGCCTGAGATACGGGTTCCTGCAGGAGAGGCAGGATGGAAGCTTCTCCTTTCCCTTCATCTTCTATTTTCCCACAGTAGTTGGCTCACCAGCCTCCTCCGTCCACGACCAGTGAGCTTCATTCTGAATCATCACGACGTCGACGACTGGAGCATGTCTGATGTCAAACCCAGATTGATATTTTGGTAGGAGAACCAGGGCACCTCAATTTTCTTTTACCAAGAATCCAGCTATTCTATCCCCCAAGACTGCTTGACTGAAAATATTTGGCTCATTAAAACCACTGCCTGAAATAAGAATGGATTAGTTGATCGAATTTTGGTCAATTAAAGGCATAAGCAAGAGTGACTTAAGGTTATGAGCGATAGGCAAGTCCCCATGTGGCTATCCTGGTTTGATAGTACTCCACTCAAAATAAAAAACTCACAGTCAGCACGGCCTTCTTTCATGCTGTTAGCTTCTCCACATTGACAGCACCTTGAGTCCCCTCGCTCCTCTTATTGGCTCCCCAAATCTCTTGTTTAAAACCATCTACTTCATACCGGCCAACATTTATGAGTTCTTACTGTGGGTGAGGCAGGCAGGGTTCTAAGTACTTCAGCATATTGTTTCATTTAATTTTCACAATCAACCTAAGAGGTAGACATTATTTTTTGTCACCATGTGTGAATGAAGAAATTGAGTCTCAGAGAGGTGGAGTGACCAGCCTGTGGTCACACAGCTGATAAGTGACGGAGCTGGGGTGGGCAACCCTGGGCCCATACTCCCATGTGGCGACTATCGGCTGAGTAGTAGCTGCCTCCTTGAGACTGGGCATGCGCCCTGCGTTTCACCCCGGTACACGCCCGGCCCTCTTTGCTCACTGATGTTACCTGCCTGTCAAACCTGTTTGAGTTTAAGATCTCTGACATGCCTCACCACCCCTTTCCAAGTCTTGTGATTCTAGGGAGCTCTAATTGGGTTAGTAATAAGAATGGATGCCTCATCTGAATCCATCCAGGGAATAGTTTTATTTGTCCTGGATCCCACGCTGGGCTGGATTTATCAGCGCAGAATCCCAGTGCCAAATTCAGCAGAGTAAATTGTTTCCCAAATGTAGGCGGAAGTGTCTAATTTGGGCTGTAACTTAGTAACTGTGTGTGCAATTACCCAGCGAAGTGATGGGTGAGGGATGCATTCAAGATGGGATCTGAGAGCCCTGGACTCAATTCTTTCCTCTTTTTACGTTCTCCTGCCACAAGAAACTGTTGCTTTCCTTGTTGACTGTCTTGGTGGATTCAGCTCTGCCTTGGCCGCTGGAGACAACATTGAAGGTGAAGCTCACAGACCTGGTGGTTGTCAAGAGACTGTGAAAGGCAAGCCCAGCACCACAGTGCTTGCTGTGTGACTCTGGGTGGCTTTGTAAGGCTCTCTGGGCCTGAATTCTTAATAACATAAAAAGCTAGCGCTATTTCCCTTGTCAAAGACCTTTGGTTCTACAAAATAAGTGGGGCCTTGGGGACTGGGCGGATTTCGTTTCCATATAAGTTATGATAATGGCCTTTAACTGTGCACTTAGTATGTGCAAAGTATTTTTCACACATTATCTTGTTTGGAATGCACGGTGATGGAACGCCCACCAGCCGAGGCTTGGAAGAGTTCAGGGGCTCGTCCAAAATCACACAGCTTGTGAGTTGCAGAGCTGGTCAAAGCCCACCGAGGCACATCCAAGTGGGAGGCGGAGGACTTCCCAATTAAAGGCAGGGCAGTGACGACAAGGGTTTACCCAGTCAGCAGAAAGTCGGTCGGTTAAATCCCCTCTCCTTCCAATATTCTATAAACTCAAACTCCTGCGATAATGGAAGCAAAGCATTTTTTGGCCAGGCTGTGGATTATGAAATATTGGATACAGTGTCTTCAAGCTCCTGGCTAAGCTGGGAAAAAATGAATTGATAGGAAGAACTCATACAACTAAAGAATAGCTGAATAACAAGTCCCAGAAATGGAAAAGACTTTGGCGCCCTGGGGGTCCAGGCAGCAGTAGGAACCCAAGGCTTCAGGACTGAGTGGTAATGAATGTATCAGCTCCACCTCCTTCTAATCTGTCTTCACTGTGCTTAAGATCCAGATTCCTAGGAGACAGTGATTGGTTCAGATCAGGTCACGTGGTTGCCCCATCAGTCAAGAGGTGATGGGCACTTTGATTGACAGCTCCTGGAAATCTGCATGCAATGGGGTCGGATGGGTGGGAACAGGTCTGTATGCAAATCAAGGTGCTCAGGCAGGCAAAACTCAGCGGAGGCCTTCCTGGGGGTGGTCGGGGTGCCATGGGGTCCAGGGCAGCTCTTTAAGGAGCTGGGATAGTGATCGTTGGTCTTGCCATCTGCAGAATGACCATGTTGGGGTGCACAGACCCTAAGGGTTTCTGTGTCCCAACCCCTTCTGTTGCCACTTAAGACCCTCTGGCTCCTTCCATCTTCACTTGGTTTCCTGGCCTCCTGCCTGGGGGTAGTCCTGTCAGCCAGGTCTTCCCCTCTCCCTCTGATGATTAAACAGCTTGATGAGATGTGGGGAAGGATCTTTAATATTCGAGATTTAGTGCCCATAGAAATCCTCTTCCCACCCCCCCCAACCCGCCGCGGGACTAGGTACCCCTCACCCGGCTCCACTATTCATGGATGAGGAAGCAATGTTGGAATCACAAAGTAATAACATTGAAGAGTGGGCAGAGTGGTTTCTGGAATCAGGCCAGGGTGGGCACGGCCTCTTGGCCACGTAAAACCTTTATTTATTGGCTCCCAGCCCTTTGCCTCTTTCAATTCTACCTCCCTCTTAGTGTGGTCAGAGCTCAGGTTCTAAGCCAACCATTCTCTTCCTTGGCTGCAAGTCAGGGACGCTTTGGGGAGCTTACAGTATTGAGAGCTGGGGTCCCAGCCCCTGAGAGTCTGATTTGATTTACGTCTGGGGTCACCTTTAACCCTGCAGAGGTCACGCGGCTGATGTGAGATACAAACAATCTCTTTTCTTAAATATCTTTACATATATTGGGCGCATGGGTTCAAGGGCATAACGAGCTGTGGGTTTGTATGTGACTAATGTTAAGCCACAATGTTTCAGCCGTCAGTGTAGACGTAACGTGTGTATGTGTCTCTCAGCTACACATCACCTATGCCGTGACTTTTTTGACCACCGTCTCAGCGTTGGCATGCTTCAGCCTCCCCAGGTGATTCTAAGGTGCAGACATGAATGGCGACCCCCGACAGGCTAGGGGCTAGAACTCCAGGCTACTGGGTCAGGCACTACGGTAGGGAGAGATTTCTGATCAAAAGAGCTGAAAGAATCATTCTGTAGGGCTGCTGGGGCGCTCACATTGACTTCTCTCCTTGCGACTACACCCACTGTCACACAGAACGTCTAACACCTCTATGTGACAGGTACTTGGCGGGCACCATCACTTTGCATATAATGAACTTGAGATTCAGAGAGGTTGAGGAACTTGCCTGTGGTCACACAGCTTGTGCAGAACAGAGTCTTCTGAAGCCTGCTCTAGGGCTCTGACTCCTTTGCTTTTAGCTGACTTGGACCCAGGGAGTGACCCCCAGATAATTCCGATCCCCACTGCAGGGGACGAGAGGGTGGCCACTTTCCACCCCCCCTTTGTTCTACACTCCTTTCAGCTGGAGCGGGGGTGGGGGCATGTCCATCGGGGGGGCTCCCAGGAGCTGCACTCCATGTGGCTGTCCATAAACACTTGAGCGTGATGCTCTTCTCTCCTCCCCACGCAGTTTATCCATATTCACATGCAGGCTGGACCCTCGAGTGTGCTGGTTGAGTGGGGGAGGGTAGACGAGAGCACACAGCGGAGATGGAACAGGGCTGCTCCCCAAAGCCTGAGCGCCGAGTGCTTGTACAGATCTGTCTTCACTTAAGCAAAGAATAAAAACCTCACACCATTTCAGTGAAAGGGCTGAAGGGCTCTTTACGGTACAAGGAGTATATCGTGAGTGGTCCTCGCTCCTCCCAAGGGGCCTCACCTTACTTGACTCATGGCGGGGCGATTCAAGGAGTTGGGGTGAGAGAGAAGCAAAACCCACATCAGATGAAAACTGTGGAAGGAGCCGAAACAATGGGCAACCATTGTTCGGTGGTGGGAAGAGGCCAGTATTGTCACGACCGCTGAATGGTTCCGCTGTTGCCGCTGACTCCGGGGGAGAGAGGGGTCAGTTCCTTTGGAAACTGAGAGGCAGGACAGGTGAGGTGGACTGGTGCCTTGCCTCCGCCCATTGGGACAAGCCAGAGTGGTCCTGAGCAGGGGGGTGAGTGAGTAGGAGGACGGTGATGCTGATGACGGGGGTTCGTCCACTGTTCTATGGAGGTGGAGATACGGAAGAGTCTCGTGGCAGCACATTCTGTGGAGGGGTGCGCTGCTGGCCCAGAAGCCCTCTGCTCAGGGTGGGGTCTGTCAGTGTCCCCGAGACGCTTGTTAGAGAGCCAGATGCTAAGCTCTTTCCATGAATATATGGAGTAGCTAATTTGGGGAGGTTTCGGACATTATTTCTTCAAATATATTTTTTTCTGCCTCATTTTCTTTCTGGAATTTCAATTACTCTTCTTTAGACCTTTTACTATTGTTCCTCAGCCCCCTGAAGCTCTGTTCAGTTTATTTCTCTATCTTTTTTCTTCTTTTGAAGAATGAATCATTTCTATTGATCCAACTTGGAGTTCCCAGCTTTCCTTTCTTGGACAGTCCATTTCTAGAATTTCCATTTGGCTATTCTTCTCATTTCCTCTTTTTCTGCTGAGATTCCCTACTTTTAACTCATGGCGAGCATCTTTTTCCTTCATACGATCAGACATAGTTGTAAGGGTGGCTTTGAATCCTTGTCTCAGCCTCAGTATCCAGTTATCTGAGGACTGACTTCTGTCGAAGGTCTTATTCTTTGAAAATGGGTCCATCTCCTGCTGTCTGTGTGCTGAGTCCTTCCTGGATGTTGTGAATGTTTTGGACATTATGAATTCTCTTACATTACTCCAAGGACTGTTGACTTTTTTTTCAGCAGACAATTAAGTGTGTTAGACCACCACGTCCGTCTCACCTGCGTGCACAGAAGTTAACATCCTAGTTGAGATCTTTACTCCTTTAACATTTCAGGCCCTTTATTTTATAGGATGGTCCTCAGGGTGGATTTGTCGGCTGTCTCCTTGTGATGAGACTCCAGCTGCACATTTTGGGGGGAAATGTCCCAGAAGGATGTCGTGTGCATCCCGGTATGTCACAGCAGGAGGTATGCGGTACTGATTTGTTCCTACGTGAATGCTGATCACTTGGTCGTGGCCAAGGATGTGGAAGCTCTCGGTGCCATTTTTGCTATTGTTCTGTATGCCTGAAATAACTTTAACAACTTAAAACAATAATAGAATAATCAAAAAGGACTTGCCTTGGCTGGCTGGTGTGGCTCCGTGGATTGAGTGCCAGACTGTGTGAGCCAAAGGGTCACTGGTTCAATTCCCGGTTGAGGCACATGCCTGGGTTACACTCCAGGTCCCCACTTGGGGGCAAACAAGAGGCAACCAATTGATGTTTCTCTCCCTCTCCTTCTCTCTTCCTTCCCCTCTCCCTGAAAATAAATGAATTAAAAAAAAACACCAAACCTTAAATTCTCAGTTATAGCTAGGCTATATTTTCTTTGCAAAAGCTATCACTTTTTAAAATTCTTATTATATTCCAGGTGCTGGGCCAGCACATTCCGTGTGTCCTCTCTTACTTATTCAGTCCTCGCAGTGACCCTTTGAGGGAGGCAGTGTTGTCCTGTCTGACAAAGAGAGCAGGGACCAAGGACTCCGTGAACTTGCTGGGAGTCACTCAGTGATCCCACCTGGCATCCCAGGGGGTCACTTCCTTCCTCGGGGGGTGGGGTGGGGCAGGAGGATCAGTAGTGGGTTAGAGTGGTAATTCTCAACATGTGGCTGGTCCCTTAGATCAGCAGCAGCAGCAGCGCCACCTGGGAACTGATTGGAACGGTGACTTCTTGGGTGTCACCCCAGATGTCTTGAATGGGCACCGCAAGGCCATCAAAGCAGGCCCTGCAGCCGATGCTGATGCTCAGGTTTGCAGTTCCCTGGCTGCAAAGTCTGGTGCTTGCTGCCCAGTGGCAAGTTATCAACTCTGTTTGTCATCTTCTGCATTATTTATGAGGTTTTATTAATATGCAAATTTCTGCCAATTGACTGGCTTGCCTGGCATGATTCCATGCATGCCATAAATCAGAAGCTGCGGTGCTTTCTTATTTAGTAATTCTCTAACTGCGGGCCATTCTGTAGCTGCAAGGGGATCCATAGACCTTCTGCTCAGAAGGAAATGGCCCAGGCTGGCTCCCATATGCCCAGAATTTCCGCTGCCTTGACGCTCCTCTGGGGCCCACGGAATTGCCAGGGGGCCCCTGGAGTCAGTGGATTGAGCTCCGCCTTTTGGTTCTGCCAATCTGGTCTGTGTGAGGAGAGCGAGCCGCTTCCTTCTCTTCGAACTGGTGGTGGTGGGACCTTAGGGCTGACTAGTAGAAAAATGGATGGTCCTTGCTTTCTCCCAGCGTGGGCCTCTGAGGGGTCCAGTGACATGCCCAAGCTCACACAGCTCTCTCGTGGCGGAGTCAGGCTAGAAGACAGGTGGCCTGGGTCCTCACCCAGACTTCCCTCTCCCGAACAAGGGCTCCTGGCCCTCCGTGGTCCCCCCGGAGGCTGGTGTTGTCAGTCGTTCTGCTGTTGCTGCTGACCGTGGGGGAGAGAGGGTCAGTTCCGGGAGACTGGGCAGCTTTGGAAACTGAGAGGCGGGACAGGCAGGAGAAAATCCAGGTGGTGAAGGTAGGTGTTGTCCCCGCCTTGAAATACAAGCCTTCGTCATCTGTCTTGTTCTCAGCTCTCCTGCAAGCTACTCGGTTGGTAGGGCCACCGAGCCTGTGGGTCATGGGTCCTTAGTCATTTGTCCTTAGTCTCTCTGCCTGTAAAATGGGACAACGGGGCCGTGGTGAGGACTGAAGACGATGCTCAGAAAGTGCTCCCAGTCACACCCGTCACGGGACACTACCTCCCTGACCCTCAGTGGTCTCATCTATGAAATGGGGGCCACGACCAAACCCGTGTCAAAGGGGTTGCTGCGGTTCTTGCTGTTGTCACTGCTACTCCATTGTTTGGGTGTGTCCTGAGCTGATCCCCTAAGTGGGGAACTTCGAGGTTGTCTCCAGTCTTCAGTGGTACAGGTCCACCCGCCCTTATCCAAGCCCTTGGGTATGACTGTGCTGGGAACTCATTCTTTTTTCCCCTGAAGGCCAAGTGTGCATTTTATTTATTTGTATTTTTTAAAGAACTTTAAATTTTATTTTTCAATTATAATTTACATTCAGTATTATTATTTTTTTAAGATTTTTAATTTATTTATCTTTAGAGGGGAAGGGAAGGCGAGAAGGAGAGAAATATCAATGTATGGTTGCTTCTCATGCGTCCCCTGCTGGGAACTGGCCTGCAACCCAGGTGTGTGCCCTGACTGGGAATCGAACCAGCGACCCTTTGGTTTGCAGGCTGGCACTCAATCCACTGAGCCACTCCAGCTGGGGCTCACCATGACTACACTGTAACTACCAATTTGTCCTTAACCCCTTCACCTTTTTTGCCCTGTCCCTGGTCCCCTTCCCCCTGGCAACCAGCAGTCTGCTCCCTGTGTCTTCGGGACGTAGGGTTTGGGGATGTCAGACAGGTCATAGGGCACACAAATCATCACTCTGTAACACCGCTGCAGGAGGGGGTCAGGGGCAGCCCCCTAAGATCAAGTGCACTGACAAATTCTGCAGTGAAGCCCATGGACACTCCCACCAAACGGGACGAGGGAAGGCAATGGACGGCCTCACGTGGCTTCAGGGCCGATTTTACTGCCGCGTGTTGGCTCCAAACTTAGGGAAACACCTTGAGTTTCCAAAGCCTCTAGGATTTTTGAATTACAGACAAATGCCTGATTATGTACCTGGGCAAGTATTTGTGTGAAATGAATTTCTGGAAAAGATGATGCTGGCTTGAGGAGTCTGTCCGTTTAAAAACTTTTTATAATTGTTTAGAAATTCCCAGTTGACCTCCAAGCAGCGTTAGTTCTGAGTGGGGAGCACGATGGATGGAGGTGGAGGCCCGGGCCCTTTATGCTGGGGTGAATGGCCGTCTGTGGGGGGTGGGATGGGGAGTGGGGCCTTGGCCACCCCCTGAAGTCCACAGAGAGAGGGCTGAGTGGAGGCTGCACCTGCCAGGAAGGTGGGACTGTGCCAGCGGAAGGAAGAGCTGGGCTTGGAGCAACCAGAGCTCAAGGAAATGAATCTGAACTCCCTGCTGCTTGTAGGAGAGGCAGGGACAGGTCCGGGGGCGCTGGCCTCAGCGCCCAGGACCAGGCCAGCTGGTGTCGGAACTGGCTCTGGCCCTGTGCCTGTCCCAGCGCCGAGAGCCCTGGGGGCAGGGGCTGGGCTGTGTGTGCCGCCCAGTCTCTCCTTCTGTTCTTATCCCAGAGAAAAATATTCCTGAGTGGAGACTGAAGGCCTGCTGGGGCCACTGCCATTGGAGTAGGTGGCCTGGGGCCGGTGTCAGGGGGGAGTCCTGGGTGACTTGGCAAGGTGCTGGGCGCCCCCTGTACTGGGAAAATAACACAGGGACACGGAAGAAGCAGGGATGGTCTGTGATCTCCTTCCTGTGGTGAAGCAGGAACCGGCACAGTGCCCAGCACTTAGTGGGGACTTTAAATGTGATTAGATGGGAGGAAGAACAGAAAGAAGAAAACAGGAAGCCAAGTGATTTCAGCAGGTCAGAGCTACAATGGTCTTTGAGCATCACGCCACGTCCCCATTTCACAGGTGGGAAAGTGGAGGCCCAGGGGCTTGCCCAAGGTCACCCAGCTGGTGCACCCCTCCAAACCCTCCCCAGCCTCTTCTGCTGAGTCACCCCACCTCTTGGCTTCAGCTTCCTCATCTGTCAAATGTGTGTCCTGCTCCTGACCTGCTCTGACTGCTGGGTGGGGTAAGACTCAAAGTTGATCCCATCCCTCCCTTGTATAAAACTCTTCTGTGGCTCCCCATTGCCCTCAAAATAAAGACAAGTGTCCTTGAGGCCACCAGCACATCCAGCGTGGCCCAGCCCCGGTGGCTCCCACCCACTCTCCCAGCATCAGCCGATGCCTCACTCTCTCCCACCCCTGCCTCCAGCCCCCCTGCCTCCAGGTAGGCCCCCCACCCACCGCATTCTTTCCCCCCACAGGACCTTTGCACGGCCCTCTGCCTGGTGGCTGGGCGGCTGCGTGCTGGAGCTGCCATCCCTTCTCTGCCCTTCCCTGCCGGGTGGCCTTGGCGAAGCGTCTAATTAGTTCCATCAATTCCTCACTCCCTACACAGGAGAGCTGGAGCTGTTCTGAGCTTCCCCGTGGGAGGGAAGGACCCTGGCGGGCTCCGAACGTGCCGAAGCGGTTGACTTTTGAAGGACACGCACAGGGAGAGACAATGATTCAGGCATGAAAACTAAATTACTTGGTCATAAATCCTTGGAAAATGGCCATTTTCTCTCTCCTCCCCCTCCCCCGCCATCTTACTAAGTCACAGATGCTCTTCAAAGCTCAGTGCCACCACAGGACCTCGGGCATGTGCCGAAGGGAGAGAAAACCTTGTTCCCTAGATGCTGTAAAACGTGCTGATCCTCCTCGATCTGGACCTTGAGTTAGAAATACGGGGACTTCTCATGAACAGCCCCAAACCGTTAGTTTTTGGAAAAGAACAGGGCATGCACAAGCCTTGAGACCCGCCCTACAGGCCCTGGCCTCCCCTTGGGCTGTGAATGTCGGACAGGCCTGCAGCTTCCCGTGCTGCCCACCTCGGACAAGGCTGGAGGGCTGTGCCTCGAGTTTGGAAGAGAACTCTTCAGGAGCGCGTTTTCCCCAGGGATTTCATTTAAACGATCACAGCCTGCTTTCCAGGACGCTGAGTGATCAGCTCCCTGTCTCCTGCTCGCATCCCACCTCCTGCGTTCTCCTCTCCCTCTGCTCCAGCCTCGCTGCACACGTCCTCAGGCATCACGGGCCCTTCCCAACATCAGAGCTCTGGGACCTCCCATTTCCTCCGTCGCAGGCTCATCACCCCCCCACCCCGCCCCCCGCCTTCCTACCGGTAGTTCCTTCCCATCCTTCAGGTGTCCGCTCCACTGTCGAGGCCCCAGAGAGGCCCTCCCCAACCACCTCATTTGGGGAGATGCATATACCCCCACTACCTTTTCTTCTTGTGAGGCCTTGAAAGACCTACCTACTCTGTTGGCAACTTTCAAACGTGCAACACCACCTTGTTCACTGTGGTCGCTACACTGCACGTCAGCCCCCAGGACTTACCTGTTTGTCAACTTGGTGACCTTTACCAACCCCACCCCCCACCTCTGGCCAACACCAATCCGTTCTCTGTATCTGTGAGCTTGGTGTTTGTGTTTTTTAGATTCTACATGTAAGTGAGAGCGTATGGGATCTGTCTTTCTCTGTCTGGCTTATTTCACTCAGCACCACCCCCTCGAGGTCCTTCCCTAATGTCACACATGCCAACATTTCTTTCCTGTTTATGGCTGAGCGATACTCGGTCGTACAAAGACACGCACGTCTTCTGTGCCCATTTGTGCATCGGTGGGCACGTGGGCTGCTTCCGTAAGCCTGGCTGTCGTAAGTAATGCCTCACGACCATGGGGGTGCCTGTAGCTTTTCAAGTCAGGGTTTCCCTTTTTCTTCGGAGGAGTACCCCAGGCGGAATGGCTGGCTCACAGGGTAGTGCTGGTTTTAATTTTACGAGGCATCGCCACACCGTTGCCTGCAGTGGCCACACCACTTGGCCGTGTCCCGCCGATGGGGCTCAGGATTCCCTTGTCTGCCGCACGTGGCTTTTTGATCACGCCCCCTGTTGTTCCCCTCGCATCATTTACTGCAGCCTTTAATTAATTAATTAATTAGTTTCACTTGTTAACCTGTTTTTTTTTCTTTTTCTTTTTTTTTTACTTCTCTGTGTTTTTATCCTGTTTACCACTGCCTGCCAGAAAGAGAGAAGAAGGCAGGTGTGGCCGTGGATGCTTTAAGTGGAGGAAGACAGTTTCAGAACCGGGGCTAAGAAGGTGATGCCCTGCACACAGCCCCAGGGAGCGTGTTCCCTTAGATCAGTGGTTCTTATGAGGAGATGATTTTGTCCCCACCCCTTGGGGGACATCTGGCAGTGGCTAAAGATGTTTTTTTGTTGTTGTCACAACTCGGGTTTGGGCGGGCAGAACCCAGGGGTGCTGCTAACCCTCCTATAATGCACAGGACATCCTCCCAAGATGTCGATAGCGTCGAGGCTGAGAAAGTGTGACTTAGACTACAGTGTGAATGTTGCCTCTATATGCACCTGGCTGTCCTGTAGATTAAAAGCACTTTGCCCCACAGAAGCCCAGCTGCTGGGAGCTGTCTGTGGTGCTGAAGGGAAGCTGACCTCGCAGCTGAGGTCCCCGACAGCTTGTCCAAGCCCCAACGTGGATCTCGATTCCACCCCGTTCTTTTTAAAAAATATTTATTTATTTCTAGAGAGAGGGGACAGGAAGGAGAAAGAGAGGGAGAGAAACATCAATGTGTGGTTGCCTCTCATGTGTCCCCCCACTGAGGACCTGGCCTGCAACCCAGGCATGTGCCCTGACTGGGAATCGAACTGGTGACCCTCTGCTTCACAGGCCCGTGCTCAATCCACTGAGCTACACCAGCCAGGGCGATTCCACCCCGTTCTTGTACATAGAAATATACAGCATCAGAGTGGGAAGGGTCTTTGAAGTCAGCTAGTCTAACTCCCCTCTGTTGCATTAAAAGAAACCGAGGCCCAGAGTCCAGATTGGCCAGTGCAACAGAAGGTGACTTTGCACCAGAACACCATTTACCTGCAGCGTATGAAATGCAGGTGTCATTTCCCTGCCCCACCCCCACCCTGCCCTGGGCTCAATGTAGCCAATGACATTTTGCCATCTGAGGACCGTGAGTGGAGTTGCCCCCCGATTGCGAAACTCTGTGAAGTGTCTTGTCCCTGAATCACATCAGGACTGGAGAGAAAATGACTGAGCAAGTCTGCCCCTGTGGTGTTTGGGGCAGCCGGGGTGGGCAGGCCCCTGCTGGGTGCCCCAGATATCAATGTCCTGCCTTCCAGGGAGCTAACCGGTCCTTTAGGTGGGCTCTGGCCTGTGTGCCCGCACCGTCTGGGCATCCGTCCTGCCTAGGGCGACCCCGGGTGTTTCCCGTGAGTTTCCCGTGAGTTTCTTAGCCCCAGGCCTTCGCTGCCGACTTCATGGAACGTTGTGAAACCGTTGATTCCTCTGCCCATCAGAAAAATGAATTCCAGGGGCCCTTTTGTGGGTGGTCGTCTTTACTGAAAGCATCACTTTTATGCATCTTGAGGGAACTCTCACCTAAAGCCGCCTTTCGTTGAGGGCCTACGAAGTGTCAAGCGTCTTCTATATTATTGGCTCTGGTCTTGATAACCCTGTAAAGTGGGTATCATTTGCCCCATTTTAAGATGAAAAGACTGGGTCTCAGAGAGGCCAGCTGGCTTGATGAAGGTCACACAGAAAGAAAGTGGTAGGGGTTGCGATCGTCACTCCATCTTTCTTGTCTTTGCCCAGACCTGTTGTCCTCACAGTGTGGTCCCTGGGCCTGCAGCATCGGCCCCTGCAGCATCGGGGACTTTTTCAACATGCAGACCCCACCCCGCAGACCTCACCCCGCACTTGATGGCTCGGAGCTCTGAGGGGGGCCCGGCAATCAGTGTTGTGCAAAGCCTTCCGGGTGATTCCAAAGCTTATTCAAGTGTGAGAAGCGGTTCTCTAGAGCTTCCTTTCCTTGACTTCCCATGAGCACTTTCTCTTAGAAAGAGAGAAGAGCCACAAACGAAGAGTTAGCTGGTATTTTCCGAGGCAGGAGCGTTGAAACACCCAGACCCTGTGTTCCCAGGAGCAGGTCATTGGGTATCTTAGGGTTTAGGGTTATTAGGGAAAATTCTCCACCTTGTCCTGAGAGGAAAGCGCTATAGCCATGCAGCTGCCTTGGTATCCCCAATGTGACTGGCTTCTGAGAACCAAAGAAGCCCTTGCCTGTGCTCCCTGGTGGCTGGGAGCTTCCTTGTCCAACTTGCCCACCGTTGGATCTGGCTCACCCTCCATGCTCAGTAAATAGCTGAAGGATGCTGGTGGGACAGACCAGCCTGGGGGCTCAGGGGTTGCAGCCACAAGGATATTTGTCCCCTCTCAGGATGGCTTCTGGCTCAGAAATCCTGAAGGTGCCTGGCCCCCTACCCCCTGCCAGTTCATCACTGGCCCATGTGACACGTCACCAGGCCTGCAGGGAGTGTCCTTCAGGACGTCACGATGTCGCATAAATCAAGGAGTCTTCCTCTTTCTCCTTCCTCCAAAGAGCCCAGAGTCTTTGTGGCGGCAGCTCACCCCTTCCTGGCAGTCACAAATCTTTCCTAGGGTGGGGGAAGTGTGGCTGGCAGGATTTCCTGTCTCTCAGGCAAGCTCTTCAGGTTCCAAGGTCTTTTTGCAGATGGGAATTTCTATGACAATTACTAATAGTATCCACTTACTCAGGGCCTGGTCCTGGGCTCACGGCAACCCCAACACCACCCTACAAGGTGGGGATTGTGATTGTCTGTTTTCCAGGTGAGGAAATGGAGGCTCAGGGAAGTCAGCTTGTCTGAGGTCCTATAGCTGGTAAGTGGCCGGGCTGGGGACCAAGTCTCGGTCACTGTCACCGCAGTCTGCTGTCGGTCTCCGTGGAAGCAACTGTGTCATCGTGTTTCACAGACGAGGAAGCTGCAGCAAAGGGCCCTCTTCTGCTCACACAGCTGAGGCGTGGCAGATGCGGAATCTGAATTCAAGTCTTTCTTTTAGAAGCGAAGTGTGTGTTTTGGGGTCTGGCCTGCAAAACCTGGGGCTCAGACTCCACAGATCCCTAAAGGGAGCCTAGGTGGATCCGAAGACAGGGCATCGTCTTTAGGGTAAGGGGTATGTCTTGGGCAAGCCATCTCACCTCATTCCCTGCCTCAGTTTCCCCGTCTGCAGTTACACAATTCCGCCAACCTCTGAAAACATTATACGCCACCCAAATCATATGATGCCGAGTGACCTTTTCATAGTATCAATAGCAGTGGCTCTGCTTTATGAAGCACCTACTGCGTGCCAGGCACGACGCCCGGAGCCATGTGGGCTGTGTCTTCTTTAATCCTCAACCTGTGAGACAGGTGCCTTCCTTCCTCGGGGTGAGCTCCGGGCCTCAGTTCCTTCATCTGCACAATGGGTATGATGTTGTGACTAGCACACGGGGCTGTGTGGGCACTAAGTGAGTTCATGTATATAAGGGATTAGAACGGGGCCCGGCACAGAGCAGGCACTATGTAAATGTCTCATCCCCACACACATCTGCATCTGGGGAAACCGAGGCTCAGAAAACTAAACCGCTCGCTCAGGCTGAGAAGTGGCTGACCCAGGTCTTAAACCTGCGTGTTAGGACGCCAGCACCCGTTCTTCCACCTTCTGTTTGGAGGCCCCCGCTTGGCAGCGACCCTGGTTTGGGAGGGCCCACTCCTGCCCCAGACATCAGCGTGGCATACCCCAGTCTCTGTGGCTTTGGCCTGTCCTCTCTTAGCCCGCGGAAGCCCCCTTGCCACTCTTGGAGCCCCTGGGGCCATGGAAATAAACTGCAGAGCCTGAGAAATAAATAAAAAACTAGCTTCACGCTCCCAGTGTCCAGGGGCTACGGCAGGCACTGAATTATTCAGGCTGTTTGGGTGTGAGCTGTTAGTTTTTTGCTGCTCTCGCCTTGATGGCTGCCCTGACAGATTGATGAATGAGCCAGTAAAACACTCGGGGGCCAGGAGGAAAACTCTTAATCATAACTCACTGATGGTTGCGATGGTTTTTTTGCTTTTCTGCACTGGCAGCTCTGAAGGCTCGGCCTGGCCTGGGACCTCCCTTGCCTTCCTCTAATGAGGCTGGAGGTGCCGAGGGCAGAGTCGTCCTAGCAACCGACTGAGGGCGTGAAGCAGGACTCTTAAGCATGGAGCCCTTCCTTCCTTTCGTTTTTATGCTTTTATTTCTGAAAATGAAGGTATAATTTATATAAAAGGCACACAATCTGAACTGTACAGTCCGATGAACTTTTACATGTACGAACCTGGTGTGACTGTTATCATACTAAAGGGGTCGGTTTACCTGCATGCATCAAAGCCAATCAGACACGCGTGGGGGTTTGCAGTAAAGAATGTAAGGGCTCCCTAGTTCAGGAAGTGGCCCAGGCCCAGAAACACGGGTGAGCTGACGCCCAAAGACCTGGCTCCCCAGTGGTGTCCAGGGGATGGTTACACAGGGGAAAAGTCATTCATCGTGGTCACTAAGAGAGTTGGGGTCAGGGTCATGGTCTTTACTCATTGGTCAGCGCTAGTGTAGGGGTAGCTGGTCCTGGTGTCAGCCATGGTGTCACCTCATCTGGTTTCTTCGCTTGCTTGGGTCTGGAGCTAAAACATAACCAAGGTCTAGGTATTATTTCAGTCTGACTGAAACTCTGTCTCCGGGGCCCACAGACCTGAGGCTTTGCTCCTGAGACGGTCTGATGTGGATCAGAATCTCATTGGCCTGAGGCCTTAATGATGACCTTGGTGGTTTGCAAGGAGAGAGGGGGCAGGTGGGCCAGGGAGCTGGCTGAGGCCAGTCTGAATAAAAAGGAAAGAAAGGAGAAAAGGTCATATTAAAGAAATACAGTTACTGTGTGGTTACATAACCAACCACTCAGCTCAAGATAGGAAACATTCCTGTTCTTCCAGAAGGTTCCCTCATACCATCTCTTCCCCCAGGCTTCTTTCACTGGCATTTGTTTTTTTTTTTAGTTCATGCACGTCACTGCATGTATTAGTAATTGTCACTTTTATTGTTGAGTAGTATCCCATTATAGGACTATAGCACCACTTTTAATCCATTTTCCCTATTGATGGACATGTGGATGTCTCCAAACTCTGTCTGTTAGAGATAAAACCGCTAAAAACATTGGCACGAAATCTTCACGTGGATGTGTGTTTGCATTTCTCTTGGGTGTACACCTGGGAGAGAGATGGCTGTGTCTTAGAATAAGTGCCTGCTTAGTGTTATAAGAAACAGCCAGACATTCTTTCAAAGTGGTTGTAACTTTTGAAAGTCCCACCAGGACCAGAGGAGAGTTCCCATTGTCTCACATCTCCACCAGCACTTGACAGTTTCGGGTGTTTCCATTGTAGCCCTTTTGTGGGTACAGGGGTTATCGCAGGGTGGTCTTATTCTCTCCATGTCCTTACTGGTCATTTGCCTATCTGCTTTTGTGCGGTATGTTTTCAACCCCACCTCAGGCCCCTGCAGCTCGGGCCTCTGCTCGAAGCCTTCCTCCCAGACTTGGGAGCTGGCCAGCTAGTCTGGAGGTGCGAGACCTAACGCCTGGTGGGAGGAGGGTAAACAATGGAGACGGAATTTAGTACGGAAATGACATGGCTTCTCATTCTTCCCGGAGGTTGACTCAGAGGTCCGCCTCCCAATAACTCACACAAGGGCCCCAGTGACACTGGGCCCAGTTGTCCATCTCGGTCATTGCTCATTCACAAGTGTCAAGCTCATTAACACACCCTTTATTGGTGGTCTCCCTTCCCTGTCTTACTATATCCCTTTCTCTCACTTGTTCTTTCTGAGATGCCTGTGAGCCCTCTGCCTTCCCCCAAGTCTTTGTTTCAGAATCTGCTTTGAGAGGAACCTAAACTAGGCTGAGAGGCGTCTGAGGGATTAGCAGGAGCAGGAAGTCCTTGGGACTGGGGGAAGGGGTGTTGTTACTGGTACCCAGGGGCACCTGGTTGAAGCTGAAATTACAGTGGGTTTGTCTCGGGGAAACTGATGCCACCAAGAAGTCCAACACTGTCAGACTCATGCCCAAAGCAGGGGAGGAAGGGGAGGAGCATCTTGGCTCCTCCCCATACCTCAAATCTCCCACCTGAGTTTCCCATTGGTGGGATCTAGGCAGAACCCAGCTGAGGTGGGAGCCTGGGAGATGCAGAGCTGAGCTAGGGAAGGGCCAGGCCTGGCTACCAAGAGACAGGCTCAGACCCAGTGGGAAGCCAGGGGGTTCTTCCTGGGAGCCTGGAGTGGTCCACTGTGCTTTTCCACTGGGCACCCAGGCCACACACAGGACCCACCCTCTCTGCTGCACCCCCGCACCCCCCAGGCTTTGTACAGCATTCCTGGTTTCTCGGCCACTTGCATCCCGAGTGTGGTTGGTGTCTGTCCCTTTGTGTCTGGGCACCAGGCATAGCCTGGAGCCCCTTCTTCCTGGGCTTTGAGCTATTGCTTTTCCCAGGGTGGTGGGACACTTAGGTGTCCGTTATCTGCAAGATTAAAACCTACCCAGGTGGAAAATGGCAGACGGAGTGCCAAACAAAAGGATTCCTTCCCTCCCTCCACCACGGGAAGGCAGCCCTCTGAGCCCGTGCCAGGGAGGCCGGATGTCCTGCGGGCCATGCCCCTCCCGGCAGATGGCATTTAGAGACCTCAGTGCCCTGCGAGGGAACACAGGAGGCAGAAGTGCAGACTGGGGTCTGCGTGCGTGTCTGAGCCCACCCACTAGCAGGCCAAGTGACCTTGGGGGAATCAGCTCAACTTTCGGCCTCAGCTTTGCCATCTGTAAAATGGGATCATGATGCCCTGTTCACTCTTCTCATGGGGTGTGGAGCAGACTCGTGTGTAAAGACAGGATCTGTTAACAGGGCAAAGCTAAAAAACTGAACTCTGGCCCCTGTCTGTTCTCCTGCTCAGGAAGGTGCTGTGGTGAGAAGGTGTGGCAGAAAGTCCGGTTTGTCTTTAGCGCATTCCCATGGTGGCAAAAGTCTGAAGTGGCCTCCGATGATTAACGATCAGTCACGTAGGTGCTTAATAAACGTTTGCTGGATGCATGGATGCATCGACACCAGCCCCTTACCACTTATTAAATCAGATCTAAATGAATGTTGAGTAGCCGAAGCTCCTATGTCTTGTCCTAGCCCTTCCTACCCAGCTTCCTTGCCCCTGCTCCCCAGCATGGAGCAGGTACCCTAACGCCTGTCATCTTGCTGTCCTGCTGGGTGGTGGCGGGGCCCAGTCTCCCGAAGGCCACACAGTCCTCTTGAGCTCTGTAACCGGTTCCCCCACGCCCCAGGCCTTGCCCGGGCCAGCTCACATCTCTGAGTCACTCCGTCCCCCCTACCCTCAGTGCCTGAGCGTTGGGGAGGGCCAGGCTAAGTGGAAGGATTGAGGGGAGCATTCTGGAAAAGGGGGCACTGCATAAAGGAGGGCCCAGGGGTGGGGACGAATAGATGATGGAAGGGGTGGTAAGTGACGGGGCCCCAGTTTGGGGCCAGGCTCGGTGCCGAGCTCATCACAGACAGTCCCAGGGGGGCGGCTGTTATGTCTGACAATGACCCCTGGTCCTGGCTCCTGCCAGTGGCATGACCTCGTAAGGACTTGACCTTGCTGTCCTTCAGTTTCTCTGGAGGGAGAAGTGGGGATTCAGCCCCTGCTCAAGGGCTGCTTCTGAGAATGAGGAGTTAACATGTGGGACATGCTCGGAACAGGGCCTGCCACACGGAGTCATTGCTGGAGAGACGCTAGTTCCTGTTCGGGTCTCTGGACCTGCACGGTCCAGCCTGGGGGCCACTGGCCACAGGCAACTCTTCAAATTTGAATGAATTAAAATCCAGTAAAATTCACCATTCAGTTCCTCATCTCATGAAGCACATTTCGAATGCTGGGTAAGCAGAGTTTCGGGGCGCGCAGCTGTGGAATGCATGCCTCCAGCACTGGAAAGTTCTATGAGACAGAGGTGCCGGCGGGGGCGGGGAGGCTGGAATAGTGGGGACGTCCGGGGGCGGGGAGCAGAACCCGGGAGGTGGTGGGGGTGGGGCTGGTGGCAAGACATTCTTTTATTGTACCTTTGGACATTTTTTTTATTACAAGCTTTTATTACTTAGCAAAACACCAAAGTGCACCGTGCAGCAAACCTTTTTCTAGAGGAGAAACTGAGGCTCAGAGAAGGTCCAAGGCCGCAGAGTTAGAAAGTGGAGTGGCTGAGGCTGGCACCTCCTGTCTCGTCTGGAACCTGAGCTCTCCACCGCCAGACGGCCTAGGCAGGGATCTGAACGGAAATGGAGACCCCTAGGACCTTCCTCCCTCCTGCAGTCCTGACCAGGGACCACCTTGAAAAGCCCCCCAAGGGAAGCCCCTAGTCAGATGCACGGAGCGCACGTGATGTGGACTGCAGGAAAGAGCTCAGGCTCTGGGGTCAGATGGCGCTGGTTCAAGGCCGGGCTCCTCCACTTAATGTCCGTGAGATCTTGTGCCTCAGTCTTCTCATCTGCAAAATGAGAGGAAGAACCATTCCGTACTTACAGGGCTGCTGCCTAAAGGAAGCAGGACCATGAGAAGTGTTTGGCTCACAGTGAGCCNGGGTAAGCAGAGTTTCGGGGCACGCAGCTGTGGAATGCATGCCTCCAGCACTGGAAAGTTCTATGAGACAGAGGTGCCGGCGGGGGCGGGGAGGCTGGAATAGTGGGGACGTCCGGGGGCGGGGAGCAGAACCCGGGAGGTGGTGGGGGTGGGGCTGGTGGCAAGACATTCTTTTATTGTACCTTTGGGCATTTTTTTTATTACAAGCATTTATTACTTAGCAAAACACCAAAGTGCACCATGCAGCAAACCCTTTTCTAGAGGAGAAACTGAGGCTCAGAGAAGGTCCAAGGCCGCAGAGTTAGAAAGTGGAGCGGCTGAGGCTGGCACCTCCTGTCTCGTCAGGAACTTGAGCTCTCCACCGCCAGACGGCCTAGGCGGGGATCTGAATGGAAATGGAGACCCCTAGGACCTTCCTCCCTCTTGCAGTCCTGACCAGGGACCACCTTGAAAAGTCCCCTAAGGGAAGCCCCTAGTCAGATGCACGGAGCGCACGTGATGTGGACTGCAGGAAAGAGCTCAGGCTCTGGGGTCAGATGGCGCTGGTTCAAGGCCGGGCTCCTCCACTTAATGTCCGTGAGATCTTGTGCCTCAGTCTTCTCATCTGCAAAATGAGGGGAAGAACCATTCCGTACTTACAGGGCTGCTGCCTAAAGGAAGCAGGACCATGAGAAGTGTTTGGCTCACAGTGAGCCTGTAATATCGGTGAGCTCAGGTACTGTTCTTCTTGCCATTTTATTAAACCTTTAAATCCGGTCTCCGAAGGAGCGATATCTGAGGGGAAGCCATTTGTGCTCCCCTGGCCCCCTTGCTTCTTCAGCATTTTCTCTTCCCACACCCCTGGGAAGGGCAAATGAAGAGGGGAGCAGGGAGGAGGCAGCCTGAAGTTCCTCTCGATTGTGCAGTGACACCCGTCCCTGGCGTGTCCCCCTTGGCCTTGCAAAGCGTGGATGGGAATACACGGCGTTCCGATAACAAAGGGTGTGCCGACCAAGTGCAGCCGTGGCCTCCAGGAGTATTTATGGCCCTGTCACAGGGGCAGTCTCCAGATTTCCCTGACAGTCCCAAGGTGAAGAGGCAATTTTGTATCTGCCATTAATCTTGCAAATAAGTGCACGAAGAGGCTGCCGCTGGGGGTTTTCCTATCAACTGAACCCAGTTCGGAGATCGTCAGGCAGGGCTGGGAGCGGCGGGCCTACTGCACTCACTTGGCCGTCATGGCCACTGTGCGGGGTGTGCCGCCGCTACGGCCCTGGCCTGTTGGCGGGTGTGGCTTGGGGCTCCCCACTGGGTCCAGGACTGGCATGCAGCACCCCAAATGGAGGGAGAAGGGGCTGCGGGGTTGGAGAGAGGCAGGCTGCGGAGGACCTGGTGTGGCTCCTACACCTGAGTGATCTTGAGGCCATAAAAGAGGGTACAGCTCACACTTGGGGGACCCGGTTCAGGTTGGGGCCCCTGACTCTCCAGCTGCGGGGCCCTGGGTCACTGCTCCTGTCTGAGTCTCAGGCTTGTCATCTTTTAGATGGAGATTATACCAATGCTTAGCACAGACGGTGACTGTGAGGATTACATGAACTATTACATGACCCTTAGGTGCAGGTCAGAGTAGATGCTGCCCATTGGCCGTGATTACTGGGGCCACAGCCATCTTGCCTTCAAACCCCAACTCCCTCTGCGGTAGGATGACTGAAATGCTCCCATAATGCTCCACCCCTTAAATATACATATATTTACATTTATGTAAATGGTGTGTCATCCATCACTGACATCAGGGTGAATAAAGGACTGAAGAGCAGGGCTGTTTGGGGGCAGGGGTGGGAGGACCCAGGAGGCACTGGGAACTTTGAGCAAGGGGGAGAGGACCCCTGGCACGTGTGTTGGGCTTTGCGGTGTATCCAGGACATGCATTTTTGTTGTCTCACGTGTTCGCCTCCCAAATCAAGAAGTGAACAAGCAGGGTCTGGCAACGATAACTTTGCTACGTTTTCTGCCTTCACTTTTCCTGAAATCTCTGAAAGACTGTCACTTCTCCCCCCACCCGCAGTCTCTCCCTGTCTCTCAGGCCATCTGCTTGTGCCTGTTTCATCATATGCCGACCTCACGTCTCGGGGCCCTTTCTGATCTGTAACCACTAACTCAACAGCTCACTCGCGTTCAGCCAGCCAGTTCAGTACTCACACAATGAATCAACCCATCTTCTAGTCAGTCAGCTGGCCAACCAGTCAGCGAACTGACCATCTAACCAGCTAACTAACCATGGAATTGAGGAATTGAAGAACCGACTAACAGTCAACCAACTGACTAACCAGCCAGCCAGCCAGCCAACGAATCAAAGAACTAGTCAACCAGACAACCAGCTACTCAACCATGCAACGAGCAACTAATAAATCATTTCACCAACCCACAGACCAATGAACTGACCAAATAACCACTAACTAACAAATCCACCAAAATATACTGGTTTGGGGCAAACGCCCACCACGAGACTCTGGCTCGTGGGAGGAGAAGGCCGGCTGCCTCCTGTCTGGGCCTCCAGAAGCCCTCCTGAGTGGGAAGGGCCCCACTCTTGACCTGCCTCCCGGCATAGCCCTGGGCCAGGCATTTTCTCCGAGGATCCCACTCGTGCAGCGTTTTGCAAACTGCATTGCCCTGGGCCTGGGGCTCTGTGGAAGGGCCAGGGGCTGCCTTGGGAGGCAGGGGGCGGGGCCGGGGCAACCAGGTGGGCAGGTACTGAGATGGTCTTCCCTGTTTTCTACATTGGGATTTTGGGTAAGACTTTGAGGAAAAGTTAGATGTCTTTAAAAACTTTTTTAAATAAATGTTTTAGCTTTAAAGGCCAATGATGGTGTCTTTGTGGGTATGGGGAGTCATGAAGAGACCCCAAGGCCTTGCACCTGGAGTTCCCAGTGGGCAGGACATGGTGAAGGACAGAGGCAGCCACCAGAGGCAGCCACCAGGACATGGGCCCTCCGAGTTCCGGGGCAGGGCGGCTGGGAGCCGCATGCATTGTACTTAGAAGCTCTCAGAGACCTCACGTGTCAGCGAGGGGCTAGTACAAGCCACCCCTGACTGCATCTCCTCACCTGTTTCCAAGCACAGCCTGCTTCCCACGATCCAGGGCCAGCTGGAACGTCCACACAGCTCCTGGCCAGACATGGGAAGACCTTGGAAGTGGCACCCACTCTGAACTGATGCCTAAGGATCGTCGGCCCCGGCAAGGTCTTCGGCCCCGGAGAAACAGCCATCCTGGGTGCCTGTTTCTCAGTCACCACAGTGGACGGAATGGGGTGGGGATGTGTCGGGAGTCTGTTTGTAAACCGCCAGCCTCCTGGGCGGGGTGTGCAGCTGGGACTTCTACGGGGTTTCAGCTCCGAATAGCAGACAGAGCCCAGGGTTCTCCCATGGGGGGTCAGGCGTTGGACTGAGTCCCGCCTTGCTGTGAGACCTCAGGTGAGTCACTTCACCTTCCCAGGCCTCTATTCCCTCTTCTGTAAGATGGGATCGGTCAGTGGTCACCGCTGAAAAGCACAAGGCCAAGAGCAGGGCACGTCTCTGTTTAGTGGAACGGCCCCCTCCTCAACTTCACAAATGGAGAAACTGGCCAAGCAGGGGATTTTTGGAAAAACTGGGATTATAATCAAGGTTTGAGTTGATGTCTCTCTTCTTAACCCCAAGACAGCTTTCCCTCTCTTTTCTGGGTCCCTTTCTCCCAGCCACGCAGCCCTGCCTGGGAGAGGCGCTGGCTCTGTCCAAGCCCCCAGGGCTGACTCCTGCAGCCTCTTCTTCTCTCTCTTTCTGGGTCTTCTTAGCCAGGCCCGCCCCGCCCGCCAGCAAGGCGTGGGTTTCAATCTCTCCATTCATTGAACATTCCCAGAGGGCCTGCCTGCTGATCCGAGGGGCTATCATTTATTCAGACGCGTCACCCCGTTTCCTGATTTATTGGTGACAGGTCATCTGTGTTCTGTGGCAGCCACGGTCGTGCCATTAATTTTTCAGAGATTAAGAGCATGATGGGGAAGTTAAGTTTAGTGATTCTGGGCGTCCTGGGGGAGCAGCTCCTGGGAGGGGCCCCCTCACCCCAGAAGGCTCTCCCGGCGAGAGGTGAGTCCCTCTCTGCTGCTTTTCAGGGTGAGAAGTGCTCTGACTGGACCGTGGTCCTATGAGAATCCCAGGCTGTGGGAGAGTCACAGACGGTCAGAGCCAGACAAGTCCTCTCCTTTTACTGTTGGAGAAACTGAGGCCCAGGCGGGGAAGCCACCTCGTCATGGACAGACAACCAGGGGCTGCACCCCAACTCCCCTTCATGCTCCCCGTGCAAGGCCTTTCTCCCGGGGGTGGGGCTTAGCCACACAGTGGAGGAAGGGAACTTTGAGGGGAACATACCTCTTTCCGAGCACCCCCACTTAGGGAGAAAGAAGCCAGAGTCCAGAGAGGACCTTTGACCTCTTGGTTGTAAATTGCATAGGCATTTCTGATTTTGTGCTACTTCCCTCGCACCCACCTCAGTGCTTAGCACATAGTAGGTGCAACCAACTCTTGGGAGAAGAATGAGTGTTTGTCAGCATGTCTGGAACCAGAGCCATGGGACACGAAGCCTGCACTGGGGCTCAGTGGCCCGTCTCGGCAACAGTGGCCTCGTGGCCGCACAGTCTGTCCTGTTTCCTGTGTGCATTTCCCACATTGCAATGAGCAGTGGGCGGGGAAACGGAACTCCCATAGGTGCGAACTCTGCCTTCCAGAGAGTGGGAATTTTCACCTAGGGCTTCACTCTGGGCAGGTAACCCGCTCCCCCTGCTTCAGGTGGGATCCACAGCTTGAGAAATTACCCTGGAGGCTCCATTGCTCAGTAAGACAGGCTTCTGGGATTCATCTGAAACAGATCCCAGGAGGGAGGCCTGAGAGCTGGAGTAGGTGGGGGGTGGGGGCGGGGGAGGCAGCGAGTCTGGAAGGATGGCGAGGAGAGGCCGGGGGCTCCTTCTGTTTGCAGACGGTGCCTGCGTGATTTAGCACCAACTGAACGTGACGATGAGGACATTCCCCGGGTGAGGACCCTGCCCCAGCAGAAACCGTGAGCCAGTTCTTGAAAGAGAAAAATAAGCTTGGTTGAAATGATAGCATCCAATTCTAGTAGATCCAATTCACAAAGACTTAATTTCAATGTTACAGACTTTTCCTGAGCACCCACTGTGTGCTGGAGACACAAGGCTGTAAATAGTTATGAGAATGGATTCTGTCTGGAGCCAGGCCATCCAGGTCTGAATCCCGGCTCGACCATTTAATAGTTGTGTGACCTTGGGTAAGCCACTTCGCTGAGCCTCACTTTCCTCGTCTGTAAAGTGGGGATAATAGTAACAGGGTCGTTGTGAGGATTAGAGGAGTTAGTACACATAAAGAACTTGTAGGATGTCGGCACACAGTATGTGCTCAGTAGTATTGCTCTATTATTACTTAAATAGAGTGAATGTTCGGGGAGTTATGCAAATGAGGCTGCAGGGAGAGTGAAGGCCAAATTACAAAGGCTCTCAGCCCCTACTTGCTGGACCTCACTTGTCCTCAGTGTCTCCCCTGGGGATTTCTGGAGGCCTCCAGGGGCACTTCCCTTGTGTTCAGGAAACTGCCTGCCCACATTCTGCAGCTCCGAGCATCCTGAGGAAGTCCCGGCCCACAGGCTGGTTCCCCTTCCAGGTAACCCCCACCGCCTGGTTTCTGCTGCAGAGGCCCCACATGGGCAGTCTGCACTTCGTCTGTGGCCCTTGAACATATTTCCGTGGATGGCATGGTGTCACAATTTGAGCCAGCTTCCACAAGCCAGGAGATGTTGTATTTAAAGAAACTGTATTTTTAGATATTTTCAAATGTGAAAGGAAGACCTGGCAAATCTTCCACAAATGCACAAACAGGTCTGCATTTCTGCTGGGCCACAAGGGGCTGAGTGGGTAGCCACCACCCTGTTTGTTAGGGTGGTCGGGGATGTGGGCAGTGACTGGGTTGAGGACCACGGTCTCCACTAGGCCCCCAGGCCCCGGGGGGCTCCCTCTGTTCACCACCCGCTAGGTCCTCCTGTTCCTATGAGTAGCCTGGCCTCTACAAGCTTTCATTCCCTGCCCCCATCCAACCCTTCCTGGCCCTGCTGACCCCTCTGTCCCCTCCCCAAGAATTCACTCCAAAGACCTTCCTGCTTCCCACTTCAGCCCCATCTCTCACCCTTGGCGTGCAGATTTGAAAACAAATGGTCATTGACTTGCCAAGGACAAGCGATTCATTAGACACCAAGACTCGAAGACCTGCTGCAGGAGAACCTCCCGGCCATTCTGATGTCTGAGGCCTCTTCTTATATTTTGCTGCCTTTGGGCCTCCGGTGGGCAGATGGTCTACTAGTAACGACAATCCAGCGCCCGCCTCCCACCCTGCTCTCTTCTCTTTCTTCCTAAAATTTACCCCATGCTCATGTGTGGGGTCGGGGCTGGGGGCTGTGAGAGGATTTTGGAGCCTGGGGGACACGTGTCTACACCGGGCAGGCTGCATTTTGTCCTTTCCCCATGCGTGGCACCCCTCTGGGGGCTGCACAGGACCGTCAGAGGGGTGGGGAGAAGACGCGGGATCTGACCGGTCTCCTTCAGAACCTTGCCACCCACCAGGCAGTTCTCGGCCCAGTGGAGACAGGAGGGAGCGCACGTAAGGAGTGCAGACTCTTGGGCCCCAGCGCAGACCTGCTGAACCAGAACCTGCATTTTGACCAGTTCCCCAGGCAATTCATGTGCCCAGAGCGCTGTTTAGCTTGATCTTGGCCCTGGCATGCATTTGTCGAAAGTGGGCAAAGCCTTCTATAGTGATTCTTAAATGACGACGGGATCTGCTTCTTACCCACCCCCCTGCCCCCGCCCAGTGCCTGATATATATAGTAGGTGCTCAGTACGTTTTTACAAATTTGAATCTTCTACAGGGGTTGGGTTCTCTATGTAGTTCTCAGCCTTGGCCACATACCTGGACTCCCCTGGGGAGATTTAAACATTAGTGGTCTCTGGCCCCACCTCCAGAGAGTCTAATGACTGAATGACTGGGCGTGGCCTGGGCATTGCCCGGGCGTGGAGAGTTGGAAATTCTCCAGAGCCCCAGGTGCAGCCCCTGCTGGGAACCGTTATGTTGGTGCCTGTGATGAAAATCCTCAGTGGTCGAAATCACTCTTTCCAATCCCACAGGGGGGCTGATGTGGGAGAGAGACCCCACTCACCATCTCTGTTTGTCCTCAGTGTTGGGATTGGATATCCACGTCCCCACTAAAGACCCTGCCTGGCTTGCATTTAGGGACCAAGGCACATGGAACACATGTCTTTGAATGCAAGGGTCACTCCTGGGTGATGCCCCAGGAGAGATGTGCACTGTGTGAGGGGGTGCCCAGGGTGCGAGAGATCTTCTACTTATACGGATGCCCTGCTCTTTTACCCCCCCACTCCTCTCCTTCCGCTTAATTCCTATTCCTGCTTTTGGTCTCAACTTGGTCACTTTCTCCAGGAAGCCCTCTGTGACTAACTCCAGGATAGGCAGGTTTCTTTGTTATATGTTTGCAAAGAATGGTGCTCTTTACATAACCCAGTAGGCTGACACTCAGGCATGTGAGGCTGGGCGTGATGTCTAGCGCCCCCTTCTGGACTGGAGGCTCACTGGGGTCCTTCATTGTATTTGCAGGGCACTTGGCGGTTTCTGTTAAAATTGCAGTGAACGATTGCTCATATGACTAAATCAGTGAATGAATGAATAAGTGCAGTTCTGCATGCACAGGTGGTTGAGGGGGGTCATGATTGAGGAAAGGGTTCTTCCTTTCCATATGGCTTCTGGGTCATCAAGTTTTATCCCGTTTCCATGAGGGACCCTGTAGTGTGCAGTGAGGCATGGCTGTATTTCTTAGGTCTATAATTTTCCAATAATTAGGCTTTCAGGCACGTATATCTTGTGGTTCGAATATGATTCAGTTATAGCTCTGTTGCTAAAGTAACCGCATACGTAAGCCCTCAAAAATGCACTTTACTAGTGATGGGCTACTGTGAATTTGTGCTATTTAGGTAACTTGCAATAGACTTTCAGGGCAATATAATTACATGGCTGGGTTACTTTTAATTTCATGGGGCAGCGTTGCTCAAGCCTTCGTCATTCCGGTACCACCTTTTGAATTTTTGTCCTGCTTGTGTGCTGCCTCTACCGTGCCATGAATTTCACATTTTTTTAAACCTCATTTAAAATGTCAGTAAAGGTACTCTTGAAAGATATCAGTACATGTAGCTCAAAAGGAACATTTAGATGACCATAGGAAATAGAAAACCAGTTATGTTATTGCTTTTCTCAAATAGAAGGTAACCATAAACTAGCTCCCACCCAGTAAACAGGGAAAAATGAAACAATGTTATTAAATGCTAGCTAGACACAGTTGCCTGCCCAAGGCTCTGAGCCTAATAACGCCTGTTCTTTGTGTCAGAAAGGGAGATTGGGAAGTGCTGGTGAGGGTGTCAGTGTCCTGTGGACACTAAATTGAGACTTTTTCCTAGACGCAATGAGAAGGCTGGGGAAGAATGGAAAGCGTGTAATTTATCTTATGATTCAATATTTGTTCAGCACCTTGTTCATATTCCAGGGCATTACGTTTGCATAGAAATCCATCTGTATGAGCTCATCGTTTGCTCTTAGAAAGCCAACAGCAAGCTTGATGTTTTGCTATCATGTTGGTTTCCTCCCGTTCTTTCTTACGGCCAAATCAAAAGGGTTGGGATTGAGCAAGTCTTAATTAAGGTCTTTTTTTCTCCCCTGCCTAAACTGTAAAGTTAAGAACCACTGACAAATCACGGGGACCTTCGAGGCACAACTGACCAGGGTGGGGACCCTGGTTTTACTACTCTTTTGCTCCGTGACCTGGGACAAAGCTCTTCACTTCTCCTAAGTCAATATTTTCTCAGCTGTAAAATGTGCATGGTAGTATCAGCCTCAAAGGGCTGACAGAGGCTTATTAAAAACAGTATTATACGTGAATCCCCCCCCTCGAACAGGACAGGCGGTCTGTAATGGGTAGTCATCATCCATCCCGTTAGCCCGAGAGAATGGGACAGGGTCATCAGTGGCTGGCACCTGTTTGATGCTCAATAAATACCCTCACGTTTGATCTGGTTCAGGGTCGCAGAGGGTGGGGGATGCTGTTTGCTCACTCTACCGTCTTCAGAAAGTTTTCTCTGATTAGGTGGTTTGAAAAGTGTCACGTGTCGATTTAGAGATTCTGCCCCTTTGTCCCTTGAGGTGCTAGGGGCATGGGCTGTGCGGGGCAGGCAGTGTAAGGGGCTTCAAACCGTTTGTTTCATGGATGGTGGAAGCAAAGCAGATGTGAGACCATGAAATCTTTAGCCATCAGAACTAGAAGGACCAAGCAGCCTCGTTTTCCAGAGGGGGAAATGGAGGCCTGGAGAGAGAAGCTGAATTGACTAAGTCAGTTGGAAGCACAGTGGAGGCTTGCAACTATGTCTCCTGATACCCACCCGGTCCAGAGCTCTGCCCTCAACATCATGTCCAGTCCTTATTTGCCTCCTCCAGCTGTTGTCGTGTAATGGTGATCTGCTTGTCTTTCTTCCCAGAACTCTGCAAAGCCTCTGGCCTCATCTCTCCTCTGGGAATAAATCCACATTCTGCCCCGGCACCTGCGGAGAGCAGGCAATGCTGGGAGCGTCCATGTGTGCTCACGTCATTCTACTCAGGGTCCAGCTGCGATCCCTGGGGTATGCGCATGCGCACGCCAGAACGCGGGTTTGCCAAGCCGTCTGGAGAAAAACATTGCGTCATGTCTTCCCGCCCGTGTCTCATCTGTTGGACTAAAACATTTTTTATTGTTTAGTACTATGCAAGCCATTATTGTTTAGTACTATGCAAGCCACCTTCATGAAGAATATGGAAAAGGAAAGAAGTACTAAGAAGTTTAAAAAAATTGCAATCCCACCATCCAGAGAAAATCACTGCTAATACCTTGGCACATTTCCTTCCAGTCTTTTTTCTCTTCACATATATGTATTTCCCCCCAGCCACCCAGGACACCCACATCCTATAAACAGAGTTTTATACCTGCTTTCCCCCTACCCCCACCATTATGTTACGACCATTTCCCCATGTTACTAAATATTTTTCCTTCTTTTCTAAATATTTCTTCTTTTTTTCTAGAGGATCAAGGATTTGTATTCATGGGTTTAGAGAAAATATGTTATTTTTCTATTAAAATCAGCATGGCCACATTGTGAGGTGGAGGGCAAAATGTGCCTGAATTTTGTAACTGTGATGGGCAGCTTAAGTGAAAAATGAGCAGATGAGCTTAGACCTACGGAACTATGCATTCATGCTTCTCTGACATTTGACGGGCAAGGGTGAGCAGTGTCAATCTACTTTAAGAGAATTTTCTCTATTTAAGAGAATTTTCGTGAATTTATTGGAGCCAAACTGATGACATATGCTGAGGACCAAGATCGCAGATGCTCCTAGAGACATTTTTAAATCTAGTACTCACCAAGTATCATTTACTTAATATGTGTTATATATTACAAATGTATCATATACTTAATAGATACTTATACATTGTGTAGTATATACAGTAGGCTTCATATATAACATGTATTACATAATTATATACAAAATAACTTTATACATAATTTACATGTCACGCAGTTCATCTATTTAAAATGTATGTTTCCATGGTTTTTAGTATGTTCATAAGCGTGTGTAACTAGCACCACAGTCAATTTTAGAACATTCTCATTGCCTCAAAAAGAGACCCTTTATGCATTAGCAATTATTGCCTGTTTCTCGGCAACTCTGACAACCACAGACCTATTTTTGTCTCTGTGGCGTTGCTTATTCTTGACATTTCATGCAGATGGAATTGTGTAATATGTGGCCTTTAGGGTCTGGCTCCTTTCATTCTGTAATGCCATCACGGTTCATCCTTGTCGTAGCAAATATCAGTCTTTCATTTTCTGGTACCCGAACAGTCATCTGTTCTATGGATATACCACATGGTGTTGGTCCCGTGTTTAGCTGTTGTGACTAACGCCGCTATGAACATCTGCGTACGCGTTTTTGCACGTACGTGAGTTTTTGCTTCTCTTGGTGTCTGCTAGGGGCGGGGCTGCTGGGTTCCAAGGTAGCTCTGTTTCTCCTTGGGAGGAACTGCTGGGCTGTTTCCACAGGATCTGTGCCATTTCTCTTCCCATCAGCAGTGTGTGAGGACTCCCACTTCCCCCACGCAGTCCCATGCTTGTTACTACAGCCCTCCTTGTGGGTGTGATCGGGTTTTCACTGTAGTTTGGATTTGCATTTCCCTAATGACTGAGGTCATTGAGAATCTTTCCATGGGCTCATCGGCCCTTCGTGTGTCTCCTCCAGAGAAATGTTTATTTGGATCATTTTCTCATTTTTCAGTTGGGCCATGGAGTTGTCTTTTTTTAAAAAGATTTTATTTATTTATCTTTTAGAGGGGAAGGGAAGGAGAGAGGGAGAGAAATATCAATGTATGGTTGCCTCTTGTGCACCCTCTGCCGGGAACTGGCCTGCAACCCAGGCATGTGCCCTGACTGGGAATTGAACTGTGATCCTTTGGTTTGCAGGCCCGCGCTCAATCCACTGAGCTACACCAGCCAGGTGGAGTTGCCTTTTTATAGCACGTTGTAAAAGTTCTTTTATGTTCGACATCCAAGCGCCTTGTCACATACACGGTTTGCAAACAGTTTCTCCCCACTCTGTGGGTTTTCTCCCCACCAATGATATCCTTTGAAACACGAAAGTTGTTTTGATTTTTATGAAGTTTCAAGAATATTTTCAAGACATGATTTTATGAGATAATTTAATATCTCCTCTGGGTATGCCATAATCGAACACTTGTGTTCCCAGGTAATTTACTATTGTTGTTAATCGTGTTAAGCTATAGCTCTTTGAATAAATCTATGCACAGTGCTAATGGTTTTCTTAGGACAAAGGCCAAGAAGTGCCACTTCTCTGCCTAAGGGTGTGAGTGGTTTTACGACACTCAGGACAGTGCTCTCAGAAAAGGCAGTGCCCATGTGCCCGTCTCCGCCCACCACCTGCCCCTGCGGTGCATTCGGGAGTCCAATTGCTGCATCCCCTGCTGCTTTTATTTATAACAAAAACTTCTTCTCTGGATTTGCTGAAAATTCACTGGATTTCACTGACTTGTAAGAGGAGCATCTAGCTGGTCCCGGCTCCACTGTGCAAGAACCCGGTCTGGGGAAGAAAATTTGAGGTCCATCAGAGGTAAGTCCAGGTAGAAGGGATGGCTAACCAGATTCCAGCATCCCTGTCAAGAGATGCAGTCTTATTTATTTATTTATCCTCATCCAGTATACATTTATTGATTTTTAGAAAGAGAAGGAGAGGAACATCGATAAGAGAGAAACATGGATCAGTTGCCTCCCATATGTGCCCTTGACTGGCAATCGAACCCGCAACCCAGGTATGTGCCCTGATCAGGAATTGAACCCTCAACCTTTCAGTTTCTGGGAAGGCTCTCCAACCAACTAAGCCACTGAGCCAGGGCCAAGAGATGCAGTTTTATTCCTTTCCTGTGCAGACAACAGCTTTCTGGGAAGAGAAACCATTCCTTCTGGAAAGTTTTTTTTGGCGGGGCTTTTGCAGAACTCGGAGCAGGAAACAGAACCTCCGAGAACATTCTGCCGGCCAGCGGTGGGCCTTCATTCCACATCGGTCACCACTCACTCCTGTTGGCAGCGTTAATTCACCTCTCCCTTCCTGTGTGAAAAAAGAATCCATTCAGGCTATTCCAGATTGGTGGGGTTGGACTGTACCAGGGAGTGTGTGGCTTTAAGCAGTTATTCCACGATCGATTCATCCCACAAACGTTTCTTGAACATCCATTATGTACCTGTCATAGCACTAGAGGTACCAGTATGGATCAGATTCACAAGTCTGATATGTTTACCCATATGCTTACCCATTTAAAATTCCAGAACCCCGTGTAACTGTTGGACCTGCCTGTTTGGAGAACCTTGTGCCACGCCCCCCACCCGCCGCCATGTAAGTTTTATGTGTTTATGGCTCCTTTGGAGACTCTCAGTAGATTTCCCAGGGTCGGGGGCATGGGTGCCAGGTTCGGGGTCTTTGTTACAGTCTAGTAAATGAAAACAAGAGATGTCAGTGTCAGAGTTGTGTCGTTATGATGACATAACCCCTTGAAGCTTGACCCGCGATCAAGGATTTCCACTCACAGACTTTGACATTTCAACAGCAGCTGTAGCAGAAAGTCCCGCAGATGTGGTCCCAGGCCTCACGGAGCCCACGGTCCTGGAAGGAGTTCTTCCCTGTCCTGGACTGCCCTGGGGACAGCTGCTGAATCTCAGCAGGGCATGTGTCCCCTGGCTCTTGCCAACTCTGTGTTGGGAAGGAATAAGGGTGAATAAGCAGCAGAAGGGAAGCCTCAGGGAGCCTGGATCTCGCCGGGTTTGGCGACCTCCAGTCCAGGCCGGGGCTGCGGGGCGGCTGAGCGGAGCTTGGTCTTGGATGATGTCAGAGCCCCATTAGGGTTTTGGGAACCGGGAGGCCTCCAACGGTGAAAACCAAGGTAGACATCTGTGGGCAGGAAATGAAGCCAAGAGCGTGGCCACCCATGCTCATCAGCTCTGGGAGGTCTGCACACTGCGTGTGACTGCTTGTGCCGTGTTCCGTGGCACACGACTTGAGGCCTGTGAAACCAGTGGAGACGGGCAGATCCCCCGCCCCGCCCCCTGCCTCCCACAGGGATGAGTCACCCCGAGGTAGGAAGGTGTCCTTCAGGGTGAATAATTCACAGGCTTCCCTCGCTGAGTTCTGGATGAGCCCTTGGGCGCTCATCCCCTCTCTGTTGCCCCAACTCCACACACGGGGCACGTGGGGAGGGCCCATAAAAGTTCTTTTATGTTCGAGATCCAAGCGCCTTGTCACATGCACGGTGACAGGACGCGACCAGGAGGCCGCCAGCTGCTTCAGAACAGGCAGTAGAGTGGCACAGAGAGAAAGACATCTGATTTATGAACCTCCCGTGTTCTGGCGCTTCAGACGGGGACTGTCTGGGAAGGGGAAAGCCCAGGAAAATGGAGGAGGGTGTTGATTTAGACACAGGCCATCTCCTCAGATGCTTAGGGTCCTGTGACTGGGGCTTTCTCGAGGGTCGTGGAGTGCTGGAGAGGACACGAGGTAGGAAATGACTGAGGGTCGGCTGTGTTCCGGGGACTGTGCTACGTGCCTTATACGGGTTAACATGAGTCATCCCCCCACCACTCATTGTTACTGCTATTGCTTCTGGGCCCTCTATGATAACCTCTGTGAGGCACAGAGAGGTTAAGCCACTTGTCCTAGGTCACACAGCTGGTGGTCAGTGGTGGGGCAGGATTAGAACTTCCACCGCACCCCCCATCTCCCCCAGTCGCTACCCTGAAGCTCTCAGGCTGCGGTAATATTTTCTTGATCATCCGATAGGACCTGGGCCCTCATCCAGTGAAGGGTAGCCCTGAGCCAGGATCTGAGGCCCCCCTGCTTGACAGTTGTTGCCCCTCTAGCTCTGGGACCATGGGGTGGTCCTAGGAGAGAGGGTCCTCCGTGCCTGGGTTGACCAGCCGCTTGGGAAGGGTTTTCCTGTTTATAGAACTGGTACCAGTCCTTGGCTGCTCCCGGCACAGCGGGGACGTGCTGAGGAGGCAGGCCAGGCTGGAAGCACGCGGGTGAACCCAGTAGAAGGCCCGAATGGTGACCAGATACCCAAGGGCACCTGTGTGCCTGGAGGACGTGCCAGTGGAGCGGGGGCTCTGAGGTCAGAGACCCCTGGACGTCACCCACCTGGGCCCCAGGCCAGAGCCCCCCACCCCCCCCGCCCCGTCTCCCCTCTGCGGCGGCAGACCGAACTCTGAGCTTAGTCTCTGAGTCACAGGCCCCAGCAGGAAAATAAACTTTCTGTACTTAAGAGGAGGAGGGAGAAGCTTGCTTTTCAAAAATAGGAGAGGCAGCCCTGTTGCTATGACGAATTTCTCGTGTTGCTCCGTGTTTTTAAAATTTTTTTATTTTTTGTAATGACCCACATAAAAAGGTACATATGGCCTCCTTGTAAAAATCCATGGAAAAATCTCCCTCTGACGCCCGATTCGAGGGAGGTTCCAGGAGAACGGGGGCCAGGAGAGGATGTTTTCAGGCCTTTGCCGGCCCTGGCATCTCTGACGTTTTGGGAACCCCACCCTACATCAGGGCAAACCTCGAAATGTCCCTACAGATCCCAGTACGCATACGCACTTCTTATAAAAAATATCTGGAAAGATTCTAAAAGAATTCCTACTCCATCGTTCTCTGAAGACTAAATTATTCATCATGTTCTTGCGATCGGGCTGTTCTGTTTCGAAAGACGCAGCAAGTGCCTCGGACAAGCAGTGGACTCGCTGAGGTGTTGTAGGTGTTTAATCAGACATTTAGTAACTTCAAGTCTGCAGTCGCCTTTTGGTGTTCTGGGGCCCACTTGCTCGTAAATTTGGGTTTCATATCTCCTCGAGGGCCCTTGATAAGCTGGTGGGCTTCGGGCTCTGGGCTTCTTGTGGTGGGCCAAGGGCTCGGGAGAAGGTGTGCTGAGAGACAGAGGGGAGGGAGGCTGGGAGAAAATGATGAAATGGGGTAAAATATAAAGAATCCGTGACTTACGGTGAAGGTGTATGGGCGTTCTTGCTACTTTTTTGTAAGTTTAAATAAAATGAAAAAATGAAATGATGTCCAAATAAAAAATGAAAATGTCTCCACACCCAAGGTGATGATGGTGGGAATGGATGGGAGGGGTCAATGAATTAATTGGCATATTTTCGGGCAGGGAGGGGCCAAGGGGTGTGGCTCCTGGTTTTCTTCCCCTCTAGCCAAGCAGGTCTGTTTTCTTGTGCCTTATATTTTGGGGATCCATATAGATTCTTCTGGAAGAAAGGGGACAGGTCTGAGGACCTGAGGAATCTAGGTCCAGTCATCTGGGAGGCCATGGGCTTTTCTAACAGTGAAGGGGGAAAAAGCTGAGTCACTGGTTGTAGGTTGCGGGGTGGGGGCTGGGGGAGGGGGAACAGGGAGGAGAAAGAAGTGGCCCGGATGGTGAATTCAAGTCTGCAAACTGGTGCCTCATCGGCCTAGTAGGATGCTGGGTGCTGCCCTGGGAGCTTTGTGAGCACCTGGCCCCTTTAATTCTCACGACACCCCGTCAGGCAGGTGCTGTTACAAGCCCCACGTTCGAGAGGACACTGAGGCTCAGAGAGGTGGAGTCACTTTCTCAAGTTCACACAGCCAGGGATTAGCTGAGCCAGGGTGCAGATCTGGGGACCCAGCTCCAGCCATGCCACTGACAACACAGCGAGAATGGAGACTTTGGTAGGTGCTGCAAGGCCAGAGGCGGGAGGGAGGTGGGGGACATGGGCTTTCAGAAATGGCCCGCAGCATCGATGCCACGCCGTGTATTAGGCACTTGCTCGGAGCCCCATTCCCCATACACGTCACACAGGCTCTAGCGAATGCGCCCAACCAGCCTCTAGCAGTGCCCCGGGGAGAGAAGAGGGCTGCGTTTGCAGATGAGGCCTTTTTAATGCCTAGTCCTCGCATCCTTGAGGACTGTGTGCCCAGTTTCGTCCTGAGTACGTTGTTATGTATCCACTCACGTCGTCTTCCCAACGGTGGTGGGAGGTGGGTGCTTTGTCACTCCCGCCGGCAGAGCAGAAAGCTGAGATTCAGAGAGGTTTGGGAATTGTCCTGGGTCCCGCAGCTAGCAAGGGGAGGACCCTTGGATGGATGACATTGGCCCCAGTTGGATAATCCGGGACGACCTCCCCATCTTAAGATTCACAATTTAATCACATCTATAATTTAGTCCCGTGGGCACCGAATGAACCAGATGACCTGCCCAAAGCCATGCAGCCAGTCACGGCTGAAGTGGAGCCCATACCCCAGGGTGGCCTGTCTCTGCCCTAAGGAAGTCCAAAACAGGCACAGTGTGGGCTTCCAGAAAATCCTTGTGCCATGGAAAGCATCTTTGAAGACTTCCTGATGTGAGAGCCTCTTTGGTTAACCTGGTTTAGCCTCTGATGATTAGGGAGATGGAGGACACCGTTTAGCTTTAACTAGTGTGAGGAACCCATGAACACCTAAGATCAGTCAGAAATACCAAGGGCAGCGGGAACCAAGATCATCTACACTAGGGTTGGCCGGTACACGGGACAGGACGGGGCAGGCAGGAACCAGCGCCCTGGCCTCTGAGGCCAATGGGGTGGACTTTTATTGGAGGGCAGAGTGGGATGAGGAAGGCAAAGCGCACTTCCCCAGGTCCAGGGAAGGCATTGCTAATCAATCACCGTGTGCTTTCCAGCCAGGCATGGATGTGGCCTCCGGATCCCTCAGCATCAAGGTGAAGCTTGATCCACCGTCTTGGAACTACCCAGTCTTCAAGGGAATAGACCAAGTCTTCTTTAAATACTCTGCAGGCCGCTGCCTCTCTCTCCAGCCCAAGGTCCCTATGTCAGACCTTAGATTTCAGAATCCTTTTAATAAAACACCACCACCATCTCACCCTCCCCAACCCTTTTTTGCTGCAAGGGGGTGAAAAAAGCCAAACTTAGCCATGTTCAGAATGGTGGCCAAGGTCCTATGGCTTCTGATTGTCTCCAGCGTGGCCCAGCTCCACCTGTTCCTTCCCGGGCCCGGAGGGGCTGGCTGTGTGCTTCAGCCCCACCAGTGGCATCCAGAGGCCTGCTTGGCCTGGAGCCCAGAGCCCTCCCTCTCTCTGCCAGATGTGGCTCCCAGATGATGAAAGGGTTTCTAGGCTCCGCCGAGGAAGAAATGCCAATTGGCCACAAAGTTCGGCAGTATAGAGCTTTATTGGGGTTTGCGCACCTGGGCCAGGTTCCCCGGCCCGCATAGTGTGGCTGGGGAAGTCATGCCCTAGCAGGGAATATGGCGGAGTTTTATTTTGGTTGGCTCTCTTCGTGGGAGCTGGGGATTGGTCCCCTTTGAACAAAGCAGCAATATACCATTGGTGGCTTTCCTCGGGCTCAGGTTGCTATACGGATAAAGCCCGCCCTTCCCGCTCTCTGGTTTGACGTCAGCCATATTTCCGGGATGTAGTTCAGCCGCCATTTTGAATTGTAGTCCAGCCGCCATTTTGACCTACCCCGCCCATCCTGACATGCCGACTTCTTTGATAGGATAAGGGTCTGGCTACTTCCTGCTGTCAGGCAGGCGTAGAGGGGAGGGCCTAGAAGTCAGCTATTTCTGGTTCATCAGGGAGGGGCAAGTAGGTTCGGGCCTGAAGCAGCGTCTGGTTGAAGGTAACCCCTTTAAGTTTGCGTGGGAGATAGGGTATTGGGGTTGGGATGGGAAAACATTGGGCCGCTTGAGGCGGACGACCACGGGGGGCTGATGGGAAGCTATGGTTGGGGTAGAAGTGTCCCATACTTGTGGGTTGATGAGGGAAGGGGAAACAGGTAGAGCTGGAGGAGGAACTGGATGTTCTAACAGCAGGAGGATAAGGGGTCGGGTTTTGCACGATCTGGAGAGTGGCGCCTAATAATTGGAGAACATCCCATCCTAAAAGCGGAAAAGGGCAGGAGGGTATGACAAGGAAGGAATGGGAAAAGGGAAAGCCGTCCAGACTGCAGCTGAGTGGGGGCGGGCGGGGGGGGGGGGTGGCTCACCACAGGCGAGACAGGGTCCCGTCAACCCCCATGACCGAGATCTGGGAAGGTGTAAGAGGTCCTGAAAAAGATGGTAAAACAGAGTAGGTAGCCCCTGTGTCCACTAGGAAAGAGATGGACTTACCCGCTACCTGCAGCGTTACCCTGGGCTTGGTGAGGGTGATGGGGGTCTTTGAGTCTGGGCCACTTCAATTGCCTAGGAGTCTGAGAAGTTCCGGTGTGGCCAGGGAAGAGTCCACACCTTGATCGGCTGGTCCCCGTGTGGAGGCACCTGGGACGAGCCTCTAAGGGGACAGACATCCCTCCAGTGGCCAAGCTGTCGGCAATCTGGGCAAGGCTTTGTTGGTGGCCGAGGTTGAGGACACTGGCGGGCCCAGTACCCTTCTTTGCCACACTTGAATCAGGCCCTGGTGGGGTGTTCTTTGGCCCAGACTTAGGCTTCACCCCCGTGCCGGTGTTTGCCGCCAGCCGCAGGGCCGCTAGCGTGGCTTGGGTTTGCAGGACTACCTTTTGCTGTAGGCGAGCCTGGCGGGCAGCCTCAGCCTCTGCTTCCCAGTTATTGAAAACCTTAAATGCCGTATTTACCAGATCTCAGATGGGGGGTTGGGGACCATCCTCGGCCTTTTTTAGTTTCCTTCTAATACCTGGGGCCAACTGGGAGATAAAGTGAGTAGCTAAGACAGCAGCCCCAGCGTTAGAAGTCGGGTCAAGGCAGGTATGGAGCACCATTGCCTCGGTGAGTCTGTTGAGAAACAATGCCGGATTTTCTCCGGGGCCATGGGTGACCTCTCTGAGCTTATCGTAACTGATTGCTTTCTGGGCAGACTGGTGCATACCTGCTATGAGGCACTTGACCATTTGGTCACGGGGCCTCCAACCTGCCTGTCCTACCTGGTAGCCTCAGCCTGGTTCTGCCTCTGGCACGGCTTCAGCCCCTACTGGCATGAGGGGATTGGTGGCGTGGGTTTGGTCTGCATGAGCCCTAGCTGCAGTCCAGACGCGGTCGTGCGCATCTGGGGTCATGGTGGAAGTTAAAATGATGTATAGGTCATGCCATGTGACGTCATAAGCCTGGACTAGGTACTGGAATTCCCTGATAAAATTGGTAGGGTTAGTGGAGAACGAGCCTAGGCATTTTTCAATTGAAGAGAGGTCAGTTAGTGAGAAGGGGACATGGACCCGAACGAAACCTTCTACTCCTGCTACTTCCAGGAGGGGGCAAATGCGGGAGTCTAGGGGCTCTAGATTCAGGCGGGAGTGAGTATGTGAGCTGACCGGGGAAGAAAGGTCTTCAGGGGGAGGGGGAGAATCTGCTTGAGAGGGGAGGGCCGGGGCTGGAGTAGCTGTCAGTGGGATACGATGATGATGGTGATGAGGGGAAGCAAGATCTTCAGGGGAATCAGAGAAGGAGGAGGGAGGTTCCGGGGCAGTAGGCTTAGGAGGCCGGATGGGTTCAGGGTTCCCTCAGGCAAGGAGAACTTGGGCTGTGGAGCACTGGGCTCACAGATCGTGGCGGGAGCGCAAGGCCCAAATGCCCTGAATGTAGGGGACCTCAGACCATTTGCCAGTCCATCTGCAAAAATTATCTAGGTCAGTAAGGGTAACAAAATCGCAAGTGCCTTCAGGAGGCCAAGTTTCAGGATTATCGCACAGATATAACGTTTTCACTTGAGGTCAGGGTCACTTACTTCCAAATTTTTCAGAAGGCACCCTAGAGGTGACTTAGGATCTGGCTTGGACTCCTGTCCTCCCATTCCTGGTCTCACGAGGAGCAGCAGATGGGATTCGGCGTCCCTCAACCCAATCTGCTGATCTGGTCTGGTAAAAATTGGGGTCTGGGTCCAGGGACATCTCCTCTGGTGCCCAGAACCCCTCAGCATGGGAGGGCAGTCCCTCCTGGAGGGGTTACCCCAATGCAGCACTGTGGTTTTGGTGTGAGAGCAGTTTTTCCCAGCAGACGGGGGCCCGGAATGGGCATTTGGGGACCAGAGATTTAAGTGCAGTGGCACTTACCCTGGTTCTTAGTCATGACTGGTGGGGGGGCCGCGAGGCCTCCTCGGGGAGTGGGGAGAGGGGTGGTCTTCAGCAGACAACAACCCCTCCCGGGTTTTGGCACCAAATGAAAGGTTTTCTAGGCTCCGCTGAGGAAGAAATGCCAATCCGCCACAAAGTTAGGCAGTATAGAGCTTTATTGGGGTTTGCGCACCCGGGCCTGGTTCCCCGGCCTGCATAGTGTGGCCGGGGGAAGTCACGTCCAAGCAGGGGATATGGCGGGGTTTTATTTTGGTTGGCTCTCTCCGTGGGAGCTGGGGATTGGTCCCCTTTGAACAAAGTGGCAATATATCATCGGTGGCTTTCCTCAGGCTCAGGTTGCTATGCGGATGTCCGTGTTGGCAAAGCCCGCCCTTCCCGCTCTCTGGTTTGACGTCAGCCATCTTTTCCGGGTTGTAGTTCAGCCGCCATTTTGATTGTAGTTCAGCTGCCATTTTGTCCTACCCCGCCCATCCTGACAGCTGGTAAAACCCGAACCTCCTTTCAGCCTCGGCTTGGCTTGGGGGGCATGGGGCCTCCAGGAGGCCTGCAGTAATGACACTGAAGGGGGCGAGGCAATTTCCACAAGTCCAGCCAGAGACTGGATTCACCTGCTCCCCCCCCCCCCCAGGTCCCCCGTCCCGGGCACTCGATTGTCCTGGAAGGCTGCCTCTCTTCCTTCTCCTCTCCCTCCCTCCCTCCCTCATTGCTCTGCTCTTCCTCTTCCCCACTTTTGGTCTCCGCCTCTCTCTTCCTCCCCATCCCACCCCTCCTCATCCACAGCAGATGAGGACACTGAGGCTCAAGGTGGAAAGACTTGCCGCGGTCACACAGCTCACAGTGGCGGCGACAGGGATTCCATGAGACCCGGTGGGTGTGATCCTGAAGTCTCCCTTCGGCACCGCTGTTCTGTGGGTTGACGAGGTGACTTGTTCAGGGACCCGGAGTGTTTTCCTCATGGAAATGTCTCTATCACTGGTTTTCAAACTTGAGCAAAGTCCAGAATCTGCCAGCAGCTTGCTAACCTGCAGCTGCCGGCCCCCAGAGGGTGGGATTCTGCGGTGTGTGGTGACCTCTGAGCGTCTGCAGTTGTAACAAGCCCCCAGGCAAGGCTGCTGCTGCCCGCTTGGAGACCGCTGGTTTCTATTTATAATGACCTTTAGATGGCGATGTTTGGATTCCCCTGGGCATTGTGGAAATGCCTTCTTCTTTTGGACCAGGAGACTCTGGGGCTGCTGCTCGGCTGGGTGACCTTGGGCAAGTCCCTTGCCTTCTCTGGACCCAATGTTCCCATCTGCGTGGTAAGGCAGGAGCGGATGCTCTCAGTACCCTGGGCAAGCATGGCAGGGCGGGAGGAGAGGGCTTTGGAGTCAGGCTGGGCCTGACTTTGGACTCTGGGGAATTGTGTGACCTTGGGCAAGTGACTTAACCTCTCTGTGCTTCCACTTAGTATCCTGGAAACGAATGAGTTAGACTACAAGGTGTTAAGTGTACATTTCACCGAACAGTCGAGGATGGTGGAGAGAGAAAGATGAGGTTCTAAGGCTGGTCTGATGGGAAAGGACACGCCCCCTGACCTGCCCTCGCGTTTAGGCCCCAAAGAGAGCAGGAGAACCTCTCTCTCCTTCCTTCCTTCCTCCTTCTCCCTTCTTCCTTTTTTCCTTCTCTCTCTCTCTCTTCCTCTCCCCTCCCTGATCCCCTCGTCTCCTCTCCTCCCCTTCTCTTTTCCTCCCACACAAGTTATTTCCTGCAGCCTTAGCTTTGGAATCAGACCTGGGCTCAATCAGATCTNGGTGGAGAGAGAAAGATGAGGTTCTAAGGCTGGTCTGATGGGAAAGGACACGCCCCCTGACCTGCCCTCGCGTTTAGGCCCCAAAGAGAGCAGGAGAACCTCTCTCTCCTTCCTTCCTTCCTCCTTCTCCCTTCTTTTTTTTTCCTTCTCTCTCTCTCTCTTCCTCTCCCCTCCCTGATCCCCTCGTCTCCTCTCCTCCCCTTCTCTTTTCCTTCCACACAAGTTATTTCCTGCAGCCTTAGCTTTGGAATCAGACTTGGGTTCAGTCAGATCTGTGGGCATGTTCTGGGCACCCTTGCCAAGATGACTTCACTTTGTGGCCATGGCACCCTCATCTGAAAATGGACACGTGACTCGTCCCCTGGCATTGGTGGCGGTCCACATGATTGATTCCATGGAAAGCGCTTGATCCTGGACAGGCGCTCAGTAGGCCCTTCTGTCCATTCCTTAGGGTGGGGTCGAAGGGCTGGGCCCTGAACCAGACAGCTGGGATTCCATCCTTGCTGTCCCCTGACCAGCTGTTGGCCTTGGGCAAGTCACTTAACCTTTCCGTGTCCCAATTTCCTCACTGGTAAAATGGGGACAGAAGCAATAACTGCCTCCTGGGGTTGCAGTCGGGGTAGGTGGCAAGTGCCCGGCTCTCAGCTGTTTTGATGACTCCACTGATGAGGATGGGACGATGCAGACGATAAGCCAGGTGCTTAGATGAGGACAGAACAGGGGACAAAACACGATCCCTTCCCCAAGGGGTTCCCAGGGCCAGGGAGAGGCACCCTTACAAGCAGGGACAATATCACCTCGGTGCTGTGACTCGGGGGAGCCCAAGGGGCCCAGGGGAGCCCGGAGCACCCCCAAGGGGCAGGGAAGGCTTTGTGGAAGGTGGTCCCAAAGCCGAGACCTGAAGAGGGAGCAGAAGACCTTTGAATAATAAATATGTTCTTAAGAGTTTTTTAAAAGAAAATAATTGGGTAACTGTGGTTATTATAGCTACAAAGTTGAAAATAACCTAATCGACCACCAAGCAATATTGATTGAATAAGCTGTGGTTGGTGCCTGACTCATGAAATAATTAGCAGCTATTGAAAGAGGGATATATATATATATATATATATGTATATATATATACACACACACACATATATATATATTTATATAAAATCACTGAATGAAAAAGGCTACAACATGGCCCATAGGATCTGACTGGGTCATTTTATATTTATATATAACATATATGTATGTGTATGTTCACATCAGAGTGTTAATAATATTATTTATCTTGGGCATCAGGGTTTGGAATAAAAGCAGAATTTCTATTGAGATGATACAGGGTCTGAACATAGTCAAAAGTTCCGATGCGTGTTGTCGGCCAGCTCTCCAGAATGGGCATGTCCATGTGTGTTCCAATTACACAGGAGATTTTTGCTCCCGTATGACATTTTCTACAATCAAACATTGTAATCTTTGTTCATTTGATACTTAAAAAAAACCCTCTCGTTGCTGTTTTAATTTACAAAAGAAAAAGAAAAAGAGGGAGGCTACTCATCAGGCCAGACAGGAGCAGGAAGGGCGTCCCGGTGGAGTACACAGTGTGAGTGAAGGCCCGGGGTGAGGAGGCAGCCCCGAGGGGGCGGACTCTCCTCCTTAACTCTGCTCCGGGCAGCCCGTTGTCTGCAGCTCCTGAGGCCCTTGTGGGGAGCACTGGCCCCCAGCTGCTTGTGCTCCCGGTTTGTGCTCAGACAGTGGGCAGGGCTCCCAGCTGGGCTTGGCCACTGGAGGGGGGGGCGGGTCATCCCCAGCAGGCGTTGCCGCCAGCCACCGCCCACCAACCCAGTCCCTGGCTGGCAGGGACAGCGCCCCCCCCCCCCCACAGCCCCCGCTCTATGCAGCTGGCCACCCCCACCCTCACTCCGTCCAGTTTCCTGCCCCTCCCTCTGGCTCTCCTCCCTCCAGCTGTTTCTCTGGCAGAGTTTGCTCCCATTCAGGACCGAAGCCCCGACCAGCGAGGAGCTCGGGACAGACTGAGGTCTCTCCAGGAGCCCCTTCGGGGATGAGGGTGTCCTAGGGGTTGGGCTGGAGCCGCGCTCTGTGGGATTCGAGGAAGTAGAGGAACTGCTTTCTGAGCAAACAGCCATGGCCGAAGACCGGTGAGATCGGGGAAAAAGAAGTCAGGAAGCACAGGTCTCCTTCACAGCCCCGTGTGGCCAGAAGTCTTGGGGAGCCTTCCAGAAGAACCCGGGCAGATACCAGCCTCAAGGTACCGCGCTTGGCTCTGACACCACCCAGAGGGGCCAGGGAAGGGGAATACTAGTCTGGGAGAGCGGTTCTCTGCCTCTTCTTAAAATTTACTTTTTATCCAAATGGACGCAATTCTACGATGATTTTCAGATTTCCAAAGTCAGGCGTGCTCATTGTTTAAAAAAGTGAGATTTCAGAAGTCTAAAGTTTCTCTGCTCCCACGAGGAAGGCAGTCCCACGAGGGAGGCCACGGTTCCTAGGTGAGGAAGCTGAGGCTCAGAGAGGGGAGGGCACTGGTTCAGGGCTGGGGTCTCAAGATTGGGGTGATGTGAGAGTCTGCAGAGCCTACCTACCTTCTTTGCCGCTAGCTGTACGAACGCTCGGGGCACAAATGAAAGAAGGGCCCTAACCCAGAAGTGGCCTTTCAGGAGCCCTCTCAGTCCCTCCCTCCCTGGCTTGCCAGCTACCTGACTAACGACGTTTGCTGGGTGCTTGCGTCGTGCCCGGTGTGTGCACGTATGTAGACATGGATACACACACCTACTTGTTTCCCTGGTTCTTTAAACTGAATGTATTGGGGTGATGCAGGTTAACAAGATCCTACAGATACACACCCTCCGGGTAGTGCATTGCGTCTCCCGCCCACTTTTCCGGGAGCCCGGCTGGGTAGCCTTCTTGTGCTGCACCTTGGGCTTGCGCTGCCCAGCCCATCAGCCAGGTTGCTCTGCTCCACCAGCGACTGCAGGGTGCGGTCATCGCTCGGCGTGGCTGTTTCCTTCTTTTTCTCCCCCAGGGTTATAAACAGTACGGACCTGCAAGAGTATAGACCTGCAGTGACCGTGCTAGTACGTCATCTATGTCATCGTTGGGCGTGTGTTCTCTGGACACCTTTCCGGGGTGCCATTGCTGGGTCCAAGGTTGGCCTGTTTTTAAGGCAGTGGAGGCTTTCGGCCACCTGGTCCCCCAAGGCTGTGCTGGCTTGCACTCTCCTGGCGCTGTCCTGGGATGACGTATTCCAGCGTCACCCCTGCGGCTCGCTCTCCAGCTCTTAAAACTTCCCTGAGAAGCCCTGGCCGGGTGGCTCAGTGGTCTGGCACGTCAACCCGTGCGCCAAAAGGTCACGGGATTCCCAGTCAGGCCACGTACCTAGGTTGGGATGTGGGATGCGAATGGGAGGAAACTGATAGATGTCTCTCTCTCACATTGATGTTTCTCTCTGTCTCCGCCCCTCCCCCCGCCCCCCACTCCTCTCTCTAAAATCAACAGACAAAGCTTCCCTGCTGAGAAAGGTGAGAGAGCACCTGGGGCCTCACGTTACGTTTCTTTTTAACGCTGATTCGCCTGGATAATCGTATTGTTCACTTTCCTTTTATGATTACCTTGCTGAAGTCCATTCCCAGTTCTTTTTTTCCTGTTAGCTTGTTTAGCTTTCTCTGTTTGATATTTAAGAGTCCTTTGTATAGGAAGGGTATGAGCCCTTTACCCGTGTTCTCTGTTGAAGATATTCCACTCCCCGCTCTGTTTTCGCACTAGCACAGTTTAGCCATAAAGACCAGCTTTGCGCAAAATTACAAGCAAACAGCACTTAATAATTAAGTACAGTCAGCCCTCCATATTGCAAGGTCTACATCTGCAGATTCAACCAGCCGCAGATCAAAAATCAATCTTTGTAAAAAAAAAAGAAAAAAAAAAGAACAACATTTGTTATTGTTGACATGTGCTCTGTCTTTGGACCTGCAATGGATGCATCTGTACCAAACATATAAGCAGCATGTTCTGGTCATTATTCTCTAAACAACACGGTACAATGATTATTTATAATACATACCATTTATGTTGTATTAGGTATTTTAAGTGATCTATAGGTGGTTTGAAGGATGTGTTAGGTTATATGCAAATACTCCACCGTTTTATATAAGGGACTTGAGCATTTGGGGTTTTCGTGTCTGTGGGGGTCCTGGAACCCAGTCCCCGCGGGACATGGAAGGGTGACTGTAGCTGCTCTTGGACGTACGTCTGTTCAGTCTGACCTGTGTGGTTAAGAGGACGGTGAGACGGGGCTTGGGCCCTGAGCCTGCTGTCTCTTTTCACGCAGGCCATAGTGTCCCTTTTGGAATCCCCTACTTTCTTTTTCCTCCTTGCAGCTCTTGCCTTCTCTCCTGCTTCCTCCAACTTGTGCAAAGGAAAAATTTCTCTAAATGCCTCTGCTGCCAAAATGAACAAGATTGGCTAATTCAGGCCTCTGCCGGCTGGAGGTGAATAGCTCAGCATTTTCTTAAGAAAGAGATTTAACTTCAGCTGTCCATGCACAAGCGGTGGGGCATCAGGCACCGGGATGAGTTATTCACCTCTTGGTACACAGGGACCTTCTCTGGACTCCTTCAAACGTTAGAAATAGATAAGCTCGACTTTGGGTAAGTACGTCCCTCTTGGGCTGAGCCCTTCTGAGAATTCCCCCTGCAGCTGCGCCAAGGCCTATCTGCACGCGACCCACCCTCCAGGTGCCTGAATTTCCTCTGTCACAGTGCCTGACACACTGTGTTGTCATTGCTGGCCCTGCTGTTCGTCTCTCCTGCTGGCCTTTTGGGCTCCTTGGGGCCTGAACGGGGTGTCATTCTCTCTCCATCCTCAGTCTCCAGCACAAGACCTGGGATGTAGTAGGTGCTCAGTGAATGTTCATTGAATAAACAAAGTAGCCAGGCCTCAGTTTCACCATCTGTAAAGTGGGATGAGGGAGTTATACTAACGTTTCATCTCCTAAATATTTACTTAGGAACTCCTGTCGGTTTGTACGCTGTTTTATTGTGATGATTTCTTGAATCCTCACGTGGCTATATGATAAAGGTACTATTGATATGTCTGTTTGACAGATTAGGAAACTGAGTCCTGGAAGGGGGTTCTGATGTTAGACCTCCAGAGAGGCAATAGAGCACTGTGGCTGTGGGGTTCACCTGTTGGGGGGGCTTGATGCTGGTCTGCCACCTGGCAGCTTAGGGACCCAGAGCCAGTGATTTCTTATGTTTACACCTCAGTTTCCTCATAAAATGGGAATGTGAATAGAAACTACCTCCGAGGACTATTAAAAGGTTGAATGAGATGATACATGAGGGGGAACTTCGCAGAGGGCTTGTCGTGTGGAAAGGGCTCTATACACATTAGCCGTTATTCTGTTACCATTTCTATACTACCAGTCTATCTATACCTATGGCACCCATCTGAGCCCAGTAGAAATTATTATTACTTTCTTTACCAGTAGATTATTAATGCCAAGTTCCTGCCTGCCGGGGTACAAGAAAACTAAAGGCTGATTTCATTCTCTTTGAGCTACGCTGCACGGGTGCAGCTATCACCGCCAGTGTTGAGGCTATGAAGTAGACTCAAGACTTCTCAAAATGTAACCCTGGAATTACTGTCCTTATGATTGATAACCATGAGTATTTCTTAAAGCTTCAGTTTTCTGACTCAGAATATCTGAGGATGAGCAGCGTGGGAGTCTGCATGTTGAACCTGCTCCCAGATGAGCCTGATGCACCCCAAAGCTGAAGAGTCCTCAAATGTCTCCTCTTTTTGCCTTTGCCCAGGTCTCTGGGCTCTTTGCTGCACACTGAGGTTTTTTTGTTTTTTGTTTTTTTTGTTCCTTTCTAAGCAAATGTCTGTGTACTTCTTGCAAGTCAACATGTCCTGTGTCAGCAGTTGCGGCCAGGAGGCAAGATGGAGAAGAAGTGAAACTTTGCTGGGTCGTACCGCAGAACGCTGGATCATGTTAGCAGTCACCCAGCGTGCAGACTAGGAAAGTGTTCCAAACCACAGAAAATCCATGAAGAAGCACAAGTTGGAAACAGATAGAAGTGGTGTTGGTCTAGTTGAGACAGAGGCGGGGGACTCCAGACCGCAGCTCGCTGGACCTCACTCCCTTAAAGGGCCCCTAAGGACCATCAGCGCTCTGTGGGGCAGGCTGAAAATTGCAAACCCACTCCAAACCATCATGAGACCAAAGTTCTTGACCTTTGCTGCATGTGCTCTGTGGCCTTAGGCATGGTACTGTCGCTCCCCGGCTGTCATCATTGGTAAATGAGGAGGTTGAATGTTGTATTTGTCTGGGCAGGAGCTGTAGTAACCGCTCGACCAAAGACATGTATAATGGCTCAGTAAGACAGACGTTCATTGTAAGGCAAGTATTTCTGATTGGAGGGGGGTCCTCTTCCACTCAGCGATTCAGTGGCCCATCTCATGTTCCTACTATCCCCTTCCTTAGACAGAGTCCCTGATGAAAGCAAGCATGGGGGCGGCGTGTTTGCTTCTAAACTGCCTTTCACGACATCTAAGAACTAATCATGTGAAAATTCTGTTTGGACGGGGGTCTGGGACATGGAGTTCTGGGCCAGGGTGGCTTCCTCCCAGCTACAGTTGCGCACTGTAGCGGGGGGAATGGAGTTGTGTGGACAGCTGGCTGTCTCTGCCACAGATACGGTGGCTTCTTGGGTCTCCCATTCTCTGAATCTAAGTCTCCATGTTCATTAGTTCATCTTAAAAGTTAATATGGTAGCGATGGGCCCACAAATACTTCTCTTTCCTTGAGATAATCCCCATCAAATATCACAAGTAAATTCCAACCTTCCAGACCCCTAAACATGGATTTCCCTGGAACGTGGACAACTGCCACTCTCTTTCCCTTCTAGAAAAAGGAAACAAGAATCACAGTTTTGTTGTGCACGGCACATTTGCTGAGTCAAAGGTTTTCATATCCAGTATCTCGCTTCATCCCCTTACAACTCTCTATTGAAAACCTTTAGGATCATCGGCCCCCATTTTACAGATAAAGAAAGTAAGGCTCAGAGAGGTAAAGGGGTTTGCCCGAGGTCACATAGCTCATGAGCAAAAGAACTGGGATTTGAAGGAAGGAAACGCTACTCTTGCCATAGGGTCCCATTCTGTGTGTCTGTGTGTATGTGTGTGCATGTGTCTTAAGGTAGGGTTTTCTTGGGCTGTACTTCCCCAGCGCTGGGCATAGGGGAAGTGGAAGTACAGGAATCACTGTCCAAGCCCCTAGCAGGGGTCAAACTTACTGATTGCAAGGCAGCTGGGTGGTTGTCCTGGCCCGAGAAAGCCCGGTGTGAGTCAATATGATAGCCACTGCCCAGAAAAAAGGAAGGAGATGGCGTATGAGGACATACATTTGGCGCCAGTGGGTCCTGGGTGACCCTGAGGCCTTGATTAAGCCAGGCACGTAGTGGGTGCTCAGGATCAATTTCCTGTATGAAGAAACCTGTGGGGGAGTGAAAGCTGTATTAACGTGAGAACTTAGGATGAATCAGGCCCAGTTCCTGTTCTTAAGGTCTCCAAGGGAGGGGAAGTGACCTTGGAACACACACTTTCATTCATTCACTCAAGAAAACATTTATTTGCGCCATCTGTGTGTGGCACTCCACAGAGCAGCATGACAAGAAGGATGGGAGTGTTCACCCCGATTTTAGAGATAAGGGAAGTGAGGCCCTGATTGGCTAAGTGACATTTCCAAGGCCACCCGGTGGGACACGCACTTGGGGCTCCCGGTTGCCAATCTAGGATGTTTTCTGTCCTCTGGCTGAGGGGGAGGCCCTAGGCCGGGCCTGGGATGCAAGGAAGGAGGGTTGGCAGCCACTTTGTGCCACATCTGGACTCCGGGACATGCTGGTTTCGGGCAGAACTAGGATATTTAGCAAAGTCAGTTCTCCTTTAGAATCTATTTTTGCAGTGATGGGCACAAGCGTGATAGAGAAAGAATGGAATTTCTTGCCTGGCTGGATGGAACTGGGAGGCAGAATTCTGCAGGGAGCTGTCAGAGAGAGAGATGTCAGTGCCTGGTTGGCCTCTGTTGACAGAACATGGTCACAGACCCCACAGCCAGCTACTCTAGAGTTCAGACCCCAGCTTTGCCCCTTAACCTCCTGGAGCCTCCGTGTCCTCATTTGCAGGGTGGGGACAGAATCAGTGCCTATGTCACAGGATCGTTGTGGGATTAAATGACTTAATGTATGTGAAGCACTGAGTATAGCTCACGGTCAGCTCAATGAAAGCCTTTTTGGTTTGGGTTTTTTTTTTTAAAAAAGATTATTAGTTATTTATTTTTGGAGAGAGTGGGGAGGGGAAGGGGAAAGAGGGAGAGAAACATCAATGTGTGGCTGCCTCTCATGCGCCCCATGCCGGGGACCTAGCTCGCAACCCAGGCATGTGCCCCGACTGCGAATTGAACCGGTGACCCTTTGGTTCACAGTCCTGCCCTCATTCCACTGAGTCACACCAGCCAGGGCAGTGTATCTGTTTTTATGCTCAGGAAAGCAGGCATTGAAATTCGCCTTTGCATAGCTGAGGTGCTGTGGGCATCTAGTACCTGTGACCTTGGATTCCTAGGCTAGAAAAGACCATTTTAGCCAGTCTGCTGGCTTCATGCCTCGCCCTGGGGAGAAGTCCAGGGCTCCAGGGGTGGGAGGTGAAGCACCACCCACCACAGACACCCTCTGGTAATCTTGGAAGTACCAGCAGCTGACTCAGTAGGGTGGTCAGCTGCAACCCAGGCAGAATGTGGGAATCGGTTCTGCTTTCTTGGGGTACATGACTTGGGTCCTCTGATCCCCAGCCCTGGGCTCATGCTGAGGGCAGCTCTTGTGCAAGGAGGTGGGTGAGTGGGTGGCTGATGCAATACTCAACAGCCAGCATACTCGGTGTTTCCTTCTGCAAATCATGGATCAGGGAGCTGGGAGGCCAGAGAGGGTGTGATGTCATGGGGCAGACCTGGGGTCTTGTCCTGGGCTTGGCACCTACCCCCAGGGTGAGCTCCCACAAGTCTCGTCGCCTTTTTGAGGCTTAGTTTCCTCTCACAGCTGTTCAGAGACTGTCTGCAGGGCACTGCCAATGACCTGGGGTGGTGAGTAAGGGCAGGGGACATTCAAAATAAGCGTGTCCCTTGTCATATGAATTTGTTTGAACGGGGCTCAGAATCTGTGACTCTCTGGATGTGAGCTGAAGTTGAGAGCTCAGAGAGCCAGTGTAGGGAGGTCCTATTGCGTGGCTTAAAGCAACACAGACGTATTATCTTAACGTCCTGGGGGTCAGCAGTCCAAGTGCATTTCACTGGGATAAAAGCAAGGTGTCAGCAGGGCTGAGTTCCTTCTGGACACTCCAGGGGACAGTCCAGTCCCTTGCCATTTTTTGTTTCTAGAGGCCACCCACACTGGTTGACTTCTGGTCCCTTTCTCCAGCTTTGAAGCCAGCAGTGGCAGGAGGAATCCTCTCACACCGAGTCACTCCGACCCCCCTGCCTCCCTTTTCCATTTATGAGAACCCATGTGATGATGTAGGGCCCACCAGGATAGCCCAGGCTAATCTCCCCACCTCAAAAACCCTTCACTTGATTACCTCTGCAGAGTCCCTTTTGCATGTCAGGTGACATAATCTCAGGTTTCCGGGGTTAGGACAAGGATATCTTGGTGGAGGGTGAGGGGGGTGGGCATTGTTCTTCCCATGACAGTGAGGCATCTCGCAAACACCCATCTGCCTGCATCTATTGGGTTCCTGACTTTGGACACTAAGAGTTCAGGTGGCCACTCTCATACACACAGTTGGCTCCGCAGGGCACCGACCAATCAGAACAGACATGGATGTAAACAACCAATGAGGCTGTGCCAGGGTGCACAGGGTGGTTGTCACGTGCAACCAAGGCCCCAGGGTACAGCATCATGGAGGTTGGATTGAAATCCCTGCTCCACTACGTACAAACCCTGTAGCTCTGAGCAAGAGAGTTTTCTCATCGGGGAAATGGGATAACAATGGTGACGTGCCGTCCACAGGGTGGTGGCCTGAGTTAAGTGCCGAGCAGGGTGCCTGGCACCTGCTGAGGGGCTCCGCATGTATCCGTGATCCCAGTGCAGTTTTGGTTCCCAGGCTGGGCCTCTCTTCCTGATATGAGAACCCTCTATTTGTGCTCCAGGCTGGGGCGAGGTTCTAGCCTGGCTCAGAGAGCAGAGCAACTTCCTGTTCCCTCGAAGGAAGAGGGCTCATTGTGGAGGATGTGTGTCTCCTGGGGGGCGGCTGCACCAGCTGCCCAGGCAGCCTTGTGTTCAACTGCAAGAGTCTGAGGATCTGAGGTGGCTTTAAGGAGGGACATTTCGGTCCCCACAGCTGCAAGACCCTGGAGCCCTGTGTTGTACCATTCAGCGTGGCTCAGTTTCTTCCAACTCCCTCTCTTTCTGAGTTTCTCTTTCCACATCTGGCCTTGCTGCTGAACGCTCTCTCCTCCTCCCTCTGAGTTGCCTGTTTAAACAGCCCAGAGGGACCACATTATCGGTTCACTCGGTCTTGCCAGAGTTCCCATTGGGTCCCTAATGAGGTTCAGGTTTCCCTCTGATGAGGAGGTAATCCCCTCTCAATCTGCAATCTTCATTTCCTGCAGGTCCAAGACAGCTCTTGAACTGACATTGAACTAAGTTGACATTGACCTTGGCGTTATCTAGTCCAGGGATAGAATTCTGTACTCCTTACTCCTGAGCTTCGGCATTCGGCAGGGATCACGGATTCGATCACGTCTCTAGCTGAAACAGAAAGCTTCCGTAATTTCTCCCTGTGTTTCCAATCATCCCGAAATGTGCTGGTTTGAAACAACGGGCTTGTTTGAGATCCTGTACTTGGGTGGAGTTCTGCAGGGATGGCTCATCTTCATTCCAGGGGGTAGCAGTGGGTCGGTCGGGGGCTGTGTTCAGCTGGGGGTTCGCCCAGGTCAGGGGCGTTCAGGGTGGCCTCACATCCTGCCGGGACTCGGGCTGTCTCTGTCTACGTGGCCGGGCTGCATGGACTTCTCTGCCTGCAGGCTCAGGGCTTGGGGACAGCAAGTAGAAGCTGCCAGGCTTCCTGAGATACAGGACTGGGACCAGCACCGCCTCACTTCTGACACATTATGTGGGTCACTGCAGGTCACCAGGCCAGCCCAGATTCAAGGGGAGGAGAAAGAGAGTCCGTCCTTTCAATGAGGGAAGTGTCGTGTGTTTATTTATAGGGGGTAGGACCATCCATCTTTAAAGACAATCTACCAACCCGATGTGGCTTTAAAAACGGATTCATGACAGTGATCATCTGAGACAATTATTTGTCACCCCTGCGTGTTTTCATCCATTCAGGCTGCTATAACAAAATACGACAGCCTGGGTGGATTCTGCAAGGCAGAGATTCGTCTCTGACAGTTTGGGAGGCTGGAAGTCCAAGATCGGGGTGCCGGTATGGCTGAATCTAGCAAAGGTCCCCTTCAGGGCTGCACACTGCTGACTTCTTGCTGCATCCTCCAGTGATGGGAGGGGCTAGGGATCTCTCTGGAGTCTCTTTTATAAAAGTCTCTTTTATAATCCCATGAATGTGGCCTCCACCCTTGTAACCTAATCACACTCCGAAGGCCCCATCCCTCAACCCCGTCATATTGGGGGTTAGGATTTCAATATATGAATTTATGGGGAGGGCACGAGCCTTCAACCATAGCGCTGAGCCTGATCCCACTTCCATTTTCCAGATGGAAAAACTGAGGCTCAGGAGGTGAGAGGGACTTATCTAAAGGAGCAGAGGAAGGTGGTGAGGGAGCCGGGACACAGCCTCCACACACTCCATCAGCATTTGCTGAGCCCCTACCGTGTGCCAGGCCCGTGGGATACAGGGAGAGGCGAACCCTGCCTTCAGGGGGCTCCCGGTTGAGCCCAAAGACAGGTGTGTGAACAGAGTGGGGTTCATCGAGCCAGAAGCCTGTCTTTAACATGCACGGGGCCTGTCGCTCCTGGTGCACAGGCACGCATGGCGATTCCATCCATTGTCCCCTCGGTACAATAGGTGAATTCTGGGCCATTTGGACTTCCAGCCGGTTGTTAAATGCACTTGAGTTAGTGCTGCCTGGAGCACTCAAGACACGAGCTGCTACAGGAACAAAGAACGGGTATCCTCGATCAGGGGAGCCAGGAAATCACCTCGATGAGGGAGCGTGGGTTTGAGCTGCTTCCAAGGACGAGTTGGCCGTGAGTACTTAGAGGAGAAATTGGCCGGAAATAAAAGATATTTCAGGCGGGGAGAGCAGCATAAGCAACGATTTTGAGGCGGGATGAGGAAGGGGTGTCTGCTGTGGTGGGTGGAAGCAGGGAGGGGCTGGAGGGAGTCTGGACAGTCTGCAGGGCCTTGAACGTCCCACCCAATTTTCCGGGTGGCCCAGGGCACCCCGTCTTACCAGAACAGCATCCTATTGTCCCCAGGCCTTGTCCTTCCCAAACTCGGTGCTTAAACTTGAACATCTGGACAACGGAGGATTTCAGACAATCTCAGGCTAATTGAATTGGAAATTCCAGCTTGGCAGAGGGCATGCGGTCTTGCGGCTTTATCTCCCGGGTTGTCTGCTCCGTGAACCAGCTGGGAGAAGAGGATACTTCTTTGCAAGGGTGGTTGTTTTTGGACTGAACAACAGGTCCCCTCCCCTACCACACCCAGGCCTTGCTGACTGGAGGCTGGGAGGAAACGAGGGGTCTCTTTTGGGGCGAGAAGGAATTGATGCAGAGCAGCACCTGTGGGCGGCCTGTGGCATGTTTGCAAGGGGGAGACAGACTTCCCGACCGCCCGCTGAGCCAGGCTGGGTCGGCAAGGGCCCACAGCCACCCTGCGGTGTGGGGGGTGGCGACTGACGTCAGGAGCAGGCCTTCAGGGAGAGCAGGCAATCTTCCGTCCATCTCTTGTCTCTTTTCTGACAGACCGAGCTCCCCGGGGGCCTCTCCGACTGTCAGGATTTGGGTCGTGAAGAAGAAGGGTGTCCCTTGAGGAAGAATGAAACGGCCACCCAAGGGGGGGGAAGCAGATGCTCTGTTGCCTCCTGGACCCGTTTTGAAACCCGTTTCTGCGGCTGGTGGGTCCGGAGACCTCAGGAAAGTCGCTGGCCCGCTCTGAGCCTGTTTCCTCCCCTGTAACCTGGGGGCTGCGAGAGGGCTTTCCCCCTCGGGGCCGTGCTGTGTGGCTCCGTGAGAGTATGTGTGGCGCTGAAGGGGGGCTGAAACCCAGTGTGGGGGGGCTGGCTCCAGCGGCGGGGCAACAGTGGGCACCGGACATCCTGGGCCATGAGGGGCTAAGAAGTGCCAGTTGTAGGTGGTGCCAGAGTCGAAGCTTTGCCCAAGCCTGCCCCTCTGTTTCCTGCGGCTGGGCGGAGGCCTGGATCACCGGCCTTGCTTCCCCTGGGGGAAGCAGGGCCCGTCTGGCCTAAATGGACCTTTCTTTTGCTGTTTCGCTCTCCCCTCCTGTGAAAAGCCTCAGCCATGAAGGAAATTAGAAACTGGGCGATGCCTCCCCCGTCCCCGTCGCTGATTCCTGGCAGGCCTGGGAGAGGACACTCGATGGGTTGGGGCCCTGGGCCTCCTCCCTGTCCTGCTGGGTGGCCTCTGATCCAGGCGTTTTTTCTTTCATTTAATCATTGGGGTGACACTCGTTAATAAAATCACATAGGTGTCCAGGCTTTCCGTTCGCGCCCCATCCTTGGCGCTCTCCCAGCTCCCGCGTCTCACATTTCTGGCCGTCCGGTCCAGGGGTGGGGGTGGAGGGCCTGTGGCGACCCAGGGTTCCTCCTCCAAGAGCTTTTTGTGCTGATTCCACAGCTCGAAGGAACAGGTAGTTTCCACTCACACGTCCTGGCTCCTGCCCAGCCTCCCTTCCTGCCACCGTCAAAACTGGCTCTGGGGCCAGTCATTCTTCTTGGAAGGGTCACGGCAAACTCACTGGAGACGTGGGGAGTGGGGCCAATGGTCCCACATCACAGCCAAGGACACTGGGCCCAGAGCCAGCCTCCCAGTCTGCCTTCGAAATGCCCCCTTTCCCCAGCCCTGCCAGCGTTTCGCTCTTCCGCGGGGTCCACGCCCGAAGATTCCATGTGCAGTCATGTGGACCTGGGCTTAAGGCCTGTGTCCCTTGGTGAACAGCTGGGTGACTTCCCCCCTGTTGGCCACTCCCTCCTAGTCTCAGTTTCCCCACCTGTAAATGCTGGGAGTGAGGGTGATGCCAGGATCGTCCCTGTGCAGTGCAGTGAGGAATAAATGCAGTAACCATTAGAATGGGCTTCAGTTCGCAGACCCCTGTAAAGGCAGCGGACCTTAGGCTTCTGGGCACTTAAGATGGGGTGTGCGCAAGGGCCTTGGTAAAAAATTTCTGAAGTGAGATTGAGTTTTTCTTTTTGAATCCTCACTCGAGGACATGTTTCTTGATTTTAGAGAGAAAGGACAGGAGACAGGGAGGGAGGGAGGGAGAGAGAGAGAGAGAAACATGGATCGGTTGCCTCCTGCATGTGCCCTGGGCAGGGATCGAACCCTCAACCTTTTGGTGTATGAGATGATGCTCCAACCTGCTGAGCCATGTGGCTGGGGTGAGATTGAATTCTTTAAATGCTCCTTTCTGCTCAGCCTCCTGTAGAGGTACCAGGTAAAACTGTCATTTCACTCGGGGGGGGGGGTCTCTTCCTTCCTTGGGGGGGGGGGGGGGCTGGGGAGCAGTGCTGGGAGAGGACAGGGCATGCCATCTGGGTGGACATCCGGGAACGTGTGTCCTGTCAGGGCGGGAGGCAACCTGGCGTGCTGCTGAGAGCTTCTGGAATCTGACTCCTCGACTTCCAAGCTGGGCAGCCCCGGTTTCCTCATCTGTAAAGGGAGGGTGAGGATTACAGCGCCTCACAGGCTGTGGGGGAGGGAGGGGCGGTTGGACCTAGGGGAGGGCACATGTTATTCACCTCTAGGTTTTAGGAAAGAAGCTAGAATCAGGGACGCTGGACTCAGGAGTTCGCAAGGGGAATGTACTCAGCTCTGGCCCAGCGCTCAGAAACCGTGTGGTGCTTGCTGTTCTGTCACCTGCTGTCCCTGTCCCTAGCAATAGGGTGGGTTGAGTGGGCAGTTCTGCCCTTTGCACCTGCGCTGTGGGGCTGTGGGCAAGTCGCTCCGCCTCGTTGGGGGGTGTGGTTTTCAACCTGGGGCTGCATCAGCTCCCTTTCGGGTGGTTACAAGGATGCAGGGTGACATCCCCGGCGCCTCAGGTGATAACTTTCTGGAATCTTCCGGGTGTCATGTGGCTCCTCCGTGGGCGGTGGCGGCCCGCTCCTTTCTCCCCTTGGGTGGCACATGGAAATGCTGGGGGCTTCTGGGTTGCCCCCAGACCTGGAGTGCAGAGCAAGGCCACACTGCAATGAGCCGGGTCCAAGGCTGGCTGCCTGGCCCCTGTCTTCTCCATGCACCTCCTGACCCCGTGACCCCTCCTCGATCTCTCCCCTTCCCCTCCTTTCCTTCCAAGCAGCCAGTGCTCTGAGCCCGCTGCTGGGTTCCAGACCTTGCGTGGAGCATCTTTAGGCAAAACCAAGTACTTCTCTCTCCCAGGGGAAGGAACCACAAGGCCCCGTGTGCCAGCCAGGGTCTTGGTGGCTTCTTCCCTGGGCACTGGTTCTGGTCAGAGGCGAGTCCTCAGCTGGGGTGGGGGGTTGGTAGTCAGGGCTGTTGGGTGTCTGGGGCGAAGTGAGGGACAGGAAGGACCCCGAGGGCTGACGGTGATGGTTCCCATGAGTCGGCATCTCTGGGGTTGCTGGGGTCTCTGCTCAGGCTTCACCCCGCGGTGGGCAAGGGTCGGGGCTTGGAAACCAGCGGCCGGCAGAGAAGCAGGGAGGAGGGGGACAAAGGCTCCTCTGTCAGGCACTGGGGGCCCGGCCTCAGGGAGGCGGCGGTGGGGGTGGGGCGAGTGCTGCGAACAGGCAGACGAGGACTCGTGCCTGGCACCTCGTCACCGGCCGGACTGACTCTTCGTGAGCAATGGGTGGAAAATTCCTTTGGATCCTTTCCCGAGGGGCTGGGAAGGCGAGGGCCAGTTCACAAAGGGGAGAGGTTTCTCCACATCCCAGGAATGCGATCACTGCTTTACTTTAAAACAGAATAAAAGCAGAAAGCTGCCTCAAGGGGATGCTGCTCGGGGCCGCTCAAGGCTGCTCAAGGCCACGCCAGCTCCAGACCACAGCTCTGTGCGGGCATGGACTTTGGCCTCTGAGATCGGGGATGGCATGAGAAACCCGCTGGCTGGCCGGTCACTGGTTTCTTCTCTGCGAACCCACGGGGTCCGGATCTACCCTTTGCGGTTGACGAGGGGCCCTCGGGCAGAAATCTGCCTCCTTCACACTACAAATGGTTTCATACAGCTGCAGAATCTGGCCCGGTGCTTGATCCCCATGAGGGCCCGTGAAGGGCTGTTAGCTTCCTTTGGTAAATGTGGAGACCGAGGACCAGGAATTAAAACAGCTAGGACGGCTGGGATAAGAACCAAGTTTCCCTGACTCCCTAGACGTGCCCTGGCTCTGTGGGGACAGATGGTCTAAGTGGCTCTGAAGCACTTTTTTTGATAGATGCAAACAGAGTAGCTGGTGCAAAGGGAGGGATCAGACTTGTTTGCTCATTATAAAGGACAAGGGTGTGGGTGCCCCAGGTGCTATTTAGAAAGAGTGGGAAATGGTGTGCACACAGAATGATTGTTTCTAACATTGCAACACATACACACACACACACACACACACACAGAGTCTGATGAGTTCAACAGGAAGACACTAGCGACAAGCCAAATGCCCATCCCCACAAGGAAATTATAGCAAACCCAGCAGGGAATACTATACAGCTGTCAAAAAGGATAGCTGCTATTTGTAGATGCCAATAGGAAACCATCTCCAAGGTGTGTTGGTAGGTAAGACAGACAAGCTGCCAAATAGTGTATATAATTTATTGCCTTCTGTGCAAAGCAGGAGAGAAATTAGGATATACATTTGTATTTGCCTAAAGAAAGTTTGGAGGGAGACACAAGAAACTAATAAAGGGTGACAGGTGGGGACTGGGTAGAGGGTGGCAGAGTAGAAGCAAAGGTTTGCACTGTAACCTCTTTGGGATTTTAAATGGCCTTGAACATCACCAGTTAGATGGAGTTATGCTGCCTAGTCAGACATTCAAATTCAAAAAGTCACGTTAGAAGTGTGAACGGAGGCCCGTCAGTGTCATTGTGAAGTATTACTATAAACTCGCATGTCTGTGGCTTCCAATGCCGTTATGCCCTTGACCGTCTCTTGAACACATTTGGGATTTTACACCGGCTTTACCTGACTCCAGCTTCCTTGGTGCCCCAGGGGTAGGTTCCTTCTGATCCACCTTGAACCAGCATGTGATTCGGCACCTCCCTCCTGGGACCCTGTCCTCCTGGTGGCTGGGATGTGCTGCTGGGGTCCCCCGTGGGTGGTCTAGCCACTGTTCCCGAGTTGACTTGCCCTCTCGTTCCCAGAGGCCCTTGATGAAGCATGTGTGAGAAAACAGTGTGTTCTTGTGGGCTCCCCCCGAGGCTGACACCCATGGGCAGAGAGAAACTTTAGAGAGGGTAACGGCTCGCACGTAGCAAGACTTCACGTCTGCCTCTCTCTGCTGGGACCTGCCCCCGCCGCACCCCCAAACAGTCTGTGTGCTAAATAACACTTCCCGTCTCCTGTTCAAGTTAACCAAAGACACCAGCATGTTCTGGTCAGGACGTGGTCACCAGTTGCCACGCGGCTCCGTCTTTCCATCCCGGAGTGAAGGCCCCGCCCATTTCCACCGAGGTCACACCAGGCCCCTCATTCTTCAGAGTTTTGGAAACACCCTAAGGCTGCTCTCGCTGTGCACTTAGACGTGCGTGAATGCAACGGAACGCACCCCCCTGCCTTCCCCTCTCCTCTGTGGTGGGCCTCCCGGGAAGGGTGCTCATTTGTGGGGTTGCCCTGCCGCCCGCCTGGGATGTGTCCATCAGGTCTTCCTGAACTTTCTCGGAAACGGGGAAAGGGGCCTTTCGGCCTCTTCCCCTTCCTCTCCTCCGTCTCCCTGTCCGTCTCTGAGACTTGGTATTTGCTCTGCCTTTGTCCTTTTTCCTCTGAAATTGGCTGCTTGTCGCTCTCTGTCATGTGCCTCTGTCCCTCTTTCCCTTTGGCACTCCTGCCTCTCGTCGCCCCTCCCCCCGCGTTTCTCCGTCTCCTCTTTCCTCTGTTCTCTGCCGCCCTCCCATCCCATTCTGTCTACACCTGGGAGGGACAGCCTCTCTTCCTTCCCTGCTCCCTCCTCCCTACAAGCTCCCCTTCCCCACCAAGCCCTTCCATTCGAGGGTTCAAGGTGCAGAGAGCCCTTTTCCCAAACCCTCCAGGCCTGAGGGGCAGGGCCAGCTCTGGGGCACGACACCAGGGCAGCCATGTGGCCCTCGGAAGGGCCTGTCCCGGGCTCGATGCTCTGCAGTTACCGTCTTGAAATTCTTAATACTTTCTGGATAAGGAAGCTGCCGATTCCCTCCGCACCAGGCCCCACCAAGGACGCGGCAGGTTCACTGAGGGCTGTGAACCTCCTGGGAGGGGCCGCAGTGGGGCTGAGGTGCAGGGGCTGTGTTCCAGCCCTTTTCCTGCTTCTCGTCCCCCGGACAGTGGTCGTCACCCAGACGTGCCTCCAGCCCCACAAGGCACTCATTCCCACTAGGGGGTCATCCTTCACCAGCAGAAGGTGGTGGCCAGATTCACCCCCGTTTGACAGATGAGGCGGAACAAGGTACAGAGGGACCGGGGCACTTGCTCACAGCTGCGGCGCCTGGGTAGCAGCAGGCCCCCCTTCTACCTGGGAGCTAAGGTAGATGTCCTTACATCTGTGAAACAGAGGCCATAAGAGAAGCTGTCCCCATGCAGAGCCAAGGATGCCCAAGTCCCCCAAAGTTCCTGACACCGGTACACGTGGCTACCTTTGTAGCTAGTAACCCGGCCTCTGTGAGCCTCAGTTTCCGCATCTGCCACATGGGGACCATGGTGGTCACTGCCGCATGGATATTTAACGACACAGGCGAGTGCTCAGCACAAGGCCCAGTGCAGGTGGGCAAGGTCAATATCAGGAGCTTCTATCCCTCTGGCCCTTCCCGCTCTGGGGCAGAGGAAGGGGTGACCTGCGAGTAGCAAAACCATGTAGTTTATTGGCCCAATGGGGCCCTTTCAGAGGAAAAGGGACACTCACTACATATGTCGGGACAGGAGGTGTAGTTTGCGTGTAGGCTCGCTCTACGTGTGGGTCATAGGTGTCCGTGTCGGCATCAGAACATGGAAACAGACCGTGGGTGTCAGGGAGTGAGCACTGTGACGCCCCAGGCCTGCCCCCAGCTGGCGGAGAGCCCGGCTGCGTTCTAGCATTCGCCGTAGGGAGTCGTGTCCCACTGCTAACGGCGCTGAGACTTTGCGCCTGGGAGCACGTCACGACAGCCACCTGGTCCGGGCCCTCCGCCAGATGTTCTGGAAATGTCTTCAGATTAAGCCAGCAATGCATCCACCTGGATGTCTAGACTGAAACACATAGTCACTCCTTCCCTGGCACGTCTAGGAGCAGTGGGAACAGTGCCACCAGCTCGTGGGGACAGGTGTTGTGTTTGGGCCGCCTCTTCGAAGACGCAGAACCTTGAGGCTGCGTCCATAGTCAGGATGTCACTGGGGATGCTGGCCACCACATCACACCGTTCCCCCGCCGTAAAGCTCTGCAGAAAAGTCCTGCTCCGTAAAGCTCTGCAGAAAGTCCTGCTCCTGGCTCCGGGAAGGCCTGCCATTCTCCGGAGCGGGTTTGTTTCTAGCGGGTAAATGGCTTCTCTTTTCCAGGCTAGGAGTCTGGAGGCTTATAGTGTGGCCCACCCATGCTAAATATTTAGGACATTACTTATTGTCTGCATTTCTCCCCTCTGCCTTGGCTCTGCGTTCTGTCCCCACCTGCGTTTCCTTTCCTCCTTTCTCTCCCTTAATCTATGTTCCCCTGGATTCATGAACCTCTTTTGAGATTTGTTTTTCCTCCCTTCTGGCCCAAGCCAATGTAGACACAGCTGCGAGCGCAAACATTGTGTAGCACCCCTCCCCTGCCCAGGGCAGGCCCGTCCCACCTGGGCAGGGGCCAGAAGGCAAGGGGTTAAGACTGGTGCAGAGGAAGTGCCGAGGTCGTAGCGAGGAAGTAACCCCAGCTGCCTGGGGAAGGAGGTGACTGCTTGCTTGTCCTGTGTGACTCCAGGCAGCTGAGCCAGGCTCGAGGTGAATGCAGGAGGTTTGCTCGAGTTCAGTGTAGCAAAAAAAAAAAGGGAAGAACTTTCTAATGACTTTACGGGTTTTTCTACCAGTTCTGCTGCTGCGGGTGGGAGAGGAGAAATAGGGGTGACCTGCTCTGGGAAAATGGCCAAACCCGGGGGGGAGGTTCCTGTCTGATTATTGTATTTCTGAGCGATGACTAGAGGGCTCGGGGGACACCTGAGACGAGGTCCCAGAGAGAGGGCCCCCTCCACCCACCAATTTCAAGGTGAAAGGCAAAGTGGCTGGCCAAAGGGCAGCCTTTGTAGTGCCCGAGTGACCGTGTCTCGTGCTCGTCTCTGCCCACCACGGGAGTGAGCCCCACCAGGCATGGGGTTTCGCCCCCCGTGCCTGGGCACACCACAGACATTTGTCAAATGAATGACATGGAAAAAAAAACCCACCACCAAACAAAGTTTGCGATGGCACAGCTGGGATCCAAACTCTGGCCTCTGACTCAAGAAGCAGCTCTCTTCACTTTGCAACGGTTTCATTTATTTATTCTTAGAGAGTGGGGAAGGGAGGGAGAAAGAGAGGGAGAGAAACATCAGTCGGCTGCCTCTGCCCCTCGTACGCGCCCCGACTGGGGACCCACAGCCCAGGCATGGGCGCTGACTTGAAATTGATCCAGTGACCTTTTGCTGAGACGCTGCCCAAGCAGCGGAGCCACACCTGTGGGGCCAAGGTGTAGCTTTCTTTAGACACACCCATCAAGGGATGCTTCTGCTGGGGCCAGAGTACCCACCTGCCCTGATTTGCCTAGAACGTTCTGGTTTGCACATTGAAGATCCCCAGACCCTGTCACCCCTACGGCTTGCAGATGCAGGCTCCCATAGTCTTTTCATCAGCCCGCTTTTCAGGTGGGGAGACTGACTCCGTGGCCCAGGGTTGCATGGCGAGCCCAGGGCCAGGCTGGAGCTGGTGCCCGGCTTTGCTCTCAGCCGCACTCAGCTGCCCTCCTTCATCTGTGCCACAAGGGTGCCAGAACTTTCCATCCTACAGCCTCTCCCGCAACAGCTTTCAGCATTCTGGACTTCCCTCTGGGCTTTTGCTGGCTGTGTTTTCTCTCGAGAGCCAGGGGACAATTTTCTCAGCAGACCTTTCCTGGGGTGAGGCCGGAGCTATGCCTTGGGAAAGGTGACAGTTCAGTGATGGGGTGGAGGGGGAGGGCGGCCTGTCCCTCCTCCCTGGCGCCTGGGAACAGGGTGGGATCTCACATTCCCACCGACCTGGTTGCTGGCAACCGAGCCAGCGCTTTCGTCAACTGCCTGGGCTGGAGCCAGGGAATTTCAAGGGGCCAGAACCTGCCTGCGTGCCCCAGGGCACTCGTGCCTGGGGCTGCCTCCTGGGCAGGGTGCAGCTGGGGCGGCTCAGGGCTCCACAGTCTCTCAGGGCTCCACCTGGATGGACGGGCCCCTGTGGCTCCCTGCTTGTCCCAGAGCCCAGTGTGTGGTGACCACCCTGTCTGGGGGCTGGTGTGTCAGGTTGCTGAGGGTTCCTTGAGGTGGGACTGTGGATGTGTGCAGCCCTGCCAGCCCCGTGCATGGGTGGGGGCCGTGGGCGTAAGAATGTAGGGCTCTGCCTCTGGTGGGGTCCCTGGTGGGCAAGCCACAGAATGTCAAGGGGAGTCACAGTGATGGAAGATGTGGGCCCTGGTGTCAGAACAGTCCAGGCTCAATGTCCCCTCTGCCCTTTCCTAGCTGTGGGATCTGGGGCCAGTGGCTTTGCTCCTTTGTGCCTCAGTTTCCACATTTGCAAAATGGGAATGAAAATACCCATTTTGAAGGTTGTTCTGAGTAGAGGCCCTGGGTACCCTGTGACCCCCTGAGGAATATGGGTCCATGCCATCACCCCCAGCCTCCCGGTTTCTGTGCCTCTCACCCAGGGCTGCACCCAGGACCCTGGGATGGCTGAGGGCTTCTGGGTCCCCACAGAGGAGCCTTGCTGGTGAGACGTAGGGCCACCTTGGGGAGAGAAGGGGATGCCACTTGAGAGGGGCCATCAACCCATTCAAGCAGCTGGGTCCACGGGGACATGGGCCCTGGACGGCTGCAGATCTGAGTCCCGCTCCCACCTATTCACAGTGGGGACACTCACTGTGCCCTCCTGGAGCGGGGGCTCATCAGGACACCGGGACTCAAGCGAGGCCAAGTGCCCAGCCAGATGCCCGGCATGTGGCAGCGGGATCATTTTCCTTCTGGCCGATACGGCGGGGCCGCCAGCTCTGCCTGGATTTGTGTGGCGTGCACAGTGAGGCTGGGGAACGGAGGGGACCAGATGGGACCCCCCGGCAGAGGGACCTGCAGGAACCAAGGCTCAGGGACCTTGAGCCACTGGGCTACGGAAGCACAAGGGAGCTGGTTGGTTTGGAAGCACTCAATCTCCAAGGTTTCCCCTCCATGACCCCTCCCTGACCCCAGTGGGGCACTTCCTGTGAGTCCTGCAGCCCTGGCCTGGGTCCGTGACCCCAGGTTGCTGACCTCACTCGAGCTGGCCAAAGGGAAAGGAGATCAGTGTTCACAGCCAGGGGACCTCCCTTCCTCTCGCAGCTTATCTTCACCCGGTCCCCACCCTGTGCTGCCTTCCCACCACGCCCCCATCCCAACACCCACGCCCCCATCCCAACACCCACGCCCTGGAGCTCTGCAGTGGCAGGGTCACACCCACAGCCCACAGACACGCTTGTAGATGGTTTTTTTTTTCATCAACAGCGAGATAGCCAGAACCAGGATCTAGTCTAAACATGGTATGTATGTTGTTATTTAACCGCAGCACAGTTCTGTGTAAGAGGTACTCCTATATCCTCTACGTTTCAGATGGGGAGACCGAGGCATGGGGTGGCTAAATGATTCTCCCCAGCTCCCGCAGCTAGCTGGGATTAAACCCAGGCAGCCCGGCTCCCAAGCTGGATGCTCAGTTCCATGTAGCAAAGGCTTCACATCCACCAAGGCTCAGCTCAAATGTCACCTCCTCCAAGAAGCTCCCCTGATTTCCCCAGCCACCATCTCTTTGCTTTGTACAGAGCCAGGGCCACAGACTCAGCAACTCACAGGGCCAGGCAGGAGACACCAGTGACTAACAGAGACATTACTCCTTTGCACAAAGAACTACATGCCCTCCCAAGAAAGCTGAAAGTGAGACCAGCAGGGTTCAGCTTTCTGTCGGCGGTGTGCTCCTGTGTCTATGGCAGCAGAGGCCCAGGGCAAGCTTACAGCGGCTGGCAGCCGGCACTTCGTGCCTGCGTGACAGTGGAGATGGGGAGCTGTTTGTGCATCACTCCAACAGCATCTAGCAAAGAAGGGTGTGGCACCCAGCAGGTACCCACTAGCTGCTTTTTAAATAGGTTTTTGAATGCATGGACCCATGTGACTTCCGGAACCTGCCAAACCTGCCCCTGCCTCAGGGCCTTTGCACATGCAGCCCTCATCACCTGGAGCGCTCAGGTCTCCGCCCCGGTTGCCAGCTCAGAGAGGCCTTTTCTGAGCACTCTGCGAAAAACAGACCCCCTCCTGCATTGCTACGCCCCATTTCTCTCCATATTTTCCTGGTAGCACATATCATCAGCTGTCATTATGTTCACTTTATTTTTCAGCCTTTACAGAGCACGTTAATCCACAGCTTTGCTTCAAAACTCTACCAGTGTAACCTCCGTTAACCCTTGCAACAGCCGTGCAAGGGGAGAGCTGCCACCCCCCGCCCCCCATTTTTCGGCTGAGAAAACTGAGGCACAGGGCGGCATGGTGGCTTGCCTAAGGTCACACGGCTGGAGAGAGGCAGAGCGGGGATTCAACCCAGATGGTCTGGCCCCAGAGAGGTGAGCCTATTCCTTAGGGTTTGTTAACCTATTCTTCCGCCATGAGAATTCCAGCCCCTCCAGGGACGTGACATGTCCTCTGGTTCCCTGCTCTGTCCCCAGGGCCCAGCTGTGGCCCTGGTGCATAATAGGCGTTTCATAAACATGTCGTGGAAGAATGGAGGAAGGGAGACAGGAGGCGCAGAGCATCGGAGAGCAGACCCTTGGCTTTCAAGCTTCCCCCTAGCCGGGTGTCAAGGCTGCCTTATTGGAGTTTGGTCAGCTTCCCCAAGGGTTTGAGTCAGCCTGTCTGAGAGAGGCCCCCTCCCACTCTCCCTCCGCCTGCCTCTCCCTCCAACAGGGCCTCTGTTTTCTGACCTCTCCCAGGCTGAGGTGCCAAACCACACTCCTGGAGTCCCCGGCCCACGCTGAGCACACTTCCTCCCGTGCCAGTGACAGGGCTGTGGGGGAGAATGCTCCAGGCCGGGGGCAGGAAGTCTGTAGAGCAGGATGGCCTGGAGCAAAGGGGCTGTAGGGCAGCTGGTGGGGAGGGGCCTGGGTGGGGCTGCCCTGGGCCAGACAAGAGCAGGTGGGACAGGAGAGGGCTGGGAAAGGGGACCCGATGATGTGGCCTCCCGGTGTCTCTGGTTTGGCCAACATTCCCTGACACCTGTTCTGAGCAGTCCCGGAGAAGCTGGTGCCCCGCCGAGCCCTCCTTGGACCCTCCAAAGTGGACCGTCCAGAGGGAACAGTGGGAACACATTTCCCAGTTTCTCCTTTCCTAATATTATTAATAAGTGGTTGCAATTGTGACAGGCATGATGTCAAGCACGTTGCCAGTTTGTTTTCTTGAATCTTCACAATGCTCGGGGACTGAGGCTACTGGGGAGGCGTCTGAGGCTCAGAGAGGTGAAGTAACCTGTGTGAGGTCACACAGCTTGCATGTGCTGGAGCTGGTATTAAAATCTAGCCTTCAGTGACAGTGACATGAGTCTAGGAAAAACTGGGGTGGGGAGGGGAGTAGGAGCCAGAAGCCCAGCTGGAAGCTCTGGGTTCTCTTCATGGCTCCCTTGCTGGGGAACTTTGGGAAAGATCACAAAACTTGTTTGAGTCAGTTTGCTCATCTGGGAAATGGGAATAAGAGGGAAGCAGAATCGTTTGAGACCCTGCAAGGGGAAGGCTGCTTTGCTGGGTGCGTCACACCAGTCACTTTCCTTCATCATCACAGTGTGTCAGGCCATCTCTGTGTCCCAGAAAGGCTCTCCTGATTACGCTTCGATGCCCAGGGCTGACAGAAGTGAGACCGTAGCTTGATTTCGACCAAGGGGCTGTAACCAAGTTAAAAAATGCCTCACAGAGGCTCTAGCAGGGGATGTGGGGATGCCAGGGAGGGGGACAGGGCTGTGCAGAGCTGTGGCAGTGGCCGCTGCTTCCTCATCCGGCGAGGGCAGCATGTGGTCTGGGAGGAGGAGGCCGAGAGGGGAGGCCAGCTGTGGCCAGGTTCCCAAGCCTGCTGGGCTTCCAGACTCCCCCCAGGCTTGTCTCCAGTGGTTTCTGGAAGCACAGCCCTTCGGTTTGGTTCAGTATCTGCAAACTGGCCTGGCTGCAACCTGCCTGCAACCTGGCTTTCTTCCCACCATGGGGCAGAAATTCTGCTGGCTCTCACATATGCATCTCTGATTAGTCCATGCAAACATTTGCTGGGAACCTACTGTGTGCCGGTCACCGTGTTCATAAATCTGTTGCCTGATGCTCACAATGACACTAGAAGCAAGAACTCACATCAGCCCTGTTTTATAGATGAGCACACAGAGGCTTGGAAAGCAGAGGTGATTTGTCCATGTTCACTGGACTCCCAAGTGTGTGCTCCTTTGCCACTAGGGAGCTTGGAGAGGAGACAAATCCAAAACAACCTTGTCACGACAAGGATCCCGGACCTGCTCGTGGCATGGTCGTAGGGAAACTTATAAATTAACCTTGAACCTTTAGCCCAGAGATCTTAGACCTGTAAGCCATTTCAGGAGATCTTTTCATCTAGATCTCCCTGATGTGCCGAAAGGAAGGTTTTATTATTGCCATTTTATAAGGGACTTAACTACGGCTCAGAGAGGTCAAGCAACCTGCCCTGGGTCACACAGCATGGCGCTGAGCCATGTTCTGTTTTTCTTGGCTCAAGGCAGGAAATAGACCCTTGGCCCATTCAACCATGCCATTTTTTTTTTAAGGCTGGAAGGGGGCCTTTGCAACCATCGACTCCAACATTCTTGTTTTACAGATGGGGGAACTGAGGCCCCAAAAGATCAGGAATTGATCTAAGAACATTTGTCAAGTACAGCCTATAAGCTATAAAAGGAAAAGCACCCCATTCTTAATCTGGATTCAAATCCCACCTTTGCCTCTCAGTAGCCATGTGACCTTGGGGAAGACTCTCAACCCCCCTGGGCCTCAGCTTCCTCAGCTCCAAACTGGGCATAATAATACCACCATCCCATGGGGCTTGTGTGAGGTGATGCGCAGAAAGTGCTTCTCAGCACCCTGGCACATATAGCAGGTGCTCAATATAACGTTATTTTCCTGGCTATTATTAATATTAGTTAACCCCGACATTCTGGAACTCAAAGCTCCTTACAGGACGTCTGTCTGGGTCTCATGTACTGACTTGAGGCTCTGGTGTGAGTTTCAGGGACTTGGTGAGCAAGAGAGAGGGAAGGAGGGAGGGAGCAAAGCCCAGGGGTGGAAAGCAAGGGCTCCCAAAGCAGATGAGCCCACAGACGAGCCTGGTCCTCAGTTTCCTTGCTTCTCTCCTCTCCCACAGCAGGCGGGGGCCCTGTTGATGGGGACAGCTGCTCTGGCTGCCACCTCCCAGGTGTCTCCAGGTGCCAGGGGGAAAAGCCACACTTGGGGGCAGTGTTCAATGCAGCCTGGCCCTCAGGGCTGACAATAGGCTGTACTGGCCTGGATTTGGAGGCAGGATCTGAGACGATGACCTCTCAGTGGGCACTCAGGAGCCCTTCAGAACCCGGCTCCATCCAAGCCTGGGCTGGGAGCAGGGCACTCGGCGTGTGTCATGGGGCTGGCTCCTGGCTTGGGGACGAAGCTGCCACCACCACCCACAGCTGACTCTGACCACATCCTGAGCAGCTCATGTGAACGCCTGGAGCTTGCCGCCTTCCAGACGCGAGCCGTGCACACAGCTCACGATTATTTGCGTGAGTGGCCTCAAAGCTGACTTCATGTTCCCATGTTAATGGGGATTAACAAATGGGGTCCCGGGCCTCCCAGGCCTGTGGGAAACAAGAAAGGGAGGATGCCTGTTTACAGGCTACCTCCAGGGGCTGAGGCTGAGGTGTTTACAGGGAGAGGCGCAGGCTTATCTGTCTGATGGCTCAGGACACAAACTGAGTGGCTGAGAAGACACTCAGTGTTTGTACGTGGGACCCATCGTCAGGGGCCCCAGTGGCTTTCTGGCCTGGAAGGAGAGACATCTATGCAAACATTCTTGTGGGGGGCCTTTGGTGGCTGGAAATGGGGGCTGTGTCTGCAGTACCATAGAGGGGGCGGGTTTGCAAAGAGGTATCCGCACGGTGCCTGGGGGCCTGGATGGGGCCGGGGCTGGGGCCAGCCTCGGCTCAGTGTCCAGGGGGCCAGGGGCGGATGGCTTGGGCTGAAAGCACTTTGGAACGGAAGTCGGTGTTATTCCGAGGGTGAGAGGAGCAGCTGAGAACTTTTACGCAGGAAGTAATGTGATGTGATTTGCATTTTTAAAAGATCTCTCCAGCTACTAGGTGGGAAATGAAATCCTAGTTTATGTGAGAGACGGGCTGAGGCCCCTGTCCCAGTCACCCAGGGGGGGCCGGACGTGAGGGACAAGGTTTGTGAGTTGTTTAGGGCACGATGTGTAGGAGTTGAAAGACAGAGGGTGGGAGGGACGGTCTGGGCTCTCCCTCAGGGTCATAGCAGCGGGTGTTGATGAGAGCTTAGGCAAGGGAGGACTTAGAGCCGGCTGAGAGGTGTAAGGGATAGTGCCGTGATTCAAAGTGTAAGAGGCAAGGAGAGCTCCTGTCCCAAGCTGAGGCCTGGAGGACCTAGTGGTCACGGCTGCCCAGGGAGCACAGCCGTGGCCACGTGATGGAGACATCGCAGGGAGGCAGCCTGGGGAATCAGCACCGGACATCGCTCTCCTGCTGCCCTGCAACCCTCCGTGCTAGAGGTCAGAGGGCAAGGACCCTATTGCTGTCCCTCCTGTCGGTCAGCCTGCAGGGCACAGAGCAGCAGGGAGTGGGTTTGGGGACAGCACGTAGGGGAGGAAGGGGTGGCCTTCTCCTGGGGGGATGCCAGGCATTGGTGTAGATACTGGGGGTGTCGTGCTTCTGCGTTCCCACTAGCTGCTGGAGGTTTCCGGGGCCTCTGCCCCTGAGCAGGGTGGCTGCCCGGGTCCAGGAGCATTAGCTCCTGGCTTCATCCACCCCTGCAGAGCCCTCCGCTCCCACTCGGCCCCATCTCATCCAAAAGAAAGTGGGACAGCCCGTGAGGCAGCCAGCGCCTTCTCGCCCCACCGCCGTGACTCAGTGTGAGCTGCGCAGTGTGGGCGTGAGACCAGGGAGGAAATTCTCTCCCAACACAGCTAATTCTGGCCCAGGGCTGGCCGCCAGGCCTGCCGCTGGAACATCAGCAGGAGCTGTGTGGTTTTGAGGTCTCTATGAGTCTCTCAGAGCGGGGGCAGTCTAAGGACTGGACCCCTGTGGTGTCTCCTGGAGCCATCTGTAGGGGCTGGAAGGCCCCTTTCCTCTGTCCTGGGTGGATGGGGCCAGTCTGAGAATCGACAGTGGACAAAGACATTGGGACCACAGTCGGTGGCCAGGCTGGGAGAGCGGGGGCATTGCTGAGGAGGGAGGGACAGTTGTGACTGGGATGGTGGTGTCTGGAAGGCCCCACGATGCTGGCTGAGGCTGTGATTCTGGACGAGTGGAAATAGCAAAGGTTTTTGGGGGCAGAGAGTCTGGTTCACATCCTGAGCTGACGCTCGGGGGCCGTGGGAGCCAAGGCTGCCACTGCGCCTCTTGGAGTTCCCATGTGCAAACCCGTGCAGGCAGGACCCAGAGTGGTGAGGCTTAGGCGTGGGCGGTGCCCGGCTGAGTTCTGGGCTCCGGGGATGCGCCCACCACACCTCAAACTGCCGAGGGTCCTCTTCTGTGTGGCTTCTGGAGGCTCACTTGCTCTCTAGACCTCAGTTTCTTCAGCTGCAAAATGGGGCAGCCTCAGGGAGGCCTCTCAGCCCCTAAAAGCCTTTCGGAGGCCAAGAGGGATGGAGGAGCGGCATCTGGAGCCGCCTGTCAGGGTGGGCTGTGGGGGAGGTGGGAGATGGGAACAGGAGCCAGGCCAAACACTGGGGATGAGCCTCCGGTTTCCCTGACAGACTCCCACGCCCACGGCTGGCCTGATGAGGCGCCTGCGCTGGGCCTGGGGCGGCAACCAGGAAAGGGATAGCAGCCTTCTGTGACTGGAGTGGGAAGGCCAGTGAGTGGCCGCTGGCAGCTTGGGCTGGCTGGGCACGCAGGTGAGCGATGCAGGCGGTTGAGGGGCTGCAGAGACCCTCAGAGGGGAGGGTGGGATGAGGAGGGACAGAGTGACAGAGAGGGAAGACAGGAGACTTGATGGAGAAGAGAGAGGCAGAGAGTGGGCCACCGCGAGGCATGCACAGAGATGGGAAGAGGGAGAGATGTGGACAGACTGACACAGACAGACGCAAACGGGCAGACAGATGTGACTGAGAGGGAACAAGTCCTTTGCAGATTCAGGGTGCCCATTTGGCCGAGGGGCCTGGGCAGTGACCCAGAGAGGAAGCAGAAGGCACACCTGTGTAGCCCAGATGCCCCTCAGCCCTGCTGTCCCTAGAGCCTGTGGGAACATGGGGACATAGGCAGGCAGGCCGTCAGCAGCTCAAGGAGGCCCTAGATTCATCAGGACCCTGCACTGCCACCAACTAGGTGTGTGGCCTCAGGCCAGTGAGCCTCACCCCTCTGGTAAATCAGTACTGACCACCGGCCTGCAGGGTGAGAGGAGGCCCAGGCCCAGGAGCCGTGGGCTGAACAGACCCTCGGAGGATGAGTGAATGACTGAGCTCTGCTTCTGAAGGAATTTTCCCAGAGCTTCCGGCATCACGGCCCGTTCCCATTCGGGCCACTAACTGGAGGCAGAGGGGGTTGGGGGAACAGCCGGGGGAACTCGGAGCCTTGTCTCGCCCCACCTGTAACAGGCACACCCAGAACCCGGCCAGGATGATATCGAGGGGGCTCCTGGGGGTTCCCCTGGGGCAAAGGCCGGAGGATTCTAGAATGTTCCGAGGAGGCAAGGCAGTGGACAAGGAAAGAGAGTGGGTTTGGCGGTTCAGCAGGTTCTGAGCTTCCTCCTCTTTATGAGTAATTCGATCTTCTTTGCTCACCTGTGACCTTGGGCCCCTTGTTGACTCTCTCTGGCCTCAGTTTCCTCATCTGCAACAGTGCCCAGTAATGTGCCAGGAAGGCCCAGGACTGTGCCTGGGCTATGAACATAGTTGTTTAACAAAAATTGAGCAAATCTCTGACAAGCATGGTGGGCACTGGTGGGCATCGTCCTGCAAGGCAAAACGTCACCGGTTTGATCCCTGTTTGGGGCACAAGCCTGGGATGCAGGTTTGGTCCCCAGTTGGGGTGCATGTAAGAGGCAGCAATCGATGTTTCTCTCTCTTTCTTCCTTCTTCCCTTCCTCTCTCTCTAAAACTACATAAAATCTTTTAAAAAAAATTATGCAAAGAACATCTGCCTGAGGTTTTGGCATTGTGTGGTGGGAGGAACCAGATGTGACTGTGAGCCCCAGCCCACTCCCTCCCCAGTAAGGGCCTCTGGTGGTGTGGGCAGGGCAGGGTCAGCGGGACCCTCTGCCTGGTGGCCATCTGGTCCCTGGCAGAGGTGGCCTCGCCAAAGAGGTGCCAGGGCCGTGGCCGCTGCACAGCCACCTCACACTGGGCTAATGCTGTGACTTCCTTGTCTCCTCCAAGTTCACTCCCTGCCTGAAAAGGGAGGCTGTGGGGGTGGGACTCTGGAGGCCCCTTGGGCAAGGGCAAGGCTGCTTCTTAGGCCCTTGGCCTGCCCAGTGTGGCTTCATTGGGGATTCAGTGACCCAGCTGGGGTTTATGTTTGTTTGCTTGGGTTTTTCTGGATCTCAGGAGAGGACAGAGGGCTGACATAATGACACCCCTCCATCCATGTCCATCTGCATCACCACCGGCCTCTGGAAGCCCTCGCACTTGTCCTATTTTCCTTCTCACTGCGTTCATTTCCTGGTAGCCCCATTTTCTCCTCCTTCCCCTCCCGTTTCCGCTCCCCTGGAGCCGTTCTAATGCGTTCAGTGTGGGTCTTGCGATTTGGCCACGTTCTCGCAACACATGTGTTGCTGTTCTGTGTGTGTCGCTGCACTCGCGTGCATGTGTCCAGTGCACTCAGGGGCTGTGAGGGTAGGTGGCTTCAAGATGCTTCGTGTCTCCTCACTGCGTGTGCACTGGGTAACTGCTGCTTCTAACAGCTGCACAGCATCCACCCGCCCGTCCGTCCCCTCTCTCCCAGCCGTCGGCAGCCACTGCCCGAGTTTGCTGGCCCCGTGGCCATTCTGTGCCCAGTCTCCCTGCTAGCCCGCCCCGCGCCTCCCTATGGGAGGCACGCACACCCCCAGCACAGGGGGGAGCGATATAAATGCTCCACCCCCTGGTTCCCGAGCCCCCAGCCTGAGCCAAGGCCTCATGTCCTGTGCAGCCTCATCCCCTTTCCAATCCGGCTTTTCTACGTCCCTCCTGATTTCCCCCGGAACATCTCCTGAATAGATTTCTTTTGCTGCAGGAAGCCACTGTTGAGGCTTGCTTCTTAGAGGACTGAAGCCAAGGGACGCCCCATAAGTGCTGCACTGGGGTGCCCTAGCATGTGTTCCTTGGGAGGTGGGTGCTGTGGGGTGCACAGGGGTTCTCGGGTCCCCACAGGGCGGCATGAGAGCCTGCGCCTCAGACTGCTGAGCCGAGGGGTACCCTGGCCAGTGTTCTAGTCCTTGCCACAGTCTGGTAGGGACACAGGTGCTACTGGTTGCGATTCCCATTTGCCTGTCTCTGAGTATCACTTGTCATATGTCTGGGTTTGGGGTTTCCCTTCTACAAATTAACTGTGTATATCATTTGCCCATTTTTTTTTTTTCAGTGGGGATTTTCTGTTTGGATGGGTGGGAAAGAGCTTCTTATACTTTGTAGATGGCAAGTCCTTGTTGGGTTTAGAGATGGTTACCCGTGTGTGTGTGTGTGTGTGTGTATAGCCCATCATCAGGATCTGGCGTGGCCCCGGCATGGCCAGGCCTTGGGGCAGAGCTGGGGTGAGACGCGCAGCACTGAGCGAGTGATCTGGGGAGCCACAGAGAGCATGCGGACTTAGAACAGTAACAACAGTGACATAGCCATTATGGGTGAAACCGGGTCTCCCCCAAAATGTATATGTTGCCACCCTGACCTCCGGCATTTCAGAATGCGGCTGTATTTGGAAACAGAGCCTTTAAAGAGGTGATTGGGGTAAAATGAGGTCACTAGAGCAGGTGACCTCACCCTAATCTGACTGGTGTCCTTGTAGGAAGAGGAGATTAGGTCACACACACACACAGAGGGACGAAGGTGTGAGGACGCAGGGAGAAGACGGCCGTCTGCAAGCCCAGGAGAGAGGCCTTAGGGGAAACCCACCCTTCCAACCCCTTGATCTCCGCCTGCCAGTCTGCAGAAGCAGGGGAAAGTCTGCCCTCTGCATCTCCCAGTCTGCAGACTCCATTATGCAGCAGCCCGAGCTCACCAATGTGGCAGCTGTCAGTCAAGTTCTAGGTTTCTGAAACCTCAGAGAGAAGGATGCCACCCCCTTGCACGGCTGTTTTGGGACAGCTTGGCGCCCGCCACATAGTAAGTGCCCGCTAAATTACAGTGCCAGTGTGGTAACACACGTGTTTATTTGGGGCTAGCTGTGTGCGAGGCCCTGAGCTGGGGCTGCTGAAGAACGAAGCTGTTATCGAGCAGAGGGTAGGCGGGGAGGGCGGAAAGTGACCTGGGAGGGTAGGTAGGTCACAGTCAGCTTCAGAGAGAGAGAGGCCTGGGGAGTTGGACGGTATGGAGATGAAGGGGGGCAGGAAGGGTCAGCACTGGGTGCTAATAGAAAAAAGAGTTATAAAATGAGAGGCATCTGGAGACTGTTTCCCTCCCAGCAGCCCTGAGGAGTAGGCAGGGCTCAAGTACTATCATCCCCATTTTACAGATTGCACAACTGAGGCCCAGGGAGGGGAAGCAACTTGCTCAGGTGCCACAGCAGGTCTCCTGCCTTCATGACCATCTCCTCCCCGGCATCTCCCCCTGGAGGCCCATGGGAACTGTCCCAAGGAAAGGATGGCCACAGCTGGCTCAGGGACTCTAGCCCAGGAGCCTCAGAGAAGGCTGGCTGTAAGCCCTGGTTCCAAATGGGGTGTGAGTTCAGGGTCGCAGGAGGAACCAGGAGCTGGGCCAGGACAGCCCCTCTGCCCCCCAGGCTGTCTGGAGAGCTGAGAGAAGAGAGGGTAGCAGGCTGGCCACAGGCTCACTGCTCATTGGGCTGGGATGGAGGATGTCGCCTTTGGTGAGTGATTCTCCTGTGTGCCCCAGACCTCAGCCAAATCGTCCCGAAAACTGGAGACAGTGGATTCCTTAAGGGGCAGGAAAAAAGATTTGAACGAGGAGGTGTCCCTGGAGGGGGTAGCTGGGGACTCAGGGGCGTGAGAAAGGGTGTGAACAGACACGAAAGCAAGGTAGTTAGGAGCAGGGCTCAGGGTCAGGGCCACCAGGGGGGGTGCGTCAGCCTCATGGCCTCACCTTCACAGGGCGGATAATAACTCTGCCAGTGCTGGGCCTTGGTGGTGGTATGTGAGCGAATGCAGTTAAAGCATTTGGTGTGGGGTTTGGACTACTGAGCGCACTAAGCAATTATTATTTATCGGGAGGAACTAAAACCAATATCCAGTATAATCAGATGGCGACCTGAGGACCAACCTAAACCAATTCAGAAGCCCGCAGACCAGCAGGATTAATGGAGTTCCTGCTTTTGACTTGCAAACGTGATTCAGAGCTTCCTTGTGGCCATATCACAAAGGCAAATGTGACTGGTTGCAGAACTTGCATCATCGGGAATGAGGAAGCAGCCCAGTTCCTCAGGGGGAAGCCATGGCCCTTCTCCCCGGGCAGGGGGCTTTGTCAGGGTGCCCCGGCAGAGACAGGGCGCAGCGTCACGGACCAGGGCTCATGTGGCCCTGCGGATCTGACTCGTATGGAGCCTTTAAGGAAAGGTGGAGGGGAACTGGGGAGGTGGCTCAGGGAAGGCAGCTCTGTGGAGGGTCAGGAATGCGGTGAAGGTCCTGGCTCTCGGGGTTTGAGGCAGAGGCTTAGGGGACTCATACCGGTGGGGTTGGGGGACTGTTGAAGCAGACGGGGCATGAGACTCTTCATTTGGGATCCTTGGAAGTCAGACGCTGGAGTCGGACTTCCGAGCTGTGTGGCCTCAGGCAAGTTGCTTTACCTCTCTGAACCTCAGTTGTCTCACCTGCAGACCTAAACCCTTGCAGGGCTGTTGGGAGCAGTGCATGGAGTCTTGCACAGCAGGGTTTGGCATTGTGATAAGTACTCACATAAAGGTTGCCTGTGTGTGTACATGTATCATATACATATAAGTTACAGATACTTTTTCCATAAGCTTCCTGGTTGTGGGGGAAGAAATACAATAACAAGAAATACAAATATCAAGAATTTTATAATTCTTGACAATTTAAAATTGGCAAAGGATTCATTTTCATTTCACATGACCCTCCCGACAACATGACGGAGGGGTTCTTACCCCCACTGGACTGATGAGACCAGAGCTTAGAGAAGCAAAATCCTCACCTGTGTTGCTTTTGACCTGCCCTTGAACCCAGAACTGGGAGACCAGTGGGCAGAATGCACTGGTCCTCTGTCCTTGGCCCCGCCCAACTTCCCAGGCAAAAGCTATTTTAGGAGGGAATTTAGAGTGGAGGCCTGAGAAATAATAATAATAATAATGATGACGATGGTGATAAGAATGAGAATAGTGGTAATGATGATAACAAGCTAGTACTCACCCAGGAACAGTACCGTCCTCAGTACTTGCATGTGATGTTCAATCCTCTCAACAGGTCCGAACTCTTATGATTGTGCCCATTTTATAGCTAAGACAACTGAGGTGCAGAGACAGTGATTGACTTGTTCAAGGTCATAGGAAGTTCATACAGGATGAGAATTTGAATGCCAATGGCCTGTCTGGGCTGCAGAACATGTGTCCTCGACTTATAACCTGGCCTGGGGGCAGAAACAAGCTCAGGATAGGAGGGTTGAATGTGGGGACAGGACAGAGGCCAAAAGCAAACCTGTGACTGGGGCCCCTTCCAGGAAGGACCGAGGGACAAGGTTGAGGGAGGACATATGCCAACTGGGGACGCTGACTCACTCAGTTCTCAGGGTGAGGGGTGGCGGGGGGACGGGCAGCTGTGCCCGGAAGATGTCAGCGCCACCCTGTGCGGGCCCAGCCTGGCTCCCAGTCAAGGATGCAAAGAAGTGGCCTCTGACCCTGAGTGGCTCCCAGCCCAGCTGGAGAGCCAGACATGACGTGATCTGTGTCCCCAGAGCATCTCTGCAGACAGATGCCGCAGCGCCAAGTGCTTGGTCCTGAGTCCGTTCCTCTTCACCGTCCTCCAGGGCCTCAGACACTCCCCACCACCACTGCCAAACAGGGGGCCATGCTGGAGAGTGGGGCGCTCCTACCTCCCTCCTTCCACCATCTTAGCTTAAAGTTGTCCTTTAAAGCTCAGCCGTTCGGTTAAAACTTCAGCCTTGTGGGGCTCTAGGAAAGCTGGCCCCAGGAAGTCCCAGACTCCCGGGCTGTCGAATATCTCTCCTCAGGGCTTCTCAGAACACTTCTCTGACTCGTGCCTTACAAGTGACGGGCAGCTCCTGTGGGGTACCGTTCCTTCATCTTTTCCCTTCTTCCTGCCTGGAACATGGGTGTGATGACCGGAGCTCAGGCAGCTTTTATTTGACCCTGGGGCCTCTACATCCCAGGGCAGGGAATATGGACATGGTCATTTCTTCCTCAAGCATACACTCAGTGGTGGTCATCAGATCATGACTTAGGGGCAGAATGGAGTGATGGGAAGAGCCCAGGTTCTGCAGACCTGGTTCAAACCCCGGCTCAGCCACCTCCTGCCTGGATGCCATGGTTGCCCTCAGCCTCCTCACATGCCAAAGTGAGACTGCTTGTCCATGTAATAGAATTGTGAACACTAAGCCACATTTCCCCCAGGTAAGGGGGGGGGCAGCTGTGATGTCCCCATCTTCTATCCTCTTCCCAGTGTCCCAGGAGGTGCTGGGGACCCCTTATTGGGCACCTCTGGAATTGGCTCCCAGCCCGCAGAGCAGGGTGACACCCAAGCTTCAATTCTGAGTCCCCAGAGCCCAGGGTCCTCAAGGGAATTTTACAAGTAGATCTTATTTAATAAAAGCAAAAGGCGACTTTTATGCAATAAATTATAACCTCCCATCCATTAAGGACCAGCAGTGAATTTAGATGGAGGAGAGCTGGAGTTACTGGTAATGAAGCATCACTCAGCAGTGTCGCCTGGCTACGACATCTGCTGGGAGCCCCTGTGTCAAGGTGGGGAAAGCTCTGGTGGTGGAAAGTGCCTGGGTTCCCGGGTGTCAGCGCCCTGGGCTCAAATTCCAGCTCAGCTGCGCATCGGCTGAGGAACCTCAGGCACATTGCTCCGCCTCTGCTTCCTTTGCTGTGAGTCCACCCAGCGCTGTGGCTCTCAGACCTGGAGCCAACCGCTGTCTCCTCGTTCTTCCCTGCAGGCATTCCTAGCGGCGCACAGAGGCTGACTGGCCGAGGGCCCACCCAGCAGAGCTTTGGACGCCGGTACAGTGAATGGTGAGGAGCTCCTGTGGTCTGAACTCCTGCCTCCAAAGGACACCAGTGAGGTCCACTGACAATGTGGGAGCCCTGCAGAGCTGTCCCCTGGGTCTTGGGAACATGATTGGGACCCAGTTTATGGCACCGTGCACCTCTCCTTCACTGTCCTTAGCATCATTGAGATTTTTCCACGATGAAGGAAATTTCTGACAAATATTTACTTCCTCCACTAGAGGTAAAGGGAGGGCCCCGGACAGGCAGCCAAACATGGTCGTCCAGAGGACAGGTGCTGAAGTCGAGTTGACTTTCAGCTCTTTGACCTTAGATTGAGTGGGTTAAACTCTCTGTGTGTCAGTTTCCTCATCTGTGAAATGGGGTTCTTCACCTACCTACCCCACTGAGCTTTTGCAAGGATGAACAGAGTTTATATACGTCAAGGCTTCAGAATAGTACCCAGTATGGAAGAGGTGCTGGGTAGCTTTTGTTAGATAAATAAAATAGCAAAGCGGGAAGTAGTTCAGCTGCAGAACTGGCTTTGCTGGTTGCCAGGGAGAAACACATTGGCCTTGCTGGTGTCAGTTAACCTGTCAAAGCCAGTTCCGATCGAGATCCCTCTAATACCCCCGTGTCCCCTTGCAGAGAATGGGGGACCAGGATTATAACAGCTCCTTCCTCTATGATGAAGACTACCTGGGAGATCCTGACATCATCGTTGTGGAGGACTTTCACCCCCCAGAAAGCGGGGTGATCAACATCTTCCTGGTGGTGGTCTACAGCATCGTCTGTTTCCTCGGGATCCTGGGCAACGGCTTGGTCATCTTCATCGCTACCTTCAAGATGAAGAAGACGGTGAACACTGTCTGGTTCCTCAACCTGGCCATCGCAGACTTCCTGTTCAACATCTTCCTCCCGATCCACATCACCTACGCTGCCATGAACTACCACTGGGTTTTTGGGACGGCCATGTGCAAGATCAGCAACTTCCTGCTCATCCACAACATGTACGCCAGCGTCTTCCTGTTGACTGTCATCAGCTTCGACCGCTGCATCTCTGTGCTCCTCCCGGTCTGGTCCCAGAACCACCGCAGCCTCCGGCTGGCCTATGTGGCCTGCGTGGTCGTCTGGGTCCTGGCTTTCTTCTTGAGTTCCCCCTCCCTCGTGTTCCGGGACACGGCCAACGTGCACGGGAAGATATCCTGTTTCAACAACTTCAGCCTGTCCGCGGCCAGCTCTTCCCCATGGCCCGCTTACCCCCACCTGGACTCTATGGGGTCTCGCCGGTACATGGTGGTGACCATCACGCGTTTCCTCTGTGGCTTTCTGATCCCGGTCCTCGTCATCACAGCCTGCTACTTCACCATCGTCTGCAAGCTGCGGCGCAACCGCCTGGCCAAGTCCAAGAAGCCCTTCAAAATCATCGTGACCATCATCGTCACCTTCTTCCTCTGCTGGTGCCCCTACCACACCCTCTACCTCCTGGAGCTCTACCACACCGCCGTGCCCGGCGCCGTGTTCAGCTTGGGTGTGCCCCTGGCCACTGCCCTCGCCATCGCCAACAGCTGCATGAACCCCATTCTCTATGTCTTCATGGGTCAGGACTTCAAGAAGTTCAAGGTGGCCCTCTTCTCCCGCCTGGTCAATGCTCTGAGTGAAGACACAGGCCACTCTTCCTTCCCCAGCCACAGGAGCTTTACCAGGATGTCCTCGTTAAATGAGAGGTCCTCGATGAACGAGAAGGAGACCAACATGGTCTAGCCTGGCCTGGAGAGCCCCGCGGACACTCCCAACCTTGGCATCCAAATCTAAGGCTTCTCAAGACCGCGGCGGGAACCTCTTCAGCACCCCCCAGTGCCTACTGTGTTGTGCACAGGGCTGAACAGCGTTTTGAGTGGGGTGCCCGGGGCTGGGAACCCCTTCCTTCCAGTGGGTGGCATGGGGGACCTGGCATGACATGCGGCTCCCAGCCTTGAACTGGCAACCCATGCTTCTTGGGATGCCAGCCCTGACCGACACAAAGCAAAAAGGGAGAATTCTCCCAAGCACAGGCCTGAACTCTGACCAGCACGAGACAGGGAGATCGTGCTACCTACTGTGCGCTCCCCAGTAATGATACGCATACTCTACGCCACGGGGGTGTCAAACTCATTTTCACCAGGGGCCACGTCAGCCTCGCGGTTGCCTTCCAAGGGCCGAATGTAACTTTAGGGCTGGGTAAATGTAACTATACATGTTAAGCAAGAGCTTGGCACTGCCTCTGGGTAGAAACAAGGTGCTCGGTTGGATCAAACAAAGTGCTGGATGTGGCCCTTTGGCGTGCCTGCACCACAGCCAGCCAGAGTCCACCCCTCACGCCATTCCTCTGGGCCCGGGCATGTGGAAATGCACAGGTTACCTGGGAGAAGAAGGTGACGTGGGTCCCAAAACTCCCAGGACCATGCACTGGGCTTTCAGATCCTCTGGGGAGACAAAGAATAGGTCCTGAGGGGTCACGTGAGCTCTTTGTGAGGGCGACACACACAGGTTGCCATGAGGAGTCTGGGGAGGAGGGAGAGAGCAGAGGAAAGGACTTCCGGTGGGTGGGGCATGAGGCAGCTCCCCGAGCCCCTCCCTGGGTGAGGGTGTTTCTGCTGTAGTTATCTTGGGGTGGGGGGTGGTGCTAGCCCTTCCCCCAGCCTGTTCTCACTTTGCATTTGCTCCTGTGGGCGGGGCTGGGTTGGGCATCCAGGCTCACTAGCAGCCTCCACCCCGTCCCAGGATCCCTCTCTCCTTCCCTCACCCGTTCCTCGGGGAGAGGTGAGTAAGGAGGGCTTCTCCTCTTTGTCCCTAACTTGCTCACAGCCTCGCCGGGGACTAGTCCAAAATCAACATCAGAAAGCAACCTGGGAGCACCTGGTGAGCTGCTGAGGGCACCCAAGGGCTTGTTCAAGGTCACGGGGCAGAGCCTGGAGCCTGACTCCTTGAGCTGTGCCTCTGGGATGCGGGTCCTGGGGTGTCAGAGGCACTGAGCGCCTGTGGGCAGCCCTGTGCCTTCCCTCGCCCAGCACAACACCTTCCTATCCTGCAGAGTCCTTCTCCCTCTTACAGACGACAAAGCTGAGGCTCCGAGGAGGCAGGCAACTCACCCAGCAGCATGCACGCAGCCAGCCAGGGGCTCTGTCCGGCCGTGTAGAGGACGCATCTGCTGAGAACGTCCTAGAGCCAAATGATAGCCGACGGGGGTTCAGTACTTTCTGTGATAAGCACTTTACGTCCATCCGCTTGTCCGTCCCTCACCGCTGCCCTGAGTTAGGTACAGTTACGTGTTACTTCCCTTTTCCGTATGGGTGTCCGAGACTTAGCAGCAGGTTAAGCCACTTGACAGAGGGCCCAGCTGGTCTCTGCCAGAGTCTGGATTTGAACCCGGATCTCTGTCTGGCTCAAATAAGGCTGCAGAGTCTTAAGGTATTGAGAGGGGCTGGGGGGTTGACCATCAATATCTATTCTTCAGCAGACTGACATAAACATGTTAGTGGCCTTTAAGTCAGCTTGGCAATTTGCTTTTGAAAACGACCCAGCACAGTAGAGAAAATGCTGCTTCCTGGACATCCATCCACACACACCCATGTGGCTCCCTGTCCTGCACCCCTGGGGCCTCAGGGAGGGCACTGGGGACGGAGGCCTGGCTGGAGAGAGGCCCTTGGGGGCCCCCGGGTCTGCATTCTGTTCTCTTCCAAGACCCTTCCCTGTGAAGCCAGCCTCCACCAAGAAGCACCAAAACAGATGTAGCACCTAAAGAGCGCAGGCCAGCTCCAAGGCCATGGGCTCTTTGGACTCACACCTCGTTAAGAGACAGACTGTTCCTTCACTTCTTGAGTCCCTGTGCTTGTGACAAGCCAGTTCGGAATCGATCCCAAGCTGCAGCCTCTGACTGTTTCCAGCAGTGTGCACTTGGGTGGTTTGGGTGGGGACAGGTTTTCAGAATCGCCCAGCGCCCCCATCCGCCTCCACTTCCAACTCCGTGGGGGTGCAGCAACCAAGGCCAGAGATGGCGTGGGGCGCGTTCCAGGTCTCAGAGACAGTCAGCAGCCAGGTGGGCCTCTGGCCCCCAGGACGGGGCCGCTTCCTCGGTGTGGCTCCCCGCCAGGCCGGGCCCGGGGAGCCAGGAAATCGTTCGGTCTTTGGAAAAGTTGATGAACAGGAGCAAAATCCAAACCAGCTGTTTTCCTCCTGCGGGCCAGGCCTCCTTTCTCTGGCCGCCCCACGGGTCTTCCTGTTCTGACTGTGGCATCCCCTCAAATGCTAAAATGTCACTGTGACAGCCTCTTCAATCTTGTCCCTGCAGCTTCTTCTGGGGATTGCCACCGATCACACATACAAAGTCCCTGCAATTCACAGAGTGTGTTTGCCTGCGTTACCCCACAAGCGGCAGGCTTGCCTTGTGCCCCTGAGCCCGGGCTTGGGGGCCTCAACCTGGCCCATGGGTTCTCAGTGCTGCCTCCTGGGTGGGGTGGGTGGGCCAGGGGGTGCTAAGAAGCAGGCAGAGGGACAGGACACGGGGCGGGGCAGACAGGAAGTGGGGAGGGCAGCACAATGGAAATGGAGAATGATGATGAAGGAAAGGAGCCAGCATCACTGAACATTTGCCATGTGCAGGCATCACATTTTGTCATGTCCCCCAAGCGTCCTGTGAGAAGAGGACCATCAGATCTGCCTGGGGGATCCAGGGAATGAGGTTCAGAGTTTGGACCTCACTTGTTCAAGGTCACACGGCTAATTAATGATAGAGCCGGGCTTTGAACCAGGTCTGCTACCTATGCTCCCAGCGTCTTCAGCCCTTTAGAGGAAGGAGGTGAAGGGTCGGGGCTTGGAGGGGGATATGGACAGGGTGCTGGCCAAGGGAGAAGTTTGGCTTACACCTGAGCCCAGAGTCAGCTCTGGGGCGGGGTGGTGGGGCCCAGGGGCCTGAATGGGTGGGAGAGGATAGAATCCTACAGTGAGAGCCATGAAGACCCTTCCCACTCCTTTGGTTCAGTCTTTCCCATTTCACTGACCAGGGAGCTGAGGTTTTGAGAGCTTCCCTCTGAGAAGTCTGCAAAAGCACACGGTGCTTGGCTTGAATGGAAGTGGTCAGTGATTCCCCAGCCCCCTCTGCCACCTCCTCTCTGTCCTGCACCTCCCTGACATGCGATGCTCTGGTTGGAGCTGGGGTGCCCTGGGCCTGTGGTTGCCAGACCCCAGATTTGGAGATTTGTGGCTGGGACTGTATCCAGGACCAGGAGGAACCAGGAAGCCTCTTGTCCTGCTGTGTAATAATTCAGTGGGGGACTTGCTTGCTTCCCATCTCTGAGGACAAAGTTTCTCTCGAAGAAAGAGACTGAGGCCAGAGTGAAGCTAGTGCCAGAGGTTCCCACCGCAAACTCCCCCTTGCCTTCCCCAGCCGCCTCCCGGAATAGCAGCTGAGGCTCAGAGTGGCCAAGCAACCTATCCAAAGTCACACAGCTGTGTTATAAGACAGCAGGCGGAACCCTGAAATTCCCAGCTTACCACCCCCTAAATTTTGGATTTCAAAATATAGGCATCTTGGAAAAATTTCCCTCTACTCATTTAATTTTCCTGGCAATCAAGGATATGAGACAGGTAGTGACTTACCCAGGATAACACAGCAAGCCACGGCAGATGCGAGACTGGAACCGGGATGGCTTACTCCCTCCTCTGTGCTCTTTGACACCGTATCAGGCCACTCAAGGATCGCAGAATGTCTACACGTTCATCCAGCCATCCTTTACCTGCCTATCTACCCACCTGTCCACTCATCCACCCACCCACCCACCCACCCGCCCATGCACTTAACAAAAATATATATATATCTCCACCTGTTCATCCATTCCATAAAACTCTATTGAATGCCTACCTTTTGCCAGTCCCTGTGGTAGGCATTCACTCTGGCTTTATCAACGCCTGCATTGGCTAGTGGGAGAGACAGCCAATAATTGGTAAAAACACCCTCTGAGTGGAAAGCAGCCTCAGTAAGTGCAACACACCTACTGTTGCAGAGGGACTTGACCTTGTCCAAAGGCTAAGGACACTTTCTTGGGGAGGAGACACTTGAGAGGTGAAGGAGAGGCAGGCGCTGATTTGGTGGAGAGTGCTGAGGCTGGCAGGGGGCAGCATGGGAGCAGCGTTGATGTGGGAGGGAGCAGAGTGAATCTGGAGGCCTGAAAGGGGAGGGGCCACAGCAAAGTCAGTTGACTGTGTATGGAAATGATGCCCTATGCCCGGGGCATTCTGGGGAGGACAGGTTGAAGAAGGTTAGGGGCTTGGGGGCGGCCTCCAAATGACTCTGGCGAGGCCTGGATTCTGAAAGCAAAGGTAGATGGAGGGGGAAGTGGATGGCTGGAGAAGGATTTAAAAGCCCCCCAAGCCTTTCTCAGGGGAGTGGTTAATGGGAAACCAACCCAGGGGCCATTTCAGCTCTACAGAGGCCTCGGTGCGTGGCTTTATTGACGGAACTTAATTGTAAATATTATTCAAATTTACCTCCCAAAGCACAATTATATGTCTCAGGGGAGCCCTCTGAGCACATAATAAAGCCCTATAAATAATACATATATTAACCTACGAGGAATGCGGGCATGTTAATGCTGCAATCACCATGATGGCTACAGAGAATTTATGCAGACAAGACTCCAAGCACTTGGACTTGAGGTTTAACCTTGGAGGTTACCAGGTTCTGTCCTGGGGGGTCTTCCAGAAGTCCCTCCCCCCAGGCGATAGGGATACACCTGGGCATGTCCTGCAGCTCCTGCCCTAGAGACCCGGCCAACGGGTCGTGGGTGCAAGGTCAGCGCTGGTCAAGGGGGAGGAAGCACAGGTCCATGGGACAGCTTGTGTTGTCTCAGAGCTTCAAGGACAGTGACAATAGTAGGTCATCTTCATGAAGATGTCCAAGGTTGGGGCAGCCTCCAGCCACTTCACTTCATCATCTCTGGATCCTGCAGCAGTTTTTCTGGCAGGGACCACTGCTGTGTCACACACAGATGAGGAAGTGGGGGTTCAGAGAGGCGAAGTGCCTTGCCCAGTGGCACATAGCTAATAAGTGACAGACCCCAGTGTGTCTGACTGTAAAGCAACTTGCAGACAGAAGCTGTCCCCTGAGGAACATCAACCGGTTGCCTCTCATATGTACCCGGACTGGGATCAAACCTGTAACCTAGGCATGTGCCCTGACTGGGAATCAAACCTGTGACCTCTCAGTTTATGAGATGATGCTCAACCAACTAAGCCACACTGTCCAGGGCCGTGGCTGTCTTCATATGTCCATTTGTCTGTATGTATAAGATGAACATACTTACAGAGCAAGCTCTGCATCAATAAAAGAATTTTTAAGAGTAAAATGATGTCTGAGGAAGGACTTCTCACTTCCAATCGTGCTCTGGGCAGAACCAGGTCTAGGGGCTTCTCTCTGATTCAAAAGAGCATCGCAGAGGGATGGGGTCCTTGTGGGGTCCACCCAAAGGGTCTCAGGAAGGACTGAATCCTCCCAGGGGCCACCCCAGCCCAATCCCCTGACTCAAAGGGCCATTGATGGCTTTGACACGGGATCACATGCACTCAGAAGTCAGACCACCTGGGCTTGAATCCCAGCTGCACCATTTACATCAGCTGGAGTTAGGGCTAGATTAGGCTCTATGACCTTGGTAAGCCACTAAACCCCTCCAAAGCCTCAGTTTTCTCATCTGTAAAATGGATATAATGAGCCCCATCTAGATGGGGCTCACTGGGCTCCCCACCTTCAGGCTTGCTCCCTACAACCCACTCTCCACAAAGCAGCCTGAGCGAGCTTCCACCGCAGAGCACTCTGGGCCATGACTGGCAGCGCCCTGGAGGGCCAGGACCTCAGCCTCCATCCTCGCCTCATGCCGCACTCCAGCCAGGCCAGCCTGTCTGCCTCTCGAAAACAAACACATCCCCCTAACCAGTGCGGCTCAGTGGGTGGGGCATCTTCCTGCAAACCGGCAGGTTGCAGGTTCGATCCCTGGTCGGAGCGTGTGCAGGAGGCAACCCATCTGTGCTTCTCTCTCACATCAATGTTCTCTCCCTCTCTCTCATCAGAGAACATATCCTTAGGTGGGGGTTTAGGGAAAAAAAAACCCCACATCAGCAACAGCAACAACACTAACCAATCTGAGACTGTTCCCGCCTCAGGCCTCTGCATGTGCTCTTCCTCCAGTTCCCAGACAGATGTTTGTGTGACGGGTCCCTCTTCCTCCTCCAGGTCTCAGCTCCAATGTCACCTCGTCGGACGGGTCCTTCTTGACCTGTCCCCACTTCAAGGAGCCCCCATCTCCATTCACTGCCGGTTAGAGTCCGTATTTTACTTTCATGACAGTGCTCCGTGCCATAGGGAAGAGTTTCATTTATTTGTGTGTGCGGCTGCCCTAAGTCTGTTCCCCTACTCGGCGCTGAGCTCTGTCAAGGGCAGGGACTCTGTCTGCCTTGTTCACCTCTGGGTCCCCAGTGCCCAGAATTTAGCACAGAAAAGGTGCCCAGACTTCATTTGTGGAATGAATGAAGAAATAACCATAGACTGAAGTTATCTTTTTAGCATCATCACCCTGGAGTTTCATGACCATCTGATACCCATTTGTAAAGTATTGTTGAGTTTTCTCCAAAGGGATGGAGCTTGGGAAGAATGGTAGGATAATCCCCATTTCACAGATATGGAAACTGAGGCCCCAGGTCACTTAGTCGGGAGTGGAGAAGCCACAGTTCTTTCCCTTGGCCCATCAGAAGCAGTTACACATGAAGGAGGTTTCCATTAATCACACATCGAGGAGGTTTCACCTTCCTCAGCCTTTTTTCTTCCCATTGTCTGATTAATTGCAGCCTGAACATAAAGAAGCCAGATGCCTCCCTCCCCCTCTTCCTATTGTTTTGTAGTCCTCTTCCGGCCCAGGCCTCTGTTAAGGATTTGGCTGGTACAACTGTGACGACCACACATTTCCTGTGTTTATGCTTCCACTTTGAAATCCTGGATGGAGAAATCCACTGGGCGCTGGGCGATGCTGCGGCAGAAGCACAGCCAGATACCTGACCCCCAGATGCCCCCAGAGCCCAGAGGCCTCGCTCTGGGAGGGGCTGAACCCAGGATCATCTCTCCCTTGGTTTGCACTGTGCAGATGTTTGGCACCCACAGAGCGGACATCTGGATGATGGAATGAGTTTCTGGCATCCAGGGGTGTCTCCCAGATGCCGGTGCCATGGAGCTGGAACAGGAAGATGGCAGAGGGGGTCCTAGTCTTGGCAGGTGGCTGGCTGGTCATACAGCCTGGGAGCCCCTGGTTGATGGCAGGCAGCTTGCGATGCCCAGGTTACCACCCAGGCTCCAGTGCTTTACTGGGAAGGAGTGACTGGTGACAGAATTTCAGGCATGGTGACAGGCAGCCGGTGGCATTGCACATCCATCATCCCCTGTCACCCTCATTGGAAACCCGAAGGGTAAACCTATCTTAACTTTAAAGACAAAGAAGTTGAAGCTCAAAGGGGTTAAGTGAATGTCCCAGAACCACACAGATAGCCAGCCCTCTTTATTGAGCACCTACTATGTGCAAGTCACTGTGCTAGGCTCTGGGGATACAACAACTGTCACTGTTCTTACTTTTCTAAATCTCACAGCATATTAGTATGTAGAAGAGCTGGCATTTGAACCCATGTCTGTATGGCTTTGTGGTTTGTCCTCTTTCGCTTGATATTCTGCCTCCCACGTTAAATGAATTAGGTACAGAGAAACTAGAATAGAGTGCAGGAAGGCTTCCTTTATAAAGGCTTGGGTCTCTCAGGAGTTGGAGAGAGAAGACTCACATCCTGGCCGGGATGGATGGACTGAGACCGAGTCTGGGCACCGCGTGTCCCTGTCTGTGATTCCAGCAGATTCCCCCAGCCCCGATTGCTCAGAATCCAAGAGGACAGTGATCGCATCCAGCAGCTCTTGCCCTCCTGCTTCCCCCAACAGGATGGCGCACCAAAGGGGGGACTACAGGAGCCAAGGTGGGTTGAAGGACCGCGAAATTGGGAATGGAGTGGAGGCTCTCGGGTCCCCTTCCAGGTTCATCACAGGGACAATTTCAGCTTGTTGGAATCTGAAATGTCACCCTTTTCTGGTTCTGGATTGTTCTGCTCCCCAACCACAGCATCTTCAAGGATGCAGACAGCTCAGTGGAAACAGCTGCCCACCCAAGGACATGCTTATTGATTTTTTAGAGAGAGGAGATGGGAGGGAGAGAAACACTTATCAGTTGCCTCTCATATACACCCCAAATGGGGATGAACCTGCAACCAAGGCATGAGCCCTGACCAGGGATCAAACCTGTAGCCTTTTGGTTTACGGGATGATGTCCAACTCACTGAGCCACACCAGCCAAGGCTGCTTGCTTGTTTTTAATGTGTCAGATGACAAGGTCCTTATGGTCAGTTGAATTGAGGACCCCTGATGGGAAACCAGTCCCACCACAGGTAAGCCAGGGCAAGAACCCAGCTGTCCCTGTGCCCGGTTCCTTTGTTTCCTGTTCTGTCTACAGTGTGATGGTCCACCCCCATCAACAACTCAGTCTTTCTCTCATGTGTTGGTGCAGACACACCCATCCACATAACCCCGAGAGGCAGAGAAGCAAAATCAGTGTATCTTCAAAGGCTGGGAATGTAAATGAAATGAATAAAAGTCATCATCCACACTCGCTGGCATTGCTCTTTGGACCGACCACTTGAAATGAACCAAGCAAACGTCACAAGAAATAAGATGACATCAATTAGGATGTATTTGGCTTCAAGTAACGGAACCCTCAGAGACTCCAAATGGCTGAAGCCCAGAGGAAAGTACCTTCCTTCCCGTAATAAAAACACCTTGAGTTTGGGACTTTAGCAGCTGAACGATGACATCGAGGACCCAAAGTGTTTCCTTCTCTCTGCTCTGTCATATTCACAGGTTAGGCTTTGTCCTGAGGACAGCATCTCTCCTGGTCATAAGATGGATTCCGGAGCGTCAGAGGTCCAGCCCCCAGGCGCATCAGGCAGCAGAGGCGAGTGTTTCCCAGCATCGTCGGAGTACCTCTCTCCAAGCCTTCTGCACGCAGAGCTCCCCTCACACCTCTTTGGCTAGAACTGGGTCACATGGCTACTGCTAAACCAATCAGTGATGGAGAAAAGAGATGGCTTCAACCAATCAGGATCCACCCAGGAGTCACCTGGTAGAGGAATGACCATTCAAACACAATCAGGTTTCAATGCCAGTGGGAAGGGGAGTGGATTAGGGACAGGCATCTGGGTGTGTCACCCTGAGAAGAGAGGTGATGCTATAAAAAATAACGAGCAAACTGATCAGAGCGTAGCTTTACCTTCTTGTTACCAGAAAAAATAAATTCTCAGATCTGAGCAAAATTGTGGCGAGAGGCCTGAAGGAAACAGCTGTTAGAAATAAAGAACTTATTTCTTAGAAAATCAGAATGATTTACCCCCAAGAGTAATGACTTCCTCTTTTTCTTTACAATCGTCCCTTGCTATATCGCGGTTCACTTATTGCGGCTTTTTAAAACCTGCAATACAGTGAATCCTCAATAAGTGAACGGCGACATAGTGAGGGATGACTGTATACTTCACTGGTGAGTCCCCGTATAGAATTTTATATGTTGTTAGAATTACGTGGGTTTAAGAGTCTAGAAGGTGTTTAAGGGCATATGAAGTGTTTATAAGAGTGTGGGAAAGGTTTATAGGAGTGTGGGAAGGATTTATAAAGCCTTAAATATAAATAATAAAATAAATATAACGCCGCTACTTCGCGGATTGTCACCTGCCATGGGAGTCTCTGGAACGTAACTCCCGCGATAGGTGAGGGATCGCTGTATATTAAATAATGCACCATCCTTGGCAAAAAAATTTAGAATATATGAACCAGCAAAAAGAAAAAGGAAGTCACCTTGAACTTGAGGGATCTTGCAAGATAAGCATTATTATCATTTTAGTTTATCATCTACAGTCTAGTCTGGACATTGAGACCCTTCAATATCTAACTAGCAGAAAGATTTGTATATACAGGGCCCGGCACAAATAACATCCTTTTTTATTATAAACTCTTTTATTACAAAATCATACGCATGTAATTCTGTAACATAACAATATCACACTCAAGCACACCATATGACATTTTAGGTGGGGTGTTCAAATTAAAATTATAAACTACTACACCCATATTATTACCCTACGGATCACACTCAAGCAGGCGTCACTTCTGCCAGACCCTGTCTATTCTGTTTGTGACATCTTTATCCTCTTTTTAATCAGGTCACCAAATGTCCCCCTCTATCATGTTGATTATTCAAGCGATTGCCTCAGAGACGCAGCACAAGTACCAGAATTTATTTAGCCATGCCCTGTGGGTGGACAGCTAGGTTGGGGTTTTTTTTGAGAAGTATTATTGCTGTTTTTGTTGTGAGCTTCTGAAGCCTGGCGTGCAAGCCCTGGGAAGCTGGCGGATCTGCCTGTCCCGAGCTTTCTGCCCCCCCAGGCCAGCCTCTAGGTCCCTGCACCCCCTTGGCCCTTGGAAGAGAGGGAAGACATCTGGAGTTTTCCAGAAAAGGTCAGCCAGCTCAGGAAAGGGGCTGGTGGGGTGGGCAGTGCTCACACACAAGGGGTTTGGAATCAGGCCAGCTTCATCAGGCAAGTAACATTTCCTCTCGGAGCCTCGGTGTCCCCGTCTCTAGGGCTGGGGACAGAAGGGGAACACTTCCTAGGGTTGCACGTGGAGTCAATCAGATAATCCACGTACAGAGCTTACACAGCACCTGGAAAATGTGATATGCTGAAAAGGTTGCTAGCTCTTGCTGTGGTCATGTTTGATTACGTTTTTCTTTTCATTGATTGGAGAGCCTGCATTTGCTTTGTGTTCTCCGGGGCGTGTCTAAGCAGGCCGTTGATTCCGGAGGCGGCACTGACCTGCCTCTGTGATGCAAGGGGGCTGCACATGGGTGCTGGCTACCGTTTGGGGGTGTGAAAAAAATGCAACTTCTGTGTCTGGAGCGGATCCAGTGTTTTTGGTGACATCCCTCTCAACGCCTCCCAACTCCACCCTGCATTGGCAACAAAAAACCAAAACACCAAAAAAACAAAAAAAAAATTAAGCTTTATCCATGTTACGGGCTGAATGGCGTCTCCCCACATCCCTATTTTTGACATCCTGACCCCCAGTTCCTCCGATCGGGACCTGCGTGTTACAGGGTAATCAGGCTGAGATCAGGGTGCTGGGCTGGGCCCTCTGATGACTGGTGTCCTCACAAACACAGAAGTTTGTGTATAGACTCGGACAGAGGAAAGAAGATAAGAAGAGACACAGGGAGAAGATGGCCGTCTACACGCTAAGAAGAGAGACCTGGAGCTGATCCTTCCCTCAGACCCTGCTGACACCCTGAACTTGAACTTCCAGCCTTCAGAACTGAGACAGTACATTTCTGTCCTTTACGCCCCCCAGGCTGCGGCATTTGGTTACAGCAGTCCTGGCACGCTGACCTAAACAGGTTCATCATTGTAGTCCCAATGTTAGTTTTAACTTGGTTCCGGGCTAAGTTTCCCCTGGAAAAACATACTCAACTGCCTCCAAGACGCTGCCCTTCCCTGCTCTTGTGCTGGGGTGGTTTTGGGCGTGTGGAGGGTGGGGCCTGGTCCATGGGCGAGGAGGGGGAGGCGCCTGCAGTGCCTGAGAGCCCTCTGCCCTCCCCAGGGTGGAAAGATGTCTCCCTTCTCCCTGGTTCTGTGTGAGTGAGAGGAAAATCGTGGAGAGAGGCCTTGGCTTTGGGCTTGGCTGATGAGCTTCCCCCAGCTCCCCCAAATATAACCTGCCTCCCCTCACACACCTCAGTTGCCCTCTTCTCAGCTAGAATGGGGATGGGGCCACCCAGCTGTCTGAAGGTCACCGTGTACCTGGAGCAAAGCTGGGAGGGGGAAGACCAAGCAAACCCCTGGCCAGCCCACTCTCCAGAACGCTGTCCCTCTTCTCCTCCTGCAAAAGGGGGCCTTTCTCCCCGCCCCACCCCACACTGCCCCCCGTCAGGCTATATTCTCCAGGCATTGGTGGGAGGCACTGGCGTTGTAGAGGGAAGAGGTCTGCTCCTCACCCCGGCAGAATCTACAAGCCCGCTTCCGGGCATGGCTCTTGTGTGTTAAAGGAATAGAATAAAGGAAGTTGGAAAGTCCACCCTTAAGACTTCTACTGACTTCAGCCCACAGCCTGGCTGCACAATCCCACCTCACACGTGAGGGCCGAACGTCCCTTCCTCCTCCTCCTCCTCCTCCTCCCTAACAGACCCTGCTCTGGTCTCCAGGAGAGACACACAGTACCAGTCCTTCTTGACTTTTTCTGCCGCTTGCAACAAGCTTTGGGGCTTAAAAATTGGAGTGCATCCCAGAGATCACCCTGAAGGTCAGTACTAACAAGCTTCCACAATCACTGACCACTTTTGGTACATTTCAGAGAGGAGGAACGCAGGCTCGGGGAGGCGAAGCCGCTTGCCCAAGGGGGCCGGGCTGGGGAGCCGATAATGTTGGTGGGAGCTGAACCCACCTTTGCCTGACTCTGGGCGGCGTTATCACCGTCGCTGCAGCCCTGGGTCTAGGCGCTGCCGCAGTCGAATGAAATTTCCCTGCTCGCCTCCGTGCAGTTGCTTCCCAGATTTCTGAGACCCTGGGGACTGGCACGGTGGGGCTGGAGAAGCTCCCCGGAGTGGGTGCTGCTTTCTGTGATCCTACAGGGTGGCTAATGTGTCCGCAATAGGATCAGCATCGCCTGAGTCTTCTCTCCCTTCCTGAGCTGTGTCCCCCTGGGCTCAGGGCTGCCAGGAACTAGGAAGCTACCCTGGGTCTTTGGAGATGCCAAGGACAGATGCTCAGGCCCCTCCCCAAGCGTTCCCTGGGCAGGCAGGTCTGGCTCTCACCCGCCTGACCTCACTCCACCCTAAATGCTCATTGAGATTGAGGTGATGAGCCCCCCATTTAAAGAGGCAGAACCAGGTGCTTAGGGAGGTCCAGACACGTGCCCAAGCCACACAGCTAAGGATCAGCGGTGCCAAGACCTGAGTCCAGGACACAGTGGCTGCTGAGCTGGGGGTCCCTGGCCACTGAGTACCTTCTACGTGTTGTGTCTCAGTTTTCTCATCTGTAAAATGGAGAGGCAGAGAAGGGCCTGACTCGAGATGCCAGCCCAGGAGGTGGGGGACTTGTCTTTGAGTCCCGGCTGTGTCACGGGATTTCTGTAACCTTGAGGAGGTTACGTTTTTCTTCTGAGTCTCAACCTTCCCTTCTGAAAAATAGGAAGGGGAAAGAGACGGGTTTGGACACGAGTGCCATTAACAGACCTCAGCACCTGACAAGTACCTACAACAGGCCCCGGGCCTTAGACACACACCATTCCCTGACTCCTCCCCCAGCCCTGGGGGGCTGGTGTGGAGTCACTTTAAGGATGGGGAGACTCAGGTGTGTGTGTTTCCAGAGCCTACCTCTTGGCTGGAGGATCCCTCAGGCTCTGACATCCCGAGATTCCCGGCCCAGGGATTAGACAGATCAGGGCTCAAATCCTGCCTCTGACACTTCCTGGTCGTGTGCCCTTCAGGACAAGGTGCATGACCTCTCCGAGTCTCAGTCTCTTCATCTACAAAACGGGTCCACCCATGCCCACCTTCTGGAGTCCTGAGATGAGTAAGTGATAGACTACACTTACCCTGGTCTGGCCCAGGGGAGGTGGTGCCTCTTTTCGCCCTTTGCGGGCGCACACTCCGAATGCTTCTGGAGGAGCCGGCTGGGCCAGATCCGATCTCCCCCAGCAGAACCCTGACCTCCCGCCTCGCCTTGCCGCCAAGCTCTGTGCCACCACGCTCGGGTTCCAGCAGCTGCGTTTAATTGGATTTAACTTAATAGCTTTATCGATGCCTTTGGTTCAGGGGATGAAGCAGCCTCTGGGTAATTTACACATTTTTAACAAACCAAATAGAGAGCTGATAACCATAAACAAGTCCGTTTTAATTGGATTAAGGGAAGGCTTGACTTGGGGGACAGGAAATCACAGAGGAGCTGGAGAAAAAAATGGTTCAGAGCTTTCAGATTTTCTGCTTCCTTGGGCCGCCAGGGAAGGAAGGTGAAGACAAACCTGGGAAGGTGAAGACACAGCCTTTGCACTTTCCCCAGGACCCCTCATCCAGGCTTCCAGACCCCCCCCACCCCCACCCCCGCCTGCCCTCTTGTGGCTCGGGAACCGGGTCTGTTGCTGGGGGAAGAGGCGGCCCTAACATCGGAGGAGCCCCTGGTTTCCGCTTGGGAACAGGGGCAACAACTACTGAATCCATGTCCCTCCTGAGGCAAAAAGGGGCCTGTGATAACAATAACTAGCACCTAAACCCCCCTATTTACCATTAGTTGAACTGCAGTAAAGTCGTGTTCACTATTTTTTAAACTGTATTTTCAATTACAGTTGACATTCAATTTTTTTTTTTTGTATCAGTTTCAGGTGTGCAGAATAGCCGTTAGACAACCATGTACTTTACAGAGAGGCCCTTGGATATTTCCAATGCCCGCCTGGCCCCATACGGAGCGATCGCACCATTATTGACCGTATTTCCTACGCTGTGCTTACCGATGGACACAGGCTATTTTCAAATCTTGGCGATCGTAAGGAATGCCACGACAAACAGGGGTGCCGTGTTTGTTCACCTTCCCTGCCCGTTTCACTGACTGGATGAGTAAATGAGTGAGCGAACAGCCCCCCTTTTATTGCATTGCCCCTGGGTTTGTCAGCATTGGCACTGCGCGTATTTGGGGACAGGTCATCCTTGGCTGTGGCGGCTTCCTACACACCTTTTGTAGGATGCTGAGCAGCGTCCTGGGTCTCTCCCCGCTAAATGCGATAGCACTTCCCTCTCCCTCCCATTTTAAAAATGAAAAGTATCTCCAGACGTTGTTGAATGTTCCAGGGATAAAGTCCACCTCCCCCCCCCCCCGACCCCGGACTGAGAACCGCTGTTTTAGAAATTAGGGTTTCATGTTCAGTTTTGATGGAAGATAGGGTTCTGTTGCCTTAATTTGGAAAACGCTGGATCAGGTGGTTTTTCATTTCCTACTCTTGGTCCCGAGAGGTCTTAAGGCTGCTTGTAACGACATGCAAAACTCTGTGTCGGGGGGTATGTGTATGCATGCATTTTCTCAGGGAGACAGTTAATTCGTGGTCTCGTGAGATTTGTCAGCGGATCTGAGGGTCCCCTTCTACTGTCCCTCCCGGTCTGACGACGGGACCTGGGAGGTTTGAAACCCCTCTTTCCCTTGTCTTCCATCCCCCCCGCGTCAAAGTTCCCTCCCCTGTCGTCATCATAAAAGGGTCTCAGGTCATCTTTTCTTCTCTGGCACAGTCTCTCCTGGGGCAGAAGCTGTCATCTTGCCTCCGTCAGCTGGGAGGAGTGGCAGTGGAAGCAAAAAGGAAGGAATTTCTAGAGACTCACTGAGCTGTGTGGAGTATGAGATTATTGCTGGGCAGTTGCCATGGGAACCTACAAACCACCAACCCCACCTTGCAGCTCAGAACCCAAAGTCATCTGGGGTACCGGCTCCCAGCCTGCTTCACGAGCGACGGCCTAGTGTCTCCATTTTCACCGCATCCCATGGGGCCTCGGCCCCAGGAACGCCCCCCCTATGTGCGTAATCAGGTTCTTTCCCTCGCCCTGTGCTTCCGAAGCCTTCTCCACGCTGCCTTGCCAGACCCACCCCTTCCTTCTTGGCTCTGGGCTCATTTCTCCTCCTGGGAGACAGCGCGGTGGTGAGACATGTGGACTCTGATGCTAGACCGCTCGAGTTCAAACCCCGGTTTTATCATTTCCCAGCTGTGTGACATTGGGTGAGTTACATAACCTCTCTGAGCCTTGGTTTCCCTGTCTGCCACAAGGGAGACTCAGTGTCCCTATCTGCCAGGGTGATGATTCTGTGATGTTGTACACGGGAAGCTCTTAGCATAGTGCCCAGCATGTAATTAGTTTGTACTCAAGAAATAGTAGCTGCAGTTATCACTGTGTGTAGTTTTATGTTCCCCATTTTCCTTGGCCAATATCTGGGCGGGGCGATCCTTCTACCCAAAGCTTGCAAGAGCTGGGAGGTTGGTGAGTGGTGTTAACTGTAATTGATATATTCCCTCTTTGATTGGCTGAACATCAGCTCATCCCCTAGTCTGTGCCAGATGGCACATGGAGATCCGAAGTGAGGACACAATTTCTGTCCTAACAGAGCTCATGCCCTGGTGACACACACACACACACACACACACACACACAGTGGGTTACTGAAGTGGCCATAGCAACGGCCATGTCCAGAGCTGCAATGGACAAGGTTAGAGAAATCGCTGAATTTGGTCCTGTGGGTTGCAGGTAGGGCTGCCTGGAAGAGGAAGAGACTGAGCCAAGTCTCGAGGGGGCAGAGACATCAGTCAGAATAGAACTTTTTTTGGGTAGAGGGGACATTATGAATGAAGACACAGAAAAGACAAGAAATGGCATGGTGTGTGTCTATGGGCTTTGGGCCGTTGTACGTGGGTAAACACTTAACCCGTCTCAACAACAACCAGCAAACCAAAACAAAAAATCCTGCCTGATTCGTAGCATTTGCCAATTTCCGTGGTGTAAATATTCTCACCACGGCCAATTGCAAGCTACCAACGTGATGTAACTGAATGTGGCTTCGAGAGACCGAGTGCGTAGCTGGCTTTCGAGAGCCAGTATGAGTGGGCTGCACCACACCATGCCTTGGCGTTAGGGCTTCGAGCAGGGAGTGGGAGGGGAAAACCACTTCGGGGCTGCGGAGGGGAAGACTCAGGGCAGCCAGGGCGTCACTCAGGCCGGCTTCAGCTGATGACTTGGGGCTTTTCTCTGAACATCCTTTAATAGTCCTGATTTGCCTATTCAGGAAATGAGCAAGCATTTCCCAGCACCTACTGTGTGCCAGGTACCGTGTTAGGGATGCATGATCACAGTGCACGGAGAGCCATGGACGTGCACAGGGTACTGACAACCCTCTGCAGGCCGGTGGTTACCAACGAGGCCATTGGAAACACAGCTTGGCCTCCCAGGGCCCCTCCCACCGACTCCTGGGCTTCATTTTTTTTTTTTTTCCAAAATCTGCTTTAGAAGGTCTGGATAAGCATTGGGCATTCTGTTTTGTTTTTAAAGATTTATCTATTAATTTTTAGAGAAAGAAGGGAGGGAGAGAAGCATTAATGTGTGGTTGTGGTTGCTTCTCACTCGCCCCCCACTGGGGACCTGGCCCTCCAACCCAGGCATGTGCCCTGACTGGGAGTTGAACTGGCGACCCTTTGGTTGGCAGGCCCATGCTCAAACCACTGAGCTACACCAGCCAGGGCTTGTTTTCAAGCCCAGGTAACTCTGATTATGGGTTGGGTGCCTAATTCAGCTCTCAGAAGAAATTTTGGCCCCTGAGTTGCCTCTCCCTCCCTCCCTCTTGTCCCCCACTTTAGGACACAGCCGTCTCATCCCCACCAAGACTGACCGTCTCTCTCACTTCTGGCCGACTGTTCGTTCCCCACAATTGTTTAGTAAATGACTCTGAACACACAAAAATCATTTTGTTGTAACACATTCCCTTCCATAATGACCGTTCATTTCAATTAGCTCTCAGTGGCCTGAAATAGAGACACACACAGGGCCTCGCTCAGGCAAATCACCACCTTTGTCTGCAATTGGATTTAAGGCAGCCAGGGTACCGGGGTGGACGGAGGGGATAAATATTTCATCATTTTCTCCTCCCCGACGTTCTGCCCGTTTGTTCTCGTTTCCATGGTTCTCCCCCTGCACATGGGCAGATTGCAGACTGTAAATTCGAGGGGAAATTGTAAACGTGCAAACACGATAAATAAACATGCTGCTCTTGCGAGGACGGATGTTATTATCACCCAGATTTACGGCTCTCCTCGCCTGCACATTTTGTTGCATTTTGGGAAAAGCCGAGCGAGGTTTTCAAGTGCCACGTTTACCAGCTTCCTACCATTTGTGCCCCCCCAACCCCGCCCCCGCCATCACCCCCTCTGAGTCATTTAAATATCCACCCGAAATGGGGGCGAGGTTCCCCTCCCTGGAAGCAAATGCATCCTAACAGGTGTTTTCTTTGGGGACAGTTATTTATAGCTGCAGAAGCTCCAGTACTGTGGGGTGCTTTGGCCTCCTCCCTCCCCCCTTCTCATCTCTCTAACATGGAATTTATTTTTGTTTTCCCAGTAGGAAAGAGTACAAAGTGATGTAAATCTCTCTCTCCTCTGTCTCTCCACGTTTTCCGCCCTCCCTGTCTTCTGTCTTTGGGATGGGTTCTGGACTGTCCCCATGCCTGAATCCAAGGGTTGTCACCAACTCCTGCGACGCCTGAGCAAAGAAATCACCCTCTCTGAGCCGCCCAGAGAGGGCGGATGTTATTATCTGCCCTCCTTGCAGGAGGGACCCCAGTCTCCTCGGAGACTGTTTTACTCTCCGAGCTGTGCTTGATCTCGCAGGTTCCTCCTTACCAGTTTATTTTGTATTTTATCTTATTTTATTTCTTTTTTATTCTCACCTGGGGACATTTTCCCATTACTTTTAGGGAGCGTATGGGAGAGAGGAAGGGAGAAAGAGGAACATCGATGTGAGGGAGAAACACCGATGAGTTGCCTTCCAGACATACCCGGACCGGGGATCGAACCTGCAACCTAGCTATGCACCCTGACCAGGAATTGAACCCACAAGCCTTTGGTTATGGGACCACTCTCCAACCAACTGAGCCACACTGGCCAGGGCCCTCCTGACCAGTTCACAGGGAGAAGTGAATGAGATATTTCTGCCTGTCTCCACCTTCCACTGCCACCCCCCCCCCCCAGTGCCACCCCTCCTAGATGGTGAACTACTAGGGACAGGGAGCTGGGTTGGCTCACCGCCCACCCCCTGCACCCTGCTACTCTCTGTCTGTCAAAGGATCTCCTCCCAGGAGCTGCACAGGCAGAATCTTGGTAGCCTCTTGTCCTTGTCACCTCCTCCTGCCCACAGCCAGTCTGTCTTCAAGTCCTGTGGATTCTTTGCCCAGCTGTCTCCATGCCGTCTGACTCTCTCCGCCCTGCCAGCCTCTCTGGTTTTTGTCTCCACCCACAATGCCAGGTACAGAGCTGGGCTCTGACCACTGTCCCCTCTGAAGAGGATCACTACACGGTGCCATTACTGACTTCCCTGTCTCCAGGCATGCCTGCCCCACCCGCCCAGTACCTACTGTAATAGCTAAGGGATGGGGCAGTGAAGCACGTGCCTGCAGATTCTGTTGCTAAGGAAACCACTTCCTTGGTTACTGGCCTGGGTAGCATTTGTTTCTCTGTCTGGATCCCACTGAGTTGCTCCCACTCTCTAGGAAGAGGAGGAGGAGGAGGGCTGGGGAGAGGACAGTTGGGGCGGTGAGGAAGGGAAGAAGGGAGGGAGCAAGAGGCCGGCAGAGAGACAGAGCTCAGAGATCAAGAGATACAGAAAGAGAGAGATGCCGGTACGAACCAAAGCAGAAATTGAGAAAAAAATAATGACGGAGTGAGGGAGGGAGAGAGAAGGACAAGAAAAACCTCTAAGAGTAGCTGGAGGAAAGAAACAGGACCACAAAGAGGGAAGCTGAGAGATGGAGGCCGTGTAGAGGACCAGTGAGAAAGGAGGGTGGGTGGAGAGAGGGCAGACCAGTGCGAGAGAGGAGGGGGAGAGGAAGAGCGGCCGGGCCTCTGGGAGGAGATGGGCCCCCAAAGGACCTGGCAGCCCCTGCCCGCCTCCCCATCCTTCCTCCCTCCCACGTTGCCCACTGGAAATACATCAGCAGCAGCCTCCAGGGTTACTGGAGAAATCGGGAGGAAATCCCAGCTGTTAGCAGATGCTGGGCTCTGCCTGCCCTCCTTGCATCCTGGGCAGGCGGGACCCCAGGCGTCCCAGGCATGTCCCCGCACTGGAAGGCAGAGCTTTCCTTTCTCGCCAGGTGCAAGGGTGCTGCCCCTCTGTGTGTGTGGACGGGATGTTTGGGAGGTGGCCCCAGCGGGGCAGCCCCAGCTCCGCGGTGGGTCTCCGTGGGACTTGGGCCAGCATCCCGCTGAACAATGCTGTCCATTTCCCCCTGGGGTCGGTCAGGAGCCACCCAAGTCCTCCTCCTCCTTTGCTCCATCATCGTCTCCCCGGGAGCTTCCCGACCACTGTCCAGTTTCTGCTCAGTGCGTGGTGAACGTGAGCTCTGCAGGGATGTAAACTGTCTCAGCAACCCCACACTCCTCTTTCTGGGGTCTTCCTTTCACTTCCCTACTTTAGCGGCCCAGGACCGGGGAAAAGACCCCCCCGGCCCCCGGCTCCCAGACCTTCTGAGCTCTCTGTTGGGCGTGGAGAAGCCCCTCCCTCCCCCCACCCTCCTCCTCCTCCTCGTCATCGTCTGCCCATCCCAGCTGTTTTGAGCCCCTCTCCTCCTCACTGTCCACGTGGCAGGACATGCACCCATGTCCCTCCCTCGAGGTGGGACAGTCCCTGGAGCACTGGTGCCTTTCTACAAGAAAGCTCCTCCGTCTTGTGCAGAGAGAGGACACAGGGTCCTCCTTCAGGGGTATTTGGAGGTCTGAGACTCCCTCCACCTGCCAGGGAATGGAGGGGCTTTCTCTGCCCCTCCCTTCCAAGCAGGGACACTTAAACCTCACTCTAGTAATCCCTCCCTACTGGCACCCCCTCCACGCACACACACACACACACACCAAGGACAGACAAAAGGCATGTGCAGAAGACAAGTCATCCCGCCACAATACACGGGCACCTTCTCACGCCCAGGGCTCATGCTCACCAGCCATTTCCTCCTCTGCACGTGTGCGATTGATTCCACACACAGAAACCTACATAGACGCATCAGAAATAGGACAGTGTCACACCAGCGTGGGCCACACAGTCTCGGGATAGAGGGGGGCAGTTGAACTCAGAGACTGTTTTACACGCAGAGGCACCGAGTTCTTCACGGGCGGCTCCGGCGTCACAGAGGCACAAACATAGTTCTGCATCCCAGGCCATTCTGTCTCTTACACACACACGACACACCAGAAAACCACCTCGCTTGGGAACGCGCCTGACACAACACTCCATCAAGGGAGACAATTACCAACAAAACTCACTTTTAATGATGGCGTTGACCTGAGGAATCTTCAGACAGGGGCTTGGGGCCTGAGTTGGCCGCTGGCAAAGAACCAGCCCCAGGTCACAGACCAAGAGGCTCCCGGAGAGAGCTGGCCTCTGAGGGACCGGGTTCCAGGCCCTCTCCTCTTTGCAAAAGAAGACTAGAAACTAGCCTGGGGGGAAGAAACACGGTACAAAATACATTCAGAGCCCCCTGGCTGGGCTCTGGGGGAGCCCACCTCCTACGAATGAGGGGATCAGGGAGACCACTGCAGGTCCCATTCCCCGGCCCCTCCTCTCTCACGGCCAGGTTCCAAGGGGCGAAATGTATGAGTCATCGTCCTCTTAAAAAAATAGATCTCTCCACACCCGCCCTCTCTATAGTCTCTTGGCTACTTGGGAATGAGCCTTTGCTTGCAACCCAAGGCTTCAGAGCGGCTGCTTGGGGGCAGGGGGGTCTCCAGACAGAAGAGTGAGGAGTGGTGGCCTATGGCTTTGCATCTACATGGTGGGGGTGGGGCAGGCGGGCAGGCGGGCCGGGTACAGCCTCCGGTCTCCGGAGGGGGACGTGGAGGGATTCTGCACCGCTGCTGTCTACCACCGAGGATCGGGGACTGGGTCCTCAGGGATCCTTTGGTTTGCCGTCTCAGCTTCGGGAGAGCAGCGTTTGTGTGCCAATGAAGGGCCATCCCATCTGTCTCGCTGTCCCTTAAAGGACTCCCAAGAGAAGCTGCCACTTCTAAACTGTGGTCACAGGGAGGCTGATGGTCTGTGAAGGCAGCGGGGTCTCTTTTGGGTTTGGACCCGCCTGACCGGGGGCACCCTGGCTCTGCGTTCTCACCTGGCTAGTGATTGGCCCGTTGGTCGGGGCAGACGGCAGTGTGAGATCAATGTGCCAGCCCCCCTTAATGGAACGATGCGTTACTAGGGCTTTCGTTCTCACTCGCATTCTGCAGAGGGCACACAGCCACCCCAGTGGAGTCACCGCCGGTGCCTGGAGAACCCACAGCCACCTCCTGGGGCCCGTGGGGGACGAAAAGGGCAGAATTCTGACCTCAGAGGTGAACAGGCCACTGATCTTTTCTCAGGAGCAGTGTGACCTGGGGGCAGGCAGTAGCCCTCCACAGTGGTGATTATTTATCTGCCGTGAGCACCAGGGCGCCCCCACCTGACCCGATGTCAGAAACCTAAGGCTACAGAGAGACTTCCCAGCAACCCGTGATCTGCACACACGAGCAGCCGGGCGAACCCAGGTGCCCCTTGGGTGGAGAGACTGGGCAGCTCCAGAAGCTCAGCCCCGGGCGGCAGAGCAACCGGGGCTGCTTCCCTCCTACTGCCCCTTGGGCTCCTGCGTCTCAGCACCCGGGTGAGGCACCCATGTCTCCGGGACCCCCATGAGCCCTCCCTCCCACCACATAACCCGGAGTGGTGGGGACAGGGAGAGACAGAAGAGGGTCTGCGTGGCTGGAACTCCCCCACCAGTGGCCTCCTGCTTCTGTAAAGGGGACTGTGAGCAGGTAAGTCGTGCCTGGGATCTCTTCCCTGGAGGCTCCTCGGTCATGCAGGAAACTCATCGAAGGCCAGCAGCAGCCAAGGGGATGTCCCCATACCAAAGAGAGGACAGAGGGGCAGAGGCCCCTGGGGCCTCGAGTCCCGGGCTTGGTCAGGACCCCCTTCCTCGGACGACCCATCATCTGGGGTAGTAGTCATCGGGAACACCCGAGAGGTTCCTCCCTTTCAGGGCCGAGTCCACCATCTTGATGTAGGCGGAGATGGCCTTCTGCATGTCCGCCGTATAGGGGTCATACTCCAGCTTCCGGAGCCCCGAGCGCTTGAAGTTGCCGTCCTTCTGGCTCTCCACGCAGAGCAGCCGGTCCTCCCTGACGGCCACACCCAGCAGGCCCGCCATCCGGCCCAGCTGGACGAACAGGTCCCGCTTCAGGTCCTCGAAGTGCACCACCAGCACCTTCTTGCCGAACCTGAGCCAGTCCAGCGTGTGAGTGGCCCACCAAGGGGCGTAGTTCCTCACGAACTCCGGCCACTCTGCGGAGAGAGGAGGGCGGGCTGAGTCTCGGGGGGAGGGGCGCGCAGGATGCAGGCCAGATGGCGCTGGCCCCGGTTGCCGTGATTCACGGCAATAACAACACCACTGACTCTTTTCTCTGCACACGCGGCCAATTCCTCCCCGTCGGTGCTCCCACCTGGAACAGTCTCAGCCCTTCCTTCCCTTCGGGAACAACATTTGTTGGGTGAGTGCTACATGCCAGGCACAGATGCACATATAACATAGGTTACTGTATCTCTGTATTTTAGCATCTATTTATGTTAATATATAAAAGTATATGACTATAGCTATTAATTCACTTCTTCTGCACAACGACTCTAGGAGGCAGGTAGCATCATTTTTTTTCTCATTGAACACAAGAGGAAACTGAGGCCCAGAGAGGGTAAGGAGCTTGCTCAAGGGCACACAGCTAGTAACTGGCAGTGCCTGGACTTGAACCCACACGTTCTGGTTTCAAAGTCTGAGCTTTTGACCACCAAACGGTGCTGGGCAGTAACAGTTGTTCTGTGCAGTAACCGGTACCCTGTGCGGTGCAAGTATCTGCTCACGGGATGATAACAGGACTGTTGTACAAAGTAAGTGGAAGAGCATGTAAAGTTGTCGGCATGGTGCCCTGTACCCAGTAAACGCTGTCACTGTCACTGTCAGTGTTCTGGTCTCAGGTGTGGAGTTCTCTTTCCTGACTCCCCAGGCTCAGACAGGTGCCCCCGCTGGGCCTCGCAGCCCCTTCACACCCTCCATGTACATACATCATCCGTCCCCCCAACACTGTGGTCTGTCGGATCATTGTTATCTTTTCGCCTGTCCGGTCCACCTTTCTTTCTTTCTTTACTTTGCATTACAGGATTGTGTGCCGCTTCTTGGCTATTTGTCTGTTACCTTGCTATGGTAAACGACAGGGCGGACTGCCGCCAGCGCGGGAGGGTACATTTGGGGCTCCAACATAGTGCAGGGAATTTTTCGGGGAGCCCTGGAGAGAACCTCAAAGAGCCAGCCAGCCAGTGCCTGGGGCTCCCAAGGGGAGCCAGGGAGGAGGCTGGGGACAGAGGGAGGGACTCCAGCAGGAGGGACTCCAGCCTCAGCTCTGAGCCCAGCTGCAGAATCATGGCACCGGCTCTCTGAACCCCTGAAGCCTGACCTGCTGCTCTTCCCAGGGGCAGAGCCTGGGGCGCCCTCCCGAAGGGTGTGTTACTGAGCCAGTGCCAGTGAGTCTCCTAGGCCAGTCTGGGGAGCCCAGCTGGTCCTTAAGAACTAAGTCCTCCTCCTTTGCTGGGTGATGGATAGCCATGACCTCACCTAATGCTAACAACGACCCTGAAAAGAAAGGGCTACTATTCACTTATCACCACTGAGGAGAATGAGGCTCAGGGAGGGGAGGGAACTGGCCAGAGGTCTCACAGCCAGGAAGCACCGTCCAGACCAGGCCTGCCGGGTTCCAGGTTCCGGTCCTCCCCAGGTACCAGCAGCCTCACCCGCACCACCTCCCACTACCTCCCACCCCACAGGGGCTCCATAAATAGTTGTTGAATGAAAGTGAAATCCCAATCATCACGTGGCAATGTGATAAAGGACGACTCCTGTGCAAAAGACATTGCGATCAGTGGTGGGGCTCCTGCTCCCCCAGGGCCCCCACCGGAACAGCAGGACTGCCGGGGAAATATGTATGCTGCGGATAAGGCCATTTTTGATCCTTAAGATAGATTATTTACAATGTATCTGGCTAATTGGGCCCACACTGTTATAGTGGGTTAAGACCAGATGTATCTGGGTGATTAGAAAAAATATAGCATGCATATATTTCTGTTTCACTTTTTTTTTTTTTTTAAGGATTTCCCCATCCCTGAGTCATCTCCCAGTGTCCCTGGTGACTCAGGGCAACTGCTGCTTTGGTGGCAGAAGTCCCAATGGATGGAGGTGACACTCTGTCACCCAGAGATACACAGATCCGGACTTTGAGGCTTGGCCACTTCTGGCCACTTCAAGTCATTGCTGGAAGAGGCCTACAGGGTGGTCCCCAAATAAAAGGAAGGGGCCATTCTGCAGGGTAGTCGGGGTCCCCCCGCTGGTACCCCTAGCCTTGGATACAGGTGAGATGGAAATGATGGCATCCTTGCTGATTGCAAAGCTCCCTGGGATGGGAGCATGTTTCCTAAGCACCTACTGTGTGTCAGGGCTGTGCAGGGCGATTCGAATGCATTATCTCATGCAGTGCCCACAAGAAGCCTCGAGGGCAGGAACGACCAGCCCCATTCCACACACAGGCGTGCGGGCAGGAGGCCAATGACCCAAGGCCCCTGAAGGGATCGAGACTCAGCTGCTCCTTTCCAAACAGAAACGAAAACAAAACCTAAAGCAAAGACAAATTTCAACCAAAAAAGCAACCACACACTAAATCCTCCAAAAGGAGAAACAGAGATGCTAGCCTCGGAATTTTATCGCACACCAACTGGTACCACACACAACCCCGTCAAAGTCCAGATGGCAGAGACAGAAGGAAGATTCCAGTGCGCGCAAGACAGCAACGACTGAACCAAGCCCCTGGAAGATAAGAAAGCAAGACAGCAACGACCGAACCAAGCCCCTGGAAGATAAGAAAGCAAGCGAAGAACAGTTGTAACCAAAGTTTCATTTTGGACAGACAAGAGAAGCCTACTTGGTCCCTTCAGAATGTGAAAACCCTTCATGAGTGAGTGTTGTTTCCATGGCAATAGGTTTGTTTGCGTGGATCCAAGAGGAGTTGGACTTTTCCACAACAGGACATGAAAAGCCAGTTTCCGGTTGTGGAAGACAGAATGAAGAGACCAAGGGGAGGGGGTTGGGAAGTCCTCTGGGTGCGGACCAGCCCCATCCATTCCTATAAGGACCTTGAAACTGGTCCCACGATGGACTGGAGTTCGTGATCCTGGTTTTACAGCTGAAAGTCAGTGAATCTCCCGGAGCCGCTGGGATCACTGAAGGTCGGAGCCTGTATCTTTTGAAGCCAGTTCCTAGGATTCTTACACAAACATGCTGTTTATCTACAAGATACATATTTAGTCAGAGTCAGCACTTACAGAAACAGTGTCAAAAGAATGGTGGGGTGGGTTACAATGCCCCACTGCTATGTATCCAAGGCAAGATTCGAACCCGCGTCTTCGCTAGACTGAGCCCGGCTCCCATTTTCCTAGCCAACCCCTTGAGGGCTCCTGGTCTGGTCAGCTCGGACATTCTTCTCTCCGGACACTAAGACACGTGGTCTGTTCACAGACGACTCGGGAGTCAGACGACCTGCCTTCAAAACCCAGCTCTCTCCACATTAGTTGTGTAATGTCAGGGACATCGGTTGATCTCCTTGAGCCTCAGTTTACCCATCTGCAAAATGGTGAGCGTGCTAGGCCTGCATCCCAGGTGCTGTGCAGATGAAATGGGAGAGATTTGCCAAGGCCCTGGCACAGGGGCGGGGCGGGGGGGAGGGGGAAGGATATAGGAGATGCCTGAAAAGTGTGGCTCCTGTTACAATTCTTCTTATGCTGCGCCCTGCCCCCACCCCCGTCCCGGCATCTCTGAGGCGCCATCACTTTGGTCAGGGCTCCCCCTCCCTGCCCCCTGCTACACCACATTTGACACCCAGGCTGTTCCAGCAGCAGGCACCCCCCACCCCCCGCCACATGGTACAGACCCCTCACTTGAAGCTCCTCACTTGCTTCATTGGAAAGAAGAAGAATACACTTAAAAACAAAAGCCCTTGATTAGCCCAGGATTTCCGGTACTCGGTCACTGCCTTCAAAGCGGGTAACAGAGGCACGCTAAGCCACGGACCACGGGTCTGGGGCTGGTTCCGCCAGACTGGCGCGCACGCGGGCCTGGGCCAGCCACCTTGCTCCCTCTTCTTGTCGCTGGGAGGAACTGGGGTCTGATTAATAGCTTAACTGTTCTTAATTCCCCGCGGAATCATTAAACACAGCCTCCGTTTCATTAAACAGATCCAGGACAATTCACCTTGTGTAATCCTATCACATAAAACTTTGCTTTGGACGCACTCCAGGGACATTGTAAAATCAGCGTTACGGAACCAAGTGTGTGTGTGTGTGTGTGTGTGTGTGTGTGTGTGTGTGTTGGGGGGGGTGGGGGCATTAGAGGAGGCTCGACCCAGCTATCGCTGAGAGGGGCCATGGGCAGGGTGGGGTGGACATGCTCAACTGCTGAGTGGCCTCTGCTCTGAGGGGGGGTGACCTTCGTAGTCTAGGCTGAGGGTGTCTGAAAGCCGGAATTCTCAAATGTTCAAGTGCACACAAAGCTTCTTGTTAAAATGCAGATTCTGACCCAGTAAGCCTGGGAAGGGTGGGGGGAGGTTTGCTTTTCTAAAAATCTCCCAGGCGAAGCCGATGCAGCGGCTGGTCCCCAGGCCGCCCTGGGAGCAGCAAGAATCTGAAGCAGCATTTCTGCAACTGGAAGGCATGTCAGAAACGGCTGAGGGACTGCTGCCACACGGAAGGACAGATGGATAGACAGACGGCTGGGCCCTCCCCGGGGTTTCTGATCATTCTGCAGGTCTCGGGTGGGGCCTTAGACCTGTGTTTCCAACCAGTCCCCAAGGGAAATGGAGGTGCCTGGTGTCTGCAAGTAAGGGTCTCCAACTCAGGTGCCAGAGGTTAATGCAAATGAACGGAAAGGGCTGGGTGGGGACAGGGGACTAGGGATCTTTGGGGAAGGCTCTCAGCCACCGCTCTTGAAGACCTGGGTCAGGCTTGGGAGGGGACACTGGGAGAAGCTTCCCTACCCAATTCCAGACTCGTGTGGGGCCCCCAGACTCCCACATGAGACGTATGTGCCGGAACCCCCACTCTCCCCTCCCTGAAGCCTCTTGGCTCAGCCGGTCCTGACTCCCCCTTCCGTTTTTAAAGTTCCCAGCCGTCCTGAATAAGGGAAGAGCGGCTTCTGGGCATTAAAGTGGTCTGAACCTGAACCTGAGACAAGGGGCTGTGCCAGGAGAGGAGAACCTCCAAAGGCACTGGAAGTTCAGCCAGGCCACCAGGTAAGAGAGAGCCCGGTGGCTAATGGCTGGGCTAGAACCCAGCTCAGTTCTCACCTGGAGCCTCCACCACAGGGCTTATTCCTTTCTGGGGCTGCAGTTCGCACCCGCGAAATGGGTTTTAACAATGATCATGGCCGCCTTTCTCACCTCCTCCGAAACTAGATGGTTTAAAGGGGGTAACGAAGGCTAAGTGCCTGCTCCCCTGAGCTCCCCAAGTGGGTCCCTCCATTTTCACTCGGGGCACTGGATGCCCAGGGGTTGGCGAGCTGGGTTCTAGTCCCGCCACCATGTGCCTGAGTGACCTGGCAGGTCCCTGCCTTTCTGGGCCTCAGTTTCCCCATTAAGAAAGAGAGGGTGAATCAGAGGCTCTCAGTCCTGCCTGTACCCGGGAAGCCTCTGGGAGCTTTAAACGTGCTGACACCAGGCTTCACTCCAGGAACAGCCCGGCCCGGGGTGTGGCCTGAGCACCGAGTCTTCCCACACGCCTCTGGGGATTCTGAAGTGCGGCCGGGGCAGAAGCCCACTGCATTCAGTGGTCCTTTCCAGCCCGGCAAGCGGAGGGCCTGTTCCCGAGACAGGCTCCTGCCATTTGCATCTGTGGGCTCCTCAGCCTGGCCCTGGCCCTGGTCAGGGCTCACTTTCAATTGTTCTACAAATAAATAATTCAGAGGCCTCATTCCTCCTGGGAACAAGAGAACAAATGTCACCACCTGTCCAAGTTCTCACCCCCTCCCTGAGAGGGGAAGCAAGGCAGAGGGAGGGACAGATGGGTGAACAGGAGTCCAGCGCACAGTTGGTGAGGCAGGCCCGAGGGTTTTTCCATCAAGGACATCAACGTGGTCGAGGCCGTGATTGGTGGACCGCCGAGTTAACGCAAACCACAGCCAAGTTCCAGGCCTCTCTGGGCGGGGCCAGAGCTTAGGAGCAGCTGGGAGGGGCTGGGGGCGGAGCGGGAAGCACTGCCCCGCCCCCACGCCCTGGCTTTGGAGCAGCCCCGTTCTTATGTGAAGTGGGGAGGAGCGCAGGCTAACAGATGCTCTAAACTGGGTGATTCTTGTTCTCAGACGGTCCGCCTAACCCGTTACCATGGGTTAGCACCGTGGTTAAGAGCATGCGCTCTGGGGGAAGGCTGGCCGGGGTCAAACCCCAGCCCTCCCAACTTCCTGAAAAAGCTGCTTCACCCGCCTCCTCACCCTGGTCTTAGCTTGTCCCCTTTATAAAATGAGTTAATTGTGGGGCGTTAAAGTGCTCACCGGTGTGCTTCCCTTTACCACGATGGAGGTACAGGTGATGGCTGATATGGGCTTTTGGGACCCAGTAGGGTCAAAGGTCCTCAAGATGCCAGAACTTGAGCCAGAGACTTCAAAGCTCTCACCGCTGCCCCCAGCCGCCACCCACCCTGCACGGAGACATTCGCCCACACAGCAGCCTCCTACTCAAAAGTGTCAGAGTTGTCTCAAACCCAGGTTGTCTTAATGAAGTTCAGTGGTTAGGGGCCAAGTCACTTTCCAGCTGCGACCTGGGGACAAGGCATGTACTGTCTCTGAGCCTCCCAACCCAGAGTTGTTGGGATTGCTCATTAAAGGGATCTCTTGGGGCCTCATAGCCACTCAGGACCACTCAGCTGCTGGCCTTGGTCTGGATACAGGTCTCCTAAGTCCCAGGAAAGAGCTTTATATTGAACCTGCTCCAATCAGTTCATTTCAACTTGAGGCCTCCCATTTCCATCATGCATCATGGGTCACAGCTACAGAGCGGCTTAAAGGGTTAAATTCTATAGAGCCGCCGCATTTTACAGATGGAATGACCTAAATTCAGGAAGGTTAAGAAGCTTTACCCAGAAAGTGATGGAGGTGGGACTTGAACCCTGTCCTTCACCACTGTGCTGCCTCGTAGAGGGTCACGTGATGCTAGTGGGTGTGGTGGGATGGAGGAAGCTCAGGCGCTATTGAGGATGGGCTCCTGGATTCCTTGCAGGAGACAGCACGGGCCCAACGCACTGTCCCCTGCAACGCAGAATCCCTCTGTTCCCCTCCCTTCCCCCCTTGCCCCTCCCCCTTCCCTCCCCAGCCATACCTTTGCCCTTCCAGNCATTTTACAGATGGAATGACCTAAATTCAGGAAGGTTAAGAAGCTTTACCCAGAAAGTGATGGAGGTGGGACTTGAACCCTGTCCTTCACCACTGTGCTGCCTCGTAGAGGGTCACGTGATGCTAGTGGGCGTGGTGGGATGGAGGAAGCTCACCCGCTATTGAGGATGGGCTCCTGGATTCCTTGCAGGAGACAGCACGGGCCCAGCGCACTGTCCCCTGCAACCCAGAATCCCTCTGTTCCCCTCCCTTCCCCCCTTGCCCCTCCCCCTTCCCTCCCCAGCCATACCTTTGCCCTTCCAGTGGGCATGTGCAGCAAAGCCGATGTGGCCGCCGTATTTGCGGTTGAACTCGGCCATGAGGGCCTTGTAGGGGTTACGGATGAGCAGGATGGCGGCATCGAAGGCCTCGATCTCCTTCTGGCCGCTCTCGTGTGTCTTGATGCAGATGGTCCTCCCGCTGCGCCAGTGGTCCCGTTCACCTTTAAACCCTTCCCGCAGCCAGGGGGCCGGAGACAGGACAAGTGAGCTGGGGGAGGCAAGCCACCCACCCTGCCCCCTGCTGGGCCTCTCCGGGAGTCCTCATACATTAACTCCCACATTTACTCACATGTTTATTGAGCATCTACTATGTGCGAGGCACAGTGATGAGAACTAGGGAGAAAGTGATTTGCACAAAGATTCATGGGTCTTACTGTTATTTTTTCTTTAGATAAAACCTGCTCTGTGGGCTCCCCAGAGGCTGAGAAGGGCTCTACCCAATCTGGGCCGTGGTCTCAGCTCCTCCTTCCTCTGTCTCGCCTCCCTCAGAGGCCTGGGCTCTGGGTCCCCGCAGCCCACAGAGCTTGAGCCTGCACGTTGGGCTGTTGATCTGAGAGGGGCAGGGGGACAGCAAGGGAAAGACAAAGCCTAGGGAGGGAGGGAGAGGAAAGAGAAGGACAGAGACAGACAGGTGTCTGAGAGAAAGATGATTGCGACAGAGGGAGGGAGAAAAGGGGGAAGAAAAACAGACCTAGAAACAAAACAGACAGAGAGAGAACAGACAAAAACACAAGGAGAGGGACAGAGACACACAACAAGGCAGAGAGACACAGAGAAAGACAGAAACAGGGGGAAAAAATCAAGAAAAAGAGACAGACAGGCAGATGGACAGAGTCACAGGGAAAACCACGCTCAAGTGGATCAGACACTTGGACTCTGGGAGGGAAGCTCAGTCATTCATTCACCGATTCCCTCGTCCTTGGCTTGACATCTCCTTGTGGGGTGTACATCCGTTGCCGGGATGAGGGAAGAAAAGGTTGCAAAGAAAGTGGGGGTAGAGGAGAGAACGTCAGGCAGCCCTGCAGACTTAGGAGGGTGCTGGGGGGGGGTCACCCGCGTGGCCAGTGCTTGTTACAGAGGGGGAATTGGGACGTGCCCCGGGAGTCACGGCAAGATTGGCTCAGACAGAAACCAGCCCCTCCTGGCCCATCACTGAGGCCCCTTTCTAATTACTGACCCCTAAATGGCCCTCCCCACTGTCCCCTTCTCCCCACCATTGCTGCTCCCCCGACAATCCTGCAGGCTAAATGTCCCCCATCCAACCTCTGGGGCCCGAGGGGCATATCACTCCTTTGCACACCACTTCTTGGCCTGAAATCCTCTATACCCCACTCCCCCACCCTGCCTACCCAGTGCCCCCTGGATACTGTGCACAGCTCTCGGAAGGGCATTTCAAGGGCTTTGCAGTATCCAGTCCTGGCTGCCCCTCCTGCTGTATGCCCCCAGCCCTCACCCCCCACCCCCTTCACGGTCAGACAGCCTTCAAACTATTTTCATTTGCCAGTCACGCTGCGGCATTCTCCTTGTCTAGGCCCCACCCACTCCGTGCCCTCTGCCTGGAACTCCCTCCTCTCCTTTTGGGTAAGTCTTCTCCACATTTTGCACATACACCCCCCAAAATATATAAATCACTGGTCACAGTGCTGGGCCCATGGTAGACACTCAATAAATGCCCATGATTATTATTATTATTGGCAGCGACATGAATATATGAATAATAACAAGGGCCGGCCGTGATGAAGGAGTGCTCTGGGTACAAGGAAGATAAAGGAGAAGGACACCTAAGTCTGCCAGAGACCTTGCAGGGGGCCGTGCCCTGCAGCTGGGGGTGTGGGTTTCCAGGCAGATGAGCGAGGATAGGGTGGTGGCGGGACAGTAGACAGTGTGTGCCATGTCTGGTGTGTCTTGCAAGTACAAATTGCTCTTTCTGCCTGGAGTCTGATGCAAGAGAGGGGTGGCTGAACTGCCACCCAGTGGGAGCAAACCCGGGCACAGCAGTTACCCCCACCTCTGGCACCATGTCCCCTCCCCTCCCCCCATGCTCCAGGACCCCGGGAGGTATGAGGGTTTCAGTAAGCTAGGCATCTGTCAACTGCAGAGGTGATGACGGAGGGACTTGGGGGTTCACCAGATTGACCAATCTGGGGGTGGGGTCCCCTCTGATTGCTCCCCACTGCCAGCCCTGAACTCCCAGGGGGAGAGAACGCATTGTCACCTGCAAGAGCTCAAGCCACAGGAAGTATTTTTAAGCTCCTGAAAAGGCAGCTGCACTCAGAGCGTCAGGCGCCTGTGACCAGCCCACAGACCTCTGACTTCCTCGGTGGGACTGACATCCCACAGCTCCGGCTCGGGAAGTGCCAGGGAGGGCTGATGCTTGCTCGCTTTGTATCTCCTCTGTTTTCTGTTTCTTCTTCTTGCCTTCCCTTCCCCCGACCTCTCTCCCTCCCTTCCTTTCTCTTTCTTTTTCTTCCCCTTTCTAGCTAAGCCTTTAGGGACACCTTCTCTACTAATGATCAACTCTTGATATTCCCCAGGACTTGAGTAACAAAAACGTAGAACCAGGACTAATTCTAAGAATACTGTGGGTCTGGAAGTGAGAATACCGGGCTCCTGCTCTAGGGCCGGGGGTCTCACTCTGACTTTGCATGGGAATCATTCAGGAGCTTTTTGGTTTTTTTTAAATTCTCACCCAAGGATATGTTTATTGATTTTCTTGATATTTTAGAGAGAGTAAGGGAGAGAGAGAGACAGAGAAACATTCATTGTTTGCCTCCTGTACACACTCCGACCAGGGATAGAACCTGCAACCTAGGTGCGCACCGTGACTGGGGATTCAGCCCGCAACCTTTTGGTGTACGAGCGCGATGCTCCAACCAGCTGAGCCACCCAGCCAGGGCTCACTTGGGAGCTTCGAAGAATGACGGATGCCCTGGCCACTCCCTAGAGTCTGATGGAAATGGCCTTGGTGCAGCTCCGGCCCCAGAACATTGAAAGCTCCCTGGTGATTCTGATGCGTAGTTAGAAACCAACCCCCGTTGACCTGAACGGAATACTGGACTGTACCGGTTACACATCACTTACGAAATAGAGTCCCTATTGTACCGCAGCCTCACACATACTATCTCACACGCATTATCTTCTATTTTGTTCGAAATCCCTGTGGGTTCTGCACTGACATCCTCAGATTATAGATGAGGAAACGGTATAGATGCTCAGAGAGGGCAGCTTTGCCCAAAGTCTCACCGCTGATCAGCGACAGAGTCCAGATGGACAATTTGACGTCCAGATTGCATCCTGAGATTCCGTCTCCCTCTCTCTAAAGTCAGGTTGGGGTGGAGGGGGTGGTACACACGTGGCGTGTAGACAGTTCCGCCTCTACACCCTCAGTGGGCATCACTAGTAGTTGAAGGCACTTCATTTCTCAGGGAGAACAGAACCTCAGAGTCCTTCCTAACACATGGTCCTAAAGCAGGGAGTCGCTGGAACTGACATGTGGGGTGAAACCTCTTTGGATCCCTGAACTAAATGATACTCAGGGGCCCTTCTAACTGTGACATTCTGGGGTTTCCTGAGCAGGGTTGCCGCTGCCGCCAGGAAGGTTAGAATGAGGGCCAGCCATGAGATGCTTTCTGAGCCCGTTTCCCCAGCCACCGCCCCAGAGATTCCAGAATGTGCTTGGCTCCTCCCAGCAGCCCCCATATAGGCAGTGCGGCTTAATGGTTAAAAGCAGAGGTGCTGGTGACAGCCAGGTGTGGGCTCAGTTTCTGGGATAAGTATGCAAAACACTTGGCTCACAGCCTTGTACATAAAAGGTGCCCAACGGATGATCGCTGAAGCCAAAACTAAAAATTAATAAATATAGGAAAAGTCGGGACCCGAAGGCAGGCCCCTTACACCAGCCATCGCCAACCCCATCCTTTGACGTGTCTCTCTTCACCCTTCCTGCCTTTTCTCTCCCACTCTCTACCCTGCTCCTGCTTCTTGCCCTTAGACAGACCTGCCCCTGGCTCTCCCTGAGCTGGGGCTCAGGGGTGGCTCTCTGTCAACACCAGGCTGTGCTTGGTCAGTGCCTGGTACCCAGACCGAAGTATTCACAGCCTTTATTGAACATTTATTGTGTGCCGAGCCTGTGGCAGAGATCAACTTGTGAACCTTCACAACCACCTTACCAGGTGTGTGCTGTTATCTCTAATTTGTGCATGACGACACAGGACCAGAGAGGTACAGTAACTCGCTCCAAGTCACACAGCCAAGAAGTGGTCATCATCTGGTTAGCAGACACAGAGACCCATGGACAAGGGCTGTTTCACACAGAAACTCACAGCCCCTCCCAGGCAGAGCTATGCTTCCCTGATACCGCCGCCGCGCCTGGAAGAGGGCATCACAGCCCATGGGCACCTCATCTGAGACTTGCAAAACCCCAGGGATTTCTTGCCTGTGTGGTGAGATGACGGGTGTGGGCTTCGAAGCCGGGAAACACTGGGCTGTGCCCCCCCTCCCCGATCAGCCCATTGAAAAAGATCTGTGTGACCTTGGGCAAGTGCCATCCCCTCTCTGAGCCCCGGGTTCCCTATCTGGGAAAAGGTATCAACATCCTTCTCCCAGGGTAGCTGCGCAGGGTTAAACAGAAACGGAGCGCCTGGCGCAGCTCCTGGGTGGCCAAGAGAACGTCTGTGGCCATCCGAACCTCCCCGAAGTGCCTGGCACCCAGATGGCACTCCATACGTGCCTGCTGGGAAAGTAGGCTGGGGAAGCGCATTAGGACATAGCACTGTTCAGCCAACATCTGTGAACAGAGTGAAAACAAAGCAGCCACCAAACTGACATCATCGACGGAAAGGCAGAGAAGACACTGACCANCCCCCCCCCCCCGGATCAGCCCATTGAAAAAGATCTGTGTGACCTTGGGCAAGTGCCATCCCCTCTCTGAGCCCCGGGTTTCCTATCTGGGAAAAGGTATTAACATCCTTCTCCCAGGGTTGCTGCGCAGGGTTAAACAGAAACGGAGCGCCTGGCACAGCTCCTGGGTGGCCAAGAGAACGTCTGTGGCCATCCGAACCTCCCCGAAGTGCCTGGCTCCCAGACGGCACTCCATACGTGCCTGTGGGAAAGTAGGCCGGGGAAGCGCATTAGGACATAGCACTGTTCAGCCAACATCTGTGAACAGAGTGAAAACAAAGCAGCCACCAAACTGACATCATCGACGGAAAGGCAGAGAAGACACTGACCAACAGCAGTCGATAAAAAACATCTTCAAAGTGAACATAGTTATTGAACCTCTGCGTACAGCAGAGTCACCGGTCAGTGAAGGTCTGTGGGGAGGTACCTGCACACAGTCAGTGTTCAAGGAAGGCTTACAGTGATCTAAATGGAGGGAAGGTACCAGGCACGTAGTAGGTGCTTGATAAATGCCCATTATGGAATAGAGGCAGGTGTGACACCCAAGACATGATGCTCTGGAAACCTTTGTGGGATGTAAGTGAAGGGAAGGTACCGAGCACATAGTAGGTCTCAATAAACACGCCCGGGTGGGCTGAGCAGCACATAGTAGGTGCTCAGGAAGGGTGTTCCCACGCCCTCCCTGGGCACCCTTTCCAGCCCAGGCAGCCTCCTCACCTTTGTTGTAGAGGGAGCCATCGAAGTAGTAGCTGCCGGTGTAGAAGCCGGTGGCCAGCTCGATGAGGTGGCGGGCCCACGTGTTGCCGGCCCCCGGGAAGCTGGCCAGAGCGATGAGCCGCTTGGACTTGGCTGGGAGGAACCTTCTGTCCATGCAGCGGTTGTCTGCAAAGGGCAGGGTGTGGGGCAGGGGCAGACACAGCCTGGGTGTGAGTCCCACCCCTGCTGCCTCCCAGCCTTTCAACCCAGTGCATGTGATGGAACCTCTTCTGGGCCTCAGTTTTTTCATCTGTGAAATGGGGGGAGTGATTCCTCTTTTATGGGGTTGATGTGAGGGTTGAATGAGATGATGGGATTAGCACATAGTAGGGAGTCAATAAAACTCAGCTAGGAGAATGAGTCTTCTCTACTGCCTCAGTTTCCCCTGTCACCGTAAGTCACCTTCTCCTATCCCCAACTTTCCTCCAGATTAATCCCCTGAAACGGTGTCCATCTACATGCGAGCCAGTCCGAGGTTCCTACCTCGGCCTCCAGGGCCTGCGTGGTCTGGCCCTTGCGTCCTCCAGGCTCATCCCATTCACCAGCTTCCCCTCCCACCCCCACCTGCCAGCCCCTGCTGTCCCTTCACTTCCTCACCTGTGCTCTGCCCCTTCCTCACTCAGCACCTTCCGGCATGCTGCCCCCTCAGCCGTCCCTCACCTGTCTTTGCCAGGGGGACTGCTTCCCATCCTCCTGCTCTCTGCCGAGTTGGTGCCCCTTCCTCCCCGGACCCCCGGGTTCTGGCTAGTGAACTATACCCATCCCCTTCATGTCGTTTATCATAGCTGTAATTCAAAAAATTATTTGTTTGGTCGGAAACCCTGCCATATTGTGCTTTGATGATTCCCCAGTACTTTCCATAGTAGCTGGCATGTAGTAGAGATAATAAGTGTTTCTTGGACGGATGGATGGATGGATGGACGGACGGATGGATGGTACATGGATAGATGGGGTGGTGAATGGGTAGTTAGATGGACGGATGGGTAGGTGGGTGGAGGAATGAGCAGGTGACAGCTGGGTGGGTAGCTGGATGCAACAGTGATTGGTTGGATAGGTGGGTAAAAATAATATCTACATTGTACGGCTCTTGTAAGGGTTAAACAAAATAATGCATGTAATGTATTCATACACTACAGTGCTCAGAAGGGATAGCGGTTATTCTCTGGCCCTCAACTTCCACATCTGTAAAATGGGTTGGGACAGGTGAGCACCATTCTGGTACTCTGGACTCTCCGCCTCTGCTCTCAGAGCCCACGGGAAGGGTGTGCCTCAGCCCCTCCTGGAGCTGGAAGGCACAGTGGCGGTCAGCTGAGGGGGTGGCCAGCACAGGGGGCTCTGCCGTGGAAAAGGAACAGGAGAGAATCCTGGAGTTTTCGTCTCAGTCCTGCTTCTGGGCTGCTAACCTCAGTCCTTATCGACTCCGAAGGGGGCGCAGGCAAACCTCCCTTCTCAGTCCCGGCTTCCACACCCCTTGAGCTCACAAGGCTGCTCTGCCCCCACCCTCTTCTCCTCCTCCCCATGGAAGAGGGGGCTGTACCCTGCTCTAGCATCTCCATCCCATCTTCACCCCCACCCCAGTCTCCCTGCCCCACTGGTTCCTCCCCATCTCCTTTCTCTCCCTCTCAGCGGGCCCCATCACATGAGCAGGCAGACATGAGCAAAGGGCTCCATCACTGAAAAACCCCGCACCAGCAACCATTCTCCCCAGGCCCCATCCCCACTCACGCTGCTGGCAGAGCTGGCCGTGCACCCATCTCATTTCTTGCCACAGTCATCAGTGACCTTCAGTCCGGCCCCCCCCTTCACCGGGCCACTCAGCACCTCCCATAGCACCCATCACTCTGCCCTTCTTACAGTTCCCTCCAAGGTGGTACCCCGGTACTTCCTGCTCTGTGCTGTCCATCGCTACTGGAATCTTACTCTGATTATGTTGATTTCTCACGGCAGTCTTTCCGTGAGAAGTTAGAACTACTAGATTTAACTTCCAATACTGCCACTACTTGCTGGGACACCTCGGAAGCAGGATGGGTCAGAGCCTCAGTTTTCTCACTTGTGAAATGGGACTATGGGACGATCAACATTCCAGGGCTCTTAGGAGGACTAAATGCGAGAAAAGGCGCCTTGAGTGTTAGCACGGGGCTCACAGTGGGAGCACCAATCAACAGCGGCCGCCCGCCAGGGGCCCCGGTCCCCTCCCATGGTGCCACCTGTCGGCTCAGGGGAGAACAGGCTTCGGGAGAAGTAAACCAAGTCCTCTTTGTCGAAGGCAAGCAGGCGTCTGGGGACGGTGTTCATGGGAACACATCGCGAGAAGGAGCCTAGACGTGCAAGGTTCTGGGGGATGGTTAGGTTGAGTGTTTGATAAGGCTGGGGAGTACTCAGATATCACTGATCAATGCGGCTCAGATCTGTGCAGCTCGCTCTGTGTCAATGCTTCTTCAGAAAATCATCAGCAAATAGTGAATTATAATTAATCACACACACACACACACATACACACTGAAGAGGGACGATGTTCATAACTTACTTCAAAATGCTGCCCAAAAATAAGGATGGAGAAATGGAGAGACAAGAAAGTGAATGTAACAGAACATTGGCAAATGTCAAATCGACAGGATAAGCATACGAGTGTTCACTGTGTAATTCTTTCTAATTTTTCTGGAGGTTTCGTACTTTGTCATAGTAAAATGCTGGGAATGGGGAGGAAGCTAGGCCCTCAATTTCCCTGGGAAATGGGATTCTCCCTGCCAACACTGCCTGGGAGGCCAGAGCCAACTCCAAGGTCAAAGCTGTTGTTTTCAGCACTAAAAAAAAGGAAGTCGATTTGGCTCTTAAGCTCCACAAATCACAGCAATGCCTCAGGCAGTATTATATGTAGCTTTGAAATCGGACAGACCCGGGTTTCAATCCAGGATTGTCACGGCCTAGCTGTGACACTGAATAGGGCACTTCACCTCTCTGAGCCTCAGTTTCCTCACCTGTAAAATGCGGCTAGTAAACTTTACAGGATTAAATGCATAATGCACGTGAGGTACTTGCAGTGTATGTTGAGATACTGTGGTTACGAGTGAAATCTTGGGACCCAGAATGCCTGGATCCAAATCCCAACTCTGCTTGACCTTAGCTGTGTGACGCTGGCTGAGCTGCTCAGCCTCTCTGTGCCAAGCTGCCTTGTTTGTAACATGATGATAAGAGCAGCCCCTCTATCACTGGACTATCCTGAGGATTAGATGAGTTAATTCAGTCCAAATAGTTTAGACAGTATGTGGCACACAGTAGGTGCTCAATAATTATTTTGTTCCCCCCAAGAACATCAGGACTTAGCACATAGGAGGTGCTCAATAAAGGCAGCCCACAATAGACCAGGCTCTTGCAGTCTGATGAACTCACATGACCCCCAAACTTCCCAGTGTGAGGCCCTGGCTGGGTAGCTCGGGGGGTTAGCGCGTTGTCCCCAATGTGCCAAGGGTGCGGTGGGTTAGATCCCCTGCCAGGCCACATTCAAGAATCAACCACCAAATGTATCAATAAGCAGAACAGCAAATCATTTCTCTCTCTCCCTCCCCCTGCCTTCCACATCCCCAGTGCAAAGCCTGACATGGAAAAACCGAAGGTCAGCGATGACCTGGGGGCAGGGCCCTGGGGATGAGCAGACCCATTGATGAGGGCCTCATTCTCTGCTATTGAAAGGGCTCCAGTGTCTGTTTTATCCACATCAAATGGGTCATAGGATAATTACTCTGTGTGGGCCCCTCCCCCAGGCTGGGACAACCCAGTTCCCAGCAGACCAAGCGGCACTTCTGGATGCCCAGGAACATGACGGCTTCCTCACTGCAGGGCGAACAGAGCCCAGGATGAACCTGATAAATGAGGCCCCAGGCACCGGCTGGATTGCAGCCGCCTGGGAAGCAGCCACAAGGGCCCATCACTGGGACCCCCCTCAGGCCAAACAGGGGATGGGCTATGGGGGGGCCGTCTCTGCTTCTTACAGCAGGGTTTGTGCAAATCAGGAGCCGCCTCCTTCCCCGGGAGGATGTGCTGCTGTGTCCAGGGTGCCTGGTGTGATGGGCAGAGTGAGGCGGGCCTTGGGGCGCCTCTTTCCCTGCAGGTCGTGCCTGTGTGGTGTGCGGCCTGCCCAGCCATGCGCACAGCCACCTGGTTCCTGGGGGTGCGGAGGCGGTCCAGCCCTGTGGGGTTTTGCTGGCTCTCCAGGCTTCCGAAGGTGTGGGGAGCGTCCTCCCCACTGTGGGCAGGGGTTGCTAGCTGGGGCTGTGCAGCCAGAGACCCGAAGGTGAATCGCCCTCATGGACATGTGACTGGCTGGTGCCCACCGCTCCTGAGCTGTGCTCTTGCCACTTGTAAACGGGAGTGACATCACCCCGATCCTAGGCTGACCGTGGGCTTCGCAGCATCAGTGAGGCGAGGCTGGGCACAGGCCTGGGGCACACTCCATGGTCAGTATGTTCAGATACTGGGGTACTGCTTCGGGGTTTCCTTTGGGCAGAGTGTCCTGCAAGGCACCTCCAAAAGGCCCCCCACTTTTTGTTATGTCCCCATCAGGAGAGAAGGGTTTCATCTAGACATGGTATAAACAGCCTGCCCTCAGGCAAGTCCCTTAACTGTTCTGGGCCTCAGTTTCCCTCCCTGTAAAGTGGGCTTAATGGCGGCTCCCACCCAAGAGGAGGGCTGAGGGGGACAAAGCAAACGGAGGGCTTCACATCGAGCATGGCTCAGAGACAGCCCTCGAGAAACCCTAGGTGCCACCACTGCCAGTGCCAGCGCCATCATTATCTCGGCCCAGTGGCCCCAGGAGACAGAGGAGGAGATAAGCAGTGAGTATGGGTTCCACCAGCAAAGGAAGGGTCGAAGTGGGAAGGGTGACCGAGAGAAAGAGAAAAAGAACTTATAGGTACACTTACAGAATCCTAGAATTGGAAGGGCCCTTGCAGGTCAACAATTTGCAGAGGGAGAAACTGAGGCCCGGAGAGGGGAAGCGACTTGCCCAGGGTCCTGCAGTGGGTCTGCGCTGGAGACCCAGGTCCCCTCCCCATCCCAGCCCAGATGTCTCCCCGCACAATGTCACTGCCTCCGTTTCAAGAAAAGAGCCACCCAGGAGAGGGCCTCAGTATGAGGGGGAGAGCTGAGGGTCCTTAGAACCCACACTGTCTTGCCTGGGACCCTCTGTCGCCCACCCAGGATCTCTAAGTCTGGCCAAGTTCACCAGCTCGGCCCTGGGCCCTCTGGCCTGCGCGGTCTGGCCGGTGTGAGATGGACTGACCCGGGCACCTCTGGGAGGGAGGAGAACGCCGGGGGCCTGCGGGGGCGGCCGGGCCTACCTTGGACCTGCGTCTGGTACACGATGAAGTAGCTGGCGGTCCCGCAGCTCTCAAACTCCTCCGCGCTGCACTTCTGGGCGCAGAGCTGTTCGTCCTCCCTCTCGTGCAGCGGGAACAGCGTGGTGGGGAACCCGCAGTGGCAGGCGGTGCCCGCGAGCGCCGCCAGCGGGTACTCCTGGGAATGCACGGGGAGAGGAAGAGGAAGAACACCCATCAGTCCCCAGACGGCCAGACGGGGAACGTAGGGCTGCAGTGGCATTCCCTTCCCCGTTGCTCTCCCCAACCTGAGGGTCCCCAAGCTTCACCAGCGAACCCAGCTTTTACCATTTGGCCCCGTCTCCGTAGCTCCTGCATTAATGTATTCTTCCTGTGTCCCTGAGGTATAATCGCCAATCAAAAACTGTGCACATTCAAGGCAGGGGTGTCAAAGTCATTTTCACCAGGGGCCACATCAGCCCAAGGTTGCCTTCAAAGGGCCGAACGCAGAGCTCCTGGCCCCTAGTTAAGGAGCAGTTACATGTATACAGTCTTAAAGTTACATTCGGCCTTTGAAGGCAACTGTAAGGCTGATGTGGCCCCCGGTGAAAATGACTTTGACACCCCTGGTCTAAGGTGTACAACTTGATATCTTGATAAACAGATACTCGGCAAATGAACCACCACCATTAAGCTAATTAACATACACATGACCTTACACAGTGACCGTTTGCTTTTCCGTTTCCCTGTACTACATTGATTGACTCATCTGTCTGTTTCCTCTAAGTCGACTCACCTTTTGGGACTTCACTTTCTGAGGAAACTTTGTGTCGTTCCCACAAGTAGTACCTGGGGGCAAGCAGCACCCACCGGGTTTCCATACTAGACGTGCAAATACTACAGACATGCAACAGTGTAATTAAATTCTAACTAAGGCATTCTGCCTGCCAAACCTGAGCCCATGTAGGCTCCACTCTTCCTGCGAAAGGATTAGTTGCGGGTAGAAAGGTGTTAAAGGCACTTTGGCACCGAGATGAGCTTTCTGCCTGAGGACTTGAAAGAAACTAGAAAACTAATGCCTTTCTCGTGGTGTGTGACCCCCACGGTCAGTGCCCCAGGCCTGACAGCGAGACGAAACCCCCCGCCTTGGGAGGAGCTGTCTAAAGCCATTCTTCCAGGCCAAAGAGGATACTGGGAACTTTGTGTACCGCGGTCTCTGTTGGGAGAGAGGTTCCTAATTGCTTTATTTGTTCTATGGAGTGCCTAAGTGGCAGCAGGACTGGCCTGAGATCTGGAGGGGGGGGGGTGACTGTCCTTTGTCCAGTCCGCCTCTATCCAAGACCCACAGCCCTGAATTTCCCCCCAAAGCCGCTCCGGGAATAATCTGGTCACGAGCCAAGGTCGCCCCTACATGGCTGGGACCTGTGAGTTTTGCCAGAGTAGGTTTGTGTCTTGTTTAGCAGGTGTTAAATATGAATTGCAGCTCCTAGTTGAAGAGGAGACAGAGAGAGGCAGACAGAGAAAGGAGGTGGGTCAGCTTGTGCCCTGACTGAGGACGTTTTCTAACCTCTGTGAGACACTGGAGCCTTCTGGGACTGTAAACCTCGGACCCTGCACCCGTGGCACAAGCAGCCCTGCTCCCCCGCCCACATGGGTGGACTAACCGCTCCATTCTCTCTTTGGCCCTTAAGCTGGAAGAGGGGGCTTTGCAGAGGGGCCTTCCTGTCCTCCCACAGCCCATCCAGTCCCGCGTGCAGTGGGGCCTCTGACCCTTCGTCACACCAGTTTGCCCTGCAACCTCGCTGTCCCACATGTGTTTGTCCCCCACCTCCGGCTGATCTGTAGGGTCCTCCGGGGCTTCAGGGATGGAGGGCTGCCCACCCTGGGGGATGCCGTGGCAGGTGTGGGTGATTCCTGCCCAAGATGGAGAGCTGGACCTCATGACAGTCGAACCTTTAATCTCATGAACTTCGCCCCCACCTTCCAGGGCACCTCTTAGGAACAGAGCAAAGGATCAGGAAATGCTGGGTGGCTTCAGGTCACCTGGCTGCCCTTGAACGGCTGTTGGAGCCTCTTCGTGGTGCCTCTGGGGTAGCTCAGGAATTCAGAGCATGGATTTGGAGCCGGTCCCAGGAGCTGGTCCCAGCTCTGCCTCTTGCTAGTGCTGTGAGCTTGGGCGAGTGACTTCACCTGTCTGAGCCTTGGTGTTGCCATCTGCATGCGACATGGGGGTGAACACCCCAACCCCTAGTCTTGTTGTGAGAAAACAGTGACCCGTGGGGCAGAGGGCGGACTGAGAAGGTGCGCAGTGCTCAGCAGCCTCCGCGATGACATGGCCTCTCTGTCTTCTCAACAGGGGCTTCGTGGGGTGGGAGCCTCCGGGCCAGCCACAACTCAGAGCAGGTGGGGGCATTCAGGAATCGGGGTGTGGGCTCAGCACCTAGGAGGGGCCACAGGCTGACCCCCAGCAAATGCCAGCATCCCGAGGATAGAGGCCGTACCTGGTGGACTCTGCATCCCCAGCGCTGAGCACAGGGTCTGTGACAAAGTAGGTCCTCATTAAATACTTGCTGAGTGAGTGAATGAAATGGGCCATCGTGTGGTGGAGGAGAGGGCCTCTCCTTTGGACCCTTCTGTACTTTAGCTCATCTTGAGCGAGGAAGGGGGCTCCTCAGACATCACAGCTGGTGACGTGCCTTGCGCTGTGCTGGGAATTAGGGGGTGGGGCACAAGATGTTTAAGGCCCCGCCCCTACTCCTGTGGCATTCACTGTCTGGCTAGGGAGGAAGACTACACAGTTGGCCATCAGGGATCTTAGGCTGAGAAAGACCCCACAGATCATCCAGGCCAACAGCTCTCCAATGCTCAAAGTCCTGGGCGCCATGCCTGCCCTGCTCAGCTTGCACACCTCCAGTGATGGGGACCTCACTCTGACCCAAGGTGGGTGGTCTTTGCCTTTACCTGGTAATCTTCTACTCATGCTTTTAGACCCAGTTCAAACGTCACCTTCATCCCTGGGTGATCCTCACTATCGGAACAAACACACTTCCTCAGAGGCCTGTAGGACTACTACGCCTGGGATCTATAGGAAATGGGCACGCCCCTTCCCCATGTCATGGATCTCAGCCATGACCTCCCTGTCCAGCCAGGCACCCTGTTCCTCCAGCCATTCCACACTGCTGCCCCTGGGGTCCCTGTCTCACCTTCTCCGTGCAGAAGTCCACGCACTTGTCCACGGACATGTTTGGCATGGCGGCCGTCACAGGCAAGGCCAGGGAGAGGTTGTCGGGCCTGCGGAAGCAGCCCCGGAAGACTGCGCTTCCATCTGGAGGGCCAGAGGGAGAGGGCATCGTCAGATCGCGGCTGGGAGAACCACCTTCTGACGGAAGCACTTTACACTCAGCCCAGAGAAGGCAAGAGTCTTGCCAAGGATCACACAGTGAATGAAATGGAGGCGAATGAGCTGGCTGAGTCAACGTTCTCCTCCGTCCCGGAATCTCCGTCAGCAGTCCAGGCCCTGAGCTGCTGGGCCACAGTGTCCCCCATTCGGGGAGATGAGAGACGCCTGGAGGACTGGCGTGATCTCATCAGGGGAGGGCGGAGCACCTGACAATGGAGGGAAGCTCAGGCCTGACCTGCCCCTCCTCAAAGTCCCAGGGTGGCCCTCCGCTCCCCTCATCCTAGGCTTTAGGGGGCACCTACAGGCTCCCAGGGACTGATACGTGGGAGGGACTCCCTTTGAAATAACCCAATCTGGAAATATCCCAATTGGTTGACTATGAAGATTGCCTTCAACGATGTGGGTGGGCCTCGCCCAATCAGTTGAAGGCCAGAGCACCAAAGTGGAGGTTTTCCAGAGCAGAAGAGTTTCTGCATGGAGACTGCAGCGTCCACTCCCACCTCCCGTGTGGCCAGTCCGATGACTGGCCCTACAGCTTCTGGACCCACTAGCCTCCTGTCGTGTGAGTCTGCTCCTTAAACGTAAACCTCTGCCTCTGTGTGTCCTACCGAATGTCCTTCTGGTCCTGTTTCTCTGGAAAACTCCTGCCTGGCATGAGTAGGATTATAGGCGATTTTCATTCCCATCATATTGTAAAGCTTTTCTTTTTCTACAGTGAATATGTATTTTTTAATGTAATAAAGACAAACTGAAAAAAAAAAGCAGCCCTCCTGTCCAATGTATGGAAAGACTCATGAGGCCCATTTGAAATGGGCTCAGCTGCGCTCAGATCAAAGTTGTACATACCTTTCCAGAAGCACAGCGTTTGCATAAGGCATTGTTGGCGCAGCGTGCGTCAAGCCCAGGAGAACGAAGTAGGCGCGTTTATTGAGCACTTACTATGTGTGACCCGCTCTGCTGAGACCTTTGCAAACATCACTGACCTTCCTAAAAACACTGCAAGGTCTGTAGTCAACTCTCGTTTTACAGATGAGCGAGCAGGGCTTTGAGAGGGGACGTTCTGTGACAAACCTTCTGTAAATGACAAACGTCATTTACAAAAAACTCACTGAACAAAATGTTAACCCTTGGAAAAAAGTGCAGCAAGTTGCAAACCATACACCTCTATCCATACTGTGTCTGGGTGCCTGTATAGTGTAGAACATGTCTTTAGCATGTGCATATACATTATATGCATGTGCGGAGTAAAGGATAAGGGATTTCTAAGAAATTACTGCCCTGGGCAGAAGGATGGTGGAGGAGGAGGAAGAGAGGGAGTTCGGGCAGGATCATTTTAAATTCCAGCTGTCAAAGGCACCCTAGTGATTATTTCCAACGCCTGGCCCCCAGGCCCCCAGTAGCCTGAAGTTGTTCACTGTGGAGGCCAATCTGGCGAAGACATCTGGAACTGGGTTAAGTGGCTAATTTCCGGAACATGCCGGGGGCTTCATGCATCCAGCCGGCCACCACTTCCCCCACATCCGGCTCCAGGCTGATCAGAGGTGGGGGCAGTGGAGGTGGTGGCCAAGGTGTGGCTGACTCAGTTTCCCACATCTGAACGGCAGGGAGTGGGGGGTCAGGCTATGCAGTGATTCTCTTCTGTACAGGACAGCCCTCCATTCTCCCCCAGATGAGGGACTGTCACACCCCAAATGCCACTCGTGCCCCTGGAGGGACACAGGAGTCTCCTGTCTCATGGCCTGGGGTGTTCAGAGGGAGGCCTCGTAAGTTCGTCAGTCACCCCAAGGAAGAAGTCATGCTGCTCAGAGAAGGCACCATACACAGTGAGGGCGGGGAGGTGGGAAGCCCCGAAGCAGCACTGGTGAACCTTGCCTAAGCCCAAGATCTCAGCCGGATGCCAACAGTGGCCCCCCGGGGGAATGGGATGCCAGCCTTGCTCTCAGAGGGCCATTGGCCAGCAGACCCGAGCTCTGGTCCCGCCCCAGCTTCTCCTCCCTGGAGCGCAGCGTCGGTCCCTCCAAGTGCCCACAGCAGCAGCTCCACCTGTCCTCACATTTTGACCTTGGGCACCTTTTCTCCGCTTTTGGAGCCTCGGTGTTCTCGTCTCTATAACGGAGCCATGAACATGGAACAGATTACTCAGAGGTGGACCTGAATGGGCCTCGGGAGCTGTGAGCACCGCAGAAGGGCAGGCCAAGGTCTGTGACTCTGTCTCCCCCCCAGCCTGCTGCCCTCAGACTTCAAGGAAAAGGAAGGGGAGAAGGAAGTGAGTCCCTATTCCAGCCTCTCCCCTCAGGATTTTTCTCCTGCCTGCCTGGATGGCAGAGGCCGGGCTGCGGGGGTGGGGAGGAAGGAAGTCTCTTAGGCCCAGCTCTGCTGTGTGGTTGGTCCTCCTTCCGAGTTTAAGCATCTGCTAATGAGTCCCTGACCCTCCAAGTTTAGAGAAGAGGGCTGACTGTGCATGCTCTGAATACCAGATAAGGTGAGGTTTTCAGAAGTCTTAAAGGGCCAGCGACAGGGATCAGGAGCTACGGCTGTTGAGACTCTCTTTGGTCAAGGTGTGCACTGGGGCTAGGGTGGGGAAGGGAACAGGTTTGGGAAGCTGGTTCCAGGAGCAGGTAACCTGTTGGCTGTGGGCCTTCCTACAGTCCCGCCCATTTCTGTTGTTGGGAGGAAACCACCTGATCACGGAGGGCTTCAGGTTGGACTCCTAGGGATTGGGGCACCATGGTGAAGGCCACTTCTCTCTGCAGGTCACCCCCCATTATAGCTTGGTGGCCAGGACACCTAGTCCTCCCTCCTTCTCCCCTCACTTCCTCCATCTGTAAAATGGGTCCCCTGGTTCTCCCCACCAGTGTGAGAGACCCCCTCATCTCTCATGGTGGCAAGCCAAGAAAAAGTAGCCAGCCTGGATCCCTTGACCTTCCTAACGAACACTCTCTGTGATAGAATGAATGTTGAACTTGCACTACAGTGAGCAGACAGCTTCCTGTTGGCAAAGCTCTGCTGCCCAGAGGGAAGGGCATTGGTTTTAACTTCAGACAGACCCCGGTGAGCCACTTACTCAGCTCTGTGTCCCTGGCGGGTGTCGTCACTTCCTGAGCCTCGGTTTCCTCACCTGTTAACCGGGATCATCATATCTCCCCTGCACAGTTGGGCTGGAAGTACATCACTTGGACCCGAGCAGGGCTCAGTCAGCACCTCTTCCTATTTCTTTCTCCATGGCTCGTTCATGACATGTGGAGGGTAGCCAGCTCCTACATAGCAGATGCCAGCAGAGCCCCAGCAACATGCCCCTGACACTCATCGTCCCTGTGTAGGCTGACAGTGACCTGCAGCACACACCCAGGACCCGGCCTTAGGGCCTGTAGGGAGTTGATCACCCTGGCAGCCACCCTCAGCTGGTGACGGCAAAGAGAAGAGAAATATGCAGGCTTCTGTTCCCCAAAAGGCACACTTCTGAGGCACAACCTCCACTGCCTGCCAGGGTTTTCCAGCGGGATGAAGTTTCAGTTGTCTTTAGCAGTGACCTTGAATTGGCTTCTTCCCTTCCCTGTCTCACTTCCCCACTTCCCCTCTCCCCTCTGGGTGCATCCCGGGGTACCTCTCAAGCAAACCGAGGTCCACATCCTTGTCTCTAGGGCAACCCAACCAACAATATCTTGGGTCTTGAAGTATTTTTTAACCCACAAGGGAAATTCTGTACAGAAGTTGGGGCCACTGTTCTTCACAGCCCCCAGTCTGTCCGGCAGTGCAGTACGCAGCCCGTGGGCCATAGTGGTGACCCTGAGTAGTGTCTTCCTACCGACCAGCACTCACTAAAGAATAACAGCCATGGTTAACAGCTGCTCACGGCGTGTCATTGGCGCTAAGCGTGTTCCACACACCATGTCTCAGCGAATCCTCACCACAGCCTACCCTGGTTGGCAGGCAGAGACCCTGAGAGGTAACAGGACTCATGCACCTTTCCAGGTCACACAGCCAGTGAGGAACAGAGTTGGGACTTGACCCCAATCTTGTTGGACATCACATCCCGGTTTCCCACCTCTCTGCTCTTCTGCAGGGGGCCAGACCAGTTCTGACATGCGTGAGCTCCAGAGAGGCCATACCCGCTGCCTGAGTTTCCCAGAAACCCTCTGCCCCCACCCCCACCCCAGGAGGGGTCCAGGGATCACAAAAGCCCATGTCCCACATTCTGACAATGTCACCGCTTCATTGCCAGGCTAGCTGGGATGGTGCATGACCTCAGCAGCTAGGGTTTTTCATTAGCAAGAGGTGAGCAGAGCAACTGTTTATCAACTCTCTTTGCTGGGGGCAGATGAAGAACAGCCCAGAATCAGCTGCAAGTGTCTCTGAAGTCCTATCATCTCTTTGTTCTGTTTTTTTTTTTTTTAAATGAAGTAAATGTCATCAGGCGTTGGCTTAAAGGCGGGTGTGAAAGAGAGAGTTCTCCTTGGTGTGAAAGAGCCCCCCCCCCAAGTAATTAGGCCAAGCTCAACTGTATTAAAGATGTAGGCGAGGCAGAAAGGCAGTGAGCTGGGAGCTGTTAGCAGCTACCTATAATCAGAGAGAGACTGAATTACACAAAGAGCCTGTCTGAGGAGCATTCAAACCAGCCATTTTTAGGCATGGCCAAAGGCTCCTGCGGGCTTATGGGAATTCACATAGCTTGAATTGGGTGCTGCTCAGAGTGAATTGAGTTTTCATTTCAGAAAGAAGAAGGGGAGGGTCACAACTACTCCATAACAGCACTGAGCTAGCCGCTGTCTCGACTGTACCTCACTGGGTGGGCACAGCGATCTTTAAAGGTCAGAATTGTGCCCATTTTACAGATGAGGCCTTTGAGGCTCAAAGAGACTACGTGGCTTGGCCAAAGCCAGCACAGCAGGCAAGTGCAAGAGCTGACGTAGAAACAGTGTCTGATGTCAAACTGCTCCCACAGCCTTCCTGGATTCTGCTTAGAGGAGAACAGCTGACCAGTTCTCCCCGATCATGAGGGAAAAGGAGAAAAAAGCTTTGGGAACTTCTCATTGTCATTTCCTTGGTGCTACATCGCATAATTCATGAAGGCCCATGTGAATTATAAAATTCAGGAGCCCCGGACCTACATCAAGGGCAAGGAGAGGCCTCCAGGCTTTGTGAAGGAGGGGCCAGACTCGGTCTATCCATCAAACTGTGACTTCCCATGGCCATCAGAGGCTCTCCCCCGCAGTGGTGGTTAGCAGGCAGTATCAGCGAGCATAAATATCAAGCAGTGAACAAAATTCCTTCTAACTTTGGAGGACAAAAAAATAAAAGAAAAGAAAACCCTGCCAGAACTAGCAATGGTGCACAAAAGCCACTCTGTGAATTGTGAACCATAGGCCAAGGATCTATGTCTTCCCATGATAGTGTAAGCTTCATAATATTTTCACCAAGTAGAAGAGAAAAACAAAACAAAACAAAACAAAACAAAACAAGAGGAGAAAGGGCTGAGTCTGGAAGAGGCTGGTCTCAGTCCTGCGGGCCTCAGGCAGTCCCAAAGGGTGGTCAGCACCATGGACAGCCGCCCTGCAGGCCTGCCGGGTCCTGTTCCGTGTAGTTCTAAGCGAACCTTGCAAACCAAGTCTTGCAAGAATCTTTCAGGCAAATGATATTTCTCGCAACAGCCTATAAAGCCATAATGTTCTCCAATCACCAGCAGGCCTCTGCCCCCGGGAGGAGAGCTACACTTGCTGACACATTTAGCAAACTGCTGTGAAAAATGTAATCCAACCAAGAAGGAAGTCCATTTCTCGGTTCCTTTGTACCGAGGGCAAAGAGTCCCCGTGCGTGAGAGGCTGTGTCGAGGCAGAGCAGCGGGCTGTCTTCAGGCATTCGCACCACTGGCTGCCGTAGGAGCACTCCAGCCCCTCCCCACGGAAGAGGGCTGTCCCCCCCCCCCCCACCCGGGCGGTGCTTGGGAGACACCAAGGATTCCTTTGAATCCTCGCAATTATGGAGGGCTCTGTGCCACTGCTCAGGGATGCACAATTACAACACAGGGTTAGACTCAACTAACGACCCTACGAATGGAATCTGGCTTCCCTCCCACCTGCTTCCTGATGGACTACCAGCTCGTGTCACGTGGCAGTGACTTGGAGGCCTCCCTTTCTCATGTATTTGTGTGCAAATCAGACCCCAGGAACGGGAAGCCAAGGGTGCCCCTGGGTCAGAGCCAACACAATGGAGATTCCCTATTGTCTAGAGTCGGGAAACAAGGCAGAGGAGAAATCAGGGGTCAGGGAGAAAAGGGAGTTAAACTGGAGCAAGAAATTCCCCCCCACGGGCAAGTGTGGGGATAGTAGGGGTGGGTGAGGGTGGAGGAGGTGGTAGGGGAGATAAACAGTGATGGGAAAGAGTAAACAAATAGATAGATTTTTTAAAAAAGAAATTCTCCTGAAAGAGAATCCAGTAGGAGAGGCCCAGGAGTCTACAGCCCTGTTGTGAGTGAGCTCCCCGACCAGAAGTCAGAGATCAGGCAGGGTTCCAGCCCAGGCTCAGTCCCTCAGAGGTACCACAGTCTCCAAAAAAATCACGCCTGCCCATTCCATCCTGAAATCACCTCTAGGCTTTGCACACTCTATTTTCTCTGCCTAGATCCCTCACCCACCTCCTGGCAACTTGTCTGGAGTCTGGATACCCTCCTCTTCTCCACCAGGCAAAATCTTATGTGTCTTTTGAGACCCCAGTCAAACAGCCATCCACTGGGAGCCTTCCCCAAGGAAGCTCAGTTTAGCCACTTCTGCTCTCCGGGCCTCAGTTTCCAAAACGGCGAAATGGGACATCAGCAAGGAAGGTGCTTCCAACATGGCATTCAATACCCGATCTTACTGGACCCTGGACTTTTGCTCAGGGCCAGAAGGTGTGGCTCCTCCCTTTTACCTTGACCCCTTCTTAGTGGAAGGCACAGCTCAAATGTTGCTCCCTTGCCTCCTGCAGAGCACGTCCCCGAAACTCCCTGTACACACTCTCCTGCCTGAACAGGGCCCAGTGGTCCTGGGCCTGTCTCTCCACTAGACACCTTAGGGGCTGCTCGCCAGCAACCACCCAGGTCTTTGCATGTAGATGTAGTTCAGCTTATTGAAAAAGCTTAGATGCTCAATGAGCATGTCATAATTACAGGTGATCTTAGTAGTTCAGCCCATCTGAACACTAACCAGAAGGACGTCTGGCTAATATCTGGCCAGTGGCACCTACAGCCCCGATCTTGTTATCTGGCTCAGCCTCATCCACTAGGATGTTTTAGTGGCAGCAGCTTTCCCTCCGAACACCCACAAAGCCAAGGCCATCTCTTCCGATGGTCAAGGTCACCATCCAAACAACATACACATTGGCATACAGAGCCCAGTGATGAGGATGATAAATCTGCCATCACATTAAAACCTCGTTACATGAGTGGCCAGACCAGGAACTCGCTGTGTGGACATTCTCCAGCTTGGGTTTCCAACACTGCCTCTGCCAGCTGGGCTTTCAGACCCATGGGGAGGTGGGCAGGGCATCCATTTGCAGAAATCGGCCCCTTGTCAAACTGGCAGCATGCTTGACCAGGGCTTCAGAAACACAGCCCTTGAAAGACAGAACACATTAGCGAGCACACCAACGATGAAGTTTTATAAACAGCGGCATTCGCATGGAAGAGACTTCTCTCTGCAGGCAGATGTGAAGTTCTGCCAAGTCCAAGCCGACCTTCTGGGCTGGCCTTGTCAACTGCACTGGGGTCTGATTATTGATCGATTAAAGTGTGGTCCCTGGACCAGCATCCTGGCATCACCTGGGAGCTCCTTAAAAATGCAGAATCCACCTGGACCTGCTGAATCAGAGCCTGCATTGTCATAAGATCCCTGTAGGGTTCATCGGCAACCTTCAAATTTGGGAAGTGCTGGCTCCAGGGTTAGCGACGGGTTGTGGATTCCTGTGCATCTCCTGACAGCATCAGAAGGGTAACCAGGAGGATCCTCCAAGGCTCTTTTGGTAGGTCTGAAAGTCGCCTTTAATTAGACTGTGGCCTTGGGCAGGTTTACTTAAATTCATGAAGCCTCAGTTACCTCGGTGCAGAATTTGCAATGGTAACATCCCTGCCTGAAAAGGCTGTAGGGAAGGTAAATGAGGTAGACCCTGCAGTGGGCTTAGCATCAAAGACATAGGCTCTGGAGTTGGTTTAAATTCTCTGCTGTTTATATTACATTGAACCTCGGTTTCCTCATCTGTGAAATGGGAGTAGGCGGCTATCTGTGCCTATTTCTAGCATCAGTGTGAGAATCAGGTATACTATTCTGTATAAGGCACTTAGAAAAGATGCATCGTTTGCTATTGTCATCGTTACCGTCACTGTCATCATCGTCAGAGACCATCTGCTTTCAGAAAATTGGGAGGGACAGGCCACGCTCAGGCTCTAGCTCAGTTTGTTAAGGAGGAAGATGGGTGTGGATGTGGGGTGCCATGGTCCAGGAGGCAGCTCAGGATGGGAGAGAAGAGGGCAGGCGGAAACATTCCAAGTAACTGGAGCAAAGGACTCTGCGTGGGGTAGGGTGGGAGGTGAGTCTGGGGCAGGACGGTGGCAGCCTCGGAGCGCACCCAAGGGCACGGGAGCAATGGGGACCCTTGGAAGGCACGTGCCAGACATGCGGGTAGGTAGGCGAGGGCCGAGGAAGGAGCCGCGGAGAGGGGCAGGGGCCAACTCACGTACACCTGCGGGCCGACTCCTGGGCCAGCTGCAGCCGGTAGACGGAGAGGCGGTTGGCGCCGCCGCACAGGCTGCCGCGCTCGCCCTTGCACTCCATGTCGCACTCCGCCTCACTCGCGTTTGCCGCCTGGATCTTGTGGCCGCAGTAGCACTCGGCGCCGAACTCCAGCCCGGCATACAGGTAGCCCCTGGGGGAGGCTGCTGTCAGGCTGGGGCAGCTGCCACCGTGGAGGCCTCGGGGACAGGGACACTCCCCCAGTGTGGACACCTGGGGGACAGGAGGGCTCTGGGGACCATGACCCCTAGCGACCACAGCCTGCCTTCATCCCTGCCTGATGTCTTCCACTCCCATACACCTACGCTCACAGGCACACCACGTCCATACTGGCACCCACTGTATACACCTTCGGCACAAGGCACACTGCACACACACACACCCCCTCGCATCCTGGGCCCCTCCCCCCACCCCACTCTCTTGCTCCTCCCTGTCTCAGCAATGAGCCAAATAAATGGCAAAGTCCAGCCCCTTGATTCCCGGAAACACCCCCCAGGAATGATGCTCTATGTCCCTCAGGAGGGGCTGGAGCGAGGGGAGGAGGCAGGGACTCGAGCATCCCTTTGGAAGAGGGCAAAGCCAAAGTCGCTTGTGCAGCCAAGTGAAAAATTCCTTCCCTTAAAACGAAAAAATCCAGGCACCGCAAGGGTTTCACTTTTTTTTTTCATAATCATGGAATCTTTTCCTAAAAAGGGCTCTTTGTGGTCACCCATTCTGTAAACAGATGAACAGGGTATCGCTAGCTCTGGCTGCAGGGGGTAGGGTGGGAGGAGGGGCATAGGATGAGTCCAGTTCTACTGTGCCGCCCACAGTGGCCAGAACCACGAGGGCTCCTCAGGGAGCAGCGGGCAGAGCACTGGTCCCACAAGGTGGCACCGGTGGGAACTGCCAGCTTGCGCAGGCAGTTCACTCTGAACTTCAGGAGGTCGGCTGGGGAGAGAGACCCTCCCAGACTCACACCTCCACACACTCCCGATCAGTTACCCTGGCCACGCTGCTGTCGCTTTTGCTGGGAGGACCTCTCAGCAATTAAAACAGACCACACCACTCCGCTGCCTAAAGCCCCCAGTGGCTTCCACTGCACTCAGAAATATCTAGATGACTTAGCTTGGCCTAGAAACCCTCCTGTAGTGGTTTTTGAAATGGGGTGCCACATCTGGGTTCCCTTTCCCAAGGGTCTAATTTAATTGGTCCAGGTGGAACCTGAGCAGCAAGAGTTTTTAAAGTTTTGTAGGTGGTCCTGGCCAGTGGCTCAGTTGGTTGGAGCATCATCCCATATATCAAGGGGTTGCAGGTTCAATTCCCAGTCAGGGCACATGCCTAGGTTGTGGGTTCAATTCCTGGTTGGGGTATATAGAGGAGGAAACTGATCGATGTTTCTCTTTCATAGCGGTGTTTCTCTCTCATTCCCTCTCCCCCTTAGTCTTTAAAAAAAAATCAAAACGTTTCCTTCAATGAGGATTAAAATTTTTTTTAAAAAATAATGAAGTTTCCTAGGTGAGGCTTCCGGTCAAGATGGCGGCACAGGTAAATGCAGTACTTACAACCTCCCACATTCACATCAAAGTTACAGCTCAACTATAGGACCACCACCCTTGAGAACCCCCTGAAATCGAGCTGAAGAGAAGCCCTCCAACTAAGGGTATAAAGAAGAAGCCACACTGGGACTGGTAGGGGCCAGAACCAGCTGGTCCCACACCCACGTGTGGTAGAAAAAAATCGGGAGGGATATCTCAGCTGCAGAGGTTCCCCTGAGGAGCCCCATCCTTGCTCACCAGCCCTTTGGGGGCTCGTCCACTCTTGGAAAGTCAGCTCCCTTCTCCAGTGCATGTTCTAACCCCAAACAGCACTCTCTTCTTCTATTAAAAAACACGGTCTGTGCAGGTGAGTGTCTCTCCCTGGGAGAGAAACCAGGGGGTTCTCTACCGGGAAACCACTGAGTAACCCCTGACGCCCAGGCTGCAGCTCACCTTCCCCAGGACAGCTCACACACCTCCTGCTCACAGATTCACACCTGCATGCACATGAACCCCCGCTGGTGCTTCTCCACGCACAAGCACAGTGCTGGACCCTTGCCCATGTACTCACAAGGACTCTGGCACGCACGGCCATTCGCATCTAAAGATGGCTATGTGTTGGCATGAAGCTCACAAGCACAACCAAGCTCACTGCATACACTGGACCCTGTACATTCATTCCTTGGCACAGTCTCACATGACCGCACAGCCATAACCCCCCCACAGACCAATTCCCAAACAGTCCTGCTTATTTGCATGCATGTGTACACACACACACACTCTTGTAGCACCCTTTCCTGTGGCCACCTGCTCACCCTCCATGACACCTTCCTGTGGGAAAGGAGAGAATGCCACAGGCCGGGGCCTAAGAAGGAAGGGTTGTGGAGTAAATGGAGTCTGGGATGCAGGGCCCTACCGTTCTGCACAGTTGTCCTGGCAACGGAAGACAGTCATCTTTTTGTAGTCGAAGAAGGATACGCCTCGCAGGGCCCGACTCTGGGTGTCATCCAGGTAGCAGCCGATGTACTTGGCTTTGGGGAGAGGAGAAAAGTCAGATGGGGCTGGGGTCAAGGCTGAAAGGGTTACGGGAGGGAGCAGTGTGCCTCGGCCACGTGGCCTTCTTGACTTTTGGGTAGCAATTTCTTCCTCTGAGCAGAAAAGCAGACAAGAGAGACTAAAAGTCACGTACATTGGCAGAATCTGGTCCCTAAGGGCAGTGGAGGCCAGCAGAGCACAGCGGGGGACCCTTCTGTGGCCAGGGTGAAGGTTAAAGCCCTGGACTTGACTGGTGACAAGTGGGCACATGGGAATCCAAGCCAAGGCCGTTCCGTAAGCGCCAAGCAGATGGGACCCATGTTAGGAAAGCTCTGAAGAGTCGGACATTGGAAGCATGCTATCGTTTCTACAAGAAGACACCTTCAGATAGTTTTCTTTGGAAGAATGCTGGGCTCAAGGTCTCGGCCGTCCGCTCACTTTCCTCACATTCTAGCACTGGCCTGGGGAGTTCAGGCCAGTTCATCTCCCTGAGGCCTGGTTTTCTTCATAGCGGGGATGAAAATACCAGCCCGATGAGGTTCGAGTGGAAGGATTTCTGTGAATGTTCCCACCACAGCCTCGCATTCGACAGGCACGGGGTTAGGGTGAGTGGAATACGAAGCTGGCCATTCACAGCGCCGTTTGCGGACCTGGCAGTTTGCCGCTGTCGTGGGCCAAGCGAATGCTTCCATCCAGGGGAAAATGTAAGATTACGTAAAACAACCATCTGATTTTAAACCCTGCACTTCGTTTTCTTAAAGTAGTAAACGTATTCCTAGGCTTCGTGGTAAACAGTAATTCTCACACCCGAAAATGGCACTTTATTATTTATAAAGTCCTTTCCCATGTGTTCTTACAATTCTTATGATTCATTTGGACAGAGTTTGCTAAGCGCCTTGCACATTGAATGTCTGCAATGATCCTACGAGATGAGTGCTCACATCCCCATTCTATGCAGAAGAGGAAACTGAGGCCTGGAGAGGGTAAGCCACTCGCCCAAGGAAACACAGTTTGCAGGTGTGGAGCCAGGGTTGGACACGCACACACTCTGGCCTATGTTTTGAGCTACTGCTTGCTGTTTCTTGATTCGGGGGATGTTTGCAACGACCTGCACGAAGTGGGGTGGGGGAGCCCCAACCTTGTAGCTAGCTGGTGGCAGAACGAAGGCTTAAATCCAGGTCCGTGGGACCCCACCCCAGGGCTCTTCCCTCTGTTCCACTTGGAAGTAACTGGAGGTTGGACGGAGGACCCAGCCGGCTATGGACTTCCACGGCCCTCCCGGGGAATGACTGAGGCCAACACCACAAGCTGCCTGACCACCTTCCCTGGCTGCGAGCTGCCTGTTTACACTGTGGGCTGCTTGCCCCTCACACGTAGTGCGGAGCAGGGTCCAGCAGAGATGCAGGCTCGTGACCCCGTGCCCCCCGATGCCTCCCTGCTCCCTGCAGAGTTTGTCAGCTCCGCTGGAGATGCACCTCGACCTCCACCACCTTGAATTTCTGGTGAAAGACAGAGGTGATTCGGTCGACTAAGAACAGTCCATTTTTGAAAGAAAGATCGCTGCCCTGGGGTGGCCACATCTTTAGAGAAGCCCATGTCTTGTCACTGTGCTTGTTCAACAAGGTATGTCCCTCCTGTCACGGATGGAATCATGCCCTGTGACCAGGGGCATAAACGAAGTTCACACCCAAGCTGGGAGGATGCCCGTAGGAGGTGTTGGGGAGGGGGGTCTCACCGGCTTCGGCTCAATAGTTCGCTAGAGGACAGAGTGTCCAAGGATGGCAGGGGAGGAAAAGGGAAGGTGTGGGAGGGGGACAGAGGAGAATGGGAAGGAGGTCGGGAGGGAAAGAGGAAGGGAGAAAAAGGTTATTTGGCAGTATGGGGTCTTTGTCATAGATCAACAGTTGTGTGTGTGTGTGTGTGCATGTGAGAGAGAGAGAAAGGGAAATAAAATCCTCATGTTTTGAGGACCTACTACATGCTGTGTACATTACTATGGGCCACGCCTAATTTTTTTAAATGCCACACCAAAACTGTTCTTATTAACCCATTTTGTGGACGAGGAAACTGATCCCAGTGACTGTTACACCTGTCTCTCGTGCGATGGTCTCAGTTTTGGCGTGTGACGGATGTTCTGACGGGTGACCACTCATGTTACTCTTTCCTAAATGGAATTAGAAGCTATGCGATCTGCCCAGGTTCCTACACCCGAGTCTCACTTGAAAGGTAAGCTCAGGTCTACCTTCCAACCACTTTACATCGGGGGAGGTTTCACCTCCCTGTGGCCCGCGGGCTTCGGGATCGTAAACAGCCACACTGACACCTGATCGGGAGGGTGCTCAGGGCCCAGACACGCTGAACTTGGACTTGGATGCGAGCCAACTCCAAGTGTAGTGACTGCTGACCCACTTCAGCTACCTTCCCCGATCCCCAACTTCAGATCCCACCCTGGTCGCAGAGTCCCTCCGACGAGGAGGGGAGGCCAGGCAGGTACACCAAAGTCACAGGCCCCGTGAGGGCGGATGAACGGCTGAGCCCACACGACCTGTCAGCTTGTCTCCCCAGCTACCCAACCACCGTGGAGATGGTCACGGTCACCTTGGCCCGGCCAGACTGTTCATCTGAAGCACAGACACCAGCGAGCGGGGAGCTCAGGAGCGAGTGGGCACCTGGGGAAACGCCACCCGCACCCCAGATGGTGTTATTTTCTTTCCTTTCTTTTTTTCTTTTGCTTCAATTAATCTTCCTTTCCAAGAAATTGGGCTCTCTTCAAAAAAGGTGATTTGTTAAAAGGGTAGCTAAATATGCCTCATGTGTGTTCCTTTTATTTCCTACTTGTGAGCAGATTCTTAAACAGGAGGCAGTAGCACCTACTAGAAGAACAGTTTGGGAATCCACCGGACCTGGGTTCCAATCCTGCACAGCCAAAGCCTTGCACTATGACTCAAGCTGCTGGAGATGCTAAAAGTGGGATTGCTCCTGGCCTGGCACCGAGTGGAGACTCAAGAAATAGTTATTTTCCTGCTGGGAATTCTCGGCCATCTGGAAAGTGGTCCTTTAAGATGCCCACTCCAGTGTGGTGTCCCCTTGGGCAAGTCCTATCACCCCTGTGCCCCTCTGCGTTCTCCTGCAGAATTACAAATCAGTAACCACAATCACCGGCACTGACTAAGTTCCCACTTCTTTCCCGACTCTGCCCTGAGCACCCTCTGTGCCCTGAGAAGTGAGGTGACGTAGGTTCCAACACTGCTTTACCCTCCTCCTCCAGCTGGATACCCTTGGGCAGGTCACTTGCCCTCTCTGTGCCTGTGTTTCCTCCCTGTAGGATGGAGTTAATAACACTGTCCACCTCATCTGTTGCGAAAAATGCAAAGTGCCTAGAAGAGCACCTGACCGTCAGGGAGCACGCAATCGATTTGCCCCATGTCATCGTCATGACGACAGTCTAATGTTAAGTCGTTCTTTTCCCCAAGAGGAAACTGAGGCTCAGAGAGGGGAGGCGACCTGCCCAAGGCTGCACAGCCAGCAGCGAGCTGCAGAACTGGGAGGCGAACCCTGATTCCACTGCTCAAAGCACAGGTCTCTTTCAAGGCTGGGGGAGGTAAAGGACCTAGTAAGGGGGGACTGACACACGGTAGGTGCCAGCTGCACCCACGGAGTCAGACTTCCTGCCCAGCTCAGCCCCGAGCAGCAACTCCTTCCCCTTCCTGCCGTGTGATGGGCTCTGCATCCTTTGTAGCTTCAGTCCTGCACCCAGCATCCCTGCACCCAGCATCCCTGCACCCAGCATCACCATACCCAGCATCTCTGCACACAGCATCACCACACCCAGCATCACCACACTCAGCATCCCTGCACCCAGCATCCCTGAATTCAGCATCCCTGCACCCAGCATCCTGCACCCAACAGAGCTGAACCAGAGGAAAACCAAACGTGTTTAGCAGCAGGTTGGAGAAGCACCTCATTTCTATTAGCGTTAATCTAATATGTTGTCTTTGCTTGCTGAACTCTGAATAAGTTAATCAAGGACAGGCTGGATTTGCATTTTCTCAGTAATGTCACCTGATTCCAGAGACCGCCTGCTGAGAGCTCTGGGCGGCGGGCACCTTTCTTATTTTCTCTTCCTTCTCTCACTCTTTACATTTGATAAAATATGTAAGATTTCCAGGGACAGGCGGGTTATCTTGGTATAGAACGTGGCTCACAAGCTTTGAAGTCAAACAAACCTTGTTTCAAACCTCAGTCCCTCCACCTGCTACCTGTGTAGCCTGGGGTGAGCGACTTCTCTCTGAGTTTTAATTTTTTCTGTCTGTGAAATAGGATAGCAATAAGTCTGACTTTTTGAGTTGCTGTGATCGTTGCATAAGGCAATGAAACCCCTCGGTCATTCAGTAGATATTAGCTATTATTACTACAACCAGTAATAACAGCAACTATGAAGTGACCAGTTATTATGAGCCAGGAGACCCGACGAGCCCTTGGCATGCACCGTCACGTTGAAATAACACGTACAAAGCAAACAGGACAGTGGCTGGAGAAATGGAGTGCTCCGGAAACGCAATAATCACTGGCAGTGGCTTCTCATCCTCCTAACAAGTGTGTAGGGGTTGTTATTACTGTTATATGGTGTTTCATGCACCCTACGTGCCAGGAGGAATCCGTGTTGTATCAGGGGACCGTGACAAACCACAGGCAATCACCGTTCCGATTAAGGCCTATAGGTTTTCCTTCCTATAAAGCACAGAGGAGGAGTATTTGATCACGTCTCAGGGGGGAGGGGGGAGGGGGCAATTTCCCACAGGTGAGCTAAGTGGGATCTGGTGGACGGGTGGCGCTGACCCCTAGAGGTGCTCTGGGCTGAGGGGCGGTCATTCCTTCATCTGTCCACTCAGTCACTCCTTCACCCACAAGCAGACACTGAGCACCACCTTCGCGACAGGGCTGTGCCCAGGGCTGGTGGTGGAACAGAGGCGACTGGGACAGGCGGCTCCCCTGACTTCACGGAGCTGACAGTCTGGTGCAGGAGGCAGATTCTAAACGAGGAAACGGATGCGTACACAGGCTGCTTGCAGACAGTGAGAAGCGCCGGGCCAAACACAGACCTGGGAACGTGGAACGTCGTCGTTTAGTTCGGACGGCCCAGGAAGGCCTCTGTGGGAAGCCGAGGTTGGAGTGGGGACCTGAAGGGAGGGAGCAAGGGAGCCATGCAATGATCCAGATGGAGAGCATCCCAGATGAGAGGACCTGCCTACGTAAAGATCCTGAGGTGCAGATGGGCTGGGTGTGCCCAACGAACAGCAGGAACAGGGGGGCAGGGTGCGGTGAGGGGGGTGGGGGGCGTTACCAGGTGAGTTAGAGAGATGGGCTGAGACAGGGACTCTGGGGTTTGTCCTGAGCATGATGGGAACACACACTCAGGTGCGGGCTCACGACCATCCCTGGGGCCTGCAAAGTGCCAGATGGGGTCTGGAGTGGCCAGGGTGCGGTGGAGCTTGGTGAGTGGAGGTGGCAGAGAGAGAGAAGCCACGTCACGTGTTTTCCATCCACGTAGCCCCCCACACCTCCCTAGTGTCTACAGGCCAGGTGGCTCACCAGGGTAGACCCTGGGGACTTTCCCAGTCACCTCTAAGAACCCACGAGGTGGCAGGCATCGTGCTAGGTATTTGCCTAACCACTGTCTTCCTGAACTTGCAGGAGACTCCGGGAGGGAAGAGTCACTCTTTCCATTTCACAGATGACAAAACTGAGGCCGGATGAGGTAAAGCCACTTGCCTGGGCCACAGGGCTGGCTGTGGGGGAGCTGGAGTATGAATCGAAGTCCTCTAATACGTTCTGCCACTGCCCACCCCGCTGTCACCTCCCTATGAACACTGGGTTCTGGAAGTGGCCGAATTCTTGGCGATTCCTGGGGGCGGCAGCAAGAGCTTGTGGACGGCTCCTGAGCCAGGTGCAAGGCGGGGCTGAGGCTGGTGAACATGCTCCCCAGGATGAGTCCCCTCTGTTAGCCCTGCTTCTCTCCACGGTGGGAGAAGGGGTTTGCCATGAAATGAGTTGCATCACAGCAGAAGAGTGACGTGTGGCAGGGAGCCCTGAGGCTCAGGAGGTTTTCCTTCTGTCCTGATTGGTGGTGGGTCTTCCCAAGCCATCTGGCCCAGACTCTGGAAATGTCCATTCATGTTAATCTCATGAACTGCAGGAGACAGGCTGGGGTCCCCCGCCCATGTGCTGGTCACACAGGCAGATGTCAGTGGACTCGGGACAGCCCTCGGGCCCAACTTTCAGGCCAGACCGAGCTGGTCTCAACTCCAGCGCTGCCACTTTGCGGTCGCGTGGCCTTGAGCAACTGTCTTCACTTTTTCAGGCCTCAGTTTCCACATCTGTTAGCTGGGCCTAGGATGACATGCCTTGCTCAAGTCCATGGAGTGTAGTGAAAGTCAAATAAGCTAACACAAAGACAAGCCCTTTTTGACTCTGAAAGGTTAAGAAAATGCAAGGACATGTGCCCACGACAATGCTGTCCCCCAAGTGCCATCCCCAAGGGAGGCAGCAGGGGGTGTTCAGAGGCAGGGAGGTGGAGCAGAAGCTCTGCCATGTGCCAGCTGTCAACCTTGGGCTCTTGGTGCCTCAGTGTCCCCATCTTCACAATGGGAATAGCAGCACCTTCAACAAAGGGTGGTGGACACAATTCAACAGAAAGTGCCTGGAACGGCACCTGGCACATTGTAAGTGCCGCATAGATGCCAGCTTTTATTTTCCTGCGTGTTTAACTCGGGCTGGAAACGGCTGCAGGGCAGAGTCAGACTCTGCACTCCGACAGATGTGAGGTTCAAATCCATGCTTACCAGTTTGCAGGCTGCATGACCTTGGGCAAGCTGCTTAAATCTGAGTGCCAGTTTTCTCCTTTGAAATGGGGGTGATAATGAAACCTACTGTGTGTCTACAGCTGTAACTATTTGCTGGTTGGTTCCTCTAAAGCACTGAAAACCGTTGGCTGGAATAATTATTATCACCCCTGCTCCCTTCGAGGAAGCCACGCCTCTCACTTACCTCGCTCCTCCTCCTTCTCCCGGACAACCCGCCCCTTGAGGGCTCGGCTCCACGCTCCTCCTCCGTAGTCGCCCAGCTTGGCTCTCTCACTTCCATCTTTGCCCTTGAACCAGGGTCCGTATCTGCGGGCGATGCTCGAGGCTTCGCCCGTGTCCCGGAAGCCTCTGCCCAGATGCAAGTCGCCCAGGAAGGGCAGCTCGGCGCCCTCAGCTGGGGCTCCCGCGGCCGGGTTGGCCTGGTTTTGGGACACGGCGGGCTGGCCCACAAAGCCAGAGTGGAGGAAGACGAGGCTCCCTGCCGTCAGGTAGAGCACCAGAAAGGTAAAGAAGCGCACAGGTTTCCGGCGGAAGTACCGCTGGAACTTGAACCAGAGCTTGGCCATAGCCGGATCATTCCGGACTGGCGTGCTGGGACTTAGCTGGAGGGGGCACACAGGGAGGGGACAGGGGGGCCTCCGTTCCCTAGCTCCCCTTAGAGATGGACCCCCTGTCTGCAGGAGTCTTCCGTCTGTGAAGGTGATGGCCAGGACCAGAGCTGGAGGGCAAGTCTAGCACTTGGCCTAGGCAGAGAGAAGCGAGGGCAGAGCTCCCCAGCTGTCCGGAGGTCAAGGTGAGCTTCGTTAGGTCACAAAAGGAGTTCTGAGGCCTGGGACACCCAGGAGTAGGTCCCATTTTCCTACATCTTGTTCCTCGCCTCGGAAAGTTCCCAAAGAACTCTGAAAAGATACACTGGAGGACTCTGCAGGCCCTGCCGCTGCAGCACCCTTCTTGCCTTCCCTCGGCCCCTGGGGCCCGTCCGGCTGGATTACTTCCCGGAGGCCCGTTCTGGCTTCTCTCCCGGCGGGGGACTGAGATCGGCGTGTCCACCTCCTGGAAGCAGAAGCCGGCGGGCTTCCATCCGGTCATGCATTAGGGCTCAGGGCTGCCACCTGCAAAACAGCAGAGACACAAGTGTGAGAAGCTTCCTCACAGAGGTCATGGCTGGAAGGTTCTGGAACATTTTCAAGGGGCGACGCAGAGTGCAGAGAAGGGAGTAAACCAATGGCCTGAAAAAACACCCAGCAGTGCTGGACAGAAGCCCAGTGCAGAATACCTGCCTTTCCCTTCAAATGGCGTGGGGAGTTTGGAGGCTTGAATCCTGCTGGGCGCTCGTCTGGGGACAAGCTTTACCTTCGGCAAGCACAAGTTCCTGTGCCCCACACTTCCTACATCTTTGTCGAGCACACACTGGTTCGTGGGTTCCCTAGCACCCGAAAAGTACTTCCTGGGTCCTTGCCGAACTGTCCGCTGGACCAGATGGACACTGGAACCAGATCAAGTTCATTCATTTTTTTTTCCTAACAAAGCTTTAGTGAGCAGCTACTGTATGTAGCAGGCACTGTCCTGAGGGCTGGAGAGAAAGCTGTGAGTGAGAGAGACAGGGTCCCTTCCCTCACGGGGCTCACATATTAGGAGGAGATCAGATCCAGCCCTGCTCCTTTATCCAGGGAAGAAAAGGAAGCCAGGATCGCTGAGCAATGTATTCGTGCACTACAAGTATGCCTTGTGTTGTGACAAGCCCTCTGCTTGAATCATCTCATTTATTCTCCCCCAGTTTCCTCTGGGAGGTAACTGTTGCCCCATTTTACCTATGAAGAAACTGAGGCCACAGATGGTGAGTGGTGGCATTGGGATTTGAACCCAGGATGGTCCCCAGGCAAAACCATCGCTCTTCACCGCTGCCTTTTTGAGTCCGTCTTTTCCCCACATGGTCTGGACTTCACTGGGGAATTCAGAGATGTCCCTGCAGCAGTCCCTCCCAGTGACCAGCGGTGGCTCAACCTTCGACAGGGTCCCTCAGAGTGTGGCCTGAGAAGCATCGGATTCAGAGTCACCTGGTTAAAGATTCCTGACTTCTCCGACCAGAATCTCTGGTTGAGGGGAAACCTAGAGGTGTAAGGAGGTGCCCTTGGGTGATGGTAATGAGCACCGAGGTTTGAGAATCACTGTAAAGCAGTGATTCTCTGTAAAGCAGAGTAAAGGTTCAGGATCATCACCAGGAGAAAAATAGAACGGAAATGCGAAAACAGAAGACTCCCACTGGCTGATATTCTTTCACGTTACCGCCAGCAGGGGGCCTCGTGACAACCTTGGTCAATACAGGGATTCCACTGTTAGCCAATGGGCCACCGGACTGATTCTCAGCCCCTCCTAATCCAGACAGTAGCAAGGGCGTGTAACTGTGGTTCAAGGTGGAGTCCGCCGGTGCTCCATCTGCCTTCCCATTCACTCAGGAAGTAAGTACTGAGCACCTACAATGTACCAGCTATTGTTCCGGGCAGTCAGAATAGATCAGTGTGAACAGAACAGCCCCCCAAGCTGTGCTCCTGTGGGGTCTAACTCTCTGTTCTATCCATTGATCCATCCACCTAGGCGTCATTCTTTAATCCATCCATCAGTCCACCTACCCATCCATCCAGTAAGTCACAGGCTGTCCACCCATCCATCCATCTGAACTGTAACAGTCCATCCACCCCTCTGACTCCACCTACCCATTCATCGGCCCATCCTTCCATTCATTTAGCAACATGTGTTTCTTGCCTACTGTGTGTTTGCCTGGGATGCAGAAATAAATAATTCAGGGTCCCTGCTTTCAGAGCATTCGGAGCGTACTCTGGGAGACAGCAATTTAAATAATCACTATACTAAATCGTTGTACGAGATAGTGATAAACCCTGTAGTGGATGTATGTATAAGAGATAGAACAGCAATTAATATTAATAACTCATGTTTGTTGCGTATTTACTATGTGCTAGACATCGCTCTAAACACACAGTTCTCTGGTTGCATCCTCATAACAATTCTATGAGGGAGATCTGTCTCAGTTCTAGAGAGGAGAGGTCAAGTAACTTGTCCAGGGTCACACAGTTGGTTGAGCGGCTGCTGGGCTGTGAACCCAGGGTCACTGGACTTCGCAGATTGTATTCCTAACCTTGCATCTCGCCTGGTCTCGTATCCCCTTGAGAATCTGATGAAAATTAAAGACACATGCTCAGAAAAGAGCCCTAGTCCATAAGCTCCCAGACTTGGGTTTACGATGTCAGGAGGTTTGTGGACCCCGGGGGTGAGAAGTCCCGGAATGCGGGAGCCCAGGACGGCAAGGGTCTGAAAAGTAAGGGCCTTTACGCTGGCAGGTGTCTCAAGAGGGGTCAGTTTTGGGCAGAAGGAAGAGCAGAAGGTCGCCCCAGGGAGGAAGCACATCACACGTGGAAGGCAGGTCACCGTGGTGGAAGGACCAAGGAGCTCAGGGTGTGGTGGGGACACAGTTGGGTGGTGGGCAGGGCCGGACTGTGGGGAGCCTCAGACGCCAAGCTCTGGGGTCCGAACTGTGCTCTAATAGTGCACGTGGGGGTCCAGGGAAGTTTCCTGGTCCCACCGTCACGGTGGGAAGACCAGTTTCTAATTAGCTGGAAGGCCTCCAGTAGGAGGTGGTGCTCCATGGCAGCCCGTGTGCAAGAACACGCCAGCTCGCTTTGCCACTGGGCCGGGACGAGAAGAGGCCAGCAGCCCTCCCGGGGATGGGCAGGGGGTCACCCACCCTCCAGCGGTACTCAGGCAAGAGTGTGGACTCTGGAGGCAGGCCGCGGCCTGGGTTCAAATCCTGCCCCTCCCACCCGCCAGCTGTGTGACTGGGACAAGACACCTCCTTGCACCAACTGAGGTGCCTCAGCTATAAAGTAAACATAAGCATCTTGATACCCCAGAAGTATATTGCTGGGAGGATTGAATGAAAAGTTGCAGAAAGAGGCCTGGCTGGCATGGCTCAGTTGGTTGAAATGTCACCCTATAGACCCGAAGATGGTGGGTTCAGTCCCCAGTCGGGTCGGGGTACATACAAGAGGCAACTGATCAGTGTTTCTGTTTCACACTGAGGTTTCTCTCCCCCCCCCCCCTTCCCATCTCTCTCTAAAAAACAAACAAACAAAAACCCAATAAACATGTCCTTAGGTGAGGATAAAAAAATTGCAGGAAGAGTGCCCGGCACATAGTAGGTGCTCAAGAAAGCCCCCTCCCCCATGAGCACACTATGAAATCAGTGAGCAGTCTACAGAGCGCATGGCTGCCGCGGAGGCGGCAACAATTTCGGCTGCTGTATTCTCTGTCTTTTTGTCTCTCTGAGGATATTTTTGGGTCTAGTCCCCTTTTGTTGTTCCCTTCTCATTCTTTCCTATTTCAACACATCTTTTCTCTAAGTGGGTGCCAAATGGGTTTTAAGAGGATAACGAGCTCATTAGGAACTGGCAGGGAACACAAAGAGACTGAGGCTTTGGTGATGTGGGGAGGGAAGGGGGCCCTCCTAGGGAAGGGCTGTGAGGAGGGGGCCCCTGCAGGGAAGGGGGCGCTGGATGAGCCTCCCACACCGTCCTGCTAGTGCTGGGGGGGCACATCTGGAGGGAGAGCACCCTGGAATCTGAGCCCCACAGGGGTGGGACTGCATCCGCTCCCTCACTGCATTAGCCTCGGCCTGTGGCGTGCTGTGGGTCCCCAGCAAACACTGGTGGAGCAGATGAAGGCAAAGAGTCAGGGGACTGGCCTCCCCACCGGGCCTTGACCTTACAACCATGGCTCCGTGCCATGTGCCAGGACACCGGGGACAGCCTGGGAGAACTGTCCATCTGGAACTCCGTGGAGGCAAGAGCCTTCCTCAGCTCTGGTTGGTGCGGGGGTTTGGGGGCCCTTGCTGAGCCATCGTCTTACCTCCTCAAAGGAACCCCAAAGTCTTCTCTGTCTCTCATGTCCATCCTTCATTCTCTCCCCACACAAGTCTGTCCTTTCTCTCTCCAGACAGAAATTCTTCCCCAAAGAGCTGGGGAAAATAAAGCTCTCTGCCACTTGTTGAACCTACTCTACGCCAGACACTGTTTCAGGGTTTTACAAACACATTTCTACAAACTCCTGCCTCCTGGCCACTTGGGAGGCAGGTATGAGTTTCTCCCCAAGCCACAGACTAAGGTGGGGTCTCCCGTTAGCCTTCCACAAGCCCCTGGCCTCCCGGTCTCCGTTTGCTCGATACATGTAGGAAGCCGTAACCGCACCCGCGTCCTCTCCTGTCACTTGTGGCCACAAGGCCCTGGCCTGGGCCACAGCCTCTCGGAGCTGCGGTTTTCTCTCCATAAAGTGGGGGTTGACCACAGAATATGCCTCCTGGGGCTTTGGGGTGGAGTCAGTGGGAGGGTCCATAAACCTGGATGGAGTTGCTGCTTGCTAAGAGCTGGCTGTCATCTGAGCCTCAGTTTCCCTATCTGGTGACTGTGGCAGATGACGCCCAGCTTGCTTCTCTCTGGGGGCTAGCAGGAGATTCTACAAGGCCAAGAGGCCCAGGGGCCCCCTTCTCGGGGGCAGTGGCGTTTGGTTACTGCAGTCCGGGTTTCCAGGCGGAGCCTCGGAGTGTCTGAACGCAGCCTATTTTTAGCGCTGCAATGAACCTCTGCCGTGGTGCTGCCGAGAAAATGAGTGGCGGGCAGAGCGGCCCTGCGGGAAGGGAAAACAGAAGGCGCAGCAGGCCCCGCCCTCCCTCCCCTGAAAGGAGCCACAGTGCTTCTGCCTCCACATTCCAGGGCAGGCAGATCTGGCTGGAAGCCCGCGAGGCTGGGCAGGAGGCCAGCCCTCCCTCCACAGTCCCCTGAACTCTACCTGAGGGCAGAGGCTCCGGACCAGCTGACCCCTGGCCATCCATGCTGGGCCAAGAAGTAGCTACTGAGGAAGCAGGTTTGATAGCTTTGCAGTTCTAGCTGGGAGAGCCAGAGAGGGGTCTCCGAGGCAACGGGGGCCCTGGCCAGAGGAGCAAGTGCAGTCGTGGTCCAATGATAAAAACATCAGAAGTCACCGGGATTGCCAAGCGTTTAGTATGTGCCAGGCACTGTGCTGAGCATCTTATTTCCACTGAGCCATTTAATCCTCACTGGAACCCTTTGAGGTAGCTGGTAATCGCTCTGTCCCTCAGTTTCCCCACCCATAGAATGGGGAAATAATAGCATTTACAGGGTTGGTGTGAGGACTAAGTGAGTTATTATATGGAAATGCCACTTCAGTGTTACTTTTTTGGATAGTAATTTGTGGAGAACATATGTGGTTTTGCCTGCCCAGTGCTCCTTTATTCTGGTGGAAGGATGTTCCTTCTCGGTTTGGGTGGAATGGGATCCGTCCCTCACTAGTCGCTGTAAGCCTGTCTCCAGCACACGCACAGGATAACGCAGGGTGTGTACATACCCAGGAGTGGAATGGCCAGGTCCTCCTGTGTGTGCGTCTTAGGACCGTCCTCCCAAATGCTGGCTTGTTTTCCAGGGTGGCTGCGGCGATGACTCCCTTTAGGAGCCTGTTGTCGCAAAGCCACGTCAATACTTAATGTGGCCAGGCCTTTCCATTTCTGTGAGCCCTGTAGATCCGTAGTGAGTGCTGTGCGTGCCCCGCCCTCCCCCCACCCCCACCCCACACACACCAGGGTTAACTTCCCGATGCCATATGAAGGCGGCCTCAGTCCATGGCCAAGGCCAGCTGGTGTGTACATTCCCCAGCCCGCTCACGCCTCCCCCAGACTAACTCAGAGGCTGCATTTACCCTGGGGCTCCCTGAGCTTCCCCGGAGGGACTCAGCCTCCGTCACCCTCCGTGGGAGCTGACTTGACAGCCTTATTGGTTTCCTCCTTCCTTGTCTCCCTTCCCGACTCGGGGAAGGAAAGGGGCCAGTGTGCTCTCCCCCTTTCTAAATAAGTGGCGAATAGATGATGCTGATGACTTGGGCAGATACTAGGATTTGTTCAGCCTTGTTCGCATCATTAGATGTGTGAAGTTTTTCTGGTCTCCTTGGTGTGTAAGGAACCCTGTATGTAGATCATCGTCCTGATTCCTGGGGAGGGAGACGGGATCTCTCAACACCGATAAGATGTAGGCCCATCTGTACCCACTTTACAGACGAGGAATCTAAGGCTCCTAGAGATTACGTAATTTGTGTACGTGCACAGCCAGCAAGAAGTGGAGCACTAATTCGAGTGTAGAGATGTCTTGGCCTTGAGGTCACGGAGCAACAGCCAGGACACCCAGCACCCTCTCTCCCCCGCTGTCTCTCAGTTAAATCCCAGCCTCAACTCAGGGGTCCTTCTGAAGCTTGTACACAGGGGGCGCCATCCCCCAGACCCTTCTCTAGGTAGGTGAACCACCTCGCCTCACCTCTAATCAAAGTCCCTTCTCATCCTTCTCGATCCTGGACCAGCCCCTTGGCAAGTGAAAGAAGGGATAATATCGTCTGAGAAATACCATTATCAATAGCTACCCAGTGGCTTTCACCCACAGTCTTTAGGAGTCCAGAATTTTGTGAATTCCCCAACTAACCCTGGGGAAGAATTTCGCTCCTCCACATGGTGTGTGGGCTCTGCCATATTGTTCTCTCGGTTTGTGGTCAGTCTTTGCAAAGCTGCCGCGGGTACTTGTGTACATAGAGACTTATCTCCTGGGTCCAAATGGCGGGATCATGGTGTCCCAGACGCTGCATATTTGCGTGTGCACACGGGCTCCTAACCATGTGATGTGTGTCCTCATGCACCCTCCCACGCCGCCTGGGGAGGGTCCCCAGGACCCCCGTGCTTGCTTCTCTCTGTTGCTGGGTCGGGGACTTACCCGCCACCACCCAGCCCTCACAGCTCCCATCCATATCCATTTTCATTCACCCTTCCGAAACTCGGGGAAACAAATGGGAAGGCAAAGGGCCATTAGCTAAATGGCCGTTAACACCCAGCCATCTGCCATGATGTAATTAAATAAAAAAATCAGAGGGAGCATATGGTGCCCATTATAAATAAATATTAAAATTTTGTTTCCCTGGGTAATGGCCCCAGTGTTTCTTGCCCAAACTTTATGGCCATTGTCCCTTATTGCAGGGAAGCAGGCCGGGCCACAGTGAGTGGAAATGACCACCAGGAGGAAACAGGTGAAGTGGCCAGATCCCGTGGTCGACATTCTTAGTGCGGACCTGCCTCGGCCACGTGGCGGCTGCGTGATCGTCGGCAAGTGCTCTCTCTGAGATTCAGTTTCCTCACCTGAAAAGTAGGACCAACCCACCCTGCCTCGTTAGGAAGGTGTGCAGGTGAAATGAGCAAGTGTGTTTAAAATATGTAACACCATAATACTGTATGTGCTAGTATTTACTGAGCACCTACTAGGTGTCAGGCACTGTTCTAGATATTCACTTATTTAATCTTGACAACAATCCTGTATGATGTCTTATTTGTTAGCCCCCCCTTCACAGATGAGAAAACCAAGATTCAGAGATGTTAAGTCACTTGGGCAAGGTCGCACAGCCAGGAATCGTAAAGCAGAGTCCAAACCAGGCGGCGTGGCTCCCAAGCCTTCACTCTGCTAAGCCTGGCATCACAGTTTCTCAAAAGACTGCTATTCTCTGTCCCAACTTTGGCCAACAAACAAACCGTCTCCTTCCTTCTCATGACAACACCGCTTGCCCAGAATTCATCTCAATAAAAGATGAAGATTCAGTAACTTGTGATGATTAGAGGCTACCCAAGGCACACGTGGGAGAAGCATTTGGGGGAGGTCTGTGCGGTGAGTGACCCCCACCCCCTGCACACAGGGGCAGGTCCCAGTGGCCGCGTTTGTGCCCCATGACCCTGCCCACTGGCATTGCTGGACGGCCGCAGGTGAACTTGGATGTAAAACTAGTCACCCAGTGCTTGCCTTCCAGAATATGGAATTGGGATTCGAGACAGCCCAGTCCCTGCTGGTCATCCGGACTGAGGACCTATAGTCTTAGAGGCCATCATCACAAGCCCAAAGAAAGAGCAAACGTTAGTCTGCAGGAGGAGGAAAAGAAAGCAATTGAGCAGAAGAACGACCAAGACGGAGACTCTGAAAAAACCTTGGGCTCCTGACTCGGGGAGGGCCNTATGATGTCTTATTTGTTAGCCCCCCCTTCACAGATGAGAAAACCAAGATTCAGAGATGTTAAGTCACTTGGGCAAGGTCGCACAGCCAGGAATCGTAAAGCAGAGTCCAAACCAGGCGGCGTGGCTCCCAAGCCTTCACTCTGCTAAGCCTGGCATCACAGTTTCTCAAAAGACTGCTATTCTCTGTCCCAACTTTGGCCAACAAACAAACCGTCTCCTTCCTTCTCATGACAACACCGCTTGCCCAGAATTCATCTCAATAAAAGATGAAGATTCAGTAACTTGTGATGATTAGAGGCTACCCAAGGCACACGTGGGAGAAGCATTTGGGGGAGGTCTGTGCGGTGAGTGACCCCCACCCCCTGCACACAGGGGCAGGTCCCAGTGGCCGCATTTGTGCCCCATGACCCTGCCCACTGGCATTGCTGGATGGCCGCAGGTGAACTTGGATGTAAAACTAGTCACTCAGTGCTTGCCTTCCAGAATATGGAATTGGGATTCGAGACAGCCCAGTCCCTGCTGGTCATCCGGACTGAGGACCTATAGTCTTAGGGGCCATCATCACAAGCCCCAAGAAAGAGCAAACGTTAGTCTGCAAGAGGAGAAAAAGAAAGCAATTGAGCAGAAGAACGACCAAGACGGAGACTCTGAAAAAACCTTGGGCTCTTGACTCGGGGAGAGCCCAGGACCAGCCTTCCGGGGCAACAGGCAGCACTGGATGAGAAAAACACAGGTGCTTTTCCTGCCAAAGCACGGAGACCCTTTGGTAGGAGGATGGGCAAATAAACTGTGGGATAGCCAGACAATGAAATATTGTTCATTATGAAAAAGAAATGAGCTCTCAAGCCATGCAAAGACACGGAGGAACCTTCAATGCATACTATTAAGTGAAAGAAGCCAGTCTGAAAAGGCTGCTTACTGGATGATTCCAACTCTGTGTCATTCTAGAAAAGGCAAAACTATGCAGACAGTGAAAACATCCGTGGTTGCCAGGGGGTGAGGGGCGGGGAAAATGGGGGGGGCGGCACAGGGGAATTTTAGGGCAGTGAAACTAGCCCGTGTGAAACTAGATGGTGCGTGTGTGCCGTTGTTCACTTGTCCAAACGCACTGGGTGCCCGGCACCAAGAGTGAATACGAATGGAAACTATGCACTTGATTTGATAACAATATGTCAGCAGAGGTTCATCAGCTGTAACAAACGGATCTGCCCAGTTTTTCTGTGAACCTAAAACTGCCCTAAAAGTAAAGTCTATCTAAACAATGAAGAAAGGGACCATCATATACTTGAAAAGGCAGGAACCCACTGGAGGAGGAGTGTCTCTGAACCATCCAAACTCTGGGCTGGGGGGGGTCGGGGGAGGGACTGATTTGCAGGAAGGGATGGGGTGTGCCCAGGGGTTGATGGGGGGCCCCGAGGCGCAGGTCAGCCAACCCGCTGGCCTCCCCCTTAGGCAGCTGGCAGCCCGGCCCTGAGGTCCATCACTTTCCCCCAAGAGGGACTTCTAAGGAAAGGCCCTCGATCCCCATCACGAAGCCATCTGAAGTCCTCCCTGTCCTCCAGGAGCAGCTGTGTCGTGGTTGCGGCCACTGAGCGCACATTTGCATGGTTTCCTCCTTCGTTGCTAATTGTCTGGGGGAGATAATGGATGGGTCTGCAGGTTCTGGGCAGAATGTTTACCCACAGGGGCAGACCTCCAGGGAGTGGCGGAGAACAGGGCTGGGGGAACCAGTGAACTGCTGCTGAGTCACATGCGTTAGGCAGTAGTATTTAGTGAGCCTCTTGCCTTAGATGGGTGTGTACCAGATGACCACGTAAAATGCATTTCCCACTGGACGTCCGTTACAGTCGTCTGAAAGCCCTAGGGAGGGAGAAGAACACAGTAGGTGGGAGCTACTTCAGGTCACAGAAGGCCCCGCTGAGAAGGCATTTCAGAAACCCTAAATGGTGGCTTGGAAGAACGGGGCCTGGAAGAACGAGAGCTGCGGAGTGGGGGACCCCATCCTGCAGGGGCCTACGGATTCTGCACAGGGCTCTTTCCTACCGTGTACAACGAGGAGGTGGGGGAGAAGGGGGCCCCTCAGGGCCCTTCCTGTCCCAGTGGGCCATGGCCACACTGGGCTCTCAGAGGCTGAACTGAGATTGTGGAGAAATGTTTGTTGATTGAGGAAGCTGAGAACAGGCCACGGTCCGGGCCCTTGGCGGGGCTCACTCGTGGCTCCAGAGTTAATTTCTGGGCAGGACCCAGGGGAGAAATCTGGCAGGAAGGACAGGCTCGGGGCTCGACCTGATGCTGCACAGGATGCCGGGCACTGACATGAGGCGAGACCACTCATCTCTGCCAGGGGCCGGCGGGCCGTGACCTTGGCTGAGCCCGCCTGTAGCCTGGGTTTGCAGGCCTGGAGCTAAGAGTGGCTTTTATATTTTCTCAGAGTGATGAAGAAGGAGGATAAGGAGTAGCCCAGCAGCAGCCTGCATGTGGCCCGAAAAGCCTGAGATATTTACTACCTGGCCCTTTACGTAAGAGTTCACCACCTTGATCTTTATCAGCAGTGGAGGCTCAGGGGGCAGGTCACAGGGGGGGCTGTCCCGTCCACCCTCAAAGACCACCCTCTGGTCTCTCCACAACTTCCTTGCATGTAACGAAAGAACTAGAAGGAAGCCTGGAGATCTACTGCCTAGCAAAACAGCCTCCTCTACAGAAGGGGAAACTGAGGCACAGAGACCCTCCAGTGTAACACCCACCATCCATGTGGAATGCCTTGCATGGACCAGGATTCCAGTAAGGGGGTCAATAGGTTTCAGCTGTTGCTGTGGTTTTCACCGTTATTACACCATAGAACGGTAAGAGTCCGCATGGCCCTCGGAAACCAGCTAGGACAAGTGTGATATCTTACAGACGGGGAGCCTGGGGCTCCGAGAGGCCGAACGAGTGGCCCCAGGTCACGTGGCCAGACCAGGGCTGAGCTCGGTCCAGGACCAGCCTGCTGCCCTGCAGGTTTCTTCCTGGGGCACACGCCTCTCTCGGGCAGGCTCCACTCCGGCAGATTGGACTCTAGGGTAGGCACAGTGACAGCTCCCATTAGCAACTCCTCCCAGAGAGGAATTTTCCACCAGGAGTTTCCCCAGCAAGAGCCGCTGTCCCCATTTCCACCTCACCCGGGCCCCGCCTTCCCGTCCGTGCCCGTGTGTGTGTTTGCACTTCATTTATTTATTGTGTGTACATGTGGTCTCTGCACAAGTTCAAGTTCTCTTCCCTCATGGGGCACCCAGTGTCCTCGAACAGGCTGCCAGCCCCTGGCCCCTTCACCATCCCCAGGCTAGCTTCTTCATGCACAGATGGGGAAACTGAGGCCCAAAGGGATAGCGGAGAGACTCTCCCTGGCCATGTGGTGATTCTCTCCAGACCTGGGCCTCCTGGACTCCAACCTTAAACCCTGGCGCCCTTTCTGGGAAGGAAGGAAAACACATACACTACTATCTGGTGCACACCTACTGTGTGCCAGGCCTTCCACTTACACCATGTCAGTGACTCTCCCCAGTGGCTCTGCTCAGCAGGCTGGTTTCACTCGCGCTTTACACATGAGGCAGGAAGGGGCGGGCGGGCGGGGTGGGGGGTGTCAACTTGCTGGAGGGCAGGGGTGGTGTGTGGCACAGCAGGACTTGAACCTGGCCAGTCTGCCTCCAGAACCTTGATTATATCCTGTGGCATTGCCTCCTGCTGCCCTCTGCAGGGTGAGTGCAGAGCTCCGAGGTCCCCCACACCCCAGGAGCACCTCACAGGGAGATGTTCAGCAAGCCAGGGTCCCTCTTGAGGCCCCTCAGCTGGCACTGAGGGTAGTAAACCCCTTCTAGAAGGCACAGGAGTCCCCAATGCCCCGTAGTATCTCCACCATGTCCTTCAGTGGCCTAAGGAGTTCCGCCGGCATCCCTTGGCTCACCACCTGGACACCGTGGAGAAGGTGGCCGGGGACCACACACCTACACGCATTCGGTGTGGCCCATAAAATGAGAGCTGCAGCTTTCTGCTGTGACCGAACATGGGTTCTTATAGCCTGCAGCAGCACATGTCTTCGATGGGCCAGACCAGGGGTTCTCAACCTCAGCACCCCTGACACTTTGAACTGGGTCATTTCCTGTTGGCAGTGGGACCGATGAGTGGGGGGTGGGAGTGACATCCTGCACATCCCCAGGTGTCTAAGCAGCATCTCTGGCTTCTGCCCCGTAGAGGCCACTGTCACCTCCCCAGTCGTGACAATGACAGACATCTCTAGACTCTGTTCCAGACCCTTTTTTTGTGAATCTGCAGATGAGTGGATCTCAGCACTGCCCTGGGACCCGTCTGACTCCAGGTTTGCGTTTTCGTCTCTGATTCCACAGTGCAGTTCTAGATTTCATCCCAGTGCGCCCTGACAAGGTTCCACGGTGACGTCCCTAGTGAGGGTCCCCGACTCCCGGCACTCTGTGCCGGGCACGAGGGCCGGCTTCAGTGCCGGCGAGTTCTCCGACTCCGAAACTCCGTTCTAAGCTCCTGAACGCCATCTCCTCCTGGGTCAAGGTTGAAATTCTCCCTGGGAGACGGCCATGCCTCACTGCCTTCCAGGGACCAGGATCAAAGACGTGCTCATGAATTATATATTTCAAGTCACCTCTAAATTGCTCAGCAATTACAGAACACCAAGGGTCAGTGGCCGGGAGCAGGAGCCTCCCTCAGCAAGAAAAACAGTGGGGTGGAAACAGGCCAAGGTACATGAGACGTTTCCTCTTACGGGGGAGGCTCAGGAGTGACTTTTTTTTTTCATTTTGCTTATCTGTATTTTCTTCGTCCGCAGTGTCTGTGTTTAAAGAGAGGTGTAGAGAGCATGAGTTTTGACGTCAGATAGACTCGAGTTGGAATCTTGGCTCCGCTGCTTGCTAACAGAGAACGTAAGGAAGCTGCTCACCCTCTAGAAGCTGCCGGTTCCTCACCTGTAAAATGGGATGAGAATGACGGCACCCACCACGCGGGTTGGTAAGAGGTGGGCACAAGTAACGTGTGTAAAAGGCTGAGGGCAGGGCTGGCACACTTCTGGGCCTCAACACAGGCACCATGGTTAATAACTTCCTGTGTGAGTCAACCTGCGTAGCCACGGCCTGGCGGAAGGCACGTGGCTTCTGGAATGTGTTGACGTCGAGTCCAGGTTCAACTGTCCCTTCACGTCCCCTCTCTGGGCCTCCATTTCCCTGATGTGTGAAATGGGCACAAGGCTGCCATTTCTCAAGGTGCCCCACAGGCGTCTGGCACCCACGGGCGCGCCTTACTATTGTTACCCCACGCTAGAGGGCTGGCAGGCGGGACTGGGCAGAAGTTAGAACAGAGGCGGACCCTTACCCCTCCACTTATTTGCGATTCTTCGCAGAGGAGGCTTCGCCAGCCCCAACATTAATAGGTTGCTGCTGTCACGGTGTCTTTAAATTTAGATGAACACCCCCCACTCATAAACACACATCCACCTACACGTCCCCAGGAATAAATCCGGCAGGGTGGGCGGGAGGGAGAGGGAGACAGGAGCTGACTTGGGGCTGCAGGCTGCCGCAGCCAGATGCCTGGGGACAGGAAAGCTGCTCTCGGTCTGCACAGGACACTCCATGCCCAGGCACTGGACCCTGAGTCAGAGCCCTTGCATACTCAGCTGGTGTGACGGGCAGCCTTGCCGGCAAGGCTAGTACCCCAGAGGGGTGGACTGAAGGACCACCAGGGTTCACAGGTTCGAATCCAATGCCCCTGAGGACAGGTGTCATGTCCTGGGTGAAATCCGCAGAGTCTCTGAGTGGGAGCTTCCTCATCTGGTAAATAGGTTGTGGGACCCTTGTCATGGCCTCCCTTGATTTAATGCTCTGTTGACCAGCTTAATAATAATAACTTGGGCACGAGGGGCATTTTCATTTTGTACTGGGTTCTGCAAATTATGTCATGGATCCTGGGGGGTTGGGAGGGCTGAAGAGGGCTCCTGATTGTGGAAGGCCCAGTGCCCAGCAGGGCACCTATGGAGACACTAGCCAGGTCTCTCACTCTCTTCCTCATCCCACCCCGATTTTCATGACTACGCCCGAGGCAGGTGGATGACCCTCAAGGCATCTCCAGGTTCTCTCAAAAAACACAAACACAAAAAGTACTTCAAAATTTCTTCTAGCTCCCACTAACTGGCCCCCACCATTCAAATGACAGTCCGTTTGTTCATTCATTCATTCAACAAACATTCACGAAGTGCCGGTCGCCCACCAAGCCTGGCCTGAACCCGGGGAGTTATCCACGGGGAGAGTTTATTTGGCACAGACTTCACCAGTGCGTCCACAGGAGCCCAGTATTCTCCCCTCAACCCCAGCCCGGAGTGGCAGCCTGATTTTTTATCTCTTTATTCAGCAAACATTTATTGAGTACCTACTGTATGGCAGGTGCTGCGGCTACACAGGAGATGTGGCCTATGGCTGTGGGAAAATGGCACCCTTATTTTGGGACTTTTAAAATCCTGGGGTCTGTGTTGGTTTTAAGCATGAACGGTGACAGTTCCATTTGCCGAGCTTCCAGACCTAGAAATGCATCTTTTTCCGTGTTGGCAATGACCTTCATAAGGTGGGTCCTGTTCTCCCCACTATCCAGATGAGAAACTGAAGCTCAGGCAAGTCAAGGACTCACTCTCAAGGTGAAGATTCCAACCCAGGGCCGTGTGGCTCTGACGGGCTCTTTGGTGACAGCTCTCCCTCTTGGTACAGAAGTTTATCTCCCCAAAGGGAGCGTGTGCTCCTGGGCGGGGGTGGGGATGTTCCGCTTTGAGTGTTTGCCTCGTCTCCGTAGCCCACTGCAGCTTGGACATGGCATCTTCTAGCAAGTCCCGTTGGAGCGTCTGGAGCACACCGTTCCTGAAGGAATCCAAGTGCAAGTGCCAGCCCCATCAGACAAAGGTGGGGCCTTTTCTGTGCTCCTCCCACAGCAAATGGTCCCTGAAGTCTCCTGAATCAGAGACAGGAAACATTCGAGGCCAGACAAAGCGGTTGGCCGTGAGCCACTTGAGTTTGAAGCGTTAGGTCCCAGCTGAGATCTGAGGTGGCCTTTTGATCTGGATCACGTCAGGCAACTCAGCACCTCCCTGTGATCTTCCGGAGGGTGCGCGGTGGGAGTTCGAAGACTGGAGCCTGCGTGGAATCCTCTGGAAGTGGCTGGGTGCCCACCCCTCCCAGCCCCCTGCCCCAGAGTCCTGAGTCAGCAGGTCCCGGGTGGGCCTGATTTTGCACATTTCTAACCAGCTCCCAGGTGATCTGCTGCTCCTGGGGTGGGGACCCGGACTTTGGAAACGCCCACGGGGACGTGATTGCTGGAGAAGTCAGGACAGTCTCCCCTGGAAGGGAGTGGACCTTGATTTAAATCCCAAGGGACACTGGGTGCATCCAGGACCCCTTCTGAGCCTCAGTTTCCACCTGTTAAGTGGACAGCCACCCCCTCATAGGTTGTGGTAGGAATTATATGAGTGACCCATATAACACCAATAATGAACTAATAATACCCAGAGAGGACTGGTATGTGCTCTTATGGGTTGAACTGTGTCTCCCCCAAATTGATGTGCAAGTCCTAACCCCCAGGGCCACAGAATATGATCTTATTTGGAGATATCCAACAGAGGCGGTCCAGTTAAAACGAGGTCGTGAGGGTGGGCCCTCATCCAGCATGACTGGTGACCCGATAGGGGAGCTTTGTATACAGACAGGCACAGAGGGAAGACACCGTGGAGACGCAAGGAGAAGATGGCCATTGGCAAGCCAAGGAGAGAGGCCAGAACGGACCCTTCCCGCACGGCCCCCAGAAGGAACCAGCCCTCCTGACACCTTAGTTGTGGATTTCCTGCCTCCAGAACTTCGAGGCAATAACTTTCTGTGGTCGAAGCCATTTTTTATGGCATGCAGGGCAAAATCAGGGAAAACAGACCAGTGTTCACCAGGGGCTAGGACGAGGTGGGGGAGCGATTCCCTGTAAAGGGGGATTCTGGGAACGGTTGTGTGTCTCCGTTCTGGTGGGGGTTACGTGGCTGAACACATTTGCTAAGGCTAGCAGAACTGTAAACGACAGTGGGCGAATTTTACTCTGGGTAAGTTATGCTAAAAAATGGGTTTTAAACCCACTGTGTTTTTTCTTGCTGCAGGGGCTGAGCCCCGAAGGCAGGGATGCTTCCAGGAGAATCAGCACCTGCTCCCTTCTGGTGCCCCGGACCCCTAGGGTGCTCACCTGGAGGGAAGGGGCCACTCGTCCCAGGCAGGGACAGCTCCCATGAGCACCTGGGTTCCCACATGACCTGCCTCTCCTTGCCTGCTCTGTTCGAGGAGCAGGAACATGGGGTTATTTTTGCTCTGAGAAGTGCCAGCCACGGGGTACTTGCTCCACAGGCGGCTGCCACCCCCTGCTGTGTTTACATAAAAACACGTTTGCACCGTGTTTTGTTTTTACATTTGCCTCAGCTGCCTGGATTCCATTAAACCTGAGGAGGCCTGACTCTCTGGCGGGGAGCAGCTGGCTGGAGGGGGCAGGCTAAGCAAGGTGGCGCGGGCACGTGGCTCCTCCCAGTGCTTTGGAACCCTGGGGTCTCTGAAAGTCATCACCGCTCCTTTCTCAGCCTCGGCACTACTGACATTTTGGGCTGGGGGATTCGTTGTGGAGGGGGGGTGGTCCAGGGCATTGCAGGTGGTTTAGAAGCACCCCCGGCTTCTGCCGACCAACTATAACAATCACCAGTGTCTCTAGACATTGTCAAATGTCTCCAGGGGGCAAAAGTGCCCCCACGTAAGAACCACTGGCACGGACACACACACGCACTCACACAAGCTCAGCTTGGTGTCTCTCTGCGGTCCAGGACCCTCCGAAGGAGAAGCTGACTTTATCGTCCTCACCTCTCTGCCTGGCACACACACAGAGCAGAAGTCAAAGACGTTTTCTGCAATGAGCAGACCACAAAGCTGCTGGCCCCTTTGAAACCGCAAAGCCCAATTCAGCGTCCCTTGTCCCCTTCCCCACAGCCACGCAGAACATCGGCAGCAAAGGAACACCGAAGGTCGCCGGCTGCCATGGTTTGGGGAACACTGTCTAGTGATCAGGCTCTGGCCACTGTGTGCGGATTCGTATTGTGTGTCAGGCTGTCCCCTTATCCCCTCACCCAGGGCCCAGAGCAAGGTCCACGATTATCCCCCTATTACAGGTGAGGAAACTGAGGCACCCTGCCCGTGGGTGGCGGAGGTGGGATTTGAGTCTGGACACCTCTGACACTTTAGCTCAGTTTCTTAATGATCACACTGGGCTTCACATAGCCGCCTTTTTCAAGGGCAAGGTGGGAATGATTAGAGACAAAGATTCCCTCCCCAGCCAAACTCGACTCAGGCACCTCTGAACCCTTCTTTCTGTAGGAGTCCCTGCCTTGGCCAGTTTGGTGAGAATCCCCATAGTCCCCTCGGTACCTAACTGGGTTTCTCACCCTCTACCACCCTTCCCGCGATATCGGATCACCTGGCCTGCCTTCAGCGGGGATCCCGGTAGGTCGGGTTAGCCAACACCCTACCCTGTCCTTGATGTTTCTCTTACTAATCTTCTATTCACATAACCTCCCACCCTGCTCCATGGCTACAAATGCCCCTGCCGGCTTCAGAAAAGAGCTGGTTCTATCCTGAGGCTTCCTTTCCCCTATTGCAATGGTCCTGAATAAAATCTGTTCATTTAAATTACTTTAACTACTGTCCATCTATGATTTGTCTTTAATGATAGATCCAGACACCTGTATCCACACACGTGGGGAGGGACTCTGGTCCAAAAGCAGGGAAGCTGTCAAGTTCAATATGGTAAGGAGTGTGGACTTTGGGGCAAGACAGGCCAGCATCGAAATACCGCTTGGCTACTTACCAGCTCTGTGAACTTGGGCAAGAGCCTGAGCCTTTAGTTTGTCATTTATTAGATGGGGACACTGGCCGTAATACAGCAGAAGGTTCTTATAGAGATGAAATGAGATAATGCTGTGAAGTGCTTACTACAGCCGGGGAATAGCTCAGTAGACGCTGGTTGCATTCGTGTGGGCAATGTGCTCTGGGCAGAATGGCCCCGCTAAGGTGGGAACAAGAGGTAGAGGTGTGGTCACATGAAATTACCCAGCAAGCCTGGGCTGCTGGAATCCCTGAGGGTCCATACTACACACACAACTGGAGAGCCCAGAGCTGGCTCTCCCTCAATGGCCTCTTGCTCTCTGATTGGACCCAATAAAGGCCCACTGTGCATGCTGACCAATGACAGACCTTCGGGTTGGGTCTCTTACCCACTCAGGCCCTTCTGCTGTAGTGTCAGAAGGCCGCTGGCCCTTTAGAAACAGCAAAGCCCAATTCAGCATCCCTTGAACCCTTCTCAACAGCCATGCGGAACACAGGTGACTTTGACCCAGCCTCAGCTGAGACTGTCCTTGTGAGGACCGCTGAGAGGCACCCGCTGTCCCTGCCACGCCTGACTGAGGGACAAGACAGAGGGGGGCCTTGGCCATCAAGCCATAGAAGGTTCCACTTCTCCATGTTAATTCAAGAGCATCCACGTCTCCTGCTGAGCAGCTGAAGAGCTCTCTGGAGTCTCTTTTCAACTGAAAAGGGCAATTTGCAAGAACTCACAATGCCAGAACAGACAGGATGGCATGGTCGAACCACAGCTGGCCTTTCTCACAGCACAGAGCCCACGGGGCCACTTGGAGGCTTGGCAGCGGCTAGGGGCTGGTAGGAGGGTCTGGGGCACCTCTCCACAGATCCCTGGGACCAGCCAGGCTTGTACAGTGAACAGACAGCAAGCATGTCCTGTCTGGCATATTGGCTTTCTAGAGCTGCCAGATTTTGAAATGACAGAAATACATCCTCTCATAGTCTGGAGGCCAGAAACCCAAAATTAAGGTGTGTGCAGGGCTGGTTCCTTCTGCAGTCTCGGAGGGAGGGTCTGTCCCAGGCCTCGCTCCTAGCTCCTGGTGGCGGCAGCCACTGCTCATAGTGAATTTGTCAGCTTGTAAATGCATCACTCCCATCTCAGCCTCTGTCTCCACATGGCGTTCTCTCTTCGTCTCTGTGTATCTGTTTTCTCTTCTTGTAGGAGACCAATCATTGAATTAAGGTCCACTGGAATCCAGGACATCTTCCTCTTCACTGATCACATTTATTTCCAAAGAAGGTTCGATTCTGAGGTTCAAGGTGGACACAGGTTTGTGTTTTTTTTTGGAGCGGGGACATTCCCCGGCCCAGTATACCTGGTAGTGAAGCCAGCCTCTGCTATTTGTAGCCAGGCGATGGTGCAAGTGACTTAGCCTGTCTGACCCTGTTTCCTCATTTTAAAATAAGGGTCATGGTGATGGTTGGCTGTGATGATACAGGAGAGCAAGTGGCCCTGGGAACAGACCCTGGAGCCAGATGACCCACGACCTCCTTGCCATGTGACCTTGATCAGGCTGCCTAACTGCTCTGGCCATCTGTTCTCTTGTCCATAAGAAGAGGCGGTTGAAGGAGATCATGGACCCTCTCCCCCTCCCACAGTCCCAGGTCCTGAAAGGTCCCCGAAGGTGCCCTAGGGACCCATGAGACCTCTCAGGGTTTCCAAAATCCGACAAGTTGGACATAAACCTTCAACAATAGCACAACTCTGTGCTTTGTGGCCGGAATGGTATTGGCTCAGTGCTGGAGAGCATCTGTTCTCAAGGCAGGCAGAATATCTCATTAATAACCATCAGTGTCTCTGAGAGTTTTCTTTGTAATTTAGTCAGGGGGAGGGGGAAAGAATTCTTATTTAAAACCATGCAGTTTGTTTTGCAATTTGTTTGAGAGACCAACGTCTTTCTGAACACAGAAGGAATGAACAATAAGACAGTTCTTAGGGCGGGGTGGGGCTTGGAACCTTGAGGTGAGCTGATCTCAGCTAAAACAAATACTGATCACAGCTCTCAGTCATAGAATGCAAACCTCCTGCCCAGCCGGGTTTTTACCACTGTCTGCGCCCTCTTTCATTTACCCACAAAACAACCGTCGGGGTAGTTAGTACCTTTATTTCACAATTGAGGAAGCCGAGGCCCAGAGAAGGGGAGTGACTTGCCCAAGCTCACACAGCGGGTTAGTAGGTAAGTGGGGATTTGAATTCAGGGCTCTCTGACACTAAAGCCTGAAACTCTCAAGCAAGCTGTTAACTGGCCTCAGCTGACTAAGTTCTACAGCTGAGAATTAGAATGTGCGTTATAGGTAGAACTTAAAATGTACTAATGGCCACATTAAAACAAGTAAAAACAGGTGAAATTGGCTTTAATAATATATATATAATTTAACCTGGGAAACTTAAAATACTGTTTCAACATGAACCAGAAAACGTTATTAATGAGATAGTCTGTTGTCTTTTTTTACACCTAGACTTAAATCTAGCATGTATTTGAAACTTGGAGCGCATCTCAGTTTGAATCAGCCACACGTGGAGTGCTCGTGGCCACATGGGGCAAGGGGAGGTGGTGGCTCAGAAGACCCAGATGTAAGTCTGTGGATCTGCAGAGTTGGAAAGAATATCTGCTTCTTCTGACCCTAAACCAAGAGGCACCATTCCCGCTATTCCATGGCCTCCTTCCGTGGGAGGTGAAGGACCTGGACCGCTTATATCTTGGGCGTCTAGACTAGATCAGGTCTGAGGCGACTCGTTCCTTGCGCCCAAGAGTTCCAGCCCCTTCCTGCCTTAGCCCTGCCCCCCGACTCTGTGGCAGCCCCAGGCCACCCTGACCAAGGGTCTTGCTGTGGGTCACCAAGCCCAGCTTGCTCTGGGACCTATCGGTTCTTGTGCAGACCTCTGAGCCCTGCCTTGGCCTGGGGACCCCAGGGACCGGAAATAGCCCTGCAGAGAAAGTTCAAGTGGTTTCTGCAAAACACCAGGACAGGGTCTGTGCCTGGCTTTGAACCCCAGCTCGGCCTTTCCTAGTTGGGACAACCTGCCCACCGTTCTGTAACATCAGGGTCGAAATAATACTTCTTGCTTCACAGGGCTGACGAGACGATCAAATGAGGAACTATAAAAATCGTTTTTATCTCTTCACCACTTATCCAACCATTAAGTGTGTTACAGAAAGATGCTATTCTTACCCCTATTTTATGGGTAGGTAAACTGAGGCTCCGAAAGGTGAAATAGTTGGATCCAGTATCATACAACTAGCAAATGATGGATTTAACTGTGATAGACCCTTTCACACAGGGTGGTTGTAAGGATAGAAAAAAATGGTAAATTAAGTAAAAGCACTTAGAAGACGGGTGGGCACATAGAGTGTGCTCAGTAGATTTTTGCTCCCCTCCTCGTCACCATCATCCTCACGGTCTTCATCACCAACATTCACATTCACATCGTCATTTCCGTCATTGTCACCACTGACGTCAGCATTGTTGTTATCACGACCACGGAGCTCAACATTAACATGCTCATCATTGTTGTCACCGTCACTGTTTTTGTCATCATCACCACTGATGCTGTCATTGTCACCACCAGCCTCACCGTCGTCATCATCATCACCTGCTGCCCCACTGTGCATTCTGTGAACGCCGCGCACAGTGCCGGGTGCAGAGTTCCCAAGCTCACTGTGGGCAGGTTTCTCAACGGGGCCAAGGAATGAATCGTGCGCAGTTCAACTAATGACACAAGCCTGTGAAGGCGAGGCTGAAAGGCGGTTCTTGTTTGGAACACACACACACACACACACACACACGCACATACACAGACACACACACGACATTTTCCTTGGCCCCAGAACACTGCCAGCACACAGCTCTGAGGACGCCTTGAGGGAGAGGAAAAGAAGTCACGAGCCGCAGGTCCTGCGAAGCTGACTTTCTCCCTCCCGGCACAAGAAGGCCCAGGCCGCGCTGTGTCCACCCTCGGCTTCTTGGCTACCCAGGGGGGGAAGGTGCCAAGTGAAATAACCTTCCTCAGGTCTGACCGGGCTGCTCCAACAGAGGGGGCCTTGTTCGGGGGCATTTTGTTTGTTTATTGTTGGCACGAATGCCAACCGAGTTTATAGAGAGTCACCGCGGGTCAAGCCCTGGGCAGAACCAAAGACGTGCCCTGGCTACCCTTCCTCTCACCCGGGGCGGTGCCCTCTCTGCCCTTCTTCATCCCTTCATCCCCGACCCTGCAAACCTTACCAGCCCAACGAACTCTCCCCAACCAGTGCCAGAGGGTGCTTGTGGACTTGGATGCAAATATTTGCTCGTTCACGGGGTTTTCCTGAACCTCGAGGCTCTGGGGTGGGGCTGTGGGGCAGGGGAGGGGGACAGGAGAAACTGGAAAGTGTCATGCCAAAGAAGGGAAGCAATTTGAGCCCCATTCGGTCTAGGAAGCCTCCCGTCCCCGTTCACAATGGCTTTGCAAACTTGACATTTCTGGCGAGGGCCGTGGACAACCTAATTGTGCGATTCTGGGCTCTCAACAGAGCCAGGGGGATTCCCTAGAACATGCCGAACTGAGATCATTCGTCAACACGTTTAATTTCACCTCTGCTACATGTCAGGCACAGTTCTAGATAATGAGGTAGAAAAGAGAATGGTAGGAAACCCCAGGTCCATGTATTTTTCACAGCCCTCATGTCACTCGCTTGGTATCCCACCTAGATCTCAGAGTCATCAGCCTCGTGTTACATGCTTACAAAAATTATCCAGTGTGATTGCATGAATTACCCGATGCAACAGCCCAGGGAGATGGGTACTGCTTACATTATCCCCCATTTGACAGATCAGAAAACTGAGGCACATGAGGTTGGTAAATTTGCCTGAAGTCATTCACTGAGAAACTGGGAGAATTAAACTGGGGGACTTAAAACTATAGAGGAACATTGGAGGAACATCCAACCCAGTCCTGGGGTGAGAAGTCAGGATGTGACCTCAGAGATGGGCAGGGGGTGCCTAATGGAGGAGGTAAGGACACTGGGGGAGGGTAAGCCCCCCTTGAGGGCTCCCCATCCACAGTGGCACTGTGTGATCAGGACCCAGGCCTTCTGCCTCCAAGCCCATGTTTCTGCTCCCTTTTCTTTATACCCTTGACCTGTGAGCCCTGCTCTCTAGCCAGCTACGCCAAACCAGGACTCAGCAGGAGCCCAAAATAGCTACGGCTTCCAGGCAAAATTAGTGCCGAGTCCATCTTGCCCCATTCATCACTCTGTCTCCAACCTTGTTATTTTCAGGCAACAGGGCGGTGGGAAGAAGGGAAGGGGGTGGGGGAGGTGCTCCTTCACTCTTGCAGCATCCCTGGGTTTCTGAAGGAAAGCCTGTCATTTCCTTGAGAAAGGTTGCCAGCACATTGGTGGATTGCAGCCCCAGCATCCCGTCACCCCCATCCCGGTCTCCGGCACGAAGTACCCTGTGGAATCTTCATCCGCTCCAGCCAATGCGGCTTGAGTAGCGTTAACACAACAGTCAGCTCCAAAAGAGGGTCCTCACTGACCTCAGCCAATCAGCACAGCCCATCTCTCTCTCCCACATGGTGACTAGTCCAGGAACAGACAGATAATCTTATTGGAATCAACAGACTGGCCAACAGAGAGAGGAGCTGGTTTCTTAAGGATTAAGGCATCTTGAAGAAGTGGGTCCGAGTTCCTGGGAGGATCTGGCTTCTATCAGGGCAGCCAAAGACTGAGGAAAGGTAGCCGGGCGGTGCAACTAGGATCTGATGGTCTCTGTTGGAACCTGGATCAAGCCACACCTGTGAATTTGATGTCTGTGAGCCAGAATGAGTGATTCTCTTTCTAGAAAGTCCACTTGAATTAGGTTTGTGCCACGTTCAACGTAAAAACAGTTTTCCATGCATCAGAGCTGTTTGGAGGACTCTCGCCCAGGTTTGTGAACACCTGAGGTCTGGGCTGTGGGGGTAGGGGGCAGAAGCCTGGAGGGGAATTGAATTTGGGTGTGGGATGCTCTCTGAGACAGAGACCTGGCACAATCGTAAGTTGAAGAGGCGGAATCAGTTCCAAATAGAATTAAAATGCAGCCCATGGCTCCTTCAGGAAAAGAATAGCTATAATAATGGTCCCTGTCTATTAACTATCTGGCTAGTGTTTTGTGTTTTATCTCATCCACTCCTTCTTACCACCCGAGGAGGCAGGGGTGAGTATTCCCATTTATAGGTGAGTACACTGAGGCAGAGAGAAGCGGCACAGCCAAGGACACAGTGGCCAGACAGTGGAACTGGGCTTGGAGCCCCCATGGGCCTGACTGGGAAACCACCACCCCTAACACATCACCGCCCACCCAACAGTGGGTGCGCTGGGGAGACCCTGCTGACAATCCAGTGGTTAGAATTTAATGTCCGCGCCTGCAAGCCAATGACAAAGTATGTGAATTGCACCAGGACCATTTTCTCCACTTAACCTTGGCAGGATCCCAGGGGCATAAACATTCCCCGGTAACGGCCGAGAACGCTGCTGAAGCTAACAGATGACTTTGCTCTGGAGAAGGAGCCCTCACAGAACCGCAGTGCGGAAGTGGGTGTTCACTTCCGTCACGGTCGTTACCAACACCCAGACCAGGGTCAATTAATGGGCACCTCGCAGGCCCTCAAGGCAGGTGCTCTCTGAGGACCCCACTGTATGAGCGAGGAAGTCGAGGCCCGGAGCCCGGAGAAGAGACGTCGCAGATCCAGTACTACAGAGCGAATACAGGACTCAAAGATCTCATGCCCAGACTTGGGGACTTTACACTAATCCCAGTGTTTCCCAGAGTGGAGGACCACCCTTGGCTCCAGAGAAGATTCGGCATTAAATAGCATTCAAATACCCAGTGACAAATGATTATTCCTTTTTGATTGTCTTCAGTCCTCTGATGACATCAATCAAAAGTCTCACTTGGGTGTGAATAGCTCTTTAACACTTTCTCCCAGTCGGCCTTTGTGATGGAGAGAGGCTTCAGCTCCTGGCCCCAGGCCCGTCATGGTGATTGGCTATCATTGATCGGCCTGGTTCTGTTTTTTGTAGTGCTTGTAGTGATTAACCTCTCTTTAGGAAAAGTCATATTGATTTCATATTTGCAGGTAAATTAGCTTCTTAAATAAACGATCTTCAGCAAAAAAAAAAAAGTCGATTCAAAGAAAAATAAGCAACTTCACAAAAACCATGAAGGTGCTGGGCTGATGAGTTACGTTGGGGAGATGTCTCCCCCGTGCTCTGAACTGAACCCCAAACTTCTGCCTCACCCACTCAGCAAATGGGAGGGTCCAGTGTGAAGAGAACGGGGCCCAGGTGGAAAGAAGAGTGGGCCCCCTTTCCTTTCCACCCTTGCTCTTGTCCCGCACCCGAAACCACCAGCTCAGACGATGCTCTCCTGGGCCAGGAGGCGGGGGATGTCTTATGACTGGTGTCCTTATAAAAAGGGGAAATTTGGACACCACATGCACTTGGGGGGAGCGCCATGCGAGGATGAAGGTGGAGATCAAGGTGATGCTTCCACGAGCCGAGGAACCTGCCAGCAGCCCAGCAGAAGCCAGAGGAAGGAGAAGGAGGCCCACCCAACGCCAGCATGACCCCCTCTCACTTCATGAATTATATCTGCAGTGGCCCTGGTTCCAAATAAGGTCCCATCCTGCGGTACTTGGATGGAGGGGAGGTTAGGACTTCAACATATGAACACAATTCAACCCCTAATAGTCCCTAAAGTGCATTATGTGTGACATTGTCTTATAACAGCTCTGCGAGGTTGATTAGAACCAGTGTTTCATTTTACAGGTGAAGAGAGTGAAGACTCACCCGGTGTCCCAGGTGTGTGGTGAGGGGCACAGCTGCAAACAGTTCCCTGTATCGCGTGCCCTACCACCTCCCTGTGCCAGCATCCGGGCTTCCGAGTAACACCCTGGGGAGCAGGCTCGGTTATCGTCAGCTCTTCACAGACAAGGAAATCGAGGCCCAGAGAGGTAAGGCAACGAAGCCAAGGGTCGCACAGCTCATCAGTAGCACAGCTGGGATTTGAATCTAGGCATCTGTCTGCCCCTGAGTGTGTGCTCTTGGGCATTTCCCCACTCTGCTGCTCATTGCATAGTGTAATATTGTATGTTGTATTGCATGTCGTATCATCTCAACTCCTACGTCACATCACGTCACGTCACGTCATGTCATCTTCTCCAGCTACGGAGTAACCAGTCCAGGATTTAAAGCAGGCTCTGTCCACCCCAGACCTCAGGCTCTAAACTCATCTTTAGACCATCCCGGCCCTTCCCACCTGAAATCACTCCTCGTGCAGAACCAGAGAGGGTCACCTTCACTGGGAGTCCTCAGAGAAGCTCAACACTCAGAGGCCTCCAGATACCCAGCAGCCCTCGCCCCCTGCCCAGCCAAGTCCCCTGAAGCAACTAGCAGGCTGCAAGGAGCCTTAGCTCGCACGCTGCCGTGCCCCTGTCTCCTACCTCCAGTAATTCCCCCGGCAGAGCCCCAGCCAGGCAAATGCCCTGTGTCTCGGTGCAGAGGGAGTCCCCACAGCCAGGACTGCCTCCGTGTACTGACTCCTTGGCTTCCCCTGCCTGCGAGGGCAGCTCGTATTGGAAGCCAGTCCACACTGAGAAAAACAAACGATGGCCAGGACCTTCCTTCCACGCCCACGTTCCCTGGCAGCAGACGCTTCAGTGGGCGCCAGGGGCTCTCTGGAGCCAGGGGACAGATTCCTCCCTTGGCTGAACCAACGTAGAGCCCAGGAGGAATAATAAGAATCCTTTACACTCAGGTGGTCCCTTGCAGTGTGAGTAGGCTTTCCCTATCATTAGTCCTTTTTCAGAAAGACAGTTATTTGTCATTTAGTGAGTTTCTTGAGCACCTACTATGTACCAGACCCTGCGTGTTACAGATGCAGAGACAAGTGAAAGAGTCCCTGTTCCATTGGACTCAGGCTGGAGTGGCCAGGGCCAACTGCAGCATATTATGGAATTCCAGCCTAGCCGCTACCCTCTGTGTGCCTTGGTTCTCTCATCTGTAAAATGGGCATGAAGTAGTGAGGCCTAAAGGCGGTAATATGAGGAAGAGGCTTAGGACAGAGCCTGACGTGCAGAAAGCATCGTATGTGTGTTGGCTGTTATCAGCCGGGCTGTGATGGGGAGGCAGAGAGGGCCGAGGAGGGCTGGTAGAGAACAAGGCATCAAGAGTGATACCTGAGAAGATGATGCCATGTTAAGAAAAGAAAACCAGATGGAGGGAAGAGCCAGGGCAGACATTCAGAGACAGGAAAGGGCTCCCTCAGCTGCAGGGGCAGAAAAGACTGGCTGGTGCGTGGTGAGTTTCGATTTTATTCTAGGGACAATGGGAAGCCACAGACGGTCTGCGGTGATCAGATGTGTGTTTCAGGATGCGCTCTGGCTGCAGGGTGGAGGGTGTTCCTGGAATCTAGGCAACGGGCAGGGGTGGCCTGGCTCGGGGTGGTTGGAGGTGAGGCTGCAGGCATGAGAGACACAGAGAAGGTGATTGACTGGATGTTGATATGACAAAGGCAGAGATGGGGGTCTGTCCTGTTCACTGCTGTGTCCCCAGTGCCTAGAACTGAGCCCAGCACATCGTAGCTGCTCAGTAGATATTTATGGATTGAATGAATAAGGCGAGAACGAGGAGGGACTTGAGGGTGTTGACTTGGGACTATCAGGAGGATGTTGGTGTTGTGGGGAAGGACACCAGACCAGGACAGGACATACAGAGGAACCCCCTGGGGTGTGACAACCCCACTTATTTACCTGTGAGAAAAACATGATGGCCACCTTCTTTTTTTCTTTTTTCTTTTTTNGGAATCTAGGCAACAGGCAGGGGTGGCCTCGCTCGGGGTGGTTGGAGGTGAGGCTGCAGGCATGAGAGACACAGAGAAGGTGATTGACTGGATGTTGATATGACAAAGGCAGAGATGGGGGTCTGTCCTGTTCACTGCTGTGTCCCCAGTGCCTAGAACTGTGCCCAGCACATCGTAGCTGCTCAGTAGATATTTATGGATTGAATGAATAAGGCGAGAACGAGGAGGGACTTGAGGGTGTTGACTTGGGGCTATCAGGAGGATGTTGGTGTTGTGGGGAAGGACACCAGACCGGGACAGGACATACAGAGGAACCCCCTGGGGTGTGACAACCCCACTTATTTACCTGTGAGAAAAACATGATGGCCACCTTCTTCTTTTTTTCTTTTTTCTTTTTTTGGTTTCTCTGGGTCTCCGTTCCAGAGATGGAAATGGAGACCCAGAGAGACCAAGCAACTTGCCAAGATCACACAGCACAGAAGAGGGAGACATTGGACTTGTACCTGGTGCTCTTTTGACCTCCTCCAGCCTGTCCTGGAGACCCTGAGCCCCCAGGGGCCTGTTAGGTGGAAGGATGGGGGTATATACTCACCTCATGCCAGGTAGTGTTTCACTGCCAAGGGACTCGGGTTTTTCTCCAGAGTAAAACCTTCCCACCTAATTAAGGGACCATCTTCATTTCTGGCTGCGCCTTGATGGGTGATGCTCTGGCCTTGAACCTCCAGCAGTGTCCCTGTACACCTGCCACTCCAGGGGCAATTTAATCTCTGGGTGTCCAATTGCCTGACACGTTCCAGGAAGGAGGTCAGTAGGGTGAACGGCGGCGTTAGCATCAATTATTGACCCAGGGCTGTGGCAGTCACAGAAGGGCTTGGTGTGTGGCCCATTCTGGGTGCCCATTCTCGGACAGCCGGGTGGTCCAGGCTGTGCAGAAAACCCAGAAGAAATGGATGGGTGAATGTGGGGTATTGGCTGACCTTGATCCAGCCCAGACAGGTCTGCCACTGGGGGCTGGAGTGGCCTCAGAGGACCCTCCCAGGGGGTGCAAGGTAATTTTCAGAGGAATCAGTGTGTGTGTGATTTGCTTATATGCTTTTCTCATCCCCATTTCCAGCAGGTGGCTAGGCCTGCCGGGGCACACGGCCTGTGGGATATAGTTGCAGAGCAGAAATGAGAAGCAATCCACCAGGCAAAGGCTGTTCTGGTCATTGGAGGGCACCAGAGCAGGGTTGAAAACTCCAGCGCCCAAGGGCGGAGGGACGGGCCTTGACCCAGAAGACAGGGTGGGAGAGGCCACGCCCCTCTGAGAGGGCGGCACTGGGTTCTAGGCTAGCGTTACCTGAGATACGCCAAATTTTCAACGGATGTTGGACAACTAGGTCTCTATAGAGAAAATCCCACTTTTTAAAGTGTGGAAGATAAATTAATTAATTTAAAAACCACGAGAAAGACAAGAGGTTGGAGTCAGCATAAAGACTGGTGCTGCCAGGGGTTGGAAAAGAGGCGGGAAGGGAGCACAGAGGACTCTGAGGGCATGAAAACTGTGCCCGTGGAGTGGAGTGATGGTGGACACATGTCATTACACATCTGTCAAAACCCACAGAATGGAAAACACGGCGTGGACTCTAAGGTACACTATGGACTTCAGGTCAATACTGGCTTATTAGTCGGAATGAATGACCACACTAATATAAAACATCCATCATAGAAGAAGCTGGGGGAGGGGCAGGGAGTGAGCTTGAAAGGGATTATGGGAATTCTAACATGCCGACCCCTCCCCAATAGAGCCTATCAAACAAATAAACCCAGCAGGCAAAGGGAAACATTGGGTGGGGAGTGGGGGGGGGGGGGGGGGCGGCCTCCTTCAGTCTCACAACCGTTCATTGAGAAGCTCTGCTGAAGGGTCATCAGTGAGCCTGCGGGCGGTCTTGGGAAGGCTGTTGGAGGCATGGAAGTGATTTCTCTGGACCAGGAACTGGCTAGAGGCTGGTAGCAAGTTCTGGCCATGCCAGACGGGAGTGATTGGGTCCTTGGTGCCAGAAATAGCACCCCGGCCACAGGTTCTGGCGCTCCAGGCTTGGCCCAGGAGTGGCAGAGTTGCCAGACTTCAAAGAAACACGCAGGATAAAGTTGAACGGGGTTTGGCGGTGACCGGGAAGGCGGGCAGGAGGGACATTCATTCATCCTGGCGTGAGCGAGCCCCGGCAATGACAGAAATTAAGTCTCTTGCAACCCGGTAGAGACTAATTTGAATTCATTTAAAGACATTTAATAAAGGGGCTATTTTTGGCACGCCAGAATTTGTGGGCTTCAATAAGATTCGCTGATACTCAGCACCCACAGCTGCCTGCCTCAGCGGGACTCGGAGATCTGTCAAACTAGATTCTTAAATGTGCCGGCTCCTAACATAGGCAACGTGAGCTGAACGGTCACCCCATTCTTGAAAAGGCCCTGCTCAGATCCAATCGAAATTCACCCACAGATCCCCCTTCCCAGGTACAGGGAAACATCTACGGAGCTCCTGCTAAGTGCTGGCCACTTTCCAAGTTTTCTTTGAAACAGTTTTAACAGCTGCTATTGGTGGGGCTTAGCAGGTGCTGAGTTAACCTGATTGGTTAACCTGTGAGTGACTCTCGGCCCAGAGGAGGAAAGAGCCCAGAGATACTGAAAGGCCATAGCTGAGGTGACTGGGTTGCCAGGGGCAGAGCGGAGTGTGCGCCCTCCACAGGCCCCTCCTGCTCCTGTTTGTGATGCATTGAAGCTAACGCCTCCATTTTCTCTCCATCTGACAATCTATCCACGCAATGTGAAGCCAATGAACAGTTATAGTTTTTGTGGGATTTTGAGAGTTTTGGCCAGAAGTTCAGAACTATCTGAAAAACAGTGTGAAAACATCCCACTTGAACAGTGTTTCGAACTGCACCACACAGCCTGTAGGTGCAGAACCGTGGGGGAGGGTTGGTCTGAGGGGGTCAAGGTATATTTCAAAGAAGCCCATATGCACCCTCAGGTATGGGGGTGTCTCCAGCAGTTACCTACCCCCCTGAATGGCCCCAGAGAGGCATGGGGCACGTTATTGGATCGTCCCCACAACCCAGGAGGCAAGATGATAACAATAATAACAGCCATGGGGGGGCTGTTAACATTCATGGAGCACTAACTACGTGCCACCCACTGGGCCGTGAACTTTGCATAGATGATCTCCTTTACATCTCAGCACGGACTTATGAATTTGGTTCTATCATTATCCCCATTGCACAGACGAAACCACTGGCAGGTGAAATAACTTGCCCAAGGTCGGGCAGCTCCTAAGTGGCGGTTCTGGGATTTGAACCCACATTGGACCCAGGGTCCACATGCTTGCTCACCACTAAGTTTTCTGAGGTGTTCGGTCCTTTGAGGGGCCTTTCAGTGAGCATTGATCTCTTGGGGCTATCAGGTGCATTATACTGCCTTTTCTTCTGTCAGTCAGTCGGTCATTCAACAACCAGATGATATACTCAGTCCTTATTCTAGACCTGGCGTGGTGGCTACAAGGCTCAGGAACCCTCAGTCTCCCCCCAGGGCTATGATCGATGCGTGCACAGGGTGAGGCCCAACCAGAACAGGTGATGCTGGTCCAGGGCAGGCAGACCCCTCCGACACATCTAGCAGCACCCCGTTCTCCAGCAGCTGTCCATGTCAGCCCCTGCCTGTGCCGTGGCCCAGCCTCTCATCACTGAAGCGCCAGTGAGCCCACATCAGAAACCCAGCTTGTCTGCACTGGGGAGAACCAGAGGAATCGTGCTTGTTGAGGACACTGAGGCCACAGGAGACGGGCAAATTTGGCCAGTGTCACAGAGCAGACCCAGAACCCAAACCCGGGTCTCATCTCTCCTCTCTCAGAGTTCTTTCTGCAACATCCCATTTTATGCGTCCACTCGACTGGGCCACGGCGGGTGCAGGGGCAGACATTTGGTTGGGGGGTTTCTCCAGGGGGTTTCTGGGGGAAATTAATGTTTAAATGGGAGGGCTGAGGAAAGCCAACTGTGCTCCCCAGGGTGTGGGGGGGTCTTGTCCAATCCTTCAGAGGAGGCCTGGACGGAACAAAACGGTGGGGTGAGGAAGAATTTGCTGTCTGCCTCACTGCATTCAAGACATCGGCCTTCTTCTGCCTCGGAACTTGGGTTCAAACCGGGACTTAGACCGTCAGCTCTGCTGGGTCTCCAGCTTGCTGACTGTGCAACTGTGTGAGCCAATGATAAATCTCTGTCTCTCTGTGTATCTTTTATTGGTTCTGATCCTCCGAGGAGCCCTGACTTGTGCGACCGCTGTGTGCTGTGTAGGCAGCAGGCCGGGATAGCTATGCGACATCCAGACAACTGTTTGCCTTTTCACGTGGCGATACAGAGCTCTCCGCCGCGTGGCGTGTGCGGGCACAGTGTTCCACGAGGCACTTTTAGGGGGTTCCCATATCAACTTTTCTTTAAATGTCAGCAGTTACGTAATTATTTTGACGGGAAGAGTTAGAAAGATTATAACTGAACATCGAATCTTGATGTTACATATGTTACCACTTAGGATGAAGCGAGGAAGACAGTGAGCTGATGGAAGATGCATTTAAAGACTAGCGTGCAGCTCTGGGGAAATTCTGGAGGGGAGACGAAGACAGGTGGGAGTCTGGGGATATCATTAATTCAAAGAAAGAGGCATTAATGGAGGGGATTCTGGATTCTTGGGCATGGTAGCAGGAGGTTATTTCTCCTCGGAGAAGCTTCCCAGAATTCTTTCATGGCGAGCCCAGCAACAGTGCCCCAAAGACGTCCTAATCCTCAGAACCTGCAAATTTGTGATCTTCCCTACAATAGAGGCTTTGCAGGTGGACAAAGTTTAGGGTGTGTGTGTGTGGGGAGGGAAGGTTATCCCGGATTATCTATCCAGTGGGCACACATCCTTGGTAAGAGGAAGGCAGGAAAGTCAGAGTGACAAGCAGATGCGAGAACAGGAGTGGAGACCAGAGGGCCCTAAATGCTGGCTTTGAATTTGGATGGGGGCCCTCCGAGCCCAGGAAGGTGGGCAGCCTCTAGAAGCCACAGAAGGCAACGAAATGATTCGTGGGCCTCCCGAAGGCCCTCAGCTTGGCGGACACCTTGATATTTGCCCAGGGAAGCCCGTTTGGACTTTGGACATTCAGAACAGTAAGAGAGTAAACGTGTGCTGTTTTAAGCCATCGGGTTGGCAGTAATTTGTTCCAGCAGCTGTGGGAAGCCCGTATACTCTTCAATACCTCTCGGGGGCCAGTTAGGCAGTCTGAGGACAAGCGAGGGGTGGGGGCCTCACGTGTACTGCCTCTGCCTTCCTGTCAATAGTAACAAGAATACCTTCAATCCACTGCCACAGCTGTGTGCTGAGCATCACACTTTAGCCAGACGAAGGTAAGCCTTCCCGAATCCAGGCAGGTGGTAGCATCATGGGTCTTCCACCTGCCTCTGAACACCTACTCCTCCCCTTCTCCACCGTGCTCCCTGTTGTGGGGCAGTCTGCATGGACCCCATCCATCTGGGGGGTGAGCCGCATGGACCCCATTCATCTAGGGGGCATCTGCATGGACCACAGCAACAGGCTCTCTGGTTCTCTGGCTTCTGCTTGAATTCGGCCAATGGGAGGGCATCAGCAGGAGACAGGAAGTTGGGTAGGGAACAGTTAGGACTTCCTTCCCCCAGCCCCTCTCTCTCTGTGGGGCCACCAAGGCTGGCAAGGCCCCTTGACGGAAGACTACCACTCCTGCAGGCAGCCCTCTCCACACAGGTCCCTTCTCCCGGTTCCTGTCACTGCTCCTGCCCTTTATCTTTCCAGGACGAGGGGCGGCAACAGCTCCCCTCTGTCACTGAGCTTGAGTGCTGCACCATCCCTTGCGATTTCTCCACATCACGCCCCCACCATTGTTAAACTCTTCCCCGCTGCCCAATTTCAGTGAGTCATGGCTTCCTGCCAGGCTCCCAACTGATGCCACGTGACGCAAACACCACACGGACAGGTCGGGTCACTTGTTAAGCCTGCGTCTTCCCAAAACCCTTGGCCAGAGGTTGCCAGCCCTGCCCGTGGGCTGTGGTCTGCAGCGGGCCAAGGCAAAGCGTGCATTTACTCACTTTTCTATGTGGATTCATTGCCAACAGTTAATGATTTGGAGCCTCAGATAAGAAGCCCAGAGTCCCTGCTTCTCCTCAGAGATGAAAGTGAACCAGTCCTGGTCCATGTGCTTTTGTGAGTTAACTCCTGAATCCTCATAATAACCCCACGGGGTAAGTAATGGCACTAACTCCATATTCCATATAGGGAAACGGAGGCACGGAGCTACCCCGGCTCGTGTGGGGTTCCTCAGCTGGTGGGTGGAGGAGCTGGACTCTGGCCTAGCTCATCAATTAATATTGGGGAACAAAGCCCTTGTGGATGGCAGGGGCTCCCCACTTGCCATGGTCTGTGACACACCTGCCTTTGGTCACCTGCCCGGCTCCTGAGGGGACTGGAGTTTGCAACCCCTTCCCTAAGCTATTCTCTATCCCCAGTGGGAGATACCCCAAGCCCTCCCCATGGGGTCCTGAGATCGGCCGAGCTTATTCCTGAGAGCCATCTTCACCCAAAAGCAGGCTTGGCCACTGAGAGGGGAATTCTCCATCCTCCCCGTTGCGGCTCACTCTGCAAACGCTCTGCTCGCAGCTCAGTTACACAGCGCCGGTGCAGTCCTGATCCATAGTTCTCCAGCCACTCTGCGCTGCGTATTCCTGATCGCTGGCCCGGGGTGGTGGGAGCTCGAGGCTCACATGCCTGTGCCCAAGAACACACAGAGCCTTTGTTCTCCTGGCCCCCGCCCACCCTGCTCACGTTGGACCCTCGCCTTGCTTTGCCTGAATGGGGCCTCTAACTTTGTCCTTCCTTGGGCACGGTCCCTGGTCAGCCCGCCAACGGGGAAAACAAGCCACGCAGAGGCACTTTCTGCAGCATCTCTGAAATCAGAGCCGCCTGGGCCTCATTCTCCCAGCCTGTCGCCTTCGCAATGGGCGGTTTTGCTGGGTTGGGTGGCCTCTCTCTCTCCTCTCGGCTCTTCCTCCCGTTTCTGCCACTGAGCATCCCGGGGGAGGAGAGTCGGGCTAAATGCCCTCATTGTGAGGGTAACCGAAGCATCTCAGACGCCTTGAGACGGGTCCAGCGGGGTGGTGACGTCTGTGAAAGGGGATCGATAGTCCTCTTATCGCAGAGCAGCGCTCCCGTCTCTCCCGGCTGGCCCCAGCGTGGGCAGGGGAGGGTAATGGAGAGAGCGGAGGGAACTACTAGAAAGAGCTGGCTGGATCTCAGGGGAGGCCAACAGAATTTCTAGAAGAAAAGAAAGAGAAATGCTATCTGGCCGACGAGAGCCATTAATTGGCCATTAGCCTGTGGAGTAGGGTTTCATCTCCAATACTCCCCGAGATTAGAGAGAGAACTGGGTTAGTCCCCAGGAGCACCTCAGTGGAGTCCCCAGTCCCCAGCGGTCACTAAATATTTATGTGGTCCTTTTGTGTGCAAGGAATTCTGGGAAATGCCTGGGAGGGCCACTTGGCTGGTGGGGGGTGCGGGGCAGCTGGGCAGAGTGAGGCCAAGATTCTAATCTTGACTGTGATTCTAACTGGCTATGGACCTCAGCAAGTTCCTTTCCCTCTGGGTGTCAGTTTCCCCGGATCGAAACTGCGGGCGTGGGTCTGGATGTTCTCAGTTCACCCACCTCTGGGGAAGACACCCTAACGAAAAGAGTTCTGGGGGTGGATGGCGGTGACGCTGGCACAGAATACGAGTGTATTTAATTCTACTGCACTGTCCGCTTAAAAACTGTTAAGATGGCAAGCTTTATGTGTAGTTCACCCAGAGAAAAAATAAGGGCAAAAAAGATTGAAAAGAATGGAGCTATTGTCTGTTATGTGGCTAACAATATACAATGAAGGTGGGAGATGACAGGGCAGCTCCTGCCTTAAAGGAAGCGTTTTATCACAGGAAGGTGAGGTGGGTTGGTTGGTTGGGGTTTTTTTTTTTTCCTCTCCTAAGAGTCTGAAACTACACATGCCGAGGGCCAAATCCCAGATCAGGCTGCCTGTTTGTACACAGTGTAAATAAAGTTTTCTTGTAAGCAGGGGAGTAAGGGAGGGAAGGAGGGGGGAAGGAAGGAAAGAAGGCAGGAAGGGACTCTGTATGGCAGCGTCCGGCATTCACTGTCACTACCCCATGCACCCTCTTCCTTCTGCTTAGCCAACAGGACCCGTATCTTTGGGAGCGGGTAGCAATTGGCTCATTCCCAGGGAACGGGTTATGACTGGTCCAGGGGGCAATTTTGCCTCCCTCCCCCGACCCCAGCAGGCCTGTGGCCATGTCTGGCCACAGTTCTGCTTGTCGCAATGGAGGAGGGGGCGCTCCTGGAATCAGACACTGCTCAGCATCCTATACGCCTAGTGCTGCCCCACCACGAGGAAGGATGCGGTCCAAGATGTCGAGAGCACCGAGGCAGAGAAGCCCTGTGTAGAGGGAAGAAGCAGAGAGTGAAGGAAGTAGGTCAACTGCGTGTAGATTAGAAGTGATAAGCCCTGTGGACCAAAGGCTGAGAAGGGGGAATGCCAGGGGTGGGGCTCGAGGTGGTGACCCAGGGCTGGCGTGACTGCAGAGCTTATGTGGGGTCACAGAGGAAGACAGGAGTCAAAGATGGCTCCGAGGCTTCTGCTCAGAGCAGTGGGAAGGATTAACGAACGGCCTGACCCAATGGTCTCTTCATGTCCACGCTTAACTCTCCCTCCCCCGCCAATCTCTCCTCGACTCTGTAGGGCAGCCAGAGCAATCTTCATATAGAAATTTGGTGCCTCCCTTCTTGAATCCCTAGGGCCACCAAAAGCCCAGGGGGTGCCCTCCCTGAGCCAAAAGGTCTCCTATGACCTGACCCCTCCTCGCCCCCTTCCCAAGCACAGTGCACCCGATTCACCTCCTCAAACCCAGTAGGCTCTCACCTCTCCCACCCACCCTTCACGCCTGCCTGACCCTTCTCCTCTAGAAGGGCTTGGTTCCTCTAGATGCCACCTCCTCCAGGAAGCCTTCTTAGATACCTTCCTCTGGGTGAGGGGCCTCCTCTGGGCTTTCACGGCACCCTGCCCTTCCTTCATCAAAGCACTGATGGGCTGGTTTGTAATTTCCTGCCTTTTCCACTGGGTGAGCATCAGAAGAGTCTTAGTCACCACGGACCAGCTGTCCAGGTTTGCCTGGGACTGAGGGGCTCCCGGGCTGCCTCAACTTTCAGTGCTACAACCGGGAAAATCCCAGGAAAACCCAAATGGACTGGTCCCTCTAATGTATCCCCGATGCTTAGCAGAGTCCGGTACAAGCTGAGCCCAACACATTTGTTGAATGATAGGTGAGTGGGAGATTTACAAATGTTTTTCTAAGATACATGGATGAGTAAAGTTCCTCAACAGGTGTTAATCATCCAGAACCATTCACTGCACTTCTGGAAGCCCCTGGAAGACCCCAGGCTCAGCCCATCCTGACTCTGGTGGCTCCATGGACCTGTTCAAGTCCCGGCGCTTTGTGCTCCAGCGAGGGCGTGGTTTCCAGGGCAGGGTCCAGGCCGCCCTTCGGTCTGCACAGACAGGGAGGTCTGGCTGCAGGAGAGTGACGGTGGCACTGAGTCCAGTGACCTAATTGTCCCGGACCTTCAGCTGCCCGCCTCTGGAGCCCCTGTCCTCACGCTTATCCCCGAGCCAGCCCCGCTATCTGACCCTCCATCCGGGACAGCTTATCTCCCCGGCTTCTGGTAACTTGCAACAACAACAACAACAAAAAAAGGCCTGCAAAACTAGAAACTTGAACATGTTTCTCAGGTTTTATTTTTCTCTTTCTTTTTTATTTTCTCCCAGGGCAATCAACCCTCCATCTCTATCACGTTCTAAAAAAAGAAGCTAATTGTGTCCTCTGACTAGGTGGCCTGGGGTTGTTTGTACGCCTGTGAGTTTGGATCCCCAAGGGCTTGCAGGCCAGAGAGGGCTTAGCTTGAGACGGGATGTCCTAGGATGTCCTCTGAGCATGAGGCTGAGTGATACAGTCCAGGTGGGGTCCCCCCAGGGGTAAGTATCTGGGGGGACGCAGGGGTCATTTCACGGGACCCATGACCCACATACAAAAGAAAACACAAAAATACAGTGTCTAATTTGATGAATTCACTAGCACACACTCAAGTAACCACCTTCCAAGGCAAGAAACAGGAAAAGGTCAGCTGGCCAAAGCCCCTTCTCTGCCCCTTCCCACTTGAGGTAACCACCTCCGTGACGGCCGAGGCCATGTCCTCCTTGTTTTCCTCTGTGACACCCCCCACCTAAGCATGCACCCATCCCCCGACACTCCCGTTTAGCTTCTACTTTGAGCTTCCTGTAATTAACACGCTGTACAGCATACGCTCCTGTGTGTCTGGCGTTTTTGCCCGGCGTTGCTTTTGCACGACCGATCCTTTTACTTCAGGTTGCCCGTCCTCACTGCCTTGTACGATCCCTGCAGGAAGGAGCCTCGCGTCACGTGTCTGTTACTGCACCACAGGTACGCGGCACGAGGGTGCCCCACCTCAAAGTTTTTCACCATCGGACTGTTACATATGGAACCTCTCTCTCGGGTCTCTGTCCCCAAGTGGAAGAGCGTCACGCTGCTTTAGTAAATATTGCGAGGTGGTTTTCCGCAGCAGCCGTACTAACTCCCAGTCCTGCCGGCAGTGTGTGAGCGTCCTCCAGCCTCCTAATTTCCAGCTAATAACCATATCTCTGCGTCGTTTGCATGTGGCGGGCTTAGAGGGGGAGCATGGGAAGGGAGCTAAACGGCTCCCTGACCCCCTCAAAGTGACGGACTGGCAGAAGAGACACGGGTTAGTTAACTCCATGCAGCAGCGCTGGAATCACGAACCCTGAAGGCATGGTATGGAGTGTGGGGAGTCCACGGCAGGGAGCTCTGACCTGGTCCAGGGGAGCCGCAGAGGAATCTCAGAAGTAATGCGCCACCCGGGACAAGAAGGAGCGGCGATTGGCCAAGGGAAGGCAGAGACAGAAGTGTTCTGGGCAGATGGCACAGCCTGGGCAGAGGCCCTGAGGTGGGAGGAAGCAAGGTAAGTTTAAGGAGCTGGGGGGAAACGGCCCAGAGAGGTCAAGAAAGCCTCCCAGGGCGACACAGCAAGTCAGTAGCAGAGCTGGGTCTGAGACTCCACTGCTGTGGGGCCCTTGGCACCCACAGGTTTGTGTGGCTGCAACTGATCCCTTTAGAAGACAGGGCCCTTCACAAGAGGCAGGACCCCCGGATTCAGGCATGCTGGGGTTCAAACCTCAGCTCTGCCATGTCTAGCTGTGTGACCTCAGCAGATCCTTTCACTGCTGAGAGTCTCAGTGTCCCTGTCTGCAAAAACGAAAACAGCAATGGTAAAGCCACATTGCCCTCAGGGCCTATGTGTGTAGAAAAAGGGGCTGTGCTTGGAAAGGGCTTGGCACCAAGTGAGCGCTCAGTACATACGTGGAGTATGATCATCAGTTCTCCCCGCCCCCCCACCCAGGCGGCTGGCACTGGAGTTTTAAAGGAGGAGCTAAAGGTCTGTCGGGTACCTACTATGTGCTCAACGGCTCCTCAGGAGGCAGGAGTAACGAGGATCCCATGCTGCAGATAAGAAAACTGAGGCTCAGGGAGGCAAAGTGACTTGCCCTCAGTCATGCAACAGAGAGTGGCAGGGCCAGGATCAACGCCCCCCTCTGTCGGGAGGAGGGCAGCTGAGTCACCTTCTCAGCCTTGGCAGAAGTTTTATCCACGGAAGCCAGTCGTGTGAAGCAGGAAGTCAGGGAGAATGTGAATGGTCTCAGGCAGCAAAATGAACTGCTTTGAAGCAACCCTTCCCTCTCAATCCCGTCCACGGAGCCTGCTAAAAACGGTGCAGCTCAGAGTTAAAAGGTCCGCCTGGGGCTGTCCAAGAGGATGCTGACACCAGACAGCATGCGACACAGGTTTCTAGAACAATGGACTGGGGTGTCTTCCAAGGTCATCCGCAACGCGAGTTCTCCAGGGTTCAGACAGACAGGCTCTGCGTCCCTTATGCTGGCAAGACTGGGCCACACAGCCCCGGTCCACTGCGCCCACAGACACGCTTGTTCAGTCTGTCCTGCTGTTTGATAATGGCCTGGGTTGGTGGCCAACACTTACTACCATCAAGGGGACTTCACAATAAGATGTGGAATTCTCTTGGAAAAAACTATCAAGAGACAAGGTCGCCCTGGGCTTGTGACAGAGGACTGGGGACCGGAGCAGGAGTCCCCCCGTTGCTCCTCCAGACAAGGCACTTGGTCTCTGGTTCACTGCTGTCCCTCTGGTCTGCCTCCCTCCTCTGGGACCTGTTTGTCCCTGGAAGTGTCTGGATTCGCAACCCTCTCAGCTTCCTTGCAGCCATCACAGCTTTTAGCTGGTGAAGTGTCCCTTTGGGGGCGGGGGCGGGGGCGGGGGGCACAGTGGCTTTCGGCAGCCAAAGCCGAAGGGAAGGGGCAGGTCCAAGGTTCACAGGTACCCATCTGTGTGACGTCTCAACCAAGACGTCTGCTTGCAGAAGTGTCTCCCATTGCCCTGAATATTTGCAGGACCCCTGCTTGGTCTCTATGATCACCATGCCGATAATAGTCCTCAGCATAGTAGTAATAATAGGCAGCCCTTACTGAGCACATTGCATGCTGGGGCTGGTGCTATAAAACCTTGCACACCTCTGCTCACTGCATCTTCGTAACCACCCTCTGAGTGAGGACTAGACAGCCTGCTGATTCATCACTTTAGTCTGACCAACATTTACCTTCCCTTCTTCTGTTCTCTGCATCCTGGTTCTCTGCATGCTTCGCAAGCCCAGCCCTCTCCCATTGTTGGACGTTGTAACTCAGGAAGCAGCAAAAGGCCATTCACCCCCATGAGGCTCCAGGGTTGGTCCCATTACCTCAATCTGGCCCGACAACATAGCCCATTCCTTGGCTATGGTGACTGGTTCCAGGGGGCCCCGGGGCTCAATTTCAAGACCTGCTGGAACTGAGCTTGCAGCTGGCACAGTGTAGGCATGGAGCTGCTGATGGGCATCTGAGCCCAGGAGAAGAGAGCCAGAGCCAGTCTGAGAAGGAAGTCCACAGAGAAAAGGAGAGTCCAAAAAACTCGAAGGGAAGCAGGGAGGGCAGGCGGGGGGAAGAGAGAAAGAGACAGCTATGCCATTGTCCAGCTCCTGGATCCAGCCAAGCCTGAAGGTGTTGCTAGTTACCTGAGCCAATCTATTCCCTTTTATGTCTCAGACTCAGAGTGTACTGATATCTACCTTGGATTTTCCGTCTCTTAGAACCAAAAGACTCCTGATGACTGCAAAGATTACCATGATTTCCATTATACATGACTAACCGGAGGCTAAGGAGGTTGAAGTAGATACCAAGGCCACACAGCTGTGAACTGGTAGCCCCTGGATTTGAGCAAGAGTTGCCCTAAACCGAAAGCGGTTAGGTCAGCAATCCCGGTGTCGTATAGAGCTGTCCTTCTTTCTCCAGGAGCTGAGGGGTGGGGGGTTTAGAGACAGCGCATGTTCACCACTGCCAGGGTGCTGTGGTGTGTCAGGAGAGGCCAGGAAGGGAGAAGGGGAGGCGATGCCGTGATGCCAAAGGGAGAAAAATTGGAGCTTTCTCTGGCATTTCCCCAGTGCGATGGTTAAACTCTGTGTTATCAAACCCAGCTGGCATTTTTCAAAAAGAACTAATAAACTCCTTTAATTAAAAAAAATCTCAGATAAAACTTAAAATAGCACCCAGACCATCAGGTGACAATGGAAGTCAGAGAGGGGCGTTTCAGCAACTTCAAGCACATTAAACAACTCGCTGGTCGGCTCTTTTCCCCAAAGCTCCCCTCTCCCTCGGAAAGCTGCGTGTTCTGCATAATGAGGCCGGAAACCTAAAATTGTTGATGCCCACTCGGCTCCCTCTGTGTTGGGATTTCAATGGGCTCCCACCTCATGTGAGTGCAAGGTTTCTTCTTGTTGCTCCTGCCAGGGTTTAATGGAACCATTTCACTCCTTGTACTTAAAATTTTTATAAGGCTCCCCACTGCTGGAAGGATAAAGAGCAGACCACTATGGGGCCCACAGGGCCCTGAGAGTTGCCCATTTCATCACATACCAGCTCTTCCTCTCCCCCCCAAAGCTCTGGTGCCTGTGTCCTTGGTTCATGCCACGCTTCCTCCCACCTCAGGACCTTGGCACGTGCTGTTTCCTCTATCTCTCCACCCCTCTCATCTGGTTAGTCCCACCGTCCTTCAGATTCCAGCTCATTTTTCCCTTTCTTGGGGAAGCCGTCCTTTTAAATGCCCTAATTCATGCCTCCTTCACCCCAGTTGCAGATACTTTTCCTCCTGGCAGTTACTTAGAGATGTAATTATATGATGCATCTCAGAGTCCCCTCTGGACTGGTTTTGGCAGCGACTGGCCTGCGCGTGAATTATGCAAGTAAATATCACAAGCTTGAAGCCCAAGGCCAAGTACAGACAGATGGTTTAGTTCGCAGCAGCAGCGCTAGCTGTTCACCTATAATGTCCTCATTTCACAGATGGGAACACTGAGGTCCGAGGTGGAGCCATTGGCTGTGGGTCAGTGGACAGCATCTGAACCCCTGGTCTGATTGCCAAGAATGTTTACTTCTCGGGTACCTGGCTGATCCTCTTCTCGGTGCAGAAGGATGTCACTAACTCAACACTGAAAAATGAGGAGCTCCGTTTAAGTGAATTTTCCAGGCACCTGAGGCATCGCACGCAGAAACATTTAGTTAACCGTGGGATCAAAATGTTCCATGCAATGAATTACTCTTTGCCCTTCCCCCTGCCTACTGAATGGGGCGTGGCTGTGTCTTTGCGCTGTCCCGGAAGCCAGCAACGTTCATGCTGCCCCACAACACTGCACACTGCGTGGCAGCGGTCCCATCTATCTGTTCATTGTTCTCTGAGTGGTTACATTGTTTTGTAACACTGAAATGAAAACCAGCTACCAAGTTAAGGGGACCATCCGACCCCTGCATGACATCCTCCCCCCTGCCCTGCACTGTGATTCTTCGTTTTCACACTTATTTTTATCATCTCTTCACCTCTGCTCCTGTTCTCAAGCTGCCGGCTGTTGCTTCTGGCTGCTCACTGTGCTTTCTCCACCATCCTACACACTTCTGATGTGCTCCTTCTATGGGCTACACAGCTGGGAAATCAGGTCACTGAGCTGATTGGAATAAGGTGCAAAGTTAGAGCAAGCAGCCTCTGCCTGAAGGCACGTTGGCCCTTCGCTGATACGGGCGCTGGGACGATTCAGTGGGACAACTCTCCGTTCCTGCCTTACGCGTAGCTGTGTCTCTGGGACAAACTGCCTGCCACGTGGTGATACACCTAAGAGCTTGTGGAAACGAAGGCAAGTCTGATTGTTTCGGACTGAATTTTCTCCTTGCCCCACAAGGTGGGCATTGAAATGGCCAAGGGCCCAGGCCAAGGACTTGTAAATGGACATCCGTGAGGGAGAAATCAGGGCCATCTCAGCCAAGGGGGAACTCACCTTGGGGACAACCCAAGAGACAGAGAAACAGGAGTGATCTGCCATCTCCAGAAACTTCTACACAGTGCATCACGGCACATGTTGTGTGGATCAGGTTTCCCGGAGTTTCAGGGACTGTCTGTCAATCTGCAAAGCCGGAGCCTGGTGCCCCCACCCCTCTAGAGTCATCCGCTGTTTGCTGTCCTAGAGGGGACGCCTGAGCTATCCGCAGTCCCTCATGCCCACCCAGACTGCAGCCGCGCCTATACACCCATGTACGCTGTCACCAGGCCTGTGACAAGGGACCCTGACTAGGCTCATGTCCCTTCCATGTTAACAAGTGGGATGGAGAGGAATGGGTTCCTCTCTGAGGGGTCCCGAAAACAGCTCATCATCTCCACCTGGGAGAGACAGTGGCTACCCCGTGGGCGGGGGCGGGCGGGGGGGAAAGAATGGAGGAGGGGCTGAGTGCAGAGGCTTCGGGGTCAGAAACACCTGGGTTCAAAGCCTAGCCCTGCCACTTACGGATGGTGTGACCCTGGACATGTAACCGAACCTCTCTCTGTGAGCTTCCGTGTCCTAATGTGGAGGCAGCGGTCTCTTAACTCATAAGGACTAGGGGAGAGAACGGAGAGGAAGCTCTGGTGCTGGAACACCCACAGACAGAGGCCACGAGGCCGATGGCAAGTGCCATCATCGGGAGGACCTTGCTGCAGAGGCCAACATGGATTATTAAGGTTTGGGGGTGACTCCAATTAGAAAAGAAATGGGACCGTAGAAGGGCAGACTGGAGACGTCCGTAGCAGTTATGCATAACTCCTCTCCCATTCTACAGGTGGGGACACCGAGGACCCAAGAGGGGCAGAGACTCGCTCAAGACCGCTCGGTCAGTCGGTCAACGGGTAGCAGCGCGAGGACCGTTCACATCCCGCCCAGCGGCCCTTCTCTTCACTCTGCACTCACAGGACAACGTGGAGAATTTAAAGGCACCAGCAAATGCCATATTTGGAAGCCCAGCTAGAAACTTGCACATCAGGACGTGAGAAGTGCGCTGGGTTTCCAGGACACGTTTGTTGGAGGTGGGGCTGGAGGGGCCCACAGCGGTCCTCCCAGATCTCCGGGTTTGAAGACCAGAGTCACCTGCCCTGCCCTGGGGGGCGTCTCTTTCCTTCCCTTGGAGACCAGGGTCTGCATCTCCCCGCCTAAGAATTCTCCCAGCTCACAAAGTCTCCAGAGTTGCTGCACCTTTCCTGACCCACCTTTCCTGACCACCTTCCGCAGCCCCACCTGCGGACAAATGTGAGCCTCATCCATGGTGACTGACCCAGGGACATTGAATTCTGGCCTCGTCTCTCTTGGCCAAGGCCAAGGCCAAAAGGCCCAGGACCCCGGCGGGGCCTTTTTAGCTCAGAGGTCAGCAAATGTTTTCTGTAAAGGACCAGGTAGTAAACATTTTAGGCTCAGCTGGCCACATGGTCTCTGTCACAACTGCCCAACTCTGCTCTTGCAGCTGAAAAACAGACAATCTGCGAACAAGTGAGTGTAGCTGTGTTCCCATAAAGCTTTACTTACAAAGCCAGGAAGGGAGCCAGATTTGGTCGGTGGGCCCCGGTCTGTCCAGCCCTGTCCTCCATCATTCAATCATTCCAAGCTGAGTCCCACGCCTCTGCGGGGCCTAGGGTAACCACTTTCACTGGTTCGCACAGGCCCCTGCCGGTGTTAGCACGGAAACGCGCATTCCGGAGGACCTCTCAGCTTCAGACAAAGCCAGAGGATGGTCGGAAGCCCTGTCTGGGATGCCGTGGCCTCTGGTTTCTTCCACGTCAATGTTGCTCTGGCTGTGACATTCCAGTGTTTCCTCCGTAAGAAGGAAAAGGAAGAGAAAGAATAGGAGGAAGAAGGGCTACTGCTTCCGACCTGCCGGGCACTGTGTGAAGGGCTGGGTCAACATGTTCTCATTTGATCCTCCTGACAACTCGATTGGGGTGGGTGGTGGAGATGTTCCCAGCGGTGGGGGGGGGGTGGGTCGGGGGAGAGGTGGTCACAGCTCCCAGTCTTATCTGCCCCCAGAGCCCAGGGTCTCCGGCCTCCTCTCCAGACTGTAAGCTCCTTGAAGACAGAACTGGGGTCTCTCATCTCTGTAGTTTCAGAGCCCAGCACAGAGTTATGACCCTTAGAAGATTCTGAGCAAACACCAAGTGTCAACAAATACTGATGCTCGGTGCATGAACACATGAATGAATGAGCACATGCCTCACCACACACCCTACCCAAAGTGACACTTCCCACTTCTACGGAAGAGTCATTCCTGCTGACCTAACCTCCAGGTGAGTAAAGGGGGAAATGTGGAATGTATGCTAGGGTGTCAGTATGTCCGGCATGCCTGCTGGCAGGGGACAGGGGGTTTGCAATGTGGTATTGCAGTTAAAAACATGGTCTCTGACGGGCTGTGATCTGGGTGCAAATCCCAGGTATGCTTCTTCTGGGCTGGGCGGCTTATGCAAGCAAGCACACCTCTCTGAGCCTCACAGGCGGTAACAGAAGGTTGTAAGAGACACGACCTCAAAGAGTTCTTGTGAGTAAGCGATGGGAGATCTATAAAGCCTTGGGCATAGGGTGTGGTATCTGGTAAACACTCCACAAACATCTATTATTATTATTATTATTATTATTATTGCCACTAATGTTGGGGTGAGCAGAAAGCAAGGTAGGCATGGGACAGCCACGGCGGGACAGTAGAGGTGGTCATTGTGCAGTTCCGGGTGAGCACCATTCAGAGGATGAAAAGACGCGGGCTGCCTATGACTGCATCAGTCAGCTATAACCATGATAAGGGTGCAGAACAAACCACTACCACGTCCCGGTGACGTGCAGTGAGAGGCGTGTATTTATCGAACCCGACTGTGGCTGAGCTGGGCTCTGCACTGAGGTTTGGGCTTAGGGTCATTCTGGGCCAGGCTGAGGGGCGTGATGGCTACCTTGAGGAGCTCTCCTCCGGGCCACAGCGGAAGCACACAAAGTTTCCTGGGTCCTAGCCTTGGAATGAGCACACTGTCACTTCCGTCTGACCCTTGTGGCCAAAGCCGGCCACGTGGCCAAACCCAACATGAAGGGCCAGGGACATAAACCCTACCTGTCCCTTGGCTGGGAAGAACAGTGAAGTTGCCTGGCTGAGGGAGTAGGCTCAGGGAGAAAGGAGGAGCTGGGGCCACTGATGCGTATACCCTAATAACCAAACACCAGCTGAACCCTGCAAAGGGGCCTCCCATTGCCCTGGCCTCCCTGCCTCACCAGCTTCCTCCTCGGGCTCTGCCTCATCAGCTCTTGGTCAAAATCTGGAAGAGACCCTTAGCAGTAACCTGCGTAGACCCCACCCCCATCTTCCCAACATCCGGACCTGCTCCAGGGAGCCATTAATCTCGGGCAATTTCTTTCCTCACTTGACTTGTTTATTTAAGGAAAACAAGTCGTTCCTAATTAGAAACGGTGCCGTGGAGATGCTCCGTGCCTCCTCCTAGGCTGCCGATGTGCAACCTCCTGCCTGGAATTATACCTGTGCTCCTAACATCTGTGAGTGTTTGTTCAGCGACAGTTTGAAAGCGCAGGCTTCTGGCGACAGGGACTTGGGCTGTGTGGGGGTCGAGGGAGCCAGGGGCAGGGAATACAAGGGCTTTGGATCTAAGGCACACAGGAAAGCAAACAAGCAATGCCCCGGCGCACAGCCCAGAGCTGGCCTGATCGGGGCGCTGACCCTCGGCAGGTGCACAGAACGAACCCATTCAAACCTGAAGAGCAGGCAGAGAAGTTCCAAAGGTTCAGAAGTGTTTTCTGTTTGGAGCCTCTCAGCAGTGTTTACACACTCACACACTCACACATACACCTGTACACCTCTACGGACACTCAGACCCTCGGAGATGCACATCTTGGAAACACACACAGTGCAGAAAACTCACACAAAAGTGACCTGGCCCCACAGATGAGCAAACACGCTCAGAAACACACCATGCACACCCAGAGATGTGCAGGGGAGCACAGTGCAACACCCCAGGTACATGTGCTGACACTCGCATGTACACAGGCAACACGCTCCGAAGTCACACTGCAACACCCCAGCACACACATTTAGAGACACTTGCAGACACATGGAGACCCAACTCAAAGGCATATTGTAACCAACATGCCTGGATACCGGCACTAGCAAACACACACAAACACTCAGAGTTACAACCAAGCATGTAACGCAACACACAGACACACTCGGCAGCACACATGTACTCACAAGTGCACAAAAAGTTTGCCCCGAATACACATAGTTGCACACCCGCAGAGGCATATGTACATACAGAGACACAATCAGAGGCATGTCCAACTCTCACAGGTGTACACGCCCACGAAGGCACACAGGTTCACAGGGACACTCGCAAGTGCGCAGCGCTGTGCACATGTGTACACGCAGAGACACAAGTTTGCACTTGCATCATCACCACACACACGTGTATCCTCACAGATGCCCACACAGACGTGTGCAGACAGTGTGGACAGCCAGCCCAGCACCAGCCCCTTGCCGCACAGCCCCTCACAGCACATGTGCGCAGCCTTGTGGCCATGCACAGACTGGTCACGGAGATGCACCCGGCTCACGTGCAAACAAGTGCATAACGCTCACAAGTGCACTTACGTCCCCACACTCACACTAACTCACAAAGGCACACCTTCTCTAATGGGCCATGCACATGCACACATACTCATAAACCCACACGGACGTGCTCTCATCCAAACCTGCGTGAGAACAAACGCACTCACACACATGTGTCCACACACAGCCACATCCTTCTCCACCAGGAGAGCAAACAGTTTCCTTCCTCAGTCAGGCGTGCGGACTGAGCTCGCCTGCGGCGGCATGGCCCCTGCCCCAGCCCCTCTGCACACCCATTAACTCACTCCCCGTCAGCAGAGATGGGGTCTGCCTTCCTCACGGCAGTGTCAGCGTGGAGCCCAGACAGCCCCGGTGTGGAGGGGGACATAGGTGTCCCAAGCCTCGGAACCACTCAGAAGACTAACATAAGACTGACCGACCTACTGCCTTCTCCCCACCATGTCAGCAACTCCCCGTGCCCCCGCCTCTACACACACATACACATGCAAGGCACTTTCCCAAGCGTGGCCGATCGTGCCCGGGACAACAGCCTCGCCAGCTCAGACAGCCTCCGCAGACTGAGTGCCGACGCCCGGACACAGGGAACTTCTCTGCCCTGGGTCCCCAGAAAGCTGCAGAGTGGAAGCAGTGCACACGGCTCACCTCCACCTCCTCCACCTCCTGTTGTCATGGTGACATAACAGCTGGATGCCTCCATGCCTCCCCAGATGGCCCGCAGCTCCCCACTAGAAGCTGCTGGTCCAGTCGTGCTTTTAGGTGGAAGCGGCGAAGGGGCAGGGACTGCAGGTGCCAGGTGATTGCAGAGAACAGGGGCCCTGCCCCCCAGCCAAGGATCACCTGGTGCTCACGTGGGACAGGGCCAGCCTCCCTGGGGAAGACAGCAGCCAGATGTCCGCGCGCAAGACCCGAAAACAGACAGCTCTGCTGCTGCATCTGCGGATCTCCACTCCTGTTTCCACTAGATCCGCTAAGTGCTTTCATGTACCATCTCGGTCCTCCCAACAGCCTTCTGAAGTCACTACTATGAGCTCCCCATGGTGCGGTGGAGGGAGCACAGTTTGGAGGGTGATGTGTGGTCAAACTCAGCTGTGCCTCAATCCCAAGCCCCTTAAACGCGAAATTACCCCAACTCCTGGGATTTAGAAAAATCTTGTCTGTGATAATTGCTCAGGGTCATAGAGTGTCTGAACTGGGACCTCTGAGAATACATGGAATCTCTTCCTTTTACAGAAGTTGCAACTGGGGCCAGAGAGGTCTAGTGATTTTCCCAAAGTCACACAGCAAACTCAAGGCGGACTTGAAACTGAACCTCCTGACCCAGAGATGGGGTTCCCCAGGATATCAAGAACGGGTCTCTGACTCCCTGGAGAAATATGTGGGTCTCGGCAGCCTAGGGAAGCAACTCCCAGCCTGGCTTCGGGTCAGGATCCCAAAGAAGAGCAGGAAGTCCTCACACCCCCACCTCATGCCTCAAATGCTGTCCGAGCCCCACACGCAATGTTCTTGCCCAGAGGCAGCCACCCAGCCCGAGCAGGTAATTACAGGGCCAGGGAAGTATGTTCCACCTTCAGGCTGTGGCTGAAGCAGGCACCTCCACTGCCTGCTTCACAGACCAGACTGTCCATCCCGATGACCCCAGTCCCAGGTTGGACCCCCAGTGAGGAAGCACAATGCCTTCCAGAGGGCTGTGGCCACAGGGGTGGCTTCCAAATGATTCTTGGAGACATGGTGGCCTCTTTGAATCATGCTTTTCATTAGGAGGAAGAATAATCCAGCCAAACTCATGAGCTGTGTGCTGGCCTCCTAGAAGCCTCTGGGAGCCTACAGTGTGGGGGACCACCCACGTCCTCAGAGCTGGGGACGAGAACACCAGGGGCCCCCATCCCACCGTCCACTCCAGCTCCTTCTCTGCAAAACCTTTGCACCTCCCGAGCTCCGACCTGAATGGTCTCATTGAGCGGCCCAGGAAACTTCCCCCAACCTTGGGCTCCTCTCAGGAGCTGCAGGGAACGGAAGGTGATCCCCGCCTCCCCTGGGGTCACTGCCAGGGAGGCGAGTCCTCTCCCGCTATGGCACTTGGGGCTGCTGGAAGGGCTTGGATGGAGGTGATCCAGCCAAATGGGTCCCTCTGCCCCTCAAGTCACTCCCTCTCCTTACACACACACACACACACACACACACACACCGGGATGGACATAAGCAAGCCTGCAAAGCACTGGACACAACGCCCATCACCTGGGCAACCCCGGGTGCTGGTTGCAGATAACAGGGAGCCTCGTCTACTGGAGTGTCACCTCCAGCAAAGCCCTCGCAAAACCAACTTGAGAACATGACCAGTTCTCCTCCCTCAGAGCTCTGAACGCACCAATACATCAACCAGATTAAAAGGGCTCCCTGCCTTGCCCCTGGCCAGCTCGGCCTGAGCAGCCCTTGAGTGCCTGCCTTTGGGGACCAGGCAGGATGTCCAGGGGAAGGATGCTGTGGATAAGCCAGCGCGTCCCACCCTCTGCCAGAGGAAAGTTTGTCATTTACCCAGAGCCGGGCTGTCACCACTGTAGGTTCTTTACTCACCGGGCTCTGGACGCTGAACCCCCAGCCTGCGGAGAAGTGGCTAGAACTGGAAGCCCGGGCGAGGGGCATGAAGAAGCGTTTCGCAGTAGCTGCTCGGGGCCCCACTCCCTTAGGGAACCCTCTTACCCAGTTCAGCCAGCGCCACCCTTACCTGAGAGGGTCTCAGCCACTTGCAAACTCCGCCCGCGGAGCCCCGCGGGCGTCCAGGGTTCCTCTCTGAGACTCCTTCGCCCCCCTTGCTCGGCGTGCCGCTCCGTGGGCGCCTTCCCGGCTGGCAGCCGCTGCAGTGGTATTAGGGAAAGCGGATCTGGGTTTCCTTTCTGGGCACCAAGGCTTCTCCAGCCGGGCCCGGGTGTTACTTCTCCGGGTCTGGTGCAAGGGGCATCCTCCGCGCCTCCAGCGGGAAAGTGGAAGTGTGCGTCCTGGATTGCAGCAGCGGCGACAGCAGTGGCGGGGGACGAGGAGGCGGTGGCGACGCCAGCCGGCGAGCTGGGGAGACGGGCGGAGGCAGAGGAAGTGAAAGCCGGGCTCCTGCGAGCCTGGCGCTCGGGCGGGCGGCACTGCGGGGACCCCGCGCCACAGCGAGGCCCCCGCTCCACGGTGAGGCCCCGCGCGCACACCCGTCCCGGGGATGCCCGGGCCCGGGGAGCTTGGGGCGCGGGCTGCGGCTGGACTCGAGTCCCCACTGCCTCGACTCTCGTTGCCTCCTCCCTGCCGCGATCGTCGCTACCCTGGACTTAAGGTCTCCAGCCCTAGCAACCCGCGCCGCTGCCGCTGCTGCCGCCGCTGCCGCCAGCAGAGCCTCGGCTCGGCGCGCTCCTCACACGGAACCACAGCACTGCCTACCGCTTAACTCCTTGCATGCCACCTGGCCCTCCCGCAGCCTCCCGGGGAGCTGGGCAGACCCGGTGCCAGGCCTGCTGCGGAGCTCGGGCCAGGGCCTCCGCCTGCCAGCCTCAGTGTACTCTGCTGGAAAAAAAAAACGGTCCGTTCTAGGACCGTCTGGAGAATTAACTGAGACTATTATGCCGACTGTCAAGCTGCCTGGCATTGAGTGAGCACTCAATAAATAGCAGAGTTTTCCTTGCTGCTGCCGCCGCTGCTGCTGTTCATGAGACTCAACAGGACACCTCACAGATGGTAACCACCCAGTAGAGGGCAGTTTGGGTTTTGGTATTTAGTTTGTTGTTTCCAGAGGCAGTAGGTTTAAGCTGTGTGACCTCAGGCTGATCACTTACCCTCTCTGAGCTGGTTTCAGAGATTCCTCCCGAGCTCTGGGACGGTGGGTATGTCTCAGCACCCACTCTGAACCATCTGTAAAGTGGAAGCAATAAAGAGTGATAGATACGCGAATCTGCATGGAGCCACAGCCCAGCTCTGGGAAAGGAACCTATCTTCTGACGTGGCACATGACAAGAACTCCCTAGGTGCCAGACACCCAGTTCGGTGGTTTTAAACACACTATCTTATTAAACCCTCTGAACAACCCAGGAGGCGGCTAGCTCCATCCCCATTTCTCAGATGGGAGAACCGAGGCCCAGGGACGTTAAGCGGCTCACCTTTGGCTGGTGGAGCTAGAAAGTAGTGGAGCTGGGGTTTGAACCCTGGACTTTCTGGCTCCAAACCAGGATCTGCTGAGCTTGGGACTCAAGCAGAGGCTCTCGAGTGGCCATGGGCAGGCTGTTCTTTGTCGGGACTAGCAATGAGAATTGGCACCGCCATTTATTTTATGAGAGCATATTGTTTTTCCAACGAATCCTTCTTTAATGTAGATAACTTGAAAATGCTGAAAAGTATGAAGAAACACTAATCAAGTTCTATTCCCACCACCTGAGACAATGGTTATTAATAGCTTGATATCTAACATCTTTATACCTGCATGTAAAGGCTGTTGACACAAGGAGAATCTCCCTAATAGCGCCCCCCCCAGGGATGGGAATTGGGCCCCCCATGAAGTAAATGAGCCCCAGGGTTGGAATTAAGCAGGGGAGGCCCCAGCGCTGGGCAAGTGTCCCTCGGCTGGTCACTTGTGCCCCCAAGCCTGTGCCTCAGCATGTATGCGAGGACGAACAACATCTTCCCGGCCTGCTTGATGGGGCTGTTGGGGAAATGACAGATTATAAAACACCTTGAGAATGGCAAAGGCTGGAAAAATACAATGGTGATATTATAATCATCGCCACCATCATCATCAAAATATAAAAGAACAGAATGCTACGGCATTTGGTTGGTGGAGGTTAAAAGTGGGAACTCGGGAGACAAGATTGTTTTTCCCCGCATGGACGGCCGCCTGACCCACTACAATTTACTGAAACACCTGTCTGTCTTTCTGTCACGGCTCTGTGAGGCCGCCTTTGTCATAAAGCCTGCGTCCCTGTGTGTGGAGGGGTTACGTCAGTTCCACTGGTCAATCTGGTTATCTTTGTGTCAGATTTGGTCATCTTTATCATATGGTCTCAATCATTATAGTTTTCTAAGAGTCTTGATATCAGTAAGACGTGTTCTTCCTCTCTTTTTTTTGCCTACAAGATTACCCCCGGCCTTTCGCACTTGCCTATATTGCATGAGAGAATCCGTGTATCAGATCCTCCACGCCACAGTGACAGCGACACAAGACCTGTTCGGTTGGGATGGCATGGAGCCTTCGGGTCAGTGTGAGGAGCTGGTCATCTTTCTAAGATTGAGAGGTTTCCCATCCCCTACCTCACACCACACACACAAATCAACCCTGGTTGAGCTGTAGGTCTAAACATAAAAGGCAGAACAACAAAGCTTTCAGAAGCTTATAGACGGAATAATCTTTATATCCTTGGGGTAAAAAAATGATTTCCTGAACGAGGCAGAAAGCACTCTCTGTAAAGAAACACACTGATATATGTCATTCCATTAAAATCAGAAGACCCTCTCTTTAGGAAAAGACTCCGTCAAAAAGAGAGTAAAAAGTCAAACCACAGAAAACGGATATTTTCAACGTGTGTAACTAAATAGGGGCTCCAATCCAGAATTTGCAAAGAATTTCTACAAGTTGGTAAGTAAAAGTCAGAAAGCCCAACCAAATACAGACATTTCACCAAAGAGGATGTCCAAAGAGCCAATAAAGTCACTACAAGGTGCTCAACCTGATTACAAATCCAGGACATTCCTGTTAAAATGATAAGGAGCTACATCTATGTTGAAATTGCAAGATGGACGATCCCAAGTGCTGGTGAGAATGTGGGACAACCAGAAATGGACTAGGCTGCTGTCAGGGGTGTGCGTTGGAACACATGCTCTGAAAAACCATGTGGCATCGTCTACGAGAGACGCCCTCCCGATGGCCAGCATTTCCACCCCCAGGATGCAGCCCCCAGAAACGGGTGCTATGTCCCTCCAAAGACAAGTACAGGGCTGTGTGCAGCAGCGATTTCTGTGGCCTTGTGCAGGGATTTTCACAGCCCCCAACAGCTAAAATGTGTGCCAGCAGTAGACTAGGCTAAGTGTGTGTGTGTGTGTGTGTGTGTGTGTGTGTGTGTGTGTAGTCATACAATGAATACTCTACAGCAATGTAAATGACCAAGTCCCAGCCACACACGACTACTACACAGGTGAATCTGGCAAGCATAATGTTGAGTGATAGAAATGACACCAAAGAGTACTTGCCGTATGTTTACTTTCTTTTAAATTATATTTGATGGATTATGCTATCACAGTTGACCTGATTTTCCCCCTTCCCTTTCTTCCACCCAGCACTGCCCACTCCCTCAGGCAATTCACCATTGTTCATGTCCAAGGGTCATGTGTATATGTTCTTTGGCTACTCCATTTCCTATACTGTACTTTATATCCCCATGGCTATTCGGTAATCACCTATTTGTACTTCTTAATCCCCTCACCTCTTCCCCCATTTCCCGACACTCCCCTCTCATCTGGCAACCATCAAAACACTCTCCGTATCCGCGATTCTGTCTTTGTTCTTCTTTTTGCTTAGTTTGTTCTTTAGATTCAATTATTGATAGATATGTGTTTTTGCCATTTTATTGCTCATAGTTTTGATCTTCTTTTTCTCGAATAGGTCCCTTTAACATTTCATATAATAATACTTTGGTGATGATGAGCTGCTTTAGTTTTTTTTTTGTCTGGGAAGTTGTTTATCTTCCCTTTGATTCTAAATGATAGCTTTGCTGGGTAGAGCAATCTTGGCTTTAGGGCCCTGCTTTTCATGACTTTGAATATTTCTTGCTAATCCCTTCTAGCCTGCAAAGTTTCTTTTGAGAATCAGGTGATAGTCTTATGGGAGCTTCCCTATAGGTAACTAACTGCTTTTCTCTTGCTGCTTTTAAGATTCTCTCTTTACCTCTAACCTTTAGAATTTTAAGATTTTTTTTTCCTTTTTCAATGTATGGTTGCTTCTCTAACGCCCCCTACTGGAGACCTGGTCTGTACCCTAGGCATGTGTCCTGACTGGGAATTGAATCCGTGACCCTTTGCTTTACAGTCCGGTGCTCAATCCACTGAGCCACAGCCAGGTAACCTTTGGCACTTTAATTATGATGTGTCTTGGAGTGGGCCTCTTTGTATTCACCTTGTTTGGGACTCTGTGCTTCCTGGACTTGCATGTCTATTTCCTTCACCAAATCAGGGAAGTTTTTCTTCATTATTTTTTCAGATAGATTTCCAATTTCTTGCTCTTTCTTTTCTCCTTCTGGTACCCATATGATGCAAATGTTGGACCTCTTGAAGTTGTCCCAGAGACTGCTTACACTATTCTCATTTTTTAAAATTCTTTTTTTTTTCTTGTTCTGGTTGGTTGTTTTTTTTGCTTCCTTAAGTTCCAAATCATTGATTTGATTCTCAGTGTTAGCCACTCTCAGCACCTCTGTGTTTGTTCTATGGATTAGGTGGAGCTGCTTTGATTCCTTGTCTTGGTAGCGTGGCCTAATGGAGTAGGTGTCCTGCAGGGTCCATGGCACAGCCTCCCCTATCACCCAAGCTGGGTACTCAAGGAGCACCCTTTGTGTGGGCTGAGTGCACTCTCCTCCTGTCGTTGAGCCTTGGTTGCTGTTGGCAGGTCAATGGGAGGGATTTATCCAGGCCAGTCAACTGCAAGGATTGGTTATGAAGGCCACCAACCTCTGCCCTCCGTGGAGGATTGGCTACCCAGGGGCAGGGAGGGGTGCTTTAACGTGGTCTGCAGCTGTAGGCCCAGTGCACAGGCTCTGGGCTTTCCTGGGTGGTGCAGGTCAAGGTCAGCCCCGACCTTTTTTTTTTGTCCAGGGCCTCCCTGCCTGAGCTATAATACAGTCTGAGATGGCTGCCACTTGTGCTGGGCTTGGAGATCCCCAGGTNCACTCTCCTCCTGTCGTTGAGCCTTGGTTGCTGTTGGCAGGTCAATGGGAGGGATTTATCCAGGCCAGTCAACTGCAAGGATTGGTTATGAAGGCCACCAACCTCTGCCCTCCATGGAGGATTGGCTACCCAGGGGCAGGGAGGGGTGCTTTAATGTGGTCTGCAGCTGTAGGCCCAGTGCACAGGCTCTGGGCTTTCCTGGGTGGTGCAGGTGAAGATCAGCCCCGACCTTTTTTTTTTTTGTCCAGGGCCTCCCTGCCTGAGCTATAATACAGTCTGAGATGGCTGCCACTTGTGCTGGGCTTGGAGATCCCCAGGTGAAGCCACGCTGTGAATCTAGCCAGCTGTTGCTTGTTTGGTAGGATTTAGGAAGTTCTGAAGCATAAGCCAACACCAACCATTCATATGGAAAAGCAGCTGGGGTTGGCCCTTAAATTCGGTGGGGCGGAGTCTCTGGGGATCTCCAAGGTGCGTCAAACAGTGTTAGCCAGGTTGATGGAGTCTCAGACCCAGCACTAGTCTGCTGGCTCTGTGGGGGAGGGTTTAGAAAAGGGACAATGGCCTCTGCTCACCTTGATGCCAGATGCTTCAATTTTGCCCGGTATGCCACCGGTACCCCTCATCACTGGAGCCCAGAGGGAGTGAGTCTGAGTAGGTGAGTCTGTATGTGATTTCTTTAAGAGGAATTACTTAGGGCTCTAGCAGTTTCTTCCACCACTCAATCCCCGCTGGTTTTTGCAGCTGGAAGTTGTGGGAACTTATCTTCCTGGCACTGGAACCTTGGGCTGGCGGGCCTGATGTGGGACTGGGACTCCTCGCTCCTAAGATATCCCTCTTGAGTTTTTATCCACCACACGTGGATGTGGGGCCAGCCCGTTCCATGTCTCCGTTCCTCCTACCAGTCTGGATGGATGTGGTTTCTTTAGTTTCGTAGTTGTCAGACTTGCATTCAGCTCGATTTCTGATGGTTCTGAGTGGTGGTGGTTCTATATTTTGGTTGTAGTTTTGATGTGGTTGTGCAAAGAGGGGAGCCCTGTCTTCTCTGCTGCGTGTTTTCATTTGCACAACGTTCGAGGCAGAATGAGGTTGAGGCGGAACTCAACTTCAGCGTCAGAAGCCAGGATGGCGGGACACCTGAGGCGGATGCGAGCTGTCGTTGCGGGGAGCATGTGCGGTTTCTGGCACGCTGGGCGTCTTTTCTTCCTTGCTCTGGCCAGTAACTGCACCAGTGTTTGTGTAAAGTCGCTGATCCGTGCGTTGACGTATTGAGCACTTTTCTGTACATGTGTTAAATCTTAACTTGCGAAAAAGCTGTGTTTTATGTGAGAATTCTTGAGCAAAATAGAACTGGGTTCAAACATGAGCTTGGTTGCTCTCTGGCTGTGGGACCATGGTCCGGTTACTTAATCTCACCGAGCCTCGGTTTCCTCATCCATAAAATGGGAACAGTAATAGTATCTACGTGATGGGATGGAGTGAGGATGAAAGGGCTTTGAGTGAAATAACAGACGCAAAGCATGAGGCCTGCACTCCAATAACACTGGCTGGTGACGATCACAGGTCATGCTCCACAGCATTACATCTATCTCCTAGCAAAGGGGTGTCTTAGAAATAACCGACTAAACCTGAGTTTGAATCTCAACAAGGGTTGCCAGGTCAAATAGAAGATGCTCAGTTACATTTGCAGTATAAGTCTATAATTTTACATGGGATCTGCTTATCCTAAATTTTTTCTCATTGTTTATCTGGCATTCACATTAAGTGGGTGTCCTGTATTTTCATTCGTTAAATCTTGCCACCCTGACCTCACAGTTACCAGCTGTGTGTCCTGGGGTAACTTGCATGACCTCTCTGACCTTGGTTGCCTATAATCAGTGTCAACAGGAGAATGGAGCGGGTTGGAGTAGATGGGCGTTCCCAGCACGTATTGCGCACGTATTTACGCCTTTCATTTCCCATTGTCTCCCTCCCTCCTCTTCTGTTCTTTTCTCTTTCCTTGCCCAAGTTTTAGGGTCACCAGAGTTCCCCACAAACACTGTTTAGTCCCTTTGCTGGCCTTTGCAAAGAAGAGGCTGTGATTAGCTATAGAAAGTAAGTAGTGAAGCTGCAGGCTTTTGTCTAACACACACACACACACACACACACACACACAGGGTCAACTTTGGCAGGAAGGGATGAGGTCACCTTCCCCTGGACCCAACCACTGGACACAATCGTAACTTGGGCTAAGGGCTTGCACCACTCTGCTAATCTCAGGCCTGATTTGTGTTTCCAGCGTCTGAGAGGAACCTCAGCCCCTCTCCACACCTTCCATTTCAGCTCAGATTTTTGTTATTTCTAGCCAAAGTCTATCTCAGGACTCACAGAGGAGAGAGAAGAAACACAGCGATCTTTGAAATAAATCATAGAGATTAAAGCAGGGTGATGTAAGAGAGTTTCCAAGCATGAGATCAAGTAACCCCTCTGAGCCACATTCATAACACAAGTCACTGACTGATACATCACTGTCATTTGAGCCACGGTGTCTAAAAATAGGATTTGCTCTCATTTCCTTGAGAACCTGATGGTGGGGTAGTGAGTGGGCTGTGGGGGGTGGTAAGCAACTCCTTTCTGATGACATGTTTCCAAAGTGGGAAGATGGGAACTTGCGTTTAGAAATGTCAGGCAAACCCTGGCAGGGCTCAGAGGGTTAGGATGAAGGACTCTGGAGTCAACAGGACCTGGGGTGGAACCCCAGCTTGGCCACCTCCTACCTGGGTGGCCTTGGGTAAATCAATTAACTTCTCTGGGCCTCATCGTTAAAGACACAGAGGAGAGTAGATGACAGACACACAGAGACCGTTCACCGCAGTGCCTGCTGCATGTGTGACATGTTACACGTGCACACCCAGAATTCTAGCACGCGTGGGCTGCCCACTGGCAGACTTCTTTTCAGGGACGAAACCCTGACTCACACATCGCCGTGAAGGTGTGGAGGAGAGGCTAGGGTTGAGAGGAAGGAATGGCGAAGGTCACCGTGACATTGTCTTGGGTGCACATACATGATGGAGGAGGTCCTTTAATTGCAAGGAGTTTGGGTACCATGCCCAGGTGGGCTGACCACTCCCACCTGCATTTATGCTTCCTCCGAGGCCCCCCTGTCTGCTCCCTGGGCCGTCCGCTCAGCCTGACTGTGAGTTCTCAGTAACCCCCTGTCCCATCGGGTCATGGCTGGCTTTGGTCGGCCGTGCAAGGTCCTGGACATCAAGAGCTGTGTCTTTTAACCACTCTCCTGCCTAGCGCTCAGCATGGTCCTTGGCACGCAGTAGGTAGTCTTTGTTCAGGCTGCTGTGGCAAAGACAGCATGACCCGAGCAGTGTATCAACAACAGAAATTCCTTCTCTCACAGTTCTGAAGGCGGGGTGTCCAAGTTAAGGCCCCAGCAGATTCAGTGTCCAATGAGGGCCTCTTTCTGGTTCACCAATGGCTGTATTCTTGCTGGGTCCGAACACATGGCGGAGGCGGGGGAGGGAGCTCTCCGGGGTCCCTTTGTGAGGGACTAATCCCACTCATCAGGACTCTGTCCTCACGACCTATTCACCACCCACAGGCCTTACCTCCAAATGCCATGCCGTGGATTAGGGGTCATCCTATGACTATTGGCGGGACAAATGTTCAGTCTGTCGCATAGGTGCTCAGCAAAAAATTGGTGAATCCCTAAAACTGCCCGGTATTACTGCAGTTATTACACAGACGCAAAGAAAACCTTGTACGATGAGGGAAGTTCGCTCGTTAAAATCCCGGTGAGAGACGCAACGGTACACAGAAATGTGTGCCGCGGCCCATTCTAACGGCGGAAAAGTGAAACAATCCAAGTGTGCATCAGCGAGAGAATAGATGGATCAATTCGGAAATATTCCTAAAGGGGCAGCACTGGGCAGCCGTGAAAATTAATGAACTAGAACTCTGTCACCGCGCATGAAGTTCAAAATCACAGCCGAGCGGGGGAGCAAGCGCTAGTTGTGAAAGGCCATACGCAGAAAAACGCCACTGCATGAAGTCCAGAAATCTGAAAAACAATTCAGTATATTTTTATGAGCACCCGCACACATGTGCAGTAAAGTATGAACGCGTACATGGGAATGATGGACGCGCAATTCGGGGGCGAGGTCGCCACTTCTCGGGGAGGGAGTGCAGCGGGGAGGAGAGCAGGGAGTTTTAGCGGTGTTTTTGATGTTTCAGACCTAAGGCAATGTGGTAGGTAGGTAGAAGTTCTATTGTTTTCTGCATTTTTTTTGGTATGCCTGAAATATTTCATTAAAGAAAAAAAAAAAAACAAGGCAACAATTGAGAGTGAAGGCTAGAGCGGCACTGGCCTGATTCTGACTCCTGTTCTGACGTTTGCTGTGTGTCTTCAGGAAGGGATCTAACCTCTCTGAGCTTCAGTTTTCCCAACATTACAACGGGGCTAATACATCCCGGAAAAATGAAATTAGACAATATGTATAATTATTTAAAGCACTCAACAAATGAGAGCTATTCTCATAAGGAATTGTCCACGACAGTCCATTTCAAATGATTTGAGAACAAGAAACATCCAAGAAGGTCACCCGTTTGAAACCTTCTTTACGGATGAAACCCCCGAGGTTGGAGTCGTGACATAAATGGTTTCAGGTCATGGGTGTGTGAAGACGGAATGGAGGGTCCGGGGTGTGGGGGGGGTCCCTGCTGGGGAGGGCGCTGCAGGGAGAGGCCCGCTGCTCGGGGCTCTTTCCACAAAACCTACAGAAACCCTGGTTCCTTCCAGGAGCCCATGCTGGTCATATGGGGCGCGTGCAAACATTGGGACGTGGATCCCAAGGGCGCAGGATGCCCCCTGATGTGGCTGCAGCCTTTCTATCTGAGTTCCAAAGCACCTTTTCCGCATCATTGAACGGGCTGAAAATGATGTTATAAGCTCATCCGTTTCTAATTTAGATTTTTAAATGGTAAAAAAAATCTGACGCCTAACAGAAATATGCCTCTGTGAGCGCAAAAATACACACGGTACAATGCACTCTTTGTAATAGTCCCGGAATGGAGACAATGCAGATGTCCATCAACAGAAAAATGGATAAATAGTGTTGCGTTCGACAGAATACTATCCAGCCGTGGGAATAAAAGAACGATGTCTCCCATGACCACAACGGATAAATGTCACATATTGTGAACAAAAGAAGCCAGACCTAGCCCTGGCAGGTGTGGCTCCGTTGGTTGGAGGATCGTCCCATAACCAAAAGGCTGTGGGTTCGATTCCCGGTCAGGGCACTTATCTAGGTTGTGGGTTCGATTCCTGGTCAGGGCACTTATCTAGGTTGTGGGTTCGATTCCCAGTCTGGGTGCATATGGAAGGCGACTGATCGATGGTTCTTTCTCATAGCGATGTTCATCTCTTTCTCTTCCTCTCTCTCTCTAAATGCAATGAAAAATCCTGTGGTGGTTATTTAAAAAAACGAAGTCAGACCTAAAGATGCTGTTAGAAGTCGGAACACCGGGGATGCTTCGGTGGGAGGCCACTGCTGGAGGGGCTTGGTGATGCATCATGGGGCTGATAATCCTTCTCTTTATTGATCTGGGTGCTGGTTACCTGCACACTTATTATTTGCACTTTAATGGCTCTGCATTACTCTTTAATTCAAATGTTTTTTAAATGTGAAAATTAGCCGGTTCCAGTAATTTCATCCTTTATTAGTTACCAATACCTATGCGCCATCACGAATCAAGCCATGTAATAAAGAGGGGAGATGTAGGCCTCTAAATGAACATCCTCTCCGAAGCCTTGACCTTGAACACACCCGCTGAAACCAGCTTTCATTTCAGGCTCACTGAAAGGGGGGTTGTCCACCCAGGACCCGGCCAGATGGAGATAAGGGCCATTACTCAGGACATCCGATCCAGGGAGACAGGCGAACCACCCAGATTATCTGATTTGGCAGTTTCCTGGCATCAAATGACCCAGATAATGGTCAGACTGCCACGGCGACACCGCACATTCTGGCCAAAACACCCATGAGCCGGACCCTGTCCCTGGGGCCATATTTGTGGGCAGAGAGGAGAGAGGCCTGGGCCACTCTCGGGTCGAATTTCTGCAAGAGGAGCCGTGGCGGCCCTGGGAGAGTCTGCAGAGGCCACGGAAAAAGCTAAGACAGCCCTGGATTCCCAGGGGCCCCGGGCAGGTGCCCTGGCCAGTTTTGCACTGGGGCTGGCTCTCCCATGGCCTCCTCAGGATGCAGTCTGAGCCACTGAGCACGGAGCTCTTTTCATCTGACAGCCCGAGCAAGAAGGTGATCTCCTTGGTGTTATTTCCATCTTTCAAGGGATGAAACTGAGGTACAGAGGGGTTAAATGCGTCACCCAAGGGTAAATACCAGACAGGAGTGGACTTGGTGATTTGTGAACTTACTCTCTCAATGCTTCTCCCGCCAGTCTGTCCCCGCCGAGCGCTGTTCCCATCTCTTACCCGAGTTCCTCCTGCATCAGGCCTCAGAGGCTCAGTGAGTTTGGGGCCCCTGCAAAGCCGGCACCAAGAAGGGATTAGAAGTGCATGGGTGGATTTGTTGGAGGAAACCTCTGTGGAGGTTGAAGAGAGCAGAAGCAGGACTGAGTAGGCAGAGCCTTCAGACCGGGATGCGGGTCTGACACCTGGGAAAGGAGAAGGGGAAGGAAGACTGGGCAGGAGGAGCCTCAGAGCACAGCTGGGCTCTGAGAAAGGCTGGGCCAGCCCAGCGGGCGCTCCGAGTGAGGACTGTCTGCTGGTGGAGTCCCAGGTTGGGCGGGGATGGCCCAGGCTGCTGGTCGTTAATAGATGGAGGGGTCGGTCAGCACGTTTCACAGGAGGCAGAGGGAGCATCAGTTTATTTGGAACATGGGTTATGAGGAGGGCAGAACTGTCTCTTAAAAACATCGGGACTGTTACTGCGTGGCCATCTTCCCCTCTGGAAGCTGCACAGGGTAGGAGGCAGCCCCTGCAGACAGCAAGTCTAGAATATAGTAGATGCTCAGTTAGTACCTGTGGACTGAAAAACTCTCTGGACCAGCTCCTCAGTGTTTGGTGATTGCCATACATTTCCTGAGGAGGTTTCGTGCAGCGTATTCTAGTGATGAGGGCGAGGGAATGGCTGTTGGGTTTGGGTGTAGGCCTTAGACCCAGCTCTTCCGATCTGTGGGACCTTAGGCAAGTCACCTCACCTCTCTGTGCCTTTGTTAACTCATCTATAGAATGGGACAATATCTACCCATTGGCTATCACTTGTCTGTTTTGAGTTCCAATGAGATGCTGCTATCATGGTACTTTTATCATCATTATTACATCAGCAGATTTATGTGTAAATAGTTCCTTTCAGTGCTTGTGATGATTTAAATAAACTGTAGGGCCCCTGTACCCCAAAACATGAATACTACCTCAAAGGACATCATTACTTCCGTGGAAAAATCCTACTCCACATACATCGGCCCACCTGTTATGGAGAGGAACTGCATGGAGCATAGACTGTCTTGAATCACCTGTGGCGTGTTCAGTTGTCCGTACCCCAAGCCTGCCCTTGAAGCCAGTGTCCATATCTTACTTGCCTATGTACTGTTAGCACTTAGCAAGGGGCTTTCTCATCATAGGGGCGGATAAATGCACATCCCTGCTGTCAAACTGGAGACACAGCCACGTGACCATGTGCCCCAGGCACTAGTTAACTTAATCCCCACAATGGGCCCATGTGGACAGCAGTGCACCCATCCTCTGCATGGAGAAACTGAGGCCCACCGAGGCACAGTCACTTATCTGCACTTGCAAACTTGCAGTTTCAGGCCCGATTCACCCTGGCTTCATCCCAGGGTTTTTCCACTGTGACACGTGGCTGTCAGGACTGCCAATCAGGTCACACTAAGGCGCTGTCCACACAGCAGCACAGTGCCCTCAGTTCTCCTCAGAGACTCCAGCCTGGCCTTCAGGGAAATGCTCTTGGAAACCAGCCTCTTCTGGCACATTCCGATTCACAGATGCATGCATCTCCTGGGAGAAGAGAGAACCACGGCTTGCGGGCTGGAGGATTTTTACCTGGGTGTTAAGGAGAAGGCAGCCTGACCCGGTTACAGAGCAGCTCCAAGAAGCTCCTGTAATTTGAATGTCACCTCCCTGCCCTTCCTCCCCACCATGTCTTCACCGTTCAAACTTCTTGCCTGCAAACACACTCGGGAGCAACAGTCCATTAGTAACAGCAGGCACCGCCCCTGGGCCTTTACTGCATGCATGTCCGGGGTTCCCTGGTCTGGGACCATCACAGCCACGTTAGCCTCGCCAGTCTCACAGCTGCCATGTACGGCAGGTATTCCTGCCCCCATTTTCCAGGTGGAGAAACTGAGGCTCAGGGAAATAAGGCAACCTGCCCAACGTCACGGAGCGGGTAAGGGGCACAGCGGAGAATCTCAGGATCCCGCGTGATCAGCATCTGAATGTGAGACGAGAGGACACCAGCAGCCAGAACAGAGCTTGGAGTTCCACCGCCCACCTCCGAGGCAGCAGTTCCTCAAAGGCATATGGAGACAGCCTTGTCCTTGGCACCGTGCCTCCCGTCCCCGGCTTGTCCACCCTCCAGACTCAGACAGGGCAATCTGACGGCACCAGCTGCGGGGCAGAGTCTTCATTCCTCCCCAACAGGCAGGGCTCGGTCCACACCCCGCCTTGGCCTGTGCTAGGTCTCCTCCTCGGAATGTTCATTCCTTCCTTCCACTTCTCAGTCCAAGCAACTCCAGCTCAGCTTGCAGTACCAAATGGTGCCTTCCCCTGGGGTGCCTTGGTTCCTGGAACCCCATGTCCTCACTTATGAAGCAGCGTCAGGGAGGGCAGAGGAAAACCAGTTTGGCCAAAGAATCTTCTTATTCTCCTTATGCCTTTTGACATAATCAGTCTAACTCACAGAAATACATTTCAACAACCATTTTCGGAAGCTGGAAACCCTCCCTCCACCCCTCAAACCCTCGCTCCACCCCTCTCCTCACATTTGTCGTTCTGTTTGCCCAGAAGAGGACACGCCATCTGTGTGAGAACTGTTCCTCCTTGCTCGAAACTTGTGGGTCTGGAGGAAGATACCCCTACATGCGGAGGGGCATCCTTGAGTCCAGCCGAGCCAGTAGAATCTATTGCTCCCAGCACAGTGATTGGTTAGGGATTAGCACATGACCAAAAATTAGCCAATCAGAGAGCTTCCCTGGGAATTTTCTGACTGATGTTGGTGAGAAACAGCCCTGTTTCATGTGATCTTAGGTTTGAAGGCCCAGAGCTACCTATGACATTGGTCTTAACCCAGTGGGCATGACTAGCTTGAGGGAATGAACCAACATACGGCAAAAAGCTAGAGAAAAAGCTTGTTGTTCCCAAGATCAGCTATACCCCTGATCTTTATGCAATTGGGTCATAGGAGCCAATAAAGTCTTTGATAGGTTCAAGTTCAGGGTGGATTTTGGTCCCTTACAACCATAGAGTTCTAACAAATATGCTCTAAAGCTCCTTCTCCCATTGTGTTATGCCATAATGTGGTCCATAAATGTTTATTTCAGGACCTGGTATGGACCAGGCACTCTGCTAAGTGACGGGGAGTCAAGAGTGAGACAAAAAATATGGCCCCGCCCATGCAGAGCTCGCTGTCTGGAGCAGCGGGGCCCGATGCAGTGGCCACGATCCACATGTGGCTGTTTGATCCTAAAGTAATTAAAATTAAGTAAAATCTAAAATTCCGTTCCTTGGTCTCACTTTCTACATTTCAAGTGCTCCATAGGCACTGTGGCTGGTGGCTGTCGGATCGGGCCGCACAGACACGGAACATTCCCATCAGCCCAGAACCTTCTATGGGACAGCGATAGAGACTTGCTCATCAGAGGGCTGTTCCCCAGACCCGCAGCAAGAGCCTCAGCTGGGGGCGCGGTGGAAATGCAGAGAAGCTCGAGTTCCGTCACAGACCTGCCATTCAGCAGGATCGCTGCAACTTTGTTATGTTCACATTCTAAACTGGGGGAAGGGCAGGGGAGTGGGGAGTGGTGAATGCTGAAACACAGTTAAACGAAAGACTGCAAGGGAAACAGTTTTATTACTCACAAGTCCCCGAGGAGGAGGTACCAGCTGATTCAAAGGGCCTCACGGAAAGGTCAAGGCAAAATACAAGGGGCACATGCTATTATTAGTCCGTGGGCTGAGTGCTTTGGCGTCCCTAGGCTAATACTGGATCGGTTGATTCAAACCAAAAAGAGCAGGGTTTTGGTGAGCTTCCTGGTCCTGTGAGGCAGGGAGCATGCGAATCACGAGGACCTTTGGGGGAGGGGTTATGTCAGGAACGTACGTTTCCTTGTGACTCTGCAGGCTGTTATCTAGAGCTCATGCTCTCGGAAAAGGGACTCACAGGACCCTGTGAGGACCCTGCAGGCCAGGTGGCCGCACTGAACAGGTGCTGAGGCAGCGCCGCCATGGGGTTGTGTGGCCGAACTCTCAACAAAGGTGCCCGGTGACTTGCGCACACATAACGCTTTGAGAAACCCTGTCCTGACTGCCGCTCCTAGTGTAGCCCCGTCTGCCTGACTCCACCACAGCCACCCTTCCAGGGGCAGCAGAGAGGGTCCCAAAGGTGAGACGGGCCGGCAGGCCGGCCTGGCCTTTGGCTCCCTGACCTCTCCTGGAGCCACGAAATGTAAAACTGGTGCCAATCCACTAAGCAAAGGCTTGTAGGATTTGTGTTAATAAGGACTACGTTTGGGGCTTGGCAGCAATCCCCCCCTCCCCAGGGATAGCTTGTCCATGATTTGTTTCTTTGCGGTAAAACCATGGCAGAGAGTTGGAGCGATGAGACATTGGTGCTGCGTTAGTTTTGTACTTTTCCGGATGGAGGAGGAAGGCCCTCACCATGTGGCCTAGAGTTCTGCCTGTTCAGATGCTGTGAAGCGCGTGGTCACCCCTGCGTGGGTTCAGAGGCTGTCTAACGAACCTGGCCTGATGGAGAATCCCAATGCTCTTTGCAAAACCAAATACACACACACACACACACACACACACACACTCAACCAATTGGTGGTACCCAACCATAACCAAGAAAGACGGTAACAAATTCTCCATTTAAATGGCAGATTGTGACCTTTATGTTTGAAATCATTTCAAACATCCTGTTTATAGCTTTGGGGTTCTGGCACTCAATAATCCTCTAAATTCTTTTCCTCTGCTGGTTTTTTTTTTTGAATGGTCGTTATTATGTATTGCATTCCCCCAATTTCTGGGCCGTGGCCCTAGTTCATTTCTCCCGAGAGTAGTGGTAATTTCACGAGGCCTGCAGCAAGATTTCCCTTTAAGGTTGCCATTTTCTCCTATTCAGAGGACCCAGCTGTGGAAGCTGGTTTGCAATGCTTGGCCCCCCTCCCCTCACAGCCAGAGGAGGGGATGTGTGGTGTGGGGTGGGGGGATGAGAAGAGAGACAAGGGCTTTTTCTCCAAGCTGTAACACTCCTCTGCCCCAAGATCTTTTAATCCATGGGTCTGGGCTAGTATTCCCTAAAGGGCTGGTCCATTTAGTAGGTGTTACAAGGTAACTCTGCATCAAACAGAGATGAAAAGATTCCTTAATGCAGAACTCAGGGAAATGCAAAGGTATAAACAGAGCTCTCTTTTGCAGGAGGTGGGGAGGCAGGTTTACTGTGCAATTGCCCAAGTTTATTTAACCAGCAAGCACCCATGTCCCTGAATAGTCTCAGAAAAGGTGGTCTGCAGCCCAGCTGGGAGACTCGGCTTGTTCCAGGGACTGCTGTACCTGGTTTCTTACTGCCCAGCTTTGGGCACCCCAGGATGGCCCTTCTGCCACATTCCATTGGTTGAGCAAGTCCCCAAGCCCCGCCCAGATTCGCAGGAGGAGAAACAGCCTGTGCCCTCTGTAAGACTCGTGGCCTCTTCTACCTACCCCCAAGCCCAGGGTCTCCCAAGGGGAACAGGGAAGAGGCTCAGAGTCAGAAAGAATGGAGTGAGCCCTGCTTCCCAGCACTGCTCCCGCGTCCACTTGACGTACCCACTCCCCCCTCAGCAAGATCCCCAGACCCTGGAGCTGGACTGGGCATCGTTATTTCTGCCTTCCCACTCTCCTCTCCTCTCTCTTCTAGAAACAAATCCCACTTTCCTGAGGCATCGCAGATACTTAGAATTAGCCCGTTGAAGGTTAATAGCGCGTTCAATTCCCGCCTGAGAGCTGGTTTCTGAAGACTGCTGAGTAACGCCAGCAAAAACAAATAGCAAATAACACTAACGATAAAAACTATGGTGTGCTCACTGAGTGCTAAACCCACCGCTAAACGGCTTCTAGTCTTTTACTCAATCCTCACTTCAACTCTGCCGAGCGGCGACTATTAGGATTAATCCCATTTTGCAGATGAGTCATTTGCTGTTCCGTTTGCTATAGCCTGAGTCAGAGGCTCATGAGTAACTCAGAGATTCCAGGCCACACCTGCCTCTCTTCCAATCTGGTATTCTAGAACACTCTACAGAGGACTGGGTGGATGAAAGGAAAAGCAGCCAGGATGCATGATGGTTACTATTTATTTATGAAATGTATTCCGTTTGCCAGGCTCATGGGTTACTACTGACTGAGTGTTTTCTGGCTTGGCAGGCTCTGTTCTAAGCACTATATTGACTCATTTTCTCTAAAGATTTTGTTTATTTATTTTTAGAAAGAAGGGAAGGGAAGGAGAAGGAGTTAGAGAAACATCAATGTGTGGTTGTCTCTTATGTGGCCCCCACTGGGCACCTGGCCCGCAACCCAGGTATGTGCCCTGACTAGGAATCGAACCAGAGACCCTTTGGTTTGCAGCCCGAGCTCAGTGCACTGAGCTACACCAGCCAGGGCTATATTGACTCATTTAACCGTCACAGCAATCTCCCCATGTAGGGATTATTATAGTTCGGGAAGCTAAGGGACAGCGGTGTAAAATAACCCCTTCTGGTGCTGCAAAGCTCGTGAGCAACAGAGCTGGGATTGGAACCCAGGACTCCGGGTCCAGAGCCTGTGCTCTTGCCCACTCTGCTGCCCCACAGAAGAGCCTTTGTCCAACCACAGAGGGCAACTTGGACCAAAAGGCCGAATCGTAATCGGATCCAGCTCTTCCTGAGCCTTCAAAAGCTGGCAAATGTCCCGCCTGCCTCCCGCCTTGGTTTGGAGGGCACGTACATCTGCAAGCTCCCTGCCACCTCCCACCAGTGCCTGCATGAATCATGGCATTAGAGCAGGGGAAGGGGAAGCTACAGCCGGGCCAGGAGCCCAGACCCAGGGGTCCTGCTGGCCAGGCCCCTCTGCCTGAACAGCTCCCTATGCCTGGCTGCCCCAGAGCTGAAACATTTTAGTTAAGGGTCTCTGAAGGCCCTCAGCAGGCCCACCCTGCATTCCCCACATTCTCCACTGCCTGGGGCTTGAAGATTTTCCAACCGAACTTGGCCGGCCAGGAAGGGCTGTGGTCTGGCCGCTCCCTCTGGAAGGCGCTGTGCAGCCTGGCAGCCCCAAGTGAGTTTCCTCCCTGAACTCACTGCTAAGAATAACCTAGCAAGGCACCTCCACACCCTCCTGTGAGGCTGCAGCCTTTTCAGAGGCCGTCCTCTGCTCGGTTTGAAGCCTTTCTGGCAGGCGAGAAAGGAGATGGTGAGTCTCAGGACCTGCAAGAAGAGTCTGGTTGGCCCGGTCCTGGAGCAGGTTCCCTTGCTGCAGTGGGGGAACACCCCATGCCCAGGGCATCGCTGTGGGGCAGAGATGTTCTCCGTTCGGACTGCGTTAGTAGTGCAGGGCGCAGACCCTCAGGCTCTCTGCAGGAGGCGCTGTCATTTCCCCCGCCAGGTGGACTTTGCCCCTTAGGGGACCTTCGGCAATATCTGGAGACATTCTTGGTGGTCACCACGTGGGGAGCATTAACAATGCCAGCATTAATGTCCCCTCCAGAAAACCCCACCCCTAGAATCATGCGGCACAAAATGCCCACCGTGTTGCTGTTGAGAAACCCCGACCTAAGCCAATCACACAGCCTCGAGGGGGACACCGAGTAAGGGCGGCTCCCAGCACAGTGAGTCCTTTTCATTGTATTGATTCCCAGAACTTCAACCTGATACAGGGATCCTGGATGGCACCTGCGAGAAAGAAATCTGATTTAATAAATGGGAGGTGATGGAAAGTGGTGCTAGGCTGATGTTTTCCAACAGGAATACGCCGCCAGCCACAAGGGCGGGCCACAGGCAATTTTAAGCTTTCCTTAGCAGCCCTATTAAGAAAGGAAAAGAAAACAGGTGAGTTATTATGCTATTTTAAATATTTTATTGAATCCAGCCTCTCAAAGATATTAGCATTTTAATATAAAATATTATTGAGTCCCTGAGCCGTGTCGCTCAGTGGGTTGGGTGTCGTCCCCAAAGCAGCAGGTTGCCAGTTCGATTCCTGGTCAGGGCACATGCCTGGGTTGGGGGTGTGCAATTAGCAACCGATCGATGTTTCTCTCACACATCAGTGTTTCTCTCCCTCTCTTCCCTGCTGTCTAATAATAAAGAAATAAAATCTTTATATATATATTTTTTTTTTGAGATTTTTTTCTACTCTGTGTTAAAATTTTTTTTGCACCAAGTCTGCAAAATCCAGCTGATCTGCACTTACAGAGGCTTGGTGGTTGCACAAGTGAAGCTGGGAAAGAAAAAAGATGAGGAGAAGAATGGAGACTAGGAAGGGAATCTTTCAGGACAGACAAGCAGGAAGCAGGACTAACATCTCCAAAAAAGGTCTGAAACTGTTCTCTGCCTCTGCCCACTTGGCAGGCGGGAGAGAGCATCTGGACCCTGTCTCTTCTCTCCAGGTTAGCCTTGCTCCCAGGCCCCAGCAGGAGGAAGCTCGCTGGGGGAGTGAGGCTGACGGCTCAGCCTGGGGAGCTTGTCCTCTCCTGCTGCCTACAGTGGAAACCCAAGGCACCCCCAGGGAGGCCCATAGCCACCCCTAATCAAATCAAAGAGACTGTTTGCATAAGCTTCCCCCCCTCCCACCCCGGGGCTGGCTCTCCCAATATTTTTAGATCACCTTTGGCTTAGAGAGGTTGATTGCCTGCTTGTTTCATCAAGCCACGAGATAAAGGCCATTTCCACAGCTAATACAATGGAGCATTCGGAGAGCGCTGAATCCATTAGGAGCCAAAGTGGTTTCCCACTGTCCTCCGCTGAAATTGGATGCTCAGGGTCCAGGGGGTGGGCCCCGGGATCGGTGTATGGATTCCCAAGAGTGGCCGTGAAGTCCGAGTAGCCCTGTGAAGACCACCGACCACATAAGGGCGGGCACAAGCATTGGGGTCAGGCTATCCAAGTCCAAGTCCAAGTCCCAGCTCTGCCAGCTGCCAGCTGACAAAGGGCAAGCAAATGAACCCCTCTGAGCCCCTTTCTTCAACCACACGATGGATTAGTAATTGTCATTCCCTCCAGACAATCTTCCCCTCGATGTTCACCTGGTTTTTTTTCCAAATGCCACCTCCTCAAGAGACCTTTCCTCCCTGCTTTGGTAGAAATTGCAACTCTGCCCCTTGGCCCTCTCCATCTCCTTTCTTGGCTTCCATTTATTTTTTAATAGCACTTATTAACAATATATTACCCCATGGATTTTTACATTTTGTGTATCTTCTCTCCTCAGTAGAATTTTAGCTCCGAAGGCTCTGGGTTTTGTCTGTTTTTTTCTCAACGCTGTATTCCCAGCACCTAGAACAATGCCTTGAATGAATTAGATGTTCGATAAACATGTGTTGAAATTATTTAAGATTTAATGAAATAAATCCTAACAGGGCCTAGCACATAGTAGTTCATTATTACTACACAGATGTTGATCACAAAGCAGATAAGTGCTACACCGTTCCTACTTTCACTTTATTATTGTACTGTTGTTGTATATAATGCATACTTTTTTGCCTACGCCTTTGAGGGGAAAATAAAGATACGCATTATACAAGGGTATAATGATTACCTACCATGGGTGAGATAATCACATGTATAATACGTACAAAAATGTGGGTGCTCATTATACAAAAGAGCACATTATACATGGCAAAATACAGTGATTCACCTAAAAATATTTATTGTGCATGTACTATGTGCCAGGCAGTGTTCTAGGCTCTGCTAGTGCTGGGATGGGCAAAAAAACTCCTAGAATCACAGATAATTTAATAGCACTTCCCTCAGAGGTGGCTGGGAGGTTGAATGAGCAAATGCATGGAAAAGGCTTTCCATGGTCCAGAATCAAAGTGTTTGTATTAGTCAGCTTTTGCTATGATAAAGCTGTGTGACAAACATCCCCCCCTCCGCCCCCGCCGCCAAAACCTCAGGTGCTCCAACAAGGTAATTTCTCACTCACATGTCTGGAGGTTAGTTGGGTCAGCATGGGGATGCCCCATGTGTCTTCCCACTTGGGGCCCAGGGCAAAAGACCAGCTCCCACCTGGGCAGGCTGTTCTCCAGGGAGAGCAAGAACTGGAAGAAACTAGCCATGCCTGAATGCCATTGCCAAGAACTGGCGCATTGTCAATTCTACCCACATTCTGTTGGCCAAATCAACCCCCATGGTCAAGCCCAGTATCCACAGGGTGAGGAAACACATTCCTCACTCGCCACAGAGGGCAGAGTAAATATTTGCTGGCTCATAGTACAGAACACCATATATTTAACAAAAGGTCTTTATTGTTATAATGAGGGAGAAAAAATGCTTCTTCTATAAAAGCCAAGAGAGGTGGTAGTCAATATTTATACATTATCCCAAGGACAGATACCTGGATGGTGACAGAGTTGGAAACCCATTGGCTTTTGCATGGAGCAGAGGGCATGAGCATGAGATGAAAGCGGACTCGTCGTTCAATCCCCCTTGGCATGTTCTTTCACCTCTCCGGGAGCCATCTATACAATGAGGTGACTCTTGGGGTCGCTGTGAGGGTCAGGGGACTCGTGAGCCTCTGCCACCCCCACCATCGTTGATTATTCGGGGTCATTTGCATAGTGATGTGGAGTAGCTGGTGAAGTGTTCTCAGCTCAGTGGGCTTCCAGCAGAGCATCAGGTCGTTCCCCATGGAAATATGCATGAAGGTGCCCTTGAAGGGGACATCGAGGTAGTTCCCTTATGGCTCCTTCTCCTGTTTGGGTCCAGACTTCCACTGCGAATAAACGAGACGTTGGCAAAACAAATGTTTACTGGGCCTCTCGGTGGCCTGGTGCTCTGCTAGGCATTAGGAATACGGGAGTAAGCAAGGTGATGGTGACTTACCACACCAGCTGTTGTGAAATTCAAATTCTGTGGGGGACTTGGGGTAAGCCATTCCAAGTATGGGAACTGGGGGGATGGTGCAGCGGACAATGGATGACAGTGACAGAGCCAAGTTGGAGGACATATCTTACAATAACAATTTTTTAAAGATTTTATTTATTTATCTTTAGAGGGGAAGGGAAGGAGAGAAGGAGAGAAATATCAATATATGGTTGCCTCTCATGAGTCCCCCACTGGGAACTGGCCTGCAACCCAGGCATGTGCCCTGACTGGAAATCGAACCGTGATCATGTGGTTCACAGGCCTGTGCTCAATCCACTGAGCTACACCAGCCAGGGCACAATAATAATTTTTTATTGATTTTTAGAGAGAGGGGAAAGGAGAGAGAGAAAGAAACACCGATTTGTTGCTTCACTTATTGATGCGTTCCTTGGGTGATTCTTGTATGTGCCCTGACTGGGGATCAAACCTGCAACCTGGGAATATGGGGATGATGCTCTAACCACCTGAGCTACCCAGCCAGGGCTGGGGACATCCTATCAACGAAGTGGTCGCTAATAACACATGGTGATCAGAGCCGTGCTGGAGGCTGAGTCACAATGCCCAAGCTGTGTTACAGTGGGCAGGCTCTGGGTACTGTGAGAACCCGGGGAGGCACCTGATCCAGCCTGGCCAGTCAGAGGTGGCTTCCCAGGGGAGGTGGATTATGACCATGGGGGGTTGGCTCGCCCACATCCTCTGCATCAGAGATGATCAGAAGGGACAAAACCAGTGGTTGGGAAGCAATCCTCTTCCCGACAGCCACTGGCTCAGGGGAGGGCACGGCACGTGACCCAACCCTGGCCAAGGAGACACGAGGGAGGGCCTGCCCAGAGGGTGCACAGAAAAGTCTCCTTGGTTCTCAAAATGAGACACAAGGTAAAAAAATCTCTGATATTTCTGCGTGTGCCCAGGTCCAGATGTGATTCTAAGTCTCCTGTAGATACCTTGCCACCTGCCTGGGGTAGAACTTGCAGAACAAAGAAATGGGAGGGATGGGGTCCTTGCGGACCCCATAGGACCGCTGCCTCAGCTGAACCAAGATTTTCCTTCCTTCCTCACCCCCGGAGCCCCATTCACTTGGGGTACCAAACTAAATTGTATTATGGGTCGTGCCAATTTGAACAAAGAGTTGCTATTTCTTGCTGCTAAAAACTGATAGGGGTGAAGCTGAGCTGGATCTTGAAGGGTGAATAAAAGTTTTCTAGGTGAAAGAGGAGGGAAGGTCAACCCAGGAAGAGGGGATGCCTTGGGAAAGGGCATAGATGTTTTTGGAGAAGGTTCTAGAGCAGAAACGGGAGCAGGTCATGGAGGGCCTGCCATGCCAGGCTGGGGAACCTGACCTTACTCTGAGAACAACTTCTTTACAAGTGCGTAAGTGCCCTTAAACGGCGCCAGCTCTGGAGTCAGGCGGACCTGAGTTCCATTCCTGGTTTCTCCACTTGAAAACCACTCAAGCGAGCAATTCAGGTAAACCTTCCTGAACCTCAGTTTCCTCCTCTGTAAAATGAAAAATGATAACAGTCACCTTGCAGGGCCATTGTGACAACTGAAAGAATTACATGCATTCACTTGCACCGGCCCCGGAACAGCAAATGGAACAGCTCTTCCCCTTCCTACAGTTCTATGATTTGCATATCATTACCATCACACGCACACCGTATCAGTTAGCTGTTGCTGCCTCACAAACCGCCCCAAGACTCATAGCCTAGAACCGTAACCAATGACTATGCTCCCTGTCTGCGCTCACTTACTGTCTGAGCACAGCTGGGCTCTGGAGAGTGGCCCCGCTGTCCGGGCTGAACAGAGATTTCCCACGTGTTTGTGGGTCACCTGGCTGCAGGTGAGTCCAGGCTTGGAGGACGTGATGGCTCTCCCCCAGAGAGAGACCAGCCTGGGCTGGCTTTCCTTGCCTCTGGGCAGGGTTCCAAAACAGGGCAGCGGTGTTCTAGCCCCCCTGACCCATGGGCTGGCAACCGTCGCAGTTACGTCTCCCATAGTTTATGAGCCCAAACGAGTAGCAGGGCCAGCCCAGGCTCCAGGGCGTGAGGGGAAGCAGACCCTGCTTCTCCTTTTTTTCCTTTTTATTCAATGTATTGGGGCAACACTGGCAAACTAAATGATACAGGTTTCGGGTACAGTGAACAGATCGGGGGACAACACACAATCTGTACATCGTAGTGTGAGCTCACCACCCCACGCAGGCTCCACTTATTGTATGAATGGGAGCAGCTGACAAGGCAGGTTGGAAAGGAGTGGAGAGAGGGAAAGGTGGAGAATGGTGGCTGTTTTTGCCTCTATGACCTATAACTCGGAAGTCAGGAGTTAGGGCTGTCCCTTCAGGTTCTGCCTGGGCAAGAGTCCCCAGCTAGCAAACATCCAGAAAAGGCCCTGGTTCTCTCTGAAGGTGTCCCTCGCTGGTCCCCAGGCTGGATTTGCATATTCTGATTGGTTCCCCTACTTATCTGTCCCAGCAGAAAGAGCCTGTCACCAGCCCTTAGAGAATGATTAAAATCCCACACTATCCTCCAGACCTTAATATGAGATTCCTAGAGGCAGAAACCTGACTTGCCCTAATTTTCCATAATTAACTCATCAAGACACCTGATGTGGCTGTTGCTCTCTTCGGGGCCTCCGGCTTTTCCTCACATCGCCCAGTGGGTCCCGGCTCTCCTCCTCCTCTTCTTCTGGGGGAAGGGCAGCTATGTTTATGGGAGACCTACTGTGAGCCTGTGCTTGGAGTGAGTTGTCTCTGTGGGGGTTCATCGCTTCTCTCAATGGCCCTGCCACGTGGATGGAAGGGTTCCCATGTTACAGATGAGCTGACTGAGGCTCAGAGAGGTAGCCACTTGCGCAAGGACACCCGAGTTGGTGGTTACTTAGGGACCCATGCCTAGGTGGGTGCCAGGGAAATGGTGGCTTGAAGCCAAGGCAAGACCCTCTCTCTGCACAAGGCAGGCCCCCTCGGGTGATGAGATTTGACCATGGTTGTCTCCCCTACTGCCTGTCCCAGGGTCTGGAACCTCTGTCGGAGTCATTCCTTTCACTGGGTATTTCTTTTTCCAGCACCATTACCCAACATCAGTACCAGGCAAGGAGGCCCTGTTAAAATACAAATACTGTGGCTTTATGATTAGTTAAAAACGTGGATTTTGGAACCTCCCTTCAGACTTCTTAAAGTGGACTCTTTAGGAATGAGGCCTAGGAATCTGCATGTTGATGTGCTATTTCCTAGGTGATTTTGATGTCAGCCCACTGACTGCACCCTGTGTGCAAAAACATTCCCATGTAGCTGTTGCCAAGTGCCGAAAGTACTTCATATGACCCAGTACTTGACAAAGACAAGAGGTCTCAAATGGGCACATCAGAAAGTCGGGGGGGATCTGTTAATAGTGGAAAGGCCTCACCCACCTGGCGTGAGTCGCAGGACCAGACCGTGGTGACCTGTACTGCCTGAGAGCACTGTGTGCTGTAACACTGTGTGTTACCTCGTAATCAGAACAAGTAGTAAGGATCTTTTAATGCGAATATCCTTGCAAGAGACAGAGGGCATTAGCAGCTGGAAAGCCACATCGGAAAGAGATTTCCAGCCACGCGCTAGCTGGGAAAAAAGCCTTGTGGAAAACCGGCTTTGGTTTAGGCACCAAGGGGGGCAGCTGGGGAAGTGTGCAGACCCCAGCTGGGAGAGCCACCGAAATCCAGCTCTTTCTGTTTTTGTAACCTGACGTCTTAATCTCTGTGCCTCACCAATGTGCCGATGGCAGTGATGGCCCCAATTCTTCATCCCTCCCTGTGCCCTTGTCCTTGACATTATGACCACAGAACTTTCCCTTTCTAACTCAGCTCAGCCACGTGACTTGCTTCGGCCAATGGGATTTTAGCACACACACATTCAAATAACTCCAGACCCCTGTATACCCACACCAAAGACTTGTAAATGATAGAGATACTTTATTGAACCATATACTAGGAATTCTTTTCAGTGTTTTAATCCTCAAAAGACATGCAATGGGCATCACTGTTATGAGATAAAAAAGAACAAAAGACAGGCCTAGAAGAAAGCTGTAATGCAGCTAAAAGTTAAAGTTCCATTGCATTAGGATAATGTCCATAGTCTCGTAAAGAGCCCTCACAAATTAACAAGAAAAATGACAATCAACATCACAGTAAAATGAGCCAAGGATAAGAATTCATGAAAGAAATCTGATTGGCCAACCAAACAACTATAGGAAACTATGCTTAAATTCTCTAGAAGTTAAGAAATGCAAATTAGCCCTGGCTGGTGTAGCTCAGTGGATTGAGCACGGGCCTGTGAAGCCAAGGGTCGCTGGTTCGATTCCCAGTCAGGGCACATGCCTGGGTTGCAGGCCAGGTCCCCAGTAGGGGACACGTGAGAGGCAACCACACACTGATGTTTCTCTCCCACTCTTTCTCCTTCCCTTCCCCTCTCTCTCAAAATAAATAAATAAATATTCTTAAAAAGAAATGCAAATGAAAGAAACAATGAAATACTGCTTTATACCCATCAAACTGGCAAAAACTAAAAAAGAGTTTAATACCTCCTGCTGGCAGAGATGAGGGGAAAGGAAACGCTCATGAGCGGCTGGTAGATGACTGGAAATAGGCCCCGGCAGTTGCCTGCTTCCCCATCAATGCAATGGCGCCAGAGGTGTCGTTTAAAGCTGGGTGTGATGAGCTCCAAAGCTTGTGCTGTGGACCACTGAACACATGGAAGTTAGTTGCCTAATCTAGAAGTTTTCAAGCCTTAAAAAAAATTTAAGCCCTGGCTGGTGTAGCTCAGTGGATTGAGCGCGGGCCTGCGAAGCAGACGATCATGGTTCGATTCCCAGGCAGGGCACATGCCTGGGTTGCAGGTCAGTTCCCAGCAGGGGACACACGAGGGGCAACCATACATTGATATTTCTCTCCCTCTCTCCTTCCCTCTCTCTAAAGATAAATAGATAGAAAAAAATTTAAACCAGCCGAAGCCTCTCTTCAAAGAACATCTTTCATGACGCAGATATACGCTGTCTATAAGAGACACGCCTCAGAATGAAGATAAACACAGACTCAAAGTAAAGGGATGGAAAAAGACATTTTGTGTAAGTGGAAATGAAAAAAAAACCTGGGGTAGCAATACTTATATCAAACAAAATAGACCCAAAGCAGAGGCTGTAAAAAGAGACCCAGAAGGATACTACCTAATGATAAAGGGGGCAATCCAACCAAGGCTATAACCCTTATAAACATTTATGCACCCTATCTAGCAGCATCTAAATATATAAAGCAAGTCTTGATGGGCGTAAAGGGAGAGGTTACCAGTAATACAGTATCCGAAGGGGATTTTACCACTCCACTGACACCAACAGATAGATCGTCCGGGCAGGAGATCAACAAGAAAATAGCAGCCTTAAAAGACACACTACATCAGATGAATCGATATCTTCAGAGCATTTTTCACCCCAAAGCAGCAGAATATTCGTTCTTTCCAAGGGCCCATGTAATGTTCTTTGGATAGACCACATGTGAGGACACAAAATGAGTCTCGGTAAATTTATGAAGACTGAAATCGTATCAAGCATCTTCTCTGATCACAATGGTAGGAAACTAGAAATCAGCCCCACACATACACAATGGAAAACACAGAAAGACGTGGAGGCTCAATAACATGTTACGAAACAATCAGTGGGTTAACGATGAGATCAAGGAAGAACTCCAAAATACCTGGAAACAAATGAAAATGAGAATCTACCAACCCCAGATTTATGGTACCCAGAAAGAGTAATTCTAAGAGAGAAATTCATAGTATTCATTAGTCTATCTCAAGAAACAAGATAAACCTCAAATAGACAATCTTAGTTTATGCTGAAAGGCATTAGGAAAAGAACAAAGCCCAAAGTGAATATGAAAAAGGAAATAATAAAGATCAGAGGAGAAATAAATAAAAGAGTCTTTAAAAAAGACAATATAAAAGATCAATGAAAGATCAATGAAACTGAGAGCTGGTTCTTTGAAAATATAAACAAGATTAATAAACCTTTAACCAGACCCATGAAGAAAAAAAGAGAGAGGACCCTAATAAATAAAATCAGAAGTGAAAGAGGAGAAGTAACACTGATACCACAAAGGATTATAAGAAAAATATTACAAATAACTCTACGAGGGGGAGGACCCCCCCAAATTGGAATTATCTTCCAGAGAGCAGGCCCCTTGTAGCATAGGCTTCCCCCTCTAGGTGGGTGTTCTAGGAACCCATCTGTATCAATGGGCCATCTGGGGTTGTTGTGAGAGGCTGAATTTGGCTTCAGTGAGTTTTTTTTTAAGACTCTTTCACTGCATTTGCCCATTTCATGATGGGTGATTTATGAGCGTGCCTGCCCACATCAAAATAAATGTTTAGCAGTTTTTTTCTCAAAAATGGCATGACCCCCATGCCCCACCCTCCCTATTTACTGGCTCTTGCCCTGAGCCACATTTCATTTTTGTTCCCTTGGATAAAAAAAGTTCTCAAAGGGAAACATTTTCCGGATGTAAACAGAGGTGAAACAAGAAATGGCAGAAGCACTGAAAAGCATAAAAATCGATGAGTTCAAAAACTGTTTTGAGCAGTGGACGAAATGTCTCGATAGGTGTACTGCCTTAAAGAGAGAGGACTTTGAAAGTGACTGAAGTTTAAACATGTAAGAAATAATACACAATTTTAATATATTAATTCTGTTTGGGGGGTGCCTCATATGGCAACAAATAGAATAATCTGGACAAAATGGATAAATTCCTAGGAATACACAACCTTCCAAAATGGAATCAGAAAGTTTTCTGTCTATTCAGAAAATGTGAATAGACAGATTACAACTAATAAATTTGAAGCAGTAATCAAAAAAACTCCCAACAAACAAAAGTTCTGGACTGGAGGGCTTCACAGGTGAATTTTACCAAACATTTAAAGGAGAACTAATACCTATCCTTCTCAAACTATCCCAGAAAAAATTCAAGAGGAGGGAAGACTCCCGAGATCATTTTGCGAGACCAGTGTTATCGTAATTGAAAGCCAGATAAAGATACTACAAGGAAAGAAAAGTGTAGGCCAGTGTCCCCGATGAACATAGATGCTAGAATCCTCAACAAAATATTAGCAAATTGAATACAAAAATATATTACACAGTTCACATACCACGATCAAGTGGGATTTATTCTGGGGTGCAAGGTTGGTACAGTATCTGCAAATCAATAAACGCAATATACTGCACAAACAAAATGAAGGATAAAAATCACACAGCCCTATCGATAGATACAGAAAAAACCTCTGACCAAATCCCACATCTGTTTCTGATCAAAACTCTCAGCAAAGTGAGACCAGAGGAAACATACCTCCACATAATGAAGGCTGTATATGACACACTCACAGCCAACATCATACTCAATGGGCAAAAACTAAAAGCATGTTCCTTAAAATCAGGAACAAGGCAGGGATCTCTGTGTTCACCACTCTCATTCGACAAAATACTGGAAGTTCTAGCCACAGCAATCAGACAAGAAAATATAAAAGGCATCCACATTGAGAGGACGTTCAAATTCAGTCATTTCCCAGCTGTGTGGCCCCAGACAAGTTAACCCCCTTCTCTGTGCCAGCTCCTTTGTAGACAGGTCAAGGTTCGACAACAATAGTGCTGCATTGATAGGTAGATAACAGAAATCCTAACCTATACTGGCTAAAACACTGAGGAAATTTATTATCCCGTAAAACAGGGAGTCCAAGGGTCCACTGGCCTTTGGGGTTGGAGACTTAGCAGCTCAATAACATCAGTGAGAATGTAGGTCCTCTCATCTTTCCACTCTACCCTTGTCAGAATTCGCTTCATCTTCCATCTTCTAGCTCGTAGCAAGATGGCCATTGAAGTCACAGTCATCACATTGGCACATGCTCCAAGCAATAGAGCAAAGTGTCTATTATTTCTTATGGTGCCTTCTTAGTAGTGGAGATAAGTTTTTCAAAGCCACTGATAGACTTTCTTTCACTTTCATTGGGCAGAACTGGGTCACATAATAACCCTTAAACCAATCATTGGTAAGAGAACGGTATGGCTGTGATTGGCTTAAACCAATCCTCTGTAGTACAGTGAGGCAACTACCTGCCCTGCAAAGATGCATTCGAATGAGGATCTGGTGTGGCCAGGACAATGGAACTTCCGCTTCCTTCAGCTTTGAACCCCCAGCCCCTAGGACGCTGCTGGCACCCAGCAACCAGGGAGGGAACACATGAGGGAGGGGAAGGAAGCTGGGCACCCTCCTTCCTTCTCCTACTTCCTCCGTTTCCCAACTCATTCATCTCCTGAGGACCTCAGTGTCCAAATGGAGCCACAGAAGAGGGTGTATCTGGAATGAATTAGGAGATAATTTGGGCTCTGGAAGGAGCGACTGAGGAAATAAGGGGACCCGGGCCAGGCTCAAGCTGTCCGTGTCCAAAAATACTCATCAGCAGGCTCCCTCAGGCTAGGGTGGACGCCACATGACAGATGTAGATTTTGTTGTTGCTGCGGTGATTGTTTTAAATGAACTCTTTCTGGTATTGAGATGATTTTACAAGCTTCGTTTATCAATATGGTAACGACAGCCATTGGTGTCCAGAATAAATAGCCAACCTGGTTTTGGTGGAAGAGCCAAAAATCTCAGCCAGAGGAAACTGCCTGGGCAGTGTTGGGCCCCGATCCTTAAGTGTCAGTGGTCACTCTCCAACCTGGGGCTGTTCTGTTTTTTTCTGCTCCCGTTGGACACACAGTAGGAATGGAGGTTGGCCCTCTTCGGCTTTCAGCAGTAAGTTAGGCTTTGTTCTGGAAGTTCGTGCTGGAGACCTAGCTCTCCAAACCCCACTGGGAGGAGGCCTACAGCGTCCTTGTGGCCATCTGGAAATCCCTAAGCCTCCCTGTGACTGGAGACAACCACAGGAAGGGGCCGAAACCCCAGTTTCTCCATCAGTGAGGCGAGGACCTGAGATGCACCGCTAAGCCTTGATAAGCAGACAGCAACGTCAGGTGGGTCATATGGCCATCATGCTGGGGGTTTTGGCATTTGTGGTAGTGGTGCAGTTTGCTCACCGTTGTTCACCGCGGGTGCAGGGTGCCCTCCGACCCTAGTGCGCATGGGCTGAGTCATGTGACTTACTTGGGCTATGGTGCCAGCTCTGAGCTCAAGCCTGAGGTGCTGCCTGTGTTTTCACTCACTCATCTTGAAACATCTGCTTGCTGCTTTTAGAAGGGCATGTCCTGAGTGGCCCACTGGCCCCCAAACAAAAGACAAGGGGAGCAGGCGTAAGCCCAACCTGCAGACCCATGCACAACTGATCCATGGAACTGTGAGAAAAATAAATAAGTCAATGCTCTTGTATATTGCATAGGTTATTGGGCATTATGGCACCATTACTGAGCAGAAGTTGACTCATATAGAAATCCGATCACTAATAATAATAAAAATAATAACCAATAACAAATACCTTGGGTGTGTCCCACCTAGCAGGCTGTCCCTGCGTCATACTGACCCCCTGATATAGGAATGAGCACCCTCGTTTTGTAAATGAGAAAACTCGGGCTCTAGAAATTCGGACACTTGCCCAGGGTCCCACAGCCAGAAAGCTGCAGAGCTGGGACTTGGACACCCCAAAGGCTGGGCTCTCCCCGCCTTCCCCGCCCACCCACCCACCCAATGGCCAACAATGAAGAGCAGTTGTTTCAGGCCATAAGAACACGGTTCTGCCGCCTTGGCACTGGTGGGGAAACAGGAGCCTTTTCCGGAGTGGCCCTCTCCAGAGGCCCCCTGGAGCTGCCCCCAAAGTGGAAACTCTTTGGAAGGCCTGGAGTGGTCCCAGGTGGATGTGTCCTTGTCACCCGGACAAGCCCACACATTTTCTGAGGACAGAAACTATCCCTTGCTGACCCTGTATCACTTCCCAGCCCGACACGCAGCGTAATGCCAGACACGGGCGGACAATCTATTTGTAGACCACTTTTCATTTTGTAAAGAGTTGGGCGGTCGGTTCCATGGTTGAGTCCTGGACCCCCACTTTCCAGCCCTGTGACTGTGGGCAGTTGCTCGCCTATCTGAGACCTGCCTGATAATATCGTTGGAAGATTCCAGAAGAGCATCCATGGAAAGCAAGTAGCAGAGCCCCTGGCTCACAGTCAGCGCTCAAGAAACGCAATCTGATTGTTGCTTCATCTATCACCCTAGATTCGGGGATAATAAATGATGATTACTCCATATTCTAGGAGCCAGAAAACCTTTTCTCTAAGTATCAGAAAGTCCATATTGTAGGCGCTGTGGGCCCCGTGGTGTCTGTCACACAACTCAACTGGCTTTTGTAGCGTGAAAGCAGCTGTAAACAATGTATAATGAGTGAGCGTGGTTGCGTGATGATAAAACTTTATGTACATAAACAGGCCCGGATCTGGACCACGGGCTGTAGTTTGCTGATGTGTGCTCTAGGAAATTAGAGGGTACCGGAGACGGAACGTCCACTGTACCTATTCCCGGCTGCAGTTAACTCTGATCTCAGGCTGCTTATCTCAGTTGTCAGGTCCATTGCAAAGGGACAGGCAGAGCAGGGGAAGGCACCTTCTTTGTTCATTGATTTTAAAGAAAAAGAGAAGGAGAGGGAGAGAAAGAGAGAGAAATGTCAATTTGTTGTTCCACTTATTCATGCATTCCTTGGTTGATTTTTGTACGTTCCCTGGGCAGGAATCAAACTCGCCACCCTGGTGAATCAAGATGATGCTCTAACGAGGCTACCTGGCCGGGCAGAGGGAGCACTTTTGACTCTCCAAGTGGAGGGACTAATCACAATGCACCAGAGCATGGGCTCTGGATTAAGACAGATGTCACTCCACAGCCCAGCTCTGTCACTTGTGGTGCGTGACTTTTGGCATGGGATCTCTCTTTGTTCAAAATGCCTCCATTTCCTCATTTACACAATGGTAACAATGACAGCCCTCATTTCACAGGTTTGGGGTGATACGTCACATCAGGTGATTAGCAACCTTGCCAGAATTTTTAAGAACATCTTCAAAATGCTGAAGGGAGCATTACCTGGAGCCTGGGCAGCGGGAAGGGAAAAAAAAATCGAAATGAAAAATGCTGACCTTCTATTAGTTTCTAGTACATGGAATTTCTCAGCAAGACCTTGTAAACTGCTGAACTTTCAGCAAGGCTGACGTTTGGAGGATGATAAGCTCGGGTGTTACAGCCAAGAAGCATTTTTTAAGAGGACGTGCGGGGTCTCAGCATGGTGACCCCATGCCCTTAACCTCACCCCAGGCAGAGAATGGGGTTGTGCCACGTCTGACAATTTGTTGTTCCACTTATTCATGCATTCCTTGGTTGATTTTTGTACGTTCCCTGGGCAGGAATCAAACTCGCCACCCTGGTGAATCAAGATGATGCTCTAATGAGGCTACCTGGCCGAGCAGAGGGAGCACTTTTGACTCTCCAAGTGGAGGGACTAATCACAATGCACCAGAGCATGGGCTCTGGATTAAGACAGATGTCACTCCACAGCCCAGCTCTGTCACTTGTGGTGTGTGACTTTTGGCATGGGATCTCTCTTTGTTCAAAATGCCTCCATTTCCTCATTTACACAATGGTAACAATGACAGCCCTCATTTCACAGGTTTGGGGTGATACGTCACATCAGGTGATTAGCAACCTTGCCAGAATTTTTAAGAACATCTTCAAAATGCTGAAGGGAGCATTACCTGGAGCCTGGGCAGCGGGAAGGGAAAAAAAAATCGAAATGAAAAATGCTGACCTTCTATTAGTTTCTAGTACATGGAATTTCTCAGCAAGACCTTGTAAACTGCTGAACTTTCAGCAAGGCTGACGTTTGGAGGATGATAAGCTCGGGTGTTACAGCCAAGAAGCATTTTTTAAGAGGACGTGCGGGGTCTCAGCATGGTGACCCCATGCCCTTAACCTCACCCCAGGCAGAGAATGGGGTTGTGCCACGTCTGAGTTCAAGGCCCAACCTTCACCAGGGGACTGGGCACTGGGGTGCCCATAGCAGGGCCTGAGAAGCAGCTGGAAGCCCTGTGGTGGGTGCCATTCTCCAATGATCCCAAACGGAGGGAAATTCAGGGGAAAGAGCTCAGATTAACACGGGCAAGCAAGAGGATTAAAAAAAGATTAGGAGGGTAAAGAGAAATGAATGCTGACCTATCCAGTACTTCTGCCCTCGGAGCTCCAGGTTTTCCTCCAATTCCAATAAGCTCTTTAAAAAACGCACGAGGTTTTTTGTTTCTCTGGTTATTTATTTGGGTCCCCAGGACAAACTCATAAAATGTAGCTTCTCCTGCTGGGCGAGTCCTGGGGGGGACGGTATAATTTGTACAGCTCAGGCTAATAAATTACACGGTGTCAACACGTCAGTCGCTGATGCCCCACGGCGATCGCCGGCCCTATCAATGCAGGGCGGCCAGAGTCGGAGAGGAAACTGTTCTCTCTCGCCTGCTTCCTCTTGCCTTTGTTTCCTTCCCTTCCATCTCATGAGCGACCGGCTCCCTGGTGCCAGGAACTGGGGACGCAGAGATGAAAAGGCCGCTAGAAGGTCACAGTCAGGTGGGAGCATTCTAAGGCAATGTGACGGGTGCTCCGATGAAGGCCGGGTAGGTGTCCCAGTCAGCATTCAGGAGGCAACTGCTGTACGCTCCCGGCCACACTGGGGCCACGATGAAAGGGTAGGTAGGCGCTCCAGCGTGACCGGCCCGCGGCCCTCTACCCTGCGCCTTTCATGCCCGCATCTACGTTGGACCCACAACCCCCCTGCATACCCCCCGCCCCTCCCCAAAGAGCTGGTCTCAAAAAGGTAATAATTTTACCTACAAAGGTAAAAGAAACTGGAAACCACCTAATGAGCAACAACAGGGGACCAGTTATGTAAATTAGGCGACCTCGTGGCGTATTGTGCATGCAGCCATTATGGTAATAGGACCAAGCTTGTGTAGCAACATGGAAAAATGTTTAAAGGGTACCACTGGGAGTTGAAGGCAGAAAAACCCGTACTTCACCCAGATGAGAAGATGAGAGAAGTCTCACAAGGGTCTGGTTGTCCACGAGAGCTGAACCCTCCGGAGGGGCGTATTCTGGGGGCTGGTCTAGGGGCCCCCCCGCATACTGGATCTGGACACGTGGGGAACAGGGACTGTGATTTATATAAATGCGGAGATATATTTGTGACCAGCTCCTAGCCCCACTGCCCCGTGGTGAGCACTTAATAAATGTAAGAATAAAACCCGCGGCGTGCCACTCACCCCTGCATGCCAGGTGAGGGCGGGGCATGGCGTCTTGCACACTGTGGATGAAAGATCCACATAGGAAAATGGGAGGGGGGGCTGGGGGAGCCAGAAAAAAAAAGATGGGAGGCGAGAGAGAGAAGAAAAGGAAGAAAACAGGAGAAAGAGGGAGAGAGAAAGAAAAATAGAAGGCGGAAAGGGAGGGACGGAGAGGGATGGATGATTCTGCCTCAGTTTCATCCACTTGCGTGTACCCAAGGGGACCCTACAGCATGCACAGCTGACTCGCTTAAAAAGCCGGGTCCACCGTGGACCCCAAACTGGAGCTTCTAGAAGCAGTAGCCTGCACAGTCATGGGGCAGCCTTGGGCCTCTGAGCCAGGGCAGGTGGGGGCTGGCCCCTCTAGGGCAGCACCCTGTCCGTGGCCAGTCACGGCACATCTGGACCCAGCTGTGGAGGCACTGGCCAAAAGTGGGGGTTTCAAGGAAAGTTTAGGGGGGGCCCAGGGATGGGGATGGCAAAGCATCCCCGAGAATAAGACTCCCTAAAAATCCCCTTCGATGTCTCTGTCTTCCCCTACTTCCCACTTCATTCAGAATCTGCTGCTCCTCTCCTTTCTCCCTCCATGCCAGCTCTCTGGTCAAGCTTGTTTTTCTCTGCAAACCCCCTCCCCTTGCACCCCCACCCAGAGTTAACAGCAAGCCCCCGCCACTAGCCACACCACTCCTGTCGGGCTTCTCCAGGCTACTCCTAACTTCTTCCCCAGGAGTCCCAAGTTCTCCAAACATTCTTTCCATCTAGCATCACCCTGGAATGTGGTGAGGGACAAAACCCTTTGGCTCTAAATTCCGACTTAATCTTTGCAAGCTGGGTGACCTCAGACAAGCTACGTCATCCCTCTGGACCTGTTTTCCCGACTATAAAATGAGGATAAACAAATGCCCGCTAGAATTAACATGTTAAATGAGAGGATGCAGACACCATGCTGGTCTGTACCTGCTGGAAAATTCTGTGAGGTCACTAAGGCACGGACTACGACTCCTATTCTGATAGGAGCAAACCAAGGACTGAAGTGGCGAGTCGACTGGTTCAGAGCTGCATGAGACACACAGCCAAACCAGAGGTCACAGCCCCTCCCCTGAGTCCAGGGCCTTTGGATTTCTGCGCCGCGCCTTGAGGTCAAGGCCTCAGAAGCAGGTGCTCGTGAGTGGGGCCCCAATAGCTGGGACACTCTTTGAGATGTCACTATGCTGAGATGAGACTCTCCTTCCTGGCTTCAGTCTTCGGAGCCTCACGATCATAACATTAAATTATGATAATGCAGGACCTGGGACTGTGTTGCTTGCTAGCCCCTGACAGTCACCATGCTTCCAGGCAGGATGACTCCAGAGAGTCCACTCAGCTGTCCTCAGCAGAGTCTGGAGCCACCGGCTCTGGTCCCTCTGCTGAGACAGGAAGTCTGGTGCCCCGGTGAGCCGTTTATCACAGCGGCCACTCGGGGGCTTCTTGTGTAGTTTCTCCTCGGGCCGCATGCTGCCTCTCTTTGGAGTACATATGGTCATCACTACACTAAAGCAGAGAGCAACGGTTGTCCCCGGTCACCAAGCTAGCTGCCAGGATTCCCTCCCCCGCCCTGCCAATGTCACAGTGGGCATTTCACAGTGCAGCGTGATGGTTAGGACGTTCTGGCATTAGATAGATGTGGGTTCAAAGCCTAGTGTGACACACTCACTGACTCCATGTGACAATATGTGTACGAAGCCACATTTGAGTTCGCACTGGTGTCTCCAGCTCTCATTCATTGAGGCGTGGGTCACCCAGCCTCCTACTCTCGCTTATTTGCAAACTGCCCCTCCAGCAGGGGGAGCCCTGGCTCCTGCCCCGAACCATCCATTTACTGACCTCTTCAATTCCAGCACATACGTGCGGTGGTATTTCCACCGGTGCCCCCTGGAAAACAACTTCACCGACTAGAGGATAGTGCTCATCTGCACTTCTTTTTGCCTTTAGTCTTACAGACTCCACACGTTTCCAAAGCGCCTTTTCCTCCGACCCGCTTTCGTGTGATCATGGCACACCTTTCTGTCACAATTAGATTCTTCCTCACAGCCTTCATTCCTGCCGGGGATCCCTGATTTTTTAAAGTTGCATTCATTAAGGTTTGCTCTTTGTGCTGGCAAGGTCTATGGGCTTTGGAAAATGTAGAATATCTCATATCCATCCTGACAATGTGATGCGGAATACTTGTATCGCCTTAAAAAATCCCCCATGCTCCACCTCTCCCCCCCTCCACCCTCTGCCCAGACCCCTAGCACCCACCGCTCACGGGACTATCGCTATAGTTTCGCCTTCCCCAGAACGGGAACAGTGCCTTTAAATGCTAACGCCGAGTATCACTGAAGGGGTGGAGAAATGGGCCTTCTGAATCCTGCATGCCAAAGTTTGCCCAAGTGCCTTTTAGAAAAAACTGTGAAAAATGTGTCCTGTCTTCTATCTTCTGGTCCAGCAAATTGTACTTCTGAGAGTTTACCCAGAGGAAGGAAATTCTAAATGAGGGTGAAGATTTGGCAGGCTTATGGCAGCGTTTGTTTGTTTGTTTTTTAAATCATACTGAAATCATCCACCCATCCGTTCAACATACACACAGCAATTCCTGCGAGCCAGGCATTGGTGAGGGCACTGGAGGTGCGCACGGAATGGAACGGCGCAGACGAAAACCCCTGCCCTCCTGGGGCTTCTGTCCTAGCGTTTGGAGATGGACGCTTATACCTCATACATACGCGTGTACAATATGCACACACGTACATATGTGCATCCATCCATCCATATACACTATACCTCATACATACATGTATACAACATGCACACAAATAAATATGTGCATCCATCCATCCATATACACAAACACATGTATTCCGACGGGGATAGGAGTGTGAAGAAAATAAAGCAGCGCATTGGGCAATGCCAGTGTGGGTGGTGGGCGATTGGCTTCTTTGCCCAGCCAGTCCTTTTGGGATTAGAGCAGGGTATGAGGGGTGATGACCAAGGAGTCCTGGATGGCTAATGGGGAAAGGGATAAAGGGCAGAATAAGGTGATTTCTGAGGGTCTCTAGGCAGAGAGAGTGGTGGTCAGGATGGGAGCGTGTGGGAAGGGGGCGGGGTGCATGAGTGTGGCGCCGGGGGGGTTACCAGGAGCATCCAGAGTCCCAAGGCCCCCTCTTCACTTGTACCAGTGGTGACGGGAGCCATGGATGGAGGGTCATCGTACTGGGGGCACACAGAGCTCTCGGGGTTCCTCTTGGCTCCAGGAAAACACCGCCTAGGTATTAAAAGCAATGTGGTGACAGATGCCTGATGACACAAAAAGATGCTCCTCGCACACTTGTGACTGAAAGGCAGCGAAAGGCTGGCTATGTGGTCTGGGGGTATTTGGTTACATAAAATATGACTAGAGACTCTTAAGTATAAATACAAATATAAAATATAAATAGAGAAAATCAAATAAGATGCAGTCTCCAGGTGATGGGATTATGCTTTTTAAAAACTTCCCCTCTTTTCATTTATCTGTATTTTCTTACATTTCTATAGTCGATGTGCATTGCTTTTGTGACGCCAAAGCGCTGTCCAGAGGATGCAAGAATGGGTTTAGGGACTGTCTTCCAATGAATAAGAATGAATCTTGGTGTTTGGAGAGATAAATCACCACTCTCCCCACATATACTACCCCGGGGATCTGCTCCCAGCCCAGCCTGCAGAGGGCGCCTGGCGCCTCTATCTGCCCTTCCGTTTAGGGACACGCCCTCTCCAATCCCGAGATGCCACATCTGCTTTTCCGCAAGTTGTGGCTTCCTTGGGTGGTGAGTGGGACTTTGGGAGTGAGAGTTAGCATGGGAGGTGACGCCTCACCCTGGGCTCAAATATTTCGCCAAGGCAGATGGAGAGGGAACTTCCCAGCAACATCGCTACGTCTGTCCCCCTTCCTCTCTGGACGTAGGACCACCGTGGTGACAATTTCCTCCAGCCCAGACCTGGCATTAGGAAGGTATCAGCCCTGAGCAAGCAGGAGGTGGCCCTGAACTTGAGGAGGACATGGGGTGAGTGCAAGAACATTATCGAGAACATCGAGTGAGGCTTATGCGCTTGATATGGAACTTGACCGCAGGGCCTCCCATGCACGGCTCTCTCGTCCCGGAGGGCTTGCTGGGCATCCCTTCCCCCCTTCCCCCAGCATCACCCAAGCCCTGGGGACTGCAGGTGAATCAGACGTGGGTCTCACCAAGTTCAGGAAGCCACAGGCCCGGCTCACTGTGACACCAGGCCGACCACGAAACACAATGCCAAGGAGCAGCTCAGAGAACGGAGCATTCGTGTCCCACAGGGCTCGGAGCCCAGGGAAGATCTGGGGAACTTGGTATCACGTGAGACCCAGGAAACTGGGCAGGGAAGAGTCTACTCGCCGAGCAAACACACAGGGGTGGGGAAAACGAGGAGCAGCCCGATAAACGTGGGGCTATTTTTCTCACATTGTTTTATTCCACTTTTCAAGATAGAAATTGCCTTATAGAAATGGAAATAGGATGCCACGCTCATAAAAAAAATAGCTGCCTATAGTCCTGTGCAGCGTTAAAGTGTGTTTTACTCAATCAGTCTCACTGGTTGCGTATTTGGGTTACCTTCGAGCTTTCACTATTATAACTGATCCTGTAGTGAATATATATTTGCCTTTGTCCAGCTTTTGCCTAGTGGCGAAATAATTGGATCAAAGAGTATGTACATTTCCAAGCGTCTGAGACATACACCGTGATTTCCACTCACGGGGACCGGTCTGCACACTAAGGCGCAAGAGTGGCCAGGGGTCCACAGCCACCTAATTACACATCACCCTTCTTTTCCATCCGTTTGCTCTGTGGGACGGTGTCATAGAACCTCATGGGCCAGATGACACAACTGTCTGTCCCTCTTCTTCTCCTTCTCCTTCTCCCTCCCTTCACGGAGCTCTGCGGCTCAGACGAAAACCTCCAATACCACCCACAGGCCACACCCGGAAATGCCCTGGGGCTCCTTCCGTCTTTCCTGGCCCCAACTTAAAAGTAGGTGGCTTATCAGCTCAGCCTGGAAATGACATCTTTCTCAGGTCAGATACGGAAAAGACCTGGCCCCTAAGAACATACCCTCCCTGCCCCCAGTGTGTGCACATCCCTGCAGCCATGTCCGTGCCTTCTCCCCGCTGGTCACTCAGGGCCTGTGAGACGGAGCTCTCTTCCAAGCATCCCCATCACTCTGGGCACACACATCACACCCAGCCCCCTGTGAGCGACGCTTCCATGGCCGGGGGTGGCAGGATGGTAGAAAGCTCTGGGATCTCAAGAGAAGGGTCTTGGGGTGGTGAATGATTTCTAGTTCCAAGTCTCCTTATGTGTTGAATAAGCTGGCTCATTAAGGAGGAAAAATGAAGCACAGAGAAGGGGAGACAGCTGTCTGGAGTCACACAGCAAAGCACCCTGCCTAGAAGCCGTAGGCCCCCCGAGTTCCTGCTGATCCATGCTCCCTCCCCGCGGCAAACTCCCGGTCCTGAATCTCAGCCCGCTGTGCGTCTCCCGTGGGGGTTGTTTATGATGTCGTATTACCAAGCATTTAAGAGTCCAGATGGTTCCAGCCGTGGGGCCTGTGGGTGATAAAACTGTCATCCTCATGACTCGAGCCTCACTCGCAGTCATGATGTCACCTGTCTGCAGAAAGGGCCCTTGGTCAGGCTGTCACAGAGCAGTCACTCCCCCGAGGAGGCCCGGCTGGGGTCGGGAGTGCCCACGAGGGTGCTGTGCAGCGTGACTTCCCTTTGTCTGCGACCTCCTGCTCAGAGCGGGATTGAGGACAGCGGGAGTCAGACCTCAGTGCCCACGGCGGTGCCTGTGTCTCCCACCCCAAGCAGCACGCCCTTGGGACCCTGGGAGATTTCACACTCGGCGTTCACACACGGCTGTCCCTACTTTCAGCTTCAAGACCAGACTTAAAGGGCTATGATTGCAGAACCTGCCTTTGAGGTTCTCCAACTCTGTGACCCAGGACAAGCCATGTCACCGTTCTGGTCATTGAGATATATCAAAATGGTGTCAGGGAGTAATCCAGTCTCACAGGGTTTTGCCAACGGTTAAGCAAACTAACTCTCCCCAGCTAATGCTGAGGTCGTTTGGCTACAACGAGACCCACTCAGACCAGCTAACATTAAACGAAGGGGCGCAAGGATTTCCTCAAAATGGGGCATAAACCCAGTTTTAAACTTAGGGTGCAAAAAAGTCACATCGCAGTGGCATTTCTCATTGATTGCTCAAGATGACCCTCCTTCACAGAAAGTTCAGTAAATTCCGCTTCAATGTCCCACCCACACCCTTATCCCACACCGACCCCCCTTAAGCGGTTCACGGATCCCGGGGACGGTATCCGCAGGGAGTGGCTTCCACAGTGGAGAGCAAAGGCTGGAGTCCCAACAGGGCGCCGCCCCTCACCTGCCTTACTAACTGTGCAGCTGCGGTGACGACAGTTCTGACACGGTGTCAGGGCCGGGGGTCCCGAGCCCCGCACGGGCCAGTGGCCTGATGTCAGAGAAGACTGCGCCACCCCAGGCACCAAGTTGAGATCCCAAATCCCATGCTCAGCCTCAGCTTTCCCAGTCACACTCCCCTTCCTGAGGAGTAAGTGTTCCCGAGGTCAGGCATCGGTCTGCTTGTCACCCGGTGGCCAGCACCCGGAACAGGGGCCCGGGATACCATAGCCATTACATGGTGAGTGGGTGGGTGGATGGATGATGGATGGATGGATGGAATGAGGAAGGGACGGATGGAGGGAGGGACGGAGGGGAGGAGGAAAAGTTACGGCATGAAATAGTTCCAAGTATGTTTTAAAATTTTATNGATGTCAGAGAAGACTGCGCCACCCCAGGCACCAAGTTGAGATCCCAAATGGCATGCTCAGCCTCAGCTTTCCCAGTCACACTCCCCTTCCTGAGGAGTAAGTGTTCCCGAGGTCAGGCACCCGGTCTGCTTGTCACCGGGTGGCCAGCACCCAGAACAGGGGCCCGGGGTACCATAGCCATTACATGGTGAGTGGGTGGGTGGATGGATGATGGATGGATGGATGGAATGAGGAAGGGACGGACGGAGGGAGGGACGGAGGGGAGGAGGAAAAGTTACGGCATGAAATAGTTCCAAGTATGTTTTAAAATTTTGTAAGTGAACCCCTTTGATAATTCAGCTGTTTAGAATAGCAAGATTGATCTTTTTAAATGGAAAACAGCAACAACTTTTAAAAAATGATACTGTAGGAACTTGCTGACTCTGTATAACTTGCCATCTTCACACTGCGCTACGTAATGATCGTACTTACACATGTAAATGTCTGGGGGGGGGACCCGAAAAACAAAATTTACCTATAAAAAACTGTGTATTCCTACATGTTTAAACGTCAGCCATCTTCCAAGTACTTTCCATTGGACGCGGTATACCTTTCAAGACGTTTTTCCCACTGCTCAACAGTTTTTGAACTTGTCGACTTGGATGCCTTTTAGTGCTTTGCTGTTTTCTGCTTCACCTCTTCCACATCGGCTACATGGTTTCCTCTGGGGACTTTTTCCATCCAGGGAAACAACAGAAAGGTCGACTGGGGCGAGATCATGTGGACAGAGGGGCGGGGCAGGAGGATCATGCTGTTTTTGGTCAAACACTCAGCGTGGTGTGGGCAGGTGCGCTCGTAAATCACCCGTCATGAAATGGACAAATACGCTGAAAGAGTCTTCAAAAACAGATTCACTGAAGCGGAATGCAGCCTCTCACAACAACGCCGACTGGCACACTAATACAGATTGGTCCCGAGCTCACTTAGTGTGGGAAGCCTGTACTATAAGGGGCCCACCACCCTCCATACGATAATTTTGATTTGTGGGAGAGGGTCCCCCTTCATATTTATAAAAGGCATAGTCTCTAACCACATGAATGTATTTTCTATTGATGCCTCTGGGAAAGAACTGGGTTGAAAGTCCCTGGACAGGGAATGAGAACAAACATGTGTGGAGTCCACGAAGTGTCAGGTTGTTTTATTAAAATGTTACCCTGTCCGATCCTTTCAGCACTGCACAGAGGGTAACGGCACGTCCGAGTCTCAGGTGAGAGAACACAGACACAATAAAGTTACATGTCCTGCCTGAGGCTGCCCGGCTAGTACACAGCAGGGCTGGCCTGAGTTCCGCCTTGCACAGTCCCCAGCTCCTCGCAGCCGCTGCTTCCCCGCACAGNAACCACATGAATGTATTTTCTATTGATGCCTCTGGGAAAGAACTGGGTTGAAAGTCCCTGGACAGGGAATGAGAACAAACATGTGTGGAGTCCACGAAGTGTCAGGTTGTTTTATTAAAATGTTACCCTGTCCGATCCTTTCAGCACCGCACAGAGGGTAACTGCACGTCCGAGTCTCAGGTGAGGGGAGTCTCAGGTGAGGGGAGTCTCAGGTGAGGGAACACAGACACAATAAAGTTACATGTCCTGCCTGAGGCTGCCCGGCTAGTACACGGCAGGGCTGGCCTGAGTTCCGCCTTGCACAGTCCCCAGCTCCTCGCAGCCGCTGCTTCCCCGCACAGCCGGCCTGGGAAGAGGCCTACAGGGGGGAAGGGGCAGGTGACCACCTCTTCAGGCCTACGCTCCCCTGTGTCAGCTCAGGGAACTTGCAGAAATCTTGTACCGAAGGGACTGTAATGACTCCCACCTGGCAGCTGAGGCCAGGACTGAGTTTCAGAGCAGAACGCCCCTTTGGAGGTCCTCGGTTTAATCCTCGTGAAAGCTTTTCAAGGTCAACTGGGTTTCGTGCCAATATGGCCCCAGTGAAAGCAGGCAATGGACTTGCAGCCTTGTAGGCTTGCTCAGGGCCCTAAACTCCTTCGTTCCACTCTCCTGGAGTCACAGCCTTTCGGCTCCGATTAAAATGCAAATCATACCTGGAGGGGATTACACAGAGAGCCATTATCTGCCTGGAATAAAGCCAGGCCACAAATCCGTCCAAATTCCATTCTCAGTATCTTTGGGTTTCTTTTTAACAATTTAAAAATGTTTTTTCTTTGCAAGTAAATCGTGTTCATTGTAGAAATTTAAGACATACAGAGAGGCAAAAAAAAATTATAAATGAACAAAGAAAAAAAAGAAAGAAAGAGTTGTCCAAAATCTGTGTGGCAGCCATTTCTTCCCATTACAACTGGTCCCAGCACAGTAATGGCCCCGCCCCCAAGGAGGGGGCTACGTTCCAAGAGCCCAGAGTGGACACCTGAAACCGTGCCTGGTACCTGACACTATAGATACTATGTTTTTTTTCCCGGCACATGCACACCTGTGATAAAGTTTATGGCTTCTCTTTGGCCATAAGTTATGTCCATTGTCACCTCTCTTGTGCTTTGAGGCATTATTAAGTGCAATGAGGACGGCCCGAACACAGGTGCTGTGATACCAAGACAGTCCATCTGATAACCTGGATGACTGCTAAGTGATGAACAGGTCAGCGGTGACACAGCAAGGAGACGCTGGGCAGAGAGGTGATTCAGGTCCTGGACAGAATGGAACAAAACAGTGGGATTTTCATGTTTTGGGATCGTGGTTGACTGTGGCTAACTCAACGCATAACCACAAATGCACAACCACAGTGAGGCAGGACTTCTGTCCTCAAATGTTGCTCTGGGAAACCATGGACAAGCCCACTCTCCGCCCCACTCATTAGAGGCTGACCCACCCTCAGGCTGGTGGGAGGAAGGAGCATGGACCCAGAAGTGGCCAATTGGAGCATCTGGTCCTGGTCACAGTGATTGGTTCATGGACGGGGAGCATGACCAAGCCCAGCCAATTAGAGCTCTGCCCAGAACTCTTCCTGGAATCACTGGGAAAGAGGTGTCCTTTTCCTGGTCTTAAGCTACAAAGAGCTGGGAGTAGAGAGGGGCTCTTCCTGCCCCAAAGCGTGGGGAGCTTGCCTGAGACTGAAGTCTGCCCCACAGAGGGAAGGAGAGCTGAGGCCCACAGAGAAGGAGATTTCTGACCGTGTCTGAGCCCCCTGGATCCGACTACACCTGAAGCCTTTAACAGGCTTTTCAGTTATGAAATAGGGCCATACACAATTGCCGATATTTGACAACTTTTGACCTACAAGGACAATTTCATATCGTTCAACTTGACAGATGAGACGACAAATTCATTTTGCTACTTAAGTTTAAATTAAGTTTCGGGTGGCTGCATCTGAAGGAGTCCCATCTCATAGACCCACCGTCCAAAAAAATCAACAGTCATATTTTTGTGTCTCTTCCTATACATTCCTCTGGGTGTATGGGTGTGCATAATATCACAACAAATTAATGACAGTTTAACTTAAATTAGTGTCTATATAATCCATTGTCTAGTATCTGCCTTCCCCTTTGGATGGAAAGTTTCAGGAGAACAATGTTTTACTCCGGCCAGTGTCAGGACCATAGTAGGTGCTTAAGAAATAGTTGTTGACTCTATCAATATGTGAAAACACCAAAAAGCAGAATCCAGTGTGAAGGATTTGGGGAAAGTCAATCTGTAGCCAGGCCCCCGGTGACTCTATAACAGTGAGCTATCCTGACCCACGAGGGCCCAGGTGCCCAGCAACCAATGAACACCAAGCACCTACAAGAAAAGGTACAGGGGAAGCTAGCTAAGCCTGGCAGGTGCGATAGAACACGGGCACCTGCTCATCAAAATGTGTCGTCCAACTCACCTGCCTTTTAGGAACGTTAGCACGGAGCTGGGGTGGAGGTGAGCACAGCAAAGAAATCCCACAGCAAGATTTATGGTTTGAAACCCATAGAAAGAGGTTCAGCAGAGGGTATTTGGTGAATTTTCTGAGTGCTCATGGCCCGCACTGCAGGCCTGTGACTCACTACTGCTCCCTCGAGGTGGTATGGCAAAATGCAGGGACAGAAACAAGGCTATCAATGAGGCAGTCATACGACGACTCTCATCGGAGCCTCACTGATTATAGAACGCGGAGGTAGGTTCTGTTGTTGTTTTTCCTGCTGTTGTTATTGTAACTGCCATCGATACTCACATCAGCAACAGTAAGAGTGGCCAGTGGGTATTGCTGGGCAGGAAGCCAAGAAGTTCTGATGCATTGTCCCATTATCTCTTACAACACCCAACGGGTTAGGTGGTCTTAGGCACCCATTTTACAGATGGGAAAGCCGAGGCTCAGAGTGGCAAAGCCACTTGCCCAAGGGCACATAGCTGGCTAGTAACAGGGCTGGGACTAGAACCCTTCCAACTCTTTCTGCTGCGTCAATTTTCTAGACAATCTAATCAACGCTCTCATTGTATAAGCGAGAACGAGGTCCAGCCCCCCTGCCTCTGAAGTGGGAGAAGATGCCAAATAGGTACGAAGACCTTTACACCTAAATGTTGAACTTCTGGCTTTTCATAAATGATCCTAAGCAGGACATGGGGAAGGTCCTGATGCAGCGAGACTCAGGTGGGCTCAGCGGGAAGATGCTTGCTGACATTGGCATTGCCCGAGGGTAGTAACTGTGGGGAGGCTGGCAGCTGGGGGCAGTCCACTGCAGAGAAATTCCACTCAGGCCCACATGAGGACACTCAACACCACGCTGCCTGTGGTGGCAGCAAGCTGAGGCCCTCTGGTGTCTGCCCCTAAATAAAAAGATGACTGAAATGGGATGGACATACCAGGGAGTCCCATGGTGCAGTCCTAGACGCAGGTGTGACAGAACAGGCAGAGAAAGTCACAGTGCCAGGAAGAAAGCGGGATGGAACCTGTAGCATAGTGCCATGTAGGTACATGNCCCTGCCTCTGAAGTGGGAGAAGATGCCAAATAGGTACGAAGACCTTTACACCTAAATGTTGAACTTCTGGCTTTTCATAAATGATCCTAAGCAGGACATGGGGAAGGTCCTGATGCAGCGAGACTCAGGTGGGCTCAGCGGGAAGATGCTTGCTGACATTGGCATTGCCCGAGGGTAGTAACTGTGGGGAGGCTGGCAGCTGGGGGCAGTCCACTGCAGAGAAATTCCACTCGAGCCCACATGAGGACACTCAACACCACGCTGCCTGTGGTGGCAGCAAGCTGAGGCCCTCTGGTGTCTGCCCCTAAATAAAAAGATGACTAAAATGGGATGGACATACCAGGGAGTCCCATGGCGCAGTCCTAGACGCAGGTGTGACAGAACAGGCAGAGAAAGTCACAGTCCCAGGAAGAAAGCGGGATGGAACCTGCAGCGTAGTGCCATCTAGGTACATGAAAAACATGCACATCACACGTTTTCCAGGAAAGAATACAAATAAAGAGACATCAGACTGGCTGCCTCTGTGGTGGGTATGAGGGAGGGGGAGGGGGTGAGAGTGTGGCATAATGATCAATGGGAATGAACGAATGAATGGATGGATGCATGACGTGTGCGGGATGCTTGCAGACATCAGTACGCACGTACCATAAGCAACACCCCAGAATCAAGAAAGTAAACACAACCCCACATGAGAATGACTCTGCTAGGCTCTTGAGCAAAATAAAATCGTAGCAGAAGAAATCCAGTATTTTGTCAACACCTGTGTGCTGGGCACTATGCTATAGGCATGTTACATCATTTGCTCTTCAATCCACATGAGAGGGAAGAACTGTTTGTTCCACAGGCGGGTCCACTGGTGCAGAGAGGTGGGGCCGGGCCCGCGGGCCTGTCACTAGAGGCGTGTGGTCATCACCTGGGTCGTGCCAACCCAAATCTTCCAGGTGGCTCCGAGGAGTCCACTCTCCACCGGATCTGTTTTCTGGGAAGGAGTGGAAAGCCATCATTACAAAAATAGGAAGAGAAAAATTGTGACAATTTGATAACGTGGCCCCATTCTTTGAAAACAAACGTGTATCGTGTGACTGCGTAGAACACAGGCTGGAAGGGTCTGAGTCTAGGCGCAGGTGCAAGGGGTTCCTGGGAGCCGGGGCCAGTCTGTGCTGGCCAACCCTGGTTACCGGGCACCCCGGGGGAGCCGACCCACAGTGGCACCCACGCACAGGGGACTCAATGACATTCGCATGCGTGAATCTCTGGACGGTGATGCACAGGCTTTTCTGTGCACCTTTGGCTATCAGCTGCATGTTTTAGAAGGCCACAGATGGCTTTTAGGATCATCAAGGAGCAATCGAGCATTTCTCGTTTGGAAGGAAAATGTGCGTTTAGCAGGAGTGAGCAGAGAGATCTGAGGCCAGCCCTGCCTGAAATTCCTGTCTCCTGGGGCGCTGACTGGGTCTCTGTTTCCAGCTCCCACTCAGCTCTGTCCAGGGCAGAGGGCGGCACAGGGAAAGGCGAGGGCTGGGAGGCGGGGTCACGGTTACCAGCAGAGCCTTGGAGCCAGACTGCAGACCAGTGAGCGATGCTGGTTAAGCTCTTTGACCTCGCTGAGCCCCTGCTTCTGCACCTGTAAAACGGGCACCACCCCAGCCCCGGCATCAGGGTTCAGTGAGAGAATGCATGGGAGCATCTGAGCATCAGTCTTAGCCTGGAGCAGGAGCTCGGCACCCAACACTTTCGTTCCTGGGGCCGGAAGCACCGCAGCTGGCGGGGACAGCAGGGACTGGGGACTCTTGTTTTTAATTTCCTACTTTGCAGGCAGCGGAGTTGGGGCCGCTGTTCCTTGTGTTCCCTACACTCCTTGAGAGCTGTGCCAGAGGACCCTTCATTTCAGGATTAAAAAGGCAATAAAGGATCATTTGGGCCAATTTTGTCAGTGGAGCACTGGGGAAAAGGTAAGGAGTGCCAGTGCAGCCCATGGCCATCGCCCCAGACTGGGATTAGAAATGGAGGGATGGGATTCCAGATGCAGAAAGAGGAGGAGTTGCTTGAGGACGGGGCCAGCGCCACGGGGAGCAAAGCGCTAGGAATTAGCAGACCCCACCCTCCAACCACACACATACCCCTCCAAAGTTCTGGCAGAAGTACAGACCCTGGGGACACACACACACACACACACACACACACACACACCAGCCCAGGGTGCTCTACGTGGAATTTCTTTCATTCACCTGAATCATATCGGAAATGATACATCAGATCGCCCAACCACAATTTACTGTCTCTTTAGTCCTTGCTTTTAATTGAAAATTTTTTATTTAGTGATATTATTTTAGGGGGAGAGAGAAATATCAATTTGTTGTTCCACTTATACATTTATGTATTGATTGGTTGATTCTTGTATGTGTCAGACCTGGGATTGAACCCAGAACCTTGGTGTGTCAGGATGATGCTCTAACCAACTGAGCTACCCAGCCAGGGCCTGGTCTGTTGCTTTTAAACTAATAAAGTCTCTGTAAGATACTGAGTGATCACTATGCGCCAGGCACTGAGCTCATGTCTTCACAAGAATTAATCCTCCCAGTGGCAGGGATCAATTAGGATTCAGACGGGTTGTAAGGACAAGAAACAAAATAACCCTGTTTTAAGAAAGAAGTTTCTTTCTCTCTCGTGTTAAACAAGTCCAGAGACAGTCCAGGACACATGTCAATGACTAGAGCTGCTTCTCTCTTGAGGCTCCATCATGCTCAGTACGTGGCTTTCTCCTCCTGGTCCAACAGAGCTGCTTGAGCTCTTGCGTCACAACTGCATTCCAGACAATAGGCAGGAGGAACAAAGAAAGGCTCACTGCTCCATTATGGGGTCCTTCCAGGCCATCGGACAGGGTATTTATGCTCACATCTCCCTGGCCAGAATCAGCCATGTGACTACACCTAGTAGCGGGGAGTGATGGGAAACGAAGTTTTTACTCCAGGTGGCCAGGAGCCCGACTTGAAACGGGAGACTGGGTGGAGGGAGGATGCTTGTGGTCTTGGCCACAGAATTAGCAATGATTTTGCTTTTTGGATGGGGCACCTGAGGCTCAGAGACAGGCATTGACTTGTTAAGGTCACCCAGACAGTGCGAGGCAGAACCGGAGTAGAACCCATGTCTGACCAGAAGCCACTGGGCCTTTTGGAATCTATACAGAAAGAGACGGATGGGAAGTTCCAGTAACAGAACAAACCCTCAGAGACACGCCTTCGAAAACCACCTGCTGCAGGGCTTGGAATTTATATGCAGAGTTTCAAACCAGAGCCATTTTGACCACAAAACCAAATCCCCAGGAAACAGTTGTTTCTAGTGGCCACTGTGACAGAGCCTTAATCACAGAGGCCTATAGATTGTCGCCTCTGCAAGGACCCAGACAGCGGGCCGTGCGTTCCGTCTAGAATGTTCCTTCCTGGCCAAGCTAAATCAGGAGGGAGCAGGTTTATGGCAGCCATGGGACTATCCCTGCAGGTCACTCTCCAAGGTGGTGGCAAAGGTATTTTGTGTGCGCGGAGGGCGGGAGGGGTTGTTTGTCTCCTGCCCTCTCTGGCTTGGAGGATGTGCCAATCACCTTGGTTATCTGAACTGCCTCACAGAGTGAGGAGAAAATGAGATCCCACAGAGGATTCGGCCAGGAAGTATGCCTCAACGGTGACCCATCTCCTCTTCGCGCTGACACCCTACGCCCACGGCACCCTGACTGTGGAACTGGGTCTTTGTCCCCCATCGCCAGCGTTACCACATCACTGGTACACCCTGTCCATCACTTCTCCTGCAGGAGACCAAATGCAGATGACAACGATCACAGCTAAGCCACCAGGCACACAAGTACTTGCTTCCTCCTCATGACGCCTCCATGACAGGGACACACGTCATCCTGGTTCACAGCAAAGAAAGTGGATGAGGTCAAGCCAAATGCCGCAGCCACTTTGGAAATCTGTTTCTCAGGCTCCCATGAAGCAATAGACAGGGGTGGGCAAAAGCAGGTTAGTCATGATAATAAATAATACACTAATAAATAAATTCTGGGTTTTGCATATTTACAATGATAAACCTACTTTTGCCCACCCTCATATATTCTTATCACAGGACCAAGAAATTCTAGGATTATTTGCCCAACAGGAATGACAACAAGAAGACTGGTATAGAAAATTACCCAAATGTCTGCCAACCAAAGGATGGATAAAAATAAATGATTGTGTCCCTACAACGAAATACTACTCAGCAATAAAACAGAATGAGCCACTAATGTACGCAACTGCATGGGTGGATCTCATAGAAATTCTGCTGAGTGAGGGAAGGGTACCTACCGAGGGACCTCCTGCCCCTGGGGTTCAAGAGCAGGCAGAGTTACTCTACGGGGCTAGAGAAATCGGGGTAGGGCTCACCTCTGGGGAGGGGCCCAGGGAAGCTGCTGGAGTGATTTCATCTAAATTGATCCAGGTGATGTGATTTGCATTTGGCAAAATTAATCAAGCCGTAGACTTAAGATTTGCACATTTGATTGTATGTAAATTGTGTCTTACAGAGCAGGAGGTGGGCTGGGGCATGTGTAAAGATGGGAAGTGACTCACTCTGTTACACAGCTAGAAAGGGACGAAGCTGAGCTTCGGTTTCTGCATCTGTAAAATAGAAATGTTATGCCCTATGATTGGGGTGGCTCAGTGGATTGAGTGCCAGCCTGTGAACTGAAGGGTCACCGGTTCGATTCCCAGTCAGGGCACATGCCTGGGTTGGACTCCAGGTCCCCAGTTGGGTGTGTACAAGAGGCAACCACTCCATATGCCTCTCACACATCAGTGTTTCTCTCCCTCTCTTCCTTCTTCCCTTCCCCTCTCTCTAAAACTAAGTAAATAAAATCTTTCAAAAAGAAACATAAAATATATACATATATGGTAACAGTTCCTGCATCGAAGCAGTGTGGTGGGGGTCTAAGCAGATGAAGAATGTACAGCAACCAGCAAAAGGCCTGGCTTGCATTATACCATCCTACATGAGTATGGTAGCGTGATTCTTCTATGGCAATAATCATGGAGTAACTAACACTCCAGCACCTACTGTGTACAGCTGCCCCACTAAGGGGCCTGCCTTGTTTAATGCTCACAGGCTGTGAGTGAGATGCCCCGATCATCACACAGGCTGCAGACGAGGGACGTGAGAGAAGAGAGATTCGCAGCTTGTCCAGGAGAACGCCGTTAACCCACGCTGGTGAACAAGTCGGAGTGTCGGCTCCGAGGGGCAGATCCCAACCCCACCCCCAGCTGGCGGCCACATGTGGCCAGTGAACCCGACAGAGTCACGTCTGACTGAGTTGTGCTATGAGCGTGAAACACACATGAGGTATTGGAGACTATTTGAAAAAAAAATCCCGTAAACAATTCTTCTTATTGATTACATGTCAACACGATCATAATTAGCTGTACTGGGTTAAATAGAAGAGATTATTAAAATTAATTTCTACCAGTTTCTTTTTCCTTTTTTTTTTAACACGGCTACTAGAAATCTTGGCATTATCTATGAGGCGTGCATTATATTTCTACTGGGCAGTACCATGTGAACCACTGTGCTACTTTGCTCCGGGTTTGAAGTGAACTGTTACACTTGTCTTTCCCACCTGTCCTTCTGATGCTGCTGAACTTGACTTTTAGTCCACGTGCGGATGAGTTGACTCCCTTGTGCCTTATCCCCTAGTGAGTGTGTATGTGTGGGCTAACATGTGTGCGCACACGTAAATGCATGCATGTGTCTTTTTCAAAGGCATTTCCTCCTGGGCTCCCTCTTCACCATTGTTTTGGCATCGCACCAGCTCACCGAGGGCGGGAAAAGGCAGAGGGGCGCCCACGCAAACACAGATTCACAGCCCTCCACGCAGTCTCCCGCCAGCCGCTGCCTCTGACAGCCCTGTAGTTTCAGGTTCTGGCCCTGGCAAGGTTACTGAGGCTGAGGCAGGCTGTCCTCTCTCTCCGACGGAAAATAAAAATATTCTAATTAGAGCTGGGAAGGCCTTGGGACCAGCAGTGCTGGCGCCAGGCTGATGGATGTAATTCAATTTGGAGCACGAAGAGCAGGACTCGAGGCTCTCGCTGGTACCCAGCCCCTGGGAGGGCAAAAATAGTCCCAAAGTGGATTCACCAAATGCAGGCCAGCTCACGCCTGGGGCGGGACTCGGGGCTCCAACTGGAGGAATGGGATGAGTTCTGTCCCATCTGCAGACGGATGAGGTCATGGGATTTGGGGACGTGGGTCCCTCCAAACCTCAGTGTCCACATCTGGGAACAGGGGGTCATTTTGGGACCCACCTGCTCGGTCCTCAGGAAGACTGACTGACTGAGGCAATGCAGGTGAAGTGCATGGCTCCCAGCCTGGCATTCCATTGAATGGGAGCTGTTCTTTCATTCCACACACACGCCCCTCAGGGTGGCACTGAACATCCCCAACCCTCAGGTTCTCAGCAGATGCCTGGCACGGCAGGCAGATCCCTGGTCCCGGGGGTGGCGCCATTGGGAGGCAGTGAGGAGAGCAGTGGGAGAGGCTGAGATCAGGGTTCCTGGGATAATCAACATGGTTAAGTGGGAAAGGTATTATTATACTAATAGCCGGTTACTGAAGTCTCAGAGTGGGACACGGTGGTGGGGAAAGGGCCTGGATATCAGATCACCTGAAGGTTTTAGAGAAAAGTCTGTATGAGACAATAAGAATAAGTATTTCCTCCAGGGTAGAGAGCAAGGAAGGACAATGAGAAAAGCTGGAAGTGGGGAAAAGAAGGGAAAAACCTGCAAGATGGAAAGAGGCTAGAGCTGGGTGAGGGGAAGGGGGCTGAAGCGCCTTATCACCCCATGAGCGCGGAACGTGTGGATAAGGGACATTTTACAAACCAGTGCGCCTGAGAGGGGAGGAGGGTTGGGGCCTGAATGGACAAGGTGAAGAGAGCAGGAAGCACACAGTGGCGGTTACAGAATGGTCACGAGGATATAAGTCCGGCACAGGGAATACAGTCAGTAGTAGTGTGATAACTCTGCACGGTGCCCGGCGAGTGCTGGAAATATCGAGGGGAAGGCTTCGTCCAGGGTATGATCGTCTCAGCACCATGCTGCACGCCTGGAAGTGATGTAAGGTAATATTGAATGGAAAAAAAAAGTCAGTAAATATTCAGAGAAAGCCAATCGTACAAGCGTATCCTAATTTCCTTTTTTTGACAGTTAGTGACCTATAATGTAAAGGGAATACACAAACAAAGATACGTGTGTATCTATGGACTTAAACACTGAAAAACTTCCCTGAACAGAAAGCCGCAGGGTGCCTGACAGTTCGTGACAGCTGGTGACAGTAAAGCAACATCGACCCCCGTCTTCCCTCCCGTCGCTGAAAACTGAGGAAAACTCTCCTAGCCTCAGAAATGACTTCTGCAACTAGATTTCTTTCTTTTTTTATGGTTTTCAAAATGGCACCCAAACCGGAAGCTTGGCCTCCCGTCTGACTCCGGAGTGGTGTGGGGCCGCAGCATGGAAGCAAGAACCGTGGAAGCAGGGATCCCGAGAAATGGCAGACATTTCTAGAAGAAGGGGTCTGGATTCTCAGGACGTTGCTGAGTCAGCATCATGTTAAGACTCCTTCCCCTTAAATACCCCTCATCCCAAATCCTCCCGAAAGGCTGACAGGCCAGAGAAGGGGGGGCCCCTTCCTCTCCGCTGGTGGGGCCAGTCCTATAACATTTTGAAGTTGTTCAATGAAAAAAACAAAAACAAACAAGCAAACTTTTTAAAAAAAGAGATCGGGTCTGGCTTAAAAGCAAGGGGAGGGTAAACTGGAGAGCGGCTGGGAGCTCACAGAATCGGGACACGAGCTAAACGACAGGCCACACAGAGGCCAGCGACCAGGGCAGAGCCAGGGGCCCGCAGCAGGAATCGAGGACTGCCTCACAGGACAAACAAATTCTTCTCGTCCCTGTGCCATCTGCTCGAGATTCAAATCCCCAAGAAAGGGACTCTGGTTGGCCTCACTTGGCTTCCACAGTGACCTTCATGGTTAAAAGGATCACGTGACATCACGGGGAAGGAGGGCAGTTCCCTGAAGTAAGAGGTTGCTGTAGGTCTCAGAATAAGGAAAGAGGATCCCAGGCATGCGCACGCATGCACGCTCACACACATGCACACTCCCTCGCACATGAAGGTGCCCATTACATCCCACCCCTTGGCTGCCCGGCAACCACTCTCCTTCCCATACTCACGAATTTAAAATCTGACCCACATCAAGCAACACAACTACTCCACAAACAACCACACACACACACACACACACACACACACACGCACTCCTCCTCAACGAGAAAGGCAAATAAAGCAGCCTATTTAGCTGGAAACATCACGTTCCGGGATTAGAGGAACACTTTTCAGAAAGCTGTAAGAACGTCAGGTAGGGGCGGATGCAAGGAAGTTAGGGGCTGATCTACTCTCAGGCTAGAACCGCCCACCCTATCAGCACCAGGGAGACCCCAGCCCCAGGCCGTCTAGGAAGACACCGTCAGGGGGCACTTGGAGTTCACTGGCTGAAGGAGGACTTGTACTAGAGCCTGCCCAGGGGTCCTGACATGCTGGGGGCCGTAAATTAGGCAAGTGAGTATGGACAAGTATAGAGTAGCACCAGGTTCAAATCCTGGCTCCTCGCTTCTTATTGGTTACACAACTTCGGTTAGGTCTTTACCAGCAGGAGCCTCAGTCTTCTCAGGTGTGCAATGGGTTAATGTCTGTCTCATAGTGTTCTTCTGAGGGTAAATGAACCATTGAACGTAACATGGTAAAGGCTCTGTGGATTTTAGCTATAATGATTCTCTCTTCCTGACAGGTGAGGAAACAGACTCAGGGAGGAAGGAGAGATTCACCCAGGACAGAGAGCATGGCAGCGCCCCAAATTCATGATGCAAAAACATCTAAGAGAAAGAAAGGCCTAGACCAGTGTGAGGGTTACCTGTATAACTTTGGATTGTCTTATAGCCACGTCTTTTAAAGGAAAGAGAAAGGGGTGAAGCTAATGTTAATAGCTTATTTATTATTCTATAAATTCATCTAAATGTCATTTCGTACATATCTGAAATATGCCTTCGACACGCCGTAAAGTCTGAAAAGCGTGCATGACATAGAGGGCATTTCTTTCATCACACAGAGTCTCTGACACCTGGTGCATCCTTTCACGCTCATGGCACATCTCCGTTGGACCAGCTGCATTTCGAGTGCTCAGCGGACAGGCCCGTGACAGACTGCCTGCAGCTCATAGCATCCTCCCCATAGCCCTAAGAAGTGTTAATAGCCCCAATTTGGAGACAAGAAAATGGCCCCTGCAAGGTTAAGTGACTTGCCCAAGGTCACACAGTTAGAAGGAGCAGCACCCCGTTTGGGGCCTTTGGGTCTGTTCTGACATAGCCCCGTGGGAACCCTGGCCCTTCCACCTCCTCTGGAGCCCCCACCCCCATCTCTGGGCTGTCTACCCGCCAAGCCATCGATTCGCCACCATGATTTATGGCCCTCCTGCCAGGCAGCCCCGGAGACTTAATTAATTCGTTTCTGCCAGGGGAGACTGCCTGGCACCCTCACCTCCCTGCACCGCCTCTGCTTCCAGCCCAGACAATCGATCGATTCCCAGCTCATCGATGGTGCCGAGGAATAACCTACGACTGCGGTTAGATTCGCTTAATAGGGCACTTGCTCCGAGCGGCCCATCTGACGGTTTTATCAGGCCAGAAGCATCATATTTCAGGGTCTGTTTCCACTCTGGATTCTTGGTCCTAGATCAGCCAAGGTGGATGCTGGACCTGTTGCTTTATGTATTGCAACAGGGTCCACGCTCCTTCCCAGAGGGAGGAAACCCTCTGATGGCAGTGTAACTGACAGTGTGACCGAGAAGGGGTCACTGGTCCACCAACCACTTATTGACCTCAGCCCTCAGTGGGACAGTGTTATTGACAATGCCAATAACTATAACCACAGTAACAGCCAACATTTATTCAGCCCTTACTATGTTCCAGGTACCTACTATCCTAGCACGTTGCCCATCTATAAACGGCGCTACAAGGTAGATGTTATTCTTGTCCCCATTTTACAGGACAGGAAACTGAGGTTCCAGAAGGTGAAGGAACCTCAGTTTCCCATAGGCACATACTGGAGAGAAAGAAATCTGGGCTCTGATCCCAAGCAGTCTGGCCGCTCAAAATAGAACTGAGTTTAGTTATAGGAGAAAAATTAGGTGACACGTTTATGGCTGCCTGAGATTATAGACTGAGGTTTCAAAGATGCCACTTATTCGCAAATAGCATCCTGAAAGTTATTTCTTATCAGCATGAGTGGTATCATTCACCCATGAGTCAGAAACTGCCATTATGCCCATTTTACAGATTTCACCAGGCTCAGTTACTCTCTGTGCAAGGAGTATGAGCAAAGTTGGAGCCCAGTCCAAACCACGGACTCTCTGCCTAGGTCTGGTCAGAGTCCCAGCATCTCAGCAGAAGCGCTAAGGAAGGTCACAGACACAGCCGCTATGCTGGGGCCGCCTGAGACCCCCTACGAGGGCGGTTCTGGGCCAGGCAAAGCAGAGAGGAGCAGGTCTCACATGCAGCCTTTGTAGCAGGAGGGCAGAGTACAGGCGCAGGGCAGAGAGGCCTTGAGTGAGTTTAAATCCCGCCTATGTGGCCTTAGGCAGGTCTCGTCACCCGCCTCTGAGCTGCGGTTTTCTGGCTTGCAAAGCAGGGTTAATAACTATGAAAAGTGCAGAGCCCCCAGTTAGTAATTCAGGGATTGGATGTGGGTTCCCGACGCCTGTGGTCTTAAGAGGTCCCTACCAAAGTGTGTTGATGACTGCAATTTACTTTGAAATGTATCAGAAAAATAAAAAGATGGGAAAATAGATCGATCGGCGATAAAGCAAGAAAAAGAATAAAATGTTAGAGATCGAATCTTTGCAATGGATAAAATTCTTTCATCTTTGCTATCGGTTTGAAACTTTTCATAATGAAATATTGGGGAGAAAATCTCTCCAGGAATGATTGTTTTGTGGATACAAATGGCCCCTGTCCACTTCTTTCTACATCACACTGGTGTCCAAAACCAGTGACAGGCAAGGCAGGAGAAAGCAAGAGCCCTGAGTGCTTATCTTTCCAGGATCTGGGGCGTCTCAGTCTTTGATTTGCATTTTCTTTTTGTTTGGAAGTTGTCAGGTTGAGAGAGCGTGTAACCAACAAGGTTCTCAGCTGCAGAGGAATGTGGGTTTTGATAGCAAGATCGTGGGAGCGAGGCTGCAGATTCCTGGGGAGAGACGGAGACAGATGTCACTGGGCACAAGATGTACTTCGCTGTCACCAGATGTGACTTCACTGTGGGGCCTGGGATAGTTCCCAGAGCTTTGGAAATCACTCCCCTTTATCACCCTTTATGCTTCCGATTTGGCGTGTAGGCAAGACAAGTCGTTTTATACGAAAGCAAGAAGGATTCCTTTTATAGCCCTTTGAAGCAGTGGGTTTTTCATTCCCCCAAAGCTTCTGTCGGATGAGTTGGATTCACCCAGGTTCATCCTCAAGTACCTCCCAACAGCAGACACAGCAACAAGTGGCTACAAGCCTCATCAGTAATTCACCCAGGCCCAGAGGCATGACCTCTCCGTGGTCAGAACAACAGGGGTCATGCTAACAGCGCACCTTTTTATCAGAGGTGCCAGGAAATGACAAGAGGATGCCGGGCACCAGTCAAGGGCTGACGGGTAGAGAGCCAGCCATGATCCTGAAGTTTATTTGTTCCCTTTTTGTGATATAAAAACTAACTTGACTTTCTGGTGGCAATTAATGACCAACACACCAAACTATCTTTAGCATTGAGCCTGATCCATGGTACATACTCAAGAAGTTTTTGAATGAATAAATGATTGAACAATGTAGAGAGAGATATTCTCTTCGTGGGTGAATAACATAATGTTGGCGTGCCAACATTATATAAACGTGCCACTGTTTATACCAACAGTGAATAAAAAGTGTGCCAAATTATGGTGATTATTTACAAATAGCTCAAATTGTCCCCCTCCCTGTATCTATACCCCTTGTCAGTGTGACTGCATGTATCTCCTCCCAGCCAGTGGAACATTTCCCTGCCCCTGAATCTTTTCTTGAGACTTTTTTTTTTTTAAAGAGAGAGACAAAGGAAGGCAGAGAGAGAGAAAAAATCTATTTGTTGATCCACTCATTTATGCATTCATTGGTCGATTCTTGTATGTGCCCTGAGTTCAGATGGAACCTGCAACCTTGGCGAATCAGAATGACACTCTAACCAACTGAGCTACCCAGCGAAGGCCTTGCCCCTGAATCTTGATTGCTCTTATAACTTGCTTTGGTGAACAGGATGTGGCAGAAGTGATTGGGAGTCAGTTCCAACTGTATCCCCAAAATACCTTATGCATGTTCCCTATCTTCGAACCTGTCACTAACCAGCTGGAGGATAAGTTAGTAGAGCAGGGACAAGATGGTCCAACTGGGGTCATCCTAGGTCAGCCAGCCACCTTCCTGACAACCCAACCCAACCCTACACAACCCTACCCAACTCTACCCTACACAACACAACCCTACCCAGCCCAACCCAACCCAACCCCATGCGACCACACCCAACCCTACCCAACCCAACCCTACCCAACCCAACCCAACCTAAACCTACCCAACCCTACCCAAACCTACCCAACCCTACCCAACCCAACCCTACCCAAACCTACCCAACCCTACCCTACCCAACCCTACCCAACACATCAATTGGTCAACATGGCTTGAGGAAGTTGAAATCAGCTGAGACTAGAACCATTCAAGTAAACCCGGTTCAAACTGTAAGCTCAATTATTGCTATAAAACAGTAGATGTTAGGATTTTTTATCCACAACAAAAGTTGATACCCAAGCAACTGTGTGCCATATGTAATATCATTTAACCCTGACAACGACTCTCCAAAGCAGGGGTGATGGATGCAGTTATCTGTTTTCCAAAGTGTGTTCTTTCCTTATCGCAAAGCAAGAGAGTTGTAACTAGCCGCCTAGCTAGCGACTACATTTCTCAGCTCCTCTTGCAGTTGTGTATGGCAATGTGCATGAGGCCTTGCCAAGAATCAGAAGAGTGGAAACAATGTTGTAACTTCTGTCTCCATCACTTAAGACAAAATCCCCAGCCTTGGAGTTCTGCTTCATTCCCCTTCCTGCTGACTAAGTGAGGGTAACCAGAATGACTATATGTGGGAGGTAGCAGAGCCCTCCATCCTGAATGTTCCCAGGAAGAGACAGGTCCTAGGTTGTTCAATGGGCAGGAAAGACACTTCTGACTCGTTGGTGTCTTTGTGCTCTGGAGCCTGTTGGTCATAGCAGCTAGTGTTGACCCGATGCAACAGGGCTTACTGTCCTATTTTACCGGGGAGGAAGTAAAGGCTCAGAGAGGTGATGTGCCTGACTGCTAAAACTGCACACTCCAGGACAGGCTACTATTAGATTAATTAAAATCAATTAAAAACCTAGCTCCTCAGTTACACTAACCACATGTCAAGCACTCAACAGTCACAAGTGGCCAGTGACCACCCCATTGGACAGCACCAATGTGGAACAGCCCCAACCTCACAGGCTGCTCTAGGCGATGGCGTCGGTCTGGTCTGGAGAGAGCAGAGAGCCGCAGTCTCAGCTGGGGTAGGAGCGACTTCAGTGCTTTGCTCCTCTTCCTGCCTCCTGCCATGCGCAGTTCTTTTCAAGAAGGGCTCCCCTGGTGCACATACTTGTTTGTTTACAGATCGTTATTATCTATTTGTCAGAGCGGCTAGGAGCAGGGAGGGAAGTGGAGACTTATAATTAAAGGATGACAGTGGCTGGCAAGCGGATCAATGGAGGAAAAAAAGGAAGTCATCTCTGAAACGTTCACCCAAAGTCATTAAGAAAATATCACTTGATTTGCCAACATCAGACACAGAACAATATAGATGTCTTCACCGCCACCCTAACCTTTACAGCAGGGAGTCCCACCCTGAGGAAGATTAACTGCTTCTTTCCTTGCAACGGCTATGATAGCCCGTATTGATCTGTCTAGGAGACTATGGTTGGAGAAAGCCTGGCGGCTCCCAGCGGCAGAGTTGGCGGACCCTGTTGGATGCGGACCCTGTTGGATACGTCCCCCACAGGGGTCTGGCAGGCGAGATAGTAGAACGAGGCGGACAGGGCGGCCGGCCCAAGAAGGGAACGTGGCTGATGTACCAAAGGAGAACCTGGGCCCGGTGGAGTGGGCATGCACCTACTCCCGCCGCATCCAGCTGCAGGTCAGCCTTAGGCTCAGCATTTTCGAAAGTGGGTCTTCCTTCTGCTCCCCCCTCTGAAACCCTAAGGATGGCCAAGAGGGCAAGTCCATTCATGTGCTTTATGAGTATGTGTCAGTGCCTCATCAGCTAGTGTCCTAAGCACTGCGGGGCTAGAGCAGTGAAAACCACCTGATTCCCGCCCTCACAGGTACACAGTCTGGTCAGGGAGAAGGAGACATAGGCCATTGCAGTAGCGGGCGATCGTTTCTGAGTTAGAAAAAGGCGAGGGAGTAGGGGCCGTGAGAGCCAAGAGAAAGGTAACTGTGATGGGCTGAATGGTGTCCCTCTCAAAATTCACATAGTGAAGCCCTAACCCCTGGTACCTCAGAATGTGACTGTATTTGGAAACAGACCTTTAAAGAGGTGATGAAGGTAGAATGACGTAACTAGGGTGGGCTCTCATCCAATATGATTGGTGCCCTTAGAAGAAGCGATTAGGACCCTGGCTGGTGTGGCTCAGTGGATTAAGCGCTAGTTGCCAGTTTGATTCCCAGTCAGGGCACATGGCTGGATTGCAGGCCAGGTTCCCTGTTGGGGGTGTACAAGAGGCAACCTGTTGATGTTTCTCTCCCTCTCTTTCTTGCTCCCTTCCCCTTTCTCTAAAAGTAAATAAATATTTTTTAAAAAAAGAAGAGAGTAGGAAAACAGATGAAGGGGTGCAACCTCATGGGGACAGAGAGAGAAGGCTGCCGTCTGAGAGTCAAGGAGAGGGGTCTCAGAAGAAACCAGATGAGCTGACACCTTGATCTTGGACACTGCGCCTTCAGAACTGTGAGAATATCAACTGTTGTCGGTGAAGCCACCCAGTCTGTGCATGCCATTATGGCTGCCCAAGCAGACTGGCATAGTCACCTAATTCAGCTCAAGTCCAAGAAGGCAAGTCCAGGAAGGCTTCCCAGAAGAGGTGATTACTGAGGAAGAGCATGCATAGGAGAGAGCTGACAAAGGTGGGGGTGGCAAAGGAAGGTTGTGGATTTCAGGCAGAGGGAACACCATGCAAAAGACCTCAGGATAGATCCTTGAGGATGCTGTGAGTCACACTGGAGAATTCGCTCCCGTCCCTGGACCAGTGGGGAGCCAATGGGGAGGGGCCGTGATTAAGGAAAGGCATTGAATGGTGGGTTTCATTCTACAAAGATTGCCTTAAATGCATCCATATGATGGTGTTCAGGGGCAAGACGGCGGGCCGGGCAACAGGCTGAGAGGCTGGGCCGGGGTGCACTTCCGAGAGGCTGGTGGCTTGGCCTAAGGTGGTAGCAGCAGGAAGGAAGGGAAGAGGTCAGACTGGAGAGTTATTCAAGGAGGCAGGTGTTGAAGACAAATGGATGTAGCCGCACAAAGAGAGAGGAGAGATTCCTTAATTTCCCAGTGGTACGCCCTGAGACAAGAACCAAGAGTGAGGGTCTCATTTAGGAGTGAAGGGGCAGGAGCAGGAAGGTGAGAGAGGATGAACACGCAGCCAATCAAGCGTGTACTCAGCTGCTGCTAAAGGGAAATGGAGCCGAATCCTGGTGGCGAGCTCTGGGGACAGCGTAAAACATGACCACAGAGGACTCCCCGCTGGGCAGCAAGGGAGCCAGCTCTTGTCAGCATTAACTGAGGGCTCCAGGGAGTGGGGATTGCTCACCAGCACATCTGAGCCACTGAACAGGTGGCAGAGAGGGCTCTAGTGATGAGAAACACTCAGCAGATGACATCTGTCCCATGCACCCTGAAGTGGCGAGGATGAGAGAGCACAGTGTCTCCCCAGGAATCTAGGGGTGTCCCAGCATCCTGGTTTGGGGATCAATACTTCCTGTGCTGAGTTGGGGGATGGGAGCAGAGGAGGAGATTATGTTAGACCTATTGCTGTCTATGGTGGTCCCCAGTGGGCTGTTGGGACGTGGTCTGGAGATGATGGGAACATCCAGGCTTTGAAGCCTGTGGAGGGGCCAACAGTATGTGACCAGAACTTAACACCCTGGGAGAGAATGACATGGCCCAGGGGAAATGAGTGGCACAAAGAGATCTGAGACCCCAGGATGGAGCCCTGAAAAGCACCCTCCCATCAGATAACCTTGTCCCGAAACGCCAGCCACTGATTCTGGCTGCCGAGACCATCCATCGGATGAGCTGTAGGTAAAGTCTCAGGGCAGCGCCAGGGAAGTGATGGCTGAGAGGAAGTATCTGAACAAAGGAAGTCATTCCGGAGCATTTTTTAGTTAAAACCTTCAAGCTGAGAAGCTTGTTAATCTCAGCTTCAGCAAGTGGGTCTGTGCCACCCGGCAGCATGTCTCGGAGAGGCTGCCTCTGATGGCCCTAATTTGTGGGGTACCCATATTTTGGTAACTGACACGGAAAGATGGTCGGAACATATCGTTAGGTTTGGGAGTTCTTTTAAAGCAAGTGACCAACAGTATAATACCTTTTGAATGAAAATTATTTGAAAAATCATGTATGTAATATGTATATATTTGTATATATATATATACATATATATACTTAAAAACNATTTGTGGGGTACCCATATTTTGGTAACTGACACGGAAAGATGGTCGGAACATATCGTTAGGTTTGGGAGTTCTTTTAAAGCAAGTGACCAACAGTATAATACCTTTTGAATGAAAATTATTTGAAAAATCATGTATGTAATATGTATATATTTGTATATATATATATATACATATATATACTTAAAAACTAAAAAGAAAAACACTAAATAAAAGTTCCCAAGTTACCCAGACCTACCTGGGTTCAAATCCCAAAGCCCTGGCTGGTGTAGCTCAGTGGATTGAACGTGGGCCTGCGAACCAGACGATCGCAGTTCGATTCCCAGTCAGGGCACATGCTTGGGTTGCAGGCCAGTTCCCTGCGGGGGATGCAAGAGAAGCAACCATACATTGATGTTTCCTTCCTCTCTCCTTCCCTTCCCCTCTGAAGATAAATAAATAAAATATTTTTTAAAAATCCCAAGTTTACCTCTTACCAGCTCAGCACTCAGGCAAGTGGGTCAACCCCTTGCACGTGAAAAGCCTCCTCACTATAAAAATGGCGATAACGATACCATCTGCGTTTCACTGTAGCTATGCAGACACTGAGATCATTTCCATCAGACGTCCTTCAGGATGCCTGGTAGCGGCCCTACACCATGAACTATCAGCATGTTCATTCATTTAAAAAGCAAATATTTAGCCCCAGCTGGTGTGGCTCAGTGGATTGAGCACCAGCCTGTGAACCGAAGGGTGGCTGGTTCGATTCCCAGTCCGGGCACAGGCCTGGGTTGCAGGCCAGGTCCCCAGGTGGGGGCACGTGAGAGGCAACCCCACATTGATGTTTCTCTCCTTATCTTTCTCCCTCCCTTCCCCTCTCTCTAAAAATAAATAACATCTTTCAAAAGGGGGAAAAAAACCCAACATTTCCTGACCATCTCCTAGATGTTAGTCAGAGTTCCAGGGGTGGGGGGACATCGTCAAGGACAAATAAGAACCCTGGCCTGGTAGCTTGGTTGGTTGGAGCGCCATCCTGATGGGCCAAGAAACAGGAGCCAGGGAGAGCTGCTCAGAGAAGACTTCATGGAGGACAGCGGGATAAAGGGCCTGTCAGTGAGGGTCAGAGAGGGCTGCTCTGCTGGGGGGCTGGGGGCTCAAAGGCAAAGAAGGAGCCGAGAAAGAGGAAGTCGGGGGAGAGCACCCCAGGCAGAGGGAACGGCCGTGCAAAGGCCCTCGGGTGGAAAGTGGGGCGGGGGGGGGGGCCTGGAGACCGTGTGGCCACCGTAGTGGGAACAGAGTGGGCGTCAGTCAAAGTAGGTTAAGGTGAGGTCCCAGAGGTAGGTGGGCCCCACAGAACAGGTGTTATGAGCCAAGGACAGCAGATCAAATTCAATCACGGGCATCAGGAAGCTATTGTGGGATTCGCAGCAGGGGCCGATGCCATGGGACCTCCCCCAAAGGTCATCACAGTACCGCGTATTCCAGTCATCAAGCAACGTGCCCTGGCCCCTGAGTGTCCTGTAAACTCTGGGGAGAGACTCCCCGCCCCATTCGTCTCCCCAACCCTTCCCTCCAGGCCCTAGGAAACTCCCCTAGGGCCCCAGCAAATAAATATTTGTTGAGTGGATAGAGAAACAAAGAAAAGATGGATGGACCTGTTTTCTTTGCATTTATCTTAAACCTCCTTCTGGTTCTGCCAATTCTCTCCTCGGGGAAGAAGTGTCAAATTGGCTCTCCCTCTCTCTTCTTTGTGAGAACCGGCCCGGGGCTGATGCAGGGAGATTTTCCCTGCACAGGCAGGAGATGGATGGGCTGGCTCCCAAACCCTCCCGTGCGAGACCCTCTGTGACCCAGGGGCTGGGGGAGAGTGACAGCTGGGGAACAGGGTGATGGGTGGAGGGGCTGGCCATTCTTTATCAGCTGGCAGCTCAGCGCAAGATGAATCAAGCCCCCGGAATTCTAAATGAACCCGCCTCCCCGGATGAAATGGCCGGGGTCCCACCCCGGCCCAGATGCACAGCCCTGGAAGGCACCGCAGAGCAACTGTGGGCACCCACACTTTAAATTCCTGTGCTCCTGTTTTAAACCAATAAAGAGTGGTGTCTAATCATAGGAACCACAAGGGCCAGTCCAACTCCAACACTAGTTACGAATAGGCTGAGGCGGGCGCAAAGCTGTGTGTCAGACCCAGAAATTCGCACAGGCCCAAAAGGAGAAGTGGGAACTTATCATTGACAATTAAGAGCCTTTACATGGGCTAGGGACTGGGCTGGGTGTTTCACATGGATTCGTGCCACGAACTCCTCACAATGCTCCAAGGCGGTTGTGATGATAGTCCCCATTTCACAGCTAGGTAAAACTGAGGATCATGGCCCAGGACCACACAGCTAGCTCGTGTCAGAGCTAGGGTTCAGTCGCAGGGAGTCTGACTTCGGAACCTGCCTGGTCAGCCAGTCCTCCACCCCGGGCAGGGCCAAGCCGCTGCCCCTTGGGCAGTGTGGTCTGGGGACCACTGTGAGCTAAGCTGGGAAGCCAGGCGTTTCTTTCTCTCGGAAAACCACGTTATGCGGTATGTTTCTCAGCCAAGCCTCCCAGAGAGAATGCTGATGCCACTAAAAATGGTTCTGGGTTCCTCCAGGGGAAGCCGACATTTTCGATCCCATCAGAAAAGATACCCGGCGTGATTCTGTTCTATTTTGGACTTCTGTTCTGGCCTTTTCCTGACTGAAAACGCAGCACCTGCTCTCCCTCCTTGGCTATTTGCTCCAGAGGCACATGCGCTTCACCCACACCTACCATTCTGTCTCGTCTGTCCATTCACAAAACACACCCGAGGACCTACGGCGAGGCAGGCGCCACGTCAGACACCAGGTCAGACACCTGGCGACACCACAGCCAACGTCACAGCTCCAGTGCTCCCCTCCAGAGGTGACAGTCTAGAGGTGGCTGCTGTATTTTCAGCTCCCTTCCTAAAGCATCGCTCTTTTAAAATTAGGAGGCTGTGCCGAGGGAGGGGAAATAAGGGGTAGGTCGGGAATAACCTGGGCATAACCCTCAGTGCGGGTGTGCAGTGGACAGAGAGCCACAGCGCAGGGAGCCCAGCGGCAGGTGCCAAGGACGCAGCAAGTTCTGCAGCCAGAGCTTCCCTCCTACCTCCCCTCTTGGCTTTGGCCCCTGGTCTGCAGCAGGCTGACGGCCGGCCGGGTCATCAGCTCTCCGGAGTGGAAGCTCCTCTCCGCATGAGGTGGTTCTCCCAGCGTTCTCTGCACTTCCCCAACGCTTTTTCCCTGGGCTCAGCAGAAAGCATCCTCGATGGGCTGGCAGACGGCTAATGGCCTGGCTGACTGCAGTTCCGCCTTTCAGGAATTTTGAGGGGAGGAGTTCCACGTTCAGAGGCCACTGGGGCTGACCTTGATTTCTGGGACAAAGAGACAGCTCCTGATGGAACTGCCTGTGCATGGTCCCAAATGCAACCGCATTTCCCCCCCGAGGCCTTCAGATGAGCTTCTCTCCGATTCTCAGGGTTTTTTTTCTCTTCTGTTGGGCTTTAAAGGACAGAGAAAGGGGGTTACTGACATGCCTTCCTGGTGGACTTGCTGTGAGGACCAACGGTGTACAGCATCTGACTTCATTTTGGCCCCTAAAATTACCCTGGGCCAGTTGTGACTTAATTTTCCCCTAGCTTCTAAGGCAAGCTGGGTATACCACGTGACCCAGACCTTCTCCCCTGATCAAAGCTGATTGGACATAATCTAAGGGCAACCAATCCCAAAGCTACTGGCAAACACACACACACACACACACACACACACAACATGCACAGTTTCAGAAGGATGAGTGAGTCCAGTGCTTCTGGCCAGGTGGGATGTTACATGCAGGAAACTGCCTTCACTGGCACATGTGATTTTTTTAAAAAAATTTAATTGTCATGAGTTTATTTTAATGTACATGAAGGAAATGTTGGTTCCCTGTTTATGGTACTGATAAAAAGTTCCCTTTATGACACGTAATATTAACATTTAAAAGTTGATTTTTTTAATGGCAAATACAAGAAGGGGACGTGAATGATTGACACAGGTCGAGTCCCAAGGACACACTGTTCCCTCAAGAATTGGAAACAGGGTGGGGGGCGGGGCACAGGAATGGATGGCCGGGGTAGTTGGTGAGCGGCTGGAAGTGATGGGCTTGGTGGGGCTGAGTCATAACCACCGCCCACGACCGCCAGGGGCGGGATGCAGCTGTGCGGGAGAGGAAAAAACAAAGAAGCTGGGAAAACTGGTGGGTGGTGAAGAGAGACTTGAATATATGTACCTAAAGGAGGAGAGACAGAGCAAGGGAGGGATGGAGAGACCAAAAGAGAAAGACAACGAGACAGAGAGAGAAACTGGGACCAGCAGAAATGTCCTGTGTGACCTACCACCACGGACTTCTGGTCTACCTCGCTCCCCACATATCCTTGCAGTGAAACCTGCTTGTTTCCTATGGAGGATCCCTTGAGTAGGTCTCTGTTCACCCCGGAAAGCCTAACATAAATGCATGGTTGGGAAGGAATTATATTTTGAAGATTTTCAGGGCACCAGCCAGTACATTTAAATCTGTAATAGCAAGCAATGGGCAGCCACTGAGGGTTCTTGTTAAAGAAACAGGGAAGAATTAGGATAAGGCAGGCGAGGAGCATAGGGAGAAATTTAAGGAGATACTTGCAAGCTCAGGTATCAAATGCCAGCAGAAGGCTGGTTTCTACAGCTCTCCTTGAAAACTCATGGACTCTGCTCGTCATTAAGAACAAGTTACGTGAGTCCCTACTCTATCCAAACCATGGGTGCCAATCTCTAGAACTTTGCTACTCAGAAAGCAAATTGGAAGAACCAGTTGGGAGGTCATTTAAATTCTACTAAATGGGTATTTATTATCTGCACCCAATTATCACCAATCAATATAACAGTTATTACTTAATGGGTGAAAGTTGCAATCCCTGCGCCCCCCCGATCGTCAAGGGGCATTGCAACTAACTGGGGCAGAACTTATTTAGGAGCCTAATGAGAATGCAAATTTCCACACATTAATCAAACAATTATTTCTGTAACTGCAAGGCAGCTGATCCTCAACCAAATTAGGACATAAACAAAGCTAATCAGTGAGAAGACATTTACTCATCATATATGAGTTGCAAGAAAAGAAATATTAGTCAATGACTCACTCAAATATCCCGAACCTCAACTGCAATCTCTAATAACACAGCCCCACAGCTTTGAGAAAGCAATATGAGAATTTTTTTTATTAAAGCTTTTTTTTTCTGCTCCAAGGTCTAAGAGGCAATAGAGAACAAAGGAATATAGTACCATGCGCAATGAATAATTGCATCACTTTAAAAAACAAAACCAAGACTGGCAATGTACTTACGTGATATGGTGTACACCATCTGACTCGCCTGGAGCTTAATGATCAGAGTTTAGTTCTCTTCAAGTGAGAGAGAGGAGAGAAAAGATGCTGGTTCCAGTGCAGACATGAAAACTGTAAGACAAACCAAAGCCAATTGTGTTTCTCTCTACCCTGTGCGTCCTTGTCTCCTCATCCACACGGCTACCTGGTAAAATTTTCAGCCTAAACATAGACTCTTCTCCTCAACGTGCTTCATCTTCTGGTTGGTCCCTGGGTCTTTCCTGTCTCTGGTGGCTCGTGGAGGCCCTGCCTATCATGCACATCCATGGATGGCGCACACCCGTCTGCAGGTTTCCGAAGGGCTATTTGCTTTCTCCTCCTACACGTGGCAGCCAATGCACCGAGAGGAGAAATCTGGAGGCTGCTGGGAAAGGAATACCTGTTACGAAAGTTCTTCTAGGAGGCATTGGACTTGGCCAAGACGAGACTGCACAGCGGAGCAGAGCGCCAGCTAACACACAGGGGGCGCTGTCAGTGAGTGATACCAGTGTTCTTCTACACATTGCTGTGGCCTGAGTGTGTGTGTCTCCCCAGTCTTCCTATTTTGAATTCTTAATCCCCAGAGGTGATGGACTAGGAGATGGGGTCTTTGGGCGGTGCTTAGATATGTGGGTGGAACCTTTGCAAATAATTGTTATTAGTGCTCTTATAAAAGAGACTCCAGGGAGATTCCCTAGCCGCTCCTGCCATGTGAGGACACATGGAGAAGTCTACGCCCCAGAGGAGGGCCCTCCCCTGCCTGTGCAGACACCCTGCTCTCAGACTCCCAGCCTCCAGAACTGTGGGCAGTAAGTTTCTGCTCATTATAACCTGCCCAGTCTCTGGTATTTTGGATAGCAGCCCAGAGGTACTAAGACGTATCTTAATGTGCTTAACACAACCACACTATGAAACAGGCACCATGATTATCTTCTCTATTTGTACAAAGAGGAATCTGAGGCATAAAGAGTTCAAGACTCTTGGCCTGTCACAGTACTTGGAAGTGGAAGAGCCAAAATTCGAACCTACATCATCAGGTTCCAGAGCCCATGGTTCGCTGCTGGTGTGTACAGGCTGAGTATGGGTTTTTCTAGATGCCTCATCTGTGCTCCCAGAGCCCCTCATGCTTCCCCAAGCGTATCATTTATCCGTTGATGTCACTGGGAAATTATTTCCCAGTAGGTAACATTTCCTACAGCACACGTTTCAGAAGATACCAAAGGTGCTGTGATAAAAAACCTGCTTGTCATTCCTGCCCTCCACCACCCAGCTCCCCCCAGAGGCTCCCAATGGTTCTACTTTCAACCTGTACACAAGCAATTTATTGTCTTGGTTTGGGTCTCCTCAAAACAGACCTTCAGGTAAATATTTGAGTGCAAGTAGTTTATTTGGGAGACTATCCAGGCAGCACAGGCAAAGACTGGGGAAGAGGGACAGAGAAGGGAGGAAATCCAAGTGTGTGTGTGGGGGGGGTAGGTTGCCGCTGTGGCTAATTGAGGCTCCATCCACGTCGCTCAGCTGCGTCTGCTGAGATGCCAGGGAGCTGCGGTATATATCCACCAGCGCCTGTCCCTGATTGGTTGAGGCTCGTGCCAGGTGTTAACTCTGTGTGCATGAAATTGGCGTGCAGACAAACGCTATATGCACACGTGTTTTATACGCCCACGGTCCCATATACTTCTTTAACCTAATGGTGAATCTTGGTGACCTTTCCGTGTCAGGACATGAGGAGCTCTGTGATCTTCTCATGAGGATACACTGGTCATTTTTCTAATCAGTTCCCTACCCTTGGTGATTTCCAAAGTTTGGCTCTTGCAAATGATGCTGAACTGAACGACCCAGTACACCCATCATTTTCTGCATGGCCGAGCGCATCTGTAGGATAACGTTCTAGAATTAGAATCGCTGGGTCCCCGGGGAGCTTGCGGTTATAACGTGGCCACGCTGCCCTGCCTAGGGGCTGTAGCTCGTTACACTCCACACCAGTGGATGCCAGTACCCTGCTCTGTGAGGATTAGCGACTTACTTGTCTTTCTTTCCTTCTATATTTTGAGCTTCTTGGCGTAAACCACTTTGAACAACACCTGCCATATAGTAAGTACTCCATAAGTACTGAGCGGAGAGGTGAGCGGGTGGGCGGGATGGGGGGCGGGAAGATGAACAGGTGGACCGATGGGTGAATGGGTAGATGGACGAATAAATGAATTCCCTCAGATGTAGCATTCACTGGGAGGGGGGACCAAGACTCAATGTAAAAAAAAAAAAAACCCAACCCTAAATAAATAGCAAACTAGAAAGTAGAGATTAATTATACCAGGTAGCTTTGCTTCATAAATAACTCTCATAGTACCTGGCGTGCTTTCTGGGCACGGCAGGAGGAGGTTCAGCCATGCCTGGCCGGGGGAAAGGCTGCTCACGGTGACCGTCTCACCAGGGGCCAGGGCAGGTCATGCTTCCGAAACCTACTGTGCTGGCCGTTGTCAGCTGCTCTGCGGCTCGCTCAGGAGGCCAGAGACACCGCGCACTCGGAAGTCCGCAGTGACAGCCTTGAGATATCAGTGGGGGGCCTTTAGATACACAGTTCTTTAATTTTAAATCCTCTATCAATTTAAATAGCTGATTGTCCTAAAGATGCTTTTATCCACACCTTATGAAAGAAGGAGAAAATATCCATTGATCATATCAAAGAATGTTATTATCGGGGGGTAGCCTGGGAAGGTAAGGCTGCCCGCCCCCAGGCTGTATCGGCCAGTGCCCACACCACACTGCCTCTCTGCTCATCCCCTCCCTGACTCCCCCCCCCGCCCCGCCCCCAGAGCCCCAAATGCTTCCTTTCGCAAAGCTTCCCATCTTTATTCTTCCAGGACACAGTTGGCTGAGGGATAGGATGGGGGCTTTGGCTCTCCTCCCTGCTTGTTCCTGAACAGGTCCCCTTAAGCTGCAGGGTCTGCTCATGTTCTGGAATTTTCGCCAGCCCAGCAGACCCCGCGTGGACCGCGTGGGAGCATCAGTGGGAGAGTCGAGTTCCAGGCCCAGAGCCAAAGCAGCTCTGTGGTTAAAACAGCTGGTGGGACGACTTTCGCTTTCCCAGTGCAAATCTGTGATTTATATTTATTACGGCATGTTCAGAAAATACCGATTAATGGAGAGACGGAAGTCAAAGTCACCCAGGCGTTCCTGCAGAGGTCACCGTTCTGAACACGGGGTCAATAATGTCAGAGTCTGTTTTCTATGCAGGGAGTCACCTTTCAGCACAGAACTGGCATCGTGTGGCATCATGTTGGGCAAACTTCTGTGGCCCAATTTTTTCCTGCTGGGTGCATTATGAGTCATCTTCTATCTTTAGAAAATCTCTGTTGTTTTTTTTTTCCAAGATTTTATTTACTTATTTTTAGAAGGGAGAGAGAAAGAGACGGAGAGAAACATCAATGTGTGGTTGCCTCTCGAGCACTCCCCTATCTGGGGACCTGGCCCACAACCCAGGCATGTGGCCTGACCAGGAATAGAACCAGCGACCCTTTGGTTCACAGTCTGGTGCTCAATCCACTGAGCTGCACCAGCCAGGGCGATGTCTGTTATTTTTAATGGCTGCATAATGGTCCATCAGATGGCTACAACCTCCTCTTGTTGGCTATGTGCGTCGCCCCCTTTTATTATCATAAATTGTACTATGGGCAAGAACAATAGATGACGCAAGAGCTTTCTCTTCCCCCAAATATTTCTGAAGTGTCTCATGGGCAACCACATCATAGTTGATGCCTGTCACGGAAGAGGGGATGTGGCTCCTTGTGTCAAGGCTGCTGCCTCCCTGAGAGAGGACACAGGGTATTTCTCCTCCAGCATCGGTGAGGGTGGAGCCATGTTCCTGGGGGAGGTGGTCTTGGGCTTTGCCATTGCCCTGTTGCCTCCTGGCAGACTGGTCTCCTCTAATTCCCACCCTGACTTCCACCACCTTGACCTTTATATGTCTGTCCCCATCTAAGGATAGACCTTTGTTTTAAATGCCTTTGGCACAGCCAAGACCAGACGTTGAGTGTGCCAAGAAGTTGCTGAACATCAAGAAGGGTCTTACAGCCGAGGGTGCAATTTATTTCCACTGCTGGAGGCGGCGTCTCATTAAACCCTCAGGCTCCCACCCATCTTCTGGGCCTTTGCGGGCTGCCCCTTGCCTGGCTGCTGTCAGGGAACCAAGGGCAGCCGATCCTGCCCCACCCAGGGGTGCCTTGGGCCAAACCTACACTCCTGGGGCTGAGCTGCCCTTGTCTAAAATCTACCTGCACTTCCTCCTTTCCTGCTCACAGTTTGTCCCTGGGGATTGTGGAAATAAATGGAGAGCACCCCAATGAGAGCAATCAAAGGCTACGTATTCAGGGCTTCCTGGAACAAGGGGGTCGGCCACCATCACTTGTGTTTGGCAGAGTCTCAAAAGCAGGCAGAGCAGTGGGACAGCTTGAAAGCAGACCAAGGGGGGGGCTTCATGTGAACCCTGATTGGAGGCTGCTGGAGGGACCCGGAAGTGGGAGGCACAGCATCTGGAGCAGGGCAGGCTATGTGATTGGCTCGGGGAGCTATTTTCCTTTCTCTGATTGGTTCTGAGTTGCAAAGTGGGGGCAAGAATTAGGGAAGCTGGCAGGGCTTGATCAAGTCCTTACCGTGGAAGGTGAGGACTCACCATTGCTACAGGGGTGGTGGTTTGGCTCCCCAGGCTGGTGGCTACAGAGCTTGTGGGTCGGAATTCTGTTTTTATACACAGTCTCACCGTGATCCATTGGTTTATTCAGTCTCAGAGTTGTCCACTCCCTCCGTGAGAAGCCACACTGGTTGCCGGCAGGGGAGACCAGGCCCTTTGGCCGCAACATATCAGAATGAAGTCACCCAGCTCAGGTACCTTTTCCTGAAGTCTGAGTAATTCAGTCTTCAGTAGCACCGTAAACAACAAACAAACAAACAAAAGCAATTTCCGCTGACATCAGCACTTCCCTAGGAAACATCCAAACTAAGTGTTGAGTCTTGTTGCAAAGGGTTGTGATCAGCTGGAGGCAACAACGGACCGCAAATTCTTGGTGACCCTGAGGGCCAGCCCTCGCTGGACGTCACTGAAGACCCTTTCCTGACCTTCGTCCAGACCTGTGGACCCGCTGGCCCTGCCCACAGAGCTGGCTTCCAATCTGGAATTACTAGAGCACCATAAACATCTCCTAGCACTCACACTTCTGATGGTATCCCCTCTGTGCGTGATTTCCTCAGAGAAATTCCTCCTCCGCATTCTTTTGCCTGACAAGTTAATAGACTCGGCTTCGGGTTTGTTTGCATTTTTTTAGCTTTTGCGGCATGTGTGTGTTTATTTTCTTGACTTCACCCTCTATGTGACTTCAACAGCAGAGCCCAGGTTGGGCTCCTCCGAGCTGGAACCAGGATTTTTTGGGGAGCTGGACTTTCTCGTCCTTCCTGCGGCCACCAGCATTCCCGCCCCATCTCCCGCTGAGCCACGCTCACGTGGGGCACACAGCAGTCCCCGCAGACAAGCGGTGGCAGGCAGGTCTCCCCCACACAAGGCTGGCTAAACCCATACAGAAAAAAGGACAAAAATACAATCGCCTCACCCAGCCCAAACAAAACCCAAGCGACAGAAAATCAAGAGGAGCTTGAACTAACCACCTGCACTCAGGACAAAGTTAATTCACAGCCTTCTGGAAACAACTGGCATCCATTCGCTTTGCTAACGGGCCAATTCAGGTGCGCCTTTTTCCCCCCCCAAATCAAAGGAACAGCTTGCTCCAAAGGATATTTTAATCCCCACCCCTTGCCGAGCTGAAGCCTCCTTCCAGTTATGACGTGAGAGTTTTCCCAGCCTCTGCTAGTCCTAGGGAGGTTTGAGTGCCTTTGCAAGAATCAGCCAGGGCACCTGCCACTTCCCTCCCGAGTGGTGCAAGCCGCCATTTTTGGATCCACAGATTTTCCCCAGTGCACTTAAAAATAAGGTTTTCAGTGGCCTGCAAAAATAAAAAGATTAATCTAATATGATATTATACATTTCATGAGGCCAAGAGATAGATTTATTCATCTCTCATTCACACGGAATTAGTTTCCCGGTGCCTTTATAGTAATAGATACCCAATAAATATGTTTTCACTGAGTGAATGAAGGTAAATTTTCAGGAGGGTTACAGGTTAAGATAAAGATTCGGAGACCTATTACTCAAGAATGCCCGAGGTGTTCATGCATTTGTGGGAGGGAGAGAGAATGAGAGGGAGGGAAGGTGGAAAGGAGGAGGGAGAATGAGGGAGAGAGAGAGGGAAATAGAAAGATAGAAAGATAGCTCTTCAAAGTACACCCTGATCTAACTGATCAACACACTGAATGTTTAGAGAGTAGACTAAAGAGAGACAAATTCAGCATCAGAACAGAGAGAAAGTTGGGGTTTTTTTCCTTCGCTGTGTGTCCTTACACAAGTTACTTCACCTCTCTGATCTCAGTTTTCTCATCCGCAAAACGAGGATCACTTCGTAGCGTCTTTCCGATGAGCTCATCCCTGTAAAGCACTAATCCCAGAAGTTAGCACAGAGTAAATCTATACAAGCACGAGCTGTTGGTAAAGAAGATTATATTTCACCAACCCTAAGGTGCTGGTGGTTGTAAGACGCACGTTGTTTCATAAATCACCAGGAATGAGAAAGTGGTGCCAGTTACCTTATGACAGAAGGCATTCGCGTCTGCTGACGGTAAGAGACATTCTGATTTCAGAGAGGTTAACATGTGTGGGAAAAGATAAAAGGCAGAAAACTGTACATGAAGGACAATTTTAAAAAATGTTTTAAAAAAAGGTCAAATTCCTCTTTTCCTCAATTGCTCTCTCTGGAAAGGCAGAACTTCCACAATCCCCAACAGAACCTCCATCGCGTCCTCACTTCAGAGAGGGCCCAGGTCCCTGGGCCAAGTGAGCAGGCAGCCCCTTCCTCAACCGGCAGAGGAGTTCACGCACCTTCTGCTCTGGCCCAGGCTGACGTCATCCTCCAGCTGCCCCGGGTGCGTGTTTCCAGCCAGGCTGGCTCACTGGGTTTGTGATACTCATCCTTCCAGGGTTCGGACTTGCCACAATAAAGAAAGAAGCCAGCTTTACGGGAGTCTGAACCTGAGCCTCTTCTCTGTGAGCTTTGACACCTGCTCAGGGTCTGGATTTTAACCGTCCCTGGGTAGCCATGATTCATGCCCCTCCTCGCAGAGTTTGACACCAGCCTCCTGGAATCGGCAGAGGCCTCTCCAATGGGGGATCCAAGCGCAGACGTCTCAGAACCGCGCCCTGAGCTGTCCAGACACAGAGGTTGAAGATGTAAGCCAGGCTCATCAGCAAAGAGACATGAATGGAGACATTCTCGCCCCCACGTCTGAATGAACCATGAGGACAACCCAAAAGTCATGGGTCGGGAGTCATGAGTTCCAACCATACACACACACGAAAGGATAACTATCAGCTACTACTTGTTGAAAATGTATCGATCGTGTGCCAGGGAATGTTCAACTTATTAAGCTGAATACTTCCCAAGCACTACCTCATCTTAAACTCACAGCCCTTTCAGGTAGGTAACCAGGAGTACCACTTTATAGATGAGGAGACTGAGGCTCAAAGTCACAAAGCTAGAACGAGTTGAAGTGAAGATATGTGGTCAGCTCTGATTCTTAACAGATACTCCAGGGAAAGGGAAGAGGTGTGAGATGGGGCTGGAGAGGTGTCTCTGAGAGTCCAGTGTGGCTACCTGGGGGACACTCTTCATGATCAGCAACAGAAATGGGTTTTGGGAGGGTCCCAAGCATTTGCGGCGTGAAGATGGTAACATCCCTCCACCTACGACCCTAAGCATTTGTTTCTCACTCTGTGTGTGCGAGTCGGCTGGGATTTGGCTGACCTACTAGGGTGGGCTTCGAGGGGTCTGGCTCAGGTCAGGTTGGATCCATCTCTGCTCCACGGGCCCCTTGTCCTCCTCAGACTGGCGATCTGGCCCGAGAGACATGTTCTACTCACACCAAAGGCAGGATCGGGCGAGGGCGAGCCCAGTGGCACAAACACATTCTGAGTCTCTGTTCACACCACGGTCCTCCATCATCCTATTTGCCAAAGCACGTCATGTGGCCCCACCCAAGTCAAGGGCAGGATGTGCAGTTGGCCCTACAGCTGCGTGAGGGGTGAATATTTGCTGAACGGTGATCTCACAAGCCACATCCTCCTTGTGGGAGTTCCTCCTTCTGGCCACGTCGTGGCCTCGGGCTGTGTGTAAGGCAGGAACCTTTGCCCTGGCCCAGACTAGGTCAGAGCTCCCAGATTACTGGTTCATGGTTTTCTTTTTTGCTTAATAAATTTTGGTCAGTCACCTCCAACCATACACCGAGTTCCTTCTCTGAATGCTGCACCTCTAACCCCCCACATCTGGGTGAGAAGCCCCTTTTCTTAGGGAGACCTCGTTCCCGGGGAAGCAACGCCCTCGCTAGGTGGCTCACCAGGTATAGTCCCCTGAGAGCCAGGTAACAGTCACCATCCCTGAGATGTGACTGAATAGCATTTCACACTTGGAGCCCATTCACCAGTTGCCCCATTGATTGCTCACTGGGCTTCAACGTGCTGGCTTAAAAAGTCCCCCATAATTGGCTACTCCCCACAGGTGAGTATGTCATCCTGGGCTTTCTCGGGCCCTTTCATGTGCTTCTCTCTGGCTAGCCCTGGGGTCCCCTTGACTTTGAGCAACCCACCCGGTTCCCTGATCTGGAAGCACCTGTTCTTCCTTTTCAAAGCACTTCCTTGTCTTCCTTTTTCCTTCAACCCTCAGCTTAGTTCGAATAACCAGGTCACTGGGCCTTCACAGGGCCCCTCTCAGCAAGGCGGGGTGACTGTGAGAGATTCAGCGCACCCCGTGTTTCCCTTCCGATGTGGTACTTCTCCTGTATCGCCCACTGGGCCGAGCAGAGACCGGGCGCTATTTCCCATCTTCTGTCATCTCCCCCACTCCCCACCAGGGCCCCACTGTCAGGGGCTGAATTTCCCTGGGCCTGACATTGTCCATTAGTCCAGGATGTGCATGGCTTTCTCTTCCTTGAGATACACTGCGTCCGAAGGGAAGATACACCACATTAGAGGGAAGATACACCATGGCAAAGGGGTCCGGGGGCTGCTGCTTGAGCATCAAGCTACTTCTTGAGAAGCTGCTCCTTTGCTTCTCCCTCTGGCATGTGAACCTACACCACTAAGTAGGGGATGCAATAACAGGAAGCCAAGGCAGTTAGCGCAAAACTGAGAGATCCTTCTGGAACAAGAGCAAACACTGTGGTTCAACCATGTGTGACCAACTCCAGCCAGAGCATCGTTGGCTTTTCAATCACCACTGTGTTCCACAGTAGGTCATTCTAGCTCCATCTGACCACTGAGCCATAAATACCAATCTCTACCACCTGACCAGAAGTCCCGGGGAACGCTCGGGGTTCTAGATGGAGAGCTCCCGTGATGGGCAGACTGTGTCTGTTTCGGAGCCCTGGGCGTCAGCAACATACAAGGGAGCCCCTTCCCAATGGTGAACAGGGTGACAGCTCCTGGTGAGGGGGCAGTGAGGGAGTGAGGGATTGAGCAAAAAGGAAAAAGGACTCATGGACATGGACAGCAGTGTGGTGACTGCTGGTGGGGGATCGGGGTATAAGGACACCAAATGGTAATGGAAAAATCTAATAGGGATTAAATCAAACAAGCAAAAACAAAACAAAACAAAAAAACAAGGGAGCCACTTGGAAAATTGCAGAGCTCACAGCTGGAGGTTCCAGAGCAGGACAGTGCAAGTGACCACAGGTGCCAGGAAAGGAAGTTGGAGGAAGGAAGCAGGAGGGGCCGAGGCCTGCTCAGGTGGGCTGGCTGGTGGCCTTCAGCGGCTACCAAGGACCCACTGATAGTTACACCAATGATGGCAATGGCAATGACAGCGATAGCTATGGTTCTGTAGTTCTCCCAATATGCCAGGCTCTGTCCTCAGTGCACCGTATACCTTTCTCATTCAGTCCTGGGAGACAGGGATTATGAAGCCCGGGCTAGAGAGAAGGAAACCAGCACAGAGAGGTACAGCAGCTTTCCTGAGGACACAGGGCGGTTAAACTGAAAAGGCAGGATTCCAACGGAAGCCTGTCTGGAGCCAAGGCTACACCTGGAAATGCTCTGATACACCAGGGGGACGTCTCGGACCTTCAGGCCCCCTCGCACTCCAGGTTCCAGGTGACCTGGCTCAATCCTCTCACAGGCCATTGCATCAGGTGAGAGAGGCATGAACACTACTTTAGAAGTCCCTTCGCACCCCTTGCGTGGCCACTGGGGCAGGACCACGGACACTGGGCCCCTCGCTCCATCCCCACCTCTCAGCACAGCCAAGAAAGGAATTTCATGTACATGCCTGTTGAAGGAATGAGTGAGTGAACCGGCTCAGCTTTGCAGTAGGCACCCTGGGGAACGAAAACTTCGTGGGACATCCTTTGCCTGCCTTCAAGGAAGTCGTATTTCAGTGCCAAGCTCGAGAGGAATAAAAATGCTAGAATCGGGGTCAGAAGATGAAACCATGAATTCGGCTTCCAACGCCTGCAGCGCCGAGGCCGTGCCAATGCCCTGGGCCGCAGCAGGCCAGCGAGCATGACCCTGCCTCCACGTCATTGTCCATAAGAGGGAAAGATGCTTCTTGGCTGGGTTCTTGTGAGACCCAATAAGGGAGCACGTGGCAGCATTTGATACATGTTGGTGAGTGACTGTGTGTGTGAGCGAGTGACAGAACGTGTCCAGCATCCCCTTCCTATGTGCCAGGCATCAGGAAGAAACCAAGGGGCTGCCGAGCTGAGGGGCTAAGACCTTGAACCTGAGAGTCAGACCATCTGGGTCTGAACCCTAGTTCTGCTGCTTGCTTGCCGCGTGCCCCTCTCTAGGTCTCAGTTTCCTCATCTGTAGCATCGGCTGTCGCTGGGGATCCAGAGGGCGGCAAGTTTTGCATGGGGCCGTTGGGAGACAGCCCTGAGCTTGTCCTCCCGCCTACCGGGGAGCTGCCCTTCCAAGGCTGTGACTGCCGGCTGTCTTGGCAGCCACCAATTCTGGACCGTCTCCAAGTGAAACTCAGACCCCGCAGAGAGAATCTGCAAGGGAGGCCTCCTGTGAGTCACAGCTGACCGCTCTGACCACAAAGTGCCTTGTGCCACTTTGAGGTACCATAAAGCCAGGTCCTGTGATCTGACCCCTCACTCCATCCCCAAACCTGGGACCAGCAAACCTGGGTGGGAGATGGCTCCGGGGTTAATGTTCTGAGACCCGTGTCCCCGCTGTCCTCATCTCTGTAAATGACTTGTGGAAAACTCACGGGTCTCCACGTGTTGTGATTCTACCCTCGACTTCTCCTGTTCGTGTAAGCCTTTTGATTCATCTCTCTGATTTAATAAAAACAGCCTCCTCCAGGGCTCCTGCCAAGGCTGGAGACAGGCAGGAGCCCTCCAAAGTTTAAAGCAGGCCAGTCTTAATGAGTCAGCAACATCAATATCACTTTTCCCCTGGATTAGCATTTCAAAGTCAATTCCATATCCTGGGCTGTCAGCATCCAGAGGAGCCTGGCAGAAGCTGGTTGCATGCAGTAGAGAAAAATCACAGCAACGGGGGCGCCTGGGGTTTCCAAAATTCAGCAGCTCCGCTGAGGCCCCTTCCCCTCAGAGGCTGACTTCATGCCAAAGCCCCTGACTGGCTCCGGTTTTTTCCTGTTCCGTCTGTGGGGCTGATCTTCACACTTTGAGGCCTGGGCCAACAATGAGTCGGGGAGATCACTCTAGGTTACAAACTGAGGGCCAACACCGCCTGCCGCCCCCTCCCCACCGCTCCCACCCCCAGCAGGTGTGTTGTCTTTCTAAATAAGAGACTGGATGCAAAAATCTCCACTTCTGATTTCTAAAAAAAATGCAAGACTGTCCACCCCAAGCATACCTTTGCTCCTGTGGCAGTGTCGGTGTGAGCTGGGTCGCAAGCAGTTGCCCCTTTTACACAGGCATAGACTCTCCAGTTTGCCACAGTCCCCACCATCCCCTACTGTGTTACACCTGGCTCTCTCATTTGTTGTGGGTCTGGTTCTTCTGAAAATTTCAGTTTTTGTTCCTTGCTGTAGGGCCTGGGTTGGAGAAGGTAGGACTGGTGACAACAGGTGTTGAAGGAAGAGGCAGACCATTCAGAGTGAGACCAAGGGGGGCGACCCTTGAGGTGAGGAAGGGAAACAGGTGGGCAGAGAACGGCCTCATGAGGAGTGAAGGGAAAGCCTAGCAGAGGGAATAGACTAGACCCAAGCTGTCCCCCGCCCCCTCCCACTCTGGCTGCCTTCTCCCTCCAGCTCCAGCCTCATGAAAAGCTCTGAGAGGGGGGTAGATAGAATGGAAGAAGGACAGGCTAAATGACTTCCTACCTGGATCTGGCAGGAACCTGACAGGTGACCATGGACAAGCTCTTCTGTGCCTTGGTTTCCCCTTCTGTAAAGTGAAGCGGTTGCACTGCGTTACTGACCTCTGAGCTTCCTTCCAGCCCCTTGTCATTTGTCCCAAGTAACCAGAGGGAGCTCTGGAGAGGGACAGAGTGGCCCTCCCCCGAGGATTTAGACCACACCCCCATGATCTCCATCACCTGCCTCTATTTGTGGATGTAAATGAAGATTCTCCGACTCTTAGATAAAGGGCTTTGCCCACTGTGCAACTTCAAGTGAAGCTCCACAGCCCACGGTTCAGGCAAACTTGACCTTGAGCCCCTTCTAGAGAGGAATTCTGGTGTTAACCCTGGGCCCTGCTGAGGGCTTGGACCTTGCTCTGCTTTCAACAGTTCTTAACTTTTCAATGCACTGGGTTGAGTTTATTTGAAGCATGTGTATGTGCCAGAAGGGTACAAGGCCTTGGGGCTGTGCTGTCTGAGGGGCGTAGAGAGAATCCGGTTGCTGACCCCAGGGTTCATTGCCACTCCTCCCCGCCCGCCACTCCCTACAGGCAGAGATGATGGGGATAATGGTTACTTACTGAGCACTTGGTTGTGTACCAGGCACTGGACCCGTTAATTCTCCCACTGACTTTTTACAACAAACCTGCATAGATTCTCCTAACAAACCCACTTTTCAGATGAGGAGAGTAAGGCTCAGGAGGTCACCCAGCTGAAAAACAGCCAACAAATATGTCTAGTCCTGCAGTGTTTGCTCTCGACCACTAAACCACACTGGCTCCCGTGGAGTAAAAAATAAAGTAAATCAGAGCTATGAGAGATCTTTCTCTTTGGTCCCATGGCACTTAGAAATAAGGACATTTATACTATTGTTCAGTGACTGTTTACAAGGGACTTTCAACTCCTTAAGAGCAAAGATGGGCAGTTATTCATCTCTGAACCCATAGGACCTAGTAAAAGGCCCAGTGTACAGTAAGTGCTCAAAGCAAGTTGGGGGAGCCGAATAGAGTCAGTGGAATCAAATGTGAAGCAACGGAATGGGACGGAACTCTCGCCAGGGAGGTAGCAAACCAGAGAGGCCTCGTACGATGCTGTAATCCCTTGCACAGTGGACCTGTATCAGCATGGATTCTTTTGAGTTGCAAGTGATAGAGACCCAGCCCAAACCAGCTTCAGAAAACTTGGACTGTTCTGGCTCAGGAAATACAAAATCCCAGAGTGAGTTTGGAGTTCAGACATAGCTGGATCCAGGAGTTCACACTGAATCTATCAGGGAATGCTGCCTTGTTGTCTTTCTTCTCTGTCTGGCTCTTGCGATGGGGTGGGAAACACAGCCACTAATGGCCATGGACTCCCGTTGTCCTGTTCAGCTGCCTGAGCAAGAAAACCATCTTTCCTGAGAACCCCAGTAGAAAAATCCTGGGAAGGGCTCTGGGTCATCAGCTTAGCTCATGAACCCACCGTCAAACCCGTCCCTGGGATGGGAAGGAGGAGGTATTCTGATTAACGACACGTAGCTGCACGTGCACAGTTTGGATGGGCCAGCGTGGGGGGCAGGGCAACCAAGCTGCATGAAGTGCACCCCCTGGGGAAAGAGGGGTTTGGACTCTCGCAAAGAGGCCTGGGACGTTTCTAGCAGAAACACAACTCAAAATGCCACTGTTCAAACCTTCCCCAAACGGACGTGGGTGACAGTCCCCTTCTCAGCAGTTACTTGAAATCTAAACTCCACCTCCCTTAGGGCTCGCCGAGTCCGTCTCTGGCCACTTCCCTCCATCTAGAAATGCCCGTCCCTGGTTACACTGACTCTGAATAGAGACGAGAGTGTGGAGCCCTGCTCCTAAAGTAGGTGCCAAAGGAAAATGACTTGTTTTCATTCATCTAGAGGTCAAGCCAGAAAACCTCTGCTGATCCAAGTCTTCAGAGGCGGGAGCAGCAGCCAGGGCTAGGGCCCCGCCCGTCTCTCCGGAGCTGCCGGCCACGGTTGGGGACAGCTGGCTCTGGGCTTTTCCAGCATCCTTTCCCTGGTGGACAAGCGTCCACCCCAAGGACCTTCACAGTCAGAGAGGACTCCTGACACACTCAGGCACAACTATGGCCAGCCCATTTTTGTTCTGATCAGAGCCCACTGCTTCCTGATTTTTCATTATTTACTTGACTATTGAGTGTTATTATTCTAGAACATCAGGCCTGTGGGAGCGGGGACCTGTTTAGTCATATGCTCTACCAAGCGCATACCTGGCATGTGATGGGTGTTCCATAAATATTTGGTGAGTGTGTGTTCAGAAAGAAAGACAGGCAGGCAGATGCATGCACATGGGGGTAGATGGGTGGGTGGGTGAGTGGATGGATGGATGGATGGATGGATAAATGGATGGATGGAAAGGGGGATGGACTCCACAGATCAGGTTCTTAACCACATCCCCGACTTTCACGATACGTCCTTTTCTCTTGATCTCTCGTCATCTCTCCTCTTCTATCCTCTTCTCCCACCTTCCCTGTGCTCTGCAGACTGAGTGAGCCTAACAGTCCAGACCAGAGGCCCATTCTCTGCCCTCATTCTCACTCGCTGTTTGGGTCCGGAGCTCTCTCTGGGACCACAGACCACACCCTGGCCCCTCACTCTGTGTGTCCGCGCAAGGCTACCCGGGAGCCTCCGCTGTTTCATCCCCTCCACTGGCGCAGAGCCCACAGGGGTCAGGCCAGTGCCTCTCCCACTGAGAAGCCCACTCACCACGGGGACCTCCGGATTCAAAACCAGGAGGGGGAGCAGATAGTGAAATTGAGGGCGTCTGTGAGACCTCAGCAATGGCTGGGCCACTCCTGGAGACGGTACGCTCTTCCCTCCTTTCAGGCGCCAAGCACTTTGTTGAGACTGTTCGCTTTGGCGTCTGCGGGAAGCTGGCAGCATGTGAGTGGTTCAGAAGGGCGCCAGAAGGCAGAGCCAGCAGGCAGCTGCTTCTGAGTGAGCCCTTCCTGCCAGCCCAGGGGCTCCTGGGGGCGGGTCTTCTCTTGCTCTCTCTGCAGGTCTCTCTCCACGCTAGTTCTCCCCGCTCCTCTCTGTTCTCTCTTCCTCAGCTGCTCCCTTTCGTCTCTCCATCTCTCTCTCACCTCACATTCTCTTCATCAAGATGGTACAACGTGACCTAACAGTCTGAGAGGCCTCCAGGTCAGGAAACTTCCCACCGTGGCATCCTGGGGGAGCCGCGTGGCTGAAGGGCGAAGTCTTGGCACACTGCGTTCTTGGGGAACCACAAATGGAAGCAGGCATCTGTGAATCTCACCCCCTCCTGTGTGTACATTTTCCCCAGGGAAATTGCAAGTGCATCGCAGCTACCAAATGATCCAGGGGACTGTGTACAGATCCTTGATGGATTTATGATTGACTTGGGGAAAGCAGACCGGTCCCCAGCCAAGCCTCTATTTCCTCTTCCACAAAAATGAACATTAATGACTTTCAAACTATAGTCTTTGGAGCTGCAAGTTCTTGGGGATCTTCTCAGCTGAGAAGGTGGTTCTGGGGACCAAGGGCCTAGATCCCCACCTCCAAGTCCACCTCGGTGGCTCTGTGTCCACCTGAACCACCTGAACCAGCTGACAGCCTCAGGGCTGCCCGTGCGGGTCTCAGGGGCACAGATGACTCTGACCTTTACAAAAACGCTCCGGTGATCAGTACTGATGTCTGTAATTTACTTGAAATACACCATAGCTGAAGAGGTGTGATGACGCAAGCACAGTAGGATACTCATGGTAAATTCTGAGTGTGGGTTTCTAGTCCGTTGTTCGTTGACGTCCCTCCTCAAGACTCCTGCCTGGGAGAGGAATAACAAAGAGAGAATGGAAGGGCATGTCTGGCTTTAGACAGGTGTGGCTGGAAGGAAAGCAAACAAGGTAACTGGTAACTGAGGTGGTCACCGAACAGACAGAATCTGTACCACCAAAAGCTTTGTAAGGGTCAAGAAATAGTGTCTGGCCCTGGCTGCTGTAGCTCAATGGATGGAGGGCCTGCCTGCAAACCAAGAGGTCACCAGTTCAATTCCCAGTCAGGGCACATGCCCGGGTTGAGGGCCGGGTCCCCATTTGGGGGTGTGCAAGAGGTAACCGATGGATGTTTCACTTTGCACATTATTATTCCTCTTCCTCTCTTTCTCCCTCCCTTCCTTTCTCTCTAAAAATAAACAAATAGAATTTAAAAGAAAAAAAGAAACAGCGTCGATGACATTCACCCCCTAGGGCATCAACCCGTATCGGGACCCGGACACACGGTTTGGAGGGTCTGTACTGTCCACCCACTGGTCTCGTTCTGACCCTCCCACTCTTCCGCCTGGACAGTGGTGCTGCTTTCCGTGTGTGACCTGTACTCATTGGCCCCCATCTCACCTGCATTGGTGACAGTCACCTAGCGGTGACAATCACAGCAGCAGTTACTCATTACAGCAGTGAGTGGTTCCTGTACTGGGCAACACCCACACCAAACTCCCCAGGCCGCTCCACTAGCTCACCCTCCGTCAGCCGAATGTGCGGCGCTTCCTCACGGGGTGATCGGCGCTGCTTAGTGACACTCTCTGGGCCTCCGTTTCCCCATCTGTAAAGAAGAAGCATGAAGAGACCTGCCTCCTGGGGGCTGTCAGGGACTTTTTCTGGGCCTGCAAAGGGCATGGCCCCAAACTGGCTCAAAGAGGTGGAAACTGACTCTTCAGAGAGGTGGAGTGATGAGTCCAGAACGCACAGCCAGCCTCAGGGCCCCGGGGGTCCCCTCCCCGAAAGCAAGAGCTCTCTGCCACTAAGCTATGCTTAAAAATTAGAGCCCTCTGCGGCCGAAAGCACCAGGGGAGAATCCTTGCCGACTGTTAATTAGATTAAATGATCCATCATGAGCGTGTAAACCAGCAAGCCATAATCCACAGACACCGCTGCATTTTAAACAGAGATTTGGAACAAGCAGCTTGGACCAGACTGAGCAGCTGGTGGCTGTTGGTGGCACCACCCTGTCACTACGCAGTAAGTGGCGCCTCCCTTTGAGCAGTGACTGCTTCGGGGTGTCTGGGTGTGGGGGGCCAGAGACCTTGTAAGGCTGCTTCCAAGCAGGTAGACCCCTTCTTAGACATGTGCACCCCATCTTTTAAGGTTTCCTCTGCCTTTGAAGGCAGGGGAGAAAGCGCAAGCTTCTCAGCCTCCTGCTCCCCAAACCTGTCTGGGGGTCACATCACCTGGGGACTCGACACGAATGCACGTTGTTTGGTCCCGTCGTCAGACCTGGAGGTTCAGACGTGTCAGTGTGGGGTCTGAGGGTCTGCATTTTAGTGACATTGTCACACAACGTTTCAAAGCAGCAGAAAAGCATGACATGTGTCCTGAAATCCTCATGCCATTTCTGAGGGGTTGGGATTTTAAGTCTGTTTTGTTAATGAGGTTACTGAGGCTCAGGGAGATTAAGAAAATTTGCTCAAGGTCACGTGGTTAGTAAACAAAAATTAAATTCTACTCTGAGGAGAAAACTCAAAATTTAAAGATGGCTTAAACAAGATGGCAGTTTATTTCTCCCTCACAGAATCAAACACTGCAGTTAAGGAGTTCAGGTGCCCCAGCTCCTTAAAGCTTATCACTTTGCCTCCTCAATACAAGTCTTCTTCTTCATGGTTCAAAATGGGTGCTCCAGCTCCGGTCATCACGCCCACCTTCTAGCTCCCAAGAACTAGGAGAGAGAAGGTGCTTCCCGGGAGTTTTAGACACCATTCCTTTTGTATCTCATTGGCCACAACTTTCTGACACAGCCATGTCCAGCGACAAAGGACACTGGGAAATATAATCCTTGTACCTGACTTCAAAATCAAGAGCAGGAGTTTAAACTACCATATGGTTCATGCTTGACATTTCTTATCTTAATCTTAAAAACACCGGATAAGACAGAGCTATTATTATAAATAGCAGAGCCCTCTGCTGCTAAAAGCACCAGGGGAAAAATCTTCGCCTCCCTTAATTAGATTAAGGGGATGTGAACATCGGGCCAGAGGTCTGCTGCTACTATTATCCGCAATACAGACGAAGACTCTGAAGCTCAGAAGAGGTAAGTAGCTTGCTCAGATCAGCCTGTCACTCTGTGGTGAGTCAGGATTTAAACCCAGGCAGGCTTACCCTGGAGTCCATGATTTTCCCTCTCCTACACTATGCTATCAGGCTGGCAGAAGGCAGGCGGGAGACCCCTCTCTGTTCAACAAGGCTTCCCGGTGGCCAAGGAGATACCTTCCATCCAGTTCCGAATCTACGCTTTTGGGGAAAAACATTGCAGTCTTCCTATCACGCAGGCTCAGAGAGGGGACAAGGTGGGCTGGCTCTGTAAGGTGAACCAACCCAACCATATTGAGGCCATGCCACAAGGTCATGTGTGCCCCGCACTGTGTGGCAACACAGTGGCAACACACAGGCCTGGCTGCTATTGAGGAAGACGGCCCCTGGCTTTCTTCCTGGCTTTCTGTTTGTCAGTGGGTATGATCTCACGGGGCTGCCCCTGGATCACCCAGGACAGAGATGATTGGAGAGTGGAATGCTTCCCCCGGATATCAGCACCTTCCACCCATGGGGAAGGGACACTCCTGCCCTCGAACAACCCTGTTTGTCCACTTAGGAAAGAAATTTTCAGAGATTTTTCTTTTTCCTCTTTTGGGATCCGCACAATGGACCAGATAATACAGATCCCCCAGGGGCCACAGGATCGTCCTCTGTTGCCCCAGGGGCTCGGGGTGAGGGGTGGGATGCCCTTGACCAGCATAGGGTGGTGCACGCTTTTTCTGAAAAGGATTGGATAGAAAATATTTCAGGTTTTCCAGACCATAAGGTTTCTGTTTGAACTACACAACTCTGTCAATGTAGCAGGAAGCCCTAGGCACTAAGTCCATGAATGGCTGTGTTCTGATAAAACTTTATTTACAAAAACAGGTAAAGGCCAGATTGGACCCACAGGCCTCAGTGTGCTAACCCCTGGCCCCATGGTGACATGCAGGGACTGGCATCCATCACCACTTCCTGCAAACCCCATCTTCCAGGATGGCTGGGGGTTGTCTTCCTAATCATCTTGGGCCTCAGTTTTCTCATCTCTTAAGTGGGGGTAAATGCACCTGACCCTGTGATTATGGTAGTAGAGTCTTTGTTTCCCAAACAGATTGAGCTAGCCCAGACCTCAGTGCCTTTGCCCGTATCTTGCCGTCCTTCCCTCTAGCGCGAGCTTGCTGGCTCCGTCCCGCCGCTCTGTCTCTTTTAAGTTACCCCAGAGGCTTGCCTGGCCCCCTCATTCAAGGGAGTGGGCCTCCCAGCCCTGCAGGTGGCAGATGTGGAAGCTGACCTGTTTTGAAAGGATATTGATTCTTTTCTAGAAGAGGAAAGACATGATTTCTGTTGCCCTGGAACTCTCCACACTGGGGATGCTGCCTTCTCCATTTGGCCAGAATTTGCAGAGCAGGGCACACTCGGCAGCTCAAACTCAAGGCCGGGAAAATCGACGCACCTTTTCCTGGCTTGGACTTCTCAGCCCTGGGAACCTCCTCCAACCTGAGTAAGTTTCCAGGCTGCTGGCAGATGAAAGAAAATCAAAAAAAAGACTTTCAAGGCCCTTCCTCTGAGCCCAGAGTGCAGTTTCACCTCCTGGTGACCCATCCCCGCCCTGCCGTCGAGTCTCCCGTGAGTCACCCAGAATGCTCCACCTAGATTTATGAAATCCATTTTCCCCGAGACAGACTAAGCAGTTTATGGAGAACCAATATCATTAGGTTAATGATTCCCCATAAATTATTGCTCACACAGCCCAGTTAATCCCACAAATGGGGTATTAATGCCGGAGAGTCCACCGCTGGCTGTTCACCGCTCCCTGGGATGACCTTGGCTTACGCAGACAGTGCCCCTCCCAATAAGACCTTGCTTATCGGGGCCGAATCCCCACTTCATAGTCACCCTCCATCTGCCGCTTCGGGGCGCCTGCTGCAGCGTGGCTGGGACGCCCCAAACGAACGCCACAGCTGGGGATGATTTTCTGTCTCATTTCTCTCCGGGCCATGACTTTTCATTTGCCATTGATTTATTTCTCTGTTTATGAAGCGACCCGTTTGGCTTGAAGCGGTGGTGATAGGCGTTTGATCACACAGAGCTGCAAATCTCATCCTGAATTTTTATTCCGTCGTTACTTAACAAAACTGAATTAGGCTGGGGAGAGAGCGGGCACTCGCGTGACACACCGAGTCCGTATCGTCGGTCTCCATGCTGTCTCAGGGGGTGGCCGGCTTTCCATGTCACCAAACGTCCCCGGAGAAAAGCAGCTCCAGCTCTAGCCGCTGAGGGATTCCGTTCTCTATGCTGCAGCTGAGGGTGCAAAAAGCTGTTGGAGCCGCCCGAGGGACACGGACTTTAGATGCATCGTATTGTCTTTCGCCAGCGCGGTTCCCGTGGGGCAACCCTCTAGAAGGGTTTCCCATAGACTAGCAGAGCTTGCGAGATGCTGACCTCTTTAGACTCAAACCTGTGTTTTCGGTTCATCTTGTAAGTCTTACTGTTCCTTGCCCAGGCAGCCAGGAGGGGCACAGAGCAGACAATCTTAGCAGCATTAGCATTATCAAAATTATCAAGAACTAATTCTCAAAGTACTTGTCAGGTAGCAGGTGCTATGCTAAGTGTGCACATATGTATTCCCATTCTACAGATGAGAAAACTGAGTACCAGACAAAACCAGGATCCAATTCTCATCCATCCACCACCAGAGCCGGGTTCTTAACAACGATGTGATTCTGCCTCACAAGGACCTTCTTTCTTTCTTACCAAGGAGGAAGGGAAAGTAATTAATGCCTCCTGGGCATATAGGTGCTTAGGAACCTTTCCACGTTGTCTCCTTTAATTCTTGAAGTTCTCCTGTGACATGCGCATTAACCCGTCTTACAGGCAGGGAAGCTGGGGCCCACAGAAATTAAGATAATCTGACTCCGGATCCAGGGTGGTAATGATATCCAGCCAAATCAAGGGTCTTCGGAGGAAATGTATCAGGAGGAAGTTTCTCTAGCAGAAGATTTGTCCAGGTGCAAGGTCCTGAGACGGCCTTTGGGACATTCATTGGTTCTGATTATGCAAAACACCTGGGTGTGTGCGGACAGGGACTGTTTCCTAAGGAGACCCATAGCTCTGATCCGACACTTGGAGGGAGGCCAACCCCCAACCAGATGAAGAGATAATGGTCCCGAAGAAAGGAAGCTACACAGAAGATAGCTTATAGTCCTTGTGGACTTCAAGCGATCAGGTACAAATGTATCTGCATGAGATACTATGAAAAACACTAACATGGGTAGTCATCCATTTCTTCAAGGAGATTAGATCAGATTTTGTCATTTCCCTGCTCAAACCCCACTATTGCCTTTCCATCCCACTGGGAATAAAATTCAGATGTTTCCAGACCCAGAAATCTGTGTTTTGACAAGCCCACGGGATGATTCTATCTATGCAAGTTCAAGTTCTAAGTGTATAAGGGTGAGGCAGGAAGAGTGAGAAGTCTGCCCAGATCCAACCAGCGGGCAGTTGTGACAGAATCCCAGGGGGGGGCAGCTTGTTTCATCTCAGTGGTTCTCAGCCCTGGCTGCGCCTCAGAATCACGGGGACAGCTTTTCAAACACCCAGTGCCCACACCTCCTGCAGAGCCAGTCAACCAGGATCCCCAGCAATGGGGCAGGGGCTCTGTACTGGTTTTAAAATCTCCTTGTGGAATTCCACGACACCCACATGGTTGAGGTGCATGGTGCCCGTAGCTTCTTGCAGAATGGGTGGCAAGGGTAGCCAGCACCCAGGGCACCTGGAGGCTCTTCCTGAGCGTGTAGCCCACGGGAGTCCCCCCAGCGGCTGCAGTGAGGTCGATGTAGGCGCTGCTGCTCCGGAGGGGAAGTTAGTGTATTACAAGGGGTTAAGAATGGTAACTGTGCCTCCTAAGTAGGTGGGAGTGAGTGAGCGGGGGGGTAGGGGAGGGAGAGGGCAGAATGGAGGAGGTTTAAGTTGTCTCTCGTTGCTAGAAATAGAATGTCTTGGATCAGTAGAATTAGATGAAAAGGCTTAATGACAGAAAGAAACTAAATACCAATGACATCTCAAGAGGAACGTTTTGTTCGAGTGGCGTTTTGGGGGGACGTTATGCAGAAGCCGAGGAAGGCTCATCCCTGTGTCAATAGTCGGGACTCTAAAGTCTGGAGGTGGACTGCTTGGGTTCGAGTCCCGCCTGTGTCACTTTGTAGCTATGTGACCTCAGTCATGTGGTTCAACTTTTCCGGACCAGTCTCTTCATTTGTAAAATGGGGGAGGAGGTAATAATAATGTCTGTATCACAGGGGTTTTGCGCTGATTAAATAGGTTGATCTATGCAATGTGCTTACAGCAGTGGCCGGCACTCCGTAATGGCTTGCTACACTGTTTTTGTTTATAGAGTTGAAGGTAAGAGGAAGTATACTGAGTTAGCAGCTCAAGGACTTTGGCATTGAGAATGTTTCCTTTCTTCCCCCAGTAACAAGGCTCTGACCCTTGCAAATGAGCCACATGTACATGAAGCATGTAGTCTCAAGCGTCCTACTTGCTTTGGCTTCTTAACAATTGCAGTGACTGTTGCTTCACCCGCTCTGCCTCCCGCCGCCATCAACAAGTGTCTGATCAGCCCTAAAGCTGTGGGAAGAGCTCAGAGGCTTCTAGCCAACAGGGTATCTGAGCCGACATCAGAGTCCTCTCGGCTCTCCGAACACAGAGGAATTCTGGATACGATAGAACACCAGAAGCTTCCACCGTGTTGTTTGGATCAAAAACAAACACGAGGGAAAAGAGAATCCCAGGTGTCAGAAATGACAAGCCAGCTAAGTCCAGTGGCCCAGGTGCCGTCAGAATCGCATACTCCCAGAGCCCTCACACCAGTGCCTGCCAAGAGAGGCGTGGCCATCACAGCCGCAAGCAGGAGGCTGATGCAGCCCCAAGCAGGACATTGCAAAGGCCTTTCCCTTCACGGAAGGGGCACTACAAAGCTTTACTCATGGTGCACGAGTGAGTTGACCACCCCAGACCCTAGATGGTAAAAGATTTACCGGGAGAAATTGGCATAGCAAGGCTTTGCCTTTGAGCTTCTTCGATCTTGGTGTCCTGGGAATCCCAAAGAAAAAATTCCCACCGAAGAAGATGAGCTCACAGCTAAAAATGATAAAACCCCTACAGAAACCGAGCCCCCCGAGAAGTCAGAAGATGCAACTAATACAGGAATTGAAACGCGGGAACTATGAGACCTGTTCATAAGTCTCTTCAAAGTTATTTAAATAAAGGCAAGAAAACAGAGTCAACAGCAGCTACAGAGCATTAATCGTAAGGCGCAAAGCCTGCGGGAGAAAGACTTGTTGTGAGCATTAGGTGGTCGCCTGTTCAGCTTCTGCCTGCCGATTTTAAGGATGTGATACCGGGGAGTGAGAAAAGGACACTTGTACGCATGTGTAGGCTCGCACAGCCTTCCTAGTGTCTCTGGAAAAGGCAAGTTACCAATACGGATCAGAAACCTTCATTTTTTTGGTACACTTTGGACAAATCTACTTTGAGGGGTTTATTCTAAAGAAGTAATAAACAACGTGAGCAAAAGATGAGCTACAAGAATTTCTGTGCAGTGCTGAAAAAAACGGAGACATCCTAAATGTCCAGCAGTGAGGGATTTGTACAATAAATGAGGACCCATCTGGGTGCTGGGGTTCTCGGCAGGCACTAAATGCGGATGCTGGAGAAGGGTGTTCACCGGCACGGAAAGATGTTCATAGCGTTTTGAGTAAAAAGACAGACTTTTACCCTGGCTGGTGTAGCTCAGTGGATTGAGCGCGGGCCTATGAACCAGACGATCGAGGTTCGATTCCCAGTCAGGGCACATGCCTGGGTTGCAGGCCAGTTTCCAGCAGGGGCCAGTTCCCTGCAAGGGATGCACGAGAAGCAACCATACATTGATGTTTCTTTCCTCTCTCCTTCCCTTCCCCTCTAAAAAGATAAATAAATAAGATATTTAAAAAGAAAAAAAGACAGACTTTTTTTTGCACAGTTGCATGGACAATACAGTTCCATTTTTATAAACATAGGATAAATAGTGTGGTTTAATATTTAATTGTAGAAGCTGAATTATGAGAAATGAATACCGTGCTGGAAATAAAGGTCACGAACCGGATTACCCCGGCCCTGCTGGAAAATAAAAGTTATCTTTAGCCCTGTCTGGTGTAGCTCAGTGGATTGAGCGCGGGCCTGTGAACCACACGATCATGGTTTGATTCCCAGTCAGGGCACATGCCTGGGTTGCAGGCCAGTTCCCAGCAGGGGACTCACGAGAGGCAACCATACATTGATATTTCTCTCCTTCTCTCCTTCCCTTCCTCTCTAAAGATAAATAAATAAAATCTTTAAAAAAAAGTTATCTTTAATGGGAAAGCACGTGGAGGTTTGGAGAACAGCTACACGAAGCAGAAAATCGCACAGCCGCCTGCAGATAGATGATGCTTCCGGCGTCCCCGAAGTTTTCGGCGAGCACCACTTCCATCAGGCGTGTGGCTGTGTGGGGTGAAGCTTCTCCCTGTGCGTCGCTCTCCCAGTTTCTCCTCTCAGCTGCTCCTTTTGGACACTCTGGCTATCTGCGTGGGTGAAATCAGGTCCAAGTCACTGACGCAAAAGAGCCTTGAGCATTCCTAAGAGCTGAGTGTGAGACTGGATTAAGTGGTGGAGTCCTGTCCAGGACCATCCCACAAAGCATCTTGGCCATCCCAGGTCCAGTAGTGTGGATGGAAATACAGAGATCTGTTNTACTCCCAGAACCATCACACCAGTGCCTGCCAAGAAAGGCGTGGCCATCACAGCCGCAAGCAGGAGGCTGATGCAGCCCCAAGCAGGACATTGCAAAGGCCTTTCCCTTCACGGAAGGGGCACTACAAAGCTTTACTCATGGCGCACGAGTGAGTGGACCACCCCAGACCCTAGATGGTAAGAGGGAGAAATTGGCATAGCAAGGCTTTGCCTTTGAGCTTCTTCGATCTTGGTGTCCTGGGAATCCCAAAGAAAAAATTCCCACCGAAGAAGATGAGCTGAGTGTGAGACTGGATTAAGTGGTGGAGTCCTGTCCAGGACCATCCCACAAAGCATCTTGGCCATCCCAGGTCCAGTAGTGTGGATGGAAATACAGAGATCTGTTTCCGTACCCCTCGGTGCTTGTTCATGGTTCCCAAATATATTACTCTGTATTACTCCACAATATTACTCTGTGTATATTGCTCCTTATTCATCACAATAAGCTACAGGGTAACAAATCAGCTTAACTCAAGAACTTTTTTTCCCCAAACCAGAATCCCGACGCTATCTCATACCCATGCCATCTAAGATGAGCCACTCTGAAGGCTGAGGCTGCAGGGGAAGAGGGCACGGGGGTGGCACAGGGGCCCCGTAGACACCTTAGGGCAGAAGAGACAGGCGCCATATCAGCTTACACTTCATTGGCTAGAATGAGTCACATGACAAGGCAGTGGACAGCACGGTCTTCACTGGCACCAGAAAGCCTGCTAAACCACAGAGAGGGCACTGCTTGTTCTGACCACCCACTCTAATGAACACCACTTCTAACACGCTCCCCAGGGTTGGGAATATTGCCCCAAACTGCGTTCGTTTGAGAAGGACCCCTGTGCATTGTCTCTATGGGACACTCACTCACGTAAGGTCACACAGGCTTTTGTTAAATAGGTGGATGGTTCTCCAAGTCTGGGGATGCTCTCAACAGTTCCTCCACCAAGCCCTTGCTCACCAGGGGAACCATGTGATTACAGGGTTGGACCCTCCAGCCCACACCCCACCTCTGCAGAGTGAAGGATGGGGTGGCCCAAGATAGCATTCAATCACAGGGTTTACATTAAATCAGTACCCAAAGCAATCATGAGATTAATAATAACGAGATCTCGGTAACAGTCCTTGGACAGCTTGGGGGAGCTTCCGGGTTGGTGAACACATCAATGTTCTGGGGAGGGGACCCCCCACTGCCGATTCCATGGGGTGAGAGGGTGGGAGTACTGCACTGCCCCCCGCCTTCCATATCTTATGCATCTCTTTCATTTTGCTGCTCGTGAGTAGCATCCTTTTTAATACAACTGCAATTTCAAGTATAGTACATCCATGCACTGTATTTCAAGTATAGAGTTCAATTTCAAGTATAGAGTTCCATGAGTTGTTCTAGTGAAATACCGAATGTGACAGGGAGTCATGGAACCCCCAGATGTATAGCCAAGGCATGGGTGGCCAGGGGACACCTGGGACTTAGGGTAGGTGTCTGAAGTAGGAGCAGTCTTATGGGACTGAGCCCCTTAACCTATGGGGCCTGTGCTAACCCAGGGTGATTACTGTCAGAATTGAATGGAACTGTAGGCCATCCAGCTGGGGTGAGAGAGGTGTTGGAAGTTAGTGATAAAGATGGCTGACACTAACTGAGCACATATTATGTGCCATGTGCGTATAAAACATTTCATGTGTATTTTCTCAGAACAGAACCTAGATCCCACCCTGCTCCCACCACTGATGGCTGCATATGTGCCTCTCTTGACATCACGAGTAGATGCCTGTCTCTCTCTGTATATATGGCTTTAAATCCCATTACGCATTCCTTAGAATGGCCTTCAACTGGCTGGGGATCCTACAACTCTTGTTTTAGGTTTCCCTCCCCAGGGGCAGCCCTCCCACCAAGCAGTTGCAGATCTGTAAACACTCCAAGGATGCTCTTTAAAGACAGCCCTTTGTAAATCAAAGAGCGCTCCTGAAACACAGGGGGATGCAACCACCCCTGATCTGCTTTGCGGATTTGGACATGGCTCGCTTGCTTTGTTTAGCCTGTAGCAGGCAGAGCGTGAACGGTGCCATCCATGTGTGCACTGCCTCTGTTACGTGTTGCTTTGTGCAACATCAGATGTGCTGCTGAACGAGTGATATTTTCCCCAGCGTTCCAAGTTCCTTGGCCAGGTGAGTATTGTCCTTCAAAACCCTCATCTTTGAGGATAAATGCTGTTGTTTCCACCATCCCTCCCCCCTGCCCCTCCCCCGGAGGCTGAGGGTTCTTCCAGGTCAGCAACTGTGCTCTTTGATTTCGTATCTACTGTAGCACCAGCCTGGACCCTACTCCTGCTCCCCTCCCCTCCGTGGGTCTCCCTGTTTTGTCTGATGGGCAAGAGCAGAAACAGAGGGAAGGGGGTCGCAAGCGTTCAGGTGTGAGAGGATGAGGGTTTGGGCGAGGTGAACTGTTTCAGAGCCCACTGCTCATCGGACGTGTGGGATGTGGCAGTAGAGAAAAATCAAGATCACTTCTTATCATTGGTCACCGAAACTCTTAGTGACCCTTCCGAGCACTTGTCCTACTTTGTAATCAGAGTACGTGTGATTGTTTTTTCTGTCGTCTGCTGCCTGGACACTGAGCTCCGAGATGCAGCGGGTGGCAGAGGGCCTAGCACCCAGGAGGACTCAGTAAATATTTGTGGAATGAATACTGGGACATCTTCTCCCCCTGAGAGAAGCCACACCCATGCACAGACTTGCCGCATTTAGCAGTTGACCCCTAATTTGGCTCTTGAGTTTGGAAGATGGAGCTGCCCATAGCCCCCTTAGCCCCTGTTCTGAGCAGTCCAAGCCTGGAAGCACAATGCCTCAGACTCACAGGAAACACTGTGGCCTGACGCAGAACTGCACGGGGACCCGGCGAGGGTCTCGTCCAGGGGTCTCCCAGCTTCGGCGGGCAGGGGCACTTTTGGGAACCGGGTGGAAGCCATAAGCTTCTCTCCCCTTTCCCAATGCGCGAAAGAACAGAATTTTGCACAGCACTGCAGTCCTCCTCCCACCCAGCACCCAAGGTTTTACTTTCCCCAGTTTCGGTGCCTTGCAGTCAACTGCAGTTCAGAAATATTAAGTGGAAAATCCCAGAAAGAAACAATGTATCAGTTTTAAACCGCACACCATCCTGAGTATCAAAGTGGAATCTCGCGCCGTGTTGCTCCATCTCTCCTGGACGTGAACTGTCTCTTTGACGAGTGTCTCCACACCGTATACGCTCCCTGCTCATTCGCCCCTTGGCAGCTGTCTGGGTTAGCAGGGGGACTCTCTCTGTATCGAAGCTTTTGTGTTCAACAAACCCTTATTTTCTTTCACACTGGCCCCAAAGCCATTCAGGTAACTTTGATTACAGCACCTCGTTATAATTTCCTATTTTATGATTAGTTTTTGTGGTTAATCTCTTACCGTGCCTAATTTATAAGTTCAACTTTATCATAGGTGTGTGTAGATAGGAAGCGGCAGCGTATACATTGGGTTCAGTACTATCCATGGTTTCAGGGGTCTACCGGGGGTCTTGGAATGTAACCCCCTCCGGTAAGGGGGCACTACCGAATTTCAGAGACCACTGACCGCACATCCAAGGCTCTCGTTTTACAAATGTACCCAGGAAGAGGGACTGACTTTCCCAAGATCACACAACTGGACAGAGAAGAAGGGGCGAGAAGTCCCCCTTCGGACTGTGGGTAGTCAGGATGGTCTCATTTTTCCAGATCTCACTCCGGGCGGAGGCAGCCAGCCCATTCATCCAGAGCTGGACTTTTCCACTTAAAATGCTTCGTGCGGAAACCCGTCTTCCGACGTCTCTTTTGAACCCAGATCTCCCTGGGCGAGATTTCAGGCTTTGAAGAGAGAAGAGCCCCACACTGATGTGAGTGCTGGGGAAGCGTAGGGAGAGTGCGTCTCGCCTTGGTTGAGAGAAGTCTTTGTTTCCCCTTTTTATTCTCTTGTTTCTACTTTCTCTGGGGTTTTCTGACTCAGAGGTCAGCCAGAGCTCAGTTCTGCTCCGAAGGATTAGTTAACAACCTCTGACAGGGCTGAGTTCTCCATGGGAGTCAGAGCCCTGGCGAAACACTGAATTATTCACACCAAACAGGTCACACTTGCTGGTGGAGCAAATAGAATTCCGTGTGTCGAAGAACGATTCGTTTAACCGAGTGCTTCAGTAAAACAAGCAGCGTGGGGTCTAATGTATCGGTGCTGCTTGGCCTCCACCTCCCCAGGGTCACGGGGGCTCCTCGGTGACTGTTGATCTGACGGTGCAGAGAGAGTGAGCCCGTTTCTGGCTGTGACCGAGACACACATGTCAGGAGGGCCTGCCCCACACTCTGTTCGTCATCCGTGCTCAGCATTTAGATCTCAGAGCCTGCCCAGCCAAAGGCGTGTGGAAGGCAGAGAGGCAAGAGTGGCCACTTTTCAGATGAGGGCTCCTCCTTCCGATGGCACTGTCTTTATTAGGAATCGCCTGGTTGTAAGGAACTGGCACCTTCGTAGATTGACTCGGGTGAAAGGAGGTTGACTGAGTGGCTAAAGGAGAATCTCATGGATCTCAACAGTGAGAAAAGCCATCATACCTTTTGAGAGTCAAAAGTTATCGGATAATTGTTTTCCATCCTTCCCTCTCTTTCTCTGTGTGGAGCCACATGAGAGAATGAACAAAGAAATGAATGAATGGAGTGAATTGACACATGATGAGTTCTGTCTGCAAAAAGTCCAGCCGTTGTTAATAGAACGAGAACGCTTTGCGTGACATCAATGTGACCCGGCAGCCAAGGAGAGTGGACTGGAATGCGCATGTGTGAACAATGAGGACTTCACTGTGCTAGTCACTGGGGGTGGTAGGCACCTTTGAATGAGCATGTGTACTCTGTGGCCACTGCATTCAAAATGACTGACTCGTTGGAGCAGAGCAACGAATCTACATCAAATTTTGCATTAAGCTTGAACATTCATCGCTCTGCAGAAACTATTTGGGTGATTCAGAAGACTTTCCAGAACGATGCGATGTATTCCAAGCAAATAAGAATGTGGCACAAACGCTTGAAAGATGGTTGAGAACCTGTTGAAAGTGCTCCCCACTCTGGAAGGCCCGCAGCGAGCAGAACACCTGAGAAGGTGGAACATGTATGGGCTGCAGTCAGCAAAGACTGGCGACTGACAGTGTGAGAACTAGAAGCTGGTCTAGGTATTCCAGTAACTACTGTGTCTGAGATTTGGATGCAGGATCTTGTCACAAAACATGTCCCGGCAAAATTCATTCCACGGCTCCTGCTACCGGAGCAGAAGGAACTTCGTGCTGTGATTGCTGATGACTGGATTCAAACCGCTACCAATGAACCAGATTTTCTCAGGGAGGTCATAACACCGGGAGAACTGCATGAGGCCCCAAGGTGCCCCCTTGGAAGGGGACTGAGGCGTCATTGTCCTCTGTACAACGTTTCTTATATCTTCTTCAATCAATGTCTCTGTTGTTTGTGGCTGGACACTTTCTGGACAGGTCTCACATAGGACACATGTAGCGCACCAGCTGCGGCAGGCGGCCCCAAACCTTCTGCTGTTCTGTGGCCCCTGGCAGCTTAGATGGAGCCTAACGTTCGTTGCTGGGAGGGACCCAGATACTTGTTGCTGTCCGTGGTCCTCAACAAGCACTGAGCCCTTCTGGGGTTTTTTTAGAACAATTTTTCCCCCTAGCACTTGGAAACCCTAGTGATGGCATCCAAACTGGTCCGGGACATCTTATTCAGATTTTGCAAGAGGTGTGAGGGTAGAGAGTTAAAAAAAAAAAAAACAGAAAAAGTGAGAGAGACAGGCCCTGAGAGGCAGGTGTGCAGGCCACACCCCCTGGAGGTGACAGGAGCTAAGCATGTTGGATAGGTTAGAGCAAGGTGCCCGTGGGCTGTTCTGTTGTTATGGTTATTTTGCCTTCTATATTGATGAACAATTTCATATCCTTTTTAAAATTTTTAAGATTTTATTTATTTTTTAGAGCAGGGGGAGGGAGAGAGAAAGAGAGGGAGAGAAACATTAATGTGTGGTTGCCTCTCGCAACCTCTCTACTGGGGACCTGGCCCCCAACCCAGACATGTGCCCTAGACCGGGAATCAAACTGGCAACCCTTTGATTCTCAGGCCAGCACTCAACCACTGAGCCAGCCCAGCCAGGGCCAATTTGATATTCTTTTCACAGCTGGAGGACAAATAGAATCACCAGCCCGAATCCATTCTGATCCCATACTTGGAAGGGTCAGGGAGCTCACCAATCTGTAGTATCATCTAATCCCACCGGTGTAAGAATCCTGGCTTTTGAAAACATTTCTCGTGTCAGACTCGGTCTGCTCTCCTGTTACCGTCACTCTCCACGCCCAGTTTTGCCGCCTCTTGTACACGACAGCCCTTCAGATGGTTCAAGTCCACGTTCACCTCCCCCGGGTCACCCTCCTCCAGCAGCGCACTCAGCCACCCCACCCCTGACTCTGCTGCACCAGCAAATGTGACAGAGCGTCCCACACTGAGTGAAGCCCCGGAGAGGGGGGGCCAGCGGCAGCAGCTGGATGCTCAGTTCCAAGCGGCCCCAAGTCCTGCCCTGTTAGAGTCTTCAAGAAGATGCCCTAAGGAGGCCCAAGGGGTCCAATAACCCTTGAACCTGCTTTCCTCCCAGCGCAATTTGCCGGCTTTTGTGAATGTGCACGCGTGTGCACTCAGCACCTGGGTGTTTGGAGGGGTGCCTGCGGCCCATGTCGGCTGGTCTGCAGGCAGGATGCTGTCTGCTGTCTCTGGGAACCGCAGCCCAATTTACAAAGAATAAGCTGAAAATGTTTGAAGTCTGGTGCGTGGATCTCACTTCACCAGCCTCCCTATGGTCACCAGGTTCGTGCGGTCCTGGCCAGCCCCTTCGGGGTCTGAGAAGGGCGGTATTCAGTGGCACCATTGCTATTCTAGAATATAAGCTCTGGGCATTGAAATACCCAGGGTGAGGCCTTGCTTTTCCCGATGAACTATAGTAATACTCTGAGAGCATTTCCCCACCCATCACCAGCCCCCTCCCCTGAGAACTGCAGCCGTGTTCATTCTGTTATTCTGAGCCATGCCCCTCTGCCTGCCACTGGTGATTGGACCAGGCATAGACACCTGATGTCAGATGAGCCAATAAGACGACCCTTCCTGGAGTGTTGCAGTTGGGACTGAGAGCGGCTGGTCAGTCTGCGATGTATGTCGTATGTCGGCGGTGGTGTACGCTGGGTAGCCGGAGCTGTAGGGGAGAGAATGGTGTTGACACCGATTTAGATCAACTCACACTCTTTCTATAGACAGGAAATGCCTGGAAAAATTTGCCCTGGGACCCACAGCCCCTAATGAGAGCTCTGCCCTGCAGGTGCTTGGCAGCCCTTCATTTCCTTCCTCCAATCCTTCTGGAGGCCCTGGGCTTTATGAGAGATGCGGTAGCCCCGTGTACATTAAACGGTTTGTCCCAGCCACCTGGGAGAACTCTTTTCTAGTCCTGGAAGCCCAGTAGTCTCTTGACTAATGGAGCACCACCTCGACGGTGTCCCCCGATCTGTGGTTCCATCACGGCATGTGGCCTTTCATCCGCGCAGTGAAAACGCATTGAGTTGCTGCTGCGAGGCAGGCACGGATGATACGAGGGTTCCTAACAGGCAGGCCCCGCTCCAGGGAAGCCCACGAGCTGGTGATGGAGACGGAAACCTGTCAGAACCAGATCATTCCACTAACGTAGTCCCTTGGGATAAGGACCGAATTGGATATACAGGCAACGTTCTTAGAGGGCGATGGAGAGGAGGTGGGTTCTAACCAGCAGATGAGGAAAGACTTTGCAGACAAGAGGGCATTCGGGTTGGGTCCTGGTGGGTGCCTGAGCGCGCTCTAGGTGCTAATGGGTGAGAATGAGTTCCCGGATGGTATTTGCCAAGGCACACAGGTGTAAGAATGCCCAGACCGTTTGAAGAACAGGCAGTCCCGTGGGGCGAGGCTGTAGGGTTCATACCACTGAGTAAACCAACGAATCAGAACAAACCCCTGCAAAGAACCGGGTACCAAGGTTACAGGAATGAATATACCAGGCCCAACCCCTAACTCTCTGCAGCCTGTGCTGTGCTGGAGGGAGGACTTCAGGAGACGCCGTTCCCTAGACCCTCCCATGGAGATGCTCCCATAATGCCCTGCACTTCCTGGGCAGACCCCGCCCTCCCTAGCTGCGGCCTGTTGACATTCCATGCTCTCTGGTTAGCCGGCGAGTTCCTCAAGAGCAGAATGCTGCACCGTTTACCTCTCCTGCATCCCCTAGGCCAGCTGCTGGTACGTAGTGGCCACTCCCTAGATTCGCGATGAAAAAATAAATGAACGGAAAGCTGATAGGGCCAGTGTGTGACTGGCCCGTCTTGCCTCCTATGCCTCATGTCGGGGAACGATTACAATGGCTTATATTCATTGCAACAAGGCAGGATTTCTTTTCTAAAGCAGCGGTAATTACATTACCCTAACACAGGATCAAATTAAACACAGCGTTTCACGTGAACTATTAAAACTGCTTTAGTCCTCCTGCTGGCACTGACAAGCCTGCTCTCCCCCTGAGCCACTCCCTGGGAGTGGCTTATCAGGACCGTCAGGACCACTGGCATTTAGAAGGCACGTTACGTTGGCTCTCTTAGTGTCAGACACTGCAAAAGACGTGGTTTGACCTTTCATTAAGAATAGAGAGCGCCGAGCTTCCCCTTCATGGCGGCGATGTCTGGGATTTCTTATCTCCGTGGCAGGAGACCTTCTTTCCAGTCTGGGGGGAGTGAAGCTGGGAGAGAGCTGCAGCCCGTCTGATGTCATTCCCCCTCCCCCAGGGACAACGCTGAAGGGAAGGCTGAGTGACCAGTGCAGAGAAGCCCTGCCAAAAGCAACTGCGGGGAGGAGATGGGACAGCAAGGGGCAGCATGCTGGCCTCCAGAGTCGCAGGGAACTCCACTGACATTTTATTTCTTTGACATCTGTGCTGAGAATCCCAGGCTGTGGTCCTGGCAGGGAAGGTGGGGGTGAAAAGGAAAGGGTGGCCTCCATCAGAAAAACTAAAATGGAAAAAAATCGACTGACCCAGCGGCCAAAAGCGACAGAGCGAATTACTTCGTGGGAAAGGGCATGTCTCAGTAAGTCTCCTGCTGGGCTCAGAAAGATCATCGGTCTATCACCGTCATCCATGCCCATGCCCTTGGCAATGAGACTCTCCTGCTGCTCCCCTGAAGGGGCGGAGCCTGTTCCCTGCTCCAGGAGCCTGCACTGGGCACCCCCCGACTCGCTGTGGCCAACAGAACACAGCAGAAGTGATCCCATGGCTATTCTAAGCCTCAAGAGACTGTACCCCCTCCATGTCTTCTCTCTGGGGAACCTTCCCGGCTGCCCCGTGAACAACCTGGGCTAGCCTGCGGGAGGATGAGAGACCCGAGTCCTTCCAGAACATTTATCCCAGCTCAGGCCTCACACCTGTGAGAGTCCAGCCGGGATCAGTGAAGCCACCCACCCCACCTGAAGCTGAACCCAGAAGCAAGCATGTGTCCGGCAAAGATCAGAACACGACCCAGCGGAGCCCAGCCTCAACGGCCAATGGCGGGATTTGAAGCCAGCTAAATGGTTGCTCTTTGAAGCCACTGGATTTCTAGGGCATTTTGCTAAACATGCAATGGCTAACTGATGCACTCTTCTTCTCCTCCTTCAGGCACTCACAGGGGACATGGAGATCAGCACTTAGGTGAGAAGATACGAGAACTCCAAGCTAGAGTTAACGTCCCATTAGGGCAAGGACCATACTTTTTTTTATTCAGCCCCTTGGGCACAGCAAGCGACACAGCAGATGGTGAATAACCACGTTGTCCTGAGCTGGAAGTGTGTGCAGAAAGCTGAGCACCTTCAAGATTACATCCTCGTGAGAATTTGCCCAGCTTGCCTCCTGGAGAAACTGTCACCCCGGTTCAAGCCTCAGTAAGAATGACTGGCAAGATCAATGGAACTACTTGAATTTAATTTATAAAGGGTACAGCCCGGTTAAGAAGAAACAGCTAGCAGGTGAACATGGCCACTACGCACACTCGCTGCCCCTCAAAACCGCTCCCCCTGCCACCTGCCCGGTCACCCTCGACGTCTCACCCCCTCCTCTCCATTCAGTCTCCTCCATGTCCTGCTGCTTTGCCTCTTAAACACAAGTTCTGGCACGAATAATGCGCCTTTTTATTACAAAATCTTGTATAATAAGCTCATAAGCATGCCATTCTGTAACGTGACAATATCACACTCAAGGACACCATGTGACGTTTTAGGTGAACTGTTCACACTCAAACTGCAAATGATCACACCTGTATTATTCCCCGCCCAAGCACACTCCAGCAGGTGTCATGTCTGCTGGACCCTGTATCTCTCCACCTATTCACTTTTCATCGTCACCGAGTTTAGACTTGCGTGAGCACATCAGCTACTCTCTTCACGAGGCTCCTAATGTCGAACCATTGTCATAGGAAGAGATGGAAGAAGCAGGCCCCATTTCCGGGTACGTGATCTTCTGGGAAGTGGATTGGAAGTATAGGTGAGCAGCAACTCCTGTCTGCAGCAGGCACAAGCATGGGGTAAATTCACGGACAGGTGTTTCTCCTTAGACTTCAGGAGTCAGAGGTGAGATTCGCTAAGAATCCGTTAAGTGTCGATGTTTATCAGGGATTTGTAGGGGGCGTTGTGCTAAGGGCTTCACAAGTCTTATCTCGCTCATCTCAGCCACGGGATAAAGCAGGTTCTAACTCCGAACCCACCCCTTTCGAATGAGAGTTCAGAAGCACAGAGAGGTGAAGTAACTTGCCCAAGGTCACCCAGCCAGTGGGTTAGGTTAAGTAAAATCATTTTGCTTGAGGGTAGGCGGTGTAGTCATTACCTGATCCCCTGCTACGGAGTGTAGGATGTGGGAAATCCGATACAATGCAAACATTTTAATGCCCGTTGCTTACTTGTGGATACAGATCAAGGCAGAGCCGCACATTTAGGTCATCGGCCAGGCCCACAGAAGAGCACAGGGGCCTAGTCGATGGACAGTCCTTTTTTTCCCTGAGGTTACCATCTTCAGTGCACATTTCTGCCCGAGACCTGAGCATTCCACTTCCTGCCACCAGGCTCCTGGGAGTGAAGTGAAACCTATACGCTCATTGACTGTGGCCGGTTAGCACGCATCTTCCCTACTGTTTCTACGTGTAAGATGAATGTTAGTTACCCTCATGGTAACGACCAGCCTCCACTCTAAACCAGCCACGTTTCCTGCAGTTTTACAAAGTTCGCCACCTCCTGGGCCCACAACCACGTGGCTTCCCTTGCCTGAAGGCCATGGTCATGGAAAGCTATCATTTCAGATGGAGTTCATGCCCCACCTCCTTCTGCCTTGCAGCGTCTGCGCATTCTAAGAAATGTTACGTGGGGCTCTCCAGCCCGTCTTGTGCTGATGGAGACATCTGCTCCACGCACATGTTTTGTTTGCTCTGCAGGGTTTGGGTGCACAGAGTTACTTATTTATTTTTAATTTTTGACTTCGCTCTGACCCGTGCGGCTCAGCTGGTTGGGCATCATTTGTAGGTTGTAGGTTCAATTCCCAGTCTGGGGACAAGCCTAAGTTGCGGGCCTGGTTCCCGGAAGGGGCACGAATGAGAGGCAACCGGTTGTCATTTCCCTCACACATTGATGTTTTCCTCTCTCTCTTTCTCCCTCCCTTCTCCTCTCTCTAAAAATGAATATATAATCAAATAATACAATAATTAAAATTTTATAATAATAAAAATAAAATATTTTTAAAAGAAAATGTGTGTGTGTGTTTTTAGCCCTGGCTGGTGTGGCTCAGTGGATTCAGTGCTGACCTGAGAACCAAAGGGTCACCAGTTCAATTCCCAGTCAGGTCACATGCCTGGGTTGCAGGCCAGGTCCCCAGCTGGGCATGCGCAAGAGGCAGCCAATCAACGTATCTCTCACACATTGATGTTTGTCTCCCTCTCTTCCCTTCCCTTCCCATTGCTTTAAAAATAAATAAGTAAAGTCGTTTAAAAATTTTTTAATGTTTTTAATTAGTTGCCAACTTTTAAAACTTGGGAAATTTCATGTTAAGATCCACCCTTCTGATTTTTTTTTTGAAGCCACAAGATTTGATAACTCTTAGCCACATTCTTTCATGGCTACAAATATTTAGAACTGAGTAGCTGCTTCCATAGGGTACAGTAGATGCTGGTACACCACCGGTACCCCAACACTCCCTCACCACCTACCATTGCGGCCGACTGACTTCCAGCCACCCACTCATCTGGCTCTTTGTGCAAAATCTCCCTCTGCCTAACCAGTCTGCTCTGTCTCGTTGCAGGATGGGGGAGTGCTAGGGAATAAACACCTGCTCACCTCCTCCCAGGAGCAGCTGTCAATCAAGGACTGCAGGAAGTTGCCGAGTCTTCCTCATGCAGGGGTGTCCCACCCATGGCCCAGGGGCTGCATACGGCCCAGGATGGCTATGAGTGTGGCCCAATACAACATCGTAAATTTACTTGAAACCTTTTTTTTTTTTTTTGCTCATCTGTTTTCATTCGTGTTTGTGCATTTAATGTGTGGCCCAAGATAACTCTTCTTCTTCCAGTGTGGCCTGGAGACCCCAAAAGGTGGGACGTCCCTGAAGAGGTTTCTAAGTACTGATATCCTGGTTGTCTGTCTATTATCTAGTGGTGCATAATAATCGCCCTGATTGCAGTGGCTTAGAATTCTGTGTCTCACTCTCCTATAGGCCACCTGGATGGTTCCTGTGCTCCACCTGCGTGGGGTCAGCTGGCCCCTGGGTGGTTGCACCATGTGCAGGCTCATTTCAGCTTGATCCGCCGAGACAGCCAGAGTTAGTCCGAGCAGGGAGTTGGTGCCAGGAGTCCACCAGGAGTGCCTCTGGGGCTGTATCGGTCTGAGAGTGAACATTCCAAGAGACCCAGGTGGAAACCGCAGGCTTTTCATACCCTGGCCTCTGAAAGCACACAGCATCCCTTTTGCCTCATTCTGTTGGTCAAGCAAGTCACAGAGCCGGTCCAGACTCATGGGGAAGAGAACCGGACTCCGCTTGTCCCTTGGAGAAGACGATGAAGAGCTCGCAGCCACCTTCGACCTGCCACCTGGTCTCACGTAACAAATAAGCACTGGCTGACATTGCATTACCTACATCCTTTATTCATTCCTTTAATTCAACCTTTATCAAACATGGAAGAAACGGCAGGAATTAAGCATGGTATCTGCCTGGAACAACTTATTTGGTAGAACCGTCCGTGACAGTAACAGATTGAAATCTACCTCCACGTTCATCCTGAATCTTACATGGTTGTGCTTCAGAATCATCTGGATCTTGTCATGTGAACATCTGCCCAGAGCGGTGTGCCTCAGGAGTCCAGGAGCCCTCGGAATGCGGCCCAGCCCTGCCCAGCGGTGGCTCTCCATGGTCCCAGGCATCAAACCGCCCTGGGGATTTGCTAGAATTCAGATTCTTGGCCCCCCTTTCCTAACACACTTGGATTCATAGCTCTAGGGTGAGGCAGAGAATCTACGTTTTTATGAAAGATTTCAGGTGGTCCCTGGCTGGCGTAGCTCAGTGGATTGAGCACGGGCCTGTGAACCAGGGGATCGGGGTTCGATTCCCAGTCAGGGCACATGCCTGGGTTGCAGGCCAGTTCCCTGCAGGCCAACTCCCAGCAGGGGATGCACAAAAGGCAACCATACATTGATGTTTCTCTCCCTCTCTCCTTCCCCTTTAAAGGTAAATAAATAAATAAATAGATCTTAAAAAAAAAAAGATTTCAGGTGATACAGCATGATTAGTCCATACACATCATCCTGCTATGTTTTCCAAACACCACATTCTAAAGGGAATGAGTTTGTGGAGAAAGTGTGTGTGTGTGAGCGTGTGCATAATCTATATAAACACCTGTGATCGGCTGCATTTAATTGGACCACAGCTGGTGTTGATGACATACATTTAATGTGTCTTTTCAACACCCATTCCCCTAGTATTGCCTTTATGACTGAAAAATCAACATTGAGCCCAACTTCAGATGTCGATTTTAAGGTTAATTTAAAGGCACATGACAACTGGAGCTGTTCATTCTTGAGTTAAGTGGTTCCATATATGGACTTAGGAGTTCAGGTGCGGCGTGATACAGGAGAATTTCCACCATGATCAGGCGGCTGTCAGTTTGGTTTGAAAAACTGTGAGTTGCTTGCTCTCAAAGTCAGCTGGGGAATATTACGTCACTAACCTAGTCCGGTAGAAGGTTCTCTACCCTTACACCAGTCATCAGGGCTGCTGCAAGCTTCGATGGGTCTCTGTATGTGAATTGGGAAAAGGTGCTTCCTTCCCCAGGTAGAAACCGATTTTCTGGCTTAATGAAGGTGTGAAGGCTGAAGAGTTAAGGGAGGAGGCTCCTTAAACCAAAGAACATTACTGGGGTGTTCTCTCTAAAAAGAAAGGGAAAGGATGCTGAGTATGTTCACTGCCATTGGCAACGCAGTCTCAGTGAGCGGACTTCATATATGGTCCGCTCCCCTCTCAGCCAGGCATTCCCTGATCAGTACACAGCCCACACAACTGCGCATGACCACCACGGAGGAGGCAATGCAAGTCCAGTTCAGAACCCAAGCGTGGATAGAGCTGCCAACATCCAACTGGAGGCTCTGGGTGTTGGTGGAAAATAAAAAAAACAGAAGCAATCCTCTGCTGAGCCACATGGGGAGGACCTCTTTCGGGGAGACTGGTCACAAGCAGAGGGACGAGTGACAGATGGCATTTACCCCTGAGCGGCCATGTGAGTTTCTCCCCAAGGCCACAGTGGATCCCTTGAGTTCCATCTGAGATGTTCTCCATCGGAAACAGCCCCTGGAGGCCTGTGTCCATCCGGAGAAGACACACTCAGGATCCCTTCGCCATTTGGGGCCGCGATACCCAAGCTGTCCGTTTAGAACTGCCTCGCTTCCACTTTTATTTTTATGATTCAGGTGGCTTCAGAGATGGACAAATGACCCAGGCTTTATCAGTCCAGATAAATCTCACAGGAACAACTAGGCTTTGAATCTCATAGCTAAAGTCAACTGAAGGGACATCATGATGTGAAGCGTGGCCACTGACGTGAAATTCCAATCCCACCAACAACCAGCGGAGTCACTGTGTGTCAGCCCTCGTGGGGCAGACAGACTCTGAGACGGCCCCTCAGTCCCCACCTCCTGGCACTCATGACTTGTGTAACCCTTTCCCCTTGGGGGCGGACAGAATCTGCCACTGGCTTCTAACCGATAAATGTGACCATGATGAGAGAATAATGTCACTTCTGTGACAATGTTACATAAGACTGTAACCTAACTTGCTGGGAAACTCTCTCTCTGTGGCTTAGAAGAAGGAAGTGTTGGGAAGGCCATAAGGAACAGAGGGTGGTCTCCGGCCAACAGGCAACAGGAAACTGAGACCCTCAGTTCCACAGCCCGCTGGCCGGGGGCTGCTCTCAACAACCCCGTGAGCCCAGAACCAGCTCCCTCCCCAGCTGAGCCTCAGAGGAGACCACAGCCCTGGCCATCATTTTATTACAGCCTGGTGAGACCCTGAGCAGAGGACCCTGTGAAGCTGTGTCTGGACTCTCCTGACCCACAGAAACGGTGAGATAATTAATGCAAGTTTCTGTAAGCTGCCGAGCATGTGGTAGCCTGTCCTGCGGCACCAGACCGCTCACCCTCTAAGAAAGAACAGAAATTCGGCCCTGTGGGTGACAGTGGACCTTCAACGTGATGTCATGGACCCCGCTGCTTGTCCTAAGGCTTAAACTAAGATATTGTAGGGAAACGCCTGGATCACATAGGCGCTCGATAGGTTCTACTTCCCTCCCTCCCTTTAGTCAGACCTCGGGCAACCGCTGGCAACCCCAGAATGGCATATATATACCGGAGTGTTCACCCTGAACCCCAGGCCGGGGGTCACACCGGAAAAATGCCAGCAGGAGTTAAAAAGGCAAACCTCCTCAGTGAATGGGAAATTCGTTTCAGCAGGCAGGGGGGAGTGGCCGCTGAGAACAGGGAGCTGGGGAGGGGAGAGGTTATGACCGGCACTGAACGCCAGGTCACGGGGTTTGGCTTTAGAAGCAAGAGAACGGCAGATGAGATCTGAACCTTTGAAACGGCATTTTAGCTGCGATGTGGAGAACAAGACAGAGGGGCAAGACTAAGGGCAGGCACACCCGTGTAGGACACCACTGCGGTCCCTGTGTGGGCAACGCAGGTGCCCCAGATGCTGGTGGCAGTGGGGATGGAGAGAAGGGGACAAATGTAAGAGCTTTGCAGGGATTTGTGTTGACGAGCTTGGTGACCTGTTGGACTGGGCAGAGCGGGCTGCTGGGATGAGGCTAATTTCTGACTTCAGCGAGAGATGCTGGCATCGTGTGGAACTGGAATTGTGGAGGAGAAGTAACATAGCCAGTGGGCAAGCAGAAATCTCAGGCTTCAAATTTCACTGAAAAGAAAAAAATCTCAAGCCGGCGGGCACAGCCTGTAGCTGGGAGAAAATTGCCCCAAATTGGCTGTACAAGGCACCGTTCTCAGAACGTCCTCTGGGGACATTATGACCCAGCTACAAATGAGTCACACCGTTCCCTTAAAGCCTAATAAGCTTCTTTCTCTACAAGCCACGATTTCTTGAACTTTTTGACGTAAGGGATTCAATGCATCTGGTTCAATGTTTTACTGAACCGAGGAAGTATTTTGCTGACCAGTACCAGTGATAAATATGTGCCGTGTGCTGGGGGCTTGTTGATCTGTTTTCACAGTCTTCCTTTCACCATGGCCTATATAGAGTCTCAAAAGATGCCCATCGTTCTGCCCTTCAATCCACCCAGCACACAGCCAAGTGTCCCACATTCTATGCTCAGAGGGTCGTTGTGAAGACTCGAAGCCGTGCTGGGTGTAGAGGATTTAGCACGGTTATACCCACGGTTCTGGGTACCAAGAAGGACTCCAATTCCCCTGTTATCAGCACCATCGTCACTGATGTCAATAACACAGTCATTGTTATCATAAGTACAGCGTGTGGCAGATCTAGCCACTCCCCTGCTCCGAAGCCCCCCATGGCTCCCAACTACACAGAGAAGAGAGTCCACACTCAGCCAGGCCATCAGCCCGTGACGTCATCCTGCCTGTGTGTGTCTGATTGCTTCCGCTCTCTGACACATGCCCTGTGTTTTAACCATACGGTCATAGGCATCTACAGCATTTTGCCAGAAAATAGGGGAGGGAATTACAAATGAGTTAGACACTCTCCACTTTCATGGAACAAATGCTCTGTTTGTAAAGACGCCTCCAGTGAGAGTCGAGAGGGTTAAATGCTGGGCAGGGGACAACTTTATGACGAATCGAGATTTGATTCCAGACCCAGGTGGTCCCTGATAAGCAGGAGAGAAGTCTGTAGAAAAATCTGCTTTCCTAGACCCGGAGCAGGAAACTCTACTGGGCATTTTACACAATCCTCATTCGCGTTGGGGGCTAGGCACTGTTGTGGGCATTTGGCATGTATTATCTCATTGAATGAATCACAACTCGATGAGGGGTGGGTTTCTTGTCCTTATTGTACAGAAGATAAACCCAAAGCCCAGGGAAATGAAGAAACTTGCCTGGAATTACCCAGTCAATCAGTGGCAATGCCAAACCAAGACCAGATGTTTTTAACTACAAATCTGGTGATACTTTCAAGGCCACCGGAATGGCGCTCAGGTTCAAGCTGTCACTGAAAGTCATCACAGGACATGCACAATAGACTTGTCAGGCATGAGCTGCCTTCCATTTTAAGAATGGACACAGAGTGAGGGGCAGGGCAGCAGATTGGGCTAACGGTGTCATAAAGGCCTTGGACTTCCTAAGCCAATGTCCAGCATCCCCATCCCCATTTTGGTCTTTTTTTCTTTAACTTAAGGGAAACTTTTGCCTACTTTTAACAGCAATCCAGTTTCCAAATGAGATGAGGTCAAGAACAAGAAGAAAGAACATGAAACCTAACAGTCAGACAGACAGACAGGTGGGAGGACCAGCACTGGTCTCCTCCAGCTTAGACATGGATTCTGGTCAGTTCACTGTTTTCTTTTGTCCTCTGCTCAGTGGTTTTTTCCCAGAGAGTGCACGTGCCCCTGGCCTTCCCCCAGGCTCACCTGGAAGGCGGAGGCCTCCCCCTGGACCCTTGGGCAGGCCTGGGCCATCTCCTCGCTTTCCCACGTGTCTCTTCGGAGGGGGCCACCAGCACCTGGTACCTCTGGCCTTCCTTGCCAGTTTTTACTATGTAATCCTCAACACATGTCTCACTGATGCTTCCTGGTGCACTAGCTTTCGACCACCTCCTCCGCTTCCCGAACTGCTTTTAGTGGTGAGAGAAAGACTTTTCCATGGCGTTCAGGGCTGCAGGGCTGAAGTCGATCTTTTTATTTTACTTTCTGGATTCTGCCTTTGGCAAGTGCCTTCTCTTGTGGAACCTGCTCCACCACCTGGCGGCACTGGATCCCCACCAACCTGTTGGTGATCTTGCCTATCTCCACGTTCTTCGAGTGGAGACCTCACGCACACCTGCCCTTCAGCAACAGGTTCGGTTCTCCTTTGGCGTTGCTCCCACCGGCCCTTGCAGACCCCTCTGGCTATACTGCAGCATGCCTGGGACGGGAACCCCGGCCGAGGGCATGCCGGGCAGGCCTTGCTCAGGAACCCCGGAGCACCTAGGAAGTCGGGTTCCACCAGCAGCTTCTTGGGTGGACTTCTGGTGGGGAGGCGCAGCCCTGCTGGTCTCAGGCCCCTCCATGCTCTCTGCCAGCTGTCCTAGGAGCGGGCACATCTCCAATCTCAGGACTATTTCTTCAGGGCGACTCCTCAACCCAGGAAGTCCCACCTGCCCCAAATAACTGCCTGGGCCAGCACAAGAGCCTCAGCTGGTGTTAGGAGGGGTGCTGACTCAGGTCTACTCAGGGTCTGGCTCCTCTGAGGAGGGGGCACTGACTCAACCTGCAAGGGCCGGACTGTTGGGGAGGGGCCCACGCACCCAAAGAATTCGCAGTTCCCTCCTGGGTCCCCGCCGGATCTGCACCGCCAGCTCAGAGGTGAGTGCTCTGCGCCCCAGGCCTAGTGCTGAGTGCCCACCCGAGGCCCAGGCCTGCAAAGGGGGCGGTTCTGGGGAACTGGTTTCCCCGCCACCCTGGAATGATGGAAGTTTGGATCAGCCAGTGTGTCCCAGGCCAAGCTATAAGACCCCAGGGACGGGGAACAGCCCCTGGCCGGCCTCCAGTCTCCTCGTCGAAATAGTTTGAGGCTGGTCTCTCCCTGTTTCTTGGGTGAGGCTCCTTTTGCTGGCAGCGGTCGGAGAAGTCAACTTCAAGCCTCTCGGGCGCTCCTCTGAGAGTCGGCTCCCGTGGCCTCTTTCTCCTGAGGATTGGTGGTCAGGGTGCTCAGGACCAGAGGTGTCCTCTGGGCAGCTGGGTTCCCCATGCAGGTCAGCGAGGGACCTTCCCAGTGGGCTCCTTCGGGCATCCCAGGAGGCCCAGCCGAGGGATCAGGGACCCTGCGAGCTTCCTCCCCCATTCTGTGCTGTCCTCTGTCCTGTCTCAGGACGCCACAGGGTGGGGGAGATCTTTTAGGACTTCACAGATGAGTACAAGGTTTTTATCTGAGGAATAGGGATGACTGTTTCCTGCAAGGCTAGCTCAAAGCTGCCAGACATTTGTCCTTGAGATGCCACTTGGTTGTCCAGACTCCCCCAGGGTCCAGTCCAGCCAGGGGAGCTGGGACGCCTCTCTGCAGAGGCTGGTCTCACGGGTCCTTGGGAGGCAGGTCAGCGTCGACCACTGCTGGTTTCTGGAGAACTCTATGGGTCGTTTGGGTGTCCACTTCCTTGGTGAACTGTTGATTCTCTTTCTGGGTCCAGATGTGAGGAGAGTTTTTGAATCGCTGTCCATCCAGAGGAAAAGCAGCCTGGAGTTGGCTGTTCCTGCTAGGACTTGAAACCCCGCGTGTCTGCGGGTCCCCAGAGCTGTCTGAAAAGTCACCGTTGTAGCTTCAACTATGTTCTTGTGTGGCACGTTTTCTCTCCGCAAGTGACGAAGCGTATTTGGTCTTCTGCTAAGTTCCAGGGGTGAAAATTGGAAGCTTCTCTGCGCTTTCTGTGCTTTTCTGCGCTTTCGTCACTCGCAGGTTTTCATCACTGAGGATACGCAGACCCACTCGGCCCGCGGCCCTGCGGAGCGTCTGTGGGCCACGCCAGCACAGGGAAGCTTACGGGTCTCTTAGTCCAACACCCTGAATACCTCGCCCGTGACAGAGTACTTGGAGGGGTGCAGGTCACACGCCTGTCCTGGAGTAGCTGCGCTCTGTCAGCTGTAGGCTGTATAATAAATAAACCTGGCCACCAAGAACAGTGTGCTCAGGGACACTGTTGCGTCAGTGATCAGTGTATAACCAACCCCAGCAAGGCCAACATTTATGTCTGGTGAATGTATTACAGTGCATTCCCTACACGAATATCACAGATGGTCCAGCTTTCCCAAGCATCCCTGAGACTGCAAGAAGGGTTCACAGTTCACCTGTCAACTTCAGCTCCCTCCCTCTGATGAGGGTGATGGTGATAACCAGCACTTATTAAGAAGCATGGTAGCCCTGTGCTATGCTTTTTATCTGCATTATTTCAATTGATCTTCACCAGCCAATTAAGTAGGTACCATTCTTATCCTTCCCATTCTAACTGGAGCTTAGAGAGAGAGATTCAAAACTTTCCCCAAGGTACACCTCTAAAAAGCGAAGGCGCCAGGATTGAACCCTCGGACCTCTGACTCCCAAACCGGGATCTGTCATCTGTCTGGCTAATGGTTTGGGTAATGGATTCAAAACTGACTTCACCTCTGACGGTTACATTGGTTGCATGCAGGAGTCCTAAATCCAACCGTGAACTAGAGCAGGAAAAAACACTGACCAAACCAGAAGGGCGACTACATTGGTCAGTTACTCCACTGAGTTGACAGATCATTTCATTTCCAATAATTGAGCTACTAATCGTGTGTATTTGTTACCTTTCTTAGTCACGATGAAGAACAGCTTTGCTCATGTGAAAGTCCTGTTTCTGAAAGCTCTCTCCAAGGAACCAGAGTTTTGCAGGTATTGCGCCATGGTCAGGGACTGGGGAAAGCAGGACTAAGCCAAGGGGATCGCTTTATCTCAAGAATCGCGTCACCTTGACCAGGGTCCCGTACATTGTGTATCTCCCATGGCGCTCAGAAGTGCACGGACTCCCCAAATCCTGTCTCATTCCCACGGGCCTTCTTTCTGTGGAAACATGCAGTTTCCCCAACACACTCTGGGAAAAGTGGCCACATCCTTATCTGCGTGCTCCCCTGGTTTCTCTCCTCCCAGATTTGGAGCAGTTTTTTTTTTTTTTTTTTTTTGGTCCCCATCAGTCTGCTTCACACCAGGTCCCAGAGTCTTAGAGCCCCAGCTGCAGCACAAGGGACATCAATGGCCCAGGGGACAGGGCACAGACTTCCCCCTGCATTCAGTGAGCCCAGCCTAGCCACTGTTCATCAGCTCAAAAAGTGACTTACAAAGGATACCAGCTCAAAAGACATGCAAGTACCCAGAAGAAACAAACCAAGAAAAACAAAAGGAAATACAAGCGCGCACACGCACACCTATAAATGTTATTTAGCTTCCTCTAGCAAGATGCCTTTGCACAGATACCATAAACATTTAAAAAATGTTTACGGTGATGAACAATGCACTTGAACGTCTCCTGAATAATTTATGCTGTCTGTCGGGAGCACCCGTGGCAATATTTTCTCACTTTGGCCCTCTTCGCTTGCTGCTGACCACTCCAAAAGAAATGGGCTTCCAACGGTATTAATAGCTTTTTCATCTTCCTGCCATGGCTCCCTCTAAATGGCTTGCCGTTATCCATTCATGACATAACTAACTGCCGCCTTTCATGTCTCCCAAACTGTATTTGGGCCTGGTGAGATTAGAGAAACCTAATCTCCTGGAGGGGCCCTCCAGATGCCGGTGTTACAGGAAAACGTGCTAAGCTCGGCTCGGCGTGAGGCTAATGGAAATTAGGGAAGTCTAGGGGTGTTTCCGTCACAGGGAAATTTGCACAGGGCCTCAGCGTAACTTTGCCGGTGCTCACTAGTTGGGCGAAGCCTTCCCTGGATTTGTCATCCTTCCCACCTATCCCCTGTAACTGTCTATGCGAAGCCATGTCACACGGCAGGTGACCCAGAGTCTTACAGAGGTGGCTTCAAATTCTAGCTCTGTCAGCGACTAGCTGGGTGGCCTTGTATGAGTTGCTTTGCTGCTGTTAGCCTCAGTCTCTCCTAAAACATTTTTGTTATTTAATGATAATTTCGTTATCCCCATTTCACACTTGAGCACGTGGTTGAAGTCCAAGAGAAGCTCAGTAGTTTGCTGATGTTCACACCTGAGTGTGAGCGGCAAGGGCGGGCGTTTAATCCAGTTTTGTCTGATGCCAAAATTTGTGCTAATTCCTGCTAGGCGCTCAGCACCAGGAGGGCCTGTGTGACGCTGAAGTCCCTTCTGTTGGTCCTACATGGAAAACCCAAGTGTCCTTTCAAAATTAAACCCCGCCCACTTATTTTCACGGGTCCAGGCAGAGAGCAGCTTCGCTTACCTGAAGCCAGTGACCGATGTGGCTAATGTGAACATGAACTTCAAGTCATCCTCGCTGTTCTCTGGACCTGTCTCCCTCAGTTCAAGTGCCTTTTGCAATGTGGTAAAGAAACAAAAAGTTGTTTTCAACTACTTTTGACTTGAACGTAGAGGATAAACCAAAGACTTTTTTTTGGTGAGAAAGGAATCTGGTTCTGGGTGTCCCACCTGTTGGCACCTCTTGGCCACACTGGGAGACTTGTCTTGGGCCACCTGTTAAATACCCTGCGACGTGTAATCACACAAAAAATCTCATAATATTTTAAGTAAACATATGATTTTGTCTTGGGCCGCATTCACAGCCATCCTGGTCCGCAGGTTGGACACTCCTGAATGAACGGCAGCCCCCAAAAAGGCAAAGACAGTGTTTTTCAAACTGCTAATCAGGGGACCCCTGTCCATCTGAACAAGTTCCAAGAGCTTCCTCATTTACGACGCAGCCCGTCGAGGAAGTGGATCCCTTCCAAGCAAAGGAGAGGAGGGATTTCTACAGGAACTTGCTACAAACTCCCAATGTAACAGGCTGTGATACATCAGTTACCTCTTAATTATCACGGAGGGAGGCTGCCCAGGAAGGTGCTCAAGTGCAGTCAAGGGAAGCCTGCAATCATCTCTACTAGCCTTGGCATTCAGCACAAAGGCTTGAGAGTTTCAGGCAGACCTGGGTCCCCGTCCAGTCTGGGCCGCCTCCTGCTGTGTGACCTTGGGCAAGTCATTTCCCCTTATAGAACCTCAGACTCGTTACATCAAAAGTGGAATAGTGACATGACTCCGCTGGCCCCCTGCAGGTATGTGAGGGTCAAATGAAATAAAGTACACAGCGCACCCAGCGGAGCGTCTGCAACCCAGAAAGCCCTCTGTCGGTGCGGGTCTGCGTGTTTCTTTCTTTTTTTTTAAATTTAATTATTGTTCAAGTACAGTTTTCTGTCTTATAGTCCCAGCCCTGCCCACCACCCCCCAGTGCTCCCCACCTCCCTCCCATTTCCACCCCCCACCTTAGTTATTGTCCGTGTGTCCTTTATACTTGTTCATGTGAATCCTTCCCCTTTTCCCCTGTGATTCTCTCCACTCTCCCCTCTGGTCCCTCTCAGCCTGTTCTGTATTTCAGTGTCTTTGGTCATATTTTGCTTGCTTGTTTGTTTTGTTGTTTAGATTCCTGTTAATGGTGATATCATATGGGATTTGTCTTTCACTGCCTGGCTTATTTCACTCAGCATAATGCTTTCCAGTTCCATCCATGATGTTGCAAAGGGTAGGAGTTCCTTCTTTCTTTCTGCTGCATAGAATACCATTGTGTAAATGTACCATAGTTTTTTGATCCATTCATTTACTGATGGGCATCTAGGCTGCTTCCAACTCTTGGCTATCGTAAATTGTGCTGCTATGACCATCAGGGTGCATAGGTTCTTTTGGATTGGTGTTTCAGGGTTCTTAGGATACACTCCTAACAGTGGAATTGCTGGGTCAAATGGCACATCCATTTTTAGTTTTCTTAGAAAATTCCATACTGTTTTCCATAGTGGTTGTACCAGTCTGCAATCCCACCAACCATGAACTAGGGTCCCCTTTTCCCCACAACCTCTCCAGCACTTGTTGTTTGTTTCTTTGTTTATGTTAGCCATTCTGACTGGTGTAAAGTGGTCTCTCATTGTGGTTCTGATTTGCATCTCTCTGATGGCTAGTGATATTGAGCATCTTTTCACGTGTCTCTGGATCCTCTGTATGTCCTCCTTGGAGAAGTGTCTGTTCAAGTCCTTTGGAGAGTTTGTGTTTCTTAATGAGTGTTCTGCAGACGGAAGCTGCTAGATAAGAAATCTAGTCCTCATTCTGCCCTCACTCACTCTCCAGCCGCAGGAATTTCACCCCACTTCTTGGAGACGCAGTCGGTCCATTTGTCACACAGAAAAGGGTAGCGCAGGGTCCAAGACATGGACGCAGGTTCCAAGTCCCGGCTCTACCTGTTCTGTGTGACCGAGCCTTTGTTTCCGAGTCTGTAAAATGGGCATGATGGGAGCACCACCAACCTTCCCAGGGAACGTCATCGATGCAAGCTCCCCAAAGTGCAAGCAATATTAAGTCTTAGCCTCGTTAATAAGAAGAAGTCACGCCATCATAATTTTATATTGTAAAGGGGAATAAAAATTCTGAGTAGGTTTTTAAAAATTGTGTCTCGGATTCCACCCCGGTTCAAGAAGCCAGTGGCAGCAGCCAGGGTGGAAGGGACCCAAACCGTGGCGAAGCATCTGCCCCCAACATGCCAGGCACACGTGAGTCTGGCGTAGACATTGGCCACTAACCCCCGACGACTCTCCCTACCTCCTCTCCGCCCCAAAAGCCCCCAAGATTACTCAGAAAGTTTTTGGAATGTAAACGTCTCTTTCCCGGCGCTCTGTAGTTCAAATTCTGAGAAAAAGCGAAGCTCCTATATCAGCATTAATTAAACTGCCAGCCAGGAACAGTCCCATTACTCAACCAAATAAATCTAATTCCTCTCGGCTCAGCGGCAATCCCTGAGCCACATAAACGCAGGCTGGAGTTTTATGCAGCCTTAAAGAACTGTTGATCGCTTCTGGGGCCTTTCTCCCCCGCCCCACCCATCTCGCAGTATCGAGAAGGTCTTCTTTGCAAGTTAATGGGAGAAATAGCTTCCCTCAGCACTTTCCCCATCTGTCTTAATTTTTAAAATTATACTTTTATTAAACCCTTAAGGAAAATGGACTCACAGAGTTCTCATTAAACGGGGAACTGTGCACTGCATAAAACAGAGAGATGAAATTTTTTTTTAAAACTACCCTCACAATTTGCCTTAATGAATTCTCCTTCTGCCTCTATATTACAGAGTGTGCAAATAAATAGAGCTCATGGTGAGCGGTGGATGGGCAAATGGATATTTAAGCAGCTGATAATAGTTCCTACAGCCTCCAGTTGGGGGCTTTCTTCCTAGTTACTCAATGTATTTGGTGCATTATGGCACCGTCTCGTCTCCCTGGAAACTGACTTAACTGCTGAGGTAGGAAGTCAACTCATCCCTGGAGCTACTCCTGGAGGGGAGCACAGCTCCCATGCAAGGGCCTCAGAGGGAGTCTGCTCTCTGGCAGAGTACGCAGCATTTATTGAGCACCTACTCTTACCAGGCACTTTCCAAGTTCTTTTCCTTGTACCTGTGGGTATCAGCTGTGGTGTATTGGATTATTGTTCCTGCCCTGCATCCTCCCTCAGCAGAATTATAGATCCAAGCTCATTGCCATGTGGCTTGGGGTCAGGGGGAGTCCACTCCCTTTGCCCATTGGTGCTGAACTTAGTCACGTGACTTGCCTTGGCCCATGGAATGTGGGAGGAAGTGATCGTTATCCAGTTCAGCTCGGGAACCATTGCATTTTGTGGGTCACTTGCACACCTGCCATTCCCATAAATAAGGGCGTGGCCAGAGAGCTGCTGGTCCCAGATGGAGACACTCAGCCCAGAGTGTCTGGATGTATAACTAGCACTTAGGGGAAACTGGCCAACCCTGTGCCCATCTGAAGACCCAGCAGTGGCTAAATAAATGTTTGTTACTGTGAGCCATTGAGATTTGGGAGTTGTTTCACAGCATTATTGTGGCAGTAGCTGACCAATACATTAAATGTGCATCCGAAACTCTTGGGGAGCTTTGAAACGATGCTGATGGCCAAGCCCCACCCTCAAAATTCTGATTGGGTTTATCCGACGCAACCCGACACACCTCCTCAATGATTCACATGCAAGGTTAGGGTAAAAGCCACCAGGGAGTAGTGGCCTCTGTCAGCACTTCTGTCTTGGGGCAAGCTAGCCCTTCAGCCCTTACCCGAAGCCAGACAATTCAGGTCCTCCCTGTGTGTCCCTAGCACCTTGGGAGCTGCTGCCGCAGCCCTGGAGCTCAGAGCCAGTGACTCTAAGTCAGTCGAGTGGGCCCTTTAAGAGGAGAGCCGGGGACTCCAGCAGCCCTCCTTCTCACTTGGCCACAACCCCTGCCTGTTGCCACAGCCAGAAGTTATGGGGACTTCTCTCCCCAGCACTGGAACCCTGGGCTGGGGGGCCTGGTGTGGGGCTGAGACCCCTCGCTTCTCAAGGGGGAACTCCGCAGTTCAGGTATCTCTCCCAGTTTCAAACCGCTGCCCGTGGGTGAGGACCACCAGTTCGTTCTATGTGTAGGACTCTTCAGCTAGATTTCAAGCAGTTCTCAGTGATGGTTGCTGCATTGTTTAGCTGTAATTCTGATGCAGTCGCGGGAGGTTGTGAATGCTGCGTCTACCTGTCCATCTTGACTGGAAGCCACCCAAACAGCAGAAGCTTCAGCATCCCCAAACCTGATCTGACCGTGTTGGGGACGTGGGCCAAAGTTCAGGACGGCATGGGGTCCCCTAGAGGAACCGGCACCTCTCCTGCAACTCTGCAGGGGTGATGTTTTACCTGTGCTCCACCTGCCTCCCCGAGGGGGAAGTTTCAGGTGTGTGGCCAGAGAGCCCCGGAGTGGAACCTCAGCAGCGCCACCTTCTTGCTAATTTTGGACGATCTGCTGTCCTTCCCAGAGCCTCCGTCCCTTCACCCATCCCGTGGGACAAGAACAGCATGCATAACGGTTTATTGACGGTACAGACCGATGGGGCCCAGTGTGGGGCTGGATGTTTCCCAGAAGCAGTGTGCAGGGACTGAGCACTTGGCCTCTGGAAAAAGAACACCCAGGTTCCAAAAACAGCCCTGCCGCCGACCAGCCGACTGATTTTGCAAGTTTCCCAGTATCTCCCAGCCTCAGTTTCCTCAGCTGTAAAATGGGCTAATAGTCTAACTGCCCCCGGCCATCATCATCACCAACGAGATGATGCATGGAAAGGAGTAGCGAGCTCCTTGGCGCGGAAGAAGTGCTCGTAAATTGGCCGCTATTATTTTCCAAACTCAGGTAACTGCTGTGTTCTGAAGCATTCAGGGTGGATAATAAAAGGCTAGGATTAGGGCCGAAGGATCAACCCCATGACCCTGGAGCTGAGTTATGCCAACAGGCCAACCAGAGCTTAAACCCACACACTCGGGTTCAGGGGGCAGACAGAGCCCCCCTCCCGCCGCAGGCCACCAAGCCTATTTCCCTCTGCAGAGACCTGTGCACTTGTATGTGCCAGTTTTCAGTTCATTCCCGTATCATTTCCCCTAAAATCTCCCTGGGGGCTGATGGATAGCGACAAGCGACAACCGAGAACTATATGACAGAATGTTTCCTACCAGCCCTCTAGAAAATGATTGCTTGGAGGTAATTCTGAGCCTCCAGACTGTGATGCAGTGTCTCATATATTAAACTGCAGCAAACAGTCTATAACAGTCGTACAAGGAGACCTTGCCTTGCACAGCTGACGGGGGAAGGCGCACACAGGGGCAGATTGGTTTCAAGGGAAGACAAGCACGGAGGATTCAAACCCTGCATCCAGTCTTCGGGAAGGAGCAGAGAATTCAGCTTTGAGTCTACCTGGCCAAACGCAACACCCATTTTATAGCCCTGGGCTACCCTGGGGCAGACCCTATAGCCCACACCACTGAGACACTACGCTCTGTGATTCGTACTACCAAGGCTGCAGGAGCCAGCCACTGCTGCTTCCAGAAACTGCATGAATTTCTTCTTTCCTCTCCCAAAATCATTACCAAAACTTCTTTATAAATTTCTTTCATATGAAAGTTTCCTAAAGGTTAGACTTATAGACCAATGGAACAAAATATAGAGTCTAGAAATAGACTCCCACACATACCATCACCTGACGTATAGCAAAAGGTTCCCTGGAAGCAGGGGCGGGGGAAAGGGTTCGTTTTCAAATATTGCGCTTGGTCGAGAGGATACCCATGTGGAAAAAGGTTTACCTGGACCCCTACCTCACGCCACACACAAACATCAATTCCAGGTAGACAATACAGCTCAAAGTGAAAGGTGAAACAATAAAACATTTAGGGAGAATATTTTCATGATGTTGGGGTAGGCAAAGATTCCTTGCGTAGGCCAAAAAAGTTGCTAACTAAAGGGACATAGTGATAAATTGGACTGTAACTAAAACCATTGATAGTGATAAAAAGATACTATAAAGGGAATGAAAAACAATGAGTATAAACAGAGTGCAAACAGATATTTGCAAGTACAAAGGGGACTCTTATTCAAAATATAAAAAGAACTCCTACACCTGGCTGGCATAGCTCAGTGGATTGAGTGTGGGCCTACAAACCAAAGGATCATAGTTTGATTCCCAGTCAGGACACATGCTTGGGTTGCAGGCCAGTTCCGAGCAGGAGAGCCACAAGAGGCAACCATACATTGATATTTCTCTCCTTCCCTCTAAAAGATAAATAAATAAAATTGTTTAAAAAAATTTTTTAAAAGGAACTCCTACAAATTAGTAATAGGACAAAACATGAAATAAAAATGGGCGAAAGACAAGAACAGGAAGTTCATAAACAACATCGTCCAACTGGCCAATAAATACGTGAAAAGGTCTGTAGACCTCAGAGGAATGCAAATTAAATCTACAGTGTCATACCTTTCCCTGCTACCATAATAGGCTACATTTTTTAAAGATTTTATTTATTTACCTTCAGAGGAGAAAGGGAAGGAGAGAAGGAGAGAAATATCCATGTGTGGTTGCCTCTCATGTGTCCCTTGCTGGGAACTGGCCTGCAACCCAGGCACATGCCCTGACTGGGAATCGAACCGTGATTCTTTGGTTCTCAGGCCTGTGCTCAATCCACCGAGCTACACCAGCCAGGGCCAAAATAGACTAAAATTAAAAAGACAGACAACACCAAGTGTTGGGGCAGTGGGAATCCTCGTACGTTTCTGGTGGCAGTGGAAATGGGTATAAACAGGGTCTTCTAACATCAGTGGTATCTCTCACCTCTGGCTCATCAACTCTACTGAAAAATGCATATGTGTGTTCACCAATGAACAGGTACGAGAGGATTCATACAGCTCGACTTGCATCAGCTAAGACCTGGAAACAGCCCCTATGGTCAGCAACAGTTGAGTGAATAAGCAGTCAAACCATGGAATACTTCACTAAAGTGGGAATGAATGAACTATAGCTGCATGCGTCAACATGAATGCACCTCCCCAAATGTGAAACAAGGAAAGCCAGATGCAAAAGAATATATGCTTCATGCATTTTTTATGCAATTTCATCTCATTGAATTTCTGTTCCATTTCTATTTCCATTAATTCTGTTCGTGGAAAGCCCATTGATTCTATTCATGGAAATTACATTAATTTCCATAGATATATAATTTATATCATTATACTTATGTAAAGTTAAAAGCTCAGCAAACCTAGCCTGTGCTTTAGAAGTCGAGGTACCTAGGGACTAGTGACTAGAAGGGAGCTAGCTCCGTGGGATCTTCTGGGGAGCTGGTGACGTTCTGTGTCTGGTTTGGGGTACCGTTACAAGAATACGTTCAGGTTATAAATATGTAACAAGCAGTGTACTTAGGCTTTGTGTGACTTTTCTGTATGTTTGCTATTTTTCAATAAAAAGCTTTCAGAAAGTTTCCAAGTCTTCCAGGATTGGGCCACGTGCTTGCAAGTGAAATTTGGAGCTTTTTCCTGGAGGGGCGGGATGCTCAGAACAAGAGAAGATATATCCCATGAGGCAGAACATGGTCATAATGCTGGTTGGCAAAAAAAAAACACAATAAAATTAAAAATGCCCACTAGAGCGGGCAAGATGGGAGAGAAGAAGAACTTCCATTCTTACACATTCTGTGCTGAGTACCTTTGCTCCCATCTCTTCTTATCAAGCCTCACCTCAGCACCTGAGTTCAGGACCGTGCCATGCCATGAGGTAAGTACTGCCAGAACACATACCCTGGTCTCAATGGCTTCACACTCATGCTCCCAGCCTCCCGTGGGTAGCCCATGGCATGCGGACGCTGCCTGTTGTATGGAAGCCGCTGTGTTTCTAGGGCCGTCTCTCTCTGTGACCTCCCCGCAGACAGACCTGCGGGAGCCACCGCCGGCCCAAGAAGGCTGGGCTTCCCCAGACGCGTGCGTGTCGCCCTCCTGCTCAGCATCTGTGCCTCTAAATTGTCACGGCCTGCTTCCCAGCCAGCCAAACATCTAGAGTGTTAACAAGGCAAACTGTTAATTAAGACAGCAGTACCTTCAGGGGATTTTAATTTGGGGTAGGCACCAACCGGGATAAAGAAGACATTCAGACTCTTGAAGTTGCGAGATTTCTACCTCCGACTGGCTACCAGGCGGAATTCAATAAAGATGACTCCTGCTTTCTAATTATGACTTTCAAACGGCTGCACACAAGGCCTCCGCTGCCGCAGAAGGGTTCGGAGTCTTCACTTGGGGCGCTAATGACAAGAAAGGGCGGACACGGGAGGCCCAGAAGGGGGTGGTGAAAAGGTAGGTTGCCTGGGTTCAAATCCGGGCTCCACCACTTACCAGCTGTGATGTTTACTCGCCTTTCTGAGCCTTAGTTTCTTCATCTAAAAATGAAAGACAATGGGTTTTTGAGATTATTACATTGGAATGTGTGTGTGTATACATTAATATATATAAATTTGGCACTGTTCTGGTCCTATAGCAAGTGCCCAATTATGGTTATCAGTTATTTTTATTCTGCTCACAGCTCACTGTCCCGGCTTTGGCTTTGGGAAACTGATGTAGTTGTCGTAATGACTTTGACTTCAGTTTAGAGACATTACCAAAGGTGGCAACGGTCACATAGCTAGTTAGGTTTGGTGCTTGGTCAAGGTGAGGCTGGGTCCCAGCAGTTCCTGCCTCCCAAGTCCCTCCTTTTTTCATCACGCTCTCTCTCATATGTGAGCTAAATTCAGGCCTTTTCAACCAGCCCGGAAGCTTGGCTCAGAGTGATTTACACGGAGGCCCCAGCCAGGCATAGAAGGAGAACCCCTGTTGTTTCAAAGCAGATTATCTCCACGCTGTTGGTTCCTCTGTCCCATGGGGCTTTCCACTCTGGCTGCTGCTCTTGGCCTGGGATGAGACAGGTTATGCATTTCACAGCATCTGGAGGGACCACTGAAGCCTGAGGCATAAGAAGAGGTAGGAAGAGGCCAGAACGTTCAGTTCACCTGAACACAGCCGCAGGGGCTCCCCCTGGTGCAGTCATCGCCTTTCTGTGCTCCCTGCCTGCACTGAGGGGACCGGAGGCGACTGGGCCAAAGCTGGGTTCCAAAACAAAGAGGCCTGGGCTCCTCTACTGTCTGGGTTCCAGCTACCTGAGATGCATCCCTGCCTGTCTCAGCCCTGGCTTCCCTGGATGACGTGGGTCTAGCCACGGGCTGCACGATTCAGATGCGGATTCCAGTTCATCCAGGCCGCCTACAGTTATTCTCACCCCCTGCGACATTGGTCTATTTATGGTTCAATTAAAGGCACAGTCCCGTGTTATTAAAAATGGCAAAGATACAAGAGGAAGAAATGGAACAGGGGTGCAGATAAACAGCCTCATGCTTCCTCCCCACGCTCTGCCACACAGAGTGCCTGAGCCCATTCCCTTTCCCAGGCTGCGTGCCCATTCGCCGGAGAGCGGCTGTCTCATCTGAGGACTTGCCCTTGGCCAAGGGAACTGCCGCCCTGGGAAGCTGATGCCTCCGACCACCCCAGGGTCCAGTGGCTGGCAGAGGCAGACAAAAGGGTGCCCCCCCGGGGTGCATTTTGCCTTCTAGAGCTCCCAGTTGGATCAGGCTGAAGGCCACACCCTGGGATGTTTTGGGGGGGGTTTTCTACTCCACTGGGCTTAGTTCTTTTTTTCTACTCCACTGGGCTTTTCTTACTCTCCCCTAAGTTTCTCCTGAGTGCACCCCCTCAATGAGTCCCATCATCCAGATCTTAGCCTCAGGCTCTGCTCCCAGGAGACCTGAACTTAGCTAGGACATTATAAAACACAACCAGAAACATAACTTCCCAAACAGATGCAGTAGAAAAAAAACAGAAGTTCATCTACCTTCCTTCCACACCCCAGAGGATCGCCCTGCATTGCCCCCCCCCACCCCGTTAGCAGATGCCCCCCTTTCATACCCCTGCTGTGGGTACACTGAGCCTCGGCGGGGTTTGAAGCACAGGAGAGGCTGGGTCAGGTCTGTGGTTTGAAAAGGTGGTTCTGGTTGCCCAGCAGAGAATGGAAGGGGAGGGAGCCAGGCTGGAAGCCGACAGAGCAGTGAGGAGGCAGTTAAGGGCATCTAAGCAAGAGACAGTGATAACCTGGACTAGGGTGGTGGGGAAAGGGGATGATGGGAAGAAGTAGCCAATGGGCAAAGAATTAGGAGGTGGGACCCCTAGCACGTGGCAGGTGAGTGACGGCTTGTCAGGGGACAGGGAAGGATGCCCACTGTCCCCTGTAGGTGGGCGGTGCTTTGCTCACTGGGACAGGAGCCTCAAGGAGGAGTAGGTGCTTGGGGAAAAGACGGCCCACGTTTTGGACTCACGCCTGTCTCCGCCGCTGAGCCAGTTCTCCCTCCTTGCAGGGAACTGGTGCAGAAAAGGCCCGTGTGCGTTCTCCGTCGTCGGGGGAGATACGAGGGCATGAAGTACAAAGCATATTCAAGAAGGCAGCAAGACGGGGCTCGGTTTACTTCCATGGCCATCCGTTGACCGTTGCTGTGTGTAAAGCTCCCCGCTAGTCCCGAGGCAGACAAAGAACGAAGGCGCCATGGGCTTGACCTCTGGAAGCCCGCAGTGCTGGGGAAGAGGCACATGCCCGCGGGGAGGGCGGCGGTACGCCTCACTGGTACACCTGCGGGTTTTGGAGCCCGACCTGCAGCAGTCCAACCCTACTTCCTCCACTTCATTGTTGGCTTGCTGCTTAACGCTTCTGAGCCTCAGTTTCCTTGCCTGTAAAGGGAGGGTGAGAACAATGGTACCTACTCATGGGCTATTGCCAGGATTTAATAATAGTAGTAGTAGTAGTAGTAGTAGTAGTAGTAGTAGCATTTTCAGCCTTCAAAACTCCAGCCCTTTGTATCTGGTATGTAGTAGATGCTTAACAAATATTTGTTGAATTCATTGAGCACACTCACCGTGGGCTAGATGCCAGAGAAATGAGCGCTCAATAAAGGATGTTATTTTCATGGTTCTTTCTGTGTTTAATATTGAATCGTTTGGACAACTCTGTTGTCGCTGTCCTGCTTTGCTGTTGCTGTTGTTGTTTGAGAGAAAACTGAGGCCCCGGGACTCTAAGTCCGTCACCCAAAGTCACTCGACTCGTAAAGGATAGAACAGGATCCAAACGCAGGGTCCCGACTGAGTCCAGCGCCTGTATCCTCAGCTCGGAGATGACCGGTTATCAGCTGCACGGAAACCACAGAGCCCGGTTTGGGGCCATCTGTGCTCACTCGGCACCAGAAGGCTCTCTGATCCCGGCTTGGACACCTGGACTCTTTCCTGTAGGTAGTAGGGATTTTTTTTTTCCCAAGGGATTGGATCAGAGGCGTCCACAGTCACATGTGTGATTTGGGGAGATAATTCTGTCACCCACGCAGGGCCAGAACACGGTTGAGACAAGCCAAGCGCCCACCTCAGGCCCAACGTTTAAGAAGTGAAAAAACTCAGCAATCGAGAGAAAGACAGGTCAGCATTACCAATACTTCCTCCTGCCTTCGGCTCCAACGTGGCTCAGCAAAGCATTGTTTAAACACAGCAAGTCCCATATTTATTTTAAAATTTGATATTTTGTTCACCAGGGGCTTTTTGCAGTAATTAAAAATAATAATGGCATTAAAATATGATTGTTCGTGATTGCTGAGTTTTGGGTGCCCCCTGAACTTTTTGCCCGAGTGCCGGCCCTGTGGCCATGACTTATCAATTCATACTTCTTCGGGGCAAAACCGGTCCCCGTGTTTTTGACATTTGTGAAATGGGAATGATAACACCTACCTGTACAAGTCAAGGTGTGTGCCAGAAGAGACTCTGCAGGTAACAGTCCTGCTTTGTGAAGGCAGATCGTGTGACCCCTGGAGGATGTTGACCGTTGTCATGCAGTGAGGCCACCCCAGCAATGCCCTTGGCAGACTTAGAAGTTGTTCCGGATTTTTCTTCCACCCCTGAATCCTTGGCTGCATCCTTGGCTGCACTGTTCTTCATTCCAAGTCTTTCCTCCACTACCTTCTTTATGTGTGGGGGTGGGTGTGTGGGTGTGTGGGTGTGTGGGTGTGGGTGTGGGTGTGTGGGTGTCTTTTAGAGAAAGGGAGGGAGAAAGAGAGGGAGGGAAACATCAAGGTGTGGTTGCCTCTCGTGCGCCCCCAACTGGGGACCTGGCCCACAACCCAGGCATGTGCCCTGATTGAGAATCGAACCAGTGACCCTTTGGTTCGTGCAGGCTGGCGCTCAGTCCACTGAGCCACACCAGCCAGGATTCCCCCACTACCTTCTGACCTCACTGCCTACCCAGTAAAGACAACCATGGGGCGGCTTAATCCTCAAGAAGTTCCAGGGTCATAAAACTCCTCCAAGAACTCACTACAAAATGGTCTTCTGGCAAAGTCCATCCCAAACCAGGGCGTTCCAAACTAACACTGTCCCTTCCTCTGGTGTCGGCAAACCACCCACTGTGTTCTGAGGCCTCCTGGAGAGGGCCCGGCTTTTCTCTGGGGCAGTGGCACTCAGCCTTGTCCACTGCAGTCGGGGACATTTCCAGCCCCGACGTCAGGACATTGGCCGCGCTGTTTGCGTGAGCCCGCGTCAGATACGCATGCGGGGGCTTCTGAGTGTGTTCACAGGGCAGTCCGCACAATGCACAGTTCCCATTCAGACCGTGATTAAGCTAGAAAGGAGCCCCACTCCATATTCCAATTATATCCACTGCCCCCCTGCGTGGGCTGGGTTTTGCTCAAATGCACACGGACTCCGTTGGAGCACCAGATTTATGGGGGCTGCCGAAAGTCTGGCGCTCCCACGGCAGTAAGTTGTATTCCTATTATGTGGGAGGCAATAAAAAAATCTGATATTTATTCTGTTGGATTTTGAGAAACTCTTGGAAAGATTCTAGGCCACTGGAACACAGTGACACATTTCATAAATGAATGTCCCGGCTTCGGTTTGGCTCCTTAGGGGACCGGGAGCCGCCTCGGACGCCCTGTACCCAAGGGCTGGAGGAGGTCAGCCAGTGTTCTCCTGGCTGACAGTTCCTCACCAGAAAGGCACAGGTTGGGTGACTCTGGGCGGGACCCGCAGACCTCTCTGAGCCTCTTTCTCCATCCGGAAAATGGGGACAGCGATAGCAACCTCAAGGATTTGTTGTGAGAGTCAAATGGAGTGATGAGCCCTGGCTGGTGTGGCTCAGCCTGCAAACCAAAGGGTCGCCGATTTGACTCCCAGTCAGGGCACATGCCTGGGTTGCCGGCCAGGTCCCCAGCTGGGGACACATGAGAGGCAACCACACACTGATGTTTCTCTATCTTTCTCCCTCCCTGCCCCTCTGCCTAAAAGTAAATAAATATTTTTTTTCTTAAAAATAAATAAATGAAATAAGGAGCACATGTGGACCCAAGTCAGGGCCTGGTGCATAGTAAGCATGCAACAGATACTTTTAAAAGAGGAAAAGGAATTTACAAGTGAATAACGGGTAAACGTTGTTTTTTTTTAACTCATAAAGGCATTATTAGAACAGTGTGTCCTCAATGTGGTGATGACGCCAATGAGGGGGTGTAGGAAATGATTTTTGAAGCTACATGAATAGTGTTTTTTATTTTTAAAAGTTTGCACTTCGTCTGATCTGTCTTGAGGGGAAATGACGAACACCTCAACCCCTTGGTTTCATGCACAAACAGTATTGGTGAGGCCACAGCCCGAGAAAATGGAGCCAATAACGGTGCCTGTTTTACAAAGGGGCGGGGAGGAAGCGAGGAGATGGTTCAAAGTGCTCCACAGAGACAGGCCAAGTTAAGGGTGGGGAGCACAGGAGCACCCCTGGACCAAATGTGGGGGCCGGTCACCTCCGGCGGACACACACGCAGAGCTGGCAAACGCACTCCCAGCCAGATGGAGCACACGAGAAACAAGGACACCAGTCTGAGAAACCCCGGCCACCAGCATCAGCTCGGTCGGTGGGGGATTTTTGCAGAGTGCACAGCCTTGTCTTGGAAATGAGGTGGATCTCGTGAGCCAAAGGCCCTTCCCTTCGGTGTGTCCCCTGGGAAGCGGCGAACGGAAAGCGAAGGGAGAACATGGAATAGAGAAGAGGAGGGCGTGTGCTGCCCAACAGTCTCCTTTGACGCTGTGCTGGCCCCNCGGCGGACACACACGCAGAGCTGGCAAACGCACTCCCAGCCAGATGGAGCACACGAGAAACAAGGACACCAGTCTGAGAAACCCCGGCCACCAGCATCAGCTCGGTCGGTGGGGGATTTTTGCAGAGTGCACAGCCTTGTCTTGGAAATGAGGTGGATCTCGTGAGCCAAAGGCCCTTCCCTTCGGTGTGTCCCCTGGGAAGCGGCGAACAGAAAGCGAAGGGAGAACACGGAATAGAGAAGAGGAGGGCGTGTGCTGCCCAACAGTCTCCTTTGATGCTGTGCTGGCCCCAGCCGTGGATGAGTGGATGTTACCGTCTCTCCATTCCTGCTGTGTTTGGGGGGGGGAGTCGTTTTATTTGAAGAAACCTAGTTTTCCTGACCCCCAATAAGTGGATGAGGAAATGTCAAAGAACGATGATCCAAAGAGTCCCCATAGGGGTCTGCCCGGGGAGCCCACGGGTCCCAGGGAGGGGCTCCACCAGGCTCCCTGAGGGTCCGAATGACTGAGCGGCCACTGCAGCGGTGGTGGCTGTTTGACCGGTGGACCACCGCCCCACAGGGCCAATCTCCTTCTCTCCAGGGAATAAACCCTACATCTAGAAAGGTCACGTGTTCAGGGCACGGGCTCCACCCGGGAGGCACAGAGCCCAGGCACCCAGCGCCCGCTCAGGAAGTGGTCCCCATGGAGTTTTCAAAGAGGAGACACTCGGCTGTCTGAATCGGACCTTTCCTTTTGGCGTTTTTGGGGTTCGATCAGGGCTCATTTCTTTTTTTATTTAATCTTTATTATGTTTTTCCCATTCCGGTTTAGTCGCTTATACCCCTCCCCCCAGCCATCACCACACTGTTGTCCATGTCCGTGAGTCCTTTCTCCTTTTCGCTCAGGCCCTCCACCCGTGCGCCCCCTCCAGCCGCCCTCCTGCTCTCCATCTGCCAGTCTGTCTGCGTCCTTTTCGTGACTCGTGAGGGAGGACTTGCTTCTCCCAACTCTGCCCCGGCCGCATCTCCCCAGCAGCATCGGGCGTCCACGGTATTCGCCCCGATTGCCATGGGAAACTCGATTTCAAATCCAGAAAATCCCTGGCTAATCGTAAGGTCCAGGAATTAGAGATTCTGATTAATTGAATTTTCCAGCCAATTGAGTGCTAATCATAAAATCATTGGCATTTTAACTGCTCCGGCTGGTTATTTTTCAGGGCTCGCTCTTATTCTGAACCCTGGCTTTGTCACTGAGGATCTTTGTAACCTGGGGCAAGTTAATGTCTTCGTTCTCTGCTGCCACATCACAAATTATCTCAGGTGTCATGGCTTAAAATAATACACGATACCCCCCAGTTTCCATGAGTTCAGTAGTTGAGGGTCGGTGAGTGGGGGATGTCTGAATGGATGGGAAGAAGATGGTGGGTGGGTGGGATGAGGGATGCTGCAGGTGGCTAGTGAGCCAGTGAATGGGTGGCCAGGTGGGTGGATGGAACAAATGGATGAATAGACAGATGGGTGACTGGGACGATGGATTGTGCGGGTGGGCCGTGAGTGAATGGATGACGGATGGGTAAATGGATGACTATGGTTTATGGATAGATACAGCAGGTGGGTGGGTTTGAAAGGGGATGAGTGTGCAGAGAAATGAAGGGCTGGAGAACAGGGCGGGCATTGGGTGTCGGAGGAAGGGAGTGGTGGGTGGAGGGATGAGTGAGTAGCTGGGTTGGTGGGTGTGAGGGTGGTGGGCGGAAACAGACGTGTAAGTAATTTCTCTCCCATCTAATTGTCATCACTTGCTAGACATTCTCCACCCTTCCCCTGCAGTCATGAGGAATATCCCTTATCTAGGAGATCCGGGTGGGCCTAAATCCATTCACTTGATCCCCATAAAAGTATGTTCATATTTAGGAATTCATGAATTGCAAGATCTCACAGGGTCCTGCAGATACCTACACCTCTAGACTGGGGTGAGCTGAGCGGTTGGTTAACAGGCAGACGGCACCAGACAGATGGCCAGCAGGCTGACCCTGGGAGGTGCCCCTCACCCAGAGGCATTTGTGAGTTTTCCTAAGTCACAAACAACCTCACAATCTCCGTGGCTATTGGAGTGACCGTCGATTTTCTGCTCACGGGTCAGTGGGTCACCTTAGGTACTTCGGGGCCCAGCTGAGCTGGATCCAGGTGGCCCGTTGGGTTCTCCCTCCTTCGGAGTGTATCAGATGCCTGGAGCACATTCTTCTCCTGGCAAATGACAGGAGTGCACGAGGGCGAGCCGCGCCAGGAAAGCACAAATCTGAGGATATAGCGTCAGCGCACATCCCGTCCGGCTTCGTATTCTGTCTCCCGAGTCAGGTCACATGGTCAAGCCCTAACAAATGGTGCGGGACCTTCACTCTCCGTATTTCACAGGGTGTAGGAACAGACTTGCTGAAACCATCATCTCGGCTATTCCAAGGTGGTGCGGGCTCCTCCAGGGCACAGCCAGGCTCCCAACACCCTCCCGAGCCAGCTTTCCAATGCCCCGTCCTCACGTTCATAAGCAGCCCATGCACATGTGATTTTAACCGCTCTTTTATTGCTTAAATATGTTCTAGTGGCATTAGTTTTTTTAAGGAAACTCTCCTCAACTTAGCCAGTTTGAGGCTGTCAAATGCGTCCTGAAGAACACGTGTCATTCCCCGTGCAAGGGAGTTGGTGCTCAGGGTGGGCTCCCACTGTGCTCTGCGTGGGGTGGGTAAAACTCAGGAGGACAAAAATAGTGCCCTCTTGTGGCTGAGCTCACGCTACCCCGTGCATGGTGCTGACACATCCTTGCCTGTGTTTTCTAATGTGCGATCTCGGCTGTCTTGGGCGGGGCTTCTCTTTATTGGACCAACAGAAGGAAGCCGAGGCCCTGAGTGGCCAAGCTACCGAGTCCGAAGTCGTTCTAAGAGCTTGGAGATGACAGGTGCAGGATTCAACCCCACCTCCACCTGACTGCCCAGCCTCGTGCTGCCTGAATTTGACAGCTTCTCATGGTAGAAAAACACGTATTCCGCAAATATATGCTCATGTCATCTTTATCCGAGCAACAGGTTCAGCTTCCTGCCCATTTTACAGGTGAGAGAACCAAGTATCAGAGAAGGGAGTCCAGTCTCCCACAGTACGGTCGGTAGGGAATTGCACAGCGGGAATGCAGATCCAGTTCTGCCCATCTCCAAAACTGGTTCTCTTCCTCACACACCTCGCTGCCAATCAAATCTATTCTCTCAACCAGACTGTGTCCCCAGCAGGTCTCCATGGGAACCCTGGCTGGCTCTGACCACTGCCCACCAAACAGAGGCGGGCCCCCTCTGCTGGCTCCTGTGTCTCCCTCCTCATCACCTGACCCCTCTCCCGACTCCTGGAGTTTCCACTCCCATGCCAACCGCCTTTCGGGACCATCCGTCACTCATGGTTTACAGCGCACTCGATGAAGAACAAATCTGTATTGATTTCAGAATAACTGGGGCTATTGTAAATTTCAGGTCCTGGTGGGCTTGGTCACCCCGAGATGATGATCTATGGACCGTATCAGGGGTCTAAACTGGATTACCTTCCCGGGACACCCAAAGGCAGGGTGGCCCAATGTCTATGGGAAAAGATAGTGTTAATTCGTCCAAGAGCTACCTGGTAAAACACACACCATCTAATTGAGAGCTGGCCCTGGTCTTTCTCTGACAGGTCAAAGTTCAGCGGCTTACTTTGACCATCAAACAAATAAGGACTGACCTCAAACCATTTGTGTTAATAATAGGAATAATAATGATAATCGCAATGGCACAATAACTAATATTCACAAGCCACTTTGCATGTATTGCTTTTTATTCCAAAACTTCAAAACAGCCCTGCCGCTTCCTAGCTGTGGGATTCTGGGCAAGTTACCTAGCTCCTCCATACCTCTGTTTTCTCACCTGAAAAGTGTGGGATAATAGTAACACCTCCCTTATCACGTTGAGGGAAAGGTTAAGTGAAGTAATTAATACCCATTGCTATGATCAGGAGCTCGGCGTATTCTTCCCCTCATTATTCATGGAGAAACAGGAGCCCAGAGATGTTAAGAGACTTGCCCAAGGTCCCAGAGTGAACACAAGGCTTTGTCTGAATCACCGCATTATTTTTAAAAATGTTTAATTGAGAAATGGAGCCATTTGCTTGTTTCTCTCTCTCTCTCTCTTTTTAAGATTTTATTTATTTATGTATCTTTGGAGGGGAAGGAGAGAGGGAGAGAAACATCAATGTATGGTTGCCTTTTGTGCATCCCCTGCTGGAAGTTGGCCTGCAGGGAACCAGCCTGCAACCCAGGCATGTGCCCTGGACTGGGAATCGAACCGCGATCCTCTGGTTCGCAGGCCTGTGCTCAATCCACTGAGCTACACCAGCCAGGGCTCTCTCTCTTTTTAAAAGACTTTATTTATTTATTTTTAGAGAGGGGAAGAGAGGGAGAGAAACATCAATGTGTGGTTGCCTTTCATGGGCCCCCTATTGGGGACCTGGCCCACAACCTATGCTTGTGCCCTGACTGGGAATTGAATTTGTGACCCTATGGTTCACAGGCCTGGGCTCAATCCACTGTGCTACACCAGCCAGGGCAGGTTGCTTGTTTCTTCTGAACATTTGAAAAAAACTGGCAGTGATGGGCCTGCCTTTCTCCCTACCACTTTGCATTGCTAACAGGACGTATTCTCTCAGGCGAGCTAAGCCCAGCAGTGCTGAAGTCCAACCACAGACCCTTGAGCAAAACCCCCTGAGTTCTGGAAGTTTGCGATTATCTCTAATGCCCTGGATCAAATGCCTGAGTGCCCTGGGTCAGATGATGCTGACCATTAGCTGTCCCTTTTACTTGGAGTTAGTACTCCTGGTTAACCACAGTCCCCACCACTTCCTGTCACCCTGCACTTGACCCATTTCTCTCATTCACCATGCCTGTCTGGCCCTGTAGGCATCAGATTGTGAACTAGATTAGCACACTCAAGTCTTGTATCAAATCCCCGAGGGGTATCCTCTTATCATTTCCAGCTTACAGATGCAGAAACAAGTTCAAGGAGACAGTGACTTGCCCAAGGTCACACACTCAGCAAGCGTCAGGACCAGGTTTCAAACACAAGCCTACCCCCTCCCAGCGCCAGCCTCCTTTGCTCTTTGCTGAGGTTCCTTCCCAGGCTCACAGGCTAAATGAAAATCCTCAAGCAGAGACCAGAATAGGAGACTAGCGTCGATCTCCCACACTTGGGAAGGAGCGTAAAGAGGGAGAGTGCCCGAGTCTGCCTTCAGACCTCACAGAGTCCCCTGCAAGGAGTTTTCTGCGGACAAAAGGCCGTTTACATTGGCTGATGGCTCCAGGCGTGCAAGACCCATATCAGTGAGGGCACAGAGCTTCACATTTGTCCCTGCTTTGTGCCCTTCACAAAAAGACTGCCACATTCCTTTTGCTGTTCCTTTTTGGTTCTTCAGACCTCGCAAGAAAGCAAGAGGCAGGGAGGGCTGTGACCCACAGTGACAGGGGCCCCCACCCAGCGGGCGACTCCGAGCAGGAGCTCCGGGAGGAGCAGCCCCAGTGAGGAGACAGCTACCCCCACCCCAAACAAAGCAGCCCCCCGTGGTTGGGGGGCCAGGGAGAGAGATTTCATTTTTCTCTCCCCTTATACAATTGACAGCTTGGACAGTAGCTTCCCAGGAACAAACTTTATACTCAGGAAGACAGACAGGCCTGAGCTGTCAAAGGCGCCCATGAATATTTATGGCTTTGCTCCCTGCTTCCTCACTGCCCGCGGAGGCTTCGTTACTGCTCGGCAGAAGCCGCGGGTCTGTTCTCTGGGCTGTAGGCCCACCAGGTGGCGCTGTTGCCCTAGTGAATGACGAAGATGCCGCATCGCATCGCACACAAGCCTCTGCAGAGTGTGGAGCGTGCTAAGGGGCTGTGTGTAGGTTCCTTCCCTCCTCACGACGACCCCAGGAAGGAGGCAGGGAGGAGCAGTGAGGCCAAGCCGCTTTACCCAAGGTCAGACAGCTAGGAAGTCCGGGAGACAATACTGCAGGGAGCAAAATGTCAGAGCAGAGACGCCAACTGCTCCTGCCTGGGAAAAGCTATGAGGATTATTTTCTGCAATTAAGTCTTCTGATTTTTTAGATATTAAGAGGGTCCTTCCTTTATGAAAGTACAGGATGGTGGATGTGTGAATGTTGTTTCCCCTCAGTCGAAATGTAAAGTCTTTGCTCTCTTATGTCCTCGTTTCCCCTCACCCCCACCCAAACCTCGGACCCCTAAACCCGAGATCTAGGACCACGCCTCCTGAAGACCAAGATAAGGGCGCCATTTGAGTTGCTCCTGATGCAATAAGGGTTATGTTGCTAACTTTCCAGCCCTAGTAATGTTTTGCCCCATTCCCCCCTCAAAATCTCAAATATATATTGAACACGTACTATTCCTTTATTCCAATCACAAGGGTTCATTGAACACCTACCAGGGTTGGTGGCCGTGCTGGAAACACAATGTCAGTTGAAAGAGGCAGAGTCATCCCCTTAAGGAGCTGCTGGAGGAGATGAGAATGGATCGGATACGCATGCGTGAATTTGTGAGCTGGGAGGGAGGGGTGCTCGGGTGCTGTGCTGGGGGGGGCTGGTCTGTGGGCTGTGAGGTCAGGAGAGGCCTCCCCGAGGGAACCGTTCACAAGCTGAGAGCTGAAGGATGGACAGGCATCCGTTGGTAGGACAAAGGCCTGGAGGGCATTCCAGGCAGCGGGGAGAGCGTGAGCAAAGGCCCTGTGGCCCGAGGGAGAAGGATGGGCATGAGGTCAGCAACCACCTGGGGGGACTGGAGCAGGGTGAGCAGTGAGAATGTGGTGTGCAATTTGGGTAAGAAGCAGACGGAGGCCAAGCCTTGTCTCGTGTGGCTTCCCAGGGGTTTGCTCTTGACCCCAGAGCGTTCTTCCTGATACTTAGTGTGAGAACTGATTCTTTTCCATCCCATACGAGCATCCTCTTGCCAGGGCCTTGGATGATTTGGCTCTTGGTTCAAATACTGGTCGGAACCGATGTGGTGGTCTATCTGGTGCCATCCAGAGGATGGGTAAACAGAACCCTGGGGATGCCAGAGGACTTCCAGTCCCTGGCCCTACAGGACAAGGTCTTGACACCATTTTTGACCTGAAGGGTCCTTGGCTGTAGCACGGGTAAGAGGCCAGAGGGGCTTCAGTGGGTGGGGGCAGGGGACAGATGAGGAGTCTGTTGGGCGGGGCTGCCCAGACAGTCACATCACCTAGGACCAACATTGGAACTCGGGCCTGCTGTGCTCATGGTCAAGGACCCTTATTTTACTTAACAATGGCCCCAAGTTCAAGGGTGGCAATGCTGGCAATTTGGATGTGCCAAAGAGGAACTGTAAACTATGTCACGGGCATGTCTGTATGGGAGAGCAGGGTAGTGCTCAGCCCTGTCCCCAGTGCAGGCATCCTGTGGGGGCCGGGGACCACATCCCCTGCAGACGGGGGACCACCGTACCTGGCAAACAGTGGTGCCCTTTGCTGTTGGTCCTGCTTGCTCTGTATTTGTGGGACTTGTCCAGGCTGCTCTGTGCAGACAGTCTTCTCGTTCTCGGCGCTGCGTAGGGCCCTTCTCTGCGGATACAGCACACGGGACCCATTTGGCTGTCCGTGTGCATTCGGACAGTTTCCCGTCTGGGGCTCTTAGGGACAGCGGCGCTGGGAACATTCCGGTCTGGGTGCGTGTGTGCGTGTAAACACTCATCTGTGTTGGCACTAGGCAGAGGGGAGACTGTGGGGTCCCAAGGTCTGAATACATTCCATTTTAGGAGACACAAACGTAGCTGTCCAGAGTGAACCCTCCACTTACCCAGCCCTCGGCACCGCGTGGAGCGCCCGCCCTCCCCGTCCCCAGCAGCACTAGATATCAATGCGTTTCATTTTAGGTGCCCTGGTCACGCATGGCAGGACCACACTGCATTGTCAGATTGCGTTTCCCTGGAGACCACAGAGGCTGAACACACGAGGATCTGAGTTTTAGTGAGGGGTGTGTCCCCTCTTGTGGGAAGTCTGTTCCCATCTCTTGCCTGTGTTCTCTCTTTTGTTACACATGAATCCTTTGTTGCACATGTGTGTGCAGAAGCTTTTCTGCTGCGTGGCGTGGCATTTCTCTCTCTGAGTCATGTCCATTGATACAGAGAAGTCCATTGATGGAAACACATCATGTCCATTGATGCAAACACACCCGTTTTCATTGCAAAGTAGTCCATTTTTTTCCCTTCACGGTCAGCACCATTCATCTCGTTATGTTGTCTTTGCCTATGCCCAGCCTCACGAAAACATTCCCTTTTCTCTTGCATTCTGGAAGTTTACTGTTGTACCTTGCAAAATTACATCCACGACAAATCTGGGGTGGATTTTTGGATATGCATTTGAGGTCAGGTCCAAGATCTCCGTATGGAAAGTTGGCTGGCATTCTGCACTGAAAAGTCTGGCTACATTTTGGTTTCATTTCCAAGAATGAGATGTTTTAGCTGCAGTCACCGTAAATGTCTGGTGTGAAACCTGAAGCCATTTGCTCACTCACTTGGCCGGCGTTGACAGACGTTGCGCTCTGAGCCGGGTGCTGGGGACACGGGGGCACCGCCCTCGAGGCCCCCAGGAGAGGGGACACCACCCCAGCATGGGTCTGCCTTACTCATCCACGCACTCTCTCAGCCTCACATGGTGCCCAGCACACAGTAGGGTCACATCAATTACTGACGGCTGCGGGCAACAAGACCGTGTTACATCTCTGGCATTTGGGCTTTGTTGAATCACAGCCTGCCCACCTCTGTGCTGCGTGACCCTGAGCATGTCACATCGTCTCCCTGAGACTCCGTTTCCTCCTGTGTAGGATGGGAACTGACCTCACAGGGTCCAGAGGGAATTCAAGGAGCTAATCTGTGAAGAGAGTCTGGCCCATGCTGTATACCCAAGGTACAGCTATTGAAGTGAATATTGTCACCACAATGCCAGTGACCCCTGGTGAGCACTCAGGTCTCCAATCACCTGCTGGAGACCTGGCTTCCCCTCTGCGTTTCACACACCCCTGCCCCCCACCCCTGCCCCCACTGGGACCCCGGATTTTCGGGAAAGTGGTTGTCTTAAGTGGGTGCAGAGCGACACCTAGTGGAGGAAAAGGAAAAGGCACAGTGTCCTGGGGACATTCAGAAGAGAGCGTTTACAGGCTGGGACAAAAGCTGTCGGAGAAGCCAGGAAGGTGACTCACCTGTGCAAGGGGGCGAGACATCTTCCCCTTCCACAGACTTGGACCAGCTATTTAAGGGAGAGGTAACGTCAGTCTCAAACACGTGTTTCCAGAGGGCAGCCCCGGAGGAAGCACACAGACCTGCTTCCACTGCATCAGGGGACCCGGACACCACCGCATAGATAGGACAGGGAAGGGGAGTACAGGTCACCCCCCACGGGAAACGTCAGCATCCGAAACCCAACACCCGCGGTCTAACTCCCAAGACTGTTAAAAAGGAAAGGGCTGGGATTCCGTGGCGGGATTTCCGTGGGTCGGTGCACTGCCTGGGACAGTAGCGAGAAGGGACAGTGCCATCCGGAGGTGGAATTAACATTTGGTGACAGAGGTTAGTTAGGGAGGGCTGGGTGATTCTCAGAGAGGGCCGGGAGGGGTCCCTCTGTGAAGACAGGGGTCTCTGTCCCCCTCCCTGGCGGGGTCTGGGGAGGCAGGAGGGGTTTGTAAATGCTGGACTTCGGTGAGGGAGGAGGGGGCAGGGAAGGGGCGCCCTCAGAGCCAGTGCAGCCGCTGCCTGCGCTCAGCCGGGCCTCAGCCCGGGCTCCTCGGAGGGTCACTCACATCAATGGCCAGCAGACTGCGGGGCAGGCCAGCTTTGTCCCTGAGCCCACCGGAGCACCAGCCCAACAGCTCGCCTTCCTCATCAGTGAGCACTCACTGTTTAGCAAGGTGCGTCACTGNGAGGGCCCGGAGGGGTCCCTCTGTGAAGACAGGGGTCTCTGTCCCCCTCCCTGGCGGGGTCTGGGGAGGCAGGAGGGGTTTGTAAATGCTGGACTTCGGTGAGGGAGGAGGGGGCAGGGAAGGGGCGCCCTCAGAGCCAGTGCAGCCTCTGCCTGCGCTCAGCCGGGCCTCAGCCCGGGCTCCTCGGAGGGTCACTCACATCAATGGCCAGCAGACTGCGGGGCAGGCCAGCTTTGTCCCTGAGCCCACCCGAGCACCAGCCCAACAGCTCGCCTTCCTCATCAGTGAGCACTCACTGTTTAGCAAGGTGCGTCACTGAAGCCGAGCTAATGGATTCGTTAGAGAGCTGCCCTGTGGACAGCGGCCTGGGCTCTCGGCCGCGTGGGAGCTGCACAAACACTGGTCAGACCCTCAGGAGGTGCACCCTGAGGTGCCGATGTGTGAGGGTGGGGGGGAAGGAGGGACACAGACTGGACCCCCAATTCCCCCAAGGGGCTTCCTTTAAAGGAAGCACCACAGTGTGGGGTCTGGGATGGAAACGCGTAGGTGAAGCTGGGTGAGGCGCGTGCCCTGCCATCAGCGGACACATGGCCTGTCTCCCGCCACCAGCACCCTCGGGACAGGAGGGTGTGGGGAAGGGGGGATGGGATTGCAGGGGTGGCCTCTGGCTTGGGAGTCCAGGACTTGATTGATATACTGGACCGGGGGATTCAGGGATCTCTGTCACCAAGGAGCCAACTACAGTCCTGTCCTAGACCCACCTGCCGCCGGTGTTGTGACACTGGGAATGTCACTCATGCCTCTGCGTTTCAGTGCCAAGAACCATGAAGTGAAGGTCACAGCCCCTTCTCCCCGCATGCCCACAGGGCTCACATGCAGATCCCAGGGGATGAGAACGATACTCCCCAGGAGCCACTACAAAGCGTCCCTCCACGTCCAGACTGAACGTGACCTCCACCCTCCCCACCCTGAGGCCACCAGGTGCCTTCTCGGCAGGCAGCCTGTCTCTTCTCTGGCTTCTTCTTTCAGACACTTAGTATGGGAACGCTTACGTGGCCCTCCGGAAGGACGCGTCACTTTTCTTCAGGCTCTGTCTGAATTCTCTTATATTCGGCCTCATAATACTAGTAAGCAGGCCCCATGTCACAGAGCAGGGGCCTGAGGACAGAGGGGGGTTACGCCCCTTTCCCAGGTCCATGTGGCCCCCGGGACGATTTGACACACGTCTTCAGACACCAGCTCCCACGCTGTCACTGGGTCGTGCTGACTGTACCGTCTCGTGGAAGTAAAGCTGCCTCACCACTGTGCGCACCGCACTGCGACCTCCCTCCTCCGGCCCAACTCGGAACCAGCTGGCTCTCCCTGGTGAACAGGAGAATGAAAGTGTGACCTGGGTGTGAATGAATGCTCCCCATGGCCTTCTGCCAGGGACATGTCAATCAATGGTCTTTCCGGTTTGAATGTGTTTCCAGGGGTTACAGGAAGAAACGGGTCCAGTCCCCATAAGGGGCTCAGACGCGGGGTTCACAGGGAAACCGGCTGAGGTCCAGAGAGTCTACCGGCGTCCTCCACGGGGGTTCGGCAGCACGAAGATGGCCATCTGCCCAAACGACGGAGGCACAAATGTCCCACCACTCCTGGCCCTCCAGTGTGAAGGTCCTGGGGAAGTAACACTGGTAGAGTCTAGTCAACAGACTGTGGTGTGCACGGCAGAGACCAGCTTTCGATGGGGGAGGACTTGGGCAGGGAAGGGTCACAGTTAGAGCCAGCACAGCCACCGCCCACCAGCAGCCAGGCCTCCGCGTAGGCAGCTCAGTTCAGCTGTCACCGAGACCCTGGGGGCGGGGCGTGTGCACTCCCCCCTCCCCCCCGCCTGCCCCCAAGCCCCGGAAGCACCAGCCCAGCAGACGCCTTTCCAAGGTGCTGATTGATGTCATCTGCTCAGTGTCCAGCTCCGGTCACTTGACGACGAAGCTGATTCCTCATACAGCCGGTGGTTCGGAATGTCCTGGGCTCTGAGGGCGTTGGGAGGCAGCCGCTGGTCACCCAGGGCGGTCACCTGACCACCAGAAAGTCTCACTGCGAGGCAACCGATAGAATCAAACTCTGGGGTGGGGAAAAGTGAGGGAAACAGGGACCCGTGCTTGGATCCCCCCAGTACATCCATGGGGAGGGGCTTCATCCGGAGAGAAGGCAGCACATTTTGGGTGAAGGGTCGAAACGCTGCCTCCCTGTGGCAACTTCACGGCAGGAGGACGTGGAAAAGCCAGTGAGGAGCGCTCTGCACGCTGCTGTCTGGGGCATGAACTTGTGTCTGGGGACCTTAGGTTCGGGGACCTCTGTTCCTGGGGAGCATCTATGCCCCCCACCTCAGATCTGTTCCTCATCAGTGTTGGTCTCGGGCAAGACACTTCCTCTCTCTAAATTCCCATGCGCTGAACCACGAACTGTGGGTCACAGCCCTTTCTCGGCTCGTCCCGCCGGGCTGATGTGAACATTACAACGTGTTACAGACTTTTTTCCATGAGCTGCCAGTCCCGTCAGTGTGGAAAAAGAAGGTTTTACCCTCCTGTCCCGTCGTCTCTGGAGGCAACCGGTGCTATGCTCTCGCTTATTCCAGACCTTGAAGACTCGGACACCTGCGTAGGCAGCATGTACGAAGGTAGCACGTAGGAAGCGCCGATCATTTTCCTTAGGGCTTTGTGTTTAGTTTGAGTCCTCCACTATGAAGAAGCAGGTCTCGTGAGCATTTCCCAACCGCAGAGCAGGAAGCTGAGAAGCGGAATGGCTAAGGAGCTGCCGCAGGTGCACACAGCTTTTTACAAAATATATATATTTTATTGATTATACCATTACAGTTGTTCTATTCCCCCCCCTTCATTCCCCTCCACCCTGCACACTCCCTCCCCCACCATTCTCCCCCCCTTAGTTTATAACCACGTGTCTCAAGTTCTTTAGATTCTATATTTCCCCCACTATTCTTGCCCTCCCCCCTATCTATTTTCTACCTACTGTCTATGCTATTTTCTGTGCCTTCTCCCCCCTTCTCCTCCTCCCACCCCCCTGTTTCTAACCCTCCATGTGTTCTTCATTTCTATGGTTCCACTCCTGATCTAGCTGTACTCTTGGTTTGCTTTTGTTTTAGGTGTGGTTGTTAATAACTGTGTGTTTGCTGTCCTTTCACTGTTCATATTTTTCATCTTCTTTTTCTTAGATAAGTCCCTTTAGCATTTCATATAATAAGGGCTTGGTGATGATGAACTCCTTGAACTTGACCTTATCTGAGAAGCACTTTATCTGTCCTTCCATTCTAAATGAAAGTTTTGCTGGATAAAGCAATCTTGGCTGTAGGTCTTTGGATTTCATGACTTGGAATACTTCTTTCCAGCCCCTTCTTGCCTGTAAGGTCTCTTTTGAGAAATCCGCTGACAGTCTGATGGGTACTCCTTTGTAGGTGACTGTCCCCTTATCCCTTGCTGCTTCTAGGATTCTCTCCTTCATTTTAGTCTTGGCTAATGTAATTATGATGTGCCTTGGTGTGTTCCTTCTTGGGTCCAACTTCTTTGGCACTCTCTGAGCTTCCTGGATTTCCTGGAAGTCTATTTCCTTTGCCAGACTGGGGAAGTTCTCCTTTATTATTTGTTCAAATAAGTTTTCCACTCGTGGCTGTTTCTTTCCCCCTTCTGGTACCCCTATAATCCGGATGTTGGAACGTTTAAAGATGTCCTGGAGGTTCCTAAGCCTCTCCTCATTTTTTTGAATTCTCATTTCTTCATTCCTTTCTGGTTGGATGTTTTGTTCTTCCTTCTGGTCCATTCCATTGATTTGAGTCCCAGTTTCCTTTCCATCGCTATTGGTTTCCTGTGCATCTCCCTTCATTTCAATTAGTTTAGCCTTCATATGTTCCTCTAATTTGTGACTATAATCAACCAGTTCTGTGAGCATCCTGATAAACAGTGTCTTGAACTGTGCATCTGAGAGGCTGGCAATCTCTTGGTCACTTAGAGTTATCAGCTCTGGGACTTTGAGTTCTTCTTGCACCATCTTTTGGACTGTTCGTGCCTGTTACATAGCGGGATCGGAGCCCTAGTTGTTCACCAGAGCAGGGCAACTAAGTCGCTGGGTTGTGACGCTGTATGTGTGGGAGGGGTCAACATGGAGCAATGGCGTCCCGTCTGCCGCCTCTTGACGCCGCCCCCACAGGTACCACAGCTGCCACCGTCACCAGGGCCCGCGAGTTTCGTCCCACTGCACGCGAGTGTGCCACCGCCGTCAGCCCTCCACCACTGGGTTCGCCCCCTGGGGCCTGTGTGGTCCATCTCACTGTGCGCGAATGTGTGACCACGGTCAGTCTGCCCCGCACCCCGACTGGGTCCGGGCTGCCTGGGTGCCTGGGTCGGGGGATCTTTCCTGCCCAACCCTGCTCCGCTGCTGGCTCCGCCTCTCTTACCGTCCTGGTTGTTGTTGGACTTCCGTATAGTTCAGTTTTCTGTTCTTTGGCTGTGTCTTTGTTTACTAAACCTTTGTTGTATTCAAACTTGGTTGTGGGAGAAGGCACAGTGTTTCCACCTATGCCTCCATCTTGGCGGAAGTTCTCCACATGGCTTTTGAACGGGATTCACCCCCAGTCACTGTGCCACACTGACCTTCTTCTCGTCTCCTCTGAATATTATTCCCACGCAGTCAGTCCGTTGGGTGTTGTAAGTTCACACCAAACCGCAGGATCCACCTTCCGAAGTCCTACTCTGATTCACATGGCTTCCCAGGCAGCCGGTGAGAAGGCGATCTGAACTTTGACCCAGAAATACTTTTTCAATTACAATGGACATTCGGTAATAGAGTAGTGCCTGCTGTCCAGAATGCCTAAGATTCATGTAAGCAAAACTTTATGCAAGCATACATTTAGAAAGTTAAAATAAAAAGTTAAAATATTTAACAGCAATAAAAAGAGGTCAAAGTAGAACAGAACCTCTGTAGCACAAGGCTTCCTAGAAGGTGTGGGGGGGTAAGTGTCATTGTCTGTGATAATATTTAGATTTTTTTTAAAACCTCAGCACAATCAAAGACCTGGGCCATTCTACGTTAGCAGCTATACCAGGAAAAGAGAAGAATGGAGAGAACATCCTGGACTTTGAAATAAGTCTTCAGCCCTGACTGGTGTGGCTCCGTTGATTGAGCGCCATCCTGTCCAGTGAAAGGCCACTGGTTCGATTCTGGCTCAGGCACATGCCTGGGTTGCACACTGGTCCCAGGTTGGGGTGCTTGGGGCGCATGAGAGGCAACCAGGTGATATTTTTGTCACACATTGATGTTTCTCTCCCTCTCTTTCTCCCTCCTCCCCCTCTCTCTTATAAAAAAAAAGACCGAAATAAAGCGCTGTATTTTGCTGTGTATTACACCCATTCACTTTTTTGTACCCATTATACACAGGGTTATTATGCCCGCCATCATTATACCCACAGTATGTAATCATTATACCATGTACAATGCGTATCCTTATTTTTCCCTCAAAAATTTGGGCAAAAAAGTATCCGTTACACTCAGCAAAATACGGGGCGTCTTCCTTTCTGCAAAAGTGAATGTTACTACAAAAAAAAGTGAAAGGGAACCTCAATTTATAGTGATGATGTGAAGTTTTGCAGACTCTTAAACCCAAACGTGCATGTTATCAAGAGGTTAAACATGAACAACTCCATAAAACTGGATCCTCTGGCAGCACGCCTACCTTTGGCCCTCTGACCCGGTCCAAGTGCTGTGGAGGGTTCACCAGGGGGTCCCCACGGACTCCACGGACCCTTTTCAACCACCTGTCTGTAATCCCATTGAGAGCTGAAGTTCTTCTATGTGCAAATAAATGTGAAAGCCATAAATGTGTACAGTGAAAAGCGAGATGTAACTAGAAAGGTTAATATTAAGCCACAGGTACTAAGTAAAACTGTCAAGATCGTTTGGAGTACAAAAGATGTCCAAAGGATCCAAACTATATTCTTTTAGTAACGGGTGGCCAGAAAAAGGTAACGGGTGTTACCCAGGAGCCTTTCCCCACGAGTCCCGGGTCCACCTCAGCGGTTATCTTAGCACCTCACTCCCCCCTGCTGTGATAGGACTGTCGTGTTTCATCAGTTACCTGTTGGGGGTACAAGATTCTTCAAAGCAGGAGCCTTGTTCCCTCGCATCTACGTTTTTTATAGGCTGACCACCTGGCACTACACCTCCTGTCCTCTAGAGGGCGGCAAAATGCTACCTGAAGGAACAGTCCGGGAAAAGTTCCACCAGGCGGGCTTTTCTTGTGACTCAGAAGCACAGATCTCTTCTTTGGACTAACAGCGACTGGGAAAGGCTCTCACACTGTTTTATGGCATTCCAAGATTAATACATACTTAAACAGTTTACAAGGTCAATAATTGGATGACGGTGCAAATTTGCACAGAGTCCCAGAGGACCCTGAAGAGCCAAAACAGCCCCGAGAAGAACAAAACGAGGGGCATCACATTTCCGTACTTCAAAATATATTGCAAAGCTAAATAATCAAAACAGTATGGTACTTGTCTAAAGACACATCCGCGGAGAATAGAGAGCCCAGAACTAAATGCATATATCCAAGCACTTTTCAATGAGGGCCCAAGAATCCAGAATGGAGGAAAGATGTCTCTCCGATGAATAGGGATGGGAAAATTCAATATCCACATGCAAAAGCATGACACTGGGCCGTATCTTACACCATCCACAAAATCAATTCAAAATGGGTTTAAGATTTCAACGTGAGCCCCTCAACTGTAAAACTCCTAGAAGGAAACACGGGGCAAACGCTTCATGCCATTGGTCCTGGCGGAAATGTCACGGCTACGAGACCAGAAGGGCAGCCTACAAAGCACACACACAGACAAGTGGGAATTCATCAAACCGAAAAGCTTCTGCACAGCCAGGGACATCATCAACAGAGTTCAAGGGCACCTTGCAGACTTGGAGAAAAGATTTGCCCACCATGTATCTGATAAGGGGTTCATTTCCAAAACTTCTGAGGAAATACAACTCAATAGCCAAAACAAAAAAAAGAGTAATAATCCACTTGAAGAAAGAGAAAGGACCTGAATAGGCTTTTCTCCAAAGAAGACAACCAAGTGGCCAGAAGGTATATGAAGAGGTGCTTCATGTCACCAATCAACAGGGTAACGCAAAGGAAAACCACAGTGAGATGTAGCTTCACGGCGAAGGGCGGCTATGATCAAAACGAACCACAAAGGACAGCAAGTGCCAGTGGGGACATGCAGACCTGGGAACACACACTGTGGTGGGAAGGCAGAACGATACAGCTGCTATGGCCAACAGCGTGGAGAGTCCTCAAAAAATTAACAACTAACATATGATCCGGCAACCCACTTCTGGGTATCTGTCCAAAAGAATTGAAATGAGAATCTTGAAGAGATGGAGCACTCTTAAAAATAGCCAAACCATGGAAACAACCTAAATGTTCATCAGCAAGATGGATGGATACAGTTAATATGCTTTCTACATACATTAGAAGGTTAGTCAGCCTTTAAAAAGAAGAAGTTCTGCAGTATGTGACAACATGAATGACCTTGAGGACATTATGCTAAGCGGAATAAGCCAGTCACAGGAGGCAATACTGCCTAATTCCACTTATGTGAGATATCTAAAATAGTCAAACTGATAGCAGCAGAGAATGATGTGAATGGTGGTTTTCAAGGAGGGATGGGGAAATGGGAAGCTGCTAACTAACAGATACAAAGTCTCAGTGAGGCAAGATGAGTTCAAGTATGTCAAGCCCAGCCAGGTGGCTCAGTTGGTTGGAGCATCGACCTGTGCACCAAAAGGTTGCAGGTTAGACTCCTGGTCAGGGCACATACCTAGGTTGCAGGTTCGGTCCCCCATCAGAGCATCGATATCTCTCACATCGATGTTTCTCTCTCCCTCTCTCTCTCTCCCCCTTTCTCTCTCTCTCAAATCAATAAACATATCCATCCTTGGGTGAGGATTTGAAAAAAAAGGACATTAAGAGAATAGCTCTCACATTCATTGCTTTTAGCACACTGAACAGAAATTTAAAAATTAAACAAAGAAAAGCAAGTTGGAGAATCAGACCCGAGGTTTGGTTGCATTAGGCAATTCTTGGCAAATGACGGCATGTGCACCTGTGTGGTGATAACCTGTGAGGACAGCACAATGTTGGTAACATTGAGATGCCCAAGGAGCTGCTCAGCCTTTCAGTGCCACGATATGCCAGCCCCAGAAAATGTCCCTAGACTTCCCAGTTCCCTTAGAGTTGTTGTATACAAATGCATTGTCTGAATTTGAAGAGCAATTACATGGACTTGACTAATGAATCACGATCTCCATTTGGTCCTCTATAAGCCTAAAATAGAGAGGGCATACAAGGTTGGAAGCCAGAAAGTTCATTGCAGGAAAAGAAATAGTTGCAAGCAGTACATTCTTCCTATCCCGCCGAATCTGTGGAAATGCTGAAGGTATCTGTCTAGAATTTTAGTGCTATAATGCTCATTTAGTGCTATAATGTTCATTTGCTCTATCTTTAAAAAAAAAACTTCTAAGGACTAGAAAAAGCTAAATCTGCTAAGCATTGGAAAATTCCTGGCTCTTCTTTTGAATGAACTTTAGGATCATTGCCTTGAGTTCCAGAATATAACAAAGGCTGTTGTTCATTAATTTGGGGTTGTACTGAATTTAGACATCAGATGCATTTCTCTAAGTTGCAGTCTCACTAAGATTTTCCTAGAAAATCCATGTGCTCGTAAGCGATTCCAAGGAAGTTACTGCTTAGATTTAGCTGTGGAACCTGGCCCTGGGTGCCTTCTGGGTAGTGGCCAAGCCTACTGTGTGTTCTGGTTTGTCTGATGGGGGAGGTAACCCAGCAGAGAGGGTGTGGGAGAAAAGAGGAGGGTCGGAGGAGAAAATTCTGGAGTGTTGGGTTGCATATGATACTCCCAGACATCACTTGTGGACTCACCCAGTGTCCTGGTGGGAGTCCAGCCTAGTCCTCGGTGTGGCACATTCTTAGAAAATATTTCCTAGGTCTGCATTAGTCACACCTGGACTGCACGTCTCAGGGAGCACCTGCCTCTTCATTGTACCTGGGGCTCTTTCCAGAAGGTCTTCTTTCATGCCTTCCGGAAAAGTTGTACAACTCCTGCCCTCTGATTTTACAGGGCGTGTGACAGATTTATCCCTGGGCACTTTATTGTTGGTGTTTCACCAACAGAATGGAAGGGCCACAGGGGAGGGGCTTCGCCTTTGCTTTCCCTGCCCCTTTTCCAAGGGACACGGCGGTGCCTGGCAAAGGAGAGGTAAACATGGACAGATACCTGCAAACAATGAGACTAGACCACCAACTTACAGCATACACGGGAATACACTCAGAATGGGTAAACGACTTAAATGTGAGTCGCAAAGCCATAAAAATCCTAGAAGAAAACATAGGGGGTAAAATTTCAGACATCTCTCGGAGCAGTGCTTCTGCTGATATGTCTCATCGGGCAATGCAAATAAGGGGCAAAATAAACAAATGGAAGGACCTCAAACTAAAAAGCATCTGCACAGCGAAAGAAAGAAACCACAAGCAAAACAAAAAGGGAACCCACTGTGTGGGAGAACATATTTGCCAATGACACGACTGATAAGGGGTGAATCTCCAAAATATATAAAGAACTCCTACAACTCAACACCAGAAAGACAAACAGTCCAGTCTAAAAGGGGGCAAAGGACTTGAGTTAGACACTTCTCTGAAGAGGACACACAGAGAGATGGTCAACAGACATATGAAAAGATGCTGAAGGTCACTACTCATCATCAGAGAAATGCAAATTAAAACTACCGTGAGGCATCACCTTACACCTGTCAGAATGGCTATCAGCAATAAAGCAGCAAACAAGTGTGAAGAGGATGTGGAAAAAGGGGACCCTTGTGCCCTGTTGCTGGGAATGCAGACTGGCACAGCCACTGTGGAAAGCAGTACGGAATTTCCTGAAAAAATTACCCATGGTACGACCTTATAACCCAGTGATTCCACGTCTGAGAATATACCCTAAGAACCCTGAAACACCAATTCAAAAGAACATGTGCACCCCAATGTTCATAGCAGCATTATCTAGTCAAGATCTGGAAACAGCCTAAGTGCCCCTCAGTAAATGGGTGGGTCAAAAAACTATGGTACATTTACACAATGGAAGACTGCCACGCAGTGAAAGGAAAAAGAAATCTTACTTTTTGTGACAGCATGGATGGACCTGGAGAGTATTACACCAAGCGAAATAAGCCAGTCAGAGAAGGACAAATAATATAAGATTTCACTTATAGGGGGAATCTACTGAACAAAATAAACTGAGGGGCAAAATAGAAACGGAGGCATGGATACATGGAAGGGACTACCAGCTGTTAGGGGAGCGGTGGGCGGGGGGGACTGGATGAAAGAAGGTGAAAAAATTAGCCAAAGAACATTCAACGACCTTTTACAGGGCCGGGACTTCTTTTCCCTGGGTCTGCGTTTAAACCTTTCACATTCAATATCTCATTTAAGTCTCTTATCACTCCTATTAGGTAGTCATATTATACCCGTGGTAAAGAGGTGAAAACTGAGGTTCGGAGAGTGAGCCCCCCCCACCCCCTCGCCCCCGCCACTTCCTCGAGCCTGGCACTTGGCAGACATTGAATAAGTGATGCGGTCCTTCCCGCCCCAGTGGTGTTGGACAGGAAGGGGTGGGGGTCGTTGGGAGGTCCCGCACAGGAGGTGAGGGGGTGCGGGGGTGCGGGTGTGCATGGGGCGGGGAGGATCTTCGTGCGGGAAACGTGGAAGGCCGGGCAGTGTGCTTCCGGGGGGCGGGGCCACCTGCTGGACGGGCCCTGACGTCACTCGGCGCCCCGCCCCGCCCCGCCTGCGGCCGCAGCTCTGGAGCCGGAGAGCATCCGTCACCGCTGCTTCCGCCGCCACCACTTCCCGGGACTCGGAACGCCGCGCTCCCAGCCATGGCTTCGGGCCCCGCGGGTGAGGGGGCGCGGGGTGGCGGGAGGGCAGCCCCGATCCTGGCCCCAGCCCGCGGCTGAACAGTTGCCTTCCCGTCTCGTCCCACAGGGCCAGAGACCCGGCAGAGGCTGCTGCGCACCGTCAAGAAGGAGGTAGGTGGGGAGGTGGGGAAGGGGGCGCCCCCTCCCCTGCAACCTCTGGGGGTGGGGACAGTCGTGGCCTCCCACCCCCAGGAAGGAGTCTCTCAGAGGTGGGGGTGGTCACTGGTGCTGCCACCTTGTTTGTGGGGCTCACCTGGGTGGGTACTCACCTCCAGCAGGACTGGAGGAGGCTGGGAGTTTGGGGGGTGGGGGCTCTGGATATTTTTCTGCTGCGTGCAGCATGCAGGCTCTCCAGCTGCGGGGCACTCCTGCCTGTGTCTCGGTAGGACCCCCTCTTCTGCAGGAGCCGGTGGGAGGGTCTCAGTGCATTAAGATAGCAGAGGGGTGGGGGTCTGATAGGGTGTGGAGGGGGGAGTCTGAATGGGGCTGCAGGAGGTTGAGACTTCGGGGGGGAAAGATAACCCTTTGGGGAAATAAAGCCTCTCCCCACACATCCTCACACTCCCCCTTCCTGATTTTCAGCCCGTGGAGCCACCCCTAGGAGCCAGGGGACTCCATCCCCAAGAGTCCCTGGTCAGAGGGTTACTCTGCTCATGGGCATGTGCCTGCACTCTCCTGATGGGCAGGGGCCCCTCACCCTCCACCCATGAAGGAGGATGAGAGTCAGACGAGAGTCAGACGAGGTTCTGCTGCCCCTCCCCCTCTCTCCCCGGGGGCCAGCAGGGAGCCCAGTCTAGCCTAGTGTTAATAGCCTGTGACTTCGTGCAGAGGGGAGAATCTGTAAGGATGGGTGTCCAGCAAGCATTTAGATGCTTGGACTCTGTGCGTGTGTGTATGTGTGTACACGCCTGTGTGGGTAAGGCATGTGGCAGGGAGCATGTGAATCTGAGGTGTCTGTGCATCTGGAGATACCTCGGTGTTCTCTCTGTGTATTGTGTGCACACGTATATGTACGTCTGTGTGAATCTGTGTTTTTGAGTGTGGTGTGTGTCTGTGTGATGCAGGAGTCTGAATGAGTGAGGTTGTGACTGTGTGTGTGATGTGTGAATAGTGAGGTTGTGACTGTGTATCTGTGTGTGTGATGTGNGGGCCAGCAGGGAGCCCAGTCTAGCCTAGTGTTAATAGCCTGTGACTTCGTGCAGAGGGGAGAATCTGTAGGGATGGGTGTCCGGCAAGCATTTAGATGCCTGGACTCTGTGCGTGTGTGTATGTGTGTACACGCCTGTGTGGGTAAGGCATGTGGCAGGGAGCATGTGAATCTGAGGTGTCTGTGCATCTGGAGATACCTCGGTGTTCTCTCTGTGTATTGTGTGCACACGTGTATGTACGTCTGTGTGAATCTGTGTTTTTGAGTGTGGTGTGTGTCTGTGTGATGCAGGAGTCTGTGAATGAGTGAGGTTGTGACTGTGTGTATGATGTGATGTGTGGATGAGTAAGGCTGTGGCTCTGTGTGTGTCCATGTGTGTGATGTGTGAATAGTGAGGTTGTGACTGTATCTGTGTGTGTGATGTGTGAATGAGTGAGGCTGTGACTGTGTGTTTCTGTATGTGTGTGATATGTGAATGAGTGAGGCTGTGACTGTGTGTGTCTGTGTGTGAATGAGTTAGGCTGTGACTGTGTGTCTGTATGTGTCTGTGTGTGGATGAGTGAGGCTCTGACTGTGTGTGATGCTCTCCTCAGGTCACCCACACCCCTCAGCCTGGGACCCCATTGCTGCTGAGCCGGCATTACGGGTGTATCCTGACCCTGAGTCCTCGGCCTGCAGACCTTGGGGCTGGCCTGATCCCTGCGTCTGTGTGTGTTCAGGGCGTCAGCATCTGGTGTCAGCGCTGAACATCAGAGGCCCCTCCCCACCTGGTGGCAGACAGCCATCAAGGGCAGCCTTCAGGCTGCAGGCTGCCTGTTGCTGCCCCGCCCCGCTCGTGCGTGGGTGTGTGTGTGGTGTGCCCATGTGGTTTCAAGGATCAGCTCCAGGGCTGGTTGCACATCCTGAACTTTCTGAATAAGGAAATGGACAGGATACATGGAATCCCTCCGAAAGGCCCAGAACTTTCCGGCTTTGCCTTTGTAGAGACCCCTGTGGGGACCTGGAGAAAACTGTCGTGACCCTCTTCCCAGCAGAACCCACAGACCCACACATTCTGATGACTATTTTGGGGGACAGTGTATATAGACACCCCTCCTCACCCTGCCAAAGCCTTCAGGTTACAGACCTGCAGTTTTTTTGTTCACCGTGTAACCAAACCTGGATGTCATCTCTGCTCCCCAGGTGTGTGCACCTGGGATGGCTGTGTTTTTAAGGGGCTAGTAGCTGGCTGGTTCTGCTGGGAGGGGGCTGCAGGCAGAGGACTGTCAGCAAGGTCCCTGGGTTGGGCTCTAATTGGGGCCCTGGCCCCAGCTCCGCCACCATTCCCCTGGTGCCCTCGACAAGTCCCTTTCCTTCTCAAGGCTCCGTTTCCACATCTGGAGAAGGAAGGATTGGTGCCTGTGGCGATCCCCCCCACATCTGTCTGGTTCAGCTTATTGGCCGGGCTGGGGAATGCTTTGTCCCTGGTGGCCAGCTGTCCGGCCTGCATCCTCTCTCCTGGGAGGGGCTGGGTTTGGGGTACAGGATGAGCTTTCTGCCCAGCTGTGGGCCAAGACCATCTGACCAAAGGGGCCTCCTGGGATCCTGCTTGGTACCTGAGGGGGGCGGGGCTGAACCTTGCAGGTTTGGACAAAGAGCCTCACGTACCCATTGACTCTGCATCTGCAGAGGCCAGACTCGGCATCCCCAAGGTGGAGGCTGTTCCTAAATGTTTGCATTTCTTAGGGCCCATCATTTTAGTAACCTGGGGCTACTCTGGGCCCCGCCCTGTGTGCACAGGAACTTCCTCAGGCGAGTGAGGTTGCCCCCCATTTTACAGACAAGGAAACGGGCTCAGGGAGGAAGAGGGAGTTGACCAAGAGCGCACGGCCAAGAGGGGACGGAGCTGGGGACTTACCCCCAGGACCGTCTGGCGGAAGAGCCAGGCCCTTCCCACTCTCTATCCCAGACACGCCCATCCTCGTCTGCGCAGCACCATTGTTTTGGCATGTGTGGGTGGTATCATTTCCACCGTACAGAGGAGAAAACTGGCTCAGAAAGTGATGTTTCAAGGGTACAGACAAGTGAAGGGGAACAAGTTCAAGTCTTCTGTCTGTGAGCTGCCCTGTTCAGCATGGGCGCCCCCTAAGGGCCTAGTGACAAGCTCATTCCCTCTAAAGCAGACTTCTCTCCTTTCCCTCCTCTTTGGGGATCACCTGCCCCTGATATCAGAGAGCCAGTCTCCCGTGGAATGCGTGAAAATTGGGGGGTCAAATCAGGTGTTCCTTCCCTTCACCATCTGGGTTCAGAGGAGCCACATCCCTGCCCATCCCAGCCTGCCCGGAGGGCTCCTCACATCCTCCTTTCTGACAGCAGCGGCTGAACAGTCAGTTTCTGGATTCGAGCCAGGCAGGTCCGCAGGCTTTGCCTGAGCAACCGAAGCCACAAGGCCAGCAGGGGTTGCAGGTCTGGAAGCTCTGTCCAGTGCTGACTCAGGGAGCTGATATGACCCAGCACCATGCAGCAGATCAAGAAGGAGCTTTGGGATCAGCCAGTGCTGGGTTCACATGCTGGGGCATTTACTTCCTGGGGGCATTCGTGTGTCAGAGGCCGGGCTGGGCGCTGTGGATGCATCTGGGAACAAGGTAGGCCCTCGCTCCTGAGGCTGATATTTCCACGTGGGAGACGGACCCCACAGACCTCTCGAGTGGAACTGAAAAGGCAGTTGCGGGTGGCGCCCCGGGTCTGAGGGACAGGCTCTCTGCAGCACAAGCCCACACAGTGGAGATGGGCTGCACGCAGTTACGTATCGAGAACGTTTGTCATATCTAAGAAGGTATGGGAAGGATGAGGGGGCCTTTTAGAGGAAGGCATGAGGTGGGCAGAGACGGAAGAGAACCATTCCTGGCAGAGGGAATCGAGCCAGTGAAAACATTGGGGCTGCAGGGATCTCTGTGAACTTGAGAAATGGGAGTATTAGGAGCAGGAGGAGTTCCAGGAGAAAGGAGAACGGTGCTGGATGCACCGGGGACAGAGCCCCCAGGTCATCTTAGAAAAGCAAGGGGGGAGGAGTGGGGAGGACGTGGGACGATGGAAAGGAGAGAGAGGAGCTGAAATTGCTTGGAAATTGCACAGTCCCAGATGAGCAACTCGCTGTACCTTCACAAGTGTCTGGGTTTCAGTGTATTCATCGTGGGGATGAAAATTACTCAGCTGTCAGGATAAACAGTGTGAAGACACCCACCATGTTAGCCTGAGCGTCACCAGGGCAGGCGCCTGATTTTCTCCTGTCTCCCTGGTGCCACCACGGGAGAGCTGGAGACAGGGTGGCCTCAGCATGATCTCCAGTTAAATCCTACCAGCTTTATCCAGGCTCCTTCCTGACCCCCTTCACCCGCCCCTCCTTTTCCCTCCCCACCTCCACCCCTTAATTTTGTTTTGGCTCCCGGAGAGAGCAGGCACTGGCTTCCCGTTGTCATGACAACGTCCATTAAAGGAGCCAGCCACGTGACCGAGTTGATAAGGGAAGCAAAGTGACTAAGTGACTTGTTTTCCTGCCTCTAGGCTGGGCCTAGGGGGCCTCTTAATTGGAGGGGACAAGGCTGGGGCTTGCTGGCAGAGGACAGACCCCAGTAAGGAAGCAAGGGTTGAAGAAGGTGCTGGAGAGGAAGCCTCGTCAGCCCTGCAGATGGGCTGGTCGCAGGACCAGCCTGGGAGCCATTATCACAGGCCGAGTGGGGCTTGTCAGACAGCTGAGCCACCTGTCCCTGGGTGGGAGGCAGTGGAGTCTGGGAGGTCAGCAGGACACGCTAAGAAGCTTGGAGGAAGGTGAAAGGAAAAATTGATGTTATTACTGTGCTCCCGTGGTTCTTAATGAAAGTTCTTAATTTTCTTAATTTTGCCGCTCAGGTAGGATTGCCAAATAACATATAGGCCACACAATTAGATTAGAATTACAGATAATGAGTCATTTTTAGTGTAAGTATATATTGATAAATCTGGCAGCTTTACCCCAGGGGACATCCGGCAACATCTAGAGACATTTCTGGTTGTCACAACTGTGGTTATGACTGGCATCTGGTAGGTAGAGACCAGGGCTGCTGTTCGACTTCCTGCTGTGCACAGGATGCCCTGTGGCCTTGCCACAGAGGAGTGGCCAGCCCATCATGGCACTGCTGTTGAGGCGGAGAGGCCTCTGCATAGACACTGCCCTGGGTTGCCCGCAGGTGCCTCCTCCTCGGCTCTTGAGGCAGCCCTGAGAGGGGAGGGATTGTCTCCCTCACTGGGTCGCCGAGGGACCAGCCGGACGGGGCCATCCAGCAGCTCGCGTCATGGTTACACAGGCGGTCCGAGGAGAAGCCGGGATTCAGTCCCCCTCTGTCAGGCTCCGGAGGGTGGCCTCGTGACCCAGATTCACAGAGGGCCCTGGTCGGGAGCCATGAGCTTCCGCAGAGTCTGTGGGGGGTCGGTTGTGTGTCGGGGAAGGAGAGGAGGCAGGAGAATTCTGTTTGTTCTAGTTCGTGCAGGACGCTGGTTGCCAGGCTGCAGCGTTCGCCCCATCCGACGGTGGGCAGCAGTGGCGGATGCATGAGCAAAGAGGGTCTTGTTCGGAATTGAACTTCAGGAAGTCAGCTGATGGCAGGGGGCCAGGGTGGGCACTTTCTGCCAGGGCTTAGAAGAAAACACCCTCTTTTCTTTCCTCCTTCCTCCTTTCCTTTCCCTCCCCTTTTCCTTCCCTTCCCCCCTCTCTCCGTCCCTCCTTTCCTTTTTTTTTTCCTTCCACAAATATTTATTGAGCCTCTACTACACGCCAGACACTGTTCTAGGAACTGCAGATGGAGAAGTGAGCAAAGCAACATCCCGGTGCATATGCTCGCGTGAAGCGTACAGTCTAGTTGGGAGACGGATTGAAAAGCAACACATTTCTATTGGGAGCGACAAGTGCTACGAGGACAATAAAGCTAGAAAGGGCTGGAGAGCAGCAGGGAGGGCTGACCATCCGGAGGAGGTCAGAGACCTGAAGGAAAGGAGGGAGCCTTGCGGATGGCTGCAGGAAGGGCGTCCCTGACACAGGGAACAGCATTTACAGCCTGGAGTCAGGAGCAGTGCGTAGCAAGGAGGCTGGTGAGTCCAGACGGTAGTAAACAAGGACGGAGGAGGAGGAGGAGGCGATGAAGTCAGAGCAGGAACAGGAGGCTGGCCGTCCCTGGGAAACTGGCTTTTACTCTGAGCGACATGGGTGCCAGGAGAGGGTTTCCAGCAGCGGGGACACGGACGTACTCTCGTCATAGGCTGCCGGGGCTGCGGGTGAGCCGTAAATAAATGGAGGTAATGAGTGAGCGGGGCCACAAAGTCGTTCAGCCACAGAGAAAACTTCTACCTTGTTCTTGGAGCTTTCATTTTTGGGTTTGAAATCACAGCTCCCCCTTTCCACTCCTGCTGGGCCAAGTGGGGGTCCCAGACATGTTTGCAGAGGGAATCCAGACATGCTGATGGGATATTTCGGGGCTCTCTGAAGCCGGCTGGGTTGACTCCAACAGCGTCTGTGTGTCGTGCTTTCGGGCTTAAGATGGCAGAACTTCTCTTTGCGAATAATGCGGCCGTAGCCGTAGGTGCATTTTGATGCCTTTTTCAGGTCACTGACAATGCAGCTTCCAGGGGCTTCTGATTGGGATGGATGGCTTGCGCATTAGCCCCCAGCTCGGCGTGACGGCCGGTCCCCGGCTGCCCTCCCTGGCTCGGCCGCCCCTGCAGTCTGAGTGGGTCTCCGCTGCAGTAGCCTCGTGAGGGCTCTGGGGGTGGGTGGTAGCATTTGCTGCTGCTGCTTGGCAGGTAGGAGGGACACTTCCGTCATCACCAGGAGAAATGAGGACACCTGGCCCCTTGTCCCAACTGTGCCCCCGTCTCAGTTTCTGCTTTCTAAGTGACGAGGTTGGACAGGCTCCAGGACTCTGAGAAGCTCGAGGCTCTAATTTGGCTGACATCCCTCTCTGAGAGCCAAAGTTCCCTGATATTTTCTGTCTTTGGAATTTGCCAAGTCTGTGTTTAAGACTTAATAAAATCTACAGCTGATAAGATGTTCATGGGGGGAGCCTGTGCTCCACTCCAGGCAACCACGGCCTCCGCCAAAACCAGTGTAATGGGGTGAAGTTTTGTTTTCCTTAAACAGCATTTTCTATGGACGACTTCATTGAGGCACAGAGATGGCAAGTGACTTGCCAAAGGGCACGGAGCCTGTCAGTGGGTCCAGCTCGTGGGTCCGGCTCCAGAACCCCGCTTTGCATTGCCCCGGAGCCAAAGCAGTGACCCACGCGTGGTTATGAGCTATGATGAGAGTGTGGAGTCAGGGAAAGGCCGGCCTCTGGAGCTGGACAGGCCTGAGTCAGGTCTCGGGCCTGTCCTTTAGTGGCCTCTCTGTGTGCGAACCTCTACTCCCCTGTCTGACAGTGGGGGCATCGCCTACCACACAGCAGCGCTGATGTGCCCCCCCTGCTGGCCAGGCACTCAACAGCATTTATGGGTGAGCCAGGCGCTGTGTTGGTTTGCCAGATAGACTCAGTTCCACGAGGACATCGGGCCGCCCTTTCTGGTCCCATCGGAAGTTGCAGGTGCTCTCAACGTGTGATCTTCTTCCCCCTGGGTAGACCCTGGGCTGGGGGTCCCAGGGCACAGGAGCAGCGCTATAGGCCGGGCAGGGGTTAGGGGGCCCAACAGGACGAGCCCTTGGGTAGAAACCAGGAGAGCTGAGTCTTGACTGGCTGTGGGGCCATCCTGGGTGGGCAGCCGGATCTTCGTTCTGGGCCCAGGTGCTCATTGGCCCCTTGGAGGTGAGCCCTCCACCTAAGGAGGCCAGAAACCCTCGGGAGCGTGCTGGCCCCCCACTAGCCGCTGGGAGCCCCTGGGTGAGGCGGCTAAGGGTGCTGCGCTCCACTGAGAAGCGGTCTGTTTTCCTTTCTTTCGGGAGCACAAAAAGACAGGAGATGAATAGCTATTTGTGCCTTTTCTTTGCAAAACCTTGGAGGAACTCAGGTCGTCGGTTTTTATAAAGGACAGTAACAGGGCCTTTGGCACTAAGACCCACTTAAAAATCAGATAACTGAAGTCCCAAGAGTTCAAGAGACTTGGCGACACTCAGGCACTGGATGAATTCTTTGCTTATCCTCATTTAGTAAATTATGGTTATAATTAGTACATTAGAATTATGGCAACTACCGTTTATTAAACGCTCCTGAACGTGCTTTATCTTATTTAATCCACAGAGCAGTCTCTCTGTAGAGTGGGTACAAATAGCAGCTCCTCTCTACCGATGAGGAAGTTGAAGTTGGGACGGGTTGAGAAACTGGGCCAAGGTCACGTAGCTGAGAAGCAGCAGAGCAGGGTATTTCGGCGAGCTCCATGCATTTCAAGTTGGATAGTAAGTTGCTCATAAAACTAGCTACACAAATAAAGGAATATGTCCCCATAAAGTGAAAAGGAAAAGAGACACTAAAAACTGGATTCGTTCAAGGGTCTGGCGAGTTTGGAGTGAGTCAGGCTTCAGGTGTGGCTATATCCAGGGGGTCCGGTGATGTCATTAGGGCCCCGTCTGTCTCCGTCTTTCTGTGCTCTTTCTCTGTGCTGGCTCTGTGCCCTTCGTCTCTCTCTGGGGAGGCAGAAGGTTGCCCAGCGGCTCCCAAGGCACAATCTGCCAGCTTGGCATCACAACAGAAACAGCTTCCCCTTCCCTGTGGTTCTAGCAAAAGTCCCAGGATGAGGCCTCATTGGACCAGCCTGGGTCATATCCTTCTTTTGTGCCAATCACGGTGGGACGGAGTGCTCTGATTGGTCCAGCCTGAGGGGCTAAGCAGAAGTAGCTCTCTGAGAGCAAAGATGGGTCCCAGGGCGGAGTTAGGGAGAGAGGACCAGACAGGGAACTAGAAGCCAGGCAGATGGGCTGTAATTGTCCGTCTCAAAGGAGTGAGGGCGCCTGTCGTTGGAGCTCTGCCTCCATCGGTGGCAGGATCCTCTCTAGCACTTCTGGCCTGGCTGTGATCCCAGGTGCTGCCTGGGTACCTGTTGTGTGCCAGGTGTCGGCGGATGAGAGATTTCTGCTCTGGGCGTGTGCAAAGCCCTGGAATGGTACAAACACTCTGTACTTGCCGTACAGAGGGACCGTCCTCGGCTGTCACCAGTACCTCTGTGTCGTCCACGACCCAAACGCTCAGGTGTGGTTCAGCACCTGTCCGCAAGATGCCGGGATGCACGGGCCGGTACCGTACAGCACCGTGCTCGGTGGTGAGGTGGGGCCTCCTCATTTCTAACCCTGTGAGCCTCCACTCCCAATGACCTCAGGGGATAATCATCACTAGCGTTTACTGGACACCTACTGTGTCCCAGACCGGCACTGTCCGACGCGAGCGATGAATCAGATGTGCTCCCTTAAATGTGAGTTAAGTAAAATTAGATGGAAAATGCTTTCTCGGTCACACCAGTCACATTTCAAGTCCTCAGTAGCCATGTGCGGTCATTGATACAGTTGGACAGCACAGGGTTAGAGCATTTCCAGAAGGTTCTATCGTGTACTGTATATACATTGTGCTAAGTGCTTTACTCTCATCAGCATATTTAATCTTAGAAAATGAAACTTCAGAGGGGTAGGTCCTACTTACTGTCCCATTTCCAGGAGAGTAAAGCGAAGTGCAGGGAAGGCGGAGTCGCTTGCCCTGGACCACTCAGCCGGTAGGAGGCGGAGCCTGGGTTCTGATCCGGTCTTCGGCCCGTGCAACGGCTCTCCCTCCGGGGTACAGGTGTTCTGGTTCACGCCGTGTGTGTTTTAAGCAGTCACCTAGAAATTCCATTTCTTACTCTCCTGTAGCTGCCCGGCCCCCAGCGTCTGGTCAGCCTCCCAGAGAAAGTGGGTACGCTTGAGAGTCTGGGTGCGTGTTCCTCGTGCAGGAGGCATGTGGGTCTGTGGGAGTGTGGCGTGTTGCCAGGGCAGCCGCCCCGCTCAGTGGGCTGCGCACCCGGGAGGAAGCTGGCTGGTCTCCAGGATGTAGGCTGGGAACGTGTAGCACGCTGCCTGTTTTCTCTGCAGTTTGGGGGTGGCCAGGAGTCTTCTCAGCCCCCTCATCTCCAGCAGGGACTGTGCATGACAGTGTTGGCCAGAGGGACCTTGGCCAGGTGCCCCCAGGGGAATGCCCTGGAATCAGGCACTGGGGGAACCCCTTGTCGGCGGGTGTCTGCAGCACCCGTGCAGGGAGGCAATGAAGAGGTCCGTTGATGGGAGCCCCAGCCTCGGCCCCAGCACAGCGCTCCACCCAGGCTGTGGTGGGCTGGCCAGTCCTGACGTTGCTGGGGCACGGTGCCTGGTGCCTCTGTGTAGCAGGCCGGTGAATGATTAACTGGGGCCGGGCTGGCAGCAGCTGAGTGGGCGGCGTTCCTGTCTCCTGCCGGCCCACAGCCTCGTGTAGGGCAGGTGAAGATGGAGTTTGCTAATGCTCTGAAGGGCCACATGCCACTGCTTTTTTGTTGATGTCCTTTCCATCCCAGCCCACTCTCGTCGCAGGGATGCACCGACAGGAGGACACTTGTGTGGCTTTGCCCTGGTTGTCTGTGTGGTTGTGGTGGGTGGGATGGAGTGTGTGGGCGGGGAGGAGCATGGGGCGAGGCTGTCCTGAACTGAGCGAGAGAGTCCAGAAGAGGAAGTTTTGGGCCATTTGCCAGTGGTGGTCCAGCTCCTGTAGTGCCTTATGAGCCCCAACACCCCTGGCAGGCCACGGCAGGGCTGGGGACACGGAGGCCCTTAGCCGTGTGCAGAAAGGCTGAGATCCCTGCCGACACCCTCCATCGGCAGCAGAGTGAGGAAAGGACATTTTTTTCTTCTATTTTTTAGAGCAGTTTTAGGTTCCTGTTAAAAATTGTGGTAAGTATGGAGATTTCGCATACACCCCCTATCTCCACATGCACAGCTTCCCCTACAGTCAACACCTGGTACCAGAGTGGGTCACTTGTCACAACGCCTGAACCTCCACGCAGACGTCATTATCACCCGAAGTCCATCGTCACCTTCGGGTTCACTCCCAGGGTGTCCGTTCTGCGGGTTTGACAAATGGATGGCGACACGTGCCCACCACTGTGTAGGATCTTACAGATGCTTTCGCTGCCCCACATCCCTCCACGCCCTGCCTGTCCGTCTCTCCTCCCCTCCAGCCCCCGGCAAGCACCGGTCTTTTTACCGTCTCCGCGGTTTTGCCTCTTCAGAACGTCATATATGGAACCACTGATCATATGCAGTCATTGCAGACTGGCTGTTTTCTCTTTGTTTCACGTTGGCATTTTTTTTTCTTTACCGCACCGTGTGACAGGGAGAGGCAGCTAGGAGGCCCCGGGGGTCCTGGGAGGGACAGTGAGCGGTGGTAAGAGGTGATGGCCTGGGCATAGGTAGAGCGGCGGGCGCTGCTGGGCCCTAGTGCCCGGAGCAGGGAGCTGGCTGTGCCTGTGACCCTCGGCTGAGTTGGGCTAAGGGGGCACGTGCCTCGGCCACCAGGCTGCTTGGGTCTCCACCTTGACCTGGGACCGCAAGCAGGAGACTGTGATTCACATCCCACCCTCTCCGCAGGCCAGGGAATCTTGGCCCCTCCCAGATCCACTGCCCCAGTGGGAAAACGGGAGTGATAGCAATGACACCCACAATGCCTGGCTGTTCCCATTCTTTGAGCTCATGCATGCAAAGCCCCCCCTTGGCTTGTGGGAAGCACTTTCAGATGTCTGTGGAGTGAAGGAATTAATTAACCTACTGGGTGCCATGCTCTGTCAAGGGCAGTCAGTCATGGGTTTGAATCTCTGTCCTGCCGTTTGGAAGCCACATGCTCTTGGGCAAGTCATGTAACCTCATCAAGACTCCGTTTCCCCGTCTGTTAAGGGCAGAGGGTAACTACCCATCTCTCCACATTACCCCGAGGAGTAGGTGAGATGATGCCCCTAAGCACGGTGCCAGCACACAGTGAACGCTTTAGAAATCGGTGCCGCTTGTCATTACGTGAAACAAAGTGTCAATTTCTTACCACGTGGCTGCTCTTGTTGCCCTACGCCTGTGAGGCACCTGCTAATGCCGAATCACCCGTCGTACCGATGGGGACGCTGAGGCTCAGAGAAGGACCCTGATTTGCCCAAGAGCATGCGTGCGAGAGCTGGGGTCTGAATTCTGGAAGCTAGACTCCAGAACCCCATACTCACAGCTATGCAGTGGGAGTTACTCTAGGAGCTCAGAAGAGGTGGGGTCACATCAACTTTGGAGGCCTAAGGAGGGAACGAAGCCAAGGACACCAGGTCCTGGGGGTTGGGTGGCGTTTCCAGAGCTGGAGGTGGGAATGGGGACGGGGGGCTAGCGGGTGGAGGAGACTGTGCAAGCAAAGGCCAGGTGGGGGTATCACGTGGGTCACACAGACAGAAGGACACACGTGACCAGAGCTCCGGATGTGGGACAGGGAAGGGACAGGATTTGGCAGGAGTGAAGACCAGGCCACACCATGGAAACAGTCACAGCTCGCAGGGCGGCAGCACCCTCCCCCGCCCCCGGACCACGTCGGTCTGTGTCTGTGCTTTGGAGCCTCCTGCACTATTTCTGTGTCGCCCACCCGCCATCAGCCCTGCTCCAGCCCCTCCCCACTCACCTCCTGCGTGCCTCGCCCATGACAAATTAAAAAATAAAGAGCCGCAGCTGTTTCCAAGTCGTGCTTTTCCCTGCCCGGGCGTCCTTGCATCTGTTCCTTCCTGTGAGCGCCAAGGCAGTTCCGTGGGGGCAGGTGCAGGGGACAGTTTTCCCTCTGCTCTAGATGTGGGGAACCCAAGACCCAGAGAGTTCATTTTTACTTCATATCCAGAACATCACCACCTCCAGGAAGCCCCCCCATGACCTTCCTGCCCACCAGTTTCATTGTTCTTTGTTTTCACAGAACCAAGTTCTTTTGCTGCAGAGAACTGGTCTCATTTTGCAGATATTAACCACTCGTGTCAGTTACTTAATGCCTTTAGATTTTGCTGGACTGTGACCCCCATAAGGACAGGGACACTATCTGATTGTCACCTGGAACCAGGCACAGAGGTGCTGACAAATGTTAAATGAGTGAGCGATAGTTGTGGTTCATGTGATGAATGCTGGGGGGGTGGGCGTTACAGAGGAATGTGGGAGAGGCATACTTACTCCTGCTTGGGGTGTGGGTAGTCCAGGAAGACTCCTAGGAAGAGGTGACACCTGGCTGAAGCCTGAGTTGTGGTTAGCCGACTAGAACACACCTGAAGGAGCCCCTGGCAGAAGGTACCATGTAACAAAGGCAAGGAGGTGAGCCCACGGCAGCCCCTTTGGGGCCCGTGTTCAAGGGCCAGGGATTCGAAACGGCTCAAGCTGCTGGCCCGGAAGGGCCTGTGTATTTTGTTCTCAGCAGCTGGGGCAGCTGCAGAGCGGCATGGCCGTCCTCGGCTCACCACCCCCTGCCCCAGTGGTTGTCGAGGGGCCTTTGCGTCATCCCTCTCTTTTCCCACTTTCCTTACATGCTGAGAGTTATTTTTAAAGCCACCCAAGGTGCTCCAGGCATCCTAATTTAACTGTCCCCACCACTGCCAAGTATCTTACAGATGTGAGCCTCAGGGTGCCTGGGGGCCGCCCTCTCATAGGCCAGTGCTGGCTCAGCATGACTCACCCCTCTGCGCTGCCAGACACCGCCCCCCACCCCGAGACCCCAGGTGGGACGGGGCGTTCTGAGTCAGGACTGAGGCAGCAGGCTGCTGGGGAGCAGGTGGCAGCCTCGGTGGTGTTCATGCAGGGCTGCTGTGCACCACAGGCCCTGCGCCCGGTGCTGCAGACCGGGGGGCCTCGGGGGCCAGACCCAGCCAGTTTGAGTGTGGCCCCTGAGCCAAGAACGGATTTCCTGTTCCTAAAGCGTTGTGAAAACAAGACTATGCGATGTACATTGTATGTGGTCTACAAATGGTTGGACACGTTTTTGTAGCAAATAAGAAATCAGAATGCCCCCCCTTAAACTTGAATTTGAGAAAAGCAGTAAGTAATCTCTTCGTGTGTGTTCGTTTCAACATTTGGTCCATACTAAAAAAAAGTATCTGGAATTTAGGTTTCCCTGGGCGTCCTGTGTTCAGTCTGGCAACCTTCGCTCACAGCCCGAAGTGGTGGCCATCTGCCCCTTTACAGAAAAGTTGGCCAACCCAGCCCTTACACACATAGCAGACGAGGTCAGGTGTCAGAGGGGTTAGGCCACTGCCTGGAACCCCACACAGTGAGCATTGCTATCGGTACCAGAATCATTAGTATACTCAGAGTGACCCCCAAACAGATCCCTTCCGCAGGGCAGACAGACACGAAATGCACAGACCCACGGGTGAGGAGTGGAAGTCGGTCATGGTCAGTTCCGAGGACGAGCGTCAAGCCGGACACCCTATTTTAGACGGGGCAGTCTGGGCCCCCCGTGTCTGTGCCTGGCGTGTGTTTTTATGGCACTCTCACAGAGCAGCCCTGACAGGTGGTGCGGGTGCCGTCCCCATCTCACAGATGAAGGACCTGAGTCCCCAAGTCACCCAGCTAATGCAGAGCTGGAGTTTGACCAGGGCCCCAACAGTTCACATTCTTAGTGCACTCGCGCCCCCCTTCGCACGGTGCCAGCTGCACACCGGGCCCTATTTGGGGCCCTCTGCCCATGTTGTCCGTAATCCTTACAATGGCCCTGAGCACTGGGTCATGTTATTTCCTCTCTCAGTATAGGGAACATGGACCGTGCAGTGCGGGAGGGGGCCAGGGAGGAGCAGCAAGTTGATTTGGAACCTGGCAGGGTCCCAGGTGGGCAGGTGGCAGTTGTGAGGAGGGGATTGGACAGGGCAGGCCTGGAAGCCCCAAGGGCTCCCCTTCCCACTCATCACACTGGCCAGGATTTCCCTGCCTGACTCCCTCCTGAGATTAATCCTCCTTGTATGCTATTTAAATATTTGCAGGTAGAGCAAGGGGTGGCAGGAGGACAGCCAGGTTTCCGGAAGGTTTACAGGGTGGGGCCTGAGGTGGGGTGCGCAGGTACTCAGAGCTCTGGGGTGGAGGGGTGGGGCCAGGCCAGGCCAGCCCTGCCCCAGAGGTGAGGGGATGGGCAGACTTGGAGCAAACACTGCCGGCCAAGCAGTGACGGTCAAGGTCAGTGCAACAGCCGCTACTGTGTGTGACTTCCTGCTGGGTGCCAGGGGCAGGTGCACCTCCTTGATCTCATTCAAGCCCCCATTGGCCCTGTGAGGCAGGGCCACTGAGACCACCCACTCCGTTTCACAGATGGGTAACTGGTGCAGCCCCAGGCAGGCAGCGGATGGCCAAGGGTTGGACCCAGGTCAGCGACTCTGCACTCCAGGCTCTTAGCCCCTCTCTGCTGCCTCCCAACATGCTGTCCTTGGAGCTCGTCCAATTCCGAAAGGAGTGAGAGCCCCACTGAGGGAGGGACAGGAGCTGCTGTTGGAGTCCCTGAGAATGGATGCCAGGTGGGGGTAGAAGCCTCCTGACCATCTTGACGTTTGAGGACCCCCTGCCCCTGACCGGCCCCCACAGGAAGTGGTTGGCAAAGTCAGAGCCAGGTGACCCAGGTTCCCTGAAAATCCTCCCAGCCCAGGTGCCTGGACACCACCCGCCCCCACTGTGCCTCCACGTAGCGCACTGTCCCCACTGCTCCCCCTGACCTTGCCCCCTCTGCCGCTCTGTTTCTGGGGGCACACAGGTTGGGGTGCCCATTAGGCCCTTCCTGGCCGGTTCTCAGACACCAGGTCGTAGGCCAGCATCACTGCGTCCTTCCTAGGGAGCAAAGGAAGGGGGTGGGGAGTAATATTTGGGGGAGGGGGAGAGGTGGGCAAAGGCTCTGAGACCACGTGGGCGTAACCGCAGTTGCAGGAGGAACTCAGCCCGGGAGTCAGACAGACCTGGGCCCACACCCCACGGGCTATGTGACCCTGGGCCGGCTGGGCCACCTCTCGGGGCCTCCACCCTCTCCCTGGACAAACAGGTATGATGCTACTGCTGCTCTCTTTACCCACAGCTGTGGTGACAAGAAAGCGTTCTTCAGCTGAAATATTTTACCAAGGCAGAAGGTCATCTTGATCCTTCAAGCCATTCACTCCTCCGAGAGAACTTTATTAAGCACCCACAGCGTACCAGAGGTGCGCCCACAGTGTGCCAGACGCGTAGCTATAAAACGGAGAGACGGGGCGCTCGCCCTCGTGGGGCCTGCAGCCTGGCAGGTAGGGCGGGTGCTGGCGGCCTCGTCCGATGGGTGTCGTCAAAGCAGCCGTGGTGGGAACTTGAGCAGGGGCGTCGAGTCTCTCGAGCAGGCGAGGTTTCAGCCAAGGCCAGAATAACCGTGAAGGACGCCAGGTGAGGTTCTAGGCAGGGAGATGTGTGCATGCAGCCAGCATTTATGGAGAACACGCTGTGTGCTGGGCTCTGTGCCCAGCACCTGGTTTGCGTTCCCGTGTTCAGTCCCCCATAGCTCCTTGAGACAGGTCCCGTTCCCATCAGCCCTTTACCCGGTAGGAAAACCGAGGTTCGAGAGGTATGGGATGTGCCTGAAGAACACAGCTAGTAGCTAGAGGGGCCAGGAAATGGCAGCTGGAGCCAAGATGGAAGACGTATAAGTTGGAATTCAGCTCTGCCGCTTCCTGGCTGTGCGGACTTGGGTGGGCCAGGTTGCCTCCCTGAGCCTCAATTTCCACATCTGTAAATAGGGCCAACTCCACAGACCTGGCTGGATAGCTTTCAGGCTTAGAGATGCTGTTGTCCAAGCCCGCTTGGAGCTCGTTCACGGGAGGGGGCTGGCTTGGTTGGGTGCAGCAGGGCTGGTGCGCCTGGTCTGGGGTGGGCACTGTCTTGCGCTTCTCCCGGGATGTGGCCAGGGATGCTCTGAGGCCCGTCTCCCCACCAGGAAGGGGCAGAGGCAGAAGGGAGGGGGAGAGGCGTGGGGAGCCTAAGAGTGCTGTCACATGGGGGCATCGGGGAGTGGCCCATGGGGTCTGGGTGGGCCAGAGAGCATCCAGGAAGGGGGAAGGGGCCTGTTGGGATGGTGACAAGGGTGGGGATTCCGGCCTGGCTCTCGTCACCCCACCTCACAGCCCCAGTGGTGTAGAGCTGGGGTCAGCTCTGAGGCAGTCTCTTCTGACCTCCTCAGCCTCAAGGTGGGGAAACTGAGGCCCAGAGAAGAGACATACTTTGCTAAAGCCCCACCAGAGCAGGAGGGTGTTCAGGCCACCGTAGAGTCACCTCCGTGAGCAGGGGCACCGCTGCCTCTCAGGACCTGGTCCCCATGTCCGGCACATCAGAGGTGCTCCAGAAGTATTTGCTGAGTGGCCGGCTGTAGTAGGGAAAGCACGTAGGCCGGGAGTCAGACTGGTGGGAATTCCATCTCGGGGCTGAATCCACTCCCCTGGGTGCACCGCCTCTCTTCCCTGGACCTCTGCCTCCCAAAATGAGATCACAGATGCAGCTGGTAAGTGCCGAGCAGGGGCCCGAAAACAGGCCTGCCAGGTTCCGGGGCGCACCTTTCACAGGACACCCTCCTGGTTCTTTGACATGCCTGTTTCACTCATCCATCCGCTCGTTCATCCGCTCAGGAGCGCGGAGCTCTCTCAGACCACGGGCCTTAGGCCTGCGGGGGACCTAGTGGAAGGGGAGAAGGAAAGGGGGCGTGGACCTGTCCCGACAGCCCGAGCAGGCCCTGGGGCGGGGTCCCCTCCAGCTGCCTCTGCCTTCCAGGTGAAGCAGATCATGGAGGAGGCCGTCACACGGAAGTTCGTCCATGAGGACAGCAGCCACATCATCTCCTTCTGTGGTGAGTCCGTGGCCCGTGGCCTCGAAAAGTGGCTCCTCTGGGGGCTGCCCTCAGGGAGTGGCATGTCTGAGCAAGCGTCCTCACACCCCTTTTTTGCTTTGTAACTGAAGTTATTTTCAGATTCCAAAGGGACTTCCTTAGGGAGCTGGGAAACACAGAAAAGCTTCCAGGAGAAGTGATGCATGACCTCTGTCCCCGTGACAGGGTCATCGCGGTTAGCAGGGGAGGCCTGACTCCCCCTCCTGGGGCTCATTTCACACGGGCCCTGCCCCTGGCAACAGCGGTCTTGCATCTGAGAAACGGGCTTCCCGTCCAACCTTCTGTCAATCCTTCCATCATTCTGCCTGTGGCTGTGGCCAAGTGAAGGGAGAGAGGGACAGGGACTTAAGAAAAAGAAAACAAAATGGAATTAAGTCAGAGCTGTGGACATTCCCTGAGGGACGTGTCCTGCTGGGTCAGCACAGGAGGCAGGACAGGCTCAGAGTGACTCGGACTCCTGTCCTTGAACCTGCCACGCTTTCAAGGGCAGAAAACAACCACCGCACTGCCAGGGTCTGGCTGCATGCTCCTAATGGTGAGAGAGACACGTGTTCTGCGTGTCCCCAAAGTCAGGATTCAGGTCATAATCAGCGTCTGCGTGTAAGTGGGCACGTTCCATTTTTCTCCCCCAAAGCTATGTATTTGTGACTGCAGTGTCTCATAACGAAGGGCATGCTGTGATTTTCTTCTCATGGTCTAGGCCACGTGGAGAGGCCCATCAGCTTCTGTCCAGATGGCTGGGGCTGCCACCCGTGGGCCAGTGACATGCTGAGTGCGCACCGTGACCTGGGAGCCCACTGGTGTCAGTTTAGCACCTTTGCAGCCAGGCTGACCTGGGTTCAAATCCCGCCTCTGCCTCTTCTTTGTTGGTGGACTTGGCAAGGTCTTGTTCTTTTAAGTGAAATATGTTTATTTAAATATGTGTGTGTGCATATGTAGATACATAGGTACATACAACTATATATGTGTACACATGTATGACAGCAGTGTGCTATATATACATACATATATACACATTTAAATATAAGTATGGGATACATCTACACTCAGCTCTTTTTTCACCTGGACAGTTTTATCTGCCAGTGGTATGCATGTCCATTTCAGGAATCGCTAACACACCTGTCGGTTAAAGACCTACAGCAATAGAAAGAGCCAACTCCGATCGGAGTTGTTGGGGCGGAGAGATTCTGTGGCACTGAATGGGACCCGACGGACCTCCCTGGGGTTCCGTGTGTCCATCGTCCCCATGAGCGGTCAGCAGAATCAGACCTTGCATACAAAGCCCGAATAGTTGGCTAACTTACTGTCACATAAACCAATGAACGATGCTGGGTATGTGTGCAAAAAATGGAGATATTTAAGAGATCCTCACCCAGAATATTTGAAGTCCATGGGCCACTAGGCAGCAGGTGGACATTTCATTCAGAACGACGTCATTGCTAGCAGAAAAGTAAGACACGGAGTTAAACCAGAACTTCCCAGCGTGTCTCTTATACACCACGTGACCTTGGCTGGGCTCTCGCTGGCCCACCGTTCTGTGTGATGACGCTAAGTAGAAATCTCGCGTCCCGGGCTCTGTCGCAGGGGGTAGGTAAGGCAAGCCTGGATGCTGGTCTGACTCCCCGCAGGGGCCCCGGTGCGAAGGAACTCGTCTGTGTGCTCACTGTGTCCCGTAAATGCTGCCTGGAGTGAGCTCGCAGTCTGCCGTGCGGGAGAGGAACTCTCTCCCCGCCTTCTCCAGGCTGGAAGGTGTTTCCCCTGTGATGTCATCACAAGTCTGTGATGTGGGGTGGCCCCTGCTCTCCGCGGTGCCGGTGTGACTGGAACTCCAGCCCAGCTGCACGATGGGGAGCGTGGGCAGGACAGGGCCTGCTGACCACTGTGTCCCCGCAGCGGCCGTGGAGGCCTGCGTCCTGCACGGGCTGCGGCGGCGGGCGGCTGGCTTCCTGCGCAGCAACAAGATCGCGGCTCTCTTCATGAAGGTGGGCAAGACCTTCCCACCCGCCGAGGAGCTGAGCCGCAAGGTCCAGGACCTGGAGCAGCTGATCGAGAACGCGTGAGTGCAGAGCAGGGGGGCAGGCTGGGGCAGCGCCCCCCGCAGGCCGTGCTCCTTCCCAGGCTCTGTGAGGTCAGGCCTCCCTGCTCCTTAGCCCTGCCCCAGGGCCTTTGCTCAGGCTGTGTCCTCTGCCTGGTGCACATCCCATGCCCATCTTCCATGGCTGGTTCCTTGTCATCACCCAGGCCTTCCCCTGGATGGGGGTACATTCCAGCCCTCACCCCACATCTCTTTCATACCACCTTGTTTATTTTCTTCCCAGGGATTATCACCATCTGCAATTATTCATTTGTTTGTTTGCTATTTATGTGACTGTTGTCCGTCTCCCCTTTTGACTGAACTCCATGGGGACAGGCGACTGCGTCTGTGTTACTCCCCACTGTGTCCCCAGCGTCAGGGAGAGCCTAGCACCTGGTAGATGCCCAAGGAACGAGTGCTGAATGAGTGAGCGCCTGCTGTGAGCCAAGCCCTGCTCTGCGGGCAGCACGACCGGGCTGTTGTAGAGCACGTGTGGCCTCTGCTCGCACGGGCCTCCCGCGGAAGCACGCCGCGGCAGCCCCTTGGTGGGGGGAGGGTGGNAGGTCAGGCCTCCCTGCTCCTTAGCCCTGCCCCAGGGCCTTTGCTCAGGCTGTGTCCTCTGCCTGGTGCACATCCCATGCCCATCTTCCATGGCTGGTTCCTTGTCATCACCCAGGCCTTCCCCTGGATGGGGGTACATTCCAGCCCTCACCCCACATCTCTTTCATACCACCTTGTTTATTTTCTTCCCAGGGATTATCACCATCTGCAATTATTCATTTGTTTGTTTGCTATTTATGTGACTGTTGTCCGTCTCCCCTTTTGACTGAACTCCATGGGGACAGGCGACTGCGTCTGTGTTACTCCCCACTGTGTCCCCAGTGTCAGGGAGAGCCTAGCACCTGGTAGATGCCCAGGGAACGAGTGCTGAATGAGTGAGCGCCTGCTGTGAGCCAAGCCCTGCTCTGCGGGCAGCACGACCGGGCTGTTGTAGAGCACGTGTGGCCTCTGCTCGCATGGGCCTCCCGCGGAAGCACGCTGCGGCAGCCCCTTGGTGGGGGGAGGGTGGGGAGGCTCTGCTCCCTCATCTTGGAGGCTGATTGTGTGTGCTGGGGGGGGGCTCCTGGCCTGAGTGTGTGTCCATAAGCTCCTCCCACCAGAGTCCTGACTACACAGCCAGTCTCCCAACCTGGAGCCTGGTCAGGGATGGCAGACAGGTTTCAGCTCCAGTGTGCGTTAGTGGCTGGCTGTCTAGAGGACGGTGTTGTGAAAAATTCAGAAGCTGTGATTGGGCTTCCGGAGAAAGAGTGCATGGATTGATTAACCATGTCTGTTACCGGCAAGGATAGAGAGAGAGGTGTGCATGCCATGTGTTTGCCATGTCTGCCATGGGTGATCACCTCCCTTCGCTGAATGAGAAACAGCCCTTTCCTCCTCCTTCAAGCCCTGCCTACCCAGGGCTGCTGGCCAGAACTGCATGATGGGCAGGGCTGTGGACTGGGCATTGCCAGCCCCCACTTGGTATCTGCATTCTCAGCCACCTGTTCCTCAGGTGCCTTCCAGTCCATCTGCTAAATTCCCAGGTGTTGCTGATAAGTTCTTAAAGGGGTGGGTCTCCATGGGCCTTGCATAATATAGGGAGTGACTTGTTAATGGAGGCGGGGCGGGGGACAGGAGAGCCATCGTCATTCATGCCGTCATCACTCATTTATGCACATGCGCCTGAGCCCCTCCTGTGTGCCAGGCACTGTGCCTGGCCCCGAGATGCAGGCAGGAAGAGGAACCATGCCTGCCCTGTGGTGGACTCTCGGGAAGCATTATATTTTAAAAAACAATTGGAACACTTAGTTTGTGCCCTTAAGGTTACATGTGGAGGGAAAGAGAGACAGGTGAGCAGGAAGTTATGCTTCTGAGTCTTAGGGCCACAGGGGAGCCCCCCCCCCAGCTCTGGCTGGTCTGAGAGGGCTTCCTGCAGGAGGGGATGTCCTCGCTCAGACCTAAAGAGTGAGTGTGGCGTGGGGAGGGGAGGCAGGAAGCAGCAGCAGCTCGGGAAAAGTCCTCAGATGGAAGCCCGATGATGGCCTTAGGGATTCACAGAAACCTACGCTGGGCTGGATCACGGGTTCAGAAAGGAGAGTGATGGGGTGGAAGGGGAGGTGAGCAGGAGAAAGGTCCTGGAGCGCCCTGCTTGTCATCTCAAGGGCAGTCAGGAGCCACTGAAGGATCAATGGTCCAAGAATCTCCATGGCCAGCACTCCTTTCCAGCAGATAAATAGATAGGTAGATATTGAGAGAAATATCAGTATGGGATTCTGGCTTACCCACCCACAGTGTATGAAAGTGTCTGTTTCACCACACCTTCACGCTCACTGGGTATTATTTTTTCAACTGTTTCCCCATTTACCAGGAGCAACATAGTTTGTTTTAGTTGCCACTTCTTTATTTCCTAGAGAGGTTGACTTTTTTTCATTGGCACATGGCTCTTGTTGGACTTTCCGTTTTGTGAATATCTTTCTTTCTTTACTGATCTCAAAGGCGAAACCAGATCCAGGTCCTCCAGGAGAATGTGCGGAAGCTGCCCAAACTGCCCAACCTGTCCCCACTTGCCATCAAGCACCTGTGGATCCGCACAGCCTTGTTTGAGAAGGTCCTGGACAAAATTGTGCATTACCTTGTGGAAAACAGCAGGTGAGCTGGGCGCACTCTGCCTCCACCTGCTGGCAGTCTTGGGAATTGCACCCCCTTGCACCTGAATATTTGAATCTGAACTAGCCTAGCTTAGACCCTTGGGAATATCCCATTGCTTAATAGCAGTGGAGGGTCTTCGCATCTGGAGTGGGGTATGAGGGTCTTGAATCTCTTCACTAACTGTGTGGCCAGAGGGAAATCACTCAGTTTCTCTGCGCCTGTTTTCTCTCTTGGTGAGTAGGATAGGGATTGCCGCCACTCCTGAGAAGGATGAGAAGAGGGGTGGGCCGTATTTTGACCTCCTTTTTCTTAGATAAGTCCCTTTAACATTTCAGTAATATGAACAGTAAAATGACAACAAACTCACGGCTATTAACAACCAAACCTAAAACAAAACAAACTAAGCAAACAACTAGAACGGGAATGGAACCACAGAAATGGAGATCACATGGAGGGTTATCAGTGGGGGAGTGGGAGGTGGGGGCAAGGTACAGAGAATAAGTAGCATAGATGGTAGGTAGAAAATAGACAGGAGGAGGTTACAAATAGTATAGGAAATGTAGAAGCCAAAGAACTTATATATAAGACCCGTAAGCATGAACTACAGTGGGGAACCCAGGTGGGAGGGGGGTGTGTAGGGTGGGGGGCAGTGAAGGGGGAAATGGGACAACTGTAACAGCATAATCAGTAAAGTATGTATTTTTTCTCTTTTTTTAGTTTAATTATTGTTCAAGTACAGTTTTCTGTCTTTTACTCCCATCCCAGCCCACCTCCCTCCCATTTCCCCCCACACGCCTTAGTTTTTGTCCATGTGTCCTTTATACTTGTTCCTGTGAATCCTTCCCCTTTCCCCTGAAATTCTCTCCCCTCTCCCCTCTGGTCCCTGTCAGCCTGTTCTGTATTTCAGTGTCTTTGGTTATATTTTAAGTATGTATTTTTTTTTTTAAAGAAAGAGCAGCTGGCCAGCACCCAGCATCTGGGAAGGGCAGGGGGACTCTGCGTTTTCTCTCCTGGCTCAGAATTACCTGACGTGGAGGTTTTAATAGAAGGAGTCCTCCTGGCAAGCACTCGTCCGCACACTCATTTCATCAGTGTGCAAGGGCCTCCTGCAGTACTCTGAGCCAGGCACACAGATACTGTGTACATAGATACTGTGTACCTGATGTCGCGGTTTTAATAGAAGGAGTCCTCCTGGCAAGCACTCGTCCGCACACTCATTTCATCAGTGTGCAAGGGCCTCCTGCAGTACTCTGAGCCAGGCACACAGATACTGTGTACACAGATACTGTGTACCTGATGTCGCGGTACACGGGTCTCACCTGCAATGTTGCGCCAGGAGCAGTTGGGCACCCTCTGGTGGTCGGCGCCCTCTGGTGGTCTGCGCTCTGAGACTCCTCACAGCCAGCACTTCTCAGCCAGAGAGGGAAATACCTGAGAATCGCCCCATCTTTTGGGGCGATTTCTTTCTTAAAAAAAATACATACTTAAAATATAACCAAAGACACTGAAATACAGAACAGACTGACAGGACCAGCCACATCTCCCACATCTTTTGGGAGATGGAAGTGTCTGTTTAACTACATCTTCACACACAGTAGGGTCTTGTCACCTTTTATTGTTTGCCTGTTTGCAAGGAAAATAGGTGTGAAAGTACAAAGCAGGGTCCTTCCATGCAAGATGCTCCCATGGTGGCAGAGAAAAGTCAAGTAATAATAATGATAAAGACAGAAAGGAGATTAAAGATGGTGTTTAATCTCCTCCAGGTGGTTGTGGCAAGTGTCCTGGATGTTGTGACAGTTAAGCTTCCAGCTGAAGGGTGTGTGGGCATTATCCAGGTGGAGAGGGTGGGGACCTGTGAGTGCAAAGGCCCTGAGGCTGGGGAGGAACTGAAAGAAATCTAGACTCTGGGGCTCCAGTTAATCTCTTCACCTTCTTGTAAATCGAAACATGTCTCCGCCCCCTGTGCAGTTATAGGTCCAGGGCCTCTGAAGTTACTTTTGGTGAGTGTCCTTGTGTTCTCCTACTGAATAAATCCGCCAAAAGGAGTTAGTAATAATAATTGAGCAGCAATACCAACCTCCTGTCACTTCACTAAACATTTTATTTTGAGTGTTAAACTCTCACAGAAGTTGCAACGTCAGTACAGAGAGTTCTTGCCTCCCCCAGGGACATTCTACGTAACCAGAGAGTACACATCCCAAAGCAAGAACTTGCCGTCAGTACAGTACTGTTGCCTTAACGATAAACCTTACTGGATTTCTCCAGTCTTCACACGCATTCGTTTCCCGTTGCTGTACAATTCTGTGAAACGTCAGTGTGTGTATTGTTTCCTATAAACAACACACTCAGGATGAGGGGTGGTTTCAGTGAAACCCATCACCCAAAGAAACCCCCTCAGGTTCCTCCGTAGTCACCTCTCGCTCCCAGCCTTCCCTGCCATTTCTCAGGTAGCATTTAAAAGGTGTGTGGTCACGCAGCCTCTGGCTTTCGGAAGGGACATGGCACGATGGAGTGGAAGGTGTCGCAAAGCATCATCTTCAGATCTGACAGCCGAGTAAAATGACAACGGCGCTGTCGCCACGGAGTGAGACCCTCCCGGTGTTGGAGCCTGTGCTGTTGTGCACGCGCAGGCTGGCGTTCAGCCCTCCCTCAGTTCTGTCCTCCTTCCCATTTCGTGCTGAAGCTCAGAGGCCAGTTGCCCGCCCAGGGGCACCCAGGGTGGAGGGAGTGGCCTAGCTGGGCTCCATTCAGGTGGTCCGACTCTAGATCCTTCCTCTTTGACCCTCAGCTACAGAAGGGAAGGAGCCACGCCAGCTGGTTGTAGCCCAGGCCTGCACCCACCTGCTGTGTGGCCTCCAGCAAGTGACTCACCCTCTCTGAGCTGAGATCCCTCAGGAGGTCAGAACCAGGTCCTTTCCAATGCTAAGTTCTGTCACTGTCTAGACTGTATAAAGTTTGCCAAGACTGAGAAACCACTGTACAACAACTCAAACAGAAGCCAAAAACATTCAGCCGAACGCTGCAGTATTGGTTGATGATGGCTTCACATGTTATTTTGAAGAGTCAGAAGCCAGGGGGTGTTTCTGAGTGTTCCAGCCCAGCATTGCCCATGTGAGTTATCTGGACAGGAAGGCCTGTTAATACAGCCTTTGGGATAACCACAGCTAAAAAGCATTTTATTGCCTCAATAACATTAGAAGGGTAGATATCATCTGTGCCTCTAAATGACTTCCTGTCTGAAATGGAAGATGTGGTACAAGCAGATAGAACCGGCCAGGCCTCAGCAGCCTTGTGTAATGATTATTCCTGCTACCTCATTAAGGCTTTTGTTTCAGCCATGTATTAAGCAGTTACATGCCCAGTACGGTGCTAAACGAAGCGCCTCACATCTGTTGTCTCCCTTGAAAGTCCTTCGACAACCCCAGGAGATACACTATTATCCGCATTTTACAGATGGGGCGGCTGAAGCTTACCGAGGTAACCCCCTGGCAAGAGGCGGTGTCAACCCAGGCTGCGGGCTCTTAACCACCAGGCCGTAGTGGATTGTGCGCCGCCTGCTGGTCACCTTCCAAACCTGCATGCTCTTTGCTCTCTTCCTAGCAAATACTATGAAAAGGAGGCACTCCTGATGGACCCCGTCGATGGACCCATCCTGGCGTCTTTATTGGGTGAGTGGTCTAGTCCTCTGAGTTTCCTTTAAGTTTCTAACGTTGGCTCCCAGGGCACCTCCTAAAGGCCTCTCTCCCCTCCTTCTAGTCTTCCCATCAAAACTTACCTGTTCCCTGTCTCTTGCCCCCAGCATCCTGTGCTGGCGTCTCCTTAGCAGGACCCCGGGGCCTCTTAGCTGGCTGGAGGGGAGGGGCAGTGGAAGGAGGGCAGACTTTCTGGGGCAGAGGGTTGCCAGCACCGTCTGCTCTGCAGTGGGCCCCTGTGCGCTGGAGTACACCAAGATGAAGACGGCGGATCACTTCTGGACGGATCCCTCCGCCGACGAGCTCGTCCAGAGGCACCGCATCCACAGCTCGCACCTGCGGCAGGACTCGCCCACCAAGCGCCCCGCCCTCTGTGTGAGTGGCGTAGACACCGGGACTCTACACTGGAGTCGGGCTGAGTTCCCGACTGGGCGTGTGCACAGGGGATGGAGTGGGGCCTTGGAGGTCCCTCCAGGCCTCATCCTCGCCCTCCCCTCACACTGCCAGATCCAGAAGCGGCACTCGAGTGGCAGCATGGATGACCGCCCGTCCCTCTCCGCCCGCGACTACGTGGAGTCCCTGCACCAGAACTCCCGGGCCACCCTGCTGTATGGCAAGAACAACGTTCTCGTTCAGCCGGTGAGAGTTCGTCCTGGGCCCAGATCATCCACTGGGGGTCTGGCTCCATGTTATAGAGAAGTTCCCTTTGGCTCCATGTGGCTCATTCATTCATCCATCCATTTACTTACTCACCCATCTATTCGTTCATCTGCCAACATCTCCTCTATCCATTTGTTCTCCATATGCCAGTATTTCCATTTACCCTTTTATCCCTCCACATGCCAGTGTTTCCTGCTGCCGAATCCACCCGTGCATCCACCCACCCATCAGAATCTCCAGCCAGCCAGCCAGCCGCTTCTCTTCCAGTCTCTGTGTCCACCATCCCCGTTCCTGCCTTCCCCACCATCCCTTCATCCACCTGCCTGTGTTTCTATCCATCCTCCCGTCCACCCATCCATCCACCCGTTTGCCCGTTTGTTTTCCAGTCCCTCTGTCCATCTACCTGTTCACTCTTCTGTCTGTGGCTTTGTTCTCTCTCGTTATTCTTCACTGATTCAGCAAACGTTTATACACAGCCTGCTAAGTGCTAGATGCCTAAGGTATCAAAATAAACGTCCTCATGGCTGATATTTGTTAAGCGCTTTCTATGTGTCAGGCACTGTGCTAAATGCTTTTAATTGCATCCGCTCATGTAAACCTCACCACAGCCGTCTGAGGCCGGTGCTGTTATCATAAATGGTAACGCCGAGCCCGCGCAGGTGGAGGAAGGGACGGAGCTATTGTTTGAATCCAGGCCGGCTGGTGCCAGAGTCTCTGCCACTTTCTAGTCACCCCTGTGCCGCTGCACCAGGCCAGGCCCCGGGGATAGGAGATGAGGAAGCACACGGAGCCACTACCCTCATGCGATTTCTCCGTGGCCATCCCCTTCCCGGGAACCTCGGGGTCCGTGTAGCATTTGGGCTCAACTGAGAGGAAGTACAGGGAGATCTGTCCGCCATTGCAGCTCTGTGGTCACAGTTTCGGTCACTCGGTGCCCCTGAGCAGGTCACCTCTCTGTCTGAGCATCAGTGCCCGACCTAATGGGTGCGAGTCCCTGTGTCCTGAGACCTAAGAAGCTGTGAATTTACGACAGAACATTTTTAAACACAGCCATCAGGAAATTAAAATCAGATTAAATTACATGCAGTATTTTACTGCTTGCAAATTTTATTTTGGGCTTTTTGGAAGAGCTCTTTGAGATTTATTTGGATATAGTTTCTTAAAATAATAACATTATTCTGGTAAGCATACCCAAGGGAAAATATAATTGAAATACATTAGTTAAGCCGGTCCTAAAACTGCCGTGGCTGATGTGGCTCAGTGGATTGAGCGCCAGCCTGTGAACTGAAAAGTCGCTGGTTCCATTCCCAGTTAGGCCACGTGCCTGGGTTGAGGTCTGGGTCCCCTGTTGGGGGTTTTCGAGAGGCAACTGTTTCTCTCTTAACACAATGATCTTTCTTTCCCTCTTTCTCCCTCCCCCCCTCTCTAAAAATAAATACATAAAACCTTTTTTTTAAAAATAGTCCTAGCACTACCTTTCAGGATCCCATTTTCTGTATCACTCTCTGACTTTTGGTGCCATTGTCCTTGTTTTTCCACCACGTATCATTTTCTGTGCCATCAAGAGAAAGGACCAACAAACTACAGCCCGTGGGCCGAATTCAGCCCTGCCCCCATTTTTATGAAGCTTTATGGGAACCCAGCCGCACCCACTAGTTCACATCCCGTGTGTGGCTGCTTTCACGCTGCCCTGGCAATGTTGAGTGGGCAGCATCTGAGCCTGTATTGCCCACAAAGCCAGAGCTAGTCCTTGTCTGGCCCTTTAAAAAAAGCTTGCTGACCTCTGACCCAGAGCACCGGCGGTGCGGCATTTCTTGCAGGCATTGCACTCGGTTGTTGATTTTCCAAAAAGTCTCAAATTGGCGGCATCCCTGCAGGTCCTGGCCTTTCCACACACGCGCAGTAACTTTTCAATTCAGAGCTGGGTTGCAGTATAATCTTTCCGAAGACAGTTTAAATAGCACCCACACTGCACATGTGTAGTGACCCCCATGCACCAAACTTAGTGGAAGTGACAGTGTGAATGGCTGTGACCCAGTGTGCGGGGGGTCAGACACTGGCAGTGTCACGGTGGGGAGATGCTGCTGATTGTAAGAGGCATCCTTATTTCAGGGGCATTAAGATGGGAACTGACAGTGGACGAGACTGCTGCAGGCTGGGGTGGGGGAACCGCGATGGTGTGTGCGACCCAGAACCAGGCTGGGTGCACGCCAGCTGCTCGGTACCTCTGTCCCCAAATGTCATTGGGGTGAATTTGGTAGAGGGGCCGTCACCTCTGTGGGTGAGGCTTGGAGACACCCCTCTCCACCTGCGTCCCCACCTGGGATGCAGTCGAGCAAGTGAGAAACTGCAGGCAGACTGGGAAGATGGAGGGCCAGGCTGCTGGGCAGGGAGTATGGTGGGGTATTCGGGGAGGAGCTTCTGGGTCACGTCCAGGGAGTGGGATGTATCTCTCGGCTACTGTATTTTTTCTCCCAGAGAACTGGCTAAAATGATGGTAGGTGAAGGTCTCCTGCTTCAGAAAGGGGGGTGTTGAGAGGGACAGAGCTCCTTCCTGGTTCTGAAGAACCCCCCAGCCCCACCCTTGCAGCAGGGCCCCAGGCCTCAGAGGGGAAGCGTGAGTGTCAGAGCGTGGGGGGTGGGCAGCTTGCACAGCTGGACCTCAGAGCCTGTCCTGCGTGGTTGGCTGCGAACAGCTTTGCTGAGCGTGGCTGCTTAAAAGGAGGCTCGGGGTCTTCCAGATGACCGTGGCTTGGAGGTTGTGGCCCGACCTCTGGGTTCTGGTCCTGTTCACTGTGGACTCTAACCCTACGACCAGGCCTGAGTCCTTCTCTCTCCACAGAGAGACGACATGGAGGCCGTCCCAGGATACCTGTCCCTGCACCAGACCGCCGACGTCATGACCTTGAAGTGGACACCCAACCAGCTGATGAACGGGTCTGTGGGAGAGCTGGACTATGAGAAGAGGTAGGGCGCCATGTCCCTTCCCCCCCGCCTGGCACAGGGACATTTATGCCCTGTCCCTTGGGCCCTGACCCTACCCACTACTCCATCTGGTTGTTGCAGCCACTTGGCCCAGCCTCCCCGTGGCGGTGGCCTCATGGGTCACTGAGGGACTGGGTACCATCTGGAAACTGACTGGAAGAATCTCAGGGTGTGGGAGTTAGGAAGATCCTGGCCAAAAGACAGCCTAGAAATCTCTTAACAAAGATTTCACAAGCCCCAAATTGGCACATATTCCGCTGTCTGCTGCCAACTTTCCCGTCACTTTATGCAAAAGGGAGGCAGGAAGTGTCAGTTGGTGGGCATCTGGTCCAGGGCTGTCCCTCCCGATACCCTGGATTTATGAGACCCAGCCAAGGCTTTGCTCCAGAGAAACTTGGGGCTGGGAGTTCCCTGCTGCAGTGCCCCGTGTCCCGGCACAATTAGGGACAGTTTCAGGAAGAACAAAGGGAAGCCACTGGGCAGAGGTGTGGCAGCCCCATCAGTTCAGCCCGAGGAGTCTTGATTTTGGTGGGGAGAAGCCGTGGTGTCTGCTGCTCCGTGTCCGCATCTGGTCTTACTTTGCCTTTACGTCGTCTTGCTTTCTCAAAAACGTTTGACTGTGAGAGTTTCCAACACAAAAGCAGGTAGGACCGGAGCACCCGTCACCCAGCCCTGACAGCCACCCGCCCTCCTTTCCCCTCTGCACGTCACCCTGCAGCGGCAGGCAGACGTCACAGGGTTTCATCTGTAGATCTGCATCTCAACAGAATGAGGACTCTTTTCAAGGAGTGTGACCAGAGCTCTATTCTTGTGTTCCCTTGACCCTGGGAGGGAGGAGTAGGAGGAAGGAGGGCTGGGCAGAAAGAGCCTCGGACACAGTGCAGTTCTGAGAACGTTTGGCCGGAGGCCCCTGTCGCTCAGGAAGAGGTCGACGCAGGCATCTCCGTGCACTCAGTCCCAGGTGGGAGGAAGCGTGGCCTCGGCACGAAGCTGGTGGTGCACCCAGAGGCGGGGCCTCTGGAGCCATTGCTTGGCTCTGCTCCCCACAGCAGGGTCGCATGAAGGAGACCTGAGCAGTGCCTTCCTGGGGCTGCCCCCAAGCCCAAGTGCCTGTGGCCCCACCTCCCATTGTGTTCAGAGGGGAAAAACAGTCTGTGTCAAGATAGCGGTAGGCTCTGAGCTAAAAATCGCAAACCTTGAGTAAATCGCAGGGACCACTATCCACTAGGCACTTTGTTCAGGCGTCAGAGCCGTGTTGAGCCCTTCCAAAGATGTGATTCCACTGAACCCTCACAGCAACACTGTGCAGCGGGTGTTCTCATCATCCCCACTTTCAGAGGAGGAAACTGAAGCTCAGTGAAGCCTTCAAGTCACACTTTTGGAACCCGTGAAGTTAAGGCTGTTGAGTGGCTCTCCTAACTCCTGCCCATGGACATAGGGTGGCCTGAAGTTAGGGTCAGAGTTAGTCAGGGCTCAGATACCTGTGACAGAAAACCAAGCTCAAGCTGACTTAAGCATTTGTGCATGTGAACTGAAAAATCTCGGGGGTGGCAGCTTCAGGCAGGGCTGGATCCAGGGACTTGAATGAGGAAGATTCGGACACTTTCCATCTCTTGTCTCTGTTTCCCTGACGCCACTCTCAGGCAGGCTTTTTTTTTGTCCCCCTCACATCTCCAGGCTTCTAGCATCCTGACCACCACTCTCCCAGCAGAAAGGAGCCTCTTAGCAGTAATTCTAACATAAATCCAATAACTGAATCTTATTGGTTCTGCTTACATCACGGGGCCACCCGCCGCTGAACCAATCACTGTAGCCAGAGCAGTGGAATATGCTGATTGGTCAGGCCTCTGTCAGGTGGCTGTTCCTGGAGTTCAGGGGTGGAAGGTGTGTGAGGCGGGCCTCAGCCACGTGGACTGGGGCAAGGGGGGAGGGAGTCCTTAGAAAGTTGGGGCTGAAGAAGGGGGCGTGGGGTCTGGGGAGACTGTGATACACATGTTGGGGACAAGCGGGGCCTGGTGGGAAGGGTGGAGGAGCCCCTGGGCGTGGTCCTCTGGAAGCGGGCAGACACCCTGCAGGTCCAACCCCCCACCCCTTTTAGCGTCTACTGGGACTATGCCATGACCATCCGCCTGGAGGAGATTGTCTATCTGCACTGCCACCAGCAAGGTAGGGGCTGCTGTGGGGGCACAGGGCTGGGGCGTTCCATCTGGACCCCCTGCCCGCCCCACCCCCTCGTCGCCTGCGCAGCCTCCGACAAGGGGCTTCTCACTGAGCCTGGGTTTCCTCTCAGTGGTGTGACTAAGAGGAGCAAGCGATGTGTATAGGGGCTGAGCATCAAACTGGGGTGTTGGTTGCTATTACTCAGTGTTTCTGAGTTCCAGGCTTGGTTCTGAAAACGTACATGCTTGTTATTTAATCAACACCACAGTCCAGTGATAGGGGCCCTGTCATTCCCAGTCCTCAGGGGAGGAAGCAGCGTGGCACACAGACACACAGCCCGTACGTTCCAGAGCCTGGACTTGAACCCAGGTCTTTGTCACTCCAAAGTCAGTGCTCCACAGACTGGGATTAATAACTAGAGTCCCCCTTTAAAGCTGAGAGAAGGTACATTCATAACAAGCAGACAGTCATCCTGCTCTGGAAAACAGGGGGTCTTTGGCCCACCAAGACATAAAACCTTTCAGCGTATTTAATGAGATTGACCTGAGTTCAAATCCAGGCCCTGCCACTTACTAGCTGTGTGACTCTTGGCAAGATACATAACCTCTCTGAGCCTCGGCTTTATCGTTTGTAGAATAGGCAATAACATATCTTACGTTTTGAATACTACACCATAACATGGCTCCTTTAACGCGATGTGCTTACGTCCAGTAAGTGCTCTGTGCAGGCGAGCGGCAGTTAACCGCTGCCCCGAGGAGGGGTAGATCTGAAAACCTCCATACAAGAGTAGGTCCTGTAGATCCATAGAGGGTGTTTGGGGGCATTGGCGGGCGGGTGAAGGGAGGCCAGCCACGTTCCTCTTGACCGTGTCCTACAGCCCCCAGTCAGCAATGATGGGAGGTGGGATGAAGGGGACTCTGGGGAGGCAAAACTGCCCCGGCCTTGGTCCAGGCCTTCGCCAGAGCCTCAGAGCAGGTCCACGTGTCTGGCTCGGCATGCCTGGGGCAGGGGGGTGTTAGCCGGGAGGGCCCGTCACCACGCCTCATAGTGACTTCCTGCCGGGTCTTCTGTGCTGGGTCGTGGTGGCAGTGGACAGCGGCGGGACAGTGGTGCTGGTCAGCCAGGATGGGATCCAGAGGCCGCCCTTCCACTTCCCCAAGGGAGGGCACCTCCTGCAGTTCCTCTCGTGCCTGGAGAACGGGCTGCTCCCTCACGGGCAGCTGGACCCCCCGCTCTGGTCTCAGCGGGGGAAGGTGAGTGATCGTGGGGGCAAAGGGCGGCTGGGGGTGGGCAGCCGTGGGCAGTGGTCGTTCTTGCCCCTTGGCCCTCATGTGGCTTTGTGGGCTCACTCGCACCCCGTCGAGACCCTTGGGCCATGCTGCTGGGGGATGGGTGTGTTCCAGGGACTGTGCACTGGGACATGTTCTTTCAGGGCAAAGTATTTCCTAAACTGCGCAAGCGAAGCCCTCAGGGCTCCGCCGAGTCCACATCCTCAGACAAGGAAGACGACGAGGCCACGGATTACGTGTTCAGGATCGTCTACCCCAGCCTGCAGTCGGAGTTCGGTGAGCCACCCCACCCCTGGGCCCAGGGAGCCACCTGCTGGCAGGTCCCAGAACTGACTGAGGCCTTTGCAAATAGGGGGCCAGAGGTCTGGATTCTGGGACCTGCAGGGGGCCTGGAATCAGGAAGGTTATGTCTTGGCAGCTTCAGTTTCCCCCCAGATGAGAACAAATAACCACTCTCTGCTTAGCTGATAATGATGCCAATGCTGCTGGCCAGGATATGCATGGGGCAGCGGCCATGAGGTGGGCTCTGGAATCCTGGTTGAACTTGGGCAAGTCGCTTTAACTCAGTGCCTCGGTTTCACCATCTGTGAAATGGGGGTGTGGATAGCACCTACTTCAGAGGGCCTTTGGAAGGATTAAATGAGATAAGGCACTTTGCACAGAGAACTCCCAAGTGTTAGCGGCTGTTATTTAACATGTTGTAAGGGTTCAATGGGGTACGGAGGTAATCAGTGCACAGCCCATAGAATAAGGCCTTGCACACAGTAGGCACTCAGTAAATGACAGAGAAGCAGAGTGAAGCAAAGCACTCGGCACTAGCACAGGAGGTGATGATTATTAATACATCCGGCAATTTGCTGGTGACCGCCATGAAACAGATGCCTAGTGAGTGGAGACTGTTGCTATTAAGATTGTTATCACTGCGGGCTGTTGTTAGGAGTAAGCACATTAATACTTGAAAAGTTCTTGGAAGGAGGCAGGCACTTATGAGGCACTGTATGGATGTCTGTTAAACAAATCAGTATTACGTTATAGGTCCTTTCCGTTAACCTCATTTTCTGTAACTCTCTGGGGCCCCAGTGGTCCCATTTGCTGGGTAATGGCTCTGAGCTTCCCTTTGCTTCAGTGGCCTCAGCTGGGCAGTGAGGGGCTCTTTTGAAAGCAGGCCTCCTTCCCGGCAAGGTTGAACAAAGTTTGCCAGGTCGCTTAGTACTCCTCCCTCATCCACCACTGAGGTGGTTGGGGTTTGGGACAGTAGGTCTAATGTGGCTGAGTTAGTGTGTTTTTATTCATGGCCCGTTGGGAGTAGAGTCTCATGTTGCTGTGTCATTAAGAGCCACAGAGTGTCCTGATGTCTTCATCACCATGTCCATTCCTGCCCAGGATCAGGGTCTGGAGCCACCCCAGGCTGTCCATGGTTTGCAGCCCCACCAGAAAGCTGATGCATTTGTGAGGACATGATGGCCCTGGGGCCACCATCCCAGAAAACTCACTCCACGGGGGCTCATCCTCCAACAAATTACGTGTAGGCTCTTGCTGGAAGCCGGGCTGGGTGGTGGATGTCCCTTATTTGGGGAAGATCAACGTTGGCCTCTGTGGCCCTGCACATGCCAGTGGAGGAATGCCAGCCGTGCCCACCCCTGCCCTTCTGTGCACGCCACCCCACTGCCAGCTCCAGACTTGGGGTCTCTTTGCCCGAGGGGTTTCTCTGGCCACCTCGGTTTCTGCCCGTGGCTGAGGCGCAGAGCAGTGCTGGAGAGCCAGTGCCTGGCTCCCTCCCCATTGTCAGTGGAGGAGACTCTGAAATGCGCTCTGCCTGGCTCCCAGAGGCCCCCAGGGGATCGAGCCCCAGTTGCCCTGGGGACAGGATCTCCGGGTCTCATCCCCTGGGTTGGAATTTCAGCTCCACCACTTTCCAGCTGGGTGGTCTTGGGCATGCTGCTTAGATCCTCCAGGCCTCCGTTTCCTGACCTGTGAAAGGGGTCGTACTTGAGCTCAGTGAGCTGTAGCCGTTGTTAGTGGAAAGAGAGAGGGGGGACTTCAGTCAAAAGGACCAGCCGTGCCAGTTACTGCCTGGGAACCTTGGCTGAGTAAGTTGTTCGTCACTCTGAGCCTCAGTTTTCTCTTCTACAAAATGGGAGAAGTGCATCCCTCGCCGGGTCGTTCAGGGGGTAAGGCACTCCTCTGTCCAGCATCGCCCCAGCACAGAGGAGGCATTTCACAAATACCACTGTCCATTCTTCCTCTCATCTCACACAGTACCTGGGAGCTGTGGGGGGCAGGGTGGGGAAAGGTTCGAGCCCCCAGAAACAGTTTCTTCTGGTCGTTCCAGCGTTCTGCCCACCTCAGACCTTCCATCTCACCAACGCTTTCTGTTTTGTGCCTCAAGTTGTTGCCGACCCTGTGGGCAGCACGTCCCCCGTCTCCGTGGGCCCTGCCTGGATGGCGGTTTCCGTGGGCCGGTCCGTGCTGGTGGTGGCCAGAGACAGTCAGTGGGCGCAAAGCAGATGGGACACCACCCTCCCCATGCTGGGCTTGAAGCAGCAGCCCCCAAGTAATGCCTGGATCCCCCATTCCTGGGGCTGGGGGCCAGCCACCTCTGCCATGTTGTCATTTGAGCGCTGGTCCCAGTGGAGGTGGAGGCGAGAGACAACCTGCTGCCCTTGTGCGGTCCCGCCTGTGCCCTGCAGGAGGCAGCATGGAGTGTCGTGGGTTTGGTAGGGAAGGGATCCACTGGCGATGCCTACGGGGTCGGGAGGCGGGGGGAAGCGCTGGGGACAGAGCGTGCTCGCCACACCTGGGCGCAACTGGTCACTGTTTTTCTGAGATGGATGAAGAACTGGGGCCGTGTTTCTAGAACATACAGGGCTTGCTGGTCTTTCTCTGCGAGCTCATTGGAGAGTCTGCTGGGGGGGGGGGATGTAGTGTAACAACTTGCAGTTGCTCCCAAAACCTCATTCTCGGGGCAACTTTCTACGGTGTCATCAGGTAGGAGCTGACCCTGTCCACCATGGAGCTCTGATGACAAGTAGGGCCGAGTCCATTATGCCCCCGCCCCTTGGAGCCTGGGGGGAGAGGCCAGGCACTCCCCCCCATCCTTGAGGAGGAGTAGCACATGGGGCAAATACACATCCTCCTGATTTGCCAGCTCAGGGCTCGGCACATGGCGGCCCACAGGACACATTCAGCCTCAGCTGTACAGCCGTGAGCTGAGAGCGGTTTTTACATTTTTTAATAACTGAAAAAAACTCAAATCAGAATATATTTTTTGACAGGTGAAAATGGCATGAAACTCACATCCCAGTGCCCGTAAATAAAGTTTTCTTAGAACACACCCACACTCATTTGTTTACATTTTGTCCATGGCGACATTTGCACTGTGACAGCAGAGTTGAGCGGTCACGATAGCAACCAGGTGGCTCACAAGCCCCCAAATATTTTCCTCCTGGCCTTGTGCAGAACGTGTTTCCTGAGCCTGGTGCTAGAGAAGGTAATTTTTTTTGCGCTTGTCTCAATCTGCCAAGCAGAGTTAGCCCTAGAAACTGTCATGTACACGTCACTGGTTTGTTCTGCAGCATCACAGATGCTGCGGTTTTCCCAGAGCTGGGAGAGAAAGCAGGGAGGGAGACTGAGCTGTGTCCTGGGGGCAGCTGATCAGGCAACACCGGACCTTGTTGGTTCTCAAATGCAGCCGCTCTTTCAAAATGGTTCCTGGAACACAGGCTCCCAGGCTGTAGCACCAGAGGGTTTTAACTCAGGGGGTCAGGGGTGGGATACAGGCGTATGACACGATAACAAGCCGCCTTCATGACGGTGGGGGGTCGCCGGCCTGTCTGAGGCTGGTCGGTGGAGCCGCTGTTCGGTTCAGGACCATGGACAGCGCCGGCGCGCGCCTCCCCGGAAGACTCCGCTGGTTCCTGCCCTCGTGGGCCCTCTCTCTTCAGATGGGTCAGGCTCCCTCTGTCCCAGCAGCAGAGGCTCTCCCACCCAGCGAGTCTGCCTGTGGGGACCGGAGACTATCCGCTTTCCCCTGAAACCCCCAGAGGGGCCCCTTCCTTTAGGTCTGCCCCCTGTGAGGGTAGCTGAGTGACAACATGGCGCGAGGCTTGGACTGCTCTGGGGACGGGGCCTGCTTCCTTGGCTCTGGTCTCTCTCTGTGTTTTCTCCCTGTGTCTTTGCTGTCATCAGCTCTGTCTGTCTGCCCAGGGCCCCAAATCTTGGTGGTGGCTTTCATTGGATCAGGTGGGCTCAAGGACTTGGGTCAGACAATGATTGGGGTCGCTGTTTCCCACTGTGACATTCAGGGGCTTTTTCTCTCCCTGTGCTGGCTTAGGAGTGAGCTGCGTGTTTGGGGGTGAGGCTCCTGTAACCCACATAGGCTCACCCAGGGCTGTTCCTCTGCCCCTTCTGCCCACCCCAGTGCCCCAGGACCTGATGGATGTCTCCGTGAACAACCTGCCAGCCCTGTGGCAGCCCAGCCCCCACAAGTCCTCCTGCTCGTCCTGTTCGCAGAGTGGCTCGGCGGATGGGAGCTCAGCCAATGGCTGCAACCACGAGAGGTGGGAGGGGCTTGAGCTGTGGGAGGAGGAAGTGGGAGGATTTACCAAAGATCTGGAGGTGGCCATTACTCGCCTTGCACTGACTTCAGAAGCTCTGGGGTCATCCAGGGCTAGGTTAAACCGTACCCTTGTCAAGGCCTGGCTGTTGGAGCTTCCTTGCGGGCGTCAGTCAGGATGAGCAAGGTGTGGCACCGCAACAAACAGTCCTGCAATCTCCGGGGCTGTTACAGCAAAGGTTGATTTGTCACGCGGGCCGTGTGTCTGTTATGGGTCAGGTGGGGACTCTTCTGTCTGCACCTTAAAGGTCCCTGCTGATGGAGCCGCCACCCCCTTGAATACTGCCAATCACAGTGACGAGGGAAAGGCGGCCTGGAGGGACTTTTAACCAGCAACTCGGTGCTGTAGCCCAAATGAGACACCTGTCATTGCCACTCACACCTGTTCACGAAGGACCAGGAAGTGCATTTCTCCCGTGCTCCTCGGAGGCAGAAACCAGAAATGATGCTTAATGACAGCCACACACACCTCGGTTTGCTCCTCCACCAAATGGGGACACGGATGCTTATTTTCTTGGGGCCATAGTAAGGAAAGTTCAAATGAAGGTTCGTAGTGGCTGACACGTGGTACTTGGCACATGGTAATGCTCACTGAGTGACATACTGTTTTACCGTATGAAGTTAAATCCCTAGGTCAGCTCTTCCCTTGCATAGAGAGCTTTGGGCTCTACCCAGCCCGCTGATGAGAATGGTCTTACTTCCCCCTCAACCCAGCCTTCTGGGTCTCTGTCCCAATGGGTGGTCAGTCTTCAGCCGTAGGAACATCAAGGGTGGGGCCGCATTTAAACTGTTGAAGCCTTCGAAGCCCTGGTTTTCAGCATGTGGTCTCCGGAAACATCATCACCTGGGCAGATTCTCAGGCCCTCATCCCAGGCCTGCTGACGCAGAATCTGCACTTAACAAGATCCCGAGATCACGTGTGTACTTGCAAGTCCAAGAAGCGCCGTTATAACTGGAGAGTTTCCCATTTTAATGGGCATCAGACTCACCCCGGGGAGGCAGCAAACCCTGCTGGTTCCTGGATAGCTTCCTAGAGGCCCTGCTTGAGTTGGAGAAATTCTGAGTGATTATGGGGTGGTGGTCTGCGGACCACTGAAAAATGCTGTTCTAACCTAGTACCTCCTCTCATTGTATCTGCTTACACACCTCTACTAACAAGGAGCTCACCACCTTGCAGATAGCCAGGTACACTGTGGGACAGCTGTCCGTGAGATGCTGTTCTCGTGTAATCTGAGCAAGCCTGAGCCTGATCAACCTGAGGGCACCAAGAGAGTGTCTTTAAAGTTTCATGTCTCCATGTGTAGCCCATGGCATTTAGTTCAGCTGTGCCTCCCCATGTCTCCTGGATTTTGTTGGGTGTCCCCCGAATGTCTTCAGGGTAAATATGCAGATATTGCTGCATTGTGTTCTTCACAAGGATGCACAATGCTCCCTTCAGCAGGCCTTGTTTTTTCTTTTTTCTCCAACAATGCTGGGGCCTTATTCCTCTCTCCTCTTTCTGCCAAAATGCCCCTCAGAATTCCCATGCAAGAGAAATTTCTGAAGCATCACTGACTTTGCAGACAGCCAGACTCTGATTCCCCATCTGGCTCTGTTTCGGTCAGTCGGGTCACTTAGAAGTCAGAACTCTTTCTGAAAAGTGTCAGGAACCAACTTCAAACTTGTTTAAGTAAAAAAGGAAAATCTGCGACAGAATTGAGACATCCACAGGTGTAGTGGCTTCAGGTATGGCTGGGTCCAGATACTCAAAACAGGAACCTCTGTTTTTTTTTAGCTCTTGCCTCTGTTTGCCCTATGATGGTTTCATTCTCAGACTGGCCCTTCTGTGCAGTAGCAAAAATGAATGCCAGCGGCCACTGCCCCATATCTCATTGGCTTAGGAACTCAATCAGGGAAAAGAGTGTCTGTTTCCCGGTTCCAACAACAGTCCCAGGGCTGATTCTCATTGGCCTGGGTTGGATCACGTGACCACCTCTTACCCAATCACTGTGACTCCGACCTGAGTCAAGTACTGGGTAGAATCAGCCCCACCCAAGTCACTGGGACAGAGTTGGGCAGCGACTCCTGAGCTGATGGCAGAAGGGCAGTGAGACTGTGTGGGTAGGAAGGACACCCCGCAGTCCCCTTGACCGGTTCATTTTAATCTGCTCCTAGAGATAACAAGCTGTGCTCCTCCTCTCCAGGACAGCTGGGCTGCGTGTGGGTCCAATCTAAGTGTCTCCCTTTTCCTCCACCTGCAGGGCTCCCCTGAAGCTCCTCTGTGACAATATGAAGTACCAAATCCTTTCCAGAGCCTTCTATGGATGTACGTATTGACCTCGTTTGCCACTGTGGTCTCCAGGGAGCGCTCGTTGAGTGCCTACTGTGTGCCAGCAATGTCAGGGGAAGGAGCCTGGCTCTGCAGTCTGGGCCGCTGCTCCTCTGTTTCCTAGATGCCTGGTTTTGGTGAAGCTACATTAACGTCTCTGAGCCTCGACTTCCTCATGTACAGATTGGGGATAAACATTATCCTTTGGTCCTAAGAGAGGGCAGTGAACAGTGGGGTTTCTTGGTGGCAAGCATGTGGTGTAATCACCGTTGCATTCCTAGTGCCCACCTTAGAGTGTTTTCAGGGCTGGATGAGACACGTGTATAAAGCCCTGAGCACCCAGCGTTGCCCGTCACGGGTGCTCAGTAGTTGTCAGCTGCCTTCCCCCGTGGGTAGGAGCAGAAGGGAAAGGTGGCCTGGTCTCTTCTAAAAAAACTTAAACGCTAAATTCATAATATTAGTACTCTGATTGTTTCATTGTAACACGAGGAGACTAAGGCATAGAGGCTAAGTGGGTTGCCCAGGGTTACACAGCTCATAAGCCCCAGAGCTTGGACCGAAACGCAGGCCCTGCCTGCCTGCACACGCTCTTGTTTTTTCTACTCTGTCCTGTCAGTTCTCAGCAGGTGTGGGATTGTAGGAAAGTGTGAACACAGCCTGCGCTGGCCCGTGAGAGAGCCACGCGGGTTCTATCGCAGAGTGTCCGGGGAGGCGGGGAGCACATGAGGTCTCCAAGATCGAGGTATTTGCCTGTTCTGTTACCGCTCATCCCCAGAGCGCAATGCAGGGCCAGGCGCGGAGCAGACAATGGACGAGTGTTTATGGAACCCAAAGGGAAGAGCTTCCTGGAGGAAGGGGAGGGTGTGGAGAGGGGTCTTGAATGGCACCATCACACGATGTGGCTCATCCCTGATGGTGGTTGAGAGCCTAGGCTCTGGAGCCAGGCAGTTTGGGTTCAAATCCCAACTCCCTGTTTCCGAGCCGTGTGACCTGAGCAAGTGACAAAACCAGTCTGTGCCTCAGTTTCTTCATCTGTAATCTGGGGATGATAAGGACACCTGCTATGGAGAGAATTAAATGAGTTAGGTTATGTAAGCTCTGGGGACAGCTCCCTGTTGACGTAGTATTCGCTGTGTAAGGGTTACCTGTTACATCATCGTCGTCATCGTCCTCATTGTCATCCTCATCATTGCAATTATCCCCATTGTTGGTAGGGGCAAGTCCTCAGGCTCTGGAAGACCCAGGGTCCTCTCTCAGGATACGATGGTGGGGGAGAGCCGGAAGAAAGGGACTCATTCAAACGAACACAAACTAGTACTTGCTGAGTGGCCCTTGTATGATGGGTGCTGTGCCCGGGGTGGATCGGGTGAAGGTTGGCAGGCAGGGTCGTTTTTGAAGGCAAACTGGCACCCTCCGCATCGCGGTCATGCTTGCCAGGACCCTCCTGACCCAGCCCCGCCTCCCCCACCCTCTTTCGGCGTGGACCAGAGGCGCCCACGGGCATGGTGAGCATGCAGGGTCGCAGCCCCCTCTCACCTCCAGCCTGTGCATTAAATGCCTTGGATTCTGGCAGAGGAGGTGGCGTCACCCTGAGCGAGGTTGAGAGAGGCGATAGGACCTCCCTGGGGTCACAGAGCTGTTCAGCAGTCAAGCCAGCAAATGACTGTACCCCTCTGAGCCTAACCATCCTTACTTGGAAATCGGCTGGTGAGAACTAGCTGGGTTGTGAGGGTTCAGTACGGTTGTCGACAGTTCTTGGGGGACGCCAGGTAACAAGGCCAGAAGGGCTGGGTGGTGGATGATGACCCTGTCCCTCTCTGCCCCTGCAGGGCTTGCGTACTGCAGACACCTGTCCACCGTGAGGACCCACCTGTCGGCCCTGGTCAATCACAGGATCGTGTCTGCGGACCTGCCGTGCGACGCTGGACGTGGGCTGACGGCCGGCATCTGGGAGCAGTACCTGCGGGACAGCTCAGTAAGGCTCGGCCCGGGTGGCCCACGGTGGGGCAGAGACGACAGGGGGCAGGGACAGGAGACAGACCCACCTGCTCGTGGTGGGTCAAGGATGCTGTGCCGTCTTTGAGTTCTTCATCCCCAAATTAAAGGCCCCTCCTCTTCTTGAGAGTTCCAACCCCCATGGCCCGCTTCCGCCCATTGGGGTGAGGATCAAGGAGGGTGGAAAATACACATCCTCATCTAGAAGGAGTAAAAACCAGTCAGTCACTAAGCTTTCATTAAGCATCAGCTGTATGCTCCATCCCGCGCAAGGTGCTGTGAGGCCCCCTCGAGAAGGGATTCATGATCCAGTTGAGTCTCCTTGGAACAGTGAGAGGAGCTACGTGAGAGGGAGACAGCTGGGCCCGGAAATCCGCGCCCCCGTTCGAAACTCTTCCTCCTGCCTCTGTGTTAGCGCCCGAGATTCTACAGTTTGGATATTTCACATGGAGATTTCCGAGCTTTTCTTGCTTAGACTCACACGTGTCCCTGAAGGAAAAAATGCGTATGTTTGAAAAAAAAAAAGTGTTGTAGTTGAATACTTTAGGAAATAAGATGAAACAGCTTTCCTGGATGATTTTTTTGAACCCTGACTATGCTAACGTGCTTGCCACACTCAGGAAATTGTGGGCGCCTTCGAGGGCACAGGCAACACCCCCTCAGATGCGTTTGGCCACAGAGGCCTTTGTTAGATCCCTCCCTCGGCTGGTGGCAGGTGGGATCCACTTTGAAAGATGCTGGTGTAACTGCTGCCGAGAGCAGGCCTTGGGAAGGCACAGCCGCTTCCTCCACGCTGGTAAACCCTGTGGCTCCAGCAGCCGGCGCCTTTCCACCCGGCCTGGGGAGGCCACGCTGGCGCACACCTGGTGCCAGCTGGCTTCCCCGTGGTGGGGAAGGGGCTCTGCCCTGTGTTGATCTGGGATTGCGGGGGGACTTGGTGAGGAAAACAAACTCGTTCCCAAATCTGCACAAACAGAAGGGTGGTTTCACATTTTTGCCCAAAACAACTGCTTTTCTAAATTTCAGGAGGAATGCCTATTGACTGGAACGATTCAGAGAATGAAGAAATCAAATTGTGCATAAGGAATAGACATTTTTTATGTCTTATTTTTATCTTTACTTTTTGGCCGTAAAGACAGGTTTTATTCAGGACTACTGCAAGGGGGGAGCCAGACATCAGAATGGAACTTACATTCAGCCATTGATTTGCGGCCAGTGAGCAGAGGGAGGGGCCAGTGGACAGATGGCACTCCCAGGAGACATCGAGTGTGGGGACTCTCGTGGAGGACAGGCCCGCGATGCATGAAGGGTGGGGGTGACGGTCATGATCAGATATCCAGGATCTCTGACGACAGGGTCCTTGCTACCCCTGGGCCAGGGAGGCGGGGACAGGGCCCAGGAATGAGGCCTGGTCAGCAAGAGGGCTCAGAGGAGCCAGTCTGGGGTTTGGCTCTGCAGGAGCGTCTTTCACAGGACAATTAAAACCATGTCTTTGCCCTGCCCCTCTGGGTCGGTCCCCTGCCTCCCTGAACAGGACTGGTTGGTGTAGGCCCTACCAGATGTTGTCTACGCTCGCACACCCCCAAACACAAATATATCTATATAGACAGATCTGTAGTCTTATTCTTTTAATGAGGTGACATACTTGTATGTTAAGTAACCAACTTACTTCTGTGTTAAGGATGTACTTTCAAATCTCTAGGTGAAATGCTGAACATTAGTGCTCTGGCACCTGGTGGGTGGGTGGGCCGTAATTTATTCTAACTCTTCCCTAATGACAGACGTCAGGCCCCTCCCTTTTTACGAAACCATGTCAAACAGTGCTGTCGTTGCCGTCTGTATACGCATAATCCTTTCTGTACTAGTGTTTTTAGTGTGTGAGAAGATTCCTAGAAATGAAATTGACTGATGTGCATTTAACATTTAAATAGCTGTGCCAGCCTGCTTCCTGCAAAGGTCCTGATGTTCCCCACCCCTCCACCACGAGAGCACACGTTTCCCGAGGAGTCAGAAAGATTTATACACATCTGGGCTCCGCTCCAGCTTTGCTGAGGGAGCACCTCTGGGAGTGGAGCCCGAGAGTTTATGTCTCTTTGAAAGTTCCCCAAATGCTTCTAATCTCCCCTGTTTAAAAGCACTGATCTGAGGACAAATCAGTTGACTTAGTCAATCAGTCACAAATGAGTATTTCTCATCTGCTGTTTTTGCAGTCCTTTTACAACCGGTCTGGCCATGATTTCCCTGTTCCTGGTTTCATTGTTGCATTAGGGTAGAGCTGCAGTAAGAGTCTCTGCTCTTTCAGACACCACAGGGGTATATTTCTTGCTCACTGAACATTCCCACTGAATGGGTACCTCTCTACCCTCCAGAGCTGGCTGTCAGTGTCGTGGCCCCTCCATCCTCCAGGGACTGGGGGCCATCTGCTTCCAGGGAGCAGAGGGGAAATGGAGAGTGTGAGGGGAATACTCTGGCTTCTTCAAAGCCCTGGCCTGGGAACACCTCACATCACTTCCTTTTGCATCCTATTGGCCAGAGTCTAGTCACATGGTCATACCTAACTGCAAGGGAGGCTGGGAAATGGAGTCCAGCTATGGATTCCAGAAGAAAAGGATGTGGGTTTTTGATGAAGAGTTCACAGTCTCCACCATAAATTAGTCCTCTCATTTTTAAACAGCTTTGACAAGGCCGTTTACATAATACGAACCCACATTCCCAGCAGGGACAAAAAGAGTGACTGTTTTTGCCCTTGTGGTTGAATACATCGAAGACTAGCACTAAGGTGTGCAATATGCTTTTAATTTTGGAGCGTGGAGTAAAGCAGCAAGAGGGAACAGGACCCCAGTGCCCTTCAGGGCAGCCTCGCAGCGGTCATTGGCACCTCACACACACAGATGGGACCTGCTGCCGGTCCTTCGGCCTCACTAACTGCATCCGCAAAGCCTTTGCCCGAAAATGAATTTTTAAAAAATTAGAGAAAAATCTCCACGGCAGAGCAAACAGTTGTTAAAGTCATCCTCCTGTGCTCCCCGGTTAGTAAGTGTATGCAGAACCAGCCGCCAATGTCCACTGTGCACTGTACTCATTTGCTTTAAGACAGTTTTCTTAGAGCTTTCGTGAAGATTAAAAACTCCAAGATGGTGTTCTCAAATGAGGACGGCATACATAATTGACCAAAATTTAAGTAGAAATGTAAATTCATTATACACTGGCTTTTTTTTTTTTTTTTAACAAAATGAGTTCACGCTAGACGTGATCTATACCTCGTTTTTTCCACTTACCAACACACATCAGGCACCATTGCACATGGGCGCTGGCAGACGCACCCCTGCCCTTTTGACTCCGAGATGTCTCCCTGCTGGGGGGGTGCCGTCTTCCTGTCGGGGACCCCAGGGTTTGTTCTGTCCTAACGTGGCATAGTGGACATTGGGTACATGCAGCTGTGCTCCTTCACGGCAGGGTGTCTGAGAACCAGGTCTGGGAAGCAGAGCTGCCGGGGCGCTCGGTCTGCCCCGGGGTTTCTGTTGACTGCCCCCTCTGCTCGCCCCACTGCCCACCGCAGAGCTACGAGGAGCAGGAGCTGCTGCGCCTGGTCTACTACGGGGGCATCCAGCCCGAGATCCGCAAGGCCGTGTGGCCCTTCCTGCTGGGCCACTACCAGTTCGGGATGACAGAGAGAGAAAGGAAGGAGGTTAGTCATCCCCATGGGCAACCAAAGGAGCCAGGTACGGTGGGGCTGGGGAGCTCTGGCCCCACATGGGACCAAGGTCTGGCAGAGGGATGGCGGAGCCAGGGAGCTCGAGGGGGGCTCTGTCCAATAGAAATACGGCATAAGCCACAGATGCCATATTTTTAAATAAACTTTGTATTTTGAGGTAATTGTAGGTCCACATGCAGTTGTAAGAAATAATGCAGAGGGCCATCATGTGTCCTGTGTCCAGTTTCCCCCAATAGTGACATCTCGTAAAACTACACGGTACAGCATCACAGCCAGGGTGTTGACAATGGCACTCTACCCATCTTATTCAAGCTTCCCGGCTTACTCGTACTTGTTCATCTGTGTGTGTGTGTGGTTCCATACAGTTCTGTCACACATGGAAGTTCGTGGGTCACCACCACACTGAGCTCTTCTGGGGCTATGAGGATCCTTGTGCCTCCCACTCACCCCCGTCCCCAGTCCTCAGAAACCACTAACCTGTTCTCCACTTTTTGTAACTTTGTCCTTTCAAGAATGGTGAGTAAATGGGATCACACAACAAAGGACTTTTTGGGCTTGACTTTTCCACCGAACGTAATTCTCTGGCGAACCATCCAGGTCGTCATGTGGGTCGACAGTGGGCTCTCTCTCATGCTGGGCAGTGTTCACCTCCCCACCTGCTGGTGGGTAGGGGCTGTTGCCAGTTTTTTGGCTGTCACAACTCAATGTGCAGTGAGCCTTCATGTGTGGGTTTTCACATGAGCGTCAGTTGTCACTTCTCAGGGATACTTGCTCAGGAGTTCAGTTGTCAGGTCTGGTAGTTAGTTTTATAAGAAACTGATAAATGCCTCGTTTTGCACGCCTGGTTTTATAAGGCACTGGCACACTTTTGCAGTGGCTGTGCTGTTGTATATTTCCACCAGCAATGTGTGGGTTATCCATAATGCATCCTCGCCAGGGCGTGGTGGTGGTACTGATTTTTATGTCAGCCATTCACACAGGTGTGCAAATGGTGTGTCAGTTTCCCAAGTGGCTAGTGACATTGAACATCTTTGCACGTGGTTGCTTCCCATCTGTGTGTCTTTGGTGAAGTATCGACTAATGTCTTCTGTCCATTTTCGAATTGAATTACTTGCTTTTTTACCCTTGGATTTGAGAGTTCTTTATGTACTCTAGATACGAATTCATTGTTGGACTTATGGTTTGCAAGTGTTTCCTCCCAGTTTGAATTTTGTCTTTTCATCTTAACAGGGTATTTTGCATAACAGACTTTAAGATTTTTGATGAGGTTCGATCTATCAGTTTTTTTCCTTGATAGATTGTGTTTTTGGTGTCAAAGTCTTAAGAACTGTTTGTCCTAAATCCTGAAGGTCTTCTATTTCTTTAAAAAAACGTTTCTAGTTTCACTTTTTCCGGTTAAGTCTGTGACGCACTTTGCAGTCATCTTTGTGCACTGTGTGTGGTTTGGGTCGAGGCTCACTCTTGCCTGTGCAGGTGCGGCCGCCCCAGCACCGCATGTGGACAGGGCTCTTCTTCCTCCATTGAGCTGCTCCGGCATCTTAGTCCCAGATCAGTGGGCACGTGAGTGGGGGTCTCTGCTCCGCCCCATTGACATGTACTGCACTGTATTAGTGATCTTCGGCCAACACCACACTGTCGTTTTAAATGTTTTAGTAATTGCACTTTTAAAAGTGAAAAGAAACTGATGCAATTAATAACTTTACATTTATTTTGAAATAAAAGTTCACAAGGCATAGCAATAGTAATACTATAGAGGTGCCCTGACTGGTCTGGCTTATGGGTTGGGGCATCGTCCTGCAAACCGAGGAGTCTCCAGTTCGATTCCCAGTCAGGGCACACGCCTGGGTGGTTGTGGGCTAGGTCCCCGGTTGTGGGCGCTCGAGAGGCATCCGATTGATGTTTCTCTTGCACATTGGTTCTCTCCCTCTCTTTTTTTCTCCCTTCCCCTCTCTCTAAGGGTAAGTAAATAAATACCTTTTTAGAGACTAATAATAATTATATAGAAACCCTCTATACCCATCACCTGGCTTTTCCGAGTGAAAACTGAACTGCAGTGTGTTATCAGACCAGAACATTAATGTCAACAGAATACCACTTGCTAAAATACACACTCTGTTACCACTCTCCCCAGGTTTTGCATCTGCTCATGTGTGTGTGTGGTACACGTGTGTGCCTTTTCATCAAAGTGACATGAGTTTTAATAATATACCTTATTTAACCCTGTGTTACCCTTTCAGCATGTAGCAATAGGAAAGTTGTTAATGAGATAGGAAGGGAGGGAGGAAGGGTTGAAAGAAAGGAGTAGCTTCGTTCACTGTTCTAGCCAGTACCTGGCGCGTAGTAGGTGCTCAGTTAATGGTGCTTGGACGTTGTGCCACGCATGTAGGATGGGTGTTTGCAGAGCTCCGGATCCCAGGTCAGGGCCACCTGGTCCTCTGGTCGGGTTGGCTCACCTTAGGGTTCCCCGCACTTCGGGTGACCTTGTGTCTGCCCTGGCAGGTGGACGAGCAGATTCACGCCTGCTACACACAGACCATGGCCGAGTGGCTGGGCTGCGAGGCGATCGTGCGGCAGAGGGAGCGGGAGTCCCACGCGGCTGCCCTGGCCAAATGCTCATCAGGGGCCAGCCTGGACGGTCACCTGCACCGGATGATGCACCGGGACTCCACCATCAGCAACGAGGTGACGGACGGGTCAGCTCAGGGCGTGGGGGTGGGGTGGGGGTGGGTGTGAAGGTATGAAAGCCAGGATCCGCTCCATCAGGCGGCAGTCGGAATGGGGAGGGCTGCTGTCCGGGACCTTGGGACAAAGTCTCACCCCTAGTTTTTGGTGGAAGGTGACTACAGAGTCTGACAGACCTGAGTTTGAACTCCAGCCCCACCATTTCCTAGCTCGGGGGACTCAGGCAAGCACCCGAACCTCTGGGCCTCGGTTTCCTCATCTGGCAAATGGCAATTATTATTTATAGGGAGGCTATGTGCAGCTTAAAGAAGACAGTGTATATGAAGTACCTACCACGGTGATAGACTTTTACTTATTCAACACATGCTTATTGAGTGTCTGCCATGTGCCAGATACTGTCAGGAATGTTCTGGAATATCGGAATACTTAAGCGACCAGCTCAGGCATACCTGTTGTCACAGAATCTCCAATTTAGCAGCCCAAAGCAGGAAGTGAAAAGAAAGTTAATTCCCTTCGCTAGTGAGTGATGTATCGGCCACCAATTGCCACACTGACAGTATGTAACAAGCAACCCCCAAAGGTCAGTGACTTCCAACAACACATTTACTTTCACTCCTGAGTCTGTGGGTCAGCAGGGCAGTTCTCAACTCTGAAGGTCAACTACAAGTTAGCCTTGACGTGCTTAGTTGACCTTCGCGTGCCCTGGTGGACTCGGCTCTGTCCCACATCTCATCCTCCAGCCAGCTAACCCGGGTGTGTCACCACACTGAACACAGATCATAAAGACACACACATGAGCACACAGGCACTTTTGAAGCCTCTGCCCTGCGGACTTGGCTAGCATCCCATTGGCTAGAGCAGGTCACGTGGCCAAGCCTAGCATCAGAGTAGCCAGGAACTAGAAGTTGTAAGGAGAAAAAGCACCTATATGAAGAGGGAGTGAAAAATCGGGCCATTCCTACAAGTGGCTGGGAGTCAAACTAGATGTTGGCCATCAGTCTGGAGTTCAGAGCAATTACAGATGGGGTTTTCTGGGTGCAGGGGTGGGAGGTGGAGGCCTGGAGGCTGCTGTGGCCTCCAAGGAGTCTCCAGGGATCGGGGAGGGGAACGCCCCACCCCTTGTTATTTCGCAGATAGGAACCCGAGGCCTGGAGAGGGGGCCTTGCTCAAGTCAGGAACAGAGACAACACTAGACTTCCCGACTGCCAGCCCGGCAGCCCGTCCTGGGCTCAGCGCGGGGACCCTGAGCCAGGACCAGCAGCCTCACCCACGCTCCCTCCCGCCTCTGCCCTCTCAGTCCTCCCAGAGCTGCAGCTCCGGCCGCCAGAACGTCCGCCTGCAGAGCGACTCCAGCAGCAGCACGCAGGTGACCTCCCGAGGCCCCGCCCCTCCCTGCCCACCCCTCCCTCCAGCCTGGGGTAGTGGACTTGGATATCCATCGTCTGTGGGTCACTTTTGGTTTATTTGTTTTTATACTAGCATGAAAGACTGAGTTTTTAATCACACAAGTAACGTACGAACCTATTCTCCCCGTGTAAATAACTAAAATACTGCAGCGAGCGCTAAATTTGGCTTTGATCGTCCTTCACCCCTGCTTGCCCTCCCTGAAGTAACACTGTCATTGGCTCGCTGCGTCTCCTCCATTTCTCTAGCTTACTTTACTGTAAGAACACGGTACATAATACGTACAGCGTAAACATGTGTTGATCAACTGCTTACATCATCGGGAAGGGTTCAGGCCAATGGCGGACTCCTGGTGATGTTTCTGGGGAGCTGAAAGCCACAGGTGGATGGATGTTCGCGCAGGTGGTTGACACCCCTAACCTTGACAGTGTTCAGGGTCATCTGGGCATCGAACCGCTTTGGAAAATTGATCCCTAAGAGTCAACCGTGTGGATATGGTCTCCGTTCGGCCTGACCCTTCTGTTGTTAACTAATATTTTACTTAAACTACGTGCACATGAGTTTGCATGGTGAAAGGTGTTCTTCTGTTTAAATTCCTTAGTAATCCCTTCACAGAGTCAAGGGATTCCTTATTTCTTTCTGGATTGTCCTGTGCATTTTCATGCATATAGGTCACTTTTTTATTCTTCACAAATGGGAGCCTGTGTTACCCGTTGTTCAGCCTCGCTCCTTTTTACTGACTACGTAGTACTCCACCACATGTCTGTTCTGTGTCTATAATCCCCTGACAATGGGTATTGAAGTTACTGTTGGAAGCAGCACCAGGCTCCATCCTAGTCCACCTGTCTTTGCACGTCTTGTCTTCAGGTGTTTGAGTCTGTGGACGAAGTGGAGCAGGTGGAGGCAGAAGGCAGGCTGGAGGAGAAACAGCCCAAGATCCCCAATGGGAACCTGGTGAATGGCACCTGTTCCCCAGACTCCGGCCACCCTTCCTCCCACAATTTCTCCTCCGGCCTCTCGGAGCATTCGGAGCCCAGCCTGAGTACAGAAGACAGCGTCATGGACCCCCAGCGGAATGCCTCCCTGGTGCTTCGGCCTGGGGACAGCAGCATGGATGAAGGGCAGAGCAGCGAGGCCACCACGTCCCGGGACGAGGCTCCCCGTGAGGAGCTGGCCGTGCAGGACAGCCTGGAGAGTGACCTCCTGGCCAATGAGAGCATGGACGAGTTCATGTCCATCCCAGGCAGCATGGACGTGGCTCTGCCTGAGAAGGAGGGCGCCCCGACAGAGGGCTGGGGGGGCGGTGAGATGGAGAAGCCCAGCCGGGTGGACAGTGAGGACAACCTCTCAGAGGAGCCCGAGATGGAGAGTCTCTTCCCGGCCTTGGCTTCCCTGGCCGTGAGCGCGTCTGCCAACAGCGAGGCGTCTCCTGTGTCTTCCAGCGGCGTCACCTACTCCGTAAGTGCCTAGAGTCCTCCTCCACTCCGTTTTCCCCACTGCGGTGGGGAGGGAGCATACCTCCAAACCTCATTTATCCAGACGACCTCTGGTTCATTGCATTTTCCCCGCCACGGAGGGCACCCCATGGAAACCCATTTGGGGGAGAGGGGGGTGTAACGCTTAGAGGACACAGGCTTTGCAGTCCAACAGTCCTGGGTTCAAAGTGACCAGCTTAGACAGCCTCTTCATCTTTCTGAGCCTCGGTTTCCCTGTCTGCCTGAGTTTTCAAAGTTGCTGTGTTGTGTCCTCCGGGCCTAGCGCACAGGGAGCACTCGGCCAGCAGCAGGCCTGGTGGTGAGCGTGGGGACTTACACTCAGCGTGGGGACTTACACTCAGCATGCTGACTTACACGCTTATGGAGGAGGTCAGCTGCAGGGGAGGTTTGTGACACTGTGTGTCCATTTCCCTTCAAAGAACTTGCTATTTCTGTCGAAGATATGCATGCCGGTAGTTGTGGGAAGAGGCAAACACTCAGGGGAAGCTGGGTGCAAACACACCGAGAGTTGTCTATCCTGACCGCCCCTGGAGAGGGCTCCCCGGAGGCAAGAGTAGCTCCTTGTTCTGCCCAGATTATCTGGTGTCTCCCCTCATGTCTGTAAACAATGAGCCTGATGCTGTTTCTTGATGTTTTTTTAGTTTTTCTTCAGTGTTAGACATGATCTGTTAACTCCCAACTACGGAAGAAGAGGGTTCGGTCCTCTGCCTTCCCCACCTTCAGGTCCTCGCCATATAAGTGGGACGGCTCCCACCCCCACGTCCAGCACAGTCAAATACTGTGTGCTGTATTACAGCACGTATCAGTTAATGGCTGATCAGTAGTTTACGTTATTATAGTAATATAATGTATGCACCATTTGTCACCTCTGTTTATTTATTTCTCCTGCAAAAAATTGTGATTTACTTAATTGTTTTCATTTTCTAATCTCTGCTTCCTTTGACTTAGTTTGCCACATAATATGTTTCTCTATAATTCACCCCCCCACCCCATCCCCAGACTCTTTGCTGGTTGCTTACATCTCTTCTGGAACATTCTTGAAACTTTATCTCTTATGTTATTTGAGGCCTAGGTGGAAGGCAGATTCCTCAAGAGAGGGTTGTGTTTAGCTTCTTCCTGGTACCCAGGGGCATAACCAGCCCGAGGCCATTGTAAATTAGACCCCCGGGTGGTGGGATTTTAGGTTATGAACCCGTGTAAGCTAATACCCTGATTTGATTCTGTTAATGATCCAGGGGGTTATCTTTTACACTCACTTGGGCCCCTATTTTCAAGACAGACCCCAGGATGTTAGTCTTGCCGGTTTCCCCCCACTCGGGGTGTGGCTCTTTGGGGTCCTGCCTTAACGTGGGGAGGTCTCTTACTAGATTCCTTACCCCGAGAGTGGGTGGGACCACAACATCACTAAATCGAAGCTCACATTTTCCCTATCTGGCACATTCCCTCAAGACAGAAGCCAGCCTTGGTATTTCCTCGCCTTTTCGGGTTAATGTTCAGCCTTTAAATGTTCCTTTTATCTTGCCCTCTCATCAGGATCGTTGGGTCCGGTCATCAGGCCCGGAGCATTTCCGGGACTGGGCTTCTGTGTTCAGGTCTGCCATTCTCCCCGGCCAGTTTCCAGCAGAGAGGGGCCTCCTTCCAGCTGCAGTTGTAGCTCTTAGCTTCCTCAGCTGTGCGGTGGAGATGCTAAGTCCACGCACCTTGTAGGATTGTCTCACCAAAGACAAACAATTAAAAGAGTGTTCATCATCCACAGCAGAAGAGGTTTGCCTGGAAAACAACAACAGAGACCGAACCAAACACCTGGCCGGCCCCGGGGGCAGAGAATGTGGGTGTCAGTGAGGATGGCAGGGGCGGGTGGCTGGGAGGGGGAGAGTCTCTTCGGTCAGACCACCTCTGCAAGGGGCTGGGGGTGACTGCTGCTCTCCTCCCCTCCCGCGGGCGCGCAGCCGGAACTGCTGGACCTGTACACGGTGAACCTGCACCGCATCGAGAAGGACGTGCAGCGCTGCGACCGCAACTACTGGTACTTCACGCCCGCCAACCTGGAGAAGCTGCGCAACGTCATGTGCAGGTGGCTGGAGCCGGGGCGGGGCTGGGGCTGCAGGGCGCCCCACGGGGGTGGCAGAGCCAGGGCTGCGGGGGCCCAGCTGGACCGGCAGCCTCTCAGCGCGCGCCTTGCCCACCTGGGCTCTTCCTCCGGCCCACGCCGCCGCCGGCGCACCAGTCACAGGAATGATAACGAGAGAGAGCAATTATTAGACACTAACTGCACACCAGGTTCTGTGCTGAGCCCTCTCCTAACATCATCTCACTTCGTCCTCACTCCAAGCCTATGAGATGAGCATTAGCTCCCTGTGTAGGTCAGGAGGGGGGGCTCAACGCATCGCCCCCAGCCTTCCCCGCTGGGCAGGGCCCGAGGGGGAAGTCACCCCACGTCTCTCGGGCTCTAGAATCTGTGCTTTATTTCATTGAGCCAAGAGCTAGGGCTTCTTACTACTTTCCATCAACATTATTACCTTTATTTCTGAAAATAGGTAAGTAACCCATGCTTATTAAAAACCCAAGTCGGCCGAGGAAATCAGAAGTTTGTAGGTCTAAAGAGAAACTTCTTCCTGTGTGCCAGTCCCCCAGAAGAAGTAACTACTGCTAATATGTTAGGGAATATGTCTCCATATATACACATACATACATACATACATATACATACATACACACATACATAAACATATATAACAGATGGTATATCATGCGACAGGGGTCCCCAGCCTCCAGTCCAGGGACCGATACCCATCAGGCCTGTTAGGACCTGAGCTGCAGAGCAGGAGGTGATGAATGTCACACACTTGAGTCATCTTGAAACTGTACCCCATCCCTGTCCGTGGAAAAATTGTCTTCCACGAATCTGGTCCCTGGTGCTAAAAAGCTTGGGGACTGCTGTTATATGATATATAATATAGTANTATATATATATATATATATATATATATATATACACACACATATACATACATACACACATACATAAACATATATAACAGATGGTATATCATGTGACGGGTCCCCAGCCTCCAGTCCAGGGACCGATACCCATCAGGCCTGTTAGGACCTGAGCTGCAGAGCAGGAGGTGATGAATGTAACACACTTGAGTCATCTTGAAACTGTACCCCATCCCTGTCCGTGGAAAAATTGTCTTCCACGAATCTGGTCCCTGGTGCTAAAAAGCTTGGGGACTGCTGTTATATGATATATAATATAGTAGCATATGTGTTTAACAGTTTCCACCTACATGGGATTGTACTACAAACTATTTTTCTACAACTGGCTTTTTCCACTCAGTAATACATCCTGGACTTCTTTCCCTGCTAGCAGCCCATCACCTGTTCCTATAAATAAAGCTTTATAAGGACCCAGCCAGGCCTGTGGGTTTGCCTACTAATTGCTTTTGCAAAGTTGAGCAGTTGAGCCAGAGAAGACGTGACCCACCAAGCTAACAATAATTGTTCTCTGGACCTCTCCGAAAAGGTTTACTAAAGCCTGCCCTAACTCATTCATAAGCACTGCCTCTTAACTAAGCAATCACTGCCTCTCAAAATTTAGTCTAGGAGATACCAATATCATGTTACATTAAAATGAAAAAGTGCTTGGGGGGAAGGAAGGATAGACTGATTTTTGCCTGGTTATGGCATCAGGGAAAATCACGGAAGGCCTCAGAGAGGTGGTGACATTCAAGATGGACTTGGGCAAAATTAGGAGAAACTGAAGAAACCATTTGGCCTCCAGGTTAGGAGCACATACCCGGGGGTGAAGTCATCTGGGTTCAAAATGTGCCTCTGTCCGTTATCAGTAGGCATATGATTCTGTGTGTGTCGCTTCTCTATGCCTGTCTCCCCTGGTGAAATGGGATTCTTTTCATGTGGTTGCTTTGAAAATTAAATGATGCAGTACACGTGTAGTGGGCCGAGTAGACAGTAAGTGCTCAGTAAATGTTAGCTATTGTTATTCAGGGACAGGTGGGAACTGCTGGGGCCAAAGCCCAGGGAGGTGAGTGCGCGCTTTGTGCAAAGGTGAATACCTCCGTGCGGCCGAGAGGAAAGGGTACAGGGAAGTGACAGGTGAGACTGGGAAGCTGTGTTGGGAAGAGACTGTCAATGCCTTGTAATCCCCGCTGAGGAGTGTGGGCCTGGGCCTGTCCCATGCTGGGTGCCGGGGAGGGTGTCTGAGCATTCAGGAGTTTAGGAAGGCCATCCTGGTGGCTGAGCGTGTGATGTTTGAAGAGCGTGAGACGGGGTATGGGCATGCAGGCAGGAGGATGAGGGAGTGGTCCAGGTGAGGCCTGAGGGCCCGAACCGCAGAGGAGGCAGCGGGGGAGCGGGTTGGGGAAGCAGGTCGTGGGTGTCCGCACTGAGCCCCTGCATTCCACTCGCAGCTACATCTGGCAGCACATCGAGATCGGCTACGTCCAGGGCATGTGTGACCTCCTGGCTCCACTGCTGGTCATTCTGGATGACGGTGAGCGTGTTCTCCCCGCCCGGGGGCTGGGGGTGCAGTTTCCTTCTTACTGCGGGGGAGGGCGGTTAACTTCACTTTGCCAGTCCGTGGGAGGGGTCAGTGCGGGTGCCCAGAAGACCTGTCTGGTGAGCTCATGAAGGTCCTCCTAAAGCAAAAAGGCCTCTCGTTCCCTGATGGCCAGTGCTTAATGCCAAGCGCCCAGCACCCAGCCAGGCCTTTGCTCACCACTCACTGCACAAACATGAATGAGGACAAAGAACACACAGCCCCAGATGGCTTCCTGGTGATTTCCACCAAACTTAAAGAAGAATGAATACCAATTCTCCCCAAACTCTTCCAAAAGAACCCGAATAGGAGGGAGCGCATCTCTGCTCGTTCTGTGAGACCAGTCCTTACACAAGGGCCTGTCGGTGCCCTGACACCAGCGCAGATGAGCACATCCTGAGGAAACTACGGAGCAGTACCCTTTAGGAATAGGAACCAGCATCCTCTGGGACCTCCGGTTCCCTGGGCAGGGGCGGACCTGACGGTTTCTCCTGTGCTCTTCCCCAGAGGCCCTCGCCTTCAGCTGCTTCACAGAGCTCATGAAGAGGATGAACCAGAACTTCCCCCACGGAGGCGCCATGGACACCCATTTTGCCAACATGAGGTCACTGATCCAGGTGTGATTCAGTCCTGTTCAATAATACGACTTACTCCCACTCAACCCAACGGACCTCAGGTCAACTTAATAGCCACGCCTACTTTAACTCAACCCAATAGCTCAGTCTTACCTGAACTCAGTGCAGTTCGTCTCAGCTCAGCCCAGCGGAGTGAGCCGAACTCAAAAACCCCAACTTCAGTCTGAATTGAGCTGAAAAACTCATTTGAGCTCACCCTGAACTTAACAGTTGAAATCGGCTCTGGCAGATTCATTCTCTCTGAGTGTTTACTCCGTCCAGGCACTGTGAGTGCACAGGGAACGAGAATGGCCCTCGCCCCTTAAAAGGATGTTTGATTGCGTCGGTCCTTTTCCTCTAAGTAATGTTTGGGGATGTTCTACACGCACAGACACACACGGCTTTATTGACCCGTACTTCACACACTGTGAAATGCACCCTTTTTAAATGTTCCATTCAGTGGTTTTCAGAACATTCCCAGTCGTGAAGCCATCGGCACGACCTAAGTTCGAACACTTACACTGTCCCTGAAAGAAACTCCGTACCCAGCAGCATCGGCCCCTCTCCCCAGGCCCTGGCAACCGCTAGTCTCTGCAATACGTGGCTTTCGTGTCAAGCTGCTTTCCCTGAGCGCAGTGCTTGCCCAGCTCACTCAGGGTGAGCCTGTGCCAGGACGTCACCCGTCGCCTTCCATCAAGCGGGCGGACCACGTTTGGTTCATCCATTCACCGTTGACGACTGTCGGGTTGTTTCCGCTGTTTGGCTGTTAGGGACGATGCTGTGCAGTCCGGCCCAGGCTCTCACGTGGACGAGGTTTTGCTTTCTGTTGGGCCTGTGTCTAGGAGCGCAACTGCAGACAGCGTCGTACATTCCTCCCAGCGGCGTAGGAGGCCCCGTTTCTCTACGTCCTCACCAGCACTTTGCTGTCTTGTCTCCTGTATTATAGCTGACCTGGTGGGGGGGGCATCTCACTGGCGTATTGATCTGCATTTTCCTAATGACTCGTGGCATTGTGTGTTTCTCCTGTGCGTATGGCCCATTTGCCTGTCTGTTTGGAGGGAATGACTGTGTTTGGTTGAGCTAGGTTGATTTGCGCTTCAAACCCTTTGCGCACTCTTTTGACTCCAGCTGGTTGTTAAGGGTGGCCTGGTGTCCGGTGTGGGCACGGAGTGTCATTTACTCAGCTGTCCCTCTGGTCTGGCCTTTGCCCAGGAGGCTGACGCCCCCCTTTGCTTCCTCCGACAGATCCTGGACTCCGAGCTCTTTGAGCTGATGCACCAGAACGGGGACTACACTCACTTCTACTTCTGCTACCGCTGGTTCCTGCTGGATTTCAAGCGAGGTACAGACTTCATTTCAGGCTGGGGCCTTGTTCTCGGACTCTCTGTGGTGGAACCTCAGGGGGGGAGGTACCCCCAAGCCGAAGCTGGCGGAAGAGAGCAGCTCCCTCACGTTGAGTGCTGATGGCGGTTGGCCTGCCTTGCCCCGCGGTGACACCGTGCAGCAGGTCGAGTTCCAATCCCCATTGTACGGATGAGGAGACCGAGGCCGGGAAAAGTCTAATTCAGAGTGAGGAGGAGTAGAACCAGGATCTGGGCCCCCTCTGTCCACCTCCTAAGGCCGGTCCCTTCCATTCTATTTTGCTGTTTATCAGAGACCTTGAACATGCGTCACGTAGCCCATGAAGCATGTTTTGCATGGGACCTAAAAGTCACATATAGCGCAGTGCATTGCTGTTGCTCAAACGTGGGGTGATGCTGAGGATAATGCCTAACACACATGGAGGGGCTGGCTAAGTGCCCGGCACAGCGCTGGGCCGTTTCTGTGTATTATCTCGTTAGTCTTTCGCTCCGGTCAGCATCACTGCATGAGAGATGAGGAAACTAGAGAGTAACTAGCTCAAGGTCACCTTGGCGGTAAGAGATGGAGCTGGGATTCAGACGGAGTCTATTGGACACAGAAAGCCTTGCTTTTAACCATTGCTCCGTGCTGTCTCTTCCCTGGACCCAGAGGCAGCAGCCAGCTCTGTGTGCAGGGGGAGGGGAGGTACCCCCGTGGGCGTTAGAGGAGATGGAGGAGGGTACAGGGAGAGAGGGGGACGTTGGTTAAGGGGCAGAGCAGGGACAGGTCAGCGTTAAACCTGCACATGCTCACTTCCTCCACTCACAGGATGTCCGAGCTGGAAAGTTACCACTCACTGTATTCGCTTTGCCTATTCTACAGATAGGGGAAACGGAGGCTTCTGATGGTCAGGGACAGAGTCCAGGTCCCCTGGCTCCTGGCCTGAGCTCTGTCCACCGCACCAGGACAGAAGCTCAGAGCGCAGCTGGCCTGGGACCTTCCCGGAGGGCGGGCAGCCCCGCGAGCTCTGTGGCTGACACCCTCCCTGCGCGTGTGCTCGTTGGTGTCTCGGCAGAACTGGTCTACGATGATGTCTTCTCTGTCTGGGAGACCATCTGGGCAGCCAAACACGTCTCGTCCGCCCACTACGTCCTGTTCATCGCGCTGGCCCTGGTGGAGGTCTACCGCGACATTATCCTGGAGAACAACATGGATTTCACAGACATCATCAAGTTCTTTAATGGTACCCACGTGACTGGGGGCTCCTCTGAGGGGTGTGGGCTCCTGGAGGGCCCCTTCCCGGGGCCTCGGGAGGGAAGGAGACCTACTGAGATTGACACATGAGGAAGGGAGTGGGGTGGGGGGTTCTGTCCACTTTCTGTGTCTCTTCCCAAAGGGATGCATCAACCACTTGCAATGCTGAGGATTTGTTTTTCTCAGGACTCTGGCAGGAGGAGTAGGGCGTTGAAATCAGGCTCGGGGCAGACCCTGGCTCCTCCGCCAACCAGCTGTGCCCGTGGATAAGTCACTTGCCATCTCTCTGAACATCCGCTTTCCCATCTGTAAAATGGGGTGACAGTGTCCGTCTGCATCTGAGGGTCGACACAGGCAGGGGAAGCAGGCGAAAGAAGGCAGTTGAAGTGACAGGAGAGAGGCCTCAGAAATCAGATAAGATACAGGTTCTGAACCAGCTCTGCCACTCGGGAGCTGGGGGGCCTTGGGCATGTCCCTGGGATTCCGCTTCCTGGGGTGTGAAAACATGCTGAGGCCTCGATCACAGAGACGTCAGGAGGATTAAATAGGACGGGAATGGAGCCCGTCACGTGAGACCTGGTCCGTACGAGCCCCCCATAGCCAGCAGCTGTTGTTACTGTTATTATTTATTGTGGGTTTTTTTTTTTAACTAAAGAAGGTTTTGCAAAAAGCAAAAGAGGGAAAAAGTGACGTATGACCCTCCCCTGGAAACATTTTTTTTTAATCAAGCTTTTTATTTTAGAATAATTGTAGGTGTACATAAAAGTTGCAAATACCGTCCACAGTGTTCCTGACACCCTTCCCCCAGCTTCCCCTTAATGTTAGTGTATCAGCCGATGCCAGTGCACCCGTCGCAACTCAGAAGTTAACGTGGACACACTGCTCGGAACTAATCTGCAGGCTTGGTCGATTTCACCTAGTTTTCCTCCCATGTCCTCTCACGCTCCAGGATCCAAGCCAGGAAACCACATTACATGTAGTAGGGTCATTTTTTAAAAAATCTTTTTCCATTTAGACTTTTCCATAGGCGTGGATATTTTTATGTTACTACCATCATAGAATCCGGTTATCACTAGTTTTTCCCCCCACTTACTCATTTTAAAACTGCCTTCTTTACAATCACTTTTTAAAACTGCAGAATATACCTCAAGCGATGGTCCACTTACTGACTGCGCCCTGTTGCTGGGCGTCTGGGCTGTCTGCAGTGGAAGGGTGTGACCGAGGACCCACAGGGAGTCCTCACTTACCGCAGAGGCCCCCACGCCAGCTCAGCGCATGGCCCCTCCGGCCAAAAGTTCCCATTAGCAAAAAAAGAAAAGTTCCCCTTAGCAAGGAGTTAGGGCTGAACCACGGAAGTATATATGTACACCCTAACCACTTAGAAGCTGTTTTTAAAAATAATACATATAACTCAGAAGAAGAGAGAATTTTTGTTCCATTCTTAAATAAGTCCAGTTCCCGGTCGGGGGTTTGCTCCTGTCGAGCATCGCGCAGCGTCCCACACCTGGAATCGGCCAGACACGGGCACCTCGGTTCCCCGGGCCACGTGACTTTAACCCAGTGCTGACCCTGCATCCCAGCAACTGCTGCCTGAGAGCGCAGCCTTGCGAAGCTGTAAAGGGATCGATGGGAACGCGATTTGTGAACTCAGGCCTGTGGTTCCACTGACGTGGAGCATCGCTGTGTTCCCCTCGACATTTTCCCGAGTTCACGATGGCGCTGTGGGGGACCTCAGCACCCGGTTCCAGAGCCAGGGTCTTACCGCCTTTTTCCTCTGCTGAGTGACGTCTTTATGATATGTGTCCCAGTTTAGGATTATTCTGCCTTAAAGATGTGATCATTTTGTGAGGCTCTTGATAAAATTAATAAATTTTACTTTGTGTCCCCGCTGCCCCTGTCTTCCCCTCCCGTCACACCCTCCCTTCTGTACTCGTGAGCCTCTACTGTGCCCAGCATCGCTTTCCGAAGTGGCCCCCAGTCACTGTTTGTGGAAAGGGGATGGGAGGCCTAACATTTTTAGGCACACACTGACCCAGCATCGCCCTGTGAGGTGGACACTGTCACCATCCCCATTTCACAGACGAGGAAACTGAGGTCCAGAGGTGCTGGCTGTCCCTGAGGTCTCACTTCCAGAGCCCCTCCGGGGGTGGCGCCAGACGACAGTGACAGGGACAGGCCTGGAGACCCTCTGGGTGCTGGCGGTGTGTCCTGAGGACGGACAGAAATGGAGGCTCATGAGATGTCACCCTCTGCTCTTTCAGAAATGGCCGAGCGACACAACACCAAGCAGGTCCTGAAGCTGGCCCGGGACCTCGTGTACAAGGTGCAGACCCTGATTGAGAACAAGTGAAGGCGGTCTCACCCGGGCTGCGGCAGCCGAGCTGCCACCTGCCTGTCCTGCCCACTCTTCGTGCCCGGCCGCCCCGGGAGTGGGGTCCTGGGGTCTGTTTGTGAGCATGCACATCTGTGCAGAGAGAAACCACCCTGACGTTAGCCGCTGGGCAGGCGGGGTCACAGGGTGGCCTCCTGAGTTCAGCCTTACATTTTCCTGTTTGACCAAAGATCGCCCGTGTCTGGGGTTTCTCCTTCGCGGGAGTTGGTGGACTGAGGGAACGTCTCCGTCCGAGGTCTCCTGAGCAGTCTCCTCTCTCTTCTTCCCCCACCCCCCCAAACTGCCTTGTCAGATGGGTCTTGGGGATGGAACTGGGTGAGAAATCAGCGTAGGAGATGTCCACGGGGCCACCTCTAGACGCTGAAAGGGGCCTTGGAGACGTGCCAGCACGTGGCTGGTGGGTTGGCCTGGAGTGGGTCTCTGCACCTCCACACTGTCGACATTCAGGCTGGGTCCTTCTCGGGGTGGGTGCGGCCTCCTGGGCATTGAAGGATGCGGCGCAGGGTCCCTGGCCTCTGCCGGCCAGAAGGCAGTAGCACGCTCCTCCCCACCCCAGCTGTACAACCCAGAGCGTCCCCGGGCATTGCCAGATGCCCTCCTGTGAGGCCTGGCTTAGAGGAGGGGCTGCCGGTGTATCTCCCAACCCTCCTCGCTCCACCTAGGCCACCCGTGTCCCCAGGTTCCCTCCCACTTAGAAAAAGCACACGGAGTCCTGTACACATCTCCCCGGAGGTCTGGGATTCCATTCATCGTATTCTCTCATTCTTCTCCTCCGCTTTACCCCAGGAGAAGCTTCTTTCCTTCTTGTCAAGGAAGATGTCTTTGGGATCAAAAAAGTAGCTGCAGGCAGGAGACAGGCTCTTGTGAGCCTGGCCCAGAGCCCCTTGGCAGGGCAGAACCCTCATCCCTGCCCAGAAAGACCGCGCCTCTCCTTCCACACGCTGGGTCTGGTGCTCCGGGAGCTTGGAACACGTGTCGGTGAAAGCCATGTGGTCAGGGAGGCCAGCTCGTCCCCAAGTGCCCTTGCTCACTCAGGACGGAGGAGGAAGACAGGGATCAGCCAGGGTGGAGGCGTGTGTGTTTTCCCTGGCAGCCAGGTGTGGAAACGGTCCCCACCGTGTCTTCACGAAGGGTCGCCAGTCTGCGAACAGATCCCGGATTAAGTAGCTCAGCTGCCCACCTGTCCTTCAGGAAAGCAGTCCTGCCAATTCTGTTCCGCGAATGCTCCGGAATCAGGAGACAAGGAGTCAGGGAGGACTGTTCTTCCAAGAGTGTCAGGTAGGGTTGTGGCGAGGTGGGGGAGACACAGAAAGCACACGGAGGCATCCGCACGGTGGGCCCTCGGCCCGCAGCCCCGAGCAAACCAGGACGGCGGGGCGGGTTGGGGAAGTCCCGCCCTGCGTCAGCACCTCCAGCTGCATCTGAACCCCCGTCTTCCCCAAAGCAGGCCCCTTGGGCAGGACAGGCGAGGCCCAGAGGGCTATACATCTTCTCACCCTGGTCCCCCAACTTCCCCAGATGGGAAAACTAACGTGCAAAAGGCCTCTCCAGTGGAAAGAGTATTCTGCCACATGGCTGTTCCCTCCAGGGGGTGTGACATTAGCAAGACCCAGGTCCTAGGTCTCCCGACTCGACTCTTATTTTTGGACTGGCTAGTCACAGCGCACAGCACAAGACATCCCCTCTGCCTTCTCCCGCGGCGTCCCAGAGAGACGGCCGTGGCCGTGGTGTGGAGTGACTCCTATTTATTCAGCTTGCCGTGCTCAGTCCGTGTCTGTCGCCTGCGTCCTCGTGTCTGAGCGTGTGGGAGCCGTTCTGCCTCAGGAACGCCCTCCTTTTCTCGCTGTTACCAGCACATCTCGTAACTGTTTACTGAAAAGTTGTGTCTGTGTGGACAGAAAATATATCTAAATGGCGAAACGTGTGAATCTGGGTCGTTTCTGCCTCTGTGTTTGGGGGAGTTTTCTGAATTGGAAAGGAAGAAAGGTTTGTCTGTGAGGCCCTGCCCGCCCACTCCCACCACAGGGACTCGCCCCCCGGGCGGGGACGGACTCACACAGCAGCTGCCTGGTCTCTCCCCACTCGGTTCAAGGCAGATGAGTCACTTCTCATCCCTTGTCCCTTAGCTGTTCCCAAGATAACGCCCCCCGACAAACCACCGCCAATCCAGTGGCTTAGAATAGACATTTATTTAGCTTGTGATTCTGCATGTCCACAGTACGGGCTCTGTTCGGCAGGGGGTTCTTCTGGTCTCGGCCGGACTTCCTCGTGTGTCCGGGCCAGCCGATAGCCAGCCGGGCAGGGTGGCTTCCAACACTTGGCAGGCTGCTGGCTGGGGCTGTGGGGGAGGCTGGGCCCTGTGTCTGTCCTCCAGCGGGCACCTGGGCTCGTTTCCATGGCCACGATGGCAGGTCCCGAGAGAGCGAGCAGAAGGGTACACGGCCTCTGGAGGCCCAGTCTGGGGATTGGCATTGAGTCATTTCCACCACGTTCTCTTGGGCGAGCACGTCTCCTGGCCGAGCTCCAACTCAGGCAACGGGGAAGCAGACCCCACCACTGGACGGGAGGCTTTGAAAAGTGACATCGGGAAGGGGTGTGGATCCAGGCCGGGAAATCAGTGAGGCCGTTTTGCACACAGTGTTTATACCGTGTCCCCCAATCACCCCAGATGGGGATGATTTCCTAGTCATGGCCTCAGGGTCACTGAGAACCACCAGATGAGGTGGCAGTGTCCACCGCCCCATTTTACAGAAGAACTCACTGAGGTCCGAAGAGGTGAGGGGCTGGCCTGAAGTCTCGGGGAGTAGCGGAAGTGGGACGCGAGCCCGGGTGTGTGGCAATTACGTACAGCTGCAACATGGGTTCCAACATGGGTTCAACATGCTCCTCCTGGGAAAATTTTATTTCCTCCCTTCAGGCATGACGGTGATTTTCTCCCTGTTCCTGGAGAAGTGGATGGCCCTGCCCCGCACCTGGGTCACGCGCGGCCACCCAATCATGGGCAGCAGGCTGGCCAGGACGGCGTTGAGGATGGCGGTCACGTAGCCCCAGCCCAGCTGGCACTGTCCACTGTAGTACACAGAGGAGTTTCGGCAGGCCTCCTTGGCAAATGGGGAGGCCAGGCTGATGGGGAAAACCAGCAGGCCCACAACAGTGATGGCCACTGGGGACAGCGAGAAGGAGACAGTGAGAAGGAAAGCCAGCGTGTCGGTCAGGGGCTCTGGGCTCAGGTTCCGTCCCAAGACTCACTCACTTCCCTGCCTTCCTGTTCACCCCCCACCATTCATCTGTCCATTCACTTATTTACCAGCTCATTTGTCCTTAACAGTTTTTGTTTATTAAAGGGTAGGTCACATGTAATGTATTAGTTTCAGGTGTACAACATAACAATTTGACATGTATGTACCTTATGACGTGATCACCACAATTCAGACTAGTAACCAGCTGTCACCATGCAAAGTTAATATAATAACCCATCGTTCCTTTATCCACCCATCACTCACCTTATCCATCCATTCAACTGTATTCTAATCCACTCTTTCGCTCCGTCCCCGTATCCGCCTTGTTTGGACATCCACCCACCTGCCCACTGGGCCACCTGTTCCCCATAACCATGCATCCATGCACGCATCCCATCTTTCGTGCAACCACATTCCCGTCTACCCCTTTTCTTATCCATCCGTCCACTAATACAGCCACCATTTGCCTAACTCCCACATGTCCTCCCAGACTCAGCTCAAGTGATGCCTCCTCCTGGAAGCCTGCCTTAACATCCTCCACCCTCCCGGGATTTTTCCTTGCACCTGTGCTTATATCTCTTGTGCAAAATCCCCACGGAGTTGTACATGCCTGATGTACTTCATCCCTACGCGCCACTGTGCCAGCCTGGGATGAGCCCTGTATCTCCATCCCCTGAGTCAACAGATTTTTCGTGAGCATCTGTGACGTGCAAAAAACACTGTGGTAGGTGCTGGGGATACCAAGATACACATTCCCATCATGGAGCTAACATTCTAGTGGGGAGTGATGGACAAGAGTCAGGAGAGCACATAAGAGATTCCAGGTAGTAAGTGTCACGCAAGATTGAAGGCAAAGTAAACGGGAGAATCTAGGGGGAGGGGAGCTCACGGAGACAGGTATGTGAGCAGAGCCCTTAATGAAGTGGGGAAGCAAGACAGAACAGCAAACTCCAGGCAGAGGGAAAAGGCTTGGTGTCAATGGGCAACAGAGAGCAAAGCAATCCAGGGCGGCTGAGGCACGCTGAGCCTGGCACGGCGGGGAAGAGGTGAGAGAAGCAAGGCTTGATTCGGTGGCCACAGAAGGAGTTCAGATTTTGCTCTGAGTGTGACAGGAAGTCGGAGGAGGGTAGATAAACCTGAGTGGCAGGATCTGATTTCAGCTTTAATGGGACCCATTTGGACAGGGCGTGGTGAACAGACTCTAAGGGGCGAAGGTGGCAGCAGGGAGACAGGTGGCTATTGTTCCAGTCCAGGTGAGAGATGGGGAATTCACTGGGAGATGCTTTGCCACCAAGGCCCGGGCTAGATCATCCAGACACTAGGTGTGCGTTAGAGAAATGCAGGCCTTCGGGGCAGATGCAACCCCACGCGGCTCAGCAGGGTGAGTGTAGGTCGGATTTCAGCCCCTCAGCCCTCAGCTGGGCACCCTGGGGCAGTGCACAACCTACCTGGCCGGGTGTGGTGGTCCAGGAAGGGATGATGCAAAGCAGACGGACAGGAGAGAGAAAAAGGGGGCCAGAGTGTTAGGACTGGGCTTAGCTAAAGGCAGGTGAGGGTGATGTTAAAGACACCATTTCCCCCCTTCCCCCCATTTCTGGCTTGCTGAAGGACCAGGAATAATCTGCCATCCTTGGGTTTATCTCTGAGATTAGACCCACGAGGCCAGCCTCTGCTCACAGGTTTTTTCTCCTTTCATTCATCATTCATTCACTCCCCAAAACATGTCTGGGATGCTTACGGGTGGATTTACCTGAGGCTGCCTGCACCCCCAGAGGTTTGCTGCTGCCTCTCCCTGGACACAGCTCCTTGGGGGCCAGCACCCAGGACAGGAGGAGAATTGCATTAAAGGCCAACAGAAGCCAGCCTCCAAGGAGAAGCGCAGCCGCGGCCTTCCGGGAAGAGAGAGGGGAGAAGGTGTTGAGTGGGGTTGGGGCGGGAGGCTGCGTCCACTGACTCACCAACTTCCAAGTTCTGGAAACCCCATGAGGTCTGTGCTATTATTGTCCCCATTTTCCACGTCAACAGACCGAGGCTTGGGGAGATGGAGTCATTTGTCTCAGGATGCACCACTAATTAAGTAGTAGAGCCAGGATTAAGGTGTAGATCCACGGCTACCACATCCTACCTATAGTGACTACCTGCTGTATGGCGGGGTCACCAGGAGAGGCACCTTCGTCATGATGAGTTTCGAAGGCAAAAATCCTCCTCAGAGGTATTGGAGTGGGAGTTCTGACCCATTGTCCCCACTGCCGAATTTGGTAATGTGCATCATTAACAGAGCCTTCCAACACCTTAGCTGTGGTTTCCCAACCTCGTGGTGCTTAGAGGGGGGCCAAGTAGGTGGGCGCAGGTTGTAGGCTGTGCTGCTCTAAGACGCATTGAGATCGTCAGAGAAGTGCGTGTTGATTACAGTAACTCTCCAGCAGATGGCGGTGTAGCGTCCTGGAGAAGGCGCACCTTTTCTAAATTTGTGCAAAGGTGCTCTATGGCTTGATAGCTGCTTTTACAGCCATCCTGGGGGTTTGCTAGAATGCAGACAGCCAGACCCCACCCCACACCTACAGAGCCAGAGGCTCAGGTTGGGGTCGGTGGTGCAGAACTTGGCTTTGTTTTGCTCTCGTGGGTTTGATAGTGCCCCCAAGGTCCCAGTGAATTGAGCTGAGGACTCACCTTCCAGGCAAAGTTAGGAATATCATCCAGGGTCCCGAAGGTCCCACAGCTCTGGTTCCAGCGGTCACCCTGAGGCCAGGAGCAGTAGGTGAGAACACCAAAGGAGAAGGTGGGGCTCTGGAACCAGGCAGGGGAGATGAGGCTAAAGGCCGAGAGGCAGGTCAGGGAGAGTCCCAGAGCTGCCCACACGCTGGTCCCCATCACGGAGTGTCAGTAACCTGGGGGTCGCCCAGCAAGGTCAGTGGTGGAGATTTCAGGCGCAAGCAGAGAAATGGGGGTTTCCAAGGTGCCCCCACCCCGCAGCCAGGGATCAGGTCCTGTGTTCAAATCCCCGGTCATCAGCCTCCCTTCAACCTTGTGATGCAATGGGAGATGCTAACAGCTGATGTGGAGAGGGGTTTGGCCTGACAAGTTCTGCAAGCAGAAACCCCAAGCTCTAGAACCCTCCACAGCCACATGCAACCCCTCCAGCACACATGTCAATCCACGCAAAGGGTTTAGGAGGTAACCTAGCACTGCAAGGGCCTCTGGGGAGTAAGTAACCACTCTATAGAGTTTTTCAAATGAAGACCGAAGACACCATGGTGCCTCGGTGGTCCTCACAGGAGATCCTCGGGGGCACCTGGACCCAGCCTTCAGTGCCACTCAACCGTAAGAAGCCAGAATTGCTTCATTTTCACTTCTTCAGTCCCTCTCCGTGTGAAAGACAAAGTCTCTGTTGCAGCTGACAGGCCTTAAACAGCTATCTGGCAATTTCTCCCTTTAGAAAAGATGGGAGCCCTGAGCAGACAACAGAGTCCAGTGAGACTCTGAGGCTGCAGTGGGGTTTTCCTTGTACTCGCCGTGGTGATTTTGTTTTATTTGTTGGCACGATACTGGTTGTCCATTTACAATTAAAATTTATTTTCATGAAAAAGCGAGTCAATTGAAAGGCTTGCCTGTGCCATCCTAGAGGGCAGGAAGGTGGTGTGCCCACACTGTCACTGATAGCCAGGAGTGAGCCCGGAGGGTTGAGCCTACCCAAGGGCACCCAGGGTCAAAAGCAGCTGAGCTGCCAGCCCAGCCAAGGGCACCTATGCAGACTTCCCAGGGCCAGTCCTTTTCAACCTTGGTTTCACTTTGGGATGCTAAGCCTGGCCAGCACTTTAAACATGACAGGAACCCTGGGCTCCGAGGCTGGCCACTCACTCTACCATTTCCCACCTGCATGACTGCGACAAGTTGCCCCATTCCTCTGGGCCTCAGTTTCTCCACCTGTGAAAGCAGATTAGAAATCCCAAGGGGCAGGTGGCCTTGGCCTCAGTCACTGGGCGGGGTGATGTTGTAGAGAGGAGTAGACAGGCCACACCCTCCCCTTCCCAGCACTATGACCTTGGGGATGGCCCCTCATATCTCTAGAAAACGGGAGTGGGGTGGTTGTGAAGGATAAAGGGGGTGAAATCGCGTGTGGGTTGCAGGGGTGGGAGAGAGATGCCTGGGCAGGTAGGCCAAGGTTACATGGCGGACTTTTTATTCCCAGGATGAAAATAACCTCATGGCTGCTATCCAGCAAGTGAGATGTGGCCCTTTGAATGAGGGAAGATAGATTTTTTTTCCGCCTTCCTCCACCCAAAGCAGCCTGTCCTTGGGGTTTTGGCAGGATGCCAAGGGGTGTAATTCCAGCCAGGAAGCCGGGGAGCCCAGAGCCGACCGAGGCCCGTGGTTTTGCCTCTCTGGCCGCCCCAGTGGCTCTCGGGGCGTTTCTGACCTTGAAAGGAGTTTTGTTCTCCAGATAATGTGCTCAATGTCACCTGGGAAAATCACGCCGACTGTCCAGGTGCCCGGGAAGCTAAATGAGGTATTATAACCCCAAACCACATCCGGCCAGGCCCCAATTAGCTGGGATCCAGCTCAGGGGAGCTTGCAAGGGACTGGATATTTTCTCGTCCAGCCCAGTGTGACCTGTGAATGGAGGTCGGCAGTTCTCGAGTGCTCACCAAGCACCATGCTAAACACTTGGCATACCTCGTTCCATATAAGCCCCGTGGCTTCTGGGTGGTAAGTCCTGTCACCGTAGTTCCCATTTGACAGACGACAAAATGAAGGCTAACTTTACACCTGCCAAAACGAGTGGTGGGCTAGGGACTTATACTCAGGGAATTGGCCTCCCGACTGGGCCCTAAGCCTTAAAGGGTGAGGTTAAAAGTCAAATACCCCAGCGGTTTCCTGGGGCTGCCTGGGCAGCCACCCCTGCCGCGGCTGCAGCCACACACACAGAGTGAATGTAGTCTCGGGGGCCCATGATGGCCCCTGGTTAGTGGCTTTCTCTCTACTCCCTCCTGACCTCTGACCTGTCCTCCTTCCGGACTCACCACACTGCAGGTGGGGACCCTCTTACGTGGCCTCTTCTGCTCAGGCTCCGGTGTTAGGCTCAAATCTGTGACCTGGTAAGATGCCTCCCTCCCTTTGAAGGAGACACTTGGGTTGGTGAGCAAAGTCCAGATGTGTGATAAGCTCTGCGCGTGTGTGTGTATTTCTTCCTAGTTCCTTAATCAGCAAGCTGGGCAAAGACAGAAGAGCCAGCCGCAGATCACACGGGGTGAGGGTGTGGTGTTCCCTGGGCAGGAGAAGGCCTGAATAGGGATTACCGAGCTGCAGCGACTCCCCGGGGGTGGCCCTTCTTGCCACCACGCTCGCTCTCCGCCTCTTTGCCTGGGAGCAGGTCTGCGTGTTTCTCTGGCTCCAGAGGACCTTCCCTGCAGGCTGTGGGCTTCCCGAGAGTGATGGGCACTGGCTCTGAAAAAATCTTTATCCCAGCATCCAGCGTAGGGCATGGCACAGAGTGGGTGCTTGTTTCGTCGTTTGTTGTACATTTTGGAAGGGCAACTCCCAATTGGCTGGAGTAGGAATGCATCGGGTAACAGAAGGGAACATGCTATGCTACGGCTTTAGGCAATGTCTGAGGACCCCCCTCTCTCCTCTATCTCTCCGCTGTTTTCTGCTGGGTTGGCTTCACTCTCCGGCACATTCTCTCTCAGAGTCAGCCTCTGCTGGCTCCAGGCTCACCTCCTGAGGCTTAGCAACCTCAGGTGGGCAGTAGGGGGGTGCTCCTCTGATCCTCTACATACAGTTGCAGCAAACATTGTGATGCACTCTCATTGGCCAAACTTGAATCATGTGCCCACCTGTGAGCCAATCACTGTGGCTAGGGAAATGGAGTATTCTGATTGGCCAGATCTAGGTCCTGTATACTAGGATGGGTGAGTGAGGGTAGAGATGTCTGGAGGTGCACCCCACTGGAACTGTATGGAGTGAAGGTGAGGGATGGGGTGGTTTCTAGGAGGAAAACTGAGGCGCTGTTAGCAGAGGGTGAGGGATGGGTGCTGGCAGGTGAGAACTAGGGGTGTCACTAGAAACGCTGGCCTGACAAACGAGCACACGCCAGTCGGTGCGGTGAGAATCAGGAGGGTCCAGTGAAGCCTGGGGTGGGGCTCAAGCCCCAGCTCTGCCAGCCACACACCATGTGACCTTGGCGAGAGCATCTCAGCCTCTCCAGGCCTCAGTTTCTCCACCTATAAAACGAGGACACCTGGAATAGGTGATTGCCAGGGTTTTCCCCATTCAATCAGTCAGTCATCGTTTCCTTTTCATCCACGTTTATCCAGGGGCTTTGGAGTTAGCGGGAACTGGGTCTGATCCCAGTCGGAGCGCCACTGGCTGCATCAGGCCCCAGTGATGCCCCTTCTTGGCTGCACTCAGCTGCATCCTGTGCGGCATCGGACACTGCGCAGCCTCCGCCTGCAGGAGGCCTGGGCCAGTCGCTGCAGCCTCATGGCCAGCTCAGCCTCCAGTGACATGGCCTGAGTTGTGACCCGGTCCCCCGATCTCCTCAGAGGTCATCCAAGCCGCCCTGACCGGCCTCTTGCTCGGGCAGAGGAGGGCCTCTGGTGCCGCCTCCTCCAGACTCCCATGAAGAAGCTGCCATCCCTCGCGGCTGCCCGGAGGCTCTGGTGTCAGAACCCAGGCGTGCGGAGCAGTTGGGCCCGACTGTGGAAACTAGCACACGGGAGGCGCGGCACGCCGCAGATGAAGTTCTTACCCTCCACCTGCCATGTTTGTCAAAAAGTGGCTTCTGCAGAGACGCCTCCTGGGTGTGTTTTTTTGAGAAGTTGTGGCCAACTCCATATGTTTCGAATTTGCTTTTCCTCCTTTCCTGCCTCACAGTCCCTTTTCCTGCATTTTGCGGGGGGGAGGGGCAATTATATTTCCAATAAAGCATCAGCATGGAAGTTTTGCCTCAGCTTCTGTTTTCTGGGGGAACTCAGGCTGTGTGACCCTGAGCAATTTACTTAACCTCTCTGAGCTTCAGATCTTCCATCTCTAAAAGGGGGTAATAAGAGGAACACCTAGGCCCTGGCTGGTATAGCTCAGTGGATTGAGAGCAGGTCTGGGAATCAAAGGGTTGCTGGTTCAGTTCCCAGTCAGGACCCATACCTGGGTTGCAAGCTGGTCCCTTCAGAAGGGGGTGCATGAGAGGCAGCCATACATTGATGTTTCCCTTTCCCTCTCTGTTTTGAAAAAATAATAGAAACATCTATTAGAAGACTATTGTGGTGTTTAATGAGACATCACAGGCAAATTTGGATCAATAAATGATAAATTTCATTAGCTGGATGGCATCACGTGACAACATTTATTCAACATTGAATGTCATGAACATTTATTGAGTGTCCACTCTGTTTCAGGTTCTGGGCTAGTCTCTGCTCCCAAGTCTAGACTCTTGCTGCTCACAGTCTAGAAAGCAAGACAGAGAAGTAATTGGGCAACGACACTGCAGTGTTATCGGTGCTGGAAGATTCAGGGACTGTGGCGTGGTGGTCAGGAACGGCAGGGGATGCCTTCTCAGAGGAGCTGATGTTCAAGCTCAGAGCTGAAGGATGTGTAGTCGTGACAGATGATGGGCCAGTGGAGGGCGAAGTGTTCCGGAATGAGGGCATGGCATGGGCAAAAGTCTGGTGTCGGGGAAAAACTTCTCAAGGATTGCATTGGCTCTCATTACCCAAAGTGCACAAATGTGACCTTCATCAAGGAGCGCGTGGGTTCTAGAGCCATGCTGTTCAATATGGTAACCACAGCCACACATGGCTGTTTAGATTTAAATTAATTAAAATGGAATGAAATTTAAAATGCAGCTCCTCAGGCGCATTGGCCGCATTTCAAATGCTCAGTAGTCATCTGTGGCTAATGTTACAGCGCAGACGTCAAACATCTCCATCGTCGCACAGAGCGCTGTTGGACAGAGCTGCCTGCGAGTCTGAGAACAGGCAGCCAAATCAGGACAGGCTTCCTGGAGGAGGGGGTAGAAGATGGCAGAGAAGGGGCTCTGGGAGAGTCTCTGGGTGGCACTGTTCTCTATTCTCAGGAAGAGAAAAGCCAGGCCTGGGAATGGGGGTGGGGTGTTGGCTCTGGACACACTGTACAACCCGACACCTCTTTGGTCAGAGTGCTGGCTGGGAGTCACACCTGGGAGGGAGGACACAGGAATGCCAGGGGAATCACCTAAGGTGGGAGTGAGCCAGGAAGTCCTGCCTTTTCTGGGGCCAGGAGGACTCTGGGAATTGTAGTTTGACACCCCTCGAAGCTTGAGCAGGATTGAAGCCTTGACAATGGGCCTAGGCATCTTGGGGGAAGTAGAGTTGCTGGGGCTGGGCTGGTCAGGGCTGGGAACTCATCCCGGTTTGGGGTTCCTGCAGGGGGGAATGGCAGGAGGAAGGCTATCTTCTCCTTTTCCATGCTTAAATTCTGAGACAGAGAGGAGAGGCCAGGGGAGACTAAGTCAGCTGCAGAGCTGAGACATAGAACACTCAGTTAAACAGAGCCCTCAGCCCACACATTCGGACTGATTGGGCTTTGCCCAGGAAAGACAGGAGTTCCCAGGTTAGGGAGGAGAGGTAGCAGAGAAACTCCATCAGCTGTTGGTCATTCATGCATTTCACCCTTTATCTTTCTGCGCTCAGTCTTCAGTGAGCGAGTACTATGTGCGAAGCCCTGTGCTGGCCGCTGCTGCGAACAGAGGAGCTCTAGAGAGGGCAGTGGACGACAGACAATGACTCAGCCGGCCTTGGCCCAGCTTACAGGTGGAGCTAGAGGGAGTCTGACTTTCAACCTGGCCATTCTCTGTCTCCTGCCCCACGGACATTATCCTGGCATCTGACCCAATGGAGCCTCAACTTCACCAATCCTGGTGAGTCTCTTAGGATACAGCAAACACCAGGCCCGTGGGCCGAATCCACCCCTCTACCTTGTTTTATCCGGCCAGCACCTTGTTTCTACCCGGCAGCAGCACCGAGATCCTTGCCCCTAGTTAAGGAGTAGTTACATTCATACAGTCCTAAAATTACATTATGCCCTTTGAAGGCAACCTCGAGGCCAGTATGGCCCCTGGTGAAAATGAGTTTGACACCCTGTCGTAGGGAGACTCAGGTTGCTCCGCAGTGAAAGGGGGCTGGTGACTGTGACTTCAAAAGGTGGGCTGTGCAGATTCAATGAAACAATGGATATGGTGTGTATCTCTGGTAACAGCTGCCTTTACACACACACACACACACCCACACACACACACACACGAGGTGAGAGAGCTTCCTGTCATTCTGCAGCCACACACTGTGAGGTTTCCCCCTTCTCTAACTTTATTGAGCTGTAAACTTAGAATAAATGCACATACGATTTTAGGTCCTTCAATCAGTCATTCACACCCCGTATGTTTCCCTAGGAACACGTGTCACAAATGCAATTAATCTTTGCAGTTCTTGTTTACGACGTCTGTAAACTCCACCAGAGCCTGGTTCTTGCAGGCTGCTTCACCTCTGTGTCCCCAGCACCCAGCATACAGTAGGTGCTTAATAAAGATCTATGGAATGAAATGAGTAAAGGATGAAAAAGCAGGCGTTGTCCGTTCAAGAGCGACTTCCTATGAGTCTCTCAACTTGTCCAAAAGTCCACACGCCTCGTTGCTCAGCTGCCACCTCAACACTAAGGCAGTGGCTGGCACACAGCACAGGACGGAGCCTAAGGAACGCGGTGGGGACAGGCCCCCAGCCCTACGTGCAGTCCCTCGCTCTCCGCGAGAGGGCGCCAGCGCATCACACAGGCCTCGCTCGCTCCTCGATAGGCACTTGCAGGCCCAGCAGTTCAATGGGTGAGACTTTACCGAGTGCCTCCTGAGGTCCTCGTCTGCTTTCGGCTTTTGGGGGCGCAGACCGGGCGGCGGGTCGGTGTCCGTTGCGGCGGATCCTGGTCGGGGTCTGGGGATCGCCCGAGGAACGCGGACGGGGAACCGGTAGAACATTCCAAGTTAGGCACCCCACGTTCGGGAGGTCTGGGACCAGATAGGGGAGGGCTTCCGGGAGGAGTGTCCCAGGAGGACTCGCGACCTTTGACCCTTCCGACCTCCCTCTGGCCCCCTGAGCCAGGGCGAGCGAGGGTCTGAACAGCCGCGCTCCGCCCCGGCACCCTCCGCGCAGGCGCTGCCAGCCGCGGTTCCCTTGGCAACGGGGGGGCGCTTCCCCGCCTGAGGCCCCGCCCCCAGCAGGCTAGGCTGCGCGGGACCGCAGGCGGCGAGGGCAGGTGCGGCGAGCTGCGGGCAGGTGGCGGCGCGGCGCGGGCCAGCGTTGAAGGCAGCTCCAGGGTAGGTTGCGCGGCGGCCGCAGGGGGTGGGGGCCGGCCGTATGCCCCCTGTTCCGGCCTCTCCAAGGGGCTAGCGAGGCGGTGACTGGCGGTGGCCGCCAAGTTTTTGCTAGGCTGAGGCCCCGTGAGAAAAGTTGGCAAAGTTGGCCGGAGAAGAGGCGGGGATCTCCCCGGGCTCGGGGTCTGCCGGGAGGGGGGAATCCCGATATGGGAGCCGGGAAATCTGTCTCCCGAGACTTGGGAGTGGATCCCGCGGGAAGATCCCGCGCCGGGCTGAAGATCCCAGGAGGGGATCGGGCGCCGGCGGCCCGGAGTCTCACTCGCTCCCAGCCTGGAGGTGACAGTGGACGGTGACTGGATACTAGGAGCTAGTATCTCTCTCTGCCCTCCCCCCCACCCCCCACGCTGGTACAAGGGGAAATGTGGTCGGGAGCTGGAGGAATCGCTGGAGACCCGGGGTACCTGGCCCAGAGCTTCTAGGATCTGGATGTCGGTGCGGGTTGGAGGCCCCGGAGGCGGACACTCGGGGCACCGAGCGAAGCGGAGCCCCGGGCAAAAGGATTCTGTGGGCAGCAAGGGTGGAGAGAACTGCGCGCTGAGCCCCGGGGCACCCGGGCTGTGGATGCGCCCTGCCCGCCTGGCCTGCGCTCCGCTCCTCTCCGCTCCACACGCCTTTCCAGGGCAGAGGTGATGGGTGTAGGGCTCAGTCTCCCCGGCTCCCAGGCAGGCTAGGTTTGTCCCCACCCTGCTGGTAGCGCCGCCTGGGGCTATAGGCGGGGCGCTTGGGAAGGAAAGCAGCCCACTGACCCCCACCCGAACCTGACCTTTCCACACCCTCCTGGTACACACTCACCTAGGAGCTGGGGCGCCTCCCCCTGAAACCCCCGCTCTGAGTGTCAGAGTGGAGCGTGGGACCTCCCCGAGCCGCCTAGGTGGTCAGGGCTTCTTGCCGCTGCCGTGAACTTTCTCTAGCTGTGAGCAGCCATTACGTTTGGAAAGGAAAGGGCTATTACCTGTTGCACAAAGAAAGAGCTTTTTCTTTGCAGCTTCTTTGTGACCTTGGGCAAAACAACCCCTCTAAGCCCAGGTCTCCCCTCTGGGCAAAATGGGGTGAGACTGGGGATCACAACCCTCTTGTTTGGCTGGTAGGGTTAGTAGGTGTGATGGGTATGGTACAGGTGGGGGCTCTGCAACTACTCGTGGGCGTGGGCCCTCATTTGGGGCCCCTCCTTCCCCGCCTCCCAGCCCCTGTGCTTCCTCGGCAGCATCTGAGGGCAGGCTCCAGGGACCTTTGCCTTTTTAAACTGCAGGCTTAGAGAGATGCCTAACTNGAGCTTTTTCTTTGCAGCTTCTTTGTGACCTTGGGCAAAACAACCCCTCTAAGCCCAGGTCTCCCCTCTGGGCAAAATGGGGTGAGACTGGGGATCACAACCCTCTTGTTTGGCTGGTAGGGTTAGTAGGTGTGATGGGTATGGTACAGGTGGGGGCTCTGCAACTACTCGTGGGCGTGGGCCCTCATTTGGGGCCCCTCCTTCCCCACCTCCCAGCCCCTGTGCTTCCTCGGCAGCATCTGAGGGCAGCTCCAGGGACCTTTGCCTTTTTAAACTGCAGGCTTAGAGAGATGCCTAACTCCGTCTTTCTTCTAAAGGGGTTAATTGTTCCTCTGCACCCCCACCCACCTCCCACCTCCTTGCAGGGAGAAGCTCTGGGGTTTGGCTAATCAGTAACCAGGGCGTTTGGACAAGGTTTCTCCCTTGGCTCTACTTTCCCTTTGCTAACCCATCGAGACTCCTGGACAAACTGCATTTACCCCCGGATGCTGGCTTCTCAGCCCCGGACAGTTCTGGGGGAGCTGGGCAGGCACCAGCCCTGGTCCTGGGGGTTTTAGGGGAATCCTTTTTGAAGGATTTGCCTGCTTGACAAGGGTACAATTACCCGAGAGAAGTGCTGGGTTTCAGTACGGTGTCTGGGCACATGTTTTAGCTGGGCACATGACCTGGCTGATTGAGTCACATGTGTGCGGAGGGGCACCTACTACGTGGCCGGCACTATAGAAGTGGTATGACCCAGGGCAGTGGAGGGCCCATTCTCCTGCCTTTATGTTCTAGCTATGGGGCAGTCAGCTACAGTCCCGTGAGGCAGCTGTGCTGGCTCCTGATGTTGGGGGTGCAGCCCTCGCCCCAGATTCTGAGGCTCATTCCCCTTGGAGGTCCTGGAGGAGGCTGGCTTTTATTCAGGGCCGACCTTGGCAGGAGATTGGAGCAGCCCACTGTCTGGCCCTGACATTTCTCCTCTGTCAGCATCACCTGAATCCATCTCCAACCAACTGAGAAAAAGAGCCCCTGAAGAGCAGTTAAAATGTTCATTCACTCATTCATTCATGCACTCATTCAACAAGTATTTCAAGACAGGGGCAGTCAGATCCTTAAGGGAGGGGTCACGCCTTTGTGAAAAGAGGCAATTGTCCAGACTAGGAGAGTCGTAATGGGGGGAGGGGCCGATGTCTTCTGGCCTGAGCTGGGGAGAGGTCAGGAGTGGTGGTTTCTTGGAGGGCTTATAGTAGAAAGAGGGGGTGTTATGGGCAGGAAGAGAAACAGACTGGCCTGGCCGTGGGTGGGAACATGGGGTGCTGGCAGACAGGGGCCATTCTCGGGCCATTCTCTGGGGTTTGGACTTTGTCCCGGGGCAGCAAGGTGGGTGCCCTGCAGGAGGGGGCAAGGTCAGATCTGTGTTTGGGAAGCTCGCCCCGCTGTTGCGGGAGGCCAGCTGGGACAGGGTTCGAGAGGAAGCTGAGAGGCCAGTGTGGAGGCTGCTAGCAAAATCCAGGTGGAAGGTCATGGTGGACCGGACTTGGATGGAGACCAGGGTTCTGTTTAAGAGAGCCACTCTGCTGAAGAGCCCTCGGAGGCCCAGCCTTTTATCTGGAAAAGGAAACCCCGCAGGGGCGGTGGCTTAATTATTCTAAGTGTCAGTATTTTGTTCCATTGGGCAAGCCTTCCTGAGCACTCGTGGTCTGCCTGTCCAGGGAGGGGCACAAACCTCCAGAGCCTCAGGGACCCCGTACTTCCTGGGTGCAGGGTGGAGCTCCATGGTGTGGGAGGTCTTCACCAGCCAGCCTTGGCAGAGAGCGGGTTTGAACACTCTCTCAGTTTGCAGCTTGTGGACGTTTGGAGTCAGGGAGAGTGAGTCTGGCCACAGCAGGGATAAATCCGGGGAGGCTTCCAGGAGAAAGCAGGGATGGAAAGGAGGCGGAGCCAGCCAAGGAGATTTGGGGCCAAACCCTGGCCCTGCCCCTTCCTGGCCGTGGTCTTGGGCATGGTACTTGGTTTGAGACTCGGTTTTTCTCATCTGTAAAATGGGCTCAGGATAGGCTGCTCCCTTCCCTCAGCATCTTGTTCTGTAAGCTCAGTGAACCAGTGCGTGGAAATACCGTGTTCGTACCGGGCTGTGCTTGCTGAGCAATGGGTATGGCTATCATCAGCCTGTCCTCTGGATGTGTTTCAGGCAGGTGGTCCCTCTCCCAGCCTGGGCGTGTGGAGGGAGTGGCCACAAGTGACACTTGACCTGAGTCTTAAAGGAGAAGAAGGAAGAGGCAAGGAGGGGAGAAGGAATGATCTGGGCAGAAAGAGCAGCAAAGACGGCACTCATTTGGAGAACTGCATGCCCATGGGTGCACCCAGAATTCTCCTTGCATGTCCCAGCCCCTCCTTAAATACCCAGACGGGAGGGCTGTCGCAGGGCTGGGTTCGGGACCGAGACCAGGGCAGAGGGAAGACTCTTGTCCAGGAGGTCACATTCCTTCCCACAGTCACCCGTCCAGACGGTAGGAGCCACTTCCCTCCTGGAACCTCAGTTTCTTCGTCTGGGGAATGGGAGGGTTGGAGAGAACACGGGTAAAGCACTTAATGCAGTAGGGCCACCACTTTTCACTGAACCCTTTACAGGGGCCTGCCTCCAGCAGGAGCGCTTTTTGCCATTTTATTTTTTTTATTTCGTTCTTTTAAAAATGCTTCATGAGAAACCCCGGTGATATGTGTTTTGGGGACCGTTGATTTTGCAGCTTATGAAACGGAGGTTTCGGGTGGCCCTCCTGTTCCCTCCCACTACGCTTGTCAAATTGCCGTCATTTAAAAGGAAGCCCACAGACTTGGAACTGAGAAGCACATGCGCACACACACTGTTTTCCTTCGGTGTGATGAGTTATCGACAGAGCATCTTACCTCTGGGCAAGTCAGAAGGGCCCCTGTCCTCAGGAATCCACGCCCCAGGACTCTGGTCCATCAGATGGGAGGCAGGGAGGGGGAAGGCAGAGTGAGAGGGTTGCACGTGACCTGTGGGAAGTAGTTGTCACGGCTGCCTTTGTTAACTGCTCAGTTAAATGACCTTTGAAATGTTCTGTGGCCTTGTCTCCATTAAGAATATGAAATACACCCTGGCTGCCTTGGCTCAGTGGATTGAGCACTGCAAACCAGAGGGTCACCGCTTGGATTCCCAGTCAGGGCACATGCCTGGGTTGCTGGCCAGGTCCCTAGTTGAGGGCGCACGAGAGGCAACCACGCACTGATGTTTCTCTCCCTCTCCTTCTCCCTCCCTTTCTTTAATAATAAATAAATAAAAACCTTAGAAAGAAGAGAATATGAAATGTATCCTCAAAATGTGATCTTTGGGTGTTTACATGGCTGAGTCAGATGTGATACACACAGTATGTATGTATGTATGTATGCATGTATCTTACATTATGAAAATAACATGTACCATGTCCCCAAAGCGTGAACTGGGGGTGTTTACATCACAAGGCCAGAAGAGGGGTACACACACACTGTGAAAAAAACATGTAACATACCGAACATGTCAAAGATGGCAAAATGATACTGTATTAAGTGAAAAGTGAGTTTCCCACCCAAACCCGTATCACACTCTGCTAATTATCCGAATTATTTTTGCGTCCACTCTGCAGCTAGACAGAAGGAATCGAATCTTGGTTCTCCTGCTTACAGGCCGTGTGCGTTTGTGCAGGCGGCTTCACCTTCTGAGCCAGAGCCTCCTGATCCGTAACTGGGGGTAATAAGGGACCCCACCTCCGCCGAGGGGTGCTGAGAGAGTAGGCCGGAAGGGACTGGCGCGCGGTCAGTGCACAGTGCGTGCGGGGCGTCGTCATTCTCCTTGTACCTTGGGGTGGGCTCAGTGCAGTGGTTGCTGTGTCCTCCTTCCCCTCTGGAATGGACACTGCAAAAAGGCGGGAACCCTGTCTGTCTTCACTGCCGTTTCCACGGTCAATGGTCACAGCATAAACAAATGAATCAGCATAATGTGGACTTAGTCTTTTAATAACCATCCTAAAACAACAAATTCCTCATGTGAGTTAAAAGTAGGTGTGGACACTTGGCCGTTTCAGAATGCGCGGACTTACCTTGCCCTTTTGAGAAGCGGAGCGTTACTCTGAGGTGTGAAGGTGCTCTTAGTGATTGAACAGATAGATCCCCTGTTGGCTGACATTGAACGCTGGTTTTGTTTTTGTTTTTGCTGTGATGTGTGGCACTACAATAAACTTTTCCTGTTTGCATCTTTGCACACTCATTGCAGTTGATTGCGGGACAGATTTCAGACTAGGGAACTGTATCCTAGATTGGGGTAAAGCCTGTTTGGAGTGTTGATCTAGCCTGCCCAGCTTCCCTCCACAGTGGCTGTACCTTGCCAACACCCACAAAGTCTGGGGGGCGGGGAGAGAGAGAGATGGATGTGAGAAACATTAATTGGTTGCCTCCCATATGCATCCTGACCCGGGATCGAACCCACAACCTTTTGCTGTATGGGATGACGCTCCAGCCACCTGAGCCACCTGGCCAGGATAGAGGGCAGGTGTTTCTAGAGCAGGTGCTTTCCCCCTCTGCTGTGGCTGGGGGGACCCATCTGTTCATGGGTCACTGTCCACTTGCTTCTCTTCCCAGAGCAAGCCTTCTAGCCCGGGTGGGACAAAGGGCCTCACCCAACCACTCAGCACCCTTGAACCCGAAGCAGCCCCAGGCCAGTCTGGGAGAATCCCAGGAGCTCTACATTAAGGGACATTCACACTGCTCGGAGGTAGAAGCACCCGGCAGGCCTCCGGGGGCCCACGGTTGTGAGAATCTGCTGGAGGCCATCCTGGGTGCAGGGTTAGAAGTCACGCCTTCATTCACTCGTTCAACAGCAGATTATCCTGCGTTGGTGATGCGGTGCACCCTGTGCAGTTATGGAGAAACTGAGATTCTGTTGGATACCAGGGATGGGTTTCTGAAGGAAGCTGGGTAGGGAGATTGAGAGCTTGGGGGAGTGGGAGTGTGGCATTCCTGTGCAACCCTGGGCATGCGACTTCGCCTCTGGGCATTTCCTTTTGATCTTCATAGTAGAATAAAAATAATAAGTGGGGAGCCTTCTGTCCTAGGTGCTGTGCTCATCGTCATTTCACTTGATTCTCATGTCCCCGTTTTACAGACACGCAAACTGAGGCTCAGGGAGGCAGTTGCGTGCCCAGGGCAGCTACTGGGAAGAGGGCATGTGGATCCACGTAGCCTGACTGCTACCCCTATGCCCTGAACCTCTCTCCCTGGTGGTGAAGCAGGGCAGAGCTGGACTACCCTAGTATCCTGTCACACGCCATTGCTGTGTGACTTTGGGCAAGTGACTTTGCCTCTCTGAGCCTCAGTTCTCACCTGCAGAAAGAAGATGCTAAGATTTTTCCCAGTGGGATCATTGTGGGGTTAGGTGAATGAACAGCGTGTAAAGTTCCCTGAGCCCATCCCCATAAAAAGATCAGCTTAGTGTTTAAAAAACGAAACTGTGTAAGTTACACCAAGGAATTGCTTTATAAATCACAATATAAACCTTCCTTGTTTGCAGTACCAGCAGAAATAGTGGCAGTAATTAAAAAAAATAATAATTTGCACTGATAGGCTGCTTCTTACATGCTAGTTGCCCTGATGTGTGGTTTGGTTCATTTGCCCAAATTCTTTATCACACCTCTTCTTTGTCCTAGAAATGCAGATGCTTGTGTTGTTTCCACTTTACAAATGAGGAAACTGAGGCCCCAGAAGGTCAAAGGCATCGATTGCCCAACTTATCAGCTAGTAGCAGGCAGGGGTCCTAGGGTCCTGGGGCCCTGGGGCGTGAGTCCTGCCCGTGGGAGACGCAGCTGTATTTTCAAAGGCTCCAGGTCAGGACCGAGCCTCCCAGCCGACTCTGTTGATATTTCTTTTCTTTTTTGTTTTGCTTCCTCAGTGATGAAAGCTCTTTCTGGGGACCGTCCTGTTTACCCGTGGTATGGTGCGATGAGGCCCTGCTGGGGGTGGGGGAAGGCCTTGCTGGGGGTGGGGGAAGGAAACCCAGAGTGTGCTGGGCCTCCCGGCTGCAGGGGAGGCCAGAGGTGCGTTGGGTACGCCGAGGTCACTCTGAAAACACACAGCCCCGCCTGCCCAGACATGAAGCCTGGGCCTTGGTGGGCACTCTGCCCGCTGAGCCCTGCCCAGTGCCCTGGGCTGGGCCGGGGAGTGACTTGGTTGGGGAACTCCCAGAGCCCTTTGGCCTAGGAAGCTGGCCAAGCCTGTGTCTCCCTTTCATTTCAGGCCCTAACACTGGAAACCTCTTGTCCCTGGTTGTAGACCTGACCCGTGCCTGCTGGGGACTGTGCTGGACACGTGATGGGGCCTGGGTCATGGGGAGAGAATGCAGAGAGTATTAGAGTGGTTCTGGACCAGACGCCCCCACGGCTGAGTCTGGAACCGGCTTCTCTGCCGTGTGCCCCTGGGCAAGCCCCTGCCCGTCTCTGCGCCCTTCACTAGGGGTGGGGGTGGGGGAGAACTGGGTGAGGGGTCCCAGAGCCTCTGGTTCCTGCTGCCTACCCCTTCTGGGAAGAGTCCAAATCAGCCGTTTAAAAAGTAGAGGCTAGAAAACCACCATCCTCCAAGGGCCTACTGTGTGCTAAGTCCTTTGCTAGGGAGGCGTTGTGTGTACTTGTTCCCATCAATCTTCAGGATCTCTCAGACAGTTGGTTTTACTCACCCCCTTTCCAGACAAGCAAACTGAGACCCAGAGACAGAAAGCCCCCCTCACGTCTCTCAGCTTGAGGGGAGAAGTGGCGGCGGCTGGAACTGAACTCCAGTTCGTCTCCTGCCGACCTAGACCTCCTGGTGATGACTCACGCAGTCAGCGCCCTTCTCCCCAACTTGCCCAGAAGTACTCTCCCCCATCAGAACTTCTACAGCGCAGGGTCTCCCTTCCTCTCTTGGGTTTGCCAATCATTTTTGTTATTTATTAAGCACCTACTGTGTACCAGGGCCTGAGGCTGGCCCTGGGGGTGTGTCAGAGCTGCCTGGGCCGCAGCTCGCGCCCTCACAGAGAGAGGTGGGGGTGGGTGGGGGGGTGGTCACAGAGCAGTGTGTCCAGGGTGGCAATGCAGGGGGGCTGGGGTGGGGACCATGGTCTCCTGGTCCCGCCTTCTGCCAGCCTGGAGGCAGGCCTGCTTCCCTTGGTGCACCCAGGACTTGCACGGGACTGGGAAGCTTTGGCAGCCAGCAGATGCCTTCCTGGGGAGGCGAGGTGCGCCTGGTTACTGTCGGGTGGGACTCCGGAGAGGAAGAGATTGTGCTCCCGAGGGTGGCCTTTAGTTCTTTCGTTCATTAAAAGGAAGAGGGGAAGAAGGGATGGGTTGGAGGCATCCGAAAGCTTTGGAGGAATTTCTGGAATGCCCAGCACGCTGACTGACCCAGCAGAGTGAGTGTGAGCCATCTGCCCTGGCTTTCCGTTGGGGTCAGCTGGGTGTCCTCAGGGGCTCTCTGGGTGTCACCAGTTCCCGTTCTGGGTCCTGAGTCACCCCCAGGAAGGTGGCTTTTCTGTGGACCGCAGCAGCTGCCAGCCACTGAAGTCTGGGTTTGAAGTGAGCAGCCCGGTGAGCGGGGCCTGTCTCTGCTTTCTCACCAGCCGTGGGCCTGGCTTCCCCTCTGCCTCGGGGTTTAAACCCATGGAATGGGGATGTTGGTGCCTGCCTTTCAGCCTGGCCGAGGTCACGTGGGCGAATGTTGGGGTACATGTCATGGTGACGTGGGATAAAGCTTCCACTGTGCACATTGGGTGCACTTGCTGTGCCCTTCTGCTGTCCACACCTGGCATGTGGTGGCTCCTTTCCTTTTCCTGATTAATAATTCTATTCTCTTTTTATCATTATTGGGATACACTCACTTGACAATGCATTTCCATTGGTGAGCATTCAGAAATATAAGTAAACAAAAAGGAGCAAGTCCTGGCTGGTGTAGCTCAGTGGATTGAGCCTGGGCCTGTGAAAAAGGAGGAGATAAGAGTCTTATGATCGCATGTTTAATGATAACCAGCGCTAATATTTTGGAATGTGACTTTTATACCTGTCAATCACCGCATACATGGGATTGAGAGATGTCAGCCCCGCCTCTTGGGTTCCTCCTCGGGTGGCTGGGATTCAGGTCCCAGCTCTGTAACTTCCTAGCTGTGGGACCTTGGGCAGGTTGCCCTGAGGACGGACACCTAGCTGGCTCCCTCTCTGAGCCTCCTCACCTTCTACTCCTCTGTTCAGTGAGGTCGCTGAGTTATGGTGAGTTAAAAGTAAGAACAAGTGAGAACGAGTTAAATGCAGTGAAGTGTTTGGAGAGGTGCCTGGCACACAGCAGATGCCTGATTCTTCCCAGCGTTTTGTACGTGTGCGTGATTTTTCTTGATTCGAACCACGAGCCAGCCCGTTCTGGGAGTGCTATAACCGACACCTGGCGGTGCTGGATATTAGGCCGGGCGGGCGCTGGGCCACCTTCTCAGGGCAGGGCCCAGAGGTGCCGCTTTTATTTCAGAGGTGGGGGCTGCTCAGCACGGGGGCCTGGTCAGGTAGTTGGGCCCACACCCAGCACTCTGGGCGCTCAAGTCCTGATCTTTGTCTCTCACGGATGCTTCCTGTCCCCGCCAGGCCTGGGCGTTCTCCAAGGCAGAGCCGCGGGAGGTCCCAGCGGGCTGGAGGTGGGCCCTGTAAGGTGAGCTTGTGGGGTACCCTTCCTCCTCCTCCCTTGGCTGCAGCAGCGGCTTCAGGAGGCTCTGCCCCACCTGGGAGGAGTGACGGGGTCAGCCGGCCACCACTAGGAAGGTCTGTAAACTAGGAAGTCATCAGGACTCCAGTGGGGACCTGGAGGTCACAGAGAGAGGAAGGGGCTCACGGAGCCTGGTTTTCAGAAGTGAGTCTGGGGTGGGGGATGCCGCCCTTTACTGGCCCCGTGACCGTGACCGTGGGTCTGTTATAAACCCCATCCATCCTCTGTTTCCTGGAAATGGGGCTAATAAAAGTAGGTTTCATCTTGCAAGGTTGACGTGCCACGAGGTGTAAAGGCTCCTCGCACAACCAGATCCATAATCAGCGCCTCCTCCCCACTTCTTCTCCCCCTCCCCCATTCCCGCCCCCTCCCCTCTCCCCCTCCTCTACTCATTATAACAACAGCACTGACTGAGCAGACCCCGTACTAACTACTTGTTATGCATCATCTTGTTGAATCCTCGTAATACATTATGCTTGCTATTAATAGTGCTCGTGCCTTGCCATCTGATTCTGCATTGCTTGTGTGTTTAACTGTGACTTCACGCTTGGGTGTGTGATGGAACGCCCAGCACACAGTAGGTGGTCACAGAAAGGCAGCCACAGTGGTCACTAGGCTTATTTTTGCTGGTGCCACACGGGGCTGTGTGTACAAGAAGCAGCCCCTCGCCAGCCCGATGCCCGTAATTGGGAGTGTCTGCCCCATGAGCCTTCTCCTGGGGCCACCCTGAAAAACCGCTGCTCATCCACCACACCGATACCGTGCCAGATCACCCCCCACGAGGGGGCCCCCAGGCCCATTCATCTCTTTCAGCTGAATCCGGGGGTACCCCTGGGTTCCTCCAGGCTGAGTGTTGTACCACAACGTGGCACAGCCCAGGTGTCTCTCCCAGATTTGGGGAGAGCGATCTGGCTGGTGTTGTGGGGTACGGGGTCTGAGGTCCATAGAGGTGAGGCCGCCAGCTCACGGCCGCGGAGGAGGCGGGCTCGACTCCACCCAGAGGCTGCGCTTGGAGGACCTGCCCCATCAGTTTGGTGTTTCCCAGACTCCAGTCGCTCTTGCGTCAGCTTGGACATTTTTCATATTTGTGCACCACCTGGGTTGTCCTTCAGTTAACCTTTTTCTTGATCTTGACTCACTTTTTAAAAGTAACAGTTTTATTGAGATATAATTTAAAATATACAATTCCGTTTACGATGAAAACTGAAACTACCGGATGTTGCAGGAATTCCACTTCTGGGTATTTAGCCAAAGAAAATGAAAACAATATGAAAGATACCTGCACCCCTGTGTTCATTGCGTTGTTATTTATAACAGCCAAGATACGGACACAACCTAAGTGCCCCTTGGTGGATGAAGGGGTGGTGGTACGCATATACAGTGGAATATTACTCAGCCATAAAAAAGAATGAACCTCGCCATTTGTGACAGCATGGTGGACCTGGAAGGTATGATGCTAAATTATAATAAGCCAGAGAAAGACCAATACCATATGGTCTCACTTATATGTAGAATTTCAAAAAAGCTCATAGATAACACAGAATAGACACGTAGTTGAGAGAGGTGGGTGGGGTAGGAGAACTGGTGGCGGGGATACAAACATTTAGATATAAAATAAATGTCTTCAAATGTAGCGTGCAGCATGGTGATGGCAGTGAGTGATACTTTAGTGCATATTTGGAAGATGCTCAGACAGGAAATCTTAAAAATGCTCACAATAAGAAAAAAATTTTTTTGCCCTGGCTGGTGTAGCTCAGTGGATTGAGTGCAGGCTGTGAACCAAAGGGTCACGGTTTGATTCCCAGTCAGGGCACATGCGTGGGTTGGGGGCCAGGTCCCCAGTGTGGCCCATGGGAGAGGCAACCACACATTGATGTTTCTCTCCCTCTCTTTCTCCTTTCCTTCCCCTCTCTCCAAAAATTAAAAAATGAAATAAAATATTTTTAAAAAATTTTTGGAATTATACATGGTGACTAGTGTTAACTAGAATTATCCAGGTGGTTATTTCCCAGTGTGTATAAATACCAAATCATTATGTTTATGCCTGAAACTAATGTCGTATTCCATGTCGATTACACTTGAATAAAAAATTTGGACACTTGTAGAAGTGTGCAGTAAAAAATGCTCAGTAAAAAGGTGTACGTTTTTAGAGAAGTGTACAATTCTGCATTTTCAGTGTGCTCACAGAACTCTGCAACCTTCGCGGTGACCGATGGAGGGATGTTTTTACGGCCACAGTGTTCCGTGGCCGTCAGCACTCAGCCCCCATTCCCTCTGTTATGCCGGTCCTCGGTCCCCACAAGTCCACTTCCGGTCTCTCTGCATGGTTCTGGGCAGTTTATGTGGATGGAATCATACACCGTGTCGTCTTTTGGGGCAACCTTCTTTCACCTCGCATCAGGTTTTCAAGGTTCATCCGCGTCTTAACGTGTATCAGGACTTTGTTCTTTTTCACGGCTGAATAGTGTTCCGTTGTGTGGATAGACCCCATATGGCTCACTTCTTAAAACTTAAAAAACATCAGACGGTCAGTGGGCTAGTTTGATCCTATACACATGGACGTACATCACTCACAATGCAGTCCATTCATCAGTGTGTTGCCGTGGTATGCACACACCCTGCGCTCTGGTGCATTGGGAACCTGACCTTGCCAACTAGCGGCCGCCCAAAGGGAACCGTTTTGCTGTGCCGTGTTTACACTGGGTGTGTGTGCAAAAAGATGTTTCCTGTTCTGTTCTGGGAGTGAGAAACGCACCCTTCTGCTAGGACCGAGCAGAGATTTCAGTCCCTCCTCGGTTCGGCTCCCGCTGCCTCTTCCGAGCAGTAACCTTGGGGTCGCGCTCTGCTTTGACCAGCCTTTATTGCCCTCGTGCCCGGTGCCCACCCATCTGCCCGCTGGGCTGCAGTATGCGGGAGTGCCGTCTCTGCGAGTCACCAGCGGTGGGATGCTGTACTTCGCCTGGCACTGCCTCGGGATGACCCCACCAAGTAGGCAGCACTGATCCCTTTTTCTGGATGAGGAAACCGAGCCTCAGAGAGGGCAGTGAATGGGGAAATGCAGGCAGGACAGGGAGAGCTGGGATCCTGCCCTTTTCATCAGGCCTCCGGTGTCCCTTGGCACTTGGCCTTGACGCTGCTGACTCACCGGCAGAGGTTGGGAGCTCTGGCTTATTTGTTCAGCAGCGGGGATGGCCTCGCTGCAGTGTCCACTCCCCTGGACTCGGAGTGGGCTCGCTGCATAGCCTGCCCCCCGGGGAAGTGGCCATGTGGTGCGGCAGCTGCCCGGGGCCTGAGCAAGCTCACTGATCCCTGGTCTCCAGGGCCCCCGACAGCCTGCCCTCCCTCTCCGCCTCCTGCGCCAGCAACTCGGGGCTCTTGGCCCTGCTGCAGCTGGGGACACTGAGCCAGGTGCGTGCCCCTGGGGAGGATGGCTTCCCCCCGGGCAGCTCCCCGTCTGTGGAGCGGGGCGGCGGATTCCCCAGGGGCAGGCATTGGATCCCGGCCCTCACAAGGCTGTCTGGATTTGTGTGCCTTTCCTCTGGAAGCTTTCCTTTCAGGGGAGGGAACAAAAGCCTTGGAGAGGATGAGCGTTTCATTCAAGGTCACGCAGCCAGCTGGGAGCTCAGCCTGCATGGGACAAGATGGTAGGAGGATTCCTGCTTCCCAATTCATGTGTCTTCCCACCCAATGTGCTCTCCGCCCCCCTTCCCTGCTCCTCCCCCTCTCCCCTTGTTGGAGGGACCCGTCCTTGCTTCACACCCCTCCCCCCCAAGCAGATGTCATCTGGCTTAGGGGTTGCAGGCGCTCTGTGTGGAGCTCAAATACCCTCTGACCACCCACTGGGCACTCCCATGGGTGACACAGAACCCATAGAGCAGGTTGTGACGTGAAGATGCTCCAGTACCCAGCACCCAGCACCCTACTGGGTGGAGGAGCAGGTTTGGGCCCTTTTTCCGCTCGTTCCCGCATGCTGGAGCTTACCCCCCAGCTTGGGGCATGGGCCACCTGCCTCTGGTTGGGCCCAAGTCTGCCAGGCTTTGCAGGAGACCTCTCGCCTCCACCTCCCTAGGTGGACAAAGCCTTATTTTTTGGCAGCTGGGTCCAAGCCTTTTTTTAAAAAATATTTATTTTAAGTTGTGGTGAAACATACATAATAATAGATTTATCATCTGATCTATCTTTTAAGTGTAAAAGTGGCATTAAGCACATTCACATTTTTGGGCTGCCTTCGCCACCATCCACCTCCAGAAATTCTCCACACAACTGGAACTCGGCCCCCATTAAACCCTAACTCCCCGTTTCCCCTCCCCCAGCCCCAGGCAGCCACCGTGCTACTTCCTGTCTCTGTGTGTTTGGCTACCGTACGTGCCTCAGGTCAGGGAGTCATACAGTTTTTGTCTCTCTGTGACTGGCTGATTTCCTTTTTTAAAAAAATAATATATATACTTTAAGATTTCATTTATTTATTTTTAGAAAGAGGGGAAGTGGAGGAGAAAGAGAGGGAGAGAAACATCAGTCGGTCGCCATGCCTCCAGTTGGGGACCTGGCCCGCAACCCAGGCATGTGCCCTGACTAGGAATCAAACTGGCGACCTTCCGGTTCCCAGGCAGTGCTCAATCCACCGAGCCACGCCACCCATGATTTATTTCCCTTAGCATAATATTACCCATGTTGTGGCATGTGTCAGAACTCTCTTGCTCTCTAAGGCTGAGTGATGTTCCACTGCATGGAGAGAGCACATTTTACCCTTCGTCTATGGACGGTCGCACATTGCTCTCCCGTTGTGGCTGTTGTGGATAATGCTGCCGTGAACAGGGGTGTGCAGAGAGCTCTGATTTCACTTCTTTTATAGGCCCTAGGGCGGCCAGATGAGATCATTCTTGTTTTAATTCTTTCGGGAGCCGCCGGACTTTCCCACAGCGACCACACCACTTCACATCCCCGCCAGCTGTGTGCACGGGCTCCAGTTTCTCCACATGGCTGCCGACACTTGTTATTTTCTGTGTTTTTGACACCAGCCACCCTACTAGGTGTGGTTGGAGTGTAATTTTTATGGGAGATTGTTTTTTAAAATTTTTTATTTACCCATTCGAGAGAGACTGATTTGTTGGTTCCACATATTGATTGATGCATTCGTGGGCTGCTTCTTGTATATGCTATGACCAGGGATTGAACCCACAACCCTGGCGTATCAGGATCATGCTCTAACCAACTGAGCTCCCTGGCCAAAGCTCGTTTTGATGGGACAGTCTTAGGATCTGTATCTGTTGGGCCTTGGTTCCTGTTAGAACATTGGTCGCATCATGCTGTGTTTTCTGGAACAATTTCAGCTTCCCTCACCTGACTGAATTTTCTCGGGACATGCCCCAGGGCCCCGCAGGGGGCTGGCCTGCTTCTCACTGGCCCAGGGCATACATGGGCCATAAAAAACCAGCACCCTTGGCCATAGTAGAAATTTTCTTTAAAAATACAAACCAAGGAGATTGAACAGTGTCGTCAGGTTCCCGCCGAGTCAGTGCCCCGGTCCTGCGGGCTTTGCCCCCACTTTGTTGAGAAGGGGTGATCAGCAAGCCTTTCGGAAGTGTGAAGGACAGGCCAGCGCCAGGCGTGACCCTCTCCTGCCTGGGACACCCTGCCTGCCATGAGTCAGTGCTGTTTAATGTCCAGCCCCTGGACTATGGGCCTCCATAAATGCTTCATAAATGCCGAGTCATCAATGAGGGTGTGTGAGGGAGGAGCCGGGTAGGGTGAGAGCCAGGGCGGGCCCCACGGGGTGACATGGCCGCAGCGGCCCTGCCCGTGCTGGGATAACCTGAGTCCAGGGCATCTCTTGCCCTCAGCGGCCCCAGAGCCTCACAAGGGTGAAGAGGCTTTTATCTCTGGGTTCATTGTGCTGAGACAGGTCTCTGCCAAGATCAGGCTCTTGGTCTGGTACAGAGTCCAGAGGGCGTGGGCCTGGCAGCTGGGAGTCAGGAGGGAGAAGGAGGCTCGTCTGCAGGGACCAAAGCCTGCAGGGCGTGTCAGCATCTGGCCCCCAGGTCGCTCCTATGGAAGCCAGTGGTCTGCAGGCTGGCGCCTGCCTCCTCCTAGCATGTGGCCTTCGATGAGTCTCTCAACCTCTCTGAGCTTCCCTTGGTGCATCTATCAAGCTGATTCATTTGGAAGATCCTACCGGCACCTGCTGTGCGCTAGTTGCTGTGGGGAGCCCAGGGCCGGGACTGCTTCTCTCTGGGAGTTTGTGCCTGGAGGGGATTCGGCCACTGCAGTGGCCCGGGAGGAGCAGGAGGGGGGGGATAGATTTCGGCTGGTGCTGGGCTTTTTGAGATGGACTCTAACAAGTAACCAGGACCCGCACGGCTCAGAACAGTGGAAATATGTTCTCTGTAGAGGCTCCAAGTCCAAAGGCAAGGCCTCAGCAGGGGCCCATTCCCTTGAAGGCCGTAGGGGAGAACCCGGCCATCCGTCCTTCCAGCTCCCAGCAATCCTTGGTGCTCCGTGGCGTGAATCTGCAAACTTGCATCTTCTCCTCTTATAAGGACATCAGTCATTGGAGCAGGGCCCACCCTAATTAGTCCAGTGTGACCTCACTGAGACCTAAGTAATTACATCTGCGAAGATCAAAAAGGTCCATTCCAGCCCTGGCTGGTGTAGCTCAGTGGATTGAGCACGGGCCTGCGAACCAGACGATCGCGGTTCGATTCCCAGTCAGGGCACATGCCTGGGTTGCAGGCCAGTTCCCTGCAGGGGCCAGTTCCCAGCAGGGGATGCATTAGAAGCAACCATACATTGATGTTTCTCTTCCTCTCTCCTTCTCTTCCCCTCTAAAGATAAATAAATAAAATATATTTTTTAAAAAAGCTCCATTCCTAGAGTCCAGGTGGACATGACTTTTAGGGGGATGTTATTTAACCCTCTACACTGAGGGAGGGCCATTAAAGCTGAGACCTAAAGGATGTGTGGGGCATGAGGGAGGAGCAAGGAGAGGGGGAGGGGGCTGTTTCAGGCCGAGGGAACAGCGTGCGTGAAGGCTGGAAGTGCAGCAGAAGCTAGTGTGACAGCAGCAGAATGAGCAAGGGAGGCTGGGGCACGGCCGTGGAAGGGGATGGGTTTGATTCTGAGTGCCTCTGGGGGGGTTTGATGGGAGCCCCTTTTGGAAAAAGGCTATTCTAGTATAGACAGGGAAGGGGCGTGGCAGTGACTGACAGCGCGTGCTTTCAGGCTCAACCCCGAGCACTAGGAGGGCTCACCTCTTGGAGGGTTTCCATCTTCAGAACTCTGACAGGTGGGGAGCCCAGGGCCAATATCCCCCCGAGGAGCTGGGGGCCCAGAGAGGTTCAGCAGCTTCCCCAGGGGCACAGAGCTAAGAGGAAGAGCACTCGGGGCCCTCACTGCTGCCTTCTGGCTTCTGTCTGGCTCTTGGTCACTGGCTTCTGTCTCGTGGGTGCTTGATGCCCCTGGAGGGGACGGTCTGTGGACCTTTCAGGTCCACCTTCAAAGGCAGCCAAACAGGGAGCATTGATTTTACCTCTCCCTGTGCCGTGGGGCCCGCCAGCCAAGGGAAAGTCGGCTACGGGACAGGCACGAGGTAGCTTCAGCAACTTCGTGAGGCCTTACCCGCCTTCCATGGGAGCTTCTGGGGCCCTGCCCATGGGGAACAGGGCCGCAGAGGAGAAAGAGCAGGCAAAGAGCAGTGAGCACAGACCCCTTCACCCGGGAGCACCCAGAGGGTGGTGGTAACAATCTTGGGCTGAGACCCAGGGGCAGCGAGCGGAAGGAGAATCCCGCCTGTGTCAGAACCTTCGAGCTGAGCTGCCCTTTCTGGGACTTTTGGGACGTGTGTGCACCCGGAGCAGCACTCTCGTCTGAGGAAATAAAAATAGCTGTCTGTGCGGACGACATGTGGCCCAGCGTGAGCACATCCGTTTTCGCCCCACGGGGAACGAAGACATAAATTAGGCGCCGTCTCCCAGGTAATCAAGGATGCTATTATCCTCTGAAGAGACCAGCTTATGTGCTAGGTCAGAAATTCCCAGGGTAGTGCAAGGTCTGTACTTCCTGCTCCATCTCTTGTTTCTTTAGTTCCCTCTCTGCCCCTATGCTGAGAGAGAAGGGGAAGGAATGAGAGGGGAAGGGCAAAGGGAAGAGTTTTTCTGAAATGCTGCGTTCCATGGAGAATTTTCTGCATTTTGAGAGAGCTGGGGATGCCCCTTCAGGAGAAAGCTGAGCCAGGAGCTGCCGATGGCCTCCCCCGCCCTGGCTGCTGGGCTGGACACTCTTTACCTCCTCACCCAGCGAGGAGGAGAGAGGCTGTGTGTGTGTGTGTGTGTGTGTGTGTGTGTTGTGGGGGGGAGGTGCATGGAGAAGAGGAGTTAAATTTGGTCCCGGATCTGAGGGCTGGTTTCCTTCCTCTGGAATGAATCACGTCCTCTCTTTAGAGTTCTGGGCTCACAGAGTGAATGTCAAGGCCAGGTTGGTGCTGCTGGAGAGGGGATGCCTGACACTGGTGCCTGTGGGGGACCCTGGAGGAATCTTAGGGAGGACGCCTATGGCTTCCCTTTGAGGTTCCTTCATTCCTGCATCCATCCATCCATCCATCCATCCATCGCAAGCCTAGGTGACACCCAGCCCCCTGCCGGGTGTGGGTCCTTGTGTTCATCTACCTCCTCTGTTGTTGGAGCACCTCCTTGGCAGGATTCGCTCATGGAAGCCGCAGACGAGGCCCCGCACCCGAGGGCAGAGGGCAGGGTGGGCCATAAAGGGCCTGATGGTAACTAGTTTTGTATTTTGTGACCACATGGCACCAGCAGGAGGTCAGGAACCTCCTTCCTTTCACAGCACAGGCAGCTGGTGACGACAGCTAACGGAGCGGGTCCAGCTGCGCCCCCATCCAGTGCTGCTACGGGCACCGAAATGTGGTTTTCCTGTGGCCATGAAATACTATTCTCCCAATTCCCCCCACGATGATGTAAAAAATACAGAAGCCATCCCCGGATCACAGGCCATCTAAAAATCGGTGGTGGGCCAGTCGTGGCTCATGCCCCAGAGTTCGTCGGCCTCTGTGCCAGACAGAGAGAAAAGCAAGTAAACCCGTAAGGTAGATGATTTCCGTCCATGAAAAGGGTCGTGCAGAGAATATAAATGTGGCCGACGGTGAGACGGGGCGCTGCTGGGCGTTCAGAGAAAATCCTTTGAAGAAACGGCATCTAAGCAGAGCACTGAAGGGGGAGAGGCAGCACCCTCTCTTCCCTGGGCAGGAGGAGAACAGGGCTGACACAGGTCCTGAGGTAGAAAGTCGCTGTGGTGGGGGTGGGGGCAGGGGGCGAACAGCAAGTTCAAGAACAGAAGGGTTTGTGTGGCCGAAGCATAATGAGTGAAGTGGAGAGAGATGGGTGGTGAGGTCCAGAGAGGAGAACACAGTCATTTTGTTTCATTTTTTATGTGTTGACTTTGGGACAGAGAGAGGGCGAGAGAGATTGAGCCGTTCCACTCACTGACGCAGTCATTGGTTGAGCACTGTGTGTGCCCTGACCAGGGGTGGAGCCTGCAACCCTGGTGTGTTGGGATGATGCTCTAACCATCCGAGCTACCCAACCAGGGCCGGCACGCAGGTCATTTTAGACTTTTATGGTGCCTTCCCCTCTCTGAGCCTCAGTTTCCCTTTCTGTATGGGGATGATACTAGCACCTTCTTCCATGAATGGGAGAAGGTGACAACGCAGAGGTGGCTAAGGCAGCAGCTGACACATGATGCGGGCGGTGACGATAAATGCCGTGCGAGATCGTGCGAGATCCTGGTGATATCCTTCTCCTGCGTCAGGGCCCTCCCCACACTCCGCATCTTCTGCATGGACTCCGCCCCCTGAAGGGGGGGGTGGGCTCAGAGCCGACCTGGAAGCAGTGTTTTGAGTGCTGGTAGCCCGTGTGGGAGGCGGTCCCAGGAAAGACTGCCCTGGGAAGGACACAGTGGAACACAGCGGGGTGGGGGGTAGGGAAGGAGGCCACCGTTGGGTGTGTTCATAACCAGGCTGCCTCTGTGGGCCACTGGCTCAGCCCCACGGGGGCCTCTGGGATGGCGTAGAACTCACCTCCCGAGATGTGGAAGTGGGAGTCTGTGGAAACTGTTGGAGTGCGCAGGGTAGCGGGCGGGGCAGGAGGGTGTCTGCGGCGCTGGGGTTTTGTGTCCTCTGCCCGACCTAGCTCAGGGGTCTCCGCTGCTGGAAGCCTTCCCCACACGCCTCCTGCAGCCCCCAGGCGACCCCCATCTGACTGCTTTAGGGCTTCCTGCTTTAATTCCTCCCGAGACTGGGTGGGGCCCCGCCTTGTTCACGTCTGTATCCACAGGACTTGGGTGTAGTGTGAGTGCTGGGGCAACACCCGGTGACGATGGGTGAGGGGCAGTGGGGGGACCCCAGCCCTGGAGCGCAAACGGTCCTGGGGGGCGGCAGGTGAGTGACAGGTGTCCACGGCCCGGAAGGAGAGTGCTGGGAGGCCGTGTACAAGGGGCTGTGCATTCGGGAGCCCCTCCGGCTCCCAGACCCTTGCTTCTCACCAGGGTGATCTCCCTGTGAGGTCTCAAAAAACGCCCACGTCTGGTCTCCACCTTCAGGAATTCATCCAGCGCGGAATGGGGAACTAACGTTTCCTGGGGCCGGTGTGACACACTGTCCCAAACCTGGTGCCGGAAACCGTGGCAGTGCGTCCTCTCCCAGTGCCGGAGGCTGGAGCCCAAAACCGGCCTCACTGTGCAGAGACCGAGGGGCCGGGCCTGCGGAGGCTTGTGGGGAGAATCCTCTCCTTGGCTTTTCCAGCTGGTGGAGGCTTCGCGCACTGTGAGGGCCCTTCCTCCGCCTTCAGCACGTAGCATCTTCAAGTGTCTCTGCTGAGGGTGTCCCCTTGCCTTTTTTCTCCCGTAGTCCCTTCGCCTCCCTCTGCATCTCCAGATCCTAGACGTGCGCAGGTCTGCAAAGACCCCTTTCCTGTAGACGGTAGCAGGGCTTGTGTGCCCAGGAATGAGGGGTATTTTTTGGAGGTGCTATTCGGTGTCATGCTCTGGGTCCTGGGAACACATCTCCTGAGCCCCCAGCCAGCTCAGGTACTCCTACAAGCAATCTCATAGCCTTCTGCAAGGGTGGGCTTGTTTTTCCTGCTTTACACTTGGGGGAACTGAGGCCCGGGGGCCGGGGTGGGGGGGAGTGGCTTTCTGAAGCCAAGCCCAGATTTGAGCCTCACTCACAGCCTCCGAATCCAGAGTCACGGTTGCCTTTGCTCCACACCCTCCAGGTACAGAGGGAACTGCTGCTGCAGGAGGCAGGTGTCCCAGGCTGTCCCAGGCTGTCCCAGGCTGCCCCTGCCCTGCTGAGTTCCAGCTGCAGGTCACAGGACCGTGGAGGCTCCTGCCCAGCCCCAGTCCCAGAACTAGGTACACACCTGTTATTTTTAGGGTATCTCTGTTCTGACCCTCCTTCAGTGGGAAGGATTCCCATTTCTGCTTCATATGATCCTTTAGGAAGAAAGTCACTATTTATATTAGTTCTTCAAAAATGGGCTTCAGGGTGATTTAACTCACCTGAGAAGGGCCCTTGGGGCTCACACTGGAAGACAGGGAGGGAAAGGGGAGCCTTGCCTGCACCCTGTCCATTTGGGCTCAGTATCATCATACCCATTTTACAGGCGAGGAAAGCTGAGGCTGAGGAGGAGCACTGACCTGCCCAGGTCATGTGACTAGTATGTAGTGAAGCTGGATTTGAACCCAGGTCTCTGACTCAATGCGCTTTGCACTGGTGTTGAATTAGCAGGCCAGCCAGCTTGCTCAGCTTCTGCGTAGTGGGCATTTTTAATTGATCTTTCTGGGATTCCCTTCGGTTCTGATTTCCCCTGGCTTTGTGTGGTGGTGGTGGTGATGGGGTGGGTGGTTCATACTCTTTCTTTCCCCCTTATCCTTAGTCCTTCAGCTGGTCCTGTGACCTGTGTCTGAAGCCACACTGTCTCTCCTGTCCATCCCCATGCCACCTGACGGGCCCGGGTCATCCCTGCCTCCCACCTTGGAGGCTGCAAGGGGCTCCTCCGGTTGGTTTACTCTCCACTGGGTGCCTGGGGTGAGATTCCAGACAGGTCACCGCCTTGCTAAAGCCCTCCAGTGACTTCCATTCTGGAACGTTCTTTCACAGCTCAGACGTCACCTCCTGAGAACGTCCTCCCCACCCTCTCAGGCTGGACTCGCACTCGCACGCACCCTTCTTCGCCTTCGCACACCTGCTGGGCTCAGACACACTTTCATCCCCCTGTTTACTAAAAAGCTCTGCCTTCCAGAGCAGGGACCCCGTCTGCTTGCTTTGTGGCCGCGTCCCCAGCGCTCCAAGCAGAGCCTGGCACATCACAGATGCTAAATTAACGCATATTTGTTGAGTGAATGGTCCTGGCGAGGAGGTCCAGGTTCAAGTGTAGACCTCACCACTGCTTCCTGGACGTCCCTGGGCAGCTCAGGGCCGCTCTCTTGGGGCTCAGCCTTCTCACGGGTGTAACAAGGGAGTTTGGGCTGCGTGGTCTTTAAGATGGAAGATTCTGGGTTTCCAGGCCCCAGAAATCCAGGGCTGGTCAGGGCTCTGGGGGGACGCCCAGGCTCAGAGCAAGAGTGTGGGAGGAGGGCTGACCCTGAGCCACCGGAAAGGGAGGGTCCCTGGGTGGGGAGGAAACTATTTGGAACCAGTTCCCGAGCCCTAGAGCGAGGGCTCCAGAGCCCCCTCCCCACGGCCCCCCGGGAAAACACTTGCTGTTGTCTTAGCTGCAGTGTTGGTACCAGGAGGGTGGGTGGGGTGAACATCCCCCCACCCGGGACCTCTGCCAAATGCGCTTTTGTTTATTTGAGATTTGGACCAAAAAAAAAAAAGGCCTGTCTTCTTAAAAATACAGCTCCAGAGAACTCATTAGGGTGTGGGCATCTGAACAGAAGGAGGCAGGGAACTTGTCTGGGTCTTTGTTAAATACCAAAAAAAAAAAAATCTCCATCAAACATTATAAATACGGGACTGCAGGAGGAAGAAATGCCACCCAGAAGCCCGAACCCCTTGGAAGCACTGCGAAATACTGGGGTGGGGGGCGGTGGAGTAGGGGCTTGTATTTGGGGGGAGGTATTTGTTTTTCATGCAGATGGATTACATTTTTTTGCAGGGTGGGGAGAGGGAAACCCCAGATGTATATAGCTTTGCAGTTTCCTTTCTTCACTCAGCAACATGCCATTAACGGTTTCTCCCATCACCCGAGTTTGTAAACTTTGTTTGGTTCAAGTGCGTAAACTCGCCACAGAGTCCAATGCTGCAGCCTGGTGAACCAGTCCTGGTCATTGGACACTGAGATTGTCTCATGTTTCCGGGCCCATCTCTGCAGCCGTGCGGCCCTGGTGTCCTCTGCCCCTGGACACCAGCTGTGCACTTCCTGTTCCCCTTGGCCCTCCTGCCCCAGGACCTTTGCACAGGTTGTTCTGCTGCTTCCCGCCCCATTGTACCTTCTTAATGTGCCCCCTTTACTCTCGCCACAGTTTGGTTGGAAACCTTTCTCAGGCTCCTCTTTGACTTCTGCCGCATCTCTCCTTAGTCTAGACTGTGAGCTCCCCAAGGACAGTGGTGTCACCTAACTGCCATTCACTGCTGGAACTCAGGGCCTATTTTCAGGTGTCTGGAAGATGTCGGGGGCTGTTAAGTTCATTACCTCATAGATGTTCATTCTTGTGTTTGGAACACAGGGCCTCGGTTTCCCGTGTCCTAACTGGTTTGAGTGAGGAGTGTATATGTTATGTGATGGGGTGGGAATTAAATTTTTATGTCAGCCCCCAAAGCCTGAGGAGAAGACACAAATGGCACCCAGGGACACATGGCGTCGCACCCAGTTCCTCCACTGGCACACGGCACGCACACGGACCCACACTGTGATGGCAGGTACCATGTGATGCACCAATGCCTTTGCCACCTTACGTGATGCTAAGGAGGCTGCTCTTGGCTGAACGGTTACTACACGCGAGGCCCTGTGCTTGTGTTGCTCGTGCCTTTCCTCATTTAGTCCCCACGGCCAGCCCCGGAGGGATGCTGTTGTTACCCCTATTCTACAGATGAGGAAACTGAGGCTCAGAAAGAATCCCACGGGCTCTAAGTGGCTACGGCAGGACGGAAACCCCAGCAACATGGTTCCAGAGTCCGACCTCTTAACTATCGTCTTGCCCCAGCGCGTGCACACACACATACAAACACTTGGACTCACGGCTGCACACTGCTGACACACTCCCACGCTGCCCACATCCTCCCCCCCACTCCCTGTCCCTCACAGTAACCTGGCCAGCCCCCCCGCACTACCCCCATTCACAACCACCAGCCTGCCTGATGAGGTGGCAGTGGGGAGTCCAGAAACACTTCCTGGAGGAAGAGGCATCTGGTCAGGGCAGCATTGCCACATTAACACACACGTGGGCACTGGCATCACTCAGGAAAAGAAAAGGAGATTGGCAGTTCCCAGCAGGCCTCTTCCCTATCCAGGGGTGGGATTCACACAGATCTTGGCTTCCCCCACCACCCACCACCCGCTAAAGCAAAATGAGATCTCTTGGGTGAGTGGAGACCCCCAACCCCCGGGCACCATTCCCCGCCTTCCTAGGCAGAGCTGCCTTGTGAATGTTTACACCATTCACTGTTGTACCCGAGCTTGTCCCCAGGCACCCCACACCCCAAACCAGCACCTCCAAATATACACACACACCTTGTACCCACCCAGCCACCTGGGAGAGCCTGTTCCCTGGACCCGAGCATATGTGTGCAAACCCACCCACACACGCACATGCACGCCAGCAGCAGCCCTGCATTGCGGTATTGGAAATGGGCTATGGAATATTCCGCCTCCAACCCAGCCCCCGTGTGAACAGGCCACCTCTAGGTGTCAACAGGCATGACGCAGCAAGTGCCAGCCTGCACCGGGCCTTGCCCTTCCTCAAGAGGCGGAGTCACTCGGCCCTGTGGTCCTCAGCTGGGTGGGCAGCTTCACGTGTGAGGCAGAGATGAGGTGGTTAATCTCCTTAAGCCTCAGTTTCCTCCTTTCTCAAGTGGGAAAAATAACAATACCTGTCGAGACAGGGTCAAGGTGAGGAATCGAGGTGGTCACCTCCGTCCAGAGTTTATTTCAGAGCTGGTGACGGGAGCTGGAGGCTTTGTGTTTGGGGCTATTTCCGCCCCGTGTGGGAGGTCAGGACCTGGGCTTGCCCTGGCCACTCATCCGCTCCCGTCTCCGCCTGTCCCCAGAGGGTACGGCCATATCCCATCAGCGTTTTTGGACGTGGGTCTGGCGGACCCCTCCCCGTCCTCTACAGAGCAGGCAGGACATGATTCATGCCTGGGCCGGTGGACACCACCCTTGGCATTAGTGGCCTCGCCTGCAGCTAATCTCCTGAGAGGTTGTCTCCCAGGCTTAGGGGTGTTGCCTGTGGGAGTGAGGGTAGGAGCCGGGGCTTGGACCCTGCCAGAGCTGAGTCACCCCTGAAGAGCTGGATTCCTTTTTTTTTATTCCTCACTTGACGATATGTTTGTTGATTTGAGAGAGAGAAACACTGACTTGAGAGAGAGAAACACTGATGTGAGAGAGAAACATTGATCCGTTGCCTCCCATGTCACCCCGGTCGGGGATCGAACCCACAACTCAGTATGTGTCCTGACCAGGGATCAAACTTGCAACTTTTTGGTGCATGGGGTGACACTCCAACCAACTGAGCCACCCAAAGAGCTGCGTTCTTTAAGGGTGCCATGCTTGGGTCTGTGCCAGGAGACACAAGCCTTCCTCTGCAGGGCCCATGTTGTAGCTCTAGGCTGGGCCTTAGTGCGGGACAGGGACCCAGACGGAGAGAACACACCTACTGTGTGCTCGAGAAATCCCGTGTTTGTGATCGCTGACCCTTCCACACCCGGTGCTGGCCCTGTCTTATTCACAGCTAGGTCTTGGCTCCCCGTCCAGTGCCTGGTGCACAGCAGGAGACCAGTAAATGTGGAATCAAGACACGGTGCCAAGCGCTTTTCTACGGACCACTTTCACGAGTAGAAAGGATTATTAACCCCCTTGACAGATGAGAAAACGGAGGCCGAGGAACGTGAGAAACTTGCCTAAGCTCATAAAGGCAGGAGGTGAATTTGAGTCGAGTGTGAGCAACCGCTCCCCAAGGCTCTCTTCTGCCTCTGACGCCCACTTGCCAGGTGCTGGTCTCAAAGCACCTCCCTCTGTCTCTCCCTGTACCTGCCTTGAAGCCAGCAATTCTCACCTGGACACGCAGGACGCAGGATGCCGACATGTGAGATGCCCTCCCCTGGGACGTGGGGACTCAGTGAAGCTCCTGGCAGGCGGGCAGTAACTCCACCCTCTCCCACTCAGAAAAGCAGATCAGAATGCAAGGGCGACGTGGAGAGGAAGGTGGTTCTGGGAGAGCCCCAGATGCACTCTCACAGGTGGCCTTGGAGCCTTGTACGGTCTGGGTGGTGCCCTCTCTCCAGGCCCGGCCCCTGCCGCTGCCCTGTACTCCCCTCTCGCCTGGCTGGCAGCAGTTTCCATTCCATCAGTCCCCCGAGCTCTTTTCTTTTTAACCCTAGTTCTCATGGCCTTTCCTTGGCTGGCTCCCTCTGATCCTTTCGGTCATTCAGCTGAAATGCCACCTCCTCCAGGAAGCCTTCATTGATCACCCAATCCCTGGGGCCCAACTGTGAGTCACATCACAGACCAGTCCCCTTCACCTGCCTTGTCACATGCTGCCCTCTTTGTTCTGGCCTCTTGCCTTATCCATTCCCTGTCTTTTCCACTCCCTGACCCCAACTTTTGAAGCTATCAGCAGCTCCCCGTCACTACACATGGGGGGCTGATATGTAGTGAGTCAATGGATCTTTTGAATAAACTGCAGCTTTAAAAAATGGAGCCAGCACAAGCGTTGGGACCTCACTCGACTCAGTGGTCATTGTGTGCAGACCCATGTCACAGTGGGGCGTGTCTCTTCACTGTGTCTGGACACCGAGGGGCCAACGGGTGCTCTGAGCAAATCCACCTCCTCTGAGCCAGTGATGGTAGGAAGGAGGGGTGTCTTGGGTTGGGCTCCCCGAGAAGCAGAGCCTGAGTCCAGGGCGCCAGGGCAAGTGGTTTATTCGGGTGGCGGTGCACTGTTAGGGGTGCTGATGAGCAGGTGTCCTCTGGGCGCCTGGGGATGGGGCAGTAGAATGTGCCTCTCAGTTGTCCCACCAGCAGGAGGAAGTTACCCACCTGTGTCAGCAAGGTTTGGGCGGGGCTCCGCCAGCATCTGCCACACAGGGACAGGCTCTGCCCTGGTGGCTCACGGCCAGGGGCGGGGGGGGGGGGGGGGGGGTGAGCGCTGCTGCCTCCCGCAGGCAGAGGGCAACTGTGTCTCAGCTGGAACGGAGCTCAGGGGCTGTGACCAGGGAGAGTCACCTGTGCCTGCTTTGGCCTGAGATCTGGGGCTGTCTGCACACCTTTAACTGTTACTTTGGGCATAAAAGGATCTCTTAAGTCCAGAGAGGTTGTTTTCTTGGGTTCACTTTCTGAGGAGAAATTTTATAACAAGCGGAGCTCCTGTATCCTGAGTACCTGCTGTATACACTTTCCAGGCTTCTAGAGTTCCTTGTGTTCTTTGGGACGCCGGGCATAGCCTGTCCCTCCTCCCGGTCTGTTCCTTTTCCCTGCACACGTGCAGAAGCTGGCCAGCAGTCTAATTCCACGGGTTCCCGCCCCATCCCTGCCTCTCTCAGTGATTCATAATGATACTGTTGATGAGGACAGGGGTCATGCATGTGGCGATCACAGGCATTGTGCTAAGCGCCTCATATATGTAATCTTTAGTCCTCACAAAAGCACGTAACTGTATACCCTCACAGATGAAGCTAAGTCTCAGAGAGGTGCACTGACCTGCCTAAGGCCACACAGGTGGTAGAGGTCTAGATGGGACTGGATGCCAGAAGTCCGTGCTCTGCACCGTCATACAGAGGGACACAGACAGGGCAAGGGACCGGCAGCTCCTGGCCGCCAGCCCTGCATGTTGTCCCCTAAACACAGCGCCCTCTGAGCTCTTAATACCTGGTGATTATGCTGGCAAAATTAGGGCCTGGGAGAACCGAAAGCAGGCGGTATTTATGCGGGGTTAGGAGATTGTATAGTGTTTTCTGTAAACTGGCCGGGTTAAATTGCCTTCAGGGGAGGGGCTTGCCATGACTCACGGGGAACTGACCCCTGTCTGCTCAGGTGGCATTTCCGAGCGCGGATAATGGGGCAGGGTGTCTCTGTGGGGTCCTCTCTGCACACACGCGCATGGACACGGACACTCTCAGAAAAAAAGAGGAGGAGACTGGCTGGTGCCTGCAGGCCTTTCTCGTCCAAGGGCGGAATTCCTGCAGATCCGGCCTCTTCCGTTGGAAGCAAACGGAGAGCTCCTCGGTAGGTGGAGCCAGGAGAGAGGGGGTGGGGCGGGTTTGGCCAGGGCCCTGGGGGCGCGCAAATCCTGCAGGCTCTGTGAGGGGTGTGGCCTCGTTTCATAAGCACCTCACAGCTGTGGGAGATTTTAGGTTTTCATAGGCATTATGTGCATATAGGAAAGCACACAAACCTTAAGTGTAAACATCCGTTTTTGCATATGTACAGAGCATGTAACCCCCCCCCCCATATCAGGATACAGAACATTCCCAGGCCCCCCCAGAAAGCTTCCTCGCACGTCTCCTAGTCGGGGATCCCCAAATTGATCTAGCCTACCTTCCGACCCCGTAGACAGTCTCGCCTGTTTCCTGAGCTTCGTGTACGAGCAGTTTCACAGGACGCGCCCTTTGGGGTCCTCCTTGTTTGCGTAGTCTGTGGGATGCCTAGGCACCCTTGCGAGTGCCGAGGCCGTTTGGTTTTTACACGCTATCTTACACTCCATCGCGGGAATGCGCCACGACGTGCCCGGCCGACTGCGGATGCGCAGGTCAGAGCGCCGGGTTGCGGCCCTTCTGCCTGCGTGAAGCTGCGCGTTCTGCCGACCCACGCCCTGGTGCCTGCCGGCCACTTGCTCAGGCTGCTGGGTCAGGGGTTAGGGGTGTAGGTCCGCTCTAGAAGTTTCTGCCAAGCAGCCTTCTGTAGGGTTTGTGCCCACTGAGAATCGGTTCCGCACCCCTGTCGGCACTGGCTCCCGTCCGTGTATGCCACTTCGGCCACTGCGGCCGACGTGGGGTCGGATCTCTCTGCGTGTTTTCCTGATGACCGGCGAAGGTGAGCGTCTTGTCATGCGTGGATTGAGCATTTGGAGATTTGTTTCTGAGTGTGTGCAAAGTGCCTATTCAAGTCTTTTGGTCTTAAAAGACAAGCAAATGAAAAACAGCAAGACTGTCTTTTTCTTACTGGTTTAGAGTTTTTATATGTTTTGGACAGAGCCCTTGGTGATCTGTGTGTGTGTGTGTACACATGTGTGTGCACATATAAAACATACTGTTTTACAGAGTGTTATAAATTACATCTACAAATATAATACCCCTACGTACCACCTGTGGTATCATTTGGATATAATATTTTATCCCAGTCCCTGTCTTCCTTTACATTCTCTTAATGCTGTCTTGTGATGAACAGAAGTTTTGCTTGATTTTATTTAAGATCAGTTCATCCCGTGTTTTCTTCCAGAAGCTTCGCTGCTTCACCGCGCTGAAAGGTTTTTGTGTAGGGGATGAAGCGTTCCCATTGCCTTTTGGAAAGGTCAAAGCCCCTCCAGCATGGGGAGGGGGGCCACAGAGGTGGGGCTGTCCTCCTGGCCAGAGGGGGCTGGTCTGGCCCTGGGGAGAGAGGTTGGCCCTGGAATAGAGATGGGAGAGGCAGATTGAATAGGATTGGATTCAGGTCATGGTCTCTCAGCATCCTTAGGGCACTTTCTGTCTTCAAAAATGCTAACCCATGAGTCCTTGGACTGGACTGACTGGCCAGGCTGGTCTGGCCTTTCTCCAGAGCTGGGCAGGCGAGAGCTGCTGGCGGTTTTCAGATGATGTCCTGTGTGCGGTCGTGTTGGCAGCTAATGCTGGAGCCCTGTAGCTGGGAGAGCCCGAGCTTACGGAACCTGTGGGCAGAAACGTTCTTGATTTTGTGTAGATAAGTATGTGGGGCATCTATGTCATACAAATAAGTACATGTTGTAAATATGTAATAGTAAGCATTATGGTACATGGATTATATACAGTACACATGGATATGCAAATATTAGTTAACACCTGTAAATACAGATAATGCACATATGTATGTATATACATCTTATATAAAAAACCCCATCATGAAGCAGGGACCCCGAGTTCTACTCGTAATTCCGACTGGCTTGCATCCCCCGCCTCTGCCCTGGAAACCTCCTCCTCTCCAATACAGGTGCGTCTGGGGCCTCCCCTTTCCCCGTGTCTGGCCCTGAAACCCAGGCAGGGTCTCGTCTCCTTTCTGGGCTCAGCACTCGCCATGGAGGTGCCGTGGTTTAATGATTCAGGAAGAAAACCACTGGGAGGTTTCCCCCAGCATCTAGGGAGAGCTTGGCTGTCGGTGTGAGCTGAGGGAGAGGGGCTGCTCCCAGTCCCCACTGGTGACCACCAGGCAGGGGCGGGGATGCTGAGCTCCCAGGTGCAGTTTGGTCGGGCTCTCCCAGGAGCATGAGTGGCTCTTTGGGGGTGGTGTGGCCCCGGGGAACACCGCTGGGCAGTGTGGAGGCGAGATGTGGCAGGCAGGGCGCCGGTGGTGCAGTAACAGGACAGTGCCAGTCACCCACCTCAGAGAGGAAGGGAGGCGGGTAATGGTGCGCCAGGTCCCTCAGCCTGTGTTGGGAGGAGGGCTGCCTGTGTGCACTGGCCTGCCACGTGGGGGCCAGGAGTCACAGGCCCCCTCAGCAAGCAGCCTTCAGCCTGTAGGGCGGGGGGTTGGGGGGGTGAGTGGGGCGGCACAGGGGCCGCAGTCTAGGCGCCTGCAGCGCCCTCCTGGAGGAAGGCTTGGACACGCTGACATTTGTGTTCTGTGCGGAAATTCAGTCTGTTCCACTTTGTGCTTCCACTTAGCATTTTCAAAGCTTTTCTTTGTTACAGACACAGCAGAAGGCAGCCCAGCAGAGGAGTTGAGAGGGTGCGCTTTTGATTTCAGCCCCGCTGAGCTCCAGTCTCCTCATCAGGGAATGGGAGTAAAATGTTCCCTGGGAATGGGAGTAAAATGTTCCCTGCCCTCAGAGGCTGCGGGGAGAAAGGTTTCTTGCCTGCGACGTGTTTCACAGGAAGCAGGCTGCACATTCAATAAACAGAAGCTACTTTGTTGCAATAAAAAAAGGAAATACTTTGTTGTTGTTATTGTAAAAAAGTTTTAAATTATAACTAAGCAAAAAGATTAAAAGCACCTGTAGTCTCATCTTCCCATCCTGAGAGTTAACCTCTGTGGACATTTCCTATATATTCTTCTGACACTTTCCCTAAGTATCCATATATTCGTATATTCATGTACACACACACACACACACACCCATCCATCCACGTTGTCTGTATAAAATGAGAAATGGGATCTTAATGGTCTGTATTGCACCTAAATGCTTTAAATTTTAACTCTTATGTATGTGGCTAGGTAGCACATTCACAAGATTCAGAACGAAAGTTTAGACTAAAGTTGAGAAAGCTCCCTCCCGTCTCAGTCCCCCACCCACCCATTCCCCCACCTACCCGGGAAGGAATTTAAAACTTACTTTTAACTGTATTCCACCACCCCCCCCCCCGAAGCTCTTTAACTGCTGTTAACTGAAAGTGTAAACATTCGATTGTCCTCTCCATATGTCACTCAGTGAATCCCAAGAGAATTCCTTCTAAGTGGCGAAGGTCACCTGGGCGATTGAACCCTGGCACCCTGCTGCACATGTCGCAGACTTCTGGCCCTGGAGGCAGAGATTTTGTCAGTGCCCTGTGTAGTAGCTGATAATGACCATGGACTTGGGGGCCGAGGGGCAAGGGCTGACCACGGGACAGGTGGCACCCCTCGGCCTGACCCACAGGTGCTCTGCACCCTGAATGAAGGGCTTCATTTCTGGGGCCCCCGTTACGCGGAGCCTTTCATTACGCAGAACCTCTCCTCTCCCCACCTGTGTTTAAGGCAGGGGGACAGAGAGGTCAGAATAACCTGTTCTCCGTGATGCAACAGGTGAGTAAATCTGTGGCTCTGTTAAATCAAATTGGGCCAGCCAGCCCTGTAGCCAGTGCGCCCTGTGTTGAGAGAGCTGAGAATGAGGTGAGGAGATCCGGGGATTGAGTGCCCCCTGCCCCTTCCTGCCCCTTCCTGCCCCTGTGACTCTGTGTCTCCGAGCCTCGATTTATACATCTGTGTATTGGGATGGTACCGTGTTGTCTGGTAGAACTTTCTGCGCTGTCTAGTAAGTTACCTCGCCTCACAAGCCTGTTGATTCCTTAAAATGGGGCCAGTAGGACTGAGGCTCTGGATTTAAATTGTTACTTGATTTTAGTTCATGGTCATTTAAGTTTTGGTACCTACGTGGAGAATGCAGGGTCAGTATGTATCTTTGAGGATTTGCTGCTTTGAAAGGCCTAATGAGAGGGAATGGGTGGTGAAGGCCTTTGGTGGCCTTGGGGGGACCGGCCCAAAGAATTCCATCGAAATGAACTTTGAGGTTAGTCAGGCAGCCATTCAGCACCATACTGCCTCCTCCAGGAAGCCCTCCACAGCCAGGTTGAACTCTGTGTGATTTTCCTGTTGCCGCTGCAACAGATTGCCACAGTTTGGTGTTTCAACAACACAGGTTTCTTCCCTTACAGTTCTGGAGGTCAGAAGGCTGAAGTGGGTATCAGGGGTGTGTTCTTTCTGTGGGTGCTAGGGGAGAACCCGCTTCCCAGCCCTTCCCAGCTTCTGGAGGCTGCAGCATCCCTGGGCTGCGGCCCAAGGCACTCTGGTCTCCGAAAAGCCTCATCTCGTTTTCTCTCTCTGACCCTCTGGTTAGCGCCCTTTTGATGACGTCGGGCCCTGAGGGTAATCCAGGATAATCCTCCGGTGGAGCCCTCCCTCCCTCACTCCTGTAAAGGCCTTTGGCTGGTAGGGTAGCGGAGTCACCGGTTTTGAGGAGAGCATTATTCTGTCTATAACAAACTGTTTCTCCTGGGGGTCTCAGTGTCACCTCTGCTGCGGTTACTGTCTGCGGCCCCATCTGCTTCCTCGGACTGTGCTCTAATGACAAGCAGGCTCTACCCCCATACTTGCCTGGAAACCTGCTCAGAGCTGGGCCGGGCTGTGCCTGTGCCAGGTGGTCGGGGTGAATGACGGATGGCAAAGCCCCTAGACTCTGGGGATAGCGTGAGTGGAATCCCGGGTCAGCTAACTGACTAAACGATTGGCTTCACCTTTGCCTTTTGAAACCTCAATTTGCCTTCCTCTAAAATGGGGATAATGTTATCAACCCCAGAAGGTCATTTGTTGAACAGATTAAAATAAATTTTTAATTTTTTGAAAAGAAATTAATCTCATTATAGTAAATTAAACTGATCTAATTTAATTCATTAAATGTAGAGCCCTCGGCGTAGTGCCCAGCCCAAGGGCAGCAACTAGAAACAGACACTGTTGAGGCTGCCAGGATTAATAGGGTGGGAAGGAGTGGGTGGTTGCCTGAGTTCAAGTCCTGGCCGTACCCCTCGGGCAAATTGCTAAACCTCCCTAGGCCTTATCTCTATCCATCAAGTGGGTCTAATCCTACGACCCACCTCAGAGGGTGGATGAAATGGGGAAATCCATTTAATGTGCCATTTGGCACCAAATCAGTGCTCAATTAGTGATTTGATGATGGTAATTATTAATGCCAGGCTTTCCCAGGGCCCAGCACTTAACAGGTTGGAGGACAAAGCAATTGAATAAACTTGGAACAGCTCACTGGGGTCTCTTTCTGGTGGTGGGGCCAGGTGCATGCACACCTTCAGAGGAGGCCCAGGTTCTGTGCCAGGAGCAGGGCCTGTCTGTTGTGCCCCGAGGCTGGCAATGCCAGGCCCCGACAGGTTTACGGGGTGCTGGAAGCCAGTCCCAGAGGAACTGGCTGCCTGGAGGGCGTGGGAGGCACAGTTATTCTCCTGGGAAAACCAGGAGAGGACATGTCAGTGCCGCTGCAGGTTCATTGCCATGGACAGTGTGCAAACGGGAATGGCTGGTGGGGGTGGGATGGGTGCTGTGCATTGGCCAGGGATGGACCGGGGACTGTATCCCTGGGATGTGGGTTCAGTCTCGACTGCTCGCTAGGTGTTTCTTGTACCCTGGTTGGGGGATGCCGTTTGGTGTTTACATTCTTTGGTACTTCCCCCCACCTCCAACTTTCATCAGAGCTTGTGTAGTTGACAGGCTGGTAGTGGGTCTCAGGCAGCCTTGCAAACGGTACCCACTTAGCCCATTGTCCTTCCTTTTCCTCTCCCTAGCTGTGAAATGGGTACACTTTGAGCGTAGGTGAGGGCGGACCCCCCTGAATCACTGTCTCTCCCAAATTTCTTCATCAGAGAGCTATTCCTTTAGGTCTTAAATAATTTGGATCCTCTCCTTACCCCCCGCCCACATATATTCTGCCAACCTGCAAATCCCTTCATTAGGCTTCATATGCTCTTTGTTTCTTCAGTCATTCGTTCATCATGGATTTGCAGAAAGCTACAGTGTGCCAAGTCTACCGATAGGTGTTTTACATACACCATCTCCTTTAATCCTGAGTCTTTTGAAGTAGGTGTCATTGGACTTCAGAGGTAAAGTGGTTGTCAAAGGCCCTGTGTTCACCGCATCTACTTAGAAGACATTTGTCCATTCGTCCAACTTGACTGAACTCTCTATGTTCAGTAGGAATGCTTTTGCCTTTATATAACAGAAAACTATCTAAAAGTGACCCAAGCAGTGCATTATTATTATTTATTTTTATATGACAACAACAAAATTCCAGAGGAGAATGATTCAGAGTTAGTGCAGTGACTCAGCTGTGTCATCAGGTATCTTTTCCATGCCACTACCCTTAAAGTAGCCCTTGTTACCTCATGGTCCCAAAATAGTTGCCTTGGCTCCAGGCATCACATCTTTGTTCCAGGTAGGAAGGAAGAGAGGGAGCATTACAAGCTGCGTCTGCTGATTTTACCAGCTAGCAAAAGCCTCCCTAGACGTCTTCTGGCCATTTCTCTTTATGTCTCTTCAGTCACCACTGGATCACATAGCCCTTCCTGGCTGCAAAGGAGACTAAGGAAGCTTGTGTCTGGCTTGTTAGCTTTAAGAAGGGGAGCTGCTGGAGAACCTGCATCTGCAGTTTTTGACTCCACTGTACTGGTGATTTCCAAAACCCTGCCCCATTATTTTATTTGTAAACTTTCCACTTTTTCAAGAGTTAAATACAATTTTAAAACAACCTTTATGAAAATCTCTATTGTGAATAGAAAGCCCGTGTCACTTGCCTTAGATACAAAATCACAGCAACGTTACATGCAGTGAAATAAAATTGTGTTTTAAAATCTGCTGCGACTGATGGTCTGAGCTTGGGCTTCTCTGCTCTTTCCCAAGTCCGGGGAGGAGCAGGTGACAGAGATGTGGGGGTTAGGGTGGTCCCGGGCAGAGACCCACTCTGGGACTCCATGAGAAGGCCCCACGGGAATCAGGCAGGAAGGAGCTTTCACAGAATGTCATTCACAGATGCGTAACGCTGTGCCTGGGCATCAAGGAGTCCCCAGTGCTCCCTGAAACCATCTGGTGTGCCACAGGGGTTCCCTCCCGCTGCTGGGGAACCCAGCACTGTCCTGTTCTCCTTCCATGTGCCAGGCATTGAGTAAGTTCTAGAAAGGGGGACCCTGAATGAAGGGGTCTGTGCCCTGGGTTGGCTGGGGAGGGGAGTTGTAAACCTTCAAGGGAGAGAACCTCAGTCTTATCTCTGAGACAAGGTGTTAGAATCAGGTCAATTGCCAAGAGAAGTTGGAAGTCACTTTGGCCAGGAAATCAGGATAGGCTTCCTGGAAGAGGTGTCTCTTAAAAGTGTTCTGAAAGGCTGGCTATTTGACTGGGTGTGCTTTGGGCAAATGAAAGGGCTTTTGAATGAAAGAGACACTCAAGTCATGGGACCTATTCAGGAACCTGGGAGTATAGTAGGCAGGGCCTGCATATAGACCAGGTTCGTTACTTTGGGGGGGCCTTGACCTTGCCCAAAGCAATTGGAGCCATTTGTCTTAGAGATTATTTATTTATTTATTTTTAGACTGAGGGGAAGGGAGAGAGAGAGGAAGAGGAACATCAATGTGTGGTTGCCTCTCACACGCCCACCACTGGGGACCTGGTCTGCAGCCTAGGCATGTGTCTTGACTGGGAATCGAACCAGTGACCCTTTCGTTTGCAGGCCGGTGCTCAATCCACTGAGCTACACCACCCAGGATGGGAGCCATTTGTTTTAAAGCTGGGGAATATCATGATCAGACCTTCCCAGGGTTTGAGCTTTTTCATGTAACACAGCTGTTAGGCCAAAACAAGCACATTCCTGCAGAAATTTACTTGTATGTGGAAGGTATGATTTTTTTTTCTTTGTGAAACGCAGTAGGCACTCCAAGGCCTCTCTAAAGAGGGAGCGCGTGTGATCCCGTTTTTCTGAGTCCAGCTTTGTGCTGTGAGGGGTGCTGAATTGAGCTTGGAGGTTAGTTTCTTCCGCTGTGAACCTCAGTTCCAGGGCCGGGTCTTCCTTCCTGCCCTCCTGTCCAGGCCAGGCCGGATGTGGCCTCTGGGCTCTATCCTCTCTCTCTGAACTGTTCTAATCCTCCCGGCAAACTTTACAGTCAAGTTTGCAATGACTATGTCATAAACCAGAGCCAGTGAGGTTCCCAGAGAGGGCACGGCCAGCCAGGGCCCCCGTTTATAGCACATCTTTATTGGGTCCGTCTCCCTGGAAAGGCTGGGAATCCCGACCTCTGAAGCTTTGGATTAAGTAAACAAGGGGTGTATTCCCTTAGGTGGGGAGGGTCCTTTCTGCATCTATCCAAAGCTCTAAAAAACGTTCGCTCCCTTTTCACCAGCCGGCCCACTTCTTGGCAAAATTTTTCCCAGGAAAGTAATTGTATGTAGGCGATCACTGGACGAGTCCAATAGCCTGTGATTGGACACAACCTATGGATCCGGGGATGGGTTATCCAATGAGGGGCTCTCCTGTAGTGGAGTGCACAAAGCACTTTGGAATCGGCCGTGTGGTTGTGCAGCTGTGGATGGGGAAGGCGGTCATGACATATATTAAAATCAAACAACATAAACAAGCAAGTCCCTAAACAGTATCCATGGTCTGATTCATTTTTCCTTTATCCAAAAAGTTCCCATTTACGTTGGACATGCCCACGTTGATGTACATCGGAATGCTAGAGTTGGGGTTGTGGAACACGTTTTTGCTCAGCTGTCTTCGTACATTCTCTGTGGTCACTGTGCGGAGCACTTAAAGAGGTCTGGTGTCGGGCTGGGTCACAGCCAGAGGACTGTCAGGGCTTTGGGTGTTTTCAAGAGGGGACCACCACCTCCCTGGCTGAGTCCAGTTTCTCAGGGGACTGTGTTTTCCACAGTCTAGAGCAGGTGTTCTCAAACTCTTTCTGTAACAGGCAGGCGAGCAAATTATTTACGGCTTTCTGGGCTAAACTGCTTCTGTGCCAGCTCCTCAACTCTGGCTGGGTACCTTGGAAGAAGCCTTAGAGCAGATATGTAAATACATGGGCTGTGTGGCAATAAAACTTTATTTACAAAAACAGGCAGTGAGCCCGATGTGGCCTGAGGACTACCGTTTTGCCAGTCTAGGGAAAAACCAACCAACCAAAAAACGCAGCTTGATTAATGGTTTCAGTGAGTGCTTTAGCCAGTCCAGAAATAGCACCAATAGCAGGAAGGAACAGGCCCAGGAAGACTGAAAAGGCGGATGTTTAAGTAGAAGCTCACGGATAAGTTGTAGCATTCTGCCTCTGGACCAGCCGTTGCAGCAGACCAGGGTAAGGGGTGCAGCAGTTCGGACGAGACGTGGGAGTGTCTGAAATGCACGTTAGCACATTAAAGGCTCCGAAGAGTCTTGCAGGAAGGACACGAGTTTATTACCACTGTTGGACCCAGAGTTCCCCAAACCTGTTTAATGAACCACAGAACCCTTTTGTGGGTGTAAAGATGTCCTTACACAGAAGCCAAGACTATGCTAATTAAGGCAGTTCTTAGAGAAATCGGGCACACTCAGTAGGACACTTAGCCCTCACTCTTCTGTCAACGGGGGCGTAAGAATTTTATGCAGTCCCCCATAATCCTTTACTGAGCGCCAGTTGTTTAGAAGGAATTGTGGGGGACTGGGAGATTCAGACCACATGTCTCCGAATCCAGAAAGCGGGGCTCCATGGGATGAGCCAAATGCGGAGAGAGGTGACTGACACAGACCCGGTGAGTCTGGGCAGGTCCGAATCACAGTCTCTAAGATCACAGGGAATTCAGTGGCCCCTTGTTCAACCTCTTCTTTCACCAGCAGGGAGACCGAGGCCCCAAGCAAGTTGGGGGGCTCACCCAGGTTCCCACTGCAGGTTTGTGGAGCAACTGAGACAAAACTGGGGTGGGAGACATCCTGTGTGATCCGTCTTTATTAAATACCCAGAGGGGCAAATCCACGGAGGCAGAAGGCAGATTGGTGGTTCCCGGAGGCTGGGGAATGAGCAGGGCTGCCTCCCGGGTACCCAGTTTCCTCCGGGGGGATGACAGTGTTGTGGATTTGGGTGGTTGTGATGGTTGCACGATACTGTGGCTTTGCTAAAGGCCATGGCATCGTGTGCTTTGAAATGGTTGGAAAGACGAATTTTATGTTATGTGATTTCTACCACAATTCAAAAAAAAAAAAAGGAGGATGGTGAAATAATTTGTTGTCCAAATGTGGACATTTTGGAGAGTGAGAGTGGTCTGTCGCAGGTGAACACGGATTCAAACTGTGCGGCTCTGGAGCTTGGACCAGGTTCTGTGCTCTCAGTGGGACTCTGCTGCCGCTGAAAAGAGCGTGACCTGTAGTACTTCTGACCTGTAGTACTTCTTGTACTTTTCACCAAGACAGCCCTACCTGGCCCCAGGGGGGGCGAGCAAATAGGCTCATACTGTATTTCTCCCACACTTTTGGGTTTTGCACATGTGTTCCTGCTATTGCTACCAACCTCCTCCCTCATACGGCTGACTCCTGCCAGTCTTAGTCGGTATGCCACCTCCTCCAGGAGGGCATCCCTGACTGCTCCTCCTTTGGGCTTTTTAGTCCTGCCTTCCGCCCCCACCCAGGCACCACCCCTTCCCTATTTTATGGTGTTTAATTTCCTCCTCCCCCTCTAGATTGTGTCACCCATTGTGATTGGGAGCGGGGTCTCCTTTGCTTCCTGCTGCATTCCCAGGGGGCGGGGGGCTACCCCAGTGCGGACCATGAGGGCTCTTCATGGAGATTTGCCCGGGAGCTGAGTCACATGGTGATTAGAGTTCAAGCATTAGGTTTCCTTTACATTTGATTTTTCCTTTCTTAATTTTTTCATGGTTAAAATATACAGAGCATAGCCCAAGCCAGGTAGCTCTGTTGGTTACTGCATCGTCCGGATATGCCACAGTTGTGGGTTCGATCCCCGGTCAGGGCACATAGGAGAATCAACCAATGAACACATAAATGAGCAGAACAACAAATCAGTGTCCCTCCCTCTCCCTCTCTTCACCCTCCTCCCTTTTTCCTCTCTAAAAAAAAATAATAATAAACAAAATAAACTTTAAATATACACAGCATAAAATGTATCGTCTTCACTGTTTTGGGTGCACAGTTCAGTGGCATTAAGTTCATTTTTATTTTTACTCAACCATCAGCACCACCCCCTCCAGAACTTTCCGTTGTCCCCGACTGAAACTCCGTCCCCACTACACACTGAGCCCACCCCCCAGCTGCTGGCCACCACCATTCGACCTGCTGTGTCTGAACTTGGCTACTCCAGGCACTTCGTGTTAGTGGAACCAAACAGCAGTTGTCTTTCTGTGTCTGGATTATTGCAGTTGGCACGGCGTCTTCGGGTTCATCCATGAAGCGCAGGTCGGAATTCTGTTCCCCTTTAAGGCTGGGTGGTACTCTGGGGTGTGGGTGGGCAGACTGCGCTTGTTCGCCCATCCATCTGTCAGTAGGCCTTCAAGTTGTTCCTGCCTGTTGGCCGTTGTGACCGATGTAGCTTTCAACACGGCGTGCAGGTCTCTTTGAGTCCCTGCTTGCGGTTCTTTGGCTCTGTATCTGCAAGTGGGGTTGCTGCGTCACGTGGCGATTCTGTGTTGACTTTTTTAAGGAACTGCCGTGCTGTGTCCCCGCAGTGGCTGCACCATTTACCGTATTTTTTGGACCATAAGACACACCTAAGTTTTAGAGGAAAATAGGGAAAAATTTAGAAGCAAAAAATGTGATACAATATTTAATAACATAAATAACATAGCATTTCACCAATGTAAATGTAAACAACTCAACAGCCACATTAACAACCATTATTCCTCTCAAATTTGGGGGGGGACGTGTATCTTATAGTCTGAAAAATACGGTATATCCCCACCCGTGGGGTCCAAGGGTTCCAACTTCTCCACGTCTGTGCCAACACTTGTGTTCTGTGTTTTGTTTTTTTCTGTTTTATAATGGCTCCCCTGATGGGAGTGGAGTTTCCTTTGCCCGTGAACATCACAGAAGCAGGTGTTGTAGTTAACTCCTTGTGAAGTTCGGAAGAAATCTGACAGGGAAGGAAGGTGGGATGTACAGTGTGACTCCAGCCTCCCATGGTCAGAGTCAGGGTCAGGGTCAGGGTCAGGGTCAGGTCGCTGCATGCCTCTAGCTTCAGTTTCCTCATCTCTAAGGTGCGGTCATAACAGGACCCTCCACGTGGGATTGTTGAGTGGGTAATCCTTATAAATCACTTGTTGGCAGGGTTTAGTAAGTAATAGTTATTTTGATTTTTAGCTTCCAAAAGTGATTGGAAGCTCTAGAAGCTCTAGAGCCATAGAAGCTCTTTGTTTTGAATTGATGGGGAGAGCACAGTGCAGAGGGAAGCCTCTGGTGGGGCTGCTGAAAAGGGAATCTATTTACACGAACAACATTAGTGGAAATAAAATAAAAGGAATTAAAAAAATATACCAGCCCTTCCACCCAGGTCCCCGACACTTTCTTTTTTCATTTGTCTTTCTCTTCCAGACCTTGACCACAAACAGTCTTAACTATTGTCACAGTCTCCACTGGGGGGTGATGTCCTGTCTGTCACCCTAGCCCACAGGATTATCCACAGTGCTTTTCCTCCCGCCCCTCCCCTCCCAGGGCTGCAGGATAAGCCCCTTACACTAGAAAGCTGAGACACTGTCACCTTTTGCACAGGGTGTCGATCATGGCTAAGTTTTTGCTCTCACGGCCATAGCAACCCTCTTTCCTGATCCCAGAGTCCGGATGTGGGTGGTGTGACAGGATTTTGAGTCGCTTGTCCTGTCCTGGGAGGACGGGGAACCGGAGGTCGGTCTGTCTGTCTGTCTGTCTGTCTGCCAACACTGCAATTTCTGTGACACTGCAGTAGCCCTGAGTTCTTTACAGATAAGGGTTATCACCCTGAGCCCCGAGTCATTCTGTACTTGGGTAGATAACGCTACCGTGGGTATCTTTGGGTGCGTGGCTTTCTCTGCCTTTAGGTGCCTCTGTGGGATAAAGTTTTAGAAGTGGGACTGCCGAGTCAAAAAGCGATGTGTGTTTTCGGGGTGGGGGTCTGTTGGGGAAAAACAGCTGATTGGCAGTTGGAGCGTTGGAGCCTAGCTCGACTTTCACCAGTGTGGGACCTGGCTTGTGTTCTGAATCGCATTTTCCTCATCTGTAGCACTGTAATAATTTGCAAAGCACAAGGTTGTTGAGAGTATTAAATGGGAGAAGGCAGAAAGAACCCACAGTCACTTGGTATGATGCCTGCCTCTTGATGGAGTTTCGAAAAAATGTTAGTGGAAAGTGAATATTGCCAAATTGCTCCTATAACTTACATTGGCCCTGGGAGAACGTGAGCATTCCTGTTTCTCCACACCCGCGTCTGCATTGGATACTATTATTCTCTTCTCTCAGGGATGCTCTCTCTTCAAGTATTTTTTTGCACACTGGCTCTGTGTCCAGTATGGTGGTCAGATCCTGGGAATGCAACTGTGAACTGGACCTGGGTACCTTCCTGCCAGGAGCTCCCCGGTCTAGTGGAGGAAACAGAGGCAGTTACCAGGTGCACGATCAGTGCTTGGCTAGAGAGAAGCACTGGGAGTAGGATACCAGGGCACCCCGGAGGCACCTGAACCCATGTGGGGCATCAGGGAGGACTTCCTGGAGGAGGTGGCAGCTTGGAGCTGAGAACTGAGGGATGGCTAGAGATCAGCCCGGTAGTAGCAAATGGTGGTGTAGAGGCTTGAAGATGAAGGAAAGCACAGCATGTCTTGTGACCTGTCTGGGGTTCACTGTAAGTATGTGAGTGCATGTGAGAGACAGACAGACGGATGGGAGGTGTCAATCATTAGACTGGAGCTGGTGGACTGCAGAGAAGCCAGACCCTGCTGGGCCTCAGGGAAGATGTTCGATCTGTATCCAGAAGTCGGCGGGGAGACCTGGTGGGCTTTGCGCAGGGCAGCGAGGTGGTGGTGCTCACCTACCAGAGAACCACTCTGGCCGCTGCTAGGAGAACAGATTAGAGAAGGCTCAGCAGAGACAGGGATGTCAGCAAGGAGGCGGGTCTTAGTGTCCCTTCTCAGGGAAGTTTTCCCTGGCCACTCCTTCACTGTCCCTCATCTAACATTCTGTGTGCTTATTCATCCAAACATTCATCTTGCTTGTGTACGTTCATTGTCTGTCCCCCACTTCTTGACCATCAGCTCCGCAGGAGCAGGCCTTGTCCCCAGCACCTGGCCCAGAGCCTGGTACCTCGTGGGTGCTCAATCATTGCATTTGGGGATGAATGAAAGAATGAGCTAAGGATGCAGCCGTGGGGATGGAGGAGAGAGGATGCCTACATTCCAGCGACATGAGGCACTTTCCATCTGGGGCCTGTGGGTGGACCAGCCACACACATTTCCTGCAGCCCGGCTCTTCTGGGAGGACACGGGCACACACATGGCCCTTTGCCCAGTGCGCCACGCAGATTTGCAGACTTGGGAGCCCAGGTCACATTCCGGAAGACGCTGGAAGGTGTCAGGACTGGCTCGCGCCCCTCAGCAGATGGTGGCGCTCCCAGGAAACGGCGCCCAGAGACGGCTGAGCTGAGCGAGCTCCCAGATCGGGTGGAAGGGTGTGAGTATGAAGAACTGGCAACAGCTGTTAGAACAAATCAACGCCTCCGAATCGGAGCGAAACGCTGCCACACCGTTCGGTTCTGAATGGAAGTGCTTCTCCGGCCCTGTGTGCTTCCCTCAGATTTCCCGGGAGACCTGGAGCTCCACGCTGCACCCCCGGCACCCAGCCCGGAGCCCGGGGTGTGGAAGTTCCAGAGGTTGGACAAATGAGTGCTGTTGAATGGCGCCCAATTTCAGCCACTGTTGGTCTTGGTGACTCAGTTCCCAGGAAAAATGGGACTTTTCTCTGCATGAAATTGCAGGAAATGGAATTTTAAATTTTGCAAATCAGTTCAGCAAAATCAAGCCAGTGGACCTGGCAGGTTTTGCAAAAAGCAGAGACATACCCATCACCACCCCCTGCTTAAGGTGCTCGAGGTCGGGCTGACATGCCTGTCTCCTGGGCTCCTGCGGCCTCCTGACGTCCCAGGGCAGCCTCGCTGCCCTTGTGTCCCCCAGGGCAACGTGCATGGTGACTAGAAAGAGGTGGCTCATACTCGGTGTCCCAGCTTTCTCCAGGGAGCTCTTGTTTACCTGGCTTTAGCCATAGCACTAATAATTTTTAAAAGAGCAAGCAAGAACCTGCCCAGGTAGCTCAGTTGGTTAGAGCATCATCCTGATACACCAAGGTTGCCGGTTCAATCCCCGGTCAGGGCACATACCAGAATCAAGTATGTGAGTGCATGTGAGAGCTGGACAGACAGACAGGCATTCCAATGAATCTATCAATAAATAGAACAACAGATCGATGTCTCTCTCTCTCCCTCCCCCACCCCTCCTCTCTCTCTCTTTAAAATCAATAAAAAAAATTTTAAAAAGAGCAAGTGAGGCCCACTCCAGGAATGCGTAGCATCTTGCCACTGTGTGGGCTTCTGAAATGTTTTGGAAGAGACTACCATGTCTTAAATTAAGCAGAACATATGTGATGCGTTGAGAGTAGGGTTTAAAGCATCTACTTCCAATAAGTGTCTTTGTATTTCATAACGGGCTAAGCGAACACCTGAGAATCATGGGTTTCTCCAGATTTGGGAACGCCTTCAAATTGTTATTTAGCCATTCACTCTGGCGGTTTAAAACTTTCCCCCCTTCGTTCATTGCCTCGTTAACTGATTCATGGATTCATTCGTGCAGCCATATTTACATACCAGGCATTTCAAATGGTAACTTGAGAGGAAGCCTGAGCATGTTGAGCAGATTACAGATCACAGAGACACCTCTCTGGCTGCGAGGGGTGTGGACCAAGAGGCTGACTTCTCTCGCCTTTCCTTTTCCCTTCCCTGTGGCCTGGCTGCTGGGACAGCTTTGGGGAGGCCAGAGTCGGGTGACGTTTGGGTGCCCCTGACCCTGGGTCGGCAGCGACCGCTCATGGCGACTCCCTTTCCAGGAAAGGTCCTCCAGAGAGGCAGCCCTTCCACATCTGGGCAGATGAGCTGGGCTGCCCCTGTGGGGTTCATATGGGCACTGCAGGCGTCTGACAGTGGCCTGTCCGAGACCCTGGGGCTCCTCCCCGTGGGCCAGCGAGACCGGCGGGGCCTCCTACTGTGGCTGAGCGTCCAGCTGGACTCTGCACAGCTCTCTGGTCCTGTCATCCTGTAGCACTCGGCCCCTGGCCACCCCGAGGCGTGCCACAGCCAGAGACTTCATCTGATGTCCCAGAGTGTTGTGTGTGCCGAGACTCCTGACATCTGTACTCATGCAGCATCTTGGGAGGGTGGGGAGTGGGGCCAGGAGAATATTTCTTCATTCATTTATGCATTTGCTCAGTAATTACATAGGTGGTGCTATTATAGGCCAGGCCACTGTGCTGACTGCAGGGACTCAGGGGACCCTCCGGGGGCTTAGTGTGGAGTGGGAAGGACTGGTATGAAGCATCATGAACTATTAAATGTAACTGTAGCTGTGAAGAGGCCTGCCGTGTATCCTTGGGGCTCCGTGGGCAGGTAAGAGAGAGACTGTATTAGGCTGGATGAAGTCAGTGGTCTGAGCTGTGACCTCAGGGTGGGCCTGTGTCTGAGCAGGAGAGGCATCTCAGAGAGCAGGCATGGTGTGTGCAAAGGCCCTGGGGAGGCATCCGAGAGCCTCCAAGAGGTGCAGTGTACAAGCACTGCTCCCAAATCAGCCAGCACCTGAGTGCTCCGGAGTCTCCTCTAAGCCAAGCAAGCCTTCCGGGACCACCACTCCCAGTTCTAGGCAGTGAACCCTCCTAGCCCTGTGCCCCCCATGTACCCCTTTGTGAGCCATCGTGTTTATTGCCCAGAGTTAGGGTTGTTTGCATGTGTGTGCTTCTCGCGTAAGACAGGGAGTTCCCCAAATGGGGGGGACATTTCTTGTTCGCTTCTGTGCATGTAGTAGGTGCTCAGTAAACACGAAGCAGAGGAACGGGGGAGATTTTTGTGGAGCCCCCTGCTGCGGCCCCGCACTCTCTGTGCACCTGTGCCTGAGCCCGCAGTGCTGGAGAGCCGAGAGGAGCGTGAGTCGGCCAGGCTGCAGGAGACACCAGTGCCTTGGCACCGTCTGCACGCACATCGCCGGGACGCAGGGCTGAGGCTGTCATCCTGTGTCTCCCCAGACCTGCTGCAACTCAGCCTGCAGGGACGAGCTTTCCCCCCACCCCGCCCCCCGCCAGCTTCTGCCATGGGAGTGTGGGGACAGCCCCGGTTGCGATGAGATGTGACACGGCTGGCTTCCTCTGGCAGTCACACATCCCCAGCCAGGGCCCGCCGGCTCGGGTAAGTGGGGCTGGTATGTTCTGGGGGTGGGGGGTGCCTGTGGGCTCTGCTGGGGACTTTTCTCTCTGTCCTTTGAGCCCTGTTACTGTCCTGCGTGTCATGTTTGGGCTACATATGTGTCCCCGAGCAGGGTCTCCACAGGTCACGCGGGCTGGCTGTTAAGGTGAACAGTCCTGATTTGGGGCAGCCCCCCCTCCCCGCACCCTGTCAGTGCAGGTAGAGTTCTCCCTCTCTCAGATTCCCTGGTTCTCCATATCCGCCCTCTCCTCCGCTTCTGACTGTCTAGACAGTGTTCTCGGGCTTGAGGAGAAAGAATCTGTTAGCACCATCGCGCGTGTAAGGAAGAGAAAATATCAAAATCTGCTTGCCACTCTTTCCTGCAGGCTGCTGCGTGAGTCAGAGCGGGGGGCAGCAGTGCGGGGCCCCGGGAAGGGAAGCGGGAGGCTGGCACTGAACTGAGACACCTACTGCTAGCCCACCTGGAGGGGGCAGGCAGGGGGGCAGTTTTTTTGGAAACGGAACGGTGGTATGATGGGGGGGGGCCGGGGGGTGGGGTAGGAACACGCAGGATTCAAGAAGAGTGACTTGTGTGGTACTTTTTAAGACCAGAAAAGGAATAAAATACAATTTGAAAAAAGGTAGAGCGGAAGGGGTTGAAGGCTGGAGGTCAAGTTTCAGCTGTGGGAGGCAGGCACATGGGATGCCCTCTCTGAGCCCTTTCCCTTCTCTGTAATGGAGCTTCCGGTACTACCTGCCTGGTGGGTTTGTTGTGGGGGGGGGGGGGTTGATGAGACAGGTGGGCTCCTGACTTGAGAGAGCAGGTCATACAGAGCTGGGTGGACAAGGGGCTACACCCAGGCCTCAGAATGAGGTCTGACCATCACTGTGCTCCCCCCTTGTGGGGTTGGAGGCTGGCGTGATGTACAAGGCACAGGATGCCCTGTCCAGCCTAGAGGCCTCGTGCCTGGTGTGCCCTCACCATGAACTGTCACTCACACTGAGACGACGAAGGCAGCCAGCATGCAGGGGGCGTTCCCCAGAAAACCCAAATAACAATGTAGGTGAGTGAAAAAATCAAGATGGCTTTTTTTAAAAGGCATCTGGAAGGGCCAGAAAGGGGACGATGGGTCAGGTTGGTGGCTGAGGCTTGGGTTCAGTGCCATTCAGCTACTCTGTGACCTCAGGGATTCCGGCTTCAGGTGACTGTGAGCTGGGACAGTCACCCCCCTGTGTGTTAGCATGCAGCCCAGGGTGGGGACGAGGATCAGCTGGGACGCCTGGTGCCCAGAGGCAGGCCCTGCGGTGGGAAAGCAGTTGGGTGCCCCGAGTGAGGGGACCCAGGGGTGCTGTCACTGGGGCTCATGCTAGAGCGTGCAGCGTGGGGGTGGGGTCCGGCTGGGTCAGACGCCTGACCTCACTGCTTTTCTGAGTGACTTCAGGCCGATCACTGGGCCTGTCTGAGCCGATTTCCGTATCTGTACAGCGGAGACAGTCATTTTTACCCCAAGAGCCGGCCTGGAGATGAGCTGCGTCCAGCAAGTCCTAGGGAATGTTGGCGCCTTCCCCCCACCCTTTGATCTGGAAGGAACTTCAAAAGCAGCCACTCAGTCCACCCCCCTCCCGCCCCAGCCCCCAGTCCAGAGAGGTGGGGAGGCTGGCCCGGGCCTGCCTGGTGAGGTCAGCAGGTTGCTGTTGTCCAGAACTCGGAGCTCCGGTCTTTCTCGACCAGACGCGGGCTGAGTTTTAAGCGGACTCTGTTTGTTTTGTGTTGACAGTGGCGTCTGTGTTTCGGGTGTCCTGTGTCCCCATGGATCCACAGCCATAGCCATGGTCACGCGGGTGGAGGTCAGCTCCATAACCACCCTGACAGGAGCGCCAGGCCTCAGTGAGATCGCCAAGGAGGAGACCCTGACTCGGACCTACTTCTGCCAGGCGGGGGACACCCCCGGGGCCACCTTGGCCCGGCTCTCTGAAGGAAAAGGCCCCCTGCGGAGCCCCACACGCTTGCTCCCCCTGCCCAGACTGGCCCCCAAGCCCTTCTTCAGGGAGAAGGCCCCGGATGCAAAGACCCCCATCGCATCCTTGCAGCACAGCCCGGCCAGGCCGGCTCCTTCCTGCGGGTCCCCCCAGGACGCGGCGGCAAAGGCCCTGGGTGCCAGGATGCCTGGCCTAGCGGGGCAGGAGGCGGGGGGCGGGGAGGGCCTGCGGAGAAGCTCGTCCCTGTTCCACAAGGCCACCTCCCTGAGGCCCAGTCCCTGCTCCGTGATCCTCTTTGAAACCTCCGAAGCCAGCCTCACGCTGGGCAGGCGGGCTGGGGAAGGGGTGCAGGAGGCCAGCACAGGTGTATCCCAGGTGCCCCCCTCGGGCTCTCGGCCCGAGGTGGCCGCCAAGCCTGCCCTGCCTGCCCGAAAGCCTGGGGGGACCCTCCCCAGCCCGGCCTCCCTGTCCCAGGACACACTGCCAGCCGCCACGCGAGAGGAGGCAGGCCCAGAGGAGCCACCTGCCAAGACCGGCGGTGTAGAGGACACAGGCAGCCCCGCCGTGGGGCCCAGGCCTCCTCGCCCGAGGAGGAGGCCGGTATCAGCCATTTTTGTGGAGACCATTCAGCCCCAGAAACCAGGCCCAGGAGGAGCGGCCGCAGTGGGGAAAGCACCCCCCACACCTCCTGAGAAAACGTGGGTGCGGAGGCCCAGGCCCCTGTCCGTGGACCTCACGGCCCGGTTTGAGAGCAGAGAGGTCTTGCTGAAGAAGGTGGCTGAGGAGGCCACCACGGGCCCCATCAGCCAGCAGCAGGGGCCCGAGTGGTCCAACCCAGAGCCCAAAGAGGAGGGCACGTGTTTGGGCAAAGCAGAGGCCCCCCTTCGGGACCCCGATGCAGACTTCCTGGAGGTGGCCAAGAAGCTCCGAGAACGGAAGGACAAGGTGCTTTCTAAGCAGCAGAGCTCAGCCAGGGTCAGCTCCACCGAGGACCGGAGGCTTGGGGAGGAGAGAGCCACGCCGGATGGGGAGCCAGAGAAGGCTCCCGAGTCCCCTTCACCCAGGCCAGGGAAAGGCCAAGAAATGGCTGAAGTCAAGAGCAGATCGTCCGATGGGGAAATCCGGACCAGGGGAGAGTGGGTCTCCAGGGGCAGCGTCAAGAAGCGCCTCAGCCTCTTTGGGGAGGAGAGCGCCGTGGCCATGACAGTGGGGTCTGAGCCCCCACTGGCCACCCCTGAGTCCCCATCAGCTGCTCCAGAGCTGCAGAAAACAGGGGTGAGCGTCCAGGAGCGGATCAAAGGCTGGGCCACCGAGAGCTCCGAGGCCAAGCCGGAGGTCAGAAGAAAGGCATTCCAGGCACGGCCGCTGTCGGCGGACTTGACCAGACTGTAAGTAGGATTGTCCCACGGGGTTCACTGTGCCCAAGCTGCCTCAAACTGCTCACCATAGGCCCCCCCAGGACGAGGAACTGCTGGACACCCTATACCTCCTCTCCAGGTTTACACATAGCCTTACGAGGAAGTGGCGTTAGCTGCCACCCCTCAGAGGAGATAGGTGTGTGCCAGCAGTGAGGCCAGGAACCCGGTTTTCTTGTCCCTTCTCATCTTTGCCCTTGGGAGAGCTCATGCCCATTTCACAGACTGGAATAGGAAAGGCAAAGTACTGTGAGGAAGTCGGGAGCCAGGCGTATTCCAGCTGAGCCTGTCTCCATGGCTGAGCTGTCCTTTTCTAAAGTCTACAGACACTTACTACCGTATTTTGCCATGTGTAATGCACACTTTTTTGCCCACATTGTTTGAGGGAAAAGTAAGGATGTGCATTATACACGGATAGCCCTAAAACATGGGTGCACATTATGCATGGGAGTGCGTTCTACGTGACAAAATACGGTACGTGGCTGAACCTATGCCAGACAAAATACGGTATATGGCCTGGGGCGACCTCCATGAGTGGCCTTCAGAATAAAACTAGATGGGTCAAGATAGCTTGGGCAAGTCGCCTCCCCTACTGAGCCTGGGTTTCTTCGTCTCCTGACGCTAAGACCTTCCTTAAGGATAGAGACTCAGAGACCTAAGGCTGGGGGTCGCTCTGCCCACGGGAAGCCCTCATTGCCTTGGACCTGTAAGTGATATCGTTAATCCTGTTCTGGAGTAATGGTTTTCCAAGCTTGCCCAGCCTCTGACGTCTCTCGTTCCTTTGTTTTCCCACAAGTGGCTGTTTGATTACAACAGGGAGATGCCCCTGGGCGTGTCCACTGGCTCCATAATGACATGCATGCCACTCACATACTTCGTCAGGGATGGAGCTTCTAGGGGGCAGGACCTCTGGGCAGGCTGCCCCGCCCGGCCTGGGAACTAGGGCAGCCAGCTGGGCCAGAATTAGACCATTGGCTCTCAGCATTTAGAATCACCTGGAAAAAAAAATCCAGAGAGTCTGATTCGATTGGTCTAGGGAGAGGAGCTCCTGTCTTGTTTGTTGTTAAAAACTTCCCAGGTGATTCTCCTGTGCTGGCCTGAGAACACCTGAGTTCAGGTAACAGAGAACGGGGCACCCAGGTCAGGGGCCCTACATATCTCTCATTGCAGGGCCTTGGGTTATTCCCATCAGACGGGTGGGTAAACTGAGGCTCCAAGTGTGAGTTGAGGTTCAGAGGTTTGATTTCTCTCTTTTTCCCTCTGTGCAGCCCCCAGCCCTGTATGAATCTTTAGGTATCCGGGGAACTTTTCAGAGGTGGAAAAGTTCTAGCTCAGAACTCCACCTTGCTCCTTGTCCCCTTCACAAGTGGGAAAACAGGCCTAGAGAGGGACAATGACTTGGCCAAAGTCACCCAGAGAGGCAGAGACGGGCCATGCCCCCACACATTCCAGAACAGCCCACTGCCCCCGAGTGAGTCCCGTGGCTGGTCTGCCTTGGGGCTGCTGTTGCTAACAACAGCCATTAATTACCCCTCCTGGGGCATCTGCAGTCTTCCCTAAACGCCCTCATGTAGCTATTAGGGCCTTGAGTAGCCTCTTCTCCGCCCTACAAAAGGTGATAGGGAGGCGTTAATTAACCCCATTTTATAGATCTGGAGACCGAGGCCCAGGGGAGGTCACCAGCCCGGCCCCAGCTCCCACAGTGGGAAGTTGGTAGAGCCGGCACTCGCACCCGGGTCTCTTCCCCAAGCCGGGGCTCCCGCCTCCCCACAATGCTGTGTTTAAGGTAGGCTGTCCCCGTGGGCCTTTCTCTGTAGGTTTGGCGCCCCAAACGGAAAGGTCTGTTCTCAGAGCCCTCCAGGCACTGTCGCTCTGGTGGTCTCCATGCTGCTTTCACTCCCTGGGGCCCAGAGCTGGTTCTGGGGTGCAGGGGGTGGGGGAGGGAGTCACAGCTGCCGGCCCAGCCAAGTGACTTGAATCTCTGCCAGGTTTTCAAGTTCAGCTTCAAGCAACGAAGTCAAGTATGAGAGGTGTGCGGAGCTGAGTGACGAGCTTGCTAAGGAACCGAGAAAGAAGGTAAGGAGCCGTGTTTGGCCGTGGGTACTTACGCTTGCTGGAAGAGCTTTTATGATCTAAGAGGTCTGGGAAGAATCGGAAGCCCCTTGCAAACAATAAAACTGTTCTTCCTTTAATACTGGGACTTTGCAAGTCCCTTCCGCCGCGATGGGTCTGATTCCCTGTTCTGTGGTGTTCAATGCATTTTACAGATACAATTGTTGAGTATTTATTTTCTCTGTGCAAGGAGGAAAAGGGACTTGGCTTTCCTGTGTAAGAATGCCTGCTTCATTAAGAATTTCATAAAGGTTAAAACATGTTAATATGCCCTGGCTGGGTAGCTCAGTTGGTTAGAGCATCGTCCCAATACTCCAAGTTCGTGGGTTGGATCCTCAGTCAGGGCATATACAAGAATCAATGAATACAAATAAGTGGAATAGCAAATCAGTGTTTCTCTCTCTCTCTCTCCCCCTCTCTCCCTTTCACTCTCTAAAATCAATCAATCAAAAAAACTTTTTAAAGGTTAGTAGAAACCCCCTCGATTTCCCTAACTGTGGTCCCTTTTCATCCCTGGCTTTCACCTATCAGCAAAAGGAAGGGCATTACCAGCAATTAAATTACTCAGAAAGTATCTTTATTTGGTTTCTTTCGTAAGTAAAATTTCGTAAATAACTCCTAGGTGTGACTGGTTTGTGGTTCGTGCCTTCTGCAGAGTTGCAGTGTTTTTTTGTTGTTGTTTGTTTGTTTGTTTTTAGGTTTAATTTATTTATCTTTAGAGGGGAAGGGAAGGAGAGAGGGAGAGGAATATCAATGTGTGGTTGCCTCTCATACATCCCTTGCTGGGAACTGGCCTGCAGCCCAGGCATGTGCCCTGACTGGGAATCGAACCGCGATACCCTGGTTCGCAGGCCCGCGCTCAATCCACTGAACTACACCAGCCAGGGCTAGAGTTGCAGTTTTTTAAAAAACAGCTTTGTGGAGGTATAACTGACATACAGCACACTGCACGCCTTTCAAGGGCACAAGCCGGTGAGTGTGACATCCATGCGGGAACACCTGCAAAACTGTCATCGCAATCACGGTAGTGAACATCCCCAGACCCGGACATTTCCTCTTCGCAATCCTTCCCTTCTCTTCCTCTGAGCAACCGCTGCTCTGCTTTCTGTGACGCTAGATTAGTTTGTGTTCTAGGTTTTTTCATAAATGGAACCAGTGCCCTTTTTTTTTTTTGGTCTCCTTTTTTTCACTCAGAATAATTATTTTGTGATTCATTACATGGTAGCGTGGATTAATCGTTCATTCTTCTTGCCCTGGCTGGTGTGGCTTGAGTGCCATTCTGCAAATCGAAAGGTTGTCGGTTCGATTCCTTGTCAGGGCACAGGCCTGGGTTGCGGGCCAGGCCCCAGTTAGGGATGTGCAAGAGGCAACCGATTGATGTTTCACACATCAGTGTTTCTCTCCCTCTCTTTCTCCGTACTCTACCCTCTCCCTGAAAATAAATAAATACAATATTTTATTTATTTATTTTTAAATTTTATTTATTTATCTTTAGAGAGGAAGGGAAGGAGAGAAGGAGAAAAATATCAGTGTATGGTTGCCTCTCGTGAGTCCCCTGCTGGGAACTGGCCCGCAACCCAGGCATGTGCCCTGAGTGGGAATCGAACCGCGATCGTGTGCTTCGCAGGCCCACACTCAGTCCACTGAGCTACACCAGCCAGGGCTAAATACAATATTTTAAAAACCATAATTCATTCTCTTCGTTGCTGAGCAGTACTCCGTTTTACGGGTTGGCTACAGTTTCTCCATTCGTGCTTCGATGGATTGCTGAGCAGTACTCCGTTTTACGGGTTGGCTACAGTTTCTCCATTCGTGCTTCGATGGACCTTTGAGTTGTTTCCAGTTTGGGGTCCCTTTCGGTTCAGTGGCATTGAGTATATTGTCCATGTGGGGCTATCAACTCTCCCCACTAGCTAGTTTCAGAATTTTCCAGCACCCCAAGTGGAATTACCCAGTCACTTCCCGCCCTGCAACGCTGGCCCCTGGTAACCAGGAATCTGCTGTCCCCATACACTTGTCTGCTCCAGGTATTCCAGAGAAATGGAGTCACACAACCTCCAGCTGCTGTGTGTGGCTTCTTTCGCTTCGCATAATGCTCTCGAGACTCATTCGCACTGTGATGTGTATCGGGACTCTGCCCCTTTTCCTGGCTGAACGACGCTCCACTGCACGCACAGAGCACGCTTTGTTCATTCATTCATCTGCTGATGGACATTGGGGCTGCTTCCGCCTTTTGGCTGCAGTGACTTACGCTGCTGTGCCTTTTGGCAGCGTTTTTGTCTGAGCGCCTGCTTTTAGTTTTCCAGGGTGTATATCCAAGAATGGAATTGGTGGCCTATGGTTAGTTCTTTCTTTAACTTGTTGACATAGATGTATTTCCCACAGAAAAAAAATGTAAAAAACTGCTAAGGAATACATGCATATTATAATAGTCAAACAGAACCAAAGTGTGTCCAATTAAAAGATCCTTGTTTTCATTCTTATTCCTTTTGCTACTCACCGTTTGATTTCTGTCTTTTCTCCACTGTGCTGCTACCCGTGTGTATGAACTAGACAGGCACAGGTTTTAAACATACGATCTTACAAACGTGCTGTTCTGCAGCCCCGTTCTTCTCCCCTCAGCACCATGTGTGTGTGTGTTCTTCCATGTCCCGGCGTGACGTCTTAGATGACCCGTCCCGTTCTGAGGATCCAGGGGTCCGAGGGGCGTCCCCCTGTTCGGCTGTGTGAAAACTCACTTCACCACTGCCCTTCAGGGGGCGCTGATGTTGCCTGCGTTCGCTCGCTCTCACCACCAGAGCTGTTCACTCTCTCGCTCACTAGACTTGTGCTCATGAGGGAAGAAGGAATCCTGAGAGAAGACTCGCCGGACTGAAGGAAATGAGAATTTAAAAATCATGGTAGATGTACCAAATTGTCCAGAAGTCATGCCCGTTTACGTCTCTCCAACAACACCTGAGCGTCCATTTCCCCACAGCCCTGCCCACTCTAGACGGGTTCCATCTTTAATGTTTTAATCACCCAAGGATATATTTTTATTGGATTTAGAAAGAGAAGAAGTGGGGGGGGCGGAGAGAGAGAGAGAGACATCGATTAGTTTTTCTGCCCCTTTATGCATTCATTGGTTGATACTTGTATGTGTCCTGACTGGGGATTGAACCTACAACCCTGGTGTGTCTCAGGACGATCGATACTCAAACCAACTGAGCTACCCGGCCGTGGTCACTGTTGGGATTTACTTTTAAAAGCTGCCATTTCAGTCGCCTTACCTCTTCCTTCCCATTTCACATTCTTTAACCTAAGTTGGATTGTTTCTCCTTTTTTTCTTTTTTACAGTCAAAGGAAGGGCCTGGTTTGGACGGGGCCTCTGCTCCCAGAAGCCCCTGGCAGCTGGGGACACTCCGGGAGAAGTCCAGGCAGACACCGAGGAAAGACAGTTGTCCTGCGGCCCCCAGCACCTGCTGCGGGGCGAGCGTGGTGGGGGCCCTGAGCTCCCCCGACAGCGCCCCAGAAGACGACGGGAGCTTCCAGACCGTGAGGGCCACGGTGTTTGAGCATCACGTGGAGAGGCACACTGTGGCCGACCAGTCCGGACGCTGTCCCTCAGCGACGCCCCCTGGCACCATGACCCATGTCCCTGAGCCCAGACTCAGGCCTGAGAGAAGCTCATGGCTGGGGAAGGAGCCTCCAGAAAAGGCCGAAAAGGCCGTCCTCCAGAGAGAGAACTGCAGGCGGTTTGGAAATCCCGACACGGAAAAGTTGGGACGGACTCCTCTCTTGAATGGTGACCCCAAGCAGCATCACACGCCTCTCCCCGAAAAGTGCCCCCCAGGCCAGAAACGTAGCAACAACCCCTTCCTCTTGTGCTCAGAAAACCCACCCAGGTCACAGAGAGTGGAGCCCAAGTATGACATCGTGCACACGGTAGGGGAGCGTGCGCACAGTGAGGCTGTCCCCACCGCGCCCGAGGAGAAGGCTGTGACGCTCCGGAGTGGCAGGGCCCGGCCCTCGCTGAAGGAGGGGCAGCTGACCCCTGAGGGGGCCCCTGGCCACGCAGAGTGCAGGCTGCACAGTCCGGCGGGGTCCGTCCAAAGGGCCAGTTTGATTTGGGAAGCCCGAGGGACGCAGGAGGTCGGCGGGCTCCACCCCGACTCCCGAGAGCCAAAGGACACATTCAGGGGCCTGTCACCCAAGTGGAAAGGCGGGGCGGCCGGGAACTGGCATAAAGCCACGGTGGTGGTCAGTGACGAGAAAGGCTCAGAAGTGAGTCCTGACGTCGCCAGTGAGCGCTCGGCCAGGCCTGGCGGCAGCGAGGCCACCTGTGGGAGGGCAACCCAGGCCGCCACCAGGGAGCCCCGGCACCAGGGGCCCGGAGGGGCCGAGAGCAAGCCAGGTGGCTGTGTTTCAGCAGGAGAGAGGGGTCTGCTGTGGGGCTGCGCTCTGGACCCTCCTTTAAGGGATAAGGAGAAGCCCTCCGACTTCCCGGCTCGGCCACAACGCGAGGGGCCGGTTCGGAAAGGGCCCCTGGTGGTGACTGCTGGTGAGGGCCAACTGAAACCAGCCCAGGCCCGGGAGCCTGAAGCCAGGATGCGGAGGGTGAGTCCCTCCGACCAGAGATTTGAGAGGTGGAGGCGGCGCACTTTACCCTACGATGTGAAGTTTGATGAGTTCAGCTTCTTGGCCCCGGAACACTCATCAGAGGCGGAGCAGGGAGGCGCAGATCATCCAAGCTCCCCCGCAGGTGCCTTAAGGAGGCCTCAACTCTCCCATAGTCGGGCAGAGGCCCAGGACGGGGACCCCGGAGTTTCACGGGACCCGGCTCCTCCTGCAGCGAAGCCAGGGTCATCTGTGGAGCCCAAGGTGACATTTTTTGCAGTGACATATCAGATTCCTGATACTCAAAGAGCAAAGAGCATTGTCAAGTCAGGGCCTGAACACTTGACAGAACATTCTAGAAAGACAGCTCCGCCTCCATCTCCTCACCCTTTAGCTTCTACCTTGGCTTCTCTCAACCCTGAAGAGCCACTGGAGACCGTGGGCAGTAAAAACTGGGCTCAGAGCAGAGAGCGTGACAACGCAAGCGTTTCAGAAACTCGAAAGCCAGCCGACGTCCCACCGCCTCTTGGGGACAGGATTATGGGTCTTTGTACTGAAAGGGTCATCGACACCGACACTGTCTGTGTTCATCGGCGGCGACCAGAGGACAGCCCTGGTTTTCAGAACGATTGGAGGGACAGTGGGAACAAGACGTCCCCCACTCGCGCTCCCCAGACGGCCCCAGCTTCCACAAGTCGCCTGAAAGCCGGCGACCTCCTGGTCAGGAGGAGGACTGGGGTGGTCAGCGAGACGTTCCCAGGTAAAGTCAAAGACGGCTACAGATCCAGCGTTCTTGACATCGACGCCCTGATGGCCGAGTACAAGAAGCAGGAGGCTCAGGAGCAGGTGCCGGGCTCGCCCGTGGAGCCCAGCGGCTGGTCTCAGGAGAGGCCAGGCCAGCAGGGTGGGGCAGAACGGAGGAGGAGCCTGAAGGAAGGGCTGGAAGCCGAGGGTCCCCGGAAACGAGCCAGCTTTGCTGAGACAAACCACAGTTCGAGTCCGGGCTCTGGCAAGCCGCCGGCAGAGACCCCGGGGGCAGCCACGAGCCCCAAACTCAGCTCTCCTCTGTGGGCTCTGCCGCAGTCAGCAACTCCCGAAAAACAGCCAGGGGCCTCTTCTGGTCCCGGGGCTCCCAGGAATATCTCAGGAATCTCTGAGGATGAAACGAAGACCTTTGCTGGTAAACACCCCGGTGCAAAGTGTCAGAGTTACCCCGTAGCCCGGGAGGACCCAGGCGCGGGAGCCGGTGTATTGCCCAGATCCTCCCAGGCCAACCAGAAGAAAGGGACCCCGAGGCAATCCAGTTGGAGGGGAGCGGAGGGCCTCGCCACCCAGTGGGGTGACCACCCACAGCACCATGGCAGGTCACCGCTGGATGTCAAAAGGGCCTATTCAGAGAAGGGCCCTCCTGCCAAAATCCGAGAGGGTCTGTCCATCATGCAGGAAGCCAGAGAGAGGAGGCGAGAGCACAGGGTGAGGCACAGCCTCCCTGGGGAGAGCCTGGAGGCCGAGGAGGCCCCAGCGGCACCCTGTCGGCAGGACTCCGGGACTCGGGACGGTCACAAGGTGAGTACGAAGGTGGTTCCCCTGTTGTCAAACGGTGGTTAAACATAGGCCACTGGTATCAACCTCAGAGCCCACGTGGGCCAGGTGGGTATGTACATGAGTAGAGTCAGGTTGGGTGTGAGACGCTAGGGAGTGGTGAGGATTGGGGCAGATGGAGAGCTCGGGCCCTATCTCAAGGGGCAGTTGCTGCAGTGTTCCTGCTGGTTCTGACCAGTGCAATGGGGGACTGAGAGGGCAGATCCAATATATTAAGAGAATCTGAAAAAAAAACCCCAGATTTTCATACGTAATTTCCCTTTGTGAAATGAGGACAGCTTTTTGAAAATGCTGTTAAGTCTAAAAAAAAATGTGTCTGCTGGCTCTCTCTAGCCACGAGTTTGAAACCTCTGGCCTAGAATGAGAATAGGTGTCATTTATCGAGCGCCTGCTGTATTCTGGTTGTTGGTGTCACGTGCATTGTTGTATCCCGGTCTTCAGCGTCCTGCTTGACATTTTGTGAACTTTCCAGAAATGGTGGTTGAATGTGTGAATGAGCCGTCTTTTGGAGCCTCCTGGCTGTCCCTCTCTGTGGTTTTAGGAGGTGAACCCAGAGGATCTGGTGGAGGGTGGCGGCAGGGGTGGCTGAGTGAGGCAGGGAAGGGAAGGCAGGTGACGAAGGTACCCCTCTGGACACCTCACCTTCATTCTTGCTGGAGACCCCCGGGCAGCAGCACGGATTGGTCACTTCAGACAGGGGTGTTGTGGAAGCGAAGCAGTAGGATTACATCAGTAGAGGTCGGGGGATGAGGGTTCGCCCAAGGTTAGGTGTGGGCTAGTGGTGGGGTCTGGCTTTGAACCCACATCCCTTTCAGTTACCACATTCAGATGCATGTCTGTGCAGAGCAATGACCCGGCCTCCCTGAGCCTCCGTCTCCCCATCAGAGTTAACAGCGATCCCTGCCTCACAGCTCCGTTCCCAGGCTGAAAGGAGATAAAGCGCCCAGCATGCGCCGGGCACCCAGCCGGCATGAGCTCAGGGCCTGCCCCCGGCTTCTGCGCCCGTGCTCTTGAGCAGGGGCTCGCCTTTCGCCATCTCCAGGCCGTCGTTGTGGGAACGCTGGGAGAGGGAAGAGACCATGGAAATGTGACACCGAAGCTGTGTGCCAGCCACCCCAGGGGCCCTGCTGGCCGTGGGGGAGCGCAGCAGTGGGGGGGGGGGGGGCGCTTGGCCCTGGACATCTGCCCAGGTGTGCGGCCCAGGGGTACCGCCGCCAGGGGATCCGTTCCCTCACGAAGGACTGGGCGGCCTTGGACCGGCTCCTCGCTTCTCTTCTCTCCTGTCCAGGGACGTTTTGTTTTTCATCTTTAAGAAATAAAAATCGATACAAGCAAGGCATAAATGCAACAGTGGTTGTTGAAAACTGAAACCTTACAAAAGTGTATAAAATAGTGTCCCCCCGGGACCCCTTTCCTTGTCCGGCCCCCGCCCCCGGGGCAGCTGCCGTGGCAGTTTTGATGTCCTTTGGGACCCGCCTGCACTGCAGATTCGCTTCTCAACCATACATGTTTTGTTATAATTATTGTATTTCCCTTATCGCAAAAGGTAGTGAATGCTTAGTAGTACAATTTAAAGTGTTGTAGAAACCTATGGTTTAGAAAGGAAACCTCCCCCAAAGAATGAGTCTGGCCGTGACCTGGGGCACCCCCGCCTCCAGGGCCCTTAATGGTTCTCAGTGCAGTTTGCTCCCCGCCCCCCCCCCCCGCCCTGCCCATTTTCCTGTCATGTGACTAAGGAGAGTGGGCTCCTGGCTGTCAGTGGCTGGGGGCCAGGGATGCTGCTCAGCCCCCCTCCAGCGTGCCAGGCCACCCTCACCGCAGTTCGGTCCTCCTGTCTCACCGTAGGCAGCCCCAAGGCGGAGGGACCCCGGTCTAGTCACACGTAGGGCTTTCTTGGGCGGTGATAAAGACATCCTGAAAGGATGTGATGGTGGTGGCAGAACTCTGAATATACCCCGACCCCCAGAAAACCCTGCACCCAGGCTCTCCCAGTTCCCCCAATACCCTCCGGTCCGGGTAGGCATCAGTCTGCTCTCTGTCCGTGTAGAGCTGCCCGTTCTGGACGCGAGGGCCGCATGCAGCCCAGGACGGCTGTGCATGCGGCCTGACACAAAACTGTGCATTTACCTCAAACATTGCGAGGTAGATGTTCTTGTGATCACGCGTCACAGTGTACTTAATGTGTCGCCTGAGACAAGTCTTCTTCCAGTGTGGCCTGGACACGCCAAAAGGTTGGACGCCCCTGGTAGGATACCGTTTCCAAGGTGCATCTGTGTCGTGGCGAGTGTCGGGGCTGCGTTCCTTTTCATGGCTGAGTGATATTCCATTGCACCGATAGACCACATTTTATTAATTTATCCTTTCATCAGTGGATGGGCGTTTAGGTTGTTACTTTTATTTTATTGATTGATTCGAGAGAGACATGGAGAGAGAAGCATCAGTTTGTGCATTTATTGGTTAATCCTTACATGCACCCTGACTGGGGATCGAACCTGCAACCTTGGCGTTTTGAGACAACACTCTAACCGACGGAGCCACTGGCCAGAGCTGTGTTGTTTCCACTCTGGCTGTTACAAATAGTGCTGCTGTGGACGTCTGTGTGAAGTATTTGGGCACACACTGAGGAGTGACATCCCGGGTTATATGGTCACTGTGTGTGTCACCTGCAGGAGCCGCCAGGGGGCGGTCCAACCAGCCACACCCTTCCTGACCCCGTGGTCAGTGCGTGAGCGTCCCGGCCGCCCTCTGTCCAGGCCGCCCTCCGTCCCGGCCAGCCGCATCTGTGTTTCTGATTCTGGCCACCTTCGTGGGTTTCAGCAGTGTCTCCCTACGGATTTGATCTTTATCTCCTGTTGAGCATCTTTGAACTTGTCGGTCCTTGACATGTCTTTGAAGTAATGACTATTCGATCTTTTCCCATTTAAAAAAAATTTGGGTGGTTGGTTTTTTTTTTGTTATTGAGTTGTAATTATTCCTTACATATGCTGGAGACAAGTTTCTTATCAGACATAGGGTTTTATGATTTGTAGAAATTTTCTCCCATTTGGGTTGTGTTTCCACTTTCTTAACCCCACCCTTCAAGGCACAAGCGTTTCTCACTCGAGTGAAGGGCAGTTTGTTCGTAGTTTGTTGCTTGTGCTTTTCGTTTTGCATCTCAGAAACCCTTGCCTCATTCAGGGTGGGGAAGATTAATGCCGTATTTTCTTCTAAGCGCTTTCCAGTCTCAGCTCTGATATTTAGTCTTGGATCTTCATTGAGTTTTTGGTATGAGATGAGAGATTCGCCGTGTGTTTGAAGGCAAAGTCTCAGGTGACCGGGTGGACAGAGGAGGGGGATAGCAGGCGGCCCGAGGGCCTGGGCCGCCCGGATGTGGGATGGGTGGCGGTGGGGGTGGGCCAGCGGAGGAGGAGAGGAGTTAAGAGGCCTGCTGTGGACGTGTAAAGTCTGAGATGAGCCTGAGCAGTGAGCGGTGACTTCGAGTGGGCCGTGGGGCCTGCAAGTCTGCAGTCCCAGCAGAGAGAGACAGCACTGGGTTGTCCGTGCCTGGGTGGGTTTACTTAGAGCCCCAGGGCATTATATGGGCGATTCCCAAGGCAGTGTGTGGCAGGAAAAGGCTCAGTGGCTGGCTTGGGACACACCTACCTGCCTTTAGAGCTGCCTCAGAGATGTGGTGGGGACCAGGGCCTGAGGACCAGCCAGGGAGGTAGGAGGGACCCTGAGAGTCTCATAAGGCAGCAAAGAAAGAGACTGGCGAGGGACCGGGAGCCCAGCCTTGCTCTTCACTGATGCTGTGCGTCCTCGAGCAGGTGCCCCTCCTCTCTGGTGCTTCCTTGTCTGAGTGGGGAGGTATGAGACAGGTAGACTCTGCATTCTGGGGTCTTGTGTTTCCTGGCCTATGCAGGTGTCCCCTGTACATAGCTGAGCAGAAAAAATGGCCACATTCAGTGTTCCGTCTGTAGTCCTGTCCCTACACTGTTTTTGAGTCTGTGCGTGTGTGCGTTTGTTCTGGGGTTCATGAAGAGGTATCTAAAACGAGGTCAGCAAAAGTCATCAGTGGCAGTAGTGAGGCTCGATAATGTTGATAGAGGCTCCCCACTTCACAGGCTTGTGGGGGAGACCAGTGTGAGACAAGCCAAGTGCCTGGGACCCGTGCACGCCCGCCCCCTGGTGGCCGCACTATGTCATGCACTTTCTGTGTGCTGTTCCCTGCTGGGTCCTCCCAGGAACCTAGAAGCAGGGCGCTGCTGATATTGGTCTTTTCCCACGTGGTCAAAGGATCAGAGAGATGAAGACGCTCACCTGAGCTCACAGTTATCAAATGGCTGAGGCTCGGCTGGAGCCAGACCTCCTGCTCCGACATATCACCTCTTACCCTGAAGGCTGCGGGGTGGCGGTGGGGGTGGGGGGGTTCTGGAGCTTTCCTTTTCCGCTTTGCCCTTTCGGGTGTGGAATGGGGCCCTCATGGTGTGACAAACCCCTCTGTCTGTGGCAAAGCTCCAGGCAAGCCCTCTTCTTGTGTTCTGTGTCTCAGGTGCCGTCACGAGACCTGGGGAGGAAGGATGTCTCCCAGGACAGTGAGCCGCCGCTCCGGCAGGTGCCCCCTGCGGCCTTGGGCCCCCGGAGGAGCCACAGCTTCTGCAAGGACAAGAGGAGCGGGGCCTTCGTGGTGAGTGGCACTGGCGTGGCCAGAGCGCAGTGTGCAGGCGGGTTGGTCGTCGGACCCCAGTGGGCATGTGGCGTGTGGAGAGCCCAGCTGGCCAGGGGCCTGTGGGGGCCAAGGGGGGCGGGCGCCTGTCTGGGAGTCTGATGCCGTGGAGGGGCTTTGGTGGCTGCACTGAGAAAGCCTGCCTTCCTCTCCGGTTTCCGGTCCAATGCAGAGAGGTGACCCCATCTCTCAAAGCTCCCTGTTCCTGCGCCTGGCACGGAGCCTTGAAGAGAACATGCGTGAAAGAACCTGAAAGTCCTGGGTTCAAATCCCACCCCTATCTCCTCATCGCCTGTCAGAGCAATTTGCCTAATTTCTCGGTAGTCTGTCCGTCACCTGGAAAACACGTTCGCGATTCCTAATTCTTTCACACCACTGGGAGGGTGGAGTGAGAGCGTGAGCCGGGCCCAGCACATCAATAACCTGCCGTGACAGGCACTGTTAGGCCGGTTCTGGAGCCAGGTCACTGGGACTCAAGTCCTAGCTCTGTGTGCTGATGGGCCCCTGCCTCGGTTTCCTCATTTGTAAAGTGGGGATAATAATAGTATCTACATCACAGGGCTAATGCAGGGGTTGGAGAGGATGATGTGGGGAGTGGTTAGTTAGCATGGCCCTGATTCACGGCAAACACTTTGGCGAGTGTTTTTGTTATTATGTCTATTATCATGTTTGCGTCTCCTGGGGCCAGCATGTCCTCGCTCAGCCTGTTTCCCGCTTGTGAGAGGAGGGAGGTTCTGTGATGCAGTCGGACCCCAGGGAAGCTCCCTGCTCCGGAGCCTCAGCGTCCCCAGATGGGTACCAGGGCCTCGCCGCTTCTGGTTTTCCGTGATTTTCTTTTTCTTTTCTTTTCTGTTTTTTCTCGGACTTTCGTTCCATGATACTTAGAGACCTTCTGAGTTCTACGCTTGCTCACAACGTCCCTTCGGGCCCGGGTCTCACAGGGGGGCCTCTAAGAGAGACTTTCCTTAAGCGAGGCAGCTCTGGTTCTGCTCGCAGGTCCTCATTGCTCTCACAGCTTCGTGCATTGCAGTGACACTCGGAGACGGGTGTCCTCCGGCATCTGAATCCTGGGTCCATGCCTTCCAGCTTTACACGGCCATGGGCAAGAAACCTCACTTCCCTGAACCTTGGTGCCCTCCTCCGAAAACTGGGGTGAGGAGGATGCCCTGGCAGGGACCTGCTGGGATAGTGGCCACCCCAGAGTCAGAAAGCCTGGCTGGGGGCAGGGCGGCAGGCCCAGAGCACGCAGACTCCCTGGGGGACGCCTGCAGGGCAGCCCCAGAAAGTCTCCCGGAGCTTTCAGACCTCAGCCCCAGGCCTGCATGCATTTGGGAACTGCCTGCTCTTCTTCGTTAAATACTCCCACCGCTTTCTCTCTTACCCTTTCCTCCATTCACCAACTCCAGTGGCACCAACTCTGTTTATCTGATTGTGCTTGAACTTGTGTGTGTGTATGTGTGTGTGTGTGTGTGTGAGAGAGAGAGAGAGAAGACAAGGGTTATAGAGAGAAAAACATTTAAAACTGGCCTTTTATAGCCTCTGCTGGTCGGCATCCTCCCGGTTGCCTGGCTCCTCCTCTTCTACTCACTGTAATCGAGGAGCCTTTGTCCTCTGTGTCCTCTTGTGGCTGGCCTTGGCTGCCTCCTTCAGGCGGAGGCCCCTGTCCGCTTGCCGTCAGCTTGATTTACTCTCCTCCAGAGGAGGGTGAAGGAGGAGCATGAACCCCAAAGAGCTGCTGGGGAAGACCTCACTCATTTGTGGGCTTTTGGAACTCATGCCTGCAATTCTGGGGAGTGCCCACCAGGAGGCGGTGGTGTTCAGCTCACTTCTTGATGGCTTCAAAACCTGACTCCCGGACCTTAGCATTGGGCTCTGGATGCTGAAAGAAGTGGATTCACGTTCCTGTTCTGCCACTGTGTGACCTGGGGCAAGTGACTCGATGGACCTCCTTGAGCCTCGGTGATCCTTCTCGAAAACGAGGATGGTCTCAGGAGTATTTTTGTGAGCAGCTAGTGAGATCACTCAGCACTCAGAATGGTCTGTGGTCACTTTTTCTCTTTCTCCCAGTCTCCTTCCTTTTTACCTTATCCTCTCCTTGTCTCCTTCCTCCCTTGGCCTTCCTCCTTCTCATCCTTCCTCTTCCTCCCGTCTCCCTTCCTCGTCACCTTTCAGCTCTCTCATTATAAATGGGGAAACTGAGGCCCAGAGAACGGGCCTGACTCCGCTAGAGAGGGTGCTCCTCCAGGTCGGGACTGGGGTCCTGAGCCCCTGGCCCCGCTGGCTGCCCCTCCTCCTCCGGAAGTTGGTCGGTCCTGTGTTCTGTGCTTTGCCAGGTGTTGGAGGGGCTTCACTGGTGTTGGTCCCACGTGGTTTTGGTGAGTGAGTCTGTGCTGTCAGTTTCCAGTATAGGCTCAGGCTTGTCCCCGTGTTTCCGAGCCTGTGGCTCAGACCTTGTCAGTCCGTGTTCCGCCCCCATGTTAGGGCGTATGCATCCCTATATTTGCATAGGAGGGAACTGAGGCTCAGAGAGGTAAAGCTACTTGCCCAAGGCCACACAGTTAGCAAGTGGGGAGCTAGAATGGAAACTGAGCCTGTTTCACTTTCAGCTTGGGACCCGGGTCCTCCCTGCCAGGGGGCCAGGCTTTGGCCTGTCCCCAAGCCCTGGCAGCCCCCGCTTCCCTTGAGCCCGCAGCACACAGTGTGCGTTAGCCCAGGAGGAAACGATACACCCTGGGCCCAGTGGCTGAGAACGTGATATAGTCCTGCCCAGGGCTGGCTGCCAGCTGTTTGGCCCCGGCCACCTGCTGAAGGGAGTCTGGTACCCTCCAGAGTGGGTTTGCACAGCCACGCCCACCCCTCGCTGAACCACCGGCCGGGCAGACCTTGAGCGTGAGGTCTGAGGTCTGGCCTGGTCACTGCTCAGAGGTGAGCAAGCAGTTTGCCACTCAGCACCTCTGCTTTCCTCCTCTGTAAAGAGGGGATTCATAACAATGATAACACCTAGTGCTTCCAGTGTGTACTGTGTGGTGTGGGTGCTAGTACCAGCCCCATTTTATAGATGGAGAAACTGAGGCTCAGAGCCAGTAAGCACCTCTCCCATGGTCGGAGCGTGGAGTCCGTACTCCCAACCTTCTGCTGACCCTCCTCCCACGTCTCTGCTCTGTAGGCCGGGGGTGCAGCCGAAGTGGCAAAGGGTAGCTGCCCTGCCCGGTAATTACTACTTGCCATTATTGTCCTGTTAATTATTGTTTGCTGACAGTGTTTTTTTTTCCTGTGTTCTCTTGAAGGGCTATTGATGGGACCGGAGATGGCCCCTGGTTTCGGGGGCTTTGTGCAGTTGAGGAAACTGAAGCCTGGAGAGGCGGGGGGGGGGGGGGGGGGGGGGGGGGTGGTGTCTGTGGCCAGGGCCCTGCAGCAGCTGGAGGCAGAGCTGCAACCGAAATTCCGCCTTTCTGGCTCCCTGGTCTCCCCCTCCCCTGTTCCTTTAATGGGTCCCCTTAGGTCCTTGGTTTCCTGTGGCAGATTTGAGCCCCGTGCTGGTCCTCCTCCCTACCCCATCCATGGCAGGGCGCACCCTCTTTCCCATAAAGTGAGCCTTTTGTCCGCACTCACGCAGAAGTCGCCGAGCACGCCGGCTCGGTTGGGGTTACGACCCTGGGCCACTGTCCCCCAGAGGCCCCTCCTGTGGCCCTGAAGGCATCGGCTGGGGGGTTCCCTGAGATGGGGCTGGCAGGTGGGCCTCTGGGAACCTCGAGAATATGCTTCCAAATCCCCAAACCCCACAGTGAGCAATTGCTGCCTCATTTAGTGGTGAGCTTATTCCCTGGGGCCTTCTGTGCGCCAGCCCCTGAGGGAGGGGCCTGGAGATTCTTTCACTCAGTCCTCAGGGGCCTCAAGGTGGCCTGGCGGGGGTCTGGTTAGGTGGGGGGGGGGGCGTTCGGGAAGGGGGAGCAGCATGTGCAAAGGTGTGGAAGTGAGTGACACAACAGGTGTGTTTGGGGGCCGGAAACCATCCCCTTTGGCTGCGGGGGAGTGTTTGGGGATTTCAGTCTTTCCTTTGACACATACTCACCTGCCTGTGCTGGGTGCCGCGTCGGGCGCCAGGCTACAGTTGTGAACAGGGCGCAGAGGAATACGAAGGTAGATAAATAATTGCAGGGGGTTCTAAGGGCTCCTGTTCGTTGAGCAGTTACTATGCGTCCTGTGCTTTACCTGCCTTCCTTCCTTTACTTTGTTCGAGGTTCAGAGCCTCTCCGAGGAGGAGGAGGAGGAGGAGGAGGGGCATGTCTCCTTGTGGGGGAGCCTCACTGAGGGGGGACACTTGTGGTAAGTCTTGGAGGATGACCAGGTGTTTGCCAGGTGGGTGTGGCCTGGGAAGAAGAGGTTTGCCCGAGGGCAGGAACAGCCTGGGCAAAGGTTTAGGGGCGTGAAGCCGCATTCCGCACAGGGAGTGGGTTCCAGAGTCCAGCAGGGGCCTGGCATCGCTTTTAAACTTCCCTCTGACACGTTCTTCCTGGACACCCCCAGCGTGTGTCTGAATGGTGAGTGCAGACGACCCGCCTCTCTTGCTGATGAAACTGGGGTCCTTGGGTTTGGGGGTGGCACCGCCTCCCCGCAGCTCCGTTGTCACAGTGCCGTCCTTGCACACGGACCTGCCAGCGCTGTCACTGGAAGTCCGAGCGCGCTTGGACATGAAGGCTTTATTACAGTGATGGGGGGTGGGGCGGATGCTAACGACCGCTCTAGGAGTTCTCGTGAATGCCGTCAACCTGAGATAGGAGGGGACTCTTGGGGTTACCCCACCGTGGACACATTGCTGGTCCTGGTTAGAGGTTCTCTGATGAGGCATTCAAATGGGAAGGAAAGAAATAAAAATGAAAGACCAGTACGGACCACTAGGAAGACCTCACCAAAGATTGCCCTTAAAAGACAAGGTGGGAATAAAGATTTTGTGGCTGCTTCTTTGCCTGGGCTGCGGACTGTCCATCCATCCCATGCTGTTCTGCATTCCCACGTGGGACAGCAGGGCTGTGTCCGTGTATGTTGAACTGAACGTGCGTTAGGAATGTCGTCCACCAGCTTAGGCGAAAGGGCTGCTCTGCTTCACACAGCGAGTTGTGCAGAGGCTGCCGGCCCAGCTCAGCTCAGTGTCTCTGAGAGTCTTCTGGGCCTTCCTTGTGTTTTGAGCCTCATGGCCCCAAGGTGGCTGCCACTTACCCCGGGAGTGGGTCGCATTGCAGGCAGGAAGACATGGAACCCAGATGGGCCATGCCAGCCAGGTCTGCCCTTACAGTCGGGAAAGTAAGAGCTTTCCCGTAGCAGCTTCCAGACTTCCCCCTACATGTCACAGGCCAGGCCTGGCTTACAGGGCCACTCCGAGCAGCCAGAGGGTCTGGGGAAGTCAGTCTCCGAGTCCTGCGCCTGTCATGGAAGTTGGGTGAGTTGGGAGTGGGCATTGGTCATGCCACAAATAGGATTGTTTGTGGCACAGTCTGAAAGAAGGGGGACTGTCGGGTTCTGAACAAGGAAGCCTTGGCCCCTGAACCAGGATGTGGGACAAGAGAGACAATCTGCCCAGTGCACGAATGCTGTGACCCGAGATGTGTGCTGGGCACTGGGCTTCTAGGACAGGAAGACACAGTTTCTGCCCTCTGAGGCCCCCAGTCTGCTGGGGAGCGAGGCTCAGAGAAGGGAGGGAAGCCGGGGTGGAAGAGAGAGGCTGGATGGAAGCCAGCTCAGAAGCCAGCGTGCCCCCTCTCTGCCCCCAGCAGGTCTGCGCGGCACCTGGGCTCAGGAGCATGAGTGTGGAGCCCGGTGGTGAGAAGCCGGACAGTGTGCTGGGCTCTTAACAAGCCCAGGAGTCCTCGGACACGTGGCCATTTCCATTGCTTAGTTGCTTCTTGTCTCTCACTGCCAGGTGGGAAGGGCTGGAGAAGACCAAGTAACTTACATCTCAGCTGATTCAAGTTCCTTTTCGGGGTGAAAACCAGCCGGCCTAGAACGCTTTTGTTTCCTAGGTCTTAAAGTGCAAATGATGGGTTGCGTCTCTGATTTTTTATCTGGAGGATTGTTGATACATGTGCCCAGCTATCGCTCCAGCCATCTGTCATCCATCTGTCCGTTTATCCATCCATCCACCCACCCACCCATCCATCCACCCATCCATGCATCCTTCTCCTACCCAGTTATTGATACACACAAAACTCTGAAGCTGTAAGGACGAATAAGGTCATTTCTGTTGTCGAATTGCTCACATCCATAGACTCGAAACATGTGACTGTGGGATCTGGGGTGATAGATGGTATTTGTCGCTCATCTATTCACCCCCTTGCTTATTCGGGGGGTATTTACTGAGCACCTGCCGTGTGTCCTGTGCTGTTCCCGGCCCTTCCCGGCAGCAGTGGCGTGTGGTTCCCCCGCTCCTGCAGCTCACGCTCTAGGGCAGGGTGACAGGCATTAAACAAGGAGCCAGAGTCAGACGCAAGAGACTTTCAGGGGCTGCCAAGTGCCGTGCAGACTGCAAGGACAGGGCGCTGGGGACCGAGTGATGGGGGAAGAGGGTGTTGGGGGCTATTTCATACTCAGGGTCAGGAGGGCTCCTCTGAGGAGGTGACATCTGAGCTGGGACCTGAAGGAGGAGGACCCAGCCATGCAGAAGACTCAGAGGGAGAGCCTCAGGCAGAGGGAACAGCAAGTGCAAAGGTCCTGGGACTTCATGTGTTTGGTTGTACGACTGATGGTGATAATAGCGATGATGCCGTCACTGGGGCTGGAGTGGAGAGAACAAGGAGCCTCGGGGTGGGGGTGGGCAGCAGGGGTCAGGTCACACCAGGCCGTGCAGGTCAGTGTCAAGAGGCTGGTGTTGGGTGAGCACCGAGGAGGACAGAGGCATCTGGAGCATCTGGAGGAATCCAGACACACCAGAGGCAGACTCGGGGAAAGAAGGGATTTCCCTGGGGGGGCGGGGTTGAGGGGCAATGGCGTGCACATACTTACAGAAGCATGGGGGACATGGATTCTCCAGGAGCTGCAAGGGGGTTACCTGGGGACTCGTAAGGTTGCAGCAGAGGAAGGTGGACAAGAATGAAGGGCCCCTCACCGTCAGAGTGAGGCTTGGTGTTAGCCTGTCAGAGCCAGGAAAAGTTCCAACCAGGGCACCATCAGAGATGTGGCTCGGAGCGCCCTCTAGTGGACATTGTGGAGAGGGGTCGAAGAGGATCGGCTGGAAGCAGGAGGCCAGCTGGAGGCTGTTGCAGCTATTGTGGTTGAATATACATAACATTTACCACTCAATCCACTTTATGCTTACAAAATAGACACTAACTGCATTCACGTTGCACGACCATGACCGCCGTCCATGTCCCAAACATCCTCATCGTCCCAAACAAACTCTGCCCCTTTGAACACTGACGCCCTGCCCCTGCCTCCCACCAGCCCCTGGCATCCTCTGTGCTGCTTCCTGTCTCTGTGAAGTTGCCCGTTCTGGGTGCCTCGTACACACGGAATCGCGCATTGCTTGCCCTTTTGTGTCCAGCTTACTTCGCTTAACAGTGTCTTCAGAGCCCATCCCCCTGGGAGCAGGCGCCAAGCTCCCTTGCTGCGGAAGGCTGAGTGACGTTCCATCCTCGGAATCCACCACGTCCTGTCCTTCCGTCTCTGTTGACAGACGCTTGGGTTGTTCCCACCTTTTGGTCATCGTGACCGATGCTGCAGGGAACATCGACGTCGGTGTTTCTTTGCGTCCCCGCTGTCGGCTATTTCGAGTACAAGCCAGGGCGTGGAATTGCTCACAAAATACGTGGTGATTCTATGTTTAACTTTTTGAGGGACGACCAAACTGTGTTCCACAGTGGGTTCACCAGCAGTGCACAGCATGCTAATTTCTCCATCTTCTGGCCAATACTCGTACTTTTCTGCTTAAAAAAAAAAAAAAAGCCCCGCATAATAGCCAGCCTAATGAGAGGGCAGTGGCGTCTGAATTATGGATTTACTTTGCGTTTCCTTAGTGACGAGTGATGTTGAGACCTTTCCATGGGCTTCTTGGCCAGTTGTGTGTCTTCTTTGCATCTTTTTGAATCAGTTCATTTGTTTTCTGTCGTTGAGTAACGGGAGTGTTATATAGGTGCTGGATGTTCATTCCTTCACAGACATGTGATTTGAAAATACGTTCTCCCATTTTGTGGGTTTTCTTTTCACTGTCTTCAGTGCATAAAGATTTTTTATTTCGCTGAAGACCAATCATCTATCTACGTTCCCTTTTGTCTCCTGGAAAGTAACATTTCAATTAAAGTACAATACGCATTCAGGAAAGAGCACATGTCCTAAGCCAGCTGGCCTGGGTTCGATCCCCACCCTGCTACTTCCCGGGGTCCGACCTTGAGGAGGCTAACTGTCTCCATGTCTCTGTTGCTACCTGTGAACAAGGGTGATGACAGAGCCTCTGCGTTGGAAATGCAGTGAGGTTAGATGGATTAATGCGCATAAGGTACCATGAACAGTGCCTGATACCCAGTATGTGTCATTCTGTGAGTGGTACTGTGTGTTTGCTGCCGCTACTATGACTCTGTATGATACGTTGAGTTTCTGACACTGCTAAGCACATGCAAACATTACTCAGTTAATCCATTTCGTTGTCACAAAACTCCGAGGGACGGATATTCCTTGTCTCCGTCTTGTAGAGGAGAAAACAGAGGTCTGGTCCTTTATGAGTCTTGTCCACTGGCATTTCCTGGCACTTTTGTCCTAAGTGACCTCACCCCTGAGGCTCAGAGCGGGGAGGTGACTGTCCTAAGGACACACAGCGAAGAAACAAGAACACCTGGATCTTGTCCTGGCCCATGGACTCACCCCTTGCAGCTAGGAGGATTTGGAAGGATGGCCTCCTGCCTAGATGGATTTTGTTTCATGTGTGCCACTGGAGCCCCTGGACACTGTGGGCTCCCTGGGGACCGAGGCTTCTCATGGCCCCCCAGCTGGGTGCAGACCCAGCCGGCAGGAGGCCAGGAATGACTGAGACACCTGGCCCCCTACGAGGGAGGGGTCTGGGGGGTGGAGAGGGGCAACAACATGAGTGCCCCCTGGTGGACCTGTGCGGGATTGCAGGCACTGTGGTTTCCTGGGAGCTGGGAGGAGATTGTGGAGCACAGAAACTTTTCCACGAGTCACCCCATCCAGTCCCACAGTGCATCGCCACCACTTCGCAGGTGAGGAAGCGGAGGCCCAGCTGGGCGACAGCGATCCAGTCCTTTTGTGTTTTCTCGGCGGGAAAGTATGTGTGAGGATGGTGCTCACACTGGGACAATCTTGCCTCTTGTTTTCTGGTGCAAAGTGCATTAACATACAGGTGCCCTTCTAACTGCCCAGAGTCACAACGACTTGCTTCACTTGTCACAACAGACTGAAACACACGAGAGGGCCGCCACGCCCACGCGAGGTTGCTGCGGTCCACACTCGTTTCCACCTGCCAGGCGTGCACACAAATGCACCCTGCACGCGTGCACACATGCCCAGAGGAACCAGGGGGGTGCCCCACTGGACCTGGAATCTGATCTCTTTTGGGGGCTGCTGCTCTGTGGTGTGGACGCCTCCCTGGCCTCGCTGGCCTCGTCTGTGAAGCGGGTCAGAGAAGCCCGCTCCTGAGTAGACAGGAAAGGCATGGAGAAGCTGGGGGCGGCCAAGCAGGAGTCAGCCGTCAGGGTTCTGGGCAGACTTCGCAGTTCACTCCAGAGAAGTTTGCTGTGTGCCAGAGAGGAGTCAGACTCACATCTGTTCCTGGCGGGTGAGAACTCCATTTGTGCTCAGGGTCCAATCCATTGTTCGCAGGATGGCATGCCGGACCGTGTCTGGCCTGGCCCCCCATGTGACCTTCTGTGCTAGCACATGTGCCGTGCTCATCCCATTCACGTCACACCGGCCTGCAGAGTGTTTCCTTAACATGCCAGGGGGTGGTTTCTACCCCAGGGCCTTGGCACATGCTGTTTGCTCTCTCTCCTCCAGGTGCCCTGCCCACTCCCCTCTCTCTTCACTTTCCTCCCTGCAAGTCATCTGTCAGCTCAAACGACACCCCTGTGGGGGTGGGGTCTTCCCTGGCACATGTCCAAAGGAAGAGCCCAGCCCCCACCCCTGTCACACAGTGGAGGGAGGCTCTGAGAGGTAGGAACACGGGGCACAGTACCTGGTGCCTGGTGGTCACACAGCACATGTGTGTGGAGTGAATGAATGACGTAGTGCCTGCCTGCCCCACCATCAACTTCCCCCACCAGAGTGGGACATTTGTCACATGCAGTCTATGAACCTCCATCGACATGTCACAATCACCCCAAGTCCATAGTTGACACTTGGGCTCACTCTGTGTGTTGCACTGTTGTGACATTTGTCCATTGTAGGGTATCACGCAGAGTAGTCTCACTGCCCTGAAAGCCTGTGCTCTGCTTCTTCGTTCCTTCCCGCCCCGGCCCCCCGGCCCCACCTCGCCCCCTCCCCCGCCCCCGCCCCCCGGCAGTCCCTGCCCTTTTTCCTGTCTTTGCCGTTGGGATCACTTGGTGTGTCTCCTTCCAGTTTCCTCGAGTCTTTTCACGGCACGATAGCACATTTCTCTTGAGCACCGCATAGTATTCCACGGTCTGGGTGCGCCGTGGCTAATTACCCGTTCACCTACCGAAGAACGTGTTGGTCCTTCCAGGTTTTGTTAATTATGAATGGAGCTGCTGAGAACATCTCTGTGGGTTTGTGTGGAGCTAAGTCTTTGGCTCTTTTGGGTGAACACCGAGGAGAGTGATTGTTGGGCCCTATGGTAAGAGTGAATTTACTTTTGTGCCTGTCACTTTTCTCTGTGTATAATTCAATGGCTTTTAGTTTAGTATTCGGAAAATTGTGTACCCATCAAACGCTCCATTCTAAAAGATTTTTACTAACTGCAAAAGAAACCAAGCTCCCCTTAGCAAGCAGTCCCCAACCCTTCCCCTCGACAACCTTCCCATTTATCACGCCCCTGGGAGGCGCCAGGCTCCAGGCTTTGGTTTGCTCTCATGGCGACCTCCGGTGGGGGGTGGGGGGCTGTTCTCGTTGCCGGTCTCCAGATGACAGAGCTGAGGCTCTGAGAGGTGACGTCACTTGCCCACGTCACGCACGCGCAGCCCGAAGGGCGTGGGCCTGGGGTTTGAATGCACTGGAGCCTGCTGGGAGTCTCTGACACACGAATCTGATGTTTCCCAAATTCCAGTCACTCTCGTATCACCTTGGAACTATTCCTATTCATGAACCACGTGGACTTACATTTTGTTCCTGTTTTTCTTGGAACGGACTCACTCTTTTTAATGTAACAGTTCCGTGGAGAGCTGAGTCACACACCGTGCAATTCACTTATTTACGGAGCACAATTCAGTTTGCTCACCCCCCACAGTCGCCTTCAGAACGTTCTCTGCGGCCCCAAAAGAAAGCCGTTGCCGTTAGCTGTCCCCCTCATTCCACCCCACCTCCTCCCGGCCCCGGGCCACTTCTCTCCTACTTTCTGTCCCTCTGGGTGTGCCTGTTCCCGGTCCCCTGTTCACGGAGTCCCGCTGTCCGTGTGTGCGGAAGGCTCACCTTTGCCGTGGCGTGCATCAGCACCTTACCGCCTCGCATGGCTGAACAGGGTCTTCTCGCGAGAACACAGCGCATTTGGCGCTCTGTTCGTGGCCAGGGGACCGTTGTTTTGCCCTTCGTTTTTGGCTCTTGTGAACCCTCCATCACTTTTATCGCCCCACTGGACTGGTTGAATCTCTTCTCAACTCTGACCTCTATCTGCAGTTTGTATTAGTGTATTTCCTGAGGCTTGTCTCCCCGCACCGAGCGAGAATTGCAGGATTGTGGGGTTCCGGGCTCCCTTGATTACCTCCGTGAGATCAATACAGAGTTGACGCTCAGCCAGTGTTTGCTGAGTTGAGTGAACGGCTGAGCCAGCAGCCAGGAGGGGACAGTGAGTCGACTCCCCTGCCTTTGGTTGTCTGGGGGGGGAGGGGCAGAGAGGCTGGAGGGACAAGTGGAGACAGGTCTCGGAGGGTGAGGAGGACAGAGGGAGGCTGGGAGGGCCGCCTGAGCCAAGGGCACAGCCAGAGCAAGGCCAGGGAGCTGGACAGCCACCCTGCACCAGAGACTTGTCCTTGACTCATGATTCTTGGGAGGGACACTCGTGCTCTCTGGGTGGCCCCACCGTACCAAACAGAGGAAGTCTGGGAGGAAAATGGAGAAGTTAGGGGGACCAGAGTGCCAAGAACCAAGTCCCCTTTCACACGCCTCAGAAATCCCTCGATATGGTGATTCCTGAATGCCTGGCCTCAGGCAGACGCACCTGGGTCGCCTCTGGGCTTCTGAATCCAGCTTTGCGGGTGCTCTCGCTGGAGGTTCTGTGTCAGGAGCTCCCCGCAGACGCCAGGCCAGGCAAGGACGGGGACTCCACGGCAGGTGGGGAGGAAGGGCAGAAGCACTGGTGTTCCAGCCCACCCTGCCCAGGGGGGTTGGACCGTCCAGTGGTTCAGGTGAAACCGATGACCTTGACCTGCATGTAAATCTCACCATTTTCCTGTGTTGTAGCAAGTCTGTGTGTGTGTGTGTGTAGCCACACCCAGCTGCCTTCAGCTAGCACTGGGGGTGTGGGCAGTCTTGTGTAACACCCACAGTCTGAACCCTTGCCACAGCGCATGGGGGAACCGGGGTTTGGGGAGGGTAGTAGGCAGCTGCCGCAGGCAAGGACTCCTGCAAGCCTCCACATTCTGGTGATGTCAGAACATCCTCCAGGGGGTGTTCTAGCTGCGGTTTATCTCTTTCCTCCCACCCATCCTTCCAGGTTAAAGAAGGTACCAGTTTCCTTGTGAGGTGTTCCAAGCGACCACCAGGGGGCAGGATGGAGGGGGATCTAGTGTCAACGCAGTGTGTTATGACCGGTGTTCACTCCCTTCCACATTAGACCCTTCACTCCACACCTGAAAAAGCTAAGGTTTCCATGACATTAAAAATTTTTTAATGCATGCCATCAATAAGGGCACACATGTCGCCCAGCTCCCTTCCCCATCTGGGTTCTTGTCCATTTCCATTTTACATGCTGCACGTCCCAGCGTCTAGGCGGAGGTGGGGACGATTCGGGGATGCCTTCCCAAGCCCCTCTGCCCTGGCCACCCCCCCCCCCGCCCCGCCCCGGTCTCCTCCAACTCCGTCGCCCTCTCCTTTTCTCCCTTCATCTCTTCCTCTGTCTCCTCTTCCTCTCCAGATGCTCATTCATTTTAAGTGGACAGATGAATGATTTTTAGTAAATTTGAAAAGTTGCACAACCACCACCCCTATCTAATTCCAGAAACTCTTCTTCACCCCAGAGAGAAACCCCGTCCCCATTAGCGGTTGCCCCCTGTCCCCCGCCCCTCTCAGACTCCAACCCATTCTCCGCATCTGCCAGTCTGCCTTCGCCGGGTGCTGCCCGTCACTGGGGGCCTGCAGCACACAGTCTTTGCTTCTGGCCTCTTTCCCTGAGCTCGTTTTGGTCCGGCGGCAAGGTAGCGTGGGTCGGCGCTTCCGTCCTCTGCGCTGGGCTGGCTCCTTCTTGTCCCTGGGTCACCTTCCTGCCCTGGCCTCCCTCTCGAGCCCCTACATGGTTGAAGGAGCCGACTGGGCTGGGCCAGAGGGCATGAGAATGTTTTGCCTTTTTTCCCCAGCTGTGTATTTTAAGTAATTTCAAACATCCAGCGGGTGATGACACCCTGTGGGTGGGCTCTGCCCCCGTGGGATGGGCTCGGAGGTGCCTCGTTTGGGGTAGAGAGCCCCCGGTCCTGATGGGCTGACCCCAGCTTGGGCCCCTCCACGTGACCCTGCCAGCCAGCATGGCCGAGCTGGCGTGACAACAGGCAGTCATGGCGGAGATGGTTTGAGTGCTCGCCTAGCTCTGGGCTCGCGTTACCTTGTCCCCTCCGAGTCACCCTGTGGGGCAGGCACTGTTGTCACCCCTGGTTTTGTTGAGGGAGCTGGGGCCCAGAGCAGCTACACAGCCAGCCCAGCACCACATGGCTAGCTAGTGCCGGGGTGAGGACTGGGCCCCAGCAGCCTGCCTTCAGCGCCAGCACCCTCACTGGTGCCACATGCCGCCCTCTCCCTCAGCCTCAGTTTCCCCCTTGGACAGCCTTCTGCTCTGTGTGTGCCCTGAGTCTCCAGCGGGTTGTCGGCTGCCAGAGAACAGGGGCATGTGAGTGGCTCCTGGGGGCCTCGTGGGATGGCTGGCACTCCCTGTGCCCTGCACACAGTAGGGCGTACAGATTCACATGCAGTCTCCACACCCACAGGACTGACTGCTGCTGGGAGAACTGGGAGCTCTCTGCCTTTTAGGAAGTGGCCACAGAGCACCCACCAAGCGCTGGGCCCCGGCACCTCCACGGGACCTAGGCCCTGCACGTGAGGGGCTCCCAGCCCCATGGGGAAGACAAGCTGTCATGGCACCAAGCACCCTGGTGTACCCAAGAAGGGCTTAGTGAGTTGTGCTTGTCTGGGGGCTCTCTGCAGGTGTGCTGTTTGCACTGGGCCTGGGAGGTGGTTCACTTCCCACGGACGCAGCGGGCATTCCTGGGGAGGGCCCTGCCTGAGCAATGGCCGGGAGGCCGAGGGTGCAGTCTGGCTGGGGAGTGGGTAGGGCTGGGACTGTACGTGGAGGCCATATGGCAAGGGCACTGAAGGCCGAGCCAAGAGGCAGGGTGCCCCCCCCCCCCGCTGATGGATGATAGGCATGTGGGGGTGAGCAGGCCCCTTTGGTGTTCTCGGGGGCGAGGCGAGGAGGGATCACGTCAGGGCCATCTCTGTCCAGCGCCTGGACCCAGCAAGTGAGCGGGCTGCCTGGGTTCCAGAAGGCCGTAGATTCGGTTGCCTGCGGGGCCCGCACAGTCCGGGCCAGGGCTGCGGGAGGAAGGCGGCGGGTCCAGTCCCCAGGCCAGGGTGCCCTCTCTTCCCTGTCCCCACACAGGAACGCAGACCTGCGGCCAGGGGCCTGCACTGCTGCCTGCAGCCGCCCTGATGCTGAAATGCTGGCGACTCGTTGAGAAACCGAACAGTGCCCCCTGCCTTCCCTCTGCTCCCCACCAACACCAGCACCCAAACCAGAATCTCCTGGGGGGGCGGGGGGCCAGTCTTCCGGGTCAGTTTTAACAGCCTTCCGTCCTTTCCACGCATGGGAGTTTCTGCTGAAAGCTAAGCCCTCAGAGTAGATGCGGTCGACCATCCGGACGTTCTGTCTTTTCTGGAATGGAGTGACGTGATGCTGACGAGGGTTGTCTGAAGGCCTGCTGGGGCCGAGGGCTGTGCGAGGGTGCAGGCAGCCGGGCTGACCCTGCGGGCCCTTGGGCAGCTGACCTGGGAGGAGGAGAGATGGGAGGAGGACTCACAAAGCGGCAGAATGTCCCCCAGAAGGGCGCTGGGGGACCCTGCAGCTGGGAGCTGTCTGGAGCCTGGGCTGTAGGCTTGGTGATTAGATCTTAAGCCGGTGACCCCCACATGAACAGGGGTGAGCCAGGTGAAGAGGAAGTGGGGGGCGCATGCTTTTCCGGGGCCACCAGACTGAGTCACCACACCCTAGGGCAGCTTCAAACAGTAGGTGTTCACTCTGTCACCGTTCTGGAGGTCAGGACTCTGACATTGAGGCGTCAGTGAGGGCTGGGCCCCCTCCGAAGATTCTGGGGGGACCCTTGCTGCCCTTCCAGCTGCCCATGGCTCCAGCTGCTCTCTGGCTGGTGAACTTGTCCCAGCCGCTCCCCACCCCCGCCCGCACATGGCATTCTCCGTGTTTGACGACACACACAAGGACGGCCTCTGGGTTTGGGAGTCCTACATGATCTCATTTCAAGACCTTTAACTCAGTCACGTCTTCAGAAACATATTTCCAAATTAGGTGACATTTACAGGTTCTGGTGGACAGACCTTCCCGCGGGCAGCCTTCTGAAAGAGCACGGGCAGGAGCCCCAAGGGCGGCATGTCTCATGGGGCAGGGTGGGGCTGCTGCAGGGTCGGGCAGCGAAAGGTGGGCAAGGTTTGTGGTGGGACCTCGAGTGGTTTGCTGAGGAGTCAAGCAAGGCTTCCAGTGTGTGTGGTGGGGGGGGAGGGCGCCTCTGCATGCCAGTGGCTCCCCTGAGAGTGGGGAAGGGCCCAAGGCGGGGGGCCTGAGCTGGCCTGGGGTGAGGGTGCAGTGGGGGGCCTCTGCTCCAGGGGGCGTGGGACGGTGGGGCTGGATGTCGGCCCACGCCCGCCGCCTGGCTTGGCTTGGCTTGGCTCTGTCCCCGCCCTGGACCTGCCAGGGTGTCTCTCTGTCTGCTGCCCACCCTCTTCCCCGCTGTCCAGCTCTCGCCCAGCTGCGCTTGGTTCTCTTTGTCCCCGGTGGCTTCGCCGGCCGTCTGTCTGCTCGCTTCCTCCCACTTCTCTGGGTTCATCGTGTTCCTGCCTTGTACTCTCTCCATGTCGGCTGCTTCACCAGATGGCTTTCTGTCTCCCGACCTGACCGTGCCGCACTCCCCACCTGACCCCTGTCTCTGCCCCTCCCAGCCCATTTCTCTGTCATTCCTTCGCTTTGTCAGACCCCTGGGCCACCTTTGCCACTGTTCCGTTGGCCCCTCACTTGGCAGGGCCCGACCCCCCGACTTCACTGTGGTTCGGACAGCACAACCCCCTCCCCCACCACACACACCCCAGTCACACAGCCAGCCTGCGGGGGTCTGCCCCCCAACTGTGCACCGACCATGGCCGTGCTCTGCCCGCCCTGCCAGCCCACCAGTCCTCAGGGCCCGGCCTTCCACCCGTCCATCGGACCCCAGCAGGGCCTGCCTGGCCTTCCAGGTGTACTCTCCATGGAGCCGTAACTGGCCGAGCCCCATCACCAGCTGATATGGGTGCTGAGCATTGAGGGAGCCACAGGCCTGCTTCTGAAACCCTCTGAAGTCACCGTGGTTTCCCGAGCTGCTGGGCTCGGCCTCCCCTCGGGGTGCTGGTGGGTTGGTTTCCTGTCAGCTGCTCTGCAGGCGGTGGGGCCAAAGTGTGCTGCCCAGATGGGCCCCAGGGACCTGCAGGGGTGGGACAGTGGGGTGGTGGTTGGCAGCTCTGCCCAGTGCCTGCACCCCTCCCTCTTCTTCCTCCTCGGACTGGGGGCTCTGGGGCCACCCCACTGCCGAGTCACCCTGCACCCCTCTGTCTTTCTGGGCTTCAGCTCCCTGTCTGGCTGGTGGGTGGGATGATAGCTTCCACTGGATGCGCTGAGGGGACCGAACTCCGTGTGTTTTTCTGCCCCATCCAACCTGCACAGCCTTGAATGGCAGGGGTGCGCCATCCCACCGGACGGAAGGGTTCGCCGAGGCTCGCAGGGGCAGCCAGCCGGGGCAAGTCCCCGCTCTGGTGGAGGGGACATCCTGGAGAGGTTGCCTGGGGCTGGCCTCAGGTGTGTTATTGTTTGTGTTCTCTACTTTTATGTTTTTATTGTTTAACATCGATTTCAGGTATCTGTTGTTCCACTTATTTGTGCATTCATTGGTTGATTCCTGTGTGCCCTGGGGCAGGATCGAACCTACAGGCTCAGCCTGTCAGGACCACACTCTAACCGACCGGGCGGCCCAGCCAGGGCTATAATCTGCATTCGTAATCCCTGATGGTGGATGCTGCCCCCACCCACACGGTGTGGCTGGCAGGGGCGCGCTGAGAGCTGGTTGCTGTCTTCCTCAGTGCCCCTCACCCCTGCAGGAGTGGACAGAAGCCAGGACTCACGGGTGGGAGGCCTGCATCCCGGCTCTGGCTCGGTCTCTGACTCGCTGTGTGGCCTGGATGCCCCTCACCCTCTCTGGGCCTTGGTTTCCTCCCGCTGTGTGGTGGGGACAACCAGGTCCTCCTTCCAGGGCTGCTCAGCATCTTGGAAGGAACCTGACTGGAGCCAGTAGGGACCCTGTGACCCAACAAGACCCTGAGTTGATTTACTTACTTTCCGTGCATGGAGTTACCGCCCCCCCATGCGTGGTTTTGGGGAGGAACCACACACACGGGTACTCACACAACTGCTCATACCATCCTTGCACACACTTGCTCACACACACACACACACACACACTCACACTCTTGCTCTTCCTGCCACACAGCTGAAAACCACACCCATACCCCCAGCACCCTCAGGAGGCAGAAAGTCCGGACAGCACCACGGGTTTTAGGAGGAGCCGCCCCGGGGCCCGCCCCACCTGGACTGGCCACCAGAGATGCTCCAGGCAGGGCTCCTGGGACCTGGGCTGCGGCTTCCCCGCCCCGGAGGCGGCCCTGGCCACTAGCAGGGTGCAGGGTGTCTGGCTGGTCCCCTGGCTGCCAGTCGGCCTCTGAATGATTCATGCCGCTTTGAACTTGATTCCTGCCTGCCAAGCCCAGTGGGAAGAGCCGCCCCCTCCTGAGGAAGACTGGAAGGGCGCGCGGGATGCTCTCTGCATAACCCGGGGCCAAGATGGAGTATTATTACTGCCCCGGCTTATTGAAGTTCCTGCGCTGCCTCTGGGTGAGTGTGGCCGTTGGCCGGTGTCGTCTTCCTTTCCTTCGCCTCCCGCCTCCTGCCAAGTTCGCTCTTTGGCTCTGCCTGCTAGCCGCGGCTCTGTTTTCTCTAACAAATGGTGGTTGTTTCCAGGAGGAGGGGTGTCAGGGGAAGGGACGGGGACTTGTGGAGGAGCGTGGGAGCCCTGGCTCTCCTGGGGATCCGTGGTCTGAGAGCAAGTGGCCACGGGGAAAGAGACAAAACCAAACCAGAGAAACAAGGGCAGCGTCAGCGAGTGTTCCGGAGAGGGACATTTCTCTGCTTTAAAGGGCTATTCTTCCTTCTGAAACCTCATCCCCCGTGCTTTGGTGCGTGTGTGAAAGCGCCCCGTCTCTTACGAGACGAAAAGAATAGATTTTTGCTTTTCTTTTAATGGACTTAGAACTAAGCAAAAGGAAAGAGTTGAAACCCTCATGTTTCATTCTCTCCTTTATATAACAGGAAAAGCAAAACAAAACAAAACTTTTTCTGGTGAAACGCCGAACGATGGTGGTGGGAGTGATCTTCAGATTCTGCTCTGACTGAGACCGGCCTGCCGTGTGTCCCCCGGCCGCTCAATCCCCCTCTCTGGGCCCCTGTTTCCTCATCTGTGAGGCTGCGGGGTGGGCAGTGGAGCGTGGTGGTCCAGAGGGCGTTGCGTGAGCAGCGGGGTGTAACGGGGGATCGTCACCAGTGGGTCTCGGAGTTTTTGAGAACATTTGCCACTGGGCTGAGAAGGCGCCAAAGCGAAAGATGTGGAGAACATTATTTTTCCGGCTGCCCAATGTTTGCAAATACTTCAGATGCCTTCTCACCCAGGGAAGCTTCCGGAGGCCCTAAAAATACAATTTTAGGAGACTAGTGTTTTAACCACCTCTCCGCCAGAGCGGGCCCCTCCCTTGGGACCCCCTGGAGCCCTTAGCCTTGGATTATTGGCATTCAGACATTGTCCTGTTACGTGACATGCATTAATTTAGGTTTGTTTTTTGTTAAACAACACCCTGTGGACGTGGTAGAAAACCTGGAAGATCGTGAAGAGCGTGAGGAAGGAGATACGTTGCGTGCGCTCATCTGGGTTTCTGAACTCCGCCGTCCACGGGGTCCTCGTGAGTGGCGTGTGCAGCCTCGTGTCGGGCCCTCGGCTCAGTGTTGGGAGAGCCGAGATACTGGGATTTATAATAAGAAATGCATATTCGGTCTTCATCCCCTTTCAGACACAGACCTCTTTGCGCCTGAAAACCCTGGGAGCCGCTGAAAAGCCCTCGGCATTTTCTCAGTGATCAGAGCAGTAAAGACGCCTTGACGCTCATCACAAACCCCTCTCAACCACACCTGAGTTCAGGATGGGAGCTGGTTGCCAGGGAAACCAACCAGTGTGATTCCAGGGTGGGAACTTTCAATCCTGCCTCAGACCCCCAGGGAGAGGAGGGGGACTGGAGGCGGAAGGTTTAATCTGTCGTGGCTGTGGAATGAAGCCCCCTCAAAAGCCCAAGAGGATGGGGCTCGGGGAGCGCTGGGGTTGGGGAACACACGGAGATTCTGGGGGAGGGCCACACGCAGATCGTGAGGCAGCCCCTCATCCCGTCCCTCTTCCCTTGCCCCATGCAGCTTTCCCATCCAGGGTTCCCGAGTCACGTCCATCTCTGAGTTCCCCGAGCCGCCCGGCCAACTCATTGAACCCAAGGCAGGAGGGGAGGGAGGGGTCACGGGAGCCTCTGATGTGTAGCCAGTCAGTCAGAAATACAGGTGACACCCTGGAGTTGCCACTGGTGTCTGGAGTGTGTGTTGGCGGGGGGCGGGGGGGGGGCGGGGTCGCAGGCGGGCAGTCTTGTGGGACTGAGCCCCTAACCAGCGGGACCTGACGCCCACTTCAGATGGGTAACGTTAAGCTGAGTGAAGTTGTGGGGCACCCTGCCAGGGTTAGAGAACCACTGGGGGTGCTAGGGGAAGCACCCGTGTGCTGGAGCGGGTGTCCGATTCGGGGACGCAGAGCGGACTGAGGGGCAGCCTGCCACCCCCAGGACCTGGGAGCTCCGTGCGGGGGCTGGGTGCATCAGCAGACGACCACTGTCCTGTGTTCACTGACCACACCAGATGTGGTCCCTGACCTTTTGGGACTTGTTGTCTCGTGTCACCATGGGCCCTGCACATCGGGGCAAGGACCATGTGTGTGTCAGGAGGGGGCCATGCCCAGAGCTGTGGGGACATGGTCTCCCCTGGGGCAGGGTTCCAGGAGGGCCTCCAGGGGACACTGAGCACGGGGTGGGGGGGAGTACCTGGGAGCTGGCGAGAGATGCTGTGGTAGGTAGGGCAGGGGAAGGGTGTGCCAGGCAGAGGGAACAGCATGTGCAAAGGGCTGGGGTGGGCGTGAGAAAGAGCAAGGCCAGTCGGCGTGCTTGTGGGGGCTTCCAGGGACCAGCCTGCGCTCACCCTGGCCAGTGCAGGTGGAAGGCGGAGAAAGCCTTTAGCTGCACAGAGGCAGTGCCTGGGGTGGACAGGGACATGGCTCCTCTCGCCTGGCTTTGCCCCAACTTCCTGTGACCTTGGGCACATCTTTGCTTCTCTGAGCCTGTTTCTCCATCTGAACTACGAAGAGGTGGGGTGAGGTGGTTCACCAGGCCTTTCCTGTGCGTGGGGCCAGGAGAGATTCCTGCTCAGTCACCTGGGGGCAGGTGGCGAGGTCCTGGAGTGTGTGGAGCAGCGGGTGGGCTCGCCACTGGCTTTGCAACATACCTGCGGTGTCCCCATCGCTGCACAGACAGCTGGGCACGCACGTAGAGTCTGGAATGTTAAGCTGGAAGCTCTTGCTCTCTTGGGAATGTGGGCAATCCACAGGCTTCGGATTGCTCCGCAGCCAGGTGGTCCAGGGCGGGCCCCCTCCCCTCCCCGGGCCTCAGCCACGTGTCTGCAAGGGGGGACACGCTGCCCTCCTCCTTCCCTGGCTGGGACCCTTCCTGTGCAGCCTGGATGCTGCTCCCCAGCAGATGCTGGCCCGCCCTCCTTCCCAGGAAGCCGCCGTCATGCCGCTAGGTCGAGAGTGACTGACAACCGCTAGCAAGTGCACAGGCCCAGGGTGGGCGGCGGTGCCCCCCCCCCCCAATCCTGGCAGAGCTTCCTTCTGCCGTTCATTCAGCCCCCGTCAGTCCCTCCTCGCCACTCGCAGGCTTTCCGCGCAGGGTCAGCTCTGCCCCGAGGCCTTCCCGACACCGCCGTCTGAAGCAGCGGCCCTCGCCCGGTTCCAGTAAGACTGACTTTGGAATCCTTTTGATTTATAGAACGGCTGCAAAGGTAGTAGAGGAACTTCCAGTGCACCCTTCAGCCCGCCTCCCCTGCCGGCAACACCTCCCTGCGGCCAAGGCGTCCCCCCTGGTGTCACGGTGGCTGCCCCCCAGGCTTCTTTCAAGGGGCTCCCATCCAGTGGTGACCTTCAGGGGACATGGCCGTGTCTGGGGACATGATTCTATGATCACAGCCGGGGCGGGGAGGATGCTACTGGCATCTAGTGGAGAGAGGCTGGGGATGACGCTGAACACCCTGCGGTGTGTGGGACGGCCCCCGGCCCCCGAGACTGCCACAGAGAATGACCTGGCCCAGAGTGTGGACGAGCACCAAGGCTGAGCAACGCCGTTTGATTCGGGCTGCACCAGGTTTCTACAAACACCCTCCTTCTGTTTCGGGGTCCGGTCTGGGACCCCACGCAGTGCACTGCCTCTGAGTTTCGTCCACTGCAGGGCCACCCCGCAATGCGAGTGTACACTTCTCCGCGTGTGCCCACCGATACGGGCATGCTTGCCCACGTTATTTCAAATTGCACTGCACACACGAGGTTTAATGGCTGCTGACTGTCCCCGCCTGCCCTCAGCCTGGATGCACTGGCCCTGCCCCGTGGTCGGGCACTGGCGTGGCTCCTGGGTGATCACCCTGCCACAACCCAGTGACGATTCTGCTCAGCCTTAAGTCTTTTTTCACCTGTCCCGTCACTTCCTGAAACCACTTCTTAGAAGCGGGCCAGGGGTGGGCTGCAGCGGGTTTCGGCCAAGCTGCCACTTGCTGGTGGGGCGCCAGTGGCTGTCTGGGGGCGGCTTGAGTCCGAGGGGCGCTACAGTTCCGTTCTGGGGGAGAAACCACCCACCCCCGCTGTCAGGCCCAGGTTCCGGCCGGGCATCCTCAGCTGGGAAGTGGGGGAGGAAGATCAAGTTTCTTTTTTAAATCATTAGTAACAGTAGCTGGTGGTGATCGCTGCCATGGCTGCGTTGAGTTACTGAAGCTACTTTGTTGCTGAGATAAGCCAGCTAGACGTCCCCTAGGCTGGTGGCCTTGTGGGAAGGCCGGCACCCAGCTGGTTGCTTGTGGTTGTCAATGACAACAGCTGTGGTGATAGTAAATGGTGGCCACCATCACCACTGCCATTCCTGCCGGGCAGCATCCTGGGCCTGTGCAGGTGCCATGCATGGGGCGGAGTCACACCTGTCCTCGCGAGAACCCTCTGGGGAGACCTCGTGATTGTCCCCGTTTTGCATTTCGGGAGCCAGAGAGGCGAAGCAGCTCCCTGAAGGGCCCCGGCCGGGCCGTGTCCGGGCCTGTGTTCGAGCTCCGGCCGCCCTCCCTCTGTGCCGTCTTAACTGCTTCGCCGAGTCTGCTCTGCTGGTTTCTCAGATGGGGAAACTGAGGCCCGTTGGGGGGGGGAGGCAACTTGCCAGCCTGCGGGAAAGCTTTGTACTCACGTCCGGCTTGGCAGGGTGGAGGGGTATAGAAGGGTGTTGCCCAGGGCCAGTCTGGGCTCTGGGGGGAGAGGGCCCTGGCTTGGCATCCCGGCTTCGTCAAAATCAAGTCACATCAGTACTCGCAGCCTCTGTGTCCCACCCAAAGGTGGGGGTGGTCCGCCCCACCTGGCAGAACTGTGCTGGGGGTGAGCATTAGTGAGCGATGTTAGCATCCTGACAGAGCGCTTAGGGTGGGTGCTCAGTATCTAGATATGTGTGTGTGTGTGTGTGTGTGTGACTATAATGACAGGCATCCCCCCTCAGGACTTCCCAGGTCCGGGGAGCCCGGGAGGCTAACTTTGGCTAGCCACGGTGAAGGAGGCTGCCGGAGGTCACCCCTGCCAGCGTCTCCAGGAAGATGCTGAGCACCATGGAGACCAAGACCAGGGACGGGTCCCTTGCCGGCCCCCGTGCAGACGGCCTCCTCGCCTGCGTCTGTGTTGCAATGGCTCGTTCTCCATGGGCTGATGGGAACCACGCCGTTGTCCACGGTGGTGGTGAGCTCCGTCTGCCTGTGCTCCACTGCGTGACCAGATTTTTTATCAATGGGAAAATGGACAAATGTCCAAATACGGTCAGGTAGGCTCTCTTTCTCCTTATGCATTTAGCTTTACCCCTCGCCCAGGTGGCCACCACCTCAGGACTGGTGACAGTGGTCCCGAGACAACAGAATTGGGTTTCTCTGTCCCTCCAAACACTTCCATACGCGGCACTGAGGTTAGTCTCCACAGCAGCCCTGAGCGGTGGGTGGTGTTGTTATCTTACAGACGAGGAAACCGAAACTCCAAGAGGATGAGTAGCCCCTTGATAGTGAGTAGCCCCCCAGGGGCGGAGCTGGGATTTGAACTTGGGGAGTCTGGCCCCGGAGCGAATGTGCTTGGTTACAGAACACAGCTTTCCCCAGGTAGGAAGGTTGTCTGTCCTGTCCACCGCCGAGCCACCAGTCAATCCCTGCCACAGTGCCCGGCACATAGTAGGTGCTCAACAGCCGTGGGCTGATGGACCGCCCAGATGCCCCAGCCTGTCGAAGAGGCTGTGAGGGTTAACATGGCCGTGAGCCAGGAGCGTCACTATTGCTGTTTTTATCACTAGCTTCTGAGTCTCAGCTCTCGGTGCCTCCCGCTCGCACTGAGGGTCTGGTTTGGCTCGAGAACGAGCTATTTTTGGGGCTGCGTGGTCAGGCCTGAGGTTTGGGCTACAGGACGGCTTGTGTCACAAGACCCATGACTCAATTTGCAGGCGCCTTTTAGAACCTGGCTGCAGAGTGGGGGGCAGGGTCTCGGCGTCAGGCTCGCTGGCCTCTGACCCCCACAAAGCCACTTACTCCTGGAGCAACGGGTCTCAGGCACCTGTCTCAGCGTCTCAGAGCCAGTCTGCCACCTGGAGGAGGGAAATGAAGACGGCACCTCCATCTCTGGAAGTCCCGAGGACTCAGTGAGGCAGTACAAACAGGCGGGCACACAGTAGACCCTCAGTCAGTGCTGGCAGCTGAGCCCAGAGGCAGCACGCAATGTCCCTTCCACTTGGTTTAGTTAATCACATGTGCCGGACCCTGATCTAGAGGCTTAGGTGAATAAGAAGCCAAGCTCTCTGCCTCGGGGACCGACATTTGGGTGGGGGTCAGGCCATCCAGAATGGCCGTGATCCACGAGAGTCACCCAGGGTATCAGGAGGCTGAAATGGGAGGGAGGGGGCAGGAAGAAGGCCCCAGAGGGCTGGGCCAGGCCGGGGTGACACTGGAACAGAGACTTTAGAAGAAGGGGCAGAGGGAACAGGTCAGGGGAGGGAGCGTGTGGGGACGGGGCAGCAGCTTGTGCAAAGGCCCTGAGGTCTGAGCGGGCCCAGGTGCTTTCGTGGATTTGGAAGGAGGCCGCCAGGGTGGCTGCAGCCAAGTGGGGGAGAGGCGGGGAGCTGCCAGCAAAGTCACGCAGGGCCTTGAAGCCCCTCTGAGGACTTTGCTCCGAAGGTGCAGGGAATGGGCAAAAGCAGGACAAAGGCCGATTCAGGGAGACCCGTGAGGAGCGCCTGAGGTTGTCCGGGTGGGGGTGGCGGTGGCTCTGACCATGGGCCACAGAGGAGGTGGCGAGAAGTGGGTGGCTTCTGGATTGGCTTGGAAGGTTGACCCACAGGGTGTCCTGAGGGATGGGACGTGGGGTGGGGGAGGAAGGAGAGGTGTGGAGCCAGGGGGCAAGTGGGGCCCGACAGTGGGAAGGATGGGGCTGCTGCCAGCTTCCATTTGGAAAGCTGCAGGGGCCAGGGGCCAGGGGCAGGGTTTGGTTTCAGGTGTGCTGCATCTGAAACGTCCACCGCACACAACGTGCCATCACAGTCCCTGTCCTTCCCCAGCCTCGCTCTGCCTGTCACTCCTGCCCCGCCCACATCTAAAGGTGGTGGAGATGCTGGGGAAGGGATTGTAAGGGACCTTCCGTGAGGATTAACACAGCAACCCCCAATCATGCGACTCTTCGCCCCTTTAGAGTCCCCAGTGTTTCTGGGCCCCCGAGAAAGAGGCGCCCGAGTCCTCTGAGTGTGGGCAGCCCTGCAGACCCCCCGTGGGGTTTATGGGGTCTCAGTGGGACCGAGGCCGCCCCTTCACGGTGACAACTTCCCACTCTTCTCCACCTGTTGTGGCACCTCCTGAAGGACCAGTGCCCCTTCTCGTCTGCAGGGTCCTTGACATACAATGGAACGAGGATCCTGTTATGCTAATGGCTCCCAGGCTTGAACAGCCATGCCCTGGTCCCCAGCAGGCCACTGGGGACTTCACGCAGACGGGGAAATGAACCCTGATCTCAGGCTGGGCCTCTCAGGCTGGCAGCCCTTGCTGTCCCAAAGGAGCCGTTGCTGAGTTTCAGACATTCCAGGGCTTCAGGCAGCAGTTAGAAGGGACATGCCAGTCCTGTGACTGCCGAAAAGAATGATAAACACAGGGTAGGAGCTCTGGAGGGGTGGGCGTGTGGGCAGGACACTTCTGGGAGCCAGGAGCCTGAGGCGTGAGTGCTGTGTGACTCTGAGTCAGCTGCTTGTCCTTTCTGTGCCTCAGTTTCTCTGTTGCTGCACTGAAATAGTGGACTGGATTCTCCTTAAGCACCATCTCCCGATTCTAGGGCTCCAGTAAAGAATGGGGCTTTGGGGTCAGACAGACCTGGGTTCAAATCCAGCCTTCTCTGCTGTGTGGCCTCAAGCAAGTGGCTTCATGTCTCTGAGCCTCAGGTTTTCTCATCCAGGGATGAGCAACCCCCCTTTTTGAATAGGGACACTGTCAGCCTCTCATTAGGGAGAATAATGGGGAGAGCACAGGACACATAGTAGGTGCTAACTAGTTGGGAGCTGTTACCTTTTTACATTCTTTCCCAAGGGTATTCATTATCTTGGTACCGGGTTTTGGCCTCCCCTGCAGTGATTTCCAGGCCCAGACACTAGAGGGTGCTCCTGCTCAACAGATTGCCTTGATCAGCAGCTGGCTGTATAAAGTGGGTGCCAGGTGACACCCCTTACCACACCTGAGTGTATGTAACCCTCTCCATCGAGGCATGTGCTCCCATTATCCCTAGTTTACAGATGGGGACACTGAGGGCACTCTGACTTGCTCAGGGTTGCGCAGTGGAAAAGTGTCAGAACTGGGTTTTTATGCTGGAGCCCACGGTCTCTGTCCCTCGGGTGTCCTCCGGCCTGAGTCCTGAGGGCAGGGAGGGCCCAGGAGCCCTGAGAGCAGGATTGCTGCCAGGATTAGTCCTGGTGGGGTAAGCCAGGTCAGCTCCTGGCCTCTGGTTATTTCTGGGGAAAGTCCAAAATCAGCAGGGGAATGACGCAGGGTGTGAGGTGGGGAGGGGGTTTTGTTAAATCCCAGGGTGTTTATGCTTGAAGAGAAGCTGCACTTTTTTTTTTGTAGCAAATCTGGCTTCAGACCCTTAATCATGTAGAAATTAAAAGCATGGTGATGGCTGATATGCCCATTCTGCCACCTAGGTTTTTCACTGGTGGCCAAAGGGATTTTCCAGAGCTGAAAAGGGACTTGAATTTGGGGGTTTCAAGCTAAATGAACCCGTGGTTTTCGTGTCCGAGGCAGAGCTGATGAGCAGGGAGGCCGCAGGGGCCAGCAGAGGGCGCTACTGAGTTGGGAGCCAGGATACTGGTGTCTGGTCCCGGCTGTGTGACCTGGGGCCAGTCCTTGCCCCTTGCTGGGCACAGCATCTTCACCTTTGAAGCGCGCTTGTTGGCTTCTCTCAAGTTGTTTGCTGTGCGTGGATATCGGTACCTTCTCTGGACGGGCCTCTGGGCTGGGTGTTAAGGCGCCGGAGGAAGACGGGGGCTGGGCATTCACGTGGCACAGGCCTGGCGACTCTGGGAGAAGTCGGGAGTCAAGGGCGTCTCTGTTTGGGCCCCAGAGACACAGTGCGTGCGCTTCCTCGGTGACACGAAGTAGGGTGTCGGACGAGGGCGAGGAGTGTGGTCTGAGCTGTTAGGAGGAAACGCTGTACCAGGTCCACTCTGATCGAAAAGTAAATTTTAACAAATTGAAAAAAAAACCTCTTTATTTTCTTTTTAAGAAAATGTGGTGTTTTATGTAGAAGTTCTTAGGTAAAGAGGGACAGTTGTTCACAGATGTAGTCTGTTCAGTGTTATGTTAACACTTTGTATCAGACGTCCTCACATCAATGAAGTATGAGCACATTCATGCTGACGTGATGTTATTTCAGAATTACAGAGGCAATGAGGTAGCGGGGGGTCTGTGTTTCCCTCTTCCTGGGCGCTTGTGTCCGTGTTGCTAAGGCTGCCGTAGCGAAATACCGCAGATGGGGCGGCTGAAACAGCGGAAAATACTTTTCTCACAGTCCTGGAAGCTTGAAGCCCAAGGTCAAGGTGCCAGCAGGTTTGGTTTCTCCTGAGGCCCCTCTCCTCACCTTGCAGAGGGCGGTCCTCTCGTTGTGTCCTCGCGTGGCCTTGCCTCCGTGCGCACGCACCCTGGTGTCTCTCTGTGTCCAAACTTCCTCTTCCTGTAAGGACACCGTTCGGGCTGGGGACGGGCTGCCCCATGGCCTCGTTTACCTCGATCATCTCTTTAAAGGGCCTCTGTCCAAATACAGTCTCATTCTGAGGTACTGGGCTTAGGGCTTGAATGTATAAATTTTGGGGAAACTCACTTAGGCCCAGGGCAGCTGGGCACTGGGCAAAGTACTTTCTATCGCTCTGTTTCATCCTCACGGCAGTCCTGGGGGAGAGAGAGAGAGATGCTGTTATCATCCCCATTTTACAGGTGATGAAACTGAGGCTCAGAGAGGTTGATTCCCTTGCAGAAGATCACACAGCTGGTCAGTGGTGGAGCTAGGATTTGCTCCCATGCTGTCTTGCCTTGGAGCCCACACTGTCCATTTATGTTTATCATTTGACTTTAATCCTGGGGATGCCTTTTTTTTTTTTTTTAAGGTAAACTGTCTCCTTATTGCCTCTCTGGACCCTGCCCTGTCCTTATTTTAGGTGTGATTGGAGAAGGCCCAGAGAGGGAGGGGAAGCCCTTGCCAGCCCCCAGTGCTGCCCCAGCTTGTCTGGGCCCCACCCTGCCTTTTGGCCACCTTCCTGGGGGGAGTGTCAGGGGGCTGCCTGCTGCCTGCTCTGCCCCAGACCACCTGCCTGCGGTGGCCGACAGAGGCCCTGTGAAAGCAGCCTTTGTCCTCCGGGCCGCCCTCCGGATCGATGACCTAAGTCCCGTTTTGGAACAAAGGGGCGACCTGCCACATGAGTTCAGGTCAGCCCCAGTGGCCAGCAGTGTCTCCTAGGCCAGCCGAGGAGGTGAATGGCCTTAGCGACAGAGTGTCCCGCACAGTGGTGCCAGGGGCTCCTGTGTGCTGCACCAACTTCACAGTTTGTAAGGTCATTCATGCTTCCCGGGTGAGTGGATCCCCCCAGCTCGTACAGGGCGTGTAGGCCAGGGACGCAGCGGGTGGTGTCCGTCGTCACAAGGGACCACTCCTAAACATGCCGCGCAGACAGACCACTTTTTTTTACCCTCACCCAGGACATGCTTATTGATTTTCGAGAGGAGGCATGGAGGGAGAGAAACGTTGATGTGAGAGGGAAATACTGATTGGTTGCCTTTTACATGCACCATCGCCAACCGGGGACCAAACCCGCAAAACAGCCACGTGTCCTGACTGGGAATTGAACCCACGACCTTTCGGTTTACAGGATGGTGCCCAACCAACTGAGCCACACCCACCAGTGCACCAACCACTTTTTCCTGCTCACAGTATTCACTGGGCCAGGGAATCAGGCAGGGCTCCGTGGGGACGCTGCTCCGGGATATCAGGAGTGTCAGCCTGGAATGTCGGGGGCTGGAACCACCCAGAGGCTCCCTGACTGAGCGTCGGTACCTGTGATGATGTGGAGGCTGGGCGTCTCGGGGCTGTCGACTTAGCGCCTGGACGTGGCTGATGCTGCGGCGTGGGCTTCCCCAGACCCTGGTGGCTCAGGGTCCCCAGAGCCAGCGTGGTGGCTGAGACGGCAGGCGCTGCATCCTTCTTTGTGACGGATGCAGCCCTGAAGGTCACATGGTGTCACTTCTGTCCTCTGCAGTCATAAGCACCCTCGATTCAAGGGGAGGGGATAGGGTCCCCACCTCTCCGTGGGAGGAGTGACAGAGAATACGCAGCCATATTGGAAAAGCACCACAGTTGGAGGTAAAAGAAAATGATACGGGGTAACATTTATTGAGCACCTACTATGTGCCAGGCACTGTGCCAAGGGCTTCGTGTGGATGAACCTGTGGAATCCTCCCCACAGCCCCACGGGATGATGGATTCAAAGCCTATTGGGGTTTCCTTTTTTGTCACGCATTTGGCCCCAAAGACTGGAGGGACCCAGCAGAATCCACGGGGCTGCCAGCTGTTCGGAGTGGAACATGCCTCAGTCGGCTGTTGGGAGCCGATATTTTTTTCCTTCCTCCTCTAAACTTAGAATATCCCTTGAAAATTCTCACTCAGACTTCTGGCGTACCTCCTCCTCGCTCCCCAGTTCTTCCCTTCGGTGTTTATTGTGAACAGTTATTCTCCCTCCTTGCATGCTGAGTGCCCCGCCCCCGAAACGCCACAGTTCCCCGGAACTTCCCAGCACCCGCCTCTCTCCAGGCTTTGGAGGAACCCTCACCCGACAGAGGAACCAAGCCGTCCCTCACCCTGTGTGCAGGCTTTTCTGTTCCTGCAGGGCCAGGGCTGGGCGTCATTCATCTGCCTCCCCGGGCGCTGACACACCGTAGGTGCCTAAATCTACATTTGGTGAGCTGAGCCCATGGATGAGGAAGGAAGGCTGGCTGGTCAAGGGCGGGGATTATGTGCATCTGTGTTGTGGATGTGCCGGAGGCACTCCGGGAATGTCCATACCGACTGTTGGACGGGGAGGCTGAGGGCAGCAACTGTGCCCTGAATTTGTGTTCTTGTCACACAGCACAGTGCCTGCCCCCATTCGTGCCCCCCCTCAGTGGGCGTCATGCTGAGTGAGTGAAGGGGCCACTCGAGTCAGCTGTTCCCCGGAGGTGTCACTTCGCGTCTGTGTCCACGGTGCCTAGCAGAGGGCCAGCCACACAGCAAGTGCTCAGTCACGGCTGTTAGAACTGAATGAAGGAAGAGAAGGACCGAGTAGATGAAACTTCTGACCATCGGGGACCTTAGCCTGTTCGTCTCTGTCGCTGCAGTTCCTAGCATAAAGCCTTGGCGCACATTAGGTGCTCACTGAATGTTGAATGGATGAATGAATAAGTGAGTAAAAGGTGAAAAACTTTGAGGGTAGGGACATGCCTTATTTGTATCCTCATTTCCTGGGACAGGGCTTGGTGTACGGTAGGTGCTCAATAAATGGAACTGAATACATGCGTGAATGAATGAATGAATTAAAGAAATGTTTGGAGGGTGGGGCCTGTATTTCTTTACTCAGGTCCTAATAAGGAGCCAGGCATACAGCAGGTGCTTAGCACGTGCCTCTTGTGCTGCCTGAGAATGGATTGAGGAGGGAAGCTGGGCTGGGAGGGCCTCACCCGCCTGGTTTGCCCCCTGCCCCGTGGCCCTGCTGCAGACTTTTCCTGTTGTTTGGTCTGCCCAGGTGGGCAGGAAACCCCCAAGACCTGCCTGGGGCTGCTTCCTGCGTTTCTTTTCATGCTGGGCAGGCCCTGTGTAGGAAGGACCAAGGCACCATGCCACTGTCGGGCTGTGGGACAGCAGCCCCTGAGACCCCTCTTCCTGACCATGTTGGCGGCTCTGTGTGGGAGCCAGGATGCGGCCTGCCAGCAAAGCCTGGGTGAGCACTCTACTCAGAGCCAGCTTCTAAAGGCACCTTGTTCTCACACTGGCCGGGCCTGTTAGCCCCCTAGCCGCCGAGCGCCGGCACAGAGCAAAGAGCCAAGGCTTTGAGGTCGGAGAGAGCAGGGTTCAGACCTCCCTCTGGGACTCGAAGTCTTGCCTCAATTTGTCTGGTCTGTAAAATGGGTGTAATAAACCCTTTGCGTGAGCTGGATGCTGTTTCCCAGTGTCGGCTCCCTGTCTGCTGCTTTCGCAGGAACCCCTGCCGGGACCGCCCCCTCTCAGAGGCGTGGATTCAGGAGATCCTCAGCCACTGTGTCAACAGAACAGGGTACCCCAGTTGATGTGCGATGCGGTGTCTCGGGCTGGGTGCCCTAGACACCGAGCCTGAGACAGGGACTCATGCGTATGTGATTTAGTGATCCAGAACTTGACTCAGGCTGACCCTGGAGAAGTTCAGAGGACAAACCACAAAATAAGCCCCACCTTGGAACAAATGGGCAGCTTTCCCTCCGTGGGCCAAGGTCTGTTGTTGGGGACAAAGGGGCTGCGAGCTGTGGCAACCAGCCCCCCAGAACCTGACTCAGGTCGAGGAGAAGCTGGGTGTAAGTTGTGTGCTATGCAGTAGTTGGAGCTTAATAAACAGTAACGTGGTAAAACTGGAGAATTCTGAAGGAGCTGGCAGGAGATATCTGGGTGTTATTGGTGTCGTATGTTCCGCTAGCACCTACTGCGTGCCCAGGAGGTGCCAGACTCTCAGAGCAGGTGCAGAAGTGTGGCCCCCGCATCCCCAGCCTCCCCGGGGGTGAGGGTGACACCCACATAAATGGGGACACGTGTGATGGTACGGCACCTGGAATATGTCCACACCCTGGAGGGGAATTAGACCCGCTTTTAGGGGGAGGAAATCGAACACAGATGATGTTTAAAAATAGCAGTTTCTTTTGTTTAGTTGAAGAAGTAACACGCAGTCATGGTAAGCATTTCCAACAGCGCAAAACGGCATTCCCGAGAAAAATGTCACCCGGCTGCGTCCAACCTGCGGTCCCCAGAAATGGACAACAGTCTCGGGCGTCTCCTTTCAGACGTGTTCTCTGCTCACGTGAGACTGTGTCCATGCCTCTGTCTGCTTCCTCCCACAGGTACACACGTGTTTTTAACACCAGTCCAACCCCACTAGACGTAGTGTTCTATGGCCTGACTTCTCCTTCTCCCTGAAGATGGCCTTGTCTTTACCCTGCACTGTCGTTTCCTGAACCAGCCCCCTCCAGACAGGCAGGCGGCGCACGTCGGGTTTTGTGCACTGTGCACAGCACTGCAGTGGACATCTTTGTGCAGAGGCACTGGAGCCCTCGCGGGCGTGTGGCACCTGCAGCGGCGACGCCCAGCCACACTTAGACTGCAGGAGCATTTGCAGGTTGAATAAGGTTTTCCAGGTGGGCCGGGGCTGCCTGCAGGGGCAGGAGAGAGGGGCTTGGGGAGGTGTTTCGGTGTGAAGAACCGCGAGTATAGATGCAGGAGCCGGAAACTGCGGACAGGGTGACCTGCGCTCAAATGCAAACGTGGCCCGAGCCCTCGTGCCCAGGTGGCGGCCTGATGCTCAGATGCCAGCCACTCCACCTGCCAGGGTTTTACACCAGCTGTGAGAGTCCAAGGGGTGTAGGCGGCTCCTTGTAAGGGGTCTGGCCCCGTGCTTCTTCCCAATCTCAGGCTCAGGGGTGCGGCTGAGTGAGCTCCAGCTCAGTGGGCTCCGGCGGCGTCTCCATTGGGGAGTCTCCATCTTTCTCTTTAGTCTCTAGGACCCTGTCCGCAACACACACATGGTTAGTCCAACAAGAGGCCTGCTGTGGCGGCCTCCCTCTGCAGGCCCCTGCTCTCCGCATATGGCCAGTTCGCCTGGCTGCCCGCCCAAAGCATTCCCAGGGCTTCCTGGTAGCCGTGAGGCTCATCAGCTAATGGCTTGGCTAAGCCCTGCTTCCTCTCTCCCCCATCCTTTTCCCACACTTGCTTTAAAAGTTGAAATCTCAGATGTCCCCCTGACCCTCTCGGCCCTTTAGAACACAGGGTTCCTTTGGGAACACTTCACACCCAGAGAACTCTTCCTGGGCCCCTTGGAGAGAGACAACCAGGGCTGGCTCCCTCTTCCTCGGTTGCTATGAGTGCTTGCTGTATACCGGCCTCCACACAAGGCACTTCTCCTGTTACCTCATGGGGTTCCCAAGGCACCTTCATCAGGCGGTATTGTTATGCCTTTTAATCACAGGCTCAGAGAGGTGCATCGACTTGCTCAGGGTCACACAGCGAATGAGTGATGATCTGCGTGATCCTATGGGCCGGTCCTCCCCCTCGGCCACGCGGCTTTCCGCCAACCCTCGCAGGGAACGCCTTTCCCCTGGAAGTCTGGCCCTTTGTACCACCAGCTCCTGGAAGGCAGGAGTCGTCCTGGTCTCACCCACTGCAGTGTCCACCGAGTCCAGCAGGGGGCCTGGCGCACAGTAGGCAGTCAACGGATGTGGAATAATAGCAAAGTGAACTAGTGAAAGGAACGGTTCCTTTCATTACAAATTAAGCTCTTGTTTGCTTAGAATAGTATTTGTCATTATGACGATTTGGTTTCCACTCAGAGGTAGACCCATGGTTCTAAAAATGACACCCATCTGTCTTTGCAAAACCGCTCACCTCATGTGCATCTGGCATTTTGCATTGCGTCCCTCTGGGAAGCAAGTGAAGATAGCTCTTCTGTGGAATAGCACCAAAGAAAGACGTCTGAGCATCTCCCCTAGAAATCCCTGCGTCCAGAGTTAAAGCAAGACGGAACCATACTTAAAGATTCCAGTTGCCATGGCTACTGGGTGATGCAGTGAATTGTGGGAATTTCATTCGGCCTCCACTGCATCTTCAGCTGCCATGGCTCAGTTTCAGAGTTTTGGCTCCTAAGTGCGTTGGACACAGTGAGGGGCTGAGAAGAGATGCCTCCCGCCATCCCTGCTGGCTGGAGCGCTTTAAGCAGCAGAGATTTGCTGAGTGTCTCCTGGGCCCTGCTCATCAGGGCTCGTCACCCATCCTGTGGGCGCTGGGGGTGCCCCTTCCATATCTGGGACCAGCAAGCCGAGCCCTATGGAGTTTGAGTTGTGGGTTTGTGTATTCCCTCCACACGTTGTCCGCCTGTTCATTCCTTTGGCCACCGGGTGAGCACCTGTTGTGCCCCTTTTCAGTGCCCAGTACTGGTCTTGGCACGCGTGTGGGTGCAGAACGAGAAAAGCAGAGTTTCTCCCCCTGCGGAGTATGTCCAGTGGGAGAGGCAGCCAGTGCGTGCGAACGGTAAATACCAATGAACCGACAGTAAAACAGGATAATGTGGCAGAGAGATGGGGGCAGGGGCAGTGTGGCCGGAAAGGCCTCTGAGAGGATGTGGCATCTGAGCAGAGATCTGAGAAAAGGAGCCCACCATGTGAGAATCTGGGGAACAGTGCTTCAAGCAGTGGGAACAGCATGTGCAAAGGCCCTGAGGTGGGAACCGGCTTGGAGGGGTTAAAGCCAACATGACTGGGGTTGGAGGGGGCTCGGGAAGAAGGTGGGGGGCCTTGAGTGCCAGGGGAGAACATCTGGAGTGTATTTTGGTTGTAGTGGGGAGCTGAGGGAGCACTTTTGGTGGAGGCTAGCAGGATGGGAGGGAGGCTGTTAGGCAGGGGAAGAGGGGGACTGGAGGGGCAGGGGTGAAGTGGGGGGACCGCAGGTGATGGGGGCTTGAATCTGGTGCTGAGGCGGGGCTCAGTGAACCCTGAAGGTTCGAGTGCTGGTCCCTTTCATCACAAACTAAACCTTTGTTTGCTTATGATAATATTTATGATAATCAGATTTGGTCCCTGCCCCAGAATGAGATTCCCACTTTTTAGTGTAAAAGGGGGGAGAAAGGATCTGGCCCAGGCTTCAGTTTTGAGGGTGGAGTTTGAGGGGAGAAGGAGAACTGAGGGGATGCAGGTCGAGGCCCCTGGTCGGGACAGTGGGGCGGGAGTTGCCGGAATGGAGAGGAGAGTGGAGGGAGCTGTTCCACGCCCAGATTCCCCATCTTTCAGCAGGAGAGGGGACCTCGGGGTGGGGGCGGGGGGTGGTTGGCTGAGCGTAAGTGACAGGAAAGACCTGGTGGCACCCATGGTGCGTCTGACCCTGTGCTCAGCCCTCCGAGGGTGGGTGGGTGATGGCCACTCCCTCCCCGACCTGCTTCTGCTCACTCAGTCTCCACTCGGTGACACTTGCCGCCTCGTCACTCCGCACCCTGTTCAGCTGCTCCGGGAAGCCTTCCTCCGAGGGAGCTCATTAAGTCCATTTGAAAGGAGAGCGCTGGGCGGGGAAGGGAAGGCAGCGCGGTTATTATCACACTCGGGAAGTGACAGGGTCGGGTCAGGAGGGGGAGGCTCGGGGCTCGTTCCTGACACTCACCCCTGCGCACAGGCCCGTGCACTGTCCCTGCTCCTTTCTGCTCTGACAGGGGCGCTGGCCTGCGGGCCCCTCGTGGGCCCTCCCTTGCACCCCACCCCCTCGGTTTTCACATTAGGTCACTCCCCGAGGACCCCGTGGGGGCTTTTCCATCGGAACATGGCGGCAGCAACTCAGACCTTGGTGAGGAAGGAGTGGTTCTGTCTGAATGAATGAGCAGGACGTTCGCTGCTGCCCCAGAAGGACGAGGGTGGAGCTGGTCAAACAGGACCGGAAATGCCCGCTGCTAAAACCTAGGCATGTGCCATTCTCTGTGCAGCCGTGAGCATGCCTACCTGGGGAGGGTTCTGAGGAATAAATGAGAGGTTTGCTGAGCTGAGGCCTCTCACAGAGCGTCAACGGCATCCCCCCCGGGCTGGGAGGCTGGGCGCCAGCAAAAGGCCACGTGTCAGCTTAGTTAGTGGTGGAGCCGGGCCAGCCTCGCCCTCCTGACTTCAGTGCAGAGGTGGGAGGTCAAAGGTGAGAGTGGCCAGGACACACATCAAGGGAGCAATTAGGGGGAGGACCCGGTGGCAGTTCACTTCATTACTTAGCCCCCTGGCCCTCCCCTCTTTCTGATAGACCAGGGAGGCAGGGTTCAAGTTCAAGGCAGCGTTGCTAGAAAATGCCGTGTGTCTTGGGAAAGGCGACTGTGAAAATGGACACTTAAGGAGATGCCTTGACCAGTGGTGTATCCTGCATCCTAGTTATGAGTTTGTGTTCTAATGGCCACAGCCTGTGTCCCGGGTGGGTCTGGAACTCCTGGGAATCCAGCCCCTCCCCCTCCTCCCCTCCTCCCCTCGCCGCCCTCCTTCATTCCCCCACCCAGCACCACTCCTGACGGGCCGTGTGCCAGATCCGCGTGTTCCTGTGGCAGCAGGGATGGAGCGTCTTGGGGGCTGCGGGGCTCTGTGGTGAACAGGTCGGGCAGCTGCGAGCAGGCCAGGACGCCCCGAGGCTTGGATGAGAGCCCACTCTAGAACGTNAATGCCATGTGTCTTGGGAAAGGTGACTGTGAAAATGGACACTTAAGGAGATGCCTTGACCAGTGGTGTATCCTGCATCCTAGTTATGAGTTTGTGTTCTAATGGCCACAGCCTGTGTCCCGGGTGGGTCTGGAACTCCTGGGAATCCAGCCCCTCCCCCTCCTCCCCTCCTCCCCTCCTCCCCTCGCCCTCCTCCTTCATTCCCCCACCCAACACCACTCCTGACGGGCCGTGTGCCAGATCCGCGTGTTCATGTGGCAGCAGGGATGGAGCGTCTTGGGGGCTGCGGGGCTCTGTGGTGAACAGGTCGGGCAGCTGCGAGCAGGCCAGGACGCCCCGGGGCTTGGATGAGAGCCCACTCTAGAACGTGCACACTCACGGATGTCGCCTGCAAGCCAGACAGGCCCAGGTTCCAGGCCCATCTCTGCCACTGCCCAGCTGAGTGTCCTCGGGCACCACACTGAATGCCTCTGAGCCTCAGTTTCCCTCTCTGCAATACTCTTGATCTCATGCTGTGGTTTCGGAGATTCTACGAGGTAAGCAGATCTTATGAATATGGGGCTCCACATGGTCCAGGCTTCGCAATGAGTCACATTCCAGCATCCAGGAGCAAAAACATGAAAAATAACCCAAGAGTAACGTCTGTGTATGACTCTGAAAGAGCATGCCGATTAGGGGCCGCAGTCACACGGGTGACTCGTAAACCTCCCCAGACTCATCTCTGCGCCAGGCTGTCCTGCTTTTTCTTTTTTCACGATCTGTCTCTTCCCTGGGCCTTTATGACTTGGCTGGACCCACACCTCTGGTTAGCCCTTGACTTGCGGTCCCTGTCCCAGGCCCCTTGTTCTGGCCAGGGGAGACATCTCCGGTACAGGCGCAGCACCCGGGGGAGGAAGTCAGACCCTCCCCGGGGTCGGATGGAGAGGGAGGGCTCGAAGCCGCAGAGCCAGACTGTCCCTGCTTGCTGCAGATGGGAGAACCGAGCTGCGAGTTCTTCCTGTTCTTTCTTGGGTGAGTGGGGGGAAGTCTGCGGCTCCTGGGGAGTTCCAGTGTGGGCCCCGGGGCTTGTCCGATGGGAAGAGACCGGGGGCGGGGGGGTGTCCCTGGTGAACCCAGCACCCACACCCAGCTCCGGCACCTGGGAAGTCCAGGTGGGACTCACAGGCGGCTGGCACAGCCCACGGGGGTCCTGGAGCCCACCGGGGCCTGTGAGCCGTCTCCAAGGGCTGCGGTGGGGCCTGTTTCCCAAGTGGAGAGCATTTCAGGGTCTCAGCTTCCGCCCAAGATGCGTAAGGTCTGGTGGAGCCCCTGGCCCCGCAGGCCCCCCCTCCCCAGCTCCCACCCTACTCTCTGCTGGTCCCATTTGACCAAAGCTTACCCACCCTGTGCCCATTTCCCTCAGAGTTCCGGTTAGTGTAAGAGCCATCACCATTGTTTTAAAACCAGCTTTATTGAGATATGATTAACACACACTGCATTGTGCATCTTTAAAGCACACGATTCGGTGAGTTTGACATATGGATATGCCCATGGAACCATCATCACAGTTAAAATAACGGATTATATCCATCCCCCCGAAGTTCCTCACGCCCCACCGCCGTCCAGTCCTCCCCCCATCCCCCCACCAGCGATCCCTGACCTGCTCTCTGTCGCTGGCGTTTTCCACACTTTCGTGTACAGGGGGCCGTGCACCGTGTGCCCTTCTTCGTCTGGTTTCTCTTGCTCTGCGTAATCAGGCTGAGATGCCTCTGTTTGGGTGTGACATGTTAATAGCTCGTTTCTTTTTGTCGCCGAGGACTCTTCCCCGCACGGATATACCAGTCCGTGGACCCACTCACCAGCTAATAGGCATTTGGGTCGGTTCCGGTTTGGGGCTCTTAGGGATGAGGCTGCTGTGGCCACCCATTTGCGCACAGCTCTCTGTGCGGGCCCGTGCTGGGCTTTGTCCTGGGTAAATCCCTGGAGTGAAACGGCTGGGGCACTCGGTCAGTATAGGCTCAACTTTTTAAAAAAAACTGCGGACTGTTTTCCAATGTGGGTGGACGTCTGCACATCTCATTCCCTAAGAGCTGCGGCCACCCCCCATCTTCACCAGTACATGGTACGCTGCTCTTGTTTTTATCAGCGAAGATACTGAGTGTAACCAAGGACCCTGTAAGGACAGGTCATACTCTAAGGCTTCGTCTAATCACCTGGCGGGACGGGGAGGGCAGGGTACGGTCCACCAAACTGTGGCCTGCGAGCTAAGAATGGAGTTTTACATTTTTAAAAAGTTGTAAAAAATATATATATGACAGAAACCACATGTGGTCCACAAAACCTAAAATATTTACTGTCGGGTTCTTTACAAAACGTTTGCCGAGCTCTGGATTACTGGGTCAGCAGGTCCTTCCCTTCTTTCTGCTCTCTCTGTGGCGTCTGGTCCCCTCCTGGTCCCAGGGTGGGACCCAGGACTCCATCTGTGCTTGGGAAACATTAACCGTGTCCTCTCCGTGTTTGAAGAAATGTTGATTTGGCCTTTGGGAAGCCATTTTTCTTCTTAAGTTTGTTTTCAAAATGTGAGCACCCAGCCCTGGGCATCCGCTGTCGGCATCTGGCCCCGTGGCGCCTACCTGTGCTGAGGGCCTACTGTGTGTGTGCCAGGAGGCAGGTGTCACGATCTCCAGTTGTGAGATGAGGCCACTCAGGCAAGAGGAGGCCAAGTGCATGTCCGAGACCAGGAGGTGTTGGAGCCCGGTTCTGTGGCGTCCTCTGCAGGTGCCTTTGAGAGGGGACCTAGGGTTCTGAGCTAGACTTCCCTGTGGCCCTCTGGTGCCGTCCTCTTGGGGAATCAAGGCCCAGAGTGGGCGGAACACTGCCTGGGGATCCCCGGTGGTTGGTGGCATAGCCTGGCAGGCCTCGAACCCAGGTCTGGGCCCGCCCCCCTCTCCCCTCCGCTGGGCCAGGTGGGCTGCCAGGGACCCTCTGAGGCTGCCCGGACCTGCTGGTCTCTGAAGCTGTCGTTATGGCTGAGCCCTCGTCAACACTGAGGGTGGTGGGGGTCCCCGAGGCCTCCTGGGGAGCCTTCTGCTCACTGTGGTCAGCAGGGGTTCAGGCTGCCCCGAGTCTGAGCAAGCGAAGTGGAGAGGAGGAATAAAGAACGTGGGGTAAGACCTTTGGTCCCGTGACCCCATCTTCTGCACCCACAGTCTAGCCTCGGTGTGAGGAACGGGGTGGGGGTTGGGGGGCACAGAGGGGTAGAGTAGCCTGGTGGGTAGGAGCACAGGCTTTGGACTCGGCCAGACCTGGGTTCGAGTCATGACTCTGTGCGTAGTGGCAGCTGTGTGATGTGGGCCAGTGGCTTTGTCATCTGAGTCTCTCTTTCCTGGTCTATACAATGGCATCCTGGCTTCTACTTTCTTGGCTACCACAGGTCCAAGAGGTGGCAGGCGCACAGTAGGCCCTCAGCAGTGAGGACTACTTCAGTTTCTTATCATAGTTAGTGCGAAGCCCAAATAAAATCCCCTGGGACTGGGGGACCTGCTCTTTTATTCATTGTCTCCCTGGCACCTGCACAATGCCTGATGCCAGTTGTGCCATAGTAGGTGCTCAATTAAATGCCATAGTAGGTGCTCAATTAAATGCTTGTTGAATTCAGAGGGGAGGGGCCGAGGAAAGGCCTTCTCCTTCTGCCAATTTTTATTACCCACGCGGAGATCCTTAAAATCCTTGGGGTGTTGCTGAGGCGACAGTTCAGCCGAGGACCACGAGCTCGCCGCTCAGAGGTAAGTCCCTGAGAGGGCATCACACAGCCCCACCCTGCTTTCATTGCTGCGCCCCAACACCATCTTCCTCTTTGGCTAATTGGTCCCAAAATGTGGAAATGCAGCTGCTGTGGTGGAAAGACACGTGTTGACCAACCCCTGGCAAGGCGACCAGACTGACATCCCCAGGGACGCCCCTCTCCTTCCCTGGATGCTGGAGGAGGCGGTGGCAGCGTCTGGGGCCCACTGTCCCCAGAGCCAGTGGGCTGTCCCTTGGGAAGAATTAGGCGGAGCCCTCAGCCCAGCCCCTGTCCATCTGAGAGGTGGCCGGGCCCCCAGCTCTGTCAGGTCCCCAGCTCCCCGCAGAGGGGCTGTGGTTACAGGCCGGCCTCGCCACGCCAGGCAGGCCACACAGCCAGCTGTCCCCAGCGTGGGGACTGCCACTTCCCACCTGAGCTCACAGCACAGCCTGATGAAGAAAGGAGATGAGTCCCTGGTTGTTTCTGGACTGTTTTTGTCTCCAGGTTATTCCCCCCCCCCCTGAAGGTTAACTAAGGGCATCTTAGGCCACTAAAATAACCATTTGAATAAGAATNGGCCACACAGCCAGCTGTCCCCAGCGTGGGGACTGCCACTTCCCACCTGAGCTCACAGCACAGCCTGATGAAGAAAGGAGATGAGTCCCTGGTTGTTTCTGGACTGTTTTTGTCTCCAGGTTATTTTTCCCCCCCGAAGGTTAACTAAGGGCATCTTAGGCCACTAAAATAACCATTTGAATAAGAATGTGATAAATATACAAAAGGAAGTAGTCTCGAGCTTGGTTTATAAATAATCTGGAATGGACTTGCAAGATCAAGTCACTTCTGGGGGAGTCATTTTTTGTTTTTGCTGTTTTTTCCCATATCAGAATTCATTCCCCCGTTGCCCTGGAAACAAGCCTAGGGAGAGGAATGTGCGGAGTTGTGGGACTGAGGTTCAAGCCTCAGCGGTTCCTTCATTTCACCCGGTAGGCATGGCAATGCCTGCTGAACGCCGCATGCTGGGAATCGAGGGTGAACGGGGCATGTTCCTGCCACCCGTTGGCCCAGAGTCCAGTGGGGGCCTGATGGGTAAATCAGGGCTCAGCGCAGTGTGCCAGTGATGCATTGGGGGGCGACGAAGCAGGGTGGGGCGACCCTCCATGGGCATGAAGAATCAGGGCGGGCTTCTTGGAGGAGGGCGTACCTGAGCTGAGCTGTGCAGGACCACAGACAGCAGCCAGGTGAGGAAGGGCACAGTGGTGTCCGAGCCAGAGGGGAGACCATGCGTGGAGGGCTGAACAAGAGGCACAGCAGTTTGTCCAGTTTGGCTGGGTGGAGAGAAGCTGGGGGAATAGGTGGGACATGAGGCCAGAGACCCAGTGAGGCCCAGTTCGTAACTCCCATGGGAAATCAGAGGGAGCCCACCACAGGTTTCCCGTGGGCGCTGAGCCAGACACCCACCAGGGCCTGTTCCTACAGTGAAGTGGAAAGGTAGCCCAGTTGCTCTGCTGGCTGCCCCAGTTCCGACCATCTGGGACCTTGCGGTTCGAACACTGAGATGATAGGAGTTAGAACAGAATAATCCCCATCCCTCGTGGCTGCCATTTGTTGGGTGTTGACCATGTGCTGGGCAAGAGTGGTCTTAGCTGCTTCTTTACCTCAGCCTTTTGATGGGGGGGGGGCAGGGGTTCTGATCTCTTTGTGATGAAACCATGGCTTGGGGTCTAAGGGACCCTGGCCTTGGAGGGAGACCCTGAGCCACCAGTCGGCCCTCCAAAAGCGTTGCTCCATCCAAGGGGGAGAGAAAACAGCTTTAAGCTGGGTCCATGAGTCAGCCCTTCCCGATGTGCTCCCAGGAATTCGTTTTCAGGCCCCTGGCAAGAAAGGAAACGGGTTGATTTACAACCAGACAAGTCCTTCTGCAGGTGTTTTCTTACCCCAGGAGGTCTGGGGACAACCCGGAGAAGTACATAGAATAGTCACCAGCCTCATGCAGGGGCATGGGGCAGAATTGACCCTTCTAAGGGCTCTGAGGTGTGGGTAGAGTCTGGCTTGTGCCCTGGAAGGGGGAGGGCTTGGGAACCACGTAGGCCTGGGTTCAAGTTCCAGAGCCCCACTTGCCAGCTCAGGGACCTTGAGCAAGTCCTGTCGGCTCTTTAAACATCTCTTCGCCTCTGCGTGTCATGGGGAGAACTAATAACAGGACTCACCCCACAGGGTTGTTGAAACGGTTAAATGAGGTGAGACGTGTGGGTAACCAGTTCCTGGCACATAGTAAGTCCTCAATGAATAGTTGTTATTATTTTTACCACACCACCTTCCTCATAACATAATGTTAGTGTATTTCTAGGCCCAGGATGCGCAGTCCTGCAGTGTCGACTATCAGGGGAAGCGGGATGTGAAGAGGGCCATGTGAGTGAGAGTGAGAAAGGCTGTTTGGGGCGGGGGCGGTCCAGTACAGATGGCAGACGGGGAAAGGCGGCCTTAGGCCGGGATACAGCCCGTGCAGAAGCAGAGGCAAGACCGAACATGGCCCTGCCCCCTGGCCTTTGCACGGGCTGTTCGAGGTGAGCCCTCTTGGAGCACTCCTAAGCATCCTCCCAAACCCCACCCAGATACCCCCTTCCCATCCCAGGTCCTCAGCAAACGATCAGTGTCCCTCTGCTCTTCTCTCCCCGGCTTCCCTCTTTCTTGGTTGGGTTTTGCCTCCCCTCTTGCGTTCCCATAGCTTGTTACTGACTTGTCCATCCCAGCACTTGGCATGCCTGTCGCAATTATTTGTTCTATTCCAGTGTTTTCTTCTATTTGAACAGGAATCCTCTAGCATGCTTGTTTTTATCGGGTATTTTGCAGAAAAGGGTAGCCCCGGGTTCGAAGTGGCCCATTGGGACACCCTTCCTACTTAATGGCTGAGGATCAGAGAGCAACTCCGAGCCCCTCAGGGACAATGGACCCCCGCAGGGCCAGACAGAGCTCACACAAAGAAACACACAGGGAACGTTTGTTGAATGAATGAGTGACCAACGTTCTGATTTTGGTAACTGCACAGGCCTGTCTGGAAATGGTGCTCCCTGGGCCCCGCCTCACACTGTGGACCAAATTCCCGCTGGTTTCCTGGATCTCAGCAGCTCCTCCAGCCTTTTTTGGATTAATTATGTAAGGAGATGGCTTTCTTTCCTTTTTGATGCCCAGCAACCTCCCAGGAGTTTCCTGGAGAGAACAGAAGAGTTTGCAGAAAAAGTTCCCTGGAGGAGAGAGTGCCTGCACTGGCCCAGTTTTCGGAGAGGGGCGCTTTTTATAGTCACACTCTTGGAGCACTTTGTACCGAACGGGAGGCTGGAGGGGACGAGCAAGCAATCTGGCCTCTCTTGGCTCCCTCCTGCACCCCTCTCCCTGCTGGTGGGAGGCAGCGGAGCTGTGTGACGTTGCCTGCCACACGGGCTTCTCTGTTCTTGCAGACCCTTGTCTTCTGTCCCACTGATTTGGTGAGGGCCAGAGCACCCTCTGTCCTGTCGAAGGTATGAGGCGGGGGGTGGGGGGAGCAAACTCCACCACCTAATAGCTGCGTGCATTGGACTGGTCATTGAGGGGTGCCTCAGTTTCCCCATTTGTATAGTGGGGGTAGTAATCCCAGTATCAACTTTGTTTCAGCGTTGAGAGGAGCAGATGATGTAATAGTAGCTGCAATAACAGAGCGTGGCAGACAGTAAGTGCTACTGAAGGCGTCAAGGACAGCAATGAGTTGGATGACTTCATCTCTGAAAATCAGAGAGGTCAAGTAATTTGCCCAGGGTCACACAGCTAATAAGAGCTGGAGGCAGGTCTCCAAGCCCTGAATCAGGATACCATATTGACTTAGCAAATCCAGGGCTGGGACTAAGATGAGGTGACTGAGGCGTTCACCTAGGACGCAGACTTTAAAGGGGCACCCAACAAATATCAGTAATCAAGGTAAAGAATATTGTGATGCAGTATTTAAAAAAAATGAAAATGAATGCCCAAATCCATGATGATCGACGTTGTAAATAAAGACAGGATTGGTATGACTGATTTCCCCTTTTGCCTCTGATGTCATTATAGCTCAGCGCTGTGCCCAGCAAGCCTCTTTGTGTTGGACAATTCGATTCTGACTAATTTTTTGGGAAAAAAATGCACACACACACACACACACACACACACGAGTGTGTTGAATATCCTCGTAACAAAGTGTCTGCATAGTTCATTCTCATTTCCAAAGGCGGGTTACAGGATGTGGGACTGGGCCATAAGCTTCAGGGTCTAATCGCAGGCATGTCCTCCCACCCCCAGCATTTTATTATGAAAATTTTCAAAATACAGAAAGATCGTGCAGGGAACACACATACACCTACCAGCTAGATTCTGTAATTACTGACCTTTGCTATCGGTTATTTATAGAAATCTAGCCATCTATTCATTCTTTAGTATACCTTGTTTTTCCTTTCTGCGTTTCAAAGTAAGTTAGAGATGTCAGCACACTTTAGTCTGTATGTCACTAACTGGCACACCATTATTTTTAAGACCTTGGATCTGGGGTGTTAAATTCCCTTCAGGAAATGTATGCTGACTTCCATTTCCATCTGCTGTGGACATAATGTGTCTCTTTCACCACAACCTGGCCAATACCAGGTTTTATCATTTTAAAGATATTTTACCGACTGCTGTGATCGAACGCTTTACCCTCCGAAGGTTCCCATCAGGTTGTTCCCGTTGTGTCTCAGTTATCTGTTCAAAAGCTATAATCTTTTCCAGCTCTTTAGTTATTCCTGGTGTGGGCAGGACTCAGCTCTTTCTCATTTGGAAGTTCCTATCCCACGGGGCGAGGGAGCAGGGCTATGATGTCACTAGTGGCCACAGGAGGCTGACTGTGTACACGCTGTGTGAGGAAAGTGACAAGCCTTGGGGTCCAGGAGGCCTGGGCACCTGGAGGCTGTGTGTGTAGGTGGTGGCCGGGGCCCTGCGGTTTCCTTATCTGTGTGATGGGCGGGGCGTCCTGACATGCAGGGCCTGCTGGCTGCTGCCCTGCCCTTTCTCCGAGGTTCTGCTCCAGCCCTTGGTGTCCGGATGGTCCAGGCACTGCCTGCCTCTGGGCACTCATGTCTCTTGTGATTTCTGTGGCTCAGGAGTTGGGGAGCAGCTTGGCTGGGTGGCTCTGACTCAGGGTGTCTCAGCAGGCTGCCTACCAGGGCCACGGTTGGAGGGTTGACCTGGGGTGCAGGGCTACCTCCAATGTGGTTCCCTCCCGTGGCTGGCTCGGGAGTGCTGTAGGTCAGCGGGGCCTCCGACTCCGTCCATGGGGTCTGTCCTTAGGGCTGTTTAGCGTCATCACTGCATGGTGCCTGGCTGCCCTCAGTGTGATCTCAAGGAGCAAGGTGGAGGCTGTGGCGCCTTTTATGTCCTAGCCAGAGATGTCACACACAGTCACTTCTGCCTCCTTCTTTTGGGAACACAGGCTAACGCCGTGGTAGCAGGGGACCACGCCAGGGTATCAATAACAGGGCAAGGATCACTGGGGGCATCTTGGAGGCTGCCTACCACACTGTGACCTTGGCAGATGACTTTGAATTTCTGGGCCTCAGTTTCTTCCTCTGTAAAATGGGTTCACACGCAGGTTCATGAGTTAATTCCTGGGAGCACTTGGGATGGCATCGGGGACTCACACTGTAGTAAATACCAGCCACCACTGGAGTGAGCTGGCCTGTGAGCCTCAACGGCAGGGACCGTTCTCCGTGTCTGCACCAGCACCTGGCCCCGAGGAGGCGCTCTCTGAGGGAGGGAGGGAGGGAAGCTGGGAAGGAAAGAGTGGTTGAATGAAAGGCCGCAAGGACAAGGAGTCTAGAGAAGAAAGAGACGTGTGTCATCTGATGCCTTCGCAGACACTCTCTCGAGTGGAGCCCTCTGTTCAGTGTCTAGGGAACAAATATTCGCTCAAGGCTGAGGTGACGCAGGTGGGGGAGAGCACCCCGATGCAGTGAGACTGATCTGGACTCCAGCGTTGGACTGTAAATATTTACTGAGCTCCAGCCCTGGTCTAGGTGCCCTCTCGGATCCAGAAAACAGTGGGAGGGAACTGCCTTTGTCCGTGCCCTGGTGGCAGGCACCCTTGCTGTGTGACCTTGGGCAAGTGAATCCACATCTCTGAGTCTGCGCTTCCCCATCTGCAACATGGGGGGCATCAGGAGAAAGCAGCAAGTGTGCCCTCCCCCGGCCCCCACTACTGCTGACCCTGCCTGACAGCCCTTGCTGGTCTCAGGTGCCGCTGTCACGTGCCTCCCCCCGCCGGACTTCAACTATTCCAGCTCCGTAAGGGTTAAAACCCAGGAGCTCATGTGACCCAGTGTAAACATGAATCATTCCCCTTGCTCCTGTGCTAAGAGCCTGCCCGCCCAGGATGGGGCAGATGCTGTGCCCCAGGGTTGCCATGGCAACCCCGCCTGTACTGAAATACAGCCCAGCCCAGTTCCTTCCTTGGGGGACCTCCAGGGCTGTTTCACCTGGCTCAGTGCTGCCTTCCAGGGAGGCAGGGAGAGAAGGCTGGGAAAACGAGGGGGAGAGAGAGATGGGGGGCGGAGAGAGAGAGGGGGAGGGAGAAACTGAGACACATGGAGAGGGAGGAGAGAGCCCGACAGAGAAACAGGCCACCAGAGGGAGACAGACTGACAGCTAGCCAGAGGTCCCAGGAAGCTGGCCCGTCACCCTAGAGGCAGCTTCTTAACTGTCCCAGCCTCCCGGGCCGCCAGACCCCAGACACACACGCACACATGCGCCCGAGTGCCTCGCGCCTGGCTGCATCTCCCCACGCCTGCAGTGAGGGCACAGGGCGGGCAGGCAGCCTGGCACGTGAAGTCACTGTCAGTCCCGTGGGACAGTGAGCGAGTTGAGACTTGGGGGGAAAATGGGGGCGGACGTCAGCTCCCTGGGCGTCTGCCTCCCTGAGGCCCCTCCTGCATTCCTGGGCAGTGAAGCCCCTCGATAAGACAGGGACTGATGTCATCCCGGGCTGCTCAGCCAGGGGACCCGGGGGCCCTGGTGGCTGCCTCCGGAAATGAGCTAGCTGCCTGCCGGCCTACAGGTTTGGAATTTCTGGCCAGAGAACAGAAAACCTGCATGGGTCAGGTGAGCGGGGCCCAGCTGTGGGCAGCTGGGCAGGGGGCAGCGGCAGCTAGTAGCCTGCCCACTGGGTCCTTCCAGTGCGCTCCTGGGAGGGGCCGCCTACCTGGGGGAAAGTGAGGACGAGGGTGCCCAGGGCCACCGTCTTCTCCTCCCCCCACCTCGAGGGACTGTCACGCCCTGGAGCCAGTGCTGCTGGTTCCTTCGAGCTCCTGGTCGCAGCCAACTCAGTGAGGTGATCACCAGGGACTGGATATTGGACCTCCCGTGTGTTGACTTTCCAGCGCGGGCAGGTGGACTCCCAGCCCTACCCTGAACTCTCTTCTAAACGAGATCCGTGGATGCAGCCAGCTGCCTTCTAGCTCGGCAATGTGGATTTGCTCTTGGTTTTGCTGAAGAGGGCTGCTGGCTTTTCTCTCCGAGCACGCCCCAAACTTCCAGGAGCGGCAAGTGGGAAGAGGGGGGGGCCCTGGCATTGCGAGTGCTTCTTCCCTGCACCTGCCGGCCCCATGGATTACCTGGGGGACAAACTCACCGTGGCCCAAACCCACATGACCCAGTGGATGGGCACCGTGAGGAGGTCCTTCCAGGATGCCCTCAACTTAGTGACTACCACGGTGAGCCACGAGCGGGCCAGTGGGGAGCCCACCAGCCGGACCCCCTTCAAGCGCACCTCATCCTTCCGACACCTCGCCTCCCGGAGTCGGGAATCTCTCCGCCGTTTCTCAGCACGCAGCCAGCAGAGGTTTTCTTCCCTGAGAAAAAGGCACCCGGATTCGGAGCCACCAGATTTTGTAAGCTTGTTTTTTTTTTTTTTTAAGTATTAAAACAGCAGTCAAAACTCCTCCCCTCCCACATTCCCCAGGCGGTGGGGGGGGGGGGGTCCCAGAGACCCAGCCAGGGAAGTTGCCTCTTCCAGAATGATTGTCCATCAAGCCCCGCCGTTTCCTGCTCCCCACACCTGGGAAGGAGGCATGTGGCCGCGATCCCCCAGCAGCGGAGTCACTCTGTGCCCCGCACTGGCGGGGAAATTATCAGGGATCCCCTGTCCGTGGGGATGGGCCAGCAAGGGAGTCGGCAGGAGTCGGCTGGCTCTGCCGGATGATTTATCTGAGTGCCGACAGCCTGGCTCCTGGCAAAAAACGCTCGTCTTCCCCTATTTTTAGGGAGGATTAGTTGACACCTGCTTCGTTTCCTCTCACCCTCCCAGGACGGCTGAGTGTCCCGTCGTGTGCATATTGAGTTGTGGGTTTTGTCGTCTTTCCATCACTCGAAGTCTCAAGGTTGCCTTTGATTACCTAAGGAGACCCCAGGGGGTGGGTGGGCTTGCCCACCAGCGCTGATCCTGGGCTTGGTGTGGGTCGGCCAGGACGGGGCCTTGGGCTGGGTCCCGGGGCTTTACCGTCTCTCGTTCTGACAGGCTTGATGGGGCTTGGCAGACAGGCTGAAATGACAGCTAATGATTAAAGACTTGGCCTGTGTCTTGCTGGGGGATGGTGTGGATGCCATCTCAAGGACTTTGCCCATGATTTGGAGAGGTGGGCCGGGAGGGGGAAAGCACCCGCCTGGGGTAGCACAGAAAGCGAGTGGCAAAGCCAGGGCTCCAGCCCCAGGCCGAGACCCCTACCCCTGGACTGTCTCTGGCATAAGGATTTCTCCAGGACTTCTGGAGAACTTCAGGGCAGCCCACATCAGTGACCAGGACTGACCTCGAAGAGAGGGGCTGGCATTGTCATACCTGACCGTGTCGGCCTGATTCTCAGCAGGCTGAGGACGGGCGAAGGGCCAAGCCGGCTCCTTCCCTGGGTCCGGCCTTGCAGCGAGTCCTGATGGTCCCAGCGAGTCCAGCGAGTCCCAGCATTTAGGGACGGAGCCCTGGCTACAGCAGGTTCCAGGCCGCCTGTCTGCGCCGTTGAAGTTGCAAATGTTCACACCTGCCCCCAAGGTGCAGGGGCTGACCTGGCACCCCCTTGGCTGGCTCGGAGAGGTGCAGTGAGTTTTGAGGGGCCACACAGCCACCAGAGCAGTCAGACGCAAACAGGTGTCTCATGAATGTGACATATCTCGCGAATCTGTGCTGCTTCGTGGCCCTGGACTGATCAGTGGGGCCTGAATGTATGAGACAGGTCCCCCCCCAACCCCTGGAAAGGGGCCTCTTTCTGCCCCTCCATCTCTGCCTCTGTGTGTGTGTGTCTCTTGGTCCCTCTCTGGTGTTGTGGTTAAGGGTGTGGGGGTGGGCAACATGCAGCCTTCCCACCCTGGGGCCGTGGGACCCTGGGCATCGGCCTCGCCTGTGTAACGTGTGGGTGCCACTGCACGGTGGGTGAAGTCAGTGCCACGCAGGCCACTGCTGCCTCTGCTCGCCGTCCTTACAGCGCCTCCGACGCAGTGAGCGCACACCAGCTTAACCTGGGCCTCAGGTCCCTGCCTCTCCAGCATGAGGTGTCCGCCGACTGTCCAGCACCAGCCGGCCCTGGGTGGAAAGCTCGAGTCCGACTCTACCACCCATGTCCATGCTGAAGAAACCTGACCCGTTCACAGGCCTTGGTTTTCTGCTCTGTCAGATGGGTAGAGCTCGGGGTCATGAGGTTGAAATGAATATCCCTCAGGGCGCGGAGCCCACGGCCTCTGCACAGATGCCTTCTCTGTTGGGTGCCGCGCTGTTCCGGCTCAGCGGGGTGAGGGCAGAGTGGGGACGGGAACACGTGCTCCGGTGCCCACCCTGGCCCTGCTACCTGCCAGCTGTGCAACCTCAGCTGGGTTTCTCCCGTCCCTGGGCCTCAGTGTGCTCATCTGTGAAATGGGGGCGCCATCATCTCCCGGTCGCATCCCCCATCACTGTCACTTTCAGGCAGTGAGGCGCCTGCCATCCTGTGACACCCTGCGGTATGTGCACCTTCATAGCCGGCGATCGTGACAACCAAACCTCTTCTCCCGAACCACTTTTTTCAGAGATTCCTGGTGAACTGGAAAATCCACACACATTCCTTTTACCTGGGAATTTCACTTTGAAATTTGTTTTATGGGAGGACATTTTTAGAGCCACAGACAATTACTTCGGAGTTTGGGGACGGTGGCAATACCCGCAGCTGGTGGCGAGAGGGGCAGGGCCTCTCTTTAAGGCTTGGACTCGTGTATGATTTATCTAAATAATCCGTCCAGCTCCAGATCCTGCCTGAGGCTCGTGTTTACCCAGAGCAGCGTACAAGAATCTGTGGCTTAAAGTAACCCTCAAAGGCGTGCCCTGAAATGTCTTCTAAAGCCAGCCTTGAAACAATTTGCTAATGGCCTACCTCTGCCTCCAAGAAAGAAAAGGGGGAATGAAGGAAACAGACCTCATTGTTTCTGAGCCACAAAGGCAGGAAGAGGCACGCTGTATGAGGCCCAGCAGACCTGGCGCACTCCATGTAGAAGCCAGACAGAACATTCCAGAACATTCCAGAAGCCAGGAGCAACAGCAATGCCACGGGAGGTTGAGGCTGAAATAACAGTGGGAAGCAGGGGTTTCCAGGGCTGAGGGTCGTCCTACAAAGATGGCTTTGGAATAAATAGGACAGGCTTGGGTTGGAGTCTCAGTGGCACCGTGTGCTGGCTGAGGGACCCCAGGCAAGTTAAATCACGAGTTTCCACCTCAGTGTCCTCATCTGTAAAGTGGGCCTTCACCTGGGACTTGTTGGTGGGTAGTCCAGTGGGTTGGAGCAAGAAAGAACCAGCACAGCTTGGCACCTGTTAAACACCTGACGTGCAGGAAGTGCTTAACGAGTGTACGTTTCACTTCCCTTTCAGGGTTGGGGGGATGGGTGCAGGCTCTGGATGAGTCCCACCTGCCTAGGTGACCGGACCTGTCCGCACACCCGCAGAGAGAGACGAGCCCGGCTGAGCCCTCATGGGGTTTGCTGGGTGCCGGGCCCGCCCTGAACACGAAGCGTGTTTAGTTGTATGTCTTCACTCATTCACTCGCCTTTTCGTCTCTCCGGGGTGGGCTGGGCACCAACCAGGGTGCTGGCACTGGGGAAGGGGCTGTGAACAGAAGGTACCACCCCTGCCTTTGCCAAGCTGCTTTTAGTGGGCGGATCACAAAAACACATCAGCACTGAGTGAGTAATATAAATACAAATAAATGTGAAAGTAACGTAGCAAGGGCTGGACTGAGACATCCACCTGTCGCTGTGTGTCAGTTTCTCAGCCTCACCATGTTGATGTCTGGGGTCAGAGAATTCTTTGAGGGTGGAGGAGCTATCTCCTGTATTGTAGGCTCACCCCTGGCCTCTCCCCACCAGATGCCAGTAGCACCCCCGAGGGACCACCAGAGATGTCTCCAGAGGGTCTCCTGGAGGAGCAAAGTCACCTCCTGCCGCCCGCCCCCACCCTGCCCAGTCGAGAACCACAGCTGTGTGTTTCTTGGTTGGGGGTTGATTATAGTGATGACTGTAGCTGGGGTGTTCTTCCCGCTGGTCTGAGCTGGGAGGAAGAGGAAGGACTCCTACACACTGAGTACCTTCTACTTGCCCGGCACCTGCCCCTCAGGGAAGTGGGGTGTGGGCCCATATTCTGCGGGTGAGAGATCTGCAGCACAGAGAGGCGACGTCACAGGCCAGGGGTCACACAGCTGGGATCGGTGAGGCTGGGACTCCAGCACTGCGGGGTGTGTCGGCCTTGATGGACCCACAAGCCCCCCTGCACTGGAGATCCACCGTTTAAGCGTCTCCACCCGTGCTGAGGATTCAGTCCTCCAGCGGAAGGCTGAGTGGGAGTATTTGGTTCTGCGTCAATGACAGTGAAATGGATGCCTAAAATATTCAGCAGGGCCCAGTGTCTTCCCCACCCCCAGACACATAAACCCTCTCTTTGTTTTAGCGAGTGGGATTTCAAAGTAAAGAGATGTTTGTGACTCTCATCTTCAGAAGCCCTGTTTTCCATCCATGCCTCCTCTGCACTGAGTTCTTGAATCTGCCGTGATACACGGCCACACACTGGGGGCTGGAAACAACAGAACTTTTCCTCTCAAGGTCAGGGGGCCAGAAGTCCAGGATCAGGGTGTTGTCAGCCCATGCCACCTTCCTAGGGCTCTCGGGCAGGACCCTTCCTGCCCCTTCCAGCTTCTGATGGCTTCACGCATTCCTTGAACCGTGGCCGCCTCCATCCATTCTCTGCCTCCGTCTTCACCAGGCCTCTCCTCTGTCTTTGGAAGGACGCTTGTCAGTGGATTTCAGGCCCAACGGAGAGCCCAGCATGAATTCATCTTGAGATCTTTAAGTTAATTACATCCGCGCAGACCTTTTTCCCCCAAGTAAAGTCCCATTCATAGGTGCCGGGGGTTAGGATGTGGACAGGCCTTTTTGGAGGCCACTGTTCAGTCTGTCCCACCCTCCTCACCACCCCTACTCTGTCCCACCCCCCAGCCTATTCTCCACCCAACAACCTAAGGGGCCAGGTCATCCCCCGGACTCACCCCAGACTTAGAAAGCCCCAGCTCCTGACCGTGGCCTGTGGGCCTATGGGATTGACCCTGTCCCCCTTTGACCTCAGCTCTTACGGCTGCCCTCCAGGCTCACTCTCCTCCTCCACTCTGACCTCCTGCTCTTTATCAGTCACCGCACATCAGACCATCGGCCTCTGCCCTCGGTTCCCTCTGCCAGGAATTCTCTCCCCTCTCTGCCCCTGCACGGGGAGGCTGCCGGCTAGCTGAGGAGGATGCGAGTCCCCACCATGCGTCTGTCTCTCCACCCTGCTCCTGTTCCTGTCCCCCGGGCACTGAGCTCAGTCTCCACTCATTTATTCCTTGTCTTCTCCATGAGAGGGCTGGGCCTGTGAGGCCAGGGCTTTGGCCGGCCTGGCTCACTGGGGCACTGCCAGGGCCTGGGATGGTGTTCAGCCTGCCTAGGAGCTCACATACTATCCGCCGTCCTGAAGTACACTCTCCTTTATGCTTGTGTCTGCTTGGTGGCACCATTACCATATCACAGATGGGTAAACTGAGGCCCGGAGAAGCTCAGTGGCGTGGCCCTGCTACACACCATCTAAGAGTTGATGCCAAGATTCCAGGCCAGGGTGGTCTGGGGTTCTTCACCTGTAGAGAGCCAGATGGAAAAACCTGAGACATAACGGTAATAGAAACCATTTATTTGCTTGCTAAGACTTTAGTTATCAAGGACCTCTGTTGTGCGAGGCAGAGGATGGGTCGGGCAAGGGCTCTGCTCTTGCAGGACCTGCGGGACAGGGAAATGCAGCGAACAAAAACGCCACTGAACAAATGGGCAAGAAATTCTCAGATAAACTGTCACAGCTCTAAAGAAAAGTGTCACAGGGCTCGGGACCCACACTTCAGGGAGCGTCACCAGGGACGTCATCTCAGGAGAGACCTGCATGAAGTGAGGGGCTGAACCCCAAGAAGGTTTGGAGGAAGAACAACATCCTGGCAGTGGGAGAAGCAAGTGCAAAGGCCCTGGGGCAGACCCTGGCTTGTTTAAGAAACAGCAGGGGGGTCAGGGGGGCTGCAGCAAAGTGAGTGAGGGGGAGGGGGAAGAAGATGAGCTTGGCAGGTGGGCAGGGTCATGGCTGCAGAGGACTTGGGGCCTCTGCAAAGGGTGGTAGGTTTCAGGACTGTAAGGTTTTGAACCAGGGAGTGACCTCAAGAGTGGAGTTAACAACTGCATCCGCCACTTACTAAGCACCTTCTGTGCTCCAGGCACAGGTTGTCACATGCCTCCTGGAGACCTGGGCTTCGGGGAGTGGGGGTCAGCTGCCATGCCCTCCGCCCCCATCTTTTGCCGTCCGTGCCAAATGCTGCCGGCCACTGCACGTCCAGGGCCCTGCCACGTGCTCTGGCCTCGGGTTGCCTTTCCAAGCGTGACACCAGGGTGCCGGACCTCACGGCAGCCCAAAGGCCGGTGTGGGCCAGCAGCACCGCGGCCATGGCACGGACAGGCGAGCGGCACGAGCTGTGGCCTTTCGGGCTGGCCACACCCCGTTTCAGGTCTCCTTTTCACCCGCCAGGCAGCAGAATGATGTCACCCAGAGAACAATGGCCCCTTCATGAATCCACTGGGGACCAATGGCTGTGCCCAGGTGCAGGGCTTCTGGGAGAGACCCGGAGTGACACGCAGGCAGGGCAGGACGAAGGGTGTGGCCACTCCCTCCACAGGGCTCTGCCTGGGTAAAACAGCATCCATCGCCTCTCTCCTCCCTCCGACCAAGAAAGTGGGGCGTGCCCATGTCATACTGGGAAAGTACAGAAAAGCCGAACAAAAACAAAACCCACCCACCATCTGACAGCCGTGAAAACCATTCTTGGCCTTCACACGCATTTCCTTCCTGTCTTTTCTCCCCGCTTTTCTGAACAAAGTTGCCAACCTTCTGTCTTTTTCCATCCTTTTAAAAAAAAAAGTGAGCCGCATGGGTCTTGGGTCAAGACCATTTGCGTTGCCCGTTCGGCTAATGTGCTGCTGTGTACCCACTCCGGTTTATAGCCCCTGCGGCTGCGTGTTAGGCGGCCCCATTTGGGGGCTTTTGGGAACGCCTGCAGGGGTGGGCCTGGGTGTGCAGGTCTTTGTCTGTGTTTCTGAGGGGTCCTCTGGGGCCTGGAGGCCCCTCCGTGACTCTCACTTTCTGTCCCTCGCAGGGTTTTTGGGTCGCGGATGTTTTGTTCAGACAAGTGCCTCTTGCTTCCTCACCAGGAAGTCAGAAACTTCAGGAAGGAAATCTGGATTGATCAGTATCGCGGGGAATGTGGTATTTTTGGATTTCATGAAGAATGGGCTGTTTCGCAGGGAGTCGTCCACGTAATTCCTTACTGGAAGAAATGATACGCTGGGTCAATTACGGTGGTCTGCTGGTAAATGTTCAACAGCCAGAATTGAGGGGGGAAAGTCCTGATTTGTGGCCTTTGTCTATTCCCGTGGTATAGAAAGGGTGACGTTTCAGCCACCAATTAGCACACAGAGCTGGGAAAAGGTGCATAGGGTGTCCTTGTTACACAGTATTAGCCCTGCACGGGTTTTGTATGTATAGATGACCTGGAGGCTGTAGATAGTAGTGACATGCAGTAACTGGGAAGTGATACTGTGCACACATTTTTACCTTGGCTTTCGGTACAGTTTCTTTTGTTGTAGATTTATGTCATCTCCATTGTCGTAATGGCCTGTGACAAGAGGCTCACACCAGGCTCCTGCAGGCCCCCTGTGGCCCCTGGGGGCCAGGCCCAGCCAGCCCCCACGCCCCACGGTGGGTGAGAAAGCGAGCTGTGCGCCTGAGCCCTGGGCCCGCCTCTCACTGGGTATGCCTTTGTGGGGGCTACTTGGTCTCTTTGTGCCCCCGTTTCTTCTTCTGTAAAGCGGAGCCGGGGCTGCTATGTTACTACGAGGCGGTGGCAGAGGTTAGGAGGAGGTAACGCCCACGGAACCCCCGACACAGTGCGGGGGGGTGTAGTGGAATCCTGCTAAGTGGTTTCTGTCCTCACCGTCATCGTCGTCGTTTGTCTAGTGCTTTGCAGTCGGTCAGACACCGTCAGACACTGGTTGGCAGTGTCCTCCAGGTTGGCTCCCAAGGGCGCTCCCCGCGTGATAGCCACACCATTACGAAGTCCCCTCCTGGACCAGGCTGGTCTGCCTGACCAACAGAATACAGGGGAAGTGATGGTGTCTCTTCTGAGATCAGGTTACACAAGACACTGTGACCCGCCCCCCGCCCCGGGCCCCCTCTCCCTGTTCTGCAGCATTTACTGTGGGGGAGGCCCCCAGCCATGTGCTGAGGGCACAGGGGCAGTGTGGAGAGAGGCCCACGTGGCGCGCCACCGAGGTCTTCCCTCAGCTGCCGGCCCGCACGTGGCACCGGCCAGCCCGAACCACTCAGCTAAGGCCCTCCTGGATCCCTGGCTTCCAGAAACAATACAAGACGGTGCTTGTTGTCTCAGGCTGCTGGGTTTGGGGGCTGTTTGTCATGCAGCAAGAGATCACTGATACCCGCTCCTTCTCATTCATGCCTCCCTCAGTGGTCTGAGGGTGGCCAGGGAGCATCACGTAACCCCTCCCATCACAGATGAGTGCATCGAGATGGGAAGAACCTGCGTGGCCTGCCCACGGTCTGCGATGTGGTAGCCCTTGGTGTCCCCCATGGGTCCTTTTCTGGTCTCAGGCTCTTGCACGTAAAGGAGGCTGCTCGGCCAGCCAGGGTTCAGGGTCCCGGGGGGCTTTCAAGCCACTCACCCTTTTAGGAGTTGGCACGAGTCTCCTGGCATGGGAGGGAATCCATTTCGTGGATCCTAAGTGCTCATCACCCCATCCATCTCATCAAACATTCATCGTGAGGCCAGGCCGTAAATGGCAGCGAACCCCGAGCTCGGGTCTGAGAGCATGGCCTGCAGGCGTGGCTTTTCCCCACCTCGCCTTCTAGGCCAGGAGAGCCCTCTGCGTGGTGCCGCTCCGTGCGGAGGGGGGTTCCCAAACATGAGTTATAACCAAGTGTTAAAAATGGCAAAGTCTGTCAACAGTTTTTACTATTGTTTTTTTAAACAGATTTGGTGTCCTTGGCCGTCCTTTCTTGATGGAGGAGATATAACAGGGATGCAGGTAGAATTCGGTCACCGTTGTTAAGAGCTTGGCTTTCTCTTTAAGGCAGATCTGGGTTTGAATCCCAGCTTTGCTACTAGGTAGTGATGGGACCGTGGATGAGTGACTTGACTTCTGTGAGCCTCCGTTTCCCTGAGAAGTGCTTCAGCCCAGTGCCTGGAGCCTACAAAGTACAGAGTAAACATTAGCGCTACTCGTCTCCCTATAATCTTGTTACATTGTCAGATTAGCGTATGTTATGTTGCAGTAGCAAAATGCCCACTCTCAGTGGCTGAACACAAGATCTTTTTTTCTTCCCAGTCTGTAGTTTTCAAAGTATTGCCCCACCCCGGTCTTGTTGAGACACGATTTGCATGTAACATTGTATTAAAGTGTCGAACACGGTGCGTTGCCTTTGCATGAACTGGGAAGCCACTACCACAGTAAGTCTAGTTAACATCCACCATCTCATGTCACTCCACATTTTTTTTTCTTGGGAGAACTTTTAGGATCTGCTCTCTTAGCAGCTTTCAGACACGGCAGTGTTCATAACTGTCATCACTGCCCTGTCCCTTGCATCCACAGGGCTTGTTGTCTTCCAGCTGGAAGTCACCGCCACACCCCCCTGGCCCATTGCGCCCATCCTCCACCCCCTGATAAGTTTCCTTCTCACTCACGGGAAATCGGCTGCTGGCCCGGTGGCCCTCCACAGCCTCTGCTTCTCCGGGACGTGTGTGTGTCGTCGAGCGAGACCATCTGGGAGAGCATGGCTGCTCCGGAACAGTGCCGGAGGGGCGGAGCTTGCAGGGTGCACCAGAGCAGAGGCTGTGGTCCCGTTTCACAGGTGGGGAAATTAAGGCGTAAAGAGCAAGCTGTGCCGGCCACTGAGCAAACTATGTCATCGTATCCTGTCCTCTCAGGAGCCCTCTGGGGTATAGGTAGTTTTCGTTACCCCTGTTTTACAAGTGGTAAAAAGCGAGACTTGCTCAGTCACCTCCTTCACTACCTGGACTCCAGCCTAGGTCTGCCGATGCCTCGTCTCTTGTCCCTTCCCATCAGGGCAGTAGGCCAAGGTCAAGGAGGGGTCACACCACAGCAGATGGGTCACATGGGCCCATTGTTCTGTGTTTCGGGAACTGTCCTGTGCATTGCAGGGTGTTGAGCGGCACCCTCAGCCCCTGTCTGTTGGTCCAGACTTTCCCAAATGTCCCCTGGGGGCACCATCATCCTTGGTTGAGAGGCACCGATGCGGACGGGACCCTGACGTGGGAGCCGAGAGGGGTGAGTTGAGGTCCCTGCCAGGCCCCGGAGAACCACATGGCTTTAGCCGCCAGACTGAGAGCAAAGTCAAAACATCAGTCCAGCGCTTTGGAACCCCCTAGCATGTGGGCAGAATGACCTTTGATTCCAGGTGTAAACTTAAGGCAAATGTTTCCGTCCTGATAAAGCACTTTTTCTCCAGCAAATGATGTCTGCTGAGTTACGAGCGTGACATGCGATGCTTCTCAGGTGTCCTGGGACGACACTGTGCCCAGGCAAATCTTTACTGTCCTTCTAGTTACGACCTGCCAGACCGGCAGGGTGGGGCATGCCCGCTTGGGTCCCAGGATGCCTTTTGCAGGCTGGTGAATTCCCATCCAGTACCACCGGGTTCTGCACCCATTCGCCTTCTGCCAGAGCCGGAAGTCATCGGGTACCCGCCGTTGTGCCGCTGAGCAACTCGGCCCCTAGAAACGGCCCTTCCCCAGGCACAGCTGTCGTTTCACCTCCGTCGTCGTAGCTGGGAGGCTGTTCTTCTGTTCTGGGTTAGGGTGAGGGATGGAGCTGGTGGCTCTGTGGAGGCAGTTGCCTCACCCACCCTCCACAGACAGCTTGTCAGGAGGTGCCCGGAAGGTTCTGGAACGTCCGGTGCTGGGTTTGGAGAGTGTACAAAGGTGAACAGACCCTCATTCGACGTGAGTTTTTATAGGAGCCCTGGGAGCAAGTGCCAGCTGGGCGTGAGGCTGCCCCTGCGCCTTGGTTGCTGGCACATGCGGCTCATTCCAGCCCACCCCTTCCGTGTCGCTGCTCCAGGGCCCAGAGAGGAAGAGAGACCTGCGCACAGTCACACAGCAAGGCCGAGGCAGAGCCCGGACTGGAGCTTATGCTTCTAAATTGAAAGTTCAGAAGCCATGACTCTCAGCCTCAATACCCTTCAGAGTTCAGAGCTGAGCATCAGACACTTGCTGAGCTCCTGCTGTTTGCGAAACTCTGCAAACGTGTGAGGCACTAAGAACCATGAGCCAAGCTCCCGCCTTGGGAGAGTTTCCAGAAAAATGATCCCGGCCACGTGGCCCTGAGCCAAGCCCTTCTCTGTAGCCCTGCGTGTGGGCCTCAGTTTCCCTGTTTGTGGATGGAGGCTCCGGCGTGACCTCTTAGGGCCTTCCCAGTGGGGTCAGCCCGCATTCAAGTCCCCACTCCTGCCGACCAGCTGGGTGACTCACGGCCGGACTTGGAGCTTCGGCTTCCCCATCTGTAGAAAGAGAATCGCCGTACTTACCTCACGGCGGTGAGAATTCCGCGTGGTGATGAGCAAAAGCTCAGCAGAGTGCCCGGCACGTGGTGAGCGCTCAGCCGTCACAGTTGGCGATCCTAATCGCTTCCTTGGCCTTGCTCGCCAACCACCTGGGGCTGCTCACAGCCCTGGGACGACTGTCCCTCCTCCCCGCCTTTGCACGTCCCTCTGCCTGGAGTGATGGGACAGGGACACGGGTCCTGTTGGAGTTGTAAGAAGGCCAAGCCTCTTCTTAGAATGGCTGTTTTGTCACCAGAATGGCCCCCCACCTTGTGGATCTCCGTTGTCAGGTAGACCTGGCCTCGGTGACAGAGCCAATGGCTCCCAGCCTCCGACTTCCACTGGGCTTCCCTACCCTCCTTGCAGCTGCCCTGAGTCTCCCTCCCTCCCTCCCTCCTGCCTGCCCGCCCCTGGGTGGCTACTTGACGTGAGAGTGTATTGGGGTCATCGACAGCCATGGCTAATCGGGAAGGAGGCGGCGGTGTGGAGATGAGGAAGAGGTGTTCCCACACATGGTGAGGGCAGAGCGGCTGGAGACTTTCCCACAGCCTGCCTAGGGTGTTTCTTTGTCCTCTTCTCCTGCAGAAGTACAAGCCCTTTTGGGGGAGGGAACAGGGCCTGTCAGAGCTCTGCCTGATGAGTTTCCTAATCTTGTCATGTAACACGGGGCCCTGTGGGTTTTCAGCCACACGGGGCCACGGGTATGAAATGTGGGCCTTCCAGGTTTGCGAGCAGAACCTCGGGGAGCCAGGCGTCCGTGCCGCGTCAGTGTTTGCTGACTGCCAAGGTGGGGGCAGGGGGGACAGCAGGAGTGGCAGAGCTGGGGGGACCTGGGTTTGAAGCTGGCATTGCCACTTCCCGTGTCTGAGACCTCGGCCAAGGGTCTTGACTGCTTTGAGCTACCACGTCCTTCGGTGCCACAGGGGCTTACGCTGTGAGGTTGGAACGCAGACTGGTGGGCACCTTGGATACTGGTTCTGCGAGTAGGGTCCCGGGTGTGGGTCTTAGGGGTCTGCAGTGGGCCCCAGAATCTGCCTGTGTAGCAAGAGCCCCACGTGAGCCCCAGGTGGACACTGTCCCGTGGGGTCGCAGCCCTTTGAGAAACAAGTCCTGAAAGCAGTTCCCTCGGTCCACAAGCATTTATTGAGCACCACCTGTGTGCCAGGCACAGGGGATCCACCAGGGAACAAGACAGAGACGGCCCATTCCTCACGGACAGCACGTCCGTACGGAGGGCTTGCTGCAGGTTCGCTCCTGCGGACCCACATGCTCGAATGAACGAGGGGGTGAACGAGGAATGGCGGCGTGAATTATGAACGCTCCCGATCTCATCGAGGGCTCTCCGCACCTTCTTCCAAATTCCTTCTAGCAATTCTGGCTGGATCGCAAAGCAATACTGAGACCTATCTGCACCAGTGTGGCCTCAGAGCTGAGCGCTGTGCCCGGCACATTTGTGACACTCAGTGAATATCTGATAAGTGGGTGAACGCCCGATGAGCGCAGGAACGGGCTCTGAGCTCCGGGGGCCGCCAGACACACTTGTTAGGTGGGCGACTGGGGCTCCATGGGGCTGTGCCTTCTTGCCAGGAACTTGGTTTGGAGAGGCTCTGGCGTGTGAGTATGGAGTTCTCTGTTCAACAGCACACTGTCCCCCAGGGCCATGGCTGTCCTCTCTGAGGACCACTGGTGACCTGTCATGGTCGGGTATCAAGAACTTGATGGTCACTCCTTGTCTTGGCCAACAGAACATCCCGCTTTGTTTTGACTGGGCAGGCCGCTTCGGTTTTCTGTGGGCGCCCCTGCTCCATGCCTGTGTGTACCCCCGTAAGCCATCTTCCTGGACCCCAGTGTTCTCTCGGCTCTGCTGGGCTCACCCGTCTTTGTTGGTGCAGCTGCACTGGGTTGGAGTCAGGCATCCTCCCGAGAGCTCGTCTGGAATCCTGTCTGAACTGGTGATACACGGCGCTGCCCGTGGGGGTTCCCGACCTGACCTGTGTGCAGGGTCTGCCGTGTGTCAGGCATGGAATGGGGTGCAGTCACCTGCCTGGTGTTACTTTACTCTCATGGTCAGACCTGAGGGGTTCAGGGTGGGGCAGGTGCACACTCGGGGGCGCAGGCCCCTGCCTGTGGAGGCTGGGCGCTTTCATGGGGACCAGGAGGAGCTCATCCTATTGGCGCTTCTGCTCTCCCACGCCGAGGCGCGAGGTACCTCACGTCTCTCCCTCAAGAGCAGAAGTGCCATGAGGACAGAGGCCTTGCTCTGTTTTGCTGAGAATCAGAAAAGGCTGATCAATGGCTAAAAGCACAACTCTGGAGCCAGAAGGTCTGTCTCTTCCAACTCCAGCTCTGCGATCTCCTCGCTGTGTGATATAGGCAAGTTACTTCACATCTCTGTGCCCCGGTTTCCCTAGCTCTAAAATGGGGACAGTACTCCTTAGGGTTGTCGTGAAGAGTGTAACGCCTGTCATACGAGAAGCACCCAGGATAGTGCCTGGCACAGAGTCGACTCAAAAACATGCTCGGTGTGCATATTAACGTTATTCTAATCATTGCTGTGTTATAAGGATATTATAAACAAGTACATAAAATAGGATAAATATTTTGGAGGTACGATTTACACATAGCCAAGTGTGTATAGCCTAAGTGTACAGCTTGGTAAGTTTTGATAAGTACAGACCCTGTAACCCACATCTTGATCCAATCAAGATCTAAAACATGCTCTTTACTCCGGAAAGTTCCTTCCTGCTCCTTTCAGTAAGTCCTCCTCACCTGGCCCTTAGAAGGCACTTCTTACATGAATGGGTGAATGAATGAATGAATGGGTGGGTGGGTGAATGAATGAATGGATGAATGAGATCCATTGTCCTTGATCCCAGGCCTCTCTAGGCTAGTTGCACTTGTGCTCATCCTTACACAACTTGACCAGCCATGGTGTAAATGTGTGCAATGGGAGTGCACAAAAGCAGAGAGGGCCCCCCCTGTGAAACCTGAAACATGCTGGAAAGACTCCGTGAAGGCGAGTTGGTACGAAAGAATCATGTCCTGTTGGGGCAGAGGGGACCAGGAGATCACACCCCAGTCTGGGTGGGTTCCCACTCCTGATTCCCCGTGGATCTGGGCCTCCACTCAGGGCGCAGGCCTGCACCCCCCGCCCCGGCACCTGCAGCATAGGGACCCCCTCCCCAGGGCCTCTCACCGCTGTTCTCCACACGTGTTCTCCCCAGGGAAACAGATCTGCCACTCAGAGTCCCAGACCTGCGAGAGGGGGAGGAGCTTGTTCTGTTGGTGGCTTTCATGGGGCCCAGGAGGCGGGGGGGGGGGGGGGGGCNGCCGGGGGGGGGGGGGGGGGGGGGGGGAGCTTCCGGGTCCCAGCCCCCACCACACAAACCACAGTCGGTCCTCGGTCTTTGTAATATATTAGATGCCTGTGATTTTGCTTAGATTTCTAAAGCTCACAAAGGAGAAGGAAAGTGGGAAAATGGGCCACGGTGCCATCTACTGCCCCCCACCAGAGACCTCACCAGTGGCGCACAGTGACATCGTGACCGGGGCTGTTCTCATTTTGGACTTCTTCTTTTTAAAAAATATATTTTATTGATTATACCATTACAGTTGTTGTTCTATTCCCCCCTTCATTCCCCTCCACCCTGCACGCCCCTCCCCCACCATTCCCCCCTTTAGTTTATGATCACGTGTCTCAAGTTCTTTAGATTCTATATTTCCCCTACTATTCTTGCCCTCCCCCTATCTATTTTCTACCTACTGTCTAGGCTATTTTCTGTACCTTCTCCCCCCTTCTCCTCCTCCCACTCCCCTGTTGCTAACCCTCCATGTGATCTTCATTTCCATGGTTCCACTCCTGATCTAGCTGTCCTCTTGGTTTGCTTTTGTTTAAGGTGGGGTTGTTAATAACGGTGAGTTTGCTGTCCTTTCTCTGTTCATATTTTTTATCTTCTTTTTCTTAGATAAGTCCCTTTAACATTTCCTATAATAAGGGCTTGGTGATGATGAACTCCTTGAACTTGATCTTATCTGAGAAGCACTTTATCTGCCCTTCCATTCTAAATGAGAGCTTTGCTGGATAGAGCAATCTTGGATGTAGGTCTTTGGACTTCTGACGCTGAGCTCCCAGTCTTTGCCCAAGGCCCCAGCCGGCGCTGCCCAGCCCTTGTGGTACCCATTTTGGGGTCCTGGGCGCACAGGGTGTCCAGCACATCCTGGTGCCTTGTCAGCGCCCTGGTGGTGCCCAGGTCCCGGCCCCGAGCAGGCCCTCACTGCTTCTCAGGGCACCTGCTGTGGTTTGGGTCTTCGTGCAGCTTTTCTCTCTCTGGGCCCCGGCAGGCCAGACGGAGCCGCTCCTTCCCTCTGGGGACATGGTAAAGTCGCCCTCTAGGCCACGGGGCCTTGTGGCCGGTCAGGTGAGGGGGCCATTTGCACTGGCTCAGGCTGACGTCATCCCGGGAAACGGTCAGCCCTGGCTGCCAGCCCGCCTGTCGCCTTTGTCCTGTTTTGTTTGTAATGTGGAGCGGGCTCCGGGAGGGCCTTGAGGTCTGTGGAGACAGGGTCCTCCTGCTGCCCTCTGAGAGCAGGGTGACGGTGACGCCATCCCTTTTCTCACCGAGGCACCACTGGTTGCAGGGCAGACCGCCTTCGGGGTCAGTTCCCACCTCTGCCACCTTCCTGCTGGGTGGCCGTGGGCAGGTTACTTGGCCCCTCGGTGCCTCAGGTTCTGCCTCTCCAAAAAGGGGCGGTGGGGCATCCCCTCCTAGGGCTGCTCTAGGTGGGGACACAGGCCCTGCGCATAAAACAGCTGAGCACTCGGACGGCCCACGGGGACGCCTGTGGCCGCTGATGTGGTTACGGAGGTGGCCATGGCTATTGTTATCAGGTGAGAGACGGTTCCTAATTTTTTTGCATTCTCCCCAGAATTGATTTAAGTCAACCTTACACACACACACACACACACACACACACACACACACACACACACACGTGCCCACTCGGATCTTCATGTATTTTAAATTGATGTGCCGAAGGTGGGTCATTTCCAAAATCTGCACTCTGGCTACGCGCTCTCAGCCTTTCAGTTTGCAAACCAGTGTTAGGGAATGGAGCTTCTCAAAAAATGCTGGTGCCCGGGCCCCCGCTTTCAAGAGACTGACATCATTGGTCTGGGCCTCTGTCCAGGAGGCTGGCGTTTTCAAAGCTGCCCTGGCGATTCCGAGGTGCCGCCAGGGCTGGGCACCGCCGAGCCAGGCGGCACAACAGAGAGAACAGAGCTTCAGAGAGAGACAGGCCCCGGATCAAATAGGACCGGGGTAGGACCAGATAGAACCGCTTCCCTCACCTCTCAGACCCTCGGCCTCCTTACCTGTCAGATGTTCTAAGAGGCTGCTAGGAGGGGCCTGAGGGATGTGAATGAGTGGATGAGTCCAAGGGTAGACATCTCACAGGTGTGTTCCCAGGACACCAGGGTGGGGCAGGGACCTCAGGACACTTGTCCAGCCAGCCATCCCTACCCTGGCTCCACCGAGGGTGCCAGTCACTGGTGTCCCCCCCCCACCCCCCTTCACTTGTCTGATTTGAGAGTTTCCCAGAATTCTCGTTTGCTGCGTTTGACATGTGGCTGGGTGTTCCATGGGTAAAGAATACCAGAGACAGTACATTGAAAAGCACTTGGTTAAACAATGATTTTAATGCAGGACTTAGCAGAGCCTCTTATTAGGCACATATACATTAGGAACCTCCAGAGATGGTCCTTGGCATCCAGGATGTCTCAGATCTCCACCCAGAGGCACGCTAGCGATGGGCTGGCTGACCCCAGCGGGGACGCCTCCCTGCCGTGAAGGCACGTGTCAGGTTGTCAGACATCCACGGTCAGAAGAGCTGGCTCTGGGGGTGGGGCACGTGCCTCCACACGGGTGGATTCAGTCGTATTCGTTCACTGCAGAATTGGCATCTCGCATAGCACACTTGTAACTGGGCCCAGCCCTTTCTCTTCTTCTAGACTTATATGTGTTGGCTTCCATTAAGGGACTCTGTTCTGCAACCTGCCTTTATAAAGTCAACATAGTTTATTCTCTCCTCTGTTTTTTTTTTGGGTGGAGAAGAAGGGACGTGTATAGATGTGTGTAGACATGTATAGATCATCCCAACGGGGCATTTGATGGGGCAGGCCAAAAGGGCCCCAAGATTCCAGCACAGGAGCCCTCCACTCTGGTCTGGGTGCCAGCCCCCCTTGTTCTGAGACGGGGCCTGGGGCTCAAGGATAGCCCGGACCCGGCCACGCTCCTGCAGCCCTTTGGGGCAGGCCTGGAGTCCAGGCCCCAACCCATCCCCAGTGTTCTGCTCCCGTCCACCCTGGCCAAGTAGCTTGCATGCTGTTTTTACAGCCCGAGCCTGATTGGCCTCCAGTTATTATTGAAATGAGTGGAGGTTTCCGGGAACAGAGCAAATCCATAGAGTTTAATTAATGAATGCCCCAGAGGGCTTGGCAGCTGCATTCCTGTGTTTACCACAGGCTTGGCTGGCTGGCACAAGTTCAGGAACTTGGGGGAGGGTGGGGCCCATCTCCCCGCCTACCCCAGCCCTCCTGGTAGAGAGCGTGTGTGTGTGTGTGTGTGTGTGTGTGTGTGAGAGAGAGAGAGAGAGAGAGAGAGAGAGAAGTCTCCCCCTCCCCCTTTATAGCCCTGTGGCTGCATGACTTTCTTAATTGGTTCAAAAAGTGCTAGCATTTTCAGCATTTTTTTTCAATTTGTTGAAATGAAACCGTCCCTCAGAGCCTCTGCACGTGGGAGTGAGCATCCCTGACACAGGCAGACCCGAGGAGGACTTTCGTCGGCAGCTCTGCCGTCCAGCACGTCACACCCAGTCGGGGCCCTGGGGTGAGCGGGAGAGCCGAGGCAGGCCTGCGAGGGAGCCCGAAGAGAGGAGGCCGAGAGCGCTTCGCGGCTTTGCCAGGCAGGCTCTGCCATGGTTGCGAAGCTCAGAGTTGGAGCCAGGTTTAAACCCCACTTCCGGCCCTCACCAGCTCGGTGTGCTGGGGCGGACAGCCAGCGTCTCTGACCCTCAGTCTCTCCTTAGGCAAGATGGAGATAATAATGGCGTATGTATATGTCTAGATTCACAGGCCTGAAGTAAAGACTAAATGAGCTCACCCAGGTAGAGCTCTTAGCAGAGTGTCTCACGGCAAACGCTCTGTAAATGTTAGTGATTATCATAATCACCGTCGCACACATTCCATCTGAGAGGTGTGACAGCTGAGTCCTGCAGAGATTCTCTGATGGCCAGAGGGTTGCATTACGATTGGATGTGTGTTTCTGACCACCCCCAGCCCCCCACCGCTCCCTCCACGCTGACACAGATCTGGGGGTCCCGGGCCCTTTGGGCCATTCTCTTGCATGCCCATCACTGCGCAGGTTCTACTGCTGCTCCTCCTGGTAACAGTGGCTGCTGGGTTTCCCCTCGGCATCCGCACTCTTGCAGCTTCCTTCCCGTTCTTAGAGTCTCGAGAATTGAATCGAAGCCAGATGTGTGACTAATTAACACCTCTTAAGTGGGGAAATAGGACATTTTAGTTGTCATTGAAGTGGCAGCCACCAGAAGAAGGTGATCCTGCCTCTCCCGTGGCTGTCTGGTGCATGTCAGCACCGGAAATGGACGGTGAACATGTTTCCTTCTCGACTGCCCTCTCAGGTCCCGTTGACACCACCTTCTGGGTCCCTGGGGAGAGCTACACAGCAGCCACCCCATGGCAGTTACTGAGTGCTGACTGTGCGCCGGGCTTCCCCAGGTGCTTCTCTCATGTGGGGCTTTTTATACCCTTACAGACGTCTTGTGAGGTGCGTGTTGTCCTCTGCCTTACAGTTTGGGGGACTGAGGCTTGGCGGGGGGTGAAATGCCCTGCCCAAGGTCACATGCCTGGGAGGCTATAGAATTGGCGTCTGGTGCGGGGCTTTGGACTTGAGCCCGTGAGCCTAACCATAATGCCACCCCAGAGCTCTAAGCTCTGCAGCTCACTGGAGCTCCGAGCTGGAAGCTTCCCTGGCCCTGTGTAGAGGAGGCGGAAGGGAGGGAGCTGATGGTCCTTATGAAGCGACTCTGGGCTTTATGTGCCAGATGGTACGGACCCTTTGCATATACTTCCATTTCATTCTCTCTTTTTATATACTCCCTTCTCTCTCTCCCCCTCCCTCTCTTCCCACCTCTCTCCCACACACACACACACACACACACACGCACGCACACACACCATTAGCATTATGGTCCTTGTGTTTTGAATAAAGAAATCAAGACTCAGAGATGTCAAGAGGCTTACCCCAGTTGCATAGCCAGTAAACATCAGCACTCACACCGGGGTCTGGAGGACTCGGAGTCCATTTTCTCCTCACACTGAGCCAGACTGTGGCATTTCTGGTCCTATCCCCTTGGAAGACAGGGACAGTGTGAGTCTGGGGCTCGGTGTCTTGGAAACAGCCCAAGACCAGGAGTCAGGGAGCTGGGAACTTAGTGCCGGTGTTCTGGCAGGACCCCGCGGTGGGGCCAGAGAAAATCCTGCCCCCACTTGGCCTCCGTTGTCCCATATGTGCTACGCGGGGCCGTCTCCCCGGTATCTGAGCCTCTTCCGCATACCAGCGTTTCGTGTGTGTCCTGATCATGGCAGAAGATGCCTGAGTGTGTGTCCCGGGGAAGACGAAGCTCGGGGCAGACCTGCAGACCTCTGCAAGAGGGCCTCTGGGGTATGGGGATGAAGTGCTGTCCTGGGTGTCTCCGAGGCAGAACCTAGACCAGTAATGGGACTTTCACCTCGTGGCAAACAAGAAAGTTTTCCCTAGACAGGTTCCATGGCTGGGATGCATTTGGAAGCTATAGGTATTTGGGGTTATACAGCCACTGCAGATGTTAGGGAATGTGAGGTGGAGAGTCTCCTGTCTCTGGTGGAAAGCAAGCAGATGCTGGATGCTCTAGATGCAAGGCAGAGTTAGAACAACCTCTCCCATACCTCTCAGCTCCATCATCCCATGATTCTGATGAAAGATAACAAGCTGGCGAGCCAGCAGCCGGGTACCAAATAGGTCTGCAGCCACCTGATGATGCTAAATGGCCGGCAGTGGCTCCCTGGGGTCGTCTGGGCTCAGTTCTGTGATTGATTATTGATGTCTGCCCTGGGCAAGGGGAAGGGTTTTGTTACTGACTTTCTACATTTTGCTGTTTTCCAAAGAGTACCGTGTTGTGCTTCGAACATGAAATCATTTCTGTATTTTTTAAAATCCAGGGACAGGAGGGCATCGATGGCAGCAGCCACCAGCTCCACACCCAGAGTTCTCGGCCCTACATCCCCAGGCCTGTGCAGTCTCTCTGTAAATGGCATCACTTCCACTCACGTCTTATTGGCTAGGGTGGGTCACGTGACAACACCTGCATTTAAGAAGGGTATCTGCCTCTTTTTCAGGGAGAAGCAATAAATATGTAAGCTTCAGAATACCGTCAGCTTGCCCTAGTCTCAGCGTGAACTTCACGTGTTTATCTGTAGAAAACGGGCCCACCGTTTCCTTCTCTGCAGCGTGAGCCACCCTTGGGAGTAACTCTGCTCTGGGTTCTTGGGTTTATCAAGGAGCCAAGTTGAACACCTTCCCATTACCAAGTGCAGCACAGTTTTTGATCCCGGCGTTTCCATTTATTCACTCACCTGGTGGTTCACCCTGGAGGCGGACTGCCAACCTGCCGTGGCGGGAAGAACCTTCAAACAACAGGGTTCCTTGGTGTGGCATTCAGAGTTTGTGAAGGAGGTGCCGGCCTGTGTCTCTCCAGCCCACTGAGGTGCTGCTGGGCAGACCTTGGGGCCTGGGCCACTCCAGGGGGGTGGGCAGCACTCGCCACGCGCCTGCGGTGAACCAGATGCTTGTCCACCGGAATCAGGGGATCTATGGCTATGGGCTGCCCAGGAGGGCTCTGCAGAGCCTGGGGAGCTGCATTGCCTTGGCTGGCCTGGGAATTCTACCCTGCCGGTTCCCCCCTCCGAGGAAAAGGAAAGCCTGGCTTCTGCGTGTGAGCACAGAGAAGCCAAGACCAGCCGCATCCCACCCTCCAGCCCCTGACAGGGAGGCAGTGCAGGAACAATTAATAAGGGGTCTAGGCGTCATCCTAAGGGGTCTCCTGAGCATTTGGGCTCATCCCTTCTTGGTTGGAAATTCTGGGGATGCTGCTCTGAAAACACTTGTAAAGTAAATGCTTATTGCCTGGTCTGCTTGGAGAGGCAATTGTGTAGCAAGGACGGGAGCTGAGGCCCCGTTGGTACGGCTCACCAGGGAGGGCCGCGGGACCCTGGAGGCTTGGCGGGTTGTGGCCTCCAGCCTTGCTCCCGTGAGGCGGAGCCTGAACAGAAGCAGCCCTCCCTGGGAACAGGGGAGGCCCTAGGAGGTGGGAGGAGGGACTGTGTGTGGTGTCCAGGTGAGGGCCTGCCAGACTGGCCTTGGGTCCTGGCTCTGCCACCTTCTGGCTGTGTGACCTTGGATCAGTCCCATGGCCCCTGTGAGCCGCAGTTTCCCCTTCCCCTTCAAAAATGGCATTGACATTCTGCAGTTGTCAAAGGTGTCACGGGGACTTGCTGGGACCATTCCTCTGTTCAGCAAATGCTTTTTGTGGGCCTACTGTGTGCTGCGGGGGTATGGCGTGACTGGGGATCAATCCCCTTCCAGGTCCACTCCAGTTGCTGGCAGACTTTAGTTTCTTGCAGGCTGAGGACTGGGGCTTGGGGCTGTCAGCTAGAGGCTGCCCGTACTTCCTTGCCATGGGGGCTTTCTCAGCGTGGCCCCATACTTTATCGGGACAGCAGGGACAGTCTCTAGCAGGGTGTCCAACCCTCAGCCCACGGGCTGCATGTGGCTCAGGATGGCCGTGAATGCGGCCCAACATAAAATCTTAAGTTCACTTAAAACATTATGAGGTCTTTTTGTTTTCATTAGTGTTTGTGTATTTACTATGCGGCCCAAGGCAGTTCCTCTCCATCCAGCGTGGCCCGGAGATGCCCACAGGTTGGATGCCCGGCAGAGCGAGTTGGCCAGCGGGGCAGAGTCTTCTGTGATGTGATGTGAGCACGGGGTGGCGTCCGTGCCCTGTGGGCCCAAAGCAAGTTGCAGGTCCTGGCCCCCTCAGGGGCAGGGGTCGCACAAGGCTGGGGCCGTGGTGGGGGTGTATGCCCCTCGGGGCTGTCTGACACATGCAGTGAGTCCAGACAAGTGGCCCCATGCTGGAGCGGCAGGGAGCAGTGGGTGGGGAGTAGGGGCCTAGCAGGACATGGCGAGGACTTCGGTGTCCATTCTGCATGCGATGGGCAGCCGTGGGAAGCTTTGGGCAGGTCATTAGTATATGACATTAGCTGTGTCTGCGTCTAAGCAAGCATTCCTAAGCAGTCATTGATGTTACTGACAGTCACCCCAGCTCCTGGCCAGGGTGTTGGCCAAGCACGTAAGGGAGGGAGGGAGTTAGGAGGGGCTGCAAAAACAGCTCTCGGGCTTTTCCTGGGTCTTGCCATGTGACCTGCCACAGGACGCTCACCCCTCGGAGCCCCCTCCCGTCATGAGACTGGACAGCAGGTGAGACACGGGGCCTGGCAGCTCTCCGGAGCAGGTCCTCAGCTTACCTGGAAGACCGAGACGTGAAACAGGCCATCGCCCCCCCGGCAGGTTGCCCCTGCAGTCTGGCTGCAGCCAGATCAGCCGCCGCGCAGACATCTGACAGGGAGCGCATTTCATTCGCCCACATTTTAACAGTGGTTCTGTTGATAGTGGGATCATGGGTGGTTTTTATTTTCTTACGACGTTTTATTGTCAGTGCGTCTATACCTTAAGGTCTAGGTCTGTATTTGTATTTCTCAGGGAAACATGTAACTTTTCTGATCAGAAAAAAAAAATTTTCAACCGCCAGGGCTTTGGGTGGGCCTACAGCTTTCTAACCCCCTGCCCCACCGTGTTTGGTAAAGCCAGTCGAGGAGCCGTGCCTCTCCCCGTATTTATTTTATTTTAAAAAGATGGTCCATCAAAGTGGATTTGTCCTCAAGCTGAATTCTCCAGTGGTTTGGATTTTCACTGCGAGTTCATGGGTCTGTCTGGCGTCTTCCAAGGCCTGGAGTTCCGTAGCTGTGAATCGGAGCCCTGGCTCCAGTCGTACTAGTCCCGGGGCCTCAGGCAAGCCTCCTTCTCTCTCACCAAGCCCCCGTCCCCGGGCTTTGACTGTGAACAACCACAGTCCTTGCCTCATAGGGACAGATGAGAGGAAAACACCATGGGGGTAAGCCACAAGGAGGCACTCCACAATCTGTGAAACACCACAGACATGGTTATTTGCTTGAGATTAAGAATTAATGAGCCGCACAGTCTCTATCAAGAGTTTCTGCAGGCAGACCTTTAACATCTGAAGTACCCCGTAATTCCACACTCCAGTCCCCGGTGGGCAGGGGGCGGGATGTGCTCTGTAGCAGCAGCCTCTGGTTGCCTAGCAACGGGAGCCCCATAGAGGTAGATGTTCTAATCTGTCAGAATGTTTCCCCCACTGAGATGGCGCCGATACCGAGAAGGAGAAAGCCAGCCGCATGCACCACCCCGTCCACCAGCCGCAGAATCCGATCCCTTCCCAGAGTCTTCTCACACCACGAGCAAGATTTCAGAGGCCACAAAAGGGCCGCGGAACTGGTTCTTTCACCACGGGGAGCGCGTGATCCCCATGAATTTTCAGCCCTGTCCCCACGGAAGCTGGCACCAGCTGCCATCTGGCCTGCAGTTCTGGCTTCGAAACGGTGTTTCGGGCTGTAGCTAGTGGTGGGGGGGTGGTGTTGTCAGTCTGGCAGCTCCTGTCCTTGAGCTTGGAACCCCCTCCCCCTCCAGGGGGCCGGGTCCTGGTCGCTGTCATCTGGGAGCAGTGTGCAGGCCCCAGGCCACAGGCGAGGCCTCCTGCCCTGTGCATCTGCAGCCAACGAGGAGGCGGGAGGAGAACGCCACCTTCATGCCGAAAGGGACTGAGTTTGCCAAACGTTGTTTGGAAATGAAGTCTGTCACTGTTTGAGGTGTTCAAATACTGTGTTATTTACTTACTTGTTGAGTTTTAGTTTTCAGTTATAGTTGGCATTCAGTGTTATTTTGTATTAGTTTCGGGCACATGGCATAGCGGCTGGACAACCGCGTGCTTGACTCAGTGGCGGGCGTCCACGTGTTTGAGAAACCCACGTTGAAATGGATTGCTGTTAAGTGCAGAGTTGGGTTTCTCCGGGGTTTCTCCTGGTGTAGCAGATTAAAACGCCGGCTGCCCAGCGTGGCCCACCCCCTGCTGGGCTGCCCTTCCTTTCCTCCTTCCCACCCTTCCTCTCCGTAAATCCTCGCCGGCTCTGAACATGAAACGCTGGTCTCTGCTCCTCTGGCTCCCGCTTCTCATCTGACAGATGGGGCTCCCACACCCAGGGACAGGGGGACAGCCGAGCCCTAGCTGCTATCTCACATCCCTGACAGATGCCAGCCAGCCCCACTTTCTGGGCACCTCGGCAGAGGCGGACATGAGCTTCCCACCCCTTGCCGTGGGGGCAAAGCTTTGAAAAACTAGGACAGCCTGGGTTTGGGATTAGACTGGACCAGGCTGATCCTGGCTCTGCGTGTATGTGCTGTGTGACCTTGGCCCAGTGAATTCACTTCTCTGAACCTCGCTTTCTTCCTCTGTAAAATGAAAGTGGTAATAATAGTGTCTACAGCCTAGGGTTTTTGAAGGAATTCATTGTGGATGTGTCTGCCTGGCATTTAAGAAACACAACTCTCATGCTCTCTCACTTTTTCTTTTTTTGTTTATTAGTAATATTAACTAGCTTTTTAAATGCTCTAAGGTTTTCTACATTTACCATTTTGCTGAACGATCCTTCTCCATGGAACATCTTTGCTTCCATCCTCCTCATCTTTGCTTCTTGGTGGTGTCCCCATCCTCCCGAGGCCAGCTCACACGCCTCCTCCTGCAGGTAGTCTTCCCTGCTTTGTCTCCCACTTGATAAACAATCTGCACCCACTCCTGTTACTTAGACTCTAGTAGTTTGCATACACATCCGGCTCCTCTGAGCTCCTTTACAGGGGCTGGCGTTCTCCTCGGTAAACTTTATACTGACTCCTGGCCCCTGGCTGCCCACTGGGTCCAGTTCAGTAGATGACATGCCCCAGGCCAGTGGATAAGCTCCTCCAGCAGTTCCAGGGTTTGACAAGACAGTGTGGACTTTGGGCTGGGGTCGTGGCCTCCCCCGTGAGGAGAATCAGATTCACCAGACCTAAACCAGGAACGTGTGTGGTCTTCACAGCAGCTGAGAGGATTGAGCAGGATTACAGTCCCCATTGTACAGACAAGAACAGTGAGGCCCTGTGAGACCGAGGGACACGCCCAGGGTCTCACGGCCAGGCAGGGGCAGAGGGAGCTTTGGAGTGCAGGCCTGCCTCTCCCTGGGGCCCACACTCCTCCAAACCTGCTTCCTGTCCTGGGAAGTCCTGAGCAAGCCTCACTCATCATTTGTAAGCCCTGACCCCACCAGGGTCCCCACGCAGCTGACTTTAGCATCTGACGATGTCTCATTGCAAAATGGAGAAAAGGAGCAAGGGGCATGACTTCTGACCTCAGGGGAAGACTCCCTTTCGCTCCCACAGTGCTTGACTGGCCTGCTTGTAATCCCCCTCGGCCGCCAAGAGCACCTCCTCCAGATCAGCCAGGAATCCATCCCTTCAGGACAGGCAGTGGGGTCCCCAGAGCCCCCTGACAGCCACAGGGCCCGCCCGAGGCCCCAGGCCTGGTGCCTGCGCCCTAATTATTGCTGGAAAGCATCCCTTGCCTGTCAGCAGGCTGCAGATGGGGAGCTAGAGGGAGAATAAGAAACGCCCCTGGCTCTTTCCCCCAGGGGGTGGACTGAGTTGAAAACCCACTAGACTGGAGGCGTCACAGAGTCGGAAAGCCCGGGGGGTGCCGGGTGGTGTTGGCCGGGACCCAGCTTTCACCCCATCACAGCGCAGGCTGCGGCGGTGGGTTATAAAGATGAGTCTCTGCTGAGGAGCCGCCCCTTGGGTAGTGACAGGGACCATGAGTCCCCCAAGGCTGCAGTGTGGCCCAGCCAGACTGAGTCTCTGCTGGTATGCCCCAGGGCCATGGCTGGGAGGGACTGGGCCTGGTGACCCTGGGCCTGCAGAAGCAGCCTCTGCAGTCCCCTCTGAACGCCACCGCCACTCGCTGAGTCACCTGCCCAGCCCCCTTCTGTCTCCAGGCCTCGGGTTTCTTGTTTCTAAAACGAGGTCCCAGCTCTGATGCACTCACTGGGAAACTCGGGGCTGGCGAACGGAGCCGTCTTCTGCCCCGGCGTTGTGCGGACGTGCACGTGTGTGTGGGTTTCTCTTTACAAATCGTGTGTTGAAAACCCCGTGGCACACTCAGAAGGTTACTTCTGCAGAAAGACCACTTTTCATGGCCTGTGGGGTCCTTTGTGGTAGGATCATCTCATCAGTGTCTGGTAGAATCTGATACTAGTACAAACAATAACGAACCAGGCATGGGCTCAGAGAGGTGAAGCGAGTTCCCGGAGGCCACACAGCCAGCATGTGGCAGAGCCAGGGCTCAAACCCAGGTCTGTCTGACCTCAGATCCACCAGGACACTGGGATTTCCACATCCCGGAACCTTTCCAAGGTGTGTTGCTCAAACAAATCCCTTGCCTGCGCTTCAGGCTTTTCCCAGGCTTGCCGCCAGGCCTCACCAACAGATCACCGAAATGTTATTTTATGATGACTACAGCCGGGGACAAGGGCGGCTCCCAGAGCCCGGCTTATGTCTGCTGTAGCCCTGGTTAGATCAGTGGAGGCGAGGAAGGTAACCACGGAAACAGAGTTGATCTGGGCTGCCTGGGTTTGGCGCCTGTGTGTCCCCAGGGGAGGTCACTTCCTTCTGACCCTGTTTCCCCACCTGGAAAATGTGGATACTGTGCTCCCCTCCCCCAACAGGAGCGGAACCTTGGAAGGCCTCAAGTTCGGTTTTCATGTTTGGAGATAAGAGTGACGAATGTACCCAGCAGAGGGTCTTGTGCAGAGACCGGCGGTGGCCTGGTCAGCATTCAAACATGAAAGAGAGCGGAGTGCAGCAGGGACTGTTTGGGGATCAAGGCGCTGTGTGAGCAGGGCGGCCTTGGCCCTGGCCTCCTGCCCCTGCCCTCACCTCTCACCCGGGCGGTCTCAGCAGTCTGCAGGGTGGAGTAAGCACTTCCCACCTTGTGTTCTCTATTCGTGTTTTCCTGTGGGAAGTTCAAGGTTTGAGGGAAGGGGCTGTCCCCCTCACCGCCTTCAGATCTTTGCTCCAGTGTCTCAGGAGAGAGACTCCCCCTGACCCTGGCCCTGACGCTGACCCTGTTTAGGATTGCAGGCCCCACCCCAGCCCCTGAACTCCTTGGCCCCTGCTTTGCTTTGTTTTCCTCCGAGGCTCGGACCACCGTGCGCCACAGTTTGTAATCCACCCTGTTCTCTGTTCTGTCCGTTTCCCCTCGATCGTCGCTTCCCCAGGGCAAGGACAACCCCCTGGTTCATAGTGTCTGCACATAGTAGGTGCTTAGATGAGAGAATGGAAGGAGAAAGGGCTTCCTATGTGCTAGGGCCTTTTACTCACTGCATGTAATTTGTGACAGCCTGGAGAGGTAGGTCCTCTTGTCCCCATTTCTATAGTTGAGGACATTGGAACTTGGCACCTTGGTCATTTAGTGCCTGGGGACCTTCATACTGTCCACAGCCTGGGCCATGGTCTTCCCTCCCTCCCTCCTTCCTCAGACATTCACTGGGCACCTATATGGCCCTGGGTGTGGCGGTGGGGAGAGGAACGGTGGGGAGAGGGACTTGAACCCACCCATGTCGCCCGAGCCCTTGGAGGCACTAAACCAGCATGGGGTGGGGGAGTCAGAGCTTTGGGAGAGTTCTGTGTAAGGACCGCATGCTCCACTGCGAGGGGGAGCCCTGGGGCCTGCAGGCGGGGCAGGGGTGCCTCATTAGACCAGGCAGGGACAGGCATCAGGCACAAGGTCGCAGCAGTGACATCACTTGTCACAGAACCACACGTAGTCCAGTGTCGCCGAAGCCAGAGGAGCAGCCAACAGAGCGGTGTCCTGGGGCGGGGGCTGCAAGTGACCACCAGCCAACAAGCTTGGACTTTGTCCAGCCAGCACTGGCCCCGGGAGAGGTGTCAGCCCAGGAGCTCCCAGCTCCCCTGGGTGTTTGTCCTTTGGAGCCTGGCAAAGGCGGGCGGTGGTGGGTGGGCCCAGCGGAGGTTTCTGCCCCACCCAGGGGTCTCCGTGCTGCCCTGTCTCACTCCCATCTCACTCCTGTAATTGCTGGGGTTAACCCTCCAGAAAGCAGCATTTAGGGCCAAGGTCTTATTTTCTGGAAGCCAAGGGGAGTCACTGCTGCAAGCATCCTTCCAATTCCTATGAATTCTGCCGGACCCTCTAAGGGAGGTCGACTGGCATGCTGGCGCTGCGGAGATCTGTGCCAGGAATTTGGAAAACACTCAATTACTCAAAGCTTCTAGTATCACGCTGCCTCTTTAGCTCTGTGTCTCCTGCTGGTTCCAGAGCCACCGAGAGGGGACTCTGACTCCTGAACCTTGTGACGAGTGCGCTCACTCCTTGAGCATCAACCGTGTGCCACGCCAAGCACTCAGTGCGTTGCACACTCGTAGATCACTAGCCTGTGCGCCCCCGGCCTCCGCGCTGGTCGTCGGGAAGGTCCTCTGCCATCGCTGCCATTCAGACAGGTGCCCAAGGCCACACGGGTTCTAAGTGACAGGGAGCCAGGATTGGAGCCGGGGTCTCTTTGACCCCAAGGCTGACCCGACACTCCTTTTCCTTGACTTCCTGCGACCCGCATGGTCTGCAGCTAACCTCCCAGCCCCTGGAGGTGCAGACGGGCATCAGGAAGGGGGCAGGCTGCACCTCGATTCTCTGAGGTGCTGGCTACCATCACCTGCTGAGACCCTGTTGCCCACCCCGCCCCAAACTCCCGCTCCAGCCCTGTTCCGGCTTAGCGCCCTTCAGCCGTCCGCCTTTCCCAGATGGGCCCTGGGGACCCTTGCCACATTCTCGGGCAGCGGTGGTGGCGGCAGCCTCTGTCCTCTTGCTGAAACTGGATGTTGGGGCTTATCCTGGTGGTCCCCCTCGCCCCACAAAGTCCTGCCAGTTTCAGCAACTTACGTTTTCCTCAAATGGGCGGGCTTCTCCATCCCTTTGCTGTGCCCTGACTCAGGCCCCGTGATCCGTCGGCCCGGCAGCAGAAGGGAGCCTGTGGGGAGCAGTACCAGTGGGTGGAAGAGGCTGGCTGGCGGCTGCTGCCTGGCAGTGGCAGTCCCCATTTTTACGGAGGGAGACATCTAGGCTCTGAGAACTTGCCCAAGTCACACAGCTCGTAAGAGCCGTGGCCAGGGACCCCGGGGGCTGTCTGAGCCCCAGATCTGTGCCCAGCTGAGGAGATGGCTAGGCCTCCAGGGCAGGACTGGGGAGGACATTCTCAGGGAGGCACTGCCTGCTCTGAGCTGCACTGTCCCCTGCTCCCTGGTCTGTCTCCCTGATGTCAGCCTCCTGGCCCCTTGGTGTCATGTAACAACAGGGAAACGGAATGCAGCCACAAGGCAGCGAACCCACCAGGTGGGCGCCCGACTGCACCTGTGGGACACTCGGCCCGGCTCTCACTGCAGCTGGGAGAATGGGAAGGGGCTGCACCACGTGCCGCTGCCCCTCCACCCTGGGCCAGACGACTGCCGGGCTCGCCTGGCAGGTGTGTTCTCGGTCTTTGTCCTCCTTTGGGAAACCACAAAAACCAAACATGCTCACGGGGACGTCCCACCCACGGCTTGCGGGCCACACGCAGCTCAGGGTGGCTACCAGCACAGCCCAACACCAAATCGTAAATCTACGTAGAACATTATGAGATCTTTTCTTGATATGTGTCACGATGTATTTAACATGTGGCCCAAGACAACTCTTCTTCTTCCAGTGTGGCCCAGAGACGCCAAAAGTTTGGACACCCCTGCTAGTTAGGGAAGAAAGACCATATATCAGAAGGAATAAAAGGAATAGAAGGAATAAAAGACCATAGATCAGAAGGAAGAAGACCATAGATCAGTGTCTCACCCCCTAGAAATTGTCCTTGTAACATGTCTATATTCCTTAAGATCTTTTGCATGTATATATAAAATATATACACACATATTAATATATCATAAATATAGACACAGATTAAATTACACATTTTTGCATATGTGCAAATAGACCAATAAAATGGAATTGCTCCAGGAACCCTTTGCACCGAGCTGTCCCCCATTTCCCTGTGATGAACTGACTTCCCGTGCCCGTGAAACGGACCCACAGCCTCACTTCCGCCGGCTGCACCAGGCTCCGGTTCCCAGGTTTGCACAGTCAGGCCCCCAAGGGTTCTGGATCTGTACGTTGTCTCCAGTCAGATTTTTGCCTTATAAATAGCACCACGGTAAACACCACCAGGCATCCATTTTCACGCACCCGCACCCTTGAAATCGCTTTCAGAAGCAGAGTCCCTGGGGCAGAGGCAAGGAGCCTTTGCCGTTTCGAGGCGACACTTGTTGCCACGGGGTTCCGGTTCATCACCAGCACTGTCTGCGTGGCCTGAGGGCTGTGTGTGCGACACTCGACCCCTCCCCCCCATCAGGCAGGCAGACCCCGGTGTAAGCACACATGCACGCACACACGCACGCACACGGGGGCGAGTTGCATGACTCGTCAGAGCCCCTGTTTTCCCCTGTGTGAAGTGGAACAGCTTTCTGTGGTCCCTCACCCACCATTCCGAAATCCACAGAGCTCTGGTTTGAGGCACAACTGCCCCGCACCAATTATGCGGATGTGAAGCAGTTGAGAGAGAGAGTTTGTCCTGTGTGGTGTGACGATCGCTCGTACGTATCCTCGTACGTATCGCTCCAGGAATGTTAGCACGTTCGCCTTTGGGGTGCCGCCCTACACCAGTATTTCCCCACTTCTTGTGTGTTTTTTCATTATGGGCGCCTAAAGGTCTTTGAGAACATTTTTTCTTGATTCCTTTCCATGAAATTTTAATGCCACGGCTACACTGTATGTACTGTATGCATTAAAAAGTAAGATTGTACCCACTGCCCTTCCAAGAGCCAATTTTCACTCCTATCAAGACTGCGTGACCCAGACCAGCAGTTCTCAAGTGCAGGAGACTTTGCCCCTCAGGGGAGAATTGGCTGTGGGCAGAGGCATTTTTGGTTATCAGGACTGGGAGGGGGGTTGCTGGGGGCATTGGTGGGTATAGACAGGGACGTTGCTAAACATCCTACAGGACTGCACGCCACGTGCTGTAGGGCTGGGGCTGGGGCACCCTGCTCCAGACCCCTCCGAGGCCACCTCCCAATATACATACACTGTGCCTGCCTCTTGCCTCTCTAAGATCCAAGAAGTCCCAGGTTCGAAATGCACCTGGCCCTGGGGTGGGATTGGGGCCAGTGATTCTGCAACACCAGAACCCACCTCGTAGGCTGGCAGGAAGGCCCTGTGGGGGCTGACACAGCGAAGCGTGTTGCTGGGCACCTGGCTGGGGTACACGCTCACCCAAGATGAGCCAGAAGGCCCTGTGCCAGCTTCCTCCAGTCCCCAGTGCCTGCTTGTTGCCCCCAAATTGAGAAGAGAGTCCTTTGGCAGCTGGACACCTCACCACACTTTTCAGCAGCCTTCAGGAGCCCGCACCGTCACAGGGTCTGAGTTCCAAGTCCCACCCAGGGAGTTCTGGCTCCCAGGATGCCCGGGCTCCTCCAGGCTGCGTGGCCCCAGCTCCTTCGAGACAGGTCCGTTGTTTTCTTTGTGGGCTGTACCAGGGCTCAGTGTCTGCCCAAACAGGTCTCTGGGCTCTGCCCGAGAGCCAGTCTCCACAGCCCGCTGATAAGCTGGCTCCCAGCGTGCTGGGGCCGCGCCCTGCACCCCAGAGCTCACGGTGTAGGTTCTGAGTGCTCTCACCAACTGGTGACCCAGGGAGGGCCACGTGATGAGTAGGCAGAAACACTGGAGATGGTAGTCCTGCCCCCGTGAAGAGTTAGCCAGAAAGATAGCATCCTCGCGGGCGTTTTCCAGGGCCTCTGGCTCACCAGGGCTGGGTTGTAGATTACAACAGGCGGCGCCCGGGGCCCTGGGCAGGGTCTTAGAACAAAGCCACAACCTGGGCGAGGCACCATGAGGAAACGGAGCCCTTGGCTCCCTCCCAGGTGATGGAATGTCGGCCCAACTGGTTTTGTGCCTTCACCAGGGCTGGGTATATCTGAACATGGGTGCCCCCTGCCCGTTGAGGGTAGTGGGCGTCCAGGCTCAGCCCTGGCCTCTTCCCTCCCAGGGAAGAGGCGCCCTGTTCGTGTAGGTGCTGAGCTCTCTTCTCCTCCCGGCCAGGGCTGCCCGCAGGCCACAGGCCCGCACACCGGCCCCTTCGCCTGTAAAGCAGGGCCCACATCTCCTGCTATGCCTCCCATGCAGGGCGACAGCACAGGGGCTGTCCAGCTCGCCACATGGTAGGGTCTCAACAGACAGGGTGTCACTTCCCCACCTCACCTTCCCCCAGTCTGTTCCCTCACCTGCACGGCTTTCTCTGTTCTCCCACGCCCGTCCCAATCTGACCCCCTTTTCAAGGCCTAGGCCCTGTGATATGCCCTTGATGAAGCTGTCACCTCCTCCTCGTCACCCTCTCTGGGGCCCAGGGGGACCTCAGGGACCTGGGGTTGGACACGTCTAGTAATCCTGGGGCCGAGAGTAAGTAAGGTGGTAGTTTAAGGGGGGGTTTCTGTGCCTGCTTTTGGGGAACTTACCTGCAACGGCTTTGACACCTTTCCACATCAGCACTTGAAAGTCTCCATTGTCTCATATGCAGCATTGTGTTCCCTTGAAGGGATAAACCAGGGCCACACACACCCTGTGGACAGGCACCTGTGACCACTCACAGTGCTATTTCGAACATCCCCGGGTGTGTGAATTTATATGTATACCTGCCTGTATGTGTGTGTATTTTATGCATGTGTTTTGTGCACGTGCATTTGTGTACTTGTGTATATTTATGTTGTGTATGTGTGTATTTGTGTTTGTGTATATGTAGCCATGTGCGTGTGTGTACTTGTACACACATTTTTGTGTGGGGGTGTGTGCATGCATGCTCATGTTTGTTTGTGTATGTGTCGTTTATATGTGCATGTGCATATTTGTGTGTGCATGTGTGTACATGTGTTTGTGCGTGCGGTTGTATGCATGTGCATGTGTGTTGGGTGTGCATGTGGACACGTGCTCCTGGTGTGTGTGCATGTTTGTGAGCCTGTGCTTTGTGAGCCTGTGTGTGTGCATGTTTGTGAGCCATGTGCAAGCACACATGCACTTTATGTATGTGTGCTATGTGGTTGTGCACATGTGGTTGTGTGCATGTGTTCCTGGTGTGCGTGCATGTTTATGAACCTGTGTTTGTGTGTAATTGTGTGCACGTGTGTTTTATGCATCATGTGGCTATGCACACATGTAGTTGTGTGCATTTATGTGTTTGTAATTATATGTACACATGTGTTTGGGTGTATCTGGGTTTGTGTCCATTTCTCTGCTGGGCAAACCACCAGACGGGGGGCTTGTGAAGCAGCGCTGAGACCCTGAAGTCCTAGCTACCACAGGTCATGGTGGAGATGGCAGCTGTATCCTGCCCTGGGGACATCCTGGAGATTTGGGGTCCTTAGGCAGTACGGGACATGGCCAGCTCCCTGCCTTCCCACCAGGTTCACGCTTGCGTGTTCAAGCCTGCAGTTTTGTCCCTGACTCGTTGAACCCTTGCCTGAAATAAACATGAGAGATGGGTGTTTGCACGTGTGACGTTTCAGAGAAGAGCAGCCACACTCGGCTCAGACTGTTTTTAGACTCAGAGATGCTGAGCCAGGCTGGGTGGGAGCAGGTCCCATGAAGTGAAGAAGCTGGAGACAGAAGATTATATACCTAGAGGGAGTCGTACTTTTTAAACGTGTTTTTATAAAATTGCTCACCAGGCCTCAAAAGACAAAAAGAAGTCGAAGAAAAGCTATGTCTGCCCCCCTGCCCTCCCCACCACCTCACAGTCCGTGTCTTCCTCTGACAGTCTGCACGTCTGCAGACGCTCACGCCACACTGCGTCGTCACAGGCACGAGCCACCTGCTGTTTCGCGTCTTGCTTTACGCACTTGGCAGTGCGTCTCGGAGGCCGTTCCCTAGCAGCACACACCGTCTGCCTCGCCACTTTGAGCAGATCCTTTCAGGAAATGAATAGCATTCCTCACGAAGGTTGTCCAGCATTTGGGTTCAGTATGTTTTTCAAAACCCCCAAGTCTCTTGGCTCATCCCAACCTTAGACCCACATGCCTCTTACTAATAGGACCTGAGACTTCAAGGGGAAGTTGAATTTGTCTGTTTTCACACAGTGTATTTCAGTCCTTCTAGAATGTTCTACACCCCTTCCCTTCCCCTGTGCGAAGGTTCTTGGGTATTTAGGAGATTGTCCTACTTTCCTGAACCAACCTCTCCTGTCTTGCATCTTAAAAAAAAAAAATCACAGTTGCCAGTCCACTGACATTGTTGTCAGCAGGCTGAATGCAGTGCTTTAGAAAAGATGGTTCATTTTAAAGGTAATGTAAACTAAATGTTATGGTCACGTGGAAAAACAGGCAGTCCTGTGATATAGCAAGAGAGTTTGGATAAATAGCAGTGTTGTTCACAGGCATTAGAGAGGGGGTCCTTTATGGGGTTGTTCGTTCACTCACTCCTTCACTCGCTCATGCATTCAGTCCACCTGTTGAGTGTCGGTTGTTCCACGGAGGCTGTCTTGTAACTGGGCACCGGGGTTTGAGGGTGAACGGACCCCACTGCCTGCCCTCAGGGAGCTTGCAGTTCGGAGGGGACAGTCCAGCCAGCACCAAGCTCAGCCCGGCACAGGAGGCCCTCCGGTGGGCTGAGCTCTGTGGGGCCCCGTGGGGAGGCCGCGTTCAGCCGTGCAAGGAGCCAGTCAGGAGAGGCTTCCTGCAGGAGCTGGTGCCCCAGCGGCGGCCAGCCGCTGACGGATCGCACCAGGAAGCGTCCCAGAGGGGAGCTGCCTGGGTGGCACCACTAATGGGGGTTGTAGAGGGAGGGGCTGGGTAGCAGGCCGTGGACTCCGAGCCCACGCCTGGGTTTGAAGCAGGCTCTCTCACTCCCTCGTGAGGTCCTTGGCGAGTCCCTCCGCCTCTCGGCGCCTCAGGCTTCTTATCTGGAAAGTGGGGGTGACCATGGTAGCTGCCGCCGAGGGCTGTTGGGACGACTAAATGGGAGACCTGGGGCACAGTCAGTGCCGTGTGTGTCTGATGCTGTTGTCGTTGAATTTCTCGGAGCCTCTGCTGCCTCGTCTGCGAAATGGGGGTGTTAATAGTCTCTACTGCGGGGATTAAACGAGGTTGCCCACGGAAGGAATTTGATGTGGCGCCGGGCACAGGCAGTGCTGCTGGAGTGCTCGAGGTCATTACTATTTTCGACGCCTCCCTGCTCACCTCTGACACCCGGAACGCAGGCCCCAGGCTGCCTGCTGGGCTCCGGGAGTCCGGGGGACTCTGCCCCCAAGGGTTATAGGAGCCCGGGCCCCCACCCAGCTGTCGTTTCTGTTTATAGCTTCTGAGGCCATGGGCAGAGCCTTGCTCTGGAGCCTCGTTGGGTACTCCCGACAGAAACGGAACATGCCTCCCGAGGACCAGCTGCACACGTGTGTCCCTGTCCCTTGGGGCGATGCACTTGTCCTGTGGAGACAGTGTGTCGCTGCCAGAGTGTCGCTGTGCAGCCTAGGTGTGCAGGGGGGCGGCTCAGCCCTGGAGGGCGACAGGCCTGGGGGGGGGAGCTGCGGCCCAGTTCACTGTCTGGCGTGACCTGCCCCTGGGTGCCCTGGGGAGGGGAGCAGCGGCCTGGTGCCCAGGTCAAGGGAGATGCTTGTGGATCTGGTTTAGGCAGCTCCTTTGTCCTCGGCTGAAAGGCGCGACTGTTGGCCTCCTTCGGGTACAGTGTCAAAGTGTCTGCTGGTCACGTGTTCCGGGAACTAAACAGTAGCTCATCTCCCCCAGGTCAGCTGGCATCTCCTGGGCACTCACTACGTGCCTTCCCTGTACAGCTCTCACCAGAGGTCGGAGGGAGTTCTCCCACCACCCCTGTGCATCCTCTCTCCCCCTTTTACAGGTGGGAGAATCGGGGGGTCGGCGGGATTCAGTCACAGTTAGCAAAAAGCAGAGCTGGGTTTGCCGTGTTGGGTCGGGGGATGGAGCCCAGGAGAGGGTGTGCTCCTGTGGGCGGAGCCACAGCCCAGGTGGGCCCGTCCCGCCCCTCGTCCTGGGGCTCCCACGCACATCCACCTCTTCATCTCTCTCGCCCGTGTGTCCCTCTCTGGGCCTGGCGCTGCGCGTTTCTCGGTCCTGGTCGTGTTCTCTAGGTTTCTGTCTTGCCCTGTCTTGGCTCTTGATGCTTCTCTCTGCCTTCGTTTGCCGCTGCCTCGCCTTCACCGCTCTCCTCTCCTCTCCTCCCTCCACCTCAAGTGTGCTGCCGGTCTCAGGTGACCCCAAGACCTTCCTTCAGGATGCCCATGGCATGTCCTGAGTCCATGGGCAACCACTCCAGCCAAGTGACAAGCCTGGACCCTGAGCTATGCCCCTATCCAAGCCAACACACACAGCCATATCTGGCCACACCTGGCCACACCTGCACTGTTCTTAGATCCCGTTGAGAGGGTTTAGCGGCTGCTGGCCCACCCACCTTCCCTGGAAAGCATCCCACCCCTGCCACTGGGTTAGGGCAGGGGCAAGGCCTGGCTGGTGCAATGGTTTGAGGTGGCATTATGGGCTGCCCAGAAGCCCACTGACGGCCCTGACCCCTACTAGCTGAGACCCAAGTTCACAGGAAAGGGTACTGGGGAGTGTCTGCTGGCAGCTTTGGGAGAGGGGTCTGCCCAGCCCCAGTCCCCATCCATGTCCATTTCCTTCTGGCCTGACCTCCTCTGCTCCCCTCCCCCCTCTTTTCCCTTTCATTCCCTCCCTTCCTTTCTTCCTATTTACTGGCCCTTATGCTTAGTAAATAGGCTTAGTTACTTACACTTACTAAGTACTGAAGCTTAGTCTGGTACTGTGACCGAGCACGGGGAGTACAGAGGTGACGAAGCTCAGCTCTCTCCTCTTGGACGGGGTGTACACGGGGAGGGACGGCTCCCAGCAAGTCATGCAAGGGATTTAGAACCACCCCTGGGGTCAGGGCTCTGAGAGACAGGGCTCCGACCGAGGTCCTGGGCACAGCAGACAGGCGGGGGAGGGGGGAGGGGGCGAGGAGAGTGGGTACGACCTGGGGCCCTGCAGGCTGCAGTTTCTCATCAGAAGATGGGAGCCGGGGTTTGTGGGCTATGGGGTGAGTGTGATAAGCTGGGGACTCAGTCTCTCCTTGGCCTCCCAGACCTCTCCTTTTCCGCTTCCTGGGCCTGAGACCCCCCATCGACGGACACGCCTAGGCACCTGGATTCTGGGCCTGGCCAGGCACCCCTGCGCCTTCCTGGCTCTCGGTTTTCTGTCTGTGACGTGGTCATGGAGGATCCCACGGAGCTCTTCTTGTCAAGCCAGAGCCAGGAGAACGCTGCGGCTTTAGGAGCTCAAGGCTGGATATCAGGCAAACTGGGTTCAAACCCCAGCTCCCCCACTTTCTAACTCTGTGACCGTGGGCATGTCAGGCTGCGTGCGGCTCAGAGCCTCAGTCTCCTCCCCTGTAAGATGGGTCTGTGACAAGTCCTACTGCAGTGGACTGCTGAGAGCATTAGAAGGCCAAGTGCATGGTGCAGCAGTCGGTGCTACCCTTCCACGTCTTCATTACCATTATCTCTCAGTCCTTGTGCAGGTTTGACCCGACAGGGGGCGGGAAGGTGCAGCACGCCCCCGGTGGCGCTGAGACAGCAGGGTGACCGCGCCAGCCCGGGCCCCATGACCTCAGAGCTCCCTGCACAGCTGGGGGTGTAGAGTTGCGGGGTGGGTGGGGGTGCACGTCTTGAATTGCTCGGAATTGCCCTGTCAGCTGTGGGCCACCAGGCGCTGCCCTGACTCAGGGTTCTTTCTTAGGCAGATGTGTCAGACACCCCAGAATACACGCAGGCATCACAGCTTCTCCTCTCCCTGCCCCCTCGCCAGCTAAGGGGAGCTAAGGAGTTCATACCCACTCACTGCACAAAAGTTATTTTCAGAAGCATGCCCTTCCAGCAAATACTTCTTCCACAGTCACTGCAGACCAGGCGGTGGATGAGTCCGCCAACAGCCTGTCTAAAGACTTCAGGGCAGCGGTCGGCAAACAGCCCATGGGCCCAGTGCAGCCAGCCCCCGTCTGCACATAAAGTTTTACCGGAACACAGCCCCACACACTCCCATGCTGCTCGCGCTGCTTTCTGGGTAACGATGGCCGAGTGGAGGGTTCGGGACAGAGGCCGGGTGGCTCACAAGGCCCCAGGTATTTCCCGTCTGGCCCTTCACAGAGAAAGCTTGCAGAGGGTGATACCGATGAGCAAGTAGTGACCTCCTTCTGGCTTGTTCCTCACTGTGACGTGTACGAGAGGATGGCACCGGAGGTGGGACTGGATTTAATTTTCCCGTCTGATTATTTTGAGGTACAAAATTACAAGTGTGAGCACTAAGTACAACCAGCATCAGTAACGAAAAGACAGCCCGTCGTCACCTTGGCACAGACGGCGCCGTGGGCAGTTGTGTACCCAGTGGTTGTGGGACTCTGGGGAGGTTTCCCTGAACAAACACACAGGTACATACATGTGTCTGCTTTTATAAGGCTGGTATCCCAACACACATGCTGTTTCAGTGCCACTTTTTAAAAGGTGTTTGCTCGTATAAGGCAGGCATCTTTTGGGGACAGTTGGTGCTCTCTCGGAACACGGCGGCTCTGGGCTGTGTTCACCCCAGTGCGTGACTGTACCACATTGTATTTCCCCAGTGCCCACCTCCTAGGCCTTTAGGTCACGGTCATGTCCTGTATTTTGCCATGGGAACCAACACTGCAGGGAGCGTCCATGTTTGTAGATCTTGGCAAGTGGGTCTCATGATTTTCTTGAGATAAACTTTGGAATGAAAACTGCTGAGTCGAGGGTTTGCATGCTTTAAATTTCGGGACGAGTCACGGCTTGTTGAAACACGGCGTCTGGTAGCCTGGTCTCCCGGGCTGGGTGCTACAGAGTTGTCATGGTTCTGGGCTGGGGTGGCCCTGTTCGGCGGCCAGACAGGGGCCCAGAGTCTCCCTCCGCTGTAGCTCCCGGCTTGGTGAACTGGTCCTTGCAAGTGGTTTTCAAACCCGCAAAGTTCTTGAGGTGTTTCAGAGCATTTCCTCACCCGAGCCTCTTGAAGCTTCCTGAATAAAGTTGGGGCAGGTGGCTGTTGGGTGTCTGGGAGCAGTGCTGAGACAGGAGCCCCAAAACCTGGGTCCCAGGCCCCCCAGCACTGCCTGCCACTCGCCCACGAGAGCTGCATAGCACTTCCTGTTTCTGTGCCTCAGTTTCTCACCTGGAAAGGGAGGCCTCCAAGGGCCTTTGTGGACCTGAGTGATCAGACGTGGTGACCCTCTGGGACAGTGTCAGCTGAAATGCAGATTGGGGACATCCAATAAAATGCATGTCAAAAGAGGCCAGCACACGGCCCAGACGGCAACCGTTTGGACACGCATGCCCCCACGGTGGTTCAGTTCACCCTGTGTTCTCAGACTCCCGTGTGGGCAGCCACTGGCCTGCAGACAGTGAGAGCTTTTGTAGCCTGTGAGGTGAGGCCGAATTGGAAGAACGTGCTGTAAAGCAAATTTTAAAAATCTGGCCTTTAGGAAGCTTTTAGAAGAGTTTGCGGCCTTTTTGTGTGTGTGGTTGGTCTTGGGGCATTGTAGCCCTGGGTGCGAAGCCCAAGACTGCTGCTGGGAGGTGCGGCCGGTGTGAGGAGACGTGACTGATTTGCAGTCCACACAGGTGACCAGACCACTGACTGGGAAGGTGCTGAGAAGCAGCCTGCTTCCTTCAGCCTCGTGTATAAGGTGAATTCCCTTAGGTTATCCTGACCCCCGAATCCCTGCAAACTGGGAAGTCTATGGGCAAGAGTAGTGACTGAGATGGCATTCACCTAAAGCCTTCACACCTGCTTTGTCTGGACACTGAGGCACAGAGACGTTAAGTAACTTTCCCAAGCTCACACAGCCGCGTGTGCTGGAGCCTGGACTCCAGTGCAGGCGTTGTGGCCCCAGAAGCAGTACCCACACCCCAGGGCGGACTGGAAAGACACTGGTCAGTCACGGTTGTGACGACGTGGGGAGGGCCACAGCAGAGCAGTCCCGCAGGGCTTCCCGCAGCAGGGCAGGGTTCTGTGTGTGTACTGTTCAGTGTGGTGGCCATGTGTGGCCTTTGCAATGAAGCTTCTGCCACTGAGGAATTGAATCTTAGTATTTGAACAATTTTCAAATTTTATTTATTTATTTTTAGAGAGAGGGGAAGGGAAAGAGAGAGGGAAACATGTGTGGTTGCCTCTTGCATGTTCCCCACTGGGGACCTGGCCTGCAACCCAGGCATGTGCCCTGACCGAGAATTGAACCAGCGACACTTTGGTTCATAGGCCGGTACTCAATCCACTGAGCCACACCAGCCAGGGCTTAGTAGTTTAACATTTTAATTAATTTAAACTAAATTTAAATAGGCACACGTGGCTAGCTGCTACCATATTGGACAGCACAGATTTAAAGACTTGAGGCCTAGGAGACAGGGTAGGGATGGGAGTTGGGGAGGCGCTGAGCTGGACTTAGCTGGGGGACAGTTCAGGGAAGGCTTCCTGGAGGAAGAGCCATCAAAGCTGAAATCTGAATCGCAGACAGGAAGTGGGGCTGCTCAGCAGGACTGGAGGTGAGGGAGAATGGACCAAGGAATATGAAGGGAGGAAAGGCTGGAGCAGCTAATGGGAGGGTCTAGCGGGGGCTGGGGGCAGAGAAAGGACGGGGGACCCTGGGGAAGAGGCACTGAAGGAGCCCCACTAATGAAGGTCCCACAGGCCATCTTTCAGGTATTTGAAGCTTTACCCTGAGGGACCCCACAGGCTCAGGTTTCGGTTTTGGAAAGTGTAATGTGTGGAAAATATATGTGATGGGGCCAGAGGTGAGGGAGGCTGGACGGAATGTTCTGGAAGGAGACTTTGCAGGACTGGGGCACAGGGGTGAGGGTGACAGAGGAGCCAGGGATACTTTCCTCTGATCCCGAGTCTGGCGTCTGGTGTAGGCAGCGGAGGGAGAAGGCACCCACCCACCCCTGCTTGTGGGATTTCCGGGGGACTGTATGTAGTTCCGCAAGGCACAAGGCGAAAGATATGTAAATAGCTTGGTGGACCCTGGCACAAGTTAAATGCTCTGCAGACAAGATGCTGGCTGGTCATTAGGGGGGAAGTGTGGCAGCCATGGGAACCCGGCGTGGGGTGCGCATGGGGCCTGCCAGAGTGATAAGTCCTGGGAGCATTGAAGGTGGAGAGAGGGTTGGCCTGGCTGCAGTGCAGGGCAGAGCTGGGCACTGAGGAGGGTCGGGGCCTGGCCAGCAGGACCCTGTGGGCTGGCGAGGGGACCCCTTTGTCCTGGTTTGCCCAGCTTCAGCACTGCCAACCCTGCGTCCTGTGACATCTTGGGCAAACCTGGATGGTTGGTCATGCTAGTGCCCAGTGGGGACATCTGGACCCGCCCCTGAAGGCAGGTGGGAGCGTGGGCAGCTCGAGGAGGGGGTGGGGGTGATACGTTTCTGCCCACATCAGCTGGAACCAGGTTCTAAGCATTTCCTCCAAGAGTAACCTCTTGTCTGGCTTGCCCTTTCAGGATCAGCTGAAACAGTGTTTCACCAGGCGGCCCCCCGAGGCCAAGGACACAGACACCCTCGTACAGGAAGCGGACAGCCAGTATGGGACGTGGACGGACCAGCACCAGAGTGGGGAGAGGTAGGCGGGTCGAGCGGGGCTCCTGGCTGCGGGGCATCTGGGCGGTGGTCAGTGTTCTGTATTCCTGGAGCTTGCTTCGTCCATAATTGCAGGAGTAAAGCGGAAATTCTTGTTGTAAAGAGGAAATTGAGAAAGCATTGAAAGATAATACTGAATGATACTTGAACTACCCACAGAGGCAGAAAGCGGATTAGTGGTCGGCAGGGGCCGGAGCACAGGGCCAGTGGGGAGTGACCGCTGAACAGGTGCCGGGGTCCCTTCTGGGGTGACGAAGGCGCTCTCGACCCACGCAGTGGTGGTGGGTGCCCAGCATTGTAAAAACGTGCTGTCTCACTAACGGTAACTTTTATGTCACGTGTATTTTACCACATTAAAAATACCATAAAGAACACGAAAGCCACCAGTCATCTCAGCACACAGACATAACCTTCATGAGTGGTTTTTGTCTTTCTAGACTTTGCTTGGTGTCCCTCTGTGTGTGTTTGTAAGTGTTGGAATACGTGGCTGTACGGGCCACATCTGCCTTCAGGGCTGCCACCGTTAACGGCCGTGGGGCAGTGGAGGGCAGCCCGGGCTCAGGAGGCAGGCTGGTCTGGAATCCCAGCTCCACCCTCAAGGGCTGTGGGATAGCCCACCCTATTCTCTCCCTGGGTCTCCGATCCCCCAGCCCTTACTGGGGCCTGGGATCCCCCCCAGGGGTGGGGCGCGGAAGGCACCCCCTCCTGTCTCCCAGAGGCACTGCAGCGCCCCCTGCCTGACCATCTAGGAAGCCGCTGTGCTCCCAGCCCTTAGGTCGCAGCGCCATCTGCTGCTACCTCGATGGTATTTCTTCTTTTTTGTGGATTTGGCTCAATCCCACCCCATGCGGGAAGGCCCTGCCTGTTTCCAGTGATCCGATCATCCCAGAGCTGACAAAGGCACCAGCACCCCTGGGTTGAAGGTTCTGCTTGAGGGTGCAGTGGGGGGAGGGTGTCTTTCAGGACAGACCCTCCCATGAGGGAGGTGGTGGCTGGTGCGCCCACACACCTTCGTCAGGGTAAGGCTTTCCTGTGCTCTTGACTTGGGGGTCTTTCTTATGGGCAGGGAGAGCCTTTTCAATGTAACAGCCTGATTTACTCACAAGTTTTCTATTTTACGTGATTCCCGTTACCCAAGGGGGTACGTGGGTCTATTGTCGCGGGAAGAGATTCCAGAAGGGTAAGAAGGTAGAGGAGGTGGATTCTAGAGTCAGTGCTTCCTCTTTGGGAAAGCTGCCTCACGTGTCTGCCCCTCCGGATCCTCATCTTCAGCGAGGCTCCTACTTAACTTCCTGAGGTTAACCCTCCCGTCCCACACCCGTCCCAGTGTTCTGGGGGCACGTGATCAGCGCCTGGCTGTGCACCCAAAACGTTTCCCCACTGGGGAGTCCCGTCTAGTTCCCTGGAGTGTAGAGCGCTGCCCGCCCCGCCCCTTCTTCTTCCCCCGCCTCCTGCGCGCGACACTCCGGGCTCTGAAGCAGCCTGTCTGACCGGCCACCTTCCCCTCCGTCCCTCCTTCCAGCGTGGGCCCCGAGTCCCCTTCCCCGGACAGCAGCGCCGCGTCGGCACGGAAGCAGCCCTCCAGCAGCCGCTTGTCCTCGCTGTCTTCCCACACGGAGGCCACCTCCACCGGGGACCAGCAAGACTGCTCCCGGGACCGGCGGAGCACCAGCGTGGACCGCTCCAGCACCGACCTCGAGTCCACAGATGGGACAGAGGGGCCTCCCGCTCCAGACACTGGCTCTGCGAGGACAGTGGACGACTTCTCCTTCATTGATGTACGTTCGTCATTGGGAGCTTGTGCTGGAGACAGTCGTTTCCTCTTAAAGGGGTGCTCTAGCGCCTCCTGGTGCACCGCCCCTTTCAGGGACAGCATGTGTGTGCTGGGCACCCACTGGTGGGTACAGAGGGCACAGTCTGAGGTGGGACTGTTGTCTGCACGTGGCTTGTACCTGCCACACGCCTGCTGTGTGTCCTGGGGCAAATGCTTTCACGTTCCTGAGCCTCTGCCTCCTCACCCACTTCCAACCAGCATAGTGGGCTCTGCAGCCTCAAATACAACTGTGTGGGTTCAAGTTTAACCTGGTCCTAGCCCAGGACTACTAGGTGAGCGGGAAGTGCGACGCCACCCCACTGGGCGTTCTCCCAGCAGTCTGCTTAGTGAGAGGGGCCCCCAGTGCCAGGGCACCCAGGCCTCTCTGTAAATTGGCGGCAGTGGTTCTAAGAAGGGGAGAGCCCCCAGGGGTTCGTAGCCCTTGTGTGGTCCCCAGGGACAGCCCTGAGGACTCAGCTTTTCCAGGTTCCCAGCAGAGGCACCCTCCAGGATGCCAGCTGCCCAGGTCCTACTGCCTCCCTTTCCAGCCCCTTCCAGTCCCGCACGCACCCTCTTCCCTCCCCTCCCCGCACCGAGGGCAGCCCCACCTGCAGGTGCCAGGCAGATTTCCCTTGTCATTTGCTGAGACACGGAGGTCTTTTTATTTTATTTTATTTTATTTATTTATCTCTAGAGAGGAGGGGAAAGAGAGAAATATCAATGTATGGTTGCCTCTTGTGAGTCCCCTGCTAGGAACTGGCCTGCAACCCAGGCATGTGCCCTGGCTGGGAATTGAACCGTGATTGTGTGGTTCACAGACCCGCGCTCAATCCACTGAGCTACACCAGCCAGGGTTGAGACACGGAGGTCTTATTATCCTCCTTCCGTGACAAGAAGGCTGCCCTCCCACCCTCCTGAAGGTGCATCCCCTAAATGCCACAGAAACTAAAGGGACCGCCCTCTTGGCAGTAAAGCCTCAAGCCCATACTTGTAGGGACGGCCACCTGGCTTCCCCCAGAGGAAGGTGACCACTGCTTTGGGAGCAGGGCTTCCTCCAGGGCCCCCAAGGGACTCCCCTCCTTAAGTATGATCAGGGCATCTCGCCAGCACCTCTGAGTAAGGACAGAGATGGGGGAAGACACGAGTTCACCCTCCATGGGGGCCCCCACTGTGTAAACACGGACTCGGTGTGGGTGATGAGGATCAGGTGGTGCATTCGGTTATCTATCCAACAAAGGTCTGTGGCGCTCCTGCTGTGTACTGAGCATTGTTCTAGCTTATGGGCTCCTGGGATGCCACCAGGAGGGAAAGACAGTCCCATTGTGTGCCCGCTGCGTGCCAGAGACAGGACCTCAGTCATCACCCTCGTGGTGTGTTTTATGGAGAAAGTTTGGCTGGGGATGTTAGGTTACTATTAAAATGCAGAAATGCCGGCCCACGTGCCACGTGAATAGGATCCCGTGTGTCGGAGAAGCTACCCATGCCTCTCTCTTGAGTGGTATCCTCAGCGAACAGTTCCTCACTTTTTCCCCCTCTTCCTCCTGCTGCTCCCAAAGCAAACCTCAGTCCTCGACTCAAGTGCCCTCAAGACCCGGGTGCAGCTCAGCAAGAGAAGCCGCCGCCGGGCTCCCATCTCGCACTCCCTCCGGCGCAGCCGGCTGAGCGAGTCAGAGAGCAGGTCTCCGCTGGAAGAGGAGGCCGACAGCACGTGGATGTTCAAGGACTCGACAGGTACGCCCCTCGAGGGGCCTCCACGGTGCCGTAGTGAACAGCGGGAAGGGTGGGGGTTAAGCACTGGAAGACCTTTCTGAGTCGAAGGCTGTAGGGGATTAGAACATAATTACCCAGGAAACTGTGATCTCTTATTCTACACAGCTCATTACAAACTAAGTAAAAAAATTTTTTTTGAGGAATGATACATTAATTGGAGCTCTGCAGTTTGCAAAGGACAAAGCCACAACTTACTAGGGTTTCCTGATTTCTGCTCTTATCCCTACTAAATCCATCCTACATACTGTTCAGGTCTGTTTGCTGGTCTTTTGCTAGATGCTCGAGCTGAAAGATCCGCTTCTGTATTATTTGTCTTGTTTGCCTTCTAATAAATGATGGACAGCTACACATTGTCCTCTAAGGATTTCTATGGCTGCATTTTGTATCAGATCTTAAGCTGAATTTTAAAGGGCAGGTAGAAGTTGGCCCGGGAAGGGTAGTCTGGGCAGCATGTTAACGGATGGAAGGGCAGGGGTGTGGAAAGGACATTCTATTTTTTTCTTTCATTTTTTAAAATATATTTTATTGATTATGCCATTGTAGTTGTCCTATTTCCCCCCTTCATTCCCCTCCACCCTGTACACCCCTCCCCCACCATTCCTCCCCTTTCGTTCATATCCATGTGTCACAAGTTCTTTAGAGTCTATATTTCCCATGCTATTCTTGTCCTCCCACCTATTTTCTACCTACTGTCTATGCTACTTAGTCTCTGTACCTTCTCCCCCCTTCTTCTCCTCCCACTCCCCTGTTGCTAACCCTCCATGTGATCTCCATTTCTGTGGTTCCGCTCCTGGTCTAGCTGTCCTCTTAGATTGCTTTTGTTTTAGGTGTGGTTGTTAATAACTGTGAGTTTGCTGTCCTTTCTCTGTTCATATTTTTTATCTTCTTTTTCTTGGCTAAGTCCTTTTTACATTTCATATAATAAGGGCTTGGTGATGATGAACTCCTTGAACTTGACCTTATCTGAGAAGCACTTTATCTGCCCTTCTATTCTAAATGAGAGCTTTGCTGGATAAAGCAATCTTGGATGCAGGTCCTTGCCTTTCATGAGTTGGAATACTTCCTTCCAGCTCCTTCTTGCCTGTAAGATCTCTTTAAGAAATCAGCTGACAGTCTGATGGGAAGTCCTTTGTAGGTGACTGTCCCCTTATCTATTGCTGCTTCTAGGATTCTCTCCTTCATTTTAACCTTGGCTAATGTATGATGTGCCTTGGTGTGTTCCTTCTTGTGTGTGTGGTATGGCCTCTCCCCGGGGTTTGGTCCTCCCTCTGCGGTTCTGGCAGGAGCTGCGCTGAGAAAGTAGGCGGGGCCACCTCGTGGGAAGCTGTGGTGCATGGCCAAGGGGCTAGACATTATCTGTAGATAGAGATTCACGGAAGAGTTTTAAGAACCAAAATCTTTTCTTGTAATGGAAACCACAGCAGATGACCCCACCCCCTGCTCCCGCTGCCCTGTGCTTCACACATGGCCTGTAGTCTCTCAAAAGCTTCTGCAGGGACTTTGCTTACTCTCCATGCTCACGGCCAATGGCAAGCAGTCAGACCAGGCTCAGAGCCAAGCGAGGGGTGTGGTTTCTGAGGGGCGTGGCTCCTGAGGCGTGGCTTCTGACCTGACATCTATAGGCTAAGAGTTCTCTCTCCCTTCTCCCTTCTGTTACTCAAGGAAATGTTTAAATGCCTTGAGTAAGACTTCTCTCTGTACACTGTCCTGGTTTTTCTGAGCTGAATTGCATGGAGGTGTTGGAGCAAGTATGGAGGTGTTGGAGCAAGTATGGAGGTGTTGCAGCAAGTAAAGACCACAGTGGTGACGAAAGTACACAGTCACCCCTAAAAGTATAAAATTACCGCCCCACCCCCACCCCACCACTGGAATGTGGCAGCAGCCTCCCCATTCCTCGCAGCCTCAAGGAACCAGCCAGGTGCTGGGGAAGGCCTGGGGTGCACTTTCTGGACACACCCCAGTTTCCTGCTTGGCCTGGAGCCCTGGAGCACTGGGCTTCGCCCCTGCCCCGCCCCCCTCACTGTGCCCAGTCCCATGTCCTGTTCCCAGGAGGGTGGAACACCTCACCCTCGCTCCTGGAGGAGCGGGGACCTGCTGTCTGTCTCCCAGAAGTCTCGCCTGCGAGGTGGAGCGTGACAGTGGGGTTCGTTCCCAGAAAAGGGGCCTTGGGGTGAAGGCAGGTGGCTTCCTGGTTTGACCCTGGGCAGCCCTTCCATAGACAGAAGGCCCCCTCCCCACTCTCCCTGAGAGCTTGGCCCCACTCGCCAGCTGCCTAAGGCACTTCTGTCTCCTTTCCTGCCTCAACCGGAGAGGCTCTTCTGTTTCCCTGACGGGGGATGAGCCAGGAGCCCAGGCTGCCTGTGCCCAGTCCCAGCAGGAAGTCCGTCCCATTTTGCCTTTCTGTCGCCATCTTTGGGCAAGAGCTGTGCCAAAGAAAGTGCGCCCCCGAGTCCATTCTCACCTGTAAAATGGCCCAGCCACACCTCTCTTGGAGCCCCTGTGAGGACCGCGTGGGGGTCCGTGCACAAAGGATCTGGGACCCCCGGCTCCCTACCTGGTGGCTTCCAGTGACCTCAGTGCCCTGTTCTTTGCAACAGAAGAGAAATCCCCCAGGAGAGAAGAGTCCGATGACGAGGAGCGGCCACCCAGGACCGAGGGGACGCCCGTCAGCCACCCCCAGAGGATGCCGGTGTTTCCGGGTGTAGACCCGGCAGCGCTGAAGGTACAACCACACGCCCAGAGCGCCTCTCGACCGGCAGCAGAGGACAGGAAGGACAGGCCCCGCAACCCCGGCTCTTGCTCTCCCTCCTTCCTTCCCTACTCAGTCCCTTCCTTCCTCCATTCCTCCCTCGTTTTTGAAGTAGTTTGACTCACAAGCAGTTGTGAAATTACTCCAGATCCCCTGGCCCAGCTTGTCCCCATGCTGACACCTCGCACGACACCACGGTGTGTGATCAAACCCAGGACACTGGCCTTGGCGCAGGGCCGGGAGCTGGACTCCTGTGCCTTTCCCCGCGGCCCTGTGTTTCTTCCTGTCCCCAAGTCTGATGCTCAGTGAGGCCTCCTGGCTGAGCTCTGACGTCCTCTTCTGTCAAGGGGCTGATGATCATTCACTGTGGGCGTCAGGCCCGGTGCTGGGTGTCAGGGGACCAGGAGGGAATAAATGCAGCCCGAGGTCCTTGAGTCCAGTCTGCTAGGGACGGTACCCACGTCAGGTGATCATTTCCAAAGGACGCGGGAAGTCTGCCCCAGAGCCACACTGCCCACTCTCCAATCTGGAATCCCAGCTGGACCATGGAGTCCCAGGGCAGGGCAGGGCGGCCCCCCTCCTCCCCTCCCCAGGGCCACCAATCATCTCTCACGGTCCTGGGAGCAGTGGTGCTTAATTTGGGTGAGGGAGGGGACCCTCTTGCCCCCATCCTGGACCGGGCACTGTGCACTTGCATACGCACCCCGTGCCCCGAGCGACGCTGCACGAGGCAGCCCCTTCCTCCCGTTTGACTGGAGAGGAAGTGGAGGTGAAGGTGGCCGGGCTGTCTGTGGGGTTTCTCCCCTCGACACTGGGTGCCAGCCGGGAAGCCCCCTGGCGGGGCCGTGGGCGTGCCACTCCTTTAGTGGACACGGGTTCTGCTTTCCATGTCATTTCTCACAACAAGAGAAAGCCAACATACAGCAGAGACGCACGCTTATCCCTCTAATTGGCTTTACAGGCCTTGACACGTGAAGGTCTCACAGCCGCTATCATTGGCCAGCAGCTTTCTGGCTTTATTTTTTTTTTTTAAGTGTGGGAGCAATGACACCTCAGGAGGCAGCCTAACCCAGGAGGCAGCGGAAGGCCTTGCCTCCAGGAGGGGGTGCCTCTGTGGGTGCCCCGAGTACCTCCCGAGGCCCCTGAACACAGGCCAGAGCCCCCGCGCTCTGTGAGGACAAGGCACTGACCATTCACACTGACACAAGCTCCCTGGGCCACTGGCAGCCCCCTCTGCTCTGGTGGCCCTCGGCCGAGGGCGACGCTCAGCATTTGTCAGCAATCGGAGGAAGTTGCCTGGCTCTGGAAAGCGCCCTGAAGTCAGAGGTGGGAAGACTAGGGGCCTCCCCAGTTCTTGAAAACTGTGAGACTTTGGGCAAAGTGCTCGACCTTTGGCCTTAGGGCTTCTCCCCCGTAAAACGGGGAAACCTGTGTCATGTAACTCATGCCTGGTGGCGTCCAAACGCTGGGTACTCTGTGCTGTCAGGAGGATGGGGTGGGGGGGTGGCAGGGCGTGGCCTCCTTTGCTGTGGCTGTCCCCCGCCTGAGTCAGAGACAAAGGCTGCCCTCCACCATCACACACACATGGTCCCCCAAGGGAACTCTGCGGATGCCATTCTGAGTCACTCCATTCCCAGCATGCCCCCCACCGATGGGTGGAAACCCACCCTGCCCTTCTCCTGTGGGAATCGGATTGTAAAAACTGGAATTCGTTCCAATGGAGGCAGGAGCGAGGGGCTGAATGGAGGTAAGCCTCTCCTGGTAGCGTCTCCCCCCCGAGGCTCTCAGAAGCTAAAGGAGATGGGCTGTCTCGTGCCGAGGACACTACACACGGTGGCTTTTCAGCCACAGGCAATTTGTGTGTACTTTTGGCGCTGCCTTGTTGATGCACCGAGTGGTCACGCTCGGGCAGCAAGGCTGACCTCTGACGTTTCTTACCCTCCCAGGTCAGGCGGCATCCCCCCTGCCCCTGTGTTTCCTGCCTGCGGGGCCCGCATGTCACCATGCAGTGACAGTGTCACGGGACGGGGCCCTTCCCCACCCTACAGGTGGTCACAGACTAGGCTCTCTTCCCTCCCCAGGCTCAGCTGCAGAAGAGGCCAGAGGTGGACAGTCCCAGCGAGTCGCCCGGCTGGGCCCCGCAGTCCAAGACCCCCAAGTCCCCCTTCCAGCTGGGCAGTCGTGTGCTGCCCACCAGTGTGGAGAAGGACGAGAGGTGAGGGGTCTTGGGGACGAGGGCCCCTCCGCTCCCAGGTTCCGGGTGCACTTCTTGGGGGTGAGGGGAGAGGGAGAGAGTTATACTGAGGAATTGTCTCTCGGGAGTTTGGAGGTGGGCAAGGCCAAGACGTGCAGAGCAGGCCGCAGGCTGGATGGAGACCCGGGAGGCTCTGATGTTGCAGCTCGGGTCTCAGAGGCGGTCTGCTGGCCCAATCCTTTCTTCTTCGGGGAGGTCGGTCTTATTCTGTTAAGGCTCCCACCTGTTGGATAGGCCCACCGGGCTGTGGAGGGTCACCTGCTTGGCTCGGAGTCCCCGTGTTCAAATGCTAATCTCATCTGAAAGGGAGAGAGCTGCACAGACACACCTAGGGTGACGTCTGACCCCGTAGCTGGACTCCACGGCCCGGCCCGGCCGACACACAGCGTTAACCGCCGCAGGCATTCCCAGGGGTAGAGAGATGGAGGGATGGTTGGATGCTCGGGTGACAGATGGTCGGATGGACAGAAATAATTTTATGTGAGCGTGACTTTAGAGCTGCGGATTATGTCACAGAGTGGACGTGCCAGGGTTCATTTCACATCCCATTGCGGGGTGCGTGGACTGATGGCTGTTTCCTGCTCGTCCGTCACGCTGGCATGGGCTCATCTGTCTCCTGGAGTGCCCTGCTCAGCATCTTCCTTGGCACAGCAGGGGGACAGCTGGGTGCCCCCCAACGCTTCCTGCAAGGTGCGCTCGGTCTCGCTCACGCTTGACTCTCACTGGCTGTGTGGTTTCAGGTCTGAGGAGCCCTCACCCCAGTGGCTGAAGGAGCTGAAATCCAAGAAGAGGCAAAGCCTGTATGAGAATCAGGCTTGACCAGGTACAAAGGGGTCGGGGGGGGGGGGGGCTGGGCGGAGCCTGCGATTCGAGGAGTTAGCGGAGGCGGGTGGAGGGCCAGGGTCAGAGGCTTGGGATGGCATGCCCCAGGACAGGGAAGGAAAGCCGTGGGCCTGGGTGTTGGGGGTTCCTGACAGAGCCTGGCAACAGTCCGTTCCCTCTTAGGGGTGAAAACACCACTGGGCCACCTGGGTGGCGGGGGCGAGGAACCAGGCAGCCGGGGCCCTGGTGGGCCCCTCTCACTCCGTCTCTGTCTCCTGTTTATAGAGAGAGGACAGCACATCCAAGAGCAGCGCAGTCCACAAGGCGCCTAATCTCTGCATTTGTATTCTACCCACATGACTAGGAGACAGTGTGGGAAAGAAAGATTTAAAAAGCCAATGACCAGAGATGCCGTGGTGGAGGGCCCAGACCACTGAGCATCTTGCCCCTCAGTTTCCCCATCTGTGGAGGGGGTAGCAGCACCCAGAGGGCCCCGTGGTCCCAAGGGCTCACTGGGGCAGCCCCGCACGTGCTTCCTGTGAGGCCCGGGCGGGGACCACCCTGTCCACACTCCAGAAGCATCGGCTCTGACGTGAGCTGTGCCTGAGAGCCCCGCCCCTTGTCCACAAACCTGGAATCCAGACAGACAGCAAGGAGTCCGTGCCGTTTAGATCGTTCCCCCCACTCAACAGGAACACGTGTGCGTCACACTACAGGCACATGCTGTGCTTGGTCATGCGGGCATCACATATGTTACATGATACATCCACATATAGGTGTGCATGTTTGTGCATCACCAGCTCCAAAAAAGCTCCCACTCCTGCGGTAAATCTGTGCTGGACGGTTCTGGATAAGGGGTCGGAGCCTGCGTTTACTCTGTGTTTAGGGCTGTGTGCGTGGTATCGCAGTCAAGCCTCCGTAATCCATTGGAGGACACTGAGGCTGGAGCCCTGGCCAGTCTCTAGATGTCACACTCATTCCATGGCCTCCAGCCGCCCGCCACCTTCCTCACCCCACCCCTCAGAAGACAAACCAGCAGCAACGAAAAGCCCACGTGGTCCTTCCCAGCCCATGGCTGGGGGGCGGCCAGCGTGGGGAATGCCACAGAAGGTTCGAAGGCTCGGTGGTAGAGAGAGACTGGGCCACCTGCCCCCTATTGATGGGACTTTTCCTTCCTCTCCAGACAGGGTCACTGCCACATGTAATGAACAGAAGCCTTAACTGTCACAACCCCCAAGACGAGGCCACGCTGCTGCCGTTCCTGCCCGCACAATGGTTCCCTGCCGGGGCCCTTCCGGTGGTCCAAGGTGCCACACCGCACCACTCCACAGGCGCCCCCGGACCGGGGTGGAAAGGCCAGTCCTCCTCAGCACCCACTCGTCTCCCTGGACAGCGCTTCGGCCTGGGAGAGAAGCCAGGCCACCCAGAAACACCCACGCTGGTGGTTGGGGGTGGGGGTTACGTAAAAAACGTGGGTCTTCCCACTCAGCAGCAGCTCCAGGTATGCGGGTGTCAGGCTGGATCGTCTCCCAAGGTTCTGGACAACACCGGAGTCGCCAAGGCCCCTCTTTCCCCCACCCCAGGGCAGGTCTTGTCCAAGAGGACTTTGGTCTCCTGCTCAAATTGTGTGCAAGGCAGTTCCCTGGGGCCGGGGGCGTTCCATGACTTTTTGGCGAGTTCCATCTCTCTCTCGAAGGATCAGCAGCTCCGAGGCTCAAACGTGCCCACCCTTATAGTTAGCCTTCCAGTGGGGTTCCGTGCGCAGTGGCCCTCTTGTGTCGTGTGTCACCTCTGTTTGCTTCAGAAGGTGACAGAGCAATAATCAGCCAACCCCCTCTTGAAGTTTGCTATGTATGTATGTTTTTATGGTAACGAGCGGGAGGAGAGAGGTGGGGCTGCTTTGCCGGAAGCATCTGATCATCTCAGGTTATCTGACCCCTGTCCAGGCGTCTTCAAAACTCCAGCGGTTCGCATATCGGCTCCTGGTTTCTCTTCTTTCCGCGCTCTGATTTCTGTGGAGCAACCTTTGTCCCTTGACCTCAAGGGCTCATACACCGCAGCCCAAACGGCAGTGCCTTTCCCACCCTGCGCGTCTTTTTCTCCAGAGCTGTGTTTGAATGCCCCCCGAGCTGCGGGTGCAGAGATCCTGTCCACGTCGGCCTTGGAACACATCCCTACGAGGTTCTTTTGTTTCTTCTCGCCTCTTCCTCTACCAACCCCCGCTGAGCTCCCCTGACCACGTGCTCTTTTTAGGGCCACATAAAGGAAGGCGGGGTCGTGCCGAAAGCTCTTCTCTGGAGGGGGCTTCTCTCCAGAGCCCCCGTCCCTGCCAGACGAGGGGGACTCTGGACAGAAGTGCTAGATCCTAGGTAATGATGTGTAAGGTTTGCCTCGCCTTTTTCTCCCCTTGCTGTCTCTACCCTGTCCTTTTTTGGAAATCCTCAGCACCAGCCTTTTCCACCTGTGAAGCCCAAGGCCCCAACACACATCCCAGAAATGCCTGGCTGGCCACCTGCCATGCCTGGAGTTGCCATACACTTTGTGCCAATCTTACCTGGGAGACGCCCACCGGTGAGAAGGATGCTCAGGCAGTTCGTGGGGCCACCTGTGATTGCTGAGGGGCCCTGGGGCTCAGTTTCCTAATGGGTGCATGCACAGCGCTGGCTAGATGTGGAAGTGGGGGGCACACACGTGCCCCTCACCCCTGCAACTTCCCAAAAGGTGCGAGTCTTTCATAAATTCATGGTTTACCCATGGCGTCCAAGACTCCCTTCTTCCCGCCACCTCTCCAAGAGTCTCTGTTTGTCTGCCCACCTTCCTTTGTCCATCATCTCCCTTTCCCACCACTTTCCTCTCTTGGAGGGCCGGGCGGGCGTTGGGGCGGAGAGGAGTCTCGTTTCTCCCGCCTTTGCCTGGAGAGTGGCCGGGCGTCAGCACCACGGACAGGGACGGGAGCCGCCCTCCCTGAGTCCTGCGGCCCCGCTTGGACCGCTTACTGATGGGCACTGGTCGGACCCTGTCACCCCCCCCCCCCAGCCTGGTGCACCTGGAAGCGCCCCCTGCATCTGTGTCTGGAGGGCGGGCCTCACTCTGTAATAGTTGTGTTCTCTTCATTCCCTAAGTAAGGGGTTGATCACTTCTCTCTGGCCACTTGGGGATTTCCTGGCTCCAGGAACTGCTTCAGTTGCCTTTTGTGGTTATTTGTTTAAGGCCCATTTCTTGTTTTATAACAGTGGATGTGGTGGCCCTGCAGGTCCGTAGTCCCCTATAGGACACTGCTGGTGTCCTGACTTCCTTTCGTGGCCGCTGCTTTCTTTGTCTTTCTGGAGTGGGAAGGGCCCCTTGGCATCCTCTCAGGCTGCCTTAGGAAATGACCTGTTCTCTCTGGCGAGTGTACCGGTGCTCACCGCGCACAGCTCTCCATTCTGAACGAGTCTTGTTTCAGCCCAAGTTGATCCGGCAGGAAAGAAAAACACTCGGCAATGAGATTGACCTGGAGCTCTTTTGCCTAACCATCCCCCTCGCCCCCCCCCCCGAAACAAATCTTGACTGGAAATTAAGAGCCAGTTAATTCCTTGGAGATGAAGACATACAAAGTCCGCCCCTTTACACTGACTAGAGCAAGCCCTAAACATCCTCCTTGCTTTCCTTCACCTCTGGCAGCCTCACCCCCCCACCCCAGGGCAGATGACCACGGTAGATGGCTTCCCCATGCAGGTTCCCTGCCAGCCCGGTGTGGCGAGGTCAGGAGGGATGGACGGTGCCCAGAGCCTTTGCAGAGAGCTGGGCCGGGGGCACGGGCTTCTCCCCTTCCAAAACTGGGCAAGCTCTTCAGGACAAAGCACGGGTTTGCCTGCTAGTTTCTCAAGTTAGCCTGGAGTCATCTTTGGAAACCTGTCTCCTTTTAAACGAACTTAATATGCCTTAATCATCTGTATGCAATCTAGTCCCCTGTCCTCTGACCTGCCTCCTCTGGGCCTTTGGCTCTCCTCCAATGAGGGTCTTACACAGAAAGCGCATGGCGATGGTGTATGGTCTCTGCTCGCCCCTCACCCTGTCTGTCTGTCTCTCTCCCCCTCCCTCCACCCACTCACACACACCCTTGGCACGTCAGCATTTTGACAGAGGATCTTTTGATAAGCCTGTATCTTTTTCCCTCCAGTAGACCCCCTTCGTGGTCTCTTGCCCAGGGAAACAGAGGCCGCTGGCCTGTGAACGCCCCTGGCAAGGCCTCAGGAAGCAGTTTTGCAGAAGACTGCCCGGTGCCACCGGGGAACTTCTGGGACAGGATGAGCCTCCCGGTGTTTGGATGGTGACCTGCCATTCTCGGGTTGTCTAGGACTTGGGGGACAGACAGTCAGTTGGGGGTGTTGTCCAGAGGGACAAGCCGAGTCATGTGGTTCCGGACAAATGCGTTTTCTCTTGTGCATCCCGGGAAGTGAGGCCAGCCCTAGGCGTCAGCCTGAGACCCTAAACCTTACAGGTTGTGCGAGGGATTTCAACCCCCCTTGGCGTGACTTCCTAAAGGAGAGACCTCAGCCACCCCAGCCGGGTGCTGGTCGCTGCCCTGTCCACACACACACTTTCAGTCTTCCCATCACGGCGCCCGGGTTTCCCCAGGAGCTGGGTGTCATCGAAAAGCCCAAAGTCCACAGGTGTGTGCTCGGGTCACCTGCACTAAACGCTCCCTTTCGGGGTCTCCGTCCCGCGTGGAAGACAGCGTCCACCCAAGGAGAGGGCTCTCGAGCCTGCCCCGCCCTCACCAGTCTCTGCGTCTCCCCCCCCAGTCCCCGTGGTCCCTCCCACAAAGCCCTGTGCCCTAATACAGGCAGCTAGATGACTCAGTTTGTATGAACTAGCATTTCCAGATGAGCCTGAGCGGAGGTGGGGAGGCGGGAGAAAAGCGCTCTCTAGTGGAGAATACTGCCCCCCGCACCCCACAGTGAAGCTGTGGCAAGTCACCTCAGGGAGGGAGGGACCACCTCCTCTCTCGTTGTGCCTTTCCTCCTCCTCCACGTGTTAAATTGGCGGAGCCAACACCCAGGGGCATCACAATGCCAGGGGTCAGAGGGACAACAATTAGGTAGACGGAGCCACGTGATGCGGGCTGGACCCGCTGGACCCCTGGCAGGGGCTCTCCCTGGGGCTCCACTCCCGTAGGGAGCTGTGCATCCCGAACTCCGTGCTGAGAAGCCAGGAGGAGCATCCTTGTTTGGATTCCCAGCCAGTGAGGTTGTGGGGATGGAGCCCTTTGGCATGAATGTGCATGCCCTTAGCCAGTCTGTATGCCTGTCTCTCCCTTTGCCCCCTCCTCCCCTCTCGAGGTGTCTTGCTTTTGCCTGGGTTGGTCCCTGCAGGGAGCGGGACAGAAAAGCCAGGTTCCGGAAAGTCGGCCTGAGGTTTCTGGCAAGGTACCCTCTGAGTCCCTCCCCCCACCCTCCCAGGCTCTCCTGCAATAGCTGCCCTGTAGCTGGTGCCTCGAAGTCTTCCACGAATCAGACAGACACTTTTCTGACCGTCTCTGGTGGCGCCACACCCGCTCAGAAATACGCCATCGTCCAAGAAGTATTTCAGCTTTCTGATGGCCTTATTCCACATGGCCTTACCGATCCTGTAAATAGGGGACTCACGGAAGGGACGTCCTGTGTTATGGAAGGTGTTTCGTACCACGCTGTTCCTTCAGGCACACCAATATTCTGCAAGTCGTCACTCCCTCTGGGATTTTGATCCCCAGATGCTTTGTAAGGCGGGGGGATGGGGATATTTCTGCATATACTGTATATTTTCCTGGCCTTCCTGCTGGGTCCCTTCATCGGGTATGGACTCACAACAGAGAAGGGACCAGAGGCTGTGTGCAGGGCAGTTCAGCCTCCCGCCTGCTGGGACTCGTGCGGACTGAGAGCGCCCCAGCCCTGGCAGTTGGGCGCGGAGGGCAGGCCGGCGGCACTTTATCCAATCCCGGAGAGAACCTCGAGTCACGTGACTGAGACTTCACCTAGAAAAATGCCTATATTTTTAGCGTTGAAACCACGGGGCTCCCTGGACCTCCCAGAGTATTGGGCGTCGACAAGTGCTTTTATATTTTGTAACGGCAAAGAGGTTTCACGCGCACATCAAGAGCAGCTGGGGACCTAGTCGACTGCCACGAAACCAGATGACCTCTGCATGTACAGAGACGTTGCATTCGCACTCTGGAAATAGCAAATAAAGCTTTGATGCAAGTTGCGTTGGAGATGCTGGTGTGCCGGTGTGCAAGCGAACGGGCTCCTGTGCAAGCCGCCGTCACCCGCGGGGTCGGTCTCTGGTCTGGGCTGAGCTGGGCTCCAGGCAGCGGGAGGGGGTGGCTGGGGTCCCGGGAGAGGGGCCTGTGGGCACAGAGCAGGCTTCCCGCTCAGGGTGGTATAGAGCCCTCATTCGGCTGCATCCTGGCCATGGGGTCTCTCTGAGCATTGGTTCTCTAAAATGGGGGTGGGATAGCGACACTGGCGGGCAAGACTTCTGGACAGTGGTTCTCACGGGTTGATGGCGCTTCCCCGACGACATCTGGCAACAGACACTTTGTTGCCGTGAGGAGGGCAAGGAATGCTGTTCAACATCCCACAATGCACTGGGTGGGCTGGCCCCGGGCGGCGGCAGCGGCAGTGCCGAGGCTGGGAACCCTGGGTGAAGGAAATGCAGCAGTGCTGGGCGCATAGTAGGTCCTCGCGATGCTAGAGGATCTGAAGGGAGGGAGTCACGTTCTCACATAGGCTGTCCCCACCTCTGTCTCCCCCTTTCCATCCACAGCAGGTGGTGGCTGCCTCCCAAGTTAAGGGGCAAAGCCAACTCGGCCCCCATGACACACCCACCCCAGGAAGGCCCCCCCGACCTCGGTCCAAACTGTCCGTGACGGGCAGATGCTCCGTGAACAAAAGTAGGAAAGTGATCGGCTGTGCCGAGAGGGCTTTGCTTCCGTGACCCGTCAATGACCCGAGTAGAGAGGTGGCCGTTTCCTGAAGAGGTGACCGTCCGCGGTCTGAGCCCTCTGTGACTCACCCAAGGCTACAACAGACCCACCTGTCACCCAGCGTCGTAGCAACATCTCAGAGGTGTGAGGTGACCGGTTTTAGGCAGAGTTGAGGATTTTCGCCAAAAATAGCAACAAAAAACCCTGGGGCTTAACAGTTCACTTCCTGTTCCTCAGTTTGTTCGTGCATTAATCAGTATTAAAGGCCTGTCACGGGCCAGCTGGCACCGCTAGACACTTAAATGCATGGCTGTACTTCTTCAGTCATAAATAAGGGGGCAGTCGTGGTCACCGGGAGCCGCACCCCCCCCCCTGCTGCCGTGTGCCCCGGGGATGTGGCTTCCCCTCTCTGAAGGCAGTTTCCCAACCGCCTGTGACATAGGATCCTGATCCCCTGGAGAGGGCTGACTGGGGAATAAACAATGCTTGCAAAGCTGGCACAGGGACCTGCACACAGTAGGTCTTCAATAATTGGTAGCTGTCATTTGTACATGCCTTTTATATGGAAAAAACCCATCTTGGGTGAGTCTGGTACAGCATCCCACAGAAATGGTTGGATGGAGTTAGACCCACTTTGGAAGTTCAGTTTAGGGTGAACTTGACTTAACAATTTAGGCAGAGGGCACATGGGAGAATTGAGGGGTTTGGAGTCCCTCACTCCAAGAACTGGAGCCTTTCCAAGGGTGAGGGACATCTCAGTAGGAACAGGTGGCACCAAGAAGCCAAAGAAAGGGGTGGGGGTGGTCACTGGGGAATTTCCTGTCCCCACCCCCAAGCTGGTTCCTGGTGCCATGAGGCTTCCCACAAGGCCCGTGAGGTCTGCCTGCTCCTGGGACGTGGTCAGAGGCCATGGCTGAGAGGGCACAGGCCCTGGGGCCTCCCTGGGCCCGTCATTGGAGTGAAATAGCCCGAATGGAATCGGGTGGACAGGCCGCTGCGTCAGCAGGCTGGGATGTGCTGGGCTGTCTGAAATCACCCATAAATAGGATGCTCCTTGCAAAGGGGGGTTGTCTGCAGGCGACGCTGGCTTCTCTGTTCTTCCCGGGACAGCAGCAACAGGTTCGTTGTGGGGCAAATGGGGCAGGGTGGGGAGGCAAGAGCTGCCCCAGCAGGCCCAGACCTGGGGTGGCCCCCTGAGGCATGCAGAGCTGGCCTCTGCCTGAACTGGGGATCCACCTGGTGTGAGCCCAGAGGGCGGTGTCTAGGGATGAGCCCCTGGGCATGGGCTTAGGACGGGGAGCCTGCAAAGATGAGGGAGGTGAGTGGGCACGTCTGGGGACTGCTGTGTCTTCTGAGAGTCTTCCTTGAGCCAGACCAGGCCCTGGTTCCTGCCGGACTGGGCCTGGGCCGGGCAGCCAGCCAGCAGGCTGTGCACCCTCAGGCCTGTATGGGCTACACAGCTGTGTGCAGCTGGGTGCAGGGTGTACTGTGGATGTCTGAGATGAACATGTGTGTGTGTGTCAGAGAGACAGATAGAGAGGCAGTCATCCTGCAGCAGGTGAGAAGTGACTGTATGCAGTGACCGTGGGAGCCTGCGTGTGCATGCAGGTACCTGTGCCAATAAACCGGAGCCCAGGCCCATGTGTCTGTGTGTGTGTGTGCGGTGGACAGGAGAACCTGCCCACGTGACTGTGACGGCCTGAGCTATGTGTTCCAGTCCCCGTAGGCGTGAGGGGAGCCCTGTCTGTGTTTCTTGTACTGACGTACACACAGAATGCATGAGCAAATGAATGGAACCTGGGCTGGAGCAGGTGTCCCAGGACCTGGTACTGCATCACGCTTTCTCAGGATATCTGTCTGTCTGTCCCTCTCCCACCAGCCTGCGGCCTCCTGTTTTTCCCGGTCACCCAGCCCAGGGCCAGGCCCTGAGCAGGTGCTCACAGAAGCTGGTGAACCGAGCGATGAGTGGACAAAGGACTGCAGCCTAGGGGTGGGGGGTGGGAGCGATTCCTGCAGAGGAACCCCTGAAGCCTGCCCTCCGACCAGGTCCGGAGGCAATGTCTGCACAGAACCCCAAGAACCCTGGTTTGGGGGAGCAGTTGGGTGTGGGTGAAGGGCATGAGCTTCAGAGCCAGGCCCAACCGCAGTCTCAGGGAGGTGACCTCACCTAACTGGGATTCGGGGTTGCTGTCTGCAAAATGGCAATTCTGGTCCTACTGACCCATGGTGGGCTCATGGGTGGTGCTCAGAGGGTGTTTGTTGAATGACTGAAAGACGGAATGTAGTCCGTGAGCAATGACCACGTCCCATAAGCAGCAAGGTTCTGTAGCCCACCCTCAAAAAGACCTGCTGACTCTCCTCCTTTGGTTGAAGCCGGACGGGTCCCCAGGGGGATGGCAGAGCAGCACGGAGCGCCGGAGCGGGCTGCCGCTGGCAAGAGCCATGGAGGCCTTGGGGGCAGCTACAAGGTAAGGAAGGGCCTGGGGGCTCTGGGCCCAGGGCTAGTCCTAGACCTCGGGGTCAGCTTCACTCCAGAAAGGAGCCAACAGGGCCAGGAGGACCCCTCACTTCTCGGCCATGAATTTGTTTCATGACTTCACTGCACCTGGGTACACACACCCTCCCCAGGCACAGAGGCAGCTTCAGGGGTCTTGGCACTGACTCCGTGTGGACCCTGGTCCCATCCCCAGCCCTCTCTGGGCCTCAACCGCCCCATCTTTAACTCTGGAGCGATGCCCATGCTCCTTAGCCCCAGAGTTGACGTGTGCTCAGTGCAAGCGCCATCGGCAATGCCAGCCCTCAGGGTTGGGATTTATCAGCTCTGCCCTCTCTAAGCTGTCCTTGGGGGCTCTGATCCCAGACTGCCCAAGGATGGGCTGATTCCAGAGATACCTGGGGACAGGGGCATTTCTGAGGATGTGCTGGGGACTTTAACCAGATTGGGGGAGACGGCAGGAGAAGAGCCACAGAGAGGCCTGCCTGGCTCTGGGCTGACCCACAGGTGATGTCACCTAGCCGTGCCCTGCAGGCCCCCAGTTTCCACCTTGGGGAGAGGGGTGCCGTGTCATCTAATGGCCTCTCAGGGCCTTGGCACACCCCTGGAGGCAGCTGCCCAGCGGGAAGGCGGGTGCCGCTCTGGGCCTCCCTGCCTCCTGTTGGCATCTGTGGGCCTTGCCCCACCCACTCCAGTGCACGGGCCAAAGGAGCTGCTGACTTAATGAACCTGGACAAGTGACCCACCCTTTCTGAGCAGGCGTCCCTCAAGGGCCTCCTACAGAGACAGTCTGTGCTTCCAGGAGGGGACAGGCAGCACCTCCCTTTGCCTTTGCAGCCCCTTCCAGCCCCACTCCACCCCCTGGGCCTGGGGCAGGCGGAAGCCAGCCCAGAGGTTGCAAGCTGGTAATTCGTCCATCCTGCACGGGCTTCGTAAAAAGGGGATATTTCACATTAAGGAAAATATAGATTTCTGGCCTTGATTACAAAGTTTAGAACAGGGTCTACATTCCCTCCTGGTTGCAAGTGGCTTCATTTCCCTCCTGTCCCTTCCTGGGGGCATTTCACTCTATTAAGGTTCCAGGCTGGCTCCTTCCTCCAAAGGGACAATCCGGGTTTAAGGTTCCTTGCGGCAGTCCCCTCCATGAACACCAGGGGGCAGTGCAAGCCTGCAGAGGTGCTGGCTCCAGGCTGGTACAAGACTGAGCTGTTGGAGCTGGTGATTGTACCTCCCTCCTTGCCCCACGGGGGGCCGTGCAGGGCAGGGATTGGGACTGGGAACCCCACTGTGACACGCAGGACTCTGCCGTTCCAGGTGACCGTGTATGAAATGGAGAACTTCCAGGGCAAGCGGTGCGAGCTCTCAGCTGAGTGCCCCAACCTGACCGACAGCCTGCTGGAGAAAGTGGGCTCCATCCAAGTGGAGTCGGGGCCGTGAGTACCTGGACTCCTGCCCCTCCTCACAGCCCGAGCCTTCTGGGAGTCGGGAGGCCCAGGTTCAAGCTCCAGATCTGTTGTGGCAGCCTCAGTTTTCCCACCTATAAAATGAGGGAGTTGGCCCGGGTCTATCTCTCATGTCCATGGTGAACAGCAGGGTGTGGTGGAAAGAGAACACAGGACAGCCCAGCCCCTAGGTCAGTGCTGACAGGCAGGGTTTAATCAGCATCATTTCAATAATGATCGTACCATCTGCGGTGTAACATGTGTCATGGTCCTGAATCCTCACCACTGCCCAGGAGAGACCTGCCAGTCTCATCCCCATTGAACAGGTGGAGAAACTGAGGCCACAGTGCTTAAGTGTCAGGTCCATGTCCCTACAGCAAGCAGGTGTCCCAGCCAGACCCAGCTCTTGCCTTGGATTGAAAGTCCAGGCTCTGGCACTAACCACCTGCGTGATCCTGGACAAGATGTTCACCCTCTGGGCCTCTGTTTCCCCATCTGTCAAATGGGCAGAACAACAGGACATACTTCAGAGAGAGGCTGTGTGAAATGAACAGAGTGACACATGTAGGTGGTGACAATGCTACTAAGGAGTCGTCTAAGGAACACTGTGCACCAGACGTCGCACGAAGGACTTTTCAGAGTCAGAGCGCCCTGCACAGAGGCCACACGCAAAACGGCTCCTCAGTGCTACTTCCTGGGATGGTTTTCTGGCTGGAAGCTCAGCTCCCAGTATGTCCCAGCAGGTCCTTCAATAGCAGGACCCAGGATCAGGAATAGGACTGGCAGGAGGGTGTGAAGTCAAAGGTCAGCAGCTGTGTGCTCTGGGCTCACCTGCAGCAGAGGTGAACCAGGCCTCGGTGCTCCTGCAGGTGGCTGGCCTTCGAGCGCAGGGCCTTCCGTGGGGAGCAGTATGTCCTGGAGAAGGGGGATTACCCTCGCTGGGACGCCTGGTCCAACAGCCACCACAGTGACAGCCTCCTGTCCCTCCGGCCTCTGCACATTGTGAGTACAGTGCTGCCCCCTTCAGGGAGCTCTGAGAAGTGGGGCAGGCCAGCTGGGTTCAAGGCTGGGCCAAGGCCTTGGAAGGTGTGGACCTGGCCTGGGAAGGGTCCTCATTGTTTCTTACCCAAATGATAGGGTTGGCTGATTGGATGGTCCCTAGGCTGGGGGTCAGAACATCAGGAGTCACATCCTGGATGAGGCAGCAGGGCACTGTCCCCCCTCCCCCCGGAACCCTATTAAAATGCTGAGCTATCCAGCCCTGTCTCAGATCGATACTATGGTCGAAGAAATACACAGTCTGGAACTTAGCTTCAGAAAGTAACTGCAAAGCAGCTCAGGTTCTTTGCTTGTGTTTCTCAAACACCTGAAAGGGATTCGGCCCATGTGATACTTAAAATGTTGCTCTTGTCCCCCACCTACTACCCTCGCTCACAGCTGCTCTAGCCCCGCCTCCTCTCACAGTCATGGGCGGGGAAAGCTGGGGAGACCACATCAGAGTCAGTTTTAGTACAGAAGGAAGGCTCCTACGTTACTAATTTTGATCTGCTTCTACCCCCTCCATGCCTCAGTTTTCCTCTCTGCTGTTAGTGTTGAGTGAGACCCGAAAGGGCCTTTCTTGGTTTCACGGATTTAGGTTCCTAAGGAGGCCAGCTCTGGAGGACCCCCCAAGCCCTCATCCCTGCTGCAGTGGGTTTGGGGGTGAAGGAATCTCAGCATCCCCTCCCTCGGGAAGGGAGCTCTGGGTGGGCATTATTTTGTGGCGACTCGACCCTTCCCTGAGCCTGGAGCCCACCTGACCCCTACTCTGGGCACGGGAGCGGCCGCCTCACACCAGGACCTTGCTCCCCAGGACGGCCCGGATCACAAGCTTCATCTGTTTGAGAGCCCAGCTTTCGGTGGCCGCAAGATGGAGATAGTGGACGATGACGTGCCAAGCCTCTGGGCTCATGGCTTCCAGGACCGGGTGGCCAGCGTCCGGGCCGTCAACGGGACGTAAGGGACCCCACGCCCACTCTTGCCCCTGCCCCACCCATCCTCCAGCCCGTCACGCCCCTGGCTCCAAAGTGGGTGTCTGCTCACTGTCCCCTGGTCAGCTGGTGTTTCCCCGCACCTCTAGTCCGGGGGCCCTGCATTTGAGTTGCTGCTGCTGCTGCTGGGTCCGGTCCACCCTTGCTCAGAGCCCCTCCTGAGAGCCTTCGTCCAATCACTTGCACTCCTGTGCCACTGGGTTTCCAGGAAGCCTTATCTAATAGGAAGTTCTTTTTATTTTTTTTTATATTTTATTTATTTATATTTTATTTATTTATTTTGAGAGAGGAAGAGAAGGAGAGAAGGAGAGCAATATCAATGTATGGTTGCCTCTCGTGAGTCCCCTGCCGGGAACTGGCCTGCAACCCAGGCATGTGCCCTGACTGGGACTCGAACCGCGATCGCGTGGTTCGCAGCCCGAGCTCAATCCACTGAGCTACACCAGCCAGGGCGGAAGTTCTATCTTTTTAAAGAATCAAGTGAATTCTGCCTAGCCCCATGGACATCTTTGCTCCTTTTTGAACATCCTTGGGCTCTTATACAGATGCTCCGATTTTTTTTTTCCTCTTCTACACAATCCTTGTCCTTCCTAACAGGGGAAGAGGTGACCCTGGTTCTCCAGGGGCAGCCTGAGTAATACTCAGGGAGCAGGCCCATCACTTTCCTCCTTCGAGGCTCCTTATCTCTGTTAACACGACCTCAGGACCACCTTCCCTGCGTCGGTGACCACGGCTCACTAGTGGGCTTGTGATCCGGGGGGTGAGACTGGACAGGAGCCGCCTCTCCCTGAGAATAATTTATCCAACACTGTTTACTGCACAGGAGGGTGTGCAGAGCAGTGGGGCAACCAGGACTGCACAGCCTCGGGCGTTTTGCAGTCTGATGGGGAGAGGGACAAGGGCCTAGGTGTTCACAAATCACTGTGATCGGGGTGGTGACGGGACAGGCAGAGGGGCTCAGGGAGTCCCCGTGAGGTTCCTGATTTATGAGGGAATCAGGGAGGGCTTTCTGGAGGAGGGGACAAATGAACTGGGATGTAAAGACAATGAATGAAAGAGGGAAAGGTGTAAGGATCAGGTAAGGAAGTATGTGTCAGGCAGAAGGAATAGCATGTGTAAAGTCTCAGAGATGTGCAAGTTCAGGTTCAAGGGGAGTTGAATCAGAGAGGCTGGAGCAAGCGTGCAAAGAAGGAATGTTGAGCGATGAGGGTGGAGGTGTGTAGAGAAGGACCTGGTGAACCGCTGGGTGCAGAGTTTGCACTCACCCCTAGGGGCACTGGGGAGCCCAGATGGGACCTGGACACGTGCTGGCTTTGAAGGGCTCAGCGGGGCTGCAGGCAGGAGGCTGGAGGGGGCAGCCCTCACCCCAAGCCTCGGTCTCCCGGCAGGTGGGTTGGCTATGAGTTCCCGGGCTACCGCGGGCGCCAGTACGTGTTCGAGCGGGGTGAGTACCGCCACTGGAACGAGTGGGACGCCAGCCAGCCGCAGCTGCAGTCCGTGCGCCGCATCCGCGACCAGAAGTGGCACAAGCGGGGCGGGTTCCTCAGCAGCTGAGGGGCGCCGCCCCAGGGGCCCGGCTCGCTCCGCGGGGCAGCACGGGCAAGAAGAGGACACCTCAGGGCCGGCCTGCCCTCCTTCCCCAGAACCTGCTCAATAAAGCCTGGGGCCGGTCCCCCACCTGCAATGTTCGTCTGCAGTCACTTCCTGAGTGGGCGGGGCCTGGGGGCGGAGCCTGCAGGAGAGGCTGCCCAGGGGAGGTTGGGGCTGGGGGTGGTTCTGAGACCCCGGGGAAGAGCTGTGAGCTGCAATTGTACCCTGGGCTCCAGTCCCTCCAGCGAAACCACATGTATAGCTCTTGTATCTGCCTGTCTGCGTCTCCATCGGTGGTCTGTCAGTCTGTCCAGCCAGCCAGCCAGCCAGCAGCCTTCCTTTCTTCCTTCCATCTTTCTGTATTCTTCTTCCCACTAATCCATGCATCCTTCCTTCCACCTGTGCACGTTTCTATCGATCCTTCCATACATTCTTCCATCCAGCCACCCCTCCTGGCTCTCTCCATCCATCCATTCTTTCACCCATTAATCCTTCCTTCCTCCCCTCCTCCCTTCCTTCTCCCATCCACTCATCTATTCATCATTTCCCCCTCTATCTGCCAGTCGAGTCGCTTTCATTCATTGATTCAGCGAATGCCAGGCCCTGCTGGAGGCCTGAGGACACAGCAGTGGACAGAAAGGGCAGAGCCCGTGGGACTGAGGGGGACTTGGGGAGGCCTGCGGGGACTGTGGAGGTCTGTGTGAGCCGTGACTGTGTCATCCCCCAACTGGCTCTCTTCCTGAGTCAGCAACTCAGTCCCCTTATCCAGAGCCCTCCTGCAGCCTAGGTTGGGGACCGAGTCCCCCACCCCACTTCCCACCACAGGCTGTCACCTCTCTGAGCCTCAATGGCTTCGTGGGCCCAAGGGGGACGCCATGTGGCAGGGCACAAATGTGAGTCTCCTCTGGCCCCAGGGGAAGAGCAGGGAGAGTTGTCCTGTCTGACAGGTGCCAGCTGGCCTCCGGGAGGGCCCCGCCCCCAGACGCCGATCCTGCCTCTTTTCCCTCACTTTGCTCACAGGTCAGGCCCAGAGCTCCTCCCTGCCCCCTGCAGGCAGCACACAGCTGCAGCACGGGAGGCCTGGGAGTGGGGGGCTGCTTGGGATGGCGTTGCAAAAAATACAGTGATTTTCAGTGAACTCGGCCTGGGTATTTACAAAAACATGGGTAGTCAAGGAATCTTTTTGAGTTATTTGTACTTTGTGAGTACGGGAGAGCTGGGGCGGGCCCTCAGTCTCAGTGGGGTGGTAGTGAGGGGCTCCCAGTGTGGATGTCAGCAGCACCCCCTCCTCACCCCTTCCCCAACCAGGACCACCCCCTCCCCTGCACAGAGAGGCCTTGTCAGGCTTTACAAATGTCCCCGGAGGTCAGATCCAGGGCGGGGGCTTTTTGTACAGCGTCCTGCAGAGATGACCCTGGGAAGCGGCATGTCATTCACCCTACGTAACAGGTGGGGAAACTGAGGTTCAGAGATGGCATTCATTCCTTTCCCAGGGCCGCACAGGTAGGATGCAGCAGAGCTGAGGTTTGAGCGCCGTGTGCTTTTTCTAGAACACTCCCTCCTGAACCCCACAGCCTCCGATGTCTCCATTAGGGGCGGGCGGGTGCTTTACAGCGTGATGACGACCCTCGTTCACAGAGAGAGAAACCGAGGCCCAGAGTGCCGCCCGGCAGGCGGGCCTTGTGCTGCTGCGCTCCGCTCTGCCGCTCCTCACAGATGCTGTGTTTTTACAAATTGAAAGCACAACCCTCCACCAACAAAAGGATGAGGACTCACTTTAGTGTGATACTCGCTCACAGCGGTGATATGGACGGGACCGTATTATTTCCAAAGTGTGCCTGCGAATTACCCCAGGGGCCACACGCAGCTTTTAAGGGGCGGGACCAGGGCTGCAGCTCATCTCCGTCCCCGAAGCTCATCTCTCCCGGCCCTCTCGGCGGCTCATGCTGTGCTGCGCTGGCCTGAAGCCTTCTCTGCTGTTGCAGCTGCTGGCTGTGGGCATGGCCTCCACGAATAGAGCGCTTACTACGTTCTAGGCGTCGGGCCAGGCGCTGTTCACACCTGGTCTCTGTGGGCACCAGGAAGGCCCAGGACAGGCTCCCAGGTGAGGGGTCAGGGGAAGGCTTTCAAGGAGTCCTGGGCCAGTGCTGGGTTGGTGTGCCCCCTTCCTTCCTTCCTTCCTTCCTTCCTTCCTCGAAACAGGCTCAGCTGGACTCCAGACCCAGGGCAAACCCAAGAGGTCACAGGCGTCTGAGTGACTCTGTCCAAAGCCTCAAACTCACAGAAGCCGTCTGTTCCAGGGAGCGCTAGCCCTCTGCACGCGCTCCCACACATGGTCCCACTCCGTCCTCCTAATGGCCTGGACGGGCAGAGAGGGCAGGCCAGCTGGTGAGGACACATGACCAGGGAGCCTGGGGCCTGGGATTTGATGGCAGGCCTGACTCCGAAAGGCTGTTTTTAGCTCCAGCTGTGGCTCAAATTCTGTCTAACGCAGGGGCAGCCCCTGGGAGGGAGAGGGGAACAGGGCATCCCTTAGTCACAGGGGAGTGGCTCAGGGCACCGAAATCGCTTTACTGTTCAATTGAGAGGCAGTGCATCTAATGGTTAGAAGTGGATGGTCGAAGGATCAGAGGCAGCCCCACTGCGCTGGGCCCTTGGTCTGCCCCAGCTGGGCTCCTTTTCAGACTCTGCCACTTACTGTGTGTCTTTGGGCACATCACTTGACCTCTCTGTGCCACCGTGTCCTCATGTCTAACATGGGGAGAAAACGTGCCCTATCTCATAGGTTTTTGTAGTAACGTGAGTTGGATTTGCAGACCCGGTTGAGAACAATGGGTAACACAAAGGGCGGACTCTCTACATCTTCATCTTCCTCTTCCTCATCTGAAGGGGTGGCCCTGGGGACCTCTTCATGGCTGCAGGGAGCAGAGACACCTCCCAGACACTGACTAGTCAGGGGCGCCCGTGGAAACAAGGAGACTGGACTCTGGGGCCAGGCTTGGGGACTCTGCAGTGTGACACGCCTTTGTGCAGACAGCGGGCCTGGGCTGAGCAGGGCTGGTGGGGACAGGACTGGAGCCCTAAGCCTCACCAAGGTAGGGTTGCTACTGTATCCCTCCCCACCGAGTCCACAGCCGACACACAGTAGGTGCTTAGGATGTGGAAATGAATGAATGAATGAATGAATGCACATAGAGAACAACCAGGTTTCTGACAATCTCTGGCCTCACACCTTGGAGGGAGGGAATGAAGAAGCAATAAATATAAGAGGCTTTGAAAGGTTGCAGTCCAGGTAGATGCACTAATAATGCATAATGGGAGAGGTACAGGTACTAAGTGCTTTGTATGGATGAGAAATCCTGTTGAGGATTTCTCCTGATTGGCTCCTTTCATGGAGGGTGTAGTTGTGAACACTGTGCTATTTAAATTCCCCCAAGTGTGAAGGAGAAGGACACTTCAATTTGCAGGTGAGAAAACTGAGCTCAGAGGAGGGAAGTAGCATAGGATAGAAGCTTTGGAGTCTCAGGAACCCTTGAGTTCAAATCCTGTCTCTTATCGCTTCCTTGCTGTGTGACCTTGGACAAGTTGCTTAACCTCTCTAAGCCTCTGCTTTTTTTTTTTTTATCTGTGACAGGAGAGACTAATATTATCAACTTCAAACGTGTGAGGATTGAATGTAATGAGACGGCAGATGGCCCTCCAGCGAGCTTAGCAGAAGCTCCGCCCACAGAGCCCTCCTCTGCTTCTCACTGACTCTGCGGTGGGGGTGGGGGGATGGAGTTTCATAGTCTCTCTGAGCCTCAGCTCTCCCTTCTATGAAACAGAAGGACTGACCAAGGCAACACTAACCCCTTGGATTTGTGGGGAAGATTGAAAGCGATAAGCACGGACAGCGCCTGTTTTGCAATAAGATCTCTTACTGTCTAAACGCGAGCAACTCTCTCTTATTTCCTGAAACGCAGCCAGGCCTTGAACCCATCCGTTTATCCAGCAAATGTTAACTTGCCAGAGTCCAGCCTCTGCAGGTCTCAGGGTCCCCGAAAGATGAACAGCGCAGGCGACGAATGAAGAGTCAGACACCCGGTTGGACGCCGGAGAACAGCCAGCCTCTGTGGGTCTGACCGAACTCGCAGAGTTTGATTTAGGCTTTATTTTTATAGAAATTGTAACAATATGGCATGATCAGTTAAGCAGAAAAAATCAATACAGAGGTAACTAGGAAAAGTACAGGAAATTCCATACAGTCAGTTATGGTAAACAAAGGTTATTTTGACCAGGAGAGTCATTAATCAGACAATTAGAAATAGCTATATTTAAATGTCTTATTGATGAATAGATGTTTATTCAAATTCTCAGAATTTGGCATGGGCAAAAGGATATGCTAGACTGAACAGTGGTAATAGGAAATTTATTATAAGGCCTTTGTGATGTCTAACTTAGCTATCTATCTTTCTGTCTAAAATATTTCTTTATGTACTATGAACTCTAGCTCCTTGGCAATTGTTTCTACGTGCTTAGTTTCTAATAGTTAACCAGCTTCTCCTGCTTCTTTGCCTGTCTAATTCCACTAATACATATTCCTGTCCAAGGTGGAGGAGGGGCTGTGACTCCATCAACCCTTAGACATTCAGGGGCTAACCCATTAGGGGGGACTTTGTTCTCTGGCTAAAAAATTATTTTGTATAACCTCATTGGAATTATGCAGATCATTGGACCTGAAATGCAGGTGTCTAAAAATCCCACCACCTATTAATCACAAAGAAAGACATGCAGGGAGGCATAGACAGGAAATCTGGCCACAGTTGCCTCTGCTGTGCAGATGCATCTCATCCGCCCCGACTGTGTAGGGGACGGCGGCTGGTCGGCTCCCGACGTTAACTGACATCTGTTATGGGGTTGAACTGTATCCCCAAAAAGGTATGTTGAAGTCCCATCCCCCAGGACTCAGCATGTGACCTGATTTGGACGTAGCGTCTTACAGAGGTACTTGAGTTAAAATGAGGGCATTAGGGTAGGCCTGAATCCGGTAGGACCGGTGTCCTACGAAGGGGACACTTGGGCACATGCGCAGAGGGGAGACCATGGGAAGACACCCAGGGAGAAGACGGCATGAGACACGAGTGACGAACCTACAAACCTGGGACGGCAGGCACATTACGGAAGCGGGAAGGGGCGAGGAAGGGGCGCTCCTTCCCCCCAGCTCCTGACGCCTGATTTTCAAATTCCTGTCTCTCTAGGAATCTCCTGTAAGTGGAACGATGCAGTATTCGTCCCCTCGTGTCTGGGCCATTACACTTTGGGTAATGTCCGCAGGGCCCATCCAATGCTGCAGTGTGTCAGAATTTCCTTCCCTGTTAAGGCTGATGGCATCTCATGGTGCAGACAGGCCACACTTCGTCCCTGTTTACTCACCGACACACGCTTCTAATTGCAAATGCAGCAAAGAGAAGAGTAACACATGTCGGGTGGTGAGGAGTACCACAGAGGGAGACAGCTTGGCTAGGGAGCGGGGGTTGGGGGCACACGCACACGTGTGTGCATGTGTGTGTGTGTGTATTAGGGACGTGAAAGGCAGGAGAGAGCCAGTCTCCTTGCTGGAACCTGGTTTCCAAGCCCCAGTGCTGCCCGCTCTCTTCTGCCTAACCTTGGGTTTGGTCGAGGCACAGGCTGGCTGCAAGGAAGAAACAGGAGTAAGGCCAAGTGCCCACCAGGGGGTGGGGGGCAGCAGTAGGTTCTCCGAGAGCAGCAGGTGCTGGGAAAGCCCAGAGCCCTTCAGTGTGAGGCTCAGTCCCTCTCTCCCTGCAGGAGGAGGCCCCAGCCCGCACCAGCCGCTCGCCCAGGCCCTGCCCCTGGTTGGAACTCTCTCCCCCGCCTGGTTTCCCAGGCTAAGAGGATGTCGTCTTATCTGTGAGCTCTCCTGGAGGGCCCAGGCCAGGACGGATCCCCTCCTGACACCCTCCCCCGCAGAACAGAGCTAGGCACCAAGTAGATGTGTGATAGGTAGTTATTGGATGGATGGATGGACGGATGAATGGATGCATGATGCCCAACCACCCTCTCTGACTTGATCTTTTTATCCACATCCACCGGACTGTGCCTCTGTCTGCCTTCCCCCCGGGCTCGCCTGACCGTGCCGGTGAACCCAGCCTGCCCCCGGCCTGGCAGCCTGACGGCTGATGCATGCAAACCGGGCATCTCCTTGCCCAGCCGCCTGACCGCCCTGGCGTGGCCAAATCTGAAAGCTAATGACATTATTGTGCAGAGACACAATGTCTGTGGTCATTTGCTGACCCGGGCTTTGGTGCGGACTTAATCCAGCATTCTCGCCCTGCTTTCCGCGGGGACACGGCGGTCACTCGTCTTGGCACTGGCACATCTGGGGAAGGTATAAAGGCCACCTCCCGCCGGCGGGGCTCCACAGGCATTTCCCGGGGGCTGCTGTCACTGGTAAGAACGCCTCTCTCACTTGTCTCGCCTTTTCCGCTCATGCTCACCCCTGATAGAACATGTGGGAGACCTGCGTTCGAATCCAGGTGGCACTCCTTTCTGACAAGGCGACCTTGGGCAAAGACCTCCATGCCCTAAGCCTCCGTTTTCTTGCCTGTTAAATGGGGAGAGGGGTCCTAACACCTCCTTTGCTGAGAATGGTCCGAGGGGACATTGCCTGGCATGGGGGGGGGAGCTTGGCCAATGCGCTTTACTAACATTAAACAATCCACCAGTCCCCTTTTCTTGCCGGCAACTGAGAAAGAGAACCTGAGGGTTTGCAAGAGGAAGGAAGCAGACCAGCAAAGGTTCAGCCTCGTTTCTAGGGTGGTGAGTCAGCGCTCCCCATAAGCCCAAATGTTCCAGGTGTCTTTGACATGTCCCGCCTTGGGGAGCAGGCACGGCTCCCTGGGAGGCACCAGCAACGGGCGATTGCACAGCCACTACAGCTTGTGGAAGTGGCCCTGACAATGTGGTACACTGCATGCCGAGGGTCTTCGGGGACCTCTGCCAAGGGCGAGAGTGCTCTGCTTTACTGAGTCATCACAGCCGGTCCGTGGAGGTGCCTTAGACACCATTCCTGTCCCCATTTTGCAGAACAGGAAACTGAGGCACAGAGGGGGCAACCTGCCCTGGGCCTCAAGGCTGGTGAGCAGGGAGCCAGCACCCGAGTTGAACCCATTGAGTTGAATGTTGGCCTGAGGGACGCTGATGACAGGGACTACATGACGGGGGGCCTCTGGTGCTGTGACAGGCTCAGGGGGTTGGCGTCGCAGCAGAAATGAGCAGGGCTGGCTTTCAGGCTGCCCACCGGAGTTCCTCGGGTCTGGGCGGTGTCCTGGCCTGGCCCCTGGGGTGGAAAGGGCTCCTGGAAGCTGGGCATCATCTCTGAAGCAGGAGGCTTCCCCTCGTCTCTGGGAACACACAGGCTGGGTTCACTGCCCTCCCCACGGGAAGGGAGAAGAAACTGACCGCTTTCCAGACTTTTCCAGCATTCTCACCGGCTGCTGTCGGCCCAGCGCCTGAACTCCTACCATCCCTCCCACACCTGCGCTTTCTTTGGCGCCAGCTCCGTAACCGATGCGTGTGCTATCGGTGGGGACAGGACCGATGACAGAGAGGAGCACTGTTGGCACGGGGCATCTCCGGGAGGAAGCTGAGGGGGCAGCAGGGGTGCCGGGGGCTTTGTGAGACTTCAGACTGAGGCCCCAGCTCTGCAAGCACGGCCAGTGGGTGGGTTTTACGTGCCCCGCACTGCTTCCTTTAACTGAGATATGTCGGCGCGGTATCCATGGGTCTGAATTCTCTGTGTAGCAGCGCTTGTTTGGAGCCGAGTGACGCACTCATTGGAGACCCCACCAAAGCTCCGATTTGTGGCTTTATTTTCTAGTAGGTTTCCCTCCGCAGCTGGTCTGGATGCAAAGAAGTGGCGCTAAGGACGGACGTCCGGGCAGCTGCCCGCTGGCCGCACAGTTCTTGGACAACCAGAAAGCGGAGACACAAAGACAGGGTTGGCCCGAGGCCCCCAGGTGAGAAAGCTGAGGGTCCAGAGGGTTCTCATTGCCACTCCCCCTGTGTCTTCCAGGTCGTCCTTGCACAGGACAGCCCGCCATGGCCTCAGACCCCCAGACCCAAGTGGGCAAGCCACAGCCCCTCAACCCCAAGGTGGGTACTATATTATGGGAGTACAGGGGGAGCCAGCAGGGTTCCTCTACCAGACTCACTTTCCCTTCTGCACAGTGGGGTTGGCACCTGCCCCTCTGGGCATCCCTCGCTCCGTCCCCATCCCTACCTGGGCCCCAGTGTCCCCTGCTTGCACACGTGCTGGCCCGTGACAAACACACCAGAACTTCCAGCACCAGCTTCCGGCTTTGGAGACTTAAGTTTCTTTGCCTTACTATCCCCCCCCACACCCTATTGTCTGTAGGGGCGCCCCAGGCCTAGGGTGGACCCTCAGCCCTGTGTAANCACAGGACAGCCCGCCATGGCCTCAGACCCCCAGACCCAAGTGGGCAAGCCACAGCCCCTCAACCCCAAGGTGGGTACTATATTATGGGAGTACAGGGGGAGCCAGCAGGGTTCCTCTACCAGACTCACTTTCCCTTCTGCACAGTGGGGTTGGCACCTGCCCCCCTGGGCATCCCTTGCTCCATCCCCATCCCTACCTGGGCCCCAGTGTCCCCTGCTTGCACACGTGCTGGCCCGTGACAAACACGCCAGAACTTCCAGCACCAGCTTCCGGCTTTGGAGACTTAAGTTTCTTTGCCTTACTATCCCCCCACACACCCTATTGTCTGTAGGGGCGCCCCAGGCCTAGGGTGGACCCTAAGCCCTGTGTAAGGAAGGCCTTGTGAAGGGGAGACAGGGTTTGAGCCCTGGCTGCACACTGCTGTGTTACCCGGGCCAGCCACTTGACCTCTCTGAGCCTCTTTTCCCTCATTCATAAAATGAAGAGGCTCAAATTCACGACATAGGGTGATTGTGCAGAGGCAAAGGACACAGACTCAGCCTAACCCCTGGCTTATGCTGGGTTCACTCAGTGCCTCTTGGCTTCTCACCCTCCCTGTCCTCCTCAAGGTGGTGGGATCTTATCCCAATTTAAGCTCATCACCCTCCAACCCCAAACATCTTCCTGCTACCATCCACCAGGCTGCCCTCGGGCCCTGGGCAGGGGGTCCATCCTGGAGCGTCCCTTGGTCACCCTGTTCTGTCCCTTGAGGGGTTTACTTTCTAGAGGAAAGTCAGACAATTTACAGACCAATAAGTAGGTGACTTTAAGGAGTGTTGGCAAGGAACACAGGGCGAGGATCCCGAGGGTTGGGGCGGACAAGGACTGGTGTGTTGGCACTGCTCAGGGGAGGTGGCATTGGAGCGGAGGCCCCGCCCAGTAGGGAGCAGCCAAGTGACCCCCCCCAGAGCAGGGGCAGTGGAAAACACTCCAGGCGGAGGGCGCACAGCACGTGCAAAGGCCAGGGGGCGGTATGAGCTGGATGAGTTGGAGGAACAGCAGGAAGGCCAGGGGGACAGGTTGAGAGCAGCTTCGCCCAACAGACGTGGGAACCAGAGTCACGTGTTCGCAATGTGACACTTCCGAGCAGCCACATTCGAGAAGTAAAAAGAAACGTGAGATAAATTTTCATGTCACGTTTCACTGAAGCTGGGATATCTTACTGTATAATCAACAGAAAAATGGTGAGGGAGCTGTGTTACGTTGGGTTATCCATACTAAATCTTCGAAATCTGATGGGGGTTTCATACTGAATACACATCTTAATTCGAACCAGCTGCCACCCATGCAGTGGACACGCGTGGCTCTGGCTGCCATGTTGGATGGCACAGGTTTAAAGGGGCAGACACCACGTGTAACACTGAACGCCCATTTGTTATCAATGACAATATCACCAAGCTGCGGGGTTCTCATGGCCTTTCCCATGCATGGGAAGGCTGCGTTCCTCGCTCTCTCACCCCTGCAAGCCCTTGTCTCCCAGGCCAGGGTGACAATAAACTGGCCCCTCACTTCCACAGTCTTGATTCTTCTTGGAGACCCTGCAAAACAGGCACGATCACCCATTCCGCAGATGGGAAAGCCGAGGCTCCGACCAGTCCAGTGGCTTCCTGGGGCTGCACAGCTGGGTGTGGCCGAGGCACCATCAGTGACCATGTCTCCTTGCCTTCTGTGGCCAAGGCAGTGACCGTAAAGGCCAGACTGAGCCCGGGGAATTTGTCTCCATGCCCAGGCAGGCCTTCCTTCCCAGGCTCTGTGTGGGCTAATCCCTGGCCTGGGACAGAGGCACACGTTTGCTGACCGTGTGGACTGCTTGGCTGCCCTCCGGGAGCTCACTGAGCCCTCTTCTTCCATCGAGGCAACTCCCGGAAGCGTGGCTGGGAAACCTCTACCCTGCCCCGCCTCTCCCTAATGCTCTCAGGAATCATAAAAGTGGCAGCTGGCCTCCCCATTAGCACTTGGCTGTGAGGCCTTGGGCTGCTCAGAGGACCTGGTGGGGCAAGGGAAGTGAGGTCCCCTTAAGAAGTCAGAGGAGGTCAGAGGGAGACTTGCAAAGCCTTTGAGGCTTAAAGGGCACAGGTGCGTGTGGTTTTCCTGGTGATGTGGGGGCGAGGTGGGTGGAGGACAGTGGTCCTAGGCCAGCTCTGACGGGAGCAGAGGAAACGGGCCATGTGGCCGTGGGTCCTGCGGCTCCTACTGTGATCTCAGACCAGTGGGACCTGCCTCCCTGGGAGTTGCTGGGAAATGGAGACCAGAGGGCTGCACCTCAGACCTGCTAACTCGGAAGCTGTGTTTTCCCAAGATCCCGGGGGCCTGGTGCCCACGTTAGAGTTTTCAAAGTGCTTCTCCCATGGAAACGGCATCAGACGAGCATGGCCTCCAAGTTCAAGTCTGCCACTTACCTCCGTTGGTGCCTTAACTGACGTTATGATTGCCTCCTCCGCACAGAGCCAGTAGTACCCTGTGCTAACGTTACATTTTTCTAATCCTTCCAACGAGCCCATGAGGTCGGTTCTGGCTCCATTTCCTACTTCGTAGATGGGAACACTAAGACTCAAGGTCTCTCAGCCGGTGACCTGCTGAGTCAGGACCGTCGGACTTCCCGTTTGGTGTGTGACTCCCCTTCAGCCTCCGGCGAGGCCCCCTGGCCCCCTCCCCACCCCCACTGCCCTGTGGTCCCCCCTCCCCATCCTGCCGGGGTCTGACTCTCAGCTGCTGTTGCAGATCATCATCTTCGACCAGGAGAACTTCCAGGGCCACTCGCACGAGCTCAGCGGGCCCTGCCCCAACCTGAAGGAGACCGGCGTGGAGAAGGCAGGCTCCGTCCTGGTGCAGGCTGGACCGTACGTACCGGGCCGGGAGGGAGGCCTCACCTGGTGGGAGGTGCCAGGGTGAGGCGACCAGGCTGTGAAGCTGGAAGGACCTGTTCTCACTGTGCTCCTAGACAGTGCTACCGGGGGACCTGGATCCGGGGCCCGGCAGCCTATCTGGAGAATGTGTGCTTCAGAGTCAGAGAGCTGGGTTTGAATCCTGCCCCCACCACTTCTGGGCTGAGTTGACTTTCCTCTCTGAGCCTCAGTTTCCGTCACTGTAGGGTGAGGACAGCCATGTCCTCCTGAGGAGGAAGGGACAGGGCTCATGTGAAAAGCCTGAGCCTGAGGCCAGCCACTCCCTTGAAGCAGGGAGAGAGTCACAGTAACTCCCCGGGGCTCCAAGAACGTCCCTCTCCTGGGAGGTTCAAAGCCAGGTGTCCCAGCTCTGCAGCCGCAGCGCCCTTCCCAAAGCTGGACTGTCCTGGGTCTTAGCAGAGTCTCCAGTGCCTTTAGGGGTCAGCAGGCCTGGCCCTGACCTAAGAGAGAAGGGGAAGGGGTGATTAGTAGGATGTGACCACTCTGTCATGTCACGTAGTACAGCCAACCTGCGGGGGCCTCTCTGCGGCTCCTGACCACCCCTTCGTCTTTGTATCTGAGCGCTGGCTGTTAATGCCACGTACCACGGGACCCTGTGCACGGGCCCAGCCGGTCCGCACTTGTTGCCAGGCTGTCGTGTGGGCATCTTTCTTATTTCCTGAGTGGTTTCCAGGTGAATGGAGTCAGCATAGCACTGGGCGCAGGATAACCGGGGTGATTCTGCTCTTGGATCTGCTGTGCGTGGATTTAGGTGGGGCAGCTACTCCTCAGTGAGCTGAGCAAGTGTGCACTTATCTCTCTCTCTCTCTCTGTCTCCGCTGCAGCTGGGTGGGCTATGAACAAGCCAACTGCAAGGGCGAACAGTTTGTATTTGAGAAGGGTGAGTACCCACGCTGGGACTCATGGACCAGCAGCCGGAGGACGGACTCCCTCAGCTCCCTGAGGCCCATCAAAGTGGTGAGTGCCACCCCTCATCCTTCTTCCTGTCATTGTCACCTTGGAGTCAGGGGGTCTAGGGACCAGACAGAGCCTTCACCTCCAGCGGTGTACCCCCTTCTGATTGGCAGGGAACTTCCTGGCTGTGTGGCCCTGCAAAAGTCACTTCCCCTCCCTGAGCCGCAGTTCTCCCCTCTGCAAAATGGGTTTCCCGTCTACCGTCCCGAGATTCCATCCTGTGTAGCCTGAGAGCTGCCACCTCGCATCATCCCACAGGCCTCTGCCCCCTGGGGAGGCACGGCTCTCGTCAGAGAGCAATTGCTCAGTTAGTTATAAATGTAGCCTTTGTAGATATTGAAAGAAATTCTGGGATGGCTTGTGGTGGAGAGGGGGGTTAGCTGTTAGCCAGAAGTCAAGCCAGCGTAAGCTCTGGGGTGGGCGAAGTCCCCAGCAGGGCTGGGTCACAGGCCCACACCTGCCCGGCCCTGCCTAGGTCTCTCTTAAGCCCAACAGGAGATTGGAGGACATGGGACTTAACCTTCTACTGACCTGGGTTCTGAGGTTGGCTCTGGCGCTCCCAGCTGCGTGACCTTGGGCAAGCCACGTTGTCTCTCTGAGTCTCAGTTTTCTCTTTGGCCACCTGGCCTGAGAGTGGTTTAAAGGGTTAAACAAGCTAACTAAGGAAAACGCAGGAACAGGGGACAGGAAGGAACGAGGAGAGGAAGGGAGGAAGGCCAGAGACATCACGTGTCACCACATGGCTGTGTGTGTGTAGGTCCTGGCTCTTGTGTATTTTAAAAACAGAGTGGAGGCTGCGGGAGGGAAAATGGAATTTCAGAGTCACACAGTCCCTGAAGCACAGAGTCCAGAGTGCCTGTTACCTGTCAGCACCCGGTAGGATCCGGACAAACGGCAGCTGTTCACCGCGGTCGTCACAGACGCTCACGCAGTGGACAGGGGGCAGAGGGCCACAGTTGTAGCTGCTGATCCCCCAGCCCCAGGGCATGAGGATGGGTGGGAAGGCTCCCCCCCCCACGCTGACATCCCCCCACTCCCCATCAACAGGACAGCCAGGAGCACAAGATCATCCTCTACGAGAACCCCAACTTCATGGGGAAGAAGATGGAGATCATAGATGACGACGTGCCCAGCTTCCACGCCCACGGCTACCAGGAGAAGGTGTCCTCCGTGCGGGTGCAGAATGGCACGTGAGTCCAGGCCCCGGAGTCCTGCATCCTGCCCGCCCCGAATGCAGGGGATCCTGCACACCCCCCAGCTCAGCCTTCGAGTTGGGGGGTGGTGGGCGTGGGTATCATCAGCCCCAGGGTGGGGGCTTTCAGCCCCCGAAATTCCATTCAGACCTGCCTTTGGGGCAACACCTTCCCTTTGCAGGGGAAAGACTTTGGCCTTAACCTCGGCCCCAAAGAGTGGGAACAGGAAATGGTGGTAGGGAGGCAGGTGAGGCAGAGATGGGGTCACGGGAGACTGGGAATGAGCTGAGTGGTCTTCACAAAGCTGCGAGGGGCAGGATGTCCAGCCCACGCTGGCCCGCTAATGCATGAATTCCCAAGTCGGCTGAAAGGGGTTGTTGATTCCCACCAGTCTAAACGTATCCAGCATGTAAGCCTCGGTCAGCAGTGTTGGGAGATTTCTCACTGTGAAGAATTTGGATTTCATGGGGGCCCACAGGTGGGCTTCGGGCAGTGGCGTGCCGTGGTCGGCTTGTACCAGCTTGTGAGAGCTGACTCTTTTCAGAACTTCCGTGAGCTGGTGGTGGAATTGTTGGTAGCTTGTAAGCAGCCATTGTGGGAGTATTTACACCATGGAAATTGGAATGTGCTAAAATCAAGACTTTGTTCCCCGAAGGGAGGTAGTTTGCCGACACAGACGAGTTTTCTGGAGGTTGTCCATCTCTTAAAATAGCGTACAAAGTGCTGTGCACATCATCCCCTTCCCTCACTCACAGTCATTCACTGATTCAGTTTGGAGGGGATGGGGGTGGGGGCCTCCAGAGCCAGGCACTGTGTTAGAGACCTGGCTTCTGCCTTGCATAGCTGTCTAGTTGGGGATGAGCGTAACTAATTTAAGAATCACACACTCTAGACTCCTTCCCTGAGGAATTGCAGGGGTCCCCAGGGGAAGAAGGGTGTCCCAGAGAGAGTGTGGCCTGGTAGGTGTGAGGGACGCTGCAGAGGCCAGAGTGACCAAAGCGTTGACCTGGGAACTCGAGACAGAGATGCAGAGCTGAGGTGTCCACGGGGCATGGCCGGGCAGGTCCCCGTGGGCCAGGGCTGTGAGACATTTTCTGGGGAGAAGACGGACTTTCACCAGGCACTGGAAAGAACGAGTGACCCCCTAAGGGGTGACAGCTTCCAATGGCAAAGGAAATACAGGGGCTCCAGGAATCTCCCCAGCCCTGCCTAGTTCTCTCTCGTGGCCTTGCTGCTGGGCCTGGGGTCGGGGTGAGAGGCCTGTCTTGCTCGGAGCTTAAGTGACCTTGAGATCACCCCTTCCTCTGATCCCGGATCACACCTTTAGCCAAAAGTTGCATGAGGTAGTGAGCTCCCCATTAGGAGGAGGAAAGCAGGGGATGGATTTTAAAGGATGAAGATTGGGAGGCTCTACCCTTCCTAATGGCTTAAGCATATTCTCTCCCCGCCACCTTCATCTGTGTCCCCTCCCCCACCTCTGGCCCTGCAGGTGGGTCGGCTACCAGTATCCTGGCTACCGTGGGCTGCAGTACCTGCTGGAAAAGGGGGATTACAAGGACAGCAGTGACTTTGGGGCCCCCCACCCCCAGGTGCAGTCTGTGCGCCGCATCCGCGACATGCAGTGGCACCAACGGGGCACCTTCCACACCTCCAACTGATGCCCCCCATTTCCTCCTTCCCAGGGGCCTGGTCTGCTGCCCAGGACCCCCCACACCCCTTGGTGAGTGAATAAAGTGTGACTTGCAACTGGCCCGCTGGCTGCAGTGTCTTTTTTCCCCAGTAAGAGGTGGGGCACTGTGTGGGTGTGTGAGAGAGCCAGAGCCAGAAAGTATGGGCGAAGGTAGGACAACAGAGCCCTCACTGAGCCTTAAGGCTCTGCAGCTACTTAGCTGTGTGACCTTGGGCACATAGTCCACCCTCTCTGAGCCTCTGGTTTTCACCTGAATGGCAAGCCCTTTGCCCCCTGAGTGGCTAGTACGGCTGCCCACCTGGGCTCCTTCTTACATGGCTGCTTCCAGGGGCATGTGATGGATGCTCCAGCCCTTAAAACAGTACCCACTGCCTGTTGTTCTTACCTGAGTGCCATTGCCACCCTGAGCCTGGGAGTTACTAATGCTTCATTGCCCACTGCACCCCAGAGGCAGGTCACAATAGCGTGTTTGTGCGTTGGTGTGTTCACAAGGTCCTGAGACACAAGGTCCCACCCACTTTTCCTCTCAGGGCTGACCACTTCCCCTTCTCTTTGGGGGCGGAGTGGGGGAAGGCAGTGTCTGGCCCTTCCTTTCCTTTCCGCAATCAAGGAAACATTTTCTGCTCTAGCCACCAGGTGACAGTAAAGCGTCATTATCAAAGCTCCCCTCAGGTGGGAGAGGTGGTGATGGTGGGAGGGTCAGAACTGTTTGGGCTCTGATTGGAGCCGAGACCTGTCAGTCACAGAGGGTTTCAGAGCCCCTCCTCCCGCAGCAGGGAAACCCGGGTTCAGAGAGCAAGCGGGTTGAGACCACGGTCTCAGTGGTACATTGACAGGGCAGGGACAGGCCTTCAGGGTCCCATCTCTTTCTGCAGCTCTCCTGCCCAAAGCTTGTTGGGAGGGGAAACCAAAGAACCCACCCAGCAATGATTCTCTGCAGGAGGAAATCACTTTCTCACCCACTGTGGCTGGAAGCAATTGGCAAAGCCTCACCCTGCCACATGGCCGGATGCCTCTGCGCCTCGGTTTCCCCTGAAATGAGGGAAACGCTAGTGCTCACTCACTGGGTTGCAAGAAATGTGTGAAGTGTTGAGGGCAGTGTCCAACGCACAGCGGGGACTCGATAAATAAATGAACACAATGTGACAAAGGCTGAGGAGAGGCTGTGAGACTGTGGGGTGGAGTCTGGAAAGGCTCCCGGGGTTTTTGAGCTGGGTTTTGTAGGAAGAATAGGAGTCTGCCAGGTGCTCAGGGATGGGAGCGCCTTCCGCCCACGCATTCACTATCTTGCACATTCACTGCTGTCTTCTTCCCCCCGTCTCTCCGTCCTCTTCCTGTCGCGCCTCTCTCTTCCAGTGCTCCACCTCTTCTTCGCTCCACATGCACCTTCTCCCTCTGCTCTTCCTTCTTTCCCTTTGCCTCACCGTCAGGTCCCCGGTGTGCGCTCAGCCCCAGATGAAGCCACTCACCCAGGCCCCAGTCCCACCCCATTCCCACTCCCCGCAGACTGACAGGCGCAGGGGAAGCACAGGTGGGGCCGGTGACCTCGTTAAGGAGTCTCACAAAGGTGTCCAGGCCGCCGTCTCCACTCCCATGCTCGTTACAGCAGTCTTTTCAACATAGCAAAGATGTAGAAACCACCTACACGCCCATTGACAGACGAGTGGATAAGGCAAAATGTGGTCTCTCCGCACAATGACGCATTGCTCAGCCTTTAGGAAGAACGATGTCCTGCCATCTGCTACACCATGGACGCCCCTGGAAGACGTTATGACAAATGTCACTCCTCCTTTGAGAACACAGAGACTCAATCTGAGCAGGCCTGGGACTTAGTAAAGCCCCCAGCTCTGTCCAGTGGCCCTGGGGCATGGTTCTCCACCTGTGGTCCCCAGCCCAGCAGCAGAGGGAGCTGGCCAGAAAGTGTTCTCGGGCCCCAGGGCAGACCTCCTGAATCAGAATCTACCCCTGGGGGTAGGCCCAGTGGTCTGTGCTTGGCTGATGCAAGGCCGAGTTCAAGGACCACTGTTTCAGGCTTTTGTGTCTCTTGAAATAGCCTGTCTTTCTGCATCGTTCTCTTTAAAACAGGCAGATGTTCGTGCTCAGAGAACTGTGTGATTCATTCTGTTACTTTCGGCATTATTATTAAACAAGACAGAAATGAGTGGGTCCGGGAGAAACCTCCTCCCTGCGTTAACCCAGGAAGGAAGGAAGACCAACCAGGTGGTCCACGTTGCCAAGGTCCATGGCTGCAGTTCTGCCCAAAATATTGGTCTAAAACTTCATTTTCTTTTAGACTGTGAGTAGGCACTCTCTATTCATCATTATTACCCCTGATTCCATCCGTCTTCATTTAGTCCGTCTCCTCATCAGACCTTCCCATAAGCCCCTCGCCTTCTTTGCAGATGTATTGCAATTGTTCACAATGTGTCTGCCCGTCCTTCCCAACAAAACTGCAAACTCCGTGAGGCCAATGGTGTGTCCGCTCATGTTGCAGCCTTGTTCCCTGCGCATTCACACAATCGCTGGCACGGGGCCCTAACGGGGCCCATGCATGGACAACCCCCCTTCTCCAATTAAGTTCTCACTTGCTCCAAGTGCCCGAGTAACAGGAAGGAAACGTCTGCTGGTGGAACCCGCTCCCCTGGCCTTGGTCGCGGTGCGGACAGAGCCATGGCTCCATGGACTCCCCAGTGCTCCGCGCGTGGCCGACCCCCGCTTGTGCAGATCTCTCCCTCTTCTGAAATCAACTCAGGGCTCAGGCTCCAGCAGAAAACTGGTGACCATCCCAACGGGCCCACTCCAGAGCACAGACTCAGGAGTCTGTCCTTAGGTGTAAATCTAACTCCCCATCGCTGTGCGCCTTCACCAGCTGCGCCGCAGTGTTCTCATCTGAACGCAGGGCACATGGGAACGGGCTCCACGAAGTGAGGGCTCCGCAGCCGCTGCGGCACCAACACGCCTTCTCTCTTCCAAACTCTCAGTGCTCGCTCCTCTCTCGGGGGCCACCAGGCTGTTCCAGCGTTTCGGTCTAGAGAATGTGGAAAAAGTTTCTGATAAACGCCTCGGGTCTAGGGCAGGGCTTCTTACCCTCAGCCCTGGAGGGCAGTTCTGGGCCGGGAGAGAATTTGAGCAGCATTCCTGGCCTCTGTCCACTAGAGGTCAGCATCGACCCCAAGTCGTGATGGCCAACCCCCTCTCCAAAGCCGGATATCTCCGTATCTCTGGTGCAGAGTCACCCCAGGCTGAGAACCACTGCTCTAGGGAACTGGGGATACTCACACTGCGGGTGAGCATGTTTTTAAACAGGGTAGTGAATGGGGTTTAGAAATGGTGGGACTCCAGGCAGGGCTGCAAATTGGGAGGGGAAGAGTTAGAACAGATTATACGCTTTGGGCGTTGGTCTCTACTCCCCCCCCCCCCAACCCTGTGATACAGACTCAGATGAACAGTCAGGGCTGAAGGGGGCCCAGTCTCTCATCTCACAAACGGGGACATGAGGCCTGGGGGCAGCAGTGACATTTCAGTGCCTCAACACACACACACACACACACACACACACACACACACAAATAATATATTTAACATGTTTGTATATAATTCATATATGGGGTGGGGCCAAAGTAGGTGTCCAGTCGTGAGTACAAGAAACAAAATTTATCTCATAGTATTATTTATTAATCATTGTATTATTTTCCACCCAACTGGACACCTACTTTGGCCCCACCCCGTATATTTGCCATGCAAATAGCAACTCCACTAAAAATGGATGTGGAATCACACAAAGGAAAAGAATCTTAGATTTCTCCCGCTGTGTCCCCTTGCATGGGCACACACACATGCAGCCCAACGTGTTTCCTTCCTTCTGTTCAGGGAAGAAAATGTGGGAGAAATTGGGGGTGCATTCGCTTGCTGCCTGCTGTCCTTTGGTCTCGGAGCCATGGCCGGAGGAGGATGAGGAGGGTGGGCAGGTGGAACCCCTTTGGTCAGCCAGGGGGCTAAAGGAGAGGACCCTAAATGACCCTAAATGACCCTCTGTTATGAGGGTCTGATCTCTGCCCTCAATGTGACGTGCCACTCCCAACAAGCAAACTCCCAACAATGATGGCAGGGAGGGATGAAGGGAAAGCGGGACCTCGCCCATCTCCCAGGAGGCCTTGGGCACCGTGGGGAGGGTTTTGGCTTTGAGGATCCGGACCACCAGCCTGGCTGGGGAGAGCTTTCCAGAACAAGGGGTTCACGTGCACGAAATTGGCAAGGTGAGAAAAACCCTATCAGGTGAGGGGAAATGACGGCAGTCTTGCAGGTGTGAACGGTGGCCTCTTTCTGCAGAGTGGAAAAGGAAGGATGGCTCGAGGCCAGGCAGCAGAGTCCGGGTGTGAAAGGTAAATACTGACATAAAACAGTTGGGGCTTGATTCTGGGGGAGGGGCGGCATGCCATGGGAGGGTTCTGAGCGAGGGAGTGACGTGGGCCAACCCAGGGGCACCGGAGGACACTCCCTCTGGGTAGAGTGTGGACCCCAGGGGCAGGCGGGCCTTGAGTGACTGTTGGGGTGCCGGTATACCAAGGGCTGGGGTGGGGCTTCTCCGGCGCACTCACTCCTTGTAAGGGGCAGTTATGCTGCTCAATATGATTCCACTTTTGACACTTTTTGTCAATGTAAGAAACGTCCATCCAAACCTGTAGCAAGTGTCTATGAGTTTATTGGAGCCAAATTGACCACATGTGCTGGCAGCAAGATCTCAGACGCTGTTTTGAGAACGGCGGGTTTGCGGCCTATTGGATACATTAGAATAAAGGAGAAGATGCCAGGAAGGTACGTGGAAGCCATTGTGGTTCATGGAGGAGGCGGGAGAAAGCCAGGTGGGGAAATCTGTAGGACTGGACAGTGGAGAAGCGGCCACAGGCTAGTTAACAACGAGCGTCGACAGCACACGGAATGGTGTGGTCTTGTGTCCTGGAGCCTGCGGCTGAGACTTTGCGGGGTCTGGAAACACATCGCTGTGACGTTTCGAAGGCGGTCAGCCTGGCTGCGTGAGAACAATGGGCGGGGCTCGCTGAAGGTGAAGTTTGGACTTGGCTGAGGAAGCTCTAGGCCCCGGGCGGTGACTACTTGCCCAGTTGGGAATTTGCGACCAGACCACCTTTGGGGGTTACTTTTGGCCACGGAGCTTGCCAGGTTTATTGCCTAGCCAGCCCGCTTTTCATTCACATTTTCAAAGCGCACTCGTTCTGTTCCAAAACAAAATCCAACCGAGTGAGTCTGAAGATTTTATTGGCTTGAAAGAGGGTCCTTGGATCCGGCAGCATCCCAACTGACAACAGAAGGGCGCTCCGAGGGGCTGCACAAAACGGAAAGTCTTATAGGAAGGAGGGTGGACCCTGATCAGTGTGTGGCTCACTTGGTTGGGCGACGTCCCGCAAAGCGAAAGGTCCCCGGTTCGATTCTGGGTCAGGGCCCATGCCTGGGTTGCAAGTTTAGTCCCCGGGTTGGGGCTCCTAAGAGAGGCAGCTGACTGATGCTTCTCTACCTCTCTTTCACCACCTCTAAAAAAATAAATAAGTAAAATGTGTTTAAAAAAGAAGAAGAAGGAAGAAGAGTAGGTGGAGCCCTGGCTGGGTAGCTCAGCTTGGTTGGTTAGAGCCTTGTCCTCATACACCAAGGTTGTGGGTTTGATCCTTGGTTAGGGCACATACAAAAATCCACCAATGAATGCATAAATAAGAGGGAGAAGGGTGGGGCAAGGGAGCTATCAACAAAAGAAAATATTATTTGGGGGCTGGGATATTGTTTTTGGAGGAAAGAGAAGGAGAAGCGTTTTTAGCACATAGATTACCTCTTCTTTCTAGGTGGGGGTAGGTGGGGGCCCAGCTGACAGATGACCCACTGGGTGCTGACCAGAAAACTCCAGACTGGCTGGTTTAGATTACGGGAGAGGCAGAAATTGCAACTAGATCAGGCATGGAATCTAGGTTTATATTGTGGGCTTTCGGCACAAGTGACGCCATTTTGGGCCTGCGGTTTCCCCTTTAACGGTTCATTTCTTGCTTCAGACATTTCTTTTATAAGAAATAAAATGTTCCAGATACAGTGCCGTCCACCCCAAGCCCAAGCCCAACCCCAGACCCTTGTCTTCCCCTGCCTTGAGGTGCCACCTGGAACTTTATTTTAGTTTTACTTTCGCTGCCTTTGTGAATATCCATGAACAATATATAGTAGTGTTTCTACCCTTTATTCCTAAACATGATCATTTAGTAACTATGCATCATTTAGTAACTTATTCTTTTCTCCCAACATGGTGTTTCTAAGACTTATTCATGTGGTACCATGTAGCAGACTTAGGGCATTCATCCTCCTTGCCACACAAGTGGTTCATTGCGTGAACATAATGTGAGTTATTAATCCGGCCCACGTGGATGGACATTTATGTCACTCCTATGTGTTGCTGTGAACCATGGACACCCCATACGTCCACCCCATATTTCCTCCAACCTCTCTTTGAGTTCTAACCACAAGAACTCCATACGTGGGCTGACTGGGTTCAAATCTCAGCCCTGTAACTTATAGGAAACCAGCAAGTTACCTGAGGAATCCGAGTTTCCCATTCATAAGAAATAGGGTTGTGAGGATTCCCATGTCACTGAAGTACCGCCCTTCTCCGGGTCTCGCCTTCCCTGTCTGCAAAACGGGCACAGTAAAGAAGACAACAGGCACCACTCAGCACACACTCAGCAAAGGTGCATTTTTCTCTCCTCACTTGTGATTCCTCGCCTTGAGGAAACGAGGTGGTTCAGGCGTGTGCTGTGTGACCCTCCCGGGCAGGTAAGGAGACTGAGGCTCAGAGAGGTGGAGAAACTTTCTGCAGAACACACAGCATGTTGCCGGGAAGGGGCGTCCTCCTGGCAGACCTCCAGGGCCAGCCCACTTCCTCCCACAGACAGACCCCCCCCTGGCCCTCCCTGCAGCTGCACCCCCCCACCGAGTCCTCGTGGTGATGTGGGACTGATACAAACAGTCCTCCACACATGCCTCTCAGAAACAGCCACCACATGCTCCTGTAGCGTGGCAACCGCAGACTCCAAACAAGCGCTTCCTACAAGACCAAAACAGAGGGGGAGGGAGAAAGCCCACCCCCCACTCAGGCGCCCCTCCGATGACCCCTGCTGCAGAGCTTCCGGTTGATGGAGGTGATTGGTTGTCATTGCATCTTCACATTTAAAGGAATGTTCCCCCCCAAGTTGTTTTCCTCTAGCAGACTGCAGCAGGGAGCCAAGCAGCGGGTTTAAAATATACAAAAGGAAACAGAGCCTGGCGCGGTCTGGCGCAGAAGGGCCATTAGGGAGAGGGTGTTCTGGGGGCGGCAGAGCGGAACGGGCACTGGGCCACATCTGGAGCCAGGGCGGGCTGCACCTTGACCCCAGGAGTCGCTAGGGGTCTAAGTGGCAGCGCTGGGACCTCTCGTGCCCACTGCTCAGCCCTGAGTCAGCTCCTTGCAATGATACCCCTGAAACAGAGTTGGGGGCGGGGCTGGGAGACCATCTGATTCACGGTCTTCGATTTCTTTTCTTTTCTTTTTTTTTCTGGCAAAGAAATTGTTTTCTAGATAATCTAACCTATGTAAAGCAGATAAGAGAGTGTCAGAATGGAAGTAGGGGCCTGGGTCCCACCCAGGGGGATTCTCTACCTTATCCACCCCCCACCCACGGGAGGCTTCAGCATCTTGCTTCCACTGTCAGTGCCCTAGGGGGAACCACAGGACAACACCAGTCCCTTCATTTACAGATGGAGGAACTATGATTATAAGTAGTCACTTTAGCTAACCACTATTATTATACTCCAGACATGCCTGGTGTAGGGACAGGACCTTATATGTCTGATAGGATCCAAACCCTGGAACTACAAGTAAAGGGAAGTGTTCTAATGATCCCCACTTTGCAGACGAAGACATGGAAGCACTAAGAGGTACAGTCATGTCCCAAAGCCACCCAGATGGTCAGTGGCGAAGCCAAGAAGTAAGGGTCCAATGTGGTGGATTCTAGAACCTGTGCCATTCATCGCTCTGTGGCCCAGGTGGTTTAAGGACTGTCCCACGGTCACACAGGAGCTGAGCCAGCACAAACAGGTAGCCCGATATGGAGGGAAGTTCACGGATGTGCAGGGCTGGAGCTCTGGGTCCAAGACGTGCACTTGTCCTGGCTGTTTGGTAAGAGAGAGAGAAAGTGAGTGGCCAGCAAGTCTAGGGGGAAGAGAAAAGAAGCCTTGAAAGCACTCTGCAGAACTGGGAACTAGGGAGCTATAGCAGATGCTTGAGCTAGAGAGTCAGTTCTTACCCTTGGCTGCATATCGGTGTTAGAACCACAGGCTCAGAGCACTTTATTATGGTAACACCACAATGCTGGACACTGCTCTAAGCACTGTATCGGCATGAACTTAATCATCACAAAAACTCCAGGAGAGAGGTGCTAATATTATCACATTTTGCAGATGGGGTCGCTGAGGCTCAGAGAAATAAAGTGATTTGCTCAGGGGCACACACCTGGGGAGCGTGGCACTGGCGTCTGGACTCAGGACTGGCTGTTTCCCAAGCCCACCTGCCGGTGTCAGGTAGGTATGGCCACTGTGATGCTGCGTAACAAACAACCACGGAATCTTGGTGCCATAGAACAAGTGTCGATCTCACTTACCCGTCTAATTCGTGTTGGCTGAGCCAGGCTGGGCTCAGCCGGGTAGCTCTGGTTGGCTTCATCCATCTCTTATCCTCTCCTGGGGTCAGTGGGCTGCCTTGGACGTGGTCCTGTGCTGGGGATGTCAGGGTACAAGAAAGCAAGTGGGAACAGGCAAAGCCTCTCGGGGCACAGGTTCAGAACCCACACAGAGTCATTCCCGCCTCATCCTGTTGACTCAAGCAAGTCACAGGACCAAGCCCTGCATCCAAGATGGGGACTATACTCCATCCCTTTAACAGGAGAAATTGCAGGATCCCTTGGTTAAGAGTGGGAATACAGGGAGGGAAAAAGAACCAGGCCAGCATCGGGTTCTACCATAGGGCCTGTTAATAGTGAAAAACATATCCACGCATTCTCTGATACTCCTCTCGAAGGGCGGAGCCTGTGAGCGTGGGCTGGGCTTCTTGGCTCCCTTCTAAAGAACAGAACAAGAGGGAAGTGGCAACTTCATGAGGGACCCCGCGTGAGAACCACCCAGCTAAGGTGCTCCTAAATGCCTCACCCACAAAAACAGCTGTTTCTTGTTGAAGCTGCCAAGTTCTGGGACAATTGAATGTGCAGTTAGAGCTGACCAGTGATGATGCCGATTCACTGCGGCCATTTCCAAGACGTCGATGGAAGATGTTTTATCTGCTCCCTGGGGGACCAACAAAGTCCCAACAATTTCCCGAGATGAAGGAACCAAAAATACTCGTGATAAACTGTGGTTGTTAAGAAACATCTGTTCCTGAGCTGGCCAAATTGGGCAGTTCTCAAAGGGAATGCAAATGTATTGGGGGGTGGGGGGGATGGCTGCGTGGGGACCCATGCCAACCCTCTGGGCAGACTCAGCTTGTCACTCAGGTCCCTCCTTGTAGCTGGGGAGGGGACAAGGATCTGCTCGAAGGCCTGATGGGGTGTATATACTCCAGGAGCTGCCTGTAGCAGGCACTCACACTTAGCACACTCCTACTGTGTGCTCGGCACCAAGTAGGCACTTAAAACCCTGCTTTTGGGGACCAAGGCCTAGTGTGGTGGAAGACTTTGTCCTCAGGAGGACCGATGGCGAGAGGCAGTGTGGAGCAGTAGTCACGAGCCCGTGGACAGACCTGGGTGTGAATATTGGTGAGGATGTCCGCTCACTCTGAGGCTTGTGTGTGGCCTCAGTCACTTCCACACTCCGAGCCTGTTCCCTCGTCTGTAAAGTGCGCACAAGAGCCGTGCCCACAGGACCTGCAGTGGCGGACCGCCCATCTTTGCTTTGCGCCCCGAAGTGCAGACTTTGGACTCAGGAGACTGGGTGGGGAGCCCCAAATCCTGACTCTCTGAGCCTCAGTTTCCTCCTCTGTGAACTGTAGATAATAGTTCCTCTCTCCTTGGGAAATAGGAGGATTAAATTAAATTACCGTCGAACCTGCGAGTCCGTGCCTGGCACAAAGCCGAGCCCTTTTGGCGGGCGCTGTCTAGCCCCATCCTCAAGGAACCCCGCCTCCAGCTCCCTCCCCTGCCTGACCCAGTTTTCTACTCCAACTTGGCCGCTGGCCCAGGCCCTGGCCTATTTTAGGCACACCTCTTTTTGTTGCGGCAAAAACAGACCCACGCAAGTTACCTTCAAACAGGGGATTTATTGTGGAGACAAGTGGGGACAGGAATGCAAAGGGGGTGAAGACAGGAAAACCCTTCGGGCTGGAGCTGCTTCCTTGTAGAATGTCTTTCCTTTGCTCCGTAAAAAGGGGTCATCCCGCCAGTCTTTGTGGGACGGTCCTTCCTGGGGCCTGGACATCAGCCCGCCTGGGAAGGTGTGGTAATCACAGTTGTTTAAAGCTCAGATGTGTGGGGGAAGAAATGCATTTTGGGGGGGCTGCTAATAATGTGAATTCAGGTTTTTATAGTGCTCAGGATCATGGGGCCTATTGTGAGAAAGGGAGTGAGCAGGGACCTGGGAACAGAGGGATGGACACAGTGACCCTAATTTCTCATCCAAACCGGGACACTTAGAGAATGAAAGGGGCATTGTGAATTTATACAGGGACGATAGTCTCACAGTGAGACCGCGCGGGCAAGCCCGGATCCACGGTCGTCTGGGGAGCGCAGAGGAGTCTGGGAAAGAAGGGGATGTGGCGAGCAGGTGCCCGCGATGGATGGAAAGATGGATGGAAAGATCGCACCTGCATGCTCAGAATGCAACACAATCCAAGAGTTCCCTGCTTCCTCCCGCTCTTCCGTTTCCGGTGATGACTCCTCCCCTTATCTCTGGGGGTCTGACTGCCACCCAGCCCCCACTCCCACACCCTCGACAGCGATATCACCCTTCAAATCTTAGCAATCTTGAAATAACTCTTTTCCGTTCCCCAGGAAGGCCCCTCCATGACTGTGGTGGTTCTTCTCAGGCCGTTTATTATCTGCCCCCTTAACCCCCTCCAACTCGTCTTTTATGTGGCAATAGTACCCCAGTTTTGCTAAGGTGAGACTCCCACCGCTTGTTCCGTCATTCTCTGGGCTTTCAAGGAAGCTGGCTCCACCCCTTGGGTGCGGCGTTGAACATGTGACCTAAGCTAAGCCAATCAGCACATCCTGTCTCCCTGGCCACTGATTGGTCTAGATATGGGCCCAATCAGAGATTGTTGCCTGGCTTGAGGTCCTGAGAAGAGCCTCTTTTCTGATGTTCCTGGAGGGATGAAGAATGGGATGCGGAGCTGCCAACTTTAGTTTTGACGAAGGTTCTACACAGGGAGCCAACTCCAAGGAAGTAAAGCTGAGAAGTGAGACACAGAAACTGGATTCTGGTAACATCATTTGAGCCCCTGGATCAAGCCACACCTGAAGGTCTTCCCCTGGGCTATTCAAACACAGGAGCCAATAAATTCTCTTTGCTCTGCTACTTGCAACTGACAGCCTTCACTGCAGGTGTGGTCCCAGGGCCAAGGGGATGCTCAAACCAGTGGTGAAGGGTAAATGAATTATGCAGTTGCTCATATGGGCTCTGAGCCCTGCCTTCCTATAGTGAGAATTTCCCAGCTCCACCCAAAGCTATTAGTTTCTGTTACAGAATCCACTCCTGGCAATTTTTCTAGATTGTTCCCGAAGCCCCAGTGTTCCACTTTGCCTCCCTCTATGACTGTGCAGACCGCGTTTTGTGACCACATGGACTGCCTGGAGCTCCATGGTCCTCCCCCTCACTCTGCTCAAGGTCCCTACACTTGGTGGGCTCTCCAAGGCCCTGCCTACTCGGGCCCCGGGGCATCCCTGTGTCTTCCCCGCCCCATCCTCCCCTTACCCCGGGGCCCAGCCATTCTGGCAGCTTCCCACGTTTCTGGCTTCTCCCACGTTGGGAACTTTGCGGATCCCAATTCCTCTGCCTGGAATTCCCTTTTCTGTGTCTTGACTGAGTTATCTTCTATCCATCCTTTAAGTCTCCGCTGGAATGTCACTTTCCCAGGGAGTCCTCTGCGGCCTGTCATCTAGGTCAGGCCGTCCCGTTTCCCATTCCCATGTCGACCCGTGCCGTTCCTGTCGTAACTGACTCCATGCTTAGTCACTCCCCAGGGCCCGTCACGCAACCTAGGACACAGGCGGTTCTCAAACACATCTGGATGAATGAGCGCAGGAGGCACTGAGCCATTGGCAGTGGGCAGCAGAGGCCCGGGGAGAGCTTGCCCGGGGCCACACAGCAAGCCCGTGGCGGTGTGGACGCTGGAAGCAGGACTGTGGTCAGAGGCTCTTTCTTTTCTGAGCCCCGGTGATAGTCACCCCTCCCTCTGTCTGCTGCTGACGTCTGTGTTTACGTCCTCAAAGACCTTTTTAGAGACTCAGTGGCTGTCAGCCATGTGCTGATGTCCAGGAGGGAGCAAGCTGGTGCGGGTGACTCCCAGGGAGGCAGGATATGAGCCCTGTGGGAGACATGGCTGTCATGGAGCCTGGCGGAGGCAAGCTGGGTTAATATTTATCTCATTCCCAGAGGCTTGAGTCATCAGACCAAGGTCAGGTGCAAGGAGGGAGACTATGTGGGAGACCCCATGCGGCTTTGCCCTGACGTGACTACAGGCCTGGAACAAAGGGAGGCGGCAGACCCTGGCTGGTTGTGACGATTTGTCCTCCTGATGCTCTGCCGTGACCCGTGGGCACAGTTGGACTCCAAGCTCTGTCACCTGTTAGCTGTGACCTTGGGCAAGTCACCCTTCTTAGCCTCCACTGGCCCTTGTGTGAGGCAGAAATATTAATAGTAACAACCTTATAAAGTAGTAGTGGGAATTCAATGAGAAAATAATCACATGCTTATAGCAATGCCGACACAGAAGAGAAGTTCCAATTGCACCCCCCAGGCAGTGACTCAGTGTGCTTGCCCACAGCAGTGCCAACGTTTATTGCTTTGTTTACTCTCCGAATCCTCCTCTGGACTCCGAGCTCTGTGAGGGCAAATTCTTCATGAGTCTCGTTCACCAGTGAATTTTCAACATGGTGCCGGGCACATAGGACACACTCAATAAATGTTGAATGGACGAGCGGGTGGATGGGTGGATGGACAGACAGATGAATGGGAGGGTGTGTGGGTGCGTGGATGGATGGATGGGTGGGTGGGTGGGTAGATGAGTAGATGGGTGGATGGGTGGGGAAATGGTAGAGGGGGAGAGAAGTGGAGAAGAGGATGGGCTGGTGGACGAGTGGGTGGGAGGTGATACCGATGGACAGTTCATAGTAGGAATGTAGGCTTTGGCCTCTGAAGATCCCTGACCCTCGGCTCACGTCTGGAGTTCTCTCCCCTCCCCCACCTCGGTGTCCAGGCGTAGGTGTCTGTGAGTCAAGGCACGATAGGGTAAGCACATCACACTCTCCCTGTTGGCATTATTTTTAGTTTCCTTGCTGCAGGGGTCAGAGTATCAAACAACAAAGAGAAGCCTTTTCTCTCTCAAGGAGAGAATCGGCCCCATCTGCGTGGGTGGCGGTGGAAGTGGGTGTTTGTTTGGTTTAACAGCTATTGGCCGCAGACCTCCTGCCAGCCGGGAGGGCGACCTTTCCTCCGGGCGGCAGGCACTGAGCCAAGCCCTGGGTGTGTGTGTTGGCGGGGTGTGTGTGTGTGTGTGTGTGTGTGTGTGTGCAGTTCCCTGAGCTCACAATCTCTGTCAGTGCGGCCCGTCTTGCTGAGATTCGGTTCCCACTGACTCCCCTCTTGCCGCCACATGTGCGCTGGGAGATGCCTGCAGAAATGAGTTCCGAGGGGCTGGAACAAGAACACAGTGAGGGAGCAGGGATGGAAACGCCAGCCATGGACATCCCGTGACGTTAACTCCTTGGGGTACACTGACCTACTAAGAACCCGCCCCCCACCACCACTGGAAAAAAAGGGTCCCGTGACTCTGGGTCCACCCTCCTTGCAAATGGGCTTTGGCGACTCTTCAAGCAAGATGTGGAGTCTGTTACTTCCTTGTCTCGAATCGGTGACTTGCTTTGTGACCTGAGCAGTGCTTTCCGCCTTTGAGGCGAGGTCGTAGGAGGCTCGGAAGTGTCTCCTGCCCCCTTAGAACTTTGGGACCACTAGGCTGTGCAGAAGCCCAGTTGTGCCTCCTCGTGGATGAGAGGCCACAGGGAGGACATCAGAGGTGGCCCAGGGTGGACAGCATCAGCTGCCAGACGTTGCTGGGGCCCTCTCGGACCCTGCAGCCCAGCCAATTGCGGCCATGGGAATGACCCCAGGCGAAACTGGCAGAGAATGTACAGAAGTGATCCAAAGAACCGTGAGATGTAAGATTTTGTTGTAAGGTGCATTTCGAGGTGGTTTCTGATGCAGCCAAGGGGAATGAAATGCTGCCGGGAAAACAGCCCCCAACTGCGAAGATTGACTTCTCACTCTCGTCCCCGTCCGATGAGGGTGGGGGCTTATGTTCCCTGTAGTCCTCCAGAAACCCGGACCTCTTCCACAGTGTGGCTCCACCCTGTTCCAAGGTGCCTCCACTTAGTCCGGGGAGGAAAGACAGAACGCGCAGGGTGGCTCAAGAGGTTGAGAGCCAGGTGTGGAGGTGGCTCATGTCGCTTCCGCCCCTGTTCCACTGGCCAGAATTCAATCTCATGGCCACGCCAATGGCAATGGTGTAGCAAACACTAGCCAGTCCCAGCCCCCCCATGCTGGGCTCTGAGCTCAGTGCTTTGTACTCAGCATCTCAGTAAAAGCTCACGGCCCCCTTTGGGGTGGGGGAAGGCAGTTCTGGGTGGCTCTCCTGTGATGAGTAAGACTTATTATGTAGTTTCCGATGTCATGGAGCATCCATGCTCGTGGGAGAAGTTAGTCTGCAAAGCAACCGATACAGAAGTAATTTCAGGGAGTGATACATTCTCTGAAACATGTATCAGAGTGGAGGTTTAGAGTGAGAGGTGCCATTTTGGATGGAGTGGGCAGGGGGGTCTTCTCTGAGGAGGTGATTAAAATAAGGACTTGTTGTGGAGGCTGTGACTCGCCTCTTATACACCATCCCCTTCTACCTGAGTAACAGCCATGCTCTACGGCTGGGATCACCAACATTCCTGGCTATATAAGCATTGCCTCCTGGCCTTTCTTGCAGATAGGAGTGTATAATGAGATGTAAGTAAAAGTCATCAGATGCAACTTCCAGGAAGTGCCCTTAAAAGAAGCAAACTTGATACGTTGGTGAAAATAGTATTCCTTTTCCTCTTGTTTCCTGCCTGTGATATAGATGTGATGGCTGGCGCTACAGCAGCCCTCATGGACTATGAGATAAAATGTTAAGAACAATAAAACGGAAAGACATAAGGAGCCTGAGTCTTGAGTGAAGAAGCTTTGTTGGCCATAGAAACTCATGGACCAAGGGGTTCTGAAAAGAACTCAAGGATCCACTTTCAAGAGCCAGCTTTCCCCCCACCCTTGTCTTTTTTGGCTTTGTGACCTCGATCGAGGCTCGGTGGTCCTAACTGCTTTCAGCCTCATCTCCTTTTACTGCCGAGTGGGCAGATGTATCACCTTGTTGCTGTCTCACAGCCCTATAAGACCTCCCTGTGACAGCATTTGGCCCCAGACCCTCAGAAGGAGCATCTAAGCCCGTTTGAGCTTAGCCACTTGCAGCTACTGCGGGAGGATCCAGGAGAAGGCAGGTTAAAACCAAAGGCAAGGTGATTCTTGGCAACACTACTGTATTTGTACTTCCACGTTGCTAAGAGAGTAGGCCATAAATGTCCTCACTATACTCACCCAAACACATGGAAATGATGATGCAACCCGATGGTGGTGTTAGCAGCTGCTCTGGCGGTCATCATTTTGCAACATGAGTGTCTCACGTAATGTTATAAGTCCATTAGATCCCCGTAAAGCTCGGGGGAAGACAAATAGTCCCTACCCCTCAAGGGGAAAAGATCATCTCACTGGTGGCCAAGGTGATATAGAGGCCGAGAGAGGATGTTTGCTGCCAGGCAACCAGGCTGGGTTTCGTAGGCGTCCTGGTGTGGGGCGGGGGATACACGCGAGCATGCTGGTTTCCAAGATCTGCCCTTCACCTCCCCCTCCCTGTACACCTGCCTCCGTGAACCACTCCATTTCACCCCCTCAAGCCCCATCCCTACGCTTCCCCCAAACTGTGGTGCCTGCAGGAGTCACCCCAATTTGCCCAAGGAATGTTCCTCTGAGCCGACCGTGACCCCTTAGACCGAGTAACCAGAGATGACAAAGCTGAGGACGAGGCCACTCCAAGGTCAGCAGTTAGATTTGTGTAGCTTGCACGAGACGCTTATTTAATTTTCCTGGAGTCTATGAGGCACCGACAGACCCTGGAGTTCACGCATGCCCAGACCTTCGTCTGAGCTGGTCCTTCCACCAAGCGTAGCCTTTCCCCAGCTTTCTGCAGGACCGGCTCTGTCTCAGACTTCAGACTTCAGGTTAAACTTCTCGCTGAGAGGTGAAGACGTGTCCACAGACGTTCCACACCCCGCGGGAACGCTCTCGGCGGTGTTAGTCACAATCGCCAAAAAGTAGCAATGGCCCAAATGTCCATCCGCTGATGAACGGATAGAAAGTATGTGGTCTGTCCCTACAATGGAATCTTATTTGGCAATAAAAACCCGTGACGCGCTGATGCCTACTGCGACGTGGCTGAGCCTTGGAAACATTATGGTAAGGGAAAAACCAACCCTTCCCAGAAGGTCACAGACTGCATGATCCCATTCATAATAAAGGTCCAGAATAATAAACCCATAGAGACAGAAAGTGGCTTAGTGGCTGCCGTTGGGTAGGGGGAAGGGAGGAATGGGAAGTGGCTTCTTTTGGGGGTGAAGCAATGCTCCCAAATGAGCAACTCGGCAAAACTATTAAAAAGCCATTGAGTCGTATGCTTTAAAAGTATACAATGAAAAGGGTGAATGCTATGGTGCGTGAATCATATCTCCATAAATCTACTTAACAAGAAAAATCACTTCTTCAAGAAAGTCCTCCGTGATTCCTGTCTCTGAAGGTGGTGACCTGGAAGTTTTCCAAAACTCCTTCCCTGCTTGATTCAGCCCCTCATCCCATTGGCCAGCATCTGTGATGATTTTGGTCTGTGGATGCGTATACATGTGTGTGAGCATGTGTGTGTATGTTCTTCCTCTCTAGGAGCGGGCTCTGTGAGGACAGGGGCCCCGTCTGCCCATCATGACTGTGTCCCTAGCACTTAGCACAGGGCTGGCTGTGGATTGGATATTTGCTGATTAATCAAAGGAATCTTGGCACACCTGAGCTGGAAAGGAACCGTGTGCTCGCCCTCCCTGTTTACCGATGTGGCGGCTGAACGCCGGGTGAGGGGCTCACTCAACAGCCCAGCTTTCCGTGGCAGTGCTGAGTTCCCCCCCCTCGGCTGTCTCCTGAAGGTTGGAAGTCCGACAAACCACAGACCCAGTGGAACTGACAGACTGTTCTCGACTCAGTGGTTAAACGACAAAGATAAATGACATTGGAGGTCCTGGTTGGACTGGTAGACACCCAATCCCCTTCATGACAATAGGTGGTATGTGTCCTTCCTGTCTATAAGTGCCACCCTTGTCACAGCAAGTGTCCTGTCGCTGCCAAGCGGCTGTCAGATGCTGCCACGGGGAGTGGGGGCTTCGGCCAACTCAGGTCCTGCTGTGGGAGCTGGGTGACAGGCCACAGGAGCCAGGCCATGTCCCCTCGTGGCAAATTGCTCCTTGGTGAGCCAGCTGGCTCCCAGCCTGCGGAGCACTAGGGTCCTTTGTGCCTTGAAGCAATTAATTATGCCATATGGCAAGGAAACACAGCAAGATTTATAGCAGAGTCAGCGACAGATGGCCCTGAGAGAAAAACAGGGCCCTGCGCAGAGATGGCGAAACGCAGGCGTCCCAGACCGTGAGGGATGGTGGTGGTGGTGTGTGTGTGTGTGTATGTCAGTGGAATGAAGAGGGGAAGGACCCTTGGCTGGGATCTGAGGTTCTGACACTTTTTAGAGATGGTCCATCAGAAAGCAGATGCTATTTCCCCCAGTGGGATTTTTTTTTTTTTTGTATGTGCCCCACTCCCAGCGTAGGGGAAGAATTGGGCTCTGGCTTTCGGGATGTGTGTGTGGGAGGAAGTAGACATGCCAACTGGGAGATACCGACGAGGGTGAGAAAATCCTGGAGGGGATGGGGGCTCTTTTCCACGGGCTGCCTTCCGGCTTCAGCACTCCCCGGTCTCCTGCATTTTGATGGGATGAGTGATCCGCCCCCGCCCAGCTCCCCAGCGGCATCTGAGGCTCAGCAGAACCCGCTCCTGCTCCCCTACCCAGCTCTGACTCCAGCCTCCTCCACCCAGCACCCAGGTCCCCCTCGAATGCCAGTCTGACCAGGCCTTCCCCGCTCTGCTGACCGCTCAGTACCCTCCCGGTAAAATGGTGAGGAGAGGGAGATAGATATTATACAGCCTTCATTGATCTTGCCCATCCCACCACGTCATGGGTACGTGGATTAGCTAGAGGTCTTAATGCGCAGAGTTTCTCAAACTGTGTTTCTCAGGACATGAGCCCTAACAGTGTTAGAACATGTTACTAGGAGAAAAAAAGAAGATATTTTGGCCAATACGTTTCGACCTCACTGGCTCAGCGGAAGCCACACTGGTCCCCTGGTCAAACGCCTTGTGGGCACCTCTAACAGGCTCAGTGTATGATGCGGGTGTGAGAGGAGGCCTTCCGTGCCCAGTGTCTCCCAAGCAAGTTCAACAGGGCACACTCCGAGGAACGCTGAATGGCTGTGCATCCCTCTGGTGTGCAGAACCAAGCCATGGCATTCTTGGGAAGCCCTCGGTCGGCCTTGACCCAGAGTTCAGATGCGTCTCTTCAGACAACTGTTAGGACCGGCACCCTAGCAGCAGCGGCAGCTGGATCCCCTGGGCTCACGTTCCTTGGCCCTACAGAACATAAATAATCTTGTCTTACAAGCATCAGCTCTTCCAAGGTCTGCAGACAATGATCACATCTCCCTGCCCTCCGGGCCCCAAGCTTCTCTCCTTTAAGCAAGATTTTCTGTCTTAGAAGGCTGGTGTCAAGCTCCCTTCGTCTAGCTGGATACTCTCTTTTACTGTCTTTATAATTTGAAGTGAATCAGAACAAAATTCAGTATTCCAAGTGTGCCTCATCACCTCCCTCATTTAGACCTAATACTTCTGTTAATGTGGCCTAAAAAGTTTTTTACTTTTACATCCCTGACAATGTACTCTTTTTTTTTTTTTACCATCGATATCAGAGAACCATCGATCGGTTGCCTGCTGTATGCACCCCAACCAGGGATCAAACCCACAACCCAGACTGAGCATTAAACCCACAACCTTTTGGTGTGTGGGACCACGCTCCAGTCAACCGAGCCACCTGGCCAGGGCCCTGATGATGTCCTCTGGCCTCGCATTGTGTCTTGTCTGAAAAACAGCCCGTATATTTTACTCACAGGAGCTTTGGCAAAATCCATCTTGCACAATTTTTAAGACCTCAGTGTGAAGTTTTATATTTACGCCTTATAAATGTCATCTTTTAAGATTTGCCTCCTGACTTCTGTTTGGACGCTGACTCAGAAATCCTTCCCATTTCCATACTGCTCATTTGGGAGAGCTCTGCCTCTATCACAGGGTGCAGCTTATGACCTTCGTGACAGATGCATGATATCCTTGTTACCTGGCAACTCTTTGGTAACAGCACCCCCTTTCTCTGGGAAATCTCTTCCTTGCTCCCCTGATGAGAACCTCAGGTGGACCTAACCGCACCTCCATCCCCAGCTGAGCATGTGACTAAGGCCCAGCCCATCAGTGTGGTACCTCTCCCCGTCACTGACTACTGATGGACACGTGAGGAACACGAATGGCAATAATTCCTGAGCTTGGGCTGGGGGTACTGGGAGAGGGGAGAGCGATGTCTCATTTTCCACCAGCTGCTGACAGCTGCCCGGCCATGACGTGGGGACCTATCTAAAGGCAAAGCCCACACAGAGGCAGCTTGGAAGAGAGACGAAGGGAGGGAGGGAGTCAGGGCCCCCTGACGTCTGGGTGAGTGCTCAGAGCAGTCAGTACAAACCCCTAGGGGGAGTTTGGAAAGCTGCCCGATGTTGTTGGCTTTCTGAGAGACAGGGACCACCTGGAGCTCTTTGGAAAGCCGTCTGGCACTCCCTTTGAAGGCCTAACACACACACCTACCAGCAGTTGCATTCCAGCGTGTGTCTATTCCCGACAGAAATGCCTACATCGTGTTCACCAATGACCTGCGTGGGAATGTTCACGGCAGCCCCATTCTCTAAGAGGCTTGCACACACACACACACATGCACACACAGACAAAGGAACATGAGCTTGCCTCCACAGCACATACACACAAAAAATAGCAACAAACCACATGTCCCTCGGTAGGACAATGGGGCCACAAATGGTGGAGTTTTCGTGCAACCAAACACCGCACATAGAAAGGAACGAGCTCCCTGCCTCACGCACAACATACGTGGATCTCCCAGACATCTCTGTGGCTGCTTTTAAATGGCTTTCTTGGTCTTTCGTTTTCAGGAATGTAACCAGGGTGTGTCTTGGCTTTGCCTGGCTTCTTGGATCTATGTGTGTGCTTTGACAAATTTGGGAAGCTCCCCGCCAGTCTTTCTTTAGTGTGTTTTCAACTTGCCTTCCCTCTCCTTCCGGGCTCTGACACTGTGAATATTGAACGTATCGTCATAGTCCCACAGGTCCCCAAGCCTGTTCTTTTGTTTCAGTCTGGTGTCTCTCTGTTGTTCAAACTGGATGACGACGGTTGCTCTTGCGCTCTGTTTCGGTTCGCTGGTCCTTTCCTCTGTCCCCTCCACTCTCCTGTTAGGTGACCCACGGAGACTTTCACTTCAGTTATACTTTTTAGGTCTGACATTTCCATCTGTTTCTTTTTTATTTTTTCCTCCGGCTCCCACATCTTTGCTGAGTTGTCCTAATTCTCTGCTGAGCCTGTCTATTTTTTCCCTCGGTTTGAGCATGTTCGTAATTGCTCATTGAAGCATCTTTTTGATGGCTTCTCTGAAATCACTCGGAGCTAATTCTAACATCCCTGCTCTCTTGGTGTTGGCATCTATTAATTGTCTTTTTTCACTTGGTTTGAGCTCTTTCTGGTTCTTGCTATGACAAGTGATTTTTGATGGAAGCCTGGACATTTTTGTGTTATGTTACGAGACCTGCAGCTTTTAGCTGGCTTTCTCTGACAAGGGCAAGGGGCAGGGGTGTCAGCTAGTCACTGCCAGAAGGAGCTAGAAGTCCAGATTTCCCGCCATCGACACCAAAGGGGTTCCTGTTACTACAAGGTGGACAGTTCCCGCTCCCCGAGGGTCTCCACTGACACCGAGGGGGGGTGGCCTCATCACCCCTGGGCCGTGGTGAAATTGGTGACTCTTCCCAGGCTTCCTCTAATGCCGCTCCAGTGGGAAGTAGGAGGAATGCCACATGGCCAACCAATGGGAGGTCGAAGTCCAGGGGGAGCTCATTGCTGATTGGTGGGGAGGAAAGTCCTGGCCCCTTACCTGGACCTCCCTGCGGCCATCCCAGCAGGAGGGTTGGGAAGTTCCTTGCAGCTCCATGAGGGTAGAAGTCTCGGCTCCCTGCTCTGTCTTTGCTGGCGCAGGTGTGTGTGTGTGTGGGGGGGGGGCACCAATTTTTCTGGGTTTGGATGCAGGAGACCATTTATTACCTAAGAGTCTTCTCTCCTGAGCCCTGGCTGGGTTGCTCAGTTGGTTAGAGTTTCATTCCTATGCGCCAAGGTTGCGGGTTCCATTCCCAGTCAGGGCACATACAAGAATCGACTGATGAATGTAAGAATAAGCGGAATAACAAATTTCTCTCTCTCAATAAAATTTTTTTTAAAACTCTCTGTCCTGCCAGGCTTCCTTTTTCTCTGTCCCATGCCTACAAAGAGCAGGCTTTTTTTTTTTCTCTTTTTCTGCTCACCTGTTAGTGTTTCTGCGTTGCCAGCTTCAGAGCCCCAACTCTGGGTTGCAGGAGGTCAAGAGGAACCCAGGCTACCCCTTCCTGTGCCCTCTCCCCAGTCCAGACGTCCCGCTCCTGTCTCCCTCCTTCTCTCTGCCTTGCAAGTTCTTCTAACGTTGTTTCTAGCTGGACTTGGGGGAAGGAGTAGGTTCCACTTATTCTCTATGTCACCTTCCCAGGAGGGGAAATCTTACTTCTATTATTTTCAAGTAGGAAAGTTATAATGCGTTAGATGCCCAACCTGAAGTGCAACCAGAACACAGTAAAGTTGCTATCGACACACTCCCACTGAGGCACGAAGTGTCTATAATGTCGTCACATAAGCAATGGCATTGCAGCTTTGGTTCCGTGGCTGCCTGGCGCTGGGAGTGCGGGCAGGAGTGGACTGCAGAGGGCCACACAGAGATCTGGAGAGGGGTGGGGGTACTGTTTATTTGTATTGGGGTGCTGGTTTCCCAGGTGTGCACCCCTGTCAGGCGTTATTTCAAGGGGTGCTGCCTTTCAAGGGGTGCGGGCTACCGTGTGTGAATCATATTTCCATAAAGGGGCTAGAAAAGAAAATCCACAGTGGCGTTGTTCAGAGTCACATGGCTTCTCTTAGCAGCTGGGACACCAGCTCACCTTTGGGGACACTGGATGTGCTTTCCGAAGTGACCCTGGAGGCCCACCTGGTGGTATTCAGAGTCCAGCATCAGAGGCAGTTCATGCAGCATTTTGTTAAAAATGTTGCATTGCATTTTGGAGACACAAATACAATTTTTTTCTATACAAACATCAACATATGTTGAGATACATACATTCTCAACAAGTTTAGGCATGGGAAACCAAGAAGCATTCTATTGGGCAATGATAATTAGGAACTTTCTACAGGATATGCTGGTATGTATGAATGTACTGATGTAGCCCTTATCTAATATGTTAAATCTAAAGTAAATCTGTTCACAATGTTCAGTTACATGGTGTCTCCCATCTCTTATATGCACAAGCTTTTGCCTGCTTCATTATATGTTCTAGTGGAGTTGTGTGTAAATATTTAAAGATTGATGTGAATTTTTAGTATAAATCTATTTTGTTTTCTCTCCTTTATGACACAGACAAGACACTGTTGGTTTTGTATTAAACCATGTGATGGGTGGATTATATGATCTGTGGATTTCATTTCAGAATTCATTTCAGTGTGAGAAATCATTTGTTATTGAATGATATTGGACCTGCTGGTGTTGATACTCCTTGATCAAACCAGACCTGAAGATATACTATTCCCAAACTCTTAATTAATACACTGACACCTTATAGTTAAAATTAAAATGAAGTGGACTCTTCCATCTCATGAGCCCATAAATGTATTTTAGAAAGCGAATTTGAGTAGGCATTTCTTTCTCAACTGGAAGTGCCCTGACTCACACAATCATAGATGACTTCTTTTGATTGCTTTCGGTTTCCTTGGTCTTTCTTCTCTCATGGTCAAGGCTGTGAGCTTTGTGACAGCAAAAATTACATCTCTTCCTGCTTATCTCTTTTCCTGTATCCTAGCCAGAAGAGTGGGTGTAGTGAGGATTTTGGTGTGCTGACCATTTCCTTCATGTTCAAGGTCTGGGTACAGCTACATCCAGGACGTCTATGGTGTGACCTCCAGTGCCAGGGACTGTTCTGAGTGCTTCACAGACATGATCGCCCCCTGAATACTCATGACACCCCTGCCGCAGAAGTATTATGGCTCTGGTCTCGCAGACATGGGGCAGGAGCTCCAAGAAAATGCTTGTTCAAAGGCAGTCCGGGCGGGAAGCAAAGCCAAGAGTGAGCCCTGGGTCGGTGGGGCTCTGGGTCGGTGGGGCTCTGCAGCCCATGTGAGGTGGGCATTGTGCTCCCTGCAGTGGAAGCGTGACCACAGAGGGAGGCGTGCTGCCGAGTAATTAGGAGGGTGGGCAAGTCATTTCATCTTACTGAGCCTCAGTCTCTCCATCTGTGAAATGGGTTAATACTAGTAGCTTCAGCGGGGAATGTTGGGAGGATTTACCGAGAGAATGCATGTCTATTACTTAGCGCAGTACTTGTGTTTCTAGGACACAAATGTTCACTTTTCTCCTTCTGTTCCTTCCCGGGGGGAAATTTTACTCATTTGTGATTCAGAAAATGGCCTTGGAGATGTCACTGAGACCCGGTATATCTCATTCTAAAACCCAAATCATATGATTAGAAAAAACCACCAACCTAAAACTGTATCCCCCCTCCGCCCCCGCCCCTTCCGCAAAGCTTTGATAACAATTCCTCTTGGGCACTACCATGTGCAGTAAGTTTCCATCTTTAAGCGGATGATGTTTCCTGGCTTTTGTTTTTTCTCAAAGTTCCTTTGGTCGTTACAATATGATACTAAGGTGCAGTTCTGGAATGGTGCACAAGAGCAAAGATTCTTGTACCTGAGGGATAAAGGAGACAGCCTGGCCCACCATCCACTGGCTCCATCCTGGCTTGATGCTGGTGCCACAGGCCACTGAAGCGGCTGCTCCTGCTTCCGACCCGGGTTCGAATCCCAACTCTTCCACTTACTAACTGGGTGAGCTTGGCCACCTGACCACCTCCTGGGGCCTCAGTGTCCCCGTCTATAAAATGAGTCTTCCTGGTGTCTGCCATTGGTTCCTGTGCACTTCACATCTGTCAGGGATGCGTCAGGCACCGGAGAATGTGAGTCCGCAAGAAGCGGGGAGTGGGAAGTGCTCACCCCCAAAACTGGGGTAAAAAAGGCAGGTGCAGGTATGATCGGCATTCTGAGGCCACTCCTGGCCCTGTGCCCCGGTGCCATTCTCCTGTGACACAGCTCCTCCCTCGTCCCCTGAACCCTGACGGACCCTGTAGGTCCCTCACCATTCAGGTGCCACCAGAATCTCAGTAGTTGACCTTCCCAGGTATGTGCCACCCTGTGTCCTGCAGGGGCTCAGGGAACTTCTCCCAGGTTGTAAGTTTCTGGGAGCATCAGGGGAACAGGTGTCCTTGCTCTCATCGCTCGCCGCTCCATGTGCCGTGGGTGCTCAGAGATGCCGAGATGAGTTCTAAGAGCGTTAGGTTAGCCCTGATCACTACGGTGATGACCCCAGGGGAGCCAGTGACGGAGTCCCAGACACTGTACCAGGCTCCGCCCATGGCAGCGACTCTGGGGCGGGAGCCATTGTTATAAACTCCTTCTGGCAACAGAGGGAAGCGAAATCCAGGGGAAATCATTCAGCTAGTGAGGTGGAATCTGATCCAAGTTCTTAACCCCTGCAGCTGGGGGTTGCAGGGGTCTGAACAGCATGTGCAAAGGCACAGAGGCATGACACATAAAGTTTTAAAAGGGCAATTCAGAGCTCATTCAGTCTAATGGTTCCATTTGATGGATGCAGAGACTGAAGCTCAGAGAAGGGAAATGTGTTAGCCAAGGATGCACAGACAATTTTATAACAGAGATGCCTGTGCCCCCACCTCCTTGCAGAACCAGCTGGGAGAGTACTATAAACCCCCAAGGTCTTCTTAGGCTTAGGCCCAGAAATGCTGACTGTAGTAACATTAAGACAAGCCTTCAAGGTAAAAACCATGACCATGTTCATTTCATAGATGAAGAAACTGAAGCACAGAGAGGTTAAGTAACTTGCTCTAGGCTGCACAGCAGGTGAGTGGTAGAGTTGGGATTCAAACCCAGCCAGAAGTTCCACAGCCCACGTTCTTAACTCCTGCACTGCTCTACCCATTTTACCAGCCCATTTATCTTTCAAGGCATGTTGTCTTCACTGTGCAGTAAGATTACAGAGGCACAGAGAAGTTAAGGAATGCCCTCACAATGCCCAGCAAATCTGGGATCCAAACCTAGGCTGAGCACATTGACAAACCAAAGATGCATCAAAACGAAATAGGACGGAGAGCACTGGGAGGCAGAAGGGAGAAGCCCTTTCAGTCCCTGCTATGGGGCGGGATTGGGGGGTCAAATTTACCCCCCAGTTCCGGTGTGGCCCTCGGTGGTGGGCCCTTTCTCACCCTCCTCCTTTCTCACCCTCCTCCTCCTCGGTGGTGTGGCTGGCGCCCTTTCTCACCCTCCTCCTGATCACCTCCCTAATCACCGTTTGAATCCTGCTCTCCTTGAAAGCAGCAGGTCATTCTGGCCATCAGAAACCCTGCCAGCTGGACTCCGTTCAAGTTCAGTGGCGTCTCCCTGACCGGGCAGAATTCATCCATCCATGGTGAAATGCTCCACCGATAACAGCTGAGGGGATGAGGCCAGTGCAGGAAGAGAGATCGCTAACAGACCGGCTTGCTGGCCCCCAACTTGGATAATATATGAGCAGTGACGTAAAACAAATGAAACCTCGGCTGGGTCGTTTCCCACCCTCTGGGGGGCCTTGCCCCTCTGACCCCGAATGTCCTTGGGGCTCTTCCTTCACAACCTGCAGGTCAAAACGAAAATGTAGATTGGATGCATTCACATATTTCTAGAAATACTGCCCAGTGATCTCGAAAATATGAATGTCCTGTGAAATAAACATTTGCATTATAAGAGGCAGGGAGGGATTGTGAAAACTCATTCAGCTCAAGTCAGACCTGGAGCCTGAGGTTCCGCAGAGAATGGGGAGGATTTTCCAGTAGATCTCAACACTTTTGGGGTCCCTGGTCTCTTGACAATTTGTGGAAGTTCTCTGTACCTTCCCTCCAGAACAGTGGGCCCACAATATAAAAGTGGACACACAACACAGGATATATATTTTAGCTGCATCAGTCAGCTATAGCTGAAGTTATGCTGCATAACAAGTCATCCCTCAACTCAATGGCTGCCAACAACAGCACCTATTTTTCTTGCTTGTGTGTTTATGGTCAGATCCGATGTTTCCATTTCACCTTACGGGTTGGCTGTGATTGGATCTGGGTTTTGGGACAGTTCAACTCTGCTTCATGCATCTGATTCTGAAGGGACAGCTGCTCTTTTCTTTTTCTGTTGATGGCAGAAGCTTGAGAGACAAGGCACTGTGTACAAACACGGCTCAAGGTTCTATCACATCCCATCTGCCCACATTCCATTGGGTGAAGTAAGTCATATGGTCTCGTTCAAAGTCAATGGGCCAGAATGGTCTGCACTGCCCTGAAGGGATCTCCCTGAACACAAGAGAGGGAGTGAACGTGCATTGCACAGCGCTCCAGTTTCCCAGGAGGTCATGAACGCTTGGAAAGCTGCTTATGAATCACAGTTTAAGAAATGGACTGGAACCTGGGTCTCCTGTGGTGGTTTGCAAGCCTCAGCCAAGGCAGGGAAATTATCGGGGGAACTTGGTTCAAAATGCAGAGTGGAGACCATCCTCCTCCAGATGCTCAAGTTCAGAACATCTGGGTGGGGCCAGGGACCTGCATCTTAAACGGCCACCCCCTGGGGTAATTCTGATGGTCCAGGGTCCACAATCAGAAAACCAGCAGCTTAATGGTTTTCAGCATGTGCTCGGGGCTCAGAAAGAAGGGTTCAAATCCCAGTCCCACCTTCCTTTTTCCTTGGTGAGTAGCTTTGCTTTTCAGAGCCTCATTTTTTTCTCTGAAAAATGAAGATAAGAGAAACACGTCTTGTAGGGGTGTCAGAAGGATTCAGAGACAAAGTTGACAAAATGACTAGCCTCACGCCTGGAATGCGTTTCAACCCGCCGTATAGGTGCCAGTCTGCTGCTCTGCGGCCACACCCCACGTCACCAGCACCACCATCATCGTCATCACTCGGTTTCTTGTAGCTCTGAGAGTCTGTGACCCCGCAGTCCTTTTACCCTGTTATTTGTCCACAGGTCTCATCTCCTCAGATTATTAAGCTCTTCTCATTCGTCTGCCGAATACCTAAGTTGGGAAACTTTCTGCTTGTGAGCTGGTTCCACGTCCAAGTTTAATACCCCCTCAGGTGATGTTCTGCACACCCAGTGGCACGTCAGAGATGAATTTCCTCCGGTTAGAACTGAGCTGACCACGGCCTCCGAATGCTTCAGGGCTTGGAGTGGCGTAAGCTCTGTGAACGGTGTCTCACCAGCACTGCACAGGGAAAAAGGCAAGATAATTAGGTACCTCGAAGCTCACAGCTCAAACCTTCGCGTAGCCTGTGCATTTCCCTACTTCCTCTCTCACCTGTCTTTCCTCTCTGTCTCTGTACCTAGTGGATGTTTGATAAAGGGATGAGGGAAGGGAGGAGTGAGCGAAAGAAAGGCTTTCCCCATCTGAAACCCAGCTTCCCTCCTTTGAACTCCAGCACGTCCCGTTGCCAGGCTGCTTCTCCTGTGAATACAGCACTGATTGGCTGAGTGAATAGCAACAGCATCTGCTTCAAAACCAGCCCAGGATCTGATCCAACCCCTTGCCTTTGAATAACGCTGTGTACTTCCCGGAGAAGCTGCTCCACATCTGAAGACTTTTGTTTGGGCCTGGGCTGAGTGGTTGGCCAGATTTTTAACCCCTTTTCCTTTTATCCACCCACCCATTAAACATGCCGTTGGTAACGTCCCCTGACCTGCTAGAGCCGGCACATGCCTTGCCATCTCCAGTACTTCCCACTGGTTTTTCCCACTTCCCTGCCCCTTGGTATTTCTAGTCTTGGGCTCTGCAAACGTTATCTTTGAAGGGCCAGATAGCAAACAGGCTTTGTGTACTATCAGCCTCTAGGCAGTTCTGCCAGCGGGATGAATACCTGGAGATGCTTAACATGGAGTTAATAACTACTGAACTCATGCTACCTGTTACCTAAAACTGGACTCCTAGATAATGACTTGATCAACCTTTACTGAGCAAGTATTACGAGCAGATTCTGCTTTCCACAGAGATTTAGACCGGTAGGCGTGGAAGGATGTTAGAGGTCCCCTAGAACGGAGATTGGAAACTGGCCACATGCTTCCCAGATCTGATCTGCAGAGGCTTTTGTTTTCCGCTCATCCGCTGTGTGACTCTGGGCAAGTTCCTGAGCATCTCTGGGCTTCAGCTTTTTCACTGGCGACGTGGAGCTGGAACCCCCCTCATGGGAGTGTTATGAGACACGCACGAGTGTGTGCAGTGTTTAAGACAGGGCCCGGAATGACACGCGTTCAGTCGTGTTGACTGGTACGGCTGTGGTCTGCATTATCGTTGGCGTTGTTGCCGGTTTTCTTTTAGGTGGGACAGGCAGTCCCTGGTTTCTCAGTCCCCTGCTCTGAACTCACTCACTCTACCTGCCTCACCCCCACCCCTGGGTAAGCCCATCTGCCATATTTCACAAGGAATTTGAGGTCTGGATCAGGATGAAAGTCACTTGGCCAAGTCCCCACGGCTAGTCAAGAACAAAACTCATCTAGATTCCTGGTACTTACTTCCTAACCGTGGGGTGCTCACAGCTCCGCTCAGCGGTGGACACCCTGCGGCTGAGCACCTCAAGCTGAAATCCTCCTCCTGAGTGTTTTCATGCTGGTTACCAAGGAGCTGGAGATGGCTTCTCCCTAAACCACTTCCGAGCTGAAGGCGGAGAGCGGCCAATGAGGCTCCTGGCCACCTCGGTGGGCGAGAAGCTAGGGGATGTGAATTTCTACCCGCACGCNCCCCACCCCTGGGTAAGCCCATCTGCCATATTTCACAAGGAATTTGAGGTCTGGATCAGGATGAAAGTCACTTGGCCAAGTCCCCACGGCTAGTCAAGAACAAAACTCATCTAGATTCCTGGTACTTACTTCCTAACCGTGGGGTGTTCACAGCTCCGCTCAGCGGTGGGCGCCCTGCGGCTGAGCACCTCAAGCTGAAATCCTCCTCCTGAGTGTTTTCATGCTGGTTACCAAGGAGCCGGAGATGGCTTCTCCCTAAACCACTTCCGAGCTGAAGGCGGAGAGCAGCCAATGAGGCTCCTGGCCACCTCGGTGGGCGAGAAGCTAGGGGATGTGAATTTCTACCCGCACGCACTTGACTGAGCTCACTGAGCTTAATGGAAAGTAATTGAAGGGGTGGGAAGTCAGGCTACAGGGAATATTCACATTGCTCAATTGTACGACTGGTGAGGGTCCAGAGAGACCCTTCTAGAGAGCCTGGCTTACTACTGAACCATTTCTGCCAGAAAGTCATTGAACATCTGCCGCCGATTAAAAGTCCGCTGTGTGAGGTGTGAGGGGACATCCTTGTGGTCCCAGCAAAACCAATGAGCTCAGCTTGGTTCAGTCTCCAGGAAGTGGCTGAGGCATGAGTCGTCTCAACATTATAGGGGCCATTTAAAAAAATCACTTTTCTGGGCGCTCAATTTATCTCATTAAGGGCATATGGCTTTTATTCAAAATGTCTTTGATAATGGACCTTACTTATCATTTGTTTCTGCTGGGTTGCTTTTACAGACCCGGTTGAGAGCTATTTCCTCCTGGGGTGAAAGAGAGGAAGGAAGGTCTTTGGAGGGGTGAACCATTAATGAACTGAGGAGGCGCTGTACTCTCAGTGAACTGCATCTCTCCCCCCTGGATTAGCTTAAGTGGAACCTTCCATCCATGGCAATGTCCACATTGGGAGCACGGGGTCCAACCCATCATCAAACACCCTCAGACTGTCCTCTGATTGGTTCATGATATGCATATCTGACAGCTTAGCGGTGTGGTCCATTTATGATGCTATTGACCTTCAACACCCAAAGCAACCTCGTAAACTGACATTTGGCAAAGGCATAAATAATGTGGCATACTACAAAGCCACCAAGTTCACATACTACAAAGCCACCAAGTTCACATACTACAAAGCCACCAAGAGAGGCGAATGGAAAAAGTGGAGTCCAGGCCAGTTCAGTGTTCACAGTGTGAGCTGGGAAATGCTAAGGGGAATTGAGACTATCCCCAGATTTTTGCTGGGCAGAGAAACAAGAACTAGCGTCTCTATGACCCAGCATCTCTCTCTCCCTGGGGTGCCTCTCAGGGCTGTGGTCCAGGTGTACCTGTGGCTCTGACCACCTGGGCCTTTCCAAATTCAGAGAGGCAAGAGTGGTAATGGATAGAGGTCACAGAGTTTGGATTTCGTCAGTCCTGGGTTTGAATGTCCGCACGCTGGGCGACAGACATTGGGCAAGTTACTACATCTCTTAGAGCCTGTGAAGTTTGTCCCATGGTTGTAGAAGCTAGAAGAGAGAGAGAGAGAGAGAATCTACATAAAGTGCCTAGCATACAGTCGGTGCTCAATAAATGTTAGCCGATGAAATGATAGGAAATGTTTAGCAACTGGTTTTTTAAAGAAAAAAAAAGAGCTCGGATTTAACAACTGCAAGTTTCCATGAGGTGGATACTTCCATCATAGCCCATTGCAATTGCAAGCTATCGATAGAATGTCATGGAATTTGGCGTCAGAAAGAATGAGTACAAAAATGGTTCTCGTAAAAACAAACGGAAACTGCCTTCCCCATGCTTCCAGGTCCTTCTTTCTACTCCTCCCTTTCCCCTCCCCATCTTCCCCTCCAAAACTCCAAATAGAATCCTAGAAGGAAAGTCAGCAAGGAACTTATTTGTGTTTAACTCACCTGTTACATAGTTAAGGAAACAGAGTACCTGGGTTCAAGGTCACACAGCAAATTAGTGGCAGAGGTGGGGCTAAGACAGCCTCACCTCGCTCCCAGTCTGTCCAGGGCACTTTCCACATCACACCACTCTTGGGATTTGCCCTGGCGCTGTCCTTCCAGGCAGAATGGCCTCATCCTGAGATTTCTGGGCGATTGCTGAAATCAAGACCTTTTAGCCAGGCCCTCAGTGCTCAGCCTTGTTTGGGGTTATATATTGAATGGGATCACAGTGCAGAGCTCCTGCAAGTTCGGACTCTGTTGGTAATGAGATTGACCCCTTTTCTAGCCTGGGCACCCACCCTTCCCCCCACTGGATTATTTGTCATCATGAAATGAAGTTTCTAAGTGCTGAAGTCCCCTGGGCTCTGATCCCTGAAAATGAATGAGCTCCCATTGGTCTGTAATGGAAACTGACCTGCGCAAGACAGAATAAACTGCAGCCTGGCCCTGACAGCTTGGAAACCATGAGACCTCCACTCAGTGTTGATCTTGCATGGCCTCTGGTTCCAGGAACATTCAGATGGTGTTATCAGAGACGGGGTTCTCTGGTCAGATGCAAGGTCCTAGGAGCAAGACCTTCATTAAAAAATCCTTGGCTGGCACACCTAACCGCCCAGGATATTGTAATCTAGTACTCGGATGAAGAGTATTTACTGGGTTCACAGCTTGACACAGATTTCCGAGTCGGAAAGAACGTAAGATACGAATTTTGCCCTGGCATAATTCTTATCAAGAATAGCTCTGTCTAACTCAATCAATCTATCACCTACGTCTATGTATCTATGAATCAATTTATCATCCATCTATGGGTGTATCTATCTATCTCACTCACCAGCTAGCTATCACCCTTCTATATTGCTTCATTTAATCAATCAGACATTCATTTGGCATGTTCTATGTGCTGGAAGGAATTACATCTTGTGAATGCAAACATAGATGAAGCCTGCATTTAGGAAACATGTTTGAATGAGAAACAAACTTGTACTTAACAATCAGAGAGATGCAGGTTCAAATCCCATCTCTGCTACGTAACTGCTACGTGACCTTGGGCAAATGGGTAGACCTCTCCCAGCCTCTGTTTCCTTACTTGGGAAGAAGATTGGTCTCTACCTGGTGGGACTGCTGTGAAGATCCGATAACATACCGAGGAGAGCGTGCTTGGTATACAGCCTGCTGCGTAGTAGGTGCCCCATAGGTCTCAGCTTGGATCGGCAGATCAACTGACTTTGTCTGCTCTGCATTCCACTTGGGTTGGGGACTGAAAATACAAGTAGAAATAATTGATACATAGATATGTAGATAGATGATAGATTCATTGATTTGGACGTAGATCTTCTTGGTGAAAGTTATGCCGAGGCAGAGATCGTATCTTGTACGTGACCCCTGTCCCATGACCGGGGAAAAGCAGGCATGTTAGATCCTCGGAAGTGTTCTAGGGAGCTATTTCTAAGCCCTACAGGGGACTAGGGCACTGGGCTAAATCAGCCTAAAAAATAAGAGGTCTCCCTTGGGCATTTCCAAGTCTGTTCTCTTATTAGATGCCCTGCAGGGCCGAGAGGCTGGGAGTATCACCATGTTTCACTGTAACCACAGGCTCAGCAAGTCCATTGCCCAGTAGGCCAGCCCCTGCACACCACCCAGAAAGGGTTGGACACAACCAAGGCATCCTTGTGAGTGTAGTCCTCATGGCCAAGGTCTCAGCCGTGACCAGACACTCCCAGGCCAGTATGAGAAACAGTGAGGCAGCCTCTGGGTACAGCCAGGAGTCTCTGGGCACAAGGGACAGAGAGACAGGCACCCAGCAGGACAAACTTGACTCAAGTCCCATGTCTCTGAACCCGGGGGCAGAAGGGATTCTGAGTGGAGTGTGATGACCGCCTCTGGTCTTTGACTTCAGCCTGGTGCACAGACTAGCACCTGGGACCAGGAAACAGAGGGAAGCAAGAAAACCTGAGGGGGTCTCCACAGAGACCTCTGTGACACACAGGGACCCGAGCAGCGCTCCCGTGGGATCCACTGGCCACCAGGAGGAGGGGCTGTGTCCTCAACTCTGCCACTTTGAGAGATCCAGGATGTCCATGGAGACCCAGTGATGGACATGGGGACTGTACCCCCAAGACATGGGGCTCGGTAAAGACAGCAACGCCCACCACTCCACAGGGAACACATGGCCATTTTGTAAGCTCACGTGGAAGCGGTCTTGGAGAAGTCACGAGCACTTGACCACAGAGGGCACTGTAAGAGCTGAGGTCCTGTGAAGCTGGAGGGAGGACGAGGCAGTAAAATGTGAGATTTATTTATTCATTACCATGAATAGGGGTCCTACAGAGACACTGCTACGGTTGGGCTAGTGCCAGGGTTCATGAGGGAAAAGACAGCCACCCATGTGTTCTAAAAATTCAGTTCATATTTACAGAGCACCAGCTATACAGAAAGGAATAATACAACCACCATCTATTGGAGGCCAGTGAGAAAACCAAGACTGCCGTTCCATGCAATAAAGGCTTTGATGGTAATAATCATGATAATCCCTGAATTGATCAGTATGGCCAGCCATGGGCATGGGATCTCAACAGGTTCACTCAGGGTGAATTTCAGAGCTCCTTGCTGGACCAAAGCTTGCTCTCTGTTGTTCTGGTTAAAGGATTTGTAGCTATGAGGCATGGAGCTCTGGAATCATGTTCCTGCTGGGTAGAAAGCTGTTCAAAGACAGACAAAATCAGCAAAGGAAGGCAGAGCTACAAAAGAAGAAAACTGGAGCAGAGTCCTGGTGATGGCATGAACTCCTGGATCAAGCCATGCCTGAAGCCCACATTCTTGCTTGACTCTCCACTTATATAAACCAATACCTTTTCTTTGGTGCTTATGGGGGGGTTGGATTGTATTTACTACCACTCACAGTGAAAGCACGTGTTAACACAGCAAAGAAATAATGGGAAATCCGTGTTCTTAAAGACTCTGAAATACTTAGGCATGAAGGTGAAGAAATATAACTCTTTCTTCAGTCATTGGGGAGTTCTCAAAATGGGGGTGAGCGATTAGATACTCATATCTTAAAAATCTTGCCAGGCCCAGAATAGAGGCTGGGCTGAAGTAAGGCAAGAAGGAAAACAGAGGGACAGAAAGGTGGCAGAGCAGAACGTGGTACAACTGTCCAGGGGACAAAGTGGTGACAGCTAAGATGGGATATGAATTCTGAGGGAATATAAACATTCAGTCCATAACACACACCCTGTCGTGTACACCGGCGACGGGAATCTCTCGAGTGTTTGTTGTGTGTGTCTTCAATGGGAGGGGTCCAATCCTCTGAACTTCCCGACCAGGTCCCCGAAGGATTCAAACCATCCCTGCTTACGAGTCCTCCAAGAAGCCGGGGCGAAGGCGGACTCTCAAGCTCCACCCGACACTCTAACTTAGGGTCTCTGGGATGGCGCCTGCGCATCTTCACTTTAAACCAGTTCTTCTCACCTCCACCTGCCTGTGCAGAGGATTCTAGTAGCTTCCCAATCTTGAGAATTGCCCCTCTGAGTTTCTGCATCTGCTAGAGATTTTGGAGACCCGATTTCTCTCCTTAACACCGATGTTTCTGTAGCAACATGAACGCCAAAGCTGTGTGATATAACAAAAGTGGCGTGGGGTGTGGGATGTGCCGTTTTCTTTGTGCTTCTTTTTTCCCTCCAGGTTTACTGAGGCATAATTGACAAGTCGAATTGTAAGATATCTAAAGTGTACCTCATGGTGATGTGACATATGTATACATTGTGAAAGGTTCCTCCCACCTAGTAAATGAACACATCCATCACCGCGTGTATATATATAGACATAGAGAGAGAGAGATGTATTTGGTGAGAACGTGTAAGTGCTCTTAGCAAATGTCAATTACACAATGCAGTGTTATCAACGCTAATCACTGTGTTTTACATGAGATCCTCAGACCTTACTCATCTTACAGCTGAAAATCGGTTCCCTTTTCCCAGCCCTATTGCCCCCACCATCCCCAGCGCTAGGCAACCATGTTTCCATTCTCTGTTTCTACGAGTTTGACTTTCTTTAGTTCCACCTGTAAGTGACCCCGTGCAGTACTTTCTCTGGCCTTGTCTGACTTATTCCACTTAGTCTAATGCCTTGAAGGGCCATCCGCATGGTCGCAAAAGGACGGGTTTCCTTCTTCTGCGTGGCTGAGGAACGTTCCCTCGTGTGTACTCCACAGCGCCTCCCGTCTTCTTTGCGCACGCCTCCACCGATGAGTGCTTAGCTGTTTCTGTGTCTTGGCTACTGTCAATAATGCCGCGATGAACGTGGGAGGGCGGCTACCGCTTCCGGGTCTTGTTTTCATTTTCGGAATGTGGCTTCTGCAAACAGCAGTGTTTGGGGCACAGATTTCATGCGCGACTACTTCAGTGAGGGGAGGGAAGAAGAGAAATGGTGACTGTAACCTAGTTAGACCAGGATTTTTAAAAATTGGGTTTCTGGTTGAAAAGGAAGGGACCAGAGACATTGGTCCCTTCACTGAAAAGTAGAGGTTTTAAAAAATTTTATTGATTGATTTTAGAGAGAGTGAGAAAGAGAGAGATCAATGTGTTGTTCCACTTATTTATGCATTCATTGGTTGATTCTTCTCATATGTGCCCTGACTGGGGATTGAACTCACAACCTTGGTGTATCTGGGATGATACGTCAACCCACTGAGCTACCTGGCCAGGGCCTAGAGGCGGTTTTCAATCAAATACGTGACTCCCAGTGTCTTCCTGTTCGGTGACCACTGACTGTTCCCTCCTGAAGGTGGTGCTCCTTGTTTGTGAACCAGGTTAACATGACTCTTCTGGAAGGAACTGTTTACTATCAACATTATTAATTATTGCTAATAATTCAGTATTAATATTTTAAGAGCTCCAGTGCTACAATCACTTTTCAACTACTTGGCCCCCATTTTGCTTTTTAAATTTTATTTTTATAGTAATAGTGTTCTACAAATGCCAACTTCAGATTTCGGTGTCCCTTGGATTTCATTGTTTGTGGTTCTACAAATTCTTGCCAAAGAAAAAGCAGGTGTGCGGGAAAAGTAACCTTTAGATCCGGTTATTTGAACCACGGAGAATGTCACATTTTGTAGTGGCACACTCCATGTAGCTGGCAAGGACCAAGCAAAAGCCAAGGCCAATGACTTGCCATGGTCACCCTCATCTTCATCTGCTTATAGAGCACTTCCTGTGTGCCAGGCCCTGGACCAAGCAGTGCATACACACCATCATGGCCTTCGGCCTGGACAGTCACTCCATGCTGTGTGAGTGCCTATGACTTTCATCTTGCAGAAGAGGAAACCAAGGCTCGGAGGGTTACGTAAGCTCTCCAAGGTCCAGAGCAACTGTGTGGCAGAACCACCGTACACACTCAGGCCGCCCAGCCCCACCTTCCGAATTCCTAACCATTGTGCTTTCCTGCCTGAGGAAAGAAGCAGAGATGACAAGGCGGGTGCGTACGTGTTGTTAAGCGCACGCACAACACCAAGGCTGTTTCCAATTAAAGTTCAAATCCATGAGCAGTTTTTTGGTAGTGTTTGGAGCCCTCGATGAAATATATCCAACAGAGAAAAGTTGCGAACACATCCATGCTCACTGGAGAAGCAGCAGAGTCGTGGAATATAGAGGTGGAGGGCCAAAAGCAAACGTGAAACGTGCTCTTTAAATCGCAGAAGAAAATCTTGTCCACGGAGACGTCGTTAACCTCTGAGCAGCAACCTCGCATCTGCTCCTTGCAGGTGTGGGCGCGTGGTTTTTAAGGGTACTGACTCCACCCCCAATGCCTGGCAGTCTATAATTTAGGGAGGAGTGACTCTGTTTCCAGCTCCCGAGGCAAGCCCTGCCCCACAGCTGGCCTAAACCAATCAGAAAATGCTATTCTCTGGATGACGGTTGCCAGGGAGTGAGAGGGGGATGGGAATGGGAAATGATGGTCCAACGGTACAAACTTTCAGTTATAAAGGGAACAAGTTCCAGGAATTGGAGGGACAGCGTGGTGACTATAGTTAATAACACTGTATTTCATGTGTGAAAGAGACGAGGAGAGTAAAGCTTTGTTGTTCTCACCATAACAGCAAGATGATGATTATGTGAGGTGAAAGTGTGTTAACTAATGTTATTGTGGTCAACATTTCACAATACAAACGTATACCCAATCATCACGGTGTACACATTAAGCTCACACCATGTTATATGTCAATGATATCTCCATAACGTTGGGAGAAAAGAAAGAAGGAAAGTTCTACTATTGCACATGGTTGTTTCAGAGAAGGGCACCCAACCCCATGTTATGAGTTCTCTTGGCCATGGTGATTGGTTCAGGGGTGGGCATGTGACCCAAGTTTGGTGCAGTTAGAGTGAATCAGAATTTTGTTGGCTGACTGAGATAAAGAAGCTCTCTCTTTCCTTCAAGGAGATGTGGTGTATGGAACCAATCCAGCCATTCTGTCACTCTAATACAAGTGAGTCCACAAACAAGACCATCATGTGGAAGAAGGGAGAATGAGACAATTGCACACAATGAAGTCAGCAGCCTGATCAAGCTGTTCCTGAAACTGGTATTGACCGAGGTTCATTGATATGCATCAACAAATTCCTGTGATGATCCACATCACTTCAAGCTGGCGTTCTGTTTCTTGCAATGAAAAGCATTCTAACTGGGATAATGGTCATTATGTTTTTAGTTTAAATATGACCAAGTGCTATGGAGATCTCTGTCCTCATTTCGTGCCTACCTTAAAGCTACCTTAGCACTTAGGTTTAATCTTCAAACAAACAAACAGACAAAAAAAAAAAACCCAAGGGCTAACTGCACACTCTGTTATGAAAAATGAGTCTTTTACTGAAATTGCTATGAGAACTCTGGGAAGGGAATTCACATGGCATAAGAAAATGGAAAAACTTAAGATTTTCCATCCCCCCTACCCATAGGACAACCTCAGTGCCAACACCCATCTCGTCTTTCCTCTTCCTCCTCTCCCTACAGCTTCTAATGTCTTTGTAGTAATTCCAGGGAGATGAAATCCACAGGACAGGCTACTCTTCAACTGGGTGCTGTAGGTGGCATAGGAGTTGGTTCGGTGGAGATGTGTGGGAAGGGCTCTCTAGACAGTGAAGTGATGTGAGCAAAGGCAGAGGGGAATAACAACGCGTGACACGCTCTGAGAACATGAAATGGGAAAGGCAGAGAGGGGGCTCCCTGGATCAGCAAAACAGGAGCCTGGGACAAGATGATCACAGGTGCTAACACGAGGCTAAGGATTTGGGATTTCGTTCTTGATTGATCAGCCATTTGTAAGCATGGGTATAAGGTCAGCAGCTGTGTGATTTCTTAGAAAGATCATCTGGGGGGTGCTGTTGAAGCAGAAAGACTGGGGGCTGGGACCTAGGCATCTGCCGTCATCCATCATGAAAGATGCTGGTGGAGGGATGGGATGATGTAGAAAAGAGGTCACAAGGGCTGGAGCCCTGAGTCCCTGAGCGGTGGGACCAACAGGACAGAGAGGCAACTAGCAAGGAGGCGAGAAAGAGAGAGAGAGAGAGAGAGAGAGAGCGCTCAAGGATGAGGTCAAGGCTTTAAGCCCGGGTCGTGCCAGCCCTCCAGGACAATCCACAAGTTCACTCTTCAAGGCTTCATACATTCTGTTTGTGTATCTACAGAAGGAAGTGAGAGACGTGGCTGATTTTGTGTTGACACATTTCACTAAAAAAAGGCGAAGGGGGAAAAATCCCAAAGAGAGAATAAAGATTTTCTGAAAAGCATTCTTTGTCTTATAAGGAAGCTGCATGCCAATGGAAAAACCTCGACAGGGAATTGATTTCTGTCATCGGGGTGGCATTGTGCGGTGGCTTTGAAATGGGGACATTGACAGACCAGCCCTTGTTAGGGAAACAAAAAAGGGTTCCAAGGTGCAGGGCGGCAGGCCTGTCTTCCCTTTTTCTTTTCCCAGGAAAAGAAAACTCCCCCATCATTTATCAGGGGCTGAGCGACACCCAGCCTTATTCCTGTCCTTTAAAGAGATGCTCCGAGCCTTTTCAGATACTAAAACGCAGTCTGAAGACAGTGAATGACACAGTGAAAAACACTCATCTCTGAAAATATCTTGTTTTGTAGATTTGACTTGGGAACCATGTACCTTTCCTTTATAATTATGAAGAGTCAACATGAAAATGAAAAGTTACTTTAAAAGCCAAAAGCAAAATGAAACAAACGAACCTAACTGCGCATTGATGTGGTGACTTACCACACCCAAGTGGGTTTGCCACTCAGCAAGTCAGGAAGAAATACCCTCAAGAAAAAAGAAGTAAAAAGCAACAAATAAGAACAACCAAGAAAACCTAAACCATTCTCATTAATCATATTGTTAATAATAATGCCGTACTAATTTCAATACTATTTTATGTACATGCTTATACTAACACATTATTGTATTAATGCATAAAGTAAATACACTCTCATATTAATGTTAAGAATCAAGATTTTCAGCCAAAGAGAAAAGATATGAAAATGCAAAATCAGCCAAGTGAACATACCCTTGTAATCCTAAACTTGACCTGCAAGTGGTATGGACTTATGAGATAATTTCTTTGAAAAAATGTTTGCCCTTCCCAGCTTTGGTCACTGGGAATACCTAGAAACAATGACCAACCCAGGAATAATGGGCCCGACTGGGATCTCTATGGACAATCTCCCGATATAAGGAACCAGAGCTCCTCGGAGAAGTGGCTGGTTTCAGAACTGGGGCAGGAAATGTAAAAGACGGTTGTGGGACACTTGTTCCATCAGAAAGCAGGGAAACTACCCCTCCAAGACGATGGCGTCTGTGCCGAAAGGACGCTGGTACCAATGCACTGGCTCCCACTGGCTGAAAATGGGACAGACCCCTTGAGAGTCTAAACAAATAGCACCTGCAATGCATCACTACACCAGATGCGTTGAAGTCTATAAGCTCATGATGCTACTAAAAAGAATACAAAAGAAACAAACAAAGCCCCCCAAACTCATTGGCTCCCTTTGGAGGAGATTAAAGAACCAAATCATTTTTCTGAAAACTGGCCAATGAAGGATTTAAGCCATTGTCTTACCTTTCCTGTGAGAACTGCATCTTCGCGTGATCACGTCGTCAAGAAAGAAGATCTTGTTCTTTGAAAGTAGTACCACTAATAAATGAGGAGTAATACCATGAGGTTAGCGCCAGTTCGCAAATGCCTAAAGCAGTCAGTGGGTGGGTCGCATCCGGCTGCCCCAAGACCACCGGGCATCCTGTGCCTTCTGATGGAGTAACGCAGCTACCCAGGAAATAGTCTTGCCCGAAACTCCAACCTGATTCAGATCAAAAGTCTAGGTTCAGTGACTGATTTACAGGAAGTACAAAGGGCTGAGAAACCTGTTAAAAGGTATGACATAGATACAATGAACAAAATCCATGTTGTGAGAAGCTCTATAGAGCTTGTGAGCCAGTTTTTTTTTCAATAAACAAATTGCAAGGAAAATAAGAGAGAGAGAGAGAGATACACTGCAGATCAAGGAAACTAAAGATAAATACCAGCGAAATGCAAACGTGTGGGCCTTGTTTAAGGCCTAACTTGAAGTTGCTGTTAAAAAAAAAAATGCGTAGGCCAGAGACACAAGCAGGGAAATTTGAACGCTGACTGGTTTTTTTTTAACATTTTTAAAATTTATTTATTTTTTAGAGGGGAAGGGAAGGAGAGAGAGAGAGAGAAATATCAATGTATGGTTGCCTCTCATGCGTCCCCTACTGGGAACTGCCCTGCAACCCAGGCATGTGCCCTGACTGGGAATCGAACCATGATCCTCTGGCTCACAGGCCTGTGCTCAATCCACTGAGCTACACCAGCCAGGGCTAGGTTTTTGATAATATTAATGAATTATTGCTATACTGATAATGTGGTTATAGATTTTAAAAGAGGGAGAGAGAGTCCCTTTCTTGTAAAGATTCACATGAAAATGTACATGTATAGAATAATACAATGTCTGGAATTTGCTTCAGATAAATCAGTGTCAGGAGGGCCATAGGTAGGTACAGATGAAACAAGAATGATCATGAGCAACCCTGGCTGGTGTGGCTCAGTGGATTGAGTGCCAGCGTGTGAATCAAAAGGTTGCTGGTTTGTAGGCCCTGGCTGGCATAGCTCAGTGGATTGAGCGCGGGCCTTCGAACCAGACGATCGCGGTTTGATTCCCAGTCAGGGCACATGCCTGGGTTGCAGGCCAGTTCCCGGCAGGGGCCAGTTCCCAGCGGGGGATGCACGAGAAGCAACTATACATTGATGTGGTCTCTTCCTCTCTCCTTCCCTTCCCCCCTAAAGATAAATAAATAAATATTTTTTTTAAAAAAGGTTGCTGGTTTGATTCTCAGTCAGAGCACATGCCTGGGTTGCGGGCCAGGTCCCCAGTAGGGGGCATACGAGAGGCAACCACACATTGATGTTTCTCTCCCTCTCTTTCTCCCTCCCTTCCCCTCTGTCTAAAAAGAAATAAATAAAATCTTAGAAGAAAATCAAAAAGAAAGACCATGAATGATGGTGGTTGGCTCTCCATGATGGGTTCATGGAAGTACTATTTTTTCCTGCTTTCGTATATATTTGAAGTTTTCTGTGATAAAACACTTAGTCATAAGAAACACCAACGCGGCAGTTCTCCGGTTTAGTGGCGTGTCCTAGGCCAGGCATACCAGGAATCTTCTTAAACTCAGACACCGAAGCTACATGGCTATTTCAGATTCCGCAGCGGCGATCCTCCCCTCTTGGGAAATCAGGACTTGGACATGGACCTAATCTGAATGGGCTGACCTCATCTGAACAGCAGTCAACACAGATTTGTACCTGAGACCTTTATGCTCGATTGTCTATAAACCTTATGTCTTGTATTTCTCGCCTGCAATTCAAACTATCGGAAACCAAGTCCACCAACTCCCTCTCAAATAGACGGAGAGATCTATCCTTCCTCCAGGGCCCCTGTCTAAGACAGTAGCACTGCCAGTCACCTGTTTCCTGGGAAGCAATCTGGAGTAAACTCTATTCCTTTTTCTTAGTTCCCTCCACTGCAGCTCCCGTGACTCCCACCCTATTGATTTTCCCTCCAAGTGCCTTTTGAATGACCTTCGCCCAGTGTATGTCACTGTCATATTTATCCTGGGCTCCCAATAGCCTTTCTCTTGATTCCTTAGAACGTAAAAGTTCTCTGTGGCTCCTTGCGATTTCAGAACAAAACTCAAACTTTTTACCTTGGCATCTCCGGCAATGACATACCTGGCGTATAATAGGAACTCAATAAACAGATTTGATGGTGGGTCTCTGAGAGGTACTCTCATCTAGAGGGGTCTCTCTCACCAAGCTGCCTGTGTGTCTGAGCCCGACATTAGCTCTTCATTTCCCACCCCAACCTTTCATTCCCGGTGTCCAGTTTAAAGTGGTTGTGAAAGAGAAAAAGATAAAGATGATGAAAACTCAAGCCTTATGCTTAGGTCTGAGGGCTGCTACCTACCCGCTGTGTGACTCAGTTAAGTTCTTTGGGTTCCCCTTTGTAAACTGAGGGCAATAAAACCAATGTGGTTAATCCTCACCCAGAGATAAGTGTATTGATGAGAGAGAGAAACGTTAATTGGTTGTCTCCCACACATGCCCTGACCAGGGATCAAACCCGCAACCCAGGTGTGTGCCCTGAATAAGGATGGAACCCTCAACCTTTGGGTAAATGGGACGACGCTCCAACCAACCGAGCCACCCGGCCAGGGCAAAACTAATTTTGTACGGGGATGGTGGGGGTCATTTCCATGAAGTGTCTGCTTCGTTTAACTGTTTAGCATATAATGGCTACTCTATGAATAGCTACACTTTAGGTGATTAAGAACTATAAGGAAAAATGAAATAAATGAGAAACAGCAGTATTCAATGAAAAGACTGTGACAGAAAGCAGCCCAAGATATAAATTTTGGCCTCACTCTTAAGCAGCCCAAGATATAAATTTTCTATGTAAGATCCCCTCTTCTTAGCCTCTGTCAGTCTGTCTGTGCGGGGAGGCAGGGCACTGCTTACTTTTCCTGGAAGGGCCACTTCGCTTCCATGGGGTCAACAGAAAGCACAAAGGGAGAACCATGGCGGGCCCCCAGATAGTTCTACCATACTCCCCTTGCGTCAGCTATTGCTGTGATAATGGTGCGTAGCAACTTCCAAACCTGAGTGTCTTGCAACAAACAGCATTTATGTCTCTCTCTCCCACGGGTCTGGATATCAGCCAAGGTTCCCTGGGCTGGGACGCAGGGCAGTTCCCTGTGTCTCTCTCACTGGGACCAGGATTAAGGAGCAGTGGCCACCTGGAGTGAGGCCAAGTCACAACACACAAGTATATTTAAAGCCTCTGCTTGCGTCACCTCTGCTCAGAGGCCGTCGGCCAAAGCAAATCGCAGGTCATGCCTCGGTGGAGTCGGGGAGTCCAAGCTTTTATTCTGAAGTGAAGGCAGGAAGCTAGGGAGGGAAGAAAGAGTCGTGGGCAAACAACCCTATCTACCACTCTAGCAAAACTTCGTACATTCGTGCATATTCGTACTCTTATCTCGACGGTGATCAAAACCATTTTGTATTTTTAGCGTGGACAACCTATGGGGGGGGCAATGATTTCCTTATGGATGATCAGTTAGGAAAGCCAGATTTTCCTGGTTTATTTTTCCTACTGAAAAACAGAAGTTCATTACTTCTGGCCAATTCACCATACTAATGTAAGGTATAACTAATGTGAATAAGAGAGGAAATAGGGCGGCATGTTAGAACTGCCTCCTCACCATGTATCTGCAGATCTAAGTCTGTTCTCGAATGGAAAGTTTATTTAAAGAATGATAGAACCTAATTTGAAAAGATATATGCACCCCTATATTCACTGTGCTATCACTAGTAATAGACAAGATATGCCAAGATATGGAAGCACCCTAGATATACATCAATAGATGAATGGATAAAGAAGATGTGGGGTACATATGTTATATATTATATAATACAATATATATAATGAAATATTACTCAGCCATAAAAAAAAGAACAAAATCTTGTCATTTGCGATAACATGGCTGAACCCAGAGGGCATTATGCTATATGAAATAAGTCAAACAGAGAAAGACAAGTATCCTATGATTTCACTTATAGTCTGTGGAATCTAAAAAAATACAAAACAGAGGCATGCACAAAACAAAACAGAAACAGACCCATAGATAAAGAGAACAAGCTGACAGTTGCCAAAGGCAGGGGGTGGTGAGAACATGAGTAACAAATAAAAGTTAAGCAGCCCTGGCTGGTGTGGCTCAGTGGTTGAGCGCCAGCCTGGGAACCAAAGGGTCACCAGCTCGATTCCCAGTCATGGCACGTGCCTGGGTTGCGGGCCAGGTCCCCAGCAGCGGGTGTGTGAGAGGCAACCCCACATTGATGTTTCTCTCTCTCTCTTTCCCCTCTCTAAAAAATAAATAACTAAAATCTTTTTTTAAAAAAATTAAGCAAGTTTAAAAAAAAACAAGTAATACTGAAAAACAGTTCATTGAAAAAAATAGAACCAGGGGCATCTCTTGAGGATAAAGAAGGAAGTTTAGGCACAGATTTTTAACACATTGCTTCACATGTACAGTTGTGCGACCCTGGGAAAGTCATTTAACTTCCCAGCATTTCAACTTCCTCATTTATGAAATACAAATACCATAGTTTCATTCTCACAGGAGGGGGCAGAAACATAAAGGTCACATACATGAGCCGTGGGGCACACAACACACAATTATGGTGATTGTCATCATTAGTTATTAAATGATTTATTTCGTTACTCACTCTCAGGGTATTCTCAATGGATTTCGCATGATCACTTTCATAACCAAATAAAGAAAATGAATCAGAGAATGTAAAATGATAAATGGAGACTGAAATAGCTAATCTTCAGACACTGCTTTTGGTTCTAAGATTTGGAATGTATGAGGCCCACTGTGAATTCCTAACACCTCAAGTGTTTACGGTAATCTATACATAAAAACATGTCTATGTCGCTAGCCTAAGAGAGTCTAAAGATTTGGAGGCTTTAAGCAAAAAGACTATGAGGGTTCCACAAAGGAATTACAGACCTTCCCGTGGGAAGGTCAAAAGCCTTCCATGGGTCCCTGTGTTTCTTCACATGTTCTCCAAGATGCCCTATGACCCGACCCCTGCCCGTCTCTCTGACCTCATCAGCGGCACTCCCACCCATCACCCTCAGCTCGCTGAACTTTAAATTCTCAGAGCTTGTTCCTACCCCAGGACCCTTGCCCTTGCTACTCCCTTTGCCTAGAGTGCCCTTCTCCTGCTTGTCCTCTCTCCAGTATCGACACAGATTTCCATTCCTCTTCAGGGAGACCTTCCCTGGCCACCGGTCATAGGGAGCCCCCTGCCTGGCACTCTCTCTGAGTCCCCGTGTAGTTCTTCACAGCACTGTTTACAGTCTCTCGGTACCTGGTGTGCCCAGTCACCTGCTATCTCTGTCTCCTGTCACAATCAGAGTCCTCGGAGGGCAGGGCCCTCCCCCAGGCCGCTGTCCCCATGTCTCCAGCACTTGACACAGTGCCCGACACAGGCTGGCAAAATGGTCAGAACCTTAGGCACCAAATGAAGGCAGCCATATCCTATGGTGAGAAGTGGGAAATGGAAGGGACTCGAGAAGCTGTCATGGAGGAGAGCAGGATGAGGGGTTAGTTTACAGGAGAAGAGGTGACATGGAAGAGGTGACATGGTGACAGGGAAGGGGGCCGGGCCGGGCTGCTGCTTGGAAACTGTTGCTCAAACGCATTCATAGAGTCGTTATTCTTTCATTTTTCTATGGTTGCACTGCTTTTCTTTTTTCAAATAAGCTTTTATTTTCAACTACAGTTGACGTCCAATATTATATTAGTTTTAAGTGTATAACCCAGTGATTAGACCTTTAAAAAATTATTTTATTTACTTATTTTTAGAGAGAGGTGAAGGGAAGGAGAGAGAGAAGGAGAGAAGCACTGATGTGAGAGAGAAACATCAATTGGTTGCCTTTCGTGCACGTGGGTCCAGGGACCAAACCCGCACCCCAGACAGGGAATTGACCTGACCGGGAATTGAACCTGTGGTCTTTCGCTCTGCGGCAAAGCACCCACCCAACTGAGCCACACCAGTCAGGGCTGATCAGACGTTTATATACCTTATGAAGTGATCACCTCAATAAACGAAGTACCCACCAGACACCATTTATAGTGATTACAGTATTATTTCTAAAAGGAATGAGTGCGTGTGTGAGACATACAGAGAAAGAGAAAAAGACAGAAAGGCAAGAGAAGCATCGCCCCCACCCGCTCCCCCGCCCGGGACAGAGAACGGACACAGGAGCTTCGGGGCGCTCATCCCTGGACTTCTGCCTGGGACTCCGGGGTATGCACTGTCTCAGAGCCGCTGCTGATCACAGGAGCGTCTCCTCCAAGTCGCAGTCCGTGGGGACCCGCTTGGGTGAACAAAAGGGCACTGGAGCCACGGCAGTCTGGCATTACCATTTCTTTCCACTTCCCTGTTAGTAGCTGGGAATTCAGACAGTTCCCTTCATTTCAGAAGAAATGAAAATGGGTTTTCTTTGGGCTATTGGGTACTTCCGCACCCCTCCCCCCACCGCTGCTTGCTCAGGTCCACATGCCCCCATTTCAGGGGAACCTGCTCTTTTATTGGATGTAAATCTCAAAGCAGAAATTCAAAAGAATGACGTTCAGGGCAGCTGTATTTTTTTTTTTAACCCAAAACCAAAAGATGTACTTTAAACCCACCTTTCTCTTCCTTATTTTTCTTTCTTTTCCCGTCAGAGAAAGAAAAAATGTAGGTGTTTCTTTCAGGGCTTAATTCTCAGAAAGATAATGTCATACTGAGGCATAGACTCAGAAAATTGCTCTAGAAATCAGTGTGCACACACTCTGTTCTTTATGAACTGAAAGGAGTATGCATGTGGGCCCTGGTTGGGTAGCTCAAGTGGTTAGAGCATTGTCTCCATACCTCAAGGTTGGGGGTTCAATCCCCAGTCAGGGCACATACAAGAATCAACCAATGAATACATCCGTAAGTAGGAAAACAAATTGATGTTTCTCTTTCACTCCCTTCTTCTCTCTCTAAAATAAAAAAATAAAAGAGTAGAGTGAATGAAGAAATGGAGCTGAAATGGCAGTGGTCAGATGGCAAGGGGGACCAGAGTGTTCATTTTCTTTCATTTTTTTCAGCGTTCTTCATTTTCAACATTTTCTCCTGTGGCCGATGAACCTGCCTCTGCAAACTTGGTTCCTGGTGCTGCCATGTTGCTGTCGTTTAACATGTCCCCTCTTGTCTGTCGTCTCAGGGCTACTCATCCATTATTTCTAGCTCATTTTGCTGATCTGACACCTATTATCACTATTTTAGGGATCTCTTAAGTCCTGGATCGTGGGTGGAGAAAGAGGGGACCCTCTACGTTTCATTAGGGAGCCATGGCTCAGAGATGGTCAATATTTGCTCCACAAGTGATTGGTTACCTTTTACGCCATGATTAAAGTTTAACTTTCATCGAACAACTGCTCCATCCATAGAGATAAAAATAAATACTTGAGGACGTGTGTGACAGTCCTTTCACTGGACTCTCCACAGTCTCTCTGGCTTCCCCCGATCCGTTCTCTTCACAGCACTGTGGTGTGAGAATGAAAATATGGCCAGGCCATGTGCCTGTGTAACACATTCAATGGCTCCCTAGTGCCCTCGGGATTCAGCCCATGGTCCTTCTCTAAGCTGTCAGGTCCTTCAGGGTCTGGATGGTCACTGATGCCTCCCAGCTCCATCTCATACCTGCGGTCTTTGAAGTCGGAGAGCAGAGCCTGGGGGTGCCGCTGACGGGCAGTCACAGAAGCAGAACCACATGGTATTGTGGACTAAGGACTATGTGATACGAATCAGAACATGCACGTTTGTACAAGAAGGTGGGGGAAAATGTTCATAAAGGGGAGCTGAGGATGAAGAGGATTCACCAACAAGTGCTGGTGTGAGTAGATGAGCCACAGCTCGGGAAATCTGGAAGCTTGGTGCCTCCAGCTGATGCAGGGGTCTATGAAAGGGGCTGATGTGGAAGTCAACAGAAGTTCATGGTTGTCGCCTGTGTGAATTCACAGCTAAGTGTCTAGAGGTGAGCTGGACATGACCGTTGCCCAGCAGGACTAGGGAGAGGTGGATATGCTGCAGGAAAGAGAACAGACAGGGAGCTGCCTCTGCATCCGTCAGCTTCTCCCCGCCCCTCACCAAGGACGGCCTTCCCAGTATGACGGCTGCTTTTCCCTGGGGTCTCCCTGGGCCCTCACTGCTTCACTTTTGGGAACTCGAACCCACAACCATGGAGAGAAAGGTGATCTGGGAAACCTGGTTCCCAGAGTAAGCACATTGCCAAACAAATTCAGCAGAGCGGGATGGAGTGAAGAATAAGAAAGATGTGGCCCTGGTACCCAGGGAACACGGAGGAAGAACAGGGAGGAACAGGGAAGAACACGGAGGAACAGGGAGGTCCCAGGCGGCACGTGGGTAGTTTTGCTGTGTGATGTGTGATGTAATTCCCTCTGCTGTTCCTCCACTGAATCTTCAGTGAAATTCACACCCCCAGGCCATGCGTTCAGGTTGGCTTTGCTGCTTTCCTTCCCCTCCCTCCCTCCTTCCCTTCTTTCTTACAGATGTCTTGAGTCAGATTTGAAGTTGGCCTAGAAACAGCAAAGACTGCAAAGGTGGTTCAAGCACATACGGTTTCCACTTTATTAAAAAAGGACATGAGTTTCCAATGTTGAGAAATCACCAGGTAGCGTCTCTCCCTTTACGTTACCTTTAAATCTAGTTCAGATAAGCAACACCCCCTTATCAGAAATCAAGAAGTTATAAAAAAGCAAAAAGCAACGGTTATGTCTCCTCCACTGCCTCCCAGCTCCACTTACTCCTCCAGTCATACACAGAAGCCCAGAGATGTTAAGTGCCTGGCCCCAAATCACACAGCACTCATTTGGGCCTTATAAAGGAGCCTCTTATGGGTGACCCATCTCTTAAAAGGCCTCGCTCTCAAAGCCAATTCTCGGAAGTGTTGATTATCCAACACAAGAGGTTTGAGAGCCTCTTCACCTAAAACAATTTGCATCGGTCATTGTGGTTACAGTTTTCCATTTTCCATTAAAGTGGGCGGAGTGAGGGCGATTACCAGGGACCACACAGGCAGGGCTTCCTTCTGGCTGTATCTTGGTGGGAGCAGCCATGGATCAGGGAGGGGCCTCTGTTTTAGGGACTTAATTTTATCATGTATTTTTTTAAAGTTTATGAGAGAGAGAGATGTTCTTCCACTTATTTATACATTCATTGGTTGCTTCTTATTTACGTGCCCAGACCAGAAATCGAACCTGCAACCTTGGTGTATCAGGGTGATGCCCTAACCAATTGAGCTACCCAGCCAGGGCCAGGGCCTCAATTTTAGAGTTCACCTGAGTCAAGTCAACTGATTAGTTTATCCCGGCAGTCACCAGAATGCCTGTGGACTTTCAGAGTCTGTGATCATGGCCTGCAGGAAGAAGTTCATTGTTTAAAGCAGCCCAGGACACGTTCTCACGTACACACTTGCACCTCTGGGACAAACGTCTCACAAAACGAGACTTAAAACTACCCGTGTGGCTCACTGTCTGATGATTTTTATTCCAGTCTATTTTACTTCATTATTTTTCAATGCTGCTTGCATCCGTCTGAATGTATTTCATGACCTACTAATTGGCCTTGAGAGGCAGTTATACAGTGCAGATCTGGGGGATTTCTTCTTAGAAGTAACCAAATCTCAGAAGGTCTCGAAATTAATCACAAGAAAGTCCCTTGTTACCTCAAATTGGAGTTGAGAACATCATAGCTTCTAGAGGTCAAGTACAGCGAGGCTGCTGTAGGTCTGCCTGCGTAACTTCTGCTCCACTGTGGGGGTCATTTCTCTAGTGACCATCACGCTCGTGTTTGCCGAGAAGTGATCGTCACTCCCATTGGCTGAGTGCTTACAGTATGTGAAGTGATGGAGAGTAAAAAAAAAAAATAGAAGAGGTCTAATGATACGGTAGAGATGAGTGCATGGATCTAAGTGAGGGAGAGCAGTCCTCTGCCACAGGTCCTGCCCAGAGCCGAGAATAATGGAAACTGTGTTGTTTCAATGCCTGCTGGCATCGGGGAGGGTGGAAAACACCTCCCCCTGACATCACTGTGGTCACAGAGTGTGACCCCGTCTGCTCACTTTTGGAAGGAAAGCAGCACGAGGGCTTTTACTGGGAAGGGCTGCTCAGGTTCTAACTGTGGGGACTCAGCACGCTGAGTCTCCCCGGTGCTACCATCACAAGGTCATGAGAAGCAGCAGGCACGCAGACCTCAGGGGGCCCAGCGGGATGTTGCGGGCAGGGTCTTCCTCGGCAGGAAGAGGGAGAGCACAGGGACAGACGTTTCCGTGTCCTGCATTTGAGAACTCCAGGCAGCATGCGGGGCGTGCATCTCCATCTGCCTCTGGTCAAGTTCATGTAGATAGTGAAGCTTCTAGGAGCTAAAGACAACCTCTGGCACATAGTCTGCAAGAATCTGAGGTTCCTAACCCAGCAGGCCACAGGGGACTAAATGTTGGCAGTACCCCCATGATCTTGGAAGCAGACCCTTCCCCGATCGAGCTTCAGCTGAGAGAGCAGCCCTGTGAGACTCTGAACAGAGGACCCCCATTAAGCTATACTCACACTTCCGACCGATGGGAACTTTGAGGTGCTAAATCTGTGTTGTGTCAAGCGGCTCAGTTTGCAGTCATGTTCATTACACAACAATCACAAATGCAAAAGCCGTTTCTCTGCATGGAGATGCAGAATGCAGTCAGGAAACCTGACCCGACCAGCCAACTGGTCTCACCCCATCCAAGTGCTGGTCACAGACAACCACACCACTTCCAGGTGGGAGAAATCTCCCCATGGAGCTGCTTGAGTCCTGGAACTCCTGACTGGCAGATGAAGGCTGTGAGGGCCAAGCACCCCATCGTGTCTGGACCACCACCCCCCAGTCTTGGGAAACCTCTTTCTCCCTTGAACATTTGTTGGGTTCGAAGTAGCGGTCAGAATAGTCCCAAGGACTCCCCCGGGGGCTGCCCGTTGTAGCAACCTTTCTTGAGCAAGGGTTCAGTGGAAGGAGTTTCCTAATCGGGTGCTGGGTGTCCACAGGGATGGTGACTGGATGATGGAGCAACAAAGAGGGGTGCCTATCGGGGAGAGGTCAGCTGCGGGCAAATACAGTTCTGGCACCCAGATCCCGTGGTGACCCTGCAGAACCTTTGTCGTCAACCCCTCCGCCCAGCGAGTTACGGTTCGCATGTGTCATCTCTTTGCATAGTCCACACTGGTCCCTGGCCGTTCCGAGGAGGAAGCAAAACAGGCATTTCTCTCCAAGGCCTCAGGGCGGAAATACTTCGGCCTCATATTGCTCCTGATTCTTCTTTGTTTAGAAAAATCAAGGCCAGGTTGGACAGAGCTACCATTTGTTTTGCTTCCTCTCCTTCCTATTTAAAATAGTTTGTAAGGAAAGTCTTCCCCCCAAATCCAGGCTGCTCCCCAGCACCCCCACCTCCACACACACCTTTTCTGGGACTAGCCTAAAGGGAGGGGGAGATCATTTGGAGAGCTTCCAGAGCTCTCGTTCACGAGGCCCAACAGGCCATGTCATCTCCCTGTTGACGGCCGTCCAGGGCTCCCCACTGCTCGCAGGACAAAACCCGGCTCTTTGGTGTGGGCTCCAAGGCCTGGACCTCGGCCCTGTCTCAGACCTCACCTTGCACCCTGTCTGCTTGTTCTCTGCCCATGCTCCTCTGCCCAGGGCTCCTCCCTAGGCCATACCCTCCACCCGGCAGCCAATTACCCCCACTTTCTGTTCATCTTTCGGTTCTCAGCTTCAACGTCACCTCCTCCGAGAGGACTTCCTGGATCCATACCTCATCGGAAGGTCTCCTGTTATAGGCACTCTCAGACATCTCTAGCCTTCTGGCACACAGCACAATTTTGATGAAATGATCCGTTGACTACCGATGAAGTCCCCCTGCTGGGATGCTATTGTGTGAAGCCAGGGGGTGTCTGCTGCCTCCCACCATCATCCCAGTGCCTGGCACACAGTAGGGCCACAACAAGCATTTGCTAAATAAATGATCGATGGAATGAAGGAATCTGTGAATAAAGGAATGAATGGAGATAATGTGATTTTTTTCATCTGAGACCCGACCTGGCGAGATGGGACAGAGAACCCTCACCCTCGTTCCGTTATTACCACCTTAGCTTTGGGTTGATGGTGGCTGGGCTATGCTTCCCTCCAGGGGACTGACCTCCACCCTCAGAGAGACCAGGTGGGTGATGCTGACAGACCCCACGAATTCCGAACGTCCTGGGCCAGCCGGGGGTGACACGGCCTGGTCCCTGTGACAGGAAGAAGAGCTTCAGCACTGGAGCGGCCCCCGTGCCCGATTAAGTCTTTTTTTTTTTTAAAGAGTTTCAGAGTTTTGTTTATTGCTAAAACAATACCATTCACTTGCATGAATAGGTAAAAAGAATTTTACCTATTCTACAATAAATTCTTTTATTTATGTGTTTATTTATTTATTTAATATATTTTATTGAGTATACCATTACAGTTGTTGTTCTATTCCCCGCCTTCATTCCCCTCCACCCTGCACACCCCCTCCCCCACCATTACCCCCTTTAGTTTATGACCACGTGTCTCAAGTTCATTAGATTCTATATTTCCCCTACTATTCTTGCCCTCCCCCCTATTTTCTACCTACCGTCTATGCTATTTTCTGTACCTTCTTCCCTCTTCTCCTCCTCCCACTCCCCTGTTGCTAACCCTCCATGTGATCTTCATTTCTATGGTTCCACTCCTGATCTAGCTGTCCTCTTGCTTTGCTTTTGTTTTAGGTGTGGTTGTTAATAACTGTGAGTTTGCTGTCCTTTCACTGTTCATATTTTTTATCTTCTTTTTCTTAGACTGATTATAGTCACAAATTAGAAGAACATATGAAGGCTAAAGTAATTGAAATGAAGGGAAATGCACAGGAAACCAATAGTGATGAAAAGGAAACTGGGACTCAAATCAATGGAGTGGACCAGAAGGAAGAACGAAACATCCAACCAGAAAAGAATAAAGAAACAAGAATTCAAAAATGAGGAGAGGCTTAGGAACCTCTAGGACATCTTTAAACGTTCCAACATCTGAATTATAGGGGTACCAGACAGGGAAAAGAAACAGCCATGAGTAAAGAACATATTTGAACTGATTAAGTCTTCAATGCTTCACGATCAGCCCCAAGAATGCGATTTTCCGAACGAGGGCATTTGTCTTGCAAGTGGCTGGGATTCCAGGGCTTTTGTGGTCTCTGGTTATGCTCCATGTGCAGTTCTTTCCGGAAACAATGACGTGTAGTGGGGGCCCCGGGAGCGTCTGTGGGTGTCCCTGGGCTGAGGCACAAAGTCAGGCAGGCCTCTCTGCACCGCCTCTGTGGACGTCGCTCATTCGAATCAGCTGAGCCTGTACCGTGTGCCTGATTGTCTCATTTCGTCCTCACAATAATCTTTGTAACTGTTAACTCCCAGCATCAGAGAGGAGACAACGGAGATAGTCTGAGCCGCTGCGTCTGCGATCATGCAGGTGACTTTTAAAGAGAAATGCAAGTTGAGGCCTACACCAATGACTGTTCTTCTTCCTCTCAACTAGGCCAGCACCCCAAAATTGCTCTAGTCCGAAGAGGTCAGCTGAATGACATCTGGGGTTAACAGAGCTGCTGCCCCTAAAAGATCACAGGTACACAAACAATCCTGGTGAATAACATGCTTGTAAGAAGGGAAAAGCTTATTGTTTTATAGTCAAGCGTATGGTCTGAAAAACCAGACATTTCTGGGAAAGTTGACCTATGGACAAATTTACACTAAAGTGTAAATGACTAATAGGAGAACTTCATGACAGCAGCTTTTGATAAAAGGAGTAGCACATGGAGAAGAAAGGGACATTTGTGCCCGAAGGGCTAAAAGGGCAAGGGGAGAGGAAGAGCAAAAAGGGAAAGAAAAGCAAAAAGGCCTTAGGATATAGAGCCTCAGCAGAGAATTTTCTGCCACTTTGCATTGTTGCTTGGGGTAGCGTTTAAGCAGACACTTGAATGGTGAGAGGCTGGGAAAAGACCTTGAAGGAGGGCATTCCAGGCAAAGGGGCCAGGGGGAAGGCCTCCAAATTTGAAATTGACTTGGCCACTGTGACCCAGGCCAAGTGAGTGGACTTATGAGCAGTAGGAGGTGCGTTTTGGAACATCATTTTAATGGGATTTTTACAGCCTATTTTACACTTGAGTGTGTACTATGCTAACTTGTTTGACCCAGCAGCCCATGACTTTTGAGTGTAGGGACATTTAGAAGATGAGAATTAGGGGAGCAAACTCTGGGCTCAGGTTGCCTGGGTTCAAATTCCATTAATTTTGTTCTTACGCTTGTTTTGAAATGACTAGGCATTAATCTCAAGTTTAAATTGAGGTTAACCGTCTCCATCATGGGCTTTTGGGGAGGATTTAATGGGATAGTCACACGGAGTGGTAGCTGGTACACAGTAAACACTTAATACCTGTTACCTATTATTTATATTTTATGCGGCCAAAGTGGCTTGTTATAATTATAAATTTCCTGGGGTTGATTCTCTCTTGGCAGATAAGTGATTTCTTTTTCGAGCCTGCCACACTGATGGTATTCAATAAATATTTATTGAAGAAAGAATGAGCTAATGTGCATAGATAGGGCAGATATAGAAGGCAGAGCATAAAAGGTGGGTGGATGGAGGAGTTAGAAGGTCATTTGGTAGGTAATGGGGAGCTATTGAAGGTTCTTGAGGAGGGTATGATGAAGTGTCAGATGAATTGGAGGGAGAGGCTAAAAGCAGGATGAATAGTTGGCAAGCTGTGGGCTTCTTGGGGTGGTGAATAAGAGAGACTTGTTTTGGAGGTTCAGAGAAAGAGAAGGCAGGCTCTCTTTTTGTACTTACTACGCCTTGGAGGCCTTCACCCTGCCCCCCTCCCTGCCCCTGCTAAGTTGGCATACCTAACGCGCCTCCACCTGTGACATGCTGGTCCGTCTACTATTGCCACCTTCATCCAGGCCTCCTGGATGGCTACCCCAGACCACTCTAGGGTCCTCCCTCATTCGCCGGTCCCGTACCTCCAGCCAGAAGAACCTTACAAAGAGGCCTGTGTGATGTTATCACTCTTTACTTTGAAACCTGCCACTGGCTTCCCACTGTCCCCAGACAGCTTCAGTTCCCTTCCCAGACCCTGCACAACCTCGCCCTGCTGACCTGTGTAATGTGTCTCTCCTTCTTCTCCTTTCTCTAGGGGTTTCCCATTTGGGCTCAGCTGATCTGACCCATTTCTAATCTGGAATCCTCCCCCTGTGCCGACTGCCCAACTGATTTCAAGGCCTGAGCTAAAGCTTCCTGAGTGACCTAGCAGAGAGGCTTTTGACACTCTCACCTGCCCAGAAATCCCTCAGGTGTCTTGTCACAGTGCAGATGCTGCTTCTGTAACTTGGGGGTGGGGCCAGAGGTTCCCACCTTCCTGCAGAGGCCCCGCCTGGGAGCTCGTGAGAAATGCAGAATCTCAGACTCTGCCTCAGACCTCTGATCTGAATTTGAATCTGCACGTTGGCAACTTCAGCACACACGTGTCTGGCGGTTCTGGTTTAGAGCACCTCTTAGCGGCACGCGGCCACCTTTCTGGTGGCTCCTGGGGGTCCTCTTGGTTCAGGGTTACACCCAGCCTGGCCCAGGTGCCATTACTTTGTGGCTGAGTCTGGCCTTTTGGAACCTGCACCCTTGAACTCTGACAGAGTAAGACCAGTTCGGCAGCCATTAGCCCCAATCAGGAGAAAAGAAACAGACAGGGTGGGTACTGAGAGGTGCGGGGTAGAGTCACTGGCCCACGTGACATGCCCCCCCGAATGACCTGCACTTGTTAAGGGTGGGATGCGAGATCTTTCTTAGTGGACTGGGATGGCCTTTCTTGAGTTGGTCTTGATATGATTTCTCAGCTGAGTGGCGCATGCCCTTTCAGACAGAATCTTGGAAGGATGGCTATCAGGTTAAGGGTAACTGGGCAACGCGGAAAAATTCTGGCCTTTTGGGACTTGTATACCCAGAGTCCATCTTTTCACTCCTTGAGAGGGAGACGAGGTGGTCTTTCCAGTCCCGTGGGAAAGCCAAGGCCTGCCCTGGGAGTCTGAGGATTCGGGGGAACCCACTTTCCCCGCTGCTGGTCCTGGTTTCCCGCCTCTGCTGGGCTCTTCTTCTCTATGTGTTCAAGCTGTTTTTTTATCCACACAGGCGTAGATCCCTGTGTGGGTTCTGGCTCCCCACCTCCCTGCACCCACCATCAGAGCCACCACAAAGACAAGTCAAGAAGTCGTAAGAGTCACCAGAAAGGCATGACATTTGTGTGCTGATCAGCAAACTTAAAAGGGCACAGAACACAGAATAGACTTCCTGTTCTGGAATGTTCTCCACCATCCCGCCCTCCACGGGTGTTTACTGGCTGCCCATCCCTCAGGCCATCTCTTTGGTATCTCTTACTTCCTTATTCCAATTCTCCTCCTTGTCTTCTGTTAGTCAAAGGATTTTTGCAGTCTCCATGCCCAGGCCGGAAGCTCCTAGGCCCATTTCTGCAGAGCCCAAGCACATCCAGCTTCTCAGCTACTGGAGAGCTTTCTAGGTCATTAGCAGCAGCAAGGACCAGCAGGGACCTGCCGGGGAGGGCCCTTCCTTTACCAGGATGCACCCTCTTTAGTGGGCGCTTACGGTTTGCAATGGCATTTTTTCTTTCCGTCTTTAGATTAGCTTCCGAAAGAAGGCTGTGTCTTTGAGGCAAATCATCTCCAGTCTTTCATGTCACTCATTCATTCACTCATTCATTCAATACATATTTATTGAGCAAGGTCAGTGTGGTACACGCAGATACCCAAGGGACNGAAGTCGTAAGAGTCACCAGAAAGGCATGACATTTGTGTGCTGATCAGCAAACTTAAAAGGGCACAGAACACAGAATAGACTTCCTGTTCTGGAATGTTCTCCACCATCCCGCCCTCCAGGGGTGTTTACTGGCTGCCCATCCCTCAGGCCATCTCTTTGGTATCTCTTACTTCCTTATTCCAATTCTCCTCCTTGTCTTCTGTTAGTCAAAGGATTTTTTGCAGTCTCCATGCCCAGGCCGGAAGCTCCTAGGCCCATTTCTGCAGAGCCCAAGCACATCCAGCTTCTCAGCTACTGGAGAGCTTTCTAGGTCATTAGCAGCAGCAAGGACCAGCAGGGACCTGTCGGGGAGGGCCCTTCCTTTACCAGGATGCACCCTCTTTAGTGGGCACTTACGGTTTGCAATGGCGTTTTTTCTTTCCGTCTTTAGATTAGCTTCCGAAAGAAGGCTGTGTCTTTGAGGCAAATCATCTACAGTCTTTCATGTCACTCATTCATTCAATACATATTTATTGAGTAAGGTCAGTGTGGTACACGCAGATACCCAAGGGACAGATACAAATATGCCGGTTTCTAGAAACTTGCCGATGGTTGCTCATTTCACCTGTGACTGTGATGACGAGAATTATTAATACTTAGGTATTTCCCAATACAGCAAAAACTGAAACTCCCAAGCTGTTATTTATTGAAGGTTATGAGAATTCTTCCCCTTGCAAAGGGATTCACCACAGGATTAAATAAAGCCAGAGAATTTCAGAGTTTGAAGGGACCTCGGGGACCAGCTCATTCCACCCCTTCATTAAACAGCAGTGGAGAGGAAGGTTTAAAAAGCTTAAGGGACTTGCTTCTAATTAGTCAGTGATGCCAGAGCCAGCCAGTCCCGTCCAGCGCTGCTTTTTCATTTCCAGAACTGGTCTGTTTCCACTGTGCCTTTACGTCATGTGGAGACACTCCAATGCCAGTGAGGACAATGATGACAATAATGTTTTTTCAGTGCTTTTTGTGTCTCGGACACTGTTCAAAGGGATTTCAGAAGTCACCACATTGTTCTCATAGAAACTCCATTAATACCATTGAGAGAGTGTGGAGGCACAGAGAGGCTAAGCAGCTGGTCTAAGGTCACACAGCACAACAGTACTGGTGTCGGGGTTCTAATCCAGCCCACCTGGTTTCTGAGCTCACACGTAGAACCATAGCTCTCTACAGGGGCTTCGCTTCTCTTTCAAGGGGGCTGCCCTGACCAGGAGCCCCTGTAGAGAAATGTGTTTCCACCAACATATTTCTGTGTAGGCAGGTACTTCTGTACCGAACAAAATTTCAGTGCTAGGTAAACCAAAGCTTGGATTCTTACCTTTGGGCAGATCTTTTAAAGTATTGAGTTGCTATGTATAGAGCCGTTTTTCAAGTTCGTAAAGCTTTGCTGTTAAAATAGCATAAAAGCAGTTGCTATGATGCGTGCGACAAGAGCAGACACGTGACCAAAAAATGCGAGTACAATGGGACTGTGGACCGGCAGACTTTACGGAGTGGGCTATTTGGAAATAACCTATTTCCAAACCCCAACTGTGTGTGGTCTTCTTGAGAAGGAACTGGATTCGGAGGACTGCTTGTCACTCAAATCAAGTTATCTCTTAGCAGGGACTGGATTAAATATTTTGTGATATTAGTGAATTAAGGTCAAGTCTATTCCTTAGTCAGAAATCTTCTAATTGGAGTCTTAGAGTTGACTTTTTTTTAATGTACGCTTGATGAATTTCCAGAATGAGCCCCTTTCCCCTCAGCTTTGATAGTCCAGACATCTCTCACTGTAAGTAGGAAGTCCCAAGAAAACCCAGATAAATTCTCTCATCAGCTTTTCCCTCTGAAGCTGCTATTCAAATTAGCCATGGAGAGCAGCATAAACTTGAATGCATCCACCTGCCCTAATCAAGGGGAGTCCTAGAAAAAGAGAAAAAGAAAAACATTCAAAATCCGGAGTTTTATCTATTCTCACAAGCAGCACAAGCCCCGAGTCATTTAAATTATGTGGGGAAGGGGGCGGGAGGAAGCTTACTTTCCGGGGAACATTATTGGCTGAGTACAAATGGGTGCCTCTTCATTGTCTCTCTTCGTTGTCATGGTCGTAAGGATGACAGGCTGGGGGTGGTATTTAGTAGCAGGACCCAGCAGGTCAGTTGTGACAACTTCCTCAGTGTCATTAGTGCCTTTTGTTTCCAGCAAACACAAAACTGTTCAGCATGAAGAGAGTCTGGGGAAAGAGAAGAGGAGGGTGGAGAAAGGGATGGAGCCAAGGAGAGAGCCCCGGAACCGAGGCTGGCACACTACTAAACACTGAGGAAAGATATCTGGGAGGGATCCAGTCCTCTGATTTTTGTGGTGAAGGGGATCCAATGTGGGGCTCCCGTTCTTTTTTCTCAAGGAGCAATCACTTATGTCTAGGAAGGCTAATCATTTTTGCCCATTTTGGTTCCTAGAAATGCCCCGGGGAGATGTTATTTTCGGTAAGGGGTCTTCCTGCTTCAAGTATAGTTTCAGTATCTAGCCTGCTAGGGTGAAATAAAGCAACATCAACAGGGGAAGTGCAGTAATCTTTACTGGACACCTACTGGGTGTCAGGGAAGGTGCATATTTATGTCTCTCCTCCTTTGTCTTTCAAAACACTGTGGGGAGTGGCCCCGGTGTTAATGAGAACAGTAAAGCGCAGAGATGGAATATGTTGCCTCTAAAATCACTCAGCTGGTCCGAGCAGGGCAGGGATTTAAATTCACGTGTCTCTCTCCCTGGCTGGTGTAGTTCAGTGGATTGAACTTGGGCTGCAGACCAAAGGGTCCCTGATTCAATTCCCAGTCAGGGCACATGCCTGGGTTGCAGACCAGGTCCCCAGTAGGGGGCGCATGAGAGGCAACCACACATTGATGTTTCCCTCCCTCTCTTTCTCCCTCCCCTCCCCTCTCTCTCTAAAAATAAATAAATAAAATCTAAAAATTCAGGTGTCTCTCTCGTTCCCAACTTACCACACTGGGCTGCCATGCCCCCCAAACAAAACAAAAACAAAATAACCCACCACCACCAAAAAAGAAAAATTCTTAACTGAGTCAAAGAGGCCAGTTTAAAAATCTCTGTACTTGGGGGACCAAGTACAAGTAAGTAGAAGCATGTATTTATTTGATGATCTGACCGTGAGAAAGCTGGTATGATAAAAAGACACAGTGAAAGAAACTGTATTAAATATGTTTGGCTTTTTTTGGGAACTTACCCCTCCTCCTGGGGTGACCCTTGACAAGACATTCTGTGTTCCTGTTTTTAGGCAAAAAAAAAAAAAAAAAAGTGGGTGGAAGATGAAAGGTTGATATTTGGCGTATGCAAATCTTGGTCTCGTTCCCATCTCTGTCGTGTTTCTGAGCTCATTGGTCATCTAGTTTCTGCTGCCCAACCAAACCCTGTCGGCTGCGCTCTTACTTCTTACACCCGCCCTGCCCTTTTCTGGACAGCTTCACAAACATCGCGCTGTGCATCTTGAGAACTGTCTGGTGAAACTGGCCGATTGTGATGGCAGGCAGAGAGGGAACAGATTTGGGGAAGGGTGGTTGAACAATGGAAAGAGAGCAAAGGGGGCAGGGTTCCTGTGATGACCAGATCAGGCTGCCGCTGCTGTGACATCACATGTAACGTCCAAAATTCACCCTTAGCCATTTCTGGTGACCTCTTTTAACCCTGCAAGCCACTGACAGAACATTTACTCAAATCCTAATAAAACGTAGGCGCATGGTGTGATACGATCAACGCAGATGAATTGGTCTTTAAAAACGAATTCCTAGCTCAGGTCTTCTGAAGACTTCTGGGTATCCCTTCACGCCACTCCAGTGCACCACATGGGTCCCGAAACGTGCACTAGCGTGTGTACCGCAGTCGAAAAGTAAGAAGCAAATGAAAACCCCAGGCCCACGTGGGGAGTGGTAACCAGACCCTGAGACTGAGGATCAGGAAGCTGGAAATTCCCTCCTGCTTTGGTGTTTCAGCTTCTAGCTTTTCCACTTCCCCAAATCACCCTTGTGGTGGTGGGTCAGCGTGCACAGAAGGTGCTCCCTAATTTTCCCTTTAACTGGTAAAAACAACAGCAGGGATACCAGTTCTCAGCCACCATTTTAATAACCAAACTCAAACCTCTCTCACCTGTCTGCAATGGAGCGGTGACCACCTTGAGCAGACAGCTCCTCCATCAGTGGGCTCCCTAAGAGCTGCCCGGCTCCCAGTGGGGAGCTCTCGCCCCACTTTGCTCTGCTTGGCATGAGACAAGCAACTTGTCTCCAACTGCTGGGTTTCTCTTTGCTGGGTTTACAGAGGGGATGTTCAGGGTCAGGGGAGGTGTGGGGGCTCTCTGTTTAAGAGCGACCCTGACCACGGCTGCAGGATCACCTGTAGGGACATCGCTGGGGCCACCCCAGACCTTTTCGAGGAATGCTGATTGAACTACCCAGTTTCAGAACTACTTTGTCCAGGGCACAGAGACCTCCCCGCTGCCCGCTGGGTGGTAGGCGTCGGGTCCCGCGCAAGTCCGACTTGCAGTGGTCCTGGGCAAGAGAGGGGCGAGAGAGCGCGAGGAGCAGGGGGCGGGAAGTCCGGAGGAGGAGGAGGAGTAGAGGAAGTCCCTCGTGGCCACCCCGAGGGGAGGGCGGGACGGTGCCTGTGGGGACTCTGCCAGGAGGCACGGTGTTACCAAGGCCTGGCCAGCCAGTCCCAGCGCGGAGGGTCACTGACCGCTGGGCGCGCTCTCCAGGCAGACCCCTCGCGGAAGGGGCGGAGGCGCGCGCGCGGGGGGCCGCGGGCTGCGCGCGCGGGGGGCGGGGCGCGGTGACCCCGGCGGGCGCGAGGCTGCAGCGCGCCGGGCGCTGAGCGGGACGCGGGAGGGGCGCGCGCGAAGGGGCGCGCGCGGTCGGGAGCGCGCGGGGGGGCTGCCCCGGGGCGGCCCCCCCACGTCGGGGCGCAGCGGGCGGCGGCGGCGGGAGTGCGTCCCGTCCGGGTCCCGAGAAGCCGCCGCCGCCGCCGCTCGTCAACATGGCGGACCTAGAGGCCGTGCTGGCCGATGTCAGCTACTTGATGGCGATGGAAAAGAGCAAGGCGACCCCGGCCGCCCGCGCCAGCAAGAGGATCGTCCTGCCGGAGCCCAGGTACCGGCTTCCCGGGTCCGCGTCGCGGTCCCCAGCGGCCGCCAGCGACCCCCTGCGTCCGGGAGGGTTCGGGCGCTCTGCTGCTGCTTCCCCCCGCCGGCGACTTCGGGGAGTGGGCACTGCGGGGCCGGCCTCCCAGTTCCCGTCTCAGATACGGGGCAGCGGAGGGCTGTTGGGGGGGACTCCGGGAAAGAGCGCCGCAAAGTGCCCCGCGTGCGGCGAGCGCTCCAGCGAGGGGCTGGTAGGATGTGGTTGTGACTTCGCTGGATCATTTCCATACTTGTCGCCCCCTTCTGTCCCATCCCCGTCACCCAAGCCAGCCCCATCCGTGTCTATCCTTCTAGCCTGATCCCTATGTTCCTCCCTGTAGTTCCCTCCTGTCTCATCCCTGCCCCTCTTGCCCCATCTCTGTCGCGCATTCTATCCCATTCCTATCCTCCCTCTGCAGCCCCTTCCTTCTGGTCTCCTTCTGTCCATTCCTGTCATTCCCTTGAGCTCCATCCATCCTGGTCGTTCCTTCCCTGGTTCCTGCTGTCCGAGTTTCCAACTCCACCCTCCTCTCAGCCCCCTTCTGGGCTCCTTAGCCGTGCAGGCGGCGGCGGGAGTGCGTCCCGTCCGGGTCCCGAGAAGCCGCCGCCGCCGCCGCTCGTCAACATGGCGGACCTAGAGGCCGTGCTGGCCGATGTCAGCTACTTGATGGCGATGGAAAAGAGCAAGGCGACCCCGGCCGCCCGCGCCAGCAAGAGGATCGTCCTGCCGGAGCCCAGGTACCGGCTTCCCGGGTCCGCGTCGCGGTCCCCAGCGGCCGCCAGCGACCCCCTGCGTCCGGGAGGGTTCGGGCGCTCTGCTGCTGCTTCCCCCCGCCGGCGACTTCGGGGAGTGGGCACTGCGGGGCCGGCCTCCCAGTTCCCGTCTCAGATACGGGGCAGCGGAGGGCTGTTGGGGGGGACTCCGGGAAAGAGCGCCGCAAAGTGCCCCGCGTGCGGCGAGCGCTCCAGCGAGGGGCTGGTAGGATGTGGTTGTGACTTCGCTGGATCATTTCCATACTTGTCGCCCCCTTCTGTCCCATCCCCGTCGCCCAAGCCAGCCCCATCCGTGTCTATCCTTCTAGCCTGATCCCTATGTTCCTCCCTGTAGTTCCCTCCTGTCTCATCCCTGCCCCTCTTGCCCCATCTCTGTCGCGCATTCTATCCCATTCCTATCCTCCCTCTGCAGCCCCTTCCTTCTGGTCTCCTTCTGTCCATTCCTGTCATTCCCTTGAGCTCCATCCATCCTGGTCGTTCCTTCCCTGGTTCCTGCTGTCCGAGTTTCCAACTCCACCCTCCTCTCAGCCCCCCTCTGGGCTCCTTAGCCGTGCAGGCGTAGTGCCCTTTGTCCCAGGTATGTAAACTACAGTTCAGGGCTTGCTCCCCTCGAGGTCCATTAGTCTAGTCGGCTTCCTACCGTCTTTTCCTTTCCTCTTTGTGTCCCAGGCAGTAACGAGTGGACTGTGACCCACTCAATCTTCGTTGTGGTGTCGAGTGTGTCACCTGAGCTGCTTTCCTCAGCTGGCAGGTCCACTGGTGGCACTTCGTTAAAAGATTGAAATAGGATTCACTTGAAAATGCACATTGAATGGGTGATTCCAGACTGGGAGTTGCTTAAACAGCCAGAAGTAGGGCCCCGTGGAATTGGCAAGGGGCTTGGTGAGGCCATACCAAGTTGTAACTTAAAAAATGTTTTTAAATTAAATGTATTGGGTTGACATTGGTTATCAAGTTGTAATTTTATCTTAACTGAAAATGTCTTATTATTGATGAGCTAGTAAAAGACTTCACTAATTCATATCCTTAGCAGAACCCCAGAGAAGATTCTTCGTCAGATTAATAGTGACTTTCTAATAGTGTTTTAAACTAGCATTAGGGTTGGCGTCACCCCCACCCCCACTTTCTTTCCTAATTCACACCATCATGAGTTGTCAGCAAATGTGGCTTCTTGTCCCTAAACAGCTCTTGGTGGAATTAATGATAGAAAGAGACCTGCTCTTTTATGCAAAGTGACCTTGAGGCCATGCAGTCTTGTAAAATATTCAAATCTACACCAAAGCCACTCTCCACTGGAAAGCATCCGTCTCTGTAGCCTTACGTGCCCAAGAGTGCTTCGATGTTAACCAGATACAAGGAAAAAAAATCTTTCTTTCAATGCTAAGTCATCCCCAGATTATTTTTACAGGTCCATTTGTGAGTCCAGGCGCTACCACATAGAAAGGATCAGCCCCTTCGGGTTATTTGCTGTGAAAAGCCAAATTGTGTCAATGAACACACACTTGCTAATTCTTTTTGGGTTGCTGGCCCTTCTTAGCCCACACATTGGGTTGGTTCTGCAGGCGGTGGGTGCTCTTTGAAAAGCAACGCCAAACAGTAAAAATCAGAGAAGAGTGTGGACCATTGGGAGGGTCGTGAACTTAACACTCCTGGTCCGCCTGATCACATCTGAAGCTCCTTGAGTAATCAGTGCTGTTTAAAATTTCCAGCACACCGGAGACGGGTTAAAACAAGAACGTATCCTCCAAACCTGAATTTCATTAAAAAACAAACAAACAAACAAACAAACTACATTTCTAAAAATGGGGAATAAAGTGCTTATTTAATTCTGTTGCCTTCCCTACCCTCCCTCAAGGGTAAGGAGCCCAAGTATGTAGAGTTTCTGCATGTAAATTCAATGTATTTTGACATGTGCAGTCTTTTTGGGGGGATGTTGTGAGATATATAATATTACTAAAGTTAGGAACTTCTGTTCATTTTTTTTCCTCAGTGTTTCGAATTTAGTGTGACTTCTGCTTTTTAGTGTTCTTAAGGAGGTACTTATGTGCTTAGGGTATTGACTTCCTTGTGTAAGTGCCTTCGTTTTAGGTGGTATCCTTGAGTGAGGCTTTTTTTCTGATTAAGGCAGAATTAGTGACTGGGAGCATATTCCTTATGACATTTTAGAAATGAGAGATACCAGCAGGAGAGTAATTTTAGGAAACAGCTCTTTAGTAATTGATATTCTGTTGCTATTTTTAAAACAGACTCTTGGATGGTGCTGTTGGAGCCTTCTCCAGGGATCCTAATTTGTTGTGTTTATCTCAATGGCTTTGGCTTTAGTTTCCTAATGTGACCACTGACATAGTAACCACCCCTCCCTGGGCTGTGCGTTAGTCAGGGTTAGTTAGGATTCTTTGACGATGAGATTGTCAGGGGAACCTCTTGCAAATTTTTTTCCTACCCCTGCAGGGCCATTAGTGGCCTACCTGCTGGATTTCGGAGTGGCGGTGGAAGGTTGGGGGCTTTCTGGGTGTGGTAAGAGTAGGTGGGGTGTGAAATGCCTCAGCGTGGTGACTCAGAAAGGCTAGTGCGATTTCACTGTTTCGGTAAAGGTTCCTGGTCAGACACACGTTTTCTGACAAGAGTTTCTAGTTCATTTTGGAGTGATCTGTGTGCTCACCAGTCATTGGTACGCTCGAGAAGGAAATTTAGATTCGTGTTTTTAGTACGTAAATGAGAAACGGAAAACGAGCCGTTGGTCTCTCACCAGTGACTTTTTATTTCCAGCGAATTATTTGAAGTCACTATAGTCTTGTGGGTGCTTCCTTATTTCAGTGACTTTGCCTTTTCCACAGTTGTGCACGGGAGAGCAGTAGAGCCCTCCAGCTAACTGAGAGGAGACTCGGGGCTGCAGTCTGCTCCCTGCGTCAGGGGAGAATCTCAGCAAATGGACCAGGCTGCCCTTGGGGGAGATGCTACTTTCCTGAGATGGCCGGAGACAACCGTTTTGTTATGTTGACAAGGTATTCAATTGACGAACCAATGAGTGTAAATCCTGTAAAAGCTGACTATTTGTCCAAGTTATAAAGCTGCTCTGGCTGACTGAAATATTTGTTGAGCTAATGAAGCAGATAATGGGCTTCATCGGGAAGAGTAGACTGATCCCTGGACTCACCATGCAGGCCCCATTCAAAACACGGTGATTCAGATAGATATGTGTGCTGGTTGTCTCAGGCCGTGTCAGAAAAGGAACAATTTTGTTTAATAGGGTCTAATTCATAAGTGGAGGCTGACAGGGGATCGCCATCTTAAAAGTAAGGCCTAGGGTGATGAAGGCAGCGTTTACGGTAGGCTCAGCACTCTGTACACCTTTTCCAAACAAAGGGCAGTTCGATGGACCTGGTCTCCCACGTGGTTGAAAGAGGTTGAAAAACATGAAACTGACCTTTTCCCCGGAGTGGCATCTCTGCTCATGTGGACACTGAAAATTTCGGATCATTGGTTGCAACGCTTGGCCTTTCAGAGTATTCATAGAACATGCTAAGGGGCTCCGAAAACAACATTTTAAAGATTCTTGTTTTTACTTCCTTGGAGCATGGAGACAGACTTCAGGAGATGGGTGGTGTTTATGACGTTAATTCAGTACAGGGCTGTACAGCCATTTCTCTGAGGTGCCAAAGGGGATGCTCCGGTGGACCCCGTGCGCCCCGCGGCCACCTCCTTCAAGGGCATTTTGGTCTGGTGGGAAGTGACCAGCCTTGAGCAGGAGAGATGTTTACGTTAAAGTGAAGTTGTGTGAAGATGCTGTTTAACCAACGACTGAGGATGGCTTTTATTAGTCTGTATGCAGAGAACATAGTATGTTTGCTCATTGTTTTACAACAAATTCTTAATTATTTCCTTTGAAGGGCTACCTCTCCATAATATACATGGGAGTCAAATACTGTGGGAGTTCGCATCTTCCTATTGGTAAAACTGCCCCAGGAGATTGATCCTGAGAAGTAGTTCAGTTTTCTTTTGTGGAAATGGAAGTTTCTTTAGTCACTTCCCAAACTCCAGGCAGTGAGTGAATGGTGGAGAACTTGAAAGAGTCCCCTCTCCTTTGGTCTTAGGGGTGTCCTGTGCCTGCCCCCTCTGTGCCCCAGCCTAGCTTCGAACTGAAAAGTCAAGGTGAAGAGGAAGAACAGCCTTCAGGGAGGGAGTGCTCATTGTTGTCAACGGGAGTTATTTCTAATGGGGGTGATGACCCTGCTTCTGTTTCACTGGGGTACAGATACAAAGGGTAGTTTGTTCTGACCTTTCAGTAACTATTTCGTTCTTGGTCAAAGCTAGTTTGTGTCCGTGTGAAGTTGTAAGTGTGGTGCGTTGCTGTCAGTTCCTAGAAATAGATGTTCCGTGCAGTCCGTTTGGGCCCTAGAGTCTGCCCGAGCCGGGCACTGTGCAGCTCTTGGAGTCGCCCGCCCATTTAGACCTCGCTGAGGCCCCGGCCCGCCTCTCACGTGCAGTGTCTCAGAGACCGCCTCTTGAGAGCACCTCAGCAGCACGCTGAATTTGACTTTGCCATACATCTGTTTGGACCAAGATGGTGTCTAAAGATGGGGTCCGGTACCAAGGCTGGCAGAAGGGGGGTCTAGGTCTTCATCAGTCAGTGCCTGGCCAGCAGAGTTGGATTTTAGAGTCAGAGAGAACAGGATGCTGGGGTCCCCGTATCCCCGACAAGGGGAAGAGAACGGTAGCTTCCACGAGGCAGCAATATACTAACTACTGTTTATTGAGCACCTACCCTCCACCATGCAGTTTGCAGAAGTGATACATTTGTTCTCCTGTGTTATTACGGAAGTAACATTAGCCCCATTTTACCAAAGGAGCAGGTGCTCAGGGAGGTTGAGGAACTCGGCCCAGGTGACAGCTGAACTTAGCCTAGGTTTCCCTCAGTCTGGGTTCTTTCTACCTTGCTGTGCCCTCTGTTGAAAAGAAATAATGAACATCCTCTCTGCTCATTTTGCAAGGAATGGACAGAATAGCAACACTTTGGTGTTTGAGGAAGCGTCGTCGTTTTGCTGCTGTCTCCATCAGCTGCTGGTACAGCCTTGCAAGAGTCAGGCCCGTCCTCAGAGACTGTTGGAGATCAGCGCGGCTCCTCCGGGACCCTGGAGAACAGTAATTACGGCTAAGTGAATCAGCAGTCCGCCCCTCATTTCCCAGGAGGAGCTTGAGGGTTAAGCGCCTGTTCTGTTTAACCCAAGAAGTGCAGGCTTGCTGCTCTTAGTGAGAAATGGATAAAAGACCGCTCCCCCACCCCACACCCTGCTCCCCCTAGCCTGCAAACAGTATTTCTACAATTTAGAAAAAAGGGCAGCTCAGGCTGTCCTCCGACAGCCCCCCCGAAATCTCCATTTCAGGGAAAGGGGTAAAAGAGCAAGACAGTATTTTGGGCTTTATTTGCAATAACAATCACTTTCCATTCAAATACCTTCCTTCGTGAGGGAAACAGCGTTTGGAGTCTGCTGCAGGTGAAGCCGTGCTCTGCGAGCGGGATGGTCTCGTCTGGCCTTGTTTTCTGGGCACTGGCAACGGGGAAATGGGAATGATTGAGTCAGCCGGGCACTGCTACTTGATTGTTAAGTCATTTGTGTGGAAAGTCACTTGCATGCTAATGAGGCTGGATGTCCCAGACCTGTCTCTGCCGCTTGTATTTCTCGCTTCCTTATTCTTCTCTGTTTTTTTAATCACTGATTAGACATTAGAACCCCTGGACCTACTTTATTTTTTTTTTTGATTGCTGCCAGCAGTCTCAAAATGCAGAAGTAATACCTTAGCTCCTCACTCGGATCCCGTTTCTTCTAATTTAGGAAGTCTTCTTTTAGGTCGTCTGTGCTTCCGCCTCAGTGCGGAGCACACACACATTCTTGTGCTTTGTATGGAACCTTGTAGGACGAGCCCATTAGGAAGTACAGGGGATATTTTTGCAGTTCATATGCCTGGTGACTGGCGGTTTGGTAACAGACAGCCTTGACCCAGCCTTGGGCCTGTACTTGTTCGCTACCGTTTCCTTCTTCCAGGGTCCTGGGAGCAGGGAAAGGTGATTGTAGGAAAGTAGCTAGGGCAGACCTTCCTCCTCGGTCAGCTTGGAGGCCCGCCGTCGTCGCTGGCCCCTCATTTTCCTGTGTCCTCCGTGCTACAGTATGTCACATACAATGACAGGAAGTTCTAGATCAGGAACAGAGCGATACGGACCCGATTGCACTGGCGGCTCGCCACAGGTCCTCGGTGAGTCGCCTGAATCCTCTGTGTTCCGTTTCCCATCTCTACAACGTGGTGTCTGTTCATTTCTGGTCCCGAAGTGTCCCCATAAAAATCTCAGTGTCTTGTAAACATTTTCTGCCCGTGCAGTGTATTTGTAAATGGGAGGAAACACTAATTTCAGACACAGGTAACTCAAGAGAAAACGACTGAAGTATCACAAGATGATTTTCTTCTCACTGCACCATGGATGGTTGCTGTTGGCTTGTACGCAGTACATGATGTCACACCTTTAGACAGCACAAGGCAGCGTCAGATGTGAGGCTGGAGGCATGAGGCAGGGTGGGGGGAGGGGGCCCTCGGGCCTGCGGTCTGAGGGACAGCTTCAGAGGCAGGGCTTTCGTAAAGTCGGGCTGTCGATAGGGCGGGGCAGGGCAGGGCGATGTTGGCCTTGGACCCATACGAAGATGAGTTTCCCAGATTTCTTCTCAGTTTTTTTCCTCTACCTCTGTTTGGCTCTGTGTCTAGAACCTTCTGTACATGGTGCCTCACTTGGTTTCTTTTCTTTCTTCCCTCCCTCTCCCCATTTCTTTTTCCCGTCCTCCCTCCCTTCCATCGATCCATCCATCCATCCATCCATCATCTGTTCATGCATCTATCCACCCACCTGCCCACCCAGCTCTGGTTGTGTTAGCCTCAGTACGCGTTCACAGGTGTGCTACTCTTAACTATAGGTAACTAAGCAGTGAGGAGAGCTGACTCACGCTTTAGAGGTCTTTTGAACCAAAAGCATCATGTAAAAGCCACAGACTGTGGTACACTGAGTGGAGGCGGTTCACTCCAGTGTCCTTAGACATGACACTGCGGTGTATCATGTTTGAAAAGATCCTGGAAGAAGTCCGGTCTGGTCGTGCGTTGGGTGGGTCACTTCCCTCTCTGACATCCAGGGTCATCTTTGAGGAATGTCTCTGGAAGCTCTGTGGTGTCGCCAAGTTTTCCTGTAGATCATTCTGCGCACCGATCTCTTACTGTCATTTTGTGGCCGTGCAAAATGAGTGTAACCTCCCTCGGAAGTGAGAGGCCTTCAGATATTCGAAGGTACCTCCCAAGCCTGTTGGAGAAAGCGGTGCTTCGTTCCTCAGCCACTCCCCACACCGTGCTGGGGTCTGCTCTCATCAGGGTCTGCACTCATCAGCCTCCGTGCCACCTGGCTGAGGGGAACACCAAATGTGGTGAAGACTGACAACGCATTATTTGTAGAAGTACTATGGTTAATTCAGTGATGGCAAAGCTGGTAGGAAGTCTTGTTTTAAGGGTGCGGTTGAGTCCCTCTGCAGGTCCATCCCCGGGAGAAACTCTCAGGCTCCTCGGGTGGTTTAGAGGTCATTGCTGCCGTTCGGTTGGGGGACTGCTGTTCTCATGGTCAGCATCTGGAGGCCGGATGCAGCTGCAGGCGAGTCGTGACAGCGGTCACTCTGCAGGGAGCTGAGTGAGTGCTCAGCGTGTGTAAGTTTTAGGTGATTATGAGCTAAAATATTTTAGGGAGGCAGCAGGCTTCACGTTAAAGTGTTCTGGGGGCTTTGGGGGGTACGTTCCCTGTGCTAAAACCTCACAGCGCTGTTAGCTACGAGAAGCAGCGAGCGCCTTTGTTTTCCGCGACACCGCTTTTCCGAATGCCCAGCTCTTGCTTTCTGCCTTGAATAATTATGTCAGTCCCTTGCTCGCTGTTATCTTATCTGGAAAGATAACTGGTTATATTTTCAGGTTATTTCTTTTAAATTTTCTGTATATGTATGGCTTTTGATAAGGATTTAAGTTAAAAATGAACTAGACATTACATGGGAAGGCGTTTACACAGCTGTGAAATATTGCAGACTTTCATTTTGCCTTGTGACTAAGGCTGTGATGATATTTTAGATGTATTTTTTACAGATTTTATTTATTTCTTCATAGACAGAGGGGAAGGGAGGGAGAAAGAGAGGGAGAGAAACATCAATGTGTGGTTGCCTCTCGCATGCCCCCAACTGGGGACCTGGCCTACAACCCAGGCATGTGCCCTGACTGGGAATCGAACTGGTGACCCTTTGGTTCAGGGCGGGCACTCAATCCACTGAGCTACACTGGCCAGGACTAGATGTATATTTTAAAAAATATGATGCCCTGGCTGGTATGGCTCAGTTGGTTGGAGCATTGTCCTGTAACCGAAAGGTTGTGGGTCCTATTCCTGGTCAGGGCACATACCTAGGTTGTGAGTTCAATCCCCCATCTAGGCACATACGATCCTGGTCCTGGTGTGTACCGCAGACAAACAACTGATGTTTAAAATTAAAATTTCTCTCTTGCATAGATGTTTCTCTCTCTTTCCAAGAGCAATTTAAAAAAAGTCCTTGGGTGAGGATTGAAAAAAAAATGTGGCTCTTGCCGTTTGGTCTGGATGTGGGGGGTTCACACTCCAGGGAGAAATGGGAGTCACCCTAACGCCTGAGGCCATGGGACTCGCGTGCCCATCTTTCAGGGGTCCTGCCTCTTTCACCTACGTCGACCTTTGTTTTCCTTATTATCGTAACTGGGACAGGAGTGAGGCCGTGACTGGCGTGACAATACCGAGTGTGGAGTGTCAGGTTTTTGTGCTCTTTCTTGTCCGTTTAGCACTTGCTTCCTTCTGTTTCACTTCTACTGACAGTCAAGGTGATTGTGTATGAAATAAACTACCATTGCTCAGGGGGGGAGAGGTGGTTTCCGCACGGTTTCTAAGGAACGAATGAGAAGATGCTATGTCAGTGATTGCCCGCCCAACCCTCCCAAACCCCTGAGTTTTGTGGTGAGGGATTTCTTAGGGTTTAATCGCTCGGTTGATTTTTAAAAAAAATGTTATGTGGAAAAGCAGCTAGTGTCTCTGTTTCTGTCCTTTAAATCAAGTGACCAGCTTTAGGGGGGAATGATGTTTGAAATTATTTTTAACCCTCGGGTTACTTTATAAAAATAGCGTATTTTTTCTGGCCATTTCATCCTGGAAAGTGAGGCAGGGGGTGGAAACCCCTTCACGGGAGATTGGAGTTTCGGGTGTCGGATTCCGGCCGGTGGTCACCTGGGGACTCTGTTGGGCAGCACAGAAGACGGCAGAGCAGGCGGCAGAAGCGGACTCTGCTGCCCGGTCGCAGTCTGTGGCTCTGCCCGTTCACACTCTTCCACCCCTGGGTGACTTTCTTGAGAGCCAGGTTGTGACTTGGACCCGTATGGAAGTGATCATGATGGGGGTGAACGTGCTGGGCTTCCCACGGGCTGCCCCCGGAAGTGCAGTGGCCCTCGGAGCGGGGCACAGCCAGCACCAGCCCGTGACCCAGTGTGGCTTGTCTGCTCCAGCTGGGACCAAGTCATCGCTCCCTGGGTGGCTTTACCCGGGATGTGGGTACTTGAATTCCCTGCCAGGAATTGGCTTTGGTGTCGACTTGTCTTTCCGTCTTTCCGTGTTTCCTGTTCTCAGTGGCGGGCGGCCTCTGCTGGATTTGCTAGTGCAGCCACTGAAGCCACAGCGAGGCTAGCCTGCTCCGGGGCCCCTGGCACTTCTCTGCCCTTTGGGTCACGTGTCAGCGTAAAATTCTAATTCTCAGAGGGCAAGGTTTTTTCCTTTTTTTCTGATTCCTTGGAAATGTCTCTACAATACTCATCATCTCCATTTAAAAAGGAGGAAGTTCAGATTTAAAGGGAAGCTGATTGCTCCAGCTCACATTGACAGCAAAGGGCCCAGCCAGCCTCAGTGCAAACCCTGTGCATTTTCATAGATGCCCACAGACTAGGTTTTGCCTCCTAGACCGTCTTGGAGAAGAAGGCTCTCAGGTTTGGGCAGGGGGACATTGCCAGTGTCCAACGTTACTAACACGTTTGAAAAAGCATCGTCTTCATTCAGTACAGGGTTATCGACCCTGTCAGGGGTGCTCCAGTAGCTTACATATAATTCTCCTGGAGACATCGATTTAATAACAAATATATGAGTAATTCCTTAAGACATGTCAGAAATGTTACGGTAAGTAACAGGATAGTTATCAATAGTGATGGCTGCCCTGGCTGGCGTTGCTCAGTGGGTGGAGCCCTGCCTGCGAACCAGAGGGTTTGATCCCTGGTCTAGGGCACAGGCCTGGGTCGCAGGCCAGGTCCCCTGTGGGGGATGCACAGGAGGCAACCACACACTGATGTCTCTCTCTCTTCCTCCTTCCCCTCCCCTCTCTAAAAATAGATAAATAAAATATTTTTAAAAAACGATGATGGCAATGCTATAAACCGAGAAAAGCTGCACGTCAAGGGTTCTTAATATTTTCTCACCCCAAACATTGTTTTCTAATTTCACAGGCACCCTTATCTTAAAAACAAAATTGAAATGCCTCTCTCTCCCCGTCACCAGGTGCATGGGTGTCCTGGGCTGGAACACTCTTATCAGTTATCTCAGCACATAAAGGACTTTTATGTGCTGAGATAATGTTGCCCTGTTGTTTTTGATAATGTTGTTAGTGGTGCATTCTACGTCGTGATAGGAAATTAATAGAACAGGTCGCATGTTTACCCCGTGCACTGAAAGGTGGTTGAGGTCACGCTGGGGCGGAGTTCTCTATGTCAGGAGCGCACGAAGTGAGCGCATTGACGACGTGCAGCTTTGCCCTGTCAGCCATGTAGAGATGGGTCTCCGTCTTTTTTATTTCTGCTGCATGTGCCATAAAATGGTTACGTGCCTACCCGTCTGTTTGGAATCTCAGTGGCTATTATTTTAGGGAATGTGCTTACCTGTGGATCTCTGGACCTGTGTGTTCTGTAGAATAGCGTCCGTCCCCGCGCCCTCCCCCCCCACCATAGAAGTAAGTAAGATACAGGCGTTTGCGGTTTTGCCAGATGATGCCAAGTTGCATTCAGTATGGTTAAGAATAAACAGAGCTGCATTCAGAAGTCTCAGTGTTGTTGTTTAAAGTTATTTCAAGGAGACTCTACAGATGCAGCTGGGTAATGAGTTAAGATCTTAACTGCAAATATGTGACTACATGACAAGAGCTCAGTAAGAACCCTGTAAGATTAAATTTGAACTAGAAAGTCGTTTTAAAGGCATGATTCTTTTTTCTTTTCAAATCGATGCATTTACCCTCCCCAGCCACGGAAAATTCCGAGCAGAACCTGCAGCCTCGTTTTAGGGGGCAGCCACACGGCCCACCTGCCTCAGGGCGCGGTCCGGGGCTGGCCAGGAAGCCCGGACCCCTGTTGTATCTGGCCCCAGAGGAGCCAGGCAGGGGTTGGAGTGGGCACCAAACCTAGCACACACCTACACCGGGAGAAGGGATTCTCCTGGCCAGGGGTTCCCTGTGGTAGGCAGAATGCTGGCCCCCTGAAGTGTCTACTTCCTAAGCCCCAGAACCTCTGAATGTATCGTGGTACCTGGTGAGAGGACAAGGCTGCAGCTGGAAGTGAGGAAGCGCGCCTGCTGACGGGAAGATGAAGAGATTATCCCGGGTTGGGGGGAGGGCCCAGGGTATTACAAGGCCGGGCAGGAAGGGGCCCCCCTGCCAGTTGGTGCCAGCCTGGAGGACGGAGTGGGCGCATGGGCCCAGGAGTGTGGCCTTGAGGAGCTGGATTCTCCCCTCAGCCTCCACTGGGTCCACACCCTGCTGGCACTTTGACCTCTGCCCTGCGAGACCCATGTCAGGCGTCCTGCCCACTCATCTGTAACATGGTGACTTTCTGTTGTTTTAAACCACCAGGTTTGCGGTCAAATGTCGCATCAGCAATAGGAGGCAAATACTCCCGTGCTTCCATGAAAGAGATCCCCAAACAAACAGGAAAACGACACTCTGTGCTTATCGCCGTTGGCAGTAAAAATAGGGCACCAGCTCTGTCTCTGATTGGTGACAGTCAGAAGGGTAAAGACTTAAGCATGTCTCTTGCCTTTCCTGTAAGAAATACATTTTAGGGTAAGCCATAGGTCCTAGTTGATGGAGGCGAATTCTTCTAAGAATTACCAACTGAGTTTTGGAAGTCCTTTTCACATCACGGAGCAGAAATAACTCTGTGCCTCCTTAAGTGGGGCGGTGTGAAGTGTCAACACCGCCTCGTGAGGGTTCCTGCCCCCGGGAGGGGGACTGGGACAGAATCCAGTCTTGAGAGGTCCCTTCCAGCCCATAGGAAATGTGGCGGTGGGAACGAAGGAGGAAGCAGGCAGGTGCATGCAGGACGGAACCTCCTCCGCGACTGCTGACTTGGTTTCCTCAGTCGAGTCACTGGCGTGGAGATAAAAAGTGGGTGGTGGGGAGAAGGAGGGGACTCGAGAGGAAAACAGAATTCAGGGACGCCACAGTCAAACACATGTACGATCTTGATTCGGTCCTGATCAGACCCACCAACTGTACAAAATAAGAGAATCGTGGAATTTGCATAGGAACTGCATACTGGGTCTTCAGGGCTTGTTGTTATTATTTCCAGGGTGGGGGTGGGGAGGGACAGTGGGTTGTGCTTCTGTAAGGAGAATGCCCATGACCTTCGAATGCAAACAAAAATAATGAGGGTAAAATGACACATAGTCTGAGGTTGGCTTTAACATGCTTTAAAAAATGGGGGAGCATTGCGGGCAGGATAAAAGCAGCAGGCTAACATCTTGATAACGCGTGTGTTGAGTGACAGTTACGCAGGTTCACGGTACTCCATTGCGTGGTTGGACGTTCGTAGAACAGTTTTTAAAAACAGTAGAGCAGATGCGTAGGTGTGAGGACCACAACTGTGTTCTTGCGGGGCTGACGAAAAGCTGAGGCGTCCCTGTGTCCTGTGTGAGAGCACTCATAGGATACAACTTCCTATGGGAGCTTCGCGCGCAGATACAAGACGTACTGTGACTTAGACAGGAGGGGGGAAGATGTGCTTTTGGAAACTGCATCAGATGACTCACAACCAGGCTGCCTGACGCTGATGCAGGGATGTGGGTAGGGTTTTCATTTGCAGCCAAAGAACCTTGGCTCGTACAAGCAGGGTAGACAGATTTGTAACCTCTTGCCCCAAAGACATCTCGGAGAAGGTCGAGAAGAGAAAGATGCAGGAAGACTGTGAAAGAGGGAACGTGTAGTAAGAACGAAACTTCAGAAAATCATATCCATTCACTCTGAGTACAAACAACTTCGCTGAACTTTATTCGGTGATGAGTAGCTATTCAGTCATAACTCTGAAGTTTAAGTGAAGCAGGGGAAAAATGAACTCATGCTATGTGAGGCGACCTTCCGCCTAAGTATACTTGCCGTGGCTAATGAAACAGTACAATGTGCGTGTCTCTCATTAAAATGACTTGAACAGCTTTCTACTTTTAAATTATCTGAATATTAATTTGTCAAGACATTAAAAATGATTACTTTAAAACAAGTGTTTTTTCATGTGTCGCTCTCAAACAGAGCTCACTGACTGATTACCAAGTAGGCCAGTGTGAAGAAAAACGAAACTTTGGGAGGAGAAGTCGGAGAAAACTGGAACGTGTTCAGGGCCAGGAGGTGGTTCTAGACGGGAAGGCTCACCGTCAGGGAGGGGCTGGGTCACTTCATGGAAACCTGTGAATCCGAGACGACCCGAGTCAGGGTCCAGTAGAGTCACGCACCCTCCTTTTCCTACAGACTCAGAATGCCCCCTTCGTACATAAACCGAATTATATTACATAGATGCATATAGACATATACACAACTTTGCATACCGTGCCACTTAAGTGTCAATGCCTGTACCAACACCACACTGTTTTAAATGAAATGCTAGCCCTGGCTGGTGTGGCTCAGTGAATCGAATGCCAGCCTGTGAACCAAAGGGTCGTGGGTTCAATTCCCAGTCAGGGCACATGCCTGGGTTGCAGGCCAGGTCTCCAGTGGGGGACACCCGAGAGGCAACCACATACTGTTGTTTCTCTTCCTCTCTTTCTCCCTCCCTTCCCCTTTCTAAAATAAATAAATAAATAACATCTTTAAAAATAAATTCATAGCAATGTTTTACATTTGCAGAAATCTCCACTTTTACTTTTTTAAAATGATAATAGGTACCTTTGCCCATTTTTCTCTTGCAGATGGCTGAGGATCAGCTTGTCACGTTTATTAAAATTCTCATTTGGGTCCTCATTCGGATTGCCTTGGGTTTACAGAGTGTTTAATGAGAAAGTATTAAAAATAGAAAAATATGAAAGAATATGTTGTTCGTGCTCTGGAGTACAAAGGGCTCTCCCAGGCAAACCCAGACCTGCAGGTCACAAAGGGGAATGTTGACGGGCCTGTGGCACAGATTAGACATTCTCGTGTGACAAAAGGCATCCATCCAATTAAAACACGAGTCGTAGAGAAATTACACTGGGTGATCTCACGTGGAGCGCATCTCAGTTTGCAAATCTGTTCGCCTCGACGGTGCTCACTTACTGTGGTCTGGACTGGCTCCCGTTGTCTTGGGAAGGAGTGGGGGGCAGGAGGCCTGGACCCTGGGGGGCAGGCAGGATGCCAATTTGCATCCGATAGGCCAGCATTTTGCCAGTCGGAGGAAGAGCATGTCATCTGTCAGCCCTCAGAAGGGAGGTGTTTTCTGTAAAGAAGCCACGAAAAGCTCAGTGTTAGTCTCATGGGGGGCAATTTAGGTGTTATCAGAGAGCTAGAAATAAGTGAATGCAAAGCGCAGCCTACTTGTGGCCTGGCGTTTTTCTCTGGGTATTTTTTTTTTAAGTTTCTGTTCTTTGTCCATTTCATTCAGTTATTTGGTGCAGGCCGGCATGACTTCCCCTTCACGGGTGGTCCCATGCTTTCTCTCGCACTTCGTCTTTGCCCCGTGGGTCCTGCAGCTCAGTCATATTGGATGGGGCCTGTAGCCCATGTCCCTGCCTGGTGGAGACCCACTTGTCACCTTGGACTAGGGCTTCCCACTGCTGGTGCTGCGGGCCTCTGGACATGGGCGTCGTCAGGGCGGAGACACAGTGGGCCCCACTACACACAGTGCCCGGCTCAGAGGAAGGACGCTGTACACATTCTGAAAGAATGAATGAGTCAGTGGTTGTTTTGCAGGTTTCAGATGTTCATCAGTCAGTAGAGCCCAGTACCATACACCAACGTGGTTTTCTGCTTTTAGGAAGGAAACACTCCCCTGTCAAGGGAAGAGTTGTGTAGAGGCTTCTGGAAGATCTGCATTGTGAGCAGCTTTGTACCGAAGTGAAACTTTTATTCAGAACCAGGGACCTTCCTTCTTCACTTTGCTGTAATCTGCGTTCCCTGAGCAGAAATGCTGTTGACCACTGGGACTCCGTTTGCCCCAGGGCTCTGGGTTGTAGGTGTACATAATATGTATTTACTGTATATTTAGTTATATGTATGTATCCTGTATTTATTGTACGAAGTATGTATTTTAACAGTGCATTGTGGGAAATGAGGCAGCAGGGCCATCAGACATGCAGTGGAAACTGAAGTGAGAACCACAGTGAGGATCCTGGAAGGCGGCAGAGGTTTTCAGGTGAAGAAAAGCATTAGAGGGACTGATGTTGGCAGGGTAACAGGGCAGTGAAAGCAAATCCAGAGTGGCTGCTATGTGAGAGCAAGACAGCGGCCGGATGTGGGGGTGGGCTGGGTTGGGGCCCCTTTGGAAGTGCTCCCTGTAACGTGCTAAGGAGTTGGGACGGTGGGCCAGAGAGAGGCCCTCCATGTCTTTTCAGTGAGATAATTGCATTAAAAATGGCTCTCAGAAGCGAGGAGCATGCGCCAGGCTCTCTGGACTCCACCCGCCTGTAGTCTCGCCCTCCCACTCGGACAACAGCACAGTAGTAGGGTGAGGCTGCTTGTGTATTGTTGCCGATTCCAAAGTATTCTGATAAGAAGCGAATGGATTCTAAAGTGATTATTGCAACCAGTTTGCAGGGACTGTGTAGATCATGAGGTTTCAGTGCCTTTGATTAGGTGAATTGACCACCCCGTGCGTGTGTTCACCTTTCAGATTGCGTCCGTTTGGGGGTGGCTTTGGGATATGATGATGGGTCTTTTAGACCCGGAGACTCAAGTTTGTGACATGGCTTTAATATCAGGTAATATATCGCCAAGAAAAAGACATTAAAAACATGATGTGGATTGTCAAAGCATTGTAGAAAAAAACTCAAAAAGATTCACATTTAGCTTAATTAGATTGGGATCTTCTGAATGTAAATGGTCTTATGCGAAATTGCCTAGTGATATGTAAATTATATGCAAGACTTTCTGCCAGAGATCTGGTGAACGGAGGAAACTTGAAAAGCGTGGGCATTAAATTGTACCAGATACCTTTACAGACCTCTTCAGAGTCTTCTGGCAGGGCTTGGTGGTTTTGGGCCCAGTGGCAACGTTTTTCTTGTGACTTTGGAAAAGGTAGCTCTGTTTTGGGTCTTTACTGGTTAATGGGAAATGTTTAGTTACTACACATGAAAGAAAGCCATTTCCTTTGGGGGGAGTTGAATCTTGGTGTGACTGCTTAGTCATCTATCTTATCTTTTAAGACAATCTGCCTGTTGGGTTTCTAGGTGGTCAGCGATGGCAACAACTCTTGCTTGAGCTAGGCTGCCGACAGGCCCTCCTCTTAGCCGCTTGCTTGGTCTTCACGGTGATCTCGGTTGGGCACTGCCACCTTTTCCGGGTGATAAGCTCTACATTATCTGAAATGTTTGTTTCAGCGCATTTTATTTTGGACATTAGAATAAAGCAGAATTAAACCTCATATAGAATATAGAGGCTTTTCACAGTGGGAGATACCCAGCCATGTCATAACTACGGCAGTTTCTCTGCTCAGAAGGCGCGGAAGTAGAGTAGAGCTCACTGGTTCTTTGGCCAGCGCAGAGAGCGCAGAGGTTCCCGGTAGCTAGTCTTCCAGCCACAGGAGTAGCTGGAGTGTTAAAAGTTATGATACAACATTTACTGTACTCACGTGGTGCTTCCACAGCAGGACCTCAGTAGGTCATGGGAGGTGGGGTTGATGTATCTTCAGCCAGTTGATACTAAATTAAAAAAGAATTAGGCGTCCTATCAATATATGTTATTTTCAATACATGTAGTGTATATATATATATACCTTATTTTGTTGAGGAGGTATGTAAAGTAATGGCCCAGGAATCTGGAGGCCAGAATTGGAATTTTCAAAAAACTCCTGCCATGAAATGTCAAACACATACCGAGGGAGAGAATGATACGATGAAGCCAATGTCGCCGTCGCTGGGCTTTGTCAGTTACCAGCACGTCACGGTTTTGGTGAATTCATATCCTCCGCTTCCTGTGGGTAGTTTGGAAGCACATCCAGACATGAAGTGTCCTGGCACCTGTAGATACTTCTGCAGGCGTTCCTGAAAGATGACTTTTAAAATGCCAAAACGTGCCCAGGCTGGTGTGGCTCAGTGGCTTGAGTGCGGGCCTAAGAACCAAAGGATTGCAGTTCGATTCCCAGTCAGGGCACATGCCTGGGTTGCAGGCCAGTTCCCAGCAGGGGGCGCATGAGAAGCAACCACACATTGATGTTTCTCTCCCTCTCTCCTTCCCTTCTCCTCTAAAGATAAATAAAATCTTTAAAAAATACCAAAGCGTAATAATACACTGCTGCTGCTGCTGAAAAGCTAGCGCCTCCTAAATATCATTAAATATTCGATCTGTAGTCACATTTCTTCAGTTTTTACACGGTTATTATTTCACTTGAGTCTGAACTAAGGTCCATACACTATGCCTGATGGTTATTTGTTATTTCTTTTTAAGTCTTCTTTGAACCATAGACAGGTTCCCCATCTATCATTTTTCCTCTTGAAACTTTTTGTTAAGGAAACCAGGTCATCTGTTGTGTAGAGTTTCCCACACCTAGGATTTTGCTGATTGCATCCTTGTGGTATAATTTTTAAAAAGCAGCTTTGGAGGTATAATTAACATAAAACAAATGGCACATATTTCAAGTATACACCTGGGTAAGTTTTGTTTGCCCCTGTGAAGCCACAACCCAAATTAAGGTCTGGGACATGTTCATTGTGTCCTCTCCCAACGGTTTTCAGTTCTCTGCCACCACCTGGGTGTCCTGCAAGGCAAAACACTTCTGACACTAACAACTCAGACTCGGCATGGACCCGCCAGGCTGAGGGCTCAGTCCCACAAGACGGGCTGGTTTCATAGACCAGCAGCTGCAGATGGGGGCCTCACTTCACCTGCTTTACTGCCTGGCTGACTACCAACTTGAGGTTCCCACGACCTTCCCCCCGGGTTTGACTTTTCACTACCACAACTCATAGAACTCCAGAAAGTGGTATGCTTAGGATTTGTATTATTGTGAAGGGTACAACTCCGGAGCTGGAACTTGGTCGTTAGCCGGGGCCAGCTCTGTGGGGAGGGGGCCCACAGCTTCCATGTCCGATCCAGGAGCACCCCCTCCCAGCACACCTGTGGGTTCACCAACACGGAAGCTGTCTAATCTGCATTGTTCTAGAGTTTGCATCGAAGTTTTCATTTTGTAAGCATGATTGATTAAATCACTGGCTATGGGCAGTTGAACTTTATCTCTAGACTCCCAGAAGTCTAGCGGTGCCGCTGAAAGTCCCAGCCCCCTCTAATCACGAGGTTGGCTGGTGGTTGGTTGATTCCTCTGGCAACCAGCCCTATCAGGAAGCTGTCAAAGGGCCCCGGAGCCACCTCATTAGCATAAACTCCGGTATGGCTGAAAAGTGCTCCTTGTGAATAAACGCTCTTACTGCAAGGGTTTTAGGAGCTCTGGGCCTAGAAATGGGACAAAGACCAAATACAGATACTTTAAATTTTACCGCATACGTCATACCCCAGCGTTTGCTCCTGTCCCTCCTGCCCCTTTGTGGTCAGAAGCTGTGTTCTCGTTCTCTCACAGATTTGGCTGCTTTCACTCATTTTCGTTATTCTGAAGTCCATTTGACAAGTTGGATGAAATGGGCACATTCCATAAAAGGCACAAGGTATCGATGCTAATACAAGAGGCAATAGAAAATAGTAATAACCCTGTGTCTATGAAGAAGTGGGATTTTTAGTTTAAAACCTTCCCACAAAGAAAATTCTAGACTCAAATGGCTTCACTGATGAGTTCTAGTCAACATTTAAGGAAGAATTAAAAAATCTTACGCCAACTCTTTCAGAAAATAAAGGAATAATTCCCATATCATTTCATGAATCACGTTTTCCTGACCCCAAACCAGAGGAAATTATTACGAGAAAAGGACAAGTCTTCTATATCAAAAGCTATAAGACACTGATGAGGAATTAAAGGAGACCCAGATAAATGGAGAAATCTATCCATATTTATGGATTATATATGCAATACTATTAAGGGGTTAGTTCTCTGAAGATTGATTTATAGGTTCAAGAAAATCCCAATCAAGCCCAAACGAGCTTTTTCTGGGAAGAAGTTTTCATAGTGACTTAAAAAACTTACACGGAAATGCAAAGAGCCTAGGGGAGAGAGAGAAAAAAACCCCAACAACAACCCAGAAAAAACAAAACAAAACAAAAGCAGTAAGACAAAGTTGGGAGCCTTGGGTCCGGTCACCCGATTTCAAGGTTTACTATAAACCCATAACACTCAATATGGTATCTGTGTAGGGACAGATATATAGATCAATGCCGCAGGGTAGTTCAAGGGCAGACTACACGCTTGTAGTGTGGCGTCTGCACAGATGCCAGGGGAACTCGTTGAAGAGGGGATAGTTTTTCCAACAATGATACCAGAGCAACTTGGTGTTATGTTATAAGGGAAAAAAGAACCTCCATCGTACCTTGTTTACTACACAAACATTGGATCTTACACCTGAATGCAAAAGCTGAAACTTTACAATTTCTAAAGGAAAATGTAGGTTGAAATCTTCAGGATTTCAGGTGGGACGTGAAAGATGTCTTAGCACAGACTCTCCAGCAGAAAAAGAGCTCAGTAAACTAGGACTCACCCGCTAATACTTCTCGTCTTAGGAGGACTTGATGGGGGAAGGAAGAACAGCATGTGGACCAGGAGAAAATACCGTTATCTCATGAGCCGACACAGGACTTGTTTCCAGGCTATATAAGGGACTTTTACAACAGACTCTGTTAATGCAAACAACTCAGTGAAAAAATAGGCAAAAGATTTCACAACACACCTCGCAAAGGAAGCTGCACACGTTCCGATAATCGCGTTCAAACATTTTCAACATCGTTACTCATGAGAGAAACACAAATTCAACTATGAGCCCATAGAAGGTGCCACTGCACCCCCAACAGAGTGGCTCCAACTGGAGAGACTGACAACCGAAGTCTTGGCAGGGGATGTGGGGCCACGGGAACTCTGTCCCTCGGTGGCGGGAGTGTGACCACAGTGTGTGGCCATTTCGGAATGTAAAAATGTTAAGTATAAGTTACTGTAGGGCCAACAATTTCACTTCCAGATACTTACCATTGACAAATGAAAACACGTGCCCGTGAGAAAAGACACACACAAATATGTAAAGCAGCTTTGTCCGTGGTAGCCCCAAACTGAGAACAGCCCGTGTGTCTGTCAGCGGATGAATGGGCAAACAAGTGGCAGAATGCAACGATACCCCGCTCGGCAATGTGAAAAGACGAAATGCCTGTGCATTCCACAATATGGGTGCAGCCGGCTCCCACCGAGCGAAAGCAGCCACACAGAAAGGACAACATGTTGTATGATTTTATTCAGGTAAAATGCTCAAACCGGAGCAAGTAATCTGTATCAACAGAAAGGAGATTGCAAAGAGGCACCTTTCGGGGTGATGGAAATATCTGATATCTTAATCAGGATAGTCATTATATGTGAAAACTCATCTAATGGTACACTTAAATACACATTTAATTATATGTAGATTATACCTGTATTAGTTTGTTTTAAAAAGTTACAAGAAAAGCAATACCAGATTGCTGCCCATCAGTGGGTGATGGAAATCCAATGTCTACACTTACTATTTTGGTGATCACTTTGGGGGTTCACTTACTGAGTAATCCCCCCTTTCCCCGTTTTTCTGCCTTGCCACTTGTATTACGTATCTGAGTTCCATGGGTGGGTGGCCCGGTTTACGACGAGCCGTCTGTCCCATTTCATCCAGCAGCTGGTTCATCCTGTCTTAATCCTTTTAGCCTCGTAATAAGCCCTGTTATCATGACTCACTTTCTTCAGAAATGTTTTGCCTATTCACGAGCCTGTTTTGTGTACATTTTATAAAGAGCTTCTCTGTGTCTGTGTTTCATGAAAAATCCTGTTGGGATATTGATGGGGGACCGAATTGATTTTATAGATAAATTTGGGTAGGCTTTGGATTTTTACAATATTAAGTCTTTTTTGTTCATAACTGTGGTGTGCCTTTTTACTCATTAAGATCTTCATTAACGTGCCTCAATACGATTTGTCATTTTCCCTGTAAAGTTCAGATATTTTGAATTCATTTCAAGGCATTTGATGTTTTATATTTTATTGAAAGTGAAAGCATTCTTCTGATTATGTAGTTTTTTGTTGATGCGCAGAAATGCGATTTTTAAAAATATTAATCATATATATCCAGAGAACTTTAGCTTTTGCTTTGAAAAGCAGCTCATTGATCGAGGAGTGGACTTTGCCACGTGTGTGTGCGCGCGCACACCCTTGTGTATGTTTTGGAAAGCTGTGCTGTCAGTGCTCAGTGAGGCACAGTCCCCACATCCGTAAGTTATTTTAAGGTTGGCCCTGAGACACAGGAGAGGGTCACAGCTGGTGCTGCAGTGTGCCCAGCTCAATGGCGAGCCCGCCATCAAGCAGTCAAGGGCGTCTGTAAGAGGGTCTCTCATCAAGCCAGTGTCCTCGAGATGCGGTGGACATCAGGCATTTCCCATCTGGTGGTGGCCGCGCATGGCACAGGCTGTAATGGTTAAAACCATTTGTGTTGCTCTTCTCTTCTAGTATCCGGAGCGTGATGCAGAAGTATCTCGCGGAGAGAAATGAAATAACCTTTGACAAGATTTTCAATCAGAAAATCGGTAAGTCCTGCTTGTTCATTTAGCACGCTGTAGCTTCAGGAGTGGTATCGAGGGACCCTGTGCTAATGTATACCCGCAGCCCCGGATGCTATTACGCTTTCTACTTCCAGCTGGGAACGGAGGAAATTTCATGTGGTCAATCAGGTACTTAAGGATTATTTATATTCTTAGTCATGTATTTTGTGCATAAACTAGTGGGAAACTGACTAGCTTGAGTTAAAGAGGTTCGGGAGGTTGCCAAAACTGGAGACCTGGTGACCAGAAATAAGCCCTCTCTGTTCGGAAGCGCCTCTGGGACCCTCAGCCTCTCTCAGGGCTCTGGTACTTTCTGGGATCACAGGGAGCGGGCCTGTGCCTTTGTAGACATTACTGCACTCTTGCAGTTGGCTGTCTCCTTCCAAAGCGTGGAGCTGGATTACTTGATCTTGGCAGTTTTCTTGGGTTATGGGTTTTGTATGCCATTCATTCTTGTCGGTTCCACATCAGCTACATTTATCCTGTGGCCCCACTCAGAGTCTGTGCCCAGCAGGGCACCAGGACGCCCCCTGTTGTTCACACAGAGGTCAAGGACCCATCTCTCTCTGGCGGTGCCCAGCTGTGGCTGATGCTGGTCCTGGCGCGTGCAGACATGTGGTTGTGCGGGAGTGCACTGTGGCCCCCACCGTTAGTGCGCGGAGAAACTAGGACTGAACAGTTGCTTCCATGTGGAGTTTCAGGGCGGGTGAGGAAACGAGCTCCGTTTGCACCTGCCTTCTGAAAGGCCGGCAGATTATTTAGAGGTGACGCACCGTCAGCCAGTTTAGGAAGGAGCTGTAGCCTACATACATTTTCCCTCCGTTTCCCAAAGTCAGTTCGTGCTGTCCAGAAATTTCCAAAGTGAGGTTTTATTTTCAGTCAGGGTGGACTCATCATTTGGCCTACCAGCTGGCTGCATTGTTCATCTGCCCATGGTGATGCGATGGGCAGATCATGTTGGATCTTTCCCTGAAATCCGCAGAGCAGAAGATGAGAGAATAGGATGCTCCTTTCCATTCTTTACACCTTCTTTGCCTCTCTCAGTTATTCAGGTAAGTTTTGCTGAGGAACTGAGTCTCCGTTTTTAAATTACTACTAGCAGAAATTAATTTCAAGAAATTAAGGTCTTAGTACAGTTTCCTGGAACTCTTAATTCTGTATTCAGTTCTGTTCCCATGACTCATAAACACAGACTGACCCTTTGGACACAAACTTTTTTTTTTTAGACTTTATTTATTTATTTTCAGACAGAGGGGAGGGGAGGGAGAAAGAGAGGGAGAGAAACATCAGTGTGTGGTTGCTTCTCAAGCACTCCCTACTGGGGACCTGGCCTGCAACCCAGGCCTGTGCCCTGACTGGGAATCAAACTGGCGACCCTTTGGTTCGCAGGCCGGCACTCAGTCCACTGAGCCACACCAGCCAGGGCGACACTGACTCTTCTTAGAGATAATTCAGGGTTGCCTCTCCACACACAGGTGAGGAGGTGCGGACTTGGGTCCGTGAAGTGACTTGTCCTGATTCACAATTCCCTACTCTGATAATTTTTGAAGGCTATTAGGAAGGAAAGAATGAACATAAAATGTGCTATAGAAGGCCACCTGGTGAGAACTGAATGGGTTCATTTTCAGAAAGAGTTATGATGCTCTTTTTTTTGCCCAGAAACCAGGGCAGAAGGTTGTCGGATTTTTGTAAACCAATTTGTACCTACTCTGCTGAAGTTAGCCAGTCTCTCACAGTGACCTTCAGTAGACCTCGCTTCTGTGATAGCCCATGTGTGAGACACGGGGTGGGAAGGTGAGTTGTGTGATCTGGGTGAAGTGCAGCCTTTCTGTGCTCCGAGGACAGTGTGTGGGGAGCTCACGGCCCTTCCCCGAGCAGAGTTGTGCTATCCTCACCTTCAGGGCTTGGTTCGAAGGGTGTGGTTTTCATCTCGTTTTTCTATTGCTGCTTCTCATTGTTTTCATGGTGTTTGGTTTATTGTCATCGGTAGGGAAACGCTCTCCTCCGCCTCTGACCTTGTACCTAAAGAAAGAAAGAAAGAAAGAAAGAAAGAAACTCATGGCAACCAGAGAGAAGCACTGTATCTTTGAGAGAAAAGGGAGAAAAGAAATGAATTGTTCATTAAAATGAAAAAGTTTTAGAGTAAAAGAATGGAAACATTTACATTCTTAAAGTTTATTTGTATTTATAAACATTTACTTTTAATAACATTTTAAATTAAAGATGACACTCAGATATTGTTTACCTAGTGTGAACATGGCCCAGTGCACGCAGGTCAGTGATTTTTCCAGCGTGCTTGCAGAGCTGTGGGGTGACCGCCAACCACACTCCCGTTTTGGGGCACCCTCCAAAGAAACGCCGTGCCCTCTGGCAGTGTCTCCCCGGTCTCCCCGCCCCCAGCCCCTGGAGCCCGCTGAGCAGTTTCTGCCCCTGGGCGTTGTCCTGTGTGGGACGTTCTGAGTGACTGGAATCCTCTTGTGTGTGGCTGTTGGCACCGGGCACTCAGCATCCTGTTTGGAAGGTTCCCCCATGTCGTGTGGAGCAGCGGTTAGGGCTGCATTGCCTTTTATGCTCGATGGTATTCCAGCGTGTGGACACGCCACGTTCTGTCTGTCCGTTCACGCTCTGCTGGGCGTTGGCATTGTTGCCAGTCCTCGGCTCTCGTGAGGGACGCTGCCGTGAGCGGAAGGGATTTTTCAGTCTGCCTTCGTGCGGGCGGGTCCCTGTGACGAGGACGTCCTGGCAGATGTGACCTGTCTCCCTGCTGCTGTCACGCCACTCCCTGAAACATGTTGAGGGTTCTTTCTCCCTTCTGTTGGCTGCTCCTCCCTCTCCCTCTGTAACCCCTTTCCCGTCTGCCATCACCCCAACACACATGCGACCCCGCACCCCCAGGCATGACCTGTCTGTTGTTTTGGTTAAAGCTTCACCTGACAAACTATGGGAACCTTTGTTCTGAGCGCTAATGGCATTAATGTGGCCTTGAACTTTAGTTTCTTCCCAAGACCCCCTTCACAGGACACTGATGGTCTGTGAATTTTATCTCAACTCGGCTGTTAAAAAATTAGAACATCGTCTAAGTAAGTAATTCTTTCTCCCCTTCCTTCCAGTTTGTGAGCTTGGAGCTGGCCAGGAAGAGCTAAGTGAACACTTGGAAGCTCAGAGAGAAGAACAGTGACCGATTGGGGGAGGGGAGGGGAGGGGAGGGGGGCAAGGTACATGGCCCGACAGAAACCTCTAATTCCGTTTTGGCATAGCTGCATATTTAATGTGTCCAGCGCTCGTCTGTCTGGGCCCTCTGTTGCTCGGTGGCATGCTCCTGCTCTGGCTGGCGTTAGGGGTTGGCGAGGAGGGGAAGAAGGACCTGGATGGGAGAGAAGGGCTCTCACTCTCTAGGCCTGGGTCCCTGTTTCAGCACCTGCCTCCTGCCTTCCACTCTGCCCGCTGTTCTGCCCGCCCTGTCCGCAACCATGTCCACGCGTGGCCACCTTGTTGGTTTCTGCGTTGCCCCTATGGCTTTTCTGTGGCTCCCTCCTTTCCCTCTCACCCTCCATCCCCCCACCCATCAACTCCTTTTCTCACTTCCCACCCCTCCGATACGCCCCCTGACCGTGGTTAGCGCAGAACTCCACAGACGCCTTCCAACGGGAGCTCTAGCCAGCTTGTAAAAATGTTTTGTGAAGTGAAAAACGTAGGGACCTTTCGTTTTCTTGGCCTCTGAGGCTGTGCTGAGAGACCGGGGGATGGGCTGACCTGCCGGCTACACCCCAAACTGGTTGTCATTTCATCAGTTTTCTTATCTGGAAAAGTCGAGCCACGATAGTAGCTGCTTCATGAGGCTGTGGTGAGGATGCAGCAGGAAATGTTTGCAAAGCCCTCCACGCGATGATTTGTTCTTGGCAGCCGCTCAGTGAATGAAAGCTTGCAGATGAGATCGTTTATTGTGAAGAATACACAAAAGAGGACCAGGGTAACAACCCCCCAAACCTGGGTCATCACCCGGGTTCCGTGTTCTGCTGCACTTGCTTTGCGCATCCCCGCCTTTTGTGGTTGCTGAAATACTTGAGAGCGATTAGTGAGCTCCTCATAGCATCTCGGGCCCCTACGCGGCTCTGAAAAATGTGCATGTTTTCTTACACAACCTCTGTGCCTTCCTCTGTCCCAACCAATGAAGATTTGTGGAGATTCTCAGTAGACGCCAGTGCTGAGTTTATATTTTATTTTTTTATGAAAATGCCTTTTTCCTGGTTAGTTTGAATCAGGACCCAAATATGATTCTCATGTCATCATTAATGATGCCTCTTTTAATCAGCAGCAGGCACCCCCTCCCCCACACAGAGAAGCGACTCGCCGAAGAGACTGGGCCACTTGTGTGGTAGGTCCTTCCGTGCTCTGCATTTTCCTGTTTGCTTCTTCGTGGTGTCGTTCCACTCACACCCGCAGGTCCTTTGTTTCCTGTAGACACTACACGTAGGTGTCACTCTGGCCCCGTCTTTAGGTGAGCTCAGGTGTGCTCAGCCCTCAGGTTCCTCATGAAGCTGTCGTCTGCCATTTATTCCCTTTTCACTGGCGATTTGCGTCTAACACAGTTATTAGGGAGTTGCAAGGTGGTGAGTTTTCCAAGCACACTTCCTTCCACATTTGTTTCTTGGACTCATAGAGTAAAACTGTTCAGTTGCCTTTAAGATTAGTTCATGTGGGGAAGGCAGGTGTGGTCGGAAGAGCTCTAGGGTGACCCCAGTGGCCGTCACCTCCTGGCATTACTGCTCCCAAGTGATTTTGCAGCTGTAACAAAGGGTGTGGCCTGGGTGGGCTTAATCTCCTCACTCTGCCAGAGAGTTTCCACAGGCTGGTGGCAGAAGGGGCGGCCAGAGAGGCTGAAAGCACAAGAGGTCATAGTGCCCGGTCTCGGGCTTTGCAGACGGAGGGGAGCCCTTGAGGACCGATGCGGAGTGACTTCCGGGAGCTGGGAGTGATCCCTCGCTGCCAGGCAGCCGGGAGAAGGGGCGTCAGCCTTACAGTCATAGGAACTGAGCTCTGCCAAGGACTCGAGTGAGTGGGAGCAGACTCTTCCCTGAGGCTCTCGATAAGAACCCAGCTTGCCAACACCTTGCTGTTGGCCTCGGGAGACCCTAAGCAGAGACCCTGAAGGAGCCCAGCTGGACATGGAGACAAAGAATTGTGTTGTTTAGAAGTCACTGAGTGCGGTAATTTAACGCGTGGCAGTGGAAAACTCACACTAGGATAGATGCTTAATCCTTTGTTTTTAATTGCCAATTTTCAGAATAAAGGGGCTGCTTTTATCCTCTTTGTTCTTACACAGAAATTATATGCCTTAATGTTTATTAATTAAGTTGATTCCTAATTTGCTATCAGGAAAATTTACACATTTGGATAATGAAACAGTGTTCTTGCATAGTTTTAAAGGGATGCTGGTTATTGAATAGACAATGAAATCGATTTGTCGGTAATGGCCAAGATAATTTTGTTACAGTTTTCTCCTGTAGTATATATGGAAGTGGCAGTTTCACCATGTGCAGGCGAGGCGCATGGCATCTGATAAATTCCATCCGTCTGTCGACAATCTGTTCAGCTTCTCAGTCCGAGTACCCTCCCTGTTAGAGGAGGACGTTCCTGATTACGAGGAGACTGCAAAATAGATACTTAACTCATGAGCTCTGCAAGTGTTAATCTCCCGTGTGAGGAACATCGCGGTTCATGTAATACTACGTCACGTGTTGTCATGGAAGACACTTCGCTTCATAACACTGACTGCAGAGCCCGGCCCAGAGGTTCAAAACTAATCTTTCTGAACTGGCATGAAGTAATAATATTTGTGTCTAAAACATGATTATGGTGGAAACAAAACTTCTGTAATCTTCACTTTTAAAAACAAAGCTTTATTGAGGTATGGTATTGCATGCCATAAATGTCACTCATTGGAAGTTATAATTCGATGAGTTACCCTTTGATGAGTTTTAGTAAATTGTAACTTTGCAATTGTTCCAATTGTAAACCACCTCTGTGCCTTAAAGAGACCCCCGTGCCCTTCCGTCCTCGCTCCCCATTTCCGTCCCAGCTCCCGGGGCCATGATCTGCTTCCAGTCTTCTCAGTGATGTGCCTTTTCTGAACCTTCCCTGGAAATGGGGGCTCACCGTATGTGGACTGCAGGCTTTTGCCGCTGCTGCTGTAACTCGGCGTAAGGTTTCGGAGGTTCAGGCCGCGGGTGTAGCCAGTGCTTCGTTCTCCTGCTCCTGAGTAACACTCCACGATGCGGACAGACCCCACAGTTTAATCCATTCATTTCCTAGTCGATGGGCTCTTGAGTGATCCTCGCTTGGTGTCCGATACGAGCGATGTTGCTGTGCACCTTCCTGTGCAAGCGTGTACACACGTTTTCAGTTCTGGAGCGTGTCACTAGGAGTGGGACCCGCGGGGATGTGCGGTAAATTCATGGTTGACTTCTTAACAAACGACTAGTTCTCCAGATGGGCTGTACTGTTTTGCTTTCTCACCGTCACCCTGGGAGAGCCCCAGGTTGGCCAGGTGACGGCGGCACTTGCTGCTGTCTGTCCTCTGGCTCTGGGCGCTCTGTGGGGACGGAGTCCTGCCCACCCCCTCGTGGCCTTGATGGGCGTGTCCCTGGCGGTTATGGTGCCGGACGTGTCTGTGCGGACTCGCCATTCTCACGTCTTCTTAGGTGAAATGTCTAATCGACTCTTGCCCTTTGAAGAAATTGGTTGTCTTTATTTATGTTATTCATCACATGTATGATTTACAAGTATTTTCTCCTGGTTAGTGGGTTATTTATTTATTTTCTTTACGGTGACTTTTCAAGTGCAGGAAGTTTTAGTTTTGGTGAAGTGGAGTTTATATGTATATCCTTTATGACTCATACTTTGGTGTCAGATAGAAGAGCTTTTGCCTACCTGAAATCCGCAGAGATTTTCTTTTAGAGGTTGTATCATTTTTAGCTTTACTTTTAGGTCTTGGGCTGATTTTTGAGTTAATTTTTGTGAACGGTGTGAAGTAACGGTCCAAATCAACCCCTTTTTGTGTGGGGACCTCCGGGTGTCTGAAGCCACTTATGGGAAAATGTCTCCTTCCCCCCCAGGGCCGTCTCTGCCCCTTTGTGGAGAATTAATTGACCCAAAATGTGAGGACTTATTTCTGGGCTCTCCGCCGTGTTCCGTTAATCTGCAGTCTTTACAGTAAGTGTTGAAATTTGGAAATAAAAATCCTCCCCCTTTGTTCTTTCTTAAAATCCAGATTGCCTTTTCTGCTGTTCTGGGTCCTTTGCATTTCTACATGAGTTTTAGCATCAGTTTTTCAATTCCTGTAAAAACAGAGTTGGGGGATTTTGATAGGAATCATGTTGCTTCTGTAGATCAGTTTGGAGAGAATTGCCATTTTGACAATATTAAGTCTCAGTGCACAAAAAGGAAATGCCTCTACATTTATTTAAGTCGCCTTTCTTTTGTCTCGGCCGTGCTTTGTGGCCATTAGCCTTCTTGTTAAACTCACTCCCAAGTATTTGTGACGCCACTGTGGATGAGATTGTTTACTTAATGTCATTTTTGGTGGGTCACCGCTAGTGCACGGAGACAGAATGGGCTTCTATATACTGACCTTGTACCCTGTTGCCTTGCTGAACTAGTTCACCAGTTCTAGTGTGTGCGCGCGCGTGCGCGCGAATTCCTTAGGGTTTTCCGTTTGTAAGGTCCCCTCTCCAAATAGAAACAGTGCGACTTCTTTCTTTCTAGTCTGGTGCCTTTCCTTTTCAATTTTTACTTACACTTAGATTTCTTAAGTACTTAGATTTCTTAAGTATTTTTCTTAAATCCTTTTTTAAAGATTTTATTTATTTATCTTTAGAGGAGAAGGGAAGGAGAGAGGGAGAGAAATATCAATGTATGGTTGCCTCTCATGAGTCTCCTGCTGGGAACTGGCCTGCAACCCAGGCGTGTGCCCTGACTGGGAATCAAACCGCGATCCTTTGGTTTGCAGGCCCATGCTCAATCCACAGAGCTACGCCAGCCAGGGCTGATTTCTTAAGTATTTTTTAACGCTGGTCTCAAACATATTTGCATCATTTCAGAGAACATTTATGTAGAAAGGATACATAAATTATTTTTGGCGTTTTGGGTTCAGACATAAGAAATAAACTTGCCAGGGGCTTTGATGACAAAAAATGTGTTTCATTATAAAGGAATACATTGGAAAAATAGGAATTGCATTAGAGGCTCTTGTAAAAAACATTTCTGAGCTGTCCCTACAGAAATAAAGAAATAAAGGTGGACACAAATGTTATAGGTACCTATTAATAAACACTGGTAATTATATAAGACCAAAGAAATACTAAAATACACAAAAGACTCAGAATAAAACATGTTAAGGTTACTTTTTTGTCAGTTCTAATCTATTTTATAATTTATCAAATTACTGTTTTTTAAAACCTGCAGATATTTATAACTGCAACTTCCAACTCCAAGGCTGGGATTAAATTAGAGTGAAGTGAGTACTTTTGCATTTGGTTCCAGAGGGAGGAATCCCCCCCTGGAGCCAGCCTCAGCCCTTCAGTCTCTGTTTCCCACCTTCCTCGGGCCCTGTTAGTTTCTGTCCCCTGCAGGGCCTTCCCCCTGGTGAAGGCTCCCCTGATTCCCAGCCCCAGAGCCGGGTTCCCATCCTGCCTTCCCTGAAGAACACTCTCTGGCTGAGCGCAGCCCCCCAGCAAGGAGAAGAAACACCTCAGGGGTGGGGGTGGGGCATTCAGTTCTGTATCAATTACCGGAGTCTTTGTGGAGTAAGGAAACAAGTTAGAGATCCATTTAAACTTTCCGACAGCAGAGATGAACACTCGACTAAGCACAGTTAATTGGATTTTCCACCCAGAGCAGTTAAGGGCCCAGACTCTCCACAGTTTCAACTTGGGCACCTGATGGAGAGGCTGCCCAGACAAGAGACACTGGAGAAGAGAGGAAGGGTTGTTAGTGCTCGCACGCCTACTGGCAAGCACTCTTCTCAGTTGGTTTTCTTCTTGTTAATTTTGTAAACAGGATTCTATTTATTTTTAGAGATGGGGAAGGGAGGGAGAAAGAGAGGGAGTGAAACGGCATGCATGGTTGCCTCCAGCACACCCCACACTGGGGACATATACGGCCTGCAACCCAGGCCTGTGCCCTGACTGGGAATCAGACCGGCAATGCTTTGGTTCGCAAGTTTGCAGGCCTGCGCTCAATCCACTGAGCTACACCAGCCAGTGCTTTTTTATTTATTTTTTAAAGAGAGGGAAAAAGAGAAGGAGAGAAACATCAGTGCGTGAGAAAAACATCAAGATTCATCGATTGGCTGGCTCTCACACGCCTCCAACTGGGGACCTGGCCTGCAGCCCAGGCATGAGCTCTGGCTGGGAATAGAACCAGCGGCCTTTTGGTTTGCAGGCCGGCACTCAGCCCGCTGAGCCATACCAGTCAGGGTTCAGTGGATTTTCTTATCTGTGTTGGCCTGGAGAAGCCTGGTATGGCTTCCTCCTGGTGGAGCCGTGGAGCCAGCCCTCTCTGGAGGACACCCCTCCCCGCCCGCCCCCCCTCCCACCAGGTGCTGCCTCTGCTGCTCTGAACACCTGGGCGTCTGAGAGATGCATCTGAGAGATGCGAGGCAGCTTTGTCTCAAAGAGGATGCAAGACCCAAACCGGTTCTATGAGAAAATATAGTTATCTTTTTTTTTAAACCTGTTTAGTAGAGCTGGTTTTCCTCTTTAGACCCTTCATGTAAGTTCTAAGATCAGCTGAGAAAGATCCAGAAAAAGCTTCGTTTTACTGGAGTAACAGTCTTTTCGCCTCAGCTAATCTTAAGGGCTGTCGGGACGCAGGTGCGCGCCCACTACACCAGCCTCCTGATCTGCGGGCTCGCGCAGCTCTGCGGTCTTTCTAATTGTTGCTGTTTCGTTTCCTGAGCCTTTCGGAGTCCCTGCTTGATAGGAATTGCTCTTAGTTTAAGACGGTGATGGCTACCTGTGTACTAAGCGCTGAGTGTTCCCCTTGCCAGGTAAGGCAGGGGACTGCGTTCACACAGCTCAAGGAGAAGGTAGTGTGGAAATTAAATTAGCATGCATACGGAGTTCCTTTAAAACACACACACACACACACACACACACACGCCCACACGCACCCTATACAATTTACATTTAAAGAAAAGGGGACCCAAAAATCCCGGTTTCTCTTCTGCGGGATAGGGCCCCTGTAGTACAGCTTCTCCCGCTAGGTGCGGGGTGCGGGCTCCAGCACCCATCTGTATCAGTGCACCAGCTGGTGTTGTTGGGAGAGGCTGCCTTCGTCTTCAGTGAATGTTTTTGAAGACCCTTTCAATGTGTTGGCCCATTTCATCATTTCATGGTGGGTGATATACGAGCACACCTGCCCACACCGCACTGTGCTCAGAAGTTTTTGACCAAAAATGGCATGACCCGAGCAACTTTTTTGTTTTTCTGATGAAAAAAGCCCTCAAAGGGGAAACGTTTAGCCGTGTGGAAGAGGCAGAAGCACTAAAAGGCATCGAGATCCATGAGTTCAAAACCTGCTTTGAGCAGTGGGAAACGTCTCGATGGGCACACTGCACCGAGGGAGAGCACTTCGGAGGTGACGGAAGCTTAAACACGTGAGAATAAATACACAGTTTTTTATAAATAAATTCTAGGTTCTGGGTCTCCCCTCGTGTATTATGACACTGAAGTCCAGAATTGGGTGTGATGCACAAAGGCCACTCTGGAGCAGGTCCGCTTCTGTGCTTTGCTGGGCACGACGTTCACAGCCCGGCGGGTTGGAGCTCCTGGCTGGAGCTGTCCCAGCAACCAGAGGTGCACGTGTGGAGACGAGGACGCAGCAGGCTGCAGGCGCCTGGCGTGCCAGCAGCGAATGGGGTGAGGTGCGTTCACGCTGCCCAGGAGCTTCTCAGATTCCTGGGGGGGGCGGCCACCGGTGATGTCTCTGGGGCATGCATTTAAATCCTGGGGCAAGTGTAGGGAAGCTCCGCTTCACTGAGAGGTCAGCCCTGCTGATCAGCCCGCACGGCCGTGGACTCCCTTTGTAGCCCTCTCCCTGCCAGGGTCCACCTATTTTAGGGGAAACAGTGATATGCTCTAGCAATACCAGCAAGTGTGAGGTCTTAATATATACTGACAGATGAAGATGCTCAAGGGCCTGTGTGGGAAACATTCCCTCGACCGGAAGAAATCCGTCTGAGCTTTCACTGACAGTGAGGGGCATGGCCGGGCCCTTTCAGGACCGAAGAGCCCCAGGTGTGTTCAGGAAGGCCAGGTGGCCAGGCATGGTCGTCACATCCCCTGGTCCTAGCTCTTTTGGGAATATCTTTTCTGAGAGCTGGAGAGCTTCTCCCTGGTTCGCTTAAGCATTCCTACCTCCACTCAAAGTCAAAGTCAAAGCCAAAGCCAGGCAGCGTGGGCCCAGGCTCTGAGGGGGTGGCTGGGCCGTATCTGAAACCTGCTGCTGGGAGTGCAGCCATTCAGTCCGTCGGTTTCGCCGTGCACCGAGTAAGCACCGGGGAGTGGATGTCTCCGTGGCCAGTGCCGAGGCCTGTGTCCTCATGGAGCTGACATTCTACCAGGGGGACAGGCCAACACGCGTGTGCCGGCAGACCTCGGAGATCTTGTGGGTTCCCCTCCAGACCGCAGCAGTAAAGCGAACGTGGCCATGAAGTGAGTCACAGGAGTGTGGGGGTTGCCCAGTGCGTAGAGAAGCTGTGTCTACACAACATGTCGTCTGTTAAGTGTGCAGTAGCTCTCTGTCTAAAAACAAGGCACATGCCTTTATTAAAAATATGCTAAAAAATGCTCACTGTCGCCCGAGCCTACAGCAAGTCACAGCCTTCTTGCTGGTGGAGCGTCTCTCCTGGGTGTCGATGAAACGCAGCCCCTGGGAAGCCCAGGAAAGCAGAGGACAGCGAGGTGTGGGGTGCCTGCCCTGGACACATGGCCGGCGGGATGCGGTGTGGGGTGTTGGAGAGCCGGGGAGAGAGGCGGGGGTGCTGGCGAGGGCGTTCATTCTCAAAACTGTGCATTTTGAGAAGGCACCCCATACAAAGGACCGTCGAACAAAGACCTGGGGGTGGAGAGGCAGCCGAGCCCCTGTGTGTTCATCCAGGGGATGTGGGCCTGGGCGGAGGGCTCAGCAGGGCAGAGGCCCTTAGACTGCAGCCATGTGGTGGGCAGGAGGGAGGCAGGGGCGGGGCTGTGGCCGAGAGGCTGAGTGGAAGTCACAGGTCTGGGAGTCTAGAGGCTTTTAGGCCACCGAGAGGATGTGGCCTTCACTCAGAGTGAGGTGGGACACAGGGAAGGTTGGGCCTGTGGGTGGCACATCTGACTGAGGCGTTCACAGAGCTGCCCTGGAAGCGTGGGCTGGGGTGGGCCAAGAAGCAGCAGCTTCCACCACATGCGGGTGAGCGAGGATGCCGGTTCTGGGCCCGTGGGAGGGTAGCCATGGAGGTGGTAGGAGGTCACTGAATTCCAGCCTTGAAGACAGGATTTGTAGTGAATTGTACTGTGGCACAAAAGGGGGTGGGAGGGACAGGGGCTTGCAGGGGACACATGTCCTTGGGTTCATTTGGGGCCACATGGTACGGGAAAGGCTCAGAGAAGAAGCTGAGGGTACAGGGTGGTGATTTTTGTCCATGAATCTTGGAATCCGGGACTTGATGTGCAGAGTGGGCCACTTGCTGAAGAGAATTGTCTGCCTGGTTTGCAGTCTGCCTGGTGCTTTGGGTCCGCCTGAGCTCAGAGCTGGGCCCAGCCCTGCTCGCTTTCTGCTTGCCGGGGAAGGGCGAAGCATCTTAGGGTTCGCGTTGGACCAGAGATCCCAGAGAAGGTGGAGCAGGGAGACTTGTTCAGTCCCTCAGAGAGACGGTTTAAAACAGCGGAGCACAAAGGGGGAACTAGGGCAGCCTCTTAAAGAAGCAGATATCCTTACCTTGTAAGATGCACTCGCTAAAGAAATCTTTTTTTTAATTGAAATTTTCACTGTAACTCTTTAAAAAATCAGTTGGTCTTCAAAGTTTGCTCTTGAGGACTTCATTTGCTTATCAAATAACTTGTGACTATTTAACAAGATTGAAATTAGCTTTGTCTTGTGGCTTCTACTCTCAAACCAACACGTGGGTTCAGAACCATCGATGGGAAAGAACGGGACCCAGAATAGCTCCCGGAAACACCCATCCGGGCCCTGTGCTCCCATCGTTTCTTGTCAGCGTGCGGGTTTCGGAGGGTGCCTGACTCCCTCCTGCTGAGACACCACACATGTAAGAATCCAGCTGGTACTTTGGGGTTTGTTTATTGATTAATATGCTATACGCCGTGTTCTTGTTTTCGAAGAGCAGTTTTACGGAGGTGTAAACGCGTACAGCAATAGGCATCCATTTTGGTTCGGAGGTCAATTTGACAAAAGCGCCCACCACGTCGTATGCACGGCGTACCCAGATGGTTCCATCGCCTGGGAAGGGGCGCCCTCCGCCCTTTGTGTTCGGCTCGCTCAGCCCCAGGCACCCGCTGGTCTGCCGTGAGTCATGGCAGGTTGGGCCTGGCTTTTCTAGAACCTCATATGAATAGGATCAGACAGCGTGCGCTCATCTGTGTCTGGCTGACTGGCCTCAGCACAATGCTCGTCCCGGGGCTCATTGTGAGGGGATTCCGTTTCCTTTGTTGCTGAGTAGTATTCCGTGTGTCGACTTAACACAACTCATGCATTCATGGGCATCGGGGTTGTTCGGATCTGGGGCGTTATCCATAGAGCTGCCGCGGGCGCTTTCACACAGGCCTTGCGAGCGTGCCCCGCCGCTGCCCCGCGTGCGCACCGGACCGAGGAGCTGCCGGGTCTCCTGTGCCAGGTGCGCACACGTCACTGTTGTTGCGTCGCGTCATCTTGACGGATTGACCCCTTTGCCGCCACGAGAAGTCCTGTAACCTGGTGACGTTTTTCTGACCTCAGCTTCGTCTGATACTGATGGACTCACTCCAGCTTTTTCGATATCAGCGTTTACCAGCACATCTGTTTTCTTCCTCTTCAGTGGACTGTTCAGACCCTTTACAACTGAATGGTTACCAGTACAGATGGATCTATGCCTCGCAGCCTCCTATTTGTTGCCTTGTGGCTTTTCCTTTTCCTGTCGTCTTTGGGATTGTGTGTCTTCTAAGATGTTACATTGTTGTCACTACTGGCTTATTAGCTGCGGCTCTTCAGTTCATTTACTTTTTTTTTGGTGTTTCCAGGCAGCGCAGCCCCCCTGAGCTGCTGGTGCCCGAGCCTCAGCAAGGCCACCACGGTCTGCGTGGCCCTCCCAGCACCAGCTTTCAGCAGGAGCCTCTAGGCCAAGGGCTGGTCCATCCTGGGCCCTCTAGTCTGTTGCTCTTCTCCCACGGCCCCTCCCCTTTCCGTGCCCGAAAACTGTTTTTTCATATAGTTTGTAGTGTGTTCTGGTTGACATGGTGAGAGGTTAAGTCCAGCTCTTGTTACTGTATCAGACCCTGAAGTGTAGTTTTATTTTTGAAAGAAAATACTAGGCTCTTAGCAGGAAAACAGGTTAGCTGTGTAAAACTGGGACCACCTGTGAAACCCTAGCCATACACCTACCCCTCTGTAAAGGGATGCGAGGATGGCGATCCATTTCCCGCCTACCACGGCAGCGTCCAAGGTGGGGGCGCTCTGAGCCGTCTGTGCGGGGCCGTCTGAAGGACGGGGATGGCACCTGCCGAAGCCACACGTGGTCAGTGCTCTGTGTATGCGCATCACTGAGTCTCCAAAATAGCCCCACACAGAGGTCACTGGTAGCCCCACCTTACAGGTCAGAGGGCCGCCACTCGGAGGTGAAGTGGCCTGTCCGGCCTCTCGCCAATAGTGGTGGCCTGCGCAGGACTTGACCATGCAGAGCAGGGACCCGTCATGCTCCAGGGCTCGGCCCCCCGTCACCACCAAGCTGACTCACCTCACTAATGAGGAGGCTTTTCCTGCCTCTCAGATGAGTGTCTTCTGGGGCAGCCGTAGAGTTCGGGTGAACTGAACTTGAATGCAGGAACTTTCAAAGGTGAAGTGGTTGGTTTTTCCTGAAACAGTTACTGTTGCCGGGACAAAGGGTGATTAATTTCCCAGAAGAAGAGGTTCTGTAGAAACCCTCATCTTCTCTGTACCTTCCCCTTTTCTTCCTTTCTGCCTTTCTTCGTTCATTCTTCCATTTCTTTCCTTTATCTCGTTTCCCTTTTCTTTGCCTGTCAGAATAGTAGAAGAGCAATAGCAAAAAAGAATGAAGTCAAACTGAGCACATGTATGCACCCCCGTGTTCACTGTAGCATTACTTATAATGTCCAAGACATGGAAGCAACCCAGGTGCCCATTGATAGGTGAATGGGTGAAGAAGATTCGGTGCATGTATGCGGTGGAATACTATGCAGCTGTAAAAAGGGATGTCACGCCACTTGTGACAACACGAAGGACCTGGAGGACATTATGTTGAGTGAAACACGTTGGACAGAAAAAGACGAGCACCAATGATCTCACTTACACATGGAATCTAGAAAACCAAACCAAACCAACAAACAAAACGGAAACAGACTTCGATGCAGAGAGCAAATTGGTGGTTGCCAGAGGGGAGGAGCGTGGGCGGCTGGGCAGAAAGGGGAAGGAGAACTCATAGAATGTCGTGTGTCAGCTGTAATCGGAAAAAAAATTTTTTTAACTAAAGAAAAGCAAAAAAGATATCTCAGTCACAGTTGAATTCATGAAACCATGGAATGTTAGGCTGAAATGATACGCCAGATTTTATCTATCGCAGACCCTTAGTTTTATTGGTCAGCAAACCGAGGAGCATTCGCACAAAGCGAGTTGACTACAACCGCGCAGCTTGTTGGTGGACAGCGGGGCCAGAGTTTGGGGGCGCTCTCCGTGGCTGGGGCGTGGGGCTCCCTGACTCCCAGGTGCTGGGACTGTCACTGGATGATGACAAGCGTGTGACAACAAAGAAAGTGCCGTATTTAGCCATGTACAGCGCACACTTTCTTTGCCCAGATTTTTGAGGGAAAGATAAGGGTTCGCATTACACACAGTTATAATGGCTACATACCATGGGTATAATGATGAGTATAATAATCCCGTGCATAATGCTCCCCCAAACGTGGGCGTGCATTGTACAAGGGGGCACATTTCACAGCAAAATACAGTAGCCGGGTGATTGCTTAAATTAGCTGTGTGGGGAATGCTTCTTTGAGGAAGTGGTTGCAGCAAGTGATTGATTTTGAGAAAGGAGAGCCGCCCCCACGAAGGTCAGGACGAAGAACGTTCTCGGCAGAGAGGGAACAGCATTCTCCACGGGAGGAACAGCATCGTAAGTAGCGGGGACAGGAAAAGTGCAGCCTGTTTCAGAAACGGCTGGCCAAGGCAGACCGCACCGAGTGCTGGGAAATGGGCGGAGGTAAAGCCGGGGAGGTGGGCAGGACTCGGGGTTCTGTTGTAGGTGTGGTGGGAAGCTCTGGCGGGTGTTTTCCTCGTCTGACTTATGTTTCCAGAGCATCCTCGCCTCTTCGTGGTGAATGGATTGTCAGGTCGAAAGTGGGAGTGTGGGAGCAGGGGACGAATCAGGAGGCTCTCGCTGCCATCCCGGTGGCTTCATCGGGATCGGCCATGGAAATCCAAGAAGGGGGTGGGTCGGGGCTTTGTTCTGGATGAAGGAGCTAATAGGTTGGCTAATGAATGTGGGAGTCAGAGAAAAGAAGACTCAAGAACTTAGGCACCATTTGGGGGGGTGATGGTATCCTTAGTTTCTGCAATGCCTGTTGATGTCTGTCTGACCTTGTCACACACGCCCTGTCATTGTCCATCTCCGCCGCCGCCACCGTCGTGTGTACCTGTGGTTACACTCAGCCCAGACTCTGGGTCACGTCACTGGGACCCCGGCCTGATGCACGGTTTCCAGGACTGGCTGTCCTGGTGTCGTTTTCATTCTCCAGCCCTGTCTCTAACTGTGGTCAGGTCACCTGAAAAACACCGTGTCATCACGCCATGTGCGTGCCCTGCGCCCCCACTGCAGGATGAAGTTCCATTCGTCACTGTCACTCAAATCCCCCGAGCTGGCGTCCGCCTTTTTTTCTTGTCTTCGTCTTTTCCTTCTGGCACCCGCCTTCGATGACCAGTGTTAGTGATGCTCCGTCACCTTACGCTTCCATCCGCGTTTTCTCTCCCCCGGCCGCCCGCCCTCTTTGGGCCTGTGCTCTTCCCACATTAGCTTGAGTCAGCAGCCCGGCGTCTCCTGTCCCTGCCACGTGTGGGAGGCGTTCGTCTGGCACCTGCCGTGGGAAGCGTCCTGTGACCAGGTGCCCGTTAGCGCTGCTTCTCCAGCCGGGGCACAGACGTCCTGGACTAAAGATGACCTGTGACGAGGCTGTTTCCTGTCAGTAGCTCTGCAGCGTCTGGGTCAGGTCTCACACATTGAAAAACTTGACTCTTTTTCTTCTGTTGACTTTTTGTTTTCCTGTGAAATCCATGCAACTGTCATTGCTATAAAAACTCTCATTTGTCGTGTTTTGTGTTAAGAGTATATTTGTTTACCAAGTGGTTGTTTTCTCAGTGTGATGGTAGCATTCCAGGGTGGCCCGCTGACCCACGCCCCATGTCCCCTCCCTCCCCTCCACCACGGGCCCCGTGCCCTGCCCGGGTGGGTGCAGTGTGACCCTCACAGAAGCAGAGGGGCTGGCGGGGTGGCGGTTCCAATTCTGAGTAGACAGACCCTGGGACGGCCGCTGTGGACTTGTCCCCCCACGCCAGGCGCAGAGGCCGGGAGGAGCGTTCCTGATCCGTGGCGACGTCCCACTTCTGGGAGGCGGTCCGAGGCCCAGGGCGTCACTGCCTTTGAAGAAAGACTGAGTCTTCAGCTGGTTGTGAGTTAAAGTAGATTTGGGCATCATAGTCATAGAAGTGGTTTCATTTCTCTAGTAAGCAGTCCTTCCTTTCATACTCATTCAACTTCAAGTTAAAGTGTGGAAAGCAGCCCCAACCACAAGTCACTCGAGGCCCCGTGGCAGCGGATGTGGCCTGCTCGTCCCCGCAGGTGGGCAGTTGCAGCCACACCCCCGACATCTGCCGTCAGGTTCTTTTCGTTGAGCTTTTCGCTGTGATAACGTCTTCACTTTGCGGTGAGCTGCAAGAGGTTTTAAAACATGCAGCCCCTGACTGTTTAGTCAGGGGCACTGGCCTCTTTTTCCTTAGGTTGTCAAAGAAATGACAACAGCCAGCACAATAGCCATCCAGTGTGGATGAGTCAGAATTATACCAGTTTCTGGCTTTTTGGTCAGATCAGCAAAAATATAATACATATTTTTTGCATGCCACAGAATTGTAGTAATTAGTTTGTGTGTGCCGCAAGAAGGAAAGGGTCGGGAGCCGCTGACCCAATAGGAGCCCTCGGGGGCGGTGGCAGGCGGGTGCCGTTGGTGCACAGGGGTCAACGCCAAAGTTACCGGTTTTAGGTCGGCTTAAGGAATGGGCGGAGGATGTGAAGGGCCTTCAGGGACGAGTGTGGTGGCAGATGGGTGTCCTGTTGTTGCACAGGGCCATGGGGAGGGGGAGGGGTACGAAGGCAGTTTTGCTCAGTGTTGGACATGCTGAGGAGAAAGAGCCCCAGCTCTGAACGCCTCAGACCTGCGTTTGCACGCCGAGTTTTAATTTTGTATGAAACAATTGCCCATTTGTATTAAAAGCTATTCCCCAGCAGGCTTTTTGGCATTTTGGACCATTCAACACACACAAAGCACTGTGTGGCTGGGAGATACCTGGAGGTACTGGTGTTCTTCCAGATGGAGCCCTCGCCTGCTGGAGGGCACCCGCTCTCCCGGCCCCCTCGAGAGCACTGCTGTGTTGCAAAGCACCCCCGCCACCTCTTCCTGTGGGCACTTGCCCCGTCCAGAGGTGAAGCCTCATTCCTTCCTTCTCTCAGCGGAAACTCGCTGCCTCCAAGCACGTGTTCATCTCCCTGTGCCCATCAGCCTCTACTTCCCTTCTTCCCGCAACCACCTGCAACCCTGTCTCAAGCCGTCCTGATTTTCCCCTTAGGAAACCTACCAAGTGTTTATTGAGCCCATCAAGTCCTGGCCATTGTGCTAAGGATTAGAGCTGGCCATTGGGGGAGCCCATGAATAACAACCGGCCCTCATCGATGTAGAAAGAGGCGCATCCTTTCCTAACACAGTCCCAGCTGTCTGTTCCAAAGCTCAGCATCTTGTTTATTGGGGAAGTGCTAGAGGTACTTCCCTTAATGCCAGGAACAGCACACGGAACCAGAAATGGGCACAGTGCGCAGAAATGGTCCACAGTCCACTTTGTGGACCACCCAGATGGGGCCAAGTTCCTGGGCAGAGGGGGCGGGTTGCCTGAGCAGCGAACCCCAGTACAGAAAGGCCCTCGACACTTGGGAACCAGGGAGCCATGACCCAGAGTCAGAGTGCACACAGGTCATGAAAAATGAAGAGCAAATGGAACCAGAACATGTGAAAAGCCTGTCAACTTCACTGAGAAATAAGAGAAATGCAAATTGCAGTTACTCTGAAAATACTGTATTTTTTATCTTTCAGATTGGCAACCCCCCCCCCCCAAAGTTTAGTAGCACACTTGGGGTGTGGCCGTGCGTTCAAACAGGCCCTCCAGTCCATTTCCTGGCGGGGGCAAAAGTAGGTACCGATCCGGTGGGGCTGACTAGATCGGGTCCGGTAAGGTCACAGAATGTCTCTGTGACCTTTGGCTGCAAGGTTTCTCTCTGAGGAGTCGGGCGTGCGTGGGCACAGGAGACGCGATGTGTGGGGAGGGCACCGTGGCAGTGTTGTAAAAGTGGAATATTTGCAGCATTGCAAATGCTCGCCACCAGGGAACCAGTTATGTGAAGCGCGCTCTTCCCTCCGCGAGGGAAGGAACGCCTTGCAGCTGGAGAAGCAGCCGCGCAGTGCCCGGGCGCAGGGAGGTCTCCTCCGTGTGGGGTCCCGGAGGAAAGGCCCAGGCAGGCCGTGTGGGGAGGGTGGGGCAGAGAAAAGCTGGTGTGTGTGCTTGCCTTTGTGTGTCTCAGAAGGGAAAACAAACACCTGTAACAAAGAGACCCGAAATGTCAGCGGCTCCACACAAAAGCGTTTCCTTCTTGGGTAACCCGGCAGGGCAGGCGGTGCAGGCGTCAGGCCTCCCTCGCCCCCATGTGCTGAGCTTTCCCCTGTGGCGCTGGTGCCCCTCAGGACTCACGGTCCTCTGCCTCCAGCTGGGTGAAGGGGGGTGAAGAAGTCACATTGATTTCTAAACAGCTCTGGCCCCGAAGTGACACACACCGCCTTCCAGAAAAGACCGGGCGGGGGCCCATGACTGGGTCCCTCGGGGCTGGTGGTGGTGGTGACTGCTGGGGAGGCGAGGGGCCGGGTGGGGAGGAAACTTTCCCCTTTTGATTATTTTCATGTCTGCTTTAAAGTTTGATTGGTTTTGTCCGTTCGGACAATAGACGGGGCTGTGCAGTGTGGTGGGGTGAGGCCTCGGAAGTGGTGAGAACCCCGGGCTGCGGGCGTCTGGGAGAGAGCTCCAGCTGGCCACCGTGGGGTCATTCAGAGTTGACTGCGTTCTGCTTGGCTGAAGTCCTGAAGGCGGAGTGGGTGTTAACCAGGTGAAGTGGAAGCGGGTGAGCGGCTGTGGGACAGTGGATGGAGGTGAGAAGGGAGTGGGCACTGAGAGGAGGAGTTTGTTTCAGTTAGAGAGGGGAGCCCCCCTCTCCCCCCATGAAGGTAGGGAGGGGTCCTGGTATGTTGAGTGACAGGTGCTTACAGCGGCTGTGGGGCAGGTGGGGTACGCGCTGTGCTTTGCTGCCCGGAGGTCGTGGGCAGAGTGTGGTGTGCACAGCCCTTCGGGTGAAGAAGCCTGGGTCGTACCCAACCTTCTGTGTGACTCGGCGGGGTGGGGGGGTGGAGGTCAAAAGCCTGGAACAGCATGATCTGACCGGGGCAGCAGCGTGTAGGACCGTAAGAAAGGAGACTGGGTGAGTGGCCCGAGCCCAGTGAGCTTGCCGTGTGGTGCTGGAAGGAGTGTGGTGCACCCCTCTCGTCTGCTAACTAGGCTCTTAACTAATGCAGTGCAGTCCGGTCTTGTCCTCAGTGTCTGCCTGTGGTGCCTCGGATCAGGTTACAATGGCTTTGAGAACTTCCCTTTACACCCAGAGCATCATGCCATGAATACTTGTTGATTGATTCTCTCTTTTTTAAATTAATTAATTAATTAATTAATTAATTTATCTTTAGAGGGGAAGGAGAGGGAGAGAAACATCAATGTATGGTTGCCTTTCGTGCATCCTGTGCTGGGAGTTGGCCTGCAGGGAACCAGCCTGCAACCCAGGCATGTGCCCTGACTGGGAATCGAACCGCGATCCTCTGGTTCGCAGGCCCGTGCTCAGTCCACTGAGCTACACCAGCCAGGGCTTGATTCTCTTTTGTTTTAAATCAAGTTTTATTGAAATATGCACAGAAAAAAGGGCACGAATCCTGAGTACATGGCCTCATGAATGATCTATCACAGGTGTTAACTGTGATCACCCGGGTTTTAACCGACAGACCCTTACTGTGTCTCCTCCTTGTTGGAACTGCAGTTAGATTTCAGTCCCCACCTGTCACCAGTGTCCCGGCCGTGTGTCACCTTTGCAGCACACTCCCTCGTTCCCCTAATGCCAGCATTGTCAATTGTTGTTCTGCAGGAAGCCTTTGGGAATACAAATCAGGTGGCTGATTGGGATAACATTTCTATTTCGCTTGAAACTATGTTACATCTCACTTTATTTTCATTGTGAGTTTGTGCACAGAACTCTGATCAATGAACATTTTGATCACAGGCTAGAAGTTAGGGCTGGAAGTTTTTTCTTTTCTATCGTTTCATGATACAGTATTTTCAAAAGGCTGAAAGTAATACAGCTATTAGAAGAGTTACGGTAGAATTTTCTTGCCACTGAGTTTTTACGTTTTCCTCCCAGTCCCAGTTTTCTTTTTTGTTCTCCTTTAAGAGTCAGCTGCTTAGAACGTTCCATGGATTTTTCTCTGGCCACATTCATTGCCGTGTGTCCATTGGTCTGAGGGAGACTCAATATTCGGGACCCCAATCTCTCCAGTGTCTGAAAGAACGATCCCATTAGTTAATATGAGAGTATTTTATTGAGCACGTGTGTGCTGAATTTAAGTTGGGGGTGGGGAGTGGAATGGATAACTTGGATTTTAGGAGATCTAACTATTTACAATATTCCTGAGTTGCATTTCATTTATTATTTTCTCTTTCTGTAAAGTTTTCAGTCAAGAAGTGAAAGTTCTAGCTTGTTAAGTAGCGTGGAATGAAAATAAGTACAGTGGTACCTTGGTCCCCTTCGCTAATTCTTTTCAACGAGTGGTGAGCAAGCAGAGACTGATGAAGCTTTTTCTCTTGGGGGCGGCGTCTACTCATACAAAATCTAGGAAGCCCAACCAGTGCTAGTGCCAAAACATTTTTTCTCTTCAAAATGCTACTGTGTATCAGGTTTGACAAGTTCTGAAGCCTACAAGGGCGGAGGTACCGCTGTATGTTTAAGGTTTGTATGAAATAGATACATACACTTAACTAAATATTCATTTTGATTTACATTCCTTCATTCCTGTTGCAACTTGGAAGAAATGAAAAGGGACTCACTGGAGAATTCAGGTGACTAGCATTCAGCCAGGTGGGATAGGATGCCCTACAGGAGATTTCAGTTTTAATACCGGGACGCTTTTTTCTTTATTTTTGAGTTTGCTTTTTTATTTATCCTTTAAGATTTCCTTTATTTAGCTTGTAAAGACTGCCGTGTATTCTAGATGCGTCAGAATGGTTGTTTTTGACCTCTGCCTTACCGAGAACTGTTACCACCAATTTCATGCCAGGCCTCTGTGTGCGACTGGTTTTATCTCCCGTAGAAACTAGCGCTTCACCAGGGCCATCCTGCAGATGCGGAGAACCATGTGAGTGAGTGACCGGGCACTGGCTCCCAGAAATGTTAGATCCCAGGGAGTGGCTGCCATTCAGGAACTTCTTTTGAGCCCTGTACTTGGCTCAGCTGGATGTACCCAATCTTATTTTTCTTTTTTCATGGTGTAGTGCACATACATTAAAACATACCGTTTAGGGTGTACAGTTCCATGAGTTTTGGCAAGTGCATCAAGTTGCATAGCCACCCCCAAAGTCTAGGCGTGGGGCAGTTGGTCACCTCACCTTTCTCAGCGCCCCTGTGCAGTCAGACCGCACCCCGCACGCCAGCCCTGTCAGCCCTGACCTGTTTGCTGTTTCCACGGTTTCCTTTACAGGTGGAGTCGTCCCGCCTGTCACCTGTTCAGTCTGGTTTCTTTCACTTAGCGTGGGGCACTCAAGAGCCATGCGTGGGGCTGGGGTCCGTAATTCACTCCCCCCCATTGTTGCGAAGTGTTCCGTACATCCTGCTGTGCAAACTGAAGGACATCTGGGTTGTTTCTAGTTCTTGCATATTTTCTGTAAAGCTATAAATATCTGTGTCTGATTTTTGTGTGAGTGGGCAGAATCCATTGCCCCTGCCAGCACAGTCAGCCCCCCCGTGGGGGGTCCACAGCACGGCACGTGCCTCTCAGCAGGTGGGCCCTGCTGCCGCAGCCTCTGCTGGTGTCAGACCCCTTCCCTCCCCCGGTCAGGAGGTTGTGCGGTGGCCTCAAAGTGATGGACTGTCAGTTGCACGGCGACCCATGCTGTGGAGGTCATTTCATGTACTTACTGGCCATTCATATCTCTTCACTTGTAGAGTGGACACATTTTTACCCGTTCTTTTACACATTGTTTGTAGGAGGTTTTTAACTGTATATAGAAATTGGATACAACGCTTTTTCTTTCCAGTTTAAGTTTTGCAATATTTCACCCAGTCTGTGGTAGGTCTGTTTTCTTAATAGCGCCTTTGCATGAGCAGAAGTTTTCAATTTTGGTGAAATCTGATTTATCCTTTCTGCCTTTACCCTGCCTAAGACATCTCCTGAATAAGTATTTTCTGTGGAGATATCCTATACGCGTTCTAGATGCAATATAGTTTTACCTTTGCACTTCGTTCTGTGACCACTGTTAATTCTTTTTAAGGTGTGAGGTAAGGGTTGTCTTCCTTTTTTAATTGGAAAATTTGGACATAACTTTTTCTAGTACCACTTGCGGAACAGACTTCTTTTCCCAATAAATTGCTTTGGAGACTTTTTTTTTAAAAATAAGTTGAATGTGTGAGTAAGTGCGGCGTATTTCTGGGTCTTCTTTCCTGTTCTACTGACCGGTCTCCGCCAGTCCCACGCTGCCTGATGGCTGTGGCTGTGTAACGAATGAGTCTCGACGTGGGGTGGTGTACGTTCTTGAACTTTTTTTTTCTCAAGATGCTTTGGGTATTCTTCTTTCTTTTGTATTTCCACTTACGTTTTAGTGGCAGCAGGTCAGTTTCTTTAAAAAGCCTGCAGGGATTACAAGGGGATTGCATTGATTTAAGGATCAGCTCAGGGAGAATGACCATCGGAGCCTCCCGGAGCCTTCCGGTCCCGTAAACCGAGTACGTCTTTCCACTCCTTTACGGAGAAGTCTTCAACTTCTCTCAGTAATGTATTGTAGTTTCCAGCATAAAGGTCTTACATGTCTCTTGTTTATTTGTTTGTTCCTAAGTATTGATTGCTTTTGATGTGGTTGCAGACGGACTTGCTTTGCAATTGTGTGACGTGAGGTTATCAGAATGTCATTGATTCTCATCTAATGGCCTGTGTCTTGTGGCCCTCCTAAATTCAGCTAAATTCCCTTATGTAGCCCAGTAGTTCCTAGATTCGGTTTGTTACAGAGATAACCGGTTTATCTATGAATAGAATCAGTTTTAATTCTTTCTTTCCATTTTGAGTAACTTTTACTTCCTTTTCTTACCTTATTGCACTTGCTAAGACTGCTTATAAATTATTGAATAGAAGGAGTGAGATTAGACATTTTAGCCTGTTTTAAATAAAAACGCTTTGTACTTTATTTCACAGCTCAGAGAAGTCTTTACTGAATTCTGTATGAACCTCTTTCTCTTTTTATCATCTATCTCAGCACCTTTTGAAATTCCTTTATGTCATTTACCATAAATGACACACGTATTTTATTTGCTTGCTTCTTTGTCTGCCTCACACACCATCCCTTAGACCCCCTATAGAGAAAACCCTTCCGGTCGGACCCCCAGTGCCGAGCTCAGAGGCTCGTGGAGGACACTCAGTCGACGCTTTGTCGGACCAGCCTGTGTTGGTGGGAGCTTCTAGCAGCTATGCACTCTCCTCCCTCCCAGTGTTTGCGTCTCTTTGGCAAAACCTAGCACAAGTATTATTTCTTGCAGAACTTTTTTCCCATATTTCTTTTTTCCCTTTAAAAAATTTTAGGAGTTAAAATTTCAAAATTTCTTCTAGACCCCACTGATATTGAACACGCTTCAGAAGTTCTCATTAGTATTTTATAAAAGGCAATGCAATTCTTTCTACTAATTTTTGCGAACTGTTGTGGTGGGAAGTTGGGACAGTTTGCCTTTCCTGGATTGTACATACACACTCAGATGTTGATCAGTATTCACGCGGTTTGCAGTGGAAACAGGGTAGACACGGCCGTAATTGCCTGGTAAGCAGGTGGTAGGTCATTACTTTATAATCTTCAAAGTCTGCAGAAATCTGATGAAAGGAACCCGTTAGGCAAATTATTTCCCAATTTTTGTCCTTTCAATTTTGTTCTAATCTGAGAACAACTCTATTTGTTTTTAAAATGTAATTTAAGTCCAATGAAAATAAATTGCATTCAGCCTGGAACACGATGATCTAGAATTAATCCAAAAGGCAAAATATCTCCTGGCTGCTCCCTTTTAACAGCTGCTGTGGTGGAAAGCAAAGCTTTAGTTCGTGTGAAGACGTGAGGAAAGCAATGGGTTTCCGTCCCCTCGTGGCATGTTACGGTGGTTCTTTGGCTCATTGGATGCGTCGATGGGAACAATTGTCTTAAAGAAGTAGCTAGAAACACTTTAAGTTGCCTGTTCATTCATTCAACTCCCCTCTCCTTCAGTGTCTTCCTCATCTCCCTTCCCCCTTTTCTGTCCCTCTTTCCTCCCATTTGCCTTTTACTTTCCTTACTTTCCCCTTCTCTCCCTCCCTTCCTCCTTCCTTCCTCTGTTCTTTCTTCTGACCTTCTGTTCTGTCCTAGTCAGTGTTCTCGTTCCTGTAACTGTACAGAGGACGAGACGTGTGGGGCCTGTCCGAGTGCAGCGTCCAGTGCAGCGGGGAGGGAGGTGGTGAAGAAGCCAGCATATGCTTACGGTGATTTTTGGTCGTCCTGAGTGTAAACAAAGTGTGTTTGTGTGCACACGCCTGTGTGTGTGAGAGGGAGCAAGTGAGAGATGGGGGCCGGGGGAGAGAGAGTGAAGACGGGTGAGAACAGCAGAAGGTCTTAGGGCCTTTGAGCCGAGTCCTGACGTCCTCCAGATCCAGGGAAGGCGTGCTGAAGGAAGTGGGGACAGCGAGTTAGACCCCGAGAACAGAGTCAGGTCGGCATTGGAGAAACTGGAATGTAGACACGCGGTCTGGGTGAAGTGGGCGTGGGAGAGAGTGCCGTAAGGTGAGGCTGGAGAAGAAAGTGGGGACCAGGTTCCAGGGGCCACGGTGGCCAATTTCAGTTGGGCTCCAAGTGCAGTGGCCCCTGTGTGGTAGATTCATTCATGTTGCCATTTAGACATTTTATTTTTAAAAATGTATTTATTGATTATTTTAGAGAGAAAGAGGAAGTGGGGGAGAGAGAGAAGAAAAAGAAAGAAAGAAAAGAAGGAAGAAAGAAAGGAAGGAGGTCAATTTGTTGTTCCACCTATTCATGCGTTTCTTGCTTGATTCTTGTATGAGCCCTGACTGGGGATTGAACCTGCAACTCTGGCGTGTTGGGATGACACTCTAACCACCTGGGCTACCCAGCCAGGGTGTCAGTTAGACATTTGTGAAAACATCTTTAGTATGATCGAGGTGTGTGTTCAAATTCTCGTCTTACTTTCCTCTTCCAAAAATAAAAAAGAGATGCATGAAGCAAAAACTGGCAGAATTGTAAGATGAAGGACAAACCGATAAGTACAAATGTAGATTTCAATAGTCCTCTGTCAATAATGGGTAGAAGAATAGACAGACATTCATTGAGGATTTAGTGGATGGACTTGAATAACTATCAGCCAAGTTTGCTTAATAGGCTTTTATTTTGTTTAATGAAACACTCTTCCATCTACACTTTTTTTCTTTTCCCAAGCGCCCATGAAACATTCACCTAGATGCACCAACTTTGGGACCAAAATCAAGTTTCAGTGAAGTGAAAAGAATTGAAATCATAGTGAATGTGTTCTCTGACCACAAGAGAATTAAAGAGAAATCAGTATCAGAAAAATACCTGGGGGAAAAACAAATAAAATATTGGGGAATTAAACTGAACATTTTTTAAAGATTTATTTATTTTATTTATCATTAGAGGGGAAGGGAAGGAGAGAGGGAGAGAAACATCAATGTATGGTTGCCTCTCGTGAGTTCCCTGCTGGAAACTGGCCTGCAACCCAGGCATGTGCCCTGACTGGGAATCAAACCACGATCCTTTGGTTCGCAGGCCCACACTCAATCCACTGAGCTACACCAGCCAGGGCTAAACTGAACATTTTTGAATGACTCATGGGTCGAAGAAGAAACGAGAAGGGAAATTTAAAATCACTTTGAAATGAATGAAAATGAAAAGACAGCCATCGCTTTTATTTCAAGTAAAAATACTAACAGTCTTACTGGTGGAGAGTCAGCTCTCCCTGCCTGTCTGTGGCTTGAATTCTCCACTTCCTCCGGGTACCAGCCTCTGCTCTGGTCCCGGGTGAGCACGGCCTCATTTCTGCTACTCCGGCGCCCCGCCCCGGGCGTCTGACCTTGCCTGCTTACCGGGGTGGTCCTAGCGCTTTTCTTTAGTTCCAGCAAGTGACCATTTACCACTTTCAAAGGTCAGGTTCCTGGAACTAAGCAGAGGAATTTATGGGGCAGCCACAGGCAATTTCGGGTCACGTGATTCCTAGGCCGGCTTTAAGGAAAAGTTTGTGGAAGCTGCTTCCCTGGTCTCGGTTCTGCTGTGCTTGGGGAGTTCTGGCCTACGTTCTGCCTGCATTTGAGACTTTTTGTGAGTCCTCTTTCAGTTCCCTCCTGTGACTGCTGTTTCTTGTAGCCATGCTTTAATTACGTCCACTTTTCAGTTATTTTTGGCTGAAATCAGCTTGTCCTGCTCACCTTCACGAATTCATTCAGGCTTGCCTGTGTTGGACATTAAGTTAGGCACTAGGTATGCAAATGGGGCAGGGGGCTCATGAATCAGATGGCTAAGCAGCATGCGCTAAGTGCTCTGACGGAAGCATGTTGGAAGGGTCACACAGATAAACTCCCGCTTAACGGACCTGTGCCGGCCTCCCACTGTGTCCTGGACACCGTGCAGTGGGGGCAGTCCGTGTTGCAGGTGCACGCTGCCGGTTGTGGGACGGCGAGGCGTGGGATTGGGAAGGAGCCAAGGGCCAGCTGGGAGTGGGTGATCTGCTCCGGCACAAGGTGTTTGGTGGGGACTCGGAGGTAGTAAGGAGTGAGAGAAAAAACTAGAAAGGCTGTGGAAGTCCTTTCGTCTTTTATGGGAGTTTCGTCCCAGTTCTGTGGACATGGTATTTACGAGCTCCATTGTGACCCTCCGTGGTGACACTGCCATACTACCCACATCTCCTGTCTCTTCCTTTGTCCTTCTGCTCACTGTGGTGACTGGCGGCTCTAAGTGGTGGTGGCTGCTAACCCTGCTTGTCGTGCATTTTCCAGCAGTGGGAGGGGGTTGCCAATAGAGAAGGACCCCAAAGCAAAGAGCCAGGTTTGTGGGATCACACTTACCTGGAGTACTTCCCTTGAGGGTATAATTACCCTCTTGAAATTTTTATATTTTTAAGTTAGGGGAGGAAGAGGTTGAAGTATAAGTGCATTACTTTGAAAATACCCTGTGGGGTACAATTCCAATTTATTGCCCACCCTGAAATGTTTTATTCTTTTCCTTTAGGTTTCTTGCTATTTAAAGATTTTTGTTTGAATGAAATTAATGAAGCTGTACCTCAGGTGAAGTTTTATGAAGAGGTAAGAAGTAACTGTTTTACTCGTGCTTTTATTTTAAAAGCATATTTCAAATGTACTTTGAAAGATACTAAGACTAGTAAATATCTTACAGAGACTTAGAAATTCATTGAGAGTAATTAGTAGTACGAGGTGTCTTGCGTAGTTTCTCGGAGATGCCGACCACATCTGCACAAACCCTGCTTGTGAAGGCTCCGGAAGCAACAAGGAGCAGTCGGACTAAAACCCCGGATTAGGGAGACTCGTCAGGGGGCACTGAAGGTTTCCAGCCATGTATGTGCTGCAGAAGCTTGTTGCTTCTGGAGACAATCGCTCGGGCAGAAGGCTGCTACTGGATGAAAGAGAAACGGGCGAAGTTTTCCGGTCGGAGGCCGAAGTGACAGATTGGAGACGTGGTGGCAGAGGGTGGCAGAGAGCGGAAGCAAGGAGCTAAAAGCTCCCTGAAGACATTGGTGTGTCCCCAAGCTGTGCAGCAACAGCGAACCGTGGGCCCGCTGTGGGCAGGAGCCTGAACACGGGACAGGCGAGAGCTGAAACCCAAGATATGTGCTCTGCTGACACTGAGAATCTGTAGCTGCTTATCACGGGGGTCAGCCTGTGAGTCCGGGGGTAACAGAGTCCAGGTCTGGCCCTGGGCCGAAGGCTGCTCCCGGAGACAAGAAGCCTACACAGTCCCAGTCCCATGAGCCCAGCTCAGCCCCTTGTGGGGCGATGACCCCCTCGCCAGCCGTGTGACAGGATGTGAGGGGAGCCCTCTCTGTCTTTCTGAAGGCAGAAAATGACCGTAGAGAACCCGCAGTGTTCCACATACAGTAAAACACTATTAGACACGGAAGAGGCCAGATCACGTGACTCAAACAAGGCAGGAGAAGCAGACCCACAGACGAATCAGACGCTGGGCAAAGCTGGCAGGTGCTTCAAGTGACTATGATAATATGTGCAAGACAGTAACTACAGGAAGATACGGACATACAGGGAGGATAGAGAATTTCAGCATGATTTGATGTTATTATGAAACAAGCTGGACATTTAGAACATTAAGTTGAATGTTTGAAATTAGAATTAATGGCTAGAACCAACAGCAGATTGGTTACAATACGTAATAGAATTAGTAAATTGTAGACGATGTCAAACTGAAACAGAGAGAAAAATAATAATAAAGAAATAGGTGAGGCCCTGGTTGGTGTAGCTTAGTGGATTGAGCACGGGCCTGTGAACCACACTGTCGTGGTTCGATTCCCAGTCAGGGCACATGCCTGGGTTGCAGGCCAGTTCCCAGCAGGGGACACACGAGAAGCAACCATACATGGATATTTCTCTCCTTCCCTTCCCCTCTAAAGATAAATAAAAAAAATATTTTTTAAAAAAAGAAATAGGTGAGGACATTAAAGACATGTGGGACCTGGGAGAAGCAATATTCAAAGAGATAATACTAAGAATTTTACAAAATGATGAAAGCAGCTTACAGATTCAAAAAAACTTAGAAAAACCGTAAACAAAATGACTGTGAGCGAAACATACCTTTGCCCACCAGTATAAGACCATGGAAGCGTTTGACAGAGATAAAAATGTTAAAGGCAACCAGAGAGCAGAAAAAGACACACTGCTTTTGGAGGAGCAATATTATGACCGAGGTGACAGTGACATTTTAAAAGAAATGACCGAGAGGGGGGAAAGGCCGCGTGGACGTGGAGAGCGGTGAGGTGGCTGTGAGAGGAGGAAGCGGCTCTAAGGGGGATCGGGAGTGATGGGAAAGGCACAATAAAAAGAACTTACTAAAAATAAATAAAACAAAGAAATGAATTAAAAAATAAAACAGCAGACAATGAAATGGCCAACTGTCAAGTACAGAAAGGAAAAATAATCTGCCCCCCCATGTCTGTTTTCAGCAAAAATTTCCTTGAAAAAAGACAGTGGAATAAAGGTATTTTCAGACAAAAACGGAGGGGGTTTGCCAGTGGTGGGCCTGCGTTACAGTGAACGCTGAAGGGAGCTGCCCTAAGCAGGAGAAAATGATCCCAGATGGAAACGCAGGAAGCGTGGAGGACCTCATAGAGGAAAAATATGTACGATACGAACAGGTGTGACTGTGTAAAACAACAACAAAATGTTTTTAGAGTTTAAAATGCATGCAAAACTAACACGCATGGTACTGGTTCAGAAGCAGAGAGGGTTTAGTGTGTTGTAAGAGTCCAGAATTATGGGGGGTAATGGTAATAGTCAAGATTCGCATTGGGGTGTCATCAGTCAAGGATACATTTGTAATCTCAGAGGTGGCTTTTAAAAAGCATAAAATCTGTGTATATAACAAACTAGCAGAGGGAGATGGAATAGAACAACATTGTATTAGTCTAAGAAAGGAATAAAAGGGGAGCATAAAGTACTAAGTTAGGTTAAACTGAGAACAGAGTAAAATGATAGCTAAAACCCATCTGTAACTCCTTATATTTCATGTAAGTGGGCTAAGTACTCCAAGTAAAAGACTGAGTTTGTCAAACTCGATAACTAACAGAAAACCCAATTACGTGCCCCTTATAAGTGACGTCTTTTAAACAGAAGGATGGAGGAAGATACACAATACAAACAGGAGCCTTGACAAACTGGTGTAGTCACGCCCACGTCAGAGCGCCCTGGTGCTCAGCTGCTACTTGGAGATTGAGAGATGACTTCATCATGATGAAAGGGCCTGTACCACAGTCTTAAGTGTGTACGTGATAAATTACATTACTTTAAAATATACAAAGCAAAACTGGGCAGGTTTAAAACAAAATAAACCTGTAATCCCAGTGGAAGTCAGGCACACTTCAAGAGCGTATAGAACAGGCAAGAAATTGGTGAGGTTGGAGAAGATCTCACTGGAGTAATAAATAAACTTGACCCAGCCGATGTGCGTGGAATGCTGCACCCAGCAGAGTTAGAATTTGCGTTTTTTAGAAGAACATATGAAACATTTACCAGAAAGCTTCTGCAGATTTCACGATTGAAATTGTTCCGAGGATGTCCTCTGACCGCAGTGGAATTAAGACCCTGCTTAATAGCAGAGTTCACCAAGAGATCCCAAGTGTCTGGGAGCACATACACTTCTAAATAATTGATGGGTCAGAGAGGGACGTCAAACAGGAGTTAGGAGGTACTTTTAATTAAAATACATTTTTAAAATGACGTGTGCTGTTCTTACGAACTTGAGGTATCTTTACCCCAAAGAAAGCAGCCTCATGAGGGTTGATATTAGTCATTTTTGCACAGGTTTGAAAATCGGAGGGCTGTTCCTTCCTTTCTGGTCTATTGATACATGAAAACTTGATATTTTTCTACTAAGATTACATCTGCATATTTCCAGGAAGAATGGTGAAATTGTGATGTACCTTTATTTAGTGCCGTGTAAGAAATGAGCGAAGTCCAGGAGGGTTTTGCTCAGTGCGTAGGCACTTTATTATCTCAGTCTGAATCATAACCGGGCACTTTATCTGAGTATCACAGCTATCTCTGTTGAAAAAAACTGTTCACTCTTTGTTGTTAAAATCGTCACCTTTCCCATTTAGGCGCGTGTAAGTCGCCTTGTCGGGTACGGAGGAATCTCCTGTAACAGACAGCTGTTGCTCGGAGGAAGCGGCCGCGCAGTCTGCGTGGGGTTGCTTCTTTGGCACTTGTGGCCAACATGGCGTGAATGCTGCTGCCGTGTTCCCATTTGACCTTCAGGCATCGGGGTTCCCTTGGTTGGCTCACTCCCCAGCTCTGCTCACCTTGCTTCTGGCTTGGCTCACCTGGAGCTGGTCGATCATATTATCCTCTTGGAGGCTTGTGCTGCGAAGCCACTTGGTCTGTCTTTCGCTGCAGGTGACCAGCCAGCCTGGGGCTTCAGGTACGGTTCTCTGAGTCAGTGCCGTCTCGAGGCTTTGACGTTGTCGGTTGCTCTTCCCCGACTCCTCGGTTTCATTGGCCTGCGTGTTTCTGGTTGTTGTGGGATGACCCCAACCCCTGGGAAACTCTCTTGTCGACTATTTTAGAATGTCTGTTTTGTACACTGTATTTCCCTTTTTCTGTCTCCCCACACTTTCAATGCCACTCATTTCCTGTGGGTTAAGGTCCTAGTAGTTTATCCTGATGGTCACGTAGCTCTTTGTCAGTTATTACCTACGTTTCTTTAACGTGCACTACGTTATGTAGAACTTCCACTAAGAACCAACATGTCCAGCCCACTGAGCCCATGTTTTGTTACTTCGCCTGTTCGGTCCTTTCCCCAGCCTGGAATGCCACTTCCCCTTCTCAGCCGTGGAAAGCTCAGGCCCGGCTCAGTTTAAGGTCTAGTTCCATTTCTGTGCTCTCCAACAGGCCCACCTGTACCGCTCTCCCAGTCTCCCATGTTGCTCACTCCCTTGGCTCTCTCACTGTTTATTGTCTGTAACGCCCACCTTGTAATACTTAATATATGCTTGTGGTGCGTGCGTGTAATCAGTTTTTCATCTTGGCCGTTATGTGACTCATAGACAGAAGGCCTAGCTCGAACCTGGGTGCAGCTGTGTCTCCCACTAGCCGTGGGATGTGGGGCCAGTTACTGAGCAAGCTCTGAAGCATCCACCTCATTTCAGACCTGGAGCTTAAAAATACGAACAGTATGTTGTTCCTGTACTTGAGGCGCTCCCAGTAGCGGGACTTAATAGTGAGCTTCAGTTCCCTGTGAAGGGAGGTTACAATCATCTGCTATGTGATACGCTAACTGGGAGGCCCAGATAGGATGCTGGGTGGACAGCTGCTTTCTAAGCCAGAGTGGCTATGATGTATTGTTGTTCAGATCGGTGGGAGGCCGATCTGACACAGTGGGTAAGGGTTCCAGCTCTGAACGAAGGCTGCCTGCGTTGGGGTGTGGACCTCAGTAGCTCCTGGCTGCGTGAACTTGGGCGGGCAGGCCAGCTTCTCTGCCCGGGTTTGTGCGGCTAAGAATGAGTGTGAGAGCAGTGCCCGTCCCCCAGGGTTGCTGTGTTGTGTGAATGCAGCACACCCGAACAGTGCCGGGCACGCGGTTACCTGCTGCTCAGCGTGCTGGTTTGTACACTCGTTGTCCATTAGATTTGGAGGCGGCTTATAAAAGCATGTGTGATACCTAGACTTAAAAATAAATCACAGAAAACAGAAACTAAATACCAGATTGGAATAAAGCAGCTCTAAAGAATTTTCTTCACTCATTCAACCAATATTTGTCAACCCCTGGTGCTGGGAGCTATTGTTTGGGTGAATAAGACAGGCCAAGTCCTGGCTGTCTTTTAGCTGCTTTTTTTTTGTCGTTGTTGAGAGAAACAGACAATAAACAAGTAGTAAGTAAACAGGAAATATATCAGGAAGTACTAACTACTGTGCAGTGACTCACAATAGACTCAAAACTGACGTACTGCGACTTGGTGGCCCCTTCAGAGAGCTGGGTCAAAGACTGGCTCTCTGAGGAGGGGGCTCTAAACTTGAGACTTGAATGACAAGGAGGCTAGTAAAGATGGGGGACAGGGCGGGGCGTTTTAGACTAAGGTCATGGCTGAGACAGCCCCTGATGTGGTGGGAAAGAACTTAGTGTGTTTGAGGAACCGAAAGACCAGCGTGGGTGTGGTGGGCGACCGGTGGAGGAGGGTGAGCTCAGCTCAGAGTCATGGTCTGGGGGCCTGAGGAACAAGTTCAGATTGTGTTCTGACGCCCCTGGAAAAGTTAGTACAGGGGTGTGGTGGGTGAATATTCTATAAATAGCAGTCAGGTCAAAGTGGCCAATGTGATGGATCCGCTGCCTCTTTACTGATTTTTATATCCAGTTCTATCAACTTCTGAGAGTGGGTGTTAAAATCTCTAACTCTTGATTGTAGAATTATCTATTTCTTTTTTGTGTGTGTCAATTTTTTCATATATTTTGAAGCTCTTTTATTAAGTGTATATACATTTATATTGTTATGTTTTTCATGTGAAATTTCCCTCTATTTCTAGTAATATTTTTGTCTCGAAAATCACTTCCTTGGATATTAACGTAGCCACCCCAGTGTCCTTATGCTTCCTGTTTTCATGGTATATCTTTTCCACCCCCTCTCAGCATTTTATGTGTAAAATGTGTTTCTTGTAGACACGTATGAAAGTGCCCTGCCCACCCCCCTCCAGCCTCGCCCGCATTTCGTTTCAGCGGAGTAGTCATAGGCGCCGTGTGTGTCCTTGGAGAGATTCGCTCAGTTTCTTGAATCTGCCCATTTTGTATCTTTCACCAAATCTGGGAAAATACATGCTCTTAAATCATTTTATTCTACCTCAGTTTCTTGTTCCCCTCCTTCGGACACTCCAGTTACATGTATCTGGGGTTTGGGGATATTATTTTAAATACTACTGGGATCTTTTCAGTTTTTCCTCCAAATATGCTTTCTTTCTATTGCTCAGACTGGGTGTTTTCTGTGGCTCTATCTTCACACTCTGTAAATTTTTCTTTTGGCGTCTCTAGTTGACAGTTACCTCCATCTGTGGAATTTTTTGCTTCACAGGCCCGTACTCAATCCTCTGAGCTACACCAGCCAGGGCTCGAATTTTTTATTTAAGACACCTTTTTAGTTCTAAAATTTCCATTTGGTTCTTTTCATAGTTAATATTTTTCTGTTGCCATTTTCTGTCCTTTTTTCATTCATTCCGTGCATACTTTCTGTTACATCTTTGAGTATTGTTGTAACAGCTGCATTTAACCCCTGTCTGATGATCCCAGCGTCAGAGCCCTCCCGGACCGGTCTTCATTCATGGTCCGTTCTGTCCCACGCGGGGCACGTTGTCCTGTTTCTTCATACGTAGAGTGATTGCAGTTTGTGTTGGGAACGTTTTGGTTGATGTGTTGTTGATAACTTGCACAGTGCGTGCTTCTCCAAAGCGTATTGCTTTTGGCTTAGTAATTAACTCAGCTTATTCGCCATCACACTCTGTCCTGTCAAGACAATGGCATTGGTTCAGTTTTTTCGCCTCCGCTGGACTTGTGTCTGCCGTGCCCACATGCCTCCATGGGGCCCGGCGAGGGTTTGACAGTTTACATCCGCAGAGGTTTGGAGCTGCCCCTCTGGCTCCTCATTTTTGGGAATCTCCTCTCTCACTTTCCAGCTTCTGCCTGATGCCCTTCCCCGTCGGCTGTGTACTTCGCTCGTTCCAGTGCTTCGGTGTGTGCTCTGTGTCCAGAATTTTGTTTCCCTCAAAAGGATTGTTCTGTTAGCAGTTAGTTGGCTATACCCCAAAGCATAACCTGGGTTTATGATGTATTTTGAGGATAAAACCAAGATGATTGGCTAATGAGTTGGATATAGAGGGTGGTGGGGGCGGGGGTGTGAGCAGAGGAGAGAAAAAATGATGCTTATTCCTTTTTGGCTTAAGCTCCTGGGAGTGTGATTTTACTCACTTTTGTGATCAAGAAGATGAGCGGAAGAGTGTGTTTGGCTGGGGTGGAGAGGATGTGGAAACCTCAGATGGGTAGATAGGTAGGTACTCAAAGTTTGAGACCTGGGGACAGGTGTGCCCTGGAGACCGACTGAGCCAAGGGACTGAAATCGGTGTAGGATGCCACGGGACGGAATGGTTTCGCTGAAGGAGCAGATCGTGGGTGAAGAGGGGTGCCCCGGCACCACGCTCTGAGTCACGTGAGGATTGAGGAGTCAAGCCGAGCGGGAAGAACTGCCACGGGGGACGGAGGGAGAGGAGCCAGAGCCACACACCCTCAGGGGATCGGAGAAGGGAGCTCCAAAGGAGGCGGCAGTGGCAGCTGGGGCGAGTGCTGTGGGGAAGCCAGTGAGGCTGACGACAGAAGAGAGACCCCAGGCGAGGTGAGGCAGAGGCCATTGGTGATGGTACTGGACTGTCCCACTGGCATGGTCAGGAGCAGACAGGAGGCGAGGAGGTGGCGACTGTCACAGCCGTGGGCCCCAAGTGCCTGCTCTTGGGGTTCTGGGAACTTAGGGTGCACGTTCAGCTGGGAGCTTTGTAACCACCAGCGCAGGAGGAGGGGCTGCATGACCAGTGAATGTCTGTCCTTGATGACGATGCTTCTGTACGGCCGCAGGGGAGGCTGCGCCTTGAACTTGGGCCTCTGCCTGCCAGGTCACCAGGACAACCTACCTGCTAGAATTGGGGGTGGCGTCTTTTCTGTCCTGCTCCAATAAGGACATTGTCTCGAGCTAACTGGTAGTTGACCACATGCTCCTTAATGCGTGGTCTTAATGGTAACAGTACATGTTGAGTTACAGCCACAGGTACTTTAAGCTCTTACTTTGCCTACTGAGTAGGAGTTACCTTTTCTTTTCTTTTCTTTTTAAATTTATTTAATTGTTCAAGTACAGTTTTCTGTCTTTTACTCCCATCCCAGCTCCCGCCCCCCACCAAGGAGTTGCCTTTTCTGTCATTCAAGTTGAAGTTTATGAAGCACAAGGTTCTTAATAAAACCAGTGTTATGGTTCAGAGTACCATTAGCCTGAGAAACTAGAATTTCCAGTGTGGCGGGTTATTACAGTTCCTGAAAACCTTCTGTAGAACCAGCATTGTTTACCCAGGTATCGACCTGCCTCACAGTTCCCTGGAACACAGGTTTCTGTTTTTCGTTACACTTGTTTTCAAGGATAATAATTCTAGGAAGGCTTCTTATTCCTCGACATTGTTCAAATGTTTGGGCAGAAACACTGGCTCACTAACAGTCCACCCGTTTCATCCTAGCATTCTGGCATTCACCTACCTAAGCAACAGAATTCTCCACCAAACCGAACGCTGAGTGTATTTTGGGGCTCTGCATCCCATGGAGCTGATGTGTTTGCATCTGGCCAGGTGCTTGAACTCTGTAGACGTGTTTTCCTGCAGTTCTCCGGGCTAGGGAAGTGCAGGTCCCCGACAATTGCTGGGTTGCGCCTTCACTAACAGTCTTTCCCTCCTGGCCAGGGGCACGAACCTGCCCCAGTCTGCCTGCCTTTGTGTCCAATTTTGCCATCTCTTCCGAGAAGACTCCGGTCCGAGCCCTGGCGCTTGCAGGCGTGAACCTTAGGCGTTTCAGTGTTAACACCGATGGTGTCACAGGGCAGTGCAGATGGTCCCCGTGATCTCTCAGTGTGTGACCTGGCTGGGCCTCAGGTGGGACCACGGCATCACACACAGCCCTTGCCCTGCCCTTTCTTCATCAGAAATTCTTGTAGGAGACTTCCACCAAGATGGAGGCGTAGGTGGAAACACTGTGCCTTCTCCCACAACCAAGTTTGAATACAACAAAGGTTTGGACAACAAAGGCACAGCCAAAGAACAGAAAATTGAATTATACGGAAGTCTGACAACCACAAACCGTTCAACTGGGACGGTAAGAGGGGCGGAGCCAGCAGCGGAGCAGGGTCGGGCAGAAAAATAAACAAACAATCCCCGACCCAGGCACCCAGGCAGCCCAGGCAGCCCGGACCCAGTCAGGGTGCAGGGCAGACTGACCGAGGTCGCACATTCTCATGCAGTGGGACGGACCGCGCAGGCCCCAGCGGGCGAACCCAGTGATGGAGGGCTGACGGCGGTGGCACACTCGCATGCAGTGGGACGAAATGCGAGGGCCCCGGCGATGGTGGCAGCTTCGGCACATGTGGCAGTGGCGGCGAGAGGCGGCAGACGGGACCACCACTGCTCCTCTTTGGCCCTGCCCCCACATACAGTGTCACAACCCAGTGACTGACTTGCCCTGCTCTGGTGAACAACTAGGGCTCTGATCCTGCTACGTAACAGGCACGAACAGTTCAAAAGATGGCGCAAGAAGAACTCAAAGTCCCAGAGCCGATATAAGTGACGGAGAGATTGCCAGCCTCTCAGAAGCACAGTTCAAGACACTGATTATCAGGATGCTCACAGAACTGGTTAATTATAGTCACAAACTAGAGGAACATATGAAGGCTAAACTAATTGAAAGGGGAGATGCACAGGAAACCAATAGCGATGGAAAGGAAACTGGGACTCAAATCAATGGAATGGACCAGAAGGAAGAACGAAACATCCAACCAGAAGAGAATGAAGAAATGAGAATTCAAAAAAATGAGGAGAGGCTTAGGAACCCCCAGGACATCTTTAAACGTTCCAACATCCAAATTATAGGGGTACCAGAAGCGGGAAAGAAACAGCCACGAGTGGAAAATGTATTTGAACAAATAATAAAGGAGAACTTCCCCAGTCTGGCAAAGGAAATAGACTTCCAGGAAATCCAGGAAGCTCAGAGAGTGCCAAAGAAGTTGGACCCAAGAAGGAACACACCAAGGCACATCATAATTACATTAGCCAAGACCAAAATGAAGGAGAGAATCCTAGAAGCAGCAAGGGATAAGGGGACAGTCACCTACAAAGGAGTACCCATCAGACTGTCAGCGGATTTCTCAAAAGAGACCTTACAGGCAAGAAGGGGCTGGAAAGAAGTATTCCAAGTCATGAAATCCAAAGACCTACAGCCAAGATTGCTTTATCCAGCAAAACTTTCATTTAGAATGGAAGGACAGATAAAGTGCTTCTCAGATAAGGTCAAGTTCAAGGAGTTCATCATCACCAAGCCCTTATTATATGAAATGCTAAAGGGACTTATATAAGAAAAAGAAGATGAAAAATATGAACAGTGAAAGGACAGCAAACTCACAGTTATTAACAACCACACCTAAAACAAAAGCAAACCAAGAGGACAGCTAGATCAGGAGTGGAACCATAGAAATGAACAACACATAGAGGGTTAGCAACAGGGGAGTAGGAGGAGGAGAAGGGGGGAGAAGGTACAGAAAATAGCATAGATGGTAGATAGAAAATAGATAGGGGGGAGGGCAAGAATAGTGGGGGAAATATAGAATCTAAAGAACTTGAGACACGTGGTTATAAACTAAGGGAGGGAGAATGGTGGGGGAGGGAGTGTGCGGGTGGAGGGGAATGAAGGGGAATAGAACAACTGAAATGGTATAATCAATAAAAAATATTTTAAAAAAAGAAATTCTTGTAGGATTTCCTGGTTTTGATTTCGAAACTGTCAAGTCCAGACTATAAAGGAAAAAGATCACTTTGATTTTCGTTGGTTTATACTCTCCCCTGGGAGTAGTTAGCCCCACCTTTTATTGTTCAAGAATAGGGAGCACTCAGATACCAGGTAGATCAGCGGAACAGCCAGGTACTTGTTGGAAACTGCCCCCCCCCCAAGTCATTCATGGTGATTAGTCATTACAGTGAGGATCTTTGCTAGGCTTCCTGCTGGCTCCACAGTTCATCTGTGTTTTCATTCTCTTTTTCGTCTTTTGAAGTAAAAGTATTTCTGTGAATAAATAAAAACACTTCCCTGATTCAGGAGCTTCTGCCTTCGAGTTAGAATGATTGGGGCCATTTCTGCGTAAGGCAAACATTTCTAAAGCACAGCTCACTATTGAGCCCCTCTCCACACCTGTTGGGTTACTTTCCCTAAGTCAGCAAAGTATATTATTTGAAGTAAGCTTTCTGTTAATACTTAAAAAGTGAAGATGAGAGTCCAGTGCTTTAATCTGAAGAATTATCCTCCCAGGAATCCCGACTATATATGTGTATTTTTTCTCCTGTTGGTTTTGCAATGCCGTAGTTGAGCAGAAACTACATCATAACTCTTAGGACTGAATTACAGCCAAATTGAACCTCTCTGTGCTTGGGAAAGGAGAACCGGCCAGCAGGAGCAGTCCAGGGCTGGTGGCCTGGGAGAGCGCTTACTGTAACCATGGCAGCGTTTGTTTCCCGGTGCTGTGTTTCCGCATCTCAGGGATGAGGTTCATCGCAGGAAAAATCCCATCTGTAGGTTTCGAGCTGGGTTTCAATGATCATAAATTCACCGTGACAGTGGCACAGGCAGTGGTGTCCCGCGGACTGGAGGGTTCCGCAGTTCTTAGGGTCTCGCGTGGAAGTGGTTGGTTTCAGCCGAGACTAGTCGTATCTTTTAGTGAAGCAGGTTTCGAGGAAGACGGGCCTTTTTAACAACAATGACCTTTTACAATCTAGATAAAAGAGTATGAAAAGCTTGAGAACGAGGAGGATCGTCTTTGTAGAAGCCGGCAGATTTATGACACCTACATCATGCGGGAACTGCTGTCTTCCTCTCACGTAAGTGTTTCTTTGTTGTTCTGTTGCTCTCGTGTGGCCGCCGAGGAGACAGCCTGCAGCGTGTCCAGAGTGAAAGCAAAACGGGGAGGTGCTTAAAAATTAAACGGTACCCATGTTTTGTCATTTGCTTCCTGGTGATACTTGCACAATATATCCATTGCTCCATATACTCTCAACATAGTAAAATACAGATACTTTCTCTGCAAAAAATGACGAAATAAAGTAGCTAATTCAGAGCAATGGCTAGTCTCAATTCTAGACTTTCTCAAGGAAATGAAACTTTATTATTTTTAATTTAGTTACACTGTTATGTTTAGATTAATCAGAAACAGAATAACTATAAGCCTTTAGTGGTTTCTTTGAATTAATAAGGATGGTTTTAATTGTTACATTAATTGTGTTCATTAATTGTTAAATAATGGTTGAATCTTTTTCTTGTAAGTCAGATAAATAGTTCAATTCAGTCACTAGAATAAACTAAGTTTCTAGGAAATTACTCCACCAGGAGTGGGTGGAAAAATTAGTAATAAAAAATTTACCATGTAATTTCTCTACAGTAAGACTGTTTTCCAAAGGTATGGCCTAATAGTCACAGCCTTCTGGGTCAGGTACAGTAGTGACCAGCCCCAGGTGGCTGTTTAACTTAATTAAAATCAAATGGAATTAAAAATTCAATTCCCGACTTCTCATGAGCCACATTTCAAGGGCTCGGGAGCCACCCGTGGCTCCATGGTCCAGTAGTGGACAGCCCGACACACAGTGTGTCCCTCGTCACAGAAGGTTCGCTGCACAGCTCGGCCACGAGGGTGGTGCGTATCCGTGCTTCTGTGCTGGTTGAGGCATTCTCAGTTCCTACCTGACGTTTGGATAACTGCGGGGCTGGGCGGCACCCCTGGTAGTGTAATTGTGATGTCCTTTGCACCCGCCTGCCTCGGAGCGGAGAGAATTCCTGAGCTGGAGCTGATCGCTGGTGCTCTGTGCCTTGGCTAGAGGCAGTGGAGCCGTGGAAAGTGCCAGATACCTGCTGGGGAAGCCTCTGTCAACTTAGTTTTCACGTTGTTCAGGGATTCAGAGGGTTTTTTTTTTAAGCAGAGTGATAACGGTTTTTAAGTCTTTCTTACTGGGCACTAAAGAAGAAGACATGATTTGAAGTTTGGGGGGAGGACAGAATTAGTCGTTGCTGTCAGTGAAATGAGTGTCACTGCAGACCTTCCCTTCACCCGGAGCCTCCACCACCCCGGCTCAGTTGGATGATCCTGGCGTTTCATTCTTGGGCGTGACGTCATGCATTCATTTTTTTTCTTCTATAGAAATTTTAACTTTGTAGCTATTTTACATTTTTAGGGCCCTGTGATTGGCTAATCAGTGGATGTTTTCAGTTAATAAAGTGATTCTGAAATTCTTTATACTTTTTTTTTAAATCACAGTGCTCTTGAATTCTCGTGGGGTCAGATACCCATCAGCTACCTCCACACTCATCCTTCTTCCCAGTGTGGTAGCTGAGAGCCGGACGGACACTCAGAGGAACAAACATTTGTTCCCATGGCCCGCGAACATCCAGCAGAAGTTTTTTAAAGGATGCGTGTTAACATAATGCCCTTTTGTATGTTTCCGGATTCCTGTGTAATAATTGTCATGTTAAATTTCTGTGGTGATGTTGTATACCACAGAGGTTTGTTGTGTTTTACAATGGTTGAAAAATACTGTTTTTGGTTTTTAAAAGCCATTCTCAAAGCAAGCTGTCGAGCATGTCCAAAGCCATCTGTCCAAGAAGCAAGTGACGTCAGCTCTCTTTCAGGTAAGAGGAGAGTATTTCAGAATGAACACATCTAATTTGCTCAGCCGTTGGACTCGGTGACGTTTTCTCGCCTCGCGCGCAGGCGCTTGGGGCTCTACATATAAGACCGTTTGTGTCTGGGGTTTACCTGGAACAGATGAAGTTTAATATTGCTCCTCTTCTCATTGAAATGTTCTCTTACAGTCTCCCTCGAGCTCTCTAGTAACGTTATTTTCAGTAACTGAGAGGACATATCGGACGGAAAAGCCTTGTCCTATTTGCCCCCGCCCTGGGCACCAGTGTGGAGCTGGGACTTGACAAGATGTCTCTGGTAGCAGGAGGGCTTATCTGCCAGGTGCTGTGGGCTCGTTTTTAAGAATAAAGAGTGAGTGTTTGAACAACCTCGGCGTCGTGTCTGAGGAACTGGGTTGTGCCTTGGCTCCCCACGTCTGGAGCACCCAGCAAGCACAGTCCTATAGACTCAAACTACAAGACCTGGGAACCCCGCCCACAACTACTGGGCCTGCGGCTTTTCTGCAGAGGTGCCAGCTTGCAGGACATGGTCAGCTTTTCAGAGGAATAATGTACTTTTTTACATTGCTGTGAATTATAAGAAGAGAATGCCATTAGTTGACATGACTTTCATAAATGGAAAGAAGTATCTTATCCTTTTTTGGCTTATTCAGTCATTTACAGTTTTGCCTTGGTGCCTTATGATGGGTTTGTTTTATTTAATGCAAAGTGAATATGATTATTGTATGGAGAACATCCTAAGCCGGCAGTCAGGACGTGTGGCTACGGGAACAAAATGAGTGTTAGTTCACCTTTCTGCCCCAGTAATGACTAACAGACGGACTTTTCCTCTTCAGCCGTGGGACCTTTCTATAGAGTGTATTGGTCTTGAGCTTGGGCACTGAGATCAGGGACCTGTGTGGAGAAACCTGTGCACCTTTCCTGACCCCGGGCCCCCCCTGTGTGGGGGCGATGAGGGTGGGCTCTCCCTGGGCGGGTGGAGGGGTGGGTCTTGAGGGTTCTGTGAGCAAGGTGCACTGGGCCCGTTACCACAATGCCCATCATGCTAGCCCTTACCAGACTTTTACGTCCAAGAAGTACAGTGTGAGTAACTGCTTTGTGTTGTCTCCATGATACTTTAGTGTCAGAACCTCAGTTCTCAGCTGGCTTCGGCGCGGTTCACAGGCAGGCTCGTAGCCAGTGGCACGTAACACTGCTAACAGACGCCTCACTGTGCCTGGGCCCTACCTACCGCTCCAGATTTAGCTCTTCTTGGAGCACAGGTAACATGAAGGAAGGGTTCCAGGTGAGATGCACAGGTCAGCAACGTTCTTTTCCTGCCTCAGGGCACGCCCAGTCAGAAGCTACTTCTTCAGAATATCTTTTAAAGACACTACTGTATGTAGTATTGTTCATAAAAATACACATACAAGAATGATGTGGTGAAAAAGATGTAGAATGGGCTCTTATTTCAAAGGTGAAGGAAATAGCCATTATTAAGTTGATTAAATTTAGGAGCACATTAGTGCAATTCATTGTAACGTGTACCATCAGAACGCATTCAAGTATCAGTAGACGCTGGACACTTGTATGTCCAGTTTATAGAGGGCCATTAGCCACAAAGTTGGTCGGAATTCTTCGAGTTGAAATCCCCCCTAACTTTGTTGAGGTATAATTGACAAATAAAAATTATAAATAATTGAAGGCATACAGTGTGATATTTCAATATGTGTATGCATCGTGAAATGATGACTGCAATCAAACTGACAGGCCCGTCACCTCACATGGCTGTGTCGTATGTGTGCATGTGTGCACATGTGTGTGTGAGGTGCAAACACTGAAGACCAGTCTCTTCCTCATACAGTCACATGCCGTACACCAGATCTCTAGAGCTTACTCATCCTCATAACCAAAACTCTGCACCCTTTTACCAGGGCCCCCATAGGTCGCCCCAGCCATTCTATCCTGTGCTTTTATGAACCCCGCATCAAAGTGAGGTCACACAGTCCTTGTCTTTCTGTGTCCGCTTTATCTCGCGCAGTGTAGTGGCCTCCACATTCATCCGTGTTGCCACGTGGCAGGATTGCCTTCTTCTTAAAGATGGAGTAGTACCCCCTTGTACATGCCCCTCCACCGTTCCTTTCTGCATTTGCCAACAGCGAACACTTGACGTTGTTTCCATGTCCTGACGGCCGTGCCCAGTGCCGCAGTGGACTTGGGGGTGTGGCTGTCTCTGCAGGAGGCTGATCTCATTTTCTTCAGATAAATACCTACGAGTGGGATTGTGGGATGATACGGTAGTTCTATTTTTAATTTTTTGAGGAACCTCTGGACTGTTTTTCACAGTGGCCTCACCAGTTTCCACTCCTGCAAACAGTGCGCAAGGGCTTCCTTTTCTCCACATCCTCACTGACACTCACATCTCGTCTTTCTGAGAACAGCCGTCCTAACAGGTGCGCGGTGAGCATCTCATGGTGGTTTTGGTCTGTCTTTCCTTGAGGACTAGTTACGCTGAACACCTTCCAGTGTGCCTCTTGGTCACTCGTTTGCCTTCTTTTGAAAAACGACTACTCAGGTCCTTAGCCCATTTTTAATCAGGTTGGTTGGTTGGTTGGTTTTGTTTTGCTATTTAGTTGAGTTCCTTATACATGTTGGGTGTTGTTCCCTTATTAGATAGATATGTGGTTTACAGACCTTTTCCCCCTTCCTAGGTCGCCTTTCATTCTGTTGGTCGTTTCCTTCGCTGGGCTTTTTAGTTTGAGGCGACCCCGCTTGTCCGTTTTTGCTTTCGTTGCCTGAGCTTTTGACATCCCATCTGAAAACAGTCGTTGCTCAGACCCGTGTCAAGAAGCTTTCCCTCCTGGGTCTCTGCTAGTAGGTGAATGGCTTCAGGTCTTGTGTTTAAGCCTGACATCATCTTGGGTTGGGTCTGTGTAGGGGGTGAGGTCAGGAAACCAGTTTATTCTGCCAGTGGATGTCCAGCCTTATCAGCACCAGGTATCGAAGAGCGTGTCCTTTCCCCATCGTGTGTCCTTGGCACTGTGCCCAGGATCAGTGGACCTCAGGTGAGTGGCTTTACTTCCAGGTCCTGTTCGGTTCCGTTGGTCTATGATGTCGCTTCTTTTTGTGCCAGTGCCGAACTATTTTGATCACTATAGGGAGGAACTCGGGAAGTCGGATGTGTGCGTTGAAATTTCTTATCAAGGAGAAGGGAGCGAAACAAATGCTCTGAAAGTACATATAAAATGCTTTTTAAAAAATCTTCTTTTATCAGAGATTTTGTTTATTTATATTTAGAGAGGGGGAAGGGAGGGAGACAGTGAGGCAGAGAAACATTGTTGTGCGGGAGAGAAACAGTTGCCTCTCCCACGCCCCCAACCCTGGGACCTGGCCCACAACCCAGGCACGTGCCCTGATTGGAAAACAAACCAGCGACCTTACGCTTCTGGCTGGCGCTCAACCCACTGAGCCACACCAGCCAGAGCTAAAATGCTTTGTATTAACTTCTTTTTGTTTGCAGAATTGGCTTTAGAAGTAGACTGTTGCATAGGCACATTTGGTGACAGTGGTTGGAGTGGGTGTTGGCCTTCCAGTATGCTGGAACCGTGCCAGGCCCTGTGTTGGGCCCTTGGCATTCTTCGTGTTAGTGAGTTCTCAGACTGCGTTGCAGATCAGTTACCACCGCGAGCGCCCCACTGTGCAGACTGCGGGGGCTGAAGCGGCTCCTGAGCCCACACAGAACTCCGGCCTTTGCACTGCTCAGCTAGCGTATTGTGTGGTTCTTTCTGTTGAAAAGTGACAATGTGGTATATGTTATTCAATCTTAACAGTTTCTAGTAAACTCCGTCTTTTGTTTGATTAGCAGAAAGTATGGGATGTTCTATAAAATACGAAAAAGTAGCAATGTCATTGTTTTTATAAATAGGAAATCTGTGATATACAAATAAGGCCTTCTCATAGATCTCTGAAGGCTTGACTTTTGCTTGTTGGTGTCTTTTGAACCTCTTGGGGCTCGTGGCCCTCAGCCTTTCGCGTCTAGGGGGCTTAGCCCAGATCAGTACTGTGGGTCATCATAGAAGCATAAGGTTTCAGAGTGGAAAGAGCTTCAGAGAGAGTTCAGCTTTCCCTCTTGCCAGGAGGGGACAGAGTCCAGTTGGTTTTGGTGACCAGCCCCAGCGCCTGCCCAGCAGGGTTGTACCACCCCCACCCCCGCCAAGAGATGGCAGAGGCGGCTTAGCCCCGAGTCTCCCTTCTGCCGCAGGAAGTGGAGCTCCCAGAGCTGTGGCCGTCTCGTGCTGCCTGCCTTTGGTTCCTGCGGCTTCTGCAGACTTCCTGGTCTGACTGGTGCTCCCTCGTTGTCTGCAACTTTTCAGAGCGGTCCAGGAAGACAGAGAAGCACTGCGTTTGCATCTTCCAGTGAGTGTAGGGTGTCAAGGCATTCGCCCAAACTATCTAGTTGGCTCTGTCTGCACTGTGAAAGGTTGGCGTTTGGCAGTTTTATAGGTCTTGATTTAAAGGTCTTCACGTGGAAAATAGAAGCCAGGCTGTTTCCGTGTTGGCGTGTGAAGCGGCATGAAACTGAAGGAGACTGTTCTGCTCAAGGGGAGAGTGGGGCCCCGGGTAGCCGGGAGCCCTTGCCTTGATCGCGGTCTGCCTGTGAACTTGCTCACAGCCCATGGGGTCATGCGTGCCCACTGCCTGTGTGCAAAACGAGGCTGCGGATGCGCTTCCCCTCGTCCCTCCCCCGCCCCTGCGTTCCCTTCAGCTCAGTGACTCCAGGAGGTAGAAAAGTCAGTGAGAAAAATAGCTAATTAAAAAAACTTACTCCAAGGGTTCCTTAGCCTTTAGTCTTTAAAATTCAATAATAATGCTGATAATTTATACTGATCATAATTAATAGTAATTACATGATTGATAGTCATTTACACAATGTGCCACGTAACTTGCAGGGCCCAGTACAAAATAAAAAGGACCCCTTGTTCAGAAATTACTAAGAGTTTTATGATGGGGACAGCAAGTCACTAAACCAAGCAGCACTGTGCACTTCTGACTGTGAGCCCTAGGACCTGCACGGGCCACACCCCCTGCCGAGCCCACCCTGGTCATTTCAGTCGTGTCTGTGACTTGCAGGGAACCATNCCTTCAGCTCAGTGACTCCAGGAGGTAGAAAAGTCAGTGAGAAAAATAGCTAATTAAAAAAACTTACTCCAAGGGTTCCTTAGCCTTTAGTCTTTAAAATTCAATAATAATGCTGATAATTTATACTGATCATAATTAATAGTAATTACATGATTGATAGTCATTTACACAATGTGCCACGTAACTTGCAGGGCCCAGTACAAAATAAAAAGGACCCCTTGCTCAGAAATTACTAAGAGTTTTATGATGGGGCCAGCAAGTCACTAAACCAAGCAGCACTGTGCACTTCTGACTGTGAGCCCTAGGACCTGCACGGGCCACACCCCCTGCCGCGCCCACCCTGGTCATTTCAGTCATGTCTGTGACTTGCAGGGAACCATGGTAGGCAGCAGGGTCATGGTGGCAAACAGGACAGACCTGTCCTTGCTGTCACGGAATGTGCCATCAAGTGGTGTAGATAATTATTAAGTAAATAGTCACGATGGCGGGTCTGCTAGTGAAAATCAGACGGGTGCTGAGGAGGGGGCCGGTAAGGCGCCGTGGGCGGAGTGCGAACTCTGAGCCGCGCCTCGACGGGGTCTCAGCCATTAGTTTCTAACTTAGTGCCTGTTTACGTGACGTCTCTTCTCTTTCCCTTCCAGCCATACATAGAAGAGATTTGTGACAGTCTTCGAGGCAACATCTTTAAAAAATTTATGGAAAGGTACGAAACTTTATGTATACATGTAGAATCTCTTTTGTTAAGCTACACTTGACATTGAACGTTATATGGCAGTTTTAGTGTATATATAAAATCCTATACTACGCGGGCGTACCTCCTTAACCAGCAAACGCCGTCCTTCCAATGCGTGTTGGCTCACTCAGGCCCCAAGGCCTTGTTGACCTTGTGCTGGGTGGCAGGCTTTGCGTGAGCCTGTGTCCTCAACATGTCACAGTGTCATTTAGATTTGCATAGCTTAACGGCCCTTCGACCTTTAGTTCTTTAGTTTCGAAATGGCCTAAAATTTAAGTAGGCTGGGAAACCTCCGGATTAAAAGTGTCTCATTGGGACACCTTTGCTAATGCCAATGCAACTCTGTAATTTATCTGACTCCTTTGTTCGGCCTTCAAAGCCACGTCCCCGGAGTGGGACAGGCCTGTGTGCTTGATTCTCATAGAGTCTGAAGGGTGTGGGCACATGCACGCCTGTGACCCACTGTATCACAATACACCTAATACATATGTCCCTTTGCGTCACTCAAGCTATGGAAGAGCGTGCTCACCATCCAAATTCTGGAACCTTGCAGTGACGTCTGTAAAAGCGTCCAGCTCGTCCGCGTGTCAGACACCCCTCGTCGGTGTCAGCATGTGGAGCCCTTGTCTGTGGTGACGCACGTTAAAGCCCAGTCCGCGTTCGCCCTGCCCGTGCTTTCCCCACAGCCCGGCTGCTCGCCCGACAGCGGGCAGGGTGCTTGTGTCTCCTCGTTGGAGCCGCATGCAACCGGTCATAATTGTCCTTTAAGAACAGATGCTGCTTCGTCATAGTTTTCTTCCCTCCACATGTTCAAGTGATTTAGAGAAAAACAAACTTGTGTTGTGGTTCTACTAGAGTTCAAGAGATGATTTTATCCTGGAGCGAGTCAGCGCTCCAATATGCATACAGATGGTCACCCTTTTCTGGGTGGGAGCAGAAACTTGGCCGGAAAGCAGCAGAACCACGGAGGGGACAGGGATGGGGACCAGCTGCTGGCCCGGGGCTGACTCCGTGGTTCCTGGTTCTCAAATGCGACCTTTCCCAAGTCTGGGTCAACCCAGCTTTGTGTGACCCTTGAGGGGCAGGGGAGAGGTGAGGGTGGCGATTTAAATTGGGTAAGAGGTTCGACCTGCCTGGTGACTTTCTCCTCCCAGGTGACCTGGTCACCCTGTCCCAGGAAATACAAGTGAAGCTATTTTATATAGACAGATTATTTTTGAAGTCAGTTTGTTTTGGGGTGCTTTTTATGTTAATACATTCTCAAATTAGTGTTTAAAAAACCCGTCATCAGACCAAGAGTTTGGAGCGTGGGTTTTGAAAAGCACAGACATTCCACGAGTAGAGCCTTGCAGCCTTGCTGTCCTCAGGACAGCCACACTCTGAGGGCCTCCGGGCTCGGCCACAGGGCAGTGCAGTAATAAAGGGGAAGTCTTCAGCAGTAGGGGCTCCTCTCTCCTCCCCCCGCCCTCAGAGGCCCAGCTGGGGCCCAGGGCCCCGGTCCTGACAGGGCGGGTGGAATCTGTGGAGAGGCCTTCCCTTTTCTGGACGAGGCCTGCGGGCCCTGTTCAGGCGGTGGATTCTACTGCCGAGCAGCCCAACGCCAGCCAGCCTTGGAGTCAGAACCACTCACTCTTCCCTCCCTCACCCTCCTCTGGGCCAGCTGGGCACCCCCTGTCCCGGGCTGTTCTCCCTGCCCAGCTGGAGTGTAAGGCTAGCACCACCCCTGCTGCCCGCTGGGAACCCGGTGTGAGAAAAGGGGACAGAGCCCTGGGGTCTCCCAGAGCAGCAGGGCCCGGTGGGGGCGGTATTATAAACGCAGGGCACGCTCAACGCCGTTCCACCTTCTGCTCTCACCACGCTTAAAAGAGCCGTATGAAATCTCGAATGTAGTTTATTTTACCAGCCCCGCAGGGATGGGAGGAGGGTCAAGGAAACGTTTGTTGAAAGTCATTTTAGAGTCAGTGGGAAAAGATACTATGTGATTACAAAGAGTTCTTCCACTTTTGATTCTCGATTTGGTTAGTAGCCCCAGAAACAGTTTAAAGAGCTCCAGGGAGTGCGTGTTAGGTGAGGTCCCTGGGAAACCAGGGCATTCGGGTGCCTTTAGGGCATTTTACTATAATGCCGATAATACTCACAGCTTGTACTTTATAAGAACGTTCATTTAAAAGTAACCAAAATAATGTATTTATTAAATAGGCATTTTTCTTACTTTATGGATGCAAAAGCACTGGTCCGGCAGCTGAGGCAGCGGCCCACCCTGCGGCATGCCTGTGGCGTCCCCGATTCTGGTCCGAGGGCTTCCCCACCCGAGTACTAACCAGGCCCGACCCTGCTTAGCTTCCGAGATCAGACGAGATCGGGCGCGTTCGGGGCGGTGTGGCCGTAGACGGGTCCGAGGGCTCCTGTCCAACACTGCGTGTCTTGGAGAGGCAGTGTGTGTCCGGATCCAGATTCCCTTCCACCCACTCACACTGTGTGTGTGTGGCCTGGGGCAGGCCTTGGCCTTGGCTGTGAGATGGGAATGGGCAGTGCCTGCCATGGAGTTGTAGAGTTGTGTAAGTAGGCCTTCGGAGCCTAGCACATCGGGGGTTTGTTACTCTCACAGTTACCCGTAAACATTCGTGTTTTGTTTATTAAAGCTGCCTTGTCCAGCGCAGTAGCCAGGGGGAGTTGCTCAGCACGTGAAATGCGACTGGTCTGCATTGGTGCGGGCGGGCAGTGCAAGTGCACCGGGCCCCAGGGGCTTCTAGGAAAGCAAGGATGTAGAGTTTCTTGTCAATAACTTTGTATGGGTTACATGGGGAAACGATAATTTTTGAGATTTCGGGGTTAAATCAAATGCGTTATTAACATGTAATTTCACATACGTGGTTTGTGTTGGCCCGTGGAGCAGTGCGGACCAAGACAGACAGACGCCCGAAGCGTGAGGGCAGGTAAAGGAGAACCGTGATGCCGCTCGTTTGACGCTTAAAGCAAAGCCGCCATGAGGCTGCCATGCGAGGTCGTGTTTGAGAAAACCTGCTCTGTCTGAGAAGGGAACCGGGGTGGGGCTCTGGCTCATCTGACGTCGTTCTCGAAGTCCAGTTACTTTGGTATTCGACAGATCCCAGTAATCATCTGTGCTCTTTTTCAGTGACAAGTTCACCAGATTTTGCCAGTGGAAAAACGTAGAGTTAAACATCCACGTGAGTATCATCTTCGCCTTTCTTTCTGTCTTAAAATAAAAACTCCCTCTGGCTTCGCTTCATGAGAAAATACTTGGTTCCGGAGCCAACTCCCCAGGGCGACGCGCCGCCTGAGCAGATGTGCTCACAGCTTCCCGCACGCAAAAGCCGGCCCCGGCCGTAAACAAGTTGCGTTCTTTAGTTCTCTTTTTTCGTGTTCCTATCGGAATGTGTTTATTGATTTAAGAAAGGGTATTTTTAGGCAGCGACTGACCCTTTTAACAGAAGTAGTAGTGCAAATACAAGTCTGCATGACGTGATTCTTGTGTGCCCTTGTCCTTTGCCACGCATGTGAAAGTGCCCTTCCTTTTCCGTGTTAGCAGGTGTGACTGTGTGCTACAAACGATGACATCTTTTTGTAGACCACAGTCTCATATTCTTATGTTTTGAGAACGCTGAAAACAGCCCTTGAACGCTGGCCACTTACTTTCCAGCACGTGCGTCCTTGGCGTTACCTCTCGTTTTAGCGGCAGGAACTCCAGGCCACGGGCCCTCTTTGCTTCGCTTTTACGACACACGTTTGTTTGTGTGGCCTCTCTTGCCTTCTCCCACCTGCTGCCCCCCCTGCCTCCCGCCCCACGTAGGCTTACAGTTGGGAAAAATTAATTAGTTATCCACTGGATGGATTTTTTTTAGCGTTTTTCACTTGAATGGTCCTGTTGGAAGAGGAGTTGGTTTTGCTCATCTGTTTTTTAAATCTCCCCTTTCCATCACATTTCCTGGCGAAAGGCAGTAACACACGGTTTTCGAAAATCCCTTACATTTGCTGTGGATCTTCCTCGTGCCCGTGCCTGGTGTCCTTGTGTCCCGTGTCCTCTCAGTATCCGATGTGATGCTGCTGCCCAGGGTGGCCAGTGGGCCAGCTGCCCGTAACCCGATGCAGGCATGCAGTTTTAGGGGCCCTGGGAGAACCTTCAGGAGCCCGACCCTTAATGGCCAGGGTGTGTAAACAGTAGGCGTTTGCCGTGACCCCGAAGCCCTCTTTACGTGACAGTAGGATTTTCTCTCTGACTTTGCACCGTCTAGAGCTATTAAATCTCCGTATGAGGCAGGGCTTTACTGAGCTACAACGGACAAGAGAAAGTGCGTATGAATAAACCCTCTTTATGTCCTTCGCTCACACGTAGGCTGGTTTCGTGCTCACATGCCCAGCACGAATCCTCGCCCTGCTCTGACGTTATCGATGAAAAGCTCCCATGGCCAGCATCTGTTGGGTTTTCTGATCACACGGCTCCCGGTTAGGAAAGCACAGGTGCCCTCGCCGTGGACTTAGTTTTCTGCCGTGCCAGGTCCTGGAAGTGCCGAGTTTTGCCAAACTTGAGGCTCCAGAGTAGCTGAAGCTGCTTCTCCTTTTGACTAGAAATTTCACAATCACTGATCTTCCAGGGACGTGTCTTGCAACCTGACCGATGAGACTGGAAGAGCAGTCTAGCGTGTCTCCCGCTCTCTTACTTTCCCACGTGCCTCCGTTTTGTCCGTCCCGGGGGTGGGGTGGGGGGGAGGCCCTGGAGAGCCTGGCCGCTGAGCGCAGCTCCTCTGTCCACGTCGGGCGTCAGCGGGGGACAGGCAGGTCCCTGCAGCAGAGCTGCCGTTTCAGTAGCTTGTCTGTTTTGCACGGAAATAAATCTTTCTGACATAGTTTTCACACAGCCGCATGTTTCCGTTTTGCATTGTGAATTCGCAGTTGACCATGAACGATTTCAGCGTACACAGGATCATCGGCCGGGGAGGCTTCGGTGAGGTGTACGGCTGCAGGAAAGCAGACACTGGGAAGATGTAAGTGTCCGGTGCTCACACGGCTTTCTGGGACTAGGAAGAGGATTTTTTTTGCTTGCAGCCGAAGGAAATCCCTGCATAGGTTGTTGGAAGCCCAGGATTTAGCTCTCCAAGTCATGTAGCTCAAAAAGAAGTTGACATTCTCTCCTAAATAATGACCCATCCATGACTTAGCATGTGCAGTCCTGGATGGTGTAACATTCCAGGGGGCGTGGCTTCCACAGATGGGTAGCTGGGTGCCGATGGGGAGGGCAGGTGCCCTGCTACGGGGGTCGAGATCGTGGGGCTCCACCTCCCACCGCAGTTACTTATCTCATGGGGGTGGGTGTGAGGCAGTTCAGTCCCTGTGAGCCGGGCGTGAGGCTCCTATAGAAAGGGCAGGTGGAGCTCTGAAGTGGGACGGGGGATTTCTGCTACTGTAGAAGCAGTTCAAGGGAACATACTTCGGAGGGAAAAAGAGAATGGAAAGGCGTGATGTTAGATGCAGACCTACACGTCTGATGAAGTGACGGGTGTGTCAGAACGGCGGGCAGGTGGCGTGGTCTGTGAGGTTGGTTACAGAATCACTGAGTCGGCGTGAGAAGGAGCAGTTGGGGTCACCTCATCCGGGGCCTGTCTCCCCCTGCTGCCACCCCAGCGTCACCGTCAGGTTGCCCCCCATCCTCTTCCTGTGTCTGTCCTGGTCCCGTGGTTGGCGTGTTTTTTATTAATGTTGGGGCTGGAATTTACCTTCACTGCTTTGTGCCCATTGCTCTTCTTCCCACTTTGGGACGCTGTGCAGGGTGAGCCCAATGCCTGGCACCCAGGTGTCTGAAGCCTGGTGTTGTGCTGGGACAGGTAACACAGGGACCCGGAGTGTGGGCCCTTGGTGTCACACGGCTAGGTCACTCGCACTTCCAAAGTGTCTCTCTCGCTGAGGCCAAGCTTGGGCCTCGTGGAGCCTCTGTATCCTCGTTGGTAAAGTGGAGTTGGATGAAGTGCCTGCTTTGTAAGAATTAAACGTGCTGATACACTGTAAAAAGAGAGTCCGGTAGGAAAACGTCCTTCTCCATCCTGCATTCACCCCAGTGGGCCCTTTGAGCCTACACGATGTGCTTGTCGAGTTCTACATTTCACTAAATTTATTAGTTTCACTTCATCATTGCAGCTTGTTGAGGTATTTAGAATGTTGAGCCTGTTGCATGATGTTGTAGAAGTAAATAGTATCAGTTTGTTTGTGGATACACATTTGTTATTTTACCTGACTCTCAAAAAAGCTGACATATGTAGTAGACTGTCCTTGGGCTTGTCTGATGCTCTTCTCTCCGTTGGACTGGGGTTATGGGCTTTCGGAAGGAAGACCCCGGGGTAAAATGCCATTCTCACCGCCTCATGGCAAAGCTGCCTGTTACCTGAGTGCTGTAGCCCTGATGACGTTGACCTTGATCCCCTGGCTGAGGTCGCGTCTGTCAGACGTTGTACCGTGCAGCCACGCTCCCCCTCCATGCTGTGCTCTTTGGAAGTCACTCTGCCACGGCCGAGGAGGGGGAGAGGGGCTTGGTTTTTCTCCTCTTCACACGTGGGAACTTTTTTTTGCATGGCACTCGGATGCCAGTTTGCTTCTTTTAAACACCACGCTAATCTTCAGAAACTTTCCCCAGGGCGATATGTCTTGTTTCAATCCGTGTGGGTGTGTTCCCAGCGTTGACTTTTCAGTGATGTTCATGTTTCCAGGTATGCAATGAAATGCTTAGACAAGAAGAGGATCAAGATGAAACAAGGAGAGACATTGGCCTTGAACGAAAGGATTATGTTGTCGCTTGTGAGTACAGGAGTAAGTATTGCATTTTGAACAATGCTTTTCTTTCTAATTTCCTTGTTTGCTTGCGTCAGGACAGTGTATTTGAAATGCAGGCATTTTCTGGTGACTGACGGGGCTGGCCAGTCCTCGGGCAGGTTAGGATTTACAGCAGGGAACAGGGGCACTGCGGTAGTGTCCGATTCAGATGTCACCCCTTTAATTTTGGACTTAGGAAAGGACCGTACCCATCACTGGGAGCACCCATGCCTTCTCCCTTTAGTGCTTAGTTATGATTGACTTCTTTGCGAAAGACGGTTGGAGAGAAGCCAGAAAAATAATCACAACAACAAGAACAGCGACTATAGTTAACTGACCGCGTGACTGAGAAGGACTAACCCGGAGAGAAGAAGTAAGAGAGTGTCGCTGGTGCCCTTCACACACACACACACACACACACACACACACACACACACAGGAAGTGCCTGGGCTTGGCCAACTCTGAATTGTCCCCGTGGGGTCGTCCCAGGCAGTGTTTCCTGTGGAGGGGACTTGACTTCTCAGCACTCACCACCTTGCACCTGCTGTGGTCTTTGGTCATTTCCGTTTCCGGGGCTGTGTGCCTGCCTGTTGGGCGCATGATTTGTATGTCTAGCCAGTATGTTTAGCTCAGCCGTGTGAAAAGGTGCTTTGACCCTGTGTCTTTACTTGCAAAATAGTGGCCCATTCCGATTTTTTTCTGGGAGTGGTATCACCCAGGATGAAGCCTTGGCTCTGCTCCATTTGGCCAGATGTGTATAAAGGCACCCCCAGAAACGCTCCCTGCCCCAGAGACCTGGTGTGCCGTTGCTGCCTGTGGGCCAGTGTTCTTGGAGGCTGGGGGATGGGGGTTGGGAGGGAAGGGAGGCAGCGAGCCTGGAATGGCCAGACCTGTGCTGTGCAGTTCACATGTGGATTTGCACGTGGAGGCTTATGCACAGTGAGACGCATGGGGGCCTCCACCTACCATGACTGGATTCTAAATAAGGTCCTCTTTACCCAGAGGGTTTCAAAGGACCAAATTTTAATGGCGAATCAAAGAATCTCTCTCGTCTAATAGGCAAGGAACTGGAGATTAACCCAGGAGGTTAATTTCCTTACCCAAAGTCCCTGGCTTCCCGGCACACTCCCAGGGTTCCTTTCTCACCATCCCTTCACAGGCCCCGTGTTTTTCATTTGTCACCAGTGTTGATTGCATTGTGCTCAGTGTTATTCTAGCATTACCTTTAATGGTTCTGGAAGGGCTGTCTGCTGTTGAAGCCAAAGAATGTCGTAATTTAGCAGGACTCTAACGAGTGGAGATGTCACAGCTAGAAATCCTTCCTGGTTATGTGCCTCGACCGCCCAGTGTGTGGGCGCTGAGCACTTCAGATAAGAGTCACTGGCCCGTGTGCACGACCGCGTTCTCCGCTAATTGGAATGGAAGCCGAGCAGCCTGCCCCCTGCAGTGGCCACGATGGGAGCGGCATCGGTGTCCGACTTTGGCTGGAAGTGTCTCTTCAGTTTCACACGGGATGTGTCTCACTGCAGAGTGTCTGTGATTAGGGAGTGTTCATTGTTAATGAGTTTTCCCAAAGCCTNCTGCCCCAGAGACCTGGTGTGCCGTTGCTGCCTGTGGGCCAGTGTTCTTGGAGGCTGGGGGATGGGGGTTGGGAGGGAAGGGAGGCAGCGAGCCTGGAATGGCCAGACCTGTGCTGTGCAGTTCACATGTGGATTTGCACGTGGAGGCTTATGCACAGTGAGACGCATGGGGGCCTCCACCTACCACGACTGGATTCTAAATAAGGTCCTCTTCACCCAGAGGGTTTCAAAGGACCAAATTTTAATGGCGAATCAAAGAATCTCTCTTGTCTAATAGGCAAGGAACCGGAGATTAACCCAGGAGGTTAATTTCCTTACCCAAAGTCCCTGGCTTCCCGGCACACTCCCAGGGTTCCTTTCTCACCATCCCTTCACAGGCCCCGTGTTTTTCATTTATCACCAGTGTTGATTGCATTGTGCTCAGTGTTATTCTAGCATTAGCTTCAATGGTTCTGGAAGGGCTGTCTGCTGTTGAAGCCAAAGAATGTCGTAATTTAGCAGGACTCTAACGAGTGGAGATGCCACAGCTAGAAATCCTTCCTGGTTATGCGCCTCGACTGCCCAGTGTGTGGGCGCTGAGCACTTCAGATAAGAGTCACTGGCCCGTGTGGACGACCGAGTTCTCCGCTAATTGGAATGGAAGCCGAGCAGCCTGCCCCCTGCCGTGGCCTCGCTGGGAGCGGCACCGGCATCCGACTTTGGCTGGAAGTGTCTCTTCAGTTTCACACGGGATGTGTCTTACTGCAGAGTGTCTGTGATTAGGGAGTGTTCATTGTTAATGAGTTTTCTCAAAGCCTTGGGCAGTCATTCTCAAGAAAGCCCATGGAGCCCTGGCTGGTGTAGCTCAGTGGATTGAGTGAGGGCCTGCGAACCAAGGGATCGAGGTTCGATTCCCAGTCAGGGCACATGTCTGGGTTGCAGGCTAGTTCCCAGCAGAGGATGCACGAGAGGCAACCGTACATTGATGTTTCTCTCCCTCTCTCCTTCCCTTCCCCTCTAAAGATAAATAAATAAAATCTTATAAAAAAAGAAAGAAAGCCCATGGAAAGCAGTTGTTGGTGTTGGCAAAATGTCTGTGCAATTTTTGTGTAGCAATTTTACATGTACTCAGCTAAGGGGGAAATAAATAGAAAGTCGGGGCTTTATTGGGTTATTGCTTTGAACCAATTTAAAGGAGTTGTTTATGTTTTTGTCCAAATATCAAAACTGTTTAGTTTGTCTTTATATATATGTGTGTGTAGTATTTAACCAGAAGAGTTGTAGTAAAGTTATTTGGCGTTGTTTTTGCTGATCAGAGGCCACTGTTTCTAGGTTTTTAGTAAATCTTCAGTTTAAAATGGCCTCCTGAGGTTGAACTTTAAGTCAGCATTTATCAACGTGATGTCCTAGGATACTGGTGTGATTCCGAATTGCAGTCACTTACCACAGGTCTTTCTATGGTTCATTTTTCACGGGAAGGGTGGTTTTCCTTTCGGGGTCCAGCGGAGTGTTGCACTCCCGGGAAGTGCCGCTGCCCGTTTCACCCTGTAATGTGTGTGCAGTAACGAGGGCCGTCGAGTTCCAGAGGCCGAGTAAGTGGGCCCAGGGCTGGGGAGAGCGCAGTGGAGGACCCTGACCACGTGACCGCTCAGTTGTGGGATCGGGTCCCAGAACGAGCCTGTGCTCCCTGCTCTCATTGGGCTGCACGGGGACCGAGGGAGGGCGGTGGTATTCAGATCAGCCCAGAAGAGCGCGGGTGATCGGAACACACGGGCAGGGCTGTGAAAGGTGAGCGCACGGTGCCTGGCAGGCACGTGCCAGAGTGGAGATGTTGTCAGCGAGCGCTCCCGTGAAGTTGCAGGAGGTGCCGGCGCGCGTCTGGTCCGGAGCGTGAGGTGGTGGGGACCAGAGGGAAGGACACAGGGCGGGGGTCAGACGTGGTGGGGTGAGTAGCGCAAGATGAAGCTGGAGAGAGCAAAGCAGGCACCGGTCAGAGCAGACCACACTGTGGAGGGTTTTCTGGGCCAGCACAGAGGATTTCAGAAACCGGAGGGCAGTTGGAAACGGCGTGCGTTGTGGGGGAGGTAACGTAATGAACCGTGTCTGCCTCCCGAGGAGCTCCCTCTGACTGCAAAGTGGAGACGTGTCTTAAACCCTTCACGGTCTGTTTTACCACAGTTGTGTACAGGGTTGCTGCACAATTGAGGCTATTTTGCTTACTACCAATAGGAAATCAAAGACAGTTCTTTGCTGGGGAACTTTATTTAAGGATGTGCCTCTAAAAATTCACTAGTTCTTATTGGCCTTTATCAGTCATCAAGGCAGAACACCTTAACGGTAAGTACCTTCAGAACTGTACCAGCACCATTCATTCAGTTGCTGCCTGTTTGTTCTCGTGGGTCAGGATTCGGTTCTCTGTGTCCCAGAGGCCACGCAGGACTCTGTGTGGCACCTGCTCAGCGCCTGAGAGGGGAGGCGTTGCAGTCAGGGAGTTTAGCCGAGGTTCAGGTTCACACCACTGTAGAAGTCTTGCTTCTAAACGATGTCTCATGTAGAAGAACTCTGGGGAGGGTCAGACGGCGTGGGGTTTGCATGTTGGCCAGCTGCCAACTTTCTCTGTGACTTCAGGCGCGTCATTTCCCCTTTTGGGAGTTTTAGTTTCCTCATTTTTTAAATAAAGAAGTTGAACCAGGTAAATTTTTTAAAGGGCCCTTTCTACTCAGATAGCCTATGATTCTAAATCTATACCATTCATGCCCCTCCTTAATAACCTAATTTCTTAAGTACGCCTGAACCTTTGGATGTGTGCTGAGCGCTGTCCTTAACGAGGCCGTGTACTGTCGTCTTCAGAGACACCCCTGGGCTGAGTCTGCTTGTCCCCTGGGTGAAGCGAGCGCAGTTGCTGCCTCAAGCCAGGAAAGGCCATGGCTTCACTGAGTTCTGGGGCCACCCACTTCTCCGCTCTGTGGCCAATGTGCTCACAGACCAGAGGCAGGAGCCGGTGGGGAACCCCGTGCAGGAAGGAGCACCGTGAGTGAGCCGTGAGTGGGTTCCAAGTGAGACAGCGCCTTCTACCCATGGGTCACGTGGCTTTGAACAAAAAAAAAACATCCTTTTTTTTTTACCAATTTAAAACAAAACAGACTTTGAAGACTCATAGATGGAGAGCAGATGACAGTGTGGGGGAGGTCAGGGGGCGGAGGGGTTGAGCAAGAAAGGAGAAGGCGCTCATGGCCACGGACAATGGTGTGATCGCTGGGGGAAGGGTAGAAGAGACTAAATGATAATGGAAAAAAATTACGATGAAGATTTTTAAAAACCTAGATTTTGAAATTAGGAAACACTAATACTGTCTCAACAGAACTCTAAGGCAAACTAGGTAACCACAAAATGAATTTTGTAATTCATTCTGAAGTAATTTCCTCCAAAAGATGTCTGGAGATGGAGTTCAAGTTCATGCATCTTTAGTGTGTAGGACTCTGTGAACTCTGTGACAGAGGCCCTTAACACAGGCTTGAGCGGTGTGCGTGCTATTTACAGATTATTTCTGTTAAAAAAGTGGGTAGAGCTACTTGGTGCCGTTCTTTATTTGAATCAGTGGTGTGGCCAGTGCCCACTGTGTATGCAGAGTCTGAGCAGACCTGGATGGAGGGTGAGCCTGAGGGATTTCCACAGGGCGGCCTGTGCGCGTGTGTGCCCAGCACTTGGACCCCAAGCAGAAAGTCCCCGGGCTCCAGGAGCCTCGTGCGCAGCCCCGCTCAGCCACGCACCCATGCCCAGACTAACTGCTGCCCGTGCCTCTGACCCCATCATTTAGCGTCACCTGTGTTTGAACTTTATGTAAATGCTCTCTTTTGTGACTGGCTCCTGTCACCCAGCATTCCTGTGGCACCCATCTGTGGCGTCGCCCTCGACCACAGTGCTAAATACAGGGGTCAGCCAGCTATGCATAGCCTGTGGGCCAGATCCCGCTGGTGGCCTTTTTGGTGCAGCCTGTGCACTAAGGACGGCTTTGATGTTCTTTTAAAGGGTTGCAAAGAATGTGTGACAGAGCCTCTAGGGGCCTGCAGAGCCTACGATACCTACTGTCCCGCCCTTTGTAGAAAAAGCCTGCTGCCCCTCATTCTGGTGTTCGCAGTTCAGGGGTCCGTTCCAACATGGTAGGCATTTGGGCTGTTTCCTGGTTTGGGCTATTTTGAGCGGTGCTGTGAGGAGCAGTCCCGTGCAGGCCTCCGGGCGCACACAAGGACCGGTTCCCGTGCGGTGGACAGCCCAGAGTGGGCGCGCCGCTCAGAGTTTGCAGGTGGTGCTCAGCTTTGGTGGGGGCCGGCCACCAGCTGTGGGAGTGGTGTTCCACTGGACACTCGCAGCCGTGTGCAGACTCTCTGCTCACTCCCTGTCATCTCTGCACTTGGCATTGCCGGTCTTTTTAGTCTTGGTGTCTGCGAGTCTGAGTGATTTTAATCACGTTGTGATTTTTTTTTTTCACGTTGTGATTTTTAATTTGTGTTTGCTTGGGGACAACTGAGGTTCGCTTCTGTTCACAGGCTCGTGGGCCATTGCTAGCCTCTTATGTGAAGTGCCTGTTCAATTACTGTTGTTATTGTCCTTTGCCATTTTTCCACTGGGTTGATTGCTTTTCTGCTTTGTTGATTTACAAGACTTCTCTGTACATTCTAAATAAGAGGCCTTATTGCATTTGTGGATTACAGATATTTTCTCCCATTCTGTGACTTGCCTTTTTACTCTCTTCATGGTGCTTTCCGAAGAACAGACATTCTTCATTTTGTTTTGGTCCAGTTATCAATGTTTTATTGTTAGTGCTTTCCTGTGGCCTATTGAGGAGGTATTTACTTATCCTAAGATCATGAAGATACTCTCTCTCTTTTTTAGATTTTATTTATTTATTTTTTAGAGAGGGGAAGGGAAGGAGAAGGAGGGAGAGAAACATCAATGTGTGGTTGCCTCTCATGTGCCCCCTTTTGGGGACCTGGCCCATAACCCAGGCATGTGCCCGGACTGGGAATCGAACCGGTGACCCTATGGTTCACAGGCCTGCGCTCAACCACTGAGCCACACCAGTCAGGGAAGATGCTCTCTTTCGTTTTCTTCTAAAAGCATTATTGTTTTACCTCCCAACGTGTTTCTGCCTGCAGTGGACCTCGGTGTGGTGTGAGGTGGGGGACTGTTCAGTTTCATTGCCCAGAAACCCACACTTGCTGCAGCACCATTGATGGAAGAGCACCTGCCCCCCCGCCCCCCCCCCCCCCGTGCTCTCTTTGTGACTTTGTCACAAATGCATCGGCCATTTGTGTGGGGGGCCGTTTCAGGGTTCTCTGTTCTTTTCCACTGCCTGTTTGTGCGTCCTCTGGTTAACGCCATGCTTTCTGAATTACCGTTGGTGATGACAAGTCTTGTTCCCCGGCACCGTGAGTTTTCCAGCTTGTTTTCTGTCCCCATTACCACATAAATTTCAGAATCAGCTTGTCAATTTTATTTTAATTAAAATTGCACAGAATCTATAGATTAACTTGGGGGAAATGGACATAGTTACAACTAACTGAGTTGTTATTCAGTCTCTGACCCTGGTACCATTCTGCACTTTCCAAAGCGAATTTAAGTTTACTTTTACTCTCAGTGTTTCAGGGCAGTCAGGCAAACAAAGCTTTACCCACCCCCCACCCCCCACAGTACGGCGTTCCACCTTTAGAAATGAAGATCGGAATGGGTATGTGACCTGCCGAAAGCAAATGCAGGCCAACGAAAAGACTACAGGGTAGTGATATTTTTCTGTGGAATCCAAGTCTTTCGAAGTTGCAGCCAGAAGAGTCGTGATTGACTCTGGTGAGCGAGGACCTTTGAGTTCCCCAGCTCCATCCAGTGTCGCTGTGTCTCTGCTTTGATCGTGGAGCCGGCCCCATTTCCCTGTGCCCCCCAGAGTCGCCGCTTGGGGGTCCGTGCTCAGCGCGGGGACAGGGCGGTGGCGTGGCTGCACAGACCCGTCGATGGCGTCCACTGGTCGGGGTGCTTTTCAGGGAAGCCCTCGCCCTCCTCACCCCTTCTTGTGTCTTCTCACCCTAGGATTGCCCTTTCATTGTCTGCATGACCTACGCCTTCCACACTCCGGACAAACTCTGCTTCATCTTGGACCTGATGAACGGTGAGCGAAGCCTGGGAAGCCCTGAGGGGCTGTGCTGTGCTGGTCAGTCTTGGCGGGCAGCCGGGCAGTCGGGGCCTTCAGACCATGAGTTTCTTCCTGAAGATTAAGGAAGCCTTTGATGCTGCGATTTTTTGTTAAAATTCATTTTAGAATGTTGGCCGTGGTTTCCCCCTAGCCCTCCCAGTTCTTCCCCAGGAAGTGGCATTTTCTTGAAAAAATTTTCCTAAAAATTACCATGGAGCTTGATTTTCTGGAATGCAGCTCCGATCACCAATTAGCTCGTCTTCTGACCCCCACCTTTCAGGAAGGAACTATCTCGTAAGAATATAAGTTAAATGTATTTGAAAACCAGCTTCAAGGGATTTTAGTCCCGTTTGCTGTGCCTTTAGCCCAGATCAACTATGCATCGTTCCATTAAATGATGCCCGCAGGATGGCCCTGAGAATGCTGAGGAGGGTCAGTTAGAGAAATAGCGTCTGGTAGCAGAAAGTGACGTTGTGTGTACTGGGAGCATTTTTAGTAACAAGAGCTGAAGTAAAAAGGCATCCAGTTCGACAAGTTAAGTGCCTTTTTTAACTCCATGAGAAGTTTTGCTATGTTTTGAGTGTTTAAGACTGGATCTGTCCAACAACGTGAAGGAATTTCACGGACATACCGATGAACAAAAGAAGCCAAACACAGCAGCGCATGTTCTGCTTCTGTTGCTGTGACTGCAGACCAGGCAGGGCAGGTCCACGGTGAGAGAGGTCCGCGCAGCACTCCCTTTGCCCGATGGGGGCTGGGAGCTCACCTTGATCTGGTAGCACTGGTTGTGCAGGGATGCGTGTGTGAAAGGGGGTACAGCATTTACGAAAGCCGGGGCGTGCAAGTTAGACACACAGTAACTTTCACAGATCGATAGATGCTTTTCCCGTACAGTTTACGGAAACGTTCCCTCCCCGTGCTGGTGGCGTTTTCTGACTGTGTAATGTTAGGTCACTCGATTATTTGCTTTTTCCAACACTTTATTTCAAACACTTAGCAAAGTTGAAAGAACTTTTCTGGGGACACCCAAATAACCCCACCTGAATTTTAGCAGTTAAAATTTGACCGTATTTAGTTACTGTAGTCCAGATAGGGGAGCGTCCTGCGTGTCCGTCAGCAGACGAGTGGATAAGGAAGGTGTGGGGTGAATTTGTACAATTCAGTATTAGCCGTAAAAGAGAATGCAATCTTATCACTTGTGATAACATAGATGGACCTAGAGGGTATGATACTAGCAGAGAAAGACAAATAGCATATGATTTCTTGTATAAGTGGAATCTAAAAAACAAAATAAACAAAACAGAAACTCTCCTCGACAGATGGGAGGGGGGGATAGAGGAAAGGGTGAAAAGGGGCAAGAATTAAGAAGTACAAGTTGTCAGTTACGAAAATACAGGGATGTAACCTACGGCACAGGGAATATAATCAATGCTACTGTAATAACTCTGTGTGGTGTCAGCTGGACACCAGGTTTCCCAAAGTGATCGCTTTGTACACTGTATAAATGTCTAACTCCTATGTTGTACACCTGAAGCTTCTACAATGTGGTGTGTCAACTGTAATTGAAAAGTAAGTTTCAAAAGTTTGACTGTTACTTGCTTTATGAACTATCCACCAATATGACCAGTGTGTTTATTTATCTGTTTGTTTATTATTTGTCCATAGAGCCAGTTGCTAAGACAGCTGCTGGATGACCACATGTGGTCGACTCAGTTACTAGGTGGGATTTGGGGGATCAAAACTGAGCAGTCCCCTGCCCTCCACCCCGCCCGGGGCTGTTTCTGGGACCAGCCTGGGAGCGATGACTTCGTTCCGTGTGGTCCCAGCCAGAGCTGCTTATGAGTCTTCTCTGTGCTTAAGTTTTGTCTTTAATTTTTAAAGCGTTTTGTCTGACTGCAGAAATCAAAGCTAGGCCTATAGCCAAAGCAGACTCTTTTTTACACCCAACTATTTGGGACGGCGGTGATTTGTTGGTTAAATTCTGTGTCTCCGACTCCAGGGGGCGACCTGCACTACCACCTCTCGCAGCACGGGGTGTTTTCGGAGCCGGAGATGCGGTTCTACGCCTCGGAGGTCATCCTGGGGCTGGAGCACATGCACAGCCGCTTTGTGGTGTACAGAGACCTGAAGGTGAGGCGGGGCAGGGCGCGGGGCGCCGTCCCCCGGGTCTGCACCCTCCAGGCAGCCCCGCCGTTCCCTGTCTCCCTGAAGATGTTGTCATCGTGTACTGCCTGCCTCTTCCGGGCTCCAAACTCTGTCCTAGTTGTCCCTGTCGCCTCAGCACCTGCCACCGTGCCTGGTACAGCTCATACCCCCATTCGGGAATTGGAATCCGTTAACTCAGGAAAAGCAGGGTGGGAACCTTTTTGGTGGAGCTCATTTTACAGTCAGTTGTAGTTCAGTTAATGTTCACTAAGCAACTGCTTTGGTCCTGGCCCTGGGTTAGAACTGGGGGTGGGCAGAGATGACAGGCTAAGAACATATGTGTCACGGCACTTGCACTGGTGACCCAGGACAGAGAGCAGCCGAGTCCCAGCTCACTTGGGAGGAGGCGGATTGGCCTGCAGGACTTCCCCGATGGCTTTGTTGTGAGGTCACCCTGAAAACCATGAATAGGTAGATTTTTAGATCCTAGAACTACGTAGCCCCAGGATGCTATGCATGGGCATCTGTTCTTGTTTTATTTAAAATCTCACTGGACTTTGAAAGCAAGTAAATGAAAAAAAAAGTAAATAAAAAATAAAGTAAAAAAGAATGAAATTTCGCCATTTGCACCAACATACATGGCTCCGGAGGGTAGTAAGTGAAGTCAGTCCGAGGGAGAAGAGACAAATACAGTAGAATTTCACTTATGTGTGGCGTCCAAACAAACTAAACAAATGTATAAATAGAAACAGACCTGTAGATAGAGAAGAACAAGCTGATGGTTGCTAACTTGGGGGAGGGGCAGGGGCAGGGGGGTGGTTAAATACATAAACAAACACATTTTGAAAATCTCACTGGAGTTGAAAAAGTAAAGTGAGTCTATTCGGAGTTCCCCCATTCTGGGCTGCGATGCGTGACCGCGATGCACTCCCCTGGGTGTCACAGTCCCGGGGAGTTTGGGGTTCGCTCAGGGCAGCTGCACCACACGCACCCAGCCCTCGGCAGGAAGACAGGGAGAGAGGTAGAAGGAGCCACGGCACGTTGTGGAAGTGAACGTGCGGGTATAGGAAGGTGTCGCTAACAAGGAGAAGAAAACGATAGCCGTGGCCACCTCCCAGTGGGAGGCCAGCACTCGCGGAGCCTCTGTGCGCCTCCCGCCTCAGGTTCCTTCTCCAGGGAACCAATTGCAGGGCTCAGGTTACCTTCTTTCCTCCAGGGAGCGGACGTGTGTTGATTTGCTTTTTATGGTTACCTGCTGAGACTCTAAACTATGTTATTTTCGAGCACGTTATCTTTGTCACGAAGTACTTAATAAATTTTAATGCATTCTTCAAAGTTAAAGAATTATTCCTTTAGTTCTCACATGAGCATAGAGAAGAAAAACATGTTATTTTCATTGAATCAGAAGTAAGTAGACACTGGCTGGCGCACCACTTTTTATTTTCCCGTGTGAGCTTCGCAGAAGAACAAAATGCATGCCGAAGGCCCATAAAGCGCTATTGTAATACATTTTAATTTACATCTGTAACCGGTTTCTAATCATCTCTCTGCTGTAGTTTTGTTTTCTAAGCTATTTAGTAGGCAGTGGTATTATTTAATTTCTATTCCAACTTAAATCTAATCACTCATGATTATTCATGCTCCCTTTTGATAATAGCAGGCCATCATTTTTATTTCAAGCAAAACAATAGTTGATCTCCAGCAGAAAAATATTAAGATGACTGTAATTCGATGTGTATCAGCTTGGTTTTTCACGATTGTGCCGACCGAATCTAATCTTAATGGGCACCCGAGTTGTGGTTGAAATTGCATTTGGTCACGTGGTCGGGCTCTGCGTCTACCACGCACCAACTAACAGAAATGACACTGATCGGGGCTGGCGTGGCACTATCTGATTTCCTAGGTCAGTGCTGGTGCCTCCTCACAAGACTGTGTTCTGTGCTTTGTGGCCTCAGAAGAGGTCCTTGCCGTTCGCAGAAGCCCCGAAGCCGGTGGCCCCCTCTCTGTCGAGAGGCACACCGTCCCGGCTGGAACGCCGTGCAAAGAGCACGCTTTCGAACTCGGCTGAGCTGCGGCCACAGCCCTCCCCTCTTCCCGCCCTGTGTTTCATTTTCTAAGAGGCAGAACCCTTAGCTTCTGCCATCACCTGTCTTCTGCTGAAGTTGACAGGAGAAATACTGCGCGTGCCCTACTCGGTTTTGAGAACCCAAAGCTGGAGTTCGTGTTTAGGAGAAAACCATGATAAAATGATAAGATACCAAGTGCCCATAGTTTTAGAAGTCTCCAAAGGCTCTGTGGCTTTGGGGGGCCTCTCAAAGGTCACCTTCTCTTTCTCTTTAGCCAGCAAATATCCTCTTGGATGAATACGGACACGTTAGGATATCAGACCTCGGTCTGGCCTGTGACTTTTCCAAAAAGAAGCCGCACGCGAGTGTGTAAGTAGCACGTTGACGCCTCTTTGCTTTGTTTCTCTAACGTTTTTGCCTCAGATCCCGACCTGGTTGTGGGTCCCCCCTCCATCCCCCAGTTTTTTCTTGCCATCAGTGATTTCCATCTATGATTGTGGCGGGTCAGGGAGGGGCCCGTAGCCTGTGATGTGGGAGAGAAGGTGAGAGCCGTGCGCTCTGTCTCACTGTCCATGGAGCACGGACAACCCTGGGTAACCTCGGAGAGACCCCGTGGTCTGTGGGAAAGAGGGGCCTCGGCAGCAGGCCCGGATCCCGCTGGCTCTGTGGCCCTGGGTCAGGCATTTTCCATCTTGGGCCTCGGTGTCTTCTGTACAGAAGGTGTCATGATAAACCTCTGGCAGCTGTGATGAGGAGAAATGTGGAAGTCAGTGTGCCAAGTGCAGGGGCAGCTTGTAGAGACCTCTGCAAGGATGGCCGGAGGTCAAGTTTCTCTCTCCATCCGCTTTTTCCTTCCTTTTCAAAATAGCGTTTTCTCTTCTTTTTTTCTGAAGAAAAATTAGGAACACTTTTTAAATTAAAAAGCAAACCAACCATCTACTTGCTATTCAAGCTTTTAATGCAGGCCGTGTTGTTAGATCTGAGAACCATGTCACCTTCCCACATGGCCACGCAGAGGAGCGTCCGCCAGCTCCCGGCCCCTCAGCAGACCCTGAGCTGTGTCCGGCGGGGAGGGTGCTGACACTGTCCTGAGGACCCCCTTGAACCCAGAATCGTTAAAATGACAGCAGTAATTTCCCCAGGCCGTGCGACACAGAATGTTTCTTTTATGTTACAAGTTCGTGTGGGTGGAAGTAGGGACAGGTGTGCAGTTTGTTGGAAAGCAGACAACTTCTGCTGTACTGTTTTCTTTTAAAGTGTATCATTCTTTGAAAACGGCATGTTATTGTCCCTCTCGAGCTGACACTCACCTCTGTGTCACGTGGTCACGAAGAAGCGCCCAGGAGGTGCGTTTCCGGTGCCCGCGTGCAGGGAATAAAGCGTAGACCCTGCTTTCTGTGGCCTGAAAGCGAAATGCTCTGAACTGCAGTGCGTTCTGAGGGCTGCGTTGGATCAGACACGCCTCTGAGAGCTGTAACCGTGTGTTAACAGTGGGCGGCCGCGTTTCTGTAAACAGGCTTCCCTCTTTCTGCAGGATCTGGGATGTGGCGATAGAGGCATTTTAGCCTTTGGACAGCACCCTGCATTTATTAAAGTGCTGGTTGTGGCTGTATGAGCTTCTGCCAGGGGGTTCGTCAGGCATTTTTAAGAGTCCTTGGAATTCGTGATGCCCCAGCTGTTTGGTGTGCTGGTTTCTTCCATTTAGTAAAGCCACAGCTGCACGTGCGTCCAAGGGCTCGTAGGAGCCAATCTCCCAGCGGAATTGACTTTCCAATGCGGGTTATTTCTTTCCCTGCAGAGCCCCCCCGCCCCCCCCCCCCCCCCCCCCCCCCCCCCGCTGTAACTCACATGCCAGCTCAGAAGGTGGGCTGTTGTCAGTGTTGGAGCAGCATCTGTGCGGGGGTGGGGTCGGGGAGATTGGTTTCCACGTTTAAATGATGGTGGTGAGGCCGTTACTTAAAAAGACTGAACACGCAGTGACTTCCTCTGTTTTTAGGTCAGGAAGGCATGCCTCGACTAAGGACGAAGGCTCTTGAGCCAGCAGCTCTGGGTGCAAGTCCTCCTGGCAGTTGTCCCAGCCTCATTTTTCTCCCTTGTAAAGAGGAGAGAACAATTGTGTTTACTTCACCCGACAGTGCTGAGCGTTAAGTCACCTGATTAATGCAGCGAGTATTTAGTCACTCTCGGCCACGTGCGAGGTGCTGGCCGTGCAGCGGGGCCAGGACAGGAAGGATCCCTGCCCCAGAGTTAGCGGCCCAGGGAGCTGTCCAGGCAGGGACCAGTGATGGGTCGGCGGACCAGCAGCCACAGCACTCTCCTTGCCCTTGGGTGGACGTCAGCTGGCTGCTTTCAATGGGTTGTTATTGTCACAGAAGACCCTGTAGGTCGTGCCTCTTGCCCACTTTTTTGTGGTGTGGAAACTGAGGTTCGGGAAAATTAGGAATTTGAACAAGGCCACATCCCTGGCACATTGTGGGGCCAGGATTAAAATCCGATTCTGTCTGACTCCAAGGAAGTAGCTCTGCCTTAGCACATGTGAGCACAGGTCCACAGGCGCGGGTGTCCCCATCCCTTGGGGGTCCCCAGCACTACAGTGCAGCCATCTGTTCATCGTCCCCCTGTTTCCCCCAATCCCATACGGCTCCTCACAAGAACTCTTGACTGGGCAGCAGGCCTTTAGCCGTCTGTGGCTGTCGGGGAGAAGGGACTAATGAGAGTCGGATTTCATCTCCTAGACAGTGGGCCAGTCTTCACGTCTATTTTGCATGGTAATGTATTTATTATTGATTCCTATACTAATGAAGACAGAAGGCATTTCCCCCCTGGGTGTGGGATGACTCAGGTTTGTGCGGGAGCTCCATGGCCCCCGTCCCTGGTTTGCCGTGGAAAGAGCAGTGACAAGACCTCCCGGTGAGCTGTTCACACTGCATCAGGTGGACACATTCTGATAATGCGCATGTCCCCTCTTCTCCCCAGGGGCACCCATGGGTACATGGCCCCCGAGGTGCTGCAGAAGGGGACGGCGTACGACAGCAGTGCCGACTGGTTCTCCCTGGGCTGCATGCTGTTCAAGCTTCTCAGAGGGTGAGTGGGACGCGTCCTTGTCTGGGCCGTCGTGGGCCGTGGGCTTGGGTCACCATCGAGAAGATGCAGGCTTTGTCCGGCCCCAGTGTTACTGTGGGGCACGCAGAGGTCTTCAAGCCAGTCGCTGCTCTGGACGTGGCTCTTTCTGCCTTACGGGGGTCGGGGGGGGGGGGTGTCTTTGTGCCCAGGGTTGCAGATAAGAGCTTACAGTTTGGTATTCCTGATCCATACCCTACTTAAATGTGAAATAAGACCGCTTCAAAATGATTGTTTAATTAAAAATAAAATGAGACTGCTTTGAAATGTTTCCATTGACACAACTTGTTTGAGAATAAATTTGAGAATAAGTATTATTTTAAAATGTGTGTAATTGAAGAATGTTGGATTTTTCCCCCTAGAAATTAATTACTCATGATTGTCTTAGGAGCTATGGGCATTTTGAGGTTACAAAAATGGATGAGGACCCTAACAAAGCCATTTTAAGGTGCACACTCTTTTTTTAAAACACAAAAATGAAATTGTGTAATTTTGCGTGCCTTATTTGGGTTATATCTGAATGAAATTGTGTAATTTTGTGTGCTTAATTTGAGTTATATCTGACCCTTAGTCCTAAAATATCAAAAATGGTGAAGTCTAATAGAAAGATGATGAAATGAAAGCACTCTCAAAGTGTGTTCTCATATCGAACATTTAAAAATTGTTAGTATTTCCATTACTTTTTAAGAATTTTTAGCGAATTTTAATAGAGACCTTCAGTCTTCCCAATGTAGTTTTGGTCATCCTTCACTCACAAAGAGACGAAAAAGCACTTTACGGTAAAAGTTCCTAGTCAAGGTTTTCCCGCTGGTGATTTCCCTCACCAACACGCAAGGCTGGTATTTGCTAAACTTTTTGTTTTCCCACTGGAAAACCTTGCTGAGCACCACTGCACCTTCTCGCTGTGTCCGGCACATCCTGGGAAGAGGGTGGGTCTGACTGCTCACCCCAAAACTGGGCTCCGAGCACCCTTGCTGCTTCCTAGGACTCATAGTCCTGTAGTTGCTCACCCTACTCGCTTGGAAACTGAAATTACATTACTGCCTAGAGAGCCAGGTCTTGTGGGCCCTGGATTGAATTATCTGTGGAGCCTGGACGGCCTGAATTCATGTCATCAGACTAGCTGACCTAATTAGAGAGCTTCTGCGAGGCTAGTCGGAGAAAGCCACTTCCACACGAGACCTCCTTCCAGCCCGGGGAGCTGCGCATGCTGGGCGGAGGCCTGCAGACTCGCCGGGGTCATGGCCTGGGTCTCCTCCGCTGGAGGCGAGGCTGGAGCCACAGAGTCCACGCCTGCGGGAAGTTCAGCGTGACGAGAACCGCGAAGTGGCTCAGCTGCTGAACACATCGATTCACAATCCAAACACTTGCAGTCAGACAATGCGGGGAGGCCTACGGGAGCCCGGTGGTTGGGGCTTTGTGCACACATTTACCGTGTTTCATATTGCCATTCTGTTTATCATAATGTCCATGTGTGTGCATGTACACATGTATATATGCGTTATCTGTGTGTATATGTGCATATATGTATACACATATATGTATATATCAGGGATGATCTGCCATAACTGTTTTTAAAAGATCTGAGGCTTTTGTTGAGTGACCGCTACACGGTCCAGCATTGTGATTGTGGTTAACATAGTGAGTTCGGTCTCGTTTGGCCATAATTCACATTCAGAGTCTGACCTGCAAGGTATCCGTTCCTTTGAGAAGGGCTTAGTGTGGGGCCTGGTTGAACCACAGTCAGTGCGGCCCTTGGCCAACAGGAAGAGGAGCCTTGTTGACAGGAAGACGTCCCGAGGTTGCTCACGAGGATGGGCTTGGACGGACGAGAAGAGAAAGGGCTGGAAATCCTGGCCCGCAGGGGAAGGTTGACGGACCGCCAGCTCTTGGGACACCCATCGTATTGATGGGGCGGAAGCCATGCTGGGGCTGCGCACCTTGAGGGTGGGGACGGATTTCCGGTGGACTCCAGAGCGGCCTTTCAAGCAGTGGATCCACCTGATGAAGACGGGTCCTATGTCACCGAGAGCAGGCTGTCACTCGTCTGGTGGCCATCCTTCTGCTCAGCCTGGCCGGGAAGGAGCCCCTCCTGTGTATACGGGTTGGATTCGGTGGCTCTTCCTCTCCAGGGTTTATAATTGAACAGCTGTCGTCCAGCAGCCGTTTGCCGGAAAGGACATGGCACTGAAACCAAAGAGCGGGGAAATATTTTCTGACTTGATTGACTTACATTGAATTTAGTAAGCGTTTATTGAGTACCTACAATAGGCAAGGCCGGGCTGGATGCCGTGGGGAAAGGCAGGGCGCGGTGGAAGGAAGCCACAGGCAGTCCTTAAGGACCTGGCACAAGAGCAGGTGGATTTACACGCCAGGATTAGGAGCCAGGCGGGCTGTGCCGGTTTACACGGTGGCCGTGCGCGGGAGCCACGCAGACATGGGATGGCCAGTTCTCCCCCGGGAGGGGAGGGCCGACTTCATGCCGATGTACATGACTGGTGTAGGCTTTGGAGAGAGGACGGCAACAGGAAGATGTGGGGTGGGAATGGACCTGCCTTCTATGGGGAGGGCACAGTGGGGACCAGGCTGCCTTTCCCATCGTGACCTGTGAGCAGCAGGTCGCCTCTTTGTCCGGACAGGAGGGTGTGCTGAGAGAGGAGGTGCGGAGGTTGGGCCGAGATTGAGGGGATCCCGGAATCCATGCTGTGGGGCCGCAGCTTTGTTCCTGAGGCCCAGAGACTGCAGGCTCTGAAGCAAAGGAGGCACCTGGTCGAGCTGGTGTGCAGTAAGAGGATCCGGCAGCAGCACAGAGTGTTGGTGGGATGGGGGTGGGGGCGTGGGCAAGAGTTCTGGCAAAGACAGGGCAGAGCTGCATCTGTAACACGGGAGTGGCAGGGCCCGTGTGCCGGGGGGGGGGGGGGGGGGGGNGGGGCGGGGGGGGGGGGGGGGGGGGGGGGGTGCTTGCTCACTAGCTCTGACTCCAGCTCCCTCGCAAGCCTCCCTCTGCCGCATGGAAGGTGTTTTAAATTTAGCACAGGGCATCCCTGTCAGGACACAGCTCTCCTTCTCTGCAAGTGTCGGGACACAGCCCTTTCCTCTGGCATCAGGTGCAGGCGAGGGCGTGGGGCCAGGAGCCAGAGGGGGGTCCTCCGGCCCCGCAGCCGGGAGCCACGCCGCAGGGTTCACAGAAATTCAGAGATGTCACACAGTCCCTTCCACACGTTCAGGAACTCCGTGGGAAGAGCTATGTCGAGCAGGAAGGCCAGAGTTGTGCTAAGATTTGATAATAAACTTTCTTTTCTCTGGACCCATAAGTGTGTTACTGTCTCTGTGTTTTTGCATGAAAGAATGATGCTAGTGTTTTTTTTTTTAACATTCTAGTATCTTATAAATAACAAATCAATACTGTTTGCTCCTGTATTCTACTTGCTTTTCAAATGCAGTAATCTTACCTTTTTTTCCTCGGAAGCAATTCGGGAGAAAAGAGTATTTCCGATCAAAATCAGTCTCAAAGATTAGCCTGTGTTTGCTTGGTACTAATTCTCCTTGTTTTAGATTTTGTTTTTTCCAAATTAGTGTTTTCAAGAGGTGGAAATTACTTTGTATTCCACTGCATGGTAAGAAAGGAAATAAAGTGTGAGAGCGCCCCCTCTTGTACAAAGTGAAAATTAAAATATTGAAGATGATAAATGCTCTGAAGGGTGATAACCTCGTCAAGAGAGGATTCAGTGTGTAACTTAATAATTCGGTAGGGTGGCCTGATCAGTCGCAGGGAGTGGTAGTGCAAAGATGAGTGGAATTTTAGTGTTTTTCTAAATCCCATTGATTTGTGTGTTCAACATCCTAATCCCCTTTATAGAGTTAACTTTAAAATATTTTACATAAAATCTCACCTCAGGTTATATTACATGTGCCTTATAAATAAGTCTATATATAGGATTACTAATTTTGCAGGCATGTTTCATTATAAGATTTAATGTCTCACTATTTAATTTTCAGGTACGTAAGTAAGGCCAAGGTTTTCCAATTTGCATGTTAACTAGTCTCTCGTAATGCTACGATTTCCTTTAAAAACTAGCCTCTCCAGAGTTTTAAAACTATGGGAAGGAGTAAGAATAATTTGTTTCGCAGTGTATGGAGCAGACACTCACTTTATAAAGTAAGATTCATCTTTAGTAATTTCACAAACAGTTCCCATGTGGGACACCCACTCTCTGCTGCCCCTATCTTCACGACTAGCACAGAGGTCATTTCGGGCGTCCCCTTGGCCATCTCTGTGAAGCCCGTGGCATGACGCCTGTCGGTAGGTGAAGAAATTGATCCTAAGGTTTACGTGACTGGCTCACGGCCAAATAAACTGCCAAGTCACACCTCGAACCCAGTTTGACGAATAGGGTTCCAGGTGTGACTTGAACCCTATTCAAGGTCCTATGAATAGGACCGGGTCTCCCGAAGTGAAAAACGAGAGCGCAGCCTCAGAAATCTCCGTGTGTCTCTGTTGTCACCAGAGGAAGGTATGGCCTGCAATGGCTGGTTCCTTCTCGGTCACGTTTTGGTTCGACCGCAGTTCCTTGGGTTGTTTGAGGGACTAATAACCATTTTTCTAAAAGAAATCATATGAAACTTATTATCTCAAATAGGTGAGCACTGTTGTGTCAATAGCTTTTGTCTCATAACTACCTGTTGGCTAGTTATTTCTCTGACGGTATTTCGGATTATCAGCTGGAGTGCTTTGGCCGAAGCGTGCGTTAGTGCCGAGGCGATCGGGCAGTTCTGACGGGCACACACGCCTGGCTCTTCCTGGGCCTGCCGTGTCTGGCCGTCAGCTTGTGGTCTGCGAATGGCAGATCTGAGGGGCTTCTGTGTTTCCGTCGAAAGAAGAGTGACAGAACACAGTCTGTACCCAAAGGTAGTCAGTGGTGGGTGCTGAGTGTCTTTCATTTCTGCAGGCACAGCCCTTTCAGACAACATAAAACCAAGGACAAGCATGAGATAGACCGGATGACGCTCACCGTGGTAAGGGTCTCAAAAACTCCTATTTTTATTCAATTTCGTGTTCCCGTTAGGACCAGTGTAATATTTTGCTCTCTTAAAATACGTAACTGGTCCTGGCTGGTGTAGCTCAGTGGATTGAGCGCGGGCCTGTGAACCAGACGATCACGGTTCGATTCCCAGTCAGGGCACATGCCTGGGTTGCAGGCCAGTTCCCAGCAGGGGCCAGTTCCCAGCAGGGGATGCACGATAAGCAACCATATATTGATGTTTCTCTTCCTCCCTCCTTCCCTTCCCCTCTAAAGACAAATAAATAAAATATTTTAAAAAATACGTAACTGAAGGCACAATCCCTAGAAGAATCTGAAAAAGAGAAAAAATAATAATGGAAGTAGATGCTGAGGCAAAAATCAAGACATGCTAACAGTCAGTAAGAAAAAAGTGCAGAAAATCAAGAACAAGACTGAGGAAATCAAACACTGAGCAGCACCAAGTGGGGAGACCCGATTCTTTCTCCCTCGCCTGCCCCAGCCTGTGCGTTGACTTTGGAAGTGATGAGGAACCCTTTCGTTTCTTAAGAGGAAGTATTAATTTGGGACGCATCCGTCCTTTTTGACGCGATCCTCGTTCCAGAAATGGTCTTCTCGGTCCAGTTGGCGGTGCATGTTTGAAACTCTGTTCTCTTCCCCCAGGACGTAGAGCTCCCAGACACCTTCTCCCCGGAACTGAGGTCCCTTCTGGAGGGCCTGCTGCAGCGGGAAGTCAGTAAGCGGCTTGGCTGTCACGGAGGCGGGTAGGCTGGCGCTTCTGCCTGTCGGCATCTTGGCCTGGGGAGCAAAACAGTCATTTTCAGTGTGTGTCAGAAATCCCTCCCGGTCCGTAAAAGTCTTCCCTTTCAATCCCAGGGGGCGGAAATCGCGGGAGAAATACGGGTATCATTTCATGTGCTTTGTAATTGATGAGTTGAAGGAGTCGTTGACTTGTTAACTCTCAGGATCGATCACGTTGGTGGTGAAGCAAACTCTGACATTACGTGACTCATTTGGTTAGGTTTTAATGATGGTCAGCACCGGCTGGTGACGATTTCGTCTGCGCCTGTGGCAGTGTCACGTTCTGACCAGGTTCTCACGTGTCTTCTTCTCTGCTGTGTAACTACCATCTTACACATGCTTTCTGCCTGTCCCCTACCTGCCCCCCAACCTCCCCCCACAAAAAGGAAAAAAAAACCAGGAATACCTGGAAGCTCATAGAAGACTTAACACAGACCTTTCCTGTGTTTCTCCCCACCCCAGGCTCTCTCTGCATAAGGAACAGCTTTTAACCATATGTTATGTATGTGTGTCCTATGTGTGTGTGTGTATCTTAAAATAGCATATGTGTATGTGTACATATTATATGTATGTTATACAGCTACTTATGTAGCTGCCTATATAATATACGTCTACTATAATAGATGACAGTGTGGCTCCCTCATTACTGTCTACACAGCCTTTCCTTTCTGCCACCTCTCAAAATAATTGAAACATTGTTTTTGGTGCCTCTTATGCCTGACTTGTGTAACTTTGAGTCACAGACTTACCCAGTGGTGCCTTGTTCCGTCAGTTACAAACGGTGTCTCTTAAGTCCCCACTTTATAAAACTAAGGTTTTGCCATTCCTGTCTCTCTTTGTCATCTTCTCTCCTACTGACTTGTTTTTGTCATTGTTAATTTTGGTTTTCCTGTTTGTTTGTTTGTTATGTTTTAAGATTTATTTATTTATTTTTAGACAGAGGGGAAGGGAGGGAGAATGGGAGAGAAACATCAATGTGTGGTGGCCTCTCACGCATCCCCTACTGGGAACTGGCCTGCAGCCCAGGCATGTGCCCTGACTGGGAATCGAACCAACGACCCTTTGGTTTACAGGCCAGGACTCAATCCACTGAGCTACACCAGCCAGGGCAGGGCTTATCATTCTTAATTTTTATTTTTACGTGGTCAACTTGACATTGTTTACTCTGTATTCCGTAATCACTGTCCGTCTTTATGCTTTGCACATCAGCAGGTTTCAAAAGTTGTAAACGAAGAAGTAGTATTTACACTACAAGGCAACCTAAGTGTTCTCATTGCGTAGTTTCTAAGTGTTCTCATTGTGTAGTTTCTAAGTGTTCTCATTGTGTAGTTTCTGCCACGCCTGGTACTGAGCCCTAAGTTCCTTGGTGACGTGCGTGTCTCATGCCCTCCAGGAGGAAAGACACTGCTGCCCCTCCCGAGTGTGGCACATACGGTTCTTTTAGATTTATAATTTGATTCAAAACAAATATTTGATGCTTCATATTTCTATCATTTTATCTATGGTAAGTCTAAGGCATTGCTGTAAATCTCTCTAATGCCTAAATCTCCTTAATTCTCATTTAAATTTGTTCTCATGGTTACAGAAAAATAAATAAATATGTGTATAATCTGTGAAAACTCCCACACTGGGATAGATGTTCCAAATAAATTATCATGTGGGATTGTATTCCTGCCTTTGACATGCAGCCTTTCTAAATACCACAGTGTTCCCGGCCAGAGTGGCTCAGAGGGCTGAGCAGCGTCCAGCAAACCAAAAGGTCACTGGTTCGATTCCCCGTCAGGGCACGTGCCCGGGCTGTGGGCTTATACAAAAGGCAACTGGTGGCCGTTTCTCTCCCTCTCTTTCTCCCTTCCCCACTCTAACATCAAAAGTAAAAATAAAATAAAAAAACAAACCCATCACAGGGTTTCCTGTGTTGCTGTGAAGGAAGTATTTTTTACTTTCTCTCTTAAGGAACTGGAGATAGTTGTTCCCCTGTGTTCCGAATAGTGGGCCGTGTTTGCAGAATATTTCTGAGGCTTCCAGACGCACACTCACCACTGCTATGCCTCTCTCCCCCCAGAGCAGAGGAAGTAAAGGAGCACAGCTTCTTCAAAGGCGTCGACTGGCAACACGTCTACTTACAGAAGGTACTGCCTGTGGGACCCCACCGCCGCCCCCGGCACCGCCATGCTCCTGGGTGTGCTTCCCGGGTCTGTCCCCATGGTCCCCCAGCTGCCCTGCCCCGGCTTCCCGTCCATAGTGTCCTTCTTGCTCTCCTGTCCAGGTGTGGCCAGGTGGTGGACCCCCATGGGGGCCACTAACTGCCGCCTCTCTGTTTCCCAAGTTTAAACATTTTGAAAATACGTTGTGTATAAATTAATAAATGGTGAGATAGAGCCGTTATCTAGCTCATTCAAATGTCTGTATAATTGAGACTTTTTTTAGCTTTAGCTCATCCTTTTGACTTCTTATCTCAGTATGTGACTGTACTTTTCTATTTTTTTAAAGATTTTATTTATTTATTTATCTTTAGAGGGGAAGGAGAGAAGAAGAGAAACGTAAATGTATGGTTGCCTTTCATGCATCCCCTGCTAGGAGTTGGCCTGCAGGGAACCAACCTGCAACCCAGGCATGTGCCCTGACTGGGAATCGAACCACGATTCTCTGGTTTGCAGGCCTGTGCTCAATCCACTGAGCTACACCAGCCAGGGCTATACTTTTCTATTTTTTGATGTAAAAATGTACAGGGACCTTTGTTGTAAATTTATACACACTTTCTAGCCCAGTACCACACAATGTAAGAACTCACATGATAGCACATCAGCATGGTTCCCATTCCCTATTTTAAGATAGTTCTATATTCTCCTTGACAAGGAAAACACCCCAAGCTAAAGGTGGGTTTTTTAAATGTTGATTTTCAGCTTTGGGCTTGTTTTTGCATGAACTGAGACTGTGGAGGAGTAGTGGTCCATTAGTCTGTTTTTATATGAACTGAGACCGTGGAGGAGTAGTGGTCCATTAGTCCTGCCTGATCAGAGCGAGAGGCCAGGCTTTGGTTCGGTCAGCGTCAGCCTCGGGGCCTGGGTGGGTGTCACATGCGCTGTCTGCCCTGCTGAACTTGAAGGCCCTGGCCAGTGAACCTGGTCCCGCATCACCTGGCAAAAGGTGCATCCTTAAAGTTGAGCTGGGAGGGTGTGCGGTCTTGAGCTTCTATTACACTTATTAATTTTTCAAGACTTTGGACGTGAGTCTTTTTTTTTTCTTAAATTTGTCTAAAATCTGAGGTCTTTGGGACCACTGAGTGTAGCAGCTCACCTGTGGAGCAGGTAGCGTGCTTTGCGTGGGCCTCACCGCGGTGCTGCTGAGGGAAGCGTGCTGGATCTCCCGCTGCCTTCTCTGCCTGCAGCGGGGGGTGGGGTCTGGGGTCACCTGGTAACCGAACCTCATTTCTCTGGGCCTCCCAGTACCCTCCACCCTTGATTCCTCCCCGGGGAGAAGTCAACGCTGCCGACGCCTTTGACATTGGCTCCTTTGATGAAGAGGACACCAAGGGCATCAAGGTACACATATGATGTTTGCTTTCAGTTGTCTCAGAGGGAGGGGGATTTATCTTTCAGTAGAAATCAGGCTGTGGTTGTTTGAGGATTGGCCCGTTTGTGGGCTGTAACTTACAAATGAACATTGAACGTTTGAAGAATGTAGAGGTCAAGGACTTAAATTAGTTAGAAACTCAGGAAGCTTTTGGGGAGGCTAATAACATTATGTTTGATAAACTGCACCGTGGTCAGGTTTTTACCGATTTGCCTATATTTGTGGTTGAGGAACTCGAATGTGTAGGAAGCAGGAGAGAACCAGACGTGGGCAGCAAGCACACACCTTCTCGTGCCCGAGACCCAGCCATGCCGCTTCTTCCGAGTGTTGCTCCCTCTGCGTCAGGACGAAGGGCGCAGACTGCGTGAATCACGTTGCATTTGGCAATCTAAAGTGAAATAATCACTTTTTAAAAATATTACCCTCTGCATTTTTCAAACTTTTGTTCATATTATTATTATTTCCCCAAGTAGACAAGTTCTAATTAGAAACCATGAGTCATGAGAGAACGTCGCCCCCCATGGGCTGCAAAGTCATCGTGTCTCACTGCAGGTCGCGCTCTCTGTCCCACTTTCACTGCTGCCCCCGGCTCCCTCCACGCCCTCCTGGGGCTCCTGGTCTCCCCTCAGCTGCCTGCATTAATAGCCTTGTTATCTAAGCCCCCCAATTTTTCAATTTTTCCTACCAAGTAGCCCCACCTCCAGGAGGCTGCAGTGCTGTTAACACTCACAAACACACCAGCAAGGTGCGGGTAACAGACTGACAAGCAGAACACCAGGGCCTCGCAGGGGCTGTGACTAGTGATGCACAGACCGGAGCCAAGCAGAGCATCGGTGCAGATGGGGTGGGCACATGCTGGAGGAGACTGGGAGGGTGCTGGGAAGGCGAGCAGCCAGTGAGAAGCAGCCAGTGAGAGCAGCAGGAGGAGGCTGAGTGCTGCGGGAACCCAGGTGGGGGTGGCAGTCGGGGCCGAGAGAGGAGGAACTGAGTCGTAAAGGCAAGTGGGGTGTTTGTAGAACCAGCTTCCCAAGAGTGGGGTGTTGGGGGAGGAGAGGTGTTGAGAAGGTCAAGGCCACCTCTGTGGTCTGGAGTAGTGGCTCCTGTGGGGGACAGCTGTGTGATGGGGACCTGACATGGGTACCACTAAGGCATCCTTTGTGTCATGGAGGAGCAGCGCCAGTCGGGGTGTAGGTGCCAGCCCACAGCAGGGCTTTGGGGAACCACCCACTTACAAAGTTATCCAAAAGGCCTGCTACTGTCGTGGCAGAATTGTACCATCAGACACACTACCTTCCATCAATAAAATGACTCTCACAGTGGGGGTGGGGAGGCACGCACATTGTGAGGTTAACAAGAGCTTCTCGTCCTGGAAAGTTCGTAAACCATGACCTGGGCTTTGCAGCCAGACAGACTGGGCTGAGTCCGCACTCATTAGCCGAGCGAACGGGGGCCGTTTCGGTAGCCTTGTGCGCCTCCCTTTTTGTCCCTGGAAAGCGACCGCTTTTGTTGCCAAGGGTCTCTGAGCATAAACGGCGTAGCCTGTCGAAGCCTCCCGGCACATTAAAGTGCTCACACCAGGCGCTGCTGTCACCACAGTTTGGTGCTTGGCAGCCGGAAGTGGTGTGCAGCTGGGCCGCAGCGGGGACCCAGGCGTGGGCTCTGGAGAGCCTGGTCCGCAGGGGGCTGCATTCGAAGAAACTATCTCCTCTTTATCCTTAGAAAGCATCCCAGATGGTAGATATTTTTTTATAGAAGCTCACAAATAAAGAGAGATGTTCTTCCTTGTTTTAGTCATTTTTAGCAGCACAGGGCGGGTCACACAGATCAGGGCTCTCTGAATAGCGGCAGGTGGCGTGGGCTCGTACATATGGCAGGGCTGGCCATTTCAGAGCAGCTGCTTTGGGAAGGAGTGTTTTCACTTCTGCCCACTCTCCAGAGTCTGTCCCAGTGTCCCTGAGCCCAAGGTGCTCTTCCGGCCTTGGGGTTCTGACAGCCCAACACACACACACACACTCACACACACACAGGTACACACCTCGAGTGTTCCCTCTCAGGACAGCTGAGCCTTTCAGCTCAGGGCTGGGTCTGGACATCCGGAGAAACCTGAGAGTAAAGCTCTTTGAATCCAAGTGCCCCCGAAATCAGCACGTGATTGCAGCGGGCTGGGGAGAGCAGGTGGGGGCACCCCGGGTCGGGCCCTGGGCGCCGTTCTCCCCTTGTGGCGCCGATCGGCCCCAGGCTGTGGGCAGTGCCGCACCCTTGCTCAAGCCGTCTTCTCCTTCTGTGAGTAACTCACCTGTTGCAGTACCGGTCCAGCGTAGCTGTTCCTCGGCCGTGCTGGGCTCTGTCCCTGTAAGCCCGGTGGTAAGGTGAAGGTGCTGTCAGTGGAAGACGCACTAGATACACCCAGCCTGCGGCGCGTCATAGCTTGGCCCAGCGTCATAGAGAGTCTTCCTGCACACCCCTCGCTCTGCAACGGACCAAAAGTCAAAATGTGAAGCAGGCTCCTACTGAATGCGCATCACTTTCACATCCTCGTAAAGTCGAAAGTTCATTAGGTCTGACCACTTAGGTCGGAGACTGTACTCACCTCTCTGGCAGAGGAGTGAAGAGTTCAAGTTCACAGCAGGACTTGTGCTTTGGAGGGACACGTGCTGGTTTCTCTCAGGGGCTCACCAGTCCTTCTGTCACAACGCTGTGGCCCCGACGCCCGGAGCCATTTTCTTCACTCGCATCAGGGCGCAGCCTCACTGGGGGGTGGGGGGATGAGGCGGTCTGAGTCAGCGTTTGGAGGAGAAACGGTCACTCGGTGCAATTTTTACTGCAGCTCCTCGGGGAGGCTGCTGTGCTTTGCTGTGTATAATGTGCACTTGTTCGCCCAGATATTTGAGGGACAAACAAAGATGCTCATTATAGTGACCCCGTGTGTAGTGCGCACCCGTGGTTTTCTGTGTGCATCATCACACAGCAAAATACGAAGTTGCCCAAACTTGCCACACGCACCTTGAGCTTTCTGCTCAGACGTTTGACGATGTTGTTGAACTCAGACCAGCTGGGAGGTTCATGGAATGAAAGGTAGATTCAGCCCCCTTAGGTTCTGTTTTCCTCACTTTTCACAGTAATTGAAGGTGGTTAGAAAAGTCTTCCCGCTTTTCCCCTTTCATTGTTTCTAAAAACTGTAGGAGTCTCTTTCCAGTACAAAATGTACGTGCCATAAGCGATACTTTGTTTTGTCGTCAAAACCTTGTAGTCCTTCAGCTAAAACCCTATGTGTGCGAGCTTTCGACAGCAAACTGTAATGAAGGTCGTTAAGGAAATCGGTGGATCTAGCTGACCCGGGGGGAGGGAGGGTGCAGTCACTCACCCATCACGGCCATTCGTGGGTCCTGGCGGCTTGGCTGTCATGAGCAGACTTGTCACGATTAATCACATGTTCTGAGCAATTACATGCCACGGTCGTGTTTGGTTCCTGCATCCGGCTAGGGGACTTCTGGCTCTCTTGCCTCTGTAAGTGTGGTAACTCACACACGCCTCGATGTCTTCCATCACGCAGCTCCTGGACTGCGACCAGGAGCTCTACAAGAACTTCCCGCTGGTGATCTCGGAGCGCTGGCAGCAGGAGGTGGTGGAGACCATTTACGAAGCTGTGAACGCGGATACAGATAAGATCGAGGCCAGGAAGAGGGCTAAAAATAAGCAACTCGGCCACGAAGAAGGTAAAACAGCTAACGTCTCTCGAGATGCTCCTAAGGCAATGGATTTTCAAAATGTCTTGTGAAGCTGAGAAGGTATTTGGGTTACAGAACGCTGTCCGGTGGAGAGGGGAAATGTCACGAGCTGTTTTAGTTCTGTCTGTCTTGGAAGGATTCGGTATAATGTTTCAAAGGCCGCAGTCAACATATAAGTGAAAATGCGTGGAGACGGTCAGCAGTGTTGTTAGCGTGTCCCCCCCGGAGCACTGGGGGCTCCTTGGGAGGTTGTCCCCGAAGGGTGAGTGTGGCAGGGACAGGGACAGGGCCAGCGTCCGGGGCGTGGGGCCCGTGCACCCGCTCTGCCGCAGGCTCTGCCGCCACCGCCTTGCCATGCGTCATCATTTTGGAACAAGAGGCCCGCATTTTCATTTTTTGCGTGGCCCTGCAAAACATGTGGCCGGGTCCTGGTGAGAGACTTAGCGTTGCTTGTTACTTGTGAAGAGATACACATGTGTTAACACTCATATTGCAAACAGCATTAAGAAATGCCAACTCCTATTTGTATTCACAATAGTCGAGTACCCTATTATGATTTTCAAAGTAGAACACGTAACATCAAATATAAAATGGATCATTGATTCTTGACTCCCTAAATATTGTCTCGTTGATTTTTCTAAGATTTCATGGCTTTTGGATGTTTAACTAGATTGTGTTGTGATTGATGGTTATGGCAAGATACCTTTTTGTTTTGCCTCGTAGCAAAGACCTCTTGGGGTTCGCTTTGTGTCACAGGATGACCCAGAACAGTTTCACATTGTGGTGACTGTGGTGGGGGCGTGGGAGCATCCAAGTGAGGCCTCACGCGTCTTGCCCAGCATTTCCCAGTAGCATTTGTCACCTGCTGAGAGACGTACCCTTGGTCCTCACTGAGTCGCCCCTTGCACACAAGCCCCCAAGTGCACCGGGGGGCCAATCCAGCCCTTCACCTGTGCCCACCTCCCTTCTCCAGGAAAAGGGGCTTCACCTCTAAGCTCTTCTGTAGAGACAAGGACTGTTGAGGTCACCCTGGACGGCGTTCGCTGTTGCAGATTTCACCCAGAACTGATGACGTTCTGTCAACAGTCCTCTGCCCAGGGAGAGCTGCGGTGGCACCAGACTCTAGACAAAGGAGACAAAAAAGTGGACCTTCAATGACCTGCTGAAGTGTTTCCTTTTAATTAAAGCTATAATTAGAATGCCTAACAAATTAATGAGTTTATCTTCATGTGTAAGGAATTAATGTGGGCACAACCAGGTCTCGGATGAAGATCTCAGGAGTCACCTTCACAGAACAAAGTAGTCTCGGCTTAGATCTCTGAAGTAAAGGTGCACAACTTAGACTTCAAATACACTTTACCAGTGCAGACACTTTTCCGTTGAGATGACGTGTCAGGATCGCGTGGCGTCTCCGCTGTCCCTCCCCAGTCCGCCCTCCCGGGGTTCTTTGTCCGCCTGCTCGCATCCCCGGGACACAGTGTGGGCGTGGCCTGCATGCCTGTCGCCTGCATGTCCATCTCCCTCCAGAGTGGAAGCTCCCTGAGGGCGAGCAGCCTCGTCTCTTGCTCACGGCTGAGTCCACAGGGGCTGGAGCGCGCTCAGCACTTCGCTGCTCACGTGCTAAGGCAGAGCAAACCACTTGACCTGACCCTTTTTTTCTTGAGAGACAATACTTCACTATAAAAAGGACTCAACGTGAGTGTACATTAGCTCGGTCTCTGTCCCTAGCCGTCTGTTTGAGAGATAAATACAACCTTAAGTCAAGGAACGGACAGTTTTGAACCTTGTGTTACTTTGGCCTCGTTGGGCATGAAAAGTCCCACACCACTATTATTTAGGGAAAAAAGGTAGATTAAAGGGAGGCCACAGCCCCACGTAGAGGCAAAGGTTCTTGGGGCATCGCGTGAATCCAATGACGCCCTATTCTTCAGTGGTCATTAGCTACGTGCACTGAAAAAGTAGTTTCAGAGCAGACTTTTGCCTGCTCAGAGCAGTAAGTGGCCATTGTGAGTCGATCAGAAAATTGAGAGGCGACTCCTTGAAGTCAGAGCGAGAGCTGAAGACACCTGTTATTTTAAATTCCTAGTTCCCATGTGTGCAGAGACTGAAATAATGATTTCCGCAACCCATGCCCAACCAAGGCCAACGAACAAATTCACAGGCACAGACAACAGTACGATGGTTCCCAGAGGGAAAGGGGGCCGCGGGAGGCGTAGTAAAGGGCAGAGCGGGTCAAACGGATGGTGACGGAAAGAAATCGGACTTTGGGTGATAAGCACACAGTGCAATACATGGAAGGTGCTTTGTAGAATTCTGCACTGGAAACGTGTGATGTTACCAACCAGTGTGACCCCAGTAAATTTAATTTACACATTTTTGCAAAGAAGAATGGTTTCTGCAATGCGTACTGCTAGAAATTTGACTTTTCCAGAAAGGGTGTAATTTTTTTTTCCTATGACTAATGGCAGACACGGGCTTCAGACCCTGTTTAACTTGTGGATATTTTCCATTCCTCAGATTACGCTCTGGGGAGAGACTGCATCGTGCATGGGTACATGCTGAAGCTGGGGAACCCGTTCCTGACTCAATGGCAGCGCCGGTATTTTTACCTCTTTCCAAACAGGCTTGAATGGAGAGGAGAGGGCGAGTCGCGGGTGAGTCTCCTGCTTATCGCCACGCCCTTACTGCCACTGTATCGATGCCGGATGGTTATTTCGCATTGCTGGCGTGTTCTGAAAAATAGCCTCCAAGCTCTGTGCTTCGGTTTTGACGTGCATGCGTGCGATTTTGCCATTCAGACGGTAACTTTGGGACTTCTGAGTCCAGGGAGGGGTTCTGTGGTGTCTACAGATAGAATGTGTTGTTCAGTGAGGTCCGGAGCAGACGGGTCGGGAGAAGGTTGGGGAGCAGGTGGGTAGATCCACAGAGAGAGAAAATGTCTAGGACTTTGAGTCAAACGGAGGTGTTTAAATCCTTTGCTGGGTGACTCGGGGACTGGGAGGCCATTACACTGACTCCCTGAACCTCAGTTTCCTCATCCGTAAAGTGGGAGTTATAGAAAAGGTAACAGCTGTTATACTCTTTTGCAGATTCACCTTCAGTGAGGTGCTATTTAAAAAAGCCATTTAATATGCTGCAACCTTTGTGGGGTCCAACTCATATTTTAGGAAGGAGGAGCAGGGGCGTAGAGAGGGAAGGTCGGGCGCCCACGACACAGCTGGACGGTCCCATGCAGGGTGATCTGACCAGGACGTGCCTGTGCACTCAGCGTCTCCCCTGCACAGCTGGCCTCCCGTAGCGGGGGACAGGAGACATGAGGGAAGCGGTGCTTGGGCCTCAGGCAGAGTCACCAAACCAAACCTCCTTTGTCCCTGCCTTGTCGGACGCGTGTGGGTGGGTTGTCCACCACAGACCGAGAGGTGCAGCTGCTCTGTACGGTCCTTGTGTGAGCCGATGATGTTCACGAACAAGTGAAAAGCAGTTCTCGGTCCACGCTGTCCCTTCTAGCAGGGCCAGGCAGCATCCATCAGCCGCCTACTGAGTGAGGAGCCCAGGGCTTGTTGCCATGGGGAAATGTCTCTGCTGTTGGTTCCCAACGTTAAAAGCATGGCCGATGTGTTGACTACCCCAGCAGTGCCCATCTGTCCCCCAGCGGTCAGCAGCGTGGGAAGGAGGAAGCCCAGACCCCGTTCAGTTGCCGTGGGCTATAACTCAGGTGCTCAGTGTGTATAGGTCTGTGTGCGCTCAGCACCTGAGTTATGATTCATATACAATTTATTATTATTATTATTACCATTATTATTATTACGTGTAATTCTGGATAATGAGGGCCCTGGGTACACTAGGCACTGCTGTGCACTTTGACCAGAAATTGTCCCACTTTTCAGGATATCTGAAGACTAAATAAAAATCTTCCTTTGCTTAACATCAGATGCAGTAAGTTATTTAGTTCTAACAGAGTTGATGTCCAGTGTTCTGTGTGAGAAGCTACATAACACGCGTGGGTGGGTTGGTAGGTGTCAGTGAGAAAGAAGCAGGCGTGAGCGTGATGATGGTGGTGTCTCCGTGTAGGATTCCTGGAGCGTTTAAACACGTAAGATGGTGAGGTGCTCAGGACACCGTAGCATTCCCCTTAAACACCAGACCTCATGCGACAGTCTGCTAAGGATGTCGCCTGTATTTACTACATCACTCTGATGTCCTCGAAGCAGCGGAGCTGGGGCCCTGGCCTGGCCGAGTATGTTCTGGGCTGCTGTTGAACCGCAGCCTCGCAGCAGGCCCCCCGGCTCCCGTGAGTCCCAGGGAGCACTCCCTGCCCCTCGCTACTCGGCTGGCGGAGTCGAGATGAGCGTGTGGTACGGAAATCTGTGGTTCTCGGCCACTCAGACACCGGCCCATGTGCGGTGAGCAGCTGTGCCGTTGGCCTCACGCAGACGCCCCCTTCTTCGCGGGGGATTTTTTTTGGGCTGTTACTGTTTGAACTCTTACGTGTGCCCGTTGTTGGCCATCTCGCCCCACTTGCAGAACGTCATCAAAGAAAGAAAAATGCCACGTTTTTTTCGTTTACTTTTCCTGAGTTGGCAGTTTTCAGTATTTTGTATTGATTTGAGTTAAGTCTTGAATGATTTGAAGTAATGGGTGCTTTTTATTTTTATGATTAGCAAAATTTGCTGACCATGGAACAGATTCTGTCTGTGGAAGAAACTCAAATTAAAGACAAAAAATGCATTTTGTTGAGGATAAAAGGAGGGAAGCAATTTGTCTTGCAATGTGAGGTGAGTTTTAATTATTTTTTATAGGTGCAATTTAGAACACTATTTATCTCTCCATCTATCGACCTTCAGGAAAGATGGCTGCTTGGTTCTAAAACGTTTTCTTACTCCATGCTTTGTCACTTACAAACTTAGTAAGAAAGCCCTCGGTACAAAGTTTGCAACAAATTAAATTATTTTAAGAGAAACAAATGTGAGCACATGGGAGGAGGACCTATACGATTAATTTGATTACCCTGTCTGGAAACTCTGCCCAGTTATTATTAATAAGGGCCTAGAATTTTATTTGTTACATAATTTTCCAGATCTCTCAGCATGTTTGCATTACAGGCTGGTCTATTTAAATAAACCAAAGATACCAAAGTGACCTGTCGTAGATGCAAAAATGTGTGTCATGACCTCATTACTACCTGTGAAGGTCTGTTAAATTTGTCAGAACCCCTCAGCTACAATTGTTCCGACTTGAGTTGTTTTGGAAACCAGAGAACGTGGGTAATCTCTGAACCGACGGAGGCGGTGGTCTCGGTGGGGTTGTGCGAGCGAGGACCATCTGCTGGGTGTGGATGCCGTTCCCTTCTCCACAGGGACCCCCAGCTGGTACACCGCCGAGGGGAGAGGAGTCCAGTGCGCTTTCATGGGGGGGCCCCCGAGGCCACTGGTCCCTACCAGCAGCGTCCACGTGTCTTGGCACAATGCGGGGTACTGTCACGACCTCTCTGTGTGTTTCCATTTAGAGCGACCCCGAGTTTGTGCAGTGGAAGAAAGAGCTGACGGAAACGTTCACCGAGGCCCAGCGGGTGTTGCGGCGCGCCCCGAAGTTCCTCAACAAGCCGCGGCTGGGTGTCGTCGAGCTCTCCAAGCCGCCCCTCTGCCACAGGAACAGCGATGGCCTCTGACACCCAGGGCGGGGACCGTCCTGGCCCGGCCGGGGCCTTGCGGAAGTCCACACCGGGTGTCTCCAGCCCTTGAGGTGGAGCCTTTTGGAGAAGGACGAGGAGCAGAGGATGGATCCACTCCTTTCCGGGGTCTCCCGCTGCTGGGGAGACCGTGGACGCCAAGATGCTCCTAATAGGAGTCGCGACCTTTCGCAGGCCGGGGGTTACCTCCCTCCCCCACCTCCATCACATTGTCCACACGAGAAACTACTGAAGAAGAGAGAGTTTTTTCTTTGCTACACACTCGTTTTGGTATCTACGAACCTCGAACTTGAGATGATTCCTGCTTATCACTTGGATTTTTATGTCTGATATCAAACATATCTTCGACTTGCCACGGTGGAACTTAACTGTGTTGGGTAATCGATTGTCCCAGTGTGGCCATGTTTTGCCCGTAAACGGTCACTGCTGGTTTTGTGTGTGTCTGCTGCGGACTGCCGCGGGTGGGGGCTGGCCGGGCGCTTCTTCTGTGCGCCTCAGAACCGACTTCGGGTCCTGGGGCTGGAAGCTGAAGGCGTATCCTGCGCAGGTGGCACTGAGGCCCCCGCAAGTGCGGGTCTGCCTCTGCTGGGGAACCCTCAGTCTGCAGGGAACAGAGGGAGCCCCCCTCAGAGGCTCCAGGGGTCCCTCAGAACCGAGGGCACCCGGCAGTGCATCATCGGAAACGTGTACAGCGATTCTGAAGGAGGGGCAGTTGGGTTTTAAATTCAGGGCAATAATGACTTTCAGAAATCTTTCAGAGTTTGGGGGTGCGTCTGTTGGGTGTCCACTCTCAGGCTGTTGTGCCACATGGTAACTCCGGATCCTCCTGCCTGACCTCAGAAAGCATGTCAGCGACGGATGCGTAAGGGAAGAAGACTGTTTCACCTTTTAGTATAATTTAAAATGAATTTTATCGAAAAAGAATGAATGTGTCAAAATGGGTGAACTGTGTTTGTGGACTTTCGTGTTGTCGTTTATGTGTCATCGGTGACTGACCCTTCACCCCGGGTGGGTGGGGTGGCGACAGGAACCTGGGGGCGTGAAGACTGTCCCCTGGCCCCAGCAGCATGCTCTCCCCGGCAGGTGCCCTGCCCTCCTCCTGCCCAAGTGAATGCTAGCCGAGGAGGACAGGGTGGTCCCAGCGACATCCTCCAGGTTGTCAGATGACAAAGTCGTAACAACGGTGATCTTGAAAGTCCACGTACTCGTCCTGTCCTCAGTGCCGTCCCCTGTACGTTTCCAGGTTAACTGCTAACAACACACGTGACTCGCCCTGCCAGTCGTCCTGTCCTCGGTGTTCTTAGCGGTTCCCCGTCTCCCTGCATTTCTGTGCTGTGTTCCCTGGGAAAGAGAGCACTGTTTGAAGGAAACTCTGTTTTGAGAGTTGGGGAGGTAATTACTGAAAGAGTCTTATTTTTCATGGGAGTTACTTTGGAAAAGAAATTTGGAGGGTCACTGTCTATCTCAACTATTCACTGGAGTTTAAACTAACACACACATTCTGCTGTCAAAAAAAAAAAAAAAGGCCAAAAAGCCCCCTGAGACAGAAGGGCAGCTGTTCATTAAGAGTGAGCGTGTTCCCAGGCGTGCTGCCGCCCCCATCACCGCAGACACATGCCCGACGCACGCAGAGTCGAGGCGTCTCTGAGCCCCTCTGCAGAAGGCCCACCGACCCCCTCAGGGCCTGGGTGTAGCGTCCCGCATTTCCTACCCAGGTCATGAGCTTCACCAGCTCGCTTTTCTTTGGAAGGTACAACTTTTGCTCAGGAGTGGAAGGTAAGGTTAAGCTCTTCTAGAAATTTAGAAATGCTCATTAGAAATGTGAACTGGAAGACTTATCTGAAGTAAGCTTTTACGTTTCCCCAGCTCATACTTGGTGTGCAATGGCGTGGCCGAGAAGGATGTTATATGGGTGGATGGAGGTCACTAACAGTGCTCTCTGCCGGGGTGAGGGGGGCAGCTCGCTCAGGCAGGGCTCTGGGGTGTGGGGCTCTGGATCGGCAGTCCTGCGGAGGCCGGTCTTGTGCCCAAGGCCCTTCTGGTGGGCAAGAGTCCTTGCTGCTGGAGGGAGACACCCCTGGGTGCCTGTGGGCCGGTCAGCACCCAGTGCCAGCATTGCTGAAGTCCGTTGGCATGGAAGTCCGGGTGTACGTGGCTGTTTCGGGGGGTTTTAAGTGTTATTCCCAGATGTTTGACCCTTCCCATGTTTGGACCATTAAAAAAGAAATTCTGCACAGGTTGTCTGGTTATTTTAGAGATGTGTATACGAGTATGTATAAATGGTTGGGGTACTTTAACACTGTCAAAGAAGATGATTGATGTTATTTTTATACAGTGATGTTATAATAAGTATTTAATAGAGGAATCAAAGCAAAGTCTAAAAATAATAGATTGCTTAAGCTGCTATACAATATATATGGAGAGAATTTAAAACTTTCACGAATCTGAGGTTACTTTTTTTAACCCAGAACACACTCTTTGGTGCATTTATCCCTCCCGTCGGTGGGGCTCCTGATGTTTTTCCTTTTTTTTATATGATGTTTAAAGATGATGTTTCAGCAAAACTTCTAGAAATGAGCTGTGATGTCCCTGTGGCCACAGCTGTTCCATCTGACGGGTCACTTCACGGAAGTTGCTGCTTCAGTTCTGTGTCTGAAAAGGAAGGGCCAGAGGCCAAGGCGCCCTGAGCAGGCGACGCTTCTGCTCGGAAAGCCAGCCGTGGAGCCGGGGACGAGGGAACAGACCCAGGAAGACGGCACCGGCCGACGGCGACCCGCTCTAGGCAGGTGTATTTTGATGTGCAGTTTGACACGCACCATAACGTAGTAGGAACCGTTGTTTTAAGGCCCTCGTTGGCCATTTAAAGAAATGTCATTTTCCAATTAACAATATGTTCAACTAGATTAAAAAGGCCAAAGTGTGCTTTTTTTTTCTTAATGATTTTTTACTTCATTCAGAATTATTGTTGGACCAGTTCAAGACATTTGACTTGTCAGTGCAATTGATTTTTCTGACGTTTCAAAATGTTAACCTAGAGAGAGAGAAAAGCAAAATTCTCAAAGTCGGACTTTTTTGGTTGATGTAAGCGTGTAAAAAAAAAACAAACAAACTTGGAAGTGTCTTGGTTTAAGATCATACGTACCTTGTGTGGTTTAATCATACATGATTTTTTTCTTAGTCACATTCAGGGACGTGCTTTGGTGTCATTCAGAGATGCTGGATGAATTAACTGCTCCCTGTCTGGGCGACGGACCTGTTTGTACCCAGAGAGGAGCTGGGTGTCCCTGGAGTCTGTGCCAGGTGGCGGCCGGGGGCAGGTGGACTGGGTGTCACAGAGAGAACAGTGGGAGAAATGGGGAAAACATCATTCCCTTGCCACCATAAAGCACCTTTATAACGGAGAAGTTGACTAGTGGTTATTTTGAAACTTGGTCACTTTATTTTTGAACATGGAGCTGCTGAAGTTACGAAGAGGCCCTTTGCTTTCTCCACGACAACACTCTGTGGAAACTACGTTGCTGCCTCGTGTCATTGAGCATCCTCGGGAAGGCGCAGGGGACCCAGAGCTGAAGCCCCGCCTCGGTGTGTGTGCCTTGCGGCCATAGGGAGAGCCATGGCGTCCGGGTGGCCGTGGGTGCTGGGTGCACTCCCCTGTTGCCCAGTTTCGGACACGGCTGCAGACCAGTTGAAATTGCAGTAAAGCCCTGAGAATAACAGGACTGTGCTTGCTGCTTAAGCCACACCCACTTCTAGAGTGAACTTTGATTGTTTACGTTTTCAAAACTCTTCTTTCTGAAGATCTAACCTGGTAAGGTTGACTTCAGAGGCTGGAATTAACTTAGATTCATCTTAATATGATTTTTTAAAAAATCCAGGCCATATTTTAAAAATTTTTATTGTAGAATTAATGAAAGTTGAACTCTGAAATGATAATCCTTCCTTTTCTCAAGTCAGAATGGGCTTTAGATTTCCTTTGTCCTCAGAGATAAAGAGTAACAGGTTCCCTCTCCGGGTAGCATCCGAAAGCCTGAGGGTACCAAGGACCAGCCGCCTTGCCACCTCGGGGGCCCCACTCCTGACATCCCTGGGTTGGCGCTGATTGGTAAATGCGGTACCCCACATTTTAAATTGCCTTTATTCAAACACACACACACTACAGAAATGGGTTAGCAGTATATGCATTTCATCAAAATATAGGAGAAAACCTGCATTTTGGAATGAAATAATTCATGCTCTTAGATTTAACTCTCCTAGCCTAACAATCTCAAAATCATCTCTGGAAACTGGTAACGATGCTTCCTAATATAAAACGCAAGGGTACAGAGTGGGGAAATACTTCTAGCCGTCTGTTTATATTACAAAGGACTTGAAATTGGATTTGTTTCTCAGCTGGTTGTGTTCCGTGACGTATACATTGTACATGGTCTATAAGCGAAACACTGGCTATTTGTAGTTTTCTTGTTAAATTGAATTTTCCTGTGTTTTAATGAATTAAATAGATCTGGCTCTTTCTGGTTAACATAAAGATTGCTCAACTACGTACATATAAAACGAGAGTTCTGTTTTAGCACTAAAGCACTTTTTGTTATTTATTGACTCCTTCGGTTTGTTTTCATTGGAAACATTCCCTATCATTTCGGCTCCTTTCTATTTCTGTAGTTCGTAATTTAAAGAAATGGCAGTCCTTTCTGTTTTCCCCAAATAACGTCAAAATCCCGCGTGCAGCAAGCGGGACACACGTCTCCCCACCGCCATGAGCTGCTTCTCCCAACAGCTCACCCTCCGGTCTGTGCCTAGAGCAGGGTGCACTCCAGTGGCGTCCGATGGCGAACACGTGGGAGTCTGCTGTCTNTTACAAAGGACTTGAAATTGGATTTGTTTCTCAGCTGGTTGTGTTCCGTGACGTATACATTGTACATGGTCTATAAGCGAAACACTGGCTATTTGTAGTTTTCTTGTTAAATTGAATTTTCCTGTGTTTTAATGAATTAAATAGATCTGGCTCTTTCTGGTTAACATAAAGATTGCTCAACTACGTACATATAAAATGAGAGTTCTGTTTTAGCACTAAAGCATTTTTTGTTATTTATTGACTCCTTCAGTTTGTTTTCATTGGAAACATTCCCTATCATTTCGGCTCCTTTCTATTTCTGTAGTTCGTAATTTAAAGAAATGGCAGTCCTTTCTGTTTTCCCCAAATAACATCAAAATCCCGCGTGCAGCAAGCGGGACACACGTCTCCCCACCGCCATGAGCTGCTTCTCCCAACAGCTCACCCTCCGGTCTGTGCCGAGAGCAGGGTGCACTCCAGTGGCGTTCGATGGCGAACGCGTGGGAGTCTGCTGTCTTCCACCTCTTCCAAAAGCCTCCAATGCAGTGCTGTCAGCTGGCTGCCGACAGGAGAATTTCAGTAAAGCCTGCCTTTGCCGTCCCTCCCGGTGATGTAGGTTTGGTTGTAAAGCCCTGGCCTTGTGTATGAGACCCAGTGAGCACGCGGGTCAAGGTCCCTTCAGGGTCAACCTTCAGGAGCTGAGGTTGGGCTGCAGAGCATCCTTCATGTCTTACTGTGCTCGTGCCAAGTCGCTGACATCAGTCTCGCCATCGCTTCGCGATCCGATGGTTCCCGTGATACAGCAGGTACTTCCCAGAAGGTTCCCCAGGGACTCCCTGTTCTTTACAAGTCAGCTGTGTTTGAAAACACCGCTTCCCGAAGCGGCCTGTTTGAATGGGACTTTCTTCTCGCTGTTTCAAGATGATTCAAAAATACGGGGTCACAAAGGCAAAAGCCTCTGTGTCCAATTAAACCTTGGTGAGAGCTCCTTTCGCGGGGACTGTTAAGAATGGACGTGAGGCAGAAAGATCTGGACGGTGAGAGGCGGTCCCTCCTCCTGGGCTGACCTTTCTCCCTGCCTGTCTGCCTCTCAGCAGAGCCACCCGTGTAGTAACACATTTGCTGTCTTCTTGGCACAGTGCGAATCCCTTAGAGATAAGTGCGTTTTCTGCCGCGCAGTGCTATGTGAGGTGAAGCCAGCACGCTAGGTGTTGTCGATCCAGATGTTGTACCTACAAACTTCCTTGTTTCACTCCTGTCACACTGGTTGTGCCAGTGGAAGTGCGTGTCCCGGCGTCCTCACCAGGGCACGTGTGAAGTAGGGGCCTGCTGAGAGGCTGCCGTGTGTCCACGGTCACCCGCCCTGCGCCTGGTGTGTCACCCGCTGTAGTACCGTCTTTTACAGTCATTTCGGAGCAGCTGTGCTGGTGTCTCTGCTGATAAACTGCGTGTATGAATCTCAATAAAAAGGATCTGGACAAAGATGCCCCCTTTGTCTGCCTGCCTCCCCCTGCCCCCAGATTCACAACTGCGTTTATGGGGTTGTGAGACAAGAGCGGGTGACTCGCTTTGAAGAATTCTGACTTTGGGGGGAGTTCATGAAGAGGCCGATTTTATAAAGAGGAAGGGGGCAGCCTGCCGACAGACATTTCTGTGGGGTTTGTGCATTGTTGGAGCTCAGCCAGGGCTGTGGCATCAGGGGTTTGGAGACTGACTGCCCATGCCTCCTGCAAGATGCACTGAAGGAAGGAGAGCCATGAGCAAAGCCAGCGGGTCCAGCTTGTTTCCAGTCCATCCAGGGGCTATGCCAGGCTCCCCAGCGTATTTCCAGGGGGATCTTGGGGTTAAGGTCTCTCACCCTCCATCCCTGCTCCCGCAGAGACATACTGAGGACCCCATGGTGCATGTGCCTGTCATGTGGAGGAGGTGTCCCCAGAGCCACAGGGCCTGGGCAGAGCGGTCTGCTTGTGGGTCCACAGGTGGAGGGCAGGGTGGGCACTTCCTGTCCCTGAGCTGGGAGCACCTGAGTGCTGCTAGTCAGGAAAGAAGGAGGTCACTGTGGCGCCCTGTAGCCAGCGAGTTTTCCTGGAAGGTGTTTGTGTTTGCTGATTTGAAAACCACTCAACGCGGTGCAGGCAGCTCCTGGGGCAGAAGCAGCCTGAGGGAGCCCTCGGCCCGATGCGTCACAGAACCGAGGCCACCCCTGAGAGGCACGCACGTCCAGTCTCTCCCCGGTACCTGGACGGAGGGGAGTAGCCCTGGGAACCCAACTCCCAACAAGCTCTCTCGGGTCCTTAGTGTCCTCATCCCCAAGTTGGTAGAGTTGGGTTAGATGCTCTTGCAGGACCATCCCAGCCAAACACACCCCACGTTTCTAAGGGTAACTGTGAGGGTCTTAGGGTGGGCGCCCCTGGAGAGCAAAAAGGAAAGGGTTCCCCTCACCCCGTCGTGTCCCTGGTTACTCTGCGCTGCCTTATGGGTAACTGTCACTCTCCCTTGTAAACCGAACGTCAAAACCCCTTCCTCTCCCCCAGATGTAGTCCCTGTTCTGAATTTTCTTTCATCAGTTGCTTTTCCGAGTTTTCCATTCACTGTTCTCTTGTCCTGCAGGTTTATCATCTGTGTAGGGTGGTATCCCTAAATGACATGTTGCTTCGTTTGTCCATATTGGACTTGACGGAAACGGAATCGTCCTATACGTGGAATTTCGAAGCTTGATCTTCGTTCGCGGAACGTGATGCTCTGACGTTGGTGCATCCATGGGCCCGTCGCTGATCCGTTGGCCTTGCTCTGTGGTTTTCAGAAGCAGGAATGCGCTGCGTTCGTCCATTCTACGTCTGATGGGCTTTTATTTCCTTCGTAGTTTCTGTCTGTTTTCTCAAACAAGGCTACGTTAAACGTCTGTGGACACGTCCCCTGGAGCACTTGTGTAAAGGTTTCCTCAGATGGAAGCCATGGGTCGTAGGGTGTGCACCGCGCTCACATGTTCTAGAAAATACCAAATGGTTTTCAAAAGGGCTGTGGCCGGGCGCACAGTGAAGACCAGTTGTGCCACATGGTCACCCGCCCTTGAAAAGTAGGCTTTCCTTTTTTAAAGATTCTTATTTAGGCCTGGCTGGTGTAGCTCAGTGGATTGAGCGCGGGCCTGCAAACCACACGATCGGGGTTCGATTCCCAGTCAGGCCACATGCCTGGGTTGCAGGCCAGTTCTCGGCAGGGGACTCACAAGAAGCAACCATACATTGATATTTCTCTCCTTCCCTTCCTCTCTAAAGACAAATAAATAAAATCTTTAAAAAATAAAGAAATAAAAATAAAAATTCTTATTGATTGATTTGAGAGAGAGGATGGAGAGAGAGAGAAACATCAATTTGTTGTTCCACTTATTGAAGCATTCATTGGGTTGCTTCTTGTCTGTGCCCTGATGGGGATTGAACCTGCAACCTTGCCATATTAGAACAACGCTGTAACCAACTGAGCTACCCGGCTAGGGCCTGAGGACATTTTCATAGGTTGTTTTAGGGATGATGATGCAGTGGTGACACGGGCCCCAGCAGGCTCACTCCTCCCCTTCTCGTTGCCACTGGGCCTATGACTGGGGTCACGTCACATCGTAGCCCAGATGGGGACGTGCTGTGCCCGGTAGGGAAGGAAAGGAATTACACCCCTTGTTGCTGGTCGAAAGGATTCTTAACAGAAGTAGTGCATCCTGTTCAAATGACTGTGGGCTACAGAGTCCCGACTCCACCCCCACCCCCAGCTGTGTGGACCCACACGCTACACATAACCTGTGGAAGCCCCTACTTTTCACCTTCTAGGCAGGGGAGGAAGCAGTTTTTAGGGCATCCTGTTTGGTGCGGTGTTCAAGACAGTGCCCTCTGGAGCCAGTGCTGCCTGGGTTCAAATCCTGACTCCACTGCACGGGGCGCGTGGGTGAACCTTTCAGTGCCTCAGTTCCCCCATCTGTCAAATGGGCATGGGGAAACCCTGCCTCATAGGGTTGTCAGGGGTAGTCGATGAGGCCACCAAAGGCCTCGGCGTGGAGTCAGATGTCCAATAACTGCCACGTGCTTCTTAGGCACATGTAGGTACATGCACAGCTTGGGGACTGAGAGGCAGCAGGGTTAGTTCATATTATGTCCGTCCAGAATCCAGCAGGAATGGAGGCCGCTCCTTGCTCAACTCAGATGGCGTCCAGTTACCTGCGTGGGGCAGAAGCAGAAGTGTGGGGGGGTGTGGCCCGGCCAGGACAGGAATAACGGGTGAGAATGTGTTTGTGTTGGGAGCTGTCCCCTCCCCTGCTCTGTGCCACCAAATATGTCCATGCTCTCTGACGCCTGGTCAGCGGCCACCCCGGGCTGCCATCTCCCTGCCAGACTTGGAGCTCACCGGCTAATTTTAGAAATGACTCGTCGACTCAGCTGCTGCTATCACATTGGCGCAGAGGGCGGGTGGGGGCAGGGACGGGGAGGAGCAGGCAGGGAAGGGGCCGAGGGTGAGACCGTGTGGAGGGCTGCCCGTGACATTTGTCCTTCACCCCCGCTTTGCCGGCTCGCTGGGGTCTCTGCTCGCTCGGGAGATCTCTTGGGCAGGAGTTGTTCCCGTGACCCGTGGCCTCACGTGGACAAGGTATTGTGAGCCTGGGTTTTACGATGGGCACTTTCGGAGCTGACCTGCAAGTTTTAATTCTCCCGAATGAGTTTGGGGGGCAGTGGCGGCAGGCCTCGGGGCTTTCGGCCTGTCTGAGGCCTTTCTGGGGTGGACAACCTCTGCGGCCTTGTCTGCCCACCCCTCTCTTAGAAAACAAGAGAATTCTGGGGGAAGGGTTTTAGAACAAAGCCCCTGGGTGTGGACTCATTTCGGGATAACCCTTTGTCGGGGACCCAGCTGTTTGCTAATCATTTTTGAAGATGTGTTTAGAGTCCCGAGATAAGCTTCCCTGCGGAATCTTGCCCGGCAGACTCTGGGGTTCCTATTTTCACTGGATGCCAGTGATTTCTACTTGGCTGGTTATCACTTCGTGGTCAGGGAGCCAAACTCTTTGTTCACCTTTGCAACTCTGTGGAAGATAAGCCTTTGCTAGTGAATTTTTTTTTTATTCCAGATGAAGCCGTGCATGGGGGTGGGGGAGGGGAACAGTGGTGGTTCTGGGCCGAATGCTTGCCTTTCGAGTGCTGACTCGATCCCCTGTCCTAGAGGAGGTGTTTTGTCCGGCACCATGGTCACCAGGCGTTTCTTTGAATGGAGACCTTCGCAGGCCTCCACGAGGCTGGCTGCGTGGCTGGTGGGGACAGAGAGGGGCCCTGCTTCACTCGGCGTGGAGCTTCCTCTCCGGAGTCACCGGCACCTCAGCAGCTGCAGGCCTCGGAGCCGATGTGGCTGGTGGCTGGGTGGGAAAAGCCTGATCGCCCCCAAGCTGCCCAGTCTGGCCTTGCCCCGGCAGGGGGCCTGGGTTTCCATCCCATGGGACCCCGGAAACTGGGCTGCTTGCTACCTTAGTTTGGGGCCAGCTGAGACAGAGTCCTGGCTGAGCCAGTGCACCGGCCCCTCGAGGCGGAGGGTCCCACTCGGGCTTCTCGTGCCCGACAGGATGTTGGTTCCCGTGGGGACTATCTTTGCTGTTGGCCTGAGTGGTGGTCGCCTGTATCTGGGTCATTTGTCCAGGGAGGGCTGGGGAGGGCCAGTGTGGTGTAGGCTGTGCCTGAGTTCTAGACGATAACAACAGAAATGGGGGGGAGGAAGGAGGAGGAGGAGCAGGGCTCGCATGCCACCAATTAATAGGTATTTGGGGCCACCTGCACACAGGCCTGGTCACCTTGGGTAGTCTAATTTGGGCTCCACTGTGGCTCCTCTGTGACCTTCGACCAGTGCTTCCCAGTCAGAGCTTCTCTCTCCCCTCCCAGCACCTGAGGGGGTGGGGCCAGACCTTCCCAGAGGTGCCTTCTAGGATTCCACCCTCGGGCAGCGGCTCCCCAGTGTGGGTCCTTGATTACCCCATGCACCAGCCTCACCGGGGCTCTGCTCCACGGCGCACCCCCAGGCTCCTCTGGGAACTACCGCACTGTCGTGGGGGTAGGAGGCCAGCCATCTGCAGACTTCAAGCCTCACCAGTGGTTCCACCGAAGTGGGGGAACTGCCTCCCCTCTGCCGCCAGCTAATTGCAGCCACAGACTCTGCTGCGCAGCACCGGCCCTGTCTAAACCCAACAGGTCGTTACTCAAACAGGGGCAACGTGCACGGTGCTCTATTAGGGTCTGGTTATGGCAAAATTCCCTGGGGAGAAAGAGCAAGCCCGTCTGGTGGCCGTCTGAGATGGGAACGGGAGGCCCTGGAGCTGAAGGGAAGCTTCTCTCGCAGCCCAGAGAACAGAAGCTCTGGCTGGGTTTCCACACACGGCCCCTGCGAGACAGCCCTCAAGTGGGTCCTGCTCCACCCCGCAGATAAACACAACCGTCGGACGGTCCAGTCGAAGCAGGCGGCTAGTGGCTGTGGCATGTGGCATACCCTGAATTTTTTTTTAATTAGTCAACTCTTGTTTTTCAGAGCAGTTTTAGGTTCAGAACACAATGGAGGGCAAGGTACAGAGATTTCCCACAGAGCCCCTGTCCTCACGCATGCATGGCCTCCCCCATTAACCCCACCCCCCAGCGGGCTGGGACGTGTGTTACAGGCGATGGACCTGCATGGGCAGGCCGTCTTCGCCCGAATCCAGGGTTTACCCTGGGGCTCGCTCTCGGTGGTGCGCATTCTGTGGGTGTGGACGCGTGTGGAACGGCACGTATCCCATCCACCGCTGGAGGATCGCACAGGAGAATTCCATCGCCCCACAAACCTCTGTGCTCTGCCCACGCCTCCCAACCGCCCCCCACCCCAGCTCCTGGCCACCCATTACCCTTGTTACTGTCTCCATAGCTTTGCCTTCTCCAGCATGTCACAAAGTTGGGAATCACACAGAATGTAGCCTTTTCAGATGGGCTGCTTTCCCTTCCTGACCTGTCTTTGCTTGCTATCCTGAATGTTCCCACCTCGTGAAGTTGCTTTATTTAAAACATGTAGAAAGGGGGTTTGAGACCAGGCAAAGGAAGGGCTCCTGGGTGCTGGGCTGAGGTCACGGGCAGCCTCATCTGTGAACAGCCGGGGCAGCGGAGGCACAGAGCGGGGGGGAAGCAACTTGTGCAAGGCCGCACTGCCTTGTTATGACGGCATTGGGCTCAGAACAGCCCCTGCCTTCGAGGCTGGCCTTCAGAGAGCTCTGTGGGGCTCCCCGTTTTAGGAATGACCCAATTCCCCCACCCCCAAGACCTTCCGCATTAGCACTCTCCTAGCCTCGAAGGAAAGGATGAGATAGCTTCACGTGAGCGCCTCCCCCTGGCCATGACTCACTCATCTCCGTCATTTTCTTTTTCTGCTCTGCTTCTCGCTGAGCCTCCCCTTGATGACCTTTTAAAGAACTATAGTTTCTGGCAAGGCAGGAAAGAGCCTCAAGAGCCGGCTACGTGGATTTACCAAGCCCGCAGCCAGTACTCACACTCGGAAAGGCAGGAATTGCAAGGTCCGGGCTTCTGAGGGAATTTCTCTCCGACCGACCATAAAAGGCTGGATGCATTTTCAGCTGTACTGGGTGTCAGCTGGGGGCTGAGTTTCATGGAGGCCAACTGGATTAGCTGTTGAATTGGGAGAGAGACGGTTGCCCTGTGGGATCGAGTGTCTCATTCACGCCGGGCACTCATGTGCATTCAGGCCGGAGTTATTAGCCCCAATTTACAGATCACGGAGTGAGAGTTAGAAGCTGTCGCAGCCCAAGGTCATGGAGAGTAAAATGAAACTGGCACCAGACGACGTTATGGGGAGGACGTGGGCTATTCAGTCTAATAAGCAACTTGAACTATGATGATGAATTATGCAACAACAGGAACAGATAACAAAACCTATTCACACCTATTACCTTGTTTAATCCGTGAATAATCGGGGGGTGGGAGGTGAGACAGTTGCAGTTTTATGGAGGACGAAATTGAGAACCAGAGAGGTTTATGGCTTGCCCACGGGCACAGCTGCTAAATGGGCCAAGGGATTTCGTCTTGTCTTGTTCTTTGGTCGGAGTGGGTCAGCTCATTTTCTTAGTTCTTTCTATTATTGGTCTCTCCCATTTATTGTTCAGAGCGCCCCTGTCCCCTGTCTTGCCCTTTGCGGCTCCGCCATCCGGCTGTCTCAGGTTCTATTCATTTCTAATAAACTGGTGATCAGGTAAGTAGCCTGTTTCTCTGAGTAGTGGGAGCTTTTCCAGTAAGTTAATAGAACCCAAAGAAGGGGACATGGGGGCCTCTGATGTATAGCCAGTTGGTCAGATGTTCAGTAAGTCCGCTCTCATCTGCGGTTTTGCCTTCCAAGAGTTCAGTTCCCCGAGGTCAACCGTGGTTTGAAAATATTAAGCGGAAAATTCCAGAAATAAACAATTTGTAAGTTTAATTCGAGTGCCCTTCTGAGTCTCGTGATGAAATCTCGCGAGATAAAATATCCTGCGATAGTCTCGCCAGCTGAACTCTCTCAGGTTCTGCTCCGCCCTGCCCCGGAAGTGAATCATTCCTTTGCCCATCAGGTGCTGGCCAGCACCGTTCGCTGTCTCCGATGTGTGTCCGTGCTTGGGTTCAAGTCATGTGTATTTTATTTAGTAATGTCCCCAAACCTCAAGCGTGATGATGCTGGCAATTTGGGTATGCCAAAGAGAAGCTGTAAAATGTGTCCTGAAAGTGGAAAGGTATGTGTGTACCGGAAAAAATAGTGTAAAAAGGGTTTGGTGCTATCCATGGTTTCAGCATCGGGGGGGGGGGGTCTTGGGATGAGATACCTGTACGATAGTTCCCCTCCACGGTTTGGGACAGGGCAGGGGGGACCACTGTATAGGTGGCAACCCGGACATGCTCTTAGCCTTGTAGCTGGTTGTTTGGACGGAACCACAGGTAACAGCCTGGATTTGCAAGTGGCGTCTGCAGTGGAGGTTGCTCCTGTGAGACTGAACACTTCACCTGTGCAGCCTGATGCTCTCTCTCTGTGTGGATAAGTCGGTGCTGAGTTGCATTCTTTTTTTTTTTTTAGGATTTTATTTATTTATCTTTAGAGGGGAAGGGAAGGAGAGAGGGAGAGAAATATCAATGTATGGTCGCCTCTCGTGCATCCTCTGCTGGTAACTGGCCTGCAACCCAGACATGTGCCCTGACTGGGAATCGAACCGCGACCGTGTGGTTCGCAGGCCTGCGCTCAATCCACTGAGCTACGCCAGCCAGGGCCACCGAGTTGCATTCTTGAACAACACAGCAGGTGTTGGAATTGGGCCCAGGAGCCTAAAAGACTGGGACTCAACCTGAGTCAGTCCGGGAGAGGACTGCGGTGAAAAGACATCATCATAAAGGACAGGGTAACCACGTCCTGGGTGTGTGGACTGTCTAGTACTCGTACTGCCCTGTAAGTGCACAAGAAAGGCAGGCGCCCCCTTTGACAGGTGGGGGACTTGCAGCCCCAAGAGGTTCCACCCCAAGCAGAGTGGGGCCCAAGCTTAGGTGTGAGACCTCCAGAACTGACACCGGCCCCCTGAAGGGCAGGAAGCCTGCTGCGTTCACCCTGGGCAGCCTCTTTCGGGGTGAAGTGTGCACTTCTGCAGGGTGCAGCCTAGAAAACTCTCGGGGGACAGTAGCTGGCATTCTGCAGGATCTGGGAGCCACGAGATACTTCTCACCCGGGCACTGGACGGAGGCTCCAGATGAGACAATTGGGGCAAACCCCATAGGTGTCGCTGTGAAAACCTCACCCGTTTCACCAGAGAGCAGGCTGGGGCAGGCTTGTGGCCATCTGGTGAGGCAGCTCTCCGGGCTGGGGGGAAAGGTGGCCAACCCCCTGCACTGGGAATCAAGGACCCTGGTTCTGCTGTGTCAGGAGTTGCATGGTGGGGCTGTGGCCTTGGTCCACCTTTCCTGGGGGCAGGGCACCATTTCTAACTGGCTCTGCAGTGAGTTGAGGAAAGGAACTCTCTATCAGTGCGGGTGTAGGATTTAACGTGACCAGCAGGGTGAAGGTCAGCAAATGACCTCCCACGGGCAAACCCAGCCCTCCACCTGGTTTCAAGGTTGTGTTGGAACAGCCACACCCATCATTTACATAGCGTGCATGGGCTGCTTTTGAAATGCAAAGGTTGAGCTGAGTCTTGCAAACCAGACCCTACTCTCTCCATGCATAAAAGGTTTACTATCTGGATCTTTACAGGAAAAAAAAAAATCTGTTGACCCCTCCCTCAGGAATGGTGTGGCACTGTCACTCTCTCTGGGACTGAAAGGGCAGGGGAGGGACCTGTTGCCGGAACAGGAGAGGGTAGCAGGTGGCAGGGGGCTTCCTGAAGGTGCCTTTGGTGCAGGCAGGCAGCCAGTCTGATCTCTGCGGGTAGGGTAGGTGATCCCCATTAGCTGAGCCCAGCTAGGAGCTGGCAGGTGGAGGAGGTGGGGGATGAGTCTGGAGGGGCAAACAGAAGACGCCCGGCCCGGGAAGGCAAGGTGTCTTCCACTCTCCCCCCGTCTTCCTCTCCCCGCAGTCCTCCGATCCCTGTGTGCCTGGCTTGCTGTGTGAGGTCCGAGAGCTGTCTCAGTGTTTGGTACCTAGTAGCTTCTCCCTAAATGTCGGTGAGTCATCCTGGGCTGGGGTCTCCAGGCCAGTCTTGACCGTGGAGTCCAATGAAAATGAAAACAGTTCAGGGCAGTGAACGGTGATCAAGCACCTGCTCAGCATCTGGGTGTGCTCCTCCCATTTTACAGCTGAGATGACTGAGGCTCAGGGAGCTTCCCACGGTCCCACAGGGTAATGGTGGTGGCAGGACAGAAACTTGGACCGTGGTAACAATGCTGTCCCCTTATGCAAATGCAGACAACACAGCGGGGCATCAGAAGTCCCTGCCACAGACGGGCTGCCAGTGGCCTGCTCCGCCCCTTCTCAGATGCACTCCTGATTTTTTAATTCATGTCCACATTCACTCATTCATTCAACAGACATGTGCCGAAACGCACAGAGACTGTGTGTTCTAGGCTCTGGGGCTACGTAAGTGAACAGAACAAATGGAAATTCTTCGGCGAGGGAGTCCGAACCTACACAAAAAATGTATATAGCATGAAGGGCAGTGATTAAATGCTGTGAGGCAGCATGGAAGTCCTAGGTAGGACTGGGTAGGGTGGGATGGGGTGGGGTGCTATGCTGCAGTTTATCTTGTGTTATTTTTTAAAAGATTCTATTTATTTTTAGAAAGAGGGAAAGGGAGGGAGAGAGGAAGAGAAACATTGATGTGTGAGAGAAACATCAGTTGGTTGCCTCTCATACGTGCCCCTGACTGGGGATCAAACGTGCAACCCAGGTATGTGCCTTGACCTGGAATCCAACTGCTGACCTGCTTTGCAGGAAGATGCCCAACTGAGCCACATGGGTCAGGCCTATGCTGCAGTTTGAACAAGGTGGTGAGAGCAGGATTATTGAGAAGATGACTCTGAGCAAAGACTTGAAGGAGGGGAAGGTGAGAGCCATGCACAAGGAACAGCATTTGGAGCAGAGGGAACAGTACCTACAAGGGCCTTGAGGTGGAAACCTATGTGGAGGGTGGTATCTAGGAGATCAGTATCACTGAAGCAGAGGAGCAAGGGGCAGGGGGTCGCGAGGGCCCTGGAGGCCACTATCAAGACTTGGCAGTTTGTCCCATGAGACAGGTGAAGTCACCGGAGGACTGGCCACGGTGTCAGCACTGGACATTGAGGGGTGACGGGAAAGCCTCGAGGGCCCCATGGGATGCCCTGCGTGCATGCTTGGAGAGCTGTTTCAGGCCATCCCCTGGCTGTGGGTTTGGGGTGAATCTTTCACCAGCTTCCCTTCCCCTTTAGGGGAGACTTGAGACTCGAGACTTTATACTATGAATTCTGAGCATCTGGGGCCTCCTCATGGGCTTACAATAGCAGCTGATGAGGCAGGTGTGAGGTTCAGGCCTGGGAGAGAATGTGGTGGTAAGAACACTTGCTTAAATTAAGGCTTGACAAGTCTCCCCAGGAGGATTGGCCTCTGGCCCTGGGTCAGTGGGGCTGGCCCGGAGCCTTGGAGGGGCAGGACTCCGGGAGCGCAGGACCCACACTGAGCTCCCTCTCGCTGCCGTCCACGTCCTCTGGGCACAGCCGGCAATCCCGGATGAGGACGGTCCGGACTGACAGCCAGGATTCCGCTTGGAGCCTTGAAGCCGAGGGCGATTCTTGGGAAGCAGCCATTGACCAGGCCGGGCCTGGGCTGGGTGGGAAGGGGGGCCGCGGTCAGGGCAGCCGCCTCACGTCAGGCCTATTCATAACCTGGCTCCCCAGCCGTGTAGCAGAGTGGATTCTGGCTGCGTGTCACTCAGGGGCTGAGTGGGGAGGGGCCTCCTGGCCCTCTCCTCTCCTCCAGCCTCTCTGCACCGTCTCAGCCTTCTGCAGATCACCTGCCTCCCTAGGGCCTTGGCAAGCTGGAGAGCCTACACTGGGGGCTTTTCCTCGAGCCACAGACATGGCTGTCTGCACCTGGACACATTTCCAGAGTCTTCTCTTAGGCACGTGACCTCATCAGAACTGAAATATTCCTTCTTAGATCTTTGGATCTTGAGATTCCCTTCACATCAGGCCCTGTGGGAGCGCTGGGGTCACAGCCCATGTTGTCCTGCTAAATATTTAAGGGCCAGCTTCTGTAATAAAACCCCCGATCTGCAGTGTTTGACAGTTTCTGTGGCTAGACACACTGCCAGGGCTGATTACGAGCTCGTAACGTGACCTGGCCCAACGCAGAGCTGGGAAGAGATGCTCACAGTGAGCTCTCGTGAGATGAGAACTGGCGTCAGCACTGCCCCTGGGCATCACCAGGGCCGGCTCACCAGCTTCTGGGATGTGTCGCTTTCCATGTGGGACCAGAGATCACCTTGAATGCTGCCCTAAGCACCTTCTTATGCATACGTCCCTGAAAGTGGTAACTCACAGGCCATCGAGTCGTCAAAAACTCTTGGACGATGGTTGCTCTGACAGCTGGGGACCAGGTGGCCTGTTCTAGGAGGGGCGAGTGAGTGACAGGGTCCTCGGAGCTAGAAGGGAGGAGAACGAGACTCATCCCAAGGCCTCTAGGTGTATTTCCTTCCACTCTTCATTTTCTATGTGGAGTGTTGTGTGTTTGGCCATTTTGGATAGTTTTCACGTGTGCCATGTTACACCGGGCATTTCTTCGCTTTTCAAGCCACCACGAGCTCCATCCCGCGTTCCTACAAATGCTCCCTGTGAGCCTCGTTCACTGCAGGTTGGGTGGGAAATACTGCAGCCACTTTGGAAAACCGCTTGGTGGTTTCTCAGCAAGTCACGCCTCAAGTCACCATACAACCCAGCAATGGGACTCGCTCCTAGGAATCGAAGAGACATGGAAACAGATGGGCACATTAAGATTTCCTTGACTGTTCATAGCAGCCTTATCCATAAAGGCCCCCAACTGCAAACAACCCAAGTGCCTATCCCCTGGTGGGTGGGTCACGGGAGAGGTGGCCCAGTCACACACCATGGAAAGCTAATTAGCGAGCAGAAAGGCACGAGGCACTGATAGACACGGCAATGGGGAGGGACTGCAGAAGCATCTTGCCAAGGGAGAGAAGCCAGGTGCCCAGAAGAGGGGGAACTCCAGCGTGGAGAGGGGATGAATGGTTTTCTGGGGTTGCCGGTGGGGACAGTGAGAGGCTGCAGGTGCGCCTGAGGGTCTTTTGGGGGGTGATGGGATTGTGGGATGGTTGCCAAAATGAGTAAGTTTACTTTTAAAGTTCTGTACCTTCATCAAAAATCTCCAAATTGTATGCTTATTACGGGCGAATCGTATGGTTGGCATAGAAATTGGACCTCAATACAGCTGTTTTAAAATGTTTCCTAAATACCCTTTTCCATGAATTCGTAATGTCCCTTCGTTGGATGGGTCTCAATTTACTTGACATTCTCTAGTTATTGGATACCTGAGTGGTATTTTTTAATCTTTTTTTCTATTTTTGGTGCCATAATCAATGCAGTGATGAAATTTGCTAGTTTAGGATTACTCCCTCAAACTTGTTGTTTTCAGAAGAGGGCTTTTGAGGCCAAAACTTAGGAACATGTGATAAGGCTCTCCATAGGATGCTAAACAGGCTTCATTGTCTGCCCCAAGTGCTGGGTCAACAACGAGTCCTCTCCTCATTTGCATGGTCACACGGGAGCTGCTGCGCCCTCCCAGAGGGGAGGAGCACTGTTTTGTGGGGTATCGAAAGTCAGGAGGATGGCCCCCCTCGGGGAACAGAACCAGGAAGCGGCGTGCTGGAGGGTCACTGGGGCTGGTGATGGTGTGTGGGTTTTCTGAATTGAGGTGTAATTTACATAGATTGAAATAGTCCATCTTAATTGTACGGGTAAGGGACAATTTACATGTAATATTCTTGTGTAGCCACCGTCCCAGGCACATTGTCGTCACCCGAGACGCTTCCCTTGTCCCCTGCCCAGCCCCACGCTATTGGCTCTTCTGACCTCCATCGCCATGGATTAGATGGGCCTGCTCTTGAACTTCTAAGTGAAATAATGTTTCAAATTAAGTTTTCTTCGATGACAATTTACTTTAACAATTTAAATTATCATGACTAACAGTTTAAATTTCATTGAATTAAAACTTATTTTTCATCTTTTAACTGAAATCATTATTCTAACCTTCTCATCGTTGAAAATAAAATCTTTTTTATTTGCACATTTAAAAATAACATTTTCCATTCGATCGGGGTGCCGGTTACGGAGGTGCATTCTTCAGGTGAGACTGCTGAGCTACACAGCTGTGATCGCGGACTGTGTTATATTTCACTGGTGCTATATTTCACTGGGAAGTTACTGTGTGGGGCCGAGAGGGAAAGGGTTCTGGGGCCCTGTCCACTTCACCGCCAGCAGCCTCCACCCGACTGTGCCCCGCACCCAGGTGCACGTGGCCTGGACAGGCCTGGCCGTGCGGTCTCAGCATCAGTGGGGGCGGGGCTGGGACGTCTCTGTGAGCTAACCCGTCTCTCTCTTCTCTCCCCTCTGCGTCTCCATGTGTCAGTCTTGTGTCCGACCACATCCTGTGCTGTGTGTGTCTGCAGCCCATTCCGTGCTGCCAGGCAGAGAGCTCCACCTCATCTCACCTCATCTCACCTCATCTCACCTCATCTCATCTCATCTCATCTGCCGGCCCCGGCACTGTCTCAGCATGGCCATCTCATCGCGCCTCGCCCTGTGGGAGCAGAAGGAAAGTAGCGCTCGGGGCTTGGTAGCTGCTGCAGGACAGGTCCCAGCATGGGTGGCCCGGCTGCCCCCTTCCGCCTCAGGCAGAGCGTCTGACCCCCAGTGCCTCCCTGCAGCGTGTCCAGCCCCACCTTCCGTTTTCTCCTAGGCAGCTGGTCATTAGTGACCAGGCCCTGGACTCCACCCATGAATGCCTGGCCTTTCCTGTTTCTCCGTGAGCCTCGGGGGAATGAGGGCAGACCCGCTGTCCCGTCTGCATCCTTGTGGCAGTTTTGATGAGCACGGGGGCTGGTGTGGGAGGCAGAGTGTGGGGTAGGCTAGGGGCAGAGCTGTGGGCTGCCAGGCTTATGCCATGGGGATGGGTGTCCGTGGTCCCTGCCTTTTGTCACCACGGAAAAGTGGAAAGGGGCCCTTCTGCCCAGTCATTCCTCCTTTCTCTTTCGTATTTCTCGTGAGACACCCAGAAGGGCTGCCTCCTCTTTTGGTGCCTGTTCTCTCCTCCACCCCTCATGCCACCCTCACGCTTGGGACTTGATTACTTGGAGGCTGAAGGGCGAGGTAGGGGGGGAGCCCCTTTCCGGCTGCCCCCTGGCTGCTGCCCCCACCCTTTCTTGGTGGGTCTGAGAGGAGCATTGAAAATAGTTCTGAAAGAAGCAGAGTATGCCCCTGCTCAGTGTGCCCTAAGAATCACTCTCAGGTCTGCGTTTCAGTCTGCGTGGGGAGGGAGGGTGTGTAAATGTGAGCCCAGCCTCACGTGTCCCCTGCCCCTTGTGAACTGGGCAGAGGTCAGCGCGGCCGCCTTTCCCCGAGGCCTCTGCTGTGTGTCCTGGCCTTGTCGTCTTTGGAGTCCCTGTTTATCAGCCACACACAGAGGACATTGATACGCAGCTTATTTTAAACCACTGGGTAGCTCTTCCATAGAGAGTGCTGGAGATCTTTGTCCCTTTTGAGCTGTCTGAGGAATACTGGTTCAAGACACAACCCAGGGGGCCACAGCCAGCCCCATGCCTGAGCCCCCAAGGTCGCTGCGGCCAAGATAGCAGCCTTAGCCACACCCCAACTCCAGTCAGTCCTGGCCTGGGCCATGCTCCTGGGGTACAGTGCTGGTGTTCAGCCTGCCAGATTCAGGGCCCCGTGTTGCGGAGCCCCTGGCTGCCCAAGTCCTTGTTTAAAGACCATTAAGAAGCCACAGCCCTGGGTCAGTGCAGCGGGCTGTGGTTTGAGGGCTGGGTCCTCCCGTCCCTTGTCACGTTCCTGGCACACGGTAAGTGGTTACGTGGTTAAGTAATTGATTGTTTTTTTTTTAAGATTTTTATTTACTTATCTTTAGAGGGGAAGGGAAGGAGAGAAGTATCAATGTATGGTTGCCTCTTGTGAGTCCCCTGTTGGGAACTGGCCTGCAACCCAGGCATGTGCCCTGATTGGGAATCGGACCGCGATCAGGTGGTTCGCAGGCCCGTGCTCAATCCACTGAGCTATGCCAGCCAGGGCTAGTAATTGATTGTTATACTAAGTACAAACTGGATGGTTCCTTGGGATCCAACCCCTTCTGGGAACTGGAAAACCTCCTTTTGGACATGTCCTTTTAGAGACGGGTCTGTCCTGCACCAAGGAAGGGAAGCCATGGCCTCGACGGTCTACGTTCATATCATAAGGAAGCTCGGCCCAGGCAGAAGTCACGTTGGCTGGAGTGCATTCCATGCTCCACTGCTCACGCAGTCCATTCTCACACGCTCTCTCCAGGCCCCCAGAGCCCCGCCAGCCTCACCCGCTTTGCCGTGGCCTCTCATACATGGGCTTGGTCGTGTGTGTCCTCCTGGACCCTGTCCCAGGCTTCTCTGCAAGCTTTTTGAAGGGCAGCTTGCCCCTGTTGGTTTGCTCACTGAGCTCTTCCCTTTCTTGCTTCTGCCAAACAGATTCGGGAAGAGGACAAGAGCCCGCCACCATCCTCGCCCCCGCCCCTTTTCTCTGTCATCCCAGGCGGCTTCATTAGGCAGCTGGTCCGGGAGACGGAGAAAGAGTCTAAGGAAGCAAGACTGAAGAAACAGGCGGTGCTCGCCTCTCCAGAACCAGAGGTAAGCAAGTGGCCCTGCAGGGAGGGGCCAGGAGCCTGCCGCACCCACCACCCTGTCCTGTGAACCTCTTCCTTGTCACTAGCCATCTTGCCTTGGCTCCTGCTGTCCCCGCCTTTTCCTGTTTTCAGCTTCATCTGGTGAACTCCTGTGCATCCTTCAAAACCCAACGTGAAAGTACATCTCTGGAAAGCTCTGCCCTTGCCTTCCTTCCTCTGATTCCCACTGTGCCCTCTATGACCGTCTTAATTGTGGTTGGCAGAATAATTGCTTGATAATATAACTTCTTTGGCTAGGAATTCCTTCAGAGCAATGACAGTCTCTCTCATTCAACTTTATATCTCGGACAACTCTCCTGTTGAATGAATGAATGAAAGAAATTAGTTGAGGTGCAATTGCAGCCATGATTTTATCCCACACTTGCAGAAATAGAAACCTAGATAATAGCTCAGGATGTATGGTTAACTCAGTTTAATGTAGGCAGAAACCATATTCAGCTGGTACTTGCTGAGGGCAGCTGTGTTGGTTGTTAAACTATTAAAACTTTTCCATATCAGGTGGTAAATAGCGGTGGTCCCAAGCCCCCAAGTACTGGGCTGGTATGCTTATCTAGGCCCCTTTCCTTAGTCCCCCCGTGTGGCCACAATCCAGAAGTTAAAGTGTTAATGCTTGTCACTGGTAGGGACTTCAGTACCCTGCTCCAGTGGGCTCCCCTTCTGATTGGTTGATGTCTACTAAAAATCCCGAATTACTCTGATTAGCACAGCTGGATTGAAGCAATAGTTGGCCAAGATGTACTACCTATGCTTTTGGGACCTGCAGATTTATTACTGATGGCGGCCAGGTCTCTTTCCCGCCTTTCCCCCAGCTCCTAGCAGGGAACCTGGGCAGGATGATGGGCCAGGCACCACGGAGGCAGGCTCAGAGCACAGTGGACCTAGAAGAATGTTTTCTTTTTTCAGCTTGAGCTATTGAACTCCTGTGCATCCTTCAAAACCCAGCTCAAATAGTGTATCTCTGGCAATAGTCCATCTGTTGGGCAAACAGGGTACCTCCTCGTGTATTTCCTGTGCCCCTTGAAGTGGGGTGAATGCTGCAGTGATTAGGCTGAGAAATCCAGTAGCCTTGGGAGCTAGTGTTGGCTTGAGTCCAGATCCCACCTGGCTCTGCCTCCCACTTCCCTGCAGCTGTTGTTTGCTCGGCCGGCCCACGTGCCTGCACCTGTCCGATCGCCGTGACTTGGCTGCATCAGAGAAGTCCTCCGGCTGCTGAATGGCAGCAGCTGCTGAAACACTCCTGCCAAGCCTTTGTGTGGGGGGAGTGACAGGCTCTGCCCCTGCCCCTGCCTGAACCCGGCATAAGTGGGAGCCAAAGTCGACCTGTAGGCTGTGGTTAGGCCCTGATGAAATGTTATTGCATGCCTGTTTAAGAGTAGACCATGTCCACTTTGTTGCTCATGGGGCTCTTTGAAACCGTATGCAGCACTGGGGTATGTGGGATTATACCCACTTATCAGAGGTGGAGACTGAGGCTCCGAGGGGTCAAGAGACTTACTCAAGGTCATGAGGTCAGATAGAGGCAGAGACAGGATGACAGTCTGTGTGTTCTCTGCTCTAGTGAGCTGCCTGGGGGAAGGGCCAGCATGGGGAGTGAGGTGGCTGGGAGTCACGGGCCTAGGGACGGAAGGGTTGCTTCTTGAGGATGCAGGCCAGCCTGGCATCATTGTGCGCAGGTGAAGAAGCAGAGGCTGGGGACATACTGTCACTGCTGGGCCTGGATGGAGACTCAGGGCCAAGGTGCAGGATGGACAGGCCTTAGGCCACAACAGGTGTCTGGCCCACGGGCCCAGGGGCTGCTGGGCCTGGAGCGGGGCAGCCTCAGGACAGGCCTCTGCGAGGCAGCAGGCCGTGGCTGGCTCCCGCCACCGCGGTTCTCTCCTGCCAGTCAGCACGTAGCTCTGGACACTCTCCTCACCCCAGCACAGCCGTTTCACTCGGTCCTCACATAATGCGTCACCATTTTGCAGGGATGGAACATGAGGCTCAGGGAGGTGACCTGGCTCTTCTAGGGCCACTTGGCCAGTGAGGGACGGGCAGAGGCTGGAAGCAACACTGGGGTAGAGCGAGACCCGTATCGAATGTCGGGAGAACTGGGGTCCGGCTCCGGCCTCACCGCTGCCTGTGGTCCAGTTCAAAACCCTCCCCGTCTCGGCCGCCACTTGCCCATCTGTGCACTGGGTGCGCTGTGAGTTTCCTCTCGGCCCCGGTGGTTCTGGAGGTGCTGCTTCTCCTGCATACTCAGAAAGCTGCGGGAGGCTGGGGGCTCGGTGTTCGGTGTTCGTGAGAGAAAGAGAGCCAGTCGGATTTCCCTCCCCCGCCCCATGAACTCTCTTCTTTCGAGCTGGGGTGGGGAGAGGGACGATGGGATTGGTTATCTTTCTGGGCCTCTCCCCACAGTAGTCTCCCCTGTGGGGGTTGGGTTAAAAATAAGGCGCTGACTCACTTTTGGAACTGGTGGAGACAGTGGTGTGAAGAGCAGCCGGTCCCTCTCCGAGACGATGTCCTGCCTGGCTCCAGGTTGGACCGAGCCTCCAGGCCCCGGGCACTTGAGTGGGGGCTGCAGGTCCGTTGCAGTTACCTGGGGCCACAGCCCAGCCCAGCTCCAGCCCTTTCCCTGATCCCTTCCTGGCCCAGCAGGAAGCAAGACAGACAAACAGACAAAAAAAAAAAAAAAACCGTAAAAAAAAACAGTGAGGACAGCAGCAGTAACAGTGGCCGCAGCTGCTGTTACTCTGTGCAGGGCTCATTGTCCGGAGATGTCACTGACCCTCTTGCCCATCCACAGGGTGGGCCATGGTGGTCCCCATTCTGCTGATTAGGAAACAGCTCTGAGAGGGGAAGTCATGAACTTCAGGCCTCACAGCCAGTGCGTGGCAGTTATGAGTTGAATGTGGAGTTTAGTCTCTTGGGCTGCAATCTCCACTCTCTTTTCACCCTGTCCCTTGGCCTGGAGATGCTGGGCCGGAGGTGGTTGGCTCGTTTCCTGGCCCAGTGCCCATTGGATCTCATACGTGCTCAAGGGTCTTTGGGTGACTGAGAGGTGGGTGAACAGAGGAACGAATGAAGGAGTGAATGCTGAAACTCTCAGGCCAGCAAGCAGCTAAGGATGGTTGTGGTTTCTCTCCCAGACCCCAGAGATCCCCACGAGCCAACCCAACAAATCCAACAGTGGCACCAAGTCTGGAAGCCAAAACACTTCCCAGGACAGCCAGGCGGGCCCTCCGCAGCACCCCAGCATTCCGGCCAAGGAGGGTGAGCGGGCTGGCCCCACCGAGCCGGCGCCGATGACCACCATCAATGGCGAGAAGCCCCAGGAGCCGGGCCCCAGTGGGGCTCCAGCCAAAAAACCTCTGCCCTTCAAGAGGGGCGTGAGGAGGGGCGACGTGCTGCTGATGGTGGCCAAGCTGGACCCGGAGTCAGCCAAGACGGAGCAGAGGACTCAGCCCCAGGATGCCCCCGCCTGCAAGACCCCAGCGGCAGCCACAGACCCCGGAGGGGGAAGGAAGGGGGAGGCCCCACGGGATCCTCATGGCCCCCAGGCCAGCCCTGAGGACACAGCCCTGAAGGCTGAGAAGACCCAGACTGGGGGTCTTGGGGGCCCAGGAACTCTGCCGGCAAGAGGCGAGAAAGACCAAGGGGCTGCAGGGAAAGGGGGTGGGGCAGCCCAGGCCAAAGGGCTGAAAGGGGAGGAGCCTCAGGACACAGAGCAGCCTGGTGAGGCGGGGCGACCAGGGACAGCGGAGAAGCGGGGAGGGGACCCTCAAAACAAGGTGGCAAAGGGGAAACTCTCCAAGGATGCAGGGGGTGAAGGGAAGCTGGCTGGGGCCCAAGTCCAGGTGAAAAACTGGGGAGGTTCCCTGGGCAGAAGGAGCAGGTGGGATGGTCCCCAGAAGAAGGACACAGAGAGCTTGCTCCTGAGGAAGGCAGAGAAGACAGAGGAACCACAGACCAAGGGAGAGAAGGTGGACAAAGTGCAGGGGAAGGTCGGGAAGATGGGGGAGGCTCCCAGAGGGTTGGAGAAAGCACGTGGGCCTCAGAGAGAGCCTGGGGAGGCTGGGAGTGAGACAGAGAAGGGGTGTGAAGCCCCCAAGGAGGTGGGTGAACGTGGGGAGGCCCTGGAAGCCCCCGAGGAGGGGCAGCTGGGCGGCAGGGTGCAGGAAGCTGTGGAGTCCTGCAGAAGCACGGATGGCAGGGCCGAGCCCCTGGATGCGGAGCTGGGAGGACCCAGAGTGCCTGCCCTGGGGAGCCACGCAGAAAGGCCTCCGGTGCGGGAGAACCACGAGGGCCCAGCCCTGCCCGAGGGGAGCAGAGGAAGCCCTAGTGGAGCCTTGGCCCAGGTGAGGGCTGCAGCCCCGACGTGAGGAGGGGCGGGGAGAGGAGGGATGGGAACGACTTGTCCTGGGGCTGAGCAAGGTGGGGACAGGAGATGGACAGGGAATTGGTGAGCCGTGGCTGGCTCAGAGGAAGGGTCGAGCAGTTTCTCTTCGACAAGCAGGGGGTCTTGAGGCCTCCACTGTACCTGTGCTGGCGTGAGATGCTCCACAGCGTGAGGGAGGCCCCAAGCAGGGGAGATGTCCCCACGTGGCTGAGCTTACAGTGCCACGTGGAAGTTCTGAACCTTGGATGTGCATAAGTTTCAGATTGCTGAAAAGGCAGAGTCCCAGGGCCCCCCTTAGAGCTTTCATTCAAAAGGCCAGGGGTGGGGCTAATCCGTCTGCATCTAAATAAGCACCTACCACCCCCACCTCTGAGGTGCTGATTTAGGTGGTCCAAACCACACTGACAAACACTTAGGTAAGGCTTTGCCCCTCATGTGCATGGGGGTGGGGAGAGGGCAGTGCCACCCTGGGTTAATTTCTGTGACCTTTGCCCTCAGGCTCCTGAGGACAGATGGTACGAGGCAGAGAAAGTCTGGCTGGTTCAGAAGGACAGCTTTACTCTCGGTAATCAGGGGCTTCAATACGTCTGGGGCTGGGGGTGTCTAAGTCTGTTTCTCTGGCGCCCCCTTCTGCTGCCAGTGGGTTTCCCAGGTCCCCATCTCTGCGAAGAAGGGGAGTTGTGAGGGGCCTCTGAGATCGGGATGGGGCACGCGGCCCTTCAGCGAGGGAATAGCTCTTTCACTCTCAACAGCCGGTCTACCAGGTCTGTTTTCAAAGGCATTTGAGCCCTGGGAATTAATTACTTAACGAATTCTTTAATGCAACGAGCATGGTTCGGCTCCTGCAGGGTACCTCGGGGTGCTTGGAGTCTAGCGCAGGTGGGCAAATAGGTCTCATCTCCCAGCCCACTTTTGTGGGTTAGTGGTGACCACACTCTACTGAGCAGAAGTGATGCTGAGCCCCAGTCGGAATGCGGACTGGGGAAGGAATCGCTGGGAAGAGTGATTCTCGGTTGGGGGTCCATCGTGGGGACTGGAGGGGGATGGCAGCCCGCAGGCCCTTGTCTGCCCTTCCAGGTCCAGGTGTGAAGTGGGTAGTGCCCCCCACCATCTGGGCTCCTGCTCCGTGCCAGCTGATAACAGCCCAAGGGGAGTGGGGCCCAGCCTCTGTCCTTAAAGGGCTTGGGGTCACAATTCAGAGCCCTCTGTGTGAATAGATTGCACAGCTGTCCCAGCCCCCCTCTCTAGCCCCCTTGTCTGGCTCAGCAGCTTAGAGTCTGTCTCTCTTCCCCTCCCCCCTTTGCTCCTCTCCCACCTCGGCTGCCCACCAGCAACCGTACTTAAGCCAGATGAGGGGACAGCTGACCTGCCTGCAGGAAGGGTGCGACTTTGCATTGATGCTGACAAAACCGTCACCGAGGTGGACGAGGAGCATGTCCATCGGGTGAGCCCCCGCAGCTCTCTGCCTGCCCCACGCCTTCCTGTCCCCTTGTGCCAGGGATTTCCTAGTCCCTGACTGCAGGGACTACTTGGCTTGATGCCCTGGAGGGAGTTACAGGGAAGATAACCCTGAACTCATTGCTCTGCTGGAGGTGTATTGTTAGGGGGGTCATTATTACTCTGTCCCACAGTGTCCCTTTTATGAAGACGCATTAGGAGGCATGTTTCTTAGGTCCCAGGACTGAGAATTGTCCTACTTGACTCAAGAAAAATGATGGCTTTTCTTTTTAAGAACATTGCAAATCACATGATTTGTAATCACCCTGCTTCCCTTTTCCCCCTGGCTGCTAGGGAACTCAAGAGCCAAATGTGCTGTTTGCCATTAACCATAGCATAGGGCGTAAAGGCGTATATTTTGGGTATCAAGCACTCTTGTGGTTTTGCTTTTTCAGTTGTTTCGCATCATTTTTTCAGTGCACCATCAATCTATTCGAGGGTCAGAGTACAAGGATAGAAAAGGCGGGTCTTCTGATCCTTTTCCACTCCTCAAAGCCTCTGCTAATCAAGAAAGAGTTTCCTCCAGGAGCCCCGGGTGGGCCTCGATCATCTCCATTCCTCTCCACTCACCCCCTCCTACCGAAGGCCCTCTGTACCCAGTGGCATTGGGAGTTTGCAGGGGTCAGTGTTCTTAGAAGAAAGACTGACCCTCAGGAGAGCTCGGGCTTGCAGCCCCCAGAGCATTGGGCCCAGAAATCCCCCTGAAGCTGGAAAGAATAGTTGGGAAGCTTTTAGAATGGATGCCCCAAGGAGAAGCTGCAGTCTCCCTTGTTTTCAGAAGGGCCTGGGCATATTTCAAAGGAATCCATGTACAAGGCACTGTCAGAGAAATGGAGCGGTTCGGCTGTTGGCCTCTGTCCCCGAGCGTCACAGAGCACACACCGTGCTGCCCCCCAGGACTCAGGGGAGGAGGAAACATCAGAGAACACTGCCTCATGTGGGAACACCACCTGTTTTGGGGGGTGTTTGAGATGCAGGAGGCACTCTGATGTTGTCACATGTCTGTTCTGAGAGGCGACAAGATGCCCTCATGGAACAGTGAGCAGAGGAAGAAGGGACCTGTGTGAATGGAGGGGTGGCTCCCAGACAGCACCACGGGTGACTGAGAGGGGTGCCCTGTCCCATGCACAGGACTGTGTGACCCTTGCTGCAGAGCCTCCCATTCTGTCCTGGTCTGTGGCACACGGCTCTCAGGGGGTGGGGCGGCAGGGCTGTGTGTATAGGGGAGCAGTGGCGCTGTGGGGGCCTGAGAAGCCACAGGCCACTCTGTGATGGTCCGCAGGCCAACCCCCCCGAGCTGGACCAGGCCGAGGACCTGGCCTCCCTGGTCAGTGTCAACGAATCCAGTGTCCTGAACACACTTCTGCACCGCTACCGGACTCAGCGGCCACACACCTTCACGGGGCCAGACCTGATCGTCCTCCAGTCCCGGGGGCCGCCAGCACCTTCCACAGGCAAGGTGAGGGGGCAACCTAGGTAAGGGGGACAGGGGACAGGCACGGGGGTGGGGTAGGGGGTCTCTCTGCTCCTCAGGGGAGAGCAGGGCAGCCAGAGAAAGCCCCTGCAGGCCTGTCTGTGAGCAGTGTCTGGCCAGGCATGAGATGCGGGGCATCGTGAGCATCATGAGCCACGAAGGGCCAGGCGAACCCCCTTCCTTAGAGAGGAAGGATGGGCGTTAAAGACAATGCTAATAATGAGAGACAAACTGAGTGTCAGCTTTGTACCAGGCTCTGCTTCAAGTACCTATTATCTCAGTTAATTCTCACCTCCCCCCATCACCACCTGAAAAGACAGACGCCATTACGGCCCCATTTTACAGATGGGAACTGGCTGGGCCAGCTGCTGGGCTCTTATACTCAATGTGCGGAGCAGCTGGGATAAAACGCAGGCTGCCAGCTCCTCGGTGCCCTGAAGCCCACGCTGGTCTGCGGAGTCCTGAACACCCATACAGATCAGGAAACAGAAGCCCTGGTTCTGCTTGTGTTTATTTTTCCTGGGAAGGGTAGAAATGGCCGGTTTTTGTCAAGACAGTGGAAGCAAAGGGAAGCTCTCAGCGCCACCTTGTGGGAAGGCCTGCAGCCACGACTGAAGAGTTAGAGCCAATCTCGTTCATCCGAGGGCAATTGATGGGGGTCTCCTGCATGCCAGGCACGGAGGAAAGAGCAGGGCAGGAGACGGGCAATAAGCCTGCCTCATGGAGCTTCCGTTCTAGTGGAGAAGACAGGCCAGGAATAGTACAGAGGACTCAGGCAGAGCAGAGGAGCGAGGAGGGGGAGTGAGGAGTTGGGGAGAGGCGGGGGCCCGTGTGGGGTTACAGGTGCACGGGCAAAATGACTCTGAGCCTAATGGCGATTTTTGGCAGAGCAGTGACGTGGTCTGACTTATGTTGTAAGAAGAGATCATTGGCTGCTGGGTGGGGGGTAGCTTGGAAAGGGGCAAAGGTGAAGGCAGGGAGCCCTGTTCGAGGTCAGACGTGTTATCTGGGTGCTTCCCTGAGGACTTGCTGGCCCAGGAAGGCCGGGCCTGCAGCACACCCGCTCACACGCTGCAGGGGGCCTTGGAAAGGCCTCCATGTCACTCTGGTCCTGGTTTCCTGGCCTGTCACCGGGGTGGAGCGCCCTCCAGAGACCCAAGGCACACACTGAGTCCATGGTAGAGGGGACGGTGGCCCTGCGCCCCTCTCCCAGACTTCTTCAGGACACCCCGCTCCACCCCTGCAGTCACTTCTCAGGCCCCTTCTCAGCCGGGCGCCCCTGGCCTGGGCCCCGGTGAGTGACAGCTCGGCGGTGCACTCCCCACTTTGCCGTGAGGACTGTGCTCCTGTTCCTGCGGCCCAGGCCGATGAGCCTTCTCAGAAGCCGAGGGGCTCCTCTGGCTCCTTCGGAGCCCTGGGAGGGGTGTTTTGTGCAGACCCCTGAGGCAAGCCAGGTTCTCACGGCCTCCCAGGGACAGCTACCCAGGCACGGAGGAGTCCATTTCAGAACCTGGGCCGAAGAGCCTGAACGTGCAGGCCTAGGGGCCCGTCCTATAAAGAGGAATTTGAGTCTTGAGATTCCTTAGTGCCCCTGAGGCCCCTGATTCCCCTACACTCTTTACCCAGGGCCCTGCCCTCCTCTCCAGCCGTCAGCCCCCCAACCCCAAGCCCACTGACACTTCCTGTGCTTTGTCTGAGTCCCGTCTGATTCCGCAAATGGCCACCAGGTGGGAGCATAGACCTGTGATGAAGCTGGGATGGGGCCACCTTGATGGTGGTCTGGGTGAGGGAGGAGCCAGTGCTTTGGCCTCTGTCAAGGGCCCACCTGGAGGCTGGGAGCTGGGGGTGGGGGTGCAGCTTCTGGGTATGAGCGTGGGTGTGACCTTGTTAGGTATTCAGGGGCCTGCCTCTGGGTGCGGGGCCTCATGCCTGTGAGCATGCCTGTGTGCAAGCATGCGAGGGTACTCACGCCCAGATGCAAGGGCATGTGTGCATACACCTGCGTGCATACACAGCAGCCTGGACCTGCAGAAATCTCCCTTCTACCGTCCAGGCAGTGAGCCCGAGGAAGTGGTAGTTGAGGTGGCCTGTCCCTTGAATTCCAGCGTTTCTGGAGTGGGAGGTGGTTCAGGCCTCAGGCCCAGGACCCTTTGCCTGCCTGAGGGCTTATGGCTCTGCTGGGGCTTGTCCCACTTTTGCTGGCTCTGGGGTCCTGCTGAGCCCAGGATGGGGATTCGTTACTCTTCCTAGGGGTTTGGGGACACCAGGCCAACGGTGGACTGGAGCACTTTCAGCCCCATTGGGATTTGTAGTCCTGTCCCTGTACTGCCCCCCCATCGAGGCAGATGAGGACACGCCCACTCCGCTGCTCCCTCTAGTGCCCTTTCTCTCGCCTCCCGTCCCCACCGCCTTGTCCCTTGTCTCTGAAGGCTACGCAAAGCAAACTTTTGTGAAGGCCACCTACCAGCTTCAGTCTGCCGGGTCCTGTGGTCCATGCTCCTGTCTCCTCTGACTTGACCTTTAGCAGCACATTTTTAAAAATCCTTACCCGAGGATGTATTTATTAATTATAGAGAGAGGAAGGGAGTGGGAGAAACAGTGATTGGTTGCCATAAGCTCCCTGACCGGGGACCAAACTGCAACCTAGGTATGTGTCCTGACCGGGGATTGAACCTGCAACCTTTTGGTGAATGGGACAGTGCTCCAACCAGCTGAGCCACCTGGCCAAGGTGACTGTCAGCGGCGTTTGGGAGCTCCGGGACTCCTCTCCTGGTTTTCCTTCAGTCTCACTGGCCCAACTCAGCCTCCTTTTCCTTTCTTTCTTTTCTTTTGCCTACACTAAATCCGCTATATTTTATTCTATTTTTTGGATTTTGCATTTTTATTATTTATTCTATTACAGTTGTCCCAATTTTTCCCCTTTGCCCTCCTCCACCCAGCCCACCCCTCTCCCCTCAGTCAATGGCCTCCTTGTTTTCTGCATCTGTGAGTCATTCATACACGTTCCCCGTCCTTCCACCGTCCTCCCCTCTCTCCTCTCCTCCTACAGCCAGCTGTCGGTTCCACGTGTCCTTGTCTTTGGTTTTATTTTTCTCCTTAGCTTATCTTGTTCCTTAGATTGCACTGATAAGTGAGGCCTCCTTAGCTGGTCCCCGCTGACCTCCGCAGGCCGAGGGTCTGTCCCATGCCTCTTGCCTCCTCCTCAGACTCCCATTCCCTTGGCGATTCCATCCAGGCTCCTGGCCTTAAACTGATTCCCGTTTGAGGTGATTTATTTGTTCTGTTTATCATCAGTCTCTTCCCAACAGAGAGCAAGCTCCATGGGCAGGACTTTTTTGTTGCTGTTTTTAAAGTCAGCTTTGTTGAGGTCAAATTTACAGGCAGTTAGAGTCCTTCTCGTTCTGGTAAGGTTTGCACAAACATGTGTAGGTGTGTCACCACCTCCACCGTCAATTCCAAGCCAGTCCCGTCGCCCCCAAAAGTTCTCCAGACACTTTGTGGTCATTCCGTCCCGCAGGTCCTGCCCTCGGCAGTCTTCCGGTAGTAACTGCCCTTTTCTGGGAAGTCACACGGATGGAGCCCCAGGGGCCGTCGCCTCTGCATCAGCTTTTCCTGGCGCGGCGCGTTTGTAACTCACCTCAGTTGTTGCATTTCTCAGTTGGAGGTTCCTTTATCACATGGAGCTTTATTGTGCTGGCTTCTCTCTCCATTCATGGGGGGTCCCGGGGTCCTGAGGACACAGGGGATTTCCAGAGCACAAGACCTTCCTTTTTTAATCTTTAAAAATAGAGATTCCTTTTTATTATTTGAGAAAGAGAGAAAGGGAAACATTGATTTGTCGTTCCACTTGTTCATGCATTCACTGGTTTCTTCTTGTATGTGCCCTCACTGGGGATCGAACCTACAACCTTGGTATATCAGAATGATGCTTTAACCAAATGATGCAGGGGTCCAGGACAGGGTGTGAGAATCCTAAGACCAAGATGGATGGTTACCCTAGTTCACTAGCTGAAGACATTTGGAGATTAAAGACATTGCTTTTTGGAGCTCTTGAATATATTTTCAGTATCACCAGTGACACAGAGTTTCCTTTGTGAACATAAATATTAATTTCTCTTGGGCAAATACCTAGGCATGGGATTGCAGGGTTCTGTGATGTGTGCCCGTCTCCCTGCGTGGGGAGCGGCCAGTTTCCCAGAGTGGCTGTGTGTCTCAGCATTCCCACCATATGATCACTTCAGTCGTGAAGTCATTTCACGGGTGTATAATGGTATCTGCTCATGGTTGGCAGACATGTCTTTCATTGTTTTGTATGTGTGCCCCCAGTGCCTGGGACCATGTCTACTGCGTAGTAGACCCTCAACAATTTTTTTCTCATTGGATGAATAATGAGTAAATGGATGAATGCATAAATGAAGCGAAAGGGACTTCAGGTATTACCTCAAGGTGTTATGGCAAGTCCATAGCGCACACGCCCCCGTGCCTCATTCTGTTTCCATGGCAGGCATCATTAATCGATTGTGCCATTTTATCCAGCTGCTTCATTCCAGGCTGAGGCTGTCCAATAATTTGAGTAGTGAGTAAGATGAGCCCCAGAGGCTAACGAAGCTCTGGGTCAAGCCTCCCAGGAGCTGAAGAGGAGATCCAGGATCAGAGTAGGGTCCCTGGCTGCCCAGGCAGTCACAGTGCGCCAGGCACAGGACCAGCTGCTGAGGCTGGGCTCTTCCCCGGAAGATGCAAGGCCTCTCTGACAAACGTGGAGCAGAGTGGGGGGACATGGACATGGACTTGAGGCTGGAGCGGGCACTGTCTTGGGGTGCTCCCTGGGGACACCTGGGGTGGGAAGGCTGATGCCTGGCATCTTCCCGTAGGTGCCCAAGGGCCGCTGGGATGGCCTGCCTGCCCATGTGGTCTCTCTGGCCCAGCGGGCATACTGGGCACTGCTGAGCCAGCGGAGAGACCAGAGCATCGTGGCCCTGGGCCGAAGCGGTGCTGGGAAGACAACCTGCTGCGAGCAGGTCCTAGAGCACCTGGTGGGGATGGCAGGCAGTGTGGATGGCAGTGTCTCAGGTACAGTGATCTCCAGGTAACATGTGGTATTGTCGTGGGAAGAGGAAGAGCTGGGAGAGGAAGACAGGAAGTGCTGGGCTGTTCCTCCTCATAGCCACTCACCTTGCCTTCACTCAGCATGTCCGCAGACCCCAGGCTGGTGCTGGGCAGGGCTACTCCAGTCCACTGGATGCCTCCGTGCGAATTAGAGAAAGGTACTCCTTCCTCAAGACGTTCCAGCCACGAATGGAGCAACCGTCATTTGTTGACATTGTTAGAAATGGATATTCCACTGCTGTGCTCTAGAAAATGGTCCTACTAAGTACACAAACCTATGATGCTGTGGCACTGATGCTGTGCCCTGGGACTCGGGGCCCTTGTGCAGTGCACGTCCCATGCAGCTGTGCAGAGGACCTGCCACTAGAGACAGAGGGCGTGGCTGGAGCGCTTGGGGAGTGGACAACCAGAGGGCAACCACGCTGCTTCTATGCACCAAACTGGAGTGCTCTGCCCAAAGTGCAGGCAGAGCTACCTGTGGGAGAGCCAGAGGGGCCACTGAGAGGGGAAAGGGGCTTCCCAGGGCGTGATGTCTGAGTTCGGCCTTCCAGAGGGCCACCTCGCACTAATAATTACGACACTAGCAATGATGGCCGTCTACACTGGCAGAGGGTGTGTGTACCAGGCCTTATTCCAAGGATTTAAACTTATTCATTGCTTAGAACAGCCCTACAAGGTACCTATTAGTTATTTAAATTTTGTAGATGAGGACGTTAAGGCTCAGAGAAATTAACTGGCTCGTCCAAGGCCACACAGCCGCTGGGTCCCAGGGAGTCTGCTGAGGACTGGCCCCCGGGCCACTGTGCTCAGTGGGGTTTTATTTTATTTTTTCCTTTTGGCTCCTTCAAGTTGTCTTTCTCCAGATTTTACCCCCGAATCATCTCCCCACCATAAAATTTTAATGCACAGACACACCATGATCTGTTTGTACACATGTGTCTGAGCTCTGTACATGAGAAGGTGAAATTCCCGCCATCCCCGAAGCAATTTCTGCTCCCTTGGGGGTGATGTGCCTTCTCCCCGCTGAGAATACATGTGCTGGCAATGTTGCTTTTCCAGTTGCAATAAATATAGTACTAACAACACCACATTTAGAGCACGTTCGTTCTGAGCACTTGGCTTCACTAAATCTTCCAGTCCTCAGGACGATTGCCTGAGGTAGGCACTATAATATTTCCACTCCCCATGTTACAGATGGGGTAATGGAGCCACAGGGAGGTTAATTAATTTGCCCCAAGTCACGTAACTAGCAAAGGGTAGAGCCTGTTCACACCTGCCCAAGTGCTGTGTGCTCCTGCTGTTCTGCCGGGGCTGGTCCAGGGCTTTGCTGGTCCCCTGCTCTGCACCCGGCGTGTGGTAGGAGCTGGAGATATAGCAGAGAGAGGAGCCAGTCTTTGCTTTCCCAAAATGTAGTGCTGCTGGGAGTGTATCTGAGGGTGGAAGTCAGGCTAGGCTGTATCCAGGAGCCTACCCCAACGCCTGATGCATAGTAGATGCTCAATGAATAGTTGTAGGAAGGTTGCAGGGCTTTTTGAGCCTGCTGTGGTGGGGGTTCCCTGAGAGCAGGTCTGAGGATTCCAGTGTCCTGCCTTCCTCGCAGGCTCCATCAGGCCCACGGGGCCCCAGGGCAGCCCCTGTCACCCAGATCGTGCAGTCCCCTCGTGATTCAGTCTTGGTTCCCCTGCATCACTGCTTGCAGCCATGATGTGACTGACATTGAAATGTGTGTGGTTTGGAGTTGAGTTGAGGAGGTGGCAAGGAGCCTGCCTGGGCCTGGGGCCCATGAAGAAGGTGGCCCTGTGAGAGGTGGGGGTGGCGGCACCTAGGCTGTGGGTGACATTTTGCCCCATGTCCCCACAGTGGAGAAGATTCGAGCCACCTTCACTGTCCTCCGGGCCTTTGGCTCTGTGTCCACTGGCCACAGCCGAAGTGCCACCCGGTTCACCATGATGATGTCACTGGACTTCAGTGCCACAGGCCGAGTCACAGCTGCTCAGCTCCAGGTGAGGCCTCTGGGGGGAAGGAAAAGGGTCGCCCTTGGGGCCGCAGGATGCCCAGCCCCACTGAGCAGAGCTGACGCCTCCCGGGACCCCGGGAGGTGTCTACGTGGTCCCAGTCCCCTCAGCCTCTGCCAGCTCCTCCCCATCTTACTCCGTGGCCCAGAAAGTCCCTTCCTAGAGCAAGCTGGCCCGTTCGCACCTGAGAATGTCACGGAGATGAAGTATTCATGAATAATATATAACTCAGCCACTCAGTAGTTGGTCTTAGAAGCATCAGCTGAAGTGAAACAATCACTCGCCAGCCTTCGCGGCAGACAGTGTGTGGCAAACACGTGCCTGCCGGCTCCCACCCACCAAGTCGCCCCATCCCTCCCTGCCCCTCCAGCATCCTGTGTGGACAGAACACAGGATCAGGTGATCAGAAACATTGTTTGTAGGTGGAGCTGGGATGCTAGGCAGAGTTGAGGGAAACTCACTCGTGCCCACCCTGACCCTGAAGTCCCACCACTCACGGCCACGTGGCTCAGCGAAGGCCTCTGTGGAACAAGAATGTGTTGGAGGGCGGCTCCAGGTTGTCATGGCTCCTCCCCTTGGACACCTTCATGGGAACGAGTCTGTTGCATTAGCAGAGACTCGAGGTGGACTCTGAGTCAGTGAGGCGAGGGGCTGATGAGTTCTGATAGGAAAGCGTCCAGCAGAGTTTGGACCCGAGATGGATCCTCAAAGGGAGGGCCAGGGTGAGGCACCCTGTTAGGGGCTCCAGGTACCTGGGCGCCAGGCACGAGGCTGAGGTAGCCCAGAGCTGATCAGGGGCCCGTCCCCTCCTCTCGCAGACGATGCTTTTGGAGAAGAGCCGTGTGGCGCGGCAGCCGGAAGGGGAAGGCAACTTTGAGGTTTTCTCCCAGATGCTGGCGGGGTTGGACCTGGATCTCAGGTGAGTGACGGGGCTAGACAGGGACAGCCTGTGGCAGTCATTCAAAGGGCACCCCCTCTCCAGGGCCCAGCCTGAGCTCTGCCTGGAGCTGAGAGGCAGCAGCCCCGCTCACAGGCTAGGTGGCCTGGGCTATGTGTCACCCACTCTGAATCTTGGCTTTTTCCCCCTATAAAGTGGAAACAGCACCTTGGCTTTCCTTACGGGATTAAGTGGTTTAGTCCACAGGTAGCTCTTTATAAACCCTGGGAGGAGGCAGGGCCGTCTGATGCAACGCCCGCGTGTCAGTACAGGGCTGAAGGCAGCATGGGAGGAGGGCAAGCAGAGCAGACCCCACGTATTCTAGAAGTTTCTGAATTTGTGGGGGCCTTGAGTACACTTGAGGGTTTGCCCAAATGGGGTAAAACCCTTGTGCAGGGGGGCACTGAGTGGAGCAGCCCACAGGGTGGCCAGGTGAGACTCATCTTGGAGGGTGTCCCGGGGAACACCTACCCCTGCTTAGGTCCTGACAGGTGTCTTCTGTAAAAGTCTGACTTTAGAGTCTGAGGGGTATGTGTTCACGTCCGGACTCTGCCCCATGTGGTCCTCTCTGAACCTCAGTTTCCCTTTCTGCAGAATGGGTGCCTACTAGTATCTGCCTGTGGGCATTTGAACCAGATCCCATGTCAAGGTAGCAGGCACTGTGTGCGGCGCTTAGTAGGGGTGCAACCTGGGAAAGTAGGATATATATGTAAACTCTGCACATGGAGTTTAAACCCTCTCCTGCAGCTCGTGGCTTCAGGTGAGAGGTTTTAGCTCTGGGGCCACCATTTCCTCATCTCCCAGGACACGGAAGGGCAGGCTCATCTCCCTGATGACCCGCGTTGGGGTTGATCCTTGCATGGAGCGAGGTTCTGAGCCTGGCCCTCCAGCCCCAGAAGGCGGTTGCCTAGAAGGGGATCCCCATGCAATGCTCACAGGCAGGATTCCAGGCCTCTGAGCCACGCCAGGCCTGGCCTGGTCCAGGGAGCTGTGAGTCGGAGGGCTTGACCCAGGTGAGACTGGCATCCTTGGGAGCCAGGACAGAGTTGTGTCTGAGAGATGAGACTGACCCAGATGAGTTTCAGAGGTCCTGGGAGGGTGGAGAATAGTGCCTGGAACACCCCAGGCCTTCAGGAGGCCGGGGCCACGCTGGGGGTTCTCTAGTGACACCCCTCCCCAGGCCATCTCCCTTTCTTACCTATGTCTCTGCTGGGCTGTTTCCTCATCCACAGTGAAGCTACCAAAGGACAAAAACTAGCTTCCACTTCTGCAAATATCCTCCCTTTCTTCCATGGGTTCATGTGGCGAACTCCTATTCATCCTTCAAAACCCTGCCCTGAATCCCTTCTTTAGAGCAGTTGCCCAATTCCTGCACCCTGGGTTTCTCCTGACTACTATTCTGGTTCATCACTGGGGTGTGCTGTCTCCCTTCCTCACCAGACTGACGTGAGATCTTTCAATCAGGGGCCCTGCCTTTCTCCTTTCTGCCTCCCCAGCATCAACATAGGGCTTGGCACTGGATAGATGCCCCTTAATTATTTGTCAAGGTGAACTTCCAACTAATGGAACATGGATCAGGTCAAGTGCAAGGGAAACAAACGTAGAGCACCTGCTTAGTGCCAGGCTGGTGTGGGAGTCAATATATAATATCTCATTTAACCCTGTGAGGCAAGTGTCCGAAGGCCTATTTACAGATGAGTTCAAGGGAGGTTCAGAGAGGAGAACTATCTTACCTGCTAGCTGGTAGGGCTGGGACTGGACTCAGGGTCTTTCTGACGAAGGTCTGCCCAGGGTGTGAGACAGAGGCCAAGTGTGCGGGGCCAGCTGAGATCTAGCAGAGAAGGCACTAAAGGACCCAGGCCTGGAGAAGCTGGCTGGGGACGGATGTGAGCTCCACTTCCCAGGAACCAAAATGAGCCCCCATGGAGGGTTGTTGGGGCCTGTGGCTGGGTGCTGGGATGCGTCTGTGAGTGGTGTGTGCCTAGAAAAGGGTGGGGAGCTGTGCCCGTGGCTTCCTCTCCCCCTTTGCTTGCATTCCTCAGGTCTCGGGGTTGGGCAGCCCACTTCTAGGCCACCTTCTTAAGGAACTGGGAGGGGCCTTAAGCATCACCACTTTCCAGGGTGGTGGCAGAGGCCAGGGGAGGGCCTGGGTGGCAGGACAGCTCTGTGTTGCTAGCGGTGTGGGCAGGGCATCCACTCTGAGTGCCTCTCTTTTGTTACCTGTTTCAGGGGAATATGATTCACACCTGTTGAGTGGGGCCACTGTGCCTAACCTCAGAATTCAGCCTACAGCGAGGGCTGAGCTCACGGGTCTGAAAGTACCCTCGAGCAAGTTCACACACCCAGTTAGTAGGAGACCTGGAACCAGAACCTGCTTCTATGATTTAAGTTCACAACTCTTTCTTTCCAGGGCTTCCTAGCACTTAGGAGGGGCCGAGTGAGGATAGTTGAGTGAGGAATATTTGAGGGGTGGGATTGGGGTGGGGGGCAGACACTGGGACCTCCTGGGGCTTTGTGTGGACCCCTGCACCATGAGGACCACCTGCCCCACTGGGTGGTGATGAGCACCTCCCCTCCCTCACTTCCGGTCCCTTCTCTGCTTCTAGGACAGAGCTGTACCTGCACCAGATGGCAGACAGCAGCTCCTTCGGCATGGGCGTTTGGTCCAAGGTAAGAAGCAGATCCTCCCGGGTCACAGGGTGTGTGGGTGCCTGTGACCCCAGGGCCAGGATGGGAGGGTGACGGAGAGATCTCCTGTGTGACTTGTCTCCCTTGCCACCAAGGTTTGTAGGTGGCAAAGGCTGGTCATATGCGGGGGACAGCAGGGTGCCTTTGTGGGGTCTGGGCTTGTCTGGAAAAGAGATGTACAAGTAAAGAAACAGGAGGTGGCATACGCAAAGGTATGCACGTGGGCTCTGGTGACAGGCTGTCTGGGCTCAAACTGCTGCTCTAATAGTTATTAGATATGTGGCCTTAGGCATAGCACCTCACCTCTCTGAACATCTGTCTCCTCTTTGCTAAAGTGACAACGGTACCTGTGTCGGCCTCATGGAGTTAAGTGAACGAAGTGAATTGATGTGTACAAAGTGCTTAGCACAGGGCTTGTCCTAAATCAATCAATCAATCAATCAATCAATCAGGTATTCCTAGTACATCTTACGGATGCGTAACGTGCGTAGATGCAGTTGGAGATGGCTTCCCAGAAGCTGGGCCTATGACTAGGACCAGAGAGATGGTATTCGATTGCTTAAAAAAGCAAATTTGGTTCACTTGTTGGTTTATCCTTTTTACTCATTTGTTTATATTTTGACGATTGTTTTCCTAGTCACCCCTCACCACCCCATCTACAGCAGGCCTGTGCTGTGCACTGGGGTCGTGCTCCTCACCCATGAATTTTTGCTTTAGCAGGAGAGACAGACATGGCAATGAACGCAGTAACGGGGGACAGGAACGTGCCAGAGGTTGCCCGAGATGCTGTGGTGACCAGAGGACAGTTGAAAGAAAGAGCTACTTGGCTTTAGTCAGGGGAAGCTTCTTAGCCAAGGGGACATTTGACCTGGGTTTTGAAGGATGAGGAGGAGTTTGCCGGGGAAGGGTGCACAGGGAATTTCCACAACAGAGCCTTTTCACAAACACCCATGTCGGGGAACAGATGGTGCTGGGAAACTGGGATGTCCTCATGCAAAAACAAAATGAAGTTCAAGCTACAACCTCATATCACATATAAACGTTAACAAAAAATGGATCACAGACCTAAATGTAAAACTTAAAACTACAACGTTTCTAGAAAAAATGGGAGAAAAAAATTTGTAACCTCGGATTACACAAAGATTTTTAGACGTGACCCCAGAGCACAGTCCATAAGAGAACAAAGTGAGAAATTGTACTTCATCAAAATCAAGAACTTCTGTTCTTTGAAATTCACTGTTGCGATGAAAATACAAGCCATAGACTGGGAGAAAATATTTGCAAATCATGTATCTGATGAAGTCTTTGAATCCAGAATATATACACGTCTTTCAAAATTGTACATAAAACAACCCTGTGAAAAAGATGGGCCGAAGATTTTGACACGGCACTCCACCCAAAAGCTAGACGGACACAGCAGTCCACCCAAAAGCTAGACGGACGGCCAGCACACAGGGAAGCACGCTCAGCATCACAAGGCATTAAAGACGTTCAGACCGAAGCCACAGGGTAAATACACCCTCACTGGGCTGTCTACACTTGACAAGATCTACCACACAGAGTGCTGGTGGGAACTGGGGGTAACTGCCGGTGGGGGTGTGAAACCGGACAGTCATTCTGTAAAACGGTTTCTTGAAAAAGTTCAACATTCCACCTCCCGTATGACATGCTCTTCCACTCCCAGGAAGTTGTGCAGAGGAGCGGCCCTGTATGTCTGTCCCGAACACTTGTGCACGGAAGCACAGCAGTCTTATTTATAGCAGCCCAGGCCTGGAAGCTTCCAGAGCGCACATTAACAAGTGGATGGGTGAACACACTGTGAGGTATTCACAGAGACGGTGTGGAACAGGTGCCCTAGTGATGCGTTTGGGAACAACAATGGCTCAGGAAGGAACTGTGCCGAGTGAAAAATCTCAGAGGAAAAAAGAAAACACTGTGTGATTTTGTGTGTGTGTGCCTCTAGAAAACAGAGAACAGGCCAGTGGTTGCCTGAGATTGGGGGGCTGGCAGGTGGAGGGGAGAAAGGACTACAGGAGGGGGCTTTGGGGGTGATGGAGATGTCCTTTGTCTTTATTGTGCTGATGGTTTCCCAGGTGTATGTGGCAAAGCTTATCAAACTGGGTATGTTAAAGATGAGTCGTTTATCCTTTGTCAGTTAGACCTCAATAAAGTGCGCGCTCTCTCTCTCTCTACTGGGTACTGTGCACAGACTTGCTAATTCAGCAGGTCTGAGGTCGGGCCTGAGAACACGCATGTCTCCCACGTTCTCAGGTGTGGCTGATGCATCTGGCCCAGGGACCCCACTTTGAGAACCACTGCATTGGAGTCAGCGGGTGGGGTGGGACAGAGTGAGGCGGTGCGACTCCCCCATCTTTAAACGCTGGGGGCTGGTGCACTCCTCTCCTTCCTGATGCCCCCTTCCCTGCGGGGCTGGAATCTGCAATATGTTTTCCTTTCATACTCTCTCTCCCAGGATCGGGCAGCGGGTGGCAGGGAGTTAGGAGCCCAGACCTTGACCTTGAAGGCAGAGGATGAAAGGCTGCCCCAGCATGGGTGTTCTCTTTCATTTCATGAGTTTTGGCCTAGCGCATCCATTAGAATCAGCAAGACGGCTGCTGTTTGCTTTCCTCTTGTTTTTAAGGAGGAGTGGGCAGCTGCCTGGCCCCGAGCTCCCCCGTCCTGACCTGTTTGCCTGCCTGGCTTGTTCAGTCTGCACACAGGAGTGGGCCCAGCGTGACTCTTGTCAAGCAGGCGTTTGAAGTTGTTTTGTTTTTTTCGTCGGTATTTCTGGGTGGTGCTTTTTTAGACCAGTTGATTTGTGGGAATCGGTAGGGTGTTCTTTTGTTCTCTTTCTGCTGCCCGGCAGGAACAGAGGGCAGGAGTTTTCTCTCCTTTCCAACAACAGAAATGCCGTCTGAAAACTCACTGGCCTTTCACACAAGCCTAGGCCGGTTTTCCGGGACTGGGCCGTCCGGGTGCGGGCTCTGTCATGGCATTTGGTGGCCGGGAAATGCCTCTCCACCCCGGAATGGGAGTTGCTGTGTGCAGGCCCCCAAAGTTGCCAAATTCAGCAAATAAAAATACAGGGTGCCCAGAACTTAGGCTCTTGTATCTGACCTGGTTTCCAGCACAGTGACTATAGTTAGTAGTGCTGTGTTTACTGTCTACTTGAACTTGCCTGGGAGAGTAGGATGTAAGAGTCCTCAGCACACACACAAAAGTGGTGCCTGTGTGAGGTGACGGCTGTGTTGATCCGCTTCATTGTGGCCATCATTTCACAACCTGTACGTCCATGAGGGCATCACACTGCACATTTAAAAATACATAACTTTGATTTGTCACTTATAACTCAACAAAGGTGGGGAAATGTCTGATTCCCACTTAACTTTGAATTTCAGAAAAGCATAAAATAATTTTTGGCATAAGTATGTCTCCAATATTGTGTAGGCAGGCCTGCAGGGCTGGAGTCGTATCAGAGAGGGCTGCCTGGAGGAGGTGAGCGCGAGCTGGACCTGGGCTAAGGAAGTCAGATAGGCGCAGGGAGGCCAGCATGCCTGCTGCACAAAAAGTCCTTGGGGGTCTACCTCTGCTAAAAGTCCCCCCGTGGTTTATCGGAACTGGAAGTTGACTGGATGTCTGCATTTCTTCCGGTAGTTCTATCACCCACATTCGTCTCTCGCCGGGCCCTGCTCCTCCCCCTCCTCCCAGCCGGTCCCCTGGCTCCGCTTAGTTCTGCTTCTGTGGCATCTGTAACATCTGCTTCCATCGTCCCCTGATACCTCACTGAGGGTGGTGGTGGAGCAGTGGGATCTGGAGTCTGACATGTCCATGTCCAGGTTCAAATCCCGGTACGGGTGCTTTGGCTGGCTGGCCTTGAACAAAGCGACTTTACTTCCCCAGGCCTCCGTTTTCCCATTTGTAAAACTGGGTTGGTGATCGTCACCCTTGCCTGAAACAAAGTAAAGCCCATTAAGAGCTGGACTGTGCCTGGAATTTAACCAGTTCAGCTTTTAGAATTATTGTTATCATTCAATATGACCCTGGATGGTGGCATTGAACAGTTGCGGGAGCAAGGCCAGAGTGGCCCACAAGGCACCCAACCCGCATTTCTCGGCGGTGCAATGCTGAGTTTTTTCTCTGACTGGCTTTATGTATCTCTTTTCTTCCCTAGTTTGTATTTTGGATAAAACATTTATTTTAAATGACTTAATAATTCTTCTATGGAGAATCAGAAAAAAACGTACAGGCAGAACCCAGACTGAGACACGTAGACACTCACTCAACCCAACCCAGGCGCCAGCAGCCACCTGGTTGGCGACCTTTTGCAGGTTCCCCTCAGCATCACTCGCTGGCGGCGGGGGAGGGGGGTCTCACAAACAACGTGTTTAATGACCATTCACCGCAGAGCAGCGATTCCCTGGGCTGCTTCCCTTACATCCTCATTTTCCAAAAGGCTCTATACCCTCTTGGCCAGCCATTCCCACCTCCTGCTTTGAAGTCCTCTGTCCAAGGAGAGGCCTCCTCGTAGGGCCTTTTCTTATCATCTCTTTGGTTACAGTCTCTCATCACAGATCACACTATTTACTCACAGTCTGTCTCCCCTCGACCCTACGTTCTGTGAGGATGCACGGGGGCGTCTTCGGTGTCCTGTTTGTGGCCTAATACCCAAGGCCCAGCGCGGAGCCAGGCACATACCGAGTGCTTTGCTGAGTGAGCGAGCGAATGAAGGAGCATGCCTCACACTGTGGCCAAACTCCTGTCTTTTCCATTTTCCCAACTTTGCTACCCAAGAGAGCAGAGCTGTTAATTACACTTTGATCGATGGCCGGTGGCTTTGAAGGCGTTTTCTAGGCTCTGGGATCTGCCTGTGCCTCCTTTGGGGCCACCGCCTGCGTCCTGGGAGCTGGGGCTGCTGCTGGGAATGGCGGCGGCCCTGGGGGAGGGGATTACGAGGCTTGAGGCTGTCGTCCCTCAGCCAGCCTGGAACTCCAGAGCCTTCAAACCCAGGATTAGCAGAACCGGGCCTGGCTCAGTGGGTGGACACGCTCTACCATCAGTGGCGCTCGCTTGGGGACACAAACTGGCAGCTCGTTGACATTCATTCCTCACAGGGTGTTTAGTGATCTTAGACTCCAGGCACTGGCACAGAGAGACAACTCAGCTGGGCTTCTGCCACAAAGGGCTTGTATTTTAGAGGTGAATGGGGGCTGCCATAGCCACAGAAGCAGATCATTCCAAGCCAGAGTGATAGGTGCCTGAACAGATGTCTATGTAGACTGAGGGTATGCTGGTGGGGTAGCGGAGTATCAGGGAAGGCTTCCTGGAGGAAGTGACAACAAGCTGGTCCTGGACTAAGAGTGAAGTTAGGAGCAGTGTGGCCATCATTCCTGCTATGCAGAGCACCCGATACCGAGGTCAATGTAGGGGGAGAGCACAGGGTGCAGTGTGACTGTAGAGCAGAGGAAGAGGGTGTGAGGCGTGGGGCATGGGCCAGTCAGCCAGAGCGGGGGCCCAGGGCGGAGGCACCGAGACCTCTGGGGTGGCACTGGACTGCCAGTCGTGCCTCCTGGTCCCTGCAGCGTGCCTTCACTGCCTGCCACCACCTTCGGCTTTTACAGGGAACTTGTTTGAGATCTGCCGGGGGCCCAGGGCTCGTTTGAACTCACAAACCTTTCAAATAATTTTCTTCTTCTCTGCACTTTATTTTTCTGCAACACAGCCTGGGAACAAAAGTGCCCAACAGCAGCGGGAACAGTGATCATCATCCCTGCCTCCCAGCCGTTGGCTTCCGGCTGTCACATTCCAGACTCTGGCCCGGGGCGCATTAATTCTTTGTGACCCTGGTGTCAGCCCCAGAGAAGTCTCCAAACAGGATGGGGGGGTTATGCACTCCTGCCAGGGCCCCTGCTGGGAGCTTTCTGTACTGCATCCTCTTAATGGGCCCCGGAGAGTTATTATTACATCTGTTTTTCAGGAGGAGCACCCAGGCTCAGAGAGAGCTCAGTCTTGTGTTTCAGCCGAAGACTCTGTCCTCTGGGATCTGACCCGCTGTGCACTCTCGGGTCACTTACCTCCTCTTAGCCTCAGCTTTTCCACCTGCAGAATGAGTACAGCATCATCCAGCTCCTCGGTCTATTCCTAGGATTGGGGGCCCAGTAGAATATTGGGCCCCCACCTGTTCCCAGTAGAGAGAGGCAGTTAGTGACTCTGCCTCTCTCGAGTGGGGGGGTCTTGGGCCGGCAGTTTGCCTTCTCTGAGCGTGTTTCTTGCCCTGTCCATTGGACAGACCCACACCTGTGCAATAGGGCAAAGGCACCTAGCACAGCATAGTAGATGCTCAATGAACATTTTCTCTTCTCTCTGCTTAAATGGACTCCCCAGTGCCCAGAGACGGCATGTACTGGTCATGTCTGAGCATGGGGCAGAGTCACTGGGAACGGGAGCTCCTGGCTCTGGATGTCACCTGCCGTACCCTGCTCCACCCGGCCTCTATGAGGTTCACCCCATTGTGTAGGCTTGTGTGTTTCTTTTGCTGTGGAATCAAATTAGTGTTGAGCATGTTACTCCTTGTAGTAGGCTCCGTCCAGCGGGTGGAGGGGTGGGAACCCCCTGGGCTGGTTGGTTGTAGGGACACCAGGGAGCCCACCACAGCCCTGGAAGAGAGGGGACTGGTCTATACCCACACTGTGCTTATGGCCAGGGGAGACGACTCCTAGATGCCAGCCAGTTCCTTCACCAGGGAGACCTCCTGTGGCCACGGGCTCCATGAGAGAGCAGCTCCCAGCTGCAAACCATGGTCGCCCACTGCCCTCCACTCTGCAGGAGAAGCCCATGTGAGCACCGTCAGGGTCCTTGGCACCCAGTGCACCACACTCCCCACTCCAACCCCCGTCCCCTGCCCGCCTTCCCAGCACCCACTTCGTCTTGCTCATTTTGTTTGCTTCACAGGCCCCTTCTTCCAGGAGGCCTCTGAGCCTCCCATTCAGCTCCTTGCTCCTCCCTGGAGTCTCCCTACCCCCAGCACTCCTCAGTGCTGTCGTTTGTACATCAGCTCCCTCACTGGACTGACAGCCACTCAAGGAGGACAGGGCCACAGTGGGGAACGGTTTCCCCAGGAAACCTTTAATGTGGACAGAACATCTTGGATTTCATGTTTTTCACTAAATCACCTAAAGTCTTTGGTGGACCTTGAGTCTTTGACTGTGTCAGATCAATCCCGGGTACTTTGTGAGCTGACCATTTTTTCATTCAATTTTGTTTTTAGTTGAGTAAGACATACAGTAAAATGTGTCAAGTGCACTAATTTTACGTGTACGTGATGATGACTGTGTCCTGAAACACAGCTGCAGCCATACCCCAGATCAAGTTCTAAATATTCCTCATTCCAGCGAAGGCTTCTGGGAGTCCCCTCCAGGTCTGAGGTATCCCTCCCACCCCGAGCCACCACCCTGACCTCTCGGACCATAGGTCAGTTTTGCCCACATCGATGGGGTCACACGGTGCGTGGTCTTTCATCTCTGATGCCCCTGACTCACAGTGGGTCTGTGGGATTCATACATGGGGTTGCATGTATCAGTGACTTGTTCTTTTTCATTGCTGCATAGTACTCCACACATCACCCTGGCTATGCCACCTGCTGTTTGTCCATTCTCCTTTGGATAGACATTGGGGCTCTGACTTATTCCTCTAATTTGACCGATTTCTCTCTTCACGAGTTTGATGCGAGGACTGGCTTTTATCCGAGATGTTTGGCTCGCTAGAAGGTTAAGGAATGGTAAACATCGCCCTGATTCTAATCATTATGGAAGTGTGTCTGTTTGTCCCTCCGTGTCTTCTGTTACAATGGAGCCTTGGGGTCGGGAGGGAGAGAGAAACAGGCAAATCAGCTTTAGCGGGAGTTTTCTCGTCCTCCTCACACAAGCTGAGTGGCGGACGGTGGGATGTGCCTGTAATTTAAAGCCAAACGCTGAGCGCCGACAGCGGGAGTCATCGTAAATGTGTCGCCACTGTTCTTCGGTGTCCTTCCTCTGCTCTTTGAAGTCTCATAAATAACCATGTTGGTGAGAGGCCTCTTCCTCGCCCCTGTTTGCTCCAGTGGAGCAGCGGCGGTTGCTAGGTTGGACTCCTGGTTGCTAGGGAGTCTGTGGTCCTCTGCTGGCCCAGAAATATGATGGCTCAGTGGAACATGCTTTTGCTGTTAATTGAAATATTTCCACAGTGAATCTCTCAGTGTCCCTGCCTACTTGGACGTCGTCCCGATGGGTCAATGATCCTTGCAGGACCCCTTCCTAGTTAGAAGGAGTAGCTTGAATGGACGAGACAAAGGGCCTGGACTGGGAGTCAGAAAGCCTCATTCTAGTCCTGTGTCGGGTACTGATTTGCTGTGTGACCTTGGGCGAGCGTCGCCCCCTCTCTGTGCACTGGGTACAAAATTCAAGGACCAGCCCGCTTTAAAGGTGATGGTTCGTCACCTGTTGGGAACCGACAGTTCATCACCCAAACTCGGTCCAAGTGCAAGTCAGTTCCTCCTTATGTGCTGATGGATTATTGAGGAAAGAATGCTCCCCGCTCACTTCCTGTCAACCCAGCCGGCTTCTGGGCTGAGTCTCCTTGGCCAGATGGTGTGAGTGCAGGAATTTCAGACTAATTCTAATGTGCAGTCAAACATAATTGGGATCATAAATCTAAAAAAGGAAAACAACACTCTACACCCATAAACGTCTGATAATGTCATTTTCTCTTTCCTCCTGCTCAAAACTCTTTGGCAGTTCCCCATCGCCGGCACTGGGGACTGCTGCGGGGGCCGCAGGGGGCGATGTCCTGGAAAGAACCTGGACTCATTGGCTTGCTGTGGGATCTTGATCAGCTGGTGATGTCTGCCACAGGTCCAGGAGGGTAGATGGACTGTGTATTTGCCAGTCTTGGCAGGGGGAGTCAAGCTCCTGCCCTTGAGTGTTGTGTCTGAGGTCTGTCCACACCCATGTCTGTGAGCCCCACACCCAGACACACCTGTTCTGTTGTCTACAAAGATCTTCTTTGTTCCTTCTACCTACCAGGACCTTTATCAGGGGTCAGCCCGGCCTGTTGTACATCTTTCCAACTGCAGTTACAGCTTCGTCTCTTCTCCTTACCGCTCTCTCTGACTCTCTGGGGTGGGGTTAACAGTGCATTCCTGCCTCCGATAATCCTGCCATCGCTCTCCTCTTATGCCCGTATCTACTACTTAGCCTTTTTCACGCTTCTACCTTGAGAAGTCCTCAAAGTCAAGTTCTGGGTTTCGCTCCTCTTTGCATCCCCAGAGCCTGGCACAGAAGCAGAGCCTCAGTAACGCTCCTGAATGACCATGCAAATGAGTGAGGGTCGTATTGCCTTCCAAAGTCAGATAGAAACGATTGTCAACGCTCCTCAGCCTGATCGTGGGTGATTTACTGTGATCATAAAGTGACCACACGTGTCCCCCGAGGCTGAGCTTGGCTTCACGTGGGGGGGTGGCGTTTTCTCCACTGTGATGGCCCCTTTTTTCTTCCTCTCTCCCTTTGCTTCCAGCCCGAAGACAAGCAGAAGGCAGCGGCTGCCTTCGCCCAGCTGCAGGGCGCGATGGAGACGCTGGGCGTTTCAGAGAGCGAGCAGCGAGCCATTTGGCGGGTGTTGGCAGCCATCTATCACCTCGGCGTGGCGGGGGCCTGCAAAGGTATGTCCTACAGGCCCAGTTCGCCTGGGCTGCCCGCAGTCTCCACCGGCAGGCACCTGACAAGGCCCTTCTCTCCATGAGGTGGGACAGCGCCTGTCTATCATCTCCTGAGTGTCTGGGGCTGCGAGGCTGCGGAGCAAGGTACGGTGAGAGGGAACCTTCCAGAGCCTCGCCTGGAAGAAGAACTTCCAGGAGAACTTCCCGCAGGGAAGGAGATGGCCTATAGCTGTGCCGTCCAATGCAGAAGCCACTACCCACATGCACCTACTGAGCACTTGAAACGCAGCACATGCGACTGAGGAATTCAATTTTGAGTGCATTAAATTTTAACTCACATGAATTTAAATGGCCATATGTGGCCAGTGGCTACTGTACTGATCGGACAAGCTCTAGACCGCGGGAGAGGAGGTTGGGCCCATGTGGTAAAGCTGACATCTTTCTACCAAGACATCTTGAAGATGCTCCCCACCGTATGTGCTAAAGACGACCCAGTCATCCTCTTCCTCCCGAGCCTGCCCCCCCTCCTAAATGGGCTGTTTGCTGATTGTCGCGGCTTCAACCCTGTCTCCCAGGTGGTTCCCTTCATTCCCTTTGCCCTCACCCCTCCCTGCCCAATTATCCACGCCACCGTGGAGGCATCGTCTGTGATAGCTTTTCTGTCCTGGCCTCTCTGCTGATACTCTCTTGTCACTTTGAACTGGGTGCTGACCATGGTTTTTGCTCGGACTGGTGTAGTAGCCTGGGCACGGCCTGGTTGCTGACGCCTTTGCTCCTCCTGCTGTCCGTCCTCATTGTGACCACTGGGGTCCGTTCTAACACGTAACCCATTTGTAACCTATTATGCCATTCCCCTGCTTAGCATCCTCCCAGGGCTCCCCTTTCCCTGCTGAATCCAGTAACATTCTTTGGCTTGGCATTCACGGCTCCTCGGTTCCCTAACCTTGTCTCTTCTGCTATTTCTTTTGGCGCCGTGGAAGGCCCTGGGGAGACAGTAGGGGTCGAGAGCTCTGTGGTTCCTGCCCTTCTAGGGCTTACAGTGCCTTGCATTATGGGCAGAAGCCTGCCTTCTGCTTACCATTGTACATCCCACAAATCAAGATAGTTTTCGCGTTTCAGTTAGTTGGAAAAATACATAAATAAGAATAGTATTTGGGAACATGCAAAAGTTCAATTGTATTCAAATTGAACATGGGGCCCTTCCTTGTAAGTTTTTCATCTCATTTGTAGAGGTGGGACTTCCAGACTTGGAGCTATCAGCCCGCTTTGCCGCTGCCCAAGACTGGGGTTTGTAACTGCACAGTTCAGGCCGGCTAAGCTGCGCAGGTCGTGAGCTCAGCACGGGCATCTGTAGGTTAGGGAAGTTTGGACGGGGTGAACCCATTGTGCAGAGTGGAAAACTGAGGCTCCGAAGGTTTGGTGCAGTAAACTGCAGGGTGTGGGCCCTTGAGAACTGTTTTTACTCACAAATTTGAGTGCAGTCCTCTTTCCACAGGCTAAGAGCAGGGTTGATGTGAGGAGTACATGGGGTACAGGAAAGGACACTGAACTAGGCTAGGTTTCCCCGAAGGAGGCCCTGAGACAGACATTTGGGTGCATGTAGCTTATCTGGGAGGGGATTCCAGGGGGCCTGGAGAGGGGAGGTGGGAGTGAGACAGGGGAGGGAAGCCAGGTGATACCGGGTGCTCTAATGAGCAGGTTACATCCCGGGAGTGGGGGCCCCGTCCCACAGGGAGCTCCTGGGAGTCTCAGAGGACACACCCTAGAGGAGGGGAAGCTGGGATGTTTACCCACCCCCTCCTGCTTCTCCCTGGTGGAAGGTAGCTCCCCGGGGGCATGACCTCCTACACCCGCAGCCCACCTCATGCATGTACTGAGCATGCTCCTACAGCCAGAGGAAGCACAGACAGGTGCCTGCAGCGACAGGCCAGGGACACTTATAGGGGGCACAGATGAGGTGGCCAGGGCAAGGGGTGGTGGGCAGGTCATCAAGAGCGTCTAGTTCAAGGCAGTCACCCAGTAGGAGACAGCACTACCAGGGCGCTGCTGGGCCTGGGTTAGGGGCCTGTCCCAAGGTGGCCCAGCCATTTGCCCCCCCGGCTGCACTCAGCACGAACAGGCCTGCTCCCTCCCAGCACTCTGCAAGGTCTCGGGGGAGAGCAACTTGCAGGTGGGCGGCACCGTGGAACCCTCTCTGCCTCCAGTGTGACTAAACAGAAGCTTACGTAGCCCTGCCCCCATCCCAGCCTTGAGACCCACAACCAGAGAAGTTGGAAGCCCGAGACCCTCCTCCAGGGCCCGTGGGACGTCCCCTCCGCCGTGGGCTCAGGGGCCTGACCCATACCTGTGCCTGCCTGTAATGATAAAAGAGAAAGGCACATTTATAAATATTTTATTAATACATGATTATGGCAATAATTTCTCCCAGCCTCCCTCATCGCAGCGTATAAATTATTTTAAGAGGAACTGCCGTCAGTCTGGCTGGGAGGCTGGCTTGATGATTTACTTACTATATATTCTGCTTTGGAAGATTTCATAATAGGTTGCTCTAAAATCAGCTATTAAGAATTTCAAAGTCATATATAAATGTCTTTGCTTTGTGTCATAACAGATCATTTTGAAATACTCCATTAATCAAGACTTTTTTTTTTTTTCCATTACATGATCTCCTCGCAGTGCGCCTGGCTTCCTTACCCTGTTTTGGGAGCCTGGGCCTATTTTTAAAAGCTAGTATCAGACCCTGCAGGAAGATTTGGGGCCTTTGCACTGGACTCAGGGTGTTTGAACTGTTATTGCAATGATAAGAAAAATGATCACTAATATTGGTTTAGCTTTTGATGGTTTCAGAGGCACTCGTGCTTCTGTTTTGCTTTTTGATTTGACGAGATGCACGCAGTCATCTGGCAAGGAAGCGCAGAGCCACGGGCGAGCTTCGGGGCGCAGCCTGCTGGGTGTGAGTCCTGAGTGTGAGTCCTGAGTCCATTTCTCAGCCTCAGTTTCTTCCTCCGTATAATGGGGGTAATGACGGTGCTCACTCTGTAGGCTTGTGAGGGTTAAATGAGTCAAGGCCAAGCCCATGGAGCACGGGAAGTAGCTCATGGTGGGGGGATCAAGAAACAGAGGCTCAGAGAAGGCGTGTAGTTTACCTGAGGTCACACAGCTGCTGTGGTTCAGGGTGAGGTTTGCGACACCGGCTGCCCCTCCTGCAGAGGCTGCTCTGCTGCCCCAGACCTTGCCATGGGCTGTTCAGGTCACTCCCTGCTGGGACCCTAGCTCCTCTCCCGGGGCCCTGTGCTGAGCGCTTGCAGGCACGGCGGTGTCCCTGTAGAGCCTTCAACAGCCCGGCCGGTGGGGGGGGGGTGGTAAGAGCTGTTATGATGCCCATTCTACAAACAAGGAGACTGAGGCCTGCCAGAGAGGTTTGTCCACCCCCGCCCCCGGGGCATGCAGTCAAAGCCAGAAGTGGGATTGGGACCCATGTCTGCCCTTGGTCTGGGACCCCCTGTCCCTGAGCCCCGTGTGCAGCTGGCAGCCTCTGTCCTCACAGGCTCCCAGACGTCTGGTGAGGCCACATTTTCATGGAGTGTGCTGAACTGGCTTTACTTACAAAACTGATGCCAAATGTGTGGGGTTTTTTTTTCTGACACCAACTAATTTTTTAATTCTCCAGACACCAGCTTAGTGTCCTAAACTCTGCAGTTCTGTCACTGCCTGGGGTCAGGGCAGACCCTGTAGGTCCAGGGCTCTGTCCTACAAGGCTGCCCGCTTCCAGACACCAGGTGGAGGTGTGGGCCCCCTGCACTTTTAAACCAATCGGCTAGAAAGCCAGGGACTTCCCACAAGCCCCTGGACAGGTTTGCTGATTTGCTAGAACAGCTCACAGAACTCAGGAAGTCACTTTACTTGCCGTTACTGGTTTACAATAATGCATACAAGTCAGAAACAGCCAGACGGAAGAGATGCACAGGGCAAGGAGTGTGGGAAGGGGTGGAGCTTTGGTGCCCTCCCCCAGGGCACCCACCTCCCTTAGTGAGGTCACCAACCAGAAGCTCTTCAAACTCCGGCACTTAGGGTTATTTGCGGAGGTTTCATTTCACAGGCGAGACTGATTACATACATCACTGGCCAGTGGCGATTAATTCAGTCTCCAGACCTTCTCTCCTCCCTGAGTGAGGCTGAAAGTTCCAGCCCTCTATTCCATCCTTGGTCTTGACCCCCAACCTGAGGTTCTCCAGGGTCCCCCAGCCACCACTCATCTTGTCAGCACATCAAGACTGTCCTCTGTCTTTGGGGATTCGAAGGGTTTAAGGAGCTGTGTGTCAGGGACCAGGACGAAGACCAAACACACACTAGGCACAGGTGCCAAGCCCTGCGCAGGAGCCCCTAGGCACAGTGGGCTAGTGGCCTCCACCCAGCTGCCTCTTGAGGTGTGAAGCATTGACCCCTAGTGTCCAGGGTCAAGCTGAAGGTTGGGGAGGGGAGGGGCACAAGGCAGCTGACCCCAGGGGATTTTTCCTTTCAGGTGTGGCCCTCTTCTCCCCACCAGGGGAGCCAGAGTGGTCACTTTCTCCTTCTCTTCTGAAAATTTTCTTCCCTTTTTTCTGCTTTAAAAGTGCGTTAGTCCTTCTTTGCCCCCTTCAAGGCCACTGAGCCCATTTGGGGTGGTCTAGGCTGATGGGGGCCCAGGCCCTCCGGGCACCTTGGGGTCACTGCTCAGTTTGGTTTCTGCCCACGGAGCCTTCAGCACCGACATCGCATGGGCTCCAGCATGACCCTTTGGGGTCATACCCCGCTCCTCCCGAAGTCCCATCAGGCCCCGTGGACTCCTGAGCGCCAGCAGGGCTCTGCCACTGTGGCCTCCCCCTCCCCCATCCTTCAGCCCCCAAGACATGATGTATTTTATCCCAGGAGGCTTCTGGGCCCCATCCCTCTGGGCACCTGGCTGGCTGTGGGGCCCAGGATGGCCCTGTCACGTGGTGCCCCGGGCAGCCTCAAAGTCTGGGGGATGGTCCTCTCGGGATGTGGCAGGGAAGGGACTCAGGTGTTTCGGAGTCAGCCAGTCCTGGGTTCAGAGCTCAGCTTGGCCTTTTACTGGCTGTGTGTGACCTCAGCGAAGTTATGGCACTGCGCTGAGCCTCCTCTGTCCAAGGGACAGAGGGCAGTGTGGAGCTGTCTGGTGCTCCCTGAAGTCTCCTAGGCTGCCTCCCATGGACCGGCCAAGGGGTTCCTGGCTGAGCTGGTTCTTTACAAAGAGGCTTGTTTGGAGAGGTCAGGCACAGCTGGCCCGTGGATCTTAGGAAAAGCGTTCTCAGGATGGCAGAGGGGCTGAGCCCTCCCTCCCTCTGCACTGTCTCCCGCCTTCCTGTCTCCTGGGCCAGCCGGCAGGAATGGGTCCCTTGGGAAGGCAGTGGGAAGGGGCCCCGGGGGCTGGCTCCACAGGGCAGGCGGAACACCCGGGTGGTTTGACGTCGTGCCTGGTTTGCTGTTAACGGGGGCTCGTGGCCTGGGCCATCCCCCAGGGGCCATCAGGCCACCTCATCCCACCTCCTGTTTTTCCCTTTGGCAAAAAGTGGCTGGCGGAACAATGAGCTGGCGCCTGTGTGTTTCAAATGGCCATAAACGATGCTCTCTGGAGCTCACCTGGTAGGAGAGTGAGGGAGCAGGGACGTGCTGGGGCCCCGCGTGGGACAGAGCTGGCTTTGAATCCCGGCTCCCCCACTTCCTGGCTGGGTGGTTGGACCTGTGCGAGGCATTTTACCTCCCTGGACCTCAGCTCCCGTGCCTGTAACTTGGGAATAGCCCCACCTACCTCCCGCAGTCATCGTCAGATAAGGGATGCACGGCACCTGGCACATGGAGGTGGTCGGCGAGCTGTAATTTGCTTCTCTTTGCAAAGTGCTTTTGTTGGCACCTGTCTGGGATTGGCCAGGTGGGGTCATTAGGCCCATTCGGTGCAGGGAGAGCCCAGGCCTCGAAGGAGTGAGGCTGCTCTCGGAGGGCACAAGATGAAACCGCCGCGCCAATGAATGAAAGGCTCAGAACCAGACTCCGGTTCTGGACCCTCAGTCCAGTGCTCTTCCCACAGCTCAGCAGAAAGTGCTGAGGGCTGGGGACCGTGCAGGGTGGTGGCCAGCGCACCTCGAGCACCACAGCCCAGGGCTGGCAGGGAGGCGGAGATCCCAGCACGCGCCAGTCCAGTTCCTGCGCCATGCGACAAATCAGCCGTGCCTCTGCAGCTGTAAGGGATGATGGACGCTTTCTCTGGAAAGTCCGAGATGGCTTGTCACTCCGCCCACTGTCTGTCATTACAAAGATGACAGTAATGTTCAGAATCCAAAACAGCAACGAGGATGAGCAATGCCTGCCTTGACGGCCCCCTTGCTTGGCTTTCCTTTTTCTCAGCGGGCTGGCAGGAGGATTAATTTATTTGCCTTTCACTAAATTTGCCAGTCTACTCGCTGCTGACCCCTTTGCCTAATATATGGCACAGTCAGGCCCATATATAACCCGAGGAGGCCCCGCGTAATGGGCTGATGAAGGGAGGCTGCCAGTCGGCCCACATCTCCATAATAAAGATGTCAGTCCCCAAATGGATGGGGCTGTAGCTCGGGGAGCCTGGAGGGGCCTGCAGGAAGGAGAGGCAACAGCAATAACGACCAGTGCGTGGCCCCCTGCTTTCTGCTGGGGCACCCCGACATCTCGCAACCAGGACAGTCCATCCAAGGGCAGAAGGGGGTGGCCAGGTGCTCCCCAAGCTGGGGAAAGACCCCATGTGCTGAAAAGGCCAGTGGGAATAGTAACAGGGATGCCATCAGCACAAAACAGTGGCCATATATTCAAATGACATTTGGTGAAGTGTTTTACCATTTTTATTGTCTTAGAGCTGCTGATACGCAATGCTGCACGGCTGTCTTCCTATGAGGAATGGAAACAATATAAAAGAATATTGAATGGACAAAGGTCTCCCCTCACCCCCAGGCCCCACTGCCCTCCCAGTGGACCCTCGTTAAGGTTTAAATGTGACATTTATTACGACGCAAGAGCCAACATCGGTGTAGTGCTGTTAACCGAAGTCCGTCGTCTGCACCAGGGCTCACTCTGGGTGTTGTGCGTTCCGTGGGTGTGGCCACAGGTGCAGAGTCATGTGACCGTCATGCCACTGCTCTGATTGGCTGAGCCTTTTTCTGTGGAAGCATTTGGTCTGAAGAAACCACAGATTCTCAGGAAGCTGGAGCCACAGTGCAGGGTCCTGCAACTGTGCCCCATGGGGGAACTGTGCACAGCCGTGGCCCGTGCCTCGTAGTGCCAGGAAACCGACACGGGTGTATTACCCAACTATACGCCCACCTTCGGGCCTCTAAAGCTGCCCTTAGTTACATCCACACATGTGACAAATACTTGGCTGGCTGGTTGGTTGGTGTTTTTACACAAATGCATCCACGCGGACTCCAGGTCTACGCCCTTTGCTTTTTCCCTTTCACAGCGTGTCTTTGACCTCTTCGCACTCTGGGTCACAGCTGTGTCCCTAATTTTCCCCGTTGAGTGT